>NW_024096796.1:10000-2689490 GCF_016545835.1 Crotalus tigris
AAATATGCTGACAGAGTTTTAACAGACTTGAAGGAAATCCCCAAATCCAATTCAAGAACCAGAGTGGAGTGGAATGTGGAAACTAGTCACATCCATATGTGTAATATGAGCCCGCCCATTTTAGATCATTACCCTATGTTTTGTCCCTAGTCCCCCAAAGTCTGTTTAAACACAACACTTGCTGTGCTACTAGAGAAACCGGGACACTTCCAGATGCTAATCTGATAGGTAGCCAGTCAAACCTATTTGGCTTATCTTATTAAGTTAGTTAGCAACAGACGGTAAGTGCCGCCTATACAAAGAAGCTGAAGAAACAGTGGACCACTTGGTAAGCTGTTGCAAGAATATTGCACAAACTGATTACAAGCACCGGCATGACAAAGTAGCAACAATGGTGCATTGGAAGATCTGCAAAAAATATCATTTGCCTGTAAGCAAAAACTGGTGGGATCATAAAATAGAGAAAGTCATAGAAAATGATAAAATTAAACTGCTCTGGGACTTCAGAATTCAAACAGACAAGCACCTGCAACATAACACCCCAGACTTAACAATTGTCGATAAGAAAGACAAAAAAGTCTGGATAGTGGACGTGGCAGTGCCTGGAGATAGCAGAATAGAAGAGAAAGAAAGATAACAAAATACAAAATACAAATACAAAAGCAAGCAAGGGTAGTACCAATAGTCATAGGCTAATCCCAAACAACTGGAGCACCACTTGAACACCATTGGCATTGACAAATTCGCTATTAGTCAATTGCAAAAGGCAGCCTTATTAGGAACTGCTTCCATCCTGCGACGATATCTGTAATACCATCAAACATCCACATCTGCCTATCCCAGGTCCTGGTTAAGGACTCGATAGGTAGACAAAATGCCAAATCCAGTCTGAACATCTGGCTGACTGTGCGATGATCGATAATAATAATAATAATAATAATAAACTCCAATAGGGATTCCCAAAGAGACCAATGAGATAATTTTGCTTTAGAATTAGGGGAACTTTGAATAATCAAACTGGAAAAGATAATGGTGCTATAGTTTGAAGAATTATTTTCTGAAGAATAACTACAGATGAAATATCCAATTCATGGCTGCTATGTTTTTTTCCAGAAAAAAGCTTACCTGAAGAAATAATAGTTTAAAATGGACTATTGCTTACTTCACTTGAAATAGAACAGCACTTCCATCACAATGGCATAGAACACAAAACTGTGTCCAAGAGGAAATGGGTTAGGGAAAGAATAACCAAAGTCGTAAAATAAATTTTACAATAAACTATGATCCAATACCAAATTGGAAGAAGCCACAGCCAATCTAGGAAATCCCATCTGTCTATCAAAGCACACGGCTAAGAAGCTGTAAGGCCTCAAAAAAGCATCACTGGCAACATCTTACAAGTTTCCCATAGCAACTCATTGTGAGGATGAAGTTATGTGTAATTGTGCCCAGAGAAACAGCATAGACTCAAGCAACATTTG
The DNA here is from genome assembly GCF_016545835.1 of Crotalus tigris. Classification (NCBI taxonomy): domain Eukaryota; kingdom Metazoa; phylum Chordata; class Lepidosauria; order Squamata; family Viperidae; genus Crotalus; species Crotalus tigris. The sequence continues at coordinate 11,482 of NW_024096796.1, forward strand.
AATCTTTAAAAGGGAACCAAAGAATACGGCTTTCAAATAGAACTTGGATTATACTTGAAATCAGGAGTCAACCTTTGATCCCACAATCCAGGGGCACACTGCATTTTGGTGGTACATTAGGGGTGGGTGGGCTGGAGGTCATCCCCTTCCTACATATACACATAGATATAATTTTTATTAAGAATGTTTACTAGAATAGTAAAATCTAATACAATATAAACCAGGGGTAGGCAAGCTTGGCTCTTTTATGACTCGTGGACTTCAACTCCCAGAATTCCTGCTTTAAGCTGAGAAAGTGGGCTTTCAGTACTGTGGACTTGGATGAATTATCTGAAATCCAAGGCAATTCAGTTATATTATGTGATGGGAAATAAAATATTTAGAGTATGCAAAGTATATCCAAGCCTATCTCAAGATAACAGCTGGCTTCAAATGAGGGTGTTAAGGGTGTATTTTGCTCCATTTTCTAACTTTGGCATTGCTGAAGACACAGGAGGCAGAAAACTGATAGTTCTGAACAAGTCACCAACTGATCCTGCAACAGAGAATATAGAAATCCAAATACATGTGAAAGATAAGCAGCCATCCGAAGAATTAAAACATTTCATTTTTGAAATTTTAGTTGAACGTTGCAATCCTATTTCTAGCTACAAAAACAGGTAACAATAGCAACACTCTTAGGAATGTCCATATCTCCTGCTTAAAATAAAACTGATGAACTCTTGACATGTGACAATCCTTTGGAGCTACATAGTCCATTCATCAGAGAAGAATTACCCTTCAGAAAAAAGACTTGCAACTAGGTCTTTGTTGATCAAATACTGTAAATCAAAAATCAATGGAAGCCAAGTGAGTCACTTTTATAGTAAGGAATTAGCCTGAAGCATTGCCCAAGAAAGGTTGGGGAGAGGAAGATCAAAGGGAGAATAACATACAACAGTAACAGCTCAAGGAGAAATTGAGTGGTATAAAGCAGTGGTGGTGAACCTATGGTACATGTGCCAGAGGTGGCACTCAGACCCCTCTCTGTTGGCACGTGTACCACCGCCGCCAACAGCAGGTCCATCAGGCTGCCACCGCCACCCAGAGCAGGAGCCCCACCCAGCACAAAGGAGGCGAAGCGGCCAACTAGCAAGCTCGAATAGAGGTGATAGAAGTCACCAACCATTGTCAATTGGTTGACTGAAAGAAAAGGGAGGGGAAGCATGCGCGCTACAAATAGTGATACTCACTAGCCCTGCCCCATTCTTGCATGGTGCAGCACCTTGTATCTGCACCCCGCGGCGTAGTGGTGGCCATTTTTGCACCTTGCAGCACAGTGGCCCATTTTTGCACCCCCAGTTTTTGTGTGCCAGAGGCGGCACTCAGAGGCGCCTCCTTGCCCCCCCCCCCCGATGCTGATGCGGCCCTGGCACTTTGCGATAAATAAGTGGGTTTTGGGTTGCTGTTTGGGCACTCGGTCTCTAAAAGGTTCGCCATCACTGGCATAAAGGAAAGGAAAATAAAGAAATCTTAAGTCTATTTCATACTAAACAGCATCTGAATTTAACGAGTGTTCTGAACTGTATATTTTCAGAAAGAACTTATCTAGTATATATTTATATATACTGTTACCTAGAAAATTCTAAGTTTTACATCATCTGCTCCTTGGATGAAATTAAGCCTAAGGTAGCAAGTTATGCAGAAGAAATGAAGATTCCGATACAATATTCTCAAAATAGCATGGCCCCCAAATCAACAGGTAAAACATATTGAATATTCTCTCTGGAGAGACTTACAATGTGAATTTGGTATATAAAGTTAATACCAACAAGGAGAACATACCAGAGAGAAAATGTGCATCAAAGTTCCCTTAAAAATACATAGATGGTTTTGCATACATTTCCCCTCCCTCCTCCCCCCCCCCCTCTCTCTCTCTCTCTCTCTCTCTCTCTCTCTCTCTCTCTCTCTCGTCTCTCTCTCTCTCTCTCGTCTCTTTCCATTCTTCTATGTGGGCAAAGCCTGATTGATGCAGTGGCGTTTTCCCAATGCCTCCTTTTTCAAAAGATTTAAGCCAATTGGACTGATTTTAATTGTTTTTATTTGCCATAGGTTGAGAATGGAGAAAATCGGAATTTAATTCTTCTCCACAACCTTGAGATAAAAAAACACTTCTTCCCCTACCAGCATAACCTCAAAACCTGAAATTACTTTCCTTTTGTCATTCAGAGCCACCAAGAATGACCCCATTTAGAAATAAAAAGAGATTATGAATGTAGAAACTTGCACCATAAAAGAATTAAGATCACTGAATGAAAGTTATTCCCATATGCATCGTATTGTTTTATTAAAAGGGAAGGTATCAGCAGTACTCTCCAGATTATTTGAACTCTTCTCCCATCACTACCACCATGGCCAAAAATCTTCAACTCAGTATTACAATAAATCTGGGTTTTCCACGCTTTCAACTCTTTATACTGGAATTAGTTTCTTCATTTGGAGACTTTCAGGAGCAACTCAGATAGCATTGGCAGAATATATATACAGCATGCAGAACCTACATATGTGTCAATGCTCTGGTTTAAATTCTAGGGAGCTGCGATCTGTTCAGATAACAATTCTCATTAACGGCTATTTTAGCTTCACATTTCTTCTTAAATACTTAACAGCATTATAGATTTTCCCCATCTTTTGCAGCCTGTAGGATGGTTCGCAGCTCAGCTCTGCTACTGATTGTGCAATAATGGATTTGTCAGATTTGTATGCTGTTGAATCAATTCAGCAGCATACAAATATGATGTCCATTCTCACATCAATTTACATAAGATCGTTGATTAAAATTTCTATGCTAAACAATGTAATTAAAATATCCATAGTAAAATGTCCATGGTAACACATTCAATGGTAAACAAAATAAAGAACATTGCAAAAGATAAAATAGACACTGGCTGATTATAATCTCATTGCCATGTATAAACTCAATATCACAATGTATGACTAAAACTACACATAAAATTTATATTCAGTCAATGCACATACAAGACAATCATCATCCACAAAGGCCCTTCAGTTCTGATTCTCTTATAAGGAGCATCCTAGGAACACAATGCAGGGGGACAATCTTTGTGTTGGGAGGACAATACGTGAACTTGGGTTCATAGCAGATAACTGCCTTCTATAACTTTCTGACACTTTAGCAGATTAGCACAATTTCACATTTACATATGCTTATGACTAAATAAGACATCATTCAAAGGAAGAGAGGATAGCTAAGAGGAATTCATTCAATAAAGCAACACGTGGCCTTGTCTGAAATTGCATCATTTTCAGCATGGAGCAAATGAATGATATAAACCCATTGGATACAGTGTCTGTCTCCCCACTGACACTAGAGATGTATTCACAGGGCAGTGATACAACAGCTTCCTTGGGGTGGGGAGGGGGTGCTTTAGTTTTATAGCAAGTTTCCATTACTTATATTTAATGCTTTTGGAGTATTAGCTCAACAACTGCCACTAGTAGTGTTCATATTTTAAGTCCCAGGTTTCTCATTTTTTTAGCTGTTGACTTCCATACCTAGAGAAACATTACAATGCAATTTCATATCAACCTCAATAGGTTTTATTAGGTTCAGTTGGATTTACTGCCAAGGAAGTATCTCAGGAAAGGTAACCCCATCCCCACTAGCAAATTCAGATTTCTTTTATAAAGTACCAAGGAGAATGCGTGTTCTGCATTCAGAAATATACTTGGGAAAGACAGACTGAGATAAAATCATACTGGGTCAACGTAATTCACACGCCCACACATAGAGTATGGCAAGAATAGGAACAGAATGCCAACATGCAACTTACTGAATTAAATGGAAAGGAGAGCAGGCAAATTACTTTATGGAAAGTAAGATCAGTGCCAAAAAACCTCAGATGAATCTCTACTGAAGTAACTCAGTGAACGAGCAGAGGCAGGTTGTATCAATCCTACAGCTAGCCAACCCATTTGCCAGTCAGCCATCTGGCTTGCTTTATTTATTTATTACCCACGTCTTTATATGTGACTTATGACCACATGTCTTAAGAGTACACAATCTAAAAACAGCCACAAGATAATACATAATAGGAACATAATATAACATGAAATCACTATGGTGATTTTGAATGCCAACAGGCAGGACCCCCCCCCCCAATCTTCTGTGGGATGAGCATCATTCTCTCTCTGCTTCACACAGATTCTACCTCAGTGGTTCTCAACCTTTTTAATGCCGTGACCCCCAACCGGTCGTAAGTCGAGGATTACTAAACCAGTCGTAAGTCGAGGACTACTCAACTGGTGCAGCACCGTTTGCAGAATGGGACTTTTGACGGGCTCAGCAGGGCAGAGACAGCCTGGACAATTCCTATTGGCTTTTGAAAGCCAATAGAATTAGATTTTATTCAAGAGAGTCTATTCTATTGGCTTTCAAAAGCCAATAGAATAAAAGGGAGTAGCACAGGTAAGGAAAAGGGGGAAAAAATGGCGGACTGCGTTGTTTGGCGACCCCCGTGAAATGGTCGTTCGACCCCAAATGGGGACCCGACCCACAGGTTGAGAACCACTGGTCTACCTGGAGGAAAAGAGCCCAGAGGTAGCAAGAGTTCAATTGTATAGAGCTCATATGTAATCACCAGCACTCTGAATTGGGCCAGAGGCCAACAGCAACCAGCTCCCATAAAATAGGGGTTATTCTGCTGAACTGGCTAGTACTAGATCGCAAGAAAACAGCTGTATTTGATGCCAGCTGCACTTCGGAATCACTTTCAAGGGCAGCCCTATGTAAAGTAAATGAGTGAAGTCTAGCTGAGAGTTAAGGCACTGTCTTTAGTACCTCCTGATCCAGCTGGTGTTATCTGCCAGAGCTGGTCAAAAGGCCTCCTTGTTTACATTTCAGGCTTCACTAAGATAATTCATTCTAAATGTTTCAGATTCCTATTAGCCTCAATCACTTGGCCAATGATCAGGGATGATTAATAATTGGGGAAGTGCAGTTCAACCATCTACAGGACTTCGGGCTGACCTATGTCACAGTATCACAGGAGAAAACTACAAAACATAATAGCAAGCACAGATTATTATTTTTTACTTCAAAAGGTCACGCATCTCCAGCTTTTATGATTTGAAGAATACTTTACCATTAGAAAAACGAATCTTTGTCCATCCCTACAAAAGCAAAATCAGAATTCCACATTTTCTACAGCTCCTAACGTCAATGTTCTCAAATGACATAATTAACACAAGCCATATAATTCTGCTTCTTTGGTGGCAAATAGGAATCACAGGGGTAGGCAACCTTGGCTCTTTTATGACTCGTGGACTTCAACTCCCAGAATTCCTGAGCCAGCCATGCTGAGGGGAAAGGGAGAGGTTCCAAGCTGAGCCATGCTGGCTCAGGAATTCTGGGAGTTGAAGTCCACAAGTCGTAAAAGAGCCAAGATTGCCTACCACTGCACTATAATAAATAAACTTTGAAACCATATAGCTCTGGCAAAAACTAGAATCTATTCAGGGAGCTCTCTGGGTATCTGTTACTTCTATAAGGCAATATACATTTTATCATCTTACTTCAAGAACAGGCATAAGTGTATATGCCTATGCCTTTCATACGCCATTAGTTCCAGCACCCCAATACGGCTTGAGACTGATGGGAGCTATAAGACCAACCTCCCGAAGGGGAAACAGAGATTCAATCCTCTGCACAGGCCTACAATATCAGAAAGTAAACATCTCACCAAAATTATAGTTTGAGGCAGATCAGAGGAGGTCAGGCAAGTAGAAAGGTTGCTCACCTGGTCCTGCAGAGTCTGAAGGGCCAATTCATTTTCTTTTTGACAACTCTGCAATTGGTCCTTTAATTCCAAGAAGCCCTGAGAAAGAAGGAAAAAATTTACCAAACAGAATGTTAATGGAGGATTTCACTGTTGCATTAAATTCCACTAGGATCACACCTTAGATCAGGCATGTCAAACTGTCGGCCCACAGGCCGGATGCGTCACCCTAAAACTGCGCCCACCCCATTGCCGGCAATGGGGGAAAAGTCGCGATATGTCGTGTGATGTCACATGACGTCGCGTGTTTGACATGCCTGCCCTCGATGGAGGCAACCACGCCCATAAAAATTATCAGGTGGAATCAATAAACCTCAGGACCATTAAAAAGATAGAAGCATAGATTCTTCCCTTTCTTAGGGAAAACGGAGGTGGGGGGGAGGAAATCCTATTTTCTAGAGCAGGAAACAAATGGCCTATTATTGTTAGCTATATTTATGCTTTATTTGCTTTACAAGTCTATGGCATTTCCTCCAAGGAATTGCGGGAACTGTATTTCCATGCGATAGTAGAAATTTATCTGGTGAGTGGGACAACCTATATGTATGATTTATAAACCAGCAAACAACCCTAGCTCTGTCATCTTTCTCATACTTCTCAAGCTTCATTGGGGAAAACTGTGGCAGTTAAGCCCCAAAAAGACAATCATGCTTTAGATCAGCAACCTTAAGACGTGTGGTCTTGCTGGCTGAGGAAGTCTGGGAGTTGAAGTCCACACATCTTAACATTGCTGAGGTTCAGAAACACTGTTTTAGACACTGAAAGGCCAAAAATTATTCTCAATGTACAGGTTAGAGAACCAAAGCTGAAAAGAATTGGGCAAGAACACAGCTAGGCTTTTGCATCAAGACCTCTCAAATGATACAACTAAACACTTTCGATCAAGAGGTTTCCTTGCTGATGGAGCCAAGCTCCTGGACACACTTTCTAAATCTGACGAATCAGGTCTCTTTAGCCGTGCCTTAAATGTAACTCAGATTGAACTACAGGAGAAGGAAAAATGCCTTTTACCTGGTTTGTGGTCTGGAGCTCCTGCTGCAGCTTCTGATTACGAACTTGCAGAGATTTGAGCTCCTCTTCCTTCCGCTGTTGGATCTCCTCAATTTTGGTCCTGAATAGGGGAAGAGAAAATTTGTTTGCAGAGGAGAGGGAAGTCAGGGACCTTGCTTTCTTCTCCTTAAGCTGCTCTGTTGCCTTTGGGTAATTCTGCTGGCTGTTTCAATCTCCTCTCTCACCTCCCTACTTTTGGAGGAAATGCCTTTTTCATTCCCATCTCATCCACTCATCCCTGTTTCTAGCTTTTTTAATGTTATTATTATTATTATCGATCATCGCACAGTCAGCCAGATGTTCAGACTGGATTTGGCTATTATGGATCATTGCACAGTCAGCCAGATGTTCAGACTGGATTTGGCATTTTGTCTACCTATCGAGTCCTTACCCAGGACCTGGGATAGGCAGATGTGGATGTTTGATGGTATTACAGTATCGTCGCAGGATGGAAGCAGTTCCTAATAAGGCCGCCTTTTGCAATTGACTAATAGCGAATTTGTCAATGCCAATGGTGTTCCAGTGGTGCTCCAGTTGTTTTGGGATTGCACCCAAGGAGCCTATGACTATTGGTACTACCCTTGCTTGCTTTTGCCAGTCTTTCTATTTCTATTTGTAGGTCTTTGTATTTTGTTATCTTCTCCAGTTCTTTCTCTTCTATTCTGCTATCTCCAGGCACTGCCACGTCCACTATCCAGACTTTTTTGTTTTTCTTATCGACAATTGTTAAGTCTGTGGTGTTATGTTGCAGGTGCTTGTCTGTTTGAATTCTGAAGTCCCAGAGCAGTTTAATTTTATCATTTTCTATGACTTTCTCTATTTTATGATCCCACCAGTTTTTGCTTACAGGCAAATGATAGTTTTTGCTTACAGGCAAATGATATTATAAATCGGCGTTGATCTGCTAGTCTCTGTTCTGTTATTTCTGATTCTGGATGTTGTTCTTTCCAGAACTGGTGCATTCGTTTTAGATATCCTCGTCTTGTTGGACTTGATCTGTAGTAACAGATCATTATTTCTTTATTTTCCATCACTGTGTATCTGCGACGGGTAAACATCTTTTCTTCCAGTAGTTCTGCAGCTGCTGGCCCTGGTTGCTCAGCCAACAGTCCTGAGTCCTGTAACCCATTTTTCACCAGATATCCAGGAACTCCAATATCTAGCGCGGACCTTGTTAACCCGGGCGACATCCGAGCCGGTATGGCATTCTGAAATTTACGTCTCACCAGATTTTGTATGGGAGAGACACTCTTTGTCTGACTCCTCTGATGAGACCTGTCCAGTATGGTTGAACCTCTGGCATAGCTCTCATCTTCCTCAGAGTACACAAGCCCCACAACCACGTCAAGGTAGTGCCTCACTGGGGGGGCTATTATTATTATTATTATTATTATTATTATTTATAGGATTTTTAGAGGGTTTTTAAAGAGTTTTTTAGAGTATTAATCTTGTGAACTCTAAAACTTCCTCCTTCCGTTATGTATTCAAGATGGACAGTGATTAATATTTATATGTTACTTATATGTAAGGGTGTAAGTCTATACATTTGTTGTATATAGTATGTTTAAATGTGTGTTATGTATGTGTAAACTTTGAGAGCAAGCAACTAAATTTCATTTTTAATGTGTGTCATTATGCCCACAGTAAAAAAAAAATGACAATAAAGGTTATCTATTTCTATCTGTTTTATTGCTTGTTTTCCCAGGAATATGCTCCTTTCCACACTTTTTCCTCAGCACCCACCACTGCAGCAGGTTTTTCATCAAAGCACTTTTAACACCATTACTGCCCAGTGCTCCAGCCCCATATCCAGTTTCATTTTCAGTTAAAACCTGCACCCAGCTGAGGCAAATTCCAGTCAAGAAAAGAAGCAAGACCCTCCAGTTTTCAGCTATGCTCAACTCTGGGGACTTTCATGGATACATCCAGGCTTTCTAAGCAGTGTAACGAAAGTGGTTTGCCACTGCCTTCTTCTAGAGTATCCAATTAATTCAACGTTGAAATCTGGCCAACAGCTCTGAGCCTCCCAGATGGTCCCCCATCCAAGCAGTAATTAAAATTAAGTTTGCATAGTACTCAAGACCAGCCAAGGTTAGCTAAGAGGTACAACACTGGATCTAAATTATGCACATGTGTCTAATCTACTCTGTATCAGGGTCTGCTTTACACAGATCATTTGTTTTTGCTAAACAGGGGAGAGATAGACCGGCACTCTTGAGCTTAGAGGCCCTGCCTCACCTACCCACATGGTATAACATTGCTTTGTTCAGCTACAGTGTAATCTGCTATTTTATTATCTAATTTGTTATATCATTATAATATCTGAAAGCCGTACTGCACAGCTTAAATAAACGCAATGAAAATGGGTCCAGGGATCATTCAAGAGGCTGGGAAGAAGGGGAAGAGTCCCAAGGCTTTCTGCTTACTTAACCGGGCCCACTTCAGACCAGTCAGGCATGAGTGCAATTCATTCCACGCCATCAACAGGCTTGCGCAGCGGATTCCCACAGGGATCACCTTGCCAGACTTTTATGTAATGCTTTCACGCAGCGGTGATTTTCTGATGATCTGGATTGTAATACTGGCAGTGGATTTCTCCATCTTCCTCCTTCCACCCACCCCCTTTCTCCCAAAACCCCGGCTTCAAATGTCCTTTGCAAAGCTCTGCTCCAACCAACCACCCGGTGCTTCTCAAACAGGCTTAGGTGAAGAGTGCACTGTTGCGCTGGCGCAGAGGGCAAAATTCCAGATTGCCCAGCCCCTACCTGCTGTCATTGTAGAGAGCTTCTTTTTCTGTCTGAAGCCGCACAAAGCTAAAAGAGGACGAGACACCAAGATAGGGAGAAATTAAAACACAGAATGCAAGAGAGACTAAAGCTGATTCCCAAGGGAAATCCCCCCCCCCGCAGAACATATTAACATTCTCTCCGCAGTGGAGGAAGGAGCATTCATTCAGACTTCTTGAGACGAGGGCAAACTTTCGCTTGTAACAGGAACAGCAATCAAGCAGGTAGGAGCCTGGCTAGCTAACAAGGAGTAAATCCCATTCCTTAGCCTGAGCAAGCTCCCCACCTCCAAAACATACCTCTCTTGCTTCTTCTTAAGCTTCTCCACAAACTGCATAAGAGAGAAAAGGCTGTAAGTTCTCACCAGCAATCCTCGCCCTCCCAAAAATGTGACCAGCCATACAAAACTCTCTCCCCTCTTACCTTGGAGAGCTCTTGCTGCAGGCGGGAGGTCTCCGTTGTCTTGGATGCCTACAGGAGGGGAAGGAGAGGCAAACACAGTGACCTGTCTCAAGCATTCAGAGTCTTTCACTCATCTGGCGATTGTTTTGAACAACTCCGCCAGGTGGTTCTATAAGACAACGACCATATCAGGGCAGTGGTGAGACAAGGAAGAGGCAACGTCTAAATTTTCTAGTTTAAAAAGCAGCATACTGAGGATCATTTACTTTATCCTATCCAACCAAAAGTTCCCCATTCCCTCTTCTGGGAAGAAAAAATAAAAATAAAGGCCTGCATTTGGAAACAAAGGACCGATCGCTATGATCCGGATCCTCTCCTGCTTTCAAGTCTCTGTATTATTCTTTGCTGAAACATTCCCTGCCATGCTAACAACACTGGCCATTTCGCTATTAACAGTTATATTAGATCAGCGCACTTCTAATTGAATATAATTTAGTTATGTTGGTAGAAAATGCATATGACTGCTTATCTTACACATGTTATAAACATGGACAGCTCACGGCAACGTTCCATAAAAAACAGATAAATATAAATCCACAGACCTGCTTCCCCCCCCAAAAAAACTCATCACCTATCCTGTCACAGTACTGTAATATCCCACAATGTCTAGATCTACTGGTTTCAGTAGCACTCTAGCCCAGTGCTGAGTGAAGAGCCAGGTCTTCACGGTCCTCCAGAAAGCTAATGATTTGGGGCCTTCCGTATCTCAGGGAAAAGGATGCTCCAAAAGGCCATGACAGCCACAAAAGAGAAGTGCTTCCAAGATCCCTCCAGAGGGCAACATTTGAAGGAAAAGATCTGGGTGTGCCCACCTTATTTGTCCTACAAATAACCTGGCCCTGTGCCATTAGGTCTTTAAACATGATAACCAGCACCCTGAATTGTATCTGGAAGCCAATGAAACTCATATAGCAGCAGCATTGACATGGGTGAATTGCAAGCTCCCGTGCATGAGGCACGGCTGCATGATGAACCAAGTACAGCTTCTGGATGATCTTCAAGGGCAGCCCCAGATTCCACATTAGAGGAATGGGATGAGATGGGATGGGATGGGATGGAATAGAATGGGAATAGGAATAGGAATAGGAGTAGAGTAGGATAGAGTAGAGTAGAGTAGAGTAGAGTAGAACAGAACAGAATAGGAATGTTGAATAGAATAGAATAGAAATCTTTATTGTCATTGTGTAACTCACAACAAAATTAAGTGAATTAAATTAAATTAAATTAAATTAAATTAATCCAAGTGAGAAGTGATTTCACATGCAAATCCAGTTACTATAAGCCACGGCAATTGGGCGACAAATGCTTCTGAGCCAAGGTGGTGCAGTGGTTAGGATGCAATACTGCAGGCTACTTCTGCTGACTACCAGCTGCCAGCAGTTTGACAATTCAAGTCTCATCAGCTCAAGGTTGACTCAGCCTTCCAAGGTTGGTAAAATGCCCAGATTGTTGTGGGCAATATGCTGACTCTGTAAAATGGCTTAAGAGAGGGCTGCAAAGCACTGTGAAGCAGTATATTAGTCTACGTGCTATTGCTATTCTTTGGTACTTGGAAGATAGGGCAGGGATGGAAATGGACAAATGCAATCTGGAGCAAGGCTCCTATGGTCCATCGAGATGCCATTGAACTGCCAGTCACAGGAACCCCAACCAACATAGCCTGTGGTGAGAAATGCTGAGAGTGGACAACGTTTGACCACATCCCATCCTTAATCTATGGCATGGGATGTCTTCTGCTATCCTGAAGATCAATGCTGAGGTCAGAATGTTCTGCTTTCTTCCATCTCCTGCTTTCTTTGAAATTGTTCTATTTTATGTGTGATGAGAAATGACTTCTTGCTCCCTACAAACTACTTCCCAATAGCTGCAGCCTCCAGCTGAGGCAGAAATCAACGCTTGGCAAAGGGGAGCAAATATCAGGGAGTCCTTCTTACCTCGAGACTCTGCAGCTGCTCCTTCAGCAATATTTTTTCCTCCCTCTCGGTCTGCAGTTTCAGTTCCACCTCTGAGAGAAGCTGCTGGGAAATGGCACTGCTACTGTCGCTGTCAAATGCCGGCTGTTCTGAAGTCGTCTCTGGCATAGCGGGACAAGAATCCGGAGAACCATCACCTTTCCCGCCACCTCGGTTTTCTGCTTGCCGGGCCACTTCTTTCTCATAGCGCTCCTGTAAAGCTGCAGAACAAGGATCATCCATTCTGAGCAGACCACAGATTCCTTCTTCTGTATCCCTTTTAAATCTGTCTTTTTCAAAACCGGGCAACTTTTAAGATGTACGGAGCACAATTCTAGATGGCTGGAAAATTTAAGGCGTGAAATCCACACGTCTTAAAAGTTGCCAAGTTTGGAAAAATACTGGTATAAAATCAAGGATGGGCGCTTTCAGACCCAGGGACCAACTTTGCCTCCCAAACTCCTTTCCCAGTCTGGAAAATCCCTCTCTCTTAAAAATCTGCTGATGAAATCCTGTGAAAAAGCGCCCAGTAATAGTCATATGATATTTAGTAGCCTTTCATCAAAATTAGAAGTACAATGGTACGTATATAATAGCCAAGTTTCCAATATGCTTATTACAGTGATTTTGTTTTTTAAAAAAAATCTAGAAGGGAGATAACTTTTTCTCCTATAATACTGCAACCTTTGCAGACAACCTTCCCCATTGTGCTGTATGGACTTCAACGCCCAGAAGTCTCAGCAATGGCCATATTTGGGGAAGGCTGCTGTAAAGTGCTCCACTTGGCCAATCTTCCCCCTGTCCAATTCCTTGGACTTTCCAAACTTCAATTTAAGCCCCCACAATTGTATGCCAGTAAGAAAGCTACCTGCCATGTTCTTCTGCAGGGCAGAATTCTCTGCCTGTAGCCTTAACAGCTCGCCATCCACGGAGCTGGCTGGGAACGACCCTTCACCGGCTACTGCTGTCTTCCCTTCCCGAAGAATCTGATTATCCTTCTCCAACTGCTCAAGCTGCGAGCACAGCTGCATTTGAAAGACCAAAGGACGGGATTTCAGCAAGTAATACATTTCCCAGGACACTGAACAAAAAGCGCAGATGATCCACCTGGGGTGAAATTGGTCTGCAGCTGATCCCAGATCTTCAGGGCAAGAAAAAGCACTTGTTATTCCAGTTCCCCAAAATAAGTCCCAAGAGAGTGCTCTAAAGCAGGGGTCTCCCCCAACCCCCACTACTGGGCTGTGGCCTGTCTGAAACTGGGCCGTGTGAGCGATGGGCAAGCGTGCGCGTGTGAAGTTCCACTCATGCAAGTGATGGGCACTTGAGCAGAGGGTACTTGCACTCATGCACAAAGCTCCACTCGCACAAGTGGAGGGCGCTTGTGCACGAAGCTTCATTCGTGCAAATGGAGCTTTGTGCACAAGCACTCGCCGCTTGAGCAAGTGGAGCTTCACAAACGAGCACAAGCAGCCTCTGCTCATGTGCCCTCTGCTCGCCCAAGCGGAGCTTCATATGCCAGGACAAGTGCCTGTCGCTTCCAGAAGTGGAGATTTGTGTGCAAGGGCAAGCATCCTCCACTCACGCCTGAAGCTCCATTTGCGTGAGTGGAGGGCATTCGCGCCCGCCACTTGCACCCATGGAGCTGTGTACACGCACGTGTGGGTACCATTCACGCATCCCCTGTGCCGGGGCCCAGCCACCAAGTGGAACCGCTGCTCTAAAGCACTGACTATAAAGGATGTAGTGATCTTTCCCTTCTTCAATGGCTTTGGTTTAATGAACTAGGAGTAATCTAATAAATACACCAAATGCACGGAAAGCTTTCACCCCCTACCGATTAGCCTGCACTTTTCCAAACTCAGTAAGCATGCAAACAACAGATGCTAAGAAAAGCTTCCCACTCAGAATGCTTTTTTAATACCACACAAATGACTCAAACACCATACTGTGAGAATGGAAGGAAAAAGAAAAAAACATTTGCAGCAATTGGGCTTGCCAATCTGACAGTCAAACTAGGGTGAAAGACAAGGAAAAAATTCTTCATGCGTGCATGAAGAAGTTTGTTTGGGGAGCTGAAGGCTGGGTTTTGTCCTACCCACATTTTATATTTGGTATCTGTTTTGGGCCAGCAGTAGTAACAAACAGAATAAAAGATTAGAAAAGATAAAATGAATCACCGAGACGAAGAATCTCTCCGGCCTGAGCTGAAGATGTTGGATTAAAAGTATTAAATTATATATGTAGATAAATATTTTGTCCAAGATTTTAGATTCAGTGCGCAAAATATGTTTTGAAGGACACAGGGGAGTGAACCTAGCGCCTGTCTGCAACACCTTCACAAGGTCTTTTCTCAGAACCGATCCTGAGAAAGAGAACAGCTGCTTTAAGGGGCTTGAGACAAGCCTGCATACCTGTGCCTTCCCATGTACTGTTTGGAGACTGAGTCTGAAGCACTGCACAGGCCTAATTCATTCCGTTCTGACTTTGAGTGGAGTTCCTGCACTTTCATAACTTACATTTTGTAAGATCTGATTGTTTTCAAACTGAAGCTGGATAGACATTTGTTAAGAAACTAGACTTTGAGTTTCTGCACTTGCCAGATGGCTGAATGCGCCTGCCTAAATGGCTCCTTCCGACCCTATGGTTCTAGAATTCTATCTCAGAATTCTGCATGGTTAACCTGCAGTGCTATTTTGTGTCACACAGCACCCCCTGGCACGACCCTGGTGGCACTGCAAAAGGAATAACAGTCCAGTACCTTGGAGAGCTCCTGCATGAGAGTGCTATTTTGCAGCCTGAAGTCATCCTCTTGGCTATGCAGTTTTCCCTGAAGCATTTCATTTTCACTAAGCAGTGCATCCACTTCCTACAAAGTCAATAAAGTTGCATGAGATCCCACACACATAATCATGGTAAGGTTCACTTCCTTCCACTAGATGGCAGGTCCAAATCGTCAAGCAGATTGCGCTTCCTTTGCCAATCTCCTAACAATATTAGGAAATGTTCTCACCTACTACCTTCCTGTATTTTTTATTTTCCCTACTCAAATTCTAGATGGTCCATCTTATGCCAAGTGGCCCTTAATTCATGATGGAATGCCAGCAGTTATGCAGTGAGTAGCAGAGAAATTGGTGGCAGGATGTATCCAAGAGGAAGAATAGGTGAAAGAGATATGGAAATCATCTAGCCCAGAGGTCCCCAACCCCTGGGCCGCGGCCCACTACGGGGCTGTGGCCTATTTGCAACCAGGCCGTGTGAGTGGCAGGGCTGGCAAGCATGTATGTGTGACTTGCGCAAGTGGCGGGCCACTACACTTGCACACGTGTGTGCAGCTCAACTTGCACAAGTCAAGCTATATGCACACGTACGTGCATGCTGGTCCGCTCCTCGCATGGCCCACTTCCCCGCTCCTCCTGGGCAGGCTGCCAAGCCACAAAGCTTGGGGATTGCTGATCTAGACCATGGTCAGCTACGTCTCTCAGACCAACTAAAGGGGACATGTACAGGTACTCCTTGACTTATAACAGTTCATTTAGTGACCGTCTAAAGTTACAAAGGCACTGAAAAAAGTGACTTATGACCGGTTTTCACACTCATGACCGTTGCATCCTCATGATCACGGGATCAAAATTCTGATGGTTGACAACAGACTCATATTTATGACAGTTGCAGTGTCCCAGGGACATTTGATCCCCTTTTTCGACTTTCTGACAAGCAAACTCACTAGGGAAGGCCAATTCACTTAACACTTAGCTGTGTCACTAACTCAACAAGAGCAATGATGGCAAGAAAGGTCGTAAAATGGGGCAACACTCACTTAGCAAATGTCTCACTTAGCAACATAAATTTGGGGCTCAATTGTGATCCTAAGTCAAGGACTACCTGTTTATGAAACGTTTTCTTTAAATTTGGGGGCTGCTGAATATCTGCATTAAAAAATTATTTATTTATTTAGGAAATTTATTTGCCATCCATCTCGTATCCAATGACTCCAAATCATAGCTTAGCAAAACCAGAGAACTAAGATCGCACCATTTGATTTAGATTATTGATACTGTAGAGGACAGGAAGACCTGGAGGAACGTTGTCCATGGGGTCACGATGGGTCGGACACAACTTTGCAATTAACAACAACAACAACAACAACTGGACAGGGAAATTGGAATCATGTGGAAGAAGGAAAGAAAGACTTGCAGACGGGTGAGAAACAAAACAAA
The DNA here is from genome assembly GCF_016545835.1 of Crotalus tigris. Taxonomy (NCBI): domain Eukaryota; kingdom Metazoa; phylum Chordata; class Lepidosauria; order Squamata; family Viperidae; genus Crotalus; species Crotalus tigris. The sequence goes on from NW_024096796.1 coordinate 27,786, forward strand.
AGTATTAGAAACAAGTGATGGCAGATAGTCTGGATCCAGGCAGGACTGAAGTTGACATGGCAATTGATACTTTATACTGATACCTTACCTGAGCTTTTTTACTCTTATTCAGAGCCTGTGAAAAGAGGGGAAGTTGTTAACAAAGCACCAATAAGGTTTAGGTACAGATTATACCAATTATACCAAATTCTGATTTTTATCCTGCTTATTATTTACATTTATAGAACCCCTTAAAAATGAGTACAAACACCTTAATTATACATTTTGAAATTATTTAACTCTTTTAAAAACTTAGTTATGTCCTTTCACCATTTAGGAATGGGAATGTAATATGAGAGAAAATTGCCCACAACTATTACTGTACAACTTATATACAAACACACACACACACACACACATATACACACACACATACATACATACATACATACATACATACATACACACACATTTATATATTCATTATTCCACTAAAGAATCTCACTTTACCTTCTGAGCCTTAGTAAATTCCTTGTCTAAATAGGCGACCCGTTGTCGGAGCCCATTTAATTCTAAAAAAATCAAGGAAAAAACAAATCACAATTAAGAAAATATTTTAGAAATAGAGCATCTGTCTTTTGCCATTCTGAACATGTAGGATAAAGTATGAAATATGGTATCCGATCCTCAATTTCTGATCATTCTGATTTTTTTGAATGTGTACTTAAAAAGCCCATTTCTAGCCCTCTGATCTATCAGTCTGCTAAAGGTAAAAGAATTTATGCAGCAATGCATGCTTGCTTGGCCTTGTGAGCACCAAAACGAAAGACGCACCAGATTTAGAGGAGTATTGTAGCAAGATATGTAACAGATCATTTTAATTACAGAGAAAGATTTTTTAAAAACTTTTTATGCCTTCAAAATGATGCAGAGAATATACTCATTAAAGATGAGAGAAGCAATAAAGAAATAACAACAACAAAACACTAAATGAAATCTTATTTCCTCTCCAAAAGCCAGAGAAGATGCAAAGAAGTGGAAAAAAAAGATGAATGTTTTTACAGCCATTTTCTGAGCACAAACTAAATATAAGTTTGACAAACCCGAGAACTTTATTCTGCTTTTGCTCTTCGCATGGAAGGATGCGGTGCTAAATAGACACTGAAGCCTTATCCTCAAACCACAGGAAAGCTTTCTTGGTGATCTGCCTGCTCCTAAGATTTCATCATACATTGTCTGTGCATCTTCACTCATAACTTTAAACATAACTTCATATGGCTGAGAAAGCCATTTCTTTTAAACAGGAACTGAATTCTGTGGCCAGTATTAGATTCTAGCTAATATTTCTTGTAACTTTTCACAGCTATTCATTCCACTGCTTTTTTTCTATTACGCCCTTCCTTGGAATTTCAGATTTTGTTAAGAGTCATGCTAAATCAGCATGACTGAACCAGCATAACCATTATGCAAACGCGAGCATATATGAATACATGCAGACATTTTGATGCTTTCACACTGGATACAAAATGAAATGGCCCAGATCACAGCATTACTAGGGAAGCAGAACTGAGCAGAAATTTTACCAGCTGTGTTCTTGCGGAGTTCATCAGAGAGCTGGTAATTCTGTGTTCGAAGTTCTAATAACTGGGCCTACCGAGAGAAAGAAAAAAAGATTTTAATAAAAAACAACCTCACCAGGAGAAGTCATGTAGATGACTAGGCAGGATTAAGACCAACTTGGTTTTTACGAAGATTAAGGCAGGAACCATCAGCTTCCTCAACAGAGATGGCTGCTTAGCTTCATGGCCATTGAGTGCTATGCCACATATCTACTAATTCAGAAGTTGTACATACAAATGTACATCTTTCCACTATGACAGTTCTGCATGGCTTCACTCCTGACTATAAAAAAGATTCTAATCTAGCGGAACCAAGTCTGGGAATCACTGCCAAGTCAAGCCAAGGAGTTGAACTAAAACCATGAAGCATCAGGAGATCCACTCTTGAGGTCAGAAAACCCAGCAGTTCATTTCAAAGTTTGGGCTCTGAACACACACTGTTTTGAGATGCAGTGTGCGTATGAGTCTTTTGCAAATTGTTGGCAACATTGCTACTAATTCCTAATTATTTTTTTAAAATAACTTTGTATTATTCTTGACTGACAAAATGAGATAAAGATTAGAACAGAATTGCCATTACTGAGGGGGCTTTAAACCCAGTTATCCAAAGTCCATCCAGTAAATCAGACTGGCTTTTAAGAGTTGGAGAAAGAAGATGCAAAGCAAATGGGAAGGTTTCTATTGCCCTGTATTGTGATCTATAAGATTTACTCTTATAAATTCCATAGGGGGATTAATTTTTCCCACTTATTGTTTTAATACTGAAGGCCCTAACTGCATTTGGGTTTCCACCTACCCTTCTAAGGCCTTGAAAACTACACTCCAAAAGAGCTAAACCCACTGCAGCAGCATATTCTACTGTCAATACATCACACTTCCAATCCTGAACTGGCAATCACAAAGCTGAGTTGTTGCAGTGACTAAGACAGCTAATATCTCTCTCTAATTCTGTATCCTCCTCAGAACATCCAAAATTCACAAGGTGTGCTAAACATGTAGGAAAAAAATCCATATTAACCTCCAGAAAGATATTTGTACTTCAGCACCAAATGAAAATTAAGTATTAACTAAGAGTTGCAAAGAACTCTGCAGGTATCAAAAGCTTATCTGAGATAAAATATTTGTCTGAGCCAATAATTATGAAACCCATAACTGACCAAGTTCCTGCATGGCACTGCAAAATAGGTAGTGTCCACATATGCTGAATTTTTTAAAAAAATATTATTAAACATCTATGCTGCCCATCTTGCCAAGGTGAATATTATCCTGATAATAAAACTGATCAACTCTTTTACTTGTAGAATTTTCCACCAGGCACAAAAGATTATCTGTAATCATAAGAGGAGAGATAAAAGGGAGAGGTGGAATGTATGGTCTCGCCATATTAAATATAACATCTTGAAATGGGAACACTATTCACCTTTTATCATGTTACAACTGAAAAGGTACAAAGGCAAGAGAAGGAAAGGACACCGCTTTACTTGTAGATAGGAGCGAAATGGGTCCTCAGTGAACCTTGAAAACAAGCAATTTATAGTAATGCAACTAAGGGCAGGTGGGTGGGTATATCTATGCATTTACTCTGAGTACACAAAGACAGACTTTCTCAAGGTGGTGCACACCCAATATGTTCAACTGTTATCACTGTTGGTTCTGTGATTGGGATTTGTAATCTGAAACACCCAGACATTACCAGGTTTGTTAAAGCTTAATAAATACAATCCAAACAGCAGAGCTTTTAAAATACTTTTGCAAAAGAAGAGATGCTGATAAGCAGAGTTTGTAATGTCGGGCATGAGAAAAAAAAACTGGAAAGATTCTTTCTCTTATATAATGATAATAGAGTTGGAAGGGACCTTGGAGGTCTTCTAGTCCAACCCCCTGCTCAGGTAGGAAACCCTATCATTTCAGACAAACGGTTGTCCAGTCCCTTCTTAAAAACTTCCAGTGTTGGAGCATTCACAACTTCTGGAGGCAGGTTGTTCCACTGATTAATTGTTCTGTTAGGCAATCTCTCCTTAGTTCTAAGTTGCTTCTCTCCTTGATTAGTTTCCATCCGTTGCTTCTTGTCCTGCCTTCAGGTTCTTTGGAGAATAGCTTGACTCCCTCTTCTTTGTGGCAGCCTCTAAAGAGACAGCAACCCCATTTTCCTTTAGGCCACCCCAGTAAAGTGATGACTAGCCAATTCCGCATCTGTGGGGGTGGAGGGGGGGGGCGGAGAGCAAAAATGAGGCAATGCAATACCAACCAAGCCTCCATGCAGATCTGGAGAGGTGGCTCTGTTCCAAGAATCTGATTTAATTACGCCCACCAGGACCAGAGCCACCCCCATCTATTAATTAATGTATTCCCAAGGCAGCCTTCCACCATCTCTGTCCTCCAGATGTGCTCCACTACCACTTCCAGAAGCTACCCTGCGGAGGGATCTTGGGAACTGTAGTCCAAACCGAACCAGCTGGGGCAGGCTGGCTTCAGGCGCTTGAAACGAGCCTTGGAAAGGTTCGAAGCGCAACTGCGGAGAACGTGCGTAGAGCTAAGCTGGGAAAGCAGCTGCGGTGGGCTTGCCCGCTCATTAGCGGAACCTCGGATTTTGCTCTAGGCTCCGGGGGAGCAGCCCGAAAAAAAAGACGTTTCCCCTATGCGCAACTCTTAGGACGTCGCGCCCCCTCCTCTCGCCTTTGCAAGTCCCTCCCCCACGACCCGTCGCCATACTCTCCGCTGGGAAAGCTTCCCGGAACCGGAGCCCACTCCTCCAGGGCGCGTCTCTTTCCCCACTCCCGTCCCCTTGCTCCAAGGATGCTTCACAGGTTCCCCGCTGGTATCTCTCGTTTTTCTGCTCCCCCGCCAGCCAGACGCACCTGCATACGCTCGAACTCCTCTTCGGACAAGGCCTGCGCCATCTTCCCTCCCCCGCCGCCGCCGCCGCTGCCCCCGGCTCGGCTTCAGCTTGGTACGATCCAAAGGAGAAAGGAAGAAGGAATCGCGAAGCCTGCCCCTTCCCACTCGTGGAGAAGTATACCGAGGTGGCTTTAAGAAGATATCATAGAGGAGCAAGAGAGAGAGAGGACGGATGTTTTAAGAGACGGTCTCTTTTTCTCTGCACCGGAGAGAGGAACAGCGGAACCGGCGGCGGACTAGAGCTTCGGGGCCGGAAGTGAAGAGGCATAGAGATGCGGGAGGGCACTAATTAAGAAGGATGATTCACAACTGGAGCTTTGGCGCCTGAGGAAGGAGGGAGGGATGACGAAGGAGGGAGGGATGAGGGGCGTGCGGAAGAGGAGAAAGTGTACTATTGCGGTTCAGATTCTCCCATAGAAACAGAAGCCTAGAAAGGATCCAAGCGTTTTCCTGTGGGGGTCATAGAGATGCCGGAAGTAACAGCTGTTGAGCTCAGCTGTGTCATATAGATTAAACCAAAATGGCCGAGGAGGTGGGTGAAGAAGCGACTTCGGAAGTGATCAAGTAACAGTTGAAAAAAATGCACGTCTTCGGCGTCTTCTCGTTCCTGGGGTCAGGTCACAGTTATTCTCGCCTCCTGCATGAGATGTAAAGTCGCCAGTAGCTGACGAGCTGCGCATCTTCTTCTGCCTCCGCTGGGGATCATATCTCGAGTTCTCCCCGGATCCTTTTAGGAAGGTCTCTGGGGGTGGAAGCGCTTTAATCGGCAAGGGGCGCCTTACAACGAAGTATCGACTTTAGCAGCCCCTCGCAGTCTTCCTGGAGATCGTGAGGATGGAACCGAAGTCTTCTGCATGCAAAGCGGGTGTTCAAGAATTGCTCCCCGTTAACGGGAATAACGGATAAAGCCGCGCAGGGGTACTTTTTGCGGGAAACAAAGCAATCCCATACGAACTACATTGTTTAAGGCCCCTTCCGTTCAATTTTATTTATTTATTTATTTATGACTTATATACCGCTTTAAGTGCAAGCACTCTCTAAGCGGTGTACACCAGTAAGCAATGTATATATATATTTACATTGCCCCCAACAATCTGGGTCCTCATTTTACCTACCCCAGAAGGATGGAAGGCTGAGTCAACCTTGAGCCGTGAGATTTGAACCGCTGACCTGCTGAACACAGTCAGCTAAAGTGGCCTGCAGTACTACACTCTAACTGCTGCGCCACCTCAGCTAACAGTGCAGTTATGTAGAGGAAGGTTCTGTGAGGGTACATTCCTAAACGTAGGTACCAAGGGAATACTTATTATTGTGCAACTGTTCATAGGGAAATAAAGTCTCTTCAGAAGATTCCCCGGTCTTAATATATTTGATTTATACAAGATAACTACATCTGTTAAAGCTATTCATATCTCATGCTAAACCAGATTTACTTGTTTGATACAATATAAAAAAGTATGTGAAATATTTTTTTTTCAGAGAGAATAAATTAAATGGAAGCTTTATCCATGTAGCACATCCCATTCTGGAGCTGTTCTCCCCTCCCCATTTATTTCCCTTGTGATTAACAGTTTGAGGTCCACTCACTCCTCCATTAGGTGGATTAGAGTTTGAATGAAATCTAAACTTTACATCTATTTTCTGCATATAATCAGTTCAAACTTTTCTAATTTTCCAAATTATAAGCACTTGTGAACTAAAATCTGCCAATTTTTCTGTAATACTCATCTGCATTGAATGTGCCACAAAATAGTATTTAGACTTCAGTCTAACAAATGTCTCTGGGCGGGCCACCACCATCTGAATTAATAACCAGGATCGGGAAGTTAACAACAATGAAGAAGGGCTTCTTATAGTAATAATTTTGAATCGGTACCATTATGAATAAGACTACCAGCCTTGAAAGCCATCTTATCCAGCCATTAGCAGCTTCCCAAAATGCATGAAACGTACTGACCACAAATACTATGCTCTCGAGGCAGGGAATATTCCTAATTTCTAAAATAATATAAAAGAGATTCAGTGTAGTTGTAGTCCAAACTAGCATTTGCCTGTCCTTTGGAAACTGTTGCCACTAGAAGTTAATTTTATTAGCTTTGTCATTCATTGACTATATGGCAAACCATGCATTCATTAAATATGTATCTGTTTAGGAGAAATAACTGTGTTATCTAAATACAAAGTTATTCCTTGTAAACAGATACTTTTGTAAAGTATCTGTTTACTTTTTGTAAAATATGTTTGATTCCTTGAAAGCCTACTAAGTAGCATGCTAGATCAAAAAAATCAGGTCCCTATATCCCAGTAAATAAAACCATAAATATAAACATGTCATTTATGAAGGATGTTTAATCTTTAACCCTGAATAGCTGATGACAAAACTTAATTCATACTATTTCTCTTGCCCATAACTTTGGTGAGTGTATCCCTTAATCCCTTATTTGTGAATCTTTGAAGGAAATAAGACTTCATATATGACCCAAAACTGATGCACTCAGCACTCTAGAATCAGAAATGTGCATCTGAATGTCAAGTGTGACACTTAGTAACCCTGATTTTATTGAATCTTTAATAAAAGCATGGACTAAACACATCAGTTACAAGATTGCATTTGAGATTTTTTGTTGTTCCGTTGCTGACTTCAGAACAGAAACTAAAATAATGGTGGTCAATTGGAAACCCAGAGATCGAATCACATTGTTAAAGTGTGGAACAACTGTTTTCTCAGCCATCCTTTATGTAAAATAAGGTTAATGAATATGAATTCTCGCTAGCTTGAATCCAGATCCTTTTTTTCAACATGAGAAATCTTGATTTTTTGATCACCAACCAGATACGGCTTTTTTAAAAAATAGAGACACCTTAAATTTTGCAGGACACAGTGATGAAGCAGGTGGCATAATTCACTATAGAAAATGGTCATTGTTCATTTATTTGTTTAGAAGCCTCTAGTTTTGGTAATTGGAAATGTTTAAACATACAAAATAAAACAATACAAAGTGGTATCTGGGTCATTAAGGATGTAGAATCCACAAAAGAGGAAAAACAGTCTCCCCAAACTTGCAATTCTTCCCCTTCTTTCATCCCCTGAACAGTCCAACTCAATTCATGTTAAGAACTGAAACCACTTGTCCAATCTAGTATCTCCAGGTTGCTCTGTCCTCTGCCGTCTTTCTTCTTGCCAACATGCTACAACACCACTATGCACCACTCATTTACACTGACCACCTAATCCCATTTCCTTGTCTCCTGCTCAAGATCTCAGCTGAGAAGCTGCCCAGATACTCATAATTCTCATTCCAAAATTGCTACCTACATTATCACATCCTCCTGTAAAGTTCAATCTATATCCCATGCATCTTCAGACCCAACTCCTCTTAGGAAGTTCCTCCCAGTTATCCTTCCTGAAAACAGAAGTGCCAAGCAACTTTTTAAATCTAGGCATCCAATAATATTGGAGATCTAAGAGTTTATGTGTTCAGATAACCTTTTGGAACAGGGTCATCGTATCTTCAAGAGCATTCATATACATGGTGTGATGACGTTTCCAGTGAAGCCCAAATGATTGTCTTTGCAACAATTTTTGCCCATTTTTTTTAAACACCCAGAGAACAGGTCATAGATCTGCTTCCAGTATTTTTAGTCTTAACAAATCAGAAAACAGTCCTGTTTGTTAGGCTTCTGCTAACATCAATCTAGTAAGCAAGAAATTATTTTAAAAAAACTGATTACAGTTTCCTTTATCTTACCAAAACCAGGGGAGGTGGCAATTATATCCTACTGAGCAGCCATGACTCTTCAATAGTTACATGTGCAATTCTAAGAACGTTTTTTACTTTTCTTTGCCCTACAACTTTGCCCAGTGAAGTTCCAAGGGGTACCGTCTTGTTGCTCTCCCACATGGTCTAGCCGTATCATGAAGTAGAGTGTCAAGTAACTCAAATATTAAATGCGAAGTAGAAAGTGGCAGTTTAGTAAAACTTGGAAACAATGACAGGAAAAGGCTGAGATGTACAAATTAAAAAGTCCAATATCTATATAAAATAAAGCTCTCTCTCTTTTTTTTTTAAAAAAAAAGGTAGTGGCTCTCTGCTTTCCAAAAATGTTGTGAAAGAAGTCCACTTTCCTTCTCCCTTCCCTTCCCAATTCTGCCCAAATTATATACAGGAAAGATGCAAGAGTTAAAGGTTAAAGTGAAAGAATCAAGGTTTGCGATCACATGCTCCTTGCACAGCATTAAAGCAACACCTTATTGAAGTTTAGAATAGGTACAGGCAGTGCTTTTTTTCTAAAAAAAAAAAAAAAAAAAAAGTGCCAGAACTCACACGTCATACAACCCGCCTTGCCTACCCTACAAGGTTCCATCCAAAAAAGGTGCCGGAACTCCATTCTGGGTGTTCTATGAGAAAAAAAGCCCTGGGTACGGGAGATGTCCCAAAGGTGTTTTTTCACGAGGCAACTGGACTTTCTTCGTTTTTTTTTTTAAGACATTTCGCTTCTCATCCAAGAAGCTTCTTCAGCTCTGACTGGATGGTGGGGACTGCACACCATCCAATCAGAACTGAAGGTGCTTCTTGGATGAGAAGCGAAACGTCTTCAAAGAAAAACAAAGTCCAGTTGCCTCGTGAAAAAACACCTTTGGGACAACTATGACCTAGATGACTGAGAATCTCCATAGACAGCTACAGGAGATGCACAAGTTTATCACACTGCATTTCTGAGCCTTAATGGGTGCAGATAACATACAAATTGTCCCACAATTTGTAACAAAATTCTGTTTCTACTGTGTTAAGAAGAAAGTTTGGTACTACATGGTTTGAGCCCACCTTCTATACAGGAAGAAGGTTTAACCGTGTGCCCCCACCCTTTTTGTTAAAGAGACACCTTTAAAAATACAAAATATTATGAAATGAGTGGTACTTCCAGAGGGTTATAGCCTACAGCAGCCTCCAGGTTTTGAAGCTGATGAGTGTAAGCAGCAGTCTGCAATGGGTCAGAACAAGACATGTAAAACAGCTCTTCCATCCAAGGGCTGCCATCATGAATCATCTTCCATGCTAAAGCTGGAACGGCGGCTGCTGCCCTTTGAGGCACCAGGAGAGACAGAGGAAAGAAGTGGATCCGAGGCACCCAGTGGGGACAGAGCAGTCCCCTCGTCCATGAGAACATCTTGCAAGGCTCCCCCATCAGATCCCAGTGTGAGACCCAGACCCAGCTCTTCTGCTGAAAAGGGCAGGTCCAGGGACTCTGCAAATGGTGGAATTGGATCTCCTCCCAAGGACTGTGCCAGAAGCCCCTGGGTGGAAGTCAAAGGCAGCCCATGCATCTGGACCTGAAGTTCCAGCTCCTGCAGAAGAAGTTACAGACAAGCTTGTGAGACTCGGTAGCAGGCTTCAGCTGCACTCTCTCTATCCCAGACATGTCAAACACAAGGCCCGGGGGCCAGATGCGGCCCACAAAGTGGTTTGATGCGGCCCGCGAAGCCATCTTGGAAACAGTGATGGAATGGCCCCCACTGCCTTGGCCCTGGCCCAGTCTGGCCGGGAGCCAATGTAGAATTTTGTGGTGGCCATCTATGCTGAAACGCATTCAGTCTTAGCTCCACAAGGCCATCTAGAAACAGCGAGGAACCAGTCCCTGCTTCAGCTGCACTCTCTCTATCCCAGACATGTCAAACACAAGGCCCGGGGGCCAGATGCGGCCCACAAAGTGGTTTGATGCGGCCCGCGAAGCCATCTTGGAAACAGTGATGGAATGGCCCCCACTGCCTTGGCCCTGGCCCAGTCTGGCCGGGAGCCAATGTAGAATTTTGTGGTGGCCATCTATGCTGAAACGCATTCAGTCCCTTAGCTCCACAAGGCCATCTAGAAACAGCGAGGAACCAGCCCCACCCCCTGGGTGCATGCTGGGGAGGTGTCACCCTTTGTTAGGAATGAAGAAATGGACCATGCCTTGGCGCTTGCCCCGGTCCCATCCCCTTCTGCCAGAAACCCTCAGATTTGTCCCACTCCTGCCCAGGCCCCCACAGGCACTCTTGACACGAATGATGTAGAGCTGGCCATGCCCACCCAGTAGGCCATACCTACTCCATCCACGCCCACCCAGTAGGCCACACCCCCCCTGGCCGCCCCCCCGCCCCCCCCGGAGAGCAACGGCAATGCTGTTGCGGCCCTCAGTGAAATTGAGTTTGACACCCCTGCTCTATCTCATCCCCTCAGCAGCTCTCCTACCTGTACTCGTAGCTGCAGGCTGCGGTTAGCTTGCTCTAATTTACGCTGCCTCAGCTCCATCTCCCTGGAGCGTTGCTGTTCCTTCTGCAATTTGCGGATGTAATCTACTGAGGCCTTCAGGATAGTCCCTTTATTCCAGCGCATTTCCCTAAAATATGCAGTGGGAGGGGACATAAGAGATCTGGAATTAAGTGTCCTTAGATCTTACTCCATTTAATTCTGGAAAGGTAATTTCTTTCAACTGGGCCCTACAAATATCTTGTACTGTTAAATTTCCAATGTTCCCAGTTGGCATGGGCAAAAGACAACATTTAGTTCTAGATAAACTTTTCATTTATACCAGCAGTGGGAACTGAATGACAGTCACGGTATGACTGAGCCAACACATGCTTCTCAGGGTAGTGGAATTGCAATGACTTTCTATATACAACTGTTTCCCACACCATTTTATTTTATTCATGCATTCAGTGTTCTATATCACCAGCTACTGAAGTGTTCACAAGATAATTTCTACACCTACTGAATGGTGGTTAGTCTAGAGGGTTGTTAAATAAATTACAACCGGCTATGATGATTATTGTACTGTATAATACAGTGGTGGCGAACCTATGGCACGCATGCCAGAGGCAGCACTCAGAGCCCTCTCTGTGGGCACACGTGCCATGCCTCAGAGATGGCAACCATCCCTTTTCAACCAGCCGCCCGCTTACTCGCTGAGGTCCCATGTGGTCGGATGCATCCCAGGATGGGTGGTTTCTCTCTCGCCCCTCCCATCCCTCCTGGCCTCGCATGCTCTCATTTTCCCAGGCACGACCCACTGCATCACCTCCTCAGCTGTCGGCCAGTCGTCCAGCTCAGAGGCAGCTTCTCTAAACTGCTGGCAGCGGGCTGTGGAGCCCCAGAATGCACTGCTGATGGACACTGCCGGCCCCCATGCGCTTGCTGGCCTTTGTGTACGGGGGCTGATGGTGCCAGGCAGCGGCCGCCCCAGCCCCTGCCTCGCCTTGCCCTGCAACAATGGCACCCCGACCCTGCCTCGCCTTGCCTTGCCTCACCCTGCAGGACGAGCCTCCTGCCCACCACCCCACCTGCCAGAGACCACCTGGATCTCCCCCAAACCTGCCCGACCCCCACAGGCATCCCTCCCCACAAGCAACATTGAGGTGACCACCTCCACCTTGGCCACACCCACCCAGCCTGCCATGACCATCACGCCCACGCCCACCCAGTGGGCCACACCCACTTGGCACCTGGTGATAAATAAGTGGGTTTTGTGTTGCAGTTTGGGCACTTGGTCTCTAAAAGGTTCACCACCATTGGTATAATACATAATCATAGTTGACTTTATACCAAAATTGAATCAAATCACCTTTTAAAATATGTTTTATACATCACTCAGGGAAGCTCAGTGGATTACACAGAAGCCTATACAAGCTTGTGTCCCTTTTTGCAGATAAAACTTATTTTGATTAACTAGTTATGAAGCTCTCATACTTACGGATCATTAGATTTGGGGATGAGGGTCCCCAGTTCTTTAATTCGATCATTTATATTAAATCGACGACGCCGTTCAACTGCAAAAAGAGAGACTTGTGTAAGAGGCCCTGTGGAGAGACAGAGGACCCCTACTTTTGCTGCAACTATTAACAATAAATGCATATAATGCCTTAATTTTTCCAGCAAGCAAAGCAATTTGCTTTTATAGCATCCAACTGCATCTCTCAACATTTGTTAGATAAATTCCCCATTATGCCAAGCTACCTTCAAAGTGAGATATGTATTGGGATTGTATGGTATTATTCTTGGGCACAAAATTCAACTTCCAGATTCTTTAAAGGCAAGGTTCCCAGCCTCATGCTTCTAAACATATATTTTGAAACACAGTATAAAGGGAAAATGTCAAAAATCTCAACCCACATGAATCTGCTTTAAGTTCTTCTGAGGCTGTTTCTCCAAGGGCTTCTGTTATTCAAATAATGCCACTGAAAAGTAGAAAGGGGGTTTCTAAGCAGTGGTGCATCTTTAAAGCGACTCAGATATACTGCAATCTTTTTTCAAAGCAAGCAAAATATTGTATTTGCCTAGGCAGTTTAACACTTCGGTTTTAAATTGGGGGCTAGCTCTTATTAAATTACAAATAATTTTGATCTGGACTGAACTGATTGACAGGGTGATGGCAGGCATACAAATATTCTTAAAAATAAAGATGCAAATTATTTCAGTGGCTGGAAAATAGGGATCTCTGTAGTTCTTTATTTCCCCATAATTAACAGGGAACTGAATTATGCACAAAATAAGCTATTTAGAGAGCCAGTCTGATGCAGTAGCTAAGGCATCAGACTAGAAATTGAGAGGCTGTGTGTGTTCTAGTCCGACCTTAGGCACAAAGCCAGCTGGATAACCTTGGGCTAGTCACTTTCAATCTTAGGAAGGAGGCAATGGAAAATCAATTCTGAAAAACCCGCAGGCACTTGTCCAAGCAGACTCTGAGAAATGGACATGATGAAGAAAAAAAAATCCAGTACTGATTACTATTTTATTTTTTTTTAATTTATATCACATCTTTATTATATTTATAAAAGACTCGAGGCAGCGAACATATCCTTCTTCCAATGCTCCTTCTTCCTCTGACTTTCCCCACAACAGCAACCCTGTGAGTTGAATTGGGCTGTGTGTGTGTGAGACTGGCTGAGCTGGCTTTCATGACTATACTTTATTATGTTTACTATTTACTATTACTATACTTTTTTTTCACATGCTGTATGAGCATTGCATTTGACACATGCAGGGCATAATAGTTTTATAGCTGGTGTCTTTCTTTTTAGAAATAACGGGAACACTGATGTTTGACTGTCTCTGTCCAAAAAGGACTTTTCATAAAAATGCATTATGTTGTCAGTGCTTTCACCTCTTTTCCAATTCGGTCAATAGAAATCAATTAAGGAATGTGCCATATTCCAATAAAGCGTATCAGATCCTTCCTGAATTTGCAAACAGAATCTTTCCCCGTGTTTGCATAAAATCTTGAGTTTGCACAGAAGCTGAAACACAGCTGAATAATAGGGCTGCAGGTTCTAGCACAGAAAAATGCTTGACAAAATGCAGCACTGGGTGGAGAGAGAGGAAAGAAAGGAATGCATCAACCAATCTCCCCACCCAGACCCCTAATAAATGACAGGCCAATCCAAGGCATCTTCTACACACTGGTCTAGCTGCTTATTCTACCTCAGGCTTCATCAGTGTTATATGCCTGGCAGCCATATCATTTTATTCTCTCTCCTACTTCTGGACTGCAGTGGGTCAAAACCAACCTTTCCACAGTTTCCCTCCCCATGAATCAGATTCTCACAAGCCCACCTAGTATAGTATTCCTAGCTTCCAAGCCAACATATGCTTAATTTAACAGTCACTTTCAAATGAAGCCACTTGATCTTTGCTCTCAACAATAATGGATCTTAGATTGCCCGGATTTTTCAGCCTAAAGCCTTCACTATTACTAAGGATCTCACAGAAAAACAATTTGCCCAAGGATTTTTTTTTAAAAAAACCCTTCATGCTACATAGAAGCTGAAATATGGATTTTCATTCAGTTAAGGAAATCTCATGTTCAGGAGAGCGGCACATAAAATAAATATTTTTTTTAATCTCATACACTAAAAAAGGGTAGAAAATTCTTCTTCCAAGAAAGCACACAATTTCTCTTCTTCTCTCCCAAAATGTAACATCCTAATTAAAATAGAGGGGAATGCTTAACTGATTAAAATATGTAATTTATTATATTGTATATGGTTCAAGATTACAAAAGAATGAAGAAAAAAGATACAAAAGGACCTAAGTAAAAATATTGTGAAGGAGAATTTGAAATTCTTCCCTTCTTTTTTCCCCAACTACTAGCCACTATTTAAATATTTATGTTAAGCTTTTAATATTTAATATAAAACAGTGGAGAATTTTTGCTTGTTCAAGACATTTCATCTGTTGTTTTTAATTAGTTTCTTGACTCTTTTCCTGGAAGCTGTATGAATCAGCCTTGCTGCATAACGTGTCATATATAGGGAAGTTGAAATTGCTGAGCTCATTCTTACTTGTGGAAGATTACAAATTTTTAACACACTTTCCCTTATTGTAAGTCCCTTACCATTCTTTTGTTCCTTTGTATCATGAAAACAGTACTTGTGAAGTCTAGTGGCCATGCCAGCTCCTTTTATAACTGCTATTATAGTTATGCTATTCAGAGAGTGTGTCAGTTGTGTTATCAGTGATGGATAGCTTATTTGATAATATAATTTAAAGTTAGAAAATCAAGTCTACTATCTTTTAAGTCCTGCAAAATTTTGACTCTTACTTTCAGGCTTTGAAAATTTAAGATGTGCAAACAGGCCAAACCAATTCTGCATTGAAATACTGAGACAGTAAACCAGGCCAATATAGAATAATTATGTCCAATTTCACCAAATTTTACTCCTGATTTTCTTTCTCTCTCTTTCTCTCTGTTTTCTCTGAGGGAGAAAAAAATGATTTGCTACATCCTGCTCATTTTTACTCAGAATAAAGTTCTGCTGATTTCAAAGAGATTAGAACTTAGTTATCAAGTGCCTGCTTTGCCCGTAGATTTATTTAATTTTTTTTACAGTTTTAAGCCCTATTCAAAAGGATCGTGTAGAAGATGAAAATCCAAGAGAGCCAATCAGGGGAGATAGGACCTGACCTCTGCCCTCATATAAGTCAGTTTTCTTTTACCAAAATAAGCAGGTAAGCATATATAGGGGGTCTCATAGACATGAAAACATTTTTGCTCTTTTTCTCAGTATTGAAATATCCATTTCAAACCCAAAATAGAAAATCACGGATAGTCCATCCAAGAGGCTACTCACTTAAATTGTGGTTGTCTTTCTTCTGCCTTTCCTTCAGAAATGCTTTGGTTTCATTTTCTGCAAAGGGGCAAAAAATAAGACAGAAATAATAATAATAAAGCTACTCACCATGTCCAGCTACTTTCTTATATGGGTCTAGAGCAGGGGTAGGCAACCTTGGCTCTTTTATGACTCATGGACTTCAATTCCCAGACTTCCTGAGCCCTGGCTCAGGAAGTCTGGGAGTTGAAGTCCATGAGTCATAAAAGAGACAAGGTTGCCTACCCCTGCTCTACCCCTGGTCTAGAGAGACTAGAGGAAATCCAGATGCCAGGCATAGCAGCATTATGGTTTCCCTTGCACACCCCAAACTCTTCCTTCAACTTCTAAAAGGAACAAATTCACTGATCTTTCCTCCTGTGTGGAGAAAGAGACATAACCTCCAGGCAGCTATTCTAGGAGCAAAACCTAAGCTCCCGCCTCCTAAACGCCCACCATAGTCAACTCTGATTATATCGCTGTTTTCATTTCCTGCAATGTAGCACTCTTCTATGCTCAACTTTGGCATGTTTTCAATTCCCCCAATTAAGTACCTGACATCTCCCTCTTGATATTGGGAAGGTCAGCCGGGCAGGAGTTGCTGACAGTTACAGCTGGTTCCATCATTCCTGGGTACACATTCAGGAGGTTTCCAGAGACTGGCAGCTGTGCAGAACAGAAAAGAGTTGTTGAAAGGATTTCCAGGCTAGTAGCTCAGAAAGTTTTGCTGTACTGTTAGATGGCTACTTTCGAATCTACCTTCTAATCTAGATCTCCCAATCTAGATCAGAAGGTAAGTACCTGGAAACTAAGAGCTATGGATGAACCCCAAATCAATGAGGGAGCTTGTTTCCCGTTGAATGGGGTTCTGATTCTACATCTCCCCAATCCAGTCCAACATTCTGCCCACTACTCCACGTTGGCTTATCTTAATGGCCAATAGGATACTCTTATGAAGAAATAAATGGGAACTATAGACTTTTGACATCGAAACAGAAGATATATAAAATGCAAAAAATATCTACAATAACCAGTTAATTTTAATTATTGATATTTACTGAGAATGCCTAAAAAACCAACCACTTGGAGGTGATGTATTCTGGCGAAGTACTTTTTAAAGCACTAAAGTTAAAATAAAAACATTATTATTTTATTTTTATTTACCTTTTTTTAATTTGATTAACTTTTTTTAATATAATTTAATTTGTGTTAGTAAAGAGGAAAATGACTGATATTTTCAAAATGGTTGTTCTTTGTAATACTTTACTTACTTCTCTCCATCTCTCAAACACATTTTATACCAAGCAATTTATCTATTTGAAGAGTTGCAAAGCAGTCATCCTACTAGTCTGGTGGATCAAAACCAATAGAGAATCTTATGGCACAAAAAAGAGAGACGGGTGACCCAAAGCCTCTGGGTCAAATAACTTCCCCCCTTTTGTTTTTTGCAGCAGCTTTCCCCTCCCCCGGTCCAGTTTCCCAAGGTACACAACCAGTATTGGGCAAAAACACTCTTTATTATAACGGAATAGTTTCCAACAATTTAGGGCACAAATCCTGTATTTTAAGTAGCAAAAAAACCCCAATAAGGTGGAAGGAGGTATAAGAGAAGATGCTGCCTCCCCCTTAGTCTAATACTTTTCATGGTATCAATTTCCACTTGCTCAAGTCAACTTAGGGCTTATGAAAATGTAAACCATACATTCAGTCTTTAGGATGTCACAGGCTTTTCATATGTGTGTGTGTGTGTGTGTGTGTGTGTGTGTGTGTGTGTGTGTGTAAATAAATAAATAAATCAAAAGCTACTCACAGTGCTCGGCATCTGTAGACCACCATAGTTCAGGATTTCATCATTGTAGCTGGATTCCAGGCTGATAATCTCATCAATGACATCATCAATCTGACAGAGAGGAGAGCGGGGTGGGATTAGACGTATCTGACATGGGCGGAAGGGGGGGAGGGGTGGCTACTGGAAATATTCAGAGAGCAAGAATGGAGGGAAAAGGCAAAGAAAGGCAGTGGGAGTATGAAGGTGATAGGGGAATTTCTACTCACTTCTTTCTCAGAGTTGGAACCAATGTTGAGCATTGCCATAGGGCTATTGGGGGCACTGCCAGTGCTTCCTGCCACTCCCTGCTGGTTAGCCAAACCAGTTGGGGGCTCAGGACCTGAAACAGCCTGTGGAGAGCAGGTGGGTGCACCAGGGCTAGTTCCGGATAATGCCTGGGTTGACATCTTGCTCCCCATAGCAGTAGAAAGATACTGTTTGACTTGCTGTCTCTGTGCCTGCTGGATGTGGTACTTTGTGGGGTTCTCCAAATGGGTTTGAACCTGAGTTCAAGTGAGAAAAAGCGAGGGAAAGTATGAGTCAACCATCACTTGGGCAGTGCCATTTGACTATTTGCAAAACAATTTCCAAGCATTCAGAAATCTTGAAGGCAAAGCACCAAACTTAGCAAGCTGAAAGCCTACCTCTATCCCTAAACACTGGCAAATTGAATATGAACTTCACCCTCAGTTACGTACACAAATGTAATCAAATTAACAGAAGGAGCCAACCTTATCCCTGTCAAGCAAAGACTGCTGTCACAACTAATCCTCCCTGCTGTTCCCAATGAATTCAAATTTACACTTCAAATTTGCACCCTGCGTGAAGAGGTGCCACTGCACCTGCAGCATAGCCTGGCATCGGGAAATATGAAGGTGGGGAAAATGGACATCCAGCCAGCTTGAACTTAAATCTATTTTCAGAGAATTTGCCAATGTATTTTGTGTTGGTTTAAATCAGATTTATAAACAGGTGACATAAAGAACACTGACGTAAATTGATGTCTCTTTCTCTTTGTCCAATAGGAGAGCTGGATTCTCAGTAGCCAATCACAGCTGTCCCAAGGAATACATAATACATAATCTCCCACCTGGGCATCCTCCAGAAGTCTGTATTTCAACTCCCAGCATTCCCTAGCCAAGATGAACATTGCTAAGAATTTCAGGAGTTGCAGCCTTCCATCTACCTGCTGCAGAAGGCAACAGGACTCTAAGTAACTCAGGAGCCAATTGCAACATGACACAAGGAATAAATAATACAGTCTCCTCCCACTCGAGGATCTTCCAGATGTTTGGACTTCCAATTCCCAGAGTCCCTGTTCAGAGTGGCCATTGCTAAAAATGTGAAACTATTGATGTCCAATGTAATAAGATATATACCAGATCAAGGAATGCAGCTCTCGGATTTTTGCATGGAGAAAGAGGTTATGTCATTCTCTCCCATGACTACAGAGATACGGATGCAAGGAAATGGCATTGGGTGAAAGAACACTGAGGCGAAGCAGTTATGGCCCAAAAATGAGAGGAAGGGCAGAGAAGCTACCTTAGGGCTCCAAAAGCAGTTCCAGTGTTATTGTGTACCCTTTGTAAATAAGAAAATATTTCAAGTGAAGGAGAATCCCTTTCAGATCGCCTTTCAATCTCAAAGTCTTCTTCTTCTAACTAGGTTTTTTTTTTGACTAGGATGAAACCTGATTTCCGTCCAAGGCAGAGTTGCTTCCTCTTTTCTCTTACCTTCAATACCTCCACAGGCACCTGGGCAGGTGCAGGGCGAGCTAGTGGGCTCACAGAAATAGCCGGTGTGGCTGGTGCAGCAGGTGTAGGAGTGAACTGTGCTGCCTGCCGCTGCTCCCGACGTTCCTGTTCTTGCGTCTGTGCCCGCATAAGCTGCTGCCGGAGTAGAACCCGGGATGACATGTTAGGACTTTCAGCTGGGGCCCTTGGAGGGCTGGAAGAAGGAGAGAGAGAGAGAGAGAGAGAGAGAGAGAGAGAGAGAGAGAGAGAGAGAGAGAGAGAGAGAGAGAGAGAGAGAGAGAGAGAGAGAGAGGAGACCATCAGAATTATTTTACTGCTCTGGCCAGTACATTCTCCAAAGAAGCCCCTCTGCTAAGAGAATACCAGCTCCCGAATACAAGTGGGACATATTTTTTTAATATCCTACATTAAGTAAGCCGCCAAGACTTGTCAGAATGTAGCACAACAGAAATGCAATAAATAAATAAAGCAGGCTGTTACACTGAGCGTAATTAGAATAGGCACTTGTTAGATAAAGCTTTCTTTCCACTAATGAAACAATGATGCACTAAAATAGTATGCATAGGAGATACAGTATATCTTTCCTGATGCCCAGTAAGGGCAATTGTTGAGATAAGTTGTCAGGTTTCAGGCTGACAACAACCTTCAAGGACCCAGCTCCTGAGAATATTGTGGACAGCGAAACCAATGGATTGCCCAGCAAATCAACCTAGAGTTTTTACTTGAGGCACAAACCATTAGGCTCATATTATCTTATTTTGGACACTATGTGAAGACTTAGCTCTGATGCTGAGACACGTGGAAGGAAAGAGAAAAAGAGCATGACCTCTCCAGGATCTCATCTCCCTCCTGTTTACAACTATAATTTCCTCAGGTCAAAGTCCTTTCTTTACCCTATGGTGTCTTATCTTTCCTGAGAGCCCTATAGAGAAAGCAGTACTCTGTTAATAAGAGGGGGGAAAAAAAAAACCAACCCAGCCCCTCACAATAATTCCTGGGCAGAAATCTGAACAAACTTTGCATGTAAATACTGCACGTACTATTTCGTATATGGATGTTTTGCTGTGAAGCTGGAATAAAGTGTAACATGATACACAATCTGAAGGTAATTTGGCAGTAAGTAAAACCTGAAGGGTAACTTTGCTTTGGATTAGAGAGTCCAATAGGACATTGTGTAGTTTACAAAGCTAGATACCTTGATACATCAGCAACACGTTCATGAAATATGAAATTTCCCTTGCCTTGACTGTCTTCCTTCACACTATTTGCATTGCATTAAAAAACTGTCAATTTCACTACATCTAAAAGTTAACATGGATCAAGGAACAATCACTACACCAGCAATTTCTTTGGCCAAAGCTCACTCATCCAACCTTCAGCATAATTCTTACACCACAATCTTGCAACAATTACTACTGCTGTAAACTGTTTCATGATGATAATATGCTGTAGTCTAAAAATGTTCATGTGTATTTAAACGAAGATGATTCACCTGAGGTCAGAGCATCAGATGAAGAACAGAAAAAAAAGCCAGGTTTTAAATTGCCATGGCCATTTGCTAGAAATTTGGGGAAATTCGGTGTTTAATATACTATAAGAGAAGAAACTCACATAATTAAAAGGGATCATTTGGGAAACTAAGTCCAGCTCCATTTAAGAATGTTTGACCAGTCCCATTTTAAAAGATAGGGGAATAAGGTTTTATTTTTAAAATAGACAAAAATATGTACCAGGCAAAAGTCTACTATGTCAACGGAAACATCTGGTATTGAATTTTATGAACATAAATGTGTGCAAGCATTAGGAAAAAAAATTGTGACAGCAGTTTTGGTCTATGAGGAAGATTAACAAAAAAACAAGATGCATTATTTATCTTAGCCTTAGCCTGAATTACCTTACCTGTCTTTTTTTTCTTACAGGTAACAATATAAAAATCTCATCTTTAAAAGCCATAGTTTAAACTAAATCTCAGGGCTATCTGAAGTTCAGGAAAAAATACTATAAAACCTGAGAAAGGCCAGTGATAAATCAATGAAGCACCCACAATTAAATGTGTCATTTTGAAACCGTAGAATTGAAGGATTATGTAATCTACCTGCAAGTGACAGAATAAAATGTGCCAGAGAAATGAATGAACTGCGCTTAAAAAAAAAAACCAAGGAAAATCCTCTCAATAGTATCATCTGATCTTGGAATATTCAGAAATTCTCCTTCCCGTTATCTTATCCCACCACCCTAGTAACTGAGAAGCAGAAAGATAATAGCTTCACAGAGCCCAGGCATAACTATGCATCGCCCTTCCTACCTGACACCAATGGGTTGGCTCTTGAGTTGGTAGAAGTTCTCGCTGCTCAGAGACAGGATGTTCTCCAAATCAATGTCGGCCACAATCCCAGACTCTGGAGGCACAGAGCTGAGGCTGTTTGAAAACACAGACAAGGATTAAGACACAATGCTTATTTCTGTTGGAACAATTAAGATTTATCTCAGCCAATAAACTGAGACTCAGCTCCTCTAAGCCATTCTCTATATAGCAGGAGACATTGATGTTTGCTTAATAACTCTGTGACATCCTTTCTTAGAGAAAATAGACCTGCCAAGGCCACTCATTCTTTAATAGTATATAACTGGACTACTGCAACACATATACTACATGGGCCTTAAGATATCCTTAAAAATGTTCTTTGGTCTTCAGAGGTTAACTGCTACCCTGTTGCCAGAGACAAATCACCGAGTATTATTCCAACCTTGTTAAGTCTATATTTATCTGTTTGCTTCCAGATTCAAATTCTTATTTTGAAAGCTATTCTTGGCTTCAGGGGCTACAATTTTAAGTTATTCTTTCCCTATATCTACATTCTTTTCCCACATGCTATAGTCAATGTCAGAGCTGAAGTTTTCGTTCCTTTAGCATCTGAGGTTCAACATCTCCCAAAACAGGGCTCCTGCCCTAAGGAATATCCTTCACAGAGACAACGCAAAACTGTGAAATGCATGTGAAAACTTGGCATTTTTTTTAATGGATTTATTACTGATCCATTTGTTTGGATATCACATTGCATTTCCTGCTGGTGATATGACAGAGCAGTATCCTTTTCAACAGAGGAACTTCAATTCTGCTTTTAGTATTTTCATGAACTAGGACAAGTGGCTAGCAATTATAATCCAATACATCACAAACTTGTGCTTGTTTGTTTTTTGCTCTTGTTCTCCGTTATCGGTTTGTTGCTTGTTGCTTATTTGAGGGATATTGATGATTTTAACAATTAATGTTGCTGGCCACTTTCATTTTCTTTAACAGGCAATCCAGACTTCAATAGTAACAGTTGGTTAAGCTATAACAACCCTTGCAACTTTCCATTTTCTTGGCATCATTTTTATCTAGCAACTATCCCCCGATTCTGAATAAATAAAAAAAGGTTCCTTGTGTCTGCAAATCACAGTCTTGGGCCATAAACAAGTACAGGGGAAAAGGTAGGGAAATTTCCCACAAGGAAAAGGAGGTAGTAGAAATGCAAGTGAAACATGATTTGAACGTTATACCAAGCATGAACCCTTACTCATTAAACTTTCAGATCTGAAATGTACACATTTATCTCAACCCTAAGATCATCAACATATATTTCAGAAAGAATATGATTTACCCAAATGTGAAAATATTTTTACTTCCCAAGCATGATTTTTAAATTGTGACAACCAGTAAGCTCTTGACATAGCTTACTAAGGAGCTTCATAATTTGGGACTTGCATCTTTCACAGAGATGGAAAGAATTTTGTCTTTTAGCAGCAGGATGTTTTCTTTCCAAGAATGGGGACTGACAATTCTTTCAGTGTTTCTTTTTCTCTGCATGATCTGGCAAGACTTTAGTGCAATGTTAGCACAGTTCTGTATCTGATTACATCCAGTTAACATCTCCCAGATGATTTAAACGTTCTGTCTAGGACTGGAACCAGGTGAAGAAATACTAAAGTACATTTCTCTCTTTTCCTTGGCCCTTCATGCAATTTTTTAACTATCTGGCCAGCTGCAGAGTTCTTTGAAAATCAGAAGCTTCCGCATTATTTCATAATCCTTCAAACAGTCTCATAGATATGTTGTTACGAATTCTGGGTATTTCTTTTTTTTCCACGATCAGCTTAGCCGCTGTTGCCTGTTTTGTAAGTTTCCAGGATGGCCTTACATGTTTTGCTACCTGAGACTTTCAAATTCCATGTTGTGTACTGATAAAAACTGGATTAGCGGCTAACGTTTACTTTAACATTAGCAAGGGGACTACATTTTTCCCTACATCTGGGGACAGCAAAAGACAGGGCCAACGAGAGGATCCAGCACCCCTGACTTCCAAGTTAGCTGCATGAAGTGCCTGCTTCATTCTGCCTAACCACAGATCTGATTCTGAGAAAACCACATCACCCAAATTCTTTGATTTCAGCTGTTCAAGTAAACAGCCTGTTGATACTTGAAAAGTCCCAGATGATTGGAAAGCTTGTTGATTCAGTCATCTCAACCATTGTTTGTTTTATACTTTTATTAACCTCATGTCTTGCCTTTCATTTAGGAGCTCAGGGCTGTGTACACAGCATTCTTTCTGCTTTTCTCTGTAACAACAACCCCGTGAAATAAGTTGTGCTGAGGGGGCAGTTGGCCCAAAAACAACCAGTGAGCTTTACTGGATGAAGAAGGAACAGAATCTGCATTTTCACCGTCCCAGCCTAACACCATGCTGCCTCTGAGTTAATTATTGTTATTAGCACACATTAGTCTTAGCATGCAAGTTATTAAGAGATTTTTTTAAAAATCCATAAAAAATTTATTAATAACGAAATACTGTTTACGTTTTCATAAGCTATCCTATGTCTCTGAAGGGATGGATGTAACTATCTCTGGAACTTATGGCTTTTAGTGTCAGCCTCACTGGGTAGAGCAGACCAGGAAAATCAACTCCACAGGAAGGCTAAATGTATTGAGATTTGACTATAATTATCTTGCAGGTCTGATTGAGCTATACCTACTCCTATTCCTTCTTATACTTAGTGGATTAGGGAGACGTCTTCCTGAACTGCCCCTGAATATTATCTCATTGTTCTGTACTTAAAAAAAAAAAAATTCAGCCCTTGGCCTAGGTAATGGTTCCTGCATTACTCTGTCAAGATCATTTTCTTTACTCTCTACACATAAAAAGCTTCAAACCTGCAATGAATAACCTGTCACACTCAGGACAGTCCATTCCAAAATGGACTGAGCGGGGGGTTGAACTAGAAGACCTCAAAGGTCCTTTCCAGGGTGGATTTGATTTAAATCAAATCGATTTAAATCACAATTTAAATCATGATTTAAATCACTAGCAACAAGGCTTGATTTAAATCAACTCGATTTAAATCATAATTTTTAAAGAGCAACTGTCATCTGCAGCGGCTCCTCCTCTGACCCGCTGTTGACTCACTGACTGTCCCACTCACTTTAATGGGACGGCTGCTGATGTGGCAGTGACACAACAAGGTGAGGGACGTGATGGGCAGCAGGTGAGTGGATGCCCGCTAACAGGCGCTGCCATGATGGATCTGAATTGACAGGTGCTCTTTAAATGTACGGACTCATTCTTGCTGGTAGCTAGAATCTTTTAAGGTTTCCTATTTAGAATAATAAGCTGTCAGGTTAGTAAAACAGTGATATCAGAACCTATTTTAGGTTAATAGGTTAATCACACATAGTTGGAGAACTACTCAATTCTTTTATTTAATTAAAACACTTAGAGCCTGCTGCAGATGCCTTTCTCTTCAAACAATCATACAGTCTGTAGTGTACATAGGTTTGCAAAACAATGGGATAAATTCCTGAACATTGTTTTATGATTTATCTCATGGTTACTGTGAAACTGTGTGAATGCATCAATGCAGTGCATGTTATCTCGGCTTGCAGAGCTTGGATACCAAAAATGTAAATATTGTAGAAGATACAGCCTCATGCTATATAACTAAGCTCCATTTCATGCTGATTAAACTAAATTATTAATGTATCTTAAATAGAAAACTATATTTAGATAGATTTTTACTTCAAAAGTATTTTATTAAAATAAATTTGATCAAAATAAAAAAAGTCTGATTTAAATAAAAAAAATCTAATTTAAATTTAAAAAATTGATTTTTTAAATTTCTTTTTAAAAAATCATCAATTATTATCCACCCTGGTCCCTTCCAACTCTTCTATTATTATTGTTGTTGTTAAATACTTAATCAAGAGCTGGAGAAGATACAGAAAAGAGTTAGTTGAAGTGTGACGTGGATGTATAGTGGGTGGTAATAACCTATTTGCTGAAGGCAGGGCTTTTTAGTTTAAAGAAACAACTAAGAAAATTGGTAAAAGTATATAAGACGATAAAGAGCTGCAAAAAGAAAACCAGAAATGAGAAACTGTGATAAAAAATGAAAACGCTGTTCAGATATTTTTTTAAAAAAAACAACAACCCAGAATGTATTAGCTTCTTATTATAATAACTGATTAGGGCAGCTTCTTATTCAAAACTAATTTATTTCCAGTTACCATATTCTGGGAACAATCCAAGGGGTTTCTTTTTTTACAATCTTTGCAGAAATGTCTGCAAAGGGACCTTATTCCACGAAATAGGATTCTGATTGTAGGAATGAGGTTGCTTTGTGGTCCAGGGGGTTCCACCACAATGGTGATCATACAAATCATTGAGTTATAAACAATCCAGTTGCCTGAATCCACCAATTTCATCTCCCCAAACCTCTGAAGCTGAAAATTCTTGTGTCCCAATTGGGAAAGACTAACCTGACTTTACTGCCCTTATGCTAAATTGTGTTTGGATTTTACGTAGAGTTACTACTGTTCAGAGCTCAGAAGGGAACTTTTCTCATTGTTGCCTTCTCCAGGGATAGAAAACTGGCCCCAGAGGCAGGCAAGAAGACAAATAAAAGTTTAAAACTGGGCTATGAGACCATCCTAACAAAGCACAAAACTAAGGCAAAATTTAGAACTTAGTCGGAATTTGTGGTAACTCTTTCAAGCCAAACATGGTGGAACTGAAAACGGAGATTCCTAATCGGGAGAGAAGAAATTGTACAACTAGCGTGCTAAAAGACCTCCTATCTCCCAAGAGCCAAATTTGAGGAAAAATATTGCAGCAGGTGAGCTCTGCACAACCACAAAAGACATTCCTGTATCACAGTGGTTCTCAACCTGTGGGTTGGGACCCCATTTGGGGTCGAACGACCATTTCACGGGGGTCGCCAAACAACACAGTCCGCCATTTTTTTCCCCTTTTCCTTAGCTGTGCTACTCCCTTTTATTCTATTGGCTTTTGAAAGCCAATAGAATAGACTCTCTTGAATAGAGTCTAATTCTATTGGCTTTCAAAAGCCAATAGGAATTGTCCAGGCTGTCTCTGCCCTGCTGAGCCCGCCAAAAGTCCCATTCTGCAAACGGTGCTGCACCAGTTGAGTAGTCCTTGACTTATGACCGGTTGAGTAGTCCTCGACTTACGACCGGTTGGGGGTCGCGGCATTAAAAAGGTTGAGAACCACTGCTGTATCAGAACCTGAGTCTGTAGGGAAGGAGCAGAAACTGTAGTCTTCTAGCACAGGGGTCCTCAACCTTGGCAAATTTAAGACTTGTGGACTTCAAATTCCAGAATTCCTCAGCCAGCTTTGCTGTAATCTAGCAGGCAAACAAGTGGATGAAATCTCTGAGTTACAAGGCTAGGTTTGGCCTTCCTCTAAATCATTAAAAAGTCTGATTTCATTCAGAAAAATAGCTTTATTCCACTCTACTAAAAGCCTAGCTTAACCTTTCAAACACATGCATCCACAAACTTCACAGGCTATAATCTTTGTAGCAACCCTGAAAGTTACTTAAGGAGAAGTATCTGGTACTGGTGGAGCAAAGGTACAGTTGGCTACTACAAAGAGGCAAAGGTAACAGTTGAGCCAAGGATTCCTTGACTCAGCCTGGCAATTACTCTTAGGTCTTAGATTGGACTGAACACACAAGAATTGCTGGGTGAGATCATAAAACCATTGATTGAAATGATAAGACTCCCGTGACATTTTACCACCTTGTGAAAGATAAGAATTAATGAGCTTTAAAACATCGGGAATCATTTTTGAGCATAATTTGAAAGGCTGGTTTTGCTCTTTTACAGCTTGGGACGAAGTACCTACAAAACAGTATATGTGGACTTAAACCTGCCCATTCATTCAAGTCACAAAGTGTCTGATACATACTATTTTGTCTCCATGACAAAGTATTGTCTGGTGTTCTATATCAGGCAACATAGCATAGTGTTTGTACACATGGGCAAACATTCCTATGCCAGCAAAGTTATTTGCTGAAACTGTGATATGGTACCACTTTTATTCATTTTTTTTAACCTTGGATAACAGGAAATGGGAACGGGGAGGAGAAAAAAAGCAAGAGACAGAAGAGAAGAGATTCTTGAACCGCAGTGAGAAGAATGTAGACTGGAGGAGGGGGGCAGGATCATCTTGGAGAAAGAAGCAGAGAAACCAGATTTAGGCTGAGAACAACCAAATGGGATAGGAAGATGAAGTGAGAAGACCAGACCTGGAAAGACCTTACAAGGGAAGAAGAGAAATAGATAAGACTGGGGTAGATATTAGGGAGAGACAGCAGGGAAATAGAGTATGAGAGCATGAAAATTAT
The DNA here is from genome assembly GCF_016545835.1 of Crotalus tigris. Taxonomy (NCBI): domain Eukaryota; kingdom Metazoa; phylum Chordata; class Lepidosauria; order Squamata; family Viperidae; genus Crotalus; species Crotalus tigris. The sequence goes on from NW_024096796.1 coordinate 55,669, forward strand.
TGGGTTGTAGAAACTGGGGGAGTGAATATCAGGGACAAGAAAGAGAAAGACATTTGGAGGGCAGTCTTGAAGAAAGATCATGCACTGCAAATATATTTGTTTCCATTGTCTCACTGCCTTTCTCTGAAAAGCATGTTTTGTGACTCACTGAGCGATTCATAGGAGCTATTTTGTGACTGAGGCCCTAATTCCATATATGACTCTTGACCCCCCAAAAGGTGGAAATCCCTGTTCTATATTGACAGTTCATTGACAAGCAAGGCTAGAGGGTAGTCAAGACTGAAATGGCACCTTAGAGACTAACGTATTTATTCTGGCAAATGATTGTACGAACCAAGTCTACTTCATCTGAGTAGCAGAGAGTTTCATATGTTGCAACTAAATTTATTCTGTAATAAACCAATTTATTCAAAGGTAAACAAACCCCTTGTCTCATTAGCTCACTAATGGTCAGCCAGATCTGGAGTTCCTTTCCATTGTGCTCAGGGATATTTCAATCCTTGGCACCTTTCAGGAGGATTAGAAATGCAGGTATTTTGGCATATAAAACATGTGCTCTTCAAACTGATGCCACTTTCCTGGTCACTGCAACATTTCTAGCACCCTTAGAAATACCTACCACAAGATCAGATGGGTGCTGGAGATGGCCGGTGGAGAAAATGCTCTGGAATTCATAAGAAAACTTATTCCTCCATCACACATCTCAAGCACGGAGAGGCTGTTCAGTTTGAAAGAAGCAATAAATGGCCCGCTGGACATTACTATGGCAGGGTTGAAAGGACTGTTCTGCTGCAAGCATTATCCAAAGCTATGCGGAAGGTTGAGATGTGCCAGGAATGGGTGATTCTAATGTTCCCATTCTGATTCATGTCACCATAGTTTCTTACTCTATCAGAGGGTTTCTTGGGAACCAGGATTATAGTAGAGCGTTTGAAGCAAGAAGGAACATAACACATCTCCAGCGATTTGTTAAAGATGTGGGTAAAGATGGGGGTGAGTTGATCAGCACAAGCTTTCAAGCAAGAAGGAGTTATTCCATCTGGGCCTGGTGCTTTTCCAATCCTTTGTCTATGAAATAGCCCTCACACACCTTTTTTCAAGCTCACCAGAGGTGGGGGGCCCCAGAGGGATGGAGATAGGTATTGGAGACTTGGCTATTATTGGTATATCTGAGATGGGGAAGGTAGCAATAATGGACAAGTGATCTCCTCTGAAACCTACAGTAGAACACAGTCAGGTCATCTGCCAGTTGTCACTTTTCTTCTGTAAGGGAGGGATGTCTGCTATAGCCAACAATATTCTTCAGCTTTTCCACGCATTTGCTGGTTCATTAGCTGAAAACTGATTCCTCAGCTTTTCAGAGTAGCTTCTCTTTCCTGCTCTGATCTCCCTTGTTAATAGGTTCCTGGCCTGATTGTACAACATTCTATCTCCTTTTGTGTAGGCTTCCTCTTTGGCACAACATAGCTGCTTGAGCTTAGCTGCGAACCGAGGTTTATTATTATTGTTGTTATATATGACCACATTCTTGGTTGGCACACACAAAAACTAACGTATGATATCACAGTATCAGTGAATTCATCCAAGTCCATTGAAGCAGCTTCAAAAAACTCCAGTCTGCACAATCAAAGCAAGCCTGTAACTCTAACTGCCTCTTCAGTCCAAGACTTCACTGTTTTGACCACAGATTTTATAGGCAGGTACAAGGTACGTCATACAATGATCAGCGAAGCCCACAGCTGCTCTTGGTAGAGAACAATAAGCATCTTTTTAATATGAAGTAGCAATGGTTTAAAATGTTTCTGCTCCTAGTGAGATAGCTGACATGCTCAATGTATCTGGGCAGTTTTTGATTTAGATTAGCACTGTTAAAATTCTCTAAAACAATGAGAAGGGAGTCTAGGTATTTCTATTGTGTACACAGAATTTGGACAGCTAGGGTTTGCAACACACTGCTTATGCAAGCATGGGGTGGTATATAAACCTCAACCAAGATGAATGTAAAAAAGTCTCATGGAGCATAAAAGGGCTTGCAACTGAGGAATAGTGTCTCTAAGACCACATCACAAGCATTCTTTAGTGCTGTAGCATTCTGACACCAGTGGCTGTTAACATAGAAGCATATTAATATAGAAGTGTTATCCAAGCAAAATGAGATGCATTATTAACTACTCAGAATCTTGCCCTCTGAACCAACAACAACTGTCTTCATGACAGCCCTTGTAATAACCCAGCCAAGAAATGACCAAGACATGAGTGACCATGAGGAGGATCTAAGAATGATCATAATTGATGCCCAAAGGCCATCATAGCCATCAATGCATACCTCTGACACAAAGACCATGATGCCTGCCTCAATCTGTAGAATATGATCAGGTTTTGGTCTGTGTGAGTTTCCTGAATATTTCATTTACTGAGACTTCCTAGACAGTTGGTATAACTTAAGAACAATTCAATATTTAATTCATTCTCTCACCCAAATGCAGAAATAAAAACGTAGGGAACATTATATACATGGCTCTCTTAAGCCCTCATGAACACTTTTTACCATATGACATTTATATTATTAGGGTTGCAAGAGTCAATTAAGTTACTTCAATCAATTTAAACTGTTCCTAAATAAACAGCATTTTTAAAAAGAAATAATATACTTTTCATATAATTTCTTGCAAATATATCCAGTATGTAAATCCTTTTATTGGAAAAATTCTTTGGAAGAATGGCTAATTAAATTGAAGAGCCATACAACTGAATAATTAAATTGACAGCCAGTTTGGTCTAGTGCAGAGGTCAAACTCGCAATGTCACGTGATGCGATGTATCACAACTTTTTTGCCATTGCCGGCAATAGGGTGGGCGCTGTTTTGCCATGATGCATCCGGCCCGCAGGATGGCGGTTTGATAGCCCTGGTCTAGTGGTTAAGGCACCAGGCAAGAAGCAAGGAGATTGAGTGTTCTAGTCTTGCTTCAGACATGAAAGCCAGCTGGATGACTTTGGACCAGTCACACTCTCTCAGCCCAGTTCAGCTCATAAGGTTATTGTTGTGGGAAAAAGAGAAGGAAAAAGGAGACTTAGGTATGTTCACTGCCTGAAGCTATTTATAACAATAAAAGTGAGTTATAAACAAACAAACAAACAAACATAAATAAATTGTAGGGCTATGTGTTGATATCTAAAATACCTTTGTATTTAAAAAGTAAATCTGACACAGAATTTAATTCTAATTAGAAATTATTCTTGGATTACAATTCTTCATACAGGAAATTTTACTGTACCTAAAATTTGGGTTTTAGACTTTATATTTTAATTTGAATAGCAATTTACCATATAGATTTAATGTATTGTTTGTGATCCACAGTCTTTTCTTCATTTTTTGAACCAAGCATTTCAGTTCAAAATTCAACAATACAAAATGGATATCAAGAATCTTGTAATATCATAAGCTTTCAATGATACTGTGGTTTTGGTCATTTAGATTTGTTGCTGATCTGCCTATATTTCATTACCTGTACCCAATTCTTCTATTTTTTACAATCTAACTTCCATGTTCTTTAAAATGTATAAAACAATAGAATGGAAAATAAAATAAAATATGGACTTGAAGCAGAGTCCGATATTTATATATTCCAAAGATTGCCTCCGTTTTCAGTGAGTTTCTATCCAAGGAGTGCAGGTGTGACTAGAACTTTAATCCTGCCCTGAAATAGAGTTTTACATTCCAATATAAAAAAGCAGTTTATAAAACTTCAGGCAGTTATCCTAGTTATATAGGCAGTATTTATTTACCATGTTCATCCAAATACACTTATGAACTCTCTCACATTCGCTCAACAATTAGAGACTCACTAATCCACAAATTATACTAGAGCTGATAAAAGATGTGTAAAACAGATAACTGCCTCTCTGCAAAGTTTTTATCCTTAAAGCAAAAATATCCTTCTGATTACCTTCTGCCTTGACAATAAAAGTAAGGAAACAACAGCACTGCACAGAACTTGGTGAATAAAAAATCCCTTCACTTTCCACTTCTGAAGACTCCTACCTGGAACTGCCTTTTTGATTTAATTGAAAAGTCTAGTCCTGCCCATTAAAATGGGCAAGTTATCAGATAGCTATGATTGGGAGCAGCCCAGAGTTGGTTAGAAGATGGTGGCTATAAAAATGTTTGAACTGGAAAATCAAAATTAATATCTTCATGTGCTAAGATGTAAATAAATAATAGCAGTAACACTGCCCTTAATTGGAATTTGCTTTTCTCACCAAACCTAGTTGCTTTTATATTGCAAAGTTCTACATAGACCCATATCACCCCTGCCAGAAGCAAACTCATCTCATTTATATCAATAGTATACTGTACAATCAATCAAATGATTACAGAATTGCTCAACATGAAAAACATATTAATATACAGTACTTTGGAGCAACTGAAATGTTTTCCATACATAGTCTTCATATACTTGCAATACTTTCTTTTCCTCCTGGAGAAAATCTGTGAGGTGCTTAAGAACTGATGACACATACTTAAATCAGTTCTGCAACCTTTCCAACAGCATGTTGAAATTCAAACCCCATCGTCCCCACCTTGCATGAAGGGTGAAAACCCCAACAGATCCAGAAGACATTAGAACAAAGGTTGTTTGTTTTCTCCATATTATTGAAGGGGAGGGTAAAGTTATTCTTGAATTTGGGAGAGGCGGGGTAAAGCTAGTTATACTTAAAGCTATGTAGTCCAGCGGTTCTCAACCTGTGGGTCGGGACCCCATTTGGGGTCGAATGACCATTTCACGGGGGTCGCCAAACAATGCAGTCCGCCATTTTTTCCCCCTTTTCCTTAGCTGTGCTACTCCCTTTTATTCTATTGGCTTTTGAAAGCCAATAGAATAGACTCTCTTGAATAGAGTCTATTGGCTTTCAAAAGCCAATAGGAATTGTCCAAGCTGTCTCTGCCCTGCTGAGCCCGCCAAAAGTCCCATTCTGCAAACGGTGCTGCACCAGTTGAGTAGTCCTCGACTTACGACCGGTTGGGGGGTCGAGGCATTAAAAAGGTTGAGAACCACTGATGTAGTCAGAATTATATCTGAACTTATATTAGCTCCCCAGCAAAATGATCATCTATGACAACAACAGCAATACAGGAGCAACAACGGCCTCTTGAAAATAGCAAATTTCCTTCTGTCCATATTCAAGAGATCGACTGATGGAAGAGAGAACATGCTGCTTAACCACCCTGCAGTCTTGGGCTCGTAGGCTTCAGAAGTGAACCATTCCGAATGAAACAGGTTTATTTCGAAGCAGCTTTAGACAGCTGTTACTGCACACGGTTATAAACAATATTCCGTGCAAAAAAAAACAACCAACCAAAACCTGTTTGTGTAAAATGCCACGCTGGGTCTTTGATAGTTGCATCTAAGTTTAGGCATCCGGGAACGGGGAATTGGGAAACTGAGATTTTTTGTTCCTTCTTCCCTTCTAAGATTAGGATGGGGGAAAAAAATCCTCAATCGCAATTCCTAAATACAGAATTTCCTCGCTTTCACTCAAGAGAGCAGATAACGACGGGATGTGAGGGCGGGGTTTGGGGAAGAGAGAGTTTCCTAAAACCGTGAGAACCAAGATAAAGGCCCGGAACTCGCTCACCTCCTCCTCTCCAGAACTCTTTCCCCCGTCCTGCCGCTGGCTTGGATGGCGCCCCAGAAGCGGCCCCGCGCAAGCGGTGGGGCATCAGGGCCGGCAGTTTCCCGATTCCCCCTTTCGCGATCCTCGCTCCCGGCTTCGCTCTGCGCGCCCAGCGATTCCCGGCGCGCCTCCGACTTCCTGGCCCCACTTTAGGCCTCTCCAAAGGGCTTCTTGCGTTTCCTGGCAAGGGCCATTTTGGAGAAGCGTTTCAAGCCGGCATAGCTGAAACGCGGGCGGAGAGCAAAAGCAACCCGGCAGATTTACACCCTCCGCTCGGCCAGACCCTTGGAGCGCGCGTCCTTGCAAAGTATGCAGTGGCTCCGCCCCCCTCCTGGGTGTGTTGCTCCGCTTAAGAAAACACAAATCCTCGCTGCGCATCTACAAACGCGCCCTTGTTTTGGAGCTATTAATAGCCTGCCCGTGGAGAAATTACGCGCTTGGAGGCAGGAGCAGAAGCTATTCGGCGACGGCGCCTGTTGGCCACTAGGGGCAACCCAGAGTCTCACTTTTAGCTCGCCAAAGCCCTTCCTCTCGCCAGGAACGTTCAGTTTAAAGGAGCCGCGCCGGAATTCCCTACTGTCATTCTTTTCTTAAGGGGGGTGGGGTGGGGTGCCCCACCCCACCCCCCGCAAGAAAAGAATGACAGTAGGGAATTTGGTAGAAAAACAGGTTACATATTTGAGATGAAAAATCCAGAAGAGGCAAGGCTTCAAATAATGTGATGTTGAGAGTGGGAAATATCTGATTATGATGGTGGTTAGTATTACAGAATGGCTTATTAACGTATATAATCGTGTAAGACTGTGATACTAATCGTTGCATATGCTGGCAAGGTGGCGCAGCAGTTAGAGTGCAGTACTGCAGGCCACTTTAGCTGACTGTGTTCAGCAGGTCAGCGGTTCAAATGTCACCGGCTCAAGGTTGACTCAGCCTTCCATCCTTCCGAGGTAGGTAAAATGAGGACCCAGATTGTTGGGGGCAATGTAAATATATATATATACATTGCTTACTGGTGTACACCGCTTAGAGAGTGCTTGCACTTAAAGCGGTATATAAGTCTCATAAATAAATAAATAAATTATTATTATTATTCAATTATAACAAAGCAATTGCGAAGAGAAAAAGTATGCACCTATCACATTAACAATACTGTATCATGTACTCTTAAAAGGGTACATGAGAGGCTTGGAGAATTATAAACAAAATAACTCATCCACCCAAATTATCAAGAAATCATCTTCCCTGCCTCTTGGTCTCCCAAAAGAAAATAATATTTCAAATATTAATGCATCTTGACAAAATCTATTGCTGCCAATCAGATATCCGCCTTCCAGTGAAATAACTTTTTTGATTGGCCTATATCTGCCTAGAAAAAAGCCAACAATCCACAATTCATATCTTAATACAGTGGTAGCGAACCTATGACACGCGTGCCAGAGGTAGCACTCAGAGCCCTCTCTGTCCGCATGCGCGCCATGCCCCGGAGATGGCAACTATCCCTCTTCAACCAGCTGCAGCTAACTCGCCAAGGTCCCATGTGGCCAGATGCATCCGAGCATGGCTGGTTTCCCTCCCCTCCGTCCCATCCATCCTGGCCTCGGGCATGACCTACTGCATTGCCTCCTCAGCTGTTGGCTGTCTGTCCAGCTCAGAGGCAGTTTCTCTGAACTGCCCCAGAGTGTGCCGGTCAAGGGGCCGGCAGGCTGTGGCTGCTGACGGACACTGTCGGCCCCCATGCACTCACTGGTCTCTTTGTGGGGGCTGATGGTGTCAGGCAGTAGCTGCCCCGCCCACTCACCTTGCCCTGCGACAATGGCACCTCCATACTGCCTTGCCTTGCCTCGCCTCACCCCGCAGGACGAGCCTCCTATCCACCGTCCCACCTGCCAGAGACATCCTGGATCTCCCCCAACTCTGCCTGGCCCCCACAGACGTCCCTCCACATAAGCAACATCGAGGTGACCATGCCCACAATGGCCACACCCACCCAGTCTGCCATGACCACCACAGCCACGCCCACCCAGTGGACTACGCCCACCAGGCACCTGGTGATAAATGAATGGGTTTGGGGCTGCAGTTTGGGCACTCAGTTTCTAAAAGGTTCGCCATCACTGTCTTAATACATTCAAATACTAGGAATATAGCTGAAAAGAACACATGCTGATTGGGAATTATGAGAATCAGAATCCAGAACAGGATGTCACCATGTGGACATATTTTCCAGGAGAATGCCCCATTAACCTTCGGACTTCGCTTCCAAGTAAACATGTATTAGAACTGTGTTGTTAGGAATTTCAAGGGCTTTTTAGCTTGTACTATAGGTGTAGCACAGAACATAGCATTTTTACGTGCCTCACTAAGCAGCAAGATACGTTACAAAGGATCTGAGCATATCATTCTTTGCTGGATGTGCTGACACTGATTTCCAAGGAAGCGTATGCTGTATAAAGAAGCAGAGATTATAGTACTTTCATCCGCAGGAAGACTTTACTCAGCAGAAAGTCCTTACATGATCAAACAGGCTTTTTTCCCCTAAGAATGGACCTGAATAAATCAAGTTTAGCAATAGTTTTAAATTCTGAGTGCCTAGGTAAGATATTCTACTGATAAGGTGTGCATCAGTGAATAAAATAACTGCTCATTTTGAATCAGCTTTTTCTCTGCTCTGATATGAATAAAAACATGGCACTTATTAATGATGTCCATGGCACTGTGGAAAAAAATGATCAATAGGCTGTAGGGTATTTTTCTTCTTTTTATAGGAGTTCTATAAGAACAGGAATCGTCTAATATGGGAAGGAGTAATTCCTTCTCATTATCACTACAGTGGTGCCAGCTATATTTTGGAGTAAAATATCTATTTTACATGCAGATGCACTCAGCTTCCATTTGCAGCCTCTCCAGTTAAACTAACCAAAGATTCATATCAGAAACCTCGCAAAGTTGTTGCCAATCAACATCAACAGTACTGTGCAAGATATCACTAGCCTGTCTCTGTAGTCCTAATGTCAGCCATATATAACTATAGGGAGGTGGGTGTGCTTCTGAACAGGATAGTAAGTTCTTGTTGCTTTTCTTCCTCCTAAAACAGTGGTGACGAACCTATGGCACAGATGCCAGAGGCAGCACTCAGAGCCCTCTCTGTGAGCACGCGCGCCGTCACCCCAGTCCTAGGCCTTCAGCTGGGTTTTATAAAACCTTTTCGCTTTAGGCCTCCACTGCCGTGTGCAAAAAAAAAAAAAGGTTCAATCAATCAGTCAATTTCAACTTCTCGTGGGGGAAAAAAAGATCTTGCAAAGTTGGAATTGATTGATTGAACTTTTTAGTTCCACTCAGTCTGCCGTTACCACCAAAGCCATGCCCACCCAATGGGTCACACCTCCCAATTGGCCACACCCAGCCAATGGGCCACACCCACCTGGCACCTGACAATGCATAAGCATGTTTCGGGTTGCAGTTTGGGCACTTGGTCTCTAAAAGGTTCGCCATCACTGTCCTAAAACATCACAGCATGCGGTGAAAATGACTTAAATTTAGTTTTTTCGTTCTTTCTAAATTTCATAAAATGCACCCATCTACATCTCAGCCCCTTCCATCAGTTGTCTAATGTAAACCTAATAAAAGACAAAAAGGAACTAAGTTTTTCTTTTTGTCTTTTCTTACCACGACCATTTTTGGCATCCCAGATACCACGACCCAAGACACACAAACAAAAAAGCTCATAGGTCATGCTTCTATTATTATTGTTATGGTTTCTCTCCAGGATTAATGTTACAGCCATATGGGAATAATCTCCACAGCAACAATTTTCCTGGGAAGTAAGTATAGGACAATATTTTTGATATATTGTAGTACTTCTATTACCTATAAAGGTAATTTAGGTGAATGGGAAATCACATGGGGCTCCCCCAAATTAGCCAGCAGAATTCCTTTTGTAATTCTCTAAATAAGCAAAAGGGCATAGGTTGCAAAATGGACAGAATAAGTAGTAGAATAAAACCATAATATTGTCCTATACATACTTTCCAGGAAAATTGTTGCTGTGGAGATTATTCCCATATGGCTGTACATTCATCTTTGAGAGAAATAGTCAAATCTCACTAGGTCAGCCTGCCAGTCATTTATGCTAGCCAAGAATTTTCAGATTCCAAGCTATCTTTACTCTGCTCACATCCATCTGCTCTGAATGTGTTCCATTACAACTCCATTCCTCATTCTTCAGTTTGTTTTTGATGTTTGAGGATGATAGAGATTGTAGTCCTACATGCACAGAGAGTAGGAAAGCCGTAATTCCCAAAACAGTTTGCAATAAGCTTATCTAGAAAAACTGATTCTAGCATTGGAAATAGAATGCAAATATTTTTGATTTTCTAAACCAGAAATGAATAAATTATAGCCTTCTTAATGAAGCGGGACTACAGCTTCAATAATTCTCAGTAAATATGGGCAACAGCAAGGAGTATTAGAAATAATAATTCAGTAACATGCAGAGGTCCACATATGGATTTTCCATTTCTGCCCCCCCACACTTGTATTGATTACAGTTGCTTTTGTAAGTATCTTCTTAAACTACAACTTCCCCCATAAACTCAAATATATTAGAGTGTACATGGGGAGGGTGAGTTAGTTTTCTGGTATTTTTGGTCCAGGGAAGAAGTGAAATATATAAACAAACAAGAAAGAATTTTAAAGTCAGCTGGTAGCTGAGCCTGAACTAAAGCCGATTTTGCTTTTACACAGAAAAAGTTGAGATCAGCATTTTAAAAAAAGCAGAAGTGCAAACTAATCTCAGGGGACCAGTAAGCAAAACAGAAGGAAACTGAATCATTAAGACATTTCACCCACCATCAAAAACACACAAACATACACATTGTGATTTTTTGCAAATTCAGATCACAGGACTAGCAAAATAGCAGCAGCTGAGATATATAATGTTTAGATCCCTGTTTCAAATCCCTATCTAGCTTGGATTTCCCAGCCCAGCAGCAATGTGTAGTAGGATTATCCCCAGTGTTCCTTTAAAAGGGGCTTTTGTCTTCCTCTTGTTCCATTTTATTAGGATTAAAAGCAACTTGAGGAAAGAGGAAACTGAGTAGATGGAGGAGAATAACAACCTTAGCATCTGCTCAGATGCACTTTCCCTTTTCCTTGTTTTGATCTCAGAGAGGGCAGGTTTCTCACAGTCAGGCTGGGCTATTCTGCAAACCAAGATGAGCTGAGACAAAGTCAAGACCAGGGGTCTTCAAACTTGGCCCTTTTATGACCTGTGGACTTCAACTTCCAGAATTCCTATGCTGGCTGAGAAATTCTGGGAGTTGAAGTCCACAAGTCATCAAAGGGCCAAGTTTGAAGATCCCTGGTCAAGACCATTCTGTAAAATACCTAAAACTGGACTGTAAAGCAACATAAATTCTGAAGTCAGGAACTTTGTCAATAAACTTGTTGATACTGAAACACATTATTAGGGCAACACCCCCCCCCTTTATTTCATTCTTTTTCTACATATTAGGGGGTGGAGGGGAAAAAAGAAAATCTGAAATCCTGGCTGCCAAGAGCATTCTGCTCAGCACTTGGCCCTTTTCTTCAAGCATCCAATTTCAACCAGCTTTGCTATGACTGCTTGTGAATAAAACAACAGAACATCAACATGTCAAAATCCAACTGACTAGAATTTGGACTTTCCCGACCCTTGAAACTCCTATCTCCCTCCCCATCCTCTTAATGGCTGGGATAAGGGCAATTGGAAGCTGGGCTCATCCAGAGAACCCAGGTTGAGAGAGGGCTGTTAGAAACTAACAGAGAAAGAAAATTCTGATCCTTCTTGTAGGAATTTAACATTCGTGCATATGAAGCTTGTCAATTATCCAGATCCCGGCCGTCATCCCGAGGAAGGAGGAGAGGCCCCACACAGATTCTCGCCTAAGCTCAGCTCCTTTCTCGGAATACTCCCATTTCCCACTACGGCAATTCCAGTAACCCTGGGGAGGTGGAGGAGGAGGGGGGAGGGGCCCTCATCTCACCTGAGCAGCTGGAGAGCGTCCGTCGACCGTGGGTCCTCCACTAACACGTAGACAGTCGCGGGGGGCGGCTCTGGGTTGGGGGGCCGCTCGCTCGTGTCATGGGACATCATTCCCGCGCCCCACCTCCACTGGAGCTGCCTGGAAAGCAATCGGGGACTCTCAGCGGTTCACGGGACGAAAACGGGTATGGGATCCAAGCGCGGCGCAATCGTTTTTTTTTTTTTTTGCAGCGCGGAGACAACGAGGCGCAGGAGAGAGGGACGGACGGGGCGTGGGTGGGAGCTCTCCGGATCGAGACGCAAAAGAAATCAGTAGCAGCACCGCCTCCTCCCAAAGCAAGAGGAAAACATCCAACCGGAGGATTGCTTCATTTTCCGGCTCGGGAAAAGAGGGGGGGAGGTCAGCGGAGGAGGGGAAGTCCACGGGAAATGACATCAAAGTGGGATCCACCCACTCATCTAGGAAAGGGATAGGGCGGCGAGGGGCAGAATCTGTCTCGAACGATACAAAACCAAACCTGCGGGCTTTTATCTCCTTCTCTTAGCCCTGCTCCGAGGGCTGGTAACCGTTGAGTAAAGGGAAACCTTGTCAAAAATGGAGGGCTGTATTAACCCGATCAGCCTAGATTCAGACAGTACACTGAGCCATATGCTAGCCCAGGGTTAGGCAACCTTGGCTCTTTTTTCAAGGCAAGTAGAAAATATATTTCTGGACAGAAATATTGAATATGGATATTTAAAATAATTGTATCTCTCCTAAGATAGCAAACATTTCTACACACTCCAAATTCTGTCGGAGTTTTTCTTTGTTTCCTGTTATTCATATTTTATTTTTATTATTGCCTTTTTATCATTAATGTTTTTCATGATAAAATAAGGATTAAAGCAGAAAAATAAACTATACATTTTTAAAGAAATTATCTGGTAGATGCTGGTGTGAAAGGTCATGCTTTAGATTTGAAGATCTGCAGAGATTTTATGTTGCAGGGTCACTTCACCTGTGCTAATGTCAGCTTTCCAATAATACTTTTTAATTCTGGACATAGTATCCAGAACAGACTGAGATAATACAAAAATAATATCAAACATATTTATACAAATCACATCATTTGTATTGCATGTGCCATTATTTGCCTTCAGGCTCCTATGCTTCTGACTCTCTGGAAAACTTTAGAACAAGGTGATTTACAAAATGCAAAGAAAATGCAAGGCATTTCTGGTGGAAATTTAAAAAAAATGGGTGAAAATGGCAAAACAAAGAGCTTTCAGCAAAAATTAATAGAATTTAAAATTAAAGTGATACAATGATTTGGACTAAAACAGAAATGAGGGGACATGGTAAAGCCATTTTAGAGATTTGTATATGAATTGTAGTCATATTGAATAATGAAATTCAAATGAATGCTATATATTTTAATGCTCAGAACTGATTAAAAAAAGAAATCTTAAATAGTGCAGAATGTTGAAAAGGAGTAATGCTGCAGGTGTAGGTAATATCACTGCAGAAATGTTAAAATAAGGCTGTGGTTTGCTAATGGAGTGGCTGTGCAACTCATTTAATATTATGATTGACTGCACAATCAGATGTTTAGGCTGAATTTGGCATTTTTACCCACCTATTACCCATCTTCACAAGGACCTGGGATAGGCAAATGTTATTGTTTGATGGTGTTAAAGGCATCATCACAGGATGTAAGCTGTTCAATGTAAAGCTGCCTTTTGCAATTTATAGTGATTTTGTCAATGCCAATGGTGTTCAAGTGGGGTTCCAGTTGTTTTGATATTGTACCCAAGGCACTTATTACTACTGATACTATCTTTGCTTTCTTTTCCACACAAAAAAGAGCAAAGACTGTTACTGTTATTATTCTGGAAAATCTACAATTAGATTCACAGTCAAAGACTGGTGGAAAAGTAGTAATTCCAGTTCTAACCAGGGAGCCAAAAATCATTATGGTAGAGTCCATGGATACATCAATCAACTCAATCAATTGTGGATACAGTCAAAAGGCTCAAAAACAAGTTACAGACACAATCCAAACTTGGCATTGAATAAAAACAGCTCAACAGATGAAATCTTTGCCAAGAAGCTCTCTGGACTACTTTAAAATCTAAACCAAGAAGAGATACTTCTGAATACAGTACATAAACGTTTCATTTGCAGATGAAAATTCTAAGATTGCAGTGGCAACAACCAAATTTTTAACTATGGCCAAAAAGCCAAGGCTTTAGGCACAAATCAATGAGCTTGAGTTTTACGTCTGTTATGTAAAATTTATTAAGTATTTTATTTGTTGAACTGTTTTATCCAATGCCAAGTTTGGGTGGTATTTTAATTTGCTTTTACTAGTGTTTCAACCATAACTAAAATTGATTGAGGATGTGGGTAGTTTCAAGCAGAATACTTTTGGGTGGGTGGGGTAAAATTAGGATGTTTAGAGCAATTCTCCAGATGCTGCGTTGTATCTCAAATGCACTTTTGCTCCTGGAGACAGACATGTCACGACATATTGTGACTTTTTTTGCATTGTCAGAGCTGGGTTGGGTGCAGCCTCCATATGATGCAACTGGCCGATGAGCCGGCAGTTTGACACCCCTGCATTAGCATGTTTTCCCAATTAACAAATTGGTTTTCAATTGTTTCTTTTCTATACTTGTTTTCAGAAGCTTTCCCTGATTGACTTCCTTCAATAAGGACTCCTCGCGGTTCTTAATATGCAAGCCATGTTTTTCTTCCTCCACAATTTGTTTCACCTGTAGGAATCTTCTGGTCCTTCCATTCTTCTTCCATTCCAAATAATCACTTTTTGGATGTAGAGCATAGTATAATATCATTAGTTTTCTTGTTTTCTGATCCAAATTATCAGGTCTCATCTGGATCCAGTCAACTATTCCTACTGTATATGGTATAATAGGGACTGCTCTGATTGCTTTAATGATCTTTCCAGCCTTTAGCCTTGATTTCAAAATTCTTTGAACTTGTTTGATATATTTGGCAGAAGTATTTTGACTTGGTTCTGTAGTAAATCAGAAGCTTCCAATATTCCTAAATGTTTGTATCCTTTGCTTGTGCTATTGCTGTTGTGAAATCTTTATTATCAAGCTATTCCATAAACTTCAACTATTTTGCCTGCCTTTATGGGTACATTGCACATTTATCAATGCCAAATTGTATTCCAATATCTTTGCTGAATTATTTTGTGCTTTTTAGCAAGGAATCCAGTTCAACCCTCATTTTTCAAATAATTTTAGGCCATCCATATAGGGCAAATGTGAATTTTTACTCCTTTTTTAGCCAGTTCATATCCACAATTCATCTTGTTCAGAATTGTTGCAAGTGACATCACCAACAGTACAAAGAGTAAAGGTGGTAATACATCATTTTGAAAAATTCCATGTCTAATTTCAACTTCTCCTAATCTTCCCCATTAGTCATTAACATTATTTGTCAAAGCTTCATTAAAATATCCATAAACTGTCAAATGTTTCTGCTGATTCCAAAGCGTTCAAGACTTTTCTCAAACCAGCTGTGTGTAAACAGGATCAAATGTTTTTTTACAACTATCCAAACCATAAACAAATTTGTTGTTGTTGAATTCTTCAAGATCAACTTGTCAATCCATAACTTTATCCTTTGTTCCCCTCAGATTTTGGCAGCATCCTTTTTGTTCTATAATGATTCCTTTTCAGATAACCCCTAAATTTTATTTGCCATCATGCCGATAAGTAGGTTGTGTATTATTGACAAGCAGGTTACAAGTCTGTAGTTTCCAGGCTCATTTCCCTTCCCCTTTCTGAATTAGGAGTGTCCTTCCAATTGTCAATGATTCTTCATTTTCTGTGCTTCCAAAACTCTATGCATCTTCTCTGCCAGTCTCAAGTCAATAATTTCAGCCAAAACCTATGAAGTTCATTTGGTCCAGCGACACTCCAGTTTTGACCTTCTTTGATTATTTTCATACAATTTTTTCATTTATCCTAATGTTTTCCATGCTGGGAATTTTCAACATGCTTGATTCATGTTGTTGTATGGATCTGTATGGATTCTCATCAATGCAGCTGTCCATCATGTAGGTCCAAATAATGGCTCTTCTGGCACAGCCATGGAGGCACTATTAACTTTGAGCCAGTCACTCTCTCTCTCATCCCAGCCCACCTCACAGAGTTGTTGTGGGAAAAATAAGAGAAGGAAGGAGTGGATGAATACGCATTAGATACAAAAGCGTGACTGATACTAAATAAGGACTTTGAGGTCATTCTGATCAGGGTCACATAGAGAGTTTAAATGAATATCATATTGCAAAAGAAACATATAAAGGAAGAGTAAATGGGTCAAAAGGAAAGAAAACATAAAAAGAAGTCATGGTTGGATGGAACCAATGAGATCCTTAGAAAGAAATGGGCAACAGATTTAAAGATCAACTAGCAGTGTACAAAATAGTGTGTGGATATGGTTTTGCAAGAACAGGAGTTAACTTTTTCTTATCTCATGCTTTTAATTTCTTTGATGTACTATAGGTACTCCTCGACTTACAATAGTTCATTTAGTGATCATTCAAAGTTACAACAGCACTGAAAAAAGTGACTTATCACATTTTTCATACTTATGACTGTTGCAGCATCCCCAGGGTCAGGTGATCAAAACTCAGATGCTTGGCAACTGACTCATATTTTTGACTGTTGTAGTGTCCTGAGATCACGTGCAACCTTTTGCAAACTTCTGACAAGCAAAGTCAGTGAGGAAACCAGATTCAACTTATCAACTGCAGTGATTCACTTAACAAAATGTGGCAAGAAAAGTTGTAAAGTGGGCCAAAATTCACTTAACAAAATGTTCCCTTAGCAACATAAATCTGGGCCTCAATTGTGGGCGTTAAGTCGAGGACTACCTGTATTTTGAATTCCTTTCCTGTGTTTTGCAAGATACTGTTTACTCTGAAAGGAAACAGTGTAATGGCTACATGAATGGCTATCTTTTACAGCAGAAAATCTGTATCTGTCTTGTTGCTACAAAGTTATGCTTCCAGTAATGATCCAATCTTCTTGCCCGACAGTGAGGAGTGTTGGGAATTGTAATTCAGAAACATCTGGAGAACTTTCCTGTCCTTTTCTACAGCAGAGGCTGAAAATGCCCACCCTGTTAATGGACCTGGGCTACCAAGTCTTTCTATTCCTACCTATCACCCCTCCCTGCTAACCTGTTCTATTTTGTCTCACGCCCAGTTGGTTCCCAACTGGCTGAGTAGGGAGAGATTAATTCTTATCTCTCCCACTGCACATCTCAATTACAGGAAGAGAGCAGCTTCAGAAGTAAGGGAACCCGTACATCTACAAAGGAAAAGCATTTCTTCTTTTTAAGGGACAACTTAGTACAACTTAATACATCTTCTTGGGTAGGCTTTTTATACAACGCCCAGCCTGCAGTCTTGGGAGCAGCCGATGACCTTGGTTCCTACAGGATAAAAGTTTATTCTGACTAGTGAAGCACCTGGCAAACCCCTCCCTTCGTGCTATGTGTCAACCGAAAATGAACAGGGACAATGGCTACAGCCATGCTCATTTCTAGAATTGACTACACGTACCATGGATATGCAGGCAGAGATTGTGAGAGAGGGGCCTTTGGCTCATGGTCTCTTGTGATTTTGCCTCAGTCATCATGGATATATACAGTAGCTCTCAAAAGGGCCCGCTGGCCAGGAATTCAGGGAGTTGTAATCCAACATCCCAGAGAACTCACAGGCTCCCTTTTGCTGGATGGGTTCAAGGGCTCCCTTTTGCTGGATGGGTTCAAGGGCTCCCTTTTGCTGGATGGGTTCAAGGCGAGGCTAGCCTAAACAGCCCCTCCCAAGCCCAGATTGTATCAAAGACATTAAGATGGGGAAAAGGGCTACTGAAATGGAGCCTCCACCCTGCTGAATAATAAGGGTGGCCAAGAAGAAAATTATATATGATAGACATAACTTAGCAATAAAAAACATGAAAAGGAAAGCAAATGGGCTGTCTGTCCTCTCCTCCCCACTTTCCCAGGTCCACAATCTACCGTTATCGCCCCTCTGAATCTTGATAGAAGACATTCCTCTGCTGTATGTCTGTGGAGATTCTCAGTCATCCAGGTCATAGTTGTCTCAGAGGTGCTTTTTCAAAGGGCAACTGGACTGGGGTTTTTTTTCCCCTAAGGAAGAAGAACAAAACGTTTCACTTCTCATTCAAGAAGCTTCATCAGTTATGGCGGGGGTGGGGGGGAATGGAAGACTTGCTGGCTGTGGAATTCTGGGAGTTGAAGTCCACATCCCTTAAAATTGTCAAGGTTGAAAAACACTTCTTCTCTGTTCTTAGAAAGCATGTAAATACGCCTGCAGTTCCCAGGTAGTTCAGAAGGGGCCGCTATCGCACTGAACTGCTCTGCAAGAACCCACTCTTTCCGACCATCTTGGTCCTCGCCAAGGGAGAAAACGAAGACGGGACGCCGCGTTGCAGATACCGGAGCTTTGATTTCAGCTCACCGATTGGTGATTCACAATAAGGGCGCGCTTGGCAACACAGGCAGTCGTGGGCAGGCAGAAGGCAGCGCTCCCAAGATCAGCCGCTGCTATTCCGGGAACCTTGGGCTGGGTCTGTTACCCTCTTGCAGGCAGGAAGGAGCGGCTTTCCCAGGGGAAGGAACATCTGCCATCTTCTGCGGGTGTTTCAGAGGTATTAAGGTCCTCTAGTCTAGAAGGCTGAAATCGGCCTAACCTTTTTCCAGCTTGAAGCCCTTTGAATGCCTTGGGACTATAATGCCCAGAATTCCCACCCACCGCACACTACGGTCCCTCTATTTTTGGAAGGCATTGAGTTGTGAAAGATTGTTGTAAATGCCATATCACTGTTATTAGAATCCTTTCCAGAGTTACCTTCCTTCAGTCATCTGATCCTGAAAGGTAAAATTCTTTTGAACAAAGCTTGATTCCTGGTGATTTACATGGATCTTATCAATACAGTTTTCTTGACAGCATCCAGAAGTGATTTATCCCTGCCTTAAGGGATCTTCTCTCTTCTCTTCTCTTCTCTTCTCTTCTCTTCTCTTCTCTTCTCTTCTCTTCTCTTCTCTTCTCTTCTCTTCCTGCTTTGACCTTTCCCTGCCAAATACTAATTTGGGCTAATCCTGCTTAGTTTCTGAGTTCTAATCCTATGCTGCTGTATTCTCATTTTGCATCCCAAATGCAGAGATATTACTGGGATAGAAAAGCCAGCTTCAAATTTCTTCATTCAGTTTTAAAATTAACTTTGGAACACTTACTTTCTCGATCACATTACAGGAGAATTGTTAAAAGAGTGTAATCTATTATCCTGTTATATATGTTATTTACTTGGCTCATTAAATCCATCCACACTGAATGGATTTGCCCAACAGGTAAGCCTGTCGATGGGCTAGTATTTGAATGCAAAAATTGGAAAAATGGAGGGAATGTAGAAAGGTTAGGACTGAATAAATAAAATAAAAGGTTAGGACTGAATAAATAAAAGGTTAGGACTAAATAAATACAATAAAGTAGGCTAAGTTATTCCAGTTTTGCAATGTGAATTCCTTATTGCCAATACCTGCTTTAGGCAATATAACCCAGCCTATACATCACCAGATGCAAAACATTGTAATCAGATCAACTAATAGAAACCAAACAATAATAAAGTGCAAACTGGGACACTTTCAGATGAATGGTGTGCAATAGATCACAATCTATTGATGTCAAATAATTTGCTATGTTTAACCTGTATGAAACAGAAGCTAAAGAGAATAGATAAAAGATGTTGTAAAAAATGAAGTTGAAAAAATATTCCCCAAATGTCAAAATGCTTTTAGAACAAACTATCTTGATAACCAAAATCTTGAACAAGAAGGATGTACAATGATTAAATGCAGACTTCCAACATTGTGTAAGAAATCAGGAATGCCAACAAATGGAGAGAATAAACAAGAAAAAAATAGATTTTTTAAAAGATAACTAAAAAAATCACAGGGAAAAAATACCATTAAGATGGAACTTTAGTATAATCACAAAAAAGGGTACTATCTTGTTTCCCTGAAAGTAAGCCCTAGTTTGATTTTGGGGGGTGGGCCTAATATAAGCCCTACCCCCCAAAATAAGCCCTAGTTTGGGGGCGAGGCACACACCTAAAAATCAAGCTAGGGCAGGGGTGAGGGGTGGATCTGCCCCACGCACCCCACACCCACTTACCTTGCAGCCAGGCCTCTCCTCGCCGGCTCACTTCTTCTGCAGCCAGGCCTGCATTTTCAGTCACAGGCCTTTCCGGAAGGCCTCTGCAGCTGAGAACTGAGCTGTGGATTTAATCCATTGCTCGGTACTTGGCTATAGTGGCCTTCCAGAAAGGCCTGACTGCAAAATGCAAGCTGGAATGCAGCTGCAGAATGAAGCTGCTCCTTCGGCCGCAGAAGAAGTGGGCCGGCTGGGCAGGGCTATCAGTGCTGGAGGTGAATATAAAAGACACCCCCTGAAAATAAGACCTAGTGCCTATTTTGGAGGCAAAAAAAAAATAAGACTCGGTCTTACTTTCGGGGAAACATGGTAGAAGCAAAAGAGGTTGAAATAAGATGAAAGACAATACCAAATCCTTTTATAAAAAGTTTTACAGAGTAACAGAAACATTTGCAGGAAATTTATTCAAGAATGAACTCCATTAGAAAGGAAATGTAACATGCAATCGAGTAGACCATTTGTCAAATATGCAAGTAGCAAGCATAGATGAAATACCCATTGAACTGTTTAAACTTGCATAAGAAGAGAAAATTAAAATACAAACAACTCGAAGTTAACAACAGTGGAGCAAGACTTTGTGGCTGGAGAATGGAAGATAGGTGTGTGTGTATGGTGAAGAAAGAAGATGTAAGAGCATTTACAAATTATCAAGTCACTATGCTAATTCCTCTCACAAGCAATGTTTGGCTTGATTTTACAAAAAAAAAAAGAATAAAGGAATATATATATATATATATAGAGAGAGAACCTACAGACTAATATCAAGGAAAGGGGACTTTAATAAAGTGTACAAGCTATTAATTTCACATTCTAGGAAAATGATGTTTAGGAGTATCCAATAAGACTAGAGGCCTGCACTTAAAAGGAAATGCCAGATGTTCAAGCTGATTTTTTGAAAAGGCCAAGGAACAAGAGACATTGCTGCTGACGCATGCTGTATCATTGAGAAAAGTAATACCAAAAAGAAGTCATCAAGTGCTTCATTGATTACAGAAAGGCTCTTTTATCAACCATGTCCAAACTGTGGGATGTCCTTAGGAAAACAAGAACCTCAGAATATTTCATTGTCCTCTTATGAAGCATGACATATACAGGACAGGAAGCATAGCACAAGCAGCACATATAGAAATGGACTGATTCCAGGTTGAGAGAGGACTGAGTCAAGGCTATTGTATGCTGTACATTGTATATTGAGGAGATTAGATTGGAAGAAGATGAGCATGGTTTTAAAGCTGGAGAAAGAAACGTCAATAACCTTGCTATGCTGATGACACTACCCTGATAGCCAAAAATGCAAAGGATCTTGTAACTCTAGCAATGAAAGTCAAAAGACCACAATGAAAATTAAGGGAGTAAGATTAACTATAAAGGCCAAACTAGTGACAACAGGCATAGCAACCAGCCTTAGAACTGACAATGAACATACTGAAATGATGGATAGCTTCTACCCTTTAGCATCAATTATCAACAGTAAAGGAACTATCAGTAGCAGTCAAGAAATACTGCTCCAACTAGTGTTTGGAAGGGTTGCTATGAAATTCTGGGAAAAGATTTTGAGATGCTATTATGCGCCTTTACAAATATCTGACTTGCAGGCCATAGTTTTCCCTGAGGAAAAAAGAAAGTCTGTGGAAATGAAATGAAAGTTGGACTTTGAAGAAGAATGACAGAAAAAAACTGTTGTCATTTTTTAATTTTGGTGTTGGAAAAGACTCTTGGGAATACCATGGGTAGCCACAAAACAAACTATGAGAAGCCCATAATGCTAGGAAGGGTGAAAGGAAAGAAACAGACAACCAACAGCAAGGTGATAGGACTTGATTATGATGGCAGTGAATTTACCATTAGAAACATGAAGGGGCAAGTTGGAGACAGATCATCCTGGGGAAGGTCTATGTGGTTGCTGAGAGTTGATACCAATTTGATAACACATATATACAATAAGCATGACAGAACACCCGATAATTCTTCTGAGGATGGTTTATAATGAACAAGAAGCTATTGTAGGAAATTAATTTGCAACTGAACATTTTGCCATTTGCTGTTGTCATTTACAAGCAACACCACTGTTAGCTAAAGTAAAAAAGATCTGGAGGAGCTCACTACAAAACTAATAGGATGAAATTAATATAAATATGATGAAATAATAGATAAAAATGAGAACCCTTTAATATTGAGACAACAAATAAAATGTCAATCACTATACTTAGTGAATTCAGAGTGAGTACTGAAGGAATAAAGGTAGCACAGTTTTATTTGGGAGGGGTTCAAAAATAGATATAAATGGACAAAGTGCTGGAAAAACAGGAGAAGGAATGTAATTACTAACTTACACAACAAAATGAAGAGTAGATCTATTTCTATCACAAGAATATTAACGCATTGGTATTTCTAATGAAGTGATTGACTGTATAGCTGTGAAAGATGGACATTGAGAAAAATTGGCAGAAAGGAAATAGATTCATTTGAATTATGTCCTGGATCTGGGGCTTATAGAAAAGAGCTCAGCAGAATTTTCTGAATTCTCAGCATAGCCTACCTAGACTTTAGGGCTCAGCTCAATAAGAATCTTTATTACTTTCTGATAATGTGAAGTTGCAATCCCTTCTAGCTCTCAACTCCCATACTGGAAATAGTTACTGGGGGTTGTTGTAGTTAATTGCGAAGTCGTGTCCGACCCATCACGACCCCATGGACAACGTTCCTCCAGGTCTTCCTGTCCTCTACCATCTTCTGGAGTCCATTAAGTTCACGCCTACTGCTTCAGTGACTCCATCCAGCCACCTCATTCTCTGTTGTCCCCTTCTTCTATTGCCCTCAGTCTTTCCCAGCATTAGGCCCTTCTCCAGTGAGTCCTTCCTTCTCATTAGGTGGCCAAAGTACTTGAATTTCAACTTCAGGATCTGGCCTTCTAAAGAGCAGTCAGGATTGATCTCCTCTAGGACTGACCGATTTGATCACCTTGCAGTCCAGGGGCTCCAGGAGTCTTCTTTAGCAGTGGGTTAAAAAAGAGCCAGTCAATTCTAGATCAAATAGTTTCCAGCTTCTGCTTTTAAATGGATGATCTGTAATATTCCTCCCTCATCTGCAATCTAATCATCAGTGAGAGGGCCAAGCTGGTGTGTAGTACTGGGACCTGGCTGAGCCCAGATGGGATGGGTGGCCCTTTTGGATTCCAGATATGTCATCAGCTAAAACTCTGTGACAGGCATTAAGGTGTAGTGACTGTCATCTAGGAATCCCTTTTGGGCACCAGAGACCAGTTCCATGGAGAGAGATTTTTCCACAGACCGGAAGGGCATGATTTTGTGTGCTGCCTGCTGGATCACGGTCTGGGGGTTGGGGACGCCTGCCTTATGGCCTTTAGATGTGCTGCCCCACAGGTCATGGGATGTGAGACACTATTCTTGAATTTGAGCTTTAAAGATCAGTTGGGAATGTTGCTGTTGTACCAGCCTCCCTACTGCACAGCAACCCGCTTGCCTGAGCAACATGAGACTGTTTTTGCTTTGGTGGTGGAGTTCCCTAGAATTTATGCTCTTGGGGGATTTCAATCTGCCATCTCTAGAATTAGGATCTGAGATGGCTTGGCAGTTCCTCCTGGACTCACGACTCCTGGTTGAAGAGTAAGAGGGAGTTGCCACTGAGAAGGCTTTTGCGCAGCTTCATATTGTGTACCAGTTACACCATTCCAAACTGGAGGGGGGGTTTCACAGTTACTCATGCCAGAGTCACCTCCCAATTGGATGAGTGCAAAGTGTTTTGTTCCTGGGGCTGCCCTTGAAAAGTACCTGCAAGCTTCAGCTGGTGCAAAATACAGTAGTACAGGCAATTATCTATGCTTCTAAAATAGCACATTACCCTTCTGCTCGGCAAGTCGCATAGGTGTACAATTAAATAAACAGTTAAAAGTAAGCCATCGTAAAAATATATTTTTATTAGAACAAATTCTGCTGAGGTCATTTGGCAATCAAGGGAATAATATCAGATGGAAACCCAAATTCCCCTGGCCCAAAGCCATATATCTTTAAGGCCTTCAGAAAGGCAGGCAGGATTGAAGCAGCTTAGATCCTGAGGGGAATGATTTTTCATAGGCAGGCAAAATGACAGAGAAGCCAGGTCTCCTGACTCCTGCAAGATGACATTGCTTAAGAGATGGGACCTGGAGCGCCCTGACCTTGTCAGATTTTATTGGATGGGCAAAAATGATTTGAGATAGGCAGTCCTGCAAATAACATGGTTCTTGTAAACTAGCTACTTCAATATAATTCCGATTTAATCATTTGCATCCGTATTTATTTTATTTTAAATATTTTTAGCCTGCCCACTATCCAGCAGATCTCTTCTGTAAACACTTTCAGTTATTCAGTACACACTGGGGAAATCCTATTGTAATCCTTTTCTTACATGGGAGAAAGTACAACTGAAATCAATAGAGGAAATGTTACAGTAAACAAATCATGATACCAGTGTGGTTGCTGGCCTGCAAAAGATTGGTTAGTATTTAAAAAAAAAAAAAAAAACAGCATTAGTTGCTATACATTTAGAGAAAGTGGGAGTTCGGAGTTTTCTGGGAACATTTTTTCCAGAAAATTAAAATGATGATTAAAAATCATATATACAAAGATAAAATGTAGCTTTTCCCAACCTAAATAAAATCTGGGACCTTCTTTCAGACATATTGGGACACAACTTGACCATATTGGATGGGAATTATGGGAGTCAAAGCCCAACACATCTGGAAAGCATTGAAGTAGGGAGGACTGTTCTATATGGTTATAACTTACAGTGTGTTTTGCCTGTGTCTCTTTTATTCATTTATTGATTATACTTTGATTGATTGTACCAATAATTTACTGAACTCTTCCTTTATACATTGAAGATTAATTGCCTGACAATTATACTATTCTTATGTATTTGTGTGTGCCTAGCTAAATTGCAAATTTATTTGTGTATGTATGTATTGAACCTAATGTGTTAAAATAAGAATACACATTAAAACTGTCTCAGTCCATGACTGCACTTTCTGAGAATAGGCAGCTACCTATGCAGTTTTATATAGCACACCCACCCAGATGTGCTGGGTTACAACTCACATCATTTATAGCCAACAGAGAAGATATCTTCTTGGAAAAATCTTACAGAGCACAGTTATGTCACTTCTAATGATGCCTTGGGGACACCATGTAACCAATGATACCTTGGGGGCGCTATGTCAGTCATTTGTCAGAGTATAAACTAAAACATTTCAGTTAGCTACTGGAGCTATATGACTGTTGTGTGTTTTTATTAAAACATCTTTGTGCCACAGGTTTTTATGAGTCTGTGCACTGGCTCATATAGGTGTGCATACATTCATTTTTTCTGTTTTTGAATGCCATTTGCTCCTGACTTATCCATATATGCCAATTAGTTCATTACTACAATATCATAGAATTAAAGGGTTAGAGGGGAGGTCTGCTGATCCAGCCCTGCCCATTTGTCATCCCCAATGCTATCTGACCTTTGCTTGAAAACCTCCAGTGTCCCACGACTCTAGGAAGGAGGCTGTTCTCTTGCTTGATACTGTAACTCTTACAGTCAGGAAATTCCTCATTTTGAGTAAGAATTTCCCTCTTAAAGCTTGTCCTACCCTTAGGTACTATGGAGAATAAATCCACATCTTGTTCCCTGTGACAGCCCCTCAAATATTGGAAAAATGCTTTTCTGTTCTCCTTATTTTACTTGGACTCAACAGCAGCGGGGGATGGCTCCTGCAAATAGACCATCTACATGGCCACATAGCTTGTTAAACATCTTAAAACCCTGTGGGGAATCAGTTCAGACATGCTGGCTTGAATTCACACCATACATTAAACCTGAAATCCAGATTAACAAACTGTAATTACTGGACTCACTTAAAATACTCACTTAATTTCAAAACAAATTAAAATGCATAGAATAGAATAGAATAGAATAGAATAGAATAGAATAGAATAGAATAGAATAATGTTATTGTCACTTTAAATGAACATTAATCAGCATACATTAAAATGAGATTTCGTTGCATACAGCTCTCAAAGGATAATCACTTCCAATATACGCTTCATAAACATGACAAAAATAAAATAAAATTATGCAAATACCCACATACACACACATATATGGCCCACAGAAACAACACAATCATGCAACATTCCTGGAGAATGGAGGGATTCTTATGACTTGCAGAACTACAGACTTTAACCTTCTTCTGCAGAAGCAGAAATGTAGGATGCTGCTGTCATGGAACAAAACCCAGGATTTTTAATCTATGTTATGCTAAATAAGCCATCATGACCCGATTCATCCATAATGTACCATAACTGAGAGCCAGTTTTGTGTAATGGCAAACGAGATTGTGAGTCCTAGTCCCATGAAGGCCAGCTGGGTCGCTTTGGGCCAGTCTGTCTCTCTCAACCCACCTCACAGGGTTGTTGTGGGGAAAATAGGAAGCAAGTGTTTTAGGGGCAATATGTTTGCTGTCTAGAGTTGAGTAGATAGATAGCATCTAATAATAACTGTTAACATTTACTTACTGATCAAGGCAAGCCACT
Source organism: Crotalus tigris (assembly GCF_016545835.1). Classification (NCBI taxonomy): domain Eukaryota; kingdom Metazoa; phylum Chordata; class Lepidosauria; order Squamata; family Viperidae; genus Crotalus; species Crotalus tigris. Next base: position 82,195 of record NW_024096796.1, read on the forward strand.
TTAAATGAGTCCCACTTTGGCTTAGCGCACATCTGTGAACCGAAGGAGTAATGACTTGTTCATCCTGTGAAAGGATTTGAAAGGCACATCATATCTCAAAGACATGAATGGATTAGATTACATAATGAAGGGAGTCTCCCTTACTGTCAGAGACTAGATTGTTTAGGTTGCACCCTCCTTGTGATCACAGCTTCTTGCTAACCAGATAGGTCAGTGGTGGCGAACCTATGGCATGCGTGCCAGAGACGGCATTCAGAGCCTTCTCTGTGGGCACACGTGCCGTCACCCCAGCCCCGCCTCCTCTTGTGGCCCCCTCCTCACCAGCAGCCCCCCTGGAGGAGAGTCACCCCCGGGTGCAGCCCGTGCAGAGCAGTGCAGCCAAGGACATGCCAGCCGGGCATCAGGGACAAGACTCCACCCTCGCACCCCCTTGTGCACAGTTGATGCTGAGGGGCACAGGTGGAGGACGTAGTCGCCATGGTGCTGCTGGGCCGCCTGGGTGATCTGCAGTGGGTCGTGGAGGTGGTGAGTGGCCCTGCAGGTGGATGGGGCAGAGGGTGAGGGGGGCAGAGCAGGGGTGGGGAGGGGCGGAGCAGGTGGGAGGGGGAGGGGCTGGTTTTGGAGCACTCGGTCTCTAAAAGGTTCACCATCACTGAGATAGGTTATAAAGAGTTGTTAGCAATATCTTTAGGCCAAAGACTGGTCAATAATAAGGTTGACCACACTTGCCCGGTTACCTAAGATACAATTCTGATCACACCCAATGGCGGGTCACTTGACCTCTCCTCTCCTCTCGTCTTTGTGGCAGGACTGAATTGGCTTAAGGAGGAAAAATTGTCTTCGGGAAGATGAAGGACTGGCCATAAAAAAAAATTAAAAAAAAGCTTACATTGAGGGCTGGGGACAAGGATATGAATAAGAGGGTTGGCAAGACGGAGGGAAACTGTTTGAGAAAAGCGCCACACACTTTCCAGATAAAATATTTGCAGCAGAAATAATAGTGGTTGCCTTGTGTCCCTTTTAATATATTATATATATTATACACACACACACACACACACACATATAAACGAAGACAATTCTCAGGTGGTCAAAACTAAAGGGAGAGTGCTTCTGAGCATATGCAGCATGCCCCCTTCCCTCCTCCTCCGCCGTGGGTACCCCCCCCCGGCTCTCTTCCTTCCCACCCGCACTAGTGGGAGATATAAAGACGAAGGCATTTTTCAGGTATGAAAGAGGGCGTGTTAAGCCTTCCGAGAGGAGGAGGGGGGAGGGAGGGAGAGGGGCTGAGTCTCGACCCTCCGCTTTTCTTTCCCTCGCGCGATCGCTTCCTTTGAACGAAGGGAGCCCCCCTCCCCTCTCCTTCCCCGTCCGCCAAGCACACCCCGGTACAGCACGGCCGTATGCGGATCTCCTTCCAAGCCGCCGAAGGGTTAAAAGGCAGACGGCGGGGAGACTACCGCGCGCGCGCTCTCTCTCACACATACACACACTCACACACACCGAGACACCACACACCGTACGCGGGAGGTGTGCAGCCGACAGCTACGCTACGCTCCAGCCGGCCCTCTGCGCGCCTGTGTTTGTGAGAAAGCGGGAGACATAACACAGACAGGCAGGCAGGCAGGCAGGCAGGCAGCGCGGCGAGGGGAATGAGGAGCCGTGTAGGGGCAGGACGCGAGGAGGTAAACAAACAATAACCGCACCCCCCTCCCTCCCTCCTTCCCCCCCCGCCCGTCCGTCCGTCGCCTTCAGTCTCCGGCCGCCTGTATGCTCGCCTCTCCGACCCCCCGCCTCGTTTCGTTTGCCTGATCGACACCCCCGGGGAAGGGTGGATTTTCTTCGGCCGGAGAGCCCACCCCTGCGCCCTCAAGATGAGGTCGAAGAAAGCTCCCTTCCCCGATGGGAGATGGGGTCGGCGCTGGGAGTGAAGATTCTCGGCCGCCCCGGCTACACACATCTCTTCTTTTTCTCCTGCCCAGCCGAGATCTGTATGGCAGGGGGAAAAAATAAAAACTCAACTCGCTTTATCCAGAGGAGAAAATCGGTGCCGTCTTGGGGGAAGAAGCAAATGGTAAGGAATCCTGCCCGGGATTTGGGCAGAGAGAGCGGAGAGATTTGGACAGGAAGGGTGGCTGCTTCTATTGTAGTTTCCAGCCCTCCCACCTTAAAAGTTTGCAAGGGGGGAATGAAAACCACTTACCATCCATTGAGGCTGGGGAGTGAGGAGGTGCATTTTAGCCCTGGGCCGGTCCTAAATCTTTGCCCTGGGAGCTGGGAAGTGAGGGGGGAGAGAGAGATTGAAGCTACACAAAGGGGGCAGGATTAGGCTGGGGAACCTTTGGCCTCCATGGGAATTTGCTAGCTTTGAGTCAAGCTTTGAAGGAATGTAGGGTGAGGGGAGGGTCAGGGAACAGGAAAGGGTTTGGGTTAAGAGCCTGTCCTTAATTTTAAAACAGGTAATCAGGGTTATGCTTGCTGTAGTTCTGTAAAGTACCTTCCCCCCCCCCCCAATCCCCTCATGTCGTTCCCATTTTACAGATGAGACCTTGGGCAAAGAAAGACAGGAATTTGCTGGGCACCTCTGGGATCCATAGCAAGATTGTGGCCCAGAAAGGCCTATTTCAATGCAGCCCTGAGCATAAGGGAACATCCAGAAGGTGGGAAAGGGGCAGGATATAGACTCAGCTGGAGGAAGTATTTAACTTTTCCTTCCAAACTGTGCTCCAGCACCATTCCAGTCTTTTGCAGGGCAGACCAACAGACCTGTCTGGATCACACTTCCCAATGGCCTTTGTAGGAGATGTTTGTGAGCTTCTGAATGGATATAATTTAAGGGCAGGATGGCTCTATTTACCCACAGGGAAGGACCTCCAAAGAACAGAGGATTTACCCCCTGGAATCAACAGAGGGCAGAGACTTCATTAGAGACAGATGTATGACATTTTGGGTGACTTTGAGGGTTCTCTAAATAGATTCTGTAGGTAACCTCTTTCTCTGCCTCCACCTGTACAGAGCCAAGAGGTGGTGGCTGCAGCTTGGTTTGGGCTAATAGCTCTCTGGCATGAGCTATCCTTGAACCCCAGAGCTTGAGTGAGAAAGCATGCCATAAATAGCTTTTCACTGTCACTTGGAAACAACTGTATTTCAATGCTGGGGGAAGGAAACCCCACCAATAAATGTTCACACTCCCCTTACCCGAGATGTGTTTACCTTTTGGAAGTCTTTTGGTGTTATTTGGGAGAGAAATTCTCTTTAGGAACAAACTTTAATGAGCAGTGCAGTTTGTTTGCTGGAGGCAGTGACTCTGAATGTGTTCCTGTCTTCATGGCCTTATGCACGATACTGATTGTGCATACTATTTTACTTACTTCAAATTATCTTAGGGGGAAGCTCTTTTGATAATTACAGGTATTAACTTTATTTATTTCAAAATAAATGGTCCATGTGCTGTGTTTGGGAGATACTGTGTTTGGGAGACTGTTCTATCCATTTTGCTGTGAAGACCCTTGAGCATCTGTCCCAAAGGAATTGCCACTGACTCTGGTGCCAAATCTGTGACACACACATACACAGACAGACAAAACCCATCTCCTATCGCAGGATAAACAGGAACCAATTAAACACTGAATGAGTGAAACGAAACAGAAAAAGGTAGGAAAGGCATTCAAGCCTGATCAGGGGCAAAACAATGGGACATTGTTGGTCCAAAGCTTACATATCAGAAGGGTGAAAAGCCTAGTTGAAAAGGAGGACTCCTTGTCTTTGCTTCCTGTTAGTCTGATGACTAGCAGGATTAATGTTGTCACTGCTGGGAAGGCAAACTTCTGAGATCTCTTTCTAATCGCAATAGCTGGCCCAATGCAGGCAAATAAAGGAATAAACTCTTGCTAGACTGACCTAGTTTGGTGTATCCTCCCCACTCTTTCTTGTACTCTCCCAAGTGGCTTAACCAGAAGAAGCAGTGAGAACTGGGAAGCAAACATCAGAGCAATTGCTTCACCCTATTGTATCAAATCAAACCAAGAAACTTGAGCATTTGCAGAAGGACCAATATATTGTATATAACTGGAGTCCCCAGCTGAGAAGGATCTGTAACCCAAAACAGGTTCTCCAGGGTCCAGAAGGGGATTAGAAGCAGTGATGTTGTCAGACTTTCAGCAGAAATATAGGTTCTGCTCCATATAATATGTGAGGTTCCAGCAGGACTGCCTGATCTCTTAGAAACGAGACATTCTACTGTATTAAAAAATTGGGGGGGGGGAATCTATAAGGTCTTCAGATTTATATAATCATTTTATGATTTCCTTCATAAATTTATTAACTGTCTCACTGGAAGGGATTTCAAATCAGGAGGTCCAAATTGAAAAAAAGCAGTTGGTCTGTTTTTGCCACAATAGCCAATGTATGCCACAATAGCCAATTTACAGGACTGCTCCGTTCCTCTAAAGAAGTCAGAGAAGGAAGAAGTAATTTACAACAGTTTAGTAACTATTTGATATGTATGTGCTTTGGGGGGAGTGCTGTGCATTTGGGATAGGGTCCAAATCAAAGGATGCTGCAGTCAACCTGCCATCTGGCACCTTGAACTTATTGGCTGAAAGTAAATTAACAGGGAATTTTAAAAGTGTAACTGTAACAGAAAGAGCAAGATGAATTGAACAGGGAATATCCATACAATTACATTGGTGATTTTTGTTTCTTGCAAGAGGGGAAGAATGTCATAGGAATCAGGTATCTGACATTCTCTTCAGTGTTCACACGCTGATCTGTGTGGTAGTATTGTGTGACACATTGTAATTTTTCTGCTAAGTGGAGATTTCCAAGATCCACATTCCTTCATCCACCCTTCTCTTCTTTTCCCTTTCCAAGGTCTCCTGAGTTACAAGAGGGCTGGATGGGGCTGGGAGCCAGGAATCCTGGGCTCTTAAAAGAGAAAGGAGACCTGGCTGTGGAGTAGATTAGAACTGGACTTTTGCCTTGCTGTGAGAAAGGATTTAAAGAGTTAAGCCCTCCAACTCTTGTCAGCAGGGAGCTTAGCCCAGCTCAGTCCAGCTCCTGGGAGGGCCCAAGGCAAATTATCCTAGAAGGGTCAGGTGCTTCTCTTTCTCCTGCCAACTTCCTAATCCCCACCTTCCGTGGAGAGAGAAAGGAATGGGAAGCAGGCCCATGACTAGGAGATGGAGAAGCTTTCAGCCGCTTAATCGGTTCTCCCCTCCAGTAACAGAGAGGGGCAGGAGCCTAATATCCCAAATGATCTGCTGCAAAAATCCTCAGACCCCACAGACAGGTGTGGGGAGAGATAGTCTCTCTTTTTTTGGACACTATTCCTTACTCTCCTAATTAAATCATGCCTGGGCATCTCAGAGAGGTGGGGAGAAGACTGATATTTTGCCAAATTGTTGGATGAAAGATATTGCTGCAGTGGGAGCTGTAGATTGGAGGAGGGGGTGGGTGGAATCTATATCTCTGCATATTTGATTTCTGATTTATTCTGATTTATTGTTATATTGGTTAATGTAGTCTACCTTCTCTTAAGAGATACAGATGTTATGTCATGCCTCCACGTCTAAGGGTTTACATAACTTCCACCACTGTGGGGGAGGAAATTTATTTTTTACATGTATCTTATATGGTGTTTTTATGTAGAGGTTTACAATAAAACTAAACCAGTGAAAGGGTTAAAATACTGGCTGATTTGGCAAGCTTCTTTTTTCTCTGTCTAATAGAGGTAATGTTAATTCCTTTTAAAATATCACCAGTATTATACTATTCTTGGGTCCTGCATATATGGCCAAGTTTATTACTGTAATTAAGTGGTTTTGGAGTAGAAAATGTGTATTGGGTGAGGGACCAAATGGAATTTGTATACAGATAGTCCTCGATTTACGACCACAATGGGACCCCAAAATTTCTGATGCTAAGTGAGACATTTGCTAAGTGAGTTTTGCCCCATTGTACAACTTTTCTTGCAACATTTGTTAGGTGAATTGGGGTAGTTAAGTTAGCAACATGGTTGTTAAGCGAATCTGGCTTTTCCATTAACTTTGCTTGTCAGCAGGTCGTAAAAAGGGGATCACCTGACCCGGGGATACTGCAACCGTCATAAATATGAGTCAGTTGCCAAGCCTCTGAATTTTGATCGCCTGACCCCTGGGACGCTGCGACCGTCATTCAGTTGTCAAACATTTGAATTTTGATCATATGACTACAGGGATGCAGCAACGGTCGTAACTGAAAAGTGGTCACAAGTCACATTTTTTTGCGTTGTTGTAACTTCCAACGGTCACTAAATGAACTGTTGTAAGTCGAGGACTTCCTGTATTGGTATATCACCGGGTCTGTTATTCAGAACAGGGAAAATGATCAGTTTTGGGTTCGTTCATTTCTCACATCTTAAATTTGTTTGGTCCTGCTTCTGCACTGATTTTCATTTTCTTTCTTAAAAAGCTACTACTCAAATTTAAACAAGTAATTCTTCTAACGTACGGCTTTTTGCATGCAATCTTGTTTGATAATATATATTTTTGCATGCAATTTCCCAAGAATGCCTCTTCCCCACGATTGCTGCCACAATATATGCTTTTCCCTCTCGTAGACATTTTTGTAAATACTATTTTATGGGAGAATAACAGGACTCCTTCTTCTTCTTGTGCCATATTGGCGATCATAACAGGACTCGGAATGGTACAAATGTTGAAGTATAGTCTGCCTTGTGTGGGAAGTATTGCATTAGCTATATTCACCAAACTAAGGTGGTATTTTTTTTTAGCTTGCTGAGACGATTTTTATAAAAAAGATATAGCGACTTTAAAATAAAATAAAACATAATGAAATAAGATTAGCAGGGTCAACTATATCCATAGTTACCTTCTCTGTAGCTAATTCCTTTTTTTTAATGGGCATATGTCTTTGAATATGGATAAAATGCAAAGCCTTAATTAGCAAAGCTTCCTACTTGATGGGGGGGGGTAGTGTGGGTAGGCGCTGTGGAGCACAGGCAGGTCTGCAGCGGCTACAGGTGACCCTGCAGGGGCTATGAGTGAGCCAGTCAGGACTGTGACTGAGTGGGTGGGTCCTGTGGACAGATATACGCTACAGAAGGCAAGTAAATAAGGTGGAGGGTGGCTGCTGGGCACTACAGGTAGCTTTCAATTTACAACGGTTCAGTTAGTGGCCGTTCTAGGTTACAACAGCATTGGAAAAAAAATGACTTAGTTTTTGAAAGAATGCAGCTTTATAGGAGGGGTAAACATACTGAAGTTTTAAGTCCTCTGTCTATTTTTAAAATTCTCTGCAGGAGATTAACGTAGATGTGTTTTTAATACATCTATTTAATACATCTCCTTCACCTGCTGCTTACAAAAGAAGTAATAGGATCTTTTTAAAAAGTAGAAGAAGAAGAAAAAGGAGCGTGTCACAATGAAAACCGAATATTTGTCCCAGTTACTTAGGTTGTAAGTTTTTCACACTTAACAACCATTGCAGCATCCACATGGTCACGTGATCAAAATTCAGATCATATTTATGATGGTTGCAGTGTCTCAGGGGGTCATGTGATCATTTTTTGCAACCCCCTAACCAGCAAAGTCAATGGGGATGCTAGATTCACTTAACCAGGTTACAAACTTATCAAGTGCAGTGATTCACTTAACAACTGTGGCAAGAAAAATCATAGAAAAGAGCAAAATTCATTTAACAAACATTTCCCTTAGAAACAGAAATTTGGGGCTTGGTTGCAGTCATTACCTGTACAGAGTTGTGGATGGATGCTATGGAGTGCAATATCCCTGGGATCCCTAATGCTGTTGTAGGATTCCTCGGGAGAAAAAGTAGCAGGAGCCAAATTTCCTGCCAGCTTCCCCATAGATTTTGCTTATGGAAAGCCAGCAGGGAAGGTCACAAATAGTAATCGTGTGACTGAGGGATACTGAAACCATCGTAATTGTGAGCTGGCTTGCCAAGTGTCCAAATTGCAAGCACGTGATGGAGGGCGTGCTGGAACAGCCCAATCTTCGAGGACCAGTCATAAGTACCACTCGTTCAGCACTGTTGTAAGTTTGAACAGTCGCTAAACGAACGGTTGTAACCCAAGGACCACTTGTATTGTAGACTTTAGAGCAGCGGTTCTCAGCCTATGGGTCGTGACCCCATTTGGGGTCGATCGACCATTTCACGGGGGTCGCCAAGCAAGGCTGTCTGCCATTTTTTTTCCCTTTTCTGGCGGGTGCCTTACCTCCCTTGGGCTGGGCCAGCTGGTGGCCCAGCCGATGGTCGGCCTGCTCCGTCTCTGCTGCTTGCCAGCTATGCCTCGGCCGGTGCAGGGGGCAGCACCATGCATGTGCGGCGCTCCCGGGCAGGGAACTCAACTCACGACCAGCTGGGTAGTCCTTGACTTACGACCGGTTGGGGCTCGCGGCATTAAAAAGGTTGAGAACCACTGCTTTAGAGTGACAGGCATTGGATGAGGTAACTGGTTATTAGCTTTGGTTCAGTTTAAAAGATCACAATCCAGAATGTGAAGGAAGGGTAAGCATACTGAAGCTTTTGGTCCGCTATTTATTTTGAAAATTCTCTGCAGGCGATCAATGTAGATGTGTTTTTAGTGTATCAATTCCTTCCCTGTCACCTGCTGCTTACAAAAAAAGTAAGAAGGTCTTTTTAAAAAGTGGAAGAAGAAAAAAGGAGTGTGTCACAATGAAAACAGAATATTTGTCCCAATTACTTGGACTCACTGCATCAGTCCATTCCACACAAAGTGCTCCTGTGGGATTTTAGTCCTTGGCAGAAAATTTCCTGGCTTAAGAAGAAGAGATCCTGAAACCACTTTGCCTTTTGCTCCCTCTGAATAGCTGCTGAGTCAGCAGCTGTAGTGTAGTTGCCTTGCACTGGTGACCTGCAAGCTCCTTGTCTTTTACTTGACACAATGCTTGTCTTTGTATCCAGGATGTGGAAGTGTGCTGTAGCCATATGTCTAAAATTATGAAGCAGTGAATGTATAGAAGCATTGTTAAGCTGCAGCTGTTTCTGAGATGGGTGGACTGAGTTGATAGTATTATTATTCCTCACCTAGAAAAAATGATTTTAGACTAGAGGGATTTGTAATATTGTGTGTTTTGTTTTGTTTTTGTCTCTTTGGTGAGATTAGGGTAGCATTTATGATCTTTCTGTCCCTAGAGAGAGACTCACTGCTTCACGGTCACTGGTGAGATTTATGATTAAGGCGTTTGTAGCTAGATCTCCCTTGTCATATCCTACAATGTGACCCATAGCAACTGGCATCTCAACTGCTATGGGTGCCAGAGAACCCATGGTACCCCAAAACGGCATTCAAAGTCCCTGCCCTCCCCTGAATAAAAATGGCTACCATCTCACATAACTACAAATCTTCAGTATTTGTGCATAAAGTCTACATGATCTGGATGTTCTTGTATGAGCTCTCTGGGAATCTGTGGATCTCCCGAGATGGTGGCTACTTTTGATTTAAAAAGAACATGGTATTGTCGAGAAGATGCTCAGGCCATCACGTGATGGTATCCAGGACCTGAAAAGCTGATGTATCCCTGATCTGTTTCAGCTTTCCCAGTTTAATGTCTCTCCAGATGTGCTGGAGGGCAATCCTTAGCATCTCCATTCTGACTGGAGAAGGCCACTTTATGTACTATATGCAATAGACATCGGAATGTGTTTTCCAAAGGGGAGAAATGGCTGCTTCTGAAACTTGTTTATACTCCAAGTGGCCACCTCTGCTTGCAGGAGATTGCTATTTATAACTGTGATCTCTTAAGGGCTGCTGCTGCACCAACTCTCAAATTGGAGGAGAAGAACGAGGGAGCAGTGGCCAAAGAGGCCCACTCCATTATTGACCATGAAGGAAGAAGATTGTATGGGAGGCTTCAGGGCAGCTTTGTTTCTTTGCCTGCAGACCACGAAGCCAGTTTCCTGTAGCAGGAAACCCCAGGCACTGCACTGCAGTATTGTATAAAGAAACTTAGCCAGGAAAGATTTATTTCATCTCAATTCTTCTCCGGCTTTTTATTTTCTTTTTGTTCTAGAGTCGAAATAGAGTTTCAAATGTGACTTTCTCAATCATCTGACATTAGTGTGGCTTCTGCACTGGGATTTTCTGTGATTCCGTGTCAGACATAGAATTCTGTGTCAATATCTTTTTTTTCTTAAGCAGCTGGTGCTGAGGACCGATTTACCCTGAACTCTTAGTGTTGTGCTGTGGGAATTGTGTGCCGCTTGGAAGTTTGCAAACTTTAGTCCATCTCCATCACAAAAGTGACCTTTGGGATTTAGTGAAACTACAAGGCAAGAAGTTTTGGTGGTGGACAATTACAGGACATGCTATGATTATGTGTGTGCTTTGAGTATAGGGTCAGCGATAGTGGAACAGGCTGATAACAGTCTCTCCCACCACTTTTCAGTTCTGCCTAACAAAAGAGTGGAATTCCAAATCTATTATTCATGTCATTATTTTCTGTCCCTGATAATGCCTGTGCGGTGTTCACATAGGGCTCCTTGCAAATTTGAGCTATCTCTTTGCTTTCTTATTGCTAGTCATTGTTCCATTTCAAAAACCACAATGGTAATGGGCAGCAGTAAAGTGCATCTGAGATCACAGTGTGGTTATGCCTCCAAATAGAGCACCCGAGGTAAATGTAAATGCTTCCAATATTTTTGCTCAGACCCTTCAGAGGTCAAATAGACTACTCTTTCTCTAATGTATAAGGCTTTCTTTTCCATTCTGGTCTCTTTTTATACTAGCGATTTCTGGGGCTTGGAGTCCCAACCCATCTGCAGAATGCCAGTTGGGCAAGACTGGTGTAAAGGCTTCTGAATTCAATCTAGCAAACTTTAATCTTTTTTGTAACCCACACCAAAGTTTGCGCATGAATGTTTAATTTCTGTACTATGTGGCTGGGATGACTAAGCAGCCAGTCCTCACTGTCTTCCCCTTGACAATAGCTGCAAAGCACTATGTCTTCCAACTGGCAGGCATTTTTGTGGCTTCACCTGCTTGCAGCTTCTGTGGCTGTGACTCCACGTTGATCTGGTGTTATAAAGTCAGAGATTGAGCATATTGATTTGACTTAACAAAGACTGAATATATTGATTTGATGGTAAACTGGGGTTTCTTTAATCTGATTTGCACCGGGGGGCTAATCCATGGTTTCTTTAACCATGATTTAGTGAATAAAGCACTGTTGGGTGGATTTGTGCAACCCATTGTATCACAAACCCTGTTTTACAGAACCACGGTGGCTAAATTCATATATAATTCACTGACCATATGACTAGACAAGGCGAGCGTGGCATTATGTGACATAGAAACTTACTATTTCTGATCTTCCAATAGGCAGGACTTCTAAGGACAGCATATCATGCACACCATCTTCTTAAGGCGTATTGTGGTGATATGCCTGGGCAAAACCAAAAAGTAGTGTTGTGGAAAGTAGCCTTTATCTATTTTGAATTATAACTCAGGAATCATGTTACAAACTATGATAGGGTTCCTTGTCTCAATCCCACCCACCTCCAGGTAGTAGATGGGGCTATTACTTCATTGAAACAAACATTTTGAATAAAGGAACTGCAGATGGATTGAACACCTTGATTGTAAGTACCTTTGATGCCTTTACAGTCATAGAGTGACATTATGTACTGTTGAGTTTTTGGAAACTGGAATGTATTTCCTTCCAAAGGAGTTTATATCTGAAGTTTGGAAGTGGAAGAGGCAACGGGAAATTGGGGGAGGATGAGAATGAGAGGAATTGAGAGGGAGGAATGTAAGTAGATCCACACAGAACACTTGGCTAGTGCTGTTAGCAGCAGACTGTTTGTGTGAAGGGTTAACATGCAGGTTTGTTGTTTTATGGCCATGATAGGGATTACCTGGATGGAGTCACTGAAGCAGTAGGTGTGAACTTAAATGGACTCTGGAAGATGGTAGAGGACAGGAAGACCTGGAGGAACGTTGTCCATGGGGTCGCGATGGGTCGGACACAACTTCGCAATTAACAACAACAAGGGACTGCCAGGATGTGTTTTGCTAGACATGGCACATTGCGGGTGGAAGATCAGCTTGATTTATAAGCACTCAATATTCAGGCTAGTTTTCTTCCTACAAGAAGTGCATTAATCACTAGGGGGCACTGTGCTGCAAGTGCTGCTCCCATTTTCCAACATCTGAGCCTTTTCCAAGAAACTGTGTTTGGTAAGTATGTCAGGGTAGGTAGGAATTCTGTATATTTTAGAGTTACTTCCTTCTGCAGGCAAACTACAGCTGTAAAGGAAACAGCGCCTCATCTATAGTTACAAGCCATGAATCATGTATTCCAAATAAGATGATTTGCTTCTCTGTTCCAAATACATTTACTTAAACCAGGTTGCATTCTGGATAACTGGAAATGTGGTCCCTGGAGCTCCTCCAAAAACTACTATGTTTAGGGCATCCTAAATTCCAGACACTCATTAGATGGCAGTAAAGAGACACTGAAAACTAACAGCATTGCTGCTGTCTAGCAGCCCTGCTATTCCAAGCCCAGATCTGATAGCCCAACTGCTGTATCTTAATTCTTAATGTGACAGAGATTAGAAATAATGAATGAGGAATAATTAATTGCATGTAATTAGTTTGCATCACATTTGCATTCCATTAACAATCCTTTCTATCCTTGTCTTAAGCACTTTTAGAACATGCCCCTCCCTCAGCCCTGAGTCCAAAAAAGGTGGACGCAACCCAGGAATAACTGACCCCAAAGAACCAATGCCAAAAATAAGGCTTCATTGTAAATTGAAGCCATTTCTTCTTCCAGAAACAAATTTAGAATTGTCTTTGCAGAATAATTGAAATTTGTTGGCCGCAGGACCTGTAAGATTCAGCATAAGCTCTATGACAGTAGCAGAACAAATATCTCATTTCCTGCCATAATAATAGCTTGACCAAGGAAGTATCCCAGATACACTAGGATGGAATCTCTTAAAGTGGGCAGATTTGTGGGTGGGACAAAAGGGCCACTTATCTCCTGTATTCAGTTTCTTCCTATCTTTAATTGGTAGGCATGCTGAGGTATAGTTGCTGTTTTTACTGGTTTGGGCTTTTCTGTTTATTTGCCTTTCCACTGATCTAGCAGGAGCTTGCATCTTCCTCCTTTTAGCATAATTAGAATACAAGGAAAATCTTTTTGCCACACAGGATGAAAAAGAGTTTTCTGTGAGTCAAAAGCTGGGTTTGATGCATTGGACAACCTTTTTCTTAACCAGAGTTTTGTTTTGCAACCATGCAAGTGAAGGATCCAATGATCCCATTTCTGGAGATCAAGATTAACGAATCTGCCCACCTTGTGGTCTTCTTTGTTGTCAGTGACCTCAAGGCCATGCTGGACAATACACTCCCCTCCTCCGAACTAAGGAGTATCCTGTGGGAGTACATGGAGTCTGATGCTACCCTGCTACAACTCCGCAAATGTATTGGTATGTGAAATGTGCAGTGCAGCAAGAATCATAGATTTTTTTTTAATTTAACCTCTCCCCAGCGCTCCATATCAAGAACTCGCTCTGAGAATGCATTATTTTGAAGGAGAAGGGGGGAAAGAAGCACATTCCAGGAAATGAATTTCATAAAACCCACAAACAATTTGCTGATTTGTGTCTGCTCATCCCATTCTCTCTGCGGAGTAGCACACAGTAGTAGTAGCACCTTCCCTTCGGAAGTTTTGCCTCTGGCAGGTTTTTATTGCAGTTTTGCTAATCCTTAGTCATCCTGGAAGCTCCATTGTAAGAATCAAGGGTGAGGAAAAGAGGAGGAGGAATTAATTTGGTAGTTAAGTGTTGAAGGCAATAATTAAGACAGGATGCATTTTAGCTATAAGCAGATGAGAGAAGATGGGATAACATACAGAGGAAGAAGCTGTGTAGACAAACATCTGCCTTGTCACTACAACTCAGTATATGTTGACTGATGGTCCTGACTGGCTATGATTTTGTCCTGGGACATTTTCTTCTCTAATTTTGCATCTAGTCTTCATCCAACCTTTTTGTAACCATCATTCCTCTGGATTGCTTCATGTTTTAACACTCCAGTCATCTGCCCCTGCAGCATTCTAGCATTTTCTCTAGAAGCTTCTACAGTGATCTTTGAGTTATGACCATAATTGACCCCGGCAATTATGGTTATTTTTGGTGTTGGTCATAAAACAGATCACCATGTGACCAGACCTGATTTTACAATCTTTTTTTGCGGTGGTTGTTCAGCGAACCTCTTGTTTGCTATGGGGCAGTTTTTTCAGAAATTGCAAGTAAATGCCACTTTCTGGCAAAACTGTCATAAATCACAAATTACCACAGGATATTACAAACAACAGTAAATGCAAGCTGGTTGCTGAGCACTCACAATGCAGTCACATGACCACAGGTGAGTAGTATTGTAGCTTAAAAACTGGGTCATTAGCGGGGGGGGGGGGGTCTGTTGTAACTTCAAAGGGTTGCTAAAGGGCTAATCCTAGTTGTAAGTCAAGGACTACCTGACTTGGGGCTCTAGTAGTATTTGTTCTCCTAAGGCTCACGGTGAGAGAGAGTTAAGTGACTCAGTCATTAGGAATTTACCTGACCCAAACCATTCAGTGTATTTTTCCCACCTCTGGCCTCCGCATACCTTCACCTCCCGTTGGCCTTAAAATTTGACAGTCCTGTTTGAGGCTGCTGGGAGTTATACTCTAGAATAAACAACATGTTCTAAAATATTGCAGGAAGTCCTGTTGACTAAGAAGTGGTTGGTATAGGAATGAATCTTTACACCAAACTCAGATAGGTAGACTAAATTCTTTTATGCCTTACCTATAAAAATGTGTGGGATTTCTAAATTATTTGATCTGTGAGTACATTCACATCACTAATTGCTACGGGGTTCCTAACAAAACTTTTTATCAGTTTTAAACACATTCAAGGCCAAGCCATTTTTTTTGTGTGTATGTGCCAGTGCTGAGAAAGCTGACTGCCTATGTCTGTTTCTACATCATCTATTTGCCCATGGTTTACTCAATGCTTTCTTGGTTTACAACAAACTGAGCTCTAAGTAGCTAGACAGGCTGGTTTGAACAACATGCAAAACTAAAATGTAGTTAGAGAAAAACCAGAGACCAGCATGATACATAATAATTCTATGTATTACATTTCTTGGTCTAACCTCCCTGGAAGGTGCTCAAGATGAAAATCATAGCTTTCCTATCTTGGATTTCATTCTCACCTGGATGACACATTAGACAAAGGGAAAGGGGGACAAGCTCAGGTGTTACTGGCAAATTTCATTTTCAAGTTGAAGTTAGACCCCCTCCCACTCCCATAATACGATTTTGGGTTCATTGCATAATACTTCAGATCTCTGGACCCTAATAAATTAAACTTGGAAATAGAGAACAGAGGTTAATGCCCAGCTTTATATGTTATAGGACAATCAATTGCAAAGAGGATCCTGTGTGAATAGGATTCCAGGTTGTATGATAAACACACTGACATTTTCCTATATGTTTGAACTTAGGAGATGGGTATGCTACTGCATGATCAATTTATTAGCAAATACAAGGCCCACGTTTGGCTTCTGTTTGTAAGATTGTGTGCTCACAACTCTTGTTACCACAAGTCTTCTCCAGTGTGATCCCCTTTGAGACACTGAACTACATCAAAACCCAAACTTGTGAATTTGAAAATTCTAGGAGTTGTAGTCCAATATATCTAGAAAGGGAAAGAAAGCTCCATGGCATTGTCTATAAGAAATTCTGTCTTTCCTGTTCTTCTTCCTGCTAGGATGCCATTAGATGGAGCCTGAGGCTGAAAGGGCAGGATGGCTGCTGTGGAGATACTCCAGGGCCATTTTTCCAACATAGGCCCTTTTCATTGTCGCTCTTGCTTTTTTTTACCTGCATGGCAGAAAGCCAAGAATGCAAGGAATCTGATCTCATCCCAGGCTAAGGCAAACACCCAGCATAGCAATACCTTGTGCTGGGTCATACCATTTGCTTACAGTGGAGGGGGGCTTGGGTTAGTGCACTGCTAGAAGTAGAGTGGAGCCTAGTAGATTAAACCACTTGGGAGTTTTATTTTAGCAGGAGAATGTAGTTGAATTCACAAGGAAATTACATCCTGACTTTGAAAGTTACATGGAATTTTTATGGAGTAACTAGAGATATTTGAAAGACTGGTTCACACTTTTTGCATTGATTTTGGTTTCGGTGTGGAAAAGTTTTTGTTTATTTGAGTTACTCTCTGCAAGGAACCCCCTTCCCAGTTATGTGGGAGTTACAAGATATAAAACAAACATCCATTGCTCATTTTTCCCTTTCTCTTTTCCCACAAATTTACTAGGAAACGTTTTAATAGTTAAGTAGTTTATGGCTACCTTTTACATATTTCCTAATATGCTTGTTCTGTACTGGAATTTGAAAGAGCATCAGTGGGTAAGGAGAAATGTACAGATTCAAGGGGAAATATCCATGTCCTTGGTCTCCCTAGAGTTCCACCAGTTTCTGATGGCCTTCTGAGATGAATCTACCTTCCCTTTTCCCTCCCCCCTCTACAAAACCTCTTGTCCCAGAGTCACAAGGTCTTTCCCCTGCTGATCTGCATCAAAGGACTTGGTGGCTTTCTGCCCCTGCTACTTGATGCCTTTGGCTCTGAGGTTGGGCCTCTGAATGAGCCTTTGTGTTAGTTTTAGGCTGCTTGATGTATGTGCCACATCTACAGCAGAAACAAATGGTAGCATGCTAAAATGGTTGAATATATTATTCCATACCAGGATTGTGCAAAGCTAACAAACATTATCTTAACAAGTCACATCAATAAACTAGGAGAAGCTAGGCTGGAACTGTTGCTTATTTTTTCAGGATGTGTTTTTTTAATGGCATCATTCAAACAGGCATGTTTATAACCTGAAGTTAATTCTTTGGCTTTAGAAGTCTGCCATTTCAACCAGTTGCATCTGTGGCTTATCCCAAGGTATGCAGAATAAACTGGCAGAATTCTGGATTATAACATTTTAGGCTGTCATATAGGTGCATGTTAGAAACCCTGAAATCAGTTCCATGCATATAGCAAATTCTTACAGCAACCAAGCCTTCTATTATAGATAGCCTAATTAGGTGCAAGAATAGTAACTACATTATTTAATCAACTTTTTCTGTAAATGCATCTTTGAGTCAGTCTTGGCTCCTGGCAACTGCAGTCCTGACTAGTCCCTGCCATTTTTTTGGCAAGATTTTGGAGGTGGTTTCCTATTGACTCCTTCCTAGGGCTGACCAAGAGTGACTGGCTATAGGTCATCCAAGCTTTGTACCTGGTCTCTAGCCTGGTGCCTTCACCACTACTCCAAACTGACTCTCCAATCAACCTATTAGCCACCTCAGGCAGTGAGGCAACTTTAAACAACTATAAGATAAAAGATTTTTTGGGGGGGGGGGGGAAACAAGCTAAATGTAGCCAACAAATAAGCAAATAAAAATCACCCATGTTGAGAAACAGCAATAAAACAACATAGGCCAATGGAGTCATAAATTGCCCTGCTCCAGGATTTGTTGAAAAAAAATGAGTCTTCTGGATTTGCAAAATGGATTGGGGCCATAACAGATTTCAGCAGAAGCTAATTCAAAAGACAGGGTCACCAAGAAAATGTCTCTGGGCTTCCACAGGATGCATTGATTTGTTAATGGGACCTGGAGCATACCAACTCAGCCAAAGCTTACTGGATAACTGGAGAGAGGGGACTGCACCCAACCTTCAGCTTGAAATAATCAAACACATTCCTAGGAATATGCAATAAAAGCTCCTGCCTCCAAGGTTCCCTATTCATTCATACATAGTCATATGATAGGAGATGGAGTCAGCTCATCACAACTACTGTTTTTGTTTTTCTCCTTGCAGGAATTTTCAGATGCTTTAAAACAGGCATCTAAACACCCACACCCACCCACACCCTAAAAGCACCATCCATAAAGCAATAAGTTGGAGAAGCAATTAAAATGATGAAAATAGCCCTCAGACAGCCCAAATAAGATTGCTTGAGAGCCACCGATAATTGCAGCACACACACAAATCAAGAGCCTAGAACAGGGGTAGGCAACCTTGGCTCTTTTATGACTCATGGACTTCAACTCCCAGAATTCCTGAGCCAGCCAGCCAAGCTGGCTCAGGAATTCTGGGAGTTGAAGTCCACGAGTCATAAAAAAGCCAAGGTTGCCTACCCCTGTTCTAGGCTCTTGATTTGTGTGTGTGCTGCAACTGCCTACCCCTGGCCTAGAAAAATAGACTTCTGCCTGGTGTTGAAAAGTAACCACCAGGCATCTGTCCCTGGGCTGGTGTCCCAGAGCTAAAGACCCTGCTAAGCAGTCCTGAGCCCAGGCATCTTAAAGTTTATCTTCGGTAAAACAGAATGTTCAGCTCAGAAAGTAGCATCTCAACTTTGGGCTGGGAGTTTAAATGTGTCAGTTCTTGTTGGAAACTATTTTCAAGCTCATGGTTGCAACAGTAGCCCTGAACATAATATACTAGTTTTTTTTTTTAATCTTACTCTGCCCTCACCCAACCTCTGTGTTGGACACAGCTGGAGGGCACCAGGTTAGGAAATGTAGCTGAAACCACTGGGAGGGGCAGGGAGTTGTCTTGGTCTTTTGAGTACTGCAAGGTTTTATAAGTGTGATCCCAATCCGGATTTGTGCGCCTGGGAACAAAGGTGATATCTGATCAAGTTTCTGCCCTAATAAATATGCTAGCATTTAAGGAACTTGTTGGTTTTAAACCTGTTACGCATTTTGCTGCCCTTAATACACAACTGCCTTGTATTTTACTGCCCTGTAGAAAGATTTCACATTTTTTTCCTCATCCCTCCTTTCCTGTTGTCTATTTAAAAGATAGGGGTCCCTTCCCTGTGGATTGCTTAATTCCCTGGATCCTAGGCATTTTTTTTTAATGGTTGAAGTTCTAGACAAGGAAACAAGTTAATGGCAAGAGACGCTGTCTTATTATGGCAGGAAGGGTTCCACGCCAAAGGGCGTAGCAGTAGTAGCTCCTGGCCTTTTGGGAACTCGGCCGCTGCGGGTGGCCTCCTCTGGGCAGTTCGTGGCAAGGCAGGGGTTAAAAGGAGGGCCCCTCCCCCTTCGCTTGTTGCTCTGGAGGTTGATTCGCCGCCGCCGCCTCCTCCGCAGTCACTTCGGTTTTGCCCAGCGCTCCAGCTGGGCAGTTTCGGGGAGCTGGTCTCCTTGTGATTCTCGGTCTTTTACCTCTCGCCTCCCTCCTTCCCTCCCCAGCCCCTTCCCCCCCGTTACGATCCGCGGCTCTCGGCTCGAGTGCGAGCGACGGAGGTAAGTCTGCCCAAGGTGTCCGCTCGGGGCGATCGCGATTTCTTTTGCAGGAGTTTGCCCAAAGTTTGGCCAAAGTGGTTTACGTTTTCCCGGTGGGACCGGCGAGCGCGGATCGATCCCGTTCGGGAGAAGGTTTTTTTTTTTTTTTTTTTTTTTTAAGCGCGCCTTAGTTTGAAACTTCCCGGAGTTTTCCTCCTTCCCGATGGCGGAAAAGCTCTTGGGTGGAAGAATCGGCAGCTCCCCTCGCCGTTTCCTGGTGGATGCGAGTCTGCGTGTCAGGGAGGCAGGTGGGTGGGAGAGGAAGCGGCGTCCCAACGCGCTCGGGAGGTTTCGATCCGGAGTCGCTCCCTCCTGTACCAGGAAGGCCGGTATTGCTAAGTAGGCGCGCTTGCAAACTTTGGAGGAGGAGGGATGCGGACGCGAAGTTTATCGAGATTGGCGGCTGGTGGCCCATCTCAGCCTGCAAGCCCTGTGAGGTTTGCCCCCCCCCCCTTCGCCCCTCCGGCTAATAGCTATCACTGCTGTCTCGAGTCATGGCATCACCTGACTGCTTTCTGAGGCTTGTGAGTGACCAAACCTTAAGAGACGTTGTGCATTTTTGAGGCTGTCCTTGGATGGTGTTACAGTCAGTCAGGTATCCTGCTTTAAAAACGATACGGCTAAGAACGGCTTAAGCCTTTCTCAGGGCTGGGAGGCAACGAAGGCAAGGTCATCGGAGTGCTGTAGAAATATTTATGCCTGGTTGGGTGCAGCTGATGGTGTGTGTGGTTTGTGTGATAGTGGTGAAAGATTCTCTAGGCAGGAAAATTGTATTTGATTTCCTTTAAAGATTGTTATCTAGAATGGGGGAGGGGAGAGAATTGTGTTTGATTTCCTTTAAAGATTGCTATCTAGAATAGGATTCAGCCGGTTCGCACTACTTTGGCAGAACCGGTAGCTAAATTTTTGTTGCCCAGGCCCAGAATGGACTTCCAGAAGCGGCATCCACACAGAGAACCGGTTGTTCACATATTTGAATCTCACCACTGGAATAGGGGTGGGGTGGGGGAATCTGTGCTTTGCTTTAATTATGGTTTAGCCCAGTCTTACGGAATATTACAGGAAAACTGGAAAAAAGCAGTCAATATGCACTGACTTTGGTGAGATGGGTGGCATACAATTTTGATAAATGCTTCAACCCTTTTTTATGGCAAGGGAGATTTCATATATAGGTATTAATATTTATTTGATCTTGCCTAAAGCCAACTAGAAACAAGTGGCCTGATTGGTAGACATTAATTGTATCTATTTTATATAAAGCCTGTTTCACCCAAGACATTAAACTATGAATCCCAGTCCCTGTTTGAATCTAATCATGTTTGCTGGCTTTAGGCAAAGTTTTCTCAGCTTTGGCCCCTTTATCTCATCTGAAGTGTAATTATACCTACCTAACATGGTTATTGTAAAGTAAGGATAGAAATTTCAAATGTTGCTATACTATAACTCCAGTCACTCCTGGCCGTTGGTGTCCTAGAGTCCACTCATGAAGTCACAATTATGTTGATCATGCAGAAACATGGTTGGAATCACATCTCAGGCCAAATATAGTTAAGTAGTGGGTTGTATAAGCCATAATTACCTGTGTAATTGAACACATTAAGCAATGCAACCCTGTTTTGCAGGTCACAGTGGTTGGATTCATCCAATACACTGTTGAAATCAATGAAATCCTAGTATCGTTTAGTGCGACCCACATGCTGCATACAACTACTGATGTGAGAAATGGATTCTTTTGTGCATTTCTCTCTCCCTCCAGTTCTCTCCAAAGTTCCCTGAAAAGATATTCAAGCCTTCCTATTTTAGTAGGAGGGAAACTGAAGACAAGAAAGAGTTCTTTCTTTCAGACAGAGAAGACAGACAGCTGGATTCACATTGCTTGTTTAACTCTGGAGCTATGTACACAATACATTGAACCCACCACTCTGGGGTTACCCAACCCACTAAAGCAAGTACTCCATTAAAGTGCAAACAAGTCACCAAATGAAAATACCTGTCTATGCAACCTTTGTGTTTTTCATCTGAGTTAAGTGGGTTATGTGAACCCACCAACCAAATTAGTTGCTAAAAAGGAGGATAAAGGATATTATCAAACTGCACTGGGCTGGCAAAATTCATGACAGACCTATAATTTGTTCTTTGTGCAGTATGAAAACCAACATGAAGTGGCAGCAGGTGAAAGAAAAGTGGGCTGCAATTCCCCTTAGTCATTAACTACACAGGGAAAACTTTGGCTGGGTGTAATCTCGTGGGCTCCCCCATCTTTCAGGGCTGAGATGAAGATAAGTGCAGTGAGGAAAAAATTCTGAGCTCCTCATGAGAGGATGAGAACATCGAAAATCAAGGGGTGACCAGGCTCCTGATGGGAAGGAAATGAAAATATCTTTGGAAATTTTAGTTCCGTAACATTTGCTGCAAATCAAGGTCAAAAGAGACAGAGTGAGTTAGTCAGAGAATTGGGATACCTATATTTGATCTACAGCCTTCAAGAGAATAAATCCTAGGGAGCTTAATTTTGAGTGTCGTACTGGGGCCTAAGCCTGCTTAGATCTCTCTTCCTCATTATCTTTCCAATTTCTTTCTGCATGTAATGCTTAAAATCTGACTCTTGGGGCATCGGTGGTGCCTCCGGAACTGGATGCAATCTGCACAGCAACCACTGGATGGCAGTAAAGAGTGCACAATTTTTGTAAGTCAACAGAGGAGTGCTTCACTTTTTGCATTCAAGGATGAACTGAAGTCTTTAAAAAAGGATCTGGAGCTAAAATGAAGGCCTTGATCAGAAACGGGTGTCTCTGAATTTTGTCTAGCACTCCGAGCTTTGAAATCAATGATTCCAGAAGCAGAACAGGGGGTGGGTGGAGGGCTTGAGGAAATTGTTATCTTGCTGACTCTAGGAGGATGTGTTCCTGCCTGCTCTGCTTGACTCTTGTCTGGGGATTAGGTGAACCCTTTGCTGCAGGCTGCCAGCCAAAATGACGTGACCAGGTGTTGTAAGGATTTCCGGGGAAGGGCTCCACCTACTGAACTCTACACCAGTGTTGTAGTCACCATGCAGGAAATTCTTCCACTTTGACTGGGTCCCACCTCACACATTAAACTATAACGTCCTTTGTTGCTTTATAAGAACCCAGTCAACCAGTTTATTCAGTAGACTGCAGTTCAGTAAATTGGTTTCATGCAGCGTGCAGATACATAACTATGGCTTAATGCAGGCTTGTATTCTGATTCCACATTGCTTGCCTTAGTTCTCCCCACCCCTGCGCTGTATACAAAATGGGAAGAATAGCAATAGCAATTACACGTAGACTTACATACTGCTCCACAGTGCTGTACAGCCCTCTCTAAGCCGTTTTACAGAGTCAGCATATTGCCCCCAACAATCTGAATTCTCATTTTACTGACCTCAGAAGGATGGAAGGCTGAGTCAACCTTGAGCTGGTGAGGCTCAAACTGCTGGCGTGGAGTGGTACCCATGTCTGGCTGACTAAATTCCACATAGCTAGTTCATATAAATAAGCTGAATTCATGCATCGCATTAAGCCATAATATAGTTTATTTGATTTTGGATTAGGAGAGCCAAACTCAGACAGTCATGGCTTATTTATTAAGCCAAAGCAAAGCAAGCTGTAATTCAGAGCAATATATGAGCTCAGTCATGAGATCTGATCTATAAGCACCAAACACCCAGGTAGCTCCTGCTCCTCATGGCTGGCAGATGTCTGTTGGATTTTTCTAGGTTTACCTGCTTCTATTTTCCAGTTTTTATTTTTTTAGGCTCACCTACTTCCATTTCAATTTCTATTTCCCCTTTCTTTCTTAATAGAAATGGAGCAATATTTAACAGAGCAGCACTAACTTCTGTCCTGGCTCCCAATAGTCACCTTTCTTATCCACTCCCTGAGAACAATCACTGGGAGGGGTAAGAAGGAAGGTGTTGACACTAAAGAGTCATGGAAAAGGAATTGGCTGTGCTAATCTCAAGAGCCTTGGAAGGGGGGCAAAATGTCAGTGACAAGGTTGCTTCCCCCTTTGCTTTCTGACCCCATATTGTTTTGTGGACGTGTGGCAGGATGATCTGTTCACTAACATGTAGAAATGTCAAATGTATGTTTATGCATGTCTGCAACAGAGGGCAGAATTGCATGGATTTGTATTTGCTACACCTTTTTCTTAAGTGCTAGAGGATTTACAGGTAGCTTTCTCAAGCTTGGCACCACGAGGAGCTCTAAATTATAGCTCCCACACTCCATAACAATTGTAGGTTATGCTTGCAGTGGGTAATGGAAGTTGTGATCAAACACACATGGGCAACATAGAATGGAGAGTGCTGGAACTTTAATGGTGAGATATAAGGGCAAATTCTTGGCCTGAAAGAGGACGCCTTCTACTTTTAATTGGTTTCGGTATTTTCCAGTAAGCAGCACAACAATAAAAATTATAGAAAAGAAAAGGAACACTGAGAAAGTTGACTGAATTTGAAAATGTTACAATGCATAATATTGAACATTTGTTAGGCACAATTTATAATTTCTTGTGAAATAGGCTTGGAACCCAAACATATCAATGACTGTATGATTAAATGCTACAGAATTAGAACATAGTTATAGATATATAACAGTGGGAACCGCAATGGAAAAAGAACATTAAATTTACCTTACTTATTATATACAGAGAGAACTGGTACAAGATGTTTTGCTGCTAATACATCATTCCAGTCTTGATTGCTATGATAAGTTATTTCTTTTCTGGAAAAGTGATGGAAATGTAATGGTTGGATCCTTTCTTCTTGTGTGGGGGCAATGTTGCAAAACTCAGTCATACTGGAAAATTATTTATTATAAAATAGAACAAATCCAGAAAGTTGTAATCCTGTTGCATTCTGGGATAGTTTTATGACATTTCAGTTCTATATTTCTTCAGAATATTCTGAATTGGCATTGTATATGTTAATATGTTCTACATGCTTTTTATTAGAAAAGATGTTTGATTACCTTCTTCAGAAGAATGGTTAGCCAAATTTGGGGAATATGCCTCAATGTCTAAAATAACTTCATATTTAAAAAACTAAATCTGATGTAGAATTCAGTTCTATTTGAATTCTTTAATTGTACAGTGTTGTACATAGAATTGTGCCATATACAGAATTAAGGTTTTCAAGTTTATATTTTAACTTGACATATCATCTACTGATAGTCCTTGGTTTATGGCCATTCAATCAGCAACTGTTGATGGCACTGAACAAATGATATTTGTGATGGGTTCTCATAGGTCCAGCTATCACAGTGTTCCTGCAAGTACAACATTGCAGCAAACTCTGGTCACTTGATCGTGATTTTCAGTGTGTGCTACCATCTTCCCACAAACAAACTCAGTGGGGAAGCCAGCAGGAAGTCAGAAGTTATAATGATATGAGGTCTTTGTTTAACAATTCACACAGTCCTCATTTAACATTGGTAACTGGGACTGCGTGTGTATGTATATGTAAATGTTTAACCAACACAGTCATAACACAGTCATGTAACATCACACTTTACAATTTTGCCTAGTGACAGCAATTCCAATTGTTGATCACCTACTGTTTCTCTCTTTCTATAATAATTTGAATAGTGTTGACCAAATATCTTTGGTTTAAAGTATACTAGGATATGTTTTGAATGGAAAATGGATATGAAATGACTTACAATATTATATCTTGTAATATTGTAATAATGTATTAGAATATGATTATTTCAGATTAATTGGCGATCCACCCATATTTTACTGCTTAGTTTTGGTTCTTTACCTGTATGACCTGTTCTTTATATTTTCATAAATTTGTACTTATGTTTGAATTATCTGTTACCCATATTTTTTTAAAAAAAAAAACTAGTTGAAAAAAAAGATGACAAAAGCAGAGCCAGGCTGTACTGGACAGACACTTCCCAAGCAGGTCTACCTGACCTGGATGTTGTTCTTGGTGTGTTTTTGGCAACAGCTGTTCTTGGCCTCAGCTGTAACTTGAATTAATTATGTAACTTGGGTGGTTTCCTGGCCCTACTCTTGCCCTGGACTCCCAGCTGGCTTGGCCAGGATCGGGTCTCACCGAAAAGCAGCTGCAGCCTTTGGCCCCAGCACAGAGATTGTGTAAGGAAGGGACCAGCTGTCTCACTGCCCCCAGACGTCCCATCAGGCTTGTTTGTGTCGGTTGAGTTGGTGGGGAAGGAGGAGGAAAGCGGCAGGAAGCTCTCTTGCCTTTTTCCTCCTGTTGAGGGCTGCCCTTTGCTAGGAAAAGGGGGAACCCGTGCAAAAATTCCCTTTAGGCCCATAATTACCAGGGCTGTCCCCATCAAGGAAAACTCCTCAATGTAACAACATCAAAGGATATAATACATGCAAATGTCTATTTAAATTGAGAGCACTGTGCTGGGAAGGGTTGAAATAGGTGAGTCTTTCATTTGAAAGTATCCCTGGCTGAGGAGAAGGAAATCAAAACATGGATAATGTGCAGTTGAATCTTGTATTCAAGAGGCACAATGTCTGTGAGCTCTAGATCAGTGGTTCTCAACCTTCCTAATGCCGCGACCCTTTAATACAGTTCCTCATGTTGTGATGACCCCCAACCCTAAGAGCTCTCCAAGCACGCACCGATGCCGCCCACTCACCCGCCGCGCCCGGGGCTCAGCGCACCTTGCCTGTCCTTGCCTCACTTCCGAAGGTTGCCGGCCTGCCCGGCTCCAGCTGGCCGGGGAGAGGGGGCAGGTTGGAGAAGTGCCCAGGTGGGGAGAGGGAGGGAGGGAGGGAGGGAGAGAGAGAGAGAGAGAGACAGAGAGAGAGACAGAGAGAGAGACAGAGAGAGAGCCAAGAGGGTGACAGCGCCAGCAGAGCTTAGTTCAGCCTCTTCTGCGGAAAGGGCCGCGAAGCAGCGCAGCCTCCCTTAGGAGATGCTTGACAGAAACGAATCCGGCGCTGCAACGGCTCCCAGCTCGAACCGTGCGGAAACAGATAGAGGAGCGGTATCTCAGTTCCTAAGACCACCGGAAATATGTGTTTTCCCATGGTCTTAGGTGACCCCTGTAAAAGGGTCATTCGACCCCCAAAGGGGTCGCAACCCACAGATGGAGAACCACTGCTCTAGATGCTGGAGGGTTGGGGGGCACTAAGAAGAGAGAGGGAGATCAGAGGACACCCCTTTTCCTCCACGTCTAGCCTCCTGCTGCTGAAGTATTAAGACCCGTTTTGGTATGTTGGCATTTGAAGTAGGAGTTCTCTCAAGCTCTTCACTTTGGAAGAAAAAAGCACCAATCTTTTCACAATGCCATATCTCAAAAGTAGCAACTCATTGCTCCCTGCACTTAGGATTCCTGCGGTAACTTACATGTAGTGCTCAGCTTACGGCCAAAAGTGGGACCAGAATTTTCATTGCTAAGCAAGGTGGTTGTTCAGTGTGTTGTGCCCAGTTTTATGACCTCTTTTGCCATGGTGGTTAAGCAAATCACTGCAGTCATTAAATGAGTCACATGAAATGAATCCAGCTTTCTCCATTGTCTTTGCTTGTCAGAGGCCAACTGGGAAGAGCTTAAATGGTGAACACATGAGATGCCCGGCCACTGCAGCCATCACAAATACGTGTCAATTGCCCAGGGCACAAATTTTGATCTCATCAAAATGCTGTGGAGATGCTGTGATGGTTGTACGTGCAAGGAGGACCAGTTGAGAGTAACTTTTTAAAAATATTTTATTAGTTTTCTAATTTTACAATTAAGTAATTAAAAAAACAGTGTGGTGACAGAGTTAATCAATAATTCAATAACATACATAAATCTTTAGTACAAATCTCAAGTTACAACATCAGATATTTCCTCTTTTCCCCTTAATATCTACTATCTCATATTCGGCTAATATAGTTGTTATTATTATCAACTAAGTAAAAACATCATTGTTACATTTATCAATAATTTTTAGCTTATACATATCTTAATTGTGTTTACATTCAATCCTTATATACAATCAATGTCCTGTTATTGCTTTTCCCCCAAGCTTTAATTTCCCATTAATATTCAAATTAACATTTGATATTTATAATTTCCAAGTTTTAGCTAACCAAAGTTTCCCTTATCTCAACTTCTTCCTTTTTCCCATTTCATAACAAAATCTAATATTCTAAATACACATCTTATCTATTTGCATATTATCTTGTTCTGTTTTCTAAAAGTTATCTATTTTCCACCATATTAAACCATCTAATTAATAATACAGTATCCCCTCTAATAAATCAAAACCATTATATGTATTGTCTGGGTTAACCAATAAATCAATAATATACATACATTTTTTCCTTTAGGTCTAATTTTTAAGAAATCAAATACTCCCTCTCTGGTAATATCTATTATCTCATTTTAGGCAAGCAGAATTCTTATTTTCAATTGATTTTCAAATATTTTAAATTAGGTGACCAAAATTTCCCTTATCTCAACTTCTCCCTTTTTCCCTTTTCATACCAAAGTCTATTAGTCTTGTTGCAATTATGTTGCTTTATTTTCTAAAAATTATCTATTTTTCACCATATTCAACCCTCTAATTAGTAATATGAAATCCCCTCTAATAAATCAAAACCCTAGTTTTCTTCAGCCTTACTCTGACTTTCTTCCTTTGCCAACTAACCTTCCATGTCAGTACTTTTGATTCATCAAATAGTTCTCCCTCTATTACATATATTATTTGAAATAAGAAAGACCATTTGGTTGCAGTTTTTTTGGAAGAACTAA
The DNA here is from genome assembly GCF_016545835.1 of Crotalus tigris. Taxonomy (NCBI): domain Eukaryota; kingdom Metazoa; phylum Chordata; class Lepidosauria; order Squamata; family Viperidae; genus Crotalus; species Crotalus tigris. Next base: position 110,330 of record NW_024096796.1, read on the forward strand.
CCAATTGTATTCATTAGATCATCTCTCTGTTACTCCAATTTCCTGCAATTGTCCTGATAGGTTTATCTTTCATTTAATTTGTTCTTCCTTTTCCTCAAATTTTTTCTGATTTATGTAAAAAGTCTTTTCCATTTTCAATGTTGTTACTCCCTTTTCTGATTTTTCGATTGGCTGGATCTGTTGGTCAACTGATTCCTCTGTCTTAGTATTTAGTTGTTCCACTTCTCCTGTTATTTTTTGCATTGTTAGTTCTTTGGTTGTAGTCAAGATCTGGGTTTGTATATCTAAGCTGGCATCTTGTTCCTTTATGTTGCATCTTATTTGTCACAAGCTGAAAAAATGGTTTCATGTATTGATTTCAACATGGAAAGGATTTTTTCCTGCTCTTCATCCATATTCTCTTGATAATGTGTTAAGTTGAAGACTTTAAAATCAAACATTAAAAATAGTTTTTTGTTTTTTATAACTAGGTATGAGACATCAATTTCACATGTTGTAGGTAGTCTTTATACTGAAAATTGTTTGCCAAATAAGAATTTATAGTCCAAGGTATTCCATCATCTTGTGTAATAACAGATGCTTCTCATGTTAAGAAATAGGAAAGCAATTCCCCATGTATAGCTCTGGAAGTCAGTAAAGGTTTACATTCATAGTTCAAACAAGCCAGATATGTCACCCAGAAGTTCCTTCTTTGCAACTTTTTCACAGGTGGTATCCGTCAAGGTCAGAAAAGTTTTTTCTAGAGTCTGGGTTTCAAGCCAAGTCTCTTTTAGGCAATAACAAATTGTAATACCATACCTAGCCACAAGATGTCACCGATGCCATTTAAAGCTTTTTAAGTCCAAAGTTTTTATGATACTTTTTCAAGTTTTATTTCTTTTTTTTTAAATAAAAACAAACGTCTCCAGTAAGAATAGGAAAACTTTTAGTACCCAAGTTTCAAAAGCATATACATCCAATTAGATTAATATTGTTCTTATAGTTGCTCTGATTCCCCTGGGTAGTTAGTCACTGCTTTTGTTAGAGGGTGGGGTAAAAGTTCCCTTCCCTCTCTCCTCACAGGGGGAAAAATACTTTGGGCAATTTTTACAGGAAAAGATATTTAAAGTCTTAAAGAGAAGATCAGATCTCACCCAGTTTCATCTGCATTGCTTTAAAGGTGCTTGGTGGTGATTTTGACTTCGGCTGTCAGCAGCTTAATGACGAGCCTGATTGCTATGGCTAGTCTTTCCCCTGCCAGTTTGGAGGGCTGCCCCGGATCAAACGGAAGGGCTGCTGCCCTCCCGCAATCAAGAGAGGGTCCCCTCCTTGCTCATCACCCCATACAGGGCGACTTTTGACCCCTTCCAGGGTCCCCCAGCAGGATGAATTCGGACATGAAAGACAGAGCTCGTCTTCCAGAGTCTGCGGTGCCATGATGGCAAACCAGAAGTTGGGAATAACTTTTTCCAGTGTCCTTGTAACTTTGAACATTTGCCAAACAGATCATTGTAAGTTGAGAATTACCTGACCTATGCTTAACATTTGGGTGATTTCAAAAGTTTTGTACAGCCCCATCATGCTGGTTTTTTTGTGTGGGACTGTTGGGAACAGTAGTCAATATCTCTGGAAGGAGCCAAATTGAAGAAGATGCACAAGATGCATTCCTTCCTCCCTCACTCTACAATTATAGGCATAATACAAGTGCCAATTAAAGCAAACTAAAATGCTGCCTACAGTACAGCTTTTCTTGTAATAAATACTCTCCAAATGCCTTAGGCCTACAACTCCCAGAATTCCTAGGTTGGGTAAAGCTTACATAGAATCTTCTCCTGTGTGCATCTGCCTCACAGACCACAAAAGGTTGAATTTCAATGTTTGTGTCCTTCTCCATGCTCTTGAGTACAAGAGTTTTGAGTTATCTGTTGGGAGTAGTTGAATACTACCATTAGCAGGAATCTCAGTTTACCAAATTTGGTTGCTGAGGGGTGTGTTACCCCCCCAACTTAGAATATTATGATTCTAGCATTGACGCTGTGCCTTGGAGAATTGAATAGGGCCCGAGGCAACAGAGCACAGATTTGGTGTTGCATTTTTCCACCATTCACTCAGCAATCTATGCTCCTGGGTCAAACAGTAGAAACTGCAAGTCATCTTAGGCTAGATATTTTTCCGTAGTCTCACATCCTCCAGTTCTCTTTGCTGGCTATGGGAGGTAAAGTCCAACATGTCTGGATGATATTAAGTACTCTTAAGTCCTTAAGTACTCTCCAAAGAAGCAGGCATTTTCCATGGTGTTTTTTTTTTTAATTTATGAGTAAATTGATCTCTGCAGCTTCCTTCTTCCTCAAAACTGAGTTCTTTTGAGCACAAAATACCACTCCAGTCCCTGCCTGTCTGCGTGTGGTTATGCATGCCCTCTGCCACAGTCTGGCAGATTTTTTTTTTTTTTAAAGCAGTATCCTGCCCTCTGCTGATGACTCACCTTGCCTGGGCCAGCAGAAGCATGCTCCCTTTTTATTCCTCCTTTCTCTCCCTTTGACAGTAACCATCTGCCGTCCTCCATCTAGGAATTCCTGATGGGACTCAGAGCCAAGTGATTTCCCTTGGAGGCAAGAGACAAGGTGAACTTCCCCAGAAGACATGGAGGTGAAGGGGCAGCTGATAAACTCATCCAGCTATAGCTCTTCAGGTAATTCCCTTCCCTCCACCACCTGTTCAGCAACATTTCTGTGACATACAGTGGATCTCAAGTCTCATCCCTTGTTCTCTGCTCTGTCTTTGCTTCTGCAGAAGCTTTGCAGCGAGAGTTCTGTCCCCGAATTCGGCTAGAGCGGGTGCAAGAACTCCTGGAAAAGCAGAAGTCTCTCCAGCAGGTGCTCAGCCTACGCCTGAAGGAGCTGCGACGGGTTTGCCTTCAGGAAGCGGTGTGTAACCATGACAGGAGGAGGAGGAGGAGCCAATGGGAGGGACTGAGGCAGTGGATCTGCTGCTTTGAGAAGCTAGACGTTCCCAACCTGGGGGACTACGATGTTTGTTAGGCCGTCATTCCCATCACTATCGCTGAGCACTGGCCAAACAGGCTTTGTAGTCCAGGACATCTGGAAAGCACTATGTGAGACTAGGCTGAGGAATGCAGCCAGCCTTGAATTTAAAAGTTTTCTGCTCTGTGTCAGAGTTCAAACTCTTTGAGGGTTTTAGTTTTAATCAGGTAAGTTGTGAGCAAATGCTCCCGAAAACAAACAAGGAATGGGCAGCTGAAAGTCTAAGCTACTGAGGGCTTGGAAGTCAACATTCTGCAGAAATGTAAGCAGGAAAAAGACTGGCTGAGTTTCTTCAAGAAGCAATAACCTAAGGAGATGCCACCTCAGAAAGGTGTAAATCAGGCCAACCCACGTGGCCTTCTCCAGCTCTCTGCTCTCCAAATATTTTGGAATATAACTCTTATCCTCACTGGCCAGGCTGGCTGAATATTAAGAACGGATCAGCATGGCTTAAACCCACCAGATTCAGGAAGGCAAATGTATGTGAGACGGTGATTTCCAATGAACCCAAATGGCTTTCCTTGGGCTAAATTATTATCTGTAAAGTTGAAGAGTTTCTTATAAATGCTGTGAAGTTTCTCTCCTTGGGCCAAATCTAATATCAAGTGAGACTGACTCTTGTTTTCACCTCTGGATCTCATACCTATTTCATGTTGCTTGCTTCTCCTCTCAATGCCAGGAACTGACAGGAAAGTTGCCACCAGAATATCCCCTGGAACCCGGAGAAAGGCTGTGGCCAGTGCGGAGGAGAACAATAGTGGCATCCCGAATTGCCCCTGTCTTGAAGAATGAGGTGAGCAATCCGTCTTGCGCGTAAGAGAATGAGGGAGCCCGTACATCTCTGTGGGAGGAGGCCTGTGGGTTTTAGGGATGCTCCTGATGCCATAACCCTATCTTTAATTAATTTATATATCAAATTTGGAGACTGCCCATCTCACTCAAAGAGCAATTCTGGGCGGTGTTCAGTTAAAACCTAAAAACATAAACATATAAATATGTGTCATTATAATGCGTTCTATTACGTGTTAGCATAATATATGCTAATAGTTTATATGTTAATATATGTTATTATAAGATCTTAGGCATATTATGTGTGTGCTATATATAACACCATCTACATGTTATATTTTTAGGAAAACCCTTCTCTGGAGGAGCTGACCCAGGATCTGGCACTGCAGCAACAAGTGGCTGAGGCTGCCCGACGGCTAGCGGTTGCCCCCGACTTAACCGTTGATCAGCGCCGGCGCCGGCGGCAGGTCCAGGCAGATGCTGCTCAGCGCCTGCGGGAGCTGGAGGTCCAGGTAGTAGAATGCCGGGCGCGGCTGAGCAAAGGACCCCTCCAAAGGGTTGGCCTCGGTGAGTTATGCCGGTTGTTTAGCCGATTGCTTAATCAATTTATCAGTTGCTTCGTTGGCCACAGCAATGCTAGGCAACAAACCGGAGTATAATGGACATGGTTTAAAAGCACAAGCAGGGAGGGAAAAGGAATCGGTAAGGATTTTAACAAACTACAAGAGCCAAAAAAAAAACCCATTGTTTCAGTCTCAAAAGCAGGCTCCCATCCATCCTGCTGAAAGAAACTCTCCTTGTGGCCTTCTTAAAGCACAGCAGGGTGAGAGGACTTGATGGGGATGCTGTTCCCCAGGGCAGAGGCAACCCCCGAGAAGACCTGTCTCTCAGGCCCCATAAGATAGCGTTATTTAAACTACAGAACCTTTTAATCCCTTCTAATTTTCCAAACATCCCAAATATTCTTATCCTCCGCCCTAGATACTTCATTAGAAAGGCTGGCCATTATTCAGCTCAACAGGGACTCAAATTCTAGGGGAAAATGGCAGGTGGGGGGGGGAACATGCTCCAAAGAGGAGTTTGTGGGAGGTTTCAGGATATCAGGGGTAGGCAACCTTGGCTCTTTTATGACTCGTGGACTTCAACTCCCAGAATTCCATGGCTGGCTCAGGAATTCTGGGAGTTGAAGTCCACGAGTCATAAAAGAGCCAAGGTTGCCTACCCCTGAACTAGAGGAAGATGGGACTGTTCCCCTGCTCCACGTTGGAATTCTTTCAGATTGACAGCCAGCATGGGGTACTGTTCCAAAACTTTTAGGGATCTTTTTTTTTAAGACTTTGAACATAAACACATTATTTTAGTGGTGAAGGTATTGACTGGGAGTAGGGACACCGAGTATTTAGTTCCTCCTTAGACCCAGAATCCTACTGGGTGATATTAAGCCATTTGCTCTCTTGCTGTGCAGCCTGTCACAAAAGGTAGGAAAAAATAAGAGGGGGAAGCACTATGTATGCCATCTTGAACTCACTAAAAGATGGGATATAAATAAAACTGATTGAAAAAAAAAACCCAAATAACTCAACAAATTGAAAGTCTTTAAAAAAAATCTACTTGCCACACACAGAGCAATTTGGAGGGGCACTTGAGTGTTCTGTGGAAGCATCATAGTGTTATATTCACTTCCTTTTTCAACTATAAAGATACTTGCCTAAGCACTGATGATTCCTCTCGTGTTGGAAAAAGTATCATTGGCAGCAACAGCAGCGTAAATTTATATGTGAATCCCATTGAATGAGTAGCACAGGACCCATCACTGCTCAGCTGATATATTACATCAATGGGTCTCAACTTGGACATCTTTAAGATGTGTGGACTTCATCTTCTAGAACAGTGTTTCTCAACCTTGACAATTTTAAGGCATGTGGACTTCAACTCCCAGAATTCCACAGTCAGCATTGCTGGCTGTGGAATTCTGGGAGTTGAAGTCCACATGCCTTAAAATTGTCAAGGTTGAGAAACACTGTTCTAGAATTTCCCAGCCAGCTGGGGGGAGCGAAGTCAACACATCTTAAAAGTTGCCAACATTGAGAAGCACTATTTTTTTTTTAATCTTCCCACTTTCTCATCCATTTCTTTTTTATTCTCTCTTTTTAAGAAGAGGCATTTCACTCGGAGAGCAGCTCCCTCTCCGAATCAGCCAGCCATGAAAATGGTAAGCATCTCCTCATTCTCGGGTCAAAGAAGAGCGCTTGATGGTCTGAGAGAAACAGATACAAACTACATTTCTGACAAATAAAATGGTCTGAAAATTCAACATTTCTTAGATATTCTTGTCATCTGATTCTTGAGGGATACTGAACGATGAGACAAAGATGCTCTATATATGTGCAGAAAACGACATTTACCAACTAATGGACTGATACAAAACCACATGGGCTGTGCATGTGTGTACATGGTTGTCTCATTTAATGTATGCTTTGAGACAATATAAGGTCAGTATTTCGCCTTACAGTTATGTCTCCACCTGGAGGGGAGAATCTGGAGACAGTTACTCATGCCTTAGTTAGCACTCTTAGGATGGATTACTGCAATGTGTTGCATATAGGGCTATCTTTGAAGACTACCTGGATGCTACTATTAGTACAAAATGCAGCAATCCTCCTGCTGAAAGCTGAGAAGTACTTACTGTATATACAGTAGCATAGCATTATTGCAGGCACAGTGTTGCCAATGGCCTTCTGAATATAGTTCAAGGGACTGGTTTTAAATGTTAAAAGTCTGGTTTTCAGTGTTAAAACATGAAGTTGTGGATGGCAGGGGATAACATTTTTGAGTCTTTACTTGACTCCGTGGAGATCAGGAGGGTTCTGTTAAAAGAGAATTGTGAAAACAGTTATTTCTTTTTTGAAAAAAAAAGTTTTTTTATTTATAATACAGTTAAAACAAAAATGGACATAACGTGACATTCCAGAATAAATATTCCTAACAATTTGTTCCTCTTAATACATATAATTAATACATCATTCTTAATCTCTAAATAAACTTATTCTTCTATACAATACAATTATATATACATATATGTATTTCTGTCTTAACACTAGCTTGAAGCCCGAGCAGTTCTCCTTAATTCATATCAGTAATAAAATTTGTCCCAGATTTCAAAGTAGTCTGATTCTGTCTTATCCTTCATCTCCATTGTGAGCCTATCCATTTCAGCACACGATAAAATTTTATATAAAATCTCTTCTTCTGTTGGAATTCCTTTATTCCTCCAATTTTGAGCGTATACCAATCTAGCAGCCGTGAGAATGTGTAACATCAAATAGAATACCCCTTTGTCATATTTCTGCGTGGTTATGCCTAGTAAAAAGAGTTCTGGTTTTAACTCTACCACTAGCATTAAAATTTCTTCCAGCCACTTTTTAACCTTATTCCAAAAATCAGGGGCTCGTGGGCACTCCCACCATATATGATAGTATGTCCCAGTTGCCAATTTACATTTTCAACATTTGGAAGAAGCATTTGAACCCATTCTAGCTAATCTTATGGGTGGGTGGGAGATGCCATCTATAGAACATTTTGTAAAGATTTTCTTTGTAGGAGGTGGCCAGAGTGAGCTTCCTGTTTCTTGCCCATAGTTCTTGCCAGATGTGCAGATCAAAGTTGAGATCAAAATCCCTACTCCACTTTAAATGGTCTCTTTTACCTGTTCCTTATACATTGCCTGGTCTAACAAATAATGATATGGTTTTTTAATCATTTTATCCTCCGTATCTAATAATATTTTATCCAGCCCTATCGGTTCTAATTTTATGCCTAACTCTTTTTTATCTTTCCAATATCTCGCCTGTAATTGAAGGTATGCCCACCATTCTAATTCTATTGCTTCATCTTGAAGAATTTTCCTGGGTTTCAATTCCCCTCTCTCGTCTAGAACATTTTTATATGTTATAATCTTTCCCAGTTGGATAAACTTTAGATGTACATGCATTTCTAACAATGAGATCCAACTAGGGACTTGAGTATAATTTGGTTGCCAGATTTTAACCCATACATCAATTAGAGCTTGTCTAATATAATGCCTTTGGAAATATTTGTGTGTCTTATATTTATGATCCCATAACATAGCGTGCCATCCTATTTGTAAGTCATGACCTTCCAGACACAATAATCTCCTGTTCTTTAGTAATGTCCAATCCCTTACCCATAGTAATACTATGGCCTGATAATATTGTGAAAACAGTTATTTCATAGAGCTTTTAATCTATAAGGTTTCTGGAATTTTGGATGCAAAGGAAGGATTATTTTTTATGGTATTAATTGTTTTATATGAATATACTGCAGACTCTTAAGTGTTTGGGCAGAGGTGTGAGGTCAGAGGGGTATAAATATTGTAATAAGTATTCAAAGCAGAATTTGGGAGTTAATTTAACCATCGTTTGGAGCCAGGATTCTTGAGTTTTATGATGGCTTGAGCATAGAAAACAAGAATTACCCAACACCATCTTCAAAATGCTTGAGCTGCGAGACCCTTGAAAAGTCTTCAAAAGGATGTTTAGACACTCTCATACGTAACTTGGGCACCACAGCTTCTTATTCTGCTTCCTATACAATGCTAAGTTGATAATTTTAATTATCAGCCTAAGAGTTTCTCCCATAATTTAGTTTTGTATATGTGTTCTATGGACATGTTTATATCTAGAAACAGTTTCCCCAGGTGATAGTTGTTTGTTTAGAAAAGAAGCTAGAGTTTTGAGACTATTGGATTTTTTTATTGTGGTGGTGGTTCTATTTTGGCCAGGATGGGGATGTACAGATGCTTCTAAACTATGTACCATCTTCTGTCCTCAGATGACCCTCGCAGCTTCCATCCCTCCAAAGTCTCCAACCACCAGGGAGCTTTCCCAGACAGATCCTCACCTCCCAAGGCCCGAGATCACCTACGTGCCATCTCTAGCAGTCCTGACCGCCGACCAGGCTGGCGAATTTTGCAGCCAGATCTGTACAGTGAGGCCAAGGATCGCAGGAACTCTGTTGCCAGCCCAACCAGGTTAGCAAAAGATGCTGGGAAGCTGGGCTGAGCAGACGGGGAGAAAAGCAACCAGACTGACCTGTCAACATGAATATAGAATCTTGCGTGGGCTTAGAGGACTGATTTACAAATGCAACAAAATGAGCTGATGTAATTACTTAATATTTTGTTTGTAAAATAATTCCTGGTCAGCTTTGCAGGTAGTGGAAAACAAAAGTGAAATAGACTAGATTCTGAGTGCCTGTAGTCCAGTGGTTCTCAACCTGTGGGTCGGGACCCCATTTGGGGTCAAACGACCATTTCACGGGGGTCGCCAAACAACGCAGTCCACCATTTTTTCCCCCCTTTTCCTTAGCTGTGCTACTCCCTTTTATTCTATTGGCTTTTGAAAGCCAATAGAATAGACTCTCTTGAATAGAATCTAATTCTATTGGCTTTCAAAAGCCAATAGGAATTGTCCAGGCTGTCTCTGCCCTGCTGAGCCCGCCAAAAGTCCCATTCTGCAAACGGTGCTGCACCAGTTGAGTAGTCCTTGACTTACGACCGGTTGAGTAGTCCTCGACTTACGACCGGTTGGGGGGGGGGTCGCAGCATTAAAAAGGTTGAGAACCACTGCTGTAGTCTATTTTGATAGGATGAATTCTTTTCCTGTTTTTTTTTTTTTTAACCATACAGAAGAATTCGGAAATCTGCTAATAGAACAGTGGTTCTCAACCTTTTTAATGCCGCGACCCCCAACCGGTCATAAGTTGAGGACTACTCAACCGGTCGTAAGTTGAGGACTACTCAACTGGAGCAGCACTGTTTGCAGAATGGGACTTTTGGCGGGCTCAGCAGGGCAGAGACAGCCTGGACAATTCCTATTGGCTTTTGAAAGCCAATAGAATTAGACTCTATTCAAGAGAGTCTATTCTATTGGCTTTCAAAAGCCAATAGAATAAAAGGGAGTAGCACAGCTAAGGAAAAGGGGGGAAAAATGGCGGACAGCGTTGTTTGGCGACCCCCGTGAAATGATTGTTCGACCCCAAATGGGGTCCCGACCCACAGGTTGAGAACCACTGCAATAGAAGGACCGTTAAAATAACACTATCCCAGAAGTTTTCTGGCTTGCTCGGTTGGCTGTGTAAGATTGGTCCATTGTGTCTAGATTAGGGGCGTCCAACCTTGGCCACTTTAAGCCTTGCGGACTTCAAATCCCAGAATTCCTCAGCCAGCATGGCTGGCTAGGGAATTCTGGGAGTTGAAGTCCACAAGACTTAAAGTGGCCAAGGTTGGACGCCCCTGGTCAAGATTTCCACTTATGGTTAGGAACTAAAGTGGAAACTAGTGACTACGGACAACAAGGGAAGGAGCAGAAAATCTCATCCAGCTGATCCCTCTCCCTAGAGCTTGTGTTTTGTGAAGATAAGTGGGATCGAACCCTTCCTTCTCAGGAAAATGGGGGAGAGGGGAGAAGGCAGCCTAGAGAGGGCAGCTTTTAAGCTGCTTCTGCAAACCAAGCTGAGCTATTTCCATTTGTGTGACCCAGCTCTTGGAGCACATTGTTTTTTTGAAACTGGGATCTTCCTCTTGCTGTAAGTGTTTGCACACGTGTGAGTCTGCAACGTGGCTCTTGAAACACAAAGAGCTGAACCCACTCATTTAAAAAGGATCCTTGTCTGTTTTTATACAGCCCCAATCGCACCCTCCCCAGAAGCATGTCCAGCTTTGAGGGCCGAAGCGTCCCAGCTACTCCCGTGTTAGCAAGAAATGCATGCACTGGAAATCATCAATTAAGGTAGCCTATTCCCCTTTCTTTCCTTTTTCTCCCGACTGGGTTTGCTTGTAGGCTGCAGGCCGACGGACAGTGTTTGTTTTACTATTTTTCTTTCTATGCAGTAACTAGCAATTTGAAGCACAGTAAATTGTTGCTCTGCTTTGTGTCAAACTGCACTTAACTGAGCCTTTAAATGCAGGGTTGGGTTGGACAAGGCATCCAAAGGGATGTTTGGGGGAATTGGCTGTGGGTAGCAAGAAAAGGACAAAGATCGGTTTTCAAAGATCCTGCAAATTAATCATGAAGACAGCAGTGCCTATGCTGCTTTTAATCAGCCTTTCTCATCCAGAATCTTGCAAACTTTTGCTAACTTTTTTAGCGCACATACATGGGAGGAACACTTTAGCATTACTCCCCCAAAGTGGAGTGTTTCTGCTTGAACTTCCTACTCTGGGCATGGCTCAAGTTTGGAAGGGGAAGACTACATATAGCACTAGTCCTAATATTGTAATGGTAATTCCTGCAGAGAATTGAGACCTACCATTCTCGTCTTCAGAGGGCGAGGAATCTTGAATTGCTCCAGTCATGCTGGATGGAGACTAACAGCAGAGTTATTTAACCCAGTCCACCCCCTGACCAAAATAAGTGGATTGAAAAAGAAACAAAGCTAAATGCAACAGGCAAAACAACTATTCTATAGATGAATATTTAGGATATGGAAGAAATTCTTATTCCCCTCCCCCAATAATGCATGTAATGGCAGATCTTATATTTCACAGATTTCCAGCATAAAATTAAAAGCAATATTTTCAACTCTATTTCCTCCCAGGTCAGAGGCCCCATCTCTCCACTCCCGCCAGTGGTCAGGTAGCCACGATTCCCAGCTTGGCCCCCCTAGCCGGGACACCAGTGCCGACAGAGCTTCTCTCTTTGCTGCTCGGACCCGTCGAAGCAACAGCTCTGAGGCCTTGATTGAACGGGCCCCTTCAGAGGATCCCCTCCTGCCCACTGCCCCTCCTTTTAAGAGTGCCGAGGCCCTGACTCCTTCCACCTCTGGCCGGACCCCTCGCCCACCTTACAACGATCTCCTGTTGGACTATTACCTGGAACGCCGGAGCTGTGGGGGTGGTGAGCATTTGTCTCGCAGGGATGGGCCTCCCCAGCTAGAGTGGGGAGCCTTTTCTGAAAGCCCGCTTCAGCGCCGAGCCCGACCTGCGGCCCGCACTAAATCCTGCGGGCCGCTGCTGCCTCCCCAGTCCCGTGAGGTTGGTTATGGACCCCCCTTACCCCCTCATCGCAACTTCCACAAAGCGCTTGCTCTGGAAGGGCTCCGGGACTGGTACTTACGCAACGCTGGAGTTACCCAACGTGGGGCACCCGAGAGGCGAGGACCATCTCAGTCTGTACATCAGCACCTGCGCAGCTACTGTGATCCGGGACCCTCCCACCCCGACGTGGGATATTACGGGGGGCCAGGAAGCGGGCTGCCTCACTCTGTGAGCTATGCGGGCCAGCCGCTCTATGGCAGGTATGCAAGCCGATTTCTTCCTTTGCCCTGACAAGCTCAGCACGCCCTCCTCCTTCCCTCGCTTGCCTAAGGCCAACCCTGTGCCTCTTTTCTCTGCTCTCCCACTTTCATTGGTTTCACTCCCTCTTTTTCAAAACAACTAGTGCTACTCTGGCTGCAGATTTTAAACTGTTTTGAAAGCCCTGGGTGAGGAAGAGAAGGAAAAGAAAGGAGGCAGGTCTCCTTGTAAAGCAGCTTTCCCTAACTCACCACCCCTTTGCTGGCTGAGAACAATGGGAGTTGAAGTCTAAAGCCTCTGGGAGGCAGGCAGTTGAAAGGCTGGTTCTTTTTGACCCCTTTGTCATGGTTGGAAAAGACCCATTTAATGAACCAAATAGTGTGTGTGTGTGTTGTGTGTGTGTGTGTGTGGAGAGATAGAGACTGGGGTTGTGACTACTGTAGGGTAAACTTGATCCAAAATTGGAGATAAACCAGAACTGGAGATAAACACTTTCGCTTGCTGCATGGTTCCTTTCTGCCCCTTTGTCTAATCCTTTCTTTTTCTCTCTCTCCTTTCTTTCTGTGCTTTACTCTGCCCAGACCTTTTGCCGACCTGCTTTATCTGGAAGATTCTTCTGGTCCTTACAGTTTGGATTCCACAGAGCACCCAACCCCAGGGACATTGGTTTGACACTCCCCCTTTTCCCCAAGGGGATCTATCTGGAGTGCTGTTTCTTTTTGTTTTCCTTTTTCGCACTGGTGCCTCTCTTTTGGGTGTGATGCACCATTGTGGGGATGGGGGCTCCCTGCTGGCAGGGCAGGTTTCCACATGTGTGAGGATGGGTTGTTGCATGTCACACTGGACACATGATGGGGGGATAGGAGTGTGTCCATAGTTCTTCCTACAATTGTTAACCTCCCCCATTCCAGACTTTGTGGGGTAGGCAGGAGGGGGGGAAATCTGTGTTTACTGTACTACTTCTCCATAAAAGGGTTTTTCTGCTGTGGGTGGCGCCCTCTTGTGTTCACTGGAGAACAGTGCACTGTTACTGCCATGGTGCTCCGTGTTGGGGTGTAGCATTATAAACCCTGGACCCTGGAATGTATAAATGGAGAGGTTTGTGCAATGTGTGTTTCTTGTGAAATGTTATATAGCACAGACCTGTCATCTTGCTAATGAACATCAGTCCTGTAAAAAGTAGAAAAAAAGAGATCTATACCACTCCCGTTGCCCTCACTGTGAAAAACTTAGTTTACCCTTCAATGTATTGTCCCTTCCTACACATATCCTGCTCTTGCAAAGCCCTGAGTGAGGAAAAAAATGCGTAGGGGTTTGGGAAATGTTTACCGGATCCATTGGATGAACTTATTTCACGGCCCAACCTTTCTCCTAGCAGGGGAACTCCACCATAGTGCTAGATATAGGAATGCAGTGATTGGCTTCACCCATTCAGTTTAGTTATTACCTCTCACAGGGGGAGGGGGCAGGAGATCCCAGCTGAAGGCATAACACAGTCTGATCTATGGGGTGGGCTATGGGAAAGGCCAGCTGATTCCACGTGGCCTTCCCCAAAACTGCTGTGGGTGTGCCTGCGTGTATCAAAACCCAACTCTCACTGGGAATGGGTTGCACCAATTGTAACCGGCAATGCAATCTTTTCATTTTTCTAAAAGTACAGCTGCACACTGTTTTCTGCCCTCTAGACTGGACTGGTTATTTTCTCCTGCATCCTTCGTCTGACATGCTTTCTGCCTTCTCCCCCAATTTTTTCAAAACTGGAAGGAACGTCTTGCCTTTTTCCTTTCACTGTAATAATAACCATTATCATCCTCATAATAATTGTAAAGTGTGTGATGGTTTTCCCCTGCTCTCAACAATTGCACATAAAAGGAACAGCCACTTTGTTTAAACTCTGTGCCAATGGAATCCAGGTCATTCTGGAGCAGAGAGAGGGAAGGAGGGAGGATGAGAGAACCCAAGAGAGGCTCCGGTTTTCTCCCCCTCCCATCCCTGGCTGAAGGAACAAGGGCCATACTGGAGTCACTGTCTTGTGTGTCTTTTTAATATACACTAATGTATAGATTATATATGGGGATCTAAATGTAAAGCTGAGCACTGTGTATAAGGAGAGAAGGTTTCTATAATAAAGATTGTCAACGAGGCTGTGATGTGCGAAAGCTTCATGTCAGCATCAGGATCATGGTGTAGACAATACGGGATAGTGATTAGACAGCATCTGATCTGTGAGCTAAAACTTCACTTAGTAACCGGAACATCTTGTGGCTATTTCAGCATGACTGGCCTTGAGGAATGGATACGAAAACAAAGCAGATAGGAATGTGCCACAAATGCCTCAAAGTTTTCCTCATGGAGAAAAAATGGCTAAAAGAATCTGCTCCGTTTAATTTGGTTAGGATCATCAAGGGGTAACATCGACAGGGAGGAACCCACTTTGATTATAATAGAATTCAATGATGCACACATCTGAAAGAAGATGTTTTTAAACGTTTCCAGCTCACAGGGTATTGGATGTACAACTTTTGTGTAAGCCACTTAGCTAATTGTCAGGGCTTTGCTAATCCTTTGCCTTGTAGTTGGCAACATGCAGGACTGTTTTATGAAGCAACTTTTTTGAATCATTAAAGCTGCTCACATCTGGTGCAGCTGCTTTGAAAGCTGCTCCTGTCTCTTTCGGCAAAGGCACTGGACTTGCAAAGTGGTTGTAGAGCAAAAAAGGCAAGAAATGTAAGGCTACAGTGTGAAACGGTGTCATGAAAATCACAAGACTTTATTTCCCATATGCAGAGGGTTTAAAATGGTACACTTAAATTTGTTTTACTTCTGAGAAAAATGTAACTTATGCTGTTCCTTGTCTCATTCCTATGCATCTGGCCCTGAATGTTCAACTGTACACATTGGGACAATGAGATCGGTCTACATTTCTGAAAAGCTCCTTTAATCAAATTTGAGGATTTCCACACGAGCAGCAGTCTTCAAAGTTGACTCTTCTGTAATAAAAAACTGCATTTACATACAGACAGGACACTATGAAAAGCTAAACACTCTGAAAACCTTAATCTAAACTATCATGATTACAATCGAAAACTATTCTGCAATTCTATTGCTAGTTGGAAAGATGTCCTAGTAATTTTGGCACGTATAAAAATATAAAAACAGAGGGAGCCCACATTTCAACACTGTAATCGACAAACTTAAAGCCTCAGAGACATTTGGTGAAACCAGCATTTCCCCATCCTTCAATAGACTGTTCAATGGAGGGCACTCTTCACCACCTGGTTCATGATTTCTTCCTGGCAAACCCCTCACACCATCTCCAAGAGCTGAGCAAGCTAAGAGAAAGCCACTTCCCATATCAGATGTTTCCTTTTTAAGCCTGCATCTCTTTCACTAACCCAGGAAGAAATCCCAAAATGAAAAACAACGATCCCTTCTAACGGCAGCTGTACACATTTAACTTTAGTTTCTTCAACTTCAATTAGGTGGTCGGATTTGTACGTGCGTGCTCTACAGGTGAGGAATGCAGCCTCTAAAGAATGAGGGAACATTCATAACCCACCACTGGGATTATGTGTCAATATTTGTTACATAATTTTACTGAGTTGTGCGTGATAAGAACATCTTTCAGAAAAACACAAAACTGTAATTTCCCACTTAGAATAAAGCATCTGTTAATTTATTTCCCCTTTCCCATAATCACCTAGTATAGAATGCAGACCTACAAATGGGGGCATATGTGTTTTGCATCCTGCAGTAAAGTTGCAAGAGGCTTGCCTCACATCTTAACTGATTCATCCAGGTATGACTTAGAGAAAAAGCTTTTTTTATGATGCCTCATGACAACTTGGTAGAAAATGATACCACATAGTTTCTTACCTACTGCAAAACTATGTAGGCAGGAAGAGAAGTCTACTTATATTTGTATATTTATACATAAGTATACACGATACTTACGTATTAAACAGAACATTTCTAACAATGACTATATCAAGAACTGCAAACTATATACCAGGAAGTCCTCTGCTGGGATAACCAATGTGGTGCCTCCAGTTGGGTTTGATTATACCCTATACTGCTTAAATACTGACCATATCATGAGCATCCCGATTCCAGCAGTCCCAGTTTGAGCATGCTATAAGGTCTCTCTGATTTAACAACTCTAAATCTCCCTCCATATTAAAGTGGAACCGAAAGGGTGAGCAAAGTTGACAACTCACTTCAAGAGAAGTATCATTGGCTTCACTCACTAGTCAACTGCATTTTTATCACAATGAGTTGTATGAATCCAGATGAAGTGGTTAATTTATGGAGCAAATGTGTTCTGCAAATTCAGAAAGACTTTGTGTTATACACTTGTATGGGTCAGTTTACGACCCATTCCTCACAGGTTTTAAAGCTTTTTTTCCCTTCAGTTTCAGCCAAGGGACTTGGGAATTGTTCCAAATACTTGCAAAGCCAGTAACCTGCCAACCCCTGCACTACATCATTAAATGAAAGTTCAGGAGATGGTGTAGATAATGAGATTTGATGGCTGAAGTGAGCTATTAAGGTTCCTGGCTTGGGAAAAGTAAAATACCCAACAACTAGCTAGCAGATGTCATGAGACACAAAAATTATATCTGGCGTATGACACACATATTCTACCAAGTACAAAGGCAAATTGAAGCTGCCCACATGCAGTTCCAAAGGCAACTCCCCAAACAGCCAGCCAGCCCCACTGATCACTAAGACTGAAAAGACTTGAAGGAACCAGGCTAAGTAGTCAAAGTTTGATCAGAAGTGGAGTTAATGGTTGTTATATTCTGCTACATAACTAATAGGGTCCGTGCCTTTCCTTCTAGAGACCAAAAAACCAGAGAGTGTAGAAGGATTCTTCTTAAATGATCATAAAAGCTTGGATGGAAAGTCCTTTTTAAGCAAAACTATGTCTTTAATTATTGCTTCTTCCCATCGTTTTCAAAACCACATGATCAAAAGAATAGGATCAGTATGGACCATCTCATTTGTATATATTGTACACTACTTAGAACTGTGCAGAATTTCAGGTTGGGTCTATTCTCTTTAAGTATTGTACAAGAACCATCTGAATTCCAAATGACCTGAATATAGTTGTGAGATAAAATAGCTGCATTCACACATAATTGTAAAGCCAGATTTGGGATTATGATCTGGGATTATGCTTTACGCATAATGTGCACATTAAACTAATCTAAAAGTAAACAAATTGAATTGCACTTTATTGCTACGCAGGAGCCAGGACAAAGTTTGAAGTTTTCTACAGTAATTTGGTCTTGGAAAGAAACAAAAGTTCTTTTGCTTCTTAAATACACTCAAAAGTGGGGGGGGAGGCAGGTCCACATCTTTGAACTGGAATGTATAGTCTGCAATATCTTATTAAGGTTATCAGATCTGGGCTGCAGAAATGCAATCTCCAGATGCTAATTTAGGTATTAAAATAAACAAATTACCATTTGATGCCATTCTGTGGGTATTTTGCACATCATAATAATCTCCTTTACCACCACTTGAGAGTTAGCTTTCCCTTTTGCATTCATGAACAAAATCCTCTTAAAATTAATAAGTGATTACCCTCCATCCTTCATTCAAAGGTTTAGCTAAATCTTCTCCAGATTGGCTTGTATCCTTTTGCTGCCAAACCTCATACAGGCTGCTTTACTTGGTGCCTCCGTCTAAATACCAAGAGTTCAGAATCTCTAAGAGGCAGCAATGCAGTTCAAGAGCAAGCAAGATAAATACTCATCCTAACTTTCCTATTTCAACCTTAGCTCTGCTATGAACATATGGGGTGGGGGTGGGGGTGGGAAGGCTGAAGCATTCTGCTCTACAAAATCTCAGCCCACTAAATGATATAGGCCTAAGTAACGGGGTTGTCCTAATACTGTTTCTGAAGCCCTTAGAGCAGTGGCATTATGCAAATAATGAATAATACATTGAAAGCCCCCCAAATAATAATCCAGCCATCTCTGGAACAGCCTCCTGCAATCCAGGAAATTCCCAGCTAACTGGAACATTTGGAAAGTGTAGTTTCGACACATCTGGACCACACCTTGTGGGAGAAAACTGAATTAGAACAACACTGATTTCATTTGGTTCTGATCTCAATTTTTGTCCTTCTTTCAACCAGCAACTTATTGGTTTACTATTGAGTTTTTTACTATTTACAATAATTTACTGTCGAGTTTTTCTTTTAAATTATAGTTTTCTTTCATTGTGATTCCTTCCTTTCCAAAGCAAAACAATATGGATTCTGATGGGGAATACTTAACATTAAACTGGAACGTTAGGCTGATTTCAGTCCATTTCCTCTCAGCGGCAGGCCAGGAGTTCTGCTGAGTTTGGTGTAAGCTGGAGGCAACTGTACCTTCCGCAGGAACTCAACGGCCAGGTTGCTAGATGGAGGCAAGCAGAGAAACAAGCAGCAGAGGCATCTGCTGGAAGGAAAAAGAGCAGTTCCAGAGGAAAGGGAAGCCAATGCTGATGGTCTAGGATCCAGCCTCTTGTTCTTGGCCCACAGCTTCCAGGAGTAGCCCCATCGGCGTGCGCTTAAGTCCAATGTTCTCCATTTTGTTCTCAATCTTGTTTTTAATGTTCCGCAGACGCAGGGAGGCATGGATGAGGCTCACTGAAAGGGAATGGGTTGCTCATTAGTAACAGAGGAATAGGCAGAACTACCTCCTCCCGCTTGGCACCAGAACCTCAACACACTCCCTATTCCAGTGGTTCTCAACCTTTCTAATGCCGCAACCCCATAATACAGTTCCCCATGT
This sequence comes from Crotalus tigris, assembly GCF_016545835.1. NCBI lineage: Eukaryota > Metazoa > Chordata > Lepidosauria > Squamata > Viperidae > Crotalus > Crotalus tigris. The sequence continues at coordinate 129,244 of NW_024096796.1, forward strand.
TGTGGTGACCCCCAACCACTTATACATCACCAGGTGCCAGGGGTGTGGCCAAAGGGGAAAAAAATGGCGGACAGCCTTGTTTGGCGACCCCCGTGAAATGGTTGTTCGACCCCAAATGGGGTCCCGACCCACAGGTTGAGAACCACTGCCCTATTTCCTTAAATTAGTCCTCCTGAATGGACAGTCAGTATGCTTAAATTCCTTAGCTAGGGGAAGATGCAGGGTGGGGAATCCCTGGCCCTTCAGATCAGTTTCAGTTTTATAAAAGAGACAGGGAGGAAGAAAGCCCACCAGAGTTTGCAAACCCAAACAAGCCAGCAAGCCAAGCTGTCAGCTTTCAGTTTCTCCTTTATTAAAAAAGCAAACAAACCAAAACTTGCCATCGTTTTCCTACTCAGAGTATATGGCATATAATAAGGGGGATTAAAAGCAGTGACACTTCTTGAAGTGCCACAGTTTTTTCGCTCCTGTAGATCATGCAACTTGTTTGAAGCCTGAGCAAAAATCTCTTCCCCATCTTCTCTCTACATGAAGCCACGGGCAGCATATAGGTTGCAGCATAAGATGGGAAAACAGCATTTGGCAGCGGTTGCTTCTATGTTTACCTATTGATCCTTACTACAGGGAAAGAAGAAATATGTCCTCTCATGCTAAATGAAATCCAATTCTCTTTGCTTGCATGTCTCACCAAAGTCCACCCTTGAAAAATTCTGCCCACCACATCCTGAGAATGAAGCATGCATTCTGCACAACCGTAAACAGATTGGGAGCGACACAACAGATGTAGGGAACAGCAGGCATACTGGCTGCACCGATGCCACATAGCCTTCCCAGGCTGAGAACTCACACATTATGGGCAGAGCGATGAAAATCAAGAAGGTGGCAGAGCCTTCGAAAAGAGACACCAGGAAATACGCAGCACCAAGGATGGCAAAGAAACACAGGCCAGGATAATTCCGCCGGAAGCGTCGCATGGGAGGGTTGTTCTCAGCGGCCCAGACAAAACCTCCAAAGAGCAGACACAGGAGTAGGCAGCTTAGCAGAATCAGCATAGGTTGGAAGTACCTGCAGAATGAGACCCCCAGAGTCAATCTTCACTTCAGCCCATAGGGGAGTACCATATGCAATTCGGATGTGCATTCAATCCAGAAGATGTTTTTGGGTGGCCCACTCTAAGGACCTCCTGTAGTTGCTGATGGTTTGGGATCTCCCAAACATCTGGAGTGAGGGAAATGGATGAGGAACATGGCCTGAAGGTCCCTCTGGTGCATTTGCTGAGGGTCCCAGATCTGAGGGGGATGGTGTCTATAGAGACCTTCCAATGGAAGACCATTCCAAAGAACCAGCCCTATATGGAAAAATGCTTCCAGGCTTTGTTCCCCTTGAACAAAGGTGAACAAAGCCTGTTTTCCTCCTGAAAACAGGGAATTATCACCCGCTTCTTCTGCACAATCAGATCTGTAGGCCACCTCCAGTGGTGGGAACTGGTGCTGCAATGAACTTAGAGCCAAGTTTTTATGCATTAAAACCAGCAGTTTAAAATCAACTTGGAAGCTACTAGGGATGCTATGGAGAGACTTCAGTGCAACTGTGAGCCCCTGGACTGTTGCATTTGGTGCCTATTGAAAGTTTGGGTTAGTCTTGAAAGGCAGCCCTATGTACAGGGAGTCCTCCACTTACGGCCACAATTGGGAATCAGAAGGTCCATTGCTAAGAACAAGGTGTCGTTCAGTAAGTGGTGCCTCATTTTATGAGCGTTTTCGCCACAGTTGTCAAGTGGGAATCACTGCTGTTGTTAAGTGAGTCACACAATCACTAAGCAAACCTGGCTACCTCCACTGGCTTTCATAAATTGGGTTGGGAAGGTCGCCAATGGCAACCGGATGGCCTTGAGCGGCCAGAACCCTTGTGAATGAATACAGGCCGATTGCCAAGTGCCCAAATTTTGATCACGTGACCATGGAGATGCTGCAGTGATTGTATACATGAAAGGACCAGGTCATAAGTCACTCTTTTCAGTGCCGTTGCAACTTTGAATGGTTGCTAAACAAACAGTGGTAAGCCAAGGATTACCACCTGATCCGTGTGTCACACTAATCTAGGCAGGGCGATGAGGGCAATGAGGCCCAGTAGCAAGGTCCTTACATCCAGGTAAAGGTGAAGCTGGCACACAAGGTAAAGATGGGCAAAACCTCCCCACTGCATCCACTGGGTTGCTCCAGTCAGAGTCAAACTACCCCCTTGTAGCTTCACATGGATAAATACTGAATAATGGAAGAGAGAACTTGACCCCTGTGGTACAGATACACTTTGACTGACAACCATTTGTTTAGTGACTGAAGTGACAACAGCACAGAAAAAAAATGACTTACGACTGTTTTTCACACTGATGACCATCGCAGCCTCCCTGTGGTCATGTGATCAATGTTCAGACACTTGGCAACTGGCATGCATTTATGACAGTTGCAGTGTCCCGGGGCTTTTTTTTTTTTTTTTTTTTGGCATACTGCAGCATCAAAAAAGCCCGGCGTGACTCTGCAGCCAGGCCAGTCATGCCTTGCCAGAAGTGGGAACAAGAAGATGGCGAAGGTGAGCTGGAACAGCAGAGTGCAAGGTGGGGATGGCAACTGCAGCTGGGACCGGGGTTTCCTGGGGTGTGGCAACTAGCCCCAGAGCTGCACAATTCCAGGGCTGCTTGCTGCCCTGTAAAGCAGGTTGCATGGTGGTCAAAAGGGCAGAGATGGGGAGAGAGGCAGACAGAGGGGAGTTGGAAGCAGCCTCTTAGCAAGGTTGGGAGGACCAGGCTCAGAATGACTTGGATTGGGGTGGGTCCCCAGCTTATGACTGGTGGAATTCATTTATTAAGGGCAATGGGAAGTGCCATCACTAAGAAATAGTGATAACAGTCACATGACATTGTGTCCTACGACCACATCACTTAATGACAAGAGACTCCATTCCCAATTATGGCCTCAAGGGTACCATAATTGCCACTACCATTCAATCTCTCCGTCCCTACCACTACAAGTAAGTGGCATGTGGAAGACCACTGTTATTTCAAGCAATTTAATGACATATTTTGATTTCATTTTCCCATTTAAAAAAGTCTAGAAGTTTAGCGCTCATTCCCTGCTGGTTTTTAAGGAGGGGAAGAAATCTTCATGTAGCTTCAAAGTTTTTCTTGCTGTGAAAGTTTCAGACTTTTGATTCCCATCTTAGAGTCATGTGCCACTCAGTCAAGGACAGATCTTATAGTCTCCTGACCACAGCAAGGCCTTGAAGTCATGGTGACAGGTTTTGATAAAAACCTCGGGGTTGTTTTTGTTTCCATTGGGTACTGTGAAAATTGGCCACCCTTGGTGTACTTCTGTTATTAAGGAGCTCCTAAGTGGAGCTTGTAAGGGATTTGAGTTTTATCCTGCTTGATATGTATGCTTTTTTAGGTTATGCTGTTTAATTTGTTTGCTTTAGCTAATAATAACATTTAAAATCCCTTTATTTACTGGGGTGTTCATTGTCTCTGGTTCCCCCCCCCCCAAAAAAAAAAACCAATTGCCTGGGCACCTGATTTCTGCCCTGGCACTTGCCAAAACACTACTGACTAGAATAATCCACTAGAGCAGAAATACCATAAAAATGCCTCCAATCCACTGATGATGATCCAAAAGATACCAAAGTTCACTGAGAAAAGGGCCACCACAGATACACCAGCCCTATACAGGGGTCAGTGACAAAAGCTGTTTCAATAACATGCCTGAGCCTAAACTTTGACAGATAAGAATCCACACAATTCCATACTCAGCGTGTGGTCCTCAATGGAACCGCATCTACATGGAGAGAAGTGTGTAGTGGGGTGCCCCAGGGCTCTGTTCTGGGCCCAGTGCTCTTCAACATCTTCACCAACGATCTGGATGAGGGGATAGATGGGGAACTCATCAAATTTGCGGATGACACCAAGCTGGCAGGAAGAGCCAACACTCCAGAAGACAGGCTTAAGATACAGGAGGACCTGGACAGACTTGAACACTGGGCGCTATCTAACAAAATGAAAGTCAATGGTGAAAAAAGTAAGGTTCTACATTTAGGCAAGAAAAACCAAATGTACAGGTATAGTATAGGGGGTACCTTGCTCAATAGTAGTAACTGTGAGAGGGATCTCGGAGTCCTAGTGGACAATCACTTAAATATGAGCCAGCAGTGTGCTGCAGCTGCCAAAAAAGCCAACACAGTGCTAGGCTGCATTAACAGAGGGATAGAATCAAGATCACGTGAAGTATTAATACCACTTTACAATGCCTTGGTAAGGCCACACTTGGAATACTGCATCCAGTTTTGGTCACCACGATGTAAAAAGGTGTTGAGACTCTAGAACAGTGGTTCTCAACCTTTTTTTTCTGGCGACCCCGGTCATAAGGACGCGGCACGCATGCGCGGCACGCATGTGCGGCGTCGCCCCCATGCGCAGCGCGCATGCGCGGCGCAAATGCACAGTGCCGCCAGCTGACAAAAAAATGGCGGATCGCGTTGTTTGGCGACCCCCATTATATGGTCGTTCGACCCCAAATGGGGTCGTGACCCACAGGTTGAGAACCACTGCTCTAGAAAGAGTACAGAGAAGAGCAACAAAGATGATTAGGGGACTTGAGGCTAAAGCATATAAGGAACGGTTGCTGGAATTGGGTATGTCTAGTTTAATAAAGAGAAGGACGAGGAGGGACACGATAGCAGTATTCCAATATCTCAGGGGCTGCCACAAAGAAGAGGGAGTCAAGCTATTTTCCAAAGTGCCTGAAGGCAGGACAAGAAGCAACGGATGGAAACTAATCAAGGAGAGAAGCAACCTAGAACTAAGAAAAACTTACTGACAGTTAGAACAATTAACCAGTGGAACAACCTGCCTCCAGAAGCGGTGAATGCTCCAACACTGGAAGTTTTTAAGAAGAGACTGGACAGCCATTTGTCCGAAATGGTATAGGGTTTCCTGCCTGAGTAGGGGGTTGGACTAGATGACCTCCAAGGTCCCTTCCAACTTTATCATTATCATTTTCAAAGAGCTATTCAAACATAGTTTTTCAGAGCAGCATTTGCAGACTCTGCTGCCTGGGGGACCCAGGAAGACTATCTCGTTGTTACAGTTATGCTACAGAGTAGACTTTCCTCGCACTGTAGTTTTAAATTTGAGTACCAAAAGCCCAGGAAGCAGCTCCAATTTGCCATCTTCCAGATGCGTTACGATTACAATTCTGATTTCCCATTTGTTGGCCATGCCGGTTCCATCGCCCGCAGTTCCCCCCCTACCCACCCCAGGGTTATTAAAGACACAGGCCCTTCTTTCCGCATTGGCCCATCGTATTAATGTTCAAAAATTGCAGGAGCATTTTAAGAAAAAAAAAGTGGCAATTTCCCCGCTTACATCACTTTTTTCCCTTCCCAAGATTGAAGTGGAGATTGTTCTTAGTTTCCGTATCCCACCTTCGGATGATGAAATGTTTTCTCCTAAGAAGCTCGGATTTAAATGGCAGTAAAAAAACAAAAAAAAACAAAAAGCACCCCGCCCTTCCCCATCTTAGTTCGGCCCTTCGCCTCTACCAACTAAGCCTCCCTATTGTTCGGTAACCGAGTCTCTCCCTCCCCCCCTCCCAGCTCCCCACGCCCGATCCTCGCCTCCCGCCGGACTTCGCACAACCGGACTCTCCTTCTGCCGGCCGTGCTCCGCCCGCCGCCGTGGCACTCACCCGCCCAGCAGCAGCCCCGCGGCCAGCAGCAGCAGGTAATTGCTCTGGTAGTACAAGAGGTTGTTAACCACGCGATTGTGCCAGCGCTGCAGATCCCGCACGTCGGGGGCAGCCAAGCGAGTGGAGCCTAGGAGAAAATCATCCAGCCCCCGAATTGGGGGCAGCCGCACCTCGGACATCTTCGCTAGCTCCGGGCGGGAGAACTTCCATCCCCACAATGCATTGCGGCGATAGACCTGGCGGCAGGAAGACATGGAAACAGGAATGTTGTGGAGGAGACGGGGCAGGGCGTCGCCTTTAGCCGCCGCTGGACTCGCTTTCTTTTCCTTGCCTTCTGTAACTCAGGAATATGAATTGCCTCACAGCAACAAGAAAAGATACGGCTCCTCCAAGGAAACGTTGAGGACTTCTACAAAGACCTGGAGGCAACTGTAGAAGCTGCTTATTGGTACAATAGGCTAAGCTGCCTGAAAAGTCTGGCGTGGCTTTTGAAAACAAATTGGGATGGGCCAAATAAATAGAAATGAAAGAAAGCGAGATGGGCTTTTGTGGCTTCTTCTGCTGTATTATCTTAAATATTAAATGGATTGATGGATCAATGACTCCAACTCCTTGCCAGATGCAAATTTCCTTTGTTACAGTATCCCCCAGATGTGGCCATCTGGCTTCTATTTCACTGTGTCCAGTAAAGCGAAGTCCACCTCAGTTTCACTATTGGTTACCATTAGGATTTTTCTGATTTTAAACCAAAACCTACACTGTGTGAACATGTTTTTTGGTCCTATTCTTGAAACAAGTCTAAAAAGCTTGCCTTTTCTACAGCTCTTCAGATACCTGGAAACAATCATTGCGTCTCTCCATTGCCTTCTTCAGCTAAGTGCCTCCAGTATGTTTTTCCTTAGAGGCCCTCATCTTGATCACCCTCCTCTGGAAATGCTTCAGTGTGTCAATCTTCTTCCTAAAATGCAGTGTCTGGAACTGGATATATCATTCTAGTGCAGGGGTAGGCAACCTTAGCTCTTTTATGACTCGTGGACTTCAACTCCCAGAATTCCTGAACCAGCCATGCTGGCTCAGGAATTCTGGGAGTTGAAGTCCACGAGTCATAAAAGAGCCAAGGTTGCCTACCCCTGTTCTAGTGTGTCCTGAGCAATGCACAATAGAAAGGAAGATGGCTTGTTTTTCTTGATCCCAATACTGTTCTTCAGTTGAAGTTTAGGGCAGGCTTTGCTTTTTTTATTTTCAGCAGCACCACATCTACCTCTGACTCTGATCCATCAAGATTCCCCAAATCTTTTTTTTCCTGTGCTCTACCCAATATGATCCTCCATCTTCTACCTCTGATTTTTGAAATTCACCTTATTAGTTTCCACCCAATGTTCTAGATTTTGGAGATTCTCCTGAATCTTGATACTGTCTGGTAAGATGTTAGTTCCTGTGTGATCAACAAACCTTGGAGAAGGGGAGTGTCATGGGAAAGACAGAACAGGCACAAAAGACATAATAAATAAATGCCAATGCTGGTATTGGAAGGTTGGGTTTTTGCTTTGTATCATTGCAGTCCCATTTGTGTCTGGTCTTTCTTTTTCCAGAAACATCATTCCATTTATAAGATGCTCACATTGAGCTTATTGTATATTGGAGCCTGATCATGTCAGTAATCACTCTCAGCTACCACTATTGCTCACAGAAATTCTCGGGTTTTTTCTTCACAGCTATTCTCCTACATGTATGACATCAAACCATAAGGCAGTTTTAATGTAGTATGATGTGCAAATGGAGTCAAAAGTTGAATGTCCCTCAAGTGCTAAGAAAATAGCAAATTTTTCACCGAACAATGTTGTAAGATTTCTAGCTATGTGACAGAATTGAATTTAATAAATACACAAATAAAATGCTAGAAGCTTTTTTTGAAAAAAAAAAAATTAAAAAGTCCAAAATCTCACCAAATCTTATTGGTTCTTAATCTTACAAAAATTCTTGTAAGACAATAAAGAACTTGGGAGATTTTCTGACTTCAAAAAATTCTGCTCAGCGTTTATTAATTAGAATGGCAGGGGGATTCACAATGGCAGTTATGAGTGCTATACCATATTTATATAACTAAATACAATAATATTGTTATAGAGGTCAGAAAGAAGGCAGCACTAAAATTAATTAGTAGAAATGGAAAATAATTTATAGCCACACAATTCATATGATGTTTAAATTAGATAAAGAAGAAGAGCAGAAGTATCTGTGTGATTGATTTTCTGTTCTAATTTACCTGCTCTTATAGAAGTAATAAGGATCTAGTCCACCCTAGCCTTTTTCCTCTATGAGGATGAGTTGCTATCTAGCCTTCTCCAATAAAGGATTACATATAGAATGACATTTCCCACATACGTATAGACAATGGTTAAGATTTCACATCAGAATTTCAGTTCTTCAGAATGTCCTCCATCCTTTATTGATCACAGAATGTCAATTAAACAACATAAACATCTGTTCATGATTCTTAATGTTAACTGTGCCTTTTTCCTTCTCCCCAAATGCCCATCATTGTCGGGCGCATCCAGATACGTACCTCCTAAGGTACCAGAGTATAGGAAATACAGTGATTTGACAAGTTCTTGCTCCCCAAACTCAGCTGTATTTCTCAGTCCCACATGAATATGGCAGCTGAGCTAAAGCAGCAATAATAACAGACTTCTGGAAAGGTGGCATCAAGAAATAAAGAATGCAGCTGTTCTCCAGAATTCACCCCCCCCCCCATCTTATAGCAAGGTTCTTTCTGCCTTTCCCATCTCAGCACTCTGAAAACCTCTGCATTGTATCTAATGATGGTCTTCTGCCAGCAGAATTCCTGTTCCCTGCAGCTTTCCCCCACACCTCCAAATTTGTTAATGGAATATTAAGGAACCTCCTTTGGGGGCAAAGGTGGAGAGGAGAGGAAACTCCTGTTTGCTGCTTGTGCAACACTGGATTTCAATGCTTCAGCTTCACATGCTTTTGCCTGAACAATGAGAATAAAGCTACACTCAAAAGTCATCATCGTCGCATATATCCAAGTAGACATCAAAGGCCTCACGGTTGCAATTTCCATCGGGAGTGAAGACATACTTATGGAAAGTACCATCCACACAGATAGCTGTTAAGAGTAGGAAACAGAATTGAATGTGGGTGAGAGATCAAGAATGGCATTCATGAGAACTCAACGCACGAAGAGATCACATGGCAGAAAATCTACAGTGGTGCCACTAATAAATATAAGAAAACCAAACAGGAAAGGGAGGGAGGGGGTCTTTAACCTAAAGCAGACCGCTTTGCCATACTCAATGGCAGCACTGGATCCGGGTCATGATTGCATGTGATATGCTTGAGGAGGCCCAACACATCTACTGCCTCTCATCAATGCCACTCACCAATGACCGAGTTGACGTTCTTGGAGGTGTTTCTCCCAAAAGCGCAGATACAAGCAGACTCCGCTGGCACAGTGAAGCTGGCCAGGCTCCACTGAGAATCCACATACTGACCTATCATAGGCCCAACCTTTCCCACACGAGCCAATCTGCGAGGGAGCAGGAGAAAGAATGGGATTAAAAGTATTACTGGTGACCGTCTTCCATACCCATTATATAACACCATCCTCCCTGCCCCCACACTACGTACGCTGAGCGGCGATTTAATCGGGTGTCTTTCAAGGCAAAGATATGGACAGTCCCTTTGTCACTGGATGCACAGAGAAATGAAGAGTCGTGGCTGAAGTTAATGCTGTGGGGAAGAAAGGAGTTTCACCTGACAATTCAAGGTTTCTTCCTATGATCATGTCACTATAATAGCAAATGCCTTCTTTTCAGTACGTATTACTCCTGGAGAGGAGCCGGGTAAAATATCCCTCGACCGAGCATCCCTTCCCAGAAATATTGGGAATGCAACTCCCATAATTCCTAGCCTGCCTAGCTAGGGAGTAGGAGTTATAGGGACATCAATATGGCGATGCCCCATCCCAATCAATTAAATCCTTGGCGGTTTACATAGTAGAAAACAAAACAGCCACAAAACATAAAACGGAACTTTGTAACCGTGAAATAAGAACGAAATAACAAAAAACAACATAGGGTCCCAAGCAGATTAAAAACGGTTTTGTGAAGAGCTCTGTCTTCAACATCTCCCAGAACGTCCTTGCAAACCCAATCCAGGCTGAACTAGGTTGCTCTGTATTAGGAGTTTAGCAATTCCTAAAGCTGCTATTCTTGCCCACTCCAGACCACTGGGGCCTCTGAGAACACAACCAGACCTTGAATAGGATCATCTCACTGACACCCAGAACCCATAAGGAAAAATCTATTGCAGTGTTTCCCAAACTTGACAATTTTAAGGCAGGTGGACTTCAACTCCCAGAATTCCACAGCCAGCATTGCTGGCTGTGGAATTCTGGGAGTTGAAGTCCACCTGCCTTAAAATTGTCAAGTTTGGGAAACACTGGTCTATTGGAATGGGCCAAGAGCCTGCCAATTTTACCAGTCTCTGAGATGAAACCTCTGAGAAACACATTAACAAGAAACGGGAGCGGCACCTATTCATAGAGTTGTTAAACTTGGACCAAGTCCACAGATATTGCCTTCAGCAGATTGTATCTCCATGCTATGCGAAGTTTCACTTGCTGAGTTTGCAAGCTTGCTTCACTTGTTACATAATAGCAGCCCAGGGTCCCTCACTTGTTTGCAACTACTGTAGACGTGTTGCTTTTTAGCTAGCAGAACAAACCAGTCTTTCTAACTGTGACCTGCAGTATTTGCTCTTCCAGTAGTAGTGCATTGATTAGTTCGATCTGCATGGCTTTTCCATTTGACAAATAATTCTCTATGGTAAACAACAAACTTAAAACAATGAAAAAAACAGCAAATTTACCTAGGGTAGCACACATATCTGCATCGCTTACCCTCTAAAAATAGTACTCTGTACTAAGGCAAAAGACACATTTTGAAACTTAAGAAGCAGGAAAGGTTTGAAACCTGAAACCTTATTTTTCCATGTGCAGAATAAACCCATCCAGAATCATGATCGCTATAATAAGGTGGTTTGATCTGGTCTCACCTTCTCAATTCAAAGCTACCTTCAAAAGTTAATAATATTCATCCTAATTCCATTGTGCCATTATCTGCCTCTGCTACAATCCCTCTGTGAGATTTGCCTCAGTTAGAAGCCTCACCGTAGTACTTCATGATACAGGGCCTGGCATTTCCCAAGAAGTGGCATTAACAAGACTATCAGTTTCTCACCCCAAAACCTGTAAATCAGGGGTATCAAACTCACCACGTCAGGTGACGTGTCATGACATATCGCAGCTTCTGTGTGGTGCATCCAGCCGGCAGGCCGGCAGTTTGACACCCTGCTGTAAATAATTCAGCAATGCAGCTCATTCCCCTGTCTATTCTTTCACTTGTCTCCAGCAGTTGCAATTAACAGATTATTTATTTCTCCACTGCAGGCTTACACTAATTCCTGCCAATGTTTTTTTTTTTTTAAGTAGTAAATTTACAGCTACTGCCAATGCCCCAAAAAACAAGCCTCATCACTGTCAGCTCCAGCACGTCCACTAGCAGAAGAACAGTGCATCAGTAGTCCAGGTATTTCTCTGCAAGCAGCAGGGATTTTTAACTTACCCATGTGGCCCTTTTGATAAGTTTTGCAGGCCTGCCCTCTGGGGTGGATGGGTGGAGACTGAAGCAAGAGATCAATGGAGGAATGGAATCCGAGATGCAAGGCAGCCTTTCTAAGTAGCCTAGCCCAGGTAAAGGCAGAGCTTCACGCAATTTGCGAGGGAGGACCTATGTGAAGTGGGAACAGAGGGAGTTCTCACCAATACAAAGTTGCTGGATCGGTCCCTCTCCTGAGCTCTACTAGCTTCTCCTTGGTCTGTGTGTCAAAGAGGCGGATGAGGGTCCCTTTCTTTGAGGCAGAGGCCACAACGGTGCCCTGTTGGTTGAGGGAGATACAGGCAATCTCGCTCTGATGAGCATTGATGGTGAATGGGGCAGACGAGGTGCCAGGCTTGGTGCTTGAAAGATCCTAAGGTGAGGACAAATCATAATTAAGAACAAACAAGATTTGATTTTGATTTCAACAGAATGGTTTGCAAAAACATGCCACATGCTTGGTTATTCCCAATGCAGCCCATTACCAGACCATGCTTAAAACACCTGAATCAGAATTTGCTCATTACTGTATTAGCGACTTTATGTCTAAGATAGTGGTGGCGAACCTATGGCACGCGTGCCATAGGCGGCACTCGGAGCCCTCTCTGTGGGCACGCGCACTGTCATCACAGCCCTGTCCCCCCTGTGGCCCCCTCCTCACCAGCAACCCCCCCGGAGGAGAGTTGCCCCCAGTGCGGCCCGTGCGGAACAACACAGCCAAGGACATAGCAGCCGGGCAACAGGGATAAGACTCCGCCCTTGCGCCCCATCACGTGCAGATGATGCTGCAGGGTACGGGCGGAGGGTATGGCTGCCATGGTGCTGCTGGGCCGCCTGGGCAATCTGTGGCGGCCGTGGAGGCGATGGGTAGCCCTACGGGTGGGTGGGGTGGGGGCAGGGCAGGGGGGGGCAGGGGCAGAGCGGAGGCGGGAGGCGGAGGCGGGAGGGGGCAGGGACGTTTTTGGGCACTCGGTCTCTAAAAGGTTCGCCATCACTGGTCTAAGACACCAAGGAAACAAATGATATATTAGAAAAATAAAATAATATCATATCGACTCTAAGAGCACAACAGTAAAAACAATATAAAGAAACTTAGAAATAACAGTACAATGGTAAAATACAAGCAAATATGGAAGGAAGAAAAGGGTAAAGAATGCCTGAGTTGAGCTTAAATCTTCGCTCATAAGCATGTCTGCGTTTCTTTCTTGCTAATATGGGGATTAAATCCACACCCCAAGCCCCCTGCCCCAAATAAAATCAGAACTGATGCCATCAACATACAAAAAACACCCCCCTGTAGTAATAAACATGGGAAGAAAACAGAGCATGATCCAAATCTTTGGCAACTTCCAATCTTTCTCACGCAGAATGAAAGCAAAAGAGCCCATTTGATAATCAAGTTGAAATTGGCCATGAAATGTATGGGGAAGGCGACCTGGGAAACTCAAGCTATTCCTTCCTGGAGGAATAGGCCTAATAATGAAGCTGCAGAACCCTGTCTGAATGTGTGTACTGCAATGTTGGGTCTAGCCCAGGGGTAGGCAACCTTGGCTCTTTTATGACTCGTGGACTTCAAACTTCCAGAATTCCTGAGCCAGCCACGCTGAGGGGAAAGGGAGAGGTTTCCAAGCTGAGCCATGCTGGCTCAGGAATTCTGGGAGTTGAAGTCCATGAGTCATAAAAGAGCCAAGGTTGCCTACCCCTGCTCTAGAGTAAACATGACTAAGCCATTCTCCAACACTAAAAAAATCAATCGCTGGCATTGCTCTTTGCCCTGTTATACACAATTAACTAACACAGGTGACTCATTTGATTTCTATTTACAGGTGGTCCTCAACTTATATTTGTCCAATTTAGCAATTCAAAGTTACAATGGCCTCCAAAAAACTGATTTATAACCTATCCTTGAAGTTATCACTCCTGCAGTCACATGATCATGATTTGGATGCTTGACACCCAGTTTCCATTTACAACAGTGGCAGTGTCTTTTGCTCAGGTGATCAACTGACCTTCCCAGTCAGTTTCCACCAAAGAAATCAACCGGGGAGGTCGGATTTGCTTAACAAGTGTGCGATTCACTTAATAGTACACATCTCACTTAATGACCATGTTAAAATGGTCATAAAATTTGATCTGGTCATGTGACAACTCAGTTAATAACCACCTTGCTTAGTGACCAAAATTCTGGTCCCAGTTGTGGTTTTAAATCAAGTGCTACCTATACAGGTTACTTTGTGTGATAAATAGCACAATATTATGAAGTATTTCAGAATCAAATGTGATTATCATCTGCCTATAAAGAAATATTGTCATCCTCACTAGCTTACATAAGATTATGTTGTTTCCTTTGGGTATTGGGCATGGTACAATTTACTAAGATTTTCTCATGTCTATCCCGTCATCTCCCTCACCCTATCACATAACACTCACCACAAGCTGTAAGCTGCCACACTTATGCCCAGGGAAAACCAGGAGCTGCTTTTCCAAACTGGGACAGAGATCACAAAGCCCTGAGATGAGAGAGAGAGAGACCGACAGACAAACAAAAAACAGAGAGGCATCTGTCAGAGTTAGACTTGATCCATATGAAGGAGCAGCAGTTCCTTCGTTTATGCAAGTAAAGGAAAACAGGAGTGAAATGAAGGAATCACTGAGTCAGCGAGGTTCATTTTACCTTTGGGGTTGTCCCTGGTGTCAAACTCAAAGAGCTTTGTTGGGTTGTCGGGGAAGGAATACACATGGATTCGATTCCGCAGCACAATTATTATTCTGCAAAGACAATACAGGGGTGTACAGTTATAATACAGGAATGCAGGTAGCCCTTGACCTACAACTACAATTGGGACTGGAATCTCGGTCATTGAGCAAATCAGTTGTTAAGCAAGATGTCACATGGCTGCAATCAAGGCAGTCCCATGTGGTCCTTGATCAATCTCATAGGTCACTGAGCAGATGAAATCCCAGGTAAGGAGCATGGGGTACCTCAGGGGGGTGGGGGAAGCCAAGACAGGCTATGTGTGAGTCAGGGTGTGGGTGCTGCAGACAAGTGTCTCTGCTCAGAGGTTGAAAATCCTGCTTGGATTTTGGTAGGGAGGATTGTCAGCTCTGGAGCAGAAAGACATGTCCACAGCATGCCAATAATTCAGGTGCAGTCTGTGACAGGCCCCCCACAGACCTCCTCCATCCCCTTGAGACACCCCAGGCTCCTTGCCTTACCATGCTGCTTCTCCACTCTGCTTGAATTTTGGCAGGGAGGATTTTCAGCTCCAGAGCAGAGAGGCTTGTCTGCAGCACCCCGTCCCCCAACCTGTATACAGACTGTGCTAAGCCTTCCAGAGCCTCCCCTACTCGCATAAGGCTCCTGTGCTCCTTACCTTACTACACTCCCCCTTCACTCTGCTTGGATTTTCAGTCCCTGAGCAGAAGACAAGTCTCTGTGGTCCAGAGCTGAATTTCTGCCAAAATCCAAGCAGAGTGGAGACATAGTACGATAAGGTACCTCAGGAGGGTAGAGGAGTTGTACTTAGTCTGTGGCTACATAGAGATTCTAGGCTGAATCCTCTTTTGATTCCATCCCAAGTTCTGCTACTTCTCCTACATTACCATTATAGTATTATACAAAAGTATTAGAGAATATTGCTACAGAGGCTATTTTACTTAATTATTACACTTATATGCCACACATCTTGCCTAGAGGCAACTTAGGCAACTTACAACAGAGTAAAAACAAGGTAAAATATTCAGTTAGAATTGTATATCTTTACAAATTTATATTTATTTCCAACTAGTGGGTCAATATGACAATGCTTGATACAAGAATATAAACTGATACACATTCAAATGTTCTAATTACTTTTGTTCTGCTTCAGTCAATGATGCCAGTACAGACTTTATTGTAAACAAATTGCATTGATATAATATTAACAAGAGGTGTTATTGTGGCAATCAAATTCAGATAAGCAGGAGGATATAGCACCCTACCCATGTTCTGGAACCAGTAGAAAGAGAATGAACTTCAAACATACTTGTCATGTCTCATGCGAACAGCCAATGCTGGTTTGGTGAAGGTGAACTCCAGTACTAATTTGTCTTTGCCTTCCTTCCCTTCACGAGAATCATCCCAGATCAAGACTACAACAGAAGCATGAGGAAACAGAAGACATAGATCAACAAGGACATAGAGAAACAGGGTGAAGATATGTCCCTGTTAGGGGATAATCAGAGATCATATTTGCTTCTCTCTGTAACACTGTTGAAATTTAGAACTCATGATTCCTTTGCTTTGATTCCACTTCCTCCCCTGAGGATACCAACCTGAGATCTCAGAGAATTTAGGGTTGCCACCTCCTCCTACAATAGCAAGGAGATTAGAACGGTGTAGCATTTCAACCAGCCCTACGCTGCCCACCTGTTCATGATCTAGCGGGAAAAAAACAAGAGGTACTATTGTAGGACTCACTGCACAGAAATAGAGATATTCCACTATCCTACATTTTTAGCTCTTTGCTCCTTACCAAGGTGCCCCTTCTCCATAAGTGGTTCCACATTATAGATCCGAACACCCGTCTCCATAGCACAGCAGAAACAACCTATTATGAGAGAGGATAGATCAACTGTGTGGTATATTGGGAACATCATGACTCACTTGTGCCAAAATGAAGACTGTAATCTACTAGTGGTATTAGGCTACCAGCCCAAAAACCCCTAGCAAACAGAAAGTATATTTCCATCAACACGGCTATTCTCAGATGCAGGGATTACAGATCACCTTATGAGCTGAAAATATCTCAAAATTCTTATTTTGAAAGGCCTATGACTCTGTTACAACTCCCTAATAAAAAAGTGCTAGATCTCCTGAGGAACACATTCAGACAAATTAAATAACTTACTCTGATCTTGATTGAAGCGCAGGCTATTAACCCCACGTTGCTGAGCCATTAGAGCTTGATGGGACAGCCTCAGTTGAGGCAGACACACAATGTTCTTGGTTCTTTTCTGTTACTCTATAAGGTACCCATCATGATGCAGAAAGACAAAATCAACACAGAGATATGATTCCAGTGGAAGGCCAAATAGCCCCGATGACATTTTTCAGCAGGTCCTAAGAACTAACTTTCTTATATATTTTGTCATCTCAGCTGAAGAGACCACCCCATAAGGGCACCAGGTTGCCAAAAGATACCTTTGGCCACTCATATCTGTCTCATTTAAGAACTTCTATTTCTCTTCAGTTGCTTCAGTATGACCTCAGTTCCTTCAGTTACCGACCCATTTGCCATTCTTTCTTCTTGGGCTGACTCCAGCGTTTGTTCTCAGGAGCTCCCTACAGCCCACTAAGCAATAAAACGATTCTCTCTCCTAACAGGGATCAGCCTCACAGTCACAACTTTCTCTTCCCGTGCAAGTGTTCATACCCAACTCTCCTTGCAAGGTCTCCTCGAACAAGATATACCTACTTCGCACTTCGGCAAGGTTACAGCTACGCCGTCCTCCCCTCCCAAAATTCTTCAACACTCCTTAACTCAGTCTGTCCTAACAGTGGAGATACAGGAACCCGCCACTTCGGTTTCTTTCCTAAAAATCTGAAGACGCCTAGCTGAAGTTTGCCCCCCCCTTCCTCCCTCCGCTTCATCTGCAAGATCCCTTACCTTTCCCCGCTTTATTTACATCGTGTGGTAAACAACAGCAGGCACGCAAGCTACTTCCGTTAGACCACAGAGAATAGGCACAGAGCGCTCACGTAATCTAGGAAGTACTAATGTCTCGACGGCCATGTTAGAAACTGGCAGGGAGCCGGGAGCTGTGAACATACGGGGATACTCTCTTGCTTACAGGGGAAAGGGCCGGGTCTGTTATCAAGGCGGCCATTTTTGAGACTGGCAATACGAGTCAATTCAGCCGTCCCGTTGCGGGAATTGACCGGGACTAAAGATAAAATACGTTTTTAAAGCGTTTAAATAATGTGGTAAAGTAGTTAAAACGCATTAACCGCGCTGGTCCTTAGAAACACAACATAAAAAAGAAAGGTATGGATAGGGAGAGAGAGAAGCAGCTGTTGCTTCACTGGCTAATGGAAAGGACCATATTTATCTCCAGGAAACTGTTCTCTGAGCAAGGGAGGAAGCCAAACTGCATTAACACATACGTTAGAGATACTTCGGACTCTGATCTTTAATATTCTTGAACTTCTTAAACTTAGGAGACTCCCAAATAAATTCCCCTTAGTAAATGGCCCAAATCAAAATGCTTATTTGCATTTTCTTAATAGCGAAGAACCTATAATCCTCTGGAGAGATGGGCATGGAGACAGAAACATTTTAAAGACAGTGGTTCTCAACCTGTGGGTCGGGACCCCATTTGGGGTCGAATGACCATTTCACGGGGGTCGCCAAACAACGCAGTCCACCATTTTTTTCCCCTTTTCCTTAGCTGTGCTACTCCCTTTTATTCTATTGGCTTTTGAAAGCCAATAGAATAGACTCTCTTGAATAGAGTCTAATTCTATTGGCTTTCAAAGCCAATAGGAATTGTCCAGGCTGTCTCTGCCCTGCTGAGCCCGCCAAAAGTCCCATTCTGCAAACGGTGCTGCAAGTTGTCTGCAGCGAAGGTGAGCTGTCTGGAAGTTTCCACCCCTCCCTGCTGAGCAACTACTAAAAATGTAAGTAAAAGAGGGCCGGGTTGGGAGGTGGGAAGCCGGCAGGCACAGGAAGGGTTGCTGGCGCGCGTGGGGTCCGGCGGGTGCCTTACCTCCTTTGGGCTGGGCCAGCTGGTGGCCCAGCCGGTGGTTGGCTTGCACCATCTCTGCCACTTGCCAGCTACGCCTCGGCCGGCGCAGGGGGCGGCATCACGTATGCGCAGCGCTCCCAGGCAGGGAAAGTCCTCAACTTACGACCGGTTGGGGGTCGCGGCATTAAAAAGGTTGGGAACCACTGTTTTAAAGACCATCCTAGATAGCACAATTTACTGATCACAGTTTTAGTAACAATCACACAAAGAATAGGCAAAAATAAGACTTTACTTATATTATAGCCAAAATGAAAGTAAACTATCAGTGAAATCTATGAAACTTAATTTACACATAGTAGTTGTATTCATTTTTATACAGGTGGCAGGAAAATGGACAGTAATTTTACATGACATTTTGAGAAGAAAATTTTCACACAATCTTATTCGTTTTAGCAAAATCAGACACCTCCCAAAAGATGATTTATCTATGTTTATTTCTGATGCTTATTTATGTTTAGGGCTATGATGAAAATACACACCCCAGGATAATGTAAGATAAGTATTATTCCTTCTTCCAGGAATGCCTTGTAATCTTGCCAGTTTCCTCTAATAAAATAATTTTTGCCAACTTCCATACAGTGTAGCAATTCTCTTTTCTGTCTATTAATTGCTTCAGGACTTTGTGAATATAAGTTCATTTAAAAAAATGACTATCCTGAAAAAAAATCAGGAAAATACATTGGTTCCAGGTTCCATCCTTGAATGTTTTGAAAATTTTAGTTTAAGAGCAAGTTATTTTTTCATACATTTTACCAGCCTTCAATCCCAAATTTTCAGCAGATGACACAAATTGCAGTAGCTATTCTCTAGAAAAGAACTTAAGAGATTATAACTTCACATCCCAAAGAATAATTTATAATGGATGACCATGAACCACTAGTTCTAAATCAGAACTCCTTGTTGCTAGGAGTGGCTTAATTTTCAGTCCTCTAGATCCAGAGATGACCAGCAACTGTTTGATTGTGCCACACAGTGCCTTTACTAGATCACTCTTGTTTTTGGCTGATTCTGGAGCACCATCATTGATTCAGAGATTTTGATCATGTCACTAGCCAAAAGTAACAGCCCATCTAACTTTCATTAGAAAAAAAAAGCCAAATAACTGAATATGAATCATGGATTGCTGTGCATATGAAGG
Organism: Crotalus tigris; assembly: GCF_016545835.1. Lineage (NCBI taxonomy): Eukaryota > Metazoa > Chordata > Lepidosauria > Squamata > Viperidae > Crotalus > Crotalus tigris. The sequence goes on from NW_024096796.1 coordinate 148,584, forward strand.
CTGCCAGCGGTATCATTTGTCATGCTTAATACTTCCAACACATTCCGCTGAGATTATGGACTTGGCTCTTTATTTTGAGCCTCAGAAGATAAATTCTTCTGTTCTGTAGATGTTCTCTTTTTGGAGGAGCTGTGGATATCAATCATCCTCGACGCCACCAACATAGTGACAGATAACATCATAATCCAGGGTCAGAAGCTTTTCTTCATCCTGTTGCAGTTGCACCACTGCACGACTCTGTCCCTTGTCTCGACGCAGAATGCGGCCCATCTAATTTAAGAGTGAAAAAGCATGAATGAGATTGTCTTCCTATCCTGAAGAAAAGCAGGCATACTACATGTAAGCAAGCTGTGGAGCTCTAAATATTGTGGTATTCCAGTGATCAACAACCATGACACATAGTGAGCATAACTCAATTTCCTGTAATATTGCAGTGCCAAAAGAAAGCCCCAAACCTTATTAAATCTGTGTTCTCACATACGATGTGATGCATTTTAATTTACTTCGTAATTTTTTCAAAATAACACATATAGGAAGTCCTTGACTTATGCCTGCCCATCACTATTGTAAGTCATGACAGTCATAAGGTGGGTCACCCATATGATGCACCCAATTTTACAATGTTTTTAAGTAGGTTATTAAGCAAATGCTGTGATTGTTACATGAATCAACAGCTCGCCATGGGTTTGTTTTGCTGAAACCTGAAAATAACTGCTGCTTTTTCGCAAAAACATTGTTAAAATGTGCTTACGTGACTATGGGATGCTGCAAATGGCAGACTAGTTGCCAAGCACCCAAAATGCAGCTGTTTGACTGTTGGGGAGGAGGGGAGTCATCAGGACCATATCATAAGTACCTGGAGGGAGGTCTGTTGTAACTTATAACGATGGCTAAGAAACTGGTCATTAGTTGAGGACTAGTGGAAGTAAATGGAGCTTCTTATAGTAGTGTGAGCAATAAAGAATCTGTAGCGATTGCAATGCTAAGCTTCACTATTTTATAACTACTATCTGCCTAAATCTGCATGATAAATATTATGGGATAATATAAGATGTAACCCAAAATTTTGACCACAAGAGAGAGACTGAATCTTGGATCACCTGCATCTGAAGTAACAATTTGTTATCGTACTTGCAATTTAACATTGTGTTAGTGGCATACAAGTTTAATAATAAATAGAAACAAACAAACAAATAAATAATCCCACATCTCTATAGCATGAAATTCAGGGGTCTTAAGAGAAATTAGCCAGGTTCCATCTCACTGGATTAGTGACTTACCTTTCCAACATGCTCCCCTAATACCACCATAACCCAGTCTGAATCATTCCGAGGAATTACAGTCTCCAGCATGGATTCATGGATACCTGTAAAAGAGGTTGAAGCAAGAATCTGAAGTCATTAATACGACTACCTGAAATATCACTCTTCCATTAGCTACCTGAAAAATCATGTCAAAGAGAATTTCTCAAACATAGTTTCTCTAGTTTCAAGTGAAACCGGGAATCTGGCTATCACATGGGTATCTTCTTATCCTACTTTGGATGGTCCTTAAGCAGCATTTTGCATCTCATACCATTTCCTTACCAATTACCCAGGTATTAGATAGATTGAAAGTTTTGGGCCAGTTTTTGATAGATGCTTCAAACTAAAGTCAGACTTTCAGTGGTAAGGTAAAGCCTTTTGTGCTAAAAATTGAATGTAGCATACCTTTGAACTGTGGTGGCATAAATTATTGCGTATATTATAGACAGCCAGTGCAACCAACAGAGAGGTGCTGAATTGTATAAAACCAGAAACATCACTAGAAGCCAAAATTCAAGAGCATGTCATGCATGCAAATTCATTGAAGAAGTCAACAAATACTAGGAATGGTTGGTGGATGAAGAAGAAAGGGCAAGCAACGTCAAAGCTGAGACAATGATGGGTATCCAACAACCAAAAGAAGTTGTACTTGACTGGGAGCATGGAGAGTGCTTGCCTATCAAGTCATCAAGAGTCATTCATGACTGATTATATATGTTCTGCCTTCACCTACTAACACTTTTTAAAAAGTGTTCAGGATTAGGTACTGCAATACCTAATCTGACAGATCAAGTGAAATTTGGGTGGAGGGATATTTTAGTTCCATAGCAGAAACTGCTAATCAGGGGAGACTATAAAATAATTGCTCAGCTTCATTACCACACCTGGAACCAAAAACCTAGATAGTAAAGTAATTCTGCTACTAAGAGTAGTAAGCATTATAGAAATAAACACTTTGCAAATGCTCACATTTCTATCCGTATCTCAAGAAAGCAGATATACTGAAATTCTGATAACAGTACATTTCACAAATTTGCTTAATTTGGCATACTGCAGATAATCTATCAGCTCATAGTCCTCTTAAATAAAAAAAATCTCGTTAAAATATTATGCATTGAAGGTCTCAAATATTAATGCCTGTATCTCCATATACTGATATATACAGCGTTCTTTATTATAAGATTTCAAAATCAAAGAGTAATGTTTATCTATATAAGTATTAAAACAAGCTGTTAAAAGCAAGACAAGAACCTTAAGTATCTTGAGAGCATGGACAGAGTAGCAAAAGTAAAAGACAAAATCACCTACAACAGGGGTGTCAAACTCAATTTCACTGAGGGCCACATCAGCATTGCGGTTGCCCTCGGGGGGGGGCAGGGGTGTGCGGCCAGGGTGGGTGCAGCCTACTGGGTGGGCATGGATGGAGTGGGTGTGGCATACTGGGTGGGCATGGCCAGTTCTACATCGTTCGCGTCAAGGGTGCCTGTGGGGGCCTGGGCAGGAGTGGGACAGATCTGAGGGTCTCTGGCAGAAGGGGGTGGGACCGGGGCAAGTGCCAAGGCATGGTCCATTCCTCACGAAGGGTGACACCTCCCCAGAATGCACCTAGGGGGTGGAGCCGACACAGCAGGGGCTGGTTCCTCGCTGTTTCTAGACGGCCTTGTGGAGCTAAGACTGAATGCATTTCAGCATAGATGCCCACCACAAAACTGTACATTGGCTCCCAGCAGGCCTGGGCTAGGGCCAAGGCAGTGGGGGCCCTTCCCTCACTGTTTCCAAGATGGTTTCACAGGCCACATAAAACCACTTCCCGGGCCGCATTCAGCCCCTGGGCCTTGTGTTTGACATGTCTGACCTACAATCACCTCTGAGAAAAAGGAAGTCCAGGAAAGAGTGGACAAGCTTAGTATTTGGGAGGTTGACATGAATGCAAGCCTTCTTTCAAAAACTTGGGATCCCAAATCACAAGTGTCTTCCTTGGAAGCACTAGAACGTCTGCACCAAAGTTGGTCAACTTTCTTCCTAATCAGCAAGTTAAAGATGCTGTTCCAAAAATACTAAAGGTCAAGTCTTGAGTCTCAGACTTAAGCAGTAACACTAATACACTCACCATCCAGAATTTGTCCTTTGTCTATTCGGCAAACACAAGTATCTGGCTTGAGGACGTCTTCAATTACCATCTGGAGACAAAAACAACAACAAAGGATTTCATACCTTCTGTGTCCAAACAATGGGGTCAGTTGAGTCTTTATAACAGTCTTTGCCTGGAACTGGCCCTCAGCTGCAAACACTCATAATTTGAAAGGACACAGGCTTCTCCCTCACAAAAAAAAAGCCTTTAGCTGCTCATAGAGTCGTTAGTTATTATTTGATCAAAATCCTACCTGCCTTCTCTGAGCAATATTGAAACTTGGTGTCTCTACCCCATCACTTCAATACATCTAGGCTCCAGGGGGGGGAGGGGGGAACCACAGCTTTTCAGAAATGGCTCCTTGCCTGAGGGGAAAAGCTTTGGTGAGATCCCCCATTTCTATTGCATTTAACTCCCCAAGCAAAATGTTGCAAAAGTACAATCTTGAGAAGGATCTTTATCACTGCAGGACATAGCACTTTTGAAAGCATTGCAAATAAATTCTGCACAGATAGTTATTCAGGGTATAATGACGCCATGAGCCAAACTGAACACTGCTATTCTGGCAAAGATGAAAAGCTATCCTCCGTTTCTGCTGCTGCCTTATGAGAATTAGACTGAACTGACTTGACCTCCCAGCTCCATCTATTGTCTACATAATAACTTCCCCTCTCTTTCATAACTAAGAGAAGTGCATTATTTTTTTAAGAAGGCATTTATGATAGAGTCTCAAGAAGTTTTTGAATGGCAAAGTTCAAAGAGTTGTCATGTGGTCCTTCATCATCTTCTCCCACCAGGCTTAAATCTGCCTTCACCAATTTGGTGTTCTCCAGAGGCAATAGGACTACAACACCAAAATTCCTAGGAAACCACCATGCTGGATGGAAATTCTAGGAACCCAGCCTATCTGGAGGATGCCAGTTGGGACAGTGGGTTTGTTGGCATAGCAATTTATCCTTTTCTTCACCCACACTGTAAAAAAATATTACAATGCTATTAAATTAGATACATAACCTGCACACTCTAGGTTCAAATAGTAATACTGTATTAATAATGATGAGAAGCAGGTTTCTGCAAGTACCTTAGTATTATAATATTTGCCCCCTTTGTAGAGCTTATCTATAAAACGGACTCGCAGATCTTGGCGTAACCAGTGAGTAGCTCTGGAAGAGGAACTGTCAGCAGACTTACTATGCTTCCCAGTATGGTTCTCTCTGTGGGCACAAGAGAAATTATTGAAGAATTATGAGTTGGAAAGGGTCTTTTAGGCAATCACCTAATCCCTACTTAGTGCAAGAATTCAGATTAAAGCAAACTGAATGTATACAATTAGATGGCTACTTAGCCCTTGCTTATGTAAATCCTATGAAGGGAAGACTACCACTCCTTTGGGCCAAAGGTTCTACTGTCAAACTGCCTGCATTGTTAGGATGTTTTTTCTAACGTTCTCAGAGAAACTGCCTTCTTATAATTTACATCCATTATTTCATGTAGCGAGAGAGAGAGAGAAAGGGTTTTGGCCACCTTCTGTGTAATATCTTTCCAGGGCTTTGAAGAGGGCTACCTTTTGTCCCTTGTCATTTTTTCCTCAAGTCTAAAGAAACCCCAATCTTTCAACTCTTCATATAGCAGCGGTTCTCAACCTGTGGGTCGCGACCCCATTTGGGGTCGAACGACCATTTCACGGGGGTCGCCAAACAATGCAGTCCACTATTTTTTTTCCCCTTTTCCTTAGCTGTGCTACTCCCTTTTATTCTATTGGCTTTTGAAAGCCAATAGAATAGACTCTCTTGAATAGAGTCTAATTCTATTGGCTTTCAAAAGCCAATAGGAATTGTCCAGGCTGCCCTGCTGAGCCCGCCAAAAGTCCCATTCTGCAAATGATGCTGCAAGTTGTCTGCAGCGAAGGCGAGCTGTCTGGAAGTTTCCACCCCTCCCTGATGAGTAACTACTAAAAATGTAAGTAAAAGAGGGCCATGGTGGGAGTTGGGAGGCCGGCGGGCGCAGGGAAAGTTGCTGGCGCGCGTGGGGCCCAGCGGGTGCCTTATCTCCCTTGGGCTGGGCCAGCTGGTGGCTCAGCCGGTGGTTGGCCTGCTCCGTCTCTGCCGCTTGCCAGCTATGCCTCGGCCAGCACAGGGGGTGGCACCACGCATGTGCGGTGCTCCCGGGCAGGGAAAGTCCTCGACTTACGACCGGTTGAGTAGTCCTCGACTTATGACCGGTTGGGTAGTCCTTGACTTACGACCAGTTGGGGGTCGTGGCATTAAAAAGGTTGAGAACCACTGTCATATAGCTTAGTTTCTGTTCCCCTGATCATCCATGTTATCCTTTTCTGAAACCGTTCCTTTTTAAAGTGTGATGTCCAGAACTGACCTGATCTGACCTTCCCTTCCCTTAAATAGTTAAGAGGTTGTTTTAGGGCTTGAAAATGGTTTCTGAGCTCCAATGATACAAATTATCTTCCATGTCATCCCTTGGGCTTTTCCTCCATTTAACTATCTTCCTTAGAGATCACTGCTTCCAATGTTCATTAGTGCAGAAGGACTTCTTTTGTTTGAAATGATAAATCCTAGTACCTTCTCATTAGCTGAAGTGGGACCATTTGCTTCTCCAACCCTTTGGCTTTTTTTTGCTATGAGATAGGAAGACTAATATGTCCTAAGTAGCACAGCTCATAATTGCAGGTTTTTCTCTATTTACTTTCACATTTGCTTCTTAGGGCACCATGTCAAAAAGCTACATTTTTTCTTTTCTTTTTGTTCCCTTTTTAATGCTCTCAAGTTAACCAAGCCCAAACTTTAGGCTTAAGGCTTCCCAACTGAACTGACTTCTTGATAATTCTCCATTTGCTCACTCATTTGCAAATCTGTAAATATGCCAACTTACACTCAATTAAAAACAGAAATAGTGGGGTGAGAAGACATCAAATGGGATTTGATTAAAAAGGATTAAAAACATATGTTTTGGAATCAGCACTGTGACCCCCAAAGAATAGGCACTCTTGCACTAATATATATTATATTCTAAATAACAAGCCAAGTGAGGTCTTTTCTCATTTCTCCCTTCACCGCTGTTGGAAGCTGTATTCTGGCAAATGCTTGATCCCACCACCAGCAACCATATAGCTACAGACTTTAAAACAGCACTCAGCACTTGCAATAGCAGGACACATTTACCTATCTGCATCGGCTGGGTGCTTCCTTTTTTTGTCCCTGCTCTCGTTTTTTCCTTTGGAGGCCCTGTTATCCGAGCTCTCCTTGGCCTCGTTCCTTTGTTCCTCCTCCTTCTCTTTGTGAGCCTTGCTGAGGCGACCTGTACTGGGGAGAAGCAAATCGTTGAGAGAATTCAACCCATGAGGGGAACAGAGATTGACAGCAGATTTTCACCCCACGTTCTGCCATCAAGGTGACTTGGTTTTTATATTGACAAGGAGGGCCGCCGTGAGAGGAGCAGCTAGTATTGCTACTTAGCATCCCCAAAGGGCAGAAGAAGTTCTGGTGTCTACGTGGGAACAATGGGGAAATCTACTTTAACTTACTTAAGTCTTTAGCCAGCTTATCGTATTCTTTCTGGGTAACAGGCTGAACTCCATGTTGACTCACAGTGACCACTTTGCTGCCAATTGCCAGTTTCACCATGACACGAGCATTGTCTCCATCAACACCTTCAATCTACAAAAGACACAAGTCAGGGCCCAGTAATTAAGTGAGTGTGGCGGTATAATCCTTCTGGTGCTGGACTGAGACTCGGAAGCCTTAGATTCAAGTCCCTAGTTGACCCTGGAATTAACTGGGCAAATTTGGGGTACTGTAGAATTTCTCTCCCAACTCAGTCTACCTCACAAGGACACCACTGGGAGGATAAAATATTAAGCTCCATATGAACTACTGTGAACTCTTAACAGAAAAGTAAATACAACAATACATGAATAAAAAGAAATGCTATATGTGGATAGCTGAGAGAACAGATTGCAAATAAAGGCTATATCTGCACTGCAAACTGATTCAAGGCCTGTTTTATCAGAACATCCTCATTTTTTTAAAAAAAATTAAATCCTCGATAGCTTGCAAAGCGAAGATTAGGAACAGCCTATGTTTGCACAATAATTTCATGAGCAAATGAATCGTAATGAAATTGGCATTATACACATTTGATAAATAAAAAAATATTTCTGCAGTGCCGCCGTAGCAAAACTCATCACTGGGACACAAACAGGCAGGGGCTATCTACTTAAGACAAAGGTAGAGAGGTTGCAGAGAAAAGCTGGACCCCCATTCCAAAAGAAGAGCAAAGGGATTTTTTTTCTCACTTCCATTCATCTCAGTCCAGGGTCTGAAAAGCAACTAACTCAAGAAAAGCGTCAGTTCACCTTTCCGTACAGCTCCTTATGAGGTCCACTTTCAATGAAGACGGCGCCTCCTGGAACCAACCCCAAAGGTTCATCTTTGCTCTTTGAAGGTTCCTCGCCTGGTTTTGGGGGTCGCCGGGATCCTGAGGGCTGCAAGTCCTTGGCTGCTGAGCGATCTGCTCCAAGGCCCAAGCCCTTGGGCCGAAGACGGTTTTCTGCTGGCTTCACATCCCTAAGAGAGGCAAGCAAAGCAGAACAATGGGACAAAAGGGAAGAAGCTGAGGTAACTATTTATACATGAAAAAAATGCAAAATTATGTTATCTAACAGAAATAGCAACAGCAATAGCACTTACACTTATATATCGCTTTACAGTGTTTTACAGCCCTCTCTATGTGGTTTAAAGAGTCGGCATATTGCCCCCAACAATCAGGGTCCTTTTTTACTGACCTGGGAAGGATGGAAGGCTGAGTAAGCCTTGAGCTGATGAGAATCGAACTGCTGACAGTCAGCAGAATTAGCCTGCAATGCTGCACGCCAACCACTGCACCACCACGGCTCATATATAGCGCAAGAATAGCTCAAGAAAGACATGAAAGCACCTTGTTCAAAGCTTAGCACAGACCTGATATCTTGGAATGAAGTTCTTATAGAGGAAATATGGGGTTGATAATAATTGATCATCTCCTCTTACAATGTCAACCGCTTTTAACCAATTAAAACTTATATGAAGTAATTTAATTGCAAGAGTTTGAAATTGGTGGCAATAAAACCTATATTGCTGTGCATTTACATGGAAAGAATCCATGCATGCATCCGAGAACATGATTCAACCACTTTTTTCTCATGTCCAAAGCTTTCCCATTCTGTCAAATAACTTTTCTACAGTAAAAAGTTGTAATTCCTCTCCAGTGGCAGAGGCATTTCTTTCCCTTGCTTCAACTACACTCTCATGGAAGATCTTGAGGAATTCTTTGATGAAATCAAATGGCTACCATTTTCCTGTGGTTAAATAAATTGGCTGCTCGCTCTGTCAAATGAGAAGAATAGACTGGTGTGGCATGGTTCATTGCAGATAGTCATTTAATGACTATTCATTCAGTGACTGTTCGAAGTTAGGATGGTGCTGAACAAATGGGACTTATAACCTATTCTCGTAGTTAGGGCTGTTACACTGTTCTGCAATCATGTGATCATCCTTTGTGACTTTCACTGCCAGCTTCCCACAAGAAAAATCAATGGGAAAGTTGGCAGGAGTTGGAAATGGAGACTACATGATGCTGCATTTAATGATGATGGAGGAAACACTTTACAACCGCAAGAGGAAGCACTGGAACAGGCATCATAAGGCAACACACACATGTGATGCTACGGTCCCCATTATTGTCATTAAATAAGGACTACCGGTATTGGCAAATCCATGCCTACTTCTGCTAAGGAATGCATTCTTTTCTACATGTTCTCAAACCAACTGCCTAACACGTAAACCAGACTGATTGGTCTATAGTTATCCAAGAACTCATTCCCCTCTTTCTGAAGACAGGAACATATCTGCTCTTCTTCAGTCCTCTGATACTTCACCTGACCCTCAGGATTCCTCTTTTTCATTCTGAAAAGTTTCTTTGTATGTAAGTGGTGGCAAATATTACTGCTACCATTAATCTAATAATATTGCTTCCAACAACTTGGGACACTTAATATTCTTAAATTAGTTTTTGATCGAGTCTTTAAAGCATTTCAGATAGATTAAAAAAATAACATTACACATTAACAATGTAACAAATAATAATGAACATATATATAAAGAATACTTGCTGTTTAAATGTGTGCCCAATGCCTTCTCCTGCCTTCCAGCCCATGCCCTTCAACATAGCAAGACCATAAGCTTCCACTGGTACCTCTTCATAATCTGCCTCAGTTGACTGCCAAAATTAAAATATACAGAGAGAGAGAGAGAGAGAGGAGAAGGAAAAAGAACAGGAATTAAATCATCTGAACTAGAAATTCTAAGAGATATTCAGAATTATGCAGTTTTATTCTTACCGCTTCTGGACGGAGGCTGACATCCACTTTGTCCCCGATTTCAAAGCCATCAGGCACACGGTTCACCATGAGGAGAGGAATTGCAAAGTTGGGGTCTATCTTGCTTCCACTTTCCCATAGTTCCTGGGATTTCTTAGATTCTAAACAGCAGTTAACCAAAGCATAAGAGTGAAGTCAAGAAAACTCAGAGTCAAATATTTGTTTCCTAGGTCCAATGGGGAGAAATTAAAAGCCACTCAAATCCAAACTGATTTGGATGTTCATTACAAGAGATTTTCCAGGAAAGCAGCAGTGAAGTATCTATTTTATCAGATTGCATACTTCACAACTCCTACAATAACCAGATTTTTTGTTTGTGGCTTAGAAGCATTGGTATTAATTTAGATACATCAACAACTAACAGAAAGTTAGTATGCAAGCATAAAGTATACAGCGCTATAGTTCAACTGCATACTTACAAAGAATACCTCTAGACAATTAACTCTTCCGAAGCTTAATGTTTAAGTTATCTAAATATTAGAGTGTTAATAATCTCTAGTCAACACTGTATAAATACCACCATACCCAAATAATATATTATTATTAAAATGTATTTGCTGCCCACCCATCTTTTGCAGGGCTACTCTTTACACCCTGTGCATTAAAAATGTTAAATGATAAAAAAAAATGTAAGTATAACATTAATAAAATAATGAAACAATGAAAATCAACAATGAAAGTACAGCAATATGATTAAAAGATGGGCAGGGAGGGAGCAGGATGCATCTGGGAGGGAGGTGGGACATATTATTAGTCCAATAACCACGTCCATTGTGGTTCTCCCCATTGGGTCCCCAGGCCAGGTCTTCAGGCTCTTACTGAAGGACAGGAGAGTGGGGGGCAGGAAGTTCCAGAGGGCAGAGGCTACGGCAGAGAAAGCTCTTCTCCTGAAGCCCACCAGACAGAATTCCTTGACCAATGGGATCCACAGCATGCCTCCCCTGCCGGCAGAAGTGGGGCGGCCTGTCTCAGCAGACAAGATGCTTCATCAAGTAACCAGGCGCCCTGCCATGGAGGGTTTTAAATGCCTTAACCAACACCTTGAACTGCACCCAGAAACAAACATGGAGCAGCAGTGTAACATGAGCCATTCTAGGGGATCCCAAAAACTGCTCTATGCAGTACTTATGTTTTATAATAATACAATAAAGCAATAATCCCAGTGCTCAGGGGGAAAAAAGTAAGATATGGAACAAGAGAGGGATGTACAATGATATTACCATTAATGGGAGTTACTGCAAAGAAAAAAGGTCACTGGATCTAAGCGTTGTAGATTTAGAGGGGCTGGGATGCTAAAAAGGAACTAGAAGAACAATTAAATGGAATGAAAGCAAAAACATCTCTCAATGGATTTTTTTTTTTTAAGTGAACATTTCTAAGAGAAAAACAGAATAAAACAGAAGACACTGTCAGGCCAGTGCAGATCAACAGAAAGCCAGTCTGGTGTAGTACTTAAGGTGATAAACTGAAAGCAGGGAAATTAATCATCTCCATTCATGAATCACCATTCAATAGGTGACTTTGAGACAGATACTCTTTCTTTCTCTCTCTTTCTGCCTAATCTACCTCATAGATTTGTTGTGAAGAAAAACAGAAGTGGAGAGTGCTACATAGGTTGTCCTTATGGCCACAGTTGGGATAAAAGTTATTGAGTTGCACCAATTTTATGACCTTTTTTGGCAGTTAAGTGACTCATTGCAATGACTTTGCTTGGAGGAAAACAGCCAGAAGAGTCACAAAGGGCAATCCTATTCCCAGGATACTGCAACCATTGTAAATCCATGCTAGCTACCAAAATATCTGCATTTTGATCACATGATCATGGAGATGCTGTAATGGTTGTAAGGGCGAGGACCAGTTGTAAATCATTTTTAGTGCTCAAAAATGCACTGAATAACTTTGAATGGTTGCTAAACTAATGGCTGTAAGCTATGTGCTATCCTGAGCTCCTGCAAGGGCAACATATAAGCTAATGAATAACAATCAATCATGTGATGGTCAGGAATAAAATACATAATCATCAGGTGATGTCCAGCAGTATCAGTCTTAACTTCACCAAGTGGAGAATTGGTAAAGTTAATGATATGGACATACATCATAGCAAGAAAACTGCAAATCATCCCTTCCTCCCAATTATGCTAATTTATGTTTCTCGTGGATAGGGATGCTTAGGGAAGGGAGGTTCAGGCTAAAACTTTGAGATACTAGTGGTCCTTATGGTATCCCTGCTCCATGTTCTGACAGAGGTCAGAATCATTTTCCAGCAACATCATTGGCAAACACTCTATTGATTTCTCCATAGTCTTAAAATTAGCCCATTACAAGTTGCCATACCAGGTTCCTGTAATTATAAACTGAAAAAAGAGCTTCTCATGTTGTTTTTTACTAGTGGACAAAGTTGCAATTCTGTGATTTATTCAATGAGAATAAATAAATAAATAAATAAATAAACCTTCAATGAGTTCTTTGACTGCTTGTGCATCAACACCATTCATCCCATCCTGCTCCTGATGGGTTGCAGACACCTCAGGCTTCTTCCACTGATTCTTTCGGATCAAGGGAATGACAAGCTCTTTTGGCTGAGGGGCTGGTCGAACACTGCAGGGAAAGAAAGAGTGTCAATAAAAATTGTGATTGGGACTTTTCTATTCACATACTTTGTGGAGACGTTTCAAGAGGCTAAACTAGTCAAGCACTAGCCTCTCACAGAACTATGGCCCTTACTATATGCCAGCGAAAAAAAGTCAGATTTTAAAGAAATTACATCAGTCTGGAGACCAAAGTTTCCAAGTAATACTTAATACATGCATAATAAGTATTTAAAATATACACTCACTTTGAGCTTACAGCAAAAACTTCATAAATTGCACTCTTTTTTATTGCTTCACACTGCAAGGAAACTTAGGCAACTGGCTCAGGAAGAAAGTAATGGTTACTTAATGTGTAAGAATGAATTACACTGATGGAGGGAACCTCTACAGCTCCTGTTCCTTTTTTGCCCATCACTACACTTAAAATCTCATGTCCAAAAAGCTTTTCCTGGCTACAGACATAACCAATAACCAATCCTTCTTGTGATATGGCATGGGTAGATAAATTTGCAGAGATGACTATCAAGCATTAATTGATAACCTTAACCTGTTTGGCATGAAAAAGAACACAAGATGGTCAAAATAAGTAGATGCATTTGATTTGCCTGTGAATGGCAGGCACAAACTTTTTGGAAGCAAAAAAGAAATAAAGAACCACTTGTAATGGATTTGCTGAAATGACAAGCAATTAACATCACTGCATTTACAGTAACATCCTTGTTCCACAAAAGACAAAACATACCTTTAATTTATATTATGATCCCTTCACTCTTTTCCTTGTCCTGTACATTAATAAAGGACAGACTGGAACCTTATCCGAATAACAGATAACAGATTTTTGGGTGCTCAGTTGGCAGGAAGTTGCAGGCTATACAATGGGATGTAATTGATCAATCAATCAATCAATCAGAATAGAGCTGGAAGGGACTTTTGGGCATCAGGGACCAGCCTTTTGGGCACCAGAGACCAGTTCCATGGAGAGAGGTTTTCCCACGGACTAGAGGGGAGGCATGGTTTCACATATTGCCTGCATCCCGCGGATGGGGCTTCACTTGTTTGTGTGGCCCAATTTCTGGCATGCTGTGGCCCGGTTCTGATCCATAGATTGGGGGTTGAGGACACCTGTTGGGGACCCCAATTCCCTGCTCAAGCAGGAGACCCCACACTATTTCAGATAGGTGGTAATCTGATCTCTTCTTAAAAACCTCTAGTGATGAAACACCCACAATGTCTGAAGGCAAGCTGTTCCACTGGTTAATTGTCCTCACTGTTAGGAAGTTTTTCCTTAATTCCATTTGCTTCCATCCATTGTTTCTTGTCTTGCCTTCTGGTGCTTTGGAAAATAAATTAACCTCCTCTTCTTTGTGGCAATCCCTCAAATACTGTAATACTGCTATCATGTCACCCCATGTCCTTCTTTTCTCTAGTCTAGACTATCCAAACCCAAATCTTGCCATCGTTCTTATGTTTTTGTCTTCACACCTTTAATTACCCTAGTTGCTCTTCTCTGCACTTTTTCCAAAGTCTCAACATCTTTTTTTGTAATGTGGTGACCACAACTGGATGCAGTATTCCAAGTGTGGTCTTATTAAGGCTTTATAAAGCGGTACTAATACTTCACGTGATTTTGCTTCTGTGCCTCTGTTTATACAACCAAGGATTGTATTAGCTTTTTTTGGCTGCTGCTGCACTTACAGGATTAAACAATTAAACTTATAGGATTACTTAGGCAGCACTAACTGATCCTCACTATAGTAGGGAAACTGTATCTGGTCTACCCTCTTCCAGCAGCGGCTCACACGATCGAGTACTGTACATTCTTTCCTAACCTGAAACGGAAACAAATCTTCCACAACAGAGTGAGGGCTCTGGGAAGAGACCCATGGCAGAATCCATCTTCCTGACCTAGCAGCTTTCTATATGCGGGGCTTTCGGTACGGGGGAGGGGGGAGTTCATCCCCAGCAATTTGCAAAAGGCTTACGACACAGTGTCCGCCAAGCCCGGACACGAAGCCGCCTCCGCACGACAGATCTTCTCTGCTTAATCCGAACCGCACGGCCTCACCCATCACCCCCACCTGCCCCCGCTGAATCCACACCTTTGCAATTCTTTCCCTTCAACAGCGGAGAGGAAATCGGGTTCCTGTTTCGCTTCCTTGCCATCCTGCCCAGTTATATGGAGAAACCGCTTCCGTCCGCTCGTTCGGGAAAAACTGAACGACACCGGAACTGCTGGCACACCGACTAGCTTCTCTCTTTCCTCGGCCATCTTCCATTCACTATCTAGTCCTCACCCCGCTTCCGATCACGTGGCGTTCCGTGGCACCCTGGGAAACGGAGTCCTTTAGAACGTTATCTTCTCATTCAGCGCTCGAAACCGGGAGAATTAGACATTACAACTCCCAGGATGCAGCGCAGTACAGTTAACTCGCTACGGGTAACTGTTGCGACTGTCCTGGAGCTTTGCGGCAGAGCGCGGGGATACGTTTTCGGTGACGCGTGTTGTGTAACTTGCATTCGAAATCCGAAGGTATTTTAAGAGTTACCACAGTCACCAGCCATACCTAAGGGAAAATGGGACGCTCCTCCAAAGACAAACGTGATATTTACTACCGTCTGGCCAAGGAAGAAGGGTGGCGAGCTCGTAGTGCATTCAAACTTCTTCAGCTGGATGAAGAATATCACTTATTTAAAGGTAGGGAAAAAATATGCTCGCAAATTACATCATAAATTGGCCACAAAGCTGGCTGAAGAATTCTGGGAGTTGAAGTCCACAAGTCTTAAAGTTGCCAAGGTTGAGAACCCCTGATCTACTATTTTCCAGATGTATCATACTAAAGTATAATTCCATCCCCCACCAGTGCTTTGAAGGGGCTGCATTGGAAGGTATGTATGAGCACTGAGGCCAAAGACACATTTTAGATCCATGGCTTATCCCATGAACCTATCAAAGGGATTTAACACTTTTAGCTATTATCTTTCTTTCAAGAACATAAGGGTCATACATGATCTTCTCTATATTGTTGAAAGAAAAATCTTCAGGTCCAGTCCAAGCCAGGAATAAGCAAAATGGAGGCTGTTTGGAAAGAAGGTTGTTGTTTATTTTGTTGCCAGAAACTTCAGTGATAGCAGCATGTTTCTGGGGTGGCTGACAAAATGGAGCTGGGCGTGGTGGGTTTTTATACCTTCTTGGACTTTTGTGTTTGGAGTTGTTCCTGTGGCATTGTATTTGAGCCTATTCTTATGCAATAAACTTTGACCTGAGGTTGAGTGTGCCTTTTGGTATTCTAATGGTGGGTTAATCCTATTATGTCGTAAAAGTCATGTCCTGCTTCCCTGGGGCTGGGGCTGATGGCTATATCCTATGTTGGATTTTTTGGGTGAGGGGTTGCTGGTTCTAATCCTATCACTCTGCTCTTATTAGCTATCAAATCTTGCTCCAAGGGATTTCAAAAGATTCTATTTTGAATGGGCTTCTGCAGGTAATATTTGCTTGTGAATGGGGCCTCAGTCTTTCTGAATAGGATTATCAAATCTGCTTTTCTGCCTTTAAGATCCTTTGGGGAAATATAATATTCTACCTTTTTTTAATATTCCCCCAAATATTTCCTTCTCTAGAAGGGTGGGTGGGTGCTGACTTACAACATTATCTTCACAATAGTCCTGAAAGTCAGCTGGATTGAGAGATAATAACAGACCAAAAGTAATTCAGGAATGGTCAAGTAGAGATTTGAACTTGGATCTCCACATTCTTAATCCTAACTCTATAAGCATTAGCATCTTTCCATTAAAAGAAGAATGGCTTTACCATGTGTTGTGGATCCTAATTTCATGGAGTTAAGATTGCTACAGAAGACAGAATATAAATAATTATCAATCAGTCCTTATGTTTCAAGATTTATGAAATTGTACTTCAAGCCTCATACATTAACTGTGATGATTACTTTGAAATAAGCAAGCTATCCAGGAAAGAAATATTACCACTGAACATGTGCAGAAAGCTACTTGTTCACAGCAAAAATAATGCTATTTGGGAGGCAGAGATAAGCCCTCTGGAATTTTTACGAATTTTACAAATTGTTTATAAAATTTTACAATTTTTTTTACGAATTTTTACAAAGCATACTTGGTGTCACTTTTATGTTTTGTGGTTTTCCTCCTGACAGTTGTATTGCAATAATGCAATTATTTCTTCTTCTTTTGCCCTTTCCAGGTGTCACCCGGGCTGTAGATCTTTGTGCAGCACCTGGTAGCTGGAGTCAAGTTCTCAGCCGAAAGCTCAAGTAAGGAAACTATTTGCCTTCAGGGTGGTGGAAGGTTATGCCTCTCAGGGAGAGAACAACATCATCCTACTTTCTCCTCTTTCCCTTTCTCCAGAGGAGAAGATCCCAAAAATGCAGATATCAAAATAGTGGCAGTAGATTTGCAAGCCATGGCTCCATTGCCAGGAGTCATTCAAATCCAAGGGGACATCACCAAGGTACGTGTTATCTAATGAAGCCGTATAGGAAATAACCCCATGTTCTGCTCCCATCCTAACCCAGGGCAGAATATGAGCCCTATTTTTTTTTTTTAAAAAAATCCCCCTTGTTCTTCTTTGTCCTCTTCTCTTTCTAGGTTTCAACAGCTCAGGAAATCATTCATCATTTTGAGGGGCAACCAGCCGATCTGGTTGTATGTGATGGAGCCCCTGACGGTAGGTCTCAACCTTATCACGGATTACCAACTTTGGCAGGCTGACATCTGTTTTCTTGTAGAATGGGGAGAAGCTGCATTTGGTAGCCATAATGAATGTTTCTTTTGCTCTTGCAGTGACTGGACTCCATGATATAGATGAGTACATCCAAGCCCAACTGTTGCTTGCTGTAGGTATATTCTAATTTTATTCCCATGTCTGATGACTAAAGCAAACCACATAAGATGCTACTGAAGGTTGTTTTTTTTTTCTAAATTTCTTCCTCTTTTCCAAAGTATAATGAGATAGTGGTAGTTCTGTTGCCATAGAAACACCAGCAGATCCTAGAACTGTACTTAAAAATACTTCATCCGAATTAGCCATCCCACTGATGTTCTTTTTTCCTCTTTTATCCAGGCCTTGAACATTACTATGCATGTCTTAAAGAAAGGGGGGACATTTGTAGCTAAGGTGAGCCATGCAGATGAAGAATATCATTGGATGTAACAAAGCACTTCTGGGTATCACTTATTCAAGCCTGCTTGTATCCAGCAGCACAGCAAAGTGAATAGTAGTTTTCCAACACTAGTTCTTGCCTTAGAGAATTAACTGATTCAGTGCTGAAGCAAATGTGGTGGATTTCAGTGGGCAAGTGCAGTCCGAATCTGCTGTCAGTCAGATCAAGGTGGATTTCACCTATTTCAGCAACGATCTGGGAAACAGCAGGTACTTCCAAAACTTAATTAGCAAAGTAACTTTGATAGGACTTCAGATCATGTGCAAACTTATTTGCCCATGCTCTCTTGGGCTGTTGGGAGCTGTTGGTCACCAGTATCCAAAGAGTTGCAACTGTATGACTTGTATCGTTCGATGAAGACCTCTGAAAGTTTCAGTACTGTATTTTGCCATTTCCATTGTAATTGATGGGTTGGTGATCTTGGAAGCACAGAACCTCAGATTGGGATGACTGCCAGAAGTACTAAATTACTGCACCTAGCTGACAGGTTACATTTCTTCTGGAGGTGCACTCGATTTCTCTCTCTGCCTCTGCTCCTGGATTCATTATACCCCTAAGAACTCCTTACTTCTCATTCAGTTTCTGTAGTTTGTGTGACAATGTAACAACGCAGCTAATCCAAGTGTGATGTAGCATTTTGTTCTCCCATTTCAGATATTCCGAGGGAAGGATGTCACTCTTCTCTATTCCCAGTTGAAGATATTCTTCCCTGATGTGACATGTGCCAAACCCCGAAGTAGTCGCAACTCTAGCATTGGTGAGTAACAGTTTCTTACATGACTGCTTCTTGCATGCATATTGACCATTTTTTGTTTCATGGGGAAACGTGCATCAAATCTGACAGAATTGGAAAGCTTTAATGGAATCATAGATATGCTGTTACTTTGGGTAGCTCATTTTGGATTCATTGATAACTGGAAAAATGGGATATATTGGACTTGCTTACATTTAATAAGGTGTTAACATTTTTTTCACTATAGTTACTTTATGTATCTAAATTTTATAGCACTTAAACTGGCTTTGCATTTAATCATTTTTTTATTCAAAGTAAGAAAGCCTGGTGAACTTTTTTTAAAGGTGAAATTATGTTTCTCTGTTATGCTAAATCTCATTCTTTTGTTTATATTGGGATACTGGGATTCATAAATATAAATATTGATATGGTTATAGGTTATGGTTGAGATGTGGAATGTTTATTTCAATAGGACAAATTGCTATTTGAGGTGAGCTTTTTTGGAAGTATTGCTATTTATAATGGGGAAAAATACTGTATATATATATACTTGTATTTTGTGAAGAGAAAAGGCCTCTGTGATGAGTTAAATTTTGGGGTTTTTTTATTTTGTTTGTGTAAGGCTATTTTATGCTTTTAAATGGGATTTTATTACAGAAACATTAAGATATGGGTTGTTAATATATGTTAATGCTAATATTTTAGAGCTCTGGATGTTTTGCAGATAATCAGATTGGAAATGATGTTACTTAGCTATTGATAAGAAATAAGATCTGGGATAAAGAGTTTTATATTCATTAACTGAGAGGAAGTGAAAAAAAATTGTAGAGGATGGGAGGTCATAGGGGGAGAGGCTATTTATTTTGCTTTTCTTACTTTCTTGCACTTTTGTCCTTTTTTCCTTTAATTGTATTATTTTTATTGCTCATTTGAAAACTTAATAAAATCCTAGTTTTCATCTCAAAATAAACATCCATCTATTTCCAGGCAAATAGTTGAAAAACTGAGCCGTTCTAGAAGGAGGATGTCAACCATGCTATAAATAATCTGTGAATTTCCCCTGATCACATATATTACCCATGAACTGGACATATTTTTTCTTCCTCTTTGATCTTCTAAAACAGCGGTTCTCAACCTATGGGTCACGACCCCATTTGGGGTCGATCGACCATTTCACGGGGGTCGTCAAACCATGCTGTCCGCCATTTTTTTTCCCTTTTCCCTAGCTGTCCTTTTTTTTTTTTGCATCATATCGTAGAAATCCCTGCATCTTCCTCGCTTCTCCGGCTTCCCAGCCGCTTCTCTCTTTGTTCTGGCCCCTCCCCTCGCCGCCTGCTGCGCTCTCCAGGTTTCTGTTTTGGGCTCGTCTCGCCACTGCCCCCTCCCTCACTTCTGAGCGCCGCCCCTGCCTCCGGAGCCGCCCCTCCCCTCCGCCCGCTGCCCTGGTCACGCCCCCTTTGCGCGCTCCACTCCCTGCTTGCTTCTCTCCATTCAGCGCTGTTCGCGCTCTGCTCCTCGTAGCTGCCAACGCCGCCTCCTCAGCATGTCCCCGTGCGGCGCTCCTGCTGGCGACTGGTAGGTTGAGCGAGAGAGACTCGGTCTTTGTGGTGTGTTTGGCGTGTGCCTTGGGGATGGAGGGCGCCTAAAGCCGGCCACGGAGTGAGGAAAGCGGGGCCGGGACAATCTTCTGGAAGCTGAGGCAGGCAGGAGCCATGGAAGTGCAGTCGGTATCTGAGCCGTCGGTGGCTTCTGAGCGCCGCCCCTGCCTCTGGAGCCGCCCCTTCCCTCTGCCCGCTGCCCTGGTCACGCCCCCTTCACGTACTCCACTCCCCGCTTGCTTCTCTCCATTCAGCGCTGTTCGTGCTCTGCTCCTTGTAGCCGACCGCCCACAGATTGTGGCATCTGGAGAAATTAAGGTCCCCCTTGTTACCGGGAGGTATCACCTGTAAAATCTGGAGCGCCTGGTTGGCAAAGGGCAAGCCGGCAAAGTAGGCTGGAGGGGCAGCTGAGGACACTGTGTGTGCTCTGCTCCTGCAGCTGGTTAAGCAGACTTTGGTCTCCCTGGGAAAGAGCTTGGGTTCTGGGTGGCAGAGGAGGGTGTTGTTGCCTTCAGAAGTTGAGAGGGGGCACGGCCTGTCGGTCTTGGGTTGAACGGCGTGGATGATTTGCAAGCTGGGATGTCCACACGGGAGAGCTCATCTATCATGTGGGTTTTCTTGAACTCCGATCTTTAGGCTCCTGGCAGAATGCGTAGCTGGCACACTGGGCGTTTTGGAAATTGCTACTGGTGGGCTTCTTCTAGGTGGGTGGTAAGAAGCATTTGCCTCATGGTGGGAAAACTGGCCTTTGATACAGAGGCTTGGTGTGGTTTTTAAATCACCCCTTTCAACATCCCAAAGCCTTCAAGATGTTTACACACAGTTGATTGGTCTTGCCAGAGTTCATCAGGTGCCTAGTTTGGCATAAAGGGGAGCCCTTTGCAAGCAACAGTGATATAGTATTACTAATGGATTTTTATTTTTTAAGCATAGTGATAAAATCCTTTCTTGTCTGAAGGGTTGTTTTAAAGAGCTTTCTTTTTCTTTTTTCTTTTTGACTTTGTTCTCTTCCAAAAGAAGCTTGTGATGCATGGTTTACACTTGGCAACTTTTTCATCAGTAAATCTTGGCTTAAGTTGAGACTCTTTTGACTATTTTAAAAGTAATTCCAGTCACCTTTGTAGTTTTCCTAGAAATATCCAGAGAAATGGTTTCTTTTCTAATTACAACCTGTGTCATTTGGGGGTGGCCATGTCCACCAGATACAGAGCTGCAGATACCCAGAATTGGTTCTGCAACCTTCCATTGTCTCCCACTGACTCAGATCCACTTAAAAAATATTCCTCTACTCTGCTTTTTTCCAAGTACAAACAAATCATCAAAGAAATCAGCTTGGACTTTGGAAGGAGGTGGCATCAGTATGTTGATGGCATTTTGCTTGCCTTGTGTTTGGCCCAGAATCAGTGTCTGAGATCAATAAGGGGTTGGGAGGGAGCCAGTCAACTAGCTGAGCTGATTGTGCAGTCAAATGGTGTCAGTCTGCTTTCCTTTCCTCCTGAATGAATCTTCTTCACCTGGATGCCCTCTTGATGTGTGGATTAGAATTTTCCTCAACTGATGCTATCAACTGGTGATCTGGAGATACAGATCTTTGATACAGTTTTGGTAACTTCTGCAATGTGCTGCCTATGACTTCTGGTTTGTGGTTTGGTGATCTCTGTGTTTTCTTGCAGATGTTTCATTACCAAACTAGGCAACATCAAACTAGGAAATACCGTATTTTACGGCCTATAAGACAACCCCCAACTTTTGAGAAGATTTTCAGGGTTTAGAATCCTAAACCCTGAAAATCTTCTCAAAAGTTGGGAGTCGTCTTATATGCTGGAAAATACGGTATTCCATTTCTAGTTTAAGTTTCTGTTACTACTAAACCTGTTTTAAGACTTTATCAATTTACAATTTCCATAATCAAATATTGTTTTACTTCAACAGATTATCACTTCAATTATCTCTTCCAGATATGTTCAAGTTCTTAATCTCTCTCATCCCTCTTTTAATCACCAGTTTCTTTTTTTAAAAAAAGAAACAATGTTAAACCTTACCTCATTTCAATTCATTACACAAACTTCAAATCACATCCAAATAATTATTTACATTGTGATTCAGAACAGTAGCAAAATTACAGTTATGAAATAGAAACTAAAATAATTTTATGGTTGGGGGTCACCACAACATGGTGGCCACGCCCACTTGGTGGCCACACCCACTTGGCCACGCCCCTGGGGATCACCAAAACATGGGGAACTGTATTATGGGGTCACGGCATTAGAAAGGTTGAGAATCACTGTTCTAAAATAAAAAAAATATTTTGTGGGTGTAGAATAAAGCATACATACTGAGATCTTAAATGCAAACCAATTGTATTGGCATTCAGTTCTGAGTGGGAAAACATAATTCTTTTGAGACCTAATTTGTATCTGTATCTTTTAATTTCTGAATAGTTTTTCTGGATTTAATTCAGTGACTTTGGTCCCTGTTTGCTTCAATACAAAAAACTCCCATATTTTACCCATGATTCCATTATATTTTTAAGAGGTATAATTTTTAATTTATTTGTACGTATAATTGTAGACTTGCCATTTAGTGTTACCATCACATCTCACTTCTGTAGCCTTATGCCTAATTCCTAAGTGTGAAAGGATCTGAGTCAGGATAATTCATAAAAATAATGGGGGTTGAAGTCCACAAGTCATAAAAGGGCCAAGTTTGAAGACCCCTGCTGTACAGTATGTGTACTGCTTCAGTGCAGAGTGTAGCTTTATTTTAGGCAGATAGAGGTAAATTATTTGCACTCTTCTGTGACTTAATTGAGGGAACTGAAGAAGAGGCATGCAAAGCCTTAACTTCCTTTCCATTTTCAGAAGCCTTTGCTGTTTGCCGAAACTATAGTCCCCCTGAAGGTTATGTGCCAAACATGTCCAATCCCCTATTGGATCATTGTTACGGTAAGAAACCTTGAAGAGAAGAGGGTATTGTTGATGACGATATGCTGGGAAATGTGGGAGAAGTATGCTGAAAAAAGGGGGTGAATGGTTCAAGTTATTTGTAGGAACATTGTGAGTGATGAGATTCTGGGAGTGATTGATGCCATTCTCTTGAGAAGTAGCAGATTTCCGTACCCTAAAGGCTTCTAGGCAGAAGGTGGATGGCCATCTATCTGAGATGCAATACTAATTGGTTCCCTGCATTGGAAAGAAGTTGGCCTAGATCAGTGTTTCTCAACCTTGGCAACTTTACGATGTGTGGACTTCAACTCCCAGAATTCTCCAGCTAGCATTGCTAGCTGGAGAATTCTGGGAGTTGAAGTCCACACATAGTAAAGTTGCCAAGGTTGAGAAACACTGGCCTAGATGATCTTGACTGTATGGTCCTTGATTAATTGCTGCTGCTGGGAATTAAGGAGGGGCTTATGCTATTCTTTTTCTCGGGGAACTTTGAGCAGCAACTTGTTTGGTATCTTGAAATCAGTTGAAACATCTTGAGAAACTAAAAGTCGAGGAAAGAATCTTTGGTGAAAGAAGGAAGCTTCTTGGGTGGAGGAACCAGAAAGCAAATTATACTGGCTCAATTTTGCTGTTTCCAACCAGCAAGAGATTAACCTGGGCAGTTGTTGCTGTCCAGACCTTAATTGTGAGCCTAGATTATAATGCAGTTTAATGTAAACTGCCCTCAATATTTTAGGGAAAATTAGACAACCTTTGAGGTACCTTGGTTCAAAACCTGTTGCCCAGCAATGCACCATTTTACCTAGTTAAAGGGTACACACAGACAAATATGAGAAGTTAGGAAGGAGGAGGGAGAAAATTTGCTTATTGTTTCTTTAAACAAACATCAGAACACAAATTGCCACAAAAACTACCTCTGCCCTAAAAATTTTCCTAAGAAAATTTTTGGATTGCAAGAAACTTCCTCAATTGTGGAAGAGAAGCACAAGTAGAACAAATCTATGAACATTTAGGCAAGGACAATAATTAGAAGGAGGTCCTGTGGCAGGCAAGTGTGTAAAGACAGTAATATTTGTCTTCTTGCTTTTGTGATCTCTCTCCACTACAGATGTGGATTTTAATCAGCTGGAAGGTCCCAATCGGGTCATTGTCCCTTTCCTGGCTTGTGGCGATCTGAGTGCTTATGATTCCGATCGGACCTACCCGCTACAGGTAAGACCTGGTGCCCTGCTGGGGTAGCAGGTGATCTGGAAATAAGCAGAGATGGCCCATCCAAAAAGTCATTTTCACATGAACCAGACTTGTTGAGCTTTTATTTGTGAAAAATGTAAATCCAGTAACTAAGCAGCAGGTTTGAATAGATAGATGCAGATCCCATTCTTTGTCCAGCCTCGGAAGTAATATTTGCAACCCTTTTCTCCAGCAAAGGGGTGGTGGGGGTACCTACAGTTAGTGCCAAGTGTTTGAATCCACTCACAGGACAAGAGCTCTGGTGCCTTAGAACAGCCCCCCCCCCAACCTTTTGGGCACCGGGGACAGTTACACGGAGAGAGGTTTTTCCATGGGCTGGAGGGGACATGGTTTCATGCACTGCCTGCATCCCACAGATGGGACTTTGCTTGTTTGCATGGCCCGATTGCATGCATGACGCAGACCGGTGCTGGTCCATGGACTGGGAGTTGGGGACCCCTGCCTTAGAACTGTTGTCAAGGAAGTCTGACAGCAGGCAGAGAGAAAGTTGAAAAAGAAGTAATGTTGGGAGTCCGGCGTTCCAACCAGGAGCAGCTTCCTAGATGAGCTAATGTAAGCCTTTCTCTTTCTCCCATGGGGTCAGCTGGATCCTGAGAAGGAGTATACCTACGTGCCCCCGACCCAGCCGCCTATCCGTCCTGCCTACGAAGAAGCCTGCTTCTTAAAGAAACACAACCTCCTTACCAAGGAACAAGGGCCCCACCCTCAGCTTTCAGTGCCAGGGGCTTCAAATTTTCCTTCAGAGACTGAGGTCGTAGATGCCCTGGAGGAACTGTCAATGTAACACAATCACAGGATTGTGTTACACTGACCCTCTGTCAGGTTGAAAGACTACATTTTATCTTCTGAAGGAGCAAAGATAGAAAAGATGAGCTTGTCTGGAGAGTTGGACCTTTGAGGGTGCTTGTTCTCAGGACACATTAGTACTACAACAGGCCTTCGGAGTCATACTGAAATGCAAAAGAACTTTGCCCTTCCAATATATACACATAATCCTAGACAACCTGGCTATCCAGCAGCAGACTTCAGAAGGAGACTGCATATAACAAGAGATTGGCCAGGGCTTTCGTGCAGGACCATCATGTTAGACAGCCTGGTTGTTACAGAGCAGCTTGAGAATCTTGCCTCTTTCATTCCCACTTCCTGCCTTCCCCCCCCCCCTTTTCCAAAGGGGAGAACTTGTAATGGTTGAAACCACGGTCACTTCTTCTTCGTCCCTTTTTCAGTTTGTCCTACTCCAAGATCTCCAGATCTGCATGAGAGTGACAATTGAAGCAACCACAGAGATGGAGCGCTTTTGCAGGGCTCTTTATCTCAATCATAGATACTGAAAGTCAGCTAGGAAGGGGAGTGTAGTTTCACTCCAGATCAGTGGTTCTCAACCTTCCTAATGCCGCGAGCCTTTAATACAGTTCCTCATGTTGTGGTGACCCCCAACCCAAAGGGATCTCCAAGCCCGTACCAACGCCACCCATTCACCCACTGCCCCCAGGGCTCAGCGTGCCTTGCCTGTCCTCGCCTCACTTCCAAAGATTGCTGGCCTGCCCGGCTCCAGCTGATCGGGGAAGGGGCGCAGGAAGGCCACTACGCTGGCTCTGCCCAGCCTGGTTGGAGAAGCACCCAGGCGGGGAGAGGGGGAGAGAGAGAGAGAGAGCCAAGAGGGCGACAGCACCGGCAGAGCTTAGGTCAGCCTCCTCCGTGGAAAGGGCCGCAAAGCAGCACAGCCTCCCTTAGGAGATGTCGACAGAAACGAATCTGGCACTGCAACGGCCCCCAGCTTGAAACTGTGCGGATACGGATAGAGGAGCGGTATCTCGGCTCCTAAGACCATCGGAAATATGTGTTTTCCTAGTTAGGCGACCCCTGTGAAAGGGTTATTCGACCCCCAAAGGGGTTGGTCTCGGCTCCTAAGACCATCGGAAATATGTGTTTTCCTAGTTAGGCGACCCCTGTGAAAGGGTTATTCGACCCCCAAAGGGGTTGCGACCCACAGGTTGAGAACCACTGCTCCAGACAGTAATAAGCCTATTGAGGTAACTGAAACATTGCATCTTTGTCAGTTCTTTTCTAAAGTGAGAAAATGGATAACTTGAATGCTCGTTTAATGTCAGATCTAGGGATGAAAACTGCGCATGAGCTTGCTCTTGTTAATTTAAAGGATGTTTAACTTAATTTCTGGTTAGTGTGCACCTTTTCCTATTGTATTGCTCAAAACTGCAGCATTTATTTTAATAAAAAATTATCATTTCTTCAGTGCTTTCTTCAGTACAGACCAGCCAAAATTTCTCCTTTCCCTCCCTTCTTAGACTAAGTAACTTAACAGGTTCCAGGAAGATATTCAGCGTGGCCTGTGGCCAAGACTTTTAATCAGCAATTTTCTTCATGACTTGATCAAATATTCCTAATTTCTCTTGCTCAGCTTCTTTTAAGTGCCTCTACCTTAATGACAGCAACAATGGATTATGTGCCAATTTTTCTCTCAAACAAAGCACATACAAAAGTATAGTCTTCAGATTAAATGCAAATTCCTAGGTTTTCTCAGTGTGTTGAATCCTATCCTCTTGTACAAACCTGGGTTTGTGTGGTGCATGAAGCCGTAAAGTAGCCAGCCGTATTTTAGTGTAATGAGTCCTGCAAACAAAGAGTTGTACAATGTTGAACAAGAACGGCCTTTAATTTCCTATGCCAGTTGAAAAATTCTTCACAAGAAAATAAGTTAGGCTTCCAGAAAGAGTAAGGAAAAGGAGAAGTATAAAGAGGTTACAGGGGAAAAGGACAATGGCTCTATGTTCCCAACATGTCTTCACAATCCACCCCTGAGGCAGTTTAGCCATGGTTAGAACAAAGTTTCTCCACCTAATACGGAAGCGCTGAAATCTCCCACAATATTATATTTCTGGGCATATCTCCACACAGATGCACATTCTTGCCTGGTCATACCTAGAGTTCAGTATATCTCCACATTAGTCTGTATGCCTTGACGTTATGCATACCTCTGAATTCATCTGTCCCTGTGTCTCTGACCTCTAAGGATGGTGGCTATACCGCAGAGGCTGCATTTGCTTCCATTTTGCTAACGTGGGATTGAATTTGGATTTCACTTGATGCTTCAGTTCCAGGTTGTTGTAGGCTTAACCTAAGTCCCTCTGTCTTCAGGGCTCCTCCTCTCTGGCAGCCAAGCCCCCAGTTTTGCTGCTGTCTGTTCGCAGGCTCCTTTACAATGAAATCAAAGCGGTCTAGGGGAGAATGTTCAATTGTACAGAAAGCCTCATCACAGAGATAGCCAGGGTTTGTTCCCTCCACAGATACACCATCAGCAGGACTACCACGACCAGATGGGCCTTCCTGGGTCTGGGAGGCTTGATGGTGGATGACCTGCTGAGCTTCCATGGAAGGTTCAACTCTTCGGAAAGAATAATGAGCAAATATGCCAATAAGGAACATCTCAATGGCCAAAGCATAGTAGTAGATCACTGGAAAGATAAAAGAGAAGTATGAAGATAGTGATGGTAGCCCAGAGAAAGGATGTTATTTGCTGATCTCTCAATTCCCTCTAGGAGTGTAACCACACAACTAGAGGATATCAGGTTAAGGGAATACGGTCTTTGTCAGGGATGGTGAACCTTTTAGAGACCTGAGTGCCCAAACTGCAACCCAAAACCCACTTATGTATCATCGGGTGCCAGGTGGGCGTGACAAATTGGGTGGGTGTGGCCAATTGGGTTGGCATGGCTGCGGTGGTAACGGCAGACTGGGTGGGACTAAAAAGTTCAATCAATTCCAACTTTGTGAGATCTTTTTTTTTTCCCTTGAGAAGTTGAAATTGATTGATTGATTTAACCTTTTTTTTTTTTTTTGCACACAGCGGTGGAGGCCTAAAGCGAAAAGATTTTATAAAACCCAGCTGAAGGCCTAGAATTGGGGTGATGGCATGTGTGCCCACAGAGAGAGCTCTGCGTGCCACCTGTGGCATGCGTGCCATAGGTTCGCCACCACGGGTCTATGTGTTTTGATTTCTCACAAATCCTGAAAATGGGGTGGTGTGTGCAAGTCAGCTTCCTTTTTGTAAAAGTAGCCACAAAAATACTTTTGAAGTGTGTGGGCAGTGCCTAAGGAAAACAGAAAAGATCTTGCAGAACTTCTCTATTTGTAGAACAAATAAAGCTACGACAAATTCTTCAAAAAAGGCGTTATGCGCTTTATAACTTCGACAAATCGAGATCTTAAGCTGTACTCTTGAACTATTCATCAAGAGGCAGGCACCTGCATAATCCTTAGAAAGGAGTAGAATCAGAGCTTCTGTCCTTTTTCTGCAACTCCAAGATACAAGGCAAGGTGGCACATTGCTGCTGCTACCCATGCCCAGTGCTTTTTTTTTTAAAAAAAGAAAAAGGTGCCAGAACTCACATACATCATACAACCCGCCTTGCTACCCTACAAGATTCCATCCAAAAAAGATGCCAGAACTCTGTTCTGGGCGTTCTATGAGAAAAAAAGCCCTCCCTCCCATCTGCGGAAAAACCACTGTCCACGGAACTGGTCCTTGGCGCCTTCCAAAAGGGCCTCAAAACCTGGCTATGCCAATAGGCTTGGGGTTCTGATGGAGGTGTTTCATGCTGGAGGTGGTTAGTGGATTAAGAAGATCCCAGCTCCATCTTGATCGCATACTGCAGTGGTTCTCAACCTTTCTAATGCCGCGATCCCATAATATAGTTCCCCATGTGGTGACCCCCAACCACTTATATATCACCGGGTGCCAGGGGCGTGGCCAAAGAAAAGGGGGAAAAAATGGCGGACAGCCTTGTTTGGTGACCCCCGTGAAATGGTCGTTCGACCCCAAATGGGGTCCCGACCCACAGGTTGAGAACCACTGGCATACTGGTTCCTAGTTTACCCAATTTTTGTTATTTTTAATGTTTAACATTTCTAAGCTCTTAATGTTTTTATTTTATTCTTTTTATGATGTTGGAAAGTGAAATGGGTGGCATACAAATTTAATGTATGCATGTATGTTTGCTTGCCTAACTTGCAAGCAGCCCAGGTTCGAATCTCAGAAGGGTATGTCTGGCTGATGAGAGCTAATTAGCTCAAAATAGCTATTCCAGTCTCCCTTAATTCTTTGCTAGCAATCCAAAAAAATTTAAAATGTATGTATGTATGTATGTATGTATGTATGTATTGGTATGTTTAAGCTCCTCATTTTTCAACTGCTAAAGGAAAAAAACCTACAGTATAACCAGCTAACGAAGGCACAGAAAACACTCTTGCTAAAATTGGCCAAAGTCTGCCAGTTGTTTGCTGCTGTATCGTCAGAAAAACATCTCTAAGTCCATCCATTCCACCTATAAACCACGTGACTCATGGAGATGACTTACTTTGGGAGCGGGTAACAGGTGAGAGAGAAGGGCTGCAAGGAATGGCACCTAAGGCTCCCATTGTTTCCACGATTCCACTCTGCAGCCCGCAAAGGACAAGCACCAAAATGATGCAAACAAACTTGTAGCGCAGGTTGTAGCCCGCGAGGGCTGGCTTGGTGGCCTTGTAAAAGAGCAAATAGCCATAGAAGGAGAGGAAGGTGGAAATGGCTATGATGACATTGATGTAGGAATTGGGATTGGTGTAGCCCACCTGGAAGAGAAAAAGTCATGACACACTATGGGTCTTCTCACTTGCGACCCACAGAAAGGCATAAGTTGATTTTAACCCTCCTGAATTTGAAAGGCAGGCCAAAAAACTTTTGGCTTAAGAAAGTTCCTGAACATTATCTCTCTAGTCTAGAGCAACCCTAGGATATTGTGCACAGTTATTCTATAAGAAAAGTCTTCTGTTTTTCAACATGCTAAGACTATTAAAAGTATTAGTTTCTTCCAAAACTCTGTAATATATCTAAGAAGAGGATGGATTTGTTTTGTTACGTTTACCTTTTTACTGGAGCTAAAAACTGTTTAATCAGTTATAAAACTGGCCACTTGAACCTGCAGGGGTCTTTCCTTCTTCACTGTTTTTGGATTAGCGTTTGTCTGAAATGGTATAGGGTTTCCCGCCTGAGCAGGGGGTTGGACTAGATGATCTCCAAGATCCTTCCAACTTTATTATTATTATTATTATGGATCATCGCACAGTCAGACTGGATTTGGCATTTTGTCTACCTATCGAGTCCTTACCCAGGACCTGGGATAGGCAGTTGTGGATGTTTGATGGTATTACAGATATCGTCGCAGGATGGAGGCAGTTCCTAATAAGGCCGCCTTTTGCAATTGACTAATAGCGAATTTGTCAATGCCAATGGTGTTCAAGTGGTGCTCCAGTTGTTTTGGGATTGCACCCAAGGAGCCTATGACTATTGGTACTACCCTTGCTTGCTTTTGCCACAGTCTTTCTATTTCTATTTGTAGGTCTTTGTATTTTGTTATCTTCTCCAGTTCTTTCTCTTCTATTCTGCTATCTCCAGGCACTGCCACGTCCACTATCCAGAGATAGCAGATTATTATTATTATTATTATTATTATTAATCATCGCACACTCAGCCAGATATTCAGACTGGATTTGGCATTTTTGTCTACCTATTGAGTCCTTCCCAAGGACCTGGGATAGGCAGATGTGGATGTTTGATGGTATTACAAATATCGTCGCAGGATGGAAGCAGTTCCTAGTAAGGCTGCCTTTTGCAATTGACTGATGGCGAATTTGTCAATGCCAATGGTGTTCAAGTGGTGCTCTAGTTGCTTTGGGATTGCACCCAAGGCGCCTATTACTGTTGGTACTACCCTTGCTTGCCTTTGCCACAGTCTTTCTATTTCTATTTGTAGGTCTTTGTATTTTGTTATTTTCTCCAATTCTTTCTCGTCTATTCTGCTGTCTCCAGGCACTGCCATGTCCACTATCCAGACTTTTTTGTCTTTCTTATTGACAATTGTTAAGTCCGGCTTCTTCTTCTTCTTCTTCTTCTTCTTCTTCTTCTTCTTCTTCTTCTTCTTCTTCTTCTTCTTCTTCTTCTTCTTCTTCTTCTTCTTCTTCTTCTTCTTCTTCTTCTTCTTCTTCTTCTTCTTCTTTTCTTCTTCTTCTTCTTCTTCTTCTTCTTCTTCTTCTTCTTCTTCTTCTTCTTCTTCTTCTTCTTCTTCTTCTTCTTCTTCTTCTTCTTCTTCTTCTTCTTCTTCTTCTTCTTCTTCTTCTTCTTCTTCTTCTTATTATTATTATTATTATTATTATTATTATTATTATTATTATTATTAGCCAGGGAGTAGAAGAAAAAGTTCAGTGAGGAGGGAAAATCTTTAATAGCCTTGGGATGCAGATTTACTAATACAGGAAGGGATTCAATGGAGAAACTTGAAAAGGAGCCTTCCACACTATAATATGGCATTTTGTGGCATTCCACAGCTGTCAATTATATACATTACTTTCAAAATGAGACAACTACGGTATTATCCACAACATCAATATAGAAGTATAGTTGATCTCAGATTGTTTTGTTCAGCCAAATCTTGGTGATAACCAAGACAAGCTTCATTGCTCCGCAAGATGTAATACCATGTTAATTATCTCAATCCAATGGAAATGTCTATCAACCAAACATGTAAGATAAATTATTTCCACCCACCCACGGAAAAAGCCTCTTGACCATTTTCTAGTTCAGAGGTCCCCAACCTTTTGGGCACCAGGGACCGGTTCCGTGGAGAAAGGTTTTTCCACGGACCGGAGAGTGCATGGTTTTGTGTGCTGCCTGCATCCCACGGATGGGGCTTTGCTTGTTTGTGCAGCCCAATTGCTGGCATGCCAAGGCCTGGTACCGGTCCACAGACCAGGGGTTGGGGACCCCTGCTCTAGTTAACAGGAGTTCTCTCTTTTGCTCATGGTCTATGAATTTCAGGGCCCAAAATTACTCACAGCACCGTAGTCATATTCGTCATCAGTCCAGAGGATAAGGGTGATGAAGAAGAGGATGGTCCGGATGAGGGAGAGCTGATACACGGCCACAGTCATACATCGCAAGTTTGCTCTGCCAGGGTGGGTGAGGGGGACAGAGAGAAGAAGGTCAAAGAGCGATTTGCTATGTGGTAAAAGAGGAGGGAAAGTAAGGAAGGCTAAAAATGCCTCTTACTGATTGGCAGCAATCTCAGGAAGGCAACAGCAGCAGCAGCATGGAAAAGGGTTCGGAGAAACGCGCTGCCCTGCCAGTTGCTGGACCATTCGTTCTGAGCCGCCAAAGAAATCCCGGATCAATGCAAGGAACTTCCAGAGGGTGATGGAGTGGTATCTGCAGCAACAAGAATTGGAACATTATGTAAAAAGTACACCAGCTAGGAGGTAAAGAGGAGATCTGAGTGGCCTGTTTCAGCTTCTCTGGGATACCCAGACTGAAATATGGAATGTTTATTTTCAACACTTATTTCAACTGCTGCCCGTTTTGAAAATGGAAAATATAATTGACAAGCAATAACTATCAGGGAGATTGGTACGGCAAACTGAGGGTTGGGATGCAACTCTATGACTTCTGCTCCTATGCCTATTTTCAAGGCTAGAGAGACCTACAAAACACAATCTCCAATGAGGACTAAAGTACTGGGATGACTGACTGGCAGTAGGTCAATCTGAGATCCAATGACTAATTTCTAGTGAATTGATCCTCATGCATCTGCATGGGTAAGGTAAGAAAGACATTCATATGGTGAAGGAATTGGACTCTATCATCTAGATGGCCCAGCCATACATTTTATTATGTAAACAAAAATCAAAAGAATTGTTGTTCCGTTAGAGAGCAGATGCTTTCCATGTAGAAAGTCTCAAACATCTCCAGCAAAAACAGCAGAAAAGAACCTGTTTTGGCTCCCAATAGGCTACAGGCACTGAGAAATCAGGGCTCATATTTACATGCACGCAAGTTAGATGACTACAGATATTAACGCATGAATTTGCATACATAACCACCTTCCCCACCCAAGTTTTAACACAACTGAGTTTGCTAGAAAAAGAAAATTACTCCCATATCCCTCTTCACTTGGAAACGTAGCAGTTGCAAGTTCTTTGAAAGCCTCTTGATCCTGAGACTCGGTGACTAGAAACTCTTCAATAGGTGCAGGACACCCTCAGAAAATTCTGCAGTTACTGAGCTTCAAATATGAACATGCAGAGAATGAGCGGCTGCAGTTGTAATGTCAATAAATCAACTGTCTTTGGAGAGCTCCTATCAGTTAAAAGATGCAAAATTTGGATTGTGGACAAGCAGCTGCCCTGGTCATGAAGCTAGTTTTTCTTTTCTTTCTCTTCTTGAGAACAGAGGTTTTCAGTCTTCTCAGAGGCAGAACCACCTTTAACGCACGCATGCATTTGGAGATGTTCTGTTGTGTGATAGAAACCCATTCAAGGCTTAGCCCAGATTAGTAATATTATGGTGAGTTACAATTCCTCCCCGGTTGCAGGCTAATATTAAATGTGGCACTATCCAGGTGGGATGGGCAATAACAATCAGGAGTGATTTAGTTAAATGTGATGGGAGCTGTTAGGAAGAGCTAAAGTTGGAAAAGGCTATCCCTGACTAGGATTGGAGAACCATTAGTTTCCAAGACTAATTTGGCCAGCCAGGTTGGCCAGGTGACACACTGAGCAAGTTTCCTCTTGCAGAAGTCCACTGCTTCTACAAAGAAAGGCAAAGAATGGGTGGGGCTATACTGAGTGGCAATGCTTGCAAGCACTGCACTGAGGTCAGCCTTCTCTCATCTGAGTGCTGCCCAGAATTCTTATAATAGCTTCTGCTGGGGAAAAAACATACCTCAGGAGGGTACCCAAGATAAGGAAGGGTGACCTAAGAGCACCAACAAGTATTGGTTATGCTTCAGTTCCTTGCATTGAAGGAGAAGGCACAATACTCATTGATCAGTGGAACGACTTGCCTGTTGAAGTTGTGGGTGCTCCAACATTGGAGGTTTTTAAGAAGAGATTGGACAACCATTTGTCTGAAATGGTGTAGGGTTTCCTGCTTAAGCAAGGGGTTAGTTTAGAAGACCCCCCAAGGTCTCTTCCAACTCTGTTATTCTGTTAGATTCAAGGAAGCTAGTTTGACTCTCAGAGACAGAGTTTTTTTTATGCTGATGGCAACTTTCATGCACTGGACAACAGATAGGACTTCAGGAAGAGGAAGAGATATTTCCCTCCACATTTTCCAGTGTGCAGGAGAAATGGCTGAGAATCTAAGGCATCTTTGGATTCAATTTCCTACTTTTACTGTAAAGGATCAAGACTGAAATTTGAAGCACACTACGCTACAAGGCCTAGCTCAGATAAATAACACGGCATAATTCCATGCCTGCGGTTAGAATGCTGAAATTCCGTGCATTTGTTTTCAAGGGTGAAAACTGCTAGTACAACCATTCCTTTGATGAGCTGGAGCAGACGTTGGTGCAGTTGGAGTTTTCTGCATTTCCCACCCCACCCACCCCTCGATTGTCCCCATGCAAAGAAACTTACATGGAAGCCACAAAGTTACAGACAAAGGAAGCTCGAGGGATGTACAAACAGATGAGGGAGGTGAGGCTGAATACCTGTTTGAGGACAATATAAAGATAGATTTGTACCTTTTAAATTGTAGTTTGTCCCTAGCCAGCAAGGCACCCTACAAGTACTCCTATGCACTCTACCATTCCTGAGATTACTACGAAACACTCTTCTTTTTTGATTGCTACTCCACCCACAAAAAAGATGAACAAACATCTAGGTAGAATTTATACATGCTATTTCCCCGTAGTGTGACATTTTCACTGTCCAGTTTGACCTACTGGTATTCCGAGATGTATATTGAACCAAGTGAAGGATGGTTACAATTAGCACTCAGATCTAGTGGCTCCTGAATGAAGAGGTCGTGGTGATTTTGCTGCTATAAGCAAAGGCCACCATTCTATCTTCCAGCAACAACTGGTGTGGGTTTGTAAATAAGTGGCTCTTACTGAAGGATCTAACACAAGAAGACTTGAATCATGGCCTGTATGTCATAACCCTATTTTTTCTTGAATAAATTATGAGGAGTGATCTTGAGCTATGCTTTGCTGCAGTCCTGTTAAAAAAAGGAGCTTGCTTGTGGCAGCTGCTACTGGATACAAATTTGCTAAATAAACTACTCTATGGAGGAATTCCATGAGTTTTGTACACCTTATATTCAAGAACATATGCTTAGTGGTGGGGTTCCTTCTCTCCATTCTTACCGGATAAACTCCCAGGATCCAAAGTAAGACACTGGTGCGATGGGAACTCTTGCCATGTCGTAAGAAGAAGCCTGTTTGTTCCAGAAATAGACCAACTTGCACAAGACCCAGGAATACTGGGATTAAGAAAATCCAGATCTGAGCCTTGATAACTGTAGGAGATAGGCAAATGTGATTTGGAGAGATGAGAGCAGATTCTAATCTCCATTCCTAATTCCTGCTGGAAGTCTTATTATATTGAATTACCAGAACCTCAACTTATCCGGGCTGCAGCTTTCCACAAATTCCCCATCCTCACCTTGGAAGATCTCGGATGACAGAGGCAACTGATCGCTGATAAGGGAGCAGTTTGGGTCACGCGCCATTTTTATTTCACCTGGACAGGTACCACTCCCCAGCCAATGACTTCCTCATTTCTCATCATTAGTCACTGAATTAATCATTGACATAGGCTAAGATGGGCGTCTTGGCAACAGGGCCAAGTCCAGCTTTCTTCACCTGCCATGAATTCCTGAATGCATCCGATAGATTAAAAAACGGTTACAGTCCTAATCTTTTAGCAGTATGAATCAGTAGTAGAATACACTGCTATTAAGCTTGGAGTTTCCTCTAGAGCAGCAGTTCTCAACCTTTTCTTCACCATGGACCCCGTTTAAATACTTAATATACTTCTTCACCACCAAGACTTAACTCAAGATTTAAATAATGACATTTCTTCAAGCCTTCGCAGAACCTGTGACATTGCGACTCCTCCCAGTGGTCTGTGGACCATAGGTTTAGAACCACTGCTCTGCAGAGTAAACTACTCCTATTTGTAGAGCAGGTTTTCACAGTGTTAAGTATTACACAAGTATTACAGTATTAAGCCATACACAATCTTGAAGATCCTATTTTACAAACAGAAGTCTAAGGTCAGCTCAGCTGAAAGGATTTTGGGAGATACGTATTTTCCAATACATAGAATGTCTTTTTGGGAATATCAACCACAATAGTTGAATCTCATGGACTAATTTTGAAATGATGGTTATGATATCTAAACCTTGGATTTGTTGCCCCCTCCTCTTCATCTGCAAATAAACTGATCCAGCACACTGGTAAGGAATGAGCTTTTTTTGCTGCAATGACAGGTAGTCCTTCTCATGGGGAATATACCACCTAAAGTTAACAGTTTGTATGCATAAGAGCCCTGCCTTTGTCGTAGCAGATGTTGATTGGCTGGCTTACCTGTCTGTTGCCATACTGGCTGAGGGTGCTATTGGATTTACTGGGAGGATTTAAGAAACGGATGAGAAGCGTTTGGTGCAGAGGTTGAGTAAGGTTTGAGATAATTTTTTTGTTATCTGAAAAACTGACCTGTGTGTAAGATTTGCTGGCTGATTTATAGATTTTGTAATGTTTGTCTTATGATCAAAGATTATATGGGAGTCCAAAATTCAGGGCTCTCCTCCGTAGTTGGAATGATGGGTGCAGTTTGAGTTTCTAAATCTCAGAACGGAGAAAGCAAAGGCAAGAATCTTCTGCTACAGAAAAAAAAAGTCTTGAAAAAGATTTTTCTTTCCTTGTCTCAAATTGAAACTGAAGGATAATTCGTGTGTGTGTGTAAGATTGTCATCTGACAAAGGATAAGTAACAAAAATAATTATTAAGTAAACTGTTAGGTTTCTTTTTTATCTTTTATTGATTTTCTAATTTTACATTTAAGTATTTAAAAAGCAACATGGCGGCTGAGTTAATCAATAATTCAATGACATACAAGTATCATTAGTATAAGTCTCAAACTACCACATTAAATATTTCCTCACTTTTCCCCTTAGTATTTACTGTCTCATGTTTAAACTAATACAATTCTTATTATATTAATTAAATAAAAATAACATTCTTATATTTATCAATAATTTTTAGCTTATACATATCCTAGTTATTTTAACATTCAGTCTTTATGGACAATCAATGTCCTAATTCCTTTTTTCCCAATTTTTAGTTTCCCATTAATATTAATATTTAAATTTAACATTTAATATTTATAGTTTCCAAGTTTTAAGTAACCAAAGTTCCCTTTATCACAATTCATCACAAAGTCTAATATTCAGGATACACGTTTTATCTATTTCTCACCAACTTACATAACAACAACAATAATAATAAAAGTTGGAAGGGACCTTGGAGATCATTTAGTCCAACCCCCTGCTCAGGCAGGAAACCCTATACCATTTCTGTAAGGTGACTTTGTTCCCAGCCTCTCTAACCCTCTTAGCCTGCAATTTCGTGCCCCTCATCCACATTGCACTGCAGCCAGAGCGCTGTGAAATAGAGGGACCCTTCCAGTCTCCAGCGCATCACCTTTTGTTGGCAGGTAGTACAGCCCGATCGGAAGCGCTCAGAAAACATGCAATACACTAACCCTCGATCTGGATAACTGCAGGTTTTTTATCACACTTGTCGGAGACACAGATGCTAAACAATGGTTTATTTAGACAGAATGTATACATGTTGAAGAAAATCTGTGCTTATACGGGTTAATTTTGGAAATGGAAAGTGAACAAGTTAAACAATGATAAGATGGGCAAAAAACTTTGGCTACAATATAGAACTAGAAAAATGGCAAAAGCTATGGGAGAGAAATTACAAATTAACAATGTCAACTTCATATAAAGAAAACTTGTATAGAATGTTTCATAGATGGCACTTGCCACCAGCAAGATTAGCAAAAATGTTTAAAAATATGTCAGATAGATGCTAGAAATGTAAGCACAACCCAGGCACGTACTATCACATTTGGTGGACATGTGGCAAAGCTAAGGCTTATTGGGAAAAGATACATACGTGGTTAGAAAAAATATTAGGTGAACACATTGATTTTAAACATGAACTTTTTTACTAGGTATAATACCTGAAAAGATTAATAAGCAGAGTTTATATTTAATTTTACACATTACCACAGCAGTGAGAATAATCTGTGCGCAATATTGGAAGAATGAAGGATGGCCATCAGAAGAAGAAATAATCAGAAAAATATTGGAATGCACAGAGATGGACAGATTAACTATGAGATTGAAAGATAAAGAAGCCACAGACTACTACCAAACTTGGGATTTATTTTATCGTTGGTTAGAGGAAAGAATGAAGGATTAGGAATCAAATATGTATTAGCATAGCTAACCCCAGACAGCTCGTTGATTGGAAAATTAACATATGTATGCAAAAGAGAATCAATAAAATCTCTATAAAAAAAAGAGGATTGAAGAGAGGTTCAGACCTCACCCAGTCTCATCTGCGCTGCTTTATAGGTGTCTGGTGGTAAGTTTGACTTTGGCTGTCTGCAGCTTAGTGACAGGCCATATTTCTATGGCCGGTCTTTCGTCCACTGGTTTGGAGGGCTGCCCCGGATTGAGCAGAAGAGCTACCGGTTGCCCATGGCTACCGATGCAGCCACCATGGACGCTTGGAAGATGAACTCCATCTTTCTAGTTCAGTTTCGCATCACTGGGGGGTGGGGCTAAAAGGGTCAAAAAGTTGCCCTGAAGAGGTGACCAGCAAGGAAGTGCTTTCGCTGGATTGCAAGAGAGTGATAGCTCTCCCGTTAGAACCGGCGTTCCCCTCCAAACTGGCGGACGAAAGAATATCAAACTGAAAGAATCTGATCATAGGTTGTGCTTAACTAATTCTCTGTATTTAATGCAGGTGGGTCATTTTCTACCAGAAAAAGCCCTTGCCTTTTTCACTGGCTCAACTCACACTTTCTCAACCCAGTATGGTTCTGGAAGCAAAACCTGATGTTGTCCACCACCCATACTGGCCTCGGAATTTGGAACTCCAAAATTACATCCCAAATGATCAACCCTCATGGCAATTCTTGACATTCGTATTCTCTACTTCAGGAATTCTCTTGCTATTGACTTGGTTCGTAGCAAGTTGGCAAAGCAAGATATGGGGCCCTTTTGGAACTTGGTGCGCCTTGATCATTTGCTGGTTTACCATCTGTGTTTTTATTCATACTGTCATCGAGGGCTGGTTTGCCCTTTACTATATAGAAATCCCAGGGGATCAATCCTTTGTCTCGCAGCTCTGTAAGATGTGTGTCTATCTGGTTTCTGTCTCTTGATTTTGGGGAAAAATTGATGCAGCAGGTTAGCATGGGCAGAAAGTGGAGGGTGGGCAGGAGGATCCGCATGATGCATAAATGGAGCAAATGACACATCAGTAAATCCTTCTATTGTGTACTTGAATCAGACTTCAGAACACAAATAGGTGATAGTGACACTTGTGTAGACAGTCTTTGCTTACCAATAGAAACTTGGACCAGCAAATTCAGTGTAACTGATGTGGCCATAAGTCATTGTCACATGACCACAACAACTTATAACAGGGGTCTTCAAACTTGGCCCTTTTATGACTTATGGACTTCAACTCCCAGAATTCCTTAGACAGGCACACTGGCTGAGGAATTCTGGGAGTTGAAGTCAACAAGTCATAAAAGGGCCAAGTCTGAAGACCCCTGACTTATAAGAACAGTTAATGCAGTCCCAGTTGCCATCTTTAGATGACTCCTGAATGGTTGTAGCATCCCTCAATCACATGATCACCATTTGCAACCTCCTGGTGGCTTTAGTAATAGTAGTAAAGTTGGAAGGGACCTTGGAGGTCATCTAGTCCAACCCCCTGCTCGGGCAGGAAACCCTACACCATTTCGGACAAATGGCTGTCCAGTCTCTTCTTAAAAACTTCCAGTGTTGGGCATTTACTGCTTCTGGAGGCAAGCTGTTCCACTGATTAATTGTTCTCACTGTCAGGAAGTTTCTCCTTAGTTCTAGGTTGCTTCTCTCCTTGATTAGTTTCCACCCGTTGCTTCTTGTCCTGCCTTCAGGTGCTTTGGAAAATAGCTTAATTCCCTCTTCTTTATGGCAGCCCCTGAGATATTGGAATACTGATATCATGTCCCCCCTTGTCCTTCTCTTCGTTAAACTAGACATACCCAATTCTAGCAACCGTTCCTTATATGTTTTAGCCTCCAGTCCCCTAATCATCTTTGTTGCTCTTCTCTGTACTCTTTCTAGAGTCTCAGCATCTTTTTTACATCGTGGTGACCAAAACTGGATGCAGTATTCCAAGTGTGGCCTTACCAAGGCATTGTAGAGTGGTATTAATACTTCAGTGATCTTGATTCTATCCCTCTGTTAATGCAGCCTAGCACTGTGTTGGCCTTTTTGGCAGCTGCAGCACACTGCTGGCTCATATTTACGTGATTGTCTACTAGGACTCCGAGGTCCCTCTCACAGTTACTACTATTGAGCATGGTGCCACCTATGCTGTACTTGTGCATTTGGTTTTTCTTGCCTAAATTTAGAACCTTGCTTTTTTCACCATTGAATTTCATTTTGTTAGTTAGTGCCCAGTGTTCAAGTCTGTCCAGATCCTTCTGTATCTTAAGCCTGTCTTCTGGAGTGTTGGCTATTCCTGCCAGCTTGGTGTCATCTGCAAATTTGATGAGTTCCCCATCTATCCCTTCATCCAAATCGTTGATGAAGATGTTGAAGAGTACTGGGCCCAGAACAGAGCCCTGGGGCACCCCACTACACACTTCCCTCCATATAGATGCAGTTTCATTGAGGACCACTCGCTGAGTACGGCCGGTCAGCCAGCTACGGATCCATCTGGTGGTGGTTCTGTCTACCCCACATTTTTCTATCTTGTCAAGTAGTAGGTTGTGATCTACTTTATCAAATGCCTTACTGAAGTCCAAGTAAATTATGTCCACAGCATTCCTCTGATCCACTAATTTTGTCACTTGGTCAAAGAATGCAATAAGATTTGTCTGGCATGATCTATTTTTGACAAACCCATGTTGGCTTTTAGTAATGACTTTGTTTGCCTCTAGGTGTTCGTTGATTCGTTGTTTGATTATCTTTTCCAGGATCTTCCCAGGTATTGAGGTCAGGCTGATAGGTCTGTAATTTCCTGGATCCATTTTTTTCCTTTTTTGAGGATGGGAACTACATCAGCTCTTTTCCAGTCCTCTGGTAGTTCCCCTGTGTTCCAGGATCTTTGAAAAATATAGTTCAGTGGCTCCGATATCACATCTGCCAGTTCCTTGAGAACTCTGGGGTGTAATCCGTCTGGTCCTGGCGATTTGAACTCATCTAGGCTGGACAGGTGCTCACTAACGATTTTCTTGCCTATCTTAACTTGTGTTTCTGTTTTGTTTTTTGTGGCACTATTTTTGATAGGTTGTCTGTTTTTTCCCTTTGTGTAAAGACAGATGCAAAAAATGAGTTAAATAGTTCTGCTTTCTCCCTGTTGCTTGTCACCTTCTTGCCACTTCCACCCACTAATGGACCCCTCATTTCCTTCACTTTTTTCTTGTTTTTTACATGTTGAAAGAAGCTTTTTTTGTTATTTTTGACTTTGGTCGCAAGCCTCAGTTCATTTTGAGCCTTGGCTTTCTTCACTTCATCTTTGCAGGCTCGGGCTATTTGCTGATATTCTGACTTAGTTATGTTCCCCTCTTTCCACTTTCTATACTTGTCCTTTTTATCTTTCAATTTGTCAGAGAGTTCTTTATGCAGCCATGCTGGTTTCTTTTGAGAGCTGTTATTTTTCCTCTTTGTTGGTATTGTGCTAGACTGTGCTTCCCTGTTAACATTTGTTGGAAGCCAGCAATGAAGGTTGCAAATGATAGTCACATAATAGCAGGATGTTGTGATATAATTGCAAGCCAGGTGCAAGTACCTGACCCACATTAACCTGATTATAGGGCTGCTATGATGGCCAGAACTACAAGGACAATTGTGAGTTCTTCAGCACTGTTGTAACTTCAAACAGCCAGTGAACAAGTGGACATTAAATGAGGACTACTTGTATGTATGTGGTTATTTTTGAGATAGCACTATCCTGCAATCACTCCAGAAATAGATTTCCAAATTCTCCAGATTGATTGTTTTTTGTATCTGCAGGCAGCTTTTTGTCTGTACCTTTGAAAGGCACCTATTACAATTGTGCAATAAGAGTGAGAGGAAAATATAAAATGTGCAGATAAAACTGGATTCAGCTGTTATAACACTAGAATAGTTTAATGCTTCTGCTATGCTCTCCATATAGAGCTCTGTCTATTTTTTTGTGCATGTAGAGCTATTGATTCTTAATAGTTCATAAGAAAAGTCCCACATATAGGAACTTGATATGATGTGAAAAGTGAAATAAGGCCACAAATAGA
This sequence comes from Crotalus tigris, assembly GCF_016545835.1. Classification (NCBI taxonomy): domain Eukaryota; kingdom Metazoa; phylum Chordata; class Lepidosauria; order Squamata; family Viperidae; genus Crotalus; species Crotalus tigris. The sequence goes on from NW_024096796.1 coordinate 191,164, forward strand.
TTTCCACATATAATTATCCTTAGGGAACCTGTGTTAAAGGTTGCATGCTAGGGCTGTGGGGTACAGTGGAATGTGAAAAGGGACTACTTTAAAGCAATGCATTTTTCCCTGTGGTCGCCTGGCTGCTCTCTGCAACTGCACCATGATGCTGAGAAAATGCATTTGACATAAAGCACTGCACAAGTGACATATGTGTGCCCTCCTGTGCTTTTGAATCACCTCTGTTTTATTGAAAAGTTTTACAGTCTGCACTCCAGGTTGGCTGGATGGAGAGCATTAAAGAGAGCCCTGGGGAAAAAAACTCATCTTGAATTGAACTATGTAAGAGGATACTAATATTTTGCAGATGTAACCCTCTGTATTTCCCTCAGTGGTTGGAAGATGTTTGCCATATGGCTCAGCTCATTTTGTATCTGTATTATTACATTTTTTAAAATTCGCCTCACTGTATGTGTCAACTCAAGGCAGTGAACAAATCTAATACTCCATCCTCCATATCTAATACTCCTCAAAAGAAGTATGTGTGAAGTGGTTCAGCCTGACAGACTAACAGGCCTAAAGTCAATCACAGTCTCCTGCTTTCTAGACCAGCACTTTAACCAATCTGTTCCCTAATTATTTCCTTTTTCTTCCCCAAACTCCTGAATTAGCCTTCACATAGAACATGGTCCAATTAGATATAGCATGTATATCAACAACAAGATGTAACAGTATCTGTTGTAGATAAAACAAGTTTGATTGAAGACAGGTTAGTATTTGTTGAGATTAATCCATGGAGCATCTTCAACCTAATGCTTTCCACATATGTGAGAGAAAATGAGAAATGAAATCCAGCATACCTGAAAGTTTTTAAAATGGACAAGTTGGTTTATATATTTATATTAATATATATACCTAGAAAGCTGCATTTTTTGCAGAAATGATAATAGTATGTCAGCTGAAATATCATTACCCATAATGGTTCCTGGGAATTGGAGCCAGCAGTACAGAATCTGCAGTATCAAATCACTTAATCCTTATAAAAGTCTAGGTAAAAAACATATAGCTATAATGTAAGGTGACCAACTTTTTTACAACAAAAAGGAGGACACGAATAAATTGAAGAAAAAATATCATAAATAAAAGAAACATTGTATTTATTGCAACAATAATGCAGAATACACTATAATATGATAAATGCATAATAAAAACCATTTGTAACAATAACATTTTATATTGTAATTACACTTAGATGCCTATTAATTATTTAAATGAGTACTTTTTCATTGAATGAATATTTTTTGTCAATGTATCATCTTCTAACAATATATTGGAAATATCTGAACAAGAAATATCCTTCATATTGAATTTTATGGCAAGTGCTGCAGCTAGAGTATCAACATTCAATCTCGATTTCTCACTTGTCCAAAAATCTATACGGCTGAATTGCGCAGGGGTGGACGGTGGAGGCAGGTGTTGTGAGCCAGGTGCTCCAGGACGGCCACGTAGGTGCGCAGGGTGAGGTGGTGGCAGAGCAGGTAAGCACTGCGTAGACCACCAGCTGGTGCAGCCCATGAAAGATCAACTGCCCGCCGCGCCCCCGCCCACAGCCGCTCCGCCAGCACCGCTGCCCTGCCGTGGAGAGCCGGCCCTGCAGCTTGCAAAGCACCAGCTGAGCCAGCTCTGGCCCTGCAACCGCCCCCCAGCACCACCGCCCACCCTGTGCATCCCCGTAGAGCTGGCCCCACAGCTTGCAAAGGCAAAGCACCAGCCATGCTGGCTCCGGCCCTGCAGCCACCCCCAAGCCACCCCCCAGCACCACCGCCCACCCTGCACATTCCCGGAGAGCCGGCCCCGCAGCTTGCAAAGGCAAAGCACCAGCTGCGCCAGCTCCGGCCCTGCAGCCACCCCCCCAGCCGCCCCCCAGCACCACTGCCCACCCTGCACATCCCCATAGAGCCGGCCCCACAGCTCGCAAAGGCAAAGCACCATCTGCCCTGGCTCCGGCCCTGCAGCTGCCCCCCAGCACGACTGTCCATCCTGCGCATCCCCGTAGAGCTGGCCCCACGGCTTGCAAAGTACCAGTCGCGCCGGCTCCGGCCCTGTAGCCACCCCCCAGCCACCCCCCAGCACCACCGCCTACCCTGTGCATCCCTGTATCGAACCGAACAGGGAAGATCAAGAGAAACTTACCGCTCCAGTCTCCTCCAGCTATCTGTGGAACTAAGTAGGAGATGGTGTAGTTGGGTAGCAATGAGGGGTGCAAAGTTCCTGCAACTTGCATATGCAAAGTTTGCTGTCCGGGTGTTTTGGCGCGCTCAGCAGCAATTCCTATCGGCTTTCGAAAGCCAATAGTAACATTTGGTAACATTTGTTACCAAAAAGCATGATTTTAGGCTAAAGTAAGTCCTCGTGTATTTAGAAAGTTTTACTGCCGTGATAGCATTCATGTGGTCTTTATAATCTCACATTCATTATATGTTGCCTTCTAGAATAGGAAGTACTTGGAAATTTCAGAACAGATGTGTTTGGTTTAAGGAGTTGGAGACAGGTGTCACTTCTGCACCTCTGGATGTTCCAAGCATCTATTTGCCTTTTATCTTATTTTTATAATTAATATTTAAGAAAAATACAGGGAAATTCACAAACTCTCTCTACTGCAGTTCCCATGAATTTCTTCTTCTACTAATTTCTCTTTATATCTTCCAGTTAAGGAATATGGCAAAGGTGACAGCAGATATATGATGTAAGTATTAACTTTGAAATGATAGGCAAAGGTCTGGATATTTCTGCAAAGATCCAGCATTAAGCAATTTTGAACACAAGTACCTGGTCTGAGTACGGGGATAGGGAAAGGATGATTTGACATAATGCAAACATAAATATAGCTGAGATGTTCACAATTTTTGCATGAGTTCTCTTAATATATTTTCTGTTGCCAAGACAACTTTTTAATAGGGTGAGTACAACAAAATTAAAAGAATACCTGCATTTCTTTTTAAGGATCCTAATCTTTTATATTTCTAAATTATTTTAGAAAAAAACATCCCATTCAATTCTATTCATGCCTTAAAAGAGCATATCGGGGAATGAAATTTGTTTTCCAGTCTCATATTTATGAACTTTTGAGATGAGTATTATCAGTGGGGTTCTCCCAGCTCAGTGGAAGATCTGGTTGATGAGCATGACTATTTTATCTGCAAGGGATGGCTAAATTCTACTTTTCCCCATTTATTTTTAATTCATTTTTTTCTCTTTTCCCCTCAGCCATAGTAATTGAGCTTGGGAAAATAAAATGGGCAAGGCTTGAATGGAAAGAACTTGCACCAGTTCACTCTCTTCACTTGCATCAAATTCTGCAGTTTGGCCTGAGATGGTTTTATTATCTTTGTGAATTTTCATGCATCCATGCATCCATGCATCCATCCATGCATCCATGCATCCATCCATCAATCCATACACCTGACTGCATTTCTTTTTTGGCTTGTCCACTTTTGATCTTTTCTTCCTACTTTAATCAGCCATGTTGTCTATCTCTAACCATAGGTCATATATATGGTGACGTTCTCTACTTCTACACTGCATACCGTGATGGCTTTCGCCATAGTGAGAAGTGGCACCCTACCTACTTCTGGTTTTACTTTGTCTTTCTGAATAGTCTCTGGATTATCATTCCCTCTATTCTCATCTGGGATGCCTGGAAGCACCTCAGTGGTTGCCAGAGAATAATGGATGCCAACAAGATCAAGAAACATTGATGTTTTGCACAGGAGGTCATATTGGATGGTACTTCCAGCCATTCAGAGGTTGATCTTGTATTCCTCCTGTTCCTCTGCACTTGTTTAGATATTTTCTGTGGTTTCTCTCCATTTTCAGTTAATTGATTGAATTGATGGTGGTTATTCTCTTCTTTAAATATTCATAGCTCTTGAACTATGAGCTTAAAATTAAGACTGCAGTTTTATCTTCATGAAGGGGTTTTCTTTAAATATCAGGAAATTGTATTTCTAAATAAATGTCATTAGGATCAAGTGACTCAACTAATACTAGTCAGTATTAAACTGAGCCCTGCTGTAGACCATAAGCTTTGTTTCTCTTTATACCTGCAGCTATGATCAGTTAAGACTGCAAGGAGGGCCCCACACCTAGCATTCATAAAATTGAAGTATAGAGATTCTGCAGGAAATATTCAATCTTATTCTCAGATCAGGTAGAAGGTAGCGTTAGAGGGGCTCACAGCTTGCTTCTGTCCATATAAAGTGATTCAGCTACTTGCCTTGAAGATTCCTTTTGTTCCCATGTTGAATTAGTCAGTGAATGGCTTAAACTGGGAAATAGTATCTGTCACCTGTCGCTCAAGAATTATAAATACTTTGGCTTCTGGTTTGCAATCGCAGCGCTGGCAGACATGCAGACCGATCACTCTCTCCACCATCTGTTTTTTTTCTCACCGAGGGACTCTGAAGAGGGTTGGAAGTCACCCTGTAGGGGCGACGAGCGTGAAGAGGACCCCCGAGTGACCGCGGAAGGGTGGCAGCCCTCCCGTTTGATCCGGGGCAGCTCTTCAAACTGATGGGGAAAAGATTGGCTATCAACATGGCCCATCATTAAGCTGCTAGCCGAAGCCAACTTCACTAACAAGCACCTTGAAAGCAACATGGAGAAAAAGGGTGAGATTTTACCTTCTCTCTACCCCAAGTACTTTTTCTGTTAAAAGCTTCCTCAAAACTCTTCCCCCTGTGAGGAGAGAGGGAAGGGAACATTTTCCTCTCACCCTCTAAAATGGTGGTGTTGATTACCTGTCAACTAGTGGGCTAAAGGGAGATATTGAGACAAGGAGAAATTGGATTATTAGATTTAAAATAATTGGAAAATACTATATAGAATTTTCATAGAACTTCATACTTCATACCAGCCTTTTCCTCAAAAGGAAAACATCACACAAATTTATAAAGAGTAAAACATGTAAAACATCAGAAAATTGTCCACGTGTTTCCACTGAATATTTATTTTATAAACAAATCAAAGATATTTTAAAAAAAGAAAAGTCAGTCATTTAATAGTCTACCTATGGTCCATAGCATCTTCTGCTTCACCCAGGCAAGGGAGAGAAGACGTATCCTGGTATTTTGACAGTGTAGTCCACAAAAAGACTTGGAATGGAGCTAGACTGTATTCCAGCAAGGTCTTGATTCCTCCAAAACCGAAGAAGGATTAGCAGATAAACAAATGCTAAAAGGAATCAGAATCCAGGGTTTTAAATTTTGGGGATAATTTTTTACATGCACTTAAAGCTATATATCAGCAACAATCTGCTCAAATTGTTGTTAATAGGGGATTGACTGAGACTTTTAATATTGAAAAAGGGACAAGACAAGGATATCCATTATCTCCATTGTTATTTGTTTTGACATTGGAGATTTTGTTGATCCAGATTCGAGAATCAATGGTAATCAAGGGCATAAAGATAAGAAAAAATGAATATAAATTATGGGCTTTTGTGGATGATTTGGTTTTGATTTTGGAACAACCGATTAGAGCGGTTGATTGTCTATTAGAACTTATAACACAGTATGGAAAAGTTTCTGGTTTTAAATTCAATAACCATAAGACTAAGATATTATCTAAGAATACGTTAGCCAATGACAAGGAAAGTTTGGTTAAAGCCACAGGTTTTCAGATGGTGAAAAAGGTTAAATATCTGGGAGTATATTTAACTGCCTCAAATGGAAAATTGTATAAAAATAATTATGAAGTGCAAAAGGATTTAAATGACTGGAAAAAACTGCAATTGTCATTGTTGGGGAGAATTTCAGCTGTAAAAATGAATGTTCTACCAAAGTTTCTTTTCTTGTTTCAGATGATACCTATTTTAAAAAAAGATGTAAATTTGGAGGAATGGCAGAAGGGTATCAATAAATTCATTTGGGCTGGGAAAAAACCAAGGGTTAAGTTTAAGATTTTGCAAGATGCCCGAGAAAGAGGAGGACTTAAAGCATCTAACTTGAAATTATATTATGATGCAGCCACCTTAACTTGGATAAGTGATTGGCTTAATTTAACAAATAAGGATATTCTTGTTCTTGAAGGGTGGGATTTAATGTATGGTTGGCATGCATATTTAATTTTTAATAAGAAAGTGGACCGGGCTTTCAAATCACATATTTTGAGGAGTGCCTTACTTCGAGTTTGGAAAAAGTATTATTATAGGTTAAACTATAAAATACCTATCTGGGGGATTCCTAGACATGCAATTGAGGGGATTTCTAAGGGGATGAACTTTGATAAAATTTCGTATAAAGAATTATTAACTTGGTCAGGTTCGGATTGGCATTTAAAATCTCTAGATGTATTAAGGCAAGAAAATATTCTACAGTCATGGTTTCAATATTTACAAATAGTGGACAGGTGGACTGTAGATAAAAAAGAAGAAATAACACTAGAAGATGGAAATCTGGTTATTCAGATTAAAGATCAGAGTCAGGCCCATATAAAAAGAATTTACAATGTTTTAATAGAATTAGACTCTGAAACAGAATTGGTTAAAGACTGTATGATTAAATGGGCTCAGAATATCCAGGATCCGATCCCATTGGACTTATGGGAGACAATTTGGATTAGAAATGTTAGATTTACACAAGCTCAAAATTTGAGGGAAAAATTTTTATAAAATGTTTACAGATGGCATTTAGATCCTAAAAAATTATCTTGTATGTATCCAAATTTACAACCCAAATGTTGGAGATGTGGTAATATGGATGCGACATATTTTCATGTTTGGTGGAATTGTAAAAAGGTAAAGGCTTTTTGGATTATGATTTGGTGGAACATTCAAAAGATTTTTAAAAGGAAGATAAAGTTCACCCCTCAGTTATTCCTATTGGGTATCTTTGTGGATTTAAATGACAAAGAAACTACTTTAATGTTGAATTTATTAACTGCAGCAAGGTTATTAGTAGGCTCGTATTGGAAGAAGGACTTGTTGCCTACTTTAGAAGAATGGATATTTAAAGTTTCTAACTTTGCAGAAATGGCAAAAATTTCTGCTTATTTGAAGGATCATACACAAGAAAGATATATTATTGTATGGAGAAGATGGATAGATTATATTCAGAAAAAATATGGGACTATAAAGTTTCATTTATTTTATGAGTAAATTTTATAGTAACTGTTGTAGAGATCTGTTTATATGACTTAATTTAAGGGGAGTTAAAGGTTAAGTATGATTTTTTTTCTCTTTTTTTTCTTTTTTCTTTTTTTATTATTGTTAACTTTCTTATTAATAACCCTGTACTCTGCTCTGGGAAGTGAGGGGGGGAGGGTTGAGGGTGGGTGGGTGAGTGAGTGGGTGGGTAATGATAATATACTCATGGTAAATGCTTGGGCATTTCCCCTATGCTGCGTTCATGTGTGTGAGAGGGATGAGAGGGGAGGAAGGAGTAGGGAGGAAGTAGGATGGTTAGAGGAGAAGGGGAGGGGAAGAGAGTAGGAGGGGAGGAGAGAAAGAGGAGGGAAGTAGGGAAGGATTAGAGAGGGTGGACGCAGCCTGGGGAGAATGGGCAGGCGGTACCAATGGTTAGGAATTTAATTGTATTTTGTATGAATAAATGGAAAATAAAAACTTTTTTAATAAAATAAATAATTAAATAAACAGCTGGATGGACGAGAGAGGCTCAGCATGCACCAATATCAGACAAAAAACAAGCATTATTTGCTAAAATATTCTCTTTGATCTTATTTTTTGCATCCGGTTGCAAATGTATTCTGCTGTGCTCTTACAGAGGCAAAGAAGAGTAGCAAGGTGATCAAAACTCAGATCACAATACAACCTTTTAAATTATTGCATTGTATTTTGGCCAGCAAATAAAAACTGTGGGAAGACACCTTAAGTCCAACACTCGGGGGGACATCTGGATAAGGGGGGAAACTAATACTTCCATTTGTAGTTGGTGTGTGAGTCTCTTTTTCACACAAGCACTTTTGAAAATGGCAATGCACATAATAAACTAGCATGTTAGAGAAAGGGTGATAGGAACTTATATTGTTGCCCAATAATGAGTCAGGTGCTATAAGTGTGTCTCACCTGTCCTACCTGAACTGATTCAGCTAGTGACTCTACCAGACCTCCAGAACATGGCTCTCCAAACTTTTATAAATCCAAGCATTATTTTTTTAAACCGGAGAAAACTCCATGTGCAGCCTTCTGCCGCATATCTTCTCATGATCTGAATTCATCTGGCCTGTTAAGATCGAACTCTCCTATGTCATCTGAAATCATGCAGCCAAAAAACCTGTCTCTGCTAGGATGTTCTACAGGCTAGTCCTGCTTTATGGATGCCCCATGAGTTAGAAGAAATGGCACTGCTCCGGATAGCATTGAATGATCTGTACCCAGTGGTGGGATTCAAAGATGTGAACAACTGGTCCTCTGTGTGGATGCCACTTCCGGAAATCCATTCTGGGCCTGGGCAACAAAAAATTAGCTACCGGTTCTGCCGAAGTAGTGCGAACTGGCTGAATCCCACCACTGTCTGTACCCCACCACTTTAAAAGTACTGCTTATCCCCTGCTGGGCACATTTCTATTATTTCATTTCATTTCAAAGTATGTGCAGTTAAAAAAAAAAAACACAAGAGCAGCCATTTTCAAAAAGGATGCCTTTCTTCACACCTGGAGTGGTCTTCTACCTTCTACCACCTTCTACCTTCTACCACCTTCTTCTGCTGTGTCTGCAAATGGAGAGAACTGAATTCCATAGTACAGGCAATCCTCAACCTATGATAATGGCTGGGACCAGATTTTCCTTTGCTAAGCCAGGTGGTGGTGAAGTAAATCATGCCCAATTTTACAACTTTCTTTTGCCCCGGCCGTTAAGCAAATCACTGCAGTTAAGGGAATCAGACGGTCATTAAGCGAATCCAATTTCCCCCATTGACTTTACTGGTTGGAAGCTGTCCATAAAGGTCACAAATGGTGACCTCATGTGTGGAGGAATTTGCACGTGCAGCAAACTGCCATGCATTGCCCCCCACAAACCTCATAACCTTTTGATACCCTTTGTCCCAAGGAAGCAGCCAAAAGATCACCCCCCTTTTGACTTAATATCTTACCTACCTAAATAATAAGTTCCCCCTTATCTCTTCCTGTCTTTATCTCTTCTTGCCTTTATCAGTTCTTTCTCCTTTTCTAATTTACCTGTATTTGTTTTTACCTGCTCTCAACAGGTAATATGTTACTAGAAAATAATTGCTTATATGAAGGAATTTTTTAATTACTTTATGTCAACAGCTAAAGATTAAACTTCTAAATGTAAAATGTCAGCAGTTAATGGTAAAGCCTATGTATGTAAAAAGTATATAAGAAACAATAAACTCAGAGTTTGTCAAGCTGTGTGAAGATGTGTCATGCAGCTTCAAACCTCTGCCCAAGACATGCCTGAGTCTTTTTCTTAGCATCGTTACAAATGGCGCCTGAACAGGGACATCCCCTTCCGAGGGAAAGCAGCACCCAACATATTTACAGTCGTCTGGAACAGACCCCTTGGTGCACCTTCTCGTCTTCTAGTCCTGCGAGATTTCTCAAACTGTAAGTATGGTGATATATCTCACCATCAGCAAAAGCATGTAAGGGAGTTAAAGTTTCTCTTACACAAATCGGGCATGACCATGCCTGAAAGGGAGCTTAGGAAGCTGGTGGGTGAAATAGGAAAAAACTGTCCTTGGTATCCTAAAAGGGGGACACTCCAACTTAAGGATTGGGAAAGAATAGGTAACACCCTTCATCAGGAACCCCGAGCCTCAGTGGATGTTTTGCATTGATGGCATCAATGTCGCCATGCAGTGGAAAAATATGGAGCTGATGCAGTACAATTAAGTTCTACTCCCTCTCCAGGTTTTAATCATGAAAAGGTTTCAGTTCCATCAGCTCCTATATTTTCCATGATAGATGTAACACCTTCAGAGCAAAAGAATTCTAGATCTTATGTTTCTATTCACCATGTATTAGAAAATCAAATGGCAAAAGGAGAGGGAGATATGCAGGAAATAGCAGATATGCTCTCAGTTTGTCCTGTACATTTGACTGGGCAGGTAGATGCAAATGGAGCCCCAGTGGTTGAATATCAACCACTTTCTTATGCAATCTTAACAGAATTGCGTAAGGGTATAAGAGATACTGGGTTAGGTAGTTCATATGTGCAAGGTATGTTAGAAGCAACAATGAGGAATCATGTTTTGGTACCAGAAGATTGGAAAACAACAATTCATATGTTATTAACACCAGCTCAGTATGTGGTATGGGATAGTGAGTTTAGACATCAATGTGCATTAAGAGCAGCAACTTCTGGAGGCGCTTACCTCCCAGAGCAGTTATATGGCTCTGGTGATTACACTTCAGTGGATGCACAAATTGTTTTGCCTATAGCTACTCTTCAAATATCCTCTGAATGTGCTTACAAAGCTTTTGGAAAAGTTCCTATAACTGGGAAACCATCTCAAGCATTTTCAAATATTCATCAAAAGGCAAATGAACCATATGCAGATTTTATTAACCATCTGCAAGATGCCTTGAGATGACAAATTGATAATCCTGATGCCCAAGCTGAATTGCTTATGAAATTGGCTAAAGAAAATGCCACCTCTGAATGTAAATGGGCCATCATTGGATTGGGAGCTCAACCAGATTTAGCAGAAATGATAAAAGCATGTCAGGACATAGGGACTGTTTCTTTTCAAACTAATCTCTTAGCTGCAGCTCTTACAAAACCTCAGGAGAAATGTTATAATTGTGGTAAAATTGGACACTTTAAACAGGATTGCAGAAATCCTGGGGGAGGAAAGTATGCCTCCCGACCATTTAAAAATAATGCTGGGAGACGTCCAAAAACAAAATGCCCTAAGTGTAATAAGGGATTTCATTGGGCTAATGAATGTAGGTCGGGAAACTTCAAAGCGGGCTGGTCTCTGGCCCCGGTCCAAACAGAGACCCTTCAGTAATTCCATCAACAATTAACAATTGCCCTGCTGCCACTACAGGGAGTGCTGGGATAGATTTAACTATCCAACAAGAAGTATGTTTCAAATTTCCAGGAGAAATACAAATAATTTCTTCACAACTTTCTGGACCTCTCCCTTCTGGATATGTTGGATTAATGTTGCCTCGATCTAGCATGGGGAAAAAGGGAATTTTTGTAATACCCGGAGTAATTAATTCTGACTATGCAGGTGTCATCTTTATTCAATTATGGACTAACATGCCACAGACTTTGCCAAGTAATAGTAGTCCTGCACAATTACTCCATTTGCCCTATTTTGTCCCTTCAGGGGGTCATGATAGGGATCGAGGGGACGGCAGGTTTGGTTCTACAGATCCTGTTGTAATTGCATTAACCACCCCAATCACCACCCAGCGACCCCGTCAGACAGTCTTTTTTCAGGGTAAGCCTTTTGAGGGCATAATTGATACCGGGGCTGATGTTTCAGTAATTTCAGCTAAAGATTGGCCTGCATCTTGGCCCACTGACCCATGCCCTAGTGTCTGGGGTGTAGGAGGGCGACAAGGTGCACGACAAAGTACACAATTTCTTTCTGCAAGTCTTCCTAATTCTACTGTAACTGTTCAACTTCGTCCTTTCATTCTTGACATTCATGTCAACCTTTGGGGAAGAGACTTGCTTAGTAAATGGGGGGCTACTGTCACCTTCGATGAATAAACTGTCTGCCTTACCCTTAACTTGGTTAACTACTACCCCTGTTTGGGTGGAACAATGGCCTCTTCCTCTGTACAAAATACAGGCCTTAAAAATTCGTGTTCAAGAACAATTACAAGCCAAACACATTGCCCCTTCCACTAGTCCATGGAACACTCTAGTTTTTGTTATCACCAAGAAGTAGTGAGAAGTTTGTAACAAAAATTTTTTTCCTGTCTCTTTTGTTTTTCAACTGGCTGTGTTGCTTTAAGAGCAAGAGAGACCAAAAGAAAGAAAAGGGGGGGAACTGTTCATTTTAAACTTTTTTTTTCCTTCTCTGCTTAGAATTCCAGTTTGCGAATGGAGATGAAATTTAATCCCCGCTCTTGCAGTTTCAGCTGGCAAAACTTAAGTTTTGTAAATGTTTCACCTACTTAATAGAAATTTGTTTGTGTTATGTCATGAGCCTGTGGAAGCAGGCTCGGGGCATTGCAACGGTCCCGGGCAGGTGCAAGCTGCCTGGGACCAGACTGGCTGTCGCCAGCACTTGCGCGCATGCGCGGGTGCTGGCGCGCCAAATGTTGCAGATTGACCCGGGAATGGCCTATAAAAGAGGCCGGGAGATTTGGGCATTGTCGGCGTTTTGTAACCAGTATGCTGAACAGAAATAAAGAAGTTCCTGAGAACTACAACTGCTTCTCGTGTCATTGCCATTTTGCGAAGGACGCAACACTGGGACGAAGGTGGGATTGCCTTACATCGACCGAAGACAGGTGTAAGCTTACCCGAAAGAGTCCTGAGCGGGAGGAACAGCTTTGACTCGGCAGCTACCCGCCAATTCAACGAACATCGGGGGTAGGCTGGCTGATAGACCCTTCCTTTTCTACAAAAATGGCAAAAATTGGAAGACTTTCAGAATTCGACGTCTCGCATCCGGAAAGATGGGAGTCCTACGTAGCCAGGGTGGAAAACTATCTCAAAGTCAATCAAGTAAGAGAAGATAGTTTAAAAGCTGCCATCCTGCTGTGCGTTTGCGGTCAAGACGCATTCGAAATCGCTGAGAACATAGCAGCACCTGTACCTCTAGAATCTGTCAGCTACGCAGATCTCAAAAAGCTACTAAAGGAGCACTTCCAGCCCAAGTTGTCCGTCATCGCGTGGTGCCACACCTTCGAACAGAGGGATCAGCGACCCGGAGAATCAGCCAAAGAATACATTGCTGCGCTGAGAAAAGCCGCTAAACACTGCGAGTTCAAGGATCTAGAAGAACGGCTGAGAGATAGATTTGTATGCGGACTGAGGCATAGAGAATTACAGCAGAGACTTTTGGCTAAAGAAGACTTATCATTCCAAGATGCCTTGAGAGAGGTTACTGCAGAAGAGGCAGCGGGCGGCGCCATCAAGAACATCAGGCTGATCAGAAGCGCTCCAGAGGCTGTGTCCGTGCACCAGGAAGGAGCCCAAAGGAACCCAGAGGAGGATCCTGACGATGAAGTAGACCGTCTCTACCCCACGAAAGAAGGAAAACAGAAAGAAAGCTCTTCAGCTCTCCCAAAGTGCCTCGGTTGCGGAGGTCGCCACAAGAGGACCGACTGTAGATTCCGCTCCGTTACCTGTAGAGCATGCGGAAAACAGGGACACATTGCAGCTGTGTGTCTGGGCTGTCAGAAGGTACAACCTCGGGAAGAATTGCGCCTGAAAGGTACCAGGGTTCCCAGCCAAAACAGGGTGGGGTTCTGCGCTTCGCGAAGAAGCGTTTATAGGATAGGCACACACAAGCCTATCAAGAAAAAGCTGTCACTTAAAGTGAAGCTACAAGGGGTTCCATTGGCTATGAACTGGATACGGGTCTGCACTTTCAATCATTTCCATGCACACGTTTAGGAAGATTTGTTCTGGCAGTGGATTTCAGGCCAAGCTGAGGCCTTCCGACATTGTGTTAACTGACTTTCAAAACTCCAGAGTGTGTTTTAAGGGGGAGGCCACCCTTAACGTACAGTATAAGGATTTTGAAGGTCCACTAGATGTAATAGTAGTAGGGGGTGAATGAACGAGTCTCATAGGACTTGATTGGTTTGAGGCCTTGGGAATACACGTCACAGGGCTCAATAGTTTGCAAACACTTGACCTACAAGAAGTCTGCAAAGAATTTGCAGATGTTTTCAGCCCCCAGCTGGGCACATACAAAGGACTCCCTGTGTCACTGAAGTTAGACCCCACTGTCACCCCCATTAGAATCAAAGCAAGAAGGGTTCCTTTTGCTTTAAAGTGTAAAATTGACACTGAGTTGGACAAATTGATTCAGCAAGGAGTTCTAGAACCTGTCGACTTCAGTCCTTGGGAGACCCCCATTGTCATGCCTCTTAAGGCAAATGGGGACATTCACATCTGTGCAGATTACAAATGCACTCTAAATAAGGCATTGCAGCAACATGCCTACCCTGTTCCTGTGGTCAGTCATATTCTGGCCTCCCTCAAGGGGGGGGCGCGTTTTTGCAAAGCTTGACCTAGCTCAGGCGTATCAACAGCTGCCTGTTGATGATGCTGCTGCTGTAGCTCAGACCATTGTGACCCACAGGGGGGCATTCAAGGTAAAGAGGTTACAATTTGGAGTAAATGTCGCTCCTTGAATTTTCCAAAGCATAATGGAAAACACACTATAGGGTATACCAGGGGTTTGCCCCTATTTTGATGATGTCTTAATTGCAGGGGACTCTACACACAACTTAGCTGAGAGATTAAGGGCTGTTCTGCTGAGGTTCAGGAAAATGGGCCTCAAACTTAAGAAGGACAAATGTAAAATTGGTGTGCCTTCTACAGATTTTCTGGGATTCAAAATCAATGCTACTGGGATTCACCCTGCTGAATCCAAACTGAAAGCCATTATGCATGCCCCTAGGCCAAAGTCCAAGGCCGAACTACAGGCTTTTCTGGGCCTTCTGAATTTCTACAACTCCTTCCTTCCAAACAAGGCTAGTGTAGCCGAGCCACTTCATAGGCTCTTGGACAAACAGGCAGTGTGGCAGTGGTCACAAAAACACGAAGCAAGTTTCAATGAGGTCAAGGCCTTACTCACTTCTAACAGTGTGCTTGCACATTTCAATAAATCCCTTCCTGTGTGCATCGCTTGTGATGCTTCTCCTTATGGGGTGGGAGCCATACTAAGCCACCTCAGATCAGATGGAACTCAGGTTCCTGTTGCATATTACTCCAGAACCTTGTCTTCTGCTGAGCGAAATTATGCTCAAATAGACAGGGAGGCTTTAGCTGTTGTTGCTGGAATCAAAAAATTCCATGATTTCCTATATGGCAGGCATTTCATGGTCTTCACTGACCATAAGCCTTTGTTGGGACTGTTTACCACACATAAACAAACTCCCCAGATCATCTCCCCCAGAATGCTGAGATGGTCTATCTTCCTGTCTGCCTATGATTTCTCCTTACTTCACAAACCTGGGAAAGAGATGGGCCATGCTGATGGCCTCAGTAGATTACCCCTGCCGGTAATAGAAGCTGACCCTGCACCAACTATTAATATCCTCTCCATTCAGGCCTTGCCTGAGTCCCCTTTAGATGCCAGGGATGTGGCCGCTGAATCAGCCACAGATCTCACACTTTCACGTGTCCTTTCTTGGGTTTTATCTGGATGGCCAGAGAGCTGTCCTGGCACTGAGTTTCAGAGTTTCTGGTCCAAAAGGAACGAGTTATCCACCTTACAGGGTTGTCTGCTGCTTTGGGGAAGCAGAGTTGTCATTCCTACCTCAATGAGGACTAGGGTCTTAGGTTCCCTCCACGAGGGTCATCCTGGCATTGTACGAATGAAGGCTCTTGCGCGCAGCCATTTGTGGTGGCCTGGGTTAGACAAAGACATTGAAGCTAAGGTGCATGCATGCCACCTTTGTCAACGCTCGCGCCCTGAAATGCCCCAAGCTCCTGTACATAGATGGGAGGAAACACAGTCTCCATGGTCTAGGGTGCACATTGACTACACTGGGCCCTTTCAGGGTCAATTCTTCTTGGTCCTAGTTGATAGCCATTCAAAATGGCTTGAGGGTGTACCTGTCTCTTCCACCACCACTGCAAAGACCATTCAAGTACTGAGGGGGATTTTTGCTGCACACGGGCTTCCAGACGTCCTCGTGTCTGACAATGGCCCTCAATTCACTTCTTCCGAATTCCAAGCTTTCTTACAGGCCAACATGATTCGTCATGCCACATCTGCGCCCTTCCACCCGTCCACCAATGGTATGGCTGAACGCATGGTTCACATCACCAAGGATGCCTTGAAGAAAATTACCTATGGAGACTGGCATCACAGGTTGGCTGACTTCCTCCTTTCTTATCGCACCACACTGTCCACTTCTACCGGGAGGAGCCCAGCTGAACTTCGTTGGGGACGCAAACTGACTACCAAGCTTGACCGTTGAATCCGAACAGACTTCCTTCCACACTCACACACCCCAGGGCACCTAGGCAACTGCTTGTGGGTGCCCCGGTTTGGACTCGTAACTACGGGCCTGGCCATTCATGGGTCCCCGCTACTGTATCCAGGATCATAGGTCCTCTGTCCTACGAGGTGTCCCTGGACAATGGTCATGTCCTGCGTCGACACATCGACCAGCTCCGCACTAGACGGGACCTTCCCACTGAGACTCCTGGGTCTATTCCAGGGGGGAGGGGGACCTTTTTGGGCAAAGGGAAGAGTACGGGCTGCTGCCTATCATTAACGAGGAAGCTACAGACAGCTCATTCCAAAGTTCCGCAAGTGCTCCCAACAGGAATTCATGGAGCCCAACTAGAACCCAGGCACCAGTGCCTACTCCAGCCAGGGAGTCACCCCGGGGGCATAATCACTACTCACCCGCACCACTCAGTACTCCAATCAGGGAGGATATCCGGGAGCATCCAAACAAACCACACCCTACAAGAGAGCTGGCACACACTCCTTCTAGTTGGCCCGACACTACCCCTGTCCCTAGAAAGGGGCAAACACACAGGGAGGTGGTCGAGGAACCAAATCCCGACTACAACACCTCTGACTTCACTCAGGGGACAACTGAGTTTTGGGACAGCACTGAAACCCCCACAAGCCCGGGGACAGAACGGGAACAAGGGGACAGACAACCTCCTGACAGGTCTTGGACAGACCTGGGAGGTTCTACAGAATCGCCCAACAGTGACAGTCACTTAAAGGGGCCAGAGAGCCTGCAGCTAGGCAGGACAACCAGGTCAAAAAGAGAAAGAAGCCCTGGCCTGACGAGCCCAGTGGGCAAGCAAGCAGGCCAGGCATTGGAGCACAGTCCTTGGGAACCACCAGGGTGTAACAGGGGGGGCAGGTATGCAGCACCCCTCAGTCAAGGGGTACTTGGCAGGTACCCAGAAGTCAGGAGGTCACAGAGAGCCAGAAGATCTCCTAAGTATTTAGAAGATTTTGTAACTCTATTGGCAAAACAGAGTTAATAGAGAACATTCCTGTACACATAGGATAATAGAACACTAGGAACGATAGAAGCTGAGGGGATCACTGGCACTGGGTAGTATGGGCACCACGCTCGCATTAGGTTGTATGTTATTATTGTATGATTATAGTCTTAGCCGGGGGGGAAGGGGTGTTATGTCCTGAGCTTGTGGAAGCAGGCTCGGGGCATTGCAACGGTCCTGGGCAGGTGAAAGCTGCCCGGGACCAGACTTGCTGTCGCCAGCACTTGCGTGCATGCACGGGTGCTGGCGCGCCAAATGTTGCAGATTGACCCGGGAATGGCCTATAAAAGAGGCCGGGAGATTTGGGCGTTGTCGGCGTTTTGTAACCAGTATGCTGAACAGAAATAAAGAAGTTCCTGAGAACTACAACTGCTTCTCGTGTCATTGCCATTTCGCGAAGGACGCAACAGTTTGTGTTGAGTCCTTGGCGAAAAGCAGACACGAGAAGCAGTTGTAGTTCTCAGGTTTTCTTTTATTCTGTGTTCAGCTTACAGGTGAAGGCTTCAGCAACGCCCAAAACCTCCCAGCCTCTTATATAGGCAATTCCCGGGTCAATGTGTTACTTTTCCCGCACCAGCACCCGCGCATGCGCACAGGCGCTGGGGACAGCCTGTCTGGTCCCGGGCAGCTTGCACCTGCCCGGGACTGCCTGCAAACACCCCGAGCCCGTTTGCAAGGCTCGGGACATAACACCCCTTTCCCCCGGGCTAAGACTACTACCAACATACAATTATTTCTTGATGCAATGTTCCACTCCCCAGTGCTTCTACTGTTTACTGGCTTTTGTTTGGCCAGCAATGTTATGTAATCCTCTAAGTATTTAGGAGATTTCCTTGCTCTCTGTGACCTTGTCAGCTCTGGGTTTCTGACAGGTGTTCCCTGACTGAGGGGAGACGTGAGCCTGTTCTCTTTATCATGCCTTGGTGCCTTCCAAGGACTGTGCCCCAATGCCTGGCCTGCTCGCTCGCCCACCGGGCTCGTCAGGCCAGGGCTTCTGTCACTTTGTGACCTGGTTGACCTGCCTAGTTGTAGGCCCTCGGGCCCCTTGAAGTGATAGCCACTGCTGGGCGTCTCTGTAGAACCTCCTAGGTCCGTCCAAGACCTGTCAGGAGGCTGTCCATTCCCCAAACCCCGTTCTGTGTCCGGGCTCGTGTGGGTTTCTGTACCTTCCCAAAACTCAGTTACTCCCTGATTTGGGCTAGAGGTGTTGCGGTCGGGACTTGGTTCCTCGACCACCTCCCTGTATGTTTGACCCCCAATTTTGCATTTGTCTTTTTTGAGCTTGAGGCCTGTTTTCCTGAACCTTAACAGAACAGCCCTTAGCCTTTCAGCTAGAATGTGTGTGGAGTCTCCTGCAATTAAGACATCATCAAAGTAGGGGCAAACCCCCGGTATGCCCCGTAGTGTGTTTTCCATTATGCTTTGGAAAATCCCAGAGCGACATTCACTCCAAACTGTAGCCTTTTTACCTTAAAGGCTCCCCTGTGGGTCACAATAGTCTGAGCTATAGCAGCATCATCATCAACAGGCAGCTGTTGATACGCTTGAGCTAGGTCAAGCTTTGCAAAAACGCGCCCCCCCTTGAGGGAGGCCAGAATATGACTGACCACAGGAACAGGATAGGCATGTTGCTGCAATGCCTTATTCAGAGTGCATTTGTAGTCAGCACAAATGCGAATGTCCCCATTTGCCTTTAGAGGCGTGACAATGGGGGTCTCCCAAGGGCTGGAATCAACAGGTTCTAGGATTCCCTGTTGGATCAGTTTGTCTAACTCAGTGTCAATTTTACTCTTTAAAGAAAAAGGGACCCTTCTTGCTTTAATTCTAATGGGCATGACAGTGGGGTCTAGTTTTAAGGACACAGGGGGTCCCTTGAATGTGCCCAGCTGGGGGCTGAAAACATCTGCAAATTCTTTACAGACTTCCTGTAGGTTGAGTGTTTGTAAGCTGTTCAGCCCTGTGACGTGTATCCCCAAGGCTTCAAACCAATCGAGTCCTATGAGACTCGTTCGTTCACCCCCTACTACTAATATGTCTAGTGGACTTTCAAAATTCTTATACTGTACGTTAAGGGTGGCCTCCCCCTTAACACACACTCTCGAATTTTGAAAGTCTGTTAACACAATGTCAGAAGGCCTTAATTTAGCCTGAGTTCCACTGCCGGAACAAATCTTCCTAAATGTATGTAAGGATATGATTGAAAGGGCAGACTCCATGTCTAGTTCCATAGTTAATGGAACCCCTTGTAGCTTCACCTTGAGTGACAGCTTTTTCTTGATGGGCTTGTGTGTGCTGTCCTGAAGATGCTTCTTCGCGAAGTGCAAAAACCTACCCTATTCTGGCTGGGGACCCTGGTACCTTTCAGGCGCAGTTCTTCCTGAGGTTGTACCTTTCGTCAGCCCAGACACACAGCTGCAATATGTCCTTGTTTCCCGCACGCCCGGCAGATAGCGGAGCGGAACTTGCAGTCGGTTCTCCTGTGGCGACCTCCACAGCCGATGCACTTGAGGGGAGCTGCAGAGCTTCCTTTCTGATTCCCTTCCTTCGTGGGGTGGAGACGGTCGACTTCCTCGTCCGGATCCTCCTCGGAGTTCCCTTGGACCTCCTCTTGGTGCACGGATGCAACATCTGGACTGTTCCTGATCGGCCGCATGTTTTTGACGGCGCCGCCTGCTGCTTCTTCTGCGATGACCTCTCTTAAGGCATCTTGGAAGGACAAGTCTTCTTTGGCGAAAAGCCTCTGTTGTAGATCTCGATGTCTTAAGCCGCACACGAATCGGTCCCTCAGTCGTTCTTCGAGGTCCTTGAACTCGCAGTGCTTGGCGGCCTTCCTCAATGCGGCGATGTATTCTTTGGCCGACTCTCCGGATCGTTGATCCCTCTGCTCGAAGGTGTGGCGCCATGCGATGACGGACATCTTGGGCTGGAAGTGCTCCTTCAATAGCTTCTTTAGATCTGCGTAGCTGACAGACTCTAATTGGACAGGTGCTGCAAGGTTCTCTGCGATTTCGAAGGCGTCTTGACCGCAGACACAAAGCAGGGTGGCAGCCTTCAAGCTATCTTCCCTCACTTGGTTTACCTTGAGGTAATTTTCCACCCTGGCTACGTAGGACTCCCACAGCTCTGGATGTGAGACGTCGAATTCCGAAAGCCTTCCGACTTTTGCCATTTTCAGGAGACGGGTCTATCAGCCAGCCTACCCCCGAATGCGCACTGGATTGGCGGGTAGCTGCCGAGTCAACGCCATTCCGCCGCTCAGGACTCACTTGGGTAAGCTTACACCTCTTCCTTTCCAGGCGATGTAAGGCATCCCACCTTCGTCGCCAGTGTTGAGTCCTTGGCGAAAAGCAGACACGAGAAGCAGTTGTAGTTCTCAGGTTTTCTTTTATTCTGTGTTCAGCTTACAGGTGAAGGCTTCAGCAACGCCCAAAACCTCCCAGCCTCTTATATAGGTAATTCCCGGGTCAATGTGTTACTTTTCCAGCGCCAGCACCCGCGCATGCGCACAGGCGCTGGCGACAGCCTGTCTGGTCCCGGGCAGCTTGCACCTGCCCGGGATTGCCTGCAAATGCCCCGAGCCCATTTGCAAGGCTCGGGACATAACACCTTGCATCTTTGATTAACTTGGAATTTAACTTATTGACCAAAGGAAAACAACATAGGAATTGTCACTTAACACTTTTGATATTTCTTACTAGCAATACTTACAGGAGTATTTACTGTGTCAGAAGCACAAAAAAGTATATTGTATTGAATGGCTTTACTTATCCCATCCCAAAATGTTTTACCTTTTATCCAGGCTGTTGCTGAAATAACCTCAGGACACAATCAAGCTTGTCCTTGAAATGGGACTGATTTAATTAATATTGTTCTTCTTATCCCAAAATTTGATTTTCAATTTTATTTTCAGAATAATTTATCTCTTCAATGCTGTATTTTATATCATCTGCCTATACTGCAGGCTGTATTTTATATCATCTGCCTACACTGCAGTGCAATCCTCATCACAACCCTCAGAATTATCTGCTGTTATTTTAGCTTTCCCCACCTTTTCTCAACAAACTTTTAACCTAATCTCTGACTCTCATTATGTGTGCCACCTTATTTTTAATCTTATAGGTGCTTACATCATGCCCAGGATTAACTCCAATCTTATGGCTTTGTTTTTAACTTTACAGCAGCTATCCTTTGTTTCTCACATATGTATCGGTCCTTTAAGGACTGCCTTCATAAACAATTAAAAAAGGAGGGATCAAGGGTACCTAATTTGCAATTTGCATCAAGTCAATAAAGTCTTAATTAAACCAGCTAAATATTTCTTTTCAAAACACTACTGCCTACCAGCATCCCTTTCAGCAGAAAGCTGTGCTTCCTAATCCATTGGTATATTATCAGAAATTGCCTGAAAAAAACTGGTTAGATCCAATTCCATTATTAACTTGGCGGTGAGGCTATGCTCTGTGCTTGCTCCTACAGGTCCTCTCTGGATTCCAGCCCAGTGTGTGCAACCAGCCAAAGATGTCATGGCATCAAGTCCAGAACCCAATACTGGAAATGAAGCAGGTGACTCTTCAGACAGCACAACATCCCTTTCACTCTCACCATCACAGTTGGCCAACAACCTGGGGCGATGTGAAGAACCTAACATCCAAAGCGCAGGAGGTTCTGAGACAACAGGGAAAAGAACCTACACCAGAGAATTTATGAGCTGCCATATTTGTGGTTTTGACTGCAAATTCCTTAGTCATTCTTTGCCTCTCTTTCCTTCTTAATTGCTGCGTGGGGGCTGAAGCTCTCCCATCTCATCCTTTAGAATCACGGATGAAATATAATATTTGGGTGCAATTACCTAATGTAACACAAGTGACAGACTTTTGTATTTCTGAATCATATGACATGGAAAATCTACTCTCTACCTGTCTTATACCTGTGTGTAGCCCAGCTTCAGTTTTTTGTGTTGTTTCAATCTTTCTGATCAATCTGGCGTTATTCAAAAGCAAATTAATGTTTTACATAACTTGGCTTCTGATTTAAAAATTGATACCTTAGGAAATTGGTAGAGTGCTCTATGGTCATGGCCTCCCATTGGCCTTCTTGGAAAGATTGTTCAATATCTCATTATAATAGTTGCTTTCTTTTTCAGCTGTTGTTGTTTATTTCAATGTCTTTTTTCTTTACTTAATAAAATGTCTTGCAATCTTCCATACTAAGCTAAGACCCACTCACTACTCCTGCTTAAGATGTCTTCATTAATAAAATAGAAAAAGGTGGGATGTGGAGGAATTTGCACGTGCAGCAAACAGCCATGCATTGCCCCCCACAAACCTCATAACCTTTTGATGCCCTTTGTCCCAAGGAAGCAGCCAAAAGATCACCCCCCTTTTGACTTAATATCTTACCTACCTAAATAATAAGTTCCCCCTTATCTCTTCCTGTCTTTATCTCTTCTTGTCTTTATCAGTTCTTTCTCCTTTTCTAATTTACCTGTATTTGTTTTTACCTGCTCTCAACAGGTAATATGTTACTAGAAAATAATTGCTTATATGAAGGAATTTTTCAATTACTTTATGTCAACAGCTAAAGATTAAACTTCTAAATGTAAAATGTCAGCAGTTAATGGTAAAGCCTATGTATGTAAAAAGTATATAAGAAACAATAAACTCAGAGTTTGTCAAGCTGTGTGAAGATGTGTCATGCAGCTTCAAACCTCTGCACAAGACATGCCTGAGTCTTTTTCTTAGCATTGTTACACTCATGATCCTGGGATGCTAGAACCATTATAAATACATGCCGGTTGCCAAGCGGCCTAATTTTGATCATGGGACTGAGGGGATGTTGTGACAAGTTTTAAGCGTGACCAATTCTAAATCACTTTTTTTTAATACTGTTGTCCTTTTGAACAATGACTAAATGAAGGTTGCGAGTCCAGGACTATCTGCCCCACAAAAAAGGCTTGTCTGCATTTAGCTTTCTTTTACAGGAGAAGAGAGTTCGAGAACCGTTCAGTGTTCCAACTTTCCATTCTTGGACATTGTCCATGTTGAATGTTCTGATCCTATTGTTCCCAGTTGTGATCTTGCCTCCCCTTGACAAACACAAGTTAAAGGTTAATTCCTTGCTGCAATGACAGGGTAGTCCTTCTCATGGGGAATATACCACCTAAAGTTAACAGTTGTATGCATAAGAGCCCTGCCTTTGTCATAGCAGATGTTGATTGGCTGGCTTACCTGTCTGTTGCCATACTGGCTGAGGGTGCTACTGGATTTATTGGGAGGATTTAGGAAACAGATGAGAAGCCTTTGGTGCAGACCTTGGGTAAGGTTTGAGATAATTTTTTTGTTATCTGAAAAACTGACCTGTGTGTAAGATTTGCTGGCTGATTTATAGATTTTGTAATGTTTGTCTTATGATCAAAGATTATATGGGAGTCCAAAATTCAGGGCTCTCCTCCGTAGTTGGAATGATGGGTGCAGTTTGAGTTTCTAAATCTCAGAACAGAGAAAGCGAAGCCAAGAATCTTCTGCTACAGAAAAAAAAAGTCTTGAAAAAGACTTTTCTTTCCTTGTCTCAAATTGAAACTGAAGGATAATTCGTGTGTGTGTGTAAGATTGTCCTCTGACAAAGGATAAGTAACAAAAATAATTATGTAGTAAACTGTTAGGTTTCTTTTTTATCTTTTATTGATTTTCTAATTTTACATTTAAGTATTTAAAAAGCAACATGGCGGCTGAGTTAATCAATAATTCAATGACATACAAGTATCTTTAGTATAAGTCTCAAACTACCACATTAAATATTTCCTCTCTTTTCCCCTTAGTATTTACTGTCTCATGTTTAAACTAATACAATTCTTATTATATCAATTAAATAAAAATAACATTCTTATATTTATCAATAATTTTTAGCTTATACATATCCTGGTTATTTTAACATTCAGTCTTTATGGACAATCAATGTCCTAATTCGTTTTTCCCAATTTTTAGTTTCCCATTAATATTAATATTTAAATTTAACATTTAATATTTATAGTTTCCAAGTTTTAAGTAACCAAAGTTCCCTTTATCACAATTCATCACAAAGTCTAATATTCAGGATACACGTTTTATCTATTTCTCACCAACTTACATAACAACAACAATAATAATAAAAGTTGGAAGGGACCTTGGAGATCATTTAGTCCAACCCCCTGCTCAGGCAGGAAACCCTATACCATTTCTGTAAGGTGACTTTGTTCCCAGCCTCTCTAACCCTCTTAGCCTGCAATTTCGTGCCCCTCGTCCACATTGCACTGCAGCCAGAGCGCTGTGAAATAGAGGGACCCTTCCAGTCTCCAGCGCATCACCTTTTGTTGGCAGGTAGTACAGCCCGATCGGAAGCGCTCAGAAAACATGCAATACACTAACCCTCGATCTGGATAACTGCAGGTTTTTTATCACACTTGTCGGAGACACAGATGCTAAACAATGGTTTATTTAGACAGAATGTATACATGTTGAAGAAAATTTGTGCTTTAAAGCGTTGTGTGAATGAAAGTGGATGATCAGTTGATTGTGCGCCCAGCCATGGTAGTTTATGCAATAAACCATGGCTACTTGAACCCTGAGTTATAATTCCTTGAGTAGGTGGGCGATTATATAGATTTGTTAGATAAGTAGTAAGTAAATGAGACACAAGTGACCAGAAAACCACGCCAGAAGGCGTTGAAGACTATGCACGAGTCCACATAGCCTCAGCCACGTTCCATCAATTGGTTTGCCAGAATACTGTATGATGTCAGAGCCTACGTTCCCATTAGTTGCGCAGGTACAGCAAAAAAACTCCTATAAGAGCGCTACGTTTGTCATAGCAGATGTTGATTGGCTGGGTTACTTATCTGTTGCCATACCAGCCGAGGGTACTACTGGATTTATTGGGAGGGTTTAGGGAACGGATGAGAAACGTTTGGTGGAGAAGTTTTGCGAGCTAGGTTGGGTAAGGTTTGAGATAAAATTTTGTTATCTAAAAAACTGACCTGCGTGTAAGATTTCCTGGTTGATTTATAGATTTTGTAATGTTTCTCTTATGATCAAAGATTATACGGGATAGATGTTGTGTTTAGGGGCACAAATCTTTTATATACTGTATTTGCAGAGTGTCTCATTACAGCGCGTGGTATTAGGGTTTCTTTTCTTTTTTTTGCACAAGGTCCTGCTATGACCATCCTCCTGATTTGCTTTTGAGTCCAAAATTCAGGGCTCTCTTCCGTAGTTGGAATGATGGGCGCAGTTTGAATGTATACATGTTGAAGAAAATTTGTGCTTATACGGGTTAATTTTGGAAATGGAAAGTGAACAAGTTAAACAATGATAAAATGGGCAAAAAACTTTGGCTACAATATAGAACTAGAAAAATGGCAAAAGCTATGGGAGAGAAATTACAAATTAACAATGTCAACTTCATATAAAGAAAACTTGTATAGAATGTTTCATAGATGGCACTTGCCACCAGCAAGATTAGCAAAAATGTTTAAAAATATGTCAGATAGATGCTAGAAATGTAAGCACAACCCAGGCACGTAGTATCACATTTGGTGGACATGTGGCAAAGCTAAGGCTTATTGGGAAAAGATACATACGTGGTTAGAAAAAATATTAGGTGAACACATTGATTTTAAACATGAACTTTTTTTACTAGGTATAATACCTGAAAAGATTAATAAGCAGAGTTTATATTTAATTTTACACATTACCACAGCAGTGAGAATAATCTGTGCGCAATATTGGAAGAATGAAGGATGGCCATCAGACGAAGAAATAATCAGAAAAATATTGGAATGCACAGAGATGGACAGATTAACTATGAGATTGAAAGATAAAGAAGCCACAGACTACTACCAAACTTGGGATTTATTTTATCGTTGGTTAGAGGAAAGAATGAAGGATTAGGAATCAAATATGTATTAGCATAGCTAACCCCAGACAGCTCATTGATTGGAAAATTAACATATGTATGCAAAAGAGAATCAATAAAATCTCTATATAAAAAAAAGAGGATTGAAGAGAGGTTCAGACCTCACCCAGTCTCATCTGTGCTGCTTTATAGGTGTCTGGTGGTAAGTTTCACTTTGGCTGTCTGCAGCTTAGTGACAGGCCATATTTCTATGGCCAGTCTTTCGTCCACTGGTTTGGAGGGCTGCCCCGGATTGAGCAGAAGAGCTACCGGTTTGCCGATGCAGCCGCCATGGACGCTTGGAAGATGAACTCCATCTTTCTAGTTCAGTTTCATATCGCTGGGGGGGGGCTAAAAGGGTCAAAAAGTCACCCCGAAGAGGTGACCAGCAAGGAAGCGCTTTCGCTGGATTGCAAGAGAGTGATAGCTCTCCCGTTAGAACCGGCGTTCCCCTCCAAACTGGCGGACGAAAGAATATCAAACTGAAAGAATCTGATCATAGGTTGTGCTTAACTAATTCTCTGTATTTAATGCAGGTGGGTCATTTTCTACCAGAAAAAGCCCTTGCCTTTTTTACTGGCTCAACTCACACTTTCTCAACCCAGTATGGTTCTGGAAGCAAAACCTGATGTTGTCCACCACCCATACTGGCCTCGGAATTTGGAACTCCAAAATTACATCCCAAATGACCGACCCTCATGGCAATTCTTGACATTCGTATTCTCTACTTCAGGAATTCTCTTGCTATTGACTTGGTTCGTAGCAAGTTGGCGAAGCAAGACATGGGGCCCTTTTGGAACTTGGCGCACCTTGATCATTTGCTGGTTTACCATCTGTGTTTTTATTCATACTGTCATCGAGGGCTGGTTTGCCCTTTACTATATGGAAATCCCAGGGGATCAATCCTTTCTCTCGCAGCTCTGTAAGATGTGTGTCTATCTGGTTTCTGTCTCTTGATTTTGGGGAAAAATTGATGCAGCAGGTTAACATGGGCAGAAAGTGGAGGGTGGGCAGGAGGATCCGCATGATGCATAAATGGAGCAAATGACACATCGGTAAATCCTTCTATTGTGTACTTGAATCAGACTTCAGAACACAAATATGTGATAGTGACCCTTGTGTAGACAGTCTTTGCTTGCCAATAGTAACTTGGACCAGCAAATTCAGTGTAACTGATGTGGCCATAAGTCATTGTCACATGACCACAACAACGTATAACAGGGGTCTTCAAACTTGGACCTTTTATGACTTATGGACTTCAACTCCCAGAATTCCTTAGACAGGCACACTGGCTGAGGAATTCTGGGAGTTGAAGTCAACAAGTCATAAAAGGGCCAAGTCTGAAGACCCCTTGACTTATAAGAACAGTTCCTGCAGTCCCAGTTGCCCTCTTTAGATGACTCCTGAATGGTTGTAGCATCCCTCAATCACATGATCACCATTTGCAACCTCCTGGTGGCTTCCCTGTTAACATTTGTTGGAAGCCAGCAATGAAGGTTGCAAATGGTAGTCTCATAATAGCAGGATGTTGTGATACAATTGCAAGCCAGTTGCAAGTACCTGACCCACATTAACCTGATCATAGGGCTGCTATGATGGCCAGAACTACAAGGACAGTTGTGAGTTCTTCAGCACTGTTGTAACTTCAAACAGCCAGTGAACAAGTGGACATTAAATGAGGATTACTTGTATGTATGTGGTTATTTTTGAGATAGCACTATCCTGCAATCACTCCAGAAATAGATTTCCAAATTCTCCAGATTGATTGTTTTTTGTATCTGCAGGCAGCTTTTTGTCTGTACCTTTGAAAGGCACCTATTACAACTGTGCAATAAGAGTGAGAGGAAAATATAAAATGTGCAGATAAAACTGGATTCAGCTGTTATAACACTAGAATAGTTTAATGCTTCTGCTATGCTCTCCATATAGAGCTCTGTCTATTTTTTTGTGCATGTAGAACTATTGATACTTAATATGAGCCGAGGTGGCGCAGCAGTTAGAGTGCAGTACTGCAGGCCACTTTACCTCACTGTGTTCAGCAGGTCAGCAGTTGAAATCTCACCGACTCAAGGTTGACTCAGCCTTCCATCCTTTCGGGGTAGGTAAAATGAGAACCCAGATTGTTGGGGGCAATGTAAATATATATATACATTGCTTACTGGTATACACCGCTTAGAGAGTGCTTGCACTTATAGCGGTATATAAGTCTCATAAATAAATAAATAAAATAGTTCATAAGAAAAGTCCCACATATAGGAACTTGATATGATGTGAAAACTGAAATAAGGCCACAAATAGATTTCCACATATAATTATCCTTAGGGAACCTGTGTTAAAGGTTTCATGCTAGGGCTGTGGGGTACAATGGAATGTGAAAAGGGACTACTTTAAAGCAATGCATTTTTCCCTGTGGTCGCCTGGCTGCTCTCTGCAGCTGCACCATGATGCTGAGAAAATGCATTTGATATAAAGCACTGCACAAGTGACATATGTGTGCCCTCCTGTGCTTTTGAATCACCTCTGTTTTATTGAAAAGTTTTAGAGTCTACCCTCCAGGTTGGCTGGATGGAGAGCATTAAAGAGAGCACTGGGGAAAAAAACTCATCTTGAATTGAACTATGTAAGAGGATACTAATATTTTGCAGATGTAACCCACTGTATTTCCCTCAGTGGTTGGAAGATGTTTGCCATATGGCTCAGCTCATTTTGTATCTGTATTATTACATTTTTTAAAATTCACCTCACTGTATGTGTCAACTCAAGGCAGTGAACATATCTAATACTCCATCCTCCATATCTAATACTCCACAAAAGAAGTATGTGTGAAGTGGTTCAGCCTGACAGACTAACAGGCCTAAAATCACTCACAGTCTCCTGCTTTCTAGACCAGCACTTTAACCATCTGTTCCCTAATTATTTCCTTTTTCTTCCCCAAACTCCTGAATTAGCCTTCACATAGAATATGGTCCAATTAGATATAGCATGTATATCAACAACAAGATGTAACAGTATCTGTTGTAGATAAAACAAGTTTGATTGAAGACAGGTTAGTATTTGTTGAGATTAATCCATGGAGCATCTTCAACCTAATGCTTTCCACATATGTGAGAGAAAATGAGAAATGAAATCCAGCATACCTGAAAGTTTTCAAAGTGGACAAGTTGGTTTATATATTTATATTAATATATATACCTAGAAAGCTGCATTTTTTGCAGAAGTGAAAATAGTATGTCAGCTGAAAGAACATTATCCATAACGGTTCCTGGGAATTGGAGCCAGCAGTACAGAATCTGCAGTATCAACTCACTTAATCCTTATAAAATTCTAGGTAAAAAACATATAGCTATAATGCTATGCTTTGAAATTGTAACAAGAAGGGAAGCAGAAATCAGATTAGAAATATTACGTTTTATATTAGTCACAATAATTCACTTTGCACATCTGGCTTTGCCATGGTTTGCTGAATAAGCCATAATGAAAGGGGTACACATACAACACACTAAAACCTTCAAATTCGACAACTACATCTGAATTTAAGAATATTTGATTCCTTCTAGTATTATCAAAACTGCGAGAAGTGAAAATGTATGTTTCTTAATATTTGCATTTGTTACCAAAAAGCATGATTTTAGGCTAAAGTAAGTCCTCGTGTATTTAGAAAGTTTTATTGGTGTGATAGCATTCATGTGGTCTTCATAATCTCACATTCATTATATGTTGCCTTCTAGAATAGGAAGTACTTGGAAATTTCAGAACAGATGTGTTTGGTTTAAGGAGTTGGAGACAGGTGTCACTTCTGCACCTCTAGATGTTCCAAGCATCTATTTGCCTTTTATCTAAAGTGGTGCACAACCCTTTTATAATTAATATTTAAGAAAAATATAGGGAAATTCACAAACTCTCTCTACTTCAGTTCCCATGAATTTCTTCTTCTACTAATTTCTCTTTATATCTTCCAGGGAAGGAATATGGCAAAGCTGACAGCAGATATATGATGTAAGTATTAACTTTGAAATGATAGGCAAAGGTCTGGATATTTCTGCAAAGATCCAGCATTAAGCAATTTTGAACACAAGTACCTGGTCTGAGTATGGGGATAGGGAAAGGATGATTTGACATAATGCAAACATAAATATAGCTGAGATGTTCACAATTTTTGCATGAGTTCTCTTAATATATTTTCTGTTGCCAAGACAACTTTTTAATAGGGCGAGTACAACAAAATTAAAAGAATACCTGCATTTCTTTTTAAGGATCCTAATCTTTTATATTTCTAAATTATTTTCACTCTCCTCACTTGCATCAAATTCTGCTGTTTGGCCTGAGATGGTTTTATTATCTTTGTGAATTTTCATGCATGCATGCATGCATGCATGCATGCATGCATCCATCCATCCATCCATCCATCCATCCATCCATCCATCCATCCATCCATCTATCTATATCTGTTTATCTAATCTATCATCCCCTTTCTCCCTCTCCAGATTGAATGTAGTGAACTGTAAGAAACCTGGGATGTTTTGGGACCTCAAGGTGAAATTCATTTCATTTATGTATTTGCAGATCAGATAATTTTATAATTTGCGTGGAAACAGTCACTTTCTGTGTTTTGACTCCCCTCAGTCTTTGGACTGCAGTCGCATTTCTTTCACGCCAGTCCCATCGATACGTGCTGCAGCTAGTGGTGTCAATAGGTAGGTATGCAAGACAAGGAGGGAGGTATGTCAGGATATATAAATGTTAATGCAATCTTTCAAAAGCAATTAAATATTTTTATTCTTGGTTAATGTTCCATACACCTGACTGCATTTCTTTTTTGGCTTGTCCACTTTTGATCTTTTCTTCCTACTTTAATCAGCCATGTTGTCTATCTCTAACCATAGGTCAACTATATGGTGATGTTCTCTACTTCTACACTGCATACCGTGATGGCTTTCGCCATAGTGAGAAGTGGCACCCTACCTACTTCTGGTTTTACTTTGTCTTTCTGAATGGTCTGTGGATTATCATTCCCTCTATTCTCATCTGGGATGCCTGGAAGCACCTCAGTGGTTGCCAGAGAGTAATAGATGCCAACAAGATCAAGAAACATTGATGTTTTGCACAGGAGGTCGTATTGGATGGTACTTCCAGCCCTTCAGAGGTTGATCTTGTATTCCTCCTGTTCCTCTGCACCTGTTTAGATATTTTCTGTGGTTTCTCTCCATTTTCAGTTAATTGATTGAATTGATGGTGGTTATTCTCTTCTTTAAATATTCATAGCTCTTAAATTATGAGCTTAAAATTAAGACTGCAGTTTTATCTTAATGAAGGTTTTTTTTTTAAATCAGGAAATTGTATTTCTAAATAAATGTCATTAGGATCAAGTGACTCAACTAATACTAGTCAGTATTAAACTGAGCCCTGCTGTAGACCATATAGCTTTGTTTCTCTTTATACCTGCAGCTATGATCAGTTAAGACTGCAAGGAGGGCCCCACACCTAGCATTCATAAAATTGAAGTATAGAGATTCTGCAGGAAATATTCAATCTTATTCTCAGATCAGGTAGAAGGTAGCGTTAGAGGGGCTCACAGCTTGCTTCTGTCCATATAAAGTGATTCAGCTACTTGCCTTGAAGATTCCTTTTGTTCCCATGTTGAATTAGTCAGTGAATGGCTTAAACTGGGAAATAGTATCTGACAGCTGTCTCTCAAGAATTATAAATACTTTGGCTTCAGGTTTGCAACAGTGCTGGCAGACTTGCAGAGTGATCGCGCTCTTCACCGTCTGTTTTTTCTCCACCGGGGACTCTGAAGAGGGTCGGAAGTCACCCTGTAGGGGCGACGAGCGTGAAGAGGACCCCTGAGTGATTGCGGAAGGGTGGCAGCCTTCCCGTTTGATCCGGGGCAGCTCTTCAAACTGATGGGGAAAAGATTGGCTATCAACATGGCCCATCATTAAGCTGCTGACAGCCGAAGCCAAATTCACTAACAAACACCTTGAAAGCAACATGGAGAAAAAGGGTGAGATTTTACCTTCTCTCTACCCCAAGTACTTTTTCTGTTAAAAGCTTCCTCAAAACTCTTCCCCTGGTGGCATTGACTACCTGGGGAAACAAAGCATTGAAAAGAATAACTTAATATAATTGGATTTACATCCTTTTGGAATTTGGGGACCCAAAAAGTTCCTACTCTTAAGGGGACCTGCTATTTTATTTACTTATAAAAAAGAAGAAAAAGAACTTAAATTGGATAAAAACCTAGCCTGGGATCTGAAAAAGACTTTAAATGCTATCAGGGATATCTTATGGCAAAGCTTGGTGCAGCAATATATTACTTTTGACAAAGAGACTTGCTCATAGCCCGGACCTGACCTTGGTGTTATCTAAGAGAGATCAAAAGCTGAGAGAGCAGCTGGGCAGTGAAATTGGTTTCTAGGAATTGTGGAGGTGAATACTTACTGACTCTTGTTTAATAAATAGCTTTCATTAAAAGACCATCTATAAGCATGTCAGAAATGGAGGAGGAGCAGCAAAAAACTTTGGCTATGTTTAAACTTATACTTGAAAAAATTCTTGAAGCCACTGAGATAATCAAAACTAGACTGAAAGACCAAGGTGCCAGCTTAAATTTACAAAGCGAAACCCTGATTGCAATGAAAGAACCTACTATAAAACTGGAAATGATTTTCTATACAAATCAGAAGAAACCTAAGAAAGAAGATGACCAGATTGAATTGAAGACAACTATACCAGAGCAAATACAGGAATCTGGGTTACTAGGGCGACAACTTAATGATTATAAATGGGTTATATCTTTTAGAAAATTGGCAATTAGATGGTCTCCTTTAATTCAAGTAACATACACAAGAATGGAGATTTATTCAATGATTTAAAAGGACCGATATGGAAGCCTGGTTGGCAAAAGAAGAAAGCTAGAATTTGGTTGAAAAACTGGGGCTTTTTGCCTTACTAGAAAGCATCCTAAACTGTCAACTAGTGGGCTAAAGGGAGATATTGAGACAAGGAGAAATTGGATTATTAGATTTAAAATAATTGGAAAATACTATATAGAATTTTCATAGAACACTTCATACCAGCCTTTTCCTCAAAAGGAAAGCATCACACAAATTTATAAAGAGTAAAACATGTAAAACATCAGAAAATTGTCCACGTGTTTCCACTGAATATTTATTTTATAAACAAATCGAAGATATTTAAAAAAAAGAAAAGTCAGTCATTTAATAGTCTACCTATGGTCCATAGCATCTTCTACTTCACCCAGGCAAGGGAGAGAAGACATATCCTGGTATTTTGACAGTGTAGTCCACAAAAAGACTTGGAATGGAGCTAGACTGTATTCCAGCAAGGTCTTGATTCCTCCAAAACCGAAGAAGGATTAGCAGATAAACAAATGCTAAAAGGAATCAGAATCCAGGGTTTTAAACAGCTGGATGGAAGAGAGAGGCTCAACGTGCACCAGTATCAGACAAAAAACAAGCATTGTCTGCTAAAATATTCTCTTTGACCTTATTTTTTGTGTCCGGTTGCAAATGTATTCCGCTGTGCTCTTACAGAGGCAAGGAAGAGTAGCAAGGTGATCAAAATTCAAATCACAATACAACCTGGATAAGGGGGGAAACTAATATTTGTAGTTGGTGTGTGAGTCTCTTTTTCACACAAGCACTTTTGAAAATGGCAACGTACATAATAAACTAGCATGTTAGAGAAAGGGTGATAGGAACTTATATTGTTGCCCAATAATGAGTTAGGTGCCATAAGTGTGTCTCACCTGTCCTACCCGAACTGATTCAGCTAGTGACTCTACCAGACCTCCAGAACATGGCTCTCCAAACTTTTATAAATCCAAGCATTATTTTTTTAAACCAGAGAAAACTCCATGTGCAGCCTTCTGCTGCATATCTTCTCATGATCTGAATTCATCTGGCCTGTTAAGATCGAACTCTCCTATGTCATCTGAAATCATGCAGCCAAGAAACCTGTCTCTGCTAGGATGTTCTGCAGGCTAGTCCTGCTTTATGGATACTCCATGAGTTAGAAGAAATGGCACTGCTCCGTATAGCATTGAATGATCTGTACCCAGTGGTGGGATTCAAATATGTGAACAGCTGGTTCTCTGTGTGGATGCCGCTTCCGGAAGTCCATTCTGGGCCTGGGCAGCAAAACGTTAGCTACCGGTTCTGCTGAAGTAGTGCGAACTGGCTGAATCCCACCACTGTCTATACCCCACCACTTTAAAAGTACTGCTTATCCCGTGCTGGGCACATTTCTATTATTTCATTTCATTTCAAAGTATGTGCACTTTAAAAAAAAAAAAACAAGAGCAGCCATTTTAAAAAAGGACGCCTTTCTTCACACCTGGAGTGGTCTTCTACCTTCTACCACCTTCTTCTGCTGGGCCTGCAAATGGAGAGAACTGAATTCCATAGTACAGGTAATCCTCAACCTATGATAAGAGCTGGGACAGATTTTCCTTTGCTAAGCCAGGTGGTGGTGAAGTAAATCATGCCCAATTTTACAACTTTCTTTTGCCTCGGCTGCTAAGCAAATCACTGCAGTTAAGTGAATCAGACGGTCGTTAAGTGAATCCAATTTCTCCCATTGACTTTGCTGGTTGGAAGCTGTCCATAAAGGTCACAAATGGTGACCTCATGATCCTAGGATGCTAGAACCATTATAAATACATGCCGGTTGCCAAGCGGCCTAATTTTGATCATGGGACTGAGGGGATGTTGTGACAAGTTTTAAGCATGACCAATTCTAAGTCACTTTTTTTTTTAATGCTGTTGTCCTTTTGAACAATGACTAAATGAAGGTTGCGAGTCCAGGACTATCTGCCCCACGAAAAAGGCTTGTCTGCATTTAGCTTTCTTTTACAGGAGAAGAGAGTTCGAGAACCGTTCAGTGTTCCAACTTTCCATTCTTGGACATTGTCCATGTTGAATGTTCTGATCCTATTGTTCCCAGTTGTGATCTTGCCTCCCCTTGACAAACACAAGTTAAAGGTTAATTCCTTGCTGCAATGACAGGGTAGTCCTTCTCATGGGGAAGCCCTGCCTTTGTCGTAGCAGATGTTGATTGGCTGGCTTACCTGTCTGTTGCCATACTGGCTGAGGGTGCTACTGGATTTATTGGGAGGATTTAGGAAACAGATGAGAAGCCTTTGGTGCAGACCTTGGGTAA
Organism: Crotalus tigris; assembly: GCF_016545835.1. NCBI lineage: Eukaryota > Metazoa > Chordata > Lepidosauria > Squamata > Viperidae > Crotalus > Crotalus tigris. Next base: position 226,421 of record NW_024096796.1, read on the forward strand.
GGTTTGAGATAATTTTTTTGTTATCTGAAAAACTGACCTGTGTGTAAGATTTGCTGGCTGATTTATAGATTTTGTAATGTTTGTCTTATGATCAAAAATTATATGGGAGTCCAAAATTCAGGGCTCTCCTCCGTAGTTGGAATGATGGGTGCAGTTTGAGTTTCTAAATCTCAGAACGGAGAAAGCGAAGGCAAGAATCTTCTGCTACAGAAAAAAAAAGTCTTGAAAAAGACTTTTCTTTCCTTGTCTCAAATTGAAACTGAAGGATAATTCGTGTGTGTGTGTAAGATTGTCCTCTGACAAAGGATAAGTAACAAAAATAATTATTTAGTAAACTGTTAGGTTTCTTTTTTATCTTTTATTGATTTTCTAATTTTACATTTAAGTATTTAAAAAGCAACATGGCGGCTGAGTTAATCAATAATTCAATGACATACAAGTATCTTTAGTACAAGTCTCAAACTACCACATTAAATATTTCCTCTCTTTTCCCCTTAGTATTTACTGTCTCATATTTAAACTAATACAATTCTTATTATATTAATTAAATAAAAATAACATTCTTATATTTATCAATAATTTTTAGCTTATACAGATCCTGGTTATTTTAACATTCAGTCTTTATGGACAATCAATGTCCTAATTCGTTTTTCCCAATTTTTAGTTTCCCATTAATATTAATATTTAAATTTAACATTTAATATTTATAGTTTCCAAGTTTTAAGTAACCAAAGTTCCCTTTATCACAATTCATCACAAAGTCTAATATTCAGGATACACGTTTTATCTATTTCTCACCAACTTACATAACAACAACAATAATAATAAAAGTTGGAAGGGACCTTGGAGATCATTTAGTCCAACCCCCTGCTCAGGCAGGAAACCCTATACCATTTCTGTAAGGTGACTTTGTTCCCAGCCTCTCTAACCCTCTTAGCCTGCAATTTCGTGCCCCTCGTCCACATTGCACTGCAGCCAGAGCGCTGTGAAATAGAGGGACCCTTCCAGTCTCCAGCGCATCACCTTTTGTTGGCAGGTAGTACAGCCCGATCGGAAGCGCTCAGAAAACATGCAATACACTAACCCTCGATCTGGATAACTGCAGGTTTTTTATCACACTTGTCGGAGACACAGATGCTAAACAATGGTTTATTTAGACAGAATGTATACATGTTGAAGAAAATTTGTGCTTTAAAGCGTTGTGTGAATGAAAGTGGATGATCAGTTGATTGTGCGCCCAGCCATGGTAGTTTATGCAATAAACCATGGCTACTTGAACCCTGAGTTATAATTCCTTGAGTAGGTGGGCGATTATATAGATTTGTTAGATAAGTAGTAAGTAAATGAGACACAAGTGACCAGAAAACCACGCCAGAAGGCGGTGAAGACTATGCACGAGTCCACATAGCCTCAGCCACGTTCCATCAATTGGTTTGCCAGAATACTGTATGATGTCAGAGCCTACGTTCCCATTAGTTGCGCAGGTACAGCAAAAAAACTCCTATAAGAGCGCTACGTTTGTCATAGCAGATGTTGATTGGCTGGGTTACTTATCTGTTGCCATACCAGCCGAGGGTACTACTGGATTTATTGGGAGGGTTTAGGGAACGGATGAGAAACGTTTGGTGGAGAAGTTTTGCGAGCTAGGTTGGGTAAGGTTTGAGATAAAATTTTGTTATCTAAAAAACTGACCTGCGTGTAAGATTTCCTGGTTGATTTATAGATTTTGTAATGTTTCTCTTATGATCAAAGATTATACGGGATAGATGTTGTGTTTAGGGGCACAAATCTTTTATATACTGTATTTGCAGAGTGTCTCATTACAGCGCGTGGTATTAGGGTTTCTTTTTTTTTTTTTGCACAAGGTCCTGCTATGACCATCCTCCTGATTTGCTTTTGAGTCCAAAATTCAGGGCTCTCTTCCGTAGTTGGAATGATGGGCGCAGTTTGAATGTATACATGTTGAAGAAAATTTGTGCTTATACGGGTTAATTTTGGAAATGGAAAGTGAACAAGTTAAACAATGATAAAATGGGCAAAAAACTTTGGCTACAATATAGAACTAGAAAAATGGCAAAAGCTATGGGAGAGAAATTACAAATTAACAATGTCAACTTCATATAAAGAAAACTTGTATAGAATGTTTCATAGATGGCACTTGCCACCAGCAAGATTAGCAAAAATGTTTAAAAATATGTCAGATAGATGCTAGAAATGTAAGCACAACCCAGGCACGTACTATCACATTTGGTGGACATGTGGCAAAGCTAAGGCTTATTGGGAAAAGATACATACGTGGTTAGAAAAAATATTAGGTGAACACATTGATTTTAAACATGAACTTTTTTACTAGGTATAATACCTGAAAAGATTAATAAGCAGAGTTTATATTTAATTTTACACATTACCACAGCAGTGAGAATAATCTGTGCGCAATATTGGAAGAATGAAGGATGGCCATCAGAAGAAGAAATAATCAGAAAAATATTGGAATGCACAGAGATGGACAGATTAACTATGAGACTGAAAGATAAAGAAGCCACAGACTACTACCAAACTTGGGATTTATTTTATCGTTGGTTAGAGGAAAGAATGAAGGATTGGGAATCAAATTTGTATTAGCATAGCTAACCCCAGACAGCTCGTTGATTGGAAAATTAACATATGTATGCAAAAGAGAATCAATAAAATCTCTATATAAAAAAAAGAGGATTGAAGAGAGGTTCAGACCTCACCCAGTCTCATCTGTGCTGCTTTATAGGTGTCTGGTGGTAAGTTTCACTTTGGCTGTCTGCAGCTTAGTGACAGGCCATATTTCTATGGCCAGTCTTTCGTCCACTGGTTTGGAGGGCTGCCCCGGATTGAGCAGAAGAGCTACCGGTTTGCCGATGCAGCCGCCATGGACGCTTGGAAGATGAACTCCATCTTTCTAGTTCAGTTTCACATCGCTGGGGGGGGGGGGCTAAAAGGGTCAAAAAGTCACCCCGAAGAGGTGACCAGCAAGGAAGCGCTTTCGCTGGATTGCAAGAGAGTGATAGCTCTCCCGTTAGAACCGGCGTTCCCCTCCAAACTGGCGGACGAAAGAATATCAAACTGAAAGAATCTGATCATAGGTTGTGCTTAACTAATTCTCTGTATTTAATGCAGGTGGGTCATTTTCTACCAGAAAAAGCCCTTGCCTTTTTTACTGGCTCAACTCACACTTTCTCAACCCAGTATGGTTCTGGAAGCAAAACCTGATGTTGTCCACCACCCATACTGGCCTCGGAATTTGGAACTCCAAAATTACATCCCAACTGACCGACCCTCATGGCAATTCTTGACATTCGTATTCTCTACTTCAGGAATTCTCTTGCTATTGACTTGGTTCGTAGCAAGTTGGCGAAGCAAGACATGGGGCCCTTTTGGAACTTGGCGCACCTTGATCATTTGCTGGTTTACCATCTGTGTTTTTATTCATACTGTCATCGAGGGCTGGTTTGCCCTTTACTATATGGAAATCCCAGGGGATCAATCCTTTCTCTCGCAGCTCTGTAAGATGTGTGTCTATCTGGTTTCTGTCTCTTGATTTTGGGGAAAAATTGATGCAGCAGGTTAACATGGGCAGAAAGTGGAGGGTGGGCAGGAGGATCCGCATGATGCATAAATGGAGCAAATGACACATCGGTAAATCCTTCTATTGTGTACTTGAATCAGACTTCAGAACACAAATATGTGATAGTGACCCTTGTGTAGACAGTCTTTGCTTGCCAATAGTAACTTGGACCAGCAAATTCAGTGTAACTGATGTGGCCATAAGTCATTGTCACATGACCACAACAACGTATAACAGGGGTCTTCAAACTTGGACCTTTTATGACTTATGGACTTCAACTCCCAGAATTCCTTAGACAGGCACACTGGCTGAGGAATTCTGGGAGTTGAAGTCAACAAGTCATAAAAGGGCCAAGTCTGAAGACCCCTTGACTTATAAGAACAGTTCCTGCAGTCCCAGTTGCCCTCTTTAGATGACTCCTGAATGGTTGTAGCATCCCTCAATCACATGATCACCATTTGCAACCTCCTGGTGGCTTCCCTGTTAACATTTGTTGGAAGCCAGCAATGAAGGTTGCAAATGGTAGTCTCATAATAGCAGGATGTTGTGATACAATTGCAAGCCAGTTGCAAGTACCTGACCCACATTAACCTGATCATAGGGCTGCTATGATGGCCAGAACTACAAGGACAGTTGTGAGTTCTTCAGCACTGTTGTAACTTCAAACAGCCAGTGAACAAGTGGACATTAAATGAGGACTACTTGTATGTATGTGGTTATTTTTGAGATAGCACTATCCTGCAATCATCATTAAGCTGCTGACAGCCGAAGCCAAATTCACTAACAAGCACCTTGAAAGCAACATGGAGAAAAAGGGTGAGATTTTACCTTCTCTCTACCCCAAGTACTTTTTCTGTTAAAAGCTTCCTCAAAACTCTTCCCCTGGTGGCATTGACTACCTGGGGAAACAAAGCATTGAAAAGAATAACTTAATATAATTGGATTTACATCCTTTTGGAATTTGGGAATAGAAGTAGTGTATACCTTTTTTTAATGAAAATTATCAGCACTTTTGATCAGTGACGTCATCAAAGTAAACAAGCCCACGTGCTGATTACGTCAACAGGGCACAGCCCTAAAAGGAAGTGACGTGCTCAGCCCCCACCCTCTGGATGTGACGTTTTGGCCTAATCCCATCATGATTGGCAGTCAATCCTTTGGGTACATGATTAGGTTAACCCTAGACTAATTCTATGGACATTCAAAACCAAAAAGAGCTAAGTAAAGTGAATAATTAGCAGAGGCCTGTGTTTTTGGGGAACAAGCCCTACTTTGGGGAGCTGTTAACCCTAGACTATTTCTATGGACATTCAAAACCCAAAAGAGCTAAGTGAATAATTAGCAGAGGCCTGTGTTTTTGGGAAACAAGCCCTACTTTGGGGAGCTGTGAAATAAAAAATAAAAAAAGGCTTTTTATTTCTAATCATTCTAGCCTAACGATGCTTTTAATTTTTGTGGAGTTTTAAAAATCAGTGCCTCAAAAGCTGGGGAAAAAGAAGCCCCTGAAAGGCAGCCAGAGCCTGCATTTAACCACTTTTTTCTAAAAGATATTTTTTTCTAAAAGGTATTTATGTCTAGGTGGTTTTAAAAGCATTTCCTCGAATGCAGGGGGAAAAACAAACAAACACAGCCCCTTTTAAAACCCACAGCTGGTTTTTACCTTTGTAAAAAATCTAAACACACATATTTTGCCATTTGTACCCCGAATAAAATTTATTCTGCCCGCATTCCCACTATAGCAAAAGACAAGGAATATTAACAGGAATTAAAATGCTCACAAGAGGCAAGCAGCCAACCAGGCTCACAAGAGGCAAGCAGCAAGCAGCCATGCATGTTTCTGTCTGTCTGCTAGTAAAAAAAGGGGGGTTAGGCCTTGTTTGGGATGTGCCCGGGCATGTCATGCTCCCCGTGATCTGGGCATGCGCAATGCTCAAGGGCGTGTCATTGCAAGGGGCAGGGGAGTTTGCTCCCCCTGATCTGGCCATGCGCAATGCTCAAGGGCGTGTCATTGCAAGGGGCAGGGGAGTTTGTGCGGGCAGGGACATGCCCGGGCATGTCATGCTCCCCGTGATCTGGGCATGCGCAATGCTCAAGGGCGTGTCATTGCAAGGGGCAGGGGAGGTTGTGTGGGCAGGCCTGAACAGCTAGCGATTTAACCCCAGCAGTCTTTTGAAGATGGCAGCCTCTGATGGAGATTTGTTTGATGTAAATTTGACCCCCCAACCACCCAAGCGTGGGCGCAGAATAAGAAAAGGACCTGAGTTATACAGTTTCATTGAAGAGAACAAACTTATAAAACCTTGTTATTGCAGATTCTGCAAAACATCAAATGGTAAGTAAATATGTTTTTATTTATGATAATGTAAATGGTGCTGGAGCGGATACACCGCTAACAGGATGTGCTTTATATTTTGCAGACACTGAATTAGTAATACCTAGACAGCAAACACTTCAAGACACCCCGCTTTTAGATTCCTGTGGTAATCGCCATGGTCAGAAAGCTTCTGCAGATTTCTCTGATCTAGACTGTAACAGGGATTATGAGCTATCCCAGAGACCACGCTATCTACCTTGTGAGTTAAAGAGCTGCACTTTGTGTAAAGACTGGTTTGCTTGTGACTGCGGACGTGATTTGTGGGGCTCAGACGGGTCAGAGTATTATAAAATAGTATTATCTTCTGATTCTGATAGTGGTGATGAGGGATATTTTTCTGATGGCGGAGCCGTGCACCCTCTGAATTCTGTATAACCAATAAAAGACTGTGTTAATGTCAACACTTAAACATTTGTCAGTGGTCTTTCAGTATAACGATGCATGAAAAGCTTTTAAGTCGTATTTATTATACTCCGGGGTGTGTAGGGAGTTATGGAGGTGTGAATGCCCTTTTTCAGGAAGCTAGAAAACATGATCAAAACCTGACCATGAAGCAAGTCAAGACGTGGCTGTCAGGGGAAGACGCTTATACGCTTCATAAGCCTGCAAGAATTAATTTTCCTAGAAATAAAACAGTAGTGTCTGGCTTAGATCATCAAGGGCAGGCTGACCTCATAGATGTCTCCAAATTTTCTAAAGAGAATCATGGAAAAAAGTACATCTTAGCAGTTATCGATGTGTTATCTAAATATGCCTGGGCCTCCCCTTTATCTGATAAAACAGGGAGGGAAGTTACAACCGCTTTCCAGAATATCTTTCAAACAGGACGTGCACCCCGAAAATTACAGACAGATGCAGGTAAAGAGTTCTTGAATATTCCACTGACGAAACTTTTAGCACGTTACGGCATTCATCATTTTGTCACTCATAGCGAAACTAAAGCAGCCGTTATAGAGAGGTTTAATAGAACCCTAAAAAACAAACTCTGGAGATATTTCACAGCGAGAAATACCCACCGGTATGTGGACATTTTAGCAGATACTATTCAGGGGTACAATAGCTCTTACCATCGTAGCATCGGTACTGCTCCTAACACCGTAAATTTGTCTAACGAAAGGGGTGTGTGGATGAGGCTTTATGGGGCAACTTTAAAAAGAAAAAGAAAGGAAAAATGTCTTAAGAGGGGGGATCATGTCAGGGTATCCAGACTGAAGGGTAAGTTTGAAAAGGGCTATCAGCAAACCTATACGGATGAGATATTCATCGTCAAAGAACTGCAGACAAGGGGGGAAAGAGCGGTGTATAGATTAAATGATTACACTGGTGACCCTGTAAAGGGGGCTTTTTACTTTGAGGAGCTCTAAAAGGTTCCTGCTGACCAACAGCGCATATACAGAATAGAGAAAATTATCCAAAAAAGAGGGCGGGGGAGACACAGAGAATTTCTAGTCAAATGGGCTGGATGGCCAGAGAAGTTCAACAGTTGGGTTAAGGAGACTGAAGTACAACATCTTTGATATGGCAGAGTTTTACATCACCCTTCCCAGCAATGCGTCAGCAGCAATTTTCCCCCAAAACAGAAATTCTAATTTTACTATACAATTAGCAAGATCATTGTGTTATGTCCCGAGCCTTGCAAACGGCTCGGGCGTTTGCAGGCAGTCCCGGGCAGGTGCAAAGCTGCCCGGGACAAGACAGGCTGTCGCCAGCGCCGTGCGCATGCGCGGGTGCTGGCGCGGGAAAAGTAACCCATTTACCCGGGAGTTGCCTATATAAGAGGCTGCGAGGCGTTTGGGCGAGGCTGAAGCCATCTTCCTGTAAGCTGAACGCTGAATAAAAGAAACTGAGAACTCCAGCTGATTCTCGTGTCTGTTTTCCCGCCAAGGACGCAACACTGGCGACGAGGGTGGGATGCCTTGCACTACCTGGAAAGGAAGAAGTGTAAGCTTACCCAAGGAGGAGTGAGAGCGGCGGGCGTCGACTCGGCAGCTGCCCGCCAATCCGGTGCGCATTCGGGGGTAGGCTGGCTGATAGACCCGTCTCCTGAAGATCCGAAGATGGCGAAAATCGGAAGGCTTTCGGAATTCGACGTCTCACATCCAGAGCGGTGGGAGTCCTACGTATCCAGAATGGAGAACTACTTCAAGGCAAACCAAGTGAGGGAAGATAGCTTGAAGGCGGCCACCCTGCTTTGCGTTTGCGGCCAAGACGCCTTCGAAATCACAGAAAACCTTGCAGCACCTGTCCCAGTAGAGTCTGTAAGCTACGCAGACCTGAAGAAGCTGCTGAAGGAGCACTTCCACCCCAAGGTGTCCGTTATCTCATGGCGCCACACCTTCGAACAAAGGGATCAACGGTCCGGTGAGTCAGCCAAGGAATACATCGCCGCGTTACGGAAGGCCGCCAAGCCCTGCGAGTTCAAGGACCTCGAGGAACGACTGAGGGACCGATTCGTGTGCGGGTTGAGGCATCGCGAGCTACAACAGAGACTTTTCGCAAAGGAAGAATTATCCTTCCAAGACGCCTTAAGGGAAGTCACCGCAGAAGAAGCAGCAGGCGGCGCCGTCAAGAACATGCGGCCGATCAGAAGCAGTGCAGAGGGTGCGTCCGTGCACCAGGAAGACGTCCGACGAAACTCCGAGGAGGATCCGGACGAGGAAGTCGACCGTCTACACCCCGCGAAGGAGAGAACCAGAAGGGAAGCTCTTCGGCTCCGCTCAAGTGCATCGGCTGTGGAGGTCGCCACAGGAGAACCGACTGCAAGTTCCGCTCCGCTACCTGCCGGGCATGCGGTAAACAAGGGCACATTGCAGCTGTGTGCCTGGGCCGACGAAAGGCACAACCCAAAGAAGAACGCCTGAAGGGTACCAGATTCCCAGCCAGAATAGCCTTTCTTAAGGCAAAACCTGATTCGTTCATTGCCACGTCTGAGCTTTTCACCCGTCCACCAACGGTATGGCTGAACGCATGGTGCGCATCGCAAAGGACGCCTTGAAGAGACTCACCTACGGGGACTGGCATCACAGGTTGGCTGACTTTCTCCTTTCTTATCGCACCACACCGTCCACTTCTACAGGGAGAAGTCCAGCTGAACTTCGTTGGGGGCGCCAACTTACTACTAGACTTGACCGGTTGCATCCGGACAGACTGCCTTCATCTACCTCACATCCTAGGGCACCTAGACAACTACTTGTGGGTGCCCCGGTTTGGGCTCGCAATTACGGGCCTGGTCATACATGGGTCCCCGCTTCTGTGTCCAGGATCACAGGTCCTCTCTCCTACGAGGTTGCCCTGGACAACGGTCGTGTCCTGCGTCGGCACATCGACCAACTTCGCTCTAGGCGAGACTTTTCTGCTGAGACTCCTGGGTCTTTTCCAGGGGGGGAGGGGGACCCTTTGGAGCAAAGGGAAGGGCAAGAGCTACTGCCCATCTCCACTGAGGGAGCCACAAACGGCTCGTCCAAGGTTCTGCAATTGCTCCGAAAAGAAAGTCATGGAGCTTACCCACACAACAGGCACTCACACCTACTCCAGCCAGGGAGTCACCCCGGGGGCATACTCACTTTCCACACACATCACACAGCACTCCAGCAACGGAGGATACCCGGGGGCATCCCAACACATCATTCCCCGCAAGAGAGCTGGCACACAATTCCCAAGGTTGGCCTGACCTTACCCCAAATCCTACAGCGGGTCAAACATACACAGAGTTAGTCGAGGAACCAAGTCCCGACTACAACAACCCTAGCACAAATCAGGGAACACCTGAGTTTTGGGAAAGTACAGAAACCCACACGAGCCCGAACACAGAATGGGGTTCAGGGAATGGACAGCCTCCTGACAGGTCTTGGACTGACCTAGGAGGTTCTACAGAGATGCCCAGCAGCGGCTATCACTTCAAGGGGCCTGAGGGTCTACAGCTAGGTAGGTCAACCAGGTCACAAAGTAACAGAAGCCCTGGCCTGACGAGCCCGGTGGGCAAGCAAGCAGGCCAGGCATCGGGGCACAGTCCTTGGAAGACACCAGGACACAATAGAGAGAACAGGCTCACGCCTCCCTCCAGTCAGGGGACTTATGCCAGTAACCCACAGCTAAGAAGGTCACAGAGAGCAAAGAAATCTCCTAAGTATCTAGAAGATTACATAACATTGCTGGCAAGGCAAAAGGCCAGTAAACAGTGGGAGCACTGGGGAGCAAAATGTCATATAAATAAATGTTGTATGTTGGTAGTAGTTTTAGCCCGGGGGACAGGGGTGTTATGTCCCGAGCCTTTGCAAACGGCTTCGGGCGTTTGCAGGCAGTTCCCGGGCAGGGAAAGCTGCCCGGGACCAGACAGGCTGTACGCCAGCGGCGTGCGCATGCGCGGGTGCGGCGCGGAAAAGTAACCCATTTTACCGGGAGTAGTTGCCTATATAAGAGGCTGCGAGGCGTTTGGGCGAGGCTGAAGCCATCTTCCTGTAAGCTGAACGCTGAATAAAAGAAACTGAGAACTCCAGCTGCTTCTCGTGTCTGTTTTCCCGCCAAGGACGCAACACCTTTCATTCCGCCAGCTTAACAACCCAGGAGATTGCTTAACGACCGCAGTTGGGAGTGCTGGGATTGTGATAATTGAGCAAAGCAGTCATATCGACATCTCGCTTAACAATCACTCAGTGATCGAGATTCCAATCCCAATTGTGGTTGTAAGTTGAGGACTACATTTATCTGACAAACAGCAACACAGTCTAGGGTGCAGAAAGACTCCAAAGAGATTCAAAACTTTTAAAGACATTTCACTTTAGCAAACTTATTTATTAATAAAATAGGGCTAAAGGTTCCGATTGCTATTTCCAAGATACTCTCCCATAGTCCTACTTCTTATATTAAAACTTATTGAAATCTGGGTAATTCTTGTTCCTTGTTTGTGCTCTCTGTATGGGAGTTGATATTACTTTGGATGATATGCAGAATTTATTTCTGCTGCACGTGATGCATTCACCAGTCTGTGCTCCAGAGACAGTCCCCCACAGCTGCCAAGTTTTCCCATTTGACCTTATAATGCTTTAAGCAAGGCTTCCCCTCAGAAACTTTACTATATCCATTTTTCCATGTACAAAAGAGGTCAAGAACTGGCCAGTGTTAAATGTTTGCAGATTCTCCATGTGGAGGAAGGGACAGGGTGTGATTCTTCCCTTGCTTTCGCTGTGTGAAGAAAAGAATAGTTTTGCTCCATTCAAACAGAACTTATTTATTTATTTAGTATATAGCATCTACAGAGGTCATACAATTGCTGATATACAAATTTATTTTAAATAATCAGCATACACACACGCATGTATATAGAGTATGTGGATAATAGAATGAGAGGCATGATGGTCTAGTGGTCAAGACATTTGCCTCCCACTCTGAAGATTGAGAATTCAATCCTAGGTAGTGGCAGATATTTCTCTCCTATGGCACAAAGAAAAAAATATCTAATGCAAACTCCGCATGGCATCTAACCATCTAACTGCTTCTGGCGTGGCTGGAATGAGATCGTCCCAGGTGCCTTGAAATTTCCTGAGGAGGCATTCCTGAATTATATGTGTTATAGTTTGTTCTGGTGTACCAATCACATTGCAGGCTCTCAGCTATTCCCCATTTAAAGAGCCTTGCCTTAGTACTGGCATGGCCTGTCCTGATTCTGTTCTTGTGGCTCCCTATTTTGGGGGGCAACTGCATTCCTGAAAGTGGTTTTGTTGGATCTGAGTGATCTGTTTGGTTGTGGTTATTAAAAATCACCCATCTTAACCACCATTCTTTATCTAGATCATAAGATGTGGCATATTATCCCAAATTTGTTTCCTAGAGTTAAGCTTGGTGAGAGGTGGATGGCAAGATGAGATGACCTCATTGAGGCAGTTATAAAATCACCTGAAAGTTAAAGGGGTTTTTTTCCTACTTGCCAAAAAAATGCAAAGTATCACATGTAGTAGACACAACGCTCATTGTATAAAAACTGCTTCTCTCAAATTAGACATATGTAACAAATCACTAAGTTATCTATAAGAGAAGAACTGGAAATGTAAAAACTGCTGCTCAAAGTTATATTTGTTTAATTTCAGTAGCACAAACTTTTACATAAATATGCCCAGAACTGTGATAATGCATTTTTTATTCTGTGTGTATATGTACTAGACAGGTCAATAATATTCAGTAAAGTTTACTTCCAAATAAAAATGTTAAAAGATTCAGCATAAAGCCTAATGCTTAATACTTCCCATTAAGTTCGACAGACATTTAATCCACAGCATACAATGTAAATCAGGGGTGTCAAACTGCCGGCCTGTGGGCTGGATGCATCATAGCAAAACCGGGGCCACCCCATTGCCAGCAATGGCAAAAAAAGTCACGATACGTTACAACACGTCACGTGACATTGCGAGTTTGACACCCCTGATGTAAATGATTCGATCTTTATATTAATGGATGGGGTATACTGTAATTTAGCAAATTAATGAATGGCTAGGAGAAAACATTTTGCATTATTCTAGTAATGTCCTAATATTTATCCTCTCTATTTGAACAGTTGCTATACAATCCTGTAGGGGTATGTAAAATGTTCCCGTTGCAAATAATGAGAAAAAAATGTTCAGTTCCTTTGGCACTGACTGACCTTGCAATGTCTTGTTTCCACACAGTGGTGTACTAGATATACACTAGCAGGCTCTTTCAAATCCATAATCCTATTTTAGAATATATATCTCTCATAATGAGGAACAACTGAAAAATGCCAGAATGCAAGTTTTCAATGATGAGGTTTAAATATACATAGCAATTGCTGGCATTCACAGCTAATCAAACAGCAATATGTATATACAGTAGGCACTACAGTTATGTGTGGTGTAAACAAAGTTCAACTCTTCTCTTGTTTCTCTTGTTTAGAAAGTTCTTATCAACTTACTTTCACACTATTTTCTTCACCTTTTTCAGCTGTTGTATCTTGGCAAGTTGCTCCATCACGTGCTGGAATTGCCCCACTGTTTATTTTTGGTTCCCAAGAAGCTTTGCTTGCAGAGCCAGAGATCTGAGAAAATCCTCCTTGCTTGCTTATGATACACGAAAGCCTAGGACCTGATTCAGAGTACTATTTGATTCTGACTGCTGTCAGCAGCTGGTCTTATTCCTTGGTAGCTAATACAAGCACTTTGCTTTCCCATCTATCTGAGCCTTATTATTGATTTTCTTACTTTCTCTGATTTTTTTACTATATCAAGCAGGTGATGTATGTTTCTGATTATTTGGTAAAGGATAATAGGAACCGTTGGGGGCTTAAGAAAGGAACACAGGCCGGGCAAGAGGTAGCATTTTTTGGATTTTATTAATTCTCCTTTCTCCTGTGACATTAACCCCTAAAGTGTCAAGTGTACTTTAAATGAACCGGTCAAATGTAAAGCAAATTTTATACTCTAATTTATAAAATAGCAAAACTTCAACTGTAGCACTGTTACAGTGCAATTTTATCTGTTTTATGTATTCATCAATTATAGGCTACAAAAACCTGAAGAAACTTTAATTACTATTTTTCTTTTTGAATTTCCTATGTCTACATTTGCTTTTTTTAAGTGCGATTTCATATTTTCATCATTTTCTGGGACAGTTGAGATGGAATGATTTTACCCTCAAATACAAATACAATACCTTATACAAGTTCAAAATAAAAAGAAAGTTGGCAGAAGCACTATGTTATATACAAATATTTTAATCCTTTTCAATATTAATTCCTCACGACAGATTACACCATATTGGTATCATTGTTTGCACGTGTGAAAATCTCTCCATCCATATTCCCTTGCTTAGACAATCTTCTACCAAGTCACAGAATTTTCTTGCTCTAATGTTTACCACTTATGTTCAACTTATTACCAATCACTCCAGTTTTCCTATTAGAAACATCTCAATCCTTCATAATTAGTTTCAGTTCAATATTTTTTTGATCTGTCATTCAATCTAATTTCACAGAAAACATACAGGTTCTTAGAAAACACCACTGTACCATCTAGATGCAATTATACATATGTTTTTATCTCCTACACCCTGCCTTCATTACAAACATTCCTTATAAATTTATCCATGAATGTATATATTTTTTCTTAATAAATAAATGAATAAATAAATAAACCTAGTTGGATCAGGAACAGAAATAGATGAGGGATCAAGACAAGAGTCAGGAAAAGGAAATTGTTTCATGAGTCTTTTGCAAATCAAGAAATGTTTCTAAATTATAAGAATATATTTGGGGTTTAAAACAAGAACCGGCCATGCTATCTTGTAAAACAAATAATACTATGAAAGATCAGTGAGTGACTTATACTTGAGAAATTTCCTATTAAAACCTTAGCAAGTACAATACTAAGAAACCAAACATTACCTCTTTAGCCCCATCACTATTAGCAAACAATGTTACAGTGGATGCAGTAAAAGTAAACAAAACACAAAAAACAATAGACCTTATTCCACTTATTCAAGCCAATTCCAGCATATTTCTGAGATTCAACATTTAAAGAAAATGCACAATTATACCCAGCTGCCATTATCTCTCCTTTTGTGGGATTTTTCAAGTGAGAGCAGACCTCCTATTTATGATATTTATGACTTTTTATGTTTTGTAACAAACAGTGACAGTGAAATCCAGCACCTATCACAGCATCTGCTTCCTCTCAAAAGGGAATTACTGTTGTGGGTAATTCTGTCCTCTTGCCATCTATGCAGAAAGGGACAGCAACTATCCCTGATTCAGAACCCCAACATCCGAGTTGCCTTCAGCATAATTTACTTTTCAGTTAGTTAGTTATTAGGTTTATATCACACTTTTATTTTGCAGAGCTCAAGGCAACATGTTTAGCTACATAAAACTATAAATAACTCTTTAATGCTAAGGTAAATGGAAGGAAGCAGGCCTATATGTAATCAGTATTCTGGTTTTCTCTCTGTTATTTAATACTAATAGATGTATTATATATTATATATGTATTGTACATTCTTTCCCAGGACATATGCATACATTTATTTGAATAGAACAATTTATTATTATGCATTTCTGGGTTAAACATAGACATCTCCAAGGCAAATCCCTGATTGTTTCAAATTTAGAGATTTACTTGACTATATGTATGTACATGTCTGGCATATACAAGTGTATACGTGCTAAATTTTTGAATTGCTAACAAAGAATTAAAGGGAAGTATAGCTATTTCGAGCTAATTAGCTCTCATCAGCCAGCCATACCCTTTTGAGATTCGAACCTGGACTGCTTGCTCATAAGGCAGCTGTGTTGACTTCTAGACCACAGGTTCTTTCTCACTTTGTCAGGGAGGGAAGAGACAGGGGAGGAGATATGTCTTGAGTGTTTTTTGATGCACCCTGTTCTTCTTCTCATATTTGGGCCGACAGGGTGGATCAAAAAACACTCAAGACACAAGTGTATATGTATATAAATGCATACACCTTCTAACTATTGTATTCATATCTATGGAGATTCTCTTTCATCCATGTCATGATTGTCCCAAAGGTGCTTTTTCTAAAAAGCAACTGGATTTTCTTGGATTTCTTCTTTGAAAATGTTTCACTTCTCATCCAAGAAGCTGAAGAAGGATGAGAAGTGAAACGTTTCAAAGAAAAAAAAACCCAAACTAGTCCAGTTGCTTTTGGGAAAAAGCACCTTTGGGACAACCATGACCTGGATGATTGAGAATATCCATAGACATGAATGAAGAAGCTTCTTGGATGAGAAGCAAACATTTTCAAAGAAAAAAAGAAAGAAAGTCCAGTTGTCTTTTGGAAAAAGCACCTTTGGGACAATTATTATATTCACATTTTTCGGCTCAGGACCAACTTAAATATCCAGTAGAAATATTTCCTTACTCTTCCTTCTGTTTGGTAAAACATGTTAAAAAGTATAATTCACCAACTGGATTTACTAGTGTTGAACTCCAGAAAAAAAACAGTGCTCATAGACGCAGACAGTGCTCCAAGGTATTCAAGAACTGTAAACAAATTACTTGATGTTCAACAAAAATTCTGTTTCACTAAATTGATGGGAACACAATAACTCACAATATGTCAGATGTAAGTATGGCAGATAGAGCAATGGAGTATCAGGATTAGATAAGCTCACTTCCTGACACTGATGAACAGAATGTGTTGTTGTTGTTGTTGTTGTTGTTGTTGTTGTTGTTGTTACTGTTGTTGACTGTAAGTATCCAGCCTACTGTAACTCAGCCACAGCCTGTTTCAAATCTTCCACAATCAGGTCCACATCTTCTTTGCTTGTATTACGGCCCACGCTGAGGCGTATGGCATTCTGTGCAACATTATAAGGAATTCCACAGCTAAGCAGAACAGCAGAGGGCCTGAAAACAGAAACAATTAAAGCAAAATATAACCTTTAACAGTATTTTTACCATAGTGGTATGAGAAGCATATAAAGAAAGGAAACAAATTATGCAGAGCTTCTCTTGTCCAAAATATATTTATTTCTAAGATATTTTTGTTTCAATAGAAATTCAAGTATGGTCAGATTTGTATGCTGAGGTCTACAGAATTTAATAGAAATTAAACTACACCACGCAATTCAGCAATTCTGAAATTTCTTTGTTAATCAGATTAATGTTCAATAATAAATATATATGGATGACAAGCTAAACATTAAGGGCTTTTAAGTATGGAGAAAGTGGAATTGTTATTTATTGTTATCACTTTAAAACTGATAAAAAGTTATTATATACAACACATTGTTCTAATGACTTATGGAACCAACTGTAATGGAAGGTTGTGGATGTTATGTATGATTGTATGTTATTGCATAAGCTAATAACAAATTTAAACTTCAAATCCAGATCTTTATGTAGCCAAAACAGAACACATACACTTAAGAAGCCAGTATGAAAAGATTCAGAAGAATCATAATTGTATTTAAAAGAATGCTTTTTTAAAATTAACCATTTTAACTACAAGAACAGATAAATTTCAATTTGATTATATTTAGTGACTATGCTATAAACTGACTGGTGAAACAGAGAAAAACAAATCAATAATAAACCAGATTATGGATTCAAGTATCATGAATGGCAGCAAAGCTACTAGAACAGGGCTTCTCAACCAGTGGTACAGGTACCACCTGTGGTACATTGGCACCTGGCAGGTGATACACAACCATCCTAGAAAAGTGATAGCGGGGGAGGGAATGAGCTGAACCGGTAGCAGCACTGCACAAGCCTGAGTGAGAGATGGCTGGAGCTGCAGGGCTCTCAGGGCTCAGCGGAAGTGCCAGGATCAGCGCCAGGCTCCAGCTGGAGCTCGGTGCTGATCCTGGCGCTTCTGCTAAGCCCAGAAGAAGTGCCGATCAGCTGGAATGTTGCAGCATCTCCAGAGTCTTATGATTTACATTCAGATGCTTGGCAACTGATTCATATTTATGATGGTCACAGTGTCCCAGGATCATGTGAAGTGACCAAAACCTGCTGCAACTACCCAACAGACGGGGGGAATAAAAACCAAACACCCCCACTCCCACTGCCAATCCTCAACAGAAATGCTCACAACAATGAAAACCTCGGACAGGAGGAAGAGCGCAGCCGGGTGGGCAGGCAGGTGTTTTGCTCGGCTGTGGCTTGGGAGGCACTTTTTTCAGTGCCATTGTAACTTCGAACAGTCACTAAGAGAACTGTTGTAAGTTGAGGACTACCTGTACTTTATCACTTTTTTGGGGGGGTCATCAGGTTTTTCACACCTTGCTGGTGGCACTCAGGTGTTGCCATATCCTAAAAGTGATACAATGGGTAAAAAGGTTGAAAAGCCCTGTACTAGAATATGTGTCCTCAGTATTGTGTACTAGAATAAGTGTCCTCAGTATTTACATTCCAAAATGCCCATAGCAATTTTAACAAATATTCTATATATTTCAGAGTATAATTTTAAGTCTTTTGAAAAGAAAGATATAAATGCAAAGTACTTATTTTTATACTAATCTGTAGTACCTGAAATACTGTATACAGCACATAATATGGGAAGCAAGTTACTTTTTGATACTAGGCACATCATTTTACATTTCTCTGCCTAGTCAGAACAAAAGCATTTTATAATATCCTAATTCCTTGTACTCCATTAATTATGTAGACCATTACCTCCCAAAGAGAGGGCTATGGGGATTTGGGAAGATTTGTTTACAAAGCATATGCTCATCACTAGGAATAAACATATGTCAGCAAATTGATCAGTTTTCATAATGGCTTTGGTAGCTAAATCAAAATACTCTTAGCTTCTGAATAGCCAATTCTTCTCCTACTTCTGCAATATCAAGGCTGCATAATCTCTCTCTCTTCACACCTTACTCTTAAAGGCCCAGGAAAAATAATATATATAGTTTAAACTGGTATCAGATCCATGGAGGAAGCCAATTATGTAAATCATATAATATTTGTTCCTATTGCATAGATAGAATAATGGACTGTGAATGGTGCTTATTTCTTGGATAATATTATAAATCAGTGAGGAAGGGGGCAATTACAATGATGTAAGGGCTATAAATATTTATCATAATCCTTTTGTCATGTGCCATTACTAGCTCTTAAGAATATAGTGGTTAGAGTGGTTGACTATCTGCTATTTGAAAGCTTATACAGGAGGAAAAACAGATTTTCTCCAACTAACAAATACTGCACTTAATTGGATAAATGGCCTAGATCAGTGATGGCAAACCTTTTAGAGATCGGGTGCCCAAAAACTGGCCCCCGGCCCTGCCCCACCCCGCCCCACCCTGCCGGCCCGCAGGGCCACTCACCGCCTCCAGGGCCCACTGCAGATCACCCAGGCAGCCCAGCAGCCCCATGGCAGCCACACCCTCTGCCCGCGCCCCACATCAACTTTGGGGCATGAGGGCAGAGTCTTGTCTACGCTGCCTGGCTGTCATGTCCTTGGCTGAGCTGCTCCACGTGGGCCACGATCAGAGGCGACTCTCCTCCAGGGGGTTGCTGGGGAGGAGGGAGTCGCGGGCGGAGGCAAGGCTGGGGCAACGGCACATGTGCCCACAGTGAGGGCTCCGAGTGCCGCCTCTGGCTCCCGTGCCATAGGTTCGCCACCACTGGCCTAGATATAGAACACTTATTCCCATTCTCATGAACTAGTTTATTTCAAAATGTAACCTATAACTCATATATAACTTCTTAAATTCCTCATACCGTACAAAATTGACTACATATTTCCATAATACATGGAACACAATGAGCAACTTTTATATATTTTTACTATTGTTATATCCATGTACTATACGCTAAATAAACACTAGTTGTTAAGTAACATAGGTCAGTATCAATTAGTTAGCAGCACTAATATTGTTACCATGCATAGCTTGCTTGTTAAGACAACATAATGTGAGTTGGGTATGGAGTATGGTTGCTGTGGCTCATGAAATTCCAAAGGTATGGATAAAGTGGCACAAAACACTATCAATAGTGTCTTTCTTCACAGCAGTTATAACATTACCATCACCACTCACCATAATTCTTGGGTAATATGAAAGATTGAGAGCTGTGATGACTCTAAGTGGTTAATTCTTGTAAAATACACACACACACACACACACACACATACACACACACACAAACTTCTTTACATATGCCCTCCAATTGCAGGATATCTAGTTCCACAATACTGGCTACTTACTGGTCACCCTTTTCAGAGTGGCAGGCTGCCCCAACACTGGCTAGCAAAGTCCTACAACGTGAGAGCACCAGCCAACCTACAGAAAAAACAAGATATATATCTGCTCTCTTCTCATGAAGTACCTATGGATCTAAGTATAGAAGAAATACACAAAATTATATTTTGGTAGAATTGGCTTCTCATGAATTTTGACCAACCAGTGTTAGGATCACACATATAAAATTGCTACAACCAAATTTGAACATGGGAAATATATATTTCAAATCATGTTTCAGGGACAAAATAGCAGAATGCCTTCTAATTACAGAATTTATTTTAAAATTCAAGAAAAGGAATTTTAAAAATTTGTATCTTGCATCTGTAGTTGGCATTTTCATAATGAAATTACAGTGCAAATTTGACTAAGCACACAATAACATGCTGACAACATCCTGATTTGGTCTAAGGCAGAGACGTTAGTTTTAAAAGCAATTAATACTAAATTTTGTATTGATCACTAAAGACAAAATCCCATAAATCAATCATAGATTAGTTCTTAAAGAACTGTGCAAATATAGACATAGATGTTACCTTGTAGACCTGAGCCCAATATAGAAAAATTACAGGTGTTGCAAAGTCGTTTAGAGCCTTCCAGTCGACAGTTAAAATGGATATTTTGTCTTCCAAATATAATCTAGAATACGAAGTAATATTTTTTATAAAACATCAACTTATTAATACACACACACACCCCCTATCACAGATATTACTGAATTCAAGAAAAAATATAAGTATGTTATAATTTTAGATCTCTAAAGAAATAAAAATATTTATGGAGAGTATTGCCCCCTGGTAGTAGAACTTGTAGTATAGCACTCACAGGATTAACTATCACCTTGCACACAGGTGTGGGAAGATTATCTGAAAGGTCTTGTGTTGCTTGGCAAGTCAAAGTAGGGCATTTGTCACCATTCTCTTAGTAATAAATTCCAAGAAAGGCAATGCAAAGGGGCTTCAATGCTATTCCATTACAAAAAAATGGCAGTTCTGCAATATTCGTTGGGGTCAATCCAGACATGATACATGTATCTGTAGTCTGAACCAATGTGTTCCCCGTGTCATTTCTGTCCATTTGCTGTTTTCAGCATTCTTGCCCTTTGCCCTGCTTCCATTTAGATTGAAAGGCATCACTGCCCCATGACTGTGTTTAGTACAGGGTAATATAGCTTTCTGATGTCATCTCCTGCTCCCATATAAAGACTGCAGAACTATACAGAAAACAGGCGGATGACTGAAATTACTTCAAGCCTTTTTTCCAGATAATCCCGAATCTTCCTCATGTGAGCTTCATATAGCTCAGAGTTCTCATTCACCAATTCAGCTGCCTGCAAAAGAAGGTGAGAATATCAGGTTAAATATTAGAGCCAAATTCAAAAGGAATCATTCAGTTTCCTTGTTCACCTGACCATATGATGTTTATTATCGTTAGCCAGGGTAGACAAAAAGCCAATAAGGTAGACTCTCCTCCACGGAATTCCCCCAAATTTCCCAATAAAACCTTATACCTACAAAACAATCTTAAAGACAAAAAGTAATAGAAAATGTTGGTGTATTCTGCAGTTATGGCTGTACACACTTCAAAAATAATTGGGAGAAACCTGAAACTCTTTTTCAAGTCTCCAAAACCTACATTTTTTTTAAATCAATAACAGGTAGGTCCAAAACGTTTTTTTTTCTTTTTTGCAAATTATTGTCAAAATGTGCAAATCATATTTTGCAGTACCCACATTTAACAATCAGAGCCAATTCCTAGGAGGGAGGTATCGAAAGAAGGCAAATGACAAGAAGGCACTGGTTCCTTTGGACTCCACTCCCTGCCATTTGTTTATAGACCAACTTGATGTTTTACTTTTAGTCTGATAAGCTACTTGCGCAGTTGCAAAGACTGAAAACTTTAAGATGCTAAAAAAAATGGGTGAGATTGCTTTAAGCACTTGATTGCAACATCATTTACGGTATCCCACTATATGTTAAACTAACCTGAAAGTCTAAGTCTAGGTCTAGAACTCTGGGTCTCCATGCAAACACAGAATACATTATGAAGACTTGGCTCAAGAGTCTAGAAACTAAAGAATATTGCCATTGGCTAAGCCCAAGCAAAGAAATCTCAGAGAATCTGGACAGTTATCATACCTTCCTTCAGTTATATGTGTGCTGCATTTAAATCTATGACTTGCTGATATCTATTTCCTCTTTTTGTAAAAAATAAAGACACACTTATTCAATAAGACAGCTTTTATCCACATTGCATATTTGTATCATTTACCATTTTTTAAGCCTACCTTGCCAAGACCAGCAATCATTGGAGTATTCTCAGTCCTAAAAAAAAGTATGTTTTATTCATACACTTTAAGTTGCACAAATACAAGGTCTACAACTGTGTGAATTGTTTAACATATTACATACTTAGCATAACAACCATATTACAATATTTCACTAGTATTAATGTATGATGTAAATAAAATAAAAACTTCTAATGAAAATCAAGATACTACCTAGAAAACAGAAGATCCTCTTTTTCCAGCGTATTTGCATTTTTCTTCCAAATATTTCCTTTTGATACCTTTTCTTGCATACGCTTAAAACCTACATATTATTCACTATAGCACAGAAGTCCAAAATGTATGGCAGGGCGGGTGTCAGTGCTGCCTATGACTCCTCTTCCTCAGTTTCTCAGGCATCAGCCTCACCTCTACTCTTCGTAAGTGCCTATTCTCTACTGCTCTTCCAAATTCCTCTCCCTCCAGTTTCCCCTGTACTGTGCTCACTGCTGGCTCCATTATCTTTTCTACCTGCTGTTACTTCTATTTGCAGCTTCTTTTCTTTAACCTACCTGATTCCCACCTCTGTTTCCTACCTACCTAGATAACTCTCATCCTTTGTTCCTGTGATCTTTACTCATTCTCCTCAGTTGTATTTCTTTCACTGCTGTCTCAATTCAGTTCCCCTCAACCTTCTGCCATCTCAATTCATTTGATGCTCTTCTGCAATCCTTATCTTAGTGCATTTCCCTTCCTTTACATACTGTATTTTCTCTGCCTGTTTGCTACTCTCAGCATAGCCTGCTCTCTTCTGTACTATTTATCTTCTTCCCTCTTCTTATCTTACTTGCATTTCCTTTTTCTTTAATTTAAGACAAAATCAGACAATTGGAACTCAGAAGCAGAGCACTGAAATATATAGGGATCCATCTATTTAATTTCCCATACCTTTTGATTCAGAGATATAGAGAGAGGTGTTTTTGTGTTTGTACTGAAGAAACTATTAGCTACTTTATCAACTGGATTGAGAGAGAGATGGAGGGGGGAGAGAAAGATGAATGGATTTATGCAATAAAACTTTAATTTTTAATGATTACCATTTTTTAAACTGATTCTGTGCCATCACGTTGTTGCTGACTCTTGGTGACAATATAGACAGATCTTCTGCAAGACAATATATCCCCTTCAGGTCTTTCCATGGCATACACGGAACCTGGGCCCATCCAGTTTACTTCTGGTCTTTCCCTTTTTTTTTCTACCTTTCCTACATGCAATCTTTCTCAAGATAGTTAGGTCTTTGCATAATTTGTGTAAAATGTAATAATTTCAGCTAGGTTATTTTGCCTTGAGTGAGAACTATGGATTGATTTGTTCTAGGATTCATTTGATTTGAAAAATAGAGAAAGAAAGACAGGACAACTAGCCAAATCTTGCACCATTAAAATATAAATCTCAGAACACTATCAAAATGTCACCTCTGTAAAATTGCAGGCCACATAACAAGTGAGGTCTCTATCATCCAACCCTAAATTGATAATTACTTTACATGGTTTTTCATGTGATTTTTTTAAATAAAATACAAGCACATTGTTACTATTGCATTCTCCTATGCAGTATGAAATTATGCTTTTGGAGTGGCAATAAAGTGATCATCTGTCTCCAGTATTTATTTACATTATTACTGCCCCAAATAGGTGCCTACTTTCTTTAGCTGAGTAGTTGGGATGACCTTCATAGATATCTTGGATGATTCTGCTGAGAATATGTGTTCTCGGCATACATTGCTTCACTGACCTCTCCCAAAATCATCTGCTCTGCCACAACGTGGAAGCATAGCAGGGTACTTTTTATTTACTTGTACTTATTTAGTTTTACTTGCTAAATAAAAATAAATACAAATAAAATAAAATACTCCATTCCTGTTCATGATGGGTTTTGCCCTACTACCCTCTTTTAGATTATAATCCTGAACACGTCAGCAAGCATGCCTACATGCTCTTGAACCAAAGAAAGTTGTACATCCTCCTATAGTGTCATGATACATTTGGTTGGTCTCTAACAACTCAATAGGTATATTCAGTACTCCTGTTCACCATACCCTGGGCGAAAACTCCATTCCTGTCCGCCTCCAAACAGCATGGGGTGAAGAGGAGTGTTCATACCAAGTCCTCGAACATATAAGGCTCCAATACGTGGGGCGTAAAACTGTAATTATAAATCACAACAGTAAAAGCAATATATAAAAGCCAAAGGCAGATAAATTATAGTTAACAACGCAGATAAATGTTCCTGACAAGAACACTTATTGAACAGAGTAATGAGTGAAGAGACTTCTTCAGCAGGTAGTTGGCAGAGACATTTAAGCAAAGACAGCCATTGGCCAGAGAAGAAGAATGCATTGCAGATCCTCTATTAAGCAAGGATATTGGACTAGATGTCATGAAGGGTTTTTTTCCAACTTTATAATTTTGTCCTCCTGTAAGAATTAAGAGGAAAATGTAATAGGAGTAATGCAAAATGATAGAAGTTTTATGGAGTGGAAGAAAGCATGCTTAAGAAAACTTAAGCATGTCACACTGAAGAGTCCTAAAACTCAGTGGGGAAAAAAAGATGTTACTCAAAAATTATTCCTGAGGGCCATCTACTGGAGAATCCTTAAAGGACCAGCTAAGCTCTCTAAAGTACCATTAAAATTAAGGAATGATTCTATTCAGTCTCTGCTTGAATAATCCAATGTACAGGAGTCAAGCATCTTTCTGGATAATCTCAGCTTTATATAGTCATTTCCCTCAATGTTCCCATTACTTTCACTTCTTGATACTACAATTGGCTAGTATCAAGTTAAACACAACAGGTACTCTTGCACTTTCCTTTTTGAAAAAGAGACTTACCAAGAATTTCTTAGAGATTTCACACTTAACAGACTGGGCCTCCCTAAAGATGTGGCATAATTAAAGACTTTATTACTACTGCTTCGCTCCTTTATAGTCTGTGTACCAACATGCATAGTAAGATTATTTATAGCAGAGTTTACTGTACAGCTATCCAACAAAAGACTTTCAAACAGTACGTCACATGAAATCTGTAAGAGAATACAGTTTCCAGAAATGACAAACCAAATTAAAGGCACAGTGGCTTCCAATTTAGTAACTGAGAACTACTATTCTTGGGTATGAAATTCTCCAACGTTCAGAAGAGCTCACAACAAAGAGATAGTAGCCCAAACAAAGAAAAATATACCTTGTGTCCTACAATAGTGAGGTAATCTGCCCCCAAGTCCTGCACATCTACTTGCCCCTTTCCAATCATCTGAGCTGCATCTGTGTGTACTAAGATCCATGGCAGACCAGAGGCCTTTCTCTTATGGTTAATAACTTCAATCCGCTGACTGAGTTCTGAGATGGGCTGAGAGAAAAGTATCCTGTTAGGTGTCAGTAGATATAATTTTATCAAAAACACTACTTTCCCTCCCTATTAGTATTTAGTAATTCATTTTTGGAACTACTGAAATAGAAAAGATGGTGCACCAACTAATATGCTCTATCGTGCTGGATATAATTCTAGTCTCTCATAATTGAGGAATAGGCTACAACTGATAGGCTTATTGTTATACTGGTATTACCATATTTCTCCAGGCATAAAATCTATTGTTAACATTTGCCTGCCTCCATAATAAATTGGCATAACTGAATCTACCTAGTAACTTAATATTGATCTTGTCTACTTATTTAGCAAATTTTATAATAAAAACAAAGTCATAATATATTGCATACACTTCTACCAATTTAATAAACGAAAATCTAATAACCCATGCTGGCAAAAATAAAGTCATTGTAAAATATGGGACCAAGAACATTGGCATAAATAACAAAAAAATAAGAAATTTGAAGATATTAAATGTTAAGAGCAGCCACCCTGTTTTGACATATCTTTGGCATTAGTTCTGGAGTAATCTCAATTAATTAAAAATCTCAACCATTTTTCTTATATTTATGAGCTATAAATTTACAACTTACCATCACAACCCCAGTTTCATTATTTGCTAGCATTACAGAAACTAAACAAGTAGTTGGATGGATTGCTGCAACAACATCATCTACTTCCACTCGCCCAGTCACCTTTGATACTTGCACAAAAGTGGCTTCTACAAACCAGGATAAAAAGAAGAAAGTCATGCCGCAGTTCAATTTGTTGAAAAGCAGTTGCTATTTTTCTTACAATAGGTTTGAAGGATGCTCCAATGGATATCAGGTAAGTTCCAGCCAAAATGCTCAGAAAACAGAGACTGCAAAACGTAGCAGTCATGAGGAAACCTAAAAGGTTACAGGTTTAAAGGCAGAATTTAAGGGAAAAAAGGGAACTCTGCAGGAACTCAGCAGCAACTTGAAAGCAGGGTATAATTTATGTCCTTTATATTATAAAAGATTTTGAGTTAAGAAAACACTTATAATCAATTTTGTCAGGTGCAAGAAACCAGGAACCAAGATTGTTCAAATGAGTAGAAGTTTATTCCATGTTAGGTCTTTCAAGAATCTGAACTACTAATGGTCAAGGCAAATTTGCAGTAGATAAGAGTCAATGGAATTCAAGGAGGGCTGGACTTAGATCTCTTACGGGCAGGAAGGAACTCCAAACTGATGATGCCCTTGACACCATCACCACCTCCCGACTCAGCCTGGTCATCTCCTACAAATTCATCTCCATATAATTAAATAAAAAGGAGGGATAAAATTCTAATAATAATTTAATCTCATAATAATGATAACACCATATCATCATTTTTAAGGTAGCCAAGTCAAGAAATAGACCCCATAAAAATTACAGGAACTGTATCGTTATAGGATATAATAACAGAATCTTGAAAGCCTGACAGGAGTTTTCCTCTGACGTCTTTTATACCAAAGAGAATCAAAGCAGGTAATCTTGAGGCCAAGTTGTTTAACTTTTTTTTGCATTCCTTCTTCAAGTTTATAACCATTATCTTCTACATTTAATAGTCTAAGCTAGGATGTCTGAATGAAATGCTTGTATTTTGCCTCCAGAAAATAAGATGGTCTTGATGGAGATAACACAGGAACTATTGTTTAGCCAAAAAGATGTATTTTTTAAATCCAAAATAGCCAGATAACATTTGGAAGCATCTCACACAGAAACTGCCCCAATTCATCAAACTATAAGGAAAAGAGGTACAGCACAATCAGATTTGCAAGATTCCATGGATATTTTTTAAAAAACAAAGTATTTTTAACAGTTGCAGATGCATACTTGTTCTGAAAACTCATCTATCCATAAAGAAACAACAAAGGTAAAGAAACTCATAAGTTCATGTTCTACTAAATTTATATTTTGTGAATGGCCATGCGCACAATAACAGCCATTCTGTGAAACATCCTCACCTTCATTTCAAAAGTGCCATCAAAAATGTTGATGGTCCTAGCTACAAAATGTCAATTGCTCACCAGCTTTTTGTTCCTTCACCAGGTGCTCTACAGGGAGACGAACTGAATCATGTTCAATGCAAGATATAATAATATGTGGAAGTGTCCCTAAAGTCTTTTCTTCGTGGTTTTCTCTTGTTGCAACAATACTTTGTTTGCTGCTTTTCATAAAATCCTTCACTGCAGTATGAATCACTAAGTTATTTGCCTGGAGAAAAAGAAAGAAAGAAGCACAAATCAGATCAAAAAATCATTCTGTAGGATAGAGGTATATTTTTCTTTGAGCTAATTACGATTTTTTTGCAGATTTTTCTCATCCAAAATTTTATTTCCAGAAAATAAAAATAAATCTGACTAAGCTTAGTAATTAAAGGCATTTTTAAAAATAAAAGCCATATCAAAATAGTGTTAACAACATCAAATATCTTACTTCTGTCCCTCCAGAAGTGAAAATAATGTCCTGGAACCGTCCTCCCACCATTTTAGCCAGACTTTCACGAGCTTCATTTATGATCTTCTTTGCTCTTTGACCTGTGGAGGCAAGACATAAAAATGTATCATATAAGGTACAAAATCCTGGGGTTTTTGTTCCTCACACTAAAGGTATGTGCATTTTAATTATGGGCTTTTCTCCCAACTAAACATTGTACAGAGATGTCCTGGCAACACCACTTTTCAGTCCTGTACCCATGAAATTATCTTCATTTTATTTCCCAGTCCGCAAATGAGACTGGCTTAAGCCATCCTTTGTTCTACTAATGTTAAAATGGCATTTTCCTCCTTAAATAAACAACACTCAACACTAGCCACAAGGTGTGCTAAAATGCTACTTCTCTTCCCACTGTTTTGGGCAAAACATAAATTACAGCTCTGAAAGTTATCCAACCACTGTTGCCCCAAAACAGTATTAATGAGGCTAGGTTTTATAACATCCCAGTTATGGATACAAGATGTTAAGAACACTTAGCTAATTTTGTAAAGGCGGCTGCTTTGAACTGTAAATCTCAGGTGGGGCTGATGGTTTGACTAATTTTACACACTTTTTAAAATTTATTTTATTGCTTTTTAATAACACATAAAATCTGAATGTTTGCTGTTTAATTATATGTACGTACACATGCAACACTTCATGCTATCCTACCATCTTTTCCAATCAGTTTGCCCATGCATAATTTTTTAAACAATGAAAAAAATGCAGTGTTACATGTGTATGTAATTTAACAGCAAACATTCAGATATAAATGTTACTAGGGCTATCTCTATTTTCCATAGTTACTACTAGAAGTGACTGGAGGTTGTAATGATTAATTATTCAATGTTTTTTTAATAAATCTTTAACTGCTACTCCAATCACCCTTCAAGATTAGAACCCGCTTTACCACTAGACATGCTTATATCCCAAAAAGATGCTTTCACAAAACACTTCCATATAATCTTGATCAGACCTGCTTCATAAGAACTGCTAGGATTGCCCCATGCTTCATACATGGCTTCTTTAACTGTCTCAATCACTTCTGGTGCCAGAGGAGTGGTTGCATTGTAATCCATATAAATTTTCCTATAGGAAATAGAATGGAAAAATGGTTATCAACAGAAAGAGGAACTGCATAGATTAATATGGTCACCTTCACACAAGGTTGCAGTGCGTATTTTGGAAAATGCTTCTTTGACAAATCTTTTCCATTGCTACCCATTTTTCTAAGCAATGACCCTATTTCACCTCCAAATGCTACAAAATTATTTTTTAATAATACGTCCTCTGAAAAACTGTCATAAAATTGAGGAGGTGGACTGCCTTATGAAAGCCCTTTGATACATTCATTAATTTTGAAAGCATATTGTTTATAGTAATAGTAATAATAGTAATAGTAGTAGTAGTAGTAGTAGTAGTAGTAGTAGTAGTAGTAATAATAATAATGTTGCAAGGGACCTTGGAGTCCAACCCCCTGCTCAGGCAGGAAACCCTACACCATTTTGGACAAATGGCTGTCCAGTCTCTTCTTAAAAACTTCCAGTGTTGGAGCATTCATCGCTTCTGGAGGCAGGTAGTTCCACTGGTTAATTGTTCTAATTGTCAGGAAGTTTCTCCTTAGTTCTAGGTTGCTTCTCTCCTTGATTAGTTTCCATCCGTTGCTTCTTGTCCTGCCTTCGGGCGCTTTGGAGAATAGCTTGACTCTCTCTTCTTTGTGGCAGCCCCTGAGATATTGCTATCATGTCCCCTCGTCCTTCTCTTCATTAAACTAGACATATCCAATTCCAGCAACCATTCCTTATATGTTTTAGCGTCAGTCCCCTAATCCTCTTTGTTGCTCTTCTCTGTACTTTTTCTAGAGTCTCAACATCTTTTTTACATCGTGGTGACCAAAACTGGATGCGGTATTCCAAGTGTGGCCTTACCAAGGCATTGTAAAGTGGTATTAATACTAGACATTTGAAATTGGCTAATAATCTGGGTGATCTGAATATTCCAATCCAGGATAATGTTCTTGAAATGAGTTTTGCAATCCCATTCTATGCAAATTCAGTTTAAAATAAGCCCCACTGAGTTCAACAGATTTTATTGTAAAATAAATCATACATAAAACAGCAAGATCTTAGTACTTACATTAAAGGCAAAGACCATAAGTTAGTAACAAATAAGTTATATACCTGTTTGATGAGATATTATTTTTTCCATTATAGTTTAATTTCTCATTGGTCTCCGTTCTTTGTTCCACTAGTACTATCTTCAAGGTGGTCTCTTCCATTCTCAGTCAGCCTCCTTGTGAAACAATGACCTGCGCTGAAACAGAAACATGTATCATGTGTCTATCAAGATCACAATTTGTTTCTCTGCAATGTCCTGCCAGCTGCCCAGTTCAGGTACTTGAGAAGAAGGCTAAAAATCCTTAGAAATGCCTGTAAGTAGGCATGTTGGCTTCAGAAGAAAGATGCACAAAAGAATCCAGTGCAGGTAGACAGAATGAAGGGCTATCTTATATGTTTGGCAGTAATTGGTTCTAGGTGACAAGTGAGTGGCAAGGAATGGAGCAGAGAGCCTGAACCCAGAGGATCCATGGTCAGGGAAAGGAATCAAGGAGATTCTGAATTTGGTTGCCATTATCTTTTTATAACTTTGCTGTCAGAAAGGCAATAAGATTTCAAAATAGTTGTGCCCCCAGGATCCTAGGTTAAATTGACCACTAGGTGCCACCACATGACTGATTTCATCATTATTGGCACAGCTCAGACATAGGTAGCCAGATGTTAATTTAAGAATTTCAAAACTTCTCCCATGAATTGCACTCACTGACCTTCATACTGCCAGCCCGTGGGCCAGTTTCATTATACCAGAGCCGCGCCCACCCCACTGCCGGCAATGGCAAAAAAGCTCCGATATGTTGTGTGACATCACATGACGTCGCAAGTTTGACATGTCTGATATAGTGCATTAGTTTATCTAGGTCCTGGAGCTTAACATTTTCAGGAAGAAATATACAGAAGCTGGATATATGCAAAATATAAAAGATGGATATATACAATCCATCTTCCCTTATGACCTCAGACTAGAGAGTGAAATGTGAAATCCTTGACATACTGTTCTCAGGGAGGGCTACAAAGAACTATTATATGACAAAATAGAGCCAATATTGGGTTAAGTGAATCAACAGTGAATCATCTGTATAAACAGTTGAAAGATGAGATGGCCTCTGAGATTGCAACAGTGAAAAGAATCCGTTATATTAGCAAGTTATATTAGCACATTAGTTCAAGCAGAAGCAGATTTTTTTTTTTAGGTTTTTAACTAGGTATTAATTTGTATACACAGGTTATTTAAAAAATCCCTTTGAATCCAGCAATCTTTTTCTGTCAGTGGTAAAACAAACATTTTACGGATACAAGTAAGGTATAAGATTAAGTAAGGGTCTCTTCTGTAATATCTCAAGCTCTATCGCTCTGATTTAGGAGTAGCAGAGTTATAACAATAAGAAACCAATAATTGCTTCATCCTCTCTCTTTTAAAGACATTTAATTTGTAGCCATTGACAAAGCTTATGAAAGTAAACTCCATTTTTTAGCCTAGTTTAAGACATGGGAAACTCGTGACTCTCTACATATAATTAAATTATAACTCCCAGCATCCTTCAACACTGGTCATTCTATTGAAAGCTACAATTCAACAATAACCGTACTGAAATAGGGAACCTATGTAACATTTTAGTTTTGCAGGAAAGGAACTTGTATTGTCTTACTAAAATCAGCTGACATTATTAGTGCAGCATTGAATAAGACTAAACAATGAAATCTTGTATAATATACAGAGCACTTAATTCTCATATACTTTAGTATTGGCAGCAACTTTATATACTATCTTTCCCAATATGCTCATCCAAATCTGTCCAGTTTTCAACTTTTCCATCTTCACTCCTTTCTAACTGCTATCACTCAGCAGTTGCTTCTTAAGAGCATCACCGATTTATCAAAAATAACTTTGAAAATGGTTGCTTCCTAAATAGCTGAGTGGGATGTAACATGAATCTTTCAATAAACAAGCATCCAAAAATACACCTATTAATGTCTATTTCAAAGTTTAGTGCCTGCAGATATGCCGATCTTCAATTTCCTTAATAGCCAAATATAAAGAAATGGGTAAATTAGGAAAGAGTTGGATTACAACAGTAAAAACTTTCATTAGTCAAAACTAAATTAGCTGATTAAATATTTGACACAACATTCCAGTTCCAGTATTCTGTTGTAATTCAGTTTAAGTATCTTTAATTAAAATAATTTAATGTTTTCTTTATCTCCATCTTCTTTCTGTTTTTAAACTACAAGTCCTCTAGGACACGGCTTTTCAACCTTTTCACCCATTGTACCACTTTTAGGATATGGCAATATCCGAGTACCACCAGTCGCCTAGCAAGGGGTCAAAAACTTGATGACCAAAAAAAAAAAGGGAAAAAAGTGATAAAGTACAGGTAGACCTCGACTTACAACAGTTTGCTTAGTGACTGTTTGAAGTTACAATGGCACTGAAAAAAGTGCCCCCCAAGCCACAGCCAAGCAAAACACCTGCCTGCCCGCCCGGCGACGCTCTTCCTCCTGTCCGAGGTTTTCATTGTTGTGAGCATTTCTGTTGAGGATTGGCAGTGGGGGTGAGGTGGGTGTTTGGTTTTTATTCCCGTCTGCTGGGTGGTTGCAGCAGGTTTTGGTCATTTCACATGACCCTGGGACACTGTGACCATCATAAATATGAATCAGTTGCTAAGCATCTGAATGTAAATCACAAGACCCTGGAGATGCTGCAACATTCCAGCTGATTGGTGCTACTTCTGGGCTCAGCAGAAGCGCCGGGATCAGTGCTGAGCTCCAGCTGGAGCCTGGCGCTTCTGCTGAGCCCTGACAGCCGTGCAGCTCCAGCCATCTCTTGCTCAGGCTTGTGCGGTGCTGCCACCAGTTCAGCTCATTCCCCTCCCCCGCTACCACTTTTCTAGGATGGTCGCGTACCAACTGCCAGATGCCAATGTACCACAGGTGATACCCGTACCGCTGGTTGAAAAGCCCTGCTCTAGGAGAAAGCTCATACTTTCGGTAGCGCATCACTGTGTACAATATCCTGCAAAGAAAAACGGAGAGGCCATCAATCACACAACCAAGGGAGCTTCTCACCCAGGTTAAATATCAAAGACTTCAACTAAGTGAGACAATTGTTACACAAACTTCATGACGTAACCCTTGGTTACTGAGGAAAATACTCTAAACCAGGAGTCTTCAAACTTGGCCCTTTTATGACTTATGGACTTCAACTTCCAGAATTCCTCAGCTAGCTTGTTGAAGTCCACAAGTCATAAAAGGAACAAGTTTGACGACCTCTGCTCTAAACACAAACCAGTCCACGCCCTCCTACTCAGCCCTAAGCCTAAGTGATTGACTGCGATTCCAGTCATTGAAAAATTAAGCCCACACGCAGCAAGAGAAGCTCTAAGCTTCTCTGGAAAAAGTGCAAAGAAGAGCAACTAAGATGATTAAAGGCCTGGAGACTAAAACATGTGAAGAACGGTTGCAGGATTTGGGAATGGCCAGTCTACAGAAAAGAAGGACTAGGGGGGGACATGGTAACAGTATACTAGTATTTGAGGGGCTGCCACAAAGAGGAGGAGGTCAATTTATTTTCCAATGCACCAGAAGGCAAGACAAGAAACAATGGATGGAAACTAATCAAGGAGAGAAGCAACCTGGAATTAAGGAGACCTTCGTAACAGTGAAGGCAATTAACCAGTGGAACAGCTTGTCTTCAGACATCGTGGGCTCCATCATTGGAGATTTTTAAGACGAGACTGGACAGTCACAGATGATATAGGCCTATATTATAGGGTCTCCTGCTTTGGCAGGAGGCTGGACTAGGAGAACTGCAAGATCCTTCCAGCTAGATTCTGATTCTAAGCACTGACATATAGTAGAAAGAACGTCAGGCGCTTACTCTAGTTCCGCCCTCGTTGGCAAGGTGATGGTGCTCCCAGAGAAGAGCTGATTGGCCAATATTCGAATCTAGTCTTCGATTAACGGCAATTATGCAGGTTCCCTTTGGAGGACCAATCCATTCCCCACCGAAAGCCAATTGGCTAAGAGCCTCCCTGTTTTTGTGAGTCGGCCAATTCTTTCGTCGATAAGGACGGTGCCATCTAATTTTAAATAACCTACTCCCCTCCCCCACGCGATCCTCCTTTTTAACTGTGATGTCGTTTGTTAACGCCCCTTACTAGATGTTTTTTTTTTTTTTTAACTGTGCTGTTATTCAGTCGGTTCTTTTTCCCGCTAGGAAAAAAACGTGGGCCTGTCAGTTTCCAAAACTCGATAGGCCCTCACCCACGCTTCGTCTCCGCTGACTAGTCAAAACGAAACGCAAGCTAGCTGTCGATTCCTGGTAGGTTAATACTGTTTCATCAGCCGCTCGTAAAAGCCTGTTTGAACCATAGAGACGGCGAGATGGAAGGAATTCCCACGAAAGAGCTGTAATGCCCTTTTTCAAGATGGCAGAGTGGGTTCGCTTTCCCTTTTTACTGCTTTGAGGTCTCGCGGGGTTTCACTAAAAGGATGGTGCACGGCGCGTGGGCCTGTAAGTGACGCCTTACCGTTTTTTTGCCGTTCTGGTAATCTGAAACGGGAAGGGAGGGATGAAGAGAAAGGCGGAGTTGAAGTTCACCGGCCTGGGTTCCGCTGCGGCTGGCCTACCGGGGAAGAAAGAGCCTGGGCTTCAGATGGCCTGCTGTACGCAAGTGGGCAGAGACTTGACGAGGCCAAGAGGGAGGAGGCCGCTCCACCCCCTTTCCTTATGGGTCCTGTGGCCCTTTGCTTTTTCTACGTAGCATCCTCGTTTGGGAAAAGCCAAGTGAAATGAAATAGCGACAGGGATCTGCCAAATGGAGAGAAGCTTCTCCTTCTCCCTTTGCAAGGACAGCGCTCAGTCACTGACACCCCAGCGAGCAATAAAGAGCATATAGGTATTCTGGAGTTTGCTGACAGTAGGGTAGATTTAGGTGGCTGGTGGGTTCGTCTGACCTGTTTTGGAAAGGTTCTAGGAGAACAGAATCGGGCGGTATAAAATTTGAATTAATAATTGTTGTTATTTATGTGTTGCAGCGAAAACACTAATTGTTAAGTGGTGCCCAAATACTAATGTGTTTATTCTATTCATCCATTACAGTTCTTCCACCCTTCTGTTGTCTTATGTTTTCTTTGGCCACCTGCTCTGCAGACCTGCAACTTAAAAAAAAAAAAATGCAGGCTGCTGGAAATTATGCATCTATAATCTAATTACACAATTTAAAGTTTGTATTTTGAAGGCTTCTTCCATTATTGCATAGAAATCAAGCATTGTATATGGGGGTGCCGATTACTCTTCACTGTGTTTCTATTCTACAATGCTTTTTTCTTCATATCTATGAAAAAATGCATTCTGTTTGGGCAGCATTTCTTTGCACATGTTTAGGAGAAATTAAAGTATGCAGGATTAATATTTAAGAATGTATACAGTACTCCTGGAAATACAAGTTTAGTTTAAATAAGCTTTGCAGCTAAGTCAATTTTTTCATAGACTACAGTTTTTGAAAAGATGCAGAGAATTTCCATTGTGTATAATAAAGACCATAAATAGTTAAAAGTTGATAGTGCAGAGCAGATTTAATGTAGTTGTGATTAATAACTTGTTATATTCAGCTGCAAATGGCTCCAAAAATATCTTTGAGAAGAAATGGCTCCAAAAAAATACCTTTGAGAAGATTGTTACTTGGGAGTATTGCAATTTCCACCAGTGGAAAATATACATTTATTCATTTAATACATATATTTCCACATTCCAAAGGCTTGTGTGATATCATAATAGAAAAACAGACTAATTGAGAAATAATGGTCAAAACTATTAACTTTAATAAATTATAACCAGAAATATTAAGTATATCCACTAGAAATCTTAAACGTTTCTCTGAATAGGTCAACTTTTAAGGAATTTATAAAGGATAAGAATAATGGAACCACTGAGATTTTTGGTAGGATGGCATTCCACGTGAGGTTTCAATTGCTGAGAAATAAGATGTTCTTATTTTTCCCTAGATCTTATATGGAGAAGGGACCTTCAGCAATCCAAATAAAGGTCGGTGTCCTGAATAGATAGAAGCTATTTCAAGCAGATGATCCTGAATTATTTTAATTTATATAGGCATCCAGTTGTCATGTGAATCAGGGCATTGTACACAACTGCAGAATATTACAATATAATTATATACAGAGACAACTTCATTGAATCAAAAATAATTTAAAAATAGTTAAGGTGGTAATAAAAAATGCTGGCCAATTCCTCTGGGAAAAGTGAAGTCTTAAGAGCCTTTCAAAAACAAGGCAGGGGCAAGACCATCTAAATCTCAGCAGGCATGAAGGCAGAAAAGACATGCCTCCTAAATCCTACCAGATGACACAACTTACATGATAGGTGCATGCCTATTTTTTCAGATCTTATTGGATGCTAAGCTGAAGTTGGGTTTTAATTCATTTTGAATTTACCTGATGTTCAAAATTGAGCCCAGTATTATGTATGAAAAGTAGCTTTCACCTGCAAACAAGTAAGCTATTACACTTTGGTCCAGCTGTAGCTTCAAAGTAGTTTTAAAAGGTAGCTCCTGTAGAACAGGGGTCCCCAACCTGTGGGCTGCAGCCTGGTAGTGGGCTGTGGGCCATGGGCCACGGGACAGGCTAGCCACCCCGCTGCTGCAGGGTGTGAAAATGGGCTGCCACCATGCTGTGGGGCACAAAAATGGGTGCCGCTGTGGGGTATGGAAATGGCGCTGTGTTGTGCAAGAACGGGGCAGGGCTAGTGAGTATCACGGCACTAGCCCCGCCCTGTTTACATCGTGCATGTGCTCGCGGCCACGTGCACGTACACACGGGTGTAAAATGCTTCCCCCTCCCTTTTCCTCTGGTTCGCCAACTGAGAAAGTTTGGTGACCTGTAGAACATAATGCAGTTTAATCAGGAGATGGCAGTGACATGGCTTTGTTACTTTTATTTGTCTTTTAGGTTATATCACTGAGAATTGTAACAGTGAGATGGGCAGTATGTAAATTTAATAAAATATGCTTTATTGCATAAATATTGTTTTAAAATCTGTATTGTTTGGGGAAATATTAGTTACCTCTGTCAATGTTTTATTCACTTTAATGAGACAGTTTCATTTCCAGATAGGAGCATATTTATTTTAAAAGTTAATAGTTACATTCAGTCCCATTTGAAGTTATAATGGTGTTAAAAACCCATTGAAAAAAATAACTTTACAGTCAGTTTATGATCTTCGCAGCATCCCTCAGTCATGTGATCAACATTCCAGACAGTACATATCCTGTGTGGGTGTTTATTTTTCCCCTTGCAAAGTAGAGAGAAAAGGATTGCAAAAGAGTTAGCTGTTTATTCTTCTACACATCAAAGGCAATGCAATTATGCTGGCTGCAGGAAAGGGTCAATCAAAAGAGAGCCTTTTTTCTACCCCACTCCTCTCCCCTTTAGCAGAGTGGAGAAGTCAGTCTTAGGCTGCCAGTGTGATTGCATTGCTTTTGACAGTCAGCAGGCATTTAAGCATTCCAAAGGGTGGGGGAATGGTAAGGAGGCAAACAAAAGCTAAAGGTGTGAAACTGAGTAGTCTTGTCTCTTCTAGCTGGACAGCACAGTCATATAGTGTGTGATTTCCCATTTGATTATTGTTTTGCTTAGTGGTGGAGTTGCCAATCCATGTTACAATAGTTAAGGGAGAAAAACTTGTATAACATTTTTAAAGTTTTTGAATTAAAATTCTCATTTTCATTGGTGGTGCTATTTCAGCTAACATCTCTCTTCTTTTTCAGCTTTTGATATAGAGTGACTTTAAACAGGAATTATGGCAGCTTTGGATAAAATAAAAGCAAAAAAGACTCTGGGAACTGTTGATTATGTGGAGTCATCTGAGTTTGCACAAGGAATTCTGCCTACAAAGAAGGATGTCATTCAAAACATGTTGTATTTGTTGCATCCAAAAAGGGCTGGTCAAGCACAACGATCCAAAGAAGATGCTGCCCAGTTGCTTGCTGAACTTTTGCAGGAACATTGGTTGTTTTGCAATCTATATACCATAGCAACACAGAGCATAAAGAAGCATATTCTGAATGTATATGAAGAATTCTCAAAGTTATACCAATCCAGAAAACGAAGAAAAAATGAACTGTTTATTCAGAAAGCAGATGATTTCAATAGGAGTTCAGAACAGCTTTTTGATATATTTTGTACAGACACTGTTACACGAGAGAAATTGGAGCAGTACAGTGGTGTTAAGATGACAGATACTGAATGGAAATTCCTTGAAGATCAGAGGAATGAAAGAAAAATGTACTTTGAGGACTTCATGGACAAAAAACAAATGGAAACAATAGAAAGACGAAGAAAGGTTGAATCATTAGAGCATTTTAGGAAAATTGCAGAGGAAGAGAAAGAAGTTCGTAAGCGTAAAGAAATGACTTCAAACAGGGATGAACACCCAGTTGAAGATGTTAATAAGAATAAAGATGACTCCTGTCTTGAATACAACAAAGGAATTGGAGGGTTTTCAGATAAAGCAAAAAGAAAGCGTCTGTCTTCTTGTTGGGTAACTGGGACTGCAACTTCAACCACTTACAATGAATCGGTTCCTTCTGAAAATCAGCATCTACGTATGAATATCAGAAAAGTCAGACCAGGATTCTATGAGACTTTTGACAAATACAAGAACTGCTAGTTTGGTATCTAAACTCTCTGGAGGAGAGAATTAACTTAGATCTTAAAGTACCCAGATTATTTGGGAGTTGGTGTAGATAATTATGTTGGGCTCCCTTATTGTGCAACAACAGCACCAAAAGGATTGGTAGAAATAATCCATGGAAAAGATTAAGATGATAGTCATTTAGTTTTATAGCAATATATTCACAAAGAGAAAGTGTTAGTTATGAAAAAACTATATCATTAGCAAAAGAAGTCTGAAGTTCCAATGCTTATAAGCTTAAAAAAATAAAGTAGACGTGAACAGGTTACATTCCATGAGAATAATGTATGTATTTCAACAACTGCATAGGAAGATAATTCTTTATCCGTTATGTACAGCATTTAAATCAAACTAAAAACCTTTTGCTAAAAACATAATATGGAGGTCTGAGAAAGAAAAAAGTGAAGAGTAAATTAAATAATGTGTTCTATTCCAGCTCTGCATCTTTGGAGATTGGAAGATCATATCCAATTTATTAACATAAGTAACTAAACATGGCTATTGAAAGGAACAGAATTCATAGTCTGTGTAACATTGGAATATTGAGGATCACAATAAACTGCAAACTCAAACCATGACAACTAAAATTGTGTCCCTTAAGAAAAATAATAATTGGTCCCAGTGATTCATAAAGTGCTGTTACTTTCTAGAGGAAAAAGAAAACAAATACTTATCTGACCCTAAGAGACATAGTATATATAACTTGCAGTTAATACACTGAGATTCAAATGGTTTTAGGTAATTGCACAAAAAGTAATTGGTTGCTTATTTGACCTAGTAGATAAGTAGTTGCTAAGAGACCCTACACTTTGGCAAACCAATTCTTGTAGATAATTTGATAGCTTGTTGAAAGAAAACAGGAATTTTAAACAATGGCTTTAGATATTGGTGTACTGGTGATAGCTATCATTTTTCTGAATTCTTGGCAATTAAATAACTTGGTTGTAATTATGTCAAAAAATAAAATCTGTAGTTAAAAGTAAGACGTGAAGATGTATACACACAATATGACAAAATAAGGTGAACTTGCCTAAAAGTTAAAGAAAAAAGTCTCACACTGATAATTTTGACTGTAAACTGTGATGTTTGCAACAACAGAAATATCTATATACTTAATCATACTAACTGACTTTGTATTTAAGTTGTTGATTCTTTAAAGTTTTAAAACTTAAAATAGTTTCAAATCTTTACCTTATAATACTAGAGTAGTCCCATGGCAAGATAGACAGCAAATGAATTCAATAATATTTTAATAATAATTCTGCATAAATTAGGTAGATTCATTGCACGAGCTGTGGTGGCACAGTGGTTAGAATGCAGTATTGCAGGCTAACTCTGCCTGCAGCCAGGATTCAAACCTGACTGGCTCAAGGTTGACTCAGCCTTCCATCCTTCCGAGGTCAGTAAAATGAGGACCCAGGTTGTTGGGGGCAATAGGCTGACATTTGCAAACTGTTCAGAGAGTTGTGTAAAGCACTATGAGTGATGCATAAGTCTAAGTGCTATTGCTATTACATATTTTTGCTTCATTTCACACATCTGAAAGCTTTTTTCTGTATTTTTAGCCTAGGGTTTTCCATTTACTCCTTTATAACAACATGACTACTAAAATAAACAGTACACACAGGAATATATGATTTAAAAAATCCAAAATGGTTTTAATTATGTAATTGTTTTGTAAAGAAAGTATCAATTTGAATACTAAAATAGCAACTAATAAGAGCACTGTCAGAATCAAGCATATTGGTTAACTGTGTGCCCCTGAGGAGTCTCCAAATAAGGTGCTGTATGTTGACAAAACTACTATTACAATTGTTCTTTAGATACTGGAATTCAGAGGCATAAACATCCTGAAAAATGGTAGTGGAAAACCACCTGCTTAGAAAACTATGTAGTCCTCAGGAATGAAGCTTTACTCTAAATTCTGGTATTTGGAGCCATATAACTTCTTATTCATATTCTGATACTCCAAGAATGTTTTGAATCTTCCTTTAAA
The DNA here is from genome assembly GCF_016545835.1 of Crotalus tigris. Classification (NCBI taxonomy): domain Eukaryota; kingdom Metazoa; phylum Chordata; class Lepidosauria; order Squamata; family Viperidae; genus Crotalus; species Crotalus tigris. Next base: position 267,097 of record NW_024096796.1, read on the forward strand.
ATCATCTAAAAAGTGACTTGTTTTGTAAAAATGAATTTATATGATCAAGTTAAGTGGTGTATTATGTGGAATAACTTCTTGAATTTCCCGCCATTCACCTTCACCTGATCTCAGATTCTGGTGTTATGAAGAAGAAAACAGAAAATTAGACTTAGTTGAGAAGCTTAGTAAATGGGGGAAATGAGTCATGGGTCTTACTTTTTCTTTGAAAGTCCTAAAGATTAAGGAATATACAAAATAAATCACTTGAGATGTTTTTATATAGGATATAGTATACAAATTTTAGAATAATGGAAACTGAGAATGAAATCTTGAGAATGGGAAATGTATACCTCCTAGTTTAATTCCTTTATACATGCCTTTTACAGCTAAAGAAAGATGATGCAGTATGTTAACTTTGTATTAAGCTTACTTGAGCAGTACCGTGATCAGCTACAGAATAATTAGTTGCATGACCAAGACAGTTATTCATACAAATGTAAGAAGGCTCTGAATTAAGAGTTTTAATTGTTTTATAAACTGAAGTTTTTTTTCTGGCCAAGAATAAAATTGCTTAAAAGCAGCATTCTGAATATTTGCTGTGCTTTTCATCAATATATTAAAGCTTTGTTGTCTTTATGAATATTAAGAGCATCAGCATCTCCCTGACCTAACTTTAATTAGAAGATGCTTCTGTTCCATTTGTCAATTTGTTGAAGTTGAAACTGGAGATTGAGCACAATTTTATTTTCTCTCAAACCTTTGCGGTTTTTCCTTTTCTTTTGATTTCTAACTTGCAAATCTGTTTCTAATGCTGATTCTGTCACGTGAATAAACATCTCTGATTGCTGCTGTTTCCTGTTTTAGGTCTGATATAGAAAGCATTCACCATGCACCCTGGAAGAAGAGAATAAATGCTTATGATATAACAGTCTCTATAATCTACTGTTGCATTGCAGAATAATAATTGATGTCTGACACTCACTGAAACGGTGATTGGGAACCAATCCAACCTTGGAGGATACCCTAACCATAATGTTGAGTCAACTACTTAGAAGGCCTGCCTCTTAATCCTACTTCTTTGTCATTATATGGGAATAGAATCAGAAATTTGATGCTTGGCTTGAATGAACAGAATCTTTGTTGACAAGGCATTTTCTAATGTATCACACACGGTCATATCAATTAAGTTAAAATACATGCAAATTCCCAGTCAGAATTTGCTAACCAATTGGGATTGCAAATATTAATAAGCTCTGATAGCAAATTCACATGGATTCCCCGCAGCTGAATCATTCAGAATCTGCAGCTGACACAAAATAAGTCCAGCTTTTGGGAACAGGAACTCTTGTATTTGTCCAAAGTATGTGTGTACCTGTCCATATTTTTCTAAATATGCTCAGAGCATGTACACATGCAATAGGGTTCACTAATGCTAACTTGCTTGGGCCAGTTGGCACATTTGCAATTTTGAGATTATGCCCCAGCACTCTTACAAATAACTATGAGACTTACTCTCCGCCATTCCCTATAGCCCTTATGATGCCCCTTGCTACCTTAGTTTGCTTTTAGGTTTTTTGGGGTGCACATGCATACTTTATAGCTCAGGGTTGCAGCCTCTCATTTAATATGGCAGTTTTGAAAATAAGCTTGAGGCTGCTACTATATTTGTATTACACCAGTTTATTGTGTGACTTTATTAAAGAGTAACAAAATAATGGAGCCTGGTGATCACCAAGAAAAGAGTCAGCAGATATATTGGGCTTCATAAGGAGAATAAAATTTAGGGCTTACATAAAATATCCCATTCATATTGTTTACAACTGTCAATATAACATTGCTAATTATAGTGCAGTCTTTATACTTCATTTGATTTGTATTTCTCTAGTTCAGCGGTTCTCAACCTGTGGGTCGCGACCCCATTTGGGGTCGAACGACCATTTCACGGGGGTCGCCAAACAACACGATCCGCCATTTTTTTCTCAGCCGGCGCAGGGGGGCGGCACCGCGCATGCACGCCACGCAGGGGCTGCCGCCGCGCATGCATGCCGCGCAGGGGTGGTGCTGTACGTGCGCGCTGCGCAGGGGGCGGCGCCGTGCATGTGTGCCGCGCAGGGGTGGCGCCGCGCATGCGCGCCACCTGCTCATGACCGGGGTCGCCGGTCTAAAAAGATTGAGAGCCACTGCTCTAGTTCTTTGCTAAACACAATTCCTAGATGTGATGGCAAAGCTTTATTTTGGTGAATGATATAATTTTTCATTAGCTTATTCTAAACTATAGAATAAATAAATAAATAAATTCTATTTATTTATATTTATCAAATTTAGAAACTGACTAACTTGCTCACAGAGTGATTTTGTTAGGAGCACTTTCTTATGCAAAAATGAAGGGTGGGGTTTGATTTTGCTTACCCAAGAGGATTCCAAGCCCTCGTTTGTCATGTTTCCTTACCTTTATGTGACCAACTGGCTCAACTATTTTTCCAAACCCTTCATACAAAATTGCCTTCATATAAAATTTAATCAAATTCTTGATTGTTTTAACTTAATACTTTCTACAACAGTTCTCCCATTCCGGTATATAGCATTATACTGGCCAGAATTCACATGCTATCATGATTATGGGAATTGTAATTCAATATATGTTAAAGTAATGTGTAGCATCAAGTCATTAATCATAGTTTATAAATAGTGAATGGAATTGTATGAATCAGATGAGCAATGTAGTTAAGTATGAATGAATTCAATCCTTAACTAGTAACAATCCTCAATGATTTTAGGTAAGAGTCCTTCCCAGTGCCAATTTCAGCTGAAGAACTATGAGTACTACAAAATGGAATGAGAGAAAAGTTAAGCTAATACATTTAGCAAAATGTAATGAATGGAGAATTAAATAACTAAGGATTACTGGCGAATAGGTTAAAAGGAATTCACTGTTAAAATAGTTATCTGAGTTAGTTTTCCTAAAGCCAAAATACATCAACAATCCTCAGGATGATCTGAGTTGTATATTTTTATCTTATTTCTTTGGTGATCATTATTGTGGGCTTTTCCTGCTTTCATTTTAGCGAAGACATAATGATTAAATACTATGGAAAGTCAATGAATTTTTGTAATAATTTAAAGTGCTAAGAGACTAATTACATACTTGGAAGTAGTGGTATTTTTATTTTTCATGAAATGCAGTTTCTGATCCAATTCTCATAGAACTAGCATATAATAGAACTCACAGCTTTTAGCTGTCACCCTGATTTTCATGGAGTGAAACAGTGTTAGGTTTTCTAAAATACTAAAATTCTAGGAAGTCCATTAAAATTCTGAAAAATGAGCCAATGCACAGATAATCCTAGGATTTTATTATTAACAAATAGCTTTAACCACATTATTTTATTACTATAACAAAAAACTTTAACATTACATTATTATTAAATAGCTTTAACATTACTTAAAACTGTGTAGAAAAAATCTGAATAGCCTAGCTTCTCATTCCTTTCTTCCTTGAGCAACATTTTCCCCAAGTCAGCTGAAATAAAATGTCATTTGGTGCTGAAAAAATGCTAAAGAGACATAGATTTAGGCTTGAAACTCAACATTAAGAAAACCAAAATCATGGCATCTGGCCCTCTCAATTCCTGGCAAATAGATGGGGAAGAAATGGAGATAGTGACAGATTTTATTTTTCTGGGCTCCAAGATCACCTCAGATGGGGACTGCAGCCAAGAAATTAAAAGACGCTTGCTCCTGGGGAGGAAAGCTATGGCAAATCTAGACAGCATACTAAAAAGCAGAGACATCACCCTGCCAACAAAGTGCGTATAGTCCAGGCCATGGTTTTCCCAGTTGCAATGTATGGCTGTGAAAGTTGGACCATAAGAAAGGCTGAGCGCCAAAGAATTGAGGCCTTTGAACTATGGTGCTGGAGAAGACTCCTGCGAGTCCCTTGGACTGCAAGGCGTTCAAACCGGTCAGTCCTAGAAGAGATCAACCCCGACTGCTCTTTAGAAGGCCAGATCCTGAAGTTGAAACTCAAATACTTTGGCCACCTAATGAGAAGGAAGGACTCACTGGAGAAGGGCCTAATGCTGGGAAAGATTGAGGGCAATAGAAGAAGGGGACGACAGAGAATGAGATGGCTGGATGGAGTCAGTGAAGCAGTAGGTGTGAACTTAAATGGACTCCAGAAGATGGTAGAGGACAGGAAGACATGGAGGAACGTTGTCCATGGGGTCGTGATGGGTCGGACACGACTTCGCAATTAACAACAACAACAACAACAACAACAAAAAGTTATACATGTTCAATCACAATTTTTTAAGTGGAAATATAAAGATACTCAAATATCCAGCTATGCCTGATCATTTGCCAACATCTATCTATATACTAACAAGCTCATCCTCATTCTGGATATAAACACCTAGATTCTATTGTGAATATCTCTTAGGCCACTTTCCAATTAATTATATTGCAATGCCAGATTCTCCCTATACTGACTTTCCTTATTCTGGTACTTTCAAACGTGTGAAGACCACAACTCCAGAATTACAATTTAGTATGGAAACCACAGACTAAAAAAGACTGCTGTAAGCTCTGACTGCTCTTGACTTGCACTTTGTCACTCCACTAATATATATTTTTGTATTTTTAATTACATTATGGCAATAATGTCTCAATTAACATGAATATAGGAGCTCAATATGATTATATTCCTGATTACGATCGTATGTTTGCAATATAAGCAATTTAATTTGCAAGTCTGTCATGCAAGTTATGGAGCCTTATCAAAACTGTAAGGAACCAGGGGTGGGGTGGGGTGGGGTGGGGTGGGGACCCAGCACTTCCCCATCCACAGTACAACCTGCTCATTTTCCAATCAAGAAAGGTAATACACAGTGTGTGCAGATGACACAGGGTGGAGTGAAATACTGTAAAAGAAACACAATATTTCAAATAAAAAAGCAGTTTAAATAGGTTTAACTAGACTAGAGAGATATTTTATTTTCCAGATTCATCAGAATGTTATCACGGAGTTTCTGTTGGTATCTTCAATAACATTTTGTTGCTTTTGTTCCACAAACCACCTCCTCCCTCCTCATCTATCCTTATTTCCAGATGGAGCAATATAAAGAGCACAAGGAACTGTGGAAATCAGATACTGCGTTGATTACCATTTAGAAGGTGAAACCAACAGCGCAGTATTTCTTGATTATTAGGACAGCCTGGCTAAGCATGCTAAAGCTGAATGTTTTAGAAATATTGAAAAAAAATGAAAAACAGCAACAACCAAGAAGTCACTGGAAAAGACAAATTATAGGCAGAAGCATAATCTTTTTGCAAACTATGTTTGCAAGTCTTATGTTCCAAAGCAAGCAAGGCTGGCAGCAATGTTCATGAAATAACTGATAATCCTCCAGAATATCTTACTTTAGAACTGGGGTTTAAATAATCTTCAGGCATTTTTAATAAGGTTTGGTTCGTGCAAAGTTGATCCAAAAATAAACTTGGAAGATTAGCTTACTCATTCTGGACATATCTTTCTGTTCCAGGATGTCCCATTTCAACAGAGCATTAGGAGAAGGAGATTTGAGAAAATTACTGAAAATTTACCGCACAGAGATTTCAATGGCAGTGGATGATGTCTTCCCATTACTTCATGGGCTTGCTGATCATGAAGTTGTCACTGAAGAGATGTTCAAGGTGAGAGAGGAGAAAAAAATTCCAGGTACTATATAACCCTTCAGTACATAATACTGGAATATATCTGTTTCTTTTAAGCCATTCATTTATTGTGTTACAATAATTTGCATATCTGTTGTTTTATTTTATACAATATTATGTATAACTCATGTTCAACTACAGTTTTGCTGATCTATCTCTCACTTTTTAATTTTGGCATTTTTATTTTTCATTACTGCATTTTCTCTTTCATTCTGTGCAAATTATTGAAATGTGATGATTTTTCAGACTACTTTGTATAAACTTTTATTTGAGCAGGTATGGTGAAAAATCAAGAGTCTGAAACTGTATATCCTGGGTATTAACTTTTAGTATCAAGGTATGAATGGAAGTGTTGTTTCCGAGTTTATACATCAATGTTTATGAATATAGTTTGAAATAACTGCAAATGGCTACAAAGGAATGCCTGTCTAAAAACATTAGTTTAGGGAGAGAGTAATCTGAGGATACTGTTGACTTTTCCCCACACTTTTAGCATTACAGTATTTGCCTTTTGCTTCAATTTCTATAGCACTTTCAAGATTACTTATAATTCCAAAAAGCTCATATTCAATTTTCCTCAGTTTCTATTTTTTTCCAAAATAAATTTCATTTTAATTTTTTCTTTATTATATTGCAAATAACTGCTTACTTTATAAATATTGTATTCATTATGTATTATACTATGTTCTATTTATTACATTATATTATTGGATGTTCTCCCCAATATACATTCCTTTTGCATGAAATTTTCTGCATACTAAATCTCTTTTTATTTATTTAATTTATTTGCTGCCCATCTAAGCGATTCTGGGGGACTTTTTGCACATCTAAATACCATTGATGTAAAAAACATCTAATATACTGTATATTAAGGTTGAAGTCATCCTAAAAATATACAGTTTGTCAGATTTAAATTATGCTGCAAAATTCAGAAATACCAAATATCAAAATATAATTTTTTGCCTTAGTTGGTGATGTGCAAATTACATAAATAGCATTAAAATTATTTCTCCTCATTCCTTGTTTTTAAAATAGAATATTCAAAACGTTGAGGCTATGACCATCCTTAATTACCTACTACTCAAGAAGATAGACTATACCAAATAATATATATGTTAAGCATTTTAAAGAAATAAAATCTATTTGAGAATTATGTCAATGTTGCATTTCTTTTTGTCTTGAAGGACACTCTCCACCTGAAGGAAACTGAAGGTTGCCACAGGGCTTTTTACACCATGTTGACATGGTTGCTAAATCAGGATTTATCTTCCATAGAAGATTTCTGGAGAGTCCTTTTCAAAGAATACAACCTGGAGAGGTATTCCAAGCTTCAGTCCATTTGGAACAACTTTCCTAAAGGTATAAGATATTGTCATCATGGCCTTAAAATTAAATTTATAGGAGACAGCGAGAATGTGTGAATGATAGGTAGTATAGAAATTGGAAATTATGGGAGTAATCAAGTTGTATCTAATTGACTGAATATGGTTCATACTAAAATTAGTGTATTTGGGACATGTCCAGCATATCAAAGTGATTTTAGTATAACCTAAAATTCAAGTTTAATTTAAAGCCAGCCACTTGATACAATGATGAAAATGTGAGTTAACAATAGTAGAACATTTATAAGATCTATCCTGTGACATGTATTTTTCTCTGCTAAGGAAGAAATTAGCTTCTATGGTTGAAGACAAATTTCCATAACTGTACGCAAGAATCTCAGTCAGTCTCAGTACTTTCCTTGTTTTCAGATATGGATTTCAGCAGGCATCGCAGAACAAAGAAACTTGGCATTAATAATCCAAAGATTGTGACTCAGCACAAATCCCAAGGAAAGAGAAAGATGACAGAAGAAAAAGACTCTTTGCAATTAACTCAACCTCTAGGTAGTATCAGAAAACTGATCCGCACCTTGGTATAGAATTATGTACTATGATTTTACTGTAGCTGTTGCAGTTTAACTAAAATATGAAAAGAATGAGTTTAAAGAATAAAAGAAAACCCTTCCCCCTCCCCAAAACAAGTATCTCAGAAGAGGAATCCATTGTAATGACATCATACTGCATTTTTCTCTTTTTATAAAAATAAAGGCAACATGCAGTTGGAGTTAAACATTTTCTTTCCATTTGTTTTCTATACTAATGGTTCTCAAGCTTCTGAGAAAAGTGTAGTCCCTAATAAATAACATATAATAAGATTTATTGTTACAGGTAGTCCTCGACTTACAACCATTTGTTTAGTGACCAAAGTTGCAACGGCATTGGAAAAAGTGACTTATGACTGTTTTACACTTAAGATTGTTGCAATATCTTTGCAGTCATGTGATCAAAATTCAGGCATGTATTTATGACAGTTGCATTGTCCTAGGGTCATGTGATCATCATTTGTAACTTTCCCAGCTGGCTTCTGACAGGCAGTCAATGGGGAAAGCCCTATTTGCTTAATGACCACATGGTTCACTTAACAACTGCAATGATTCACTTAACAAATGTGGCAAAAAAGTGAGCAAAACTCACTTAACAACAGAAATGTTGGACTCAATTGTGGTCGTAAGTTGAGAACTACCTGTATTGGGCATTTTGCAAAAAAAAAAAAAAGATAATTTCTGTTTTCAGTATTGCAAACTGTCTTATAAATCAACAGGGTCCTTTCCTAAAACAAAAGCTGTGAAGAAATCAGAAAATGCTGAGCTACAACATTATTCTCTTCCAAGTGGTAAGTTTATCACTTTGCTATGCTTGTTGAATACCCTAATCCAAATGGTTGGACTACTTCTGTGAAATGATCTGCCCATCAAAATAAAATTTAAAACCATGAACAATCTTGTTTCATTATCAGATCTCATTAGATTTTGAAATTTCTCCCTGAGATCTCAGAAAGGAACAAACAATTTCACAATAATTTGATGTCCTTGATTGGAGACTTGTCAATGTTATATATTGAAATGTCACATGACGTGGTCAAGTTTTAGATTTAATTTTGAAGTCTTCTAGTCTTTGAATAATCTATCCAACATTATCTTTATACTATGCCTTAATGTACTGCTCATTCAGATATGATTCCAAGTCATCATTTAGAATTCTGAATGGCTAAGATATTGTTCAACATACAAATTATTTGTTTAGCCAAGGGGCCTATATATTACATTAGGTGGGGGGGGGAATGACATGAAAGGCTATTCAGTAACTTTTGTTGAATTGGCTTATCGTTGTAGCAGTTGATCTAAGCTGTCTTTTGGTGATTTTATTTAAGTCTGCTCTTTGCATGTAAGAAAACTGATTGATTATAAGATTCAAATAAAAACAAACAGATCATTAATTCCATATTATCTGTAGCCATCTCTCCACAATTCTCCTACCCAATCTAAAGAACCTTCTAATTGCTAACTATCCTCTTCAATGAGCCAGTTTAGTGTAATGGCTAAGGCATCAAGCTAGAAACTGGGAAAGCATTTCTAGTCCCATCTTAGGCACAAAGCCAATTGGGTAACCTTGGCTTTGCCCTCAGAAGAAGGCAATGGCAAACCACTTTTGAAAAATCTTGCCCCAAAAATTGAAGGGACTTTTTCAGACAGTGTCCAAGAATCAAACACAATTGACAGAAGAAACTGATAAGGAGAATATTTGTAGCTCAGTGTTGAAATTAGGGTTCCTTGGTGCTCTCTGAGCTTGGATGTTTTCTTGCAGATTTTTCATTACCCAAACTAGGTAACATCATCAGTGCTAGTACGGAGTGGGGTTTGCTCTTAATTTATATTCTAGTGGTTTGCCTTGTTGGGGTTGGTGGGAGTGGTGTTGGAGTTTCTTTGGTTGGGCTGTTTATTATTAGCTTCCTTGACTGAGGTATTATCACTTCTTGATTGTTGATCCAATGTTAATCTTGGTGTTAATCTATGCTCATCTGGGTGTTGATTGCTGGTGGGGAGGTGTTTTGGTCTTTTTGTTCCCTTTTTGGTTTGTTGATTGTCTCTGTTGAACAGTATGTTGACAGGAAAAAAAACTTCAAGCAGAAATAATAGACAATTTCAATGTCAAGATGAAGAATTTGTATTAACTTGATCATTTGATCATTTGATCATTAAGTAGATCTCATTTTTGCAGATGGGGATCTGAGGTATAAAGACGGTGAATCTACTGAACAGTCGCGAATCTAACAGCTCTTTCAAAGTGCTTCATTCTATTTTAATCCCACTGAAACATTGGCACTATGATATTCTCCATATTGTGTTAACCTTTTTCCTTGCTTTGTTGTAAAATCTATACCAAACCTTCCTCATTTTATATTCTGGGCACATGCATAAAAGATGACTATAAGTTACCTTACATTATTTGAAAAAGTTAATTTGGTTTAATATTCCAGTTACAGCTAAGGTTAAACTGTCTCCTAGGAAAGACACGGTTTCAAAGATGTCAAATATGTCTTTTTCTAGGCAACGCTAAGAAATTTGTTAAAGTTGGAGATGAATGTTATACATCAAACACACTGGAAGAACTTGGAGAAAATAAAGCTTATGAAATGAAGTCCAGCATGAATAACAAAGAACCCCAGGTTTCTGAATATGTATAATTATATACTATACTCAATTCTTATTCTCTTTGGATCTTTGGTAGTAAAGAGCAACCTTTGCTGGGCTGGCTTCTCTGTTTAGAGTCAGTCTCACTATGGCAAGGTTATGGTGACCATATGAATCTTCATCCATGGAGATAAATAGGAAACCCAAGAGTCTCTATTAGTCTTATGTACCAATAGCAAGTGTTGCATGCATCTGCCAATCTATATTAAGATGCAAAACTAGGAACCAAACAAGAAAGTGTGAATATGACTATTCAATATTAATAGGTGAACAGCAACAAGAAAAACATTTGCATACTGGTTCCACATACAAGAGGCAGATACATGTGCTTCATACTGCATTGTTTACCTTGCCTATTTGTGGGAAAGTTTGTATGGGATTTTGATGCATTATTTTAAAGCAAAGGAACAAGTAATGGCTCCTGTATGTGTGAAGCCTATATACTCATTCCTTGCTGCCTCACTGAGTCTTGTCAATCACTATTATTAAAAATTACTAAATTACTAAAAGCACAATTTCTCAGGATTTAAGTCAGTGATTCCATGAAACTGCAATGTAAGCCCTTCAATTAACATTTTAAAAAAATACAATAAAGTTTCTAATATTCTCTAAAACTGAAGTGGAAAACAATCTCATACAATTTGCATTATTGTTCCATTTAATATGTTGATACATCATATCCTATATCTTGCTGAGGTAAATAAGAGAGGTGAGATTGTAGACAGAACCTGTAGACATATTTTTGTTGGAAAACTGCTGTTTTAACTAATCCTTTCTGTACAAGTAGTCCTCAACTTACAACCAGTCACCCAGCAGTCATTCGAAGTTACAATGGTAACCCCACTATGACTTATGACCCAATTCTGGAGTTCTGACAGCTGCACAACTCTCACAGTCCCATGGTCACATTTCAGGGGTTTGGCAACAGGCTCAACTTTAGAGCTGGTTGTAGCATTCCATGGTCACATGACTATGGTTTATTTTATTTTATTTTATTTTATTGCAGATTTCTGGTCTTTTTGACTGGTTTCTGGCAAAAAAATGGCCATAGGAATACATTGATTCACTTAAGAATCATGTCATTTGCTTAGTGACTACTACTGCTAAAAAAAAAAGTAATAAAATTGCATCCAGTCATGTGGATGCCTTGGATTATACCTTGATAGCTTACAATCGAAATTCTGGTCTCCATTATGGTTGTACATTGAGGACTACATGTATATGACATTATTCAAATATAAATGAAAAATTTTCATAAACTTTCCTGTGATAGGAACAAGTGGGGACATGATGGGAGTTATCCTGTGTGTTACTAATAGCTAATAGTCTAACTCATTAGCTTTCTCCTAATCTCTAGTATATATCCAACATATAACTTGCTGAATCCATCAGGGTGGGAAGTCCCAGTTTTCCTTCTCTATTTAAACTGGTGTCAGATTCAAAGATGTAGGTTCGGACATGATATATATTTTTTTCCTTCTTAGTTGATGTGCCATTTCTATCAAGATGGAATTCCCCAAGTATTTCAGTTTATAATAACTGCACAAATTATTTTTTTTACCTGCTTTCATAAAAGGTGTTAATAATTATGTTCGTTCTCACCCGAATTGTTTTCAGGTTTACACTTGTCCCTGTATAGAGATAATCAGCAAGGCTTGCACAGATTTGGGGCTCTGTATAACTTGTTAGCTATACTTGGAGACACCTCACTGTTTTTACAGGGTGGGTCTTCACACAGCAGTTTTTATCTCACTCCCAGTCCAGGGTGGAGGGAGCCTACATTTGTCCTTAGTGTTCCAGTTTTAAAACAATATTCTCCATCTTCTCCCACAAATCTTAGTGTGAATGAGATTAGGACATTTTATTCATGATCTTGATGTTGCTGCGGTCAAGAGCTTGCATCTAGTGAGCTTCTGTTGGCTTGTTGAGAATGCCCTTACCATTTGGTCAATATTCACTGCCTTCCATGATTGAGTTACAAAAGAAACTGAATACCTGATTTCTGCAATATCTGACTCAGCCTTTGCAAAGCATCATTCAGGCATTATATAGGTGTTTATATACATTGATATATTGATCTTCTGGAAGACTGTAAGCCTATTATTAAATAAGTCTTCATGGATCTTGAAGAAGATGTTTGTTTAAAAATCGGCTACTGGTCAAAGTAAACTGAGAAATGATAATTTTAACAAAGGTCTGGTGATAATGAGATCTGCAAAAGCAGCCTTGAAAGAAATTGCAAAGAAATTGGTTAAAATTGTAATGTTCTTTTCATTTTAATTATTCCACAATTTGCTGGCCAGAAGAACGATGATGAATGTGCTATCTGTAGGGATGGTGGAGAGCTGATCTGTTGTGATGGATGCCCTAAGGCCTTTCATCTTGGTTGTCTTTTACCACCACTGACAGAAATTCCAAGGTAAAAACAACTTTTATCCGTCTAAATTGAATATAGCCTAGGGTTAGGCCCTACAGATTTACAGCTTTTTGCTTCCTTGAGTGATTACAGTTCTTTGTAGCTTTTACAATTAGTTCCTTAACTTAGTTTTGTAATCTTATGTAGCATGTTCTCACTGAGTTTTGTCATTAATTTTAGGGTGCAGATTAGAATGAAGGCTATAGAAGGGCTTTTTGTTTTTATTATTAAAAAAATATGACAAACACCTGGGTTATAATTAAAAATTACTTACAGTAATCAACACCTCAAAGTAAAAAATGAAGAATAATTGTGAAAAACATAGATAGATAGATAGATAGATAGATAGATAGATAGATAGATAGATAGATAGATAGATAGATGGATGGACGGACGGACAGATATAGCTATTACATTGTTTATATCTAAGGTATCTTCAAGTCAGACCCAACTTCTGAGATCTGTAAAAAATATTCTCCATCTCAATCTCTCCTCACTGGCATTTTGAGAAAAATTGGCACTTTTTACAGAAACATCCCACTGATAGCCTTGATCCCATCTAGCCACCTTATCTATTGTCTTCCTTTCTTTCACTTTGCTTAACCTTGCCAGGTATTCTAGTCTACTGGCATCACAAATCAGAATCAGAAAGCCCAAGTATGTGAATGTCTGTTTACATAACTTCACTATAGTAGCCGTTCTTTATTTTTCCAGGAACAATTTACTGTGGGTTGTTTTTTGCAGACCACATTTCAAATCTATAATTTGAAGATATCTGTTTTATTTCAGTTATTATTTTTCAATGTCCAGTTTTTCAGCTATACATTACCTTTGATAAAGGCTTTGCTTTAGCTACTCTAATCTTTATTGTGCAGATTTGCAGGCATACATCGTGTGCTTTCTGGAAGAATGTTAAAATATGGATGAGGTATAATGAACTGGTTGTGTTACATATTTAATGTATATTTAAATATTGCCTATGTACCTGACATAGGAAGATATGTCAATCAAGGCTATCAACAAACAGAAGAAAATAGCAAGAAAAAGAAAATGAGATGTTGCAAAGGTGCTTTTTCCAAAAGGCAACTGGACTTCCTTGGTTTTTTTTCTTTGAGCACATTTCACTTCTCATCAAGATGAGAAGCAAAATGTTTTCCAAGAAAAAAACCCAAGACAGTCCAGTTGCCTTTTGGAAAAAGCACCTATGGGAAAACCATGACCTGGATAATTGAGAATCTCCATAGATAAGAAAATGAAATATTTTTTTAAAAAATCAGAAATATTGCAAGAAAATGTACAGTTAAGATAGGATTGCTAAACAATAATATTGTGAGAGATCTAATAAAGTAAATAAAGAAAGTAAATAAAGAGGTGAAGTCTTTTGTCATTATTGAATGACAAAACCATTTGTAAACCAAGAATAAGGAACAAATACTATTAGACATGAAGAATGATAGGCTATTGATCAGCTGTCAAGTGGTAAAGCATCAGATACAGAGATAATACCATTGAACTGTTTAAAGTTTTAGAAGTAGTGGTTCATGTCCCAGTACATTTATTTATTTATTTGCCATTTGGGTATGTTTTTCCATTATTACATTGGATCTGCCTCAGTTATGTTCTCGAAATGTCAATATTCACTCATTATCTTCATGATGCTGCCCTTACCTTATCTCCAAGCCTTGAATGAAACAGCTTGAGAACATAATAAGCATAACACTTCTTAACTAATATTTTTCTGCTTAAGTCAGTGCTATTACATCATGGCTTCAAGTAGTGTACAATCTATTTATTTAGTCATGCTTGTGTTGGAGATGAGATCAGCTGACCTGCTGTATATGAGATCAGAGGTGTGTTTAGGAAATGTTGGGAAGTCTGGTCACAATCTCCCAGCCTCTGCTGCAGCCATTTTCTCCCAGTATTTGCCATTTCTATTAGCATATTGATTTCTTTCACATTCATCATCCCCTTTCTTCTTGTTTCTCCCTGTTTCTGAGATAAACTTTTCTTTGGACATCCACCATGGGCAGAGAAAAAGAAAACAGAGTTCCACTATTTTATGATGCAAAAAGAAGAAGCATTTTTGTGCTATACTGCTGGAACAAAATATTCTAAAATGTGTTTCTGCCTTTATATACTATTTTGTGTCTATAGTTGCCCAGCTCAACAAATGACCCTTTTGTCCTACCCTCACTTATTTCACTCCAGAAAATAATGAAGGCAATTAAATAGAGCTTTTTCTGCCATTTTCCTTATATTTATCCATCATCCCACTTCTCAGCCTCCTCTGTAAAAGAGTAGGACAGAACAGCAATTTGATGCATTGGTTTGGTGTCATTTTAAGTATAAGAGCAGTACTGTGTATAGTAACAAGGGCTAGTTCTGCTCCTGGGCAGAATTTGATAGTCAGCATGGACAGCATCCATTGTGTACAGAGAGAAGCAGCAGCCAGATATTAATTGATATTCAGTAATTCCATGTGCATTGTGAGACCCTAAATTAAATATGGAGAATGCTATCCTTATAGCAGTGCTGAATGTGATTTAACTGGGAACTACGTCAAAAAATGTGGATTAAGCGAGATAGCAAAATATCTTCAGCCAGTATTATTTGAAAACACTACTTTGCATGAAAGAAACAGATTATAGATAAGATTTATTTATTTATTTTTCCTTCTTTCTTCCCTTTGTATATTTGATTATACACCTGTCTTTTTATCTTGGAAAACTCATCAGTGGACCATGGAGGTGTGATTCCTGCTCATCTGGGAAGGCCAAAGAGGACAGGAGCACAGAAGAGAAAAAAGAATCCTTTTCTCAAAGTCAGGTATAACTGTGATTTTTGACTTTCCATGTCAGATGGTCATTCTGGCTGGAGATGATAGGAGCTATTACGTCAGATATTAGAGGCATATCAGTTTGGAGAAGGCTGCCATATCTAAGTAGTTCTACAATCTGCTGTTTTCTCCAATGACGGACTGTCCATTTGTTCCTGCATCACAGTTCCAGGTTTCATTCTAGAAAACGAAAACAGAGAATGATTTTTGTTCAAAGCTATGCATAAATAGTTGGTGTACAATGTGATTAAAGAACCTCTGTCAGTTTGAGAATATTTTGAGATAGCATATAACAGATCTGAAATAATTTGTACAATTTGTGTTGCCTTCTTCCTGCAAATATTTTCCTGCTGTAGCTGAATAACGACTGGAGTGTTATTGAATTTTCCTATCTCCTCAGGGTGCTGTTTATGTTCAGAGAACAACTGAAGATGGCAGGAGAATTCTTATCAAAGAACCTCTATGTGCCTCCTTCAGGCAGCCCCTGCCATCTTTGCTATCTATGTCCATGGCAGCTCCATCCACAATACAGAATGCTGGAACAGAAAAACAACTGGTCAGTAGCTTGTCTTTCCATGGATTTTTCACATTTCAGTGGGTGAGGTCATTTCAAATCCTGTATTTATTTATGTATGCATGTATGAATATATGTATGAATTTATGCAAGAGTCAGATGGTTAAAACAATATGTTGCCATTTTTTTTTTACTTTGCTTTGATCAGAAGAGCTGTATGGTAAGATAAAAGTTTAAAGCAGGGGTATGTTCTTGTCTTTAGCAGACTAAAGATCACATTTCAAGAGATGAATGGGCTAGAACAAGAATAGGGCAAAGCCAAAACTAACTCTGAAACTGTTTCAGTTTAAATTTAATTAAAACTAAATTAAGCAAATGCCTAGAATTATGTTTCTCTATAATAAGTAAATTTGAGTAAATAGAATTCAAGAGCCAGTTTGGTATAATGATTAAGATTCCAGACTAGAAACTGAGAGACTGTAAGTTCTAGTGCCAAGTTAGGCACAAAGCCAGCCAGGTGATCTTAGGCCAGTCATTCTCTCTCAGCCCTAGGAAGCAGACAATGGCAAAATGCTTCTGAAAATCTTGCCAATAAAAATACAGGAACTAATCCAGGTAATTGCTAGGAGTCAAGAATGAATTGAAACCACTAAAATAAGTTAATGTGATGGTTCTTTGTTATTTTTTAAAGGGCTGTAGGGTACCACTCTTATAATGCTATATAAGAGTCCTTGAATAACATTCCGTATTTCTTCATGCATGGGATCAGGTAAATAGGAACAGCAGATATATTAAGGGAGTTATGATTCAATATTCACCTTAGCATAATCTAGTAATTCTAGCATTTTGAATACTTGAGGCAGCCTTGTCCCGGGATTTTGTTTTTGCTTGTTTTTAAGTTCTAAATTGTTCTCTTCCCTATATAAACTAGGTTCAATCAAGCAGATCTAGCGTAGACTATTGGTTAAGTTATTGGGCTATGAATGGGGAGCCCTAGGTTCTAGTCCATACACAGCCATGCAAGCTCAGTAGATGATTCTGGGCCAGCCACTGTCTCTCAATATCATTTATCTGAAAGACTTGTGGGGAAAAAATAGGAAGAGTTTCAGGAAGCGCATAATGCTTCCTGGAGCTCCTGTTACAAAAGATAGATTATAAATGTAATAAATAGTCAAGTAGTTATTAAAGTGTTTCTCGTGTTTAATATTCAATTATTGCAATGAAATTATACTCTGCTTTTTTTCCTTGTCCTGGATCCCAAATAGCAACAACAATAGCAATAGCACTTAGATTTATATACCATATCACAGTATTTTACAGCCATCTCTATGCGGTTTATAGAGTCAGCATATTGCCCCCAACAATCTGGGTCCTCATTTTACTGACCTCGGAAGAATGGAAGGGTGAGTCAACCTTGAATTAGTCAAACTCCTGGCAGTGGGCAGAATTAGGCTGCAATATTGCAATCTAACCACTGCGCCACAATGGCTCTAACTGTATAAATATATATAGTTTAATTTATGAACATATAAAATAACTTTTATATGATGATTAAAGAACTTAAGAATAGTCCTGATGGATCAGGCTAACATGTCTTGCTTCTCACAAATAAGAGATGACAACGTATCCCTTTCCCTCTGTCTAAAAATTACTCTCTTCCTCCCCAAAGGACTCTAATAAGTATCATTTGCTACTATTTTACAATGCAAGGTCAGTGTAAAATATAACCTCTTCATTAAAAAGTCCACCAATATTGCAAGTATTATGAAGATGTGAGTGGACCAGGGAGTTTCAATCTACTAAAGCTGAGGTTTTCGAAGTTTAAATGTTTATTTTTTAAAGTTTTTTAAGTTTCATCATTTTATTAAGAATTGTCTATATGTTATAAGGATAAGGATGGCTCTGTAAGTAAGTGGGGCTCTAAGCAATTACTATAGAGCAGTTAAACACTGGATAGAAAAGATGGTATATAAAGTACAAAATTATTCTCTAGTAGGTAAAAAAAGGATCACTTTTTGCTAGAAAATGACTTGAAATTGTATTTTTTCAGAAACTAACCATTAGTGACAAATGCGGTATATGCCGGAAAGGAGGTGATGTGATCTACTGCAGTAAATGTTTCAGGGCTTTCCACTGGCGCTGCCATTTTCCTGCCCATACAGATGAAATCAGGTATTAATTGTGCCCAAGAATAAATCTTCATTTATCTCTTATATTTGTCAAGCCTTAAGCATCTGGCTTAGTGCATAGCTCTTGTGGAAAAAGGCCCCAGCTATTACCATGGAAAGTGAGCAGGAGGAGAATGGAGACCTGGCAAATATTGATGTCAGGTGCACTAAATTAATGCCCCCCCCCCTAGAAGCGTATTTGTTCCTAATTTTATATAAGACAGGTATTCTAAAGTTTTAGTCAAGGCAAAATTTTGATCACATTTCACCTTTTACAGAAAGTTCTGTATGGGTGCAAATTCACATAACTGAATGATCCACCATATCACCATCACTAAATCTTCCTGCATATCAGAAACAAGATGATAAGGTGGAAGGCTTAGTCTAGTCCAAATGTTTATGCTGCTGTTTGATTAAATAAAAGGTTTATGTGAGGAAAAAACATTAAATCATTTGAGAATCTACTTGTAGTCTAACGTAGCTCTATCCAGTTTAATAACCATGGAATCTCAAGTCAAGTCCTATACCTTGAGGGAATGCTTAAGATTGTTTTTGCATTGCGTTCTAGTGGAATCCTGATATGTAAGTCCTGCTTGGACAACTCTACAGTTATCAACTTGGAAGGAGACTCACATTCCAATGCTCAAACACTACGAGCAGTAAAGGTCAGACATTTCATATTTTTTCAGCCTTATTGTACTCAGTGGATTAAAGAAGCTCTGTTTATACAGAAATAACCTTCATGACTTATCATGCTTCAGATGTGATACGCAATTCCCATCGTTGGCTTACACCTTGTTATCTGAGATTAATGGGAGTTACAATCTAAAAATTTCTAAATAGGCATAACTTCCCTGAGCTCCAATTGCTAAACCTGGTAGATTTTCTGTATTAATTTTGATATCAGTATGCAGAACACATTCCTGTTTCTTAGATAAAAATAAACCAAAATTACTGCTACAATCTTAAATCAACAACAAATATCAGAACATAGAGATAAGATAGGAAGAAATCTGCAAATAAATATAGTTCCTTTCACATCTTGGGGTTCGCGGCATTGAAGCAACACACACTCACGTTGTAACCAAGTTCTTCTTTATTCATTCCACGTTACCACTCAGTAACCCAACAGGCTCACAGGCCTTTTATAGTTTCCCAAACAGCCTATCATAAATCTCCTTTGTTCGTGCCTTGCACCTGTGCGCAAGGCCGGCGCCAACCAGTCTGGTCCCGGGCAATTTTTGGGTTGCCCGGGACCATTTGCAACATTTCTGGGCCTGCTGAGCTGCCTCATCAGGCCCAGGACACAACATTCCTCCCCGCTAGATGAAACACACAATTACATTTGTTCCCTGGCAGGAGAAAAAAAAAAAGAATTCCCCTGCCCAGCACACAGGCAGAATATCTTTATAAAATAATGTTAACTTAAACAAACCGCTCTCCAAAATTATAATTAGTGTGTTTAGCTCTACCAAGTGTAGATCCCCATCACCCAGTTATAGACCAGCAAGGTTCTTTTGTGATGACAGAAACCTCACATAGTTTCCCAGATGATTGGGAGGGGCCTTAGCCCTTTGCGATCTACGCAAGGTCAGGGAGGGTGCCTGGCCTGTCAGCTCACCTGCCTGGCTAGGCAGACCAGGACTTTTACTTAATGGTCCATGGCCTACCAGCCCATCTGGTGGGCTTGATAGACCAGGATGTCTATAAATGATAGGTGACCCCCGTTGCGGCGGGCTGGCTGAGTCTTCTGGACTCCAGCCAGGTTCCCTTGGAGAGGAGAAAATCCCCAAGCCCAATGGTGGAGCGGAGGTCTCCATGTACTGCTCCTGGGAACTTAGTCCCTCGAGCCCGCGATCAGTCTTGGATGTGACCTGCGTTGCAGCTGTGCCCCAATAGTTCCAGTCCCCCGTGTAGGTGGCCGAGGTACCAGAGTCAGGAGCCGCCTCTATGGCAAACCCCCTCTCAGGAGAATTCCTGTTTGGCACAGTTGTGGACGCACAGGCCACCCCCCCGGGATGACTTCCTGTTCGGAGCACTTGTTGAACTCTGGGATGACCCTTGCTCACCCACTGAGACATTAACAGTGTCCTGTGGAAAACCCCAGGCACTGCAAGACGGATTCCCAGGATTTTGACCTGGTGAGCTTGTTCCTGGTCTCCCTCCCCCCCGCCCCCGAGAGCAGAGCCAGGAGCGGAAACATCGGGGGACAACCACCAGTGCAGTTGGTCAATATGACGCCGAAGGACGCAGCCATCTCCCAAGGTCACTTCGTATGAGAGCGGCCCCGAGATCTTGCAGAGACCCAGAGATGTCCAGGACCATAATTCCTTGCCCAGACCAGATCGCTCACCTGAAGTCTCCTAGGTGCCAGCTGCTGTGACACCTGTGAAGCCACCTGGTCTGGGTGCAGTCTGTCCAACTTTGTGATGAGGCGGCGACCCCAGCGGAGTTCAGCTGGGTTCTTTCCAGTAGCAGTGCATGATGTAGTGTGGTGTGCAAGAAGAAAATCTGCTAACCTGTGATGCCAGCTACCATGCATGATTCTTTTGAGTGCGCCTTTGGTGATGCGCACCATCCGTTCAGCTTGCCCGTTGGTGGAAGGTTGGAAAGGAGCTGACATTGCGTGCCAGATCAAGTTGGCCTGAAGGAAAGCCTGGAACTCAAAAGAAGTAAATTGAGGACCGTTATCAGAAAAAAGGACATCAGGGAGGCCATGGGTAGCGAAGATTCCTCTCAACACCTGGATGGTCCTGGCAGTAGTAGTGAAGGAGACAGGTACAACCTCTAGCCACTTGGAATGGCTATCCACCAGGATAAAGAAGAATTGCCCCTGAAAGGGCCCAGCATAATTTAAATGTACCTTTGACCAAGGGGTTTGTGTCTCCTCCCACCTGTGTACAGGGGCCTGAGGCATTTCAGGCCATGATTGTTGGCACATCTGGCACCCATGCACCTGGGCCTCGATAGCATTATCAAGCCCCGGCCACCAAAGATGGTTGTGTGCAAGCGCTTTCATGCACACAATGCCCGGATGTCCCTCATGCAGAAGACAAGACTCTAGACCTCAGTGAGGCTGGGATAACTACTCTACTACCCCATAACAGGTACCCCTTAAATGTAGACAGTTCATGCCTTCTTTGCCAGAAGCTTTGAAATGCAGCATCTGGATATGTGTCAGGCCATCCTGACAAGACCCATGTCAGCACGCGTGTGAGCGTGCGATCTGTGGCAGTTTCTGCAGCCACGTCCTAGCATTGAGGGGAGATTCAGGCAACTCTTGAATGGAAAGAATATTAATAGCAGGAGCAGGATCTGCTTCTATTTGTTTGAGAGGTAATCTGCTGAGGCCGTCTGTGTGACCCATCTCTTTTCCCGGTTTGTGGATGAGTGTGTAATTATATGCTGACAGGAAAATTGACCATCTCAGCATATGCTGGGAAATAATTGTGTGGTGTCTGTTTGTTGAGAGTAAACAAACCCAGCAGAGGTTTATAGTCTGTATAGACCGTGAAGTGGCGGCCATATAAGAAATCATGGAATTTCTTTATGCCAGTCACTGTGGCCAAGGCTTCTCAGTCAATCTGAGCATAATTCCGCTCTGCAGATGACAGAGTGCTTGAATAGTAGGCTACAGGGACTTGTGTCCCATCAGCCTTCAGGTGGCAAATACTGCTCCCACCCCATAAGAAGATGCATCGCAGGCGATGCACACAGGCAGTTGCTCATTGAAATGTGCTAATACAGCATTTGAAGAGAGCAAGGCCTTAACCTCATTGAAACTCCTGTCATGGACTTTAGTCCACTGCCATGAAGCCTGCTTGTCTAAGAGCCTGTGTAATGGCTCTGCCACTGCAGCCTTATGTGGGAGAAATGCATGGTAAAAATGTAAGAGCCCCAAGAAAGCTTGCAGCTCACTCTTGGATGTGGGCCTTGGGGCCTGCTGAATTGCTTGAAGCTTAGATTCAGGAGGGTGGATGCCTTGAGCATCAATCCTGAAGCCTAAGAAGTCCGTGGAAGCAACTCTTATTTTTCATTTGTCTTGCTTTAATTTAAGGCCTGCTTGACGGAAATGCAACAAGACAGCCCTTAATCTTTCTCCTAGATTTTGAGATGACTCCCCAGCAATGAGGATGTCATCGAAGTAGGGACAGATTCCAGGAATACTACGAAAAGTGCGTTCCATGACACTTTGAAATATGCAAGGGACTACATTAACCCCAAACTGCAGTCTTTTAACCTTAAAGGCCCCTCTATGTGTTACAATTGTTTGGGCCTCTGCAGTTGCCTCATCAACAGGTAGCTGTTGATAGGCCTGTGCCAAATCAAGTTTTGCAAAAAGGCGGCCCCCCCCTTTGAGGGAGGCCAGAATGTGGCTCACCACAGGCACTGGATATGCGTGCTGTTGCAACGCTTTATTCAGTGTTCACTTATAGTCTGAGCATATGCAGACTTTTCCATTAGCCTTTAAAGGCGTAACAATGGGGGTTTCCCATGGACTAGAGTCCACAGGTTCTAAGATGCCCTGCTGGAGCAGCTTGTCCAGCTCTGCATCTATCTTGCCTTTGAGGGCAAAAGGCACCCTTCTAGGCTTGAATGGGAGGCCCCTTGTAGGAGCCAAGCTCTGAGCTAAACACATCAGCAAACTCCTTGCAGACTTCTGCAAGGCCCAACGTTTGCACACTGTGCAGCCCAGTCACTTGAATTCCAAGGGCCTCGAACCACTCAAGTCCAATAAGACTTGTGCATTCACCCCCAACTACTACCACATCTAGGAAACCCTCAAAAGCCTTACGCTGTACTTTGAGCATAGCCTCCCCTTTCACACTGACTTTGGAAGTCAGTGAGGATTAAATTCGAGGGCCTGAGTTTGACTCGAAGGCCACTACTGCTGCAAATCCTTTTGAAGGTGTCAAGTGAAATGATTGATAGAGCGGACCCTGTGTCCAACTCCATCGATAAGGGAACCCCTTGCAACTTCATGTCAATGCGAAGTTTTTTCTTAAGGGGCTTGTGTGTCCCTGTCCTCAGAATACTCCTGCACGATGCGCAGAAACCCACCCTGTGTTGGCTGGGGACCCTGGTACCTTTCTAAAGCAATTCTTCCCGAGGTTGGGCCTTCTGGCGACCCAAACAAATGGAGGCAATGTGGCCTTGCCTTCCACATGCCCTGCAGATGGCAGAGCGGAATCTGTAGTCAGCTCGCTTGTGGCGTCCTCTGCACCCGAGAAACTGAGGAAATGCTGGAGCCTTGTCTGAACGCCCTTTTGGCCTTCTTTCTGCTGGCTGGTGAAATCTGTCCACTTCCTCTTCAGGATCCGCTTCTGAATCTTCTTGAGCATCCTCTTGATGGATGGACGCAACTGCGGTAGTGCCTTTGGCGAATCGCAAGGCCTTCACAGCGCTGCCTGCTGCCTCTTCAGCTGCAACTTTGCGCAAGACATCTTGGAAGGTGACTTCAGCTTTGGCAAATATTTTTTGTTGCAGTCTCATAAGCGTTCTTCCAGGTCCTTGAACTCACAAGGCCTGGCTGCTTGTCTCAAGGCAGCAATGAATTCCTCAGCAGACTCACCAGGCTTCTGGTCTCTCTGCTCAAAAGCGTGCCTCCACGCGATCACAGATAGCTTTGGATGAAAATGGTCCTTCAACATATTCTTCAAGTCTGTGTACATTACAGACTCAAGTGGCACAGGAGCTACTAAATTTTTGGCTACGTCGAAAGTGTCCTGACCGCAGACGCACAGCAAGGTCACTGCCTTCAAGTCCTCTTCTCGAACCTGGTTAACTCGCAGGTAGTTTTGTACCCAGGCCACGTAAGAATTCCAATGCTCCGGGTGAGACACGTCGAATTCGGACAGCTGGCCGATCTTCGACATTGCTAGCTTCTCTTAGCCTCACTGCAACTTCAGCGGGGAAGAGGCCCTTTTGCCAAGCCAACCTCCAGCATTTGCATACTGGCAGGTGAGTGCAGATCTGGGTACCGACTTCCCGGCTCCAGCTCTTTTTTAGAGGCTAGATTCTTTGGTTGTCTTCTTCTTTACAGCGATCCCACCTTTGTCGCCACTTTTACATCTTGGGGTTCATGGCATTGAAGCGACACACACTCACGTTGTAACCAAGTTCTTCTTTATTCATTCCATGTTACCACTCAGTAACCCAACAGGCTCCCAGGCCTTTTATAGTTTCCCAAACAGCCTATCATAAATCTCCTTTGTTTGCGCCTTGCGCCTTTGCACAAGGCTGGCACCAACCAGTCTGGTCCCGGGCAGCTTTTGGGTTGCCCGGGACCATTTGCAACATTTCTGGGCCTGCTGACTGCCTTATCAGGCCCAAGACACAACAGTTCTATTTGCAAAGTTGATTGTATCTATATACTACTAAAATTATGTGTTTGTAAGCTTTAATTGTGAAGCAATGCATCACAAGGCAAAACTTTTTCAACTAACGTACTGCAAATGGGCTAAGTTATTGAATGCTGGTACCCATTACTTCTGTTGGAATGAAATTTTAGAAAGTTCTTGCTGCTTCAACACAGCAATTGTTCACTGCTGCCGCCATGCTGCTATGGTTATGTGATCCTAATTTACAACTTTCCTGACACTTGGCCACAAGTCAATGGGGAAGCCTAGGAAACTTTCAGGAGAAAGACAATGGAGATCACATCCTTCCAGAAAAGCTTGCAGGGGAGAAAGTCAATAGGGAACCTTGCAGGGAATGTTTCAAGTTGCTCAGGTAAGTCTCCTGCACCCACAGAATCTCTGCCAGTCCCTCTGTGCTCACAAATACATCTGAAAAGATGACCCAACAGGTGAACAGTTGTCAAGTTTATAAATAAAAATGAAGGTGTTAAATCAAAGGATTCATTCAAGAAGTGAATTTTGAAGAGAAATTTGAAAAAAAAGACAGGTATAGTGGTCTCCATATGTTTAACTATGACACAAAGCATACAACCTGGTTATATGTTAATCCATTCCTGCAGTTTATTCTTTTGAAAAGTGTTCCAAATGGCTTCTGTCTCAAGCTTATAGAATCATTTTCATTTCCAAAGCTCAACAACTTCAGTGTACTAAAAATCTTATATCCATGTTCTTTAACTAGACTGAACCTTTCCTTCTGTTGATTATTGTACTGACCCTTTTCTGGGGAGAGGCAGGGAGAGGTATCAGCAGACAAATGCAGGACCCACCAAAGGAGTACAATAGACTAATTTATTCACATCTAACTTTTTAAATTCTCATGGATAAGGCTGGTGTTTTCCTTTTACCATAGTTATTTTATGCACAAAATTTACACCAGCTTTCTCTAACTTGGTACTCTCCAGCTGTGTTAGATAATCCCTTAGAGCAGGAGTCCCCAATCCCCAGTCCACAGACTGATACCAGTCTGTGGCCCATTGGGAATCGGTCTGTGCAAGCAGCAGGCAAGTGCTTGAAGCTCCATTTGTGCCAGTGGTGGGTGCGCACACCCCCACTGCTGTTTCTGCTGCCTCTGCCACTACCGGTCCACAGAAAGTTTGGGGACCACTACCTTAGAATACTGGCTATTGTTAGACACACGAACTTAATTTATATAAAAATTTAACTACTATAGTCCAGTCCATACAGATGGTCTTCAACCTATGACCCAACTGGGAGCAGAAAATCTGTAGTTAATGGTATGGTCATTAAGTGAGACATAATGTGACTACACCTGATTTTACAACCATTTTTGCCAAAGTCATTAACAAATCACTGTAGTTGTTTAAGTAAGCATCATATGATCCTGATTTGCAACCTACAAACTTCCCTATTGACTTTACTTGTTGGAGCCACCTGGGATGGTTGCAAATGGCAATCACATGACCATAGGGATACTGCAATGGTTGTAAACATGTAAATATTGTAAATGCTCATAAGTTACTTTTTTCAGCATGTCATAACTTTGAATGACCTATAAACAAATTGTTGTAAGTCGAGGAATACCTGTATTTAGCACGAGAACAAATCCTATTGAACATGTGGAACTTACTTCTAAATAGACATGTATAAGGTTACATAGTAAGGAAATATTTTGAATCCTAGGTGGTAGAAGATTCTGCGGGAACGGAACCTACATTGAACAAAGATGATCTGGATTCACTCTTGGGGGAGGTAAATCAAGTAAATAATTATGTAGGTTTATTTGTTTGGCTCTGTAAAATATCTAATGTAGAATTTATAATGCGTCTGCAGGCTTCAGCAAAAATCAAATCCTTCTTGGTAATATTCAGCATTTGGTACACTAGTTTTAATCTCAACACTTTTAACAAATTCAGCCACAAAATGATTTGAAAATTTCTGGAAAAAATGGCAGATCAGAATTGGATGTGGTTTTACCCTGTACAGGAACAGTGAATCCATTTTTTAAAAGTGTAAAAATAGTTTTACAATTCCCTTTATTGTATAATCTATTCCTATGAATTATGTTCTTTCTATATTCAGATTCTGATTGTTTTATTTTCTCTATGATCTTCCAGAATACATTTGATGGGATTTTGCATTGGGCATTCCAGAGCATGCCTCGTTCATTACCAGGCACCCAAGGATTTTTCTCATAATAGTCTAGGTGGCAGTATTTTTCAATAATTTCTAATTCCAATGCTATTTTTTAATACCATGAGATATAATCTCATTTGTCTACAGTTCAACATTATGTTCAAATTATGATTTTACATTTTATATATTTTAATGTCATATTTATACCAATACAGTTGTTCTCTTAAATATGCTGATTTTTAATTGACAGAATGTACTGATAATCCTTGTTTAGTGACTATCTTATTTTGTAACTATTTACAGTTACAATGATGATGAAAAAGTACTTTCAGACCAATCTTTGCATTTATAACCTTCACACATCTGTAAAGCACAAAAAAAAGCTGAAGTAACATCATAAGCACAGCTACAATTTCATTTAGTGATCGCTTTGCTTAACAATCAAGTCCCAATTGTGGTAACTAAACTAGAATTACCTGCCTATTGTTAATTCTGTAACTGAACAGATCAATACATTAATTTTTCAATTAATCTCTCACATGTTGGCATGATAGTAGTATCATAGTAAAACATTCAGAAAATCTGTAGTTGGTGCTGGAATTCCCAGGGACTTAATTTATCTTCTGTGGGAGAAGGGTTGGAGACAGCTCAAGAATTCTTAATGACTATGAGAGCCAAAGATCTGTATGTGATATAAGGGGCCAATACATTACTCACTTTAGATGTGGTTTTTATCTTGGGGCAGCCAATGTGATCTATAATTTTAGGACATTGATATTATGCTTTGCCATGGTCAAAAAAACTTCTTGATTACTATAAAGTGCTTACTGAACGTTTTATTATTAATTCAGCATGCCATAACTTGATAAGAAAGATCTGGTGCCATATCACTCATGAAATAGATGTGCCTATCTTACTGATCTGCCCCAGGCATATAATGGAGTTTCAGTGTGATAGCTGGGGTTTCAGTATTTTCATCTAGTTACTTAGGCAGTCAGGGCTTTGGAACAGGTGGGCTGTAATGTACCCTAAAACTACCAGATTTGCTAGTTCTAATATAGAGAAGTAAACAAATTAAACTTTTGCTGTCAGCTATATCTGTGCTTTAAAATAATAATCTTGTACATGCTCAATTGAAAAAGTATAGAAGGGAGTTCGTGAGTTGTATTTCATTATTATTTGTTATACTTCATCTTGCTATTGTTACAAAATTTTGCAAAGCCAGTAAACTGGTTTTGATAAGCAGGGAGGGAAATGGACAGTTATGAAATATAAATAAATAATCTTAAGTAGGAAAAAAACCCTACTTAATAATTAATATAAAACTTCAGCAATAGTTGTATTCTTTAGTTTGAAGAAAGATGAAGGAAGAACAAGTAAAAGAAACAATGATAACATGGGCAAAGAACTTTGGATATAATATAGAATTAGAAGTTTGGCAAAAGTTATGGGAAAGAAATATTAAATTAACTAAAGCAGTGGCATATAAAGAAAACTTATATAAAATGTTTTACAGATGGTATAGGACAGTGGTGGCGAACCTATGGCACGCGTGCCAGAGGCAGCACTCAGAGCCCTCTCTGTGGGCATGCGCACCATGCCCCAGAGATGGCAACCGTCCCTCTTCAACCAGCTGCCTGCTAATTCGCCGAGGTCCCACATGGCCAGATGCATCCCAGCATGGCTGGTTTTCCTCCCTCCCATCCCATCCCTCCTGGCCTCGCATGCTTTCCTTTTACCAGGCACGACCCACTGCATCAGTTCCTCAGCTGTCAGCCGGCCAGCCAGTTCAGGCGGCTTCTCTGAACTGCTGGCGGTGGGCTGTGGAGCCCCAGAGTGCACTGATCAAGGGTCTGGCAGGCTGTGGCTGCTGATGGACACTGTTGGCCCCCCATGCACTCGCTGGCCTCTGTGTGCGGGGCCAGATGGTGTCAGGCAGCAGCCGCCTCAGCCCCTGCCTCACCTTGCCCTGCGACAATGGTACCCCCGCCCTGCCTCGCTTTGTCTTGCCTCACCCCACAGAATGAGCCTCCTGCCCACTGCCCCATCTGCCAGAGACCCCTTGGTCTCACAAACTCCATTTTCTTGCAGCAGAAGAGAAACACGTCAGAGCTGGAAAGCAGGTTAGCAAAGAAATGTTTTGGGAAGAGGGAGGAGTTGCACTGGGAGGAGAAGCGGCAGGAAATGGGGCTGCCATTTCCAGAAGGGAAAAGGGAGACGCGGGGCAATGCAGGGCAGCAAGCAAGTGCTGTTCTCTGCTCTGCATCCCTGCGCAGAGCCGCTGCGTTCTTCATTCTCCGTGATACAGGCAACAAAGGGCTGGTGGAGGGAGGCAGCAGGGGAGATTTGTGCTGCCCGGTCAAGGTGCAAGCCACAGGAGAGTTGGCGGAGGACAAGGAGGTAGCAGCTGTGCCTGGGCAGGTGTTCTGTGGGGCAAAGCTTAAAGAAAACCCCTCCAGTGGCACACAGTGGCACACAGCGGCAGCGGATCCGTTCACTGTCACTCCCCTGGCTCTGAAATGGTGGAGGGCGACTGGGCCTACCCTGGCCATCCCATCCTCCATAGCATGGCAGTCCTGCTTGGGAAGGGAATGAAAGTTTGCCGATCAAGGGGCTGAGTTCCGGCATCTTTTTTCTTACAAAAAAGCACTGCCCGTGAGGGTATTTTAAGATTTTCTGTTAATAACATATACACAATCTATACAGCATTTATTTCCACTTTCTCTGATGTAGCAAGAAGTAGGATAGTTCTAGGGTAACTTTGCAGGAATAGCACTTGGCTGAAGACTGTACTGAAACAAAAAAACGATAATTATCAGTTCATGTAAATTCATGAAGGAGGGGCAAAATTCTCAGCGACACATATTCTAACAAGATGGAAATTTCTTCTAATTAATGGTTCTCTGCTATCTATGTCCTTCAGGATTATAGACTGAAATAATCTTTTGTGCAATCTGAAATGATGTCTATAGAAATTCTCAATCATCCAGGGCATGGTTGTCCCAAAAATGCTTTTCCAAAAGGCAACTGGACTTTCTTTTTTTTTTCCTTGAAAGTTTCCCTTTTCATCCAAGAAGCTTCTTCAGTTCTGATGAGAAGCGAAATGTTTTGAAGGGAAAAAACCAAGAAATTCCAGTTGCCTTTTGGAAAAGCACCTTTAGGACAATCTGAAATGATGCTGAACCAGATAAATATATTTTAAATCTGAATTACCTCTGAATACATTTCTTATTGATAAACAACCTGTACTAGATAATCAAATAATACACAACCTTTCTATAACCCCTTGCTCCATACCTACCAGCTGGGTAATACATCAGAAGCCTTGTTTACATACTTTTCAATAGCAAAAGCTCTCTGTATAATTTAAGGGAAAAAATCATATACCAGAACAACAGTCTATATGGTATAACAAATAGGGTTGCAACACCTAGGAAAATAAAACAATAACTACGGAATGTTTATAATGGTAGATATTTGTAGAAATATCATTAAATCAAACATTGCCACCTTAACCCTAACCCATAAAAAGATGTAGAAATAAGATATTGCATACACATGCTACATGAATAACCACATGTTTTCTAGATAACCTTCCCCTTTGACTCATAAGTGTGTTGTAAACTTGCATTTTTAAAAACAGAGCATAGAATAATCCAGCAGAGGGCAACACCAGTCTTTCAAATTTCAAATTCATACACTAAATCTGAAAACTTAATGTTTCCTGTAATGTTATGTTCACTTGCTTCTAGTGACAAGAGAAATTACAGATGAACTGATAATTTCTAAGAAAAACATCAGAACAAAGCCTGTTTGTAACATCTTGTATTTCATTTTTTAAAAAATATGCTATTTCACCACTGTTTATATATTACTTTGGTATAATTTTTTATGTCACAATTTTTGGTTCAGAAAACTTGAGCAGCCTAATCAATTTTTACATCAAATAATTGATCATCTGTAGACTCTGTCTCTTATTTTAATATAGGTTAAATTGTTATGTTGGATTTTGTTTTTTAGTCTGACTTGTAAGAGTTCAATCTTATGCATTAAAAAGAGAGAAACTACAGGATCTGGACTTACTAGCAGTGGTGGGATTCTAATATGTGAAAACCAGTTCTCTGTGTGGATGCCGCTTCCAGAAGTCCATTCTGGGCCTGGGCAACAAAAAATTAGCTCCCGGTTCTGCCGAAGTGGTGTGAACTGGCTGAATCCCACCACTACTTACTAGGTACTGTATCTTTTCTTTTCTATTGCCTGTTTCCTGGATGTAGCTATCAGCAAGGACACTGAATAATAAAGTTGCAATCCCAAATAACCAATAGATACTTTAGGGTATTTCCAGAAATACCATGTAGACATATATGGCACTAATAAAGACATACTGTCATGCCCACCTTTCATACTCTGGTGTCCTGCCATCATGCTGAGGGGGGAGGGGGGATGGCATACTTGGGATTTTTTACTTCTACTGTTCACTTGGGAATTAGGGAGGGGGATTATCTTCAGAGTTGGGACGCGCTCCTTCCCAGATGGTTTTTGCCAGGTTCTAAGGCCGTGGCACCTTGAGTGTGACCTGTTATCTGCCTCGCACCTCAGCGTTCTCAATCATCTTGTTGGCATTACATTGGCTGCCAGTGGACTGGTCAGGAGGGTTGGGATTGGGATACCAAACAAATTGCTTTGCGCAGGACTTTCAGATTCCACTTGACTTTACTGCATCCATTTTTTCTCAGTAAAAGTTCTTTTGATTCAACTCGATGGATTCAAGAGTCTTACTTTCCTGAGGGAGCCCACTGGGGCAGGTTTGATGCATACCTCCATATACATAATTATTTGCAAATTTGCAAAAAAAATCATCTGTTTTCATTTTGACAATGTGTACATCATTCACGGCAAGCATTATATTGTAATACTTCTGTAAGAAACCATTTTGTAACTAGCATTTTAGTATAAACAGCATTTTAGATTTTAATTTTTCCTAAGCAGATAAATGGAGATTCCCTGTAATTTTCAGTAATATTTAAAAGGTTTCAAGATTTTTGAAAGATCTGTCCCAGTGGAAATCAGGAAAGATTTGGGCCCTTGCAGGAGAAACAGCCGCTGAGCCTTCAGGGGAAGAAAAGAGACACTCTAGAACAGGACATAGGATTATGATTCTCTAAAGGGCAGAGAAAATGTAGTGTTGGCTATGAGAAGACAAAGAGATAACATTCTGATAATGTTCTTTTTAGTCAATGAAGATCAATTGGAAAAAAAACAAATGATATTGAAAATGAATTGATTAGCTATACCCATTGTCAATACTTATATGAGAAGTTTGGACTCTAGAATTATGGTGTAAGTTACCTGGACTATGACTTGTTGACATACTGGAATTATTGAAATTAAATTAAATATAGAGAACAGCTAGTAGGAAAAGGTCACAGCTGTCAATGGTTTTCTCATTTACACTTATCAAAAATATTCAAAATAGACGAAAAGAGTTATGGAACAAAGTAGGATAGAATTTAAAGTACAATTCTGCACTGATGATGGACATGCAATTGCTAAAATGTATAAACTTTTGTTGAATTTTGAAATAGTACGAACAGATTAAAGAATATATGATAAAGTGGGCTAAGAATTTTGTTATAATATACAATGAATCAATGGAAAATATGTGGCTAAAAGGATTGAAATTTATATTATATTATGATCTTAAAGAGAATGTTTATAAAATGATATACTGTTGGTACAGGATATGAGATTATCTAAAATGTATAAAAGCACTTCAAATATATGTTGGAAATATGAACATGAACATGTACAAAAGCTAAAAAAAATTGGATTCAAATATATACATTGATACTTTGGCCACCTAATGAGAAGGAAGGACTCACTGGAGAAGGGCCTAATGCTGGGAAATATTGAGGGCAATAGAAGACTGGGATGACAGAGAATGAGGTGGCTGGATGGAATAGGCGTGAACTTAAATGGACTCCAGAAGACCTGGAGGAACGTTGTCCATGGGGTCGCGATGGGTCGGACACAACTTCACAATTAACAAGATTTTAAATAAATATTCAATTGAAGAGAGAACTTTTCCTTTTAGGGTTGATGGATACAGTTAGAAAAGATACATATAAGATTATTTCAATATATGACTATTTGTATTGCAGCAAGATTATTATATGAATAAAAATTGAATGATTTCATACTATTGTACTCGCTGTGGAGGAATGTTTGGTGAAATTGATAGATCTTGCTGAGATAAACTGATTTCGACTTCTTGAGTTAAAGGAAAGACAATGTCTATATTTATTGGTGACTGGAAACTCCTCATGGACTTTTTGTGTAAAAATGAAAAACTTCTGATTTATGGTTTTGATGATTAGATAGGATAGATTATGGAAAGCTGCAACTTCAGAGTTGTATGAGGCAACTTTAGAGATACATTTGAAAGAGATCTTGGAATAATAGTTGATAGTAAACTAAGTCAGAAGGCAAATTCAATTTTAGGGGACATCCAACTATAGTTTCTAACTAATTTAAGTAATAATCTACGTCATTTTTTCTTAAAGTGTGATTTGAGCACCTCTGAGGATTCTCCAAATCCCTCTCAGTGGTCTAGGAAATCAAAATTAATTGCCAGATATTGACAATATTTGCAAAAATGTAAAAACAATATCACTATTCTCATTTTTTGTTAAAATGTTTTTTCATGAAAAATATTTTATATAATATATAAAGCGTTATTATAGTTGTTATATAATTTAAATAAATATGAAATTTATTTAAATTTATCAATGCACCAATTTTAATTTTAATATGGTAAATATCAATAAATTTAATCCATACAAACAAAACCTCTTTTGTGATCCACCATAATATTTAAAATTGGGAAGGAATGCTTGGAGCAAAACATTAAGAAACATTGTTCTACATTATTCTATGTTAGTCAGGCCCTTCAATGTGCATTCTTTCCAATTCTGGGCACCACACTT
Organism: Crotalus tigris; assembly: GCF_016545835.1. NCBI lineage: Eukaryota > Metazoa > Chordata > Lepidosauria > Squamata > Viperidae > Crotalus > Crotalus tigris. Next base: position 300,797 of record NW_024096796.1, read on the forward strand.
TTAGTAGGATTCAAACCAAAAATAATAATTTTAGAATTGTCTGAGTGAGGATATACTGACCTGTTCCCACAGCTTCTTCAGAACTTGGAATAAAAACTGATAATTAAGAAAGAAATATTTATAATTTGTTCAATGTCAAATAGTACGAATAGCTAAATCTGTTCCTAACTATGTCATTTGTACAGGGATAATGATGGAATGCAATTTATTATTAAATATCTGGGCTACACTGACTATAATATTTTTGATTAGAATGAGTGTGGTCTTCAATTTGAGCATGATATGACCATACACTACATTAATTATTAACAGTTGGGAAGCGATGCATCACCCCAAATATGCAACCAAATATATCCTGAAAAAATGTGGCACTAAATGCACAGGAAATAAAAACATAAATGTATGAATTACAATAAAAACCAATAATTTGGAGTCAAGGAACCTTGCTTTATTGTACCCTAGAAGAAGTAATATATCTGACCAAGCTCATAATGTTTTGGATACTTTGAAGATTATACTATATGATGATTGAAATATATATTATTATTTATTGTTTACAGTAGGTCTGTAGAAAAAGATCTCAAGTCCATTTTGGGATTATATTTTGGGCTGTAGAATGCTCTGTAGAATGCATATGATTATTTACCCCAGCCTAAAGAGGAATCAGTGATTCCATTATTCTAGTGACACACTCCAAAAAATACAACACTTGCAGCAATTACCACAGTGCTTATCAAAAAGAGTGCTATAGGTAAAGTGCAATATCACATCAAACTTCAGGTTGTTGCCAGAGCAAGAATACCAGTTTTGACCTAGTGTCATTCATATTTGCAGAATTTTCATATTTTTTTATAAGACTTTGGCTACTGATTGTCCATTTTTTGCCAATTGGCCCATAAAACATTATCATTTTTATTATCATTTTTGTTTTATTAAACTTGGTAAAAGGAGTTATACAAAGCAAACCCGCTTTACATGACAATTAAGAAGTTGGGGGAAGGTTTGGAGAATTAAAATCTCAATATTTACACACATACATATCCACACATAGTCCCTGTACCCAAGAAACAGAAGCAGGTTCTCCAATAATTTGACAAAGTTATTAATACTTGGCTCATTGGCAGAACAACACAAGGGTTAACTAGCTGATTTTAGCCTCAGCTGGAGATAGAACCACATCCTCACTGTTACCATTACATGATGATTCATTAACCACTGTTAGGCACAAATGTGAACTGAATAGCTAAAAATCGAACAATTTCCTCCTCAATTCTCCACTTTTTAATTGGCTGAAACTATCCTCATGCTAAGACATTCAGTAAAGTTATTACCACATTTCATTCTATATTGCTATTATCACCCCATCCCCAAAAGTGCAAGTGCAAGAAAGATGCTGCAAATAGTTTGCAACCAACGATTAAATGAACACAAAGAATAAAAAGATGATCAGAATCCAAAGGTAATTAAAATAACATCTTTTGGCATAAAGGCTGTGCTTTCTTAATAACCCTAGAAGCAGGGAACATTGTTGTTATTCAGTGCTTATTCTTCTTCACGTATTCCAGGTAAGCCTTGTGTGCATGTGCTCACTCAGTTTAGAACTACCAGTAAGCCTTCAAAACTATACTTCAGGCAATGGCTATGTCTATTCTTTTCTTATACTTCTCTGACCCTTCTGCTTATGCCCTTATAAATACATAAAGTCTTAACATAGACTTTACTTAAGGGCTCATTTAACAAAACTCTTTTATTATGTGGAGCAAGCAAAGAAAAAGAGTTAAAATATGCTCCTTTGGAATTTCCACTCCTTTGGAATTTTTCTCCGTCTGGATTTCCTCAAGATCAACATTATTTATGATGAAAAGCAGTGCTTTGGGGCTAGAAAAGAAAACTAGTACGAATACTAGGAAGGGAAACCTGTATCTGAATACTTGGTATGTTTTGCTGTGTGAGCTTTTCTGATACTTAGCTCTTATTTTCAGGAATTCTGGTTATCTTAACAAAAATAAGCATCTCAAGCAGTATCGTGGACAAGCTTCGCCATTATAGTTTGAAGCAGACACTTAACAATATTCTGCATAAAGGCATTACTTTCTACAAATTCTGACTGACTAGCTACTTTTTTTTAGGAAAAAATGTACTTCAGAAAATTTAGTGGCTTATCAGATTGATTTTTTTGTGGCAAAGATAGAATAAAAACATAAGCAAGGTTATGGTTACTATACTGTCATATAGAAAAGAAAATATTTGATTTATTCTGGAAGATAGAAAGTCAAAACATAGTGTTAATAATGTTAAATTCGTGACTTCATTCTAGATTATTTTAGATCTCAGGAAAAATGTGAGAGATGTGCCTTCTAAATTTAAGGAAGTTCCCTCCTGGGATAGACAAATTGCAAGCTCTTCTTTGAAAAATATAATAGGAGCCATTTAGGCTGAGGTCAGTTCCCTGCTTAGTGCAAAAATTCACATTAAAACATCTCCATAGATGTTTTAGAAAACATAAAGCTTTTCTCTAATATCTGAAGCATATTATTTTTTTTCAACAACTATAGTACATTATCTATAACAAGATTGTTTTCATCTCTCTCTTAACAAAATTATAACATTTTATTCTAGATCAGCTGATAATCATTGTTCTCTAGTCACAATAATCTCCCCATGAAAAGTTACATTGGAAAAATTAAAGAAAACCTATCCTCTGACGTTCTTTACCTATCCTGTGTGCTCTTAAAGAAAAGGATGGTGAAACTTTTTATTAAATAACTTAATAAAAATCTAAGGAATTTAGGAAAATCTAAGTTACGTGCCTTCCTCAAGACCAACATTATTTATGATGAAAAGCGGTGCTTTGGGGCTAGAAAAGAAAACTAGTACAATTACTAAGAAGGGATTGCTTAATATCAACTTCACATGAAACAATTTAATTAGTAATAATTTAAAAGTGCAGAGATTTTACACATAAACACACATATTCTAGAATGGTAATCATTCTGGATTAACATGTAAAAACCTGAATTACAAAAAGAGCATTCTTAAAAGAATGCTTTCTCACTTTTTCAACATTTGTTCTAGTTAGATTTTTAATTATTTTCCTAAGTAGTGATATGGAACAAAACTTTGATGGTAATTTTTGAGCTAAAAATAAGCTTCACAATAAAGGTTATTAAAGCTATTGATGGTAATTTTTGAGCTAAAAATAAGCTTCACAATAAAGGTTATTAAAGCTATCACTTACTTTACACTGTTATTAGAGCATGTATAAACTGCACAACCTGTGCAGTTTATGCAATTTCCTTTCCTCCCATAATCTCTGCACATGCCTGCAAAAGCAGAAGTAGGGACTAGAATATTCTACTATACAAATTCTACATGTATAGTGTTAGCTCCCATCCTAATTATTCGCAATAATGTTCATTTTTCCATAGTAAAGTATAAGCTAAAAGGACAAGCACCTTTAAAAGTCTATAAAAATAGCAGTTCTCTCTGTTATCTCTTTCTTTCTGCATCATTTGGGATTACGAAGCCTAATTTCAAAAGGATTAAAAGGGAAACAACCTTCTCTTCCTTATCAGTAGCACACAGAAAACATGGTTGTTGTTTTTATTACTATTATATCCTACACTTGTAAAATTACGCAAAATGTTACATTCAGAACAAGGAAAGACATCATATAAAATAGAACAGCATTAAAGCACAAATAGGACATGATTGGTTCTTCTAATGCAGTGGTTCTCAACCTTTTAATGCCGTGACCCCCAACTGGTCGTAAGTTGAGGACTACTCAACTGGTGCAGCACTGTTTGCAAAATGGGACTTTTGGCAGGCTCAGCAGGGCAGAGACAGCCTGGACAATTCCTACTGGCTTTTGAAAGCCAATAGAATTAGACTCTATTCAAGAGAGTCTATTCTATTGGCTTTCAAAAGCCATAGAATAAAAGGGAGTAGCACAGCTAAGGAAAAGGGGAAAAAAAATGGCAGACTGCGTTGTTTGGCGACCCCCGTGAAATGGTCGTTCGACCCCAAATGGGGTCCCGACCCACAGGTTGAGAACCACTGTTCTAATGTGTGACAAATAGCTCAAAGGGAAGAAAGACAAATACATTTTGAACAGTCTTATGTATGTTATTACAATGGGCCTTAGTTTGAAGTTTCAATTTAATAGTAATATTGCTACCTGAGACACAAATCGAACAAGTTCAGTGAAATTTAAATGCCAATGCATCAAATTGCAATCTTAATACCCGACTCCTAAGATTAACAAAAAGTAAAATGTCAATGGTTTCTATGCATGTTTATTAATTTTTTACACCAGTACTATGTACAACTTGTAGAGGGGAAAGTGCCAGATATCTTAAAAATAACTGTGGGCTGTAAAGGAATAGCTAATCAACTATTTGATCTTTTTTGATGACAGCAGTGGATTCATTTTTTTCCCAAGACACCAGTGGGCCACTCAAGACTGCTTGACAGGTTAACGTGCTGTGCTTGCTTTCCACTGATCTACATGCCCGTCTAAAACATCTACAACTGTAAATCCCATATTATACATCTTTACCTGGTGGTAACTTCCAGTGAATTCATTCTGCGTGTAAAATTACTCTATTTTGCTTTATCGCCAGATATATGCATATGTCAGAAGCCAATATTATCTATATATCTAAACATACACAATTCACTAAAGATGCCATCTATAGAATATTAGAACAAAAATAGAGCCATAGTTCAGCTTTGTGCTGACAGATTGGCAATGATATATCTGATTAGTTTCTGACATAACACTTTAATCAGGGGTGAATATAGTGAAGTTATAGCTGTGGGCTCTTTGGGATGTAGACCAAAAATGATGACATAACAAGAGCATTTATTTTCTAAGAAAAAAATATTCCATCATTATACTGAATGGCTGATGTTGAAGCCAACAGGCATTTTGGCAGCAGGTTTCCTATTCCACTTGATTTAAAAAGTGTTGGCATATTGCAAAATGAAATGCAAACCTGGCATTTACTTCCAAGTATGTTTCAGAGACCCATAAGTTTTCCAAAGGAATAAAAATGGATAACTGCAGGCTAGTGCTTTGTTTGGAAATGTTCCCAGATACACTGAAAAAGGACAATGCAAACATGAGGAAGAGGGACTGCTGTACTACTGGTTGCAAAGCATTCTAGGGAATCAGCACTCTGTAACTGTTCTTGTCAGCCATTTTGTGAACAGGCAAACCCTCCAACCATTATTTGGAGAGCACTAGAACATAAAATTTCACACCAGTTCTTGTTTTAAAATATACTGTTTACAATTTAATCTTAAATATATCCAACGCAAATTTGGTATATACTTTTCTTCTGTTCCATCAAATGTGAAAAGCCATCTCTGACATCTGACAGCTCCTAAGAGAAGGCAGAAGATGGAAAGAGAAAGGGAAAACCAAATGCACGTGAAAGTGTAGCTGCCGTATAATATCACTTTTATAAATTATACATTTTCATTAATCTACTTTTTGCTCGGAGGTGGAACTACAGCGGTTCCTCAGCTATCATAAAAGTGCAACAGGTGTTTGTTACAGCCAGAGAGAAATAAAGGATCAACACCGGATTCAATGACAGGTGCAGCGGGAAAAAAAAATAATGGAGGAAGCTCTGCCTAGAGTTTGAGCTTCCGCGACAGGGTCAATTCCAGAGACAGACTTTACTGAGACGCCGCGTCAATCCTGGGCGCCTCCTTAAGTCTCAGCCCGGCCTCTCGCCGCTTCCCCGCCCCCGGTCCTCCTTCCCCGCCAATTCGTCAAAGTCCTAGAATAAAGTTTGCTGTTAGCGGGGCGGGTAAGCTTTTAGCAAAGAAAGGAAGCGAGCTCAGCGGCGGCGGTTGCAGGACACAATCATTCTTTCTCGACCATGGCCTCGGCCGAACTGGCCCAAAAGCTGCAGAGACGACTGCTTCGAGACGGCAGCACCTCGGAGGCGCCTCCTGCAGAAGAGGATGACATTCTTGCCTCTGAGCCGGCAGGGTCCGACATGAGCCCCGAGGACTGTGCCGAGGACTGCAGCGCGCTGAATGCAGCTGCTGACCCGGAGCTGAGCGCCAAGCTGACTCGCAGGCAGGACATCAACGCGGGCGCGGCACAGCCCCGCCTCGCCCAGGTCTTCAATCCCTACACGGAGTTTAAAGAATTCACTCGCCGGCAGATCAAGGATATGGAGCGCTTATTTAGACTGTAAGCATCGTCTTAGCCCGCAGTATCCCTTTACCGTTCCTCTTGGTAATTTTCGATCTTGGCGAACTTGAAACGCCTGAGGAGTTTTCTATGGTATTTATTTCCAAATCCTTCACGGATTCGAGCTTCCACGTGTGTTTAAAACAAACCACCCGTGCAGCTCAGTTCCAGGAGTGCTTGCTTAGTATCGATGAAGTATATGAAATCGTTTAATTTAAAAGTTTCCAACCTTTTATGCGGAAGTTCAAGATTTCTGATATGACTCAATCATGAAGTAGTAGAGGAAGGACTTGGAAAAAGTTGCTAATGTTGTACCTGCACTGACTGAGGTCAGGGTTTAATGAGAATGTGATTGGCTCCAGAACAGAAGAGTGCGTAAGAATGCTCTATACATAACTTTCCTGGAGAAAGTTTTGTAGATTGTAGTAGTAAGGTTTACGGTACTTTTGAGTACACTTTTATAGAACTGTCCCTTGTATCACATTTCTCTCAGTTCTGGTAAATTGAAAGGTAACATGAAAAGTCACAATAAAACTGGTTAGATTCAATGGAATTTAAATTAGCATGCACAGGATTGCAGACTAAAATTTAGAGCAAATTTTGCAGATCCAGTAGCTTTTTAAAAAATGAATAGTTGGTGGGGCTGTTCACTTTTGTTTAACTATGTTTAACGATAAAATTGACCATCTCTTCTCTCATGTGTATTAGTTAATCTTCAAATTTCCAGTTCCTTCTTTTGCTGTTCTTGCAAAATGGAAACCTGTAGTGTTCCTTTCTGCTAATTCTCTGTGTTGTGGAAAAATACATTCACTTGCTAAATTAAAAAGATCTTCAGTCTGCAGAACTGGAAGGGTCAAGTTAAGTCTCCCTATAGTTAGGCTTAGGTATCTTATCTCTGTGGTCAGCAATGGAGCAGCACTTTATATTTGGCCATAAAAGTCACACTGCAACAAAAAAATTGACCTTCCCTCACCCCTGCAAAGTCAACCATGGTTATATTTAGCTTATGCTTTTAAGTAATAAAAGATGTACTATTTGTCACTTGCTCCAATTATGTTACTAAAGAGCAGTTGAAAAAGACTTTGGCCTGATTTGCTGTACATTTCTTGATTGCTATTCCAACTTATTAACTATGTAGTCATATAACTGCTATTAATAAAGCAAATCCTAGTATTCAATATATGTTGAATTGAATAATAAATTTAATTAATAGTATAGTCTCTGTTCAATTGAATTTAATGGGATTGGCTTCCAAATCCTGGGCCTTTTCATCCTTGTTCCTAACTGTAATGCAGATATGCCTGGGCAATATCTTTTTTTTTTATGACATCCCTGGGATGTGTTCATCCTATCCCCACCCCATGAGTGAGACAAATTTAAATCATTGTGAGCAAGACAAGTTAGTGGAAGAGCAGCTAGTAGAAGCTTCAAGATGTGTGAAATCTGTTTTGCTTTGCAACCCACTATGTGAGAGATAGAATCACATGACTAGTAGTAAGTGGGATTAGAGAGGTGCTTACTGCCTCTTTCAAGCTATTCCCCCCCCTTCATTTCCCAATCTACTTTTCTACTGTCAATCTGCTAGACATGATGGATGGTGCATGAAATATAGGGGAAAATAACTTCTTCCCAAGGCTTATCATGGTATAAGGGTGAAGTGGCATAACAGGCTGAAATAGCATAATATAAATGATGATATGCTTCCCTCCCATTGCTTCCTGATGAGAGCACTGAGGAAACTGTAAGTTGGTATTGGTCAACTGTATAAAGAAAAGAAAGAAAATTTTAAGTCCCTGTGAGCTAATTATTTTCATGATTGTTTTTTAAAACTTTATTTAGAATGGGATATAGGTGGAGAGGCACCAGGATGGAGACAGACCCTCCCCATTCCTTTTATAGCATTATGTGGTGGATATTTTTCCTATAGCCTGGGATAGGCAGAAAAGGGAGAACAGCAAACCTGGAGGAATGAACCTGTCATTTTACTGATTGTATATGCACAAAATTAGGACAGCAACTTTCGTCAGTGAGTCAGAACAGAGCTAGTAGCAGGATATGGATCAGCACTGGGAGAGGCAAATTTCAGGTTTTGAATCTGAGTAATATTTTGCTGACTCAAAAATAGTTGGCTAGATTTTAGTAGCATGATATATTGAATGCCATACTGGAATTAGGAAAGCCCTGGTTCAGATACCTACTCAGTCACTTTGGGCCACTCCCTGACTGAGCACACTGTAGTATGCTATTGGCTTGTTGAATAAATGATTTACAGATCATGCAGCAGTGACTGAATTCAGATAATATACTAAGCTATTATTAGCTACTAAGCTAAACCTGAACATAGCAATTTACATATCACATTAAACTATAATGTGTCCTAGTTATTGGTGGATTACCATTACATGTTACTGTTATCACTATCACTTAGCCTGCTGAGGTGAAAGTATTTATTTATTTGACTTATATGGCCATGTGATTCATAAGCGTGTGATAGTTTTTGAAATTTTATGTTAACATCAAAATTTGCTTGATGCAGTTGCAGAAGAGAAAAATAAAACAGCTTATGAAGTTGAAGAATCAATGGCTTTACAATATGTGGTATGACAGCTGCAATAATACAAAGATTCCTCTCTGATGTGTATCTTACAGGAGATATTTTGGCTGAGTTAGGAGTTAAATTCACACCTTTGAGATAGATATCTAGAGTCATAAAACACATTCCTTGGTTAAGGAAGGAAAATTGTGCAATCTGTGCTACTGATGGGGGAAAAAAAAGATTTCTTGTCTGCTCAGCTCTCCTAGAGAAACTGAAACTGATGTTTTTTTCCCTATCTTCCCCTTCCAGCCCTTCAGCAGCCAATACAATTCTTTGTAGTTGGTTAAGAATGCTGCCATATGTAGCCATGCTAACTGAAGTTTCTGATTGAGAATATGATGTCAACAAGATACAAGTTGTTCTTAACTTAACAATAGTTAGTTTAGTGACTGTTTAAAGTTACAACAGCACTGAATAATGTGACTTTTTCAGTTACCATCTTTGCAGCATCCTATGATCATGTGATCAAAATTCAGATACTTGGTAACTGATTCATATTTGTGACTGTTGCTGTGTCCCAAGGCCATGTGTTCACCTTTTGCGACCTTCTCAAAGGGAAATTGATGGGGAAGCTAGGTTCATTTAACAACTGGATTACTAACTTATCAACTGCAGAGATTCACTTAATAACTGTGGCAAGAAAAGTTATAAAATGGGGCAAAAATCACTTAACAAATGTCTCACTTAACCACAGAAATTTTTCGCTCAATTGTGGTTGTAAGTTGAGGACTACCTGTCTTTGTATCTCTAGACCACAAATGGGCTATGGAGAAGTTCTCAAGGTTGTTTTTTTCTTTTTTACTTTCTAATTTGCACTGTTTTGTGAAAGTCACTTTACAGGCCTTTGTTTCTGTGTCTTTATTTCACTCAGAACTGTAAACGGATGCTAATATGTAAATAGAGTGAATAGATAATAAGATATACCTTATATCAAGTTCTTTGAGGTTGCAAACTTAGAAACAAAAGCCACCTGGTTTTCTGGAATGCATTTACTGTTAGTAAATAATGTAAAAGAATCTTGAAAAAAACTACAAAAGCCATTCTCCAAGTCAGCTTATACTCTGTGCAATTCAAGTGGAGTGTTTAGTCTCCTGAACTAAATACAACTTTTTTGTAATGATGCTGCTCTACCTTCTTCTTCCCAGAATCTGTTAAACATTCCATTATATATACTTTCCTGTCTTCAGAAAACTTCACCTTGTTTAACTAAGAGGAGAAGTTTGTATGAAAAGAAAAAAAGTCTGATTTTTTCTTTCCAATTATTGAATGCAATAGTTAATTATAGTATTAAAATATTATAGTACCAAAATATTATTGGCTATTAGTTTTTGTGAAATCAATTTGCAAAATTGCTTTTGTGCAGCATGCTGATGAAATAATGTCATGAAGCAGAATATATGCAGAAACATTGAACAAATTAATACTGCCGAATATCCATTCTATAGTCAGCAGTTATTCTATATACATTCTATCATAGCCAAGGTATTTTGAACAAGTTTCAAAATTACTAAAAGTACTGAAATTTTCTAAAAAATATATTTAAAAGTAAAATGAACATTAAAATCACTACATGGAGTCATCAAAATTACAATAGCCTCAGAAAGTTTTTTTATATATATATAGCCTCTAAAGCACTTCTGGCTATTGTAAAATGTTGTGCCTCCTATCCATGATCCCATGATTGTATTTTGGGTTTTTGTCAAGGGCCTCTATGTTGTCAAGGGCCTCTATGATCGTGTAATTGCTATTTGCAATATTTTCATAGAATCATAGGGCTGGAAGGGACATTGGAGGTCTTCTAGTCCAACCCCCTGCCCAAGGCAGGAATTTTTATACCATCCCCAACAAATGAATGTCCAATCTTTTCTTGAAAACCTCCAGCGATGCAGCATCCCAGCTCCTGGAGGCAAGCTTTTCCATTGATTAATCATTCTTACTATTAGGAAATTCTTCCTTATTTCCTGGTTGAATCCCCCTCTGACAAATTTCTGTCCATTGCTTCTTGTCCTTCCCTCAGGTGCTATGGAGAATATATCAACACCCTCTTCCTGTGACATCCCTTCAAATATGACTGCTATCATTTCCCCCCAAGCCTTCTCTTCATTAGGCTAAACGTATATAGTTCCCTTAGGAGTTCATTGTATGATTTAGCCTCCAGATCCCTTATTATTTTTATTGCTCTACTATGCACTTTTTCTAGGGTGTGAGCATCTTTTCTGAATTGTAGTAACCAGAACTGGATGCAGTATTCCAAGTGTGGTCTCACCAGTGCAGTATAAAGCAGTACTATTTACATATCATGACCTTGATGCTATTTCTCTGTTGATACAGCCTAGAGCTAGCTTTTTTTGGCAGCTGCAGCATGCTGCTGACTTATACTTAAGCCGTGATCTACCAGGACACCTAGATCCCTCTCACAGTTATTACTTTTGAGCCAGCTACTCCTATTCTATACCTGTGCATTTGGTTTTTCCTGCCTAAATGCAGGACCTTTTCTCATCACTGAACTGCATCAGGTTGGGTAGGGCTTAATGCTCAAGTCTATCAAGATCCTTCTGAATCTTAATTCCATCTTCCAAAGCATTGGCAATTCTTCCCAGTTTGGTGTTGTCTATAAATTTGATGAGTTCCCCTTCTATCCCTTCATCTAGATCAGTTATGAAGATGTTGAAGAGCACCAGGCCCAAGATAACCCTTGAGATATCATTCTGTAGGTTTCTCTCCACATAGATATAGCTTAATTGAGAACAACATGCTGAGTGCAGTTGGTCAGCCAACTGTGAATCTGTCTGGTAGTAGTACTGTTTATCCCACATTGTTCTATCTTACCAAGACGTAGGCTGTAGTCTACTTTGTCAAAAGCCTTAATGAAGTCCAAGTATACTATATCCATAGCATTTCCCTGATCCATTAATTTAGTCACTTTATCAAATAAGGGAATAAAGTTTGTCTGGCATGATCTTTTTTTTAACAAACCCATGCTGGCTTCCTGTATTCAACTTGTTTATTTCTAGATGTCCACAAATCCACTGTTTGATTATCTTTTCCAAGATTTTCCCAGGTATTGATGTCAAGCCGATTGGCCTATCATTTCCTGGATCTTCTTTTTTGCTCTGTTTAAATATTGGAACCACATCAGTTCTTCTCCAATTCCACCGTGCTCCAGAAGCTTTGAAAGATTTCATTCAGTGGTTCTGAGATCACATCTGCCAGTTCCTTCAGTATCCTGGGATATAAACCATTTGGTTCTGGAGATTTGAACTCATTCAAAGCAGATAGGTGTTCTCTTATTAATTCCTTATCAATCTTTTTTGCCGGCTTCCCCAGAAAGTTAGTGGGGAAGCCAACAAGGAAGGTTGCAAGCTGCTGCCAAATGCCAAAAAGACTTCCCTCTTGTCTTGGGGGGGGGGGGCTGAAAGCTGCCTGCTGAGTAGGCTCAGCTGGGCTGCGGAAACAGGGCTTGGATCTGTAGCCTAGCTGAGATGTTCTGAGCACTGGGAATGCCATTGTTTTGAAGGCTAAAAAGATTTTTTAGCCTTCAGAACAATGGTTTTCACTAACTTTCTAGCCTTGTAACAATAGATGGTGAAATGGCTCCAAATATTTAGAGATGGGGATCTGTTATGGGCTAAATCTATCCCTTTCTGGATTAATTGGCTACATCAGTTAACTTAGTTTTAGAATTTGCATAACATTCATAAGTTTGATTAATTGGCTACATCAGTTAACTTAGTTTTAGAATTTGTGTAACATTCATAAGGTTTTCAGCTTCTTGACATTCTGATACCAATCTTGTTCCTTTTTAGTCATCATGACTTTTGTTTGTGTTTGGATCCTACAGCAGAGAAGCACAGCCTAATAACGTAGGACCATATTTAACCTCCAAAGCCTTGAGTTACAGCTTTCAGAGGGCTTAAAAAGTTGTTATTAAATTTTAAATTATAAATATAAATAAATAGGCCACTAGAATAGGGCAAATGTTAATTTCTTTTGATGTAAAAAATTGGCCTTTCCCCTACTTTATTTGTGAGTGGGATAGATATTAAGTAGTAAATATAATTGCCAACATTGTGTCAACTAAAAAACTAAAGTGCCAGTGTGGTGGATATTTGAAGGTGCAAGAAGAGTAATGGAACCTTATTTGAAACACACCATGGAGGTCTTTTTATGCAGACAGTTGCTTATGTAACTTTCTTTATTTGACCCTAATTAAATATAAATAACCTTTGTTCATAGTCACCCTTAACTTTAAATGAAGACTTTTTAGGGAGGAAAATGTACACTTACTAATTAAACTTCATCATGGCTAGGTACAAGTTGGGGAGAGAGGGTAGATAATTCCAAGAGGGAAAATGCTAATAAGTCTCTTCCAGATGAAATAACATGTGGCAAAACAAAGCAATTACTATTCAGCATGGGAATTCTACAAAAGAGTTTTAGTCAGTTTGAATAGAACACTCCATAAATGCACATAACTGGAATTTTTGCCATATTATGGCTTAAACTTTCACCAACTACTTAAGTGTTTTATATTTTTTCAGTATAAAGTATTTTATACTTTAGAATGATAACTAACGCTTTTTAGAATGATAATTTTCACATTTATGTAATCAAAATGTTGCTGTATAAAGCCTAGCATCTTCGCTGTAAGGGTAATTCCTCATGGCAACCTAAGCTGCTTGTCTCCCCTGCTGCTCCTAGCTATTACTAAGCTGCCTTAAAAAATTCCATCTGGATTGTACTGGTTTTGTAATGGGGCTAAGTTGATGTTCAGAAAGGATAGTAGCCACAATATATAGGCCTTGACTGGTAGTTCTCTTGCTTCTTGTCCTATCAATTTATAAAGGAAAGTCAACCCTTTCTAGAGCTTTCTATGTGGATGGGTCTCTTAAAATCTGTCTTTTCCTTTCATCAGTTGTTCCCTCCTTTGTGATCTCTTTGCCTTTCCTTTGCTTTCCCAGTTATTTGCACACCTGTATGCCTTCATACCCTCTTCTCATGTTTTCTTCTGTGAAACTAACACAGACCTTTTCTTTTCCCATTCTGTATTGTTCATTCATTGCTTTCATGGTACAATGATTGAGAGAAAAAGAACACGTTCTTTCATTTAACTGTGTATGGAAACCTTGTAGCAGTGAAATACTGACAGTTCAAGTCCATAAAAGAAAAGATCTAGAGTTGTTAGAATTTTACAGCTTTATTCCAAAATTCCTAGCCATAGGTTAAAGGTGATTGCTGTTCATTTCTTAAAAAATGGATAGTAAGTAGAAAACAAAAAGGAGCCCTCTTGGGAGATGTTAAGGGTGGAATGAGGTATGTTGGTGGAAGAGCTGGAGAAAACAATGGCCATGAACTTTATTGGACTCCATGGTTTTTATAGAATTTCACTGAATTAACTTGAAGATTTAAAAACGAAGCTGCTGAGTAGCAGGGAACATAGCAGTCCAAGATGAAATGGCCATATAGGGCGGCAAGCAACTGCTGGAAGGGAGGGGACATGACAGGCACTATTTCTACTCACAGTGGGAAATTTTGCTAAATTGGAATAAAGCACAACAGATTAATAGCCAAAAAAAAAAAAAAAACTTGAGGTGGCAAAAGTAATTTTGAAGCAGAACTTCAACAGTTGACTGGAGAGGTGAATTTGTGATGGGCTTGGAGTGGGTGAAAGGCAACATCTATTTTTGCATTCAAGAAATGGTGATAGGTGAGATCTGGACTTTCAACTTGTCCTAAGATTAACAACCTGATCAATTTAGAAGAGATTACTGATAACAGAGCCCTGTAATTGAAGCATTTTAGTCCCTGGGACTATTCCTCAACATTATTTTCAGTTCTGAAGGTATAGTGTAGTCAGTGCTTTTTTTGTAAAAACAAAAAAAAAAAGGTGCCGGAACTCACACACGTCATACAACCTGCCTTGCCTACCCTACAAGGTTCCATCCAAAAAAGGTGCCGGAACTCCGTTCTGGGTGTTCTATGAGAAAAAAAAGCCCTGATAGTAGTAATAACAACAATAATAAAAATAAAATTTTTAACATTAAACCATGTTTACCGTACTTTAAAAAAAACAACTGTATTGTTGTTTGTTGGCCATGTCAGCAAATTCTAGAACCAAATTGTACGCTATGTGCAATATTCCTTTGCTGTCTGAAAATCAGAAACATTACCTAAAATTTCAGATTATGATTTCTGCTCATTCTACAATGGACCATTGATATTGAAATAGTCATGGGCATTGCCACTTTTAACAGGGCTACATACCTGAATCTCTGTCTTTTTTAAGTATTCATGGGACAGTTTAGTTTATAAAGAATGTAAACAGTAGAATGAGAAACTGATGATTGCTACAGTGGTAACCTTACAGTGAGTCTTCTTTACTTTTTGGTTTATGGAAGAGCCTTCTAATATAATTCACAAAATTTTGCATCAATTAGGCTCTTAAGTCACAGCATAGTGATGATTTCTCTATTAGTCATACTCTCTTAATGTAGCAGAATGTGGAGAGTTCGTTTATTTTTTTAAACATTAGCAGCTTTTGTAGTTTCAACATAAATATTTCTGTTCATAGGAAAATAGGCTTTATTCTCTGTAATATTCCTAATACAGATCCATTGTCATTTATGCATGCTACTTTTAGTGCTTTTACTGGTTCTGGTATATTTCTGCTGGAATATTTACATAAAATTTATATTTAAAACTTTCATTTTCTGTTCTCAGAACATAGGTTCTGTGGACAAAGTTTTTTAAATTGTTTTGAATAACAAAATGGTACTTAAGGCAGATTGAAGAACATATTTTATAGGTATATTTAAGTAATAAGAACATAATAACTTGGTTTTTCTGTTTCTTCTCAAGTGTGATAAGCAGGAAAAGAGTTTGAATGAGCAGCACTTCTTTCATTTTTAGTGACATATTAGATTGCATGTAATCATAGCAGGTCCATGACTATGAACTTAGGAATGCTTCTGACATACAGAAATTGTGAATGAAGATAACATGTTAATCTTTAAATAAGGGCTAGGCACTTTAATTGCTGTAATCTATTTGCTGTATATTATATCTTTTTAGAGTATTTTTGACATGCTTATTTGAAAAAAAATGGGAAGTATTGAGACAACAAGGGATAAATATGCACAGGTAGTCCTTGACCTACAACAGTTTAATTAGTGACTGTTCAGAGTTACAACAGCATTGAAAAAAGTGACTTATGACCGTTTTTCACATTTATGACCGTTGCAGCATCCCCAGGGTCATGTGATCAAAATTCAGATGCTTTGCAACCAACTCATATTTAGGAAGATTGTAGTATCCCGGGGTCATATGATCACCTTTTGCAACCTTCTGACAAACAAAGTCAATGGGAAAGCCAGATTCACTTAACAGTCGTCTTACTAACTTAACAACTGCAGTGATTCATTTAACAACTATGACATGTCGCAAAATGGGGCAAAATTCACTTAACAGATGTTTTGCTTAGCAACAAGAATTTGGGGTTCAGTTGTGATTGTAAGATAAGGACTACCTGTATATGAGGAAATTTGCTCAATCTAATACCACTAGAAAAAGCATGCGTCATGAAAATAGTTTCATATTTATTTCTCCAAATGCTTTTGTGGGGAAACTATTTTTCATTTTTTACCAATATAATTACAGTAATAGTTCTCAGTATGAACAGTTTGATTGGCTGGAGGCCTTTTGCCAAAGAAAATTAGCCTCTTGCTTTAAGCAAGAAGAAATACTGCTCATTTGAAAGGAACACTAGTATTTTTTTGCCAAAGCCAAGTGAAATAAATACTGTCTTTGGGATCTGATACAAAATTCTAGTGTTGAGTGCAGCATTTATAGCAGTCAGTAAGACCTGCTTTCTGGGAGCAGTAGTTTCCCTTGTATATGATAGATACACAGTCAACAAACACACCCACTTAAGGAATAGGGAGTGAGTTAGATGGAACTTTGATATGGATTTTGTTTTCTATGCAGTTGTATTACTGCATAGTTTTGGGAATGGAGCCATACTTCATCTTTTTATTTTCTTTTTGGCTATGATCCAATCTCTTGTGCTGTAGCTTGTCTCTCTCCTTTGTCTTTGTGTTCATTGAGTCAGCTAGTCTCTGTGGTATGAAGTTCTTTCTTGGTTAATCTAGTAAGAAACATGAAAAAAAAATCAATCAAAAAGGGAACTGGATTTTCTATTACAGTAATCTTTATTCATAGTTATCAGCAGTCTTGCAAATGTACTAGTAAAAAAGCAATATATTTTTAGAAGGATTATCCTGCTATTAAATTGATTGAGTTGTTAATTATTGTTAGGGTGTACCTTGCAATTCTTTCAATCAAAATCTGTATTTAGAGAGACAAGAGTATTAATATGTGAGAAAAAGAAATATATATAAACATGCCCTTATATTACTACAGCCCCCTAACCTTTTTGTTTGATGAAACAGCTCTTTTGAATTATATATAGAATGTATTAAATCCTCCAACCAAAATCTAAATAGTTTCAGCTCTACTTCAGGCCGGGAAAAGGGATAATAGTATGATATTGTATTCTATCCATTATCTCAACTGACCCATTGAAAGAAAAAGTGTTTTAACTGAAAATTCAAGCATATACTAAAGTTCTGCACTGATACCACCACTCCACCTTCATGTAGGAATTTCAGATTATATATTGCAATTCTTTAAATAATAAATATAGGTGATCCTCAACTGACAATCATAATAGAGTCATAATTTCCATTGCTAAGCAAGATTGTTGTTAAGTGAGTCTCACCCAATTTTACAACCTTTTTTGCCATGGTGGTTAATTGAATCACTGGAGATGTTAAGTGAATCATTCAGTTGTTAAACAAATCCAACTTCCCCCAATGACTTTGCTTATTGGAAACCATCTGGGAAGGTAACATGGAGTTCCTGTGACTGTTGCAACTGTTGTAAATATATACTGGTTGCCAAGTGATTGAATTTTAATCATATGACCCCTAGGGATGCTATACCGAGTGCCTTGTAAGTTCAAATAGTCGCAAAACAAATGGTCATAAGTTGAGGACTACCTGTATTGTCCAATGAAAAATTCTGGAGAACATAAAAGTCTATTCTAAAACCTTTTGGTTAGCCTTTGTGGATTTTAGATCTTTTTTCTTCATAATCCATAGGCCTACCTTGGTTTCTTGCAATTCTTTTTAATCTTAATTTCTCCTATCTAATTAGACTTTAAAATTTGTTTTGCATAAAATAAGTTTCCCTTAAAGTTATGCTCATATTCACCTGTTTATCTTTTGTTTGAAACTATCTGCCCAAACCTTGTACTCTCCAGCATCTCGTTGTATTTCCAATTAGCTGTGTTATTTGTATATTGGGTGAAAATTTTCTCATCATGGATTTGGAAGGAGGAGAAATTAGGCCATATCTGCTCAGGGCAGATATCCAAAGAAAAGCATTAACCTCCGCTGAACTTCCACTGAAGAATTAAACCCATGATTTTCTAACATATATCAGCTTCTGCCTTCTAACCAAAATCCTTTATTGTGTATCTGATCCAGGTCTTCTGTGAGACATTTGCATCACATGATAGTCCACTTTGGTGTAGTGATTAAGATGCTGGGCTGAAAACCAGGAGATTGAATTTTAGTCCTTCCTTAGCTATGAAAACTAAATTCATGTCTTTCAGCTAGTTACTCTTTCTTCAGCCCAATCTACCTCAGAGAGTGTTGGTTGTGGGGGGGAAAGACATTCCTTTTCATTAAAAAAATTGTTTGGCAATGAATTCATATGTTAATTGTGCCTTAACTACCTTTGATAATTTTAGAGCAAACTTTTTACTAAGCTAAGCTGTTAAAAAATGTTGTCTTCTTTGTAATTGCTATCAATAAAAGCAAGATGGCAAAAACTTCCAGACTAGAACCATCTCCTTAACCTCTTCCTTTCTAGTGTTCAGGCTTCTCACTTCTTAGCAGGCAGCACTTAGAAATAGGTTTGTTGTATCATGTTGATTTGCATTGAATTCTACTCTATAAAGCTCACCACATACAGTGAGCAATGAGATGAGCAGCATGTAAATTTAATAAATAATGAATAAAATATACATAAATTACTAACACTATCTTTTTGTTGTATGTGGCATATCATTTTTATGCAATGTCTTGAAATATGTGGCAACATAAAGTATGCTAATAATATAGTTTCTGGGGCACTCCATAGTTTAATAAAGAGGTCTGGATATGAAATAGCAGAAATAATGCCTTAACCTATTTGTTGGAAAATGAAGAATAAATATTACTATATAAGATACAAGCCCGACTTCGAACCTGTGTTACATAATGAGACTAGCAAAATGCCAGTAATTTTTTTCTTTCACTGCCTTGATTGAATATTGTCCAATAGCAGCTGTTATGCCTCATACCCTATTAGGGAAGGATAGATAGGATAATATATCTTGAGGCAGCTGAGTTATATTTACAAAACATTTTATCAACACAATTTATTGTGTTTGCTCTGATGTAGATTGCACTTTTACAGAAATACGTTGGATAACTCAGGCAACATTTTGTGGGATTATCTTTGTTCTTTGAGAGAATATAGATTCTTGAAAATGAATTCTGCTATCTGTGGGGCATATCTACGTCTACACAAATGGCAGAACTTGGGAAGCTGGGTGAATCATATACGTTAGGATTAGAGGCAGTAAATGCTCATCTGAAAGAGGGTGGATGGGCGGGTAATATACCACTTTGAAAGAGATCATCTCCTGATTGAACCAGGCTAAATAGCTTCTAATCAGTATACACTCTTCTTGGAAAGGTTTGTAGAGAAGATGGAAAGACTACAACTACAAAGAATCTTAAATGAAGCAAATTATGTAGATCGGTTTCAGTTGGGTTTCATATCCAGGAATGGGACTGAAATTCCAAAGGCCATCTTGGAAAACTTGATTAGGAAGGTATAGCCCTCCTACTCCTATTGGATCTCTCAATGGCATTCAGTGCCATTGACATGATAATCATTTGAACTATCTCCCAGGTTTAGGAGTGGAAATACTGTTTTACAATATCATGTTCCTACTTAAGATTCAGTCACTGATAATGAGGGAAAAGCAACTGAACCCCTGGTTGGTCTGTTTATGGTTCCATGGGGCCCAATTGTTTTCTTCTGTGTGGTTTAACTTCTACATGAAACTCCTTTACAAATGGCTTACTCTTTCAAATCTCTTGCTTTTTATTATTTATGTCATTATGTTAGGATTTCATGTAGCCTTCATATATCCTTAAACTAAACATCTTATAATTACAGCCTTTTGTTTCAATTAAACCAATTAAATATAAATTTCCTTCTTAATTTCTTAAATTTCTTTTCAATAGTTATATTTTCCTAAGAAAAGAAATAAGAGCCACTTTGGTATAGTGATTAAGGCACCAAGCTAGAAATGGGAGACCAGGATTTCTAGTCCTAAAGCCAGCTAGATAACTTTGGGCCAGTTGCTCTTTCAGCTCTAGGAAGCAGGCAGTGGCAAACCTTCTGAAATCTTGTCAAGAAAACTGCTGGGACTTGTACAGGAGGTCACCAGGAGTCAAAAACTGATTCTAAGGAACCAAGAAAAAAAAAAAAAAAAAAGAAAGGAAAGAATATGATGAAACAAGTCTGTCTACTGTCTTGTTACTTTTTACCATTCTTAGAAACTGTGTGTTATGTATTGAACAAAGGTGAAGATTTTTCGTTGAACTGTTTAAACTGTGATAAATTCTAGTTTTGCTTTTATATTTTATTAGACTCACTTCCTCCTCCACAATAATTCAATTGTTCTATAGTACTGTTTCTCCCCCCTCCAAATTTTGACTTTTTGTTAAAATTCTCAGAGGGCAAATAGATTTTTAAGTATTATCAGATAGACGCCTTGGCATTTTTTAACTCGATATGGTCATCTAGAATGAGTTTCTTGGATTGTGAGCAACATTAAGGAAGAATTAACATGCCCCACTTATTCAAGTTTATTTGATTGCAATTTATTTCATCTATGGAATTCATAACTACTTTTATTGAAACACAAAGAGGCATTCTCTTCTATATGGCCTCTATCATATATAGGCAATACAGCTGCTTGTACTAAGGATAATGAATGGTAGTTTATTGTTTCAGATATTCTCATAGGCAATTTATGGTAAGAGAAAAAAATATAATAAATTATAAAATTTCCATTTATTTAGTTGACATATCCTGTCTTACATGTATTAAAAATTTAGTATGAAAAGAAGTGTAAAATTACTAATCCAGGTAAAAATAGTTCAAATTAAAAAGAGAAAATGGATGGCTGAATGCTGCTACTGAAGTATGATGAAATCCTCACCCTTTACTTAGGTTATCATTGAGGTCTTGTCTCGAAAAACAAGTTTGTCTTCCTTGCTCAATAAGCTCACTGGCTAGATTTGTACTTTTTAAAATGGTCTCAGAAAAAAGTGTTCCTTTAATTTGTGTTTGTATTGCTGAGCTGTTTCAGCTATGGCTTGCTCTTGCTGAATTGAGAACAGATTGAATATTCTGTAGCCACTTTGCTTTTTGAGGCAGTATAACTTTGGAAACTATGCTTTGAAGAAAAGATTTGGCACAGCATACTGAACACCTATTGTAGTACAATGATAGAGCAATGCTTTGCCATCTCAACCCACTGCTGGCAAGACCCAGTTTCTCACAATCCTTGCTTTGTGTTGTTTCTGTGCTGGAATGATGGATATGAGAGACTGCTCTCATGGCTGTGGATCCTGAGTCAGTTAACCCTTCTGGAGCTATTGCTGTTCTCGCAAAACTGCCTTACAATTCATGCAGCTCCCCTAAAAACCTCTTTTTCAGAATGGCAGGATGCCAGACTTCGCTTTTGTGGTTTTGTTTGTGAAAGTAATTTTGATTTGGGCAGTGACCAAGTAGGCGGAGAGAGAATGAGAACAAAATTTCCTGGGATTGTAGTGACTACTTCTGTGTTACAGCCCGCCTTGGAATATAGGAAATGCCTTACTATAATTCTTCTATCATTGCAAATGAGTCATTGTGATAAGAAAAAAAAGTATCCTATTTTTCTGTGTGTTCTCCAAGTGTTAAGACTCATTGTGTGTTACTTTTACAGAATTTGGCATAGTTGATATTATTATCTGATAGTTGAGATTCATATCTGCAATCTATCTTTTGAGCAGAATATAGCCGATTATCTTTACTGAACTTATTCATGTCCATGTTTTTGGACTGGAGGCATCATCATAAAATGTAACAATAAACCATAATAGTTACTTGTATCCCTACTGTGTGATTATTTATCACCTGACTTCAGAGAAGGAGTGGGCAATTAATTTTCCTGAGACTGTTGTGGAGGAGTGAACCAGTAGGCTGAGGCCACTGCCTTGGGCCGGACAGGGATAGCCAAAGGGGCAGCACTGGTCCATGCGGAGTAGAATGCCCAGGTCTGCTTCAGATTCTAAACCATGAACTAAGTGATAACAATCCTCAAAAGCTTTAGAAAATTTGCTAATGTGGCAAGTTTTGAAAAATAGTTACAATGCAAACATGGAGGTATAAAATATAATATAGGGAGGGAGTGCATTGCACCAACTGGCTGGCTGTTTGTATCCTTTGGAGTTGTTCTTTCCCAGGTGGCACTGAGATATGATCTGGATTACGTAATCCTTCTTACAATCATCCATAGCTTATTTTCTTCTGTTTAAACTACAAGTAGTCTTCGACTTATGATTGTAATTGAGCCCAAAATTATGGTAATAAGTTGAGCCGCACCTGGTTTTACAACCTTTTTTGCAGCGGTCATTAAATGATTGTTAAGTGAACACAGCAGTTGTTAAGTGAGTCCATTCTCTGCAATGGGCATTTTTTGCTGGAAACATCAAGTAAGTGCCCATTTCTGGAAAAAAACCCATTGTAAATCATGTCATGTGACCACAGAATGCTGCAAGTGGCCATAAATGCAGGCAAGTTGCCAAGTGCCCAAAATGTGATCACATAACCGGGGGGTGGTGGTGTCAGCAGTTGTCAGAACTTCAAATCTCTGTGGTAAAAAGCCCTGGGGAGGCTTGCTATAAATTAGAATTGTTGCTATGTGATTGATTGAAAGTCCGGGATTATCTGTATTGCAGTGTGCTGAATATTGAGGTCAAAGACCATTTGAAGGTTACCATGGTCCAGAATGTGGCTATGCAGGGCTACTTATGGTTTTCTAGGTGCAGTTAAAGATTGTCCTTCATTTGTAATACCTTCACAACTTAGGGCATGGTGATCTTTGAGATCATTTGTTATTGTTTTTAGATCAGGTAAAGTTAATGAGATCCAGATCCTAGTGTTAACCATTATCATCCTGTAGGAACAAGAAGACATTCCTACTATGTCTGTCTTGTGTGTTAGCATTCCCTCTGAAGTCCTCGCAGCCCTGCCCCTGCTCTAAAGTGATCTATTCCTGAATATTGTATTTTGGTCTTTGATTATGACTGTTGGTCATGTGTATTCTGTCCCAATGCAATGTATTGATTGCTGGTATTTAGTTGTCAATTCTGTTCTTGTTTTTGTTTTTCCATATTGTTTGTATTCTCTTTTATTCTCTTATTTTAACCCATAATGTACTATAGGCCATCAGAGTTACTTTGCAGAAGTCCTGAACAGATTATCATGCACCGCCTAACAGTTTATCTTCCTGAATATCCAAGACATTCTCCAGCATGATGAATGTAGAATCCACCGGTGGGTAATCTCAGCCTTCCTGCTCAGATGAGACTAAGTCAGAATTTTAGTCACGCCTCCCTCTGGGTGTGTCTTCCCAGTTATTGACTTAGTCTCAGCTCAGTAGGATGCAATTTTCCTGGCTCCTCAGTTAGACTAGGTTAATTATTTAGATGGGGCGTTGTCTTACCTGAACGCCTTTTCTCAGCACGGAGATGGAGAATCCACCAATGGGTTTAGACTGTATTCCTGTCCAATCAGATCAAGTCAGCCAAAGTTGCCACGCCTCTCCTGGGCTAGAAGGTCCCAGTCTTGACGAAGGCAAAGCCATGACTGATAGCAAGACGTGTTGGCTCATAAATGTAAAGCTAGGCCTAATAACCTACTAGGGTGGGAGTGGATTCTCCATCTCCGTGCTGAGAAAAGGCGTTCAGGTAAGACAACGCCCCTTCTCCAGCACTGGAGATGGAGAATCCACCAATGGGACATACCAAAGCTAAATTGTCTCTAAGGGAGGGAATCAGACCTGCCCAGTGAGGCACTTTGGGATAGTACCTGTTGCAGAACCCTCCTGCCAAAGGACGCTTGAGTAGCCCAGGCTGCAGAAGTAGCCGCACTACGGGTGGAATGGGCTGTGATGCGCCCTGGAACCGGCACTGAATCCACCCTATACACCTCCGCAATACAAGCCCTGATCCACCTGCCAATCGTGGAGGATGACACTTTCCTACCCCTGGAAGGAGGATGATATGAAACGAAAAGGGCTTCAGTAGAGCGGAAGACAGCTGTCCATGAGATATAATAATAAAGTGCTCTGCGGATGTCCAGCAGATGCCACTGCTGTTCCAGATCATGTGAGGGATTAGGACAGAAATCTGGTAACACA
This sequence comes from Crotalus tigris, assembly GCF_016545835.1. Classification (NCBI taxonomy): domain Eukaryota; kingdom Metazoa; phylum Chordata; class Lepidosauria; order Squamata; family Viperidae; genus Crotalus; species Crotalus tigris. Next base: position 325,196 of record NW_024096796.1, read on the forward strand.
ATTTTTTGAGTCCTGTGAAATAAGGAATTTACCTTAGGAACAAAGGTTGGATCAAGACGAAGGACCACTCGGTCACGGTGAAAGATACACAAATCATCTCTAGTGGAGAGAGCAGCTAGTTGGGAAATCTGCCACGCGGAGGTGATAGCCACCAAAAAGGCTACCTTGAGTGATAAGAATCTCAACTCATATGTTTTGAGGGGTTCAAAGGGCGGATTGGTAAGAGCCCGCAATACCCAGGAGGGATATCTGTGGACTATAGGAGGCTTGGTGTTGGTAGCATCCTTGATGAATGATCGGATCAAGGGATGGTGACCCAGGGAAATTGCAGATTCTCATGTAAGGATGGTGGACAAAGCAGCAATCTGTCTGTGTAGTGTGTTTGGAGCCAGACCCTCCAGGAGATAGTCCAATATGTGAGGAATTGTCAGATCTGACAATGTCAGGTGGTGCTTTGAGCAGCATGAACAGAAATTTCTCCACATGGCCTCATAAATCCGATTGGTAGAGGCCCTATGGGAGGCCTGGATTATAGAAATGACTCCAGACGAGCAGTGCTCCTGAGCTAAAACTGAGCGCTCAAGTGCCATATGGCTAACTGTAGCCATTGTGGGTCTGAATGAAGTAGTGTCTCTTGACTGAGCGAGACCCTGTCTGGAGGAATCCTCCACGGATCTGCTAATGAGAGGTTCACTAAGTCGGCGAACCACGTTCTCCAAGGCCAGTACGGTGCCATTAGGAGAACTTCTGCCCTTTCCCTGAGGATCTTGCGTACGACCGCCGGGAGAAGGAGAGGAGGGAAGGCGTAAAGTAAACCCTCCGGCCACGGACTCCATAGAGCGTCCATGCACTCTGCCCTCGGGCATGGGAAACGGGAGAAGAACCTCAGTACCTGAGTGTTTGACGTGGAGGCGAAGAGGTCTAGAATCGGAAGTCCGAATCTGTGGGATATTTCCCTGAAAATCCTCGGGTGCAGGCGTATAGGGTTCACCGTCGTTCTGCTGAGGAGATCCACTTGCATGTTTGCCTCCCCTGAAATGTGATCTGCCTTGATGGAGGCCAGATTTGCCTCCGCCCAAGAACCCAGAAGGAGAGCCTCGGTAAGGAGGGCACGGGATCGAGTGCCCCCTTGTCGATTCACATGGGCCTTGGCCGCAACGTTGTCCGTGAGGACCAGTACGTGACGTTTCGCTACCAAGTTGCAAAAGTGTCGAAGGGCCAGATGTATGGCCCTGAGCTCCAACCAGTTAATATTGTGTTGAAGGTCGGACCGGGACCAATGGCATTGGTCCCACTGTGATTGTAGGTGCGCACCCCAACCAAATAGACTGGCGTCGGTTGTCAGAGTAATTCGGTCTGGTTCCTTGAATGAGGACACTTTGAGTATGGCCAACGAGAGCCACCACCTGAGGGAGCGCGACACTCTGAGTGGAATTCGCACTTTCCGAATTGATGAGCTGAGGTTCCATCTCTGGAAAGGGATCAGAAACCACTGAAGTGTCCTGGAATGGAGCCTGGCCCAAGGAACGATGGCAATGGCTGATATCAATTTCCCCAATAATTGGGAGAGACTTGCTATTGTTGCCATGCCGCTCCTGCAAAGTTGTAGGACCAACTGACGTATGCTGTCCCGACGTTTTTGGGATAGAAAGACACGGCAGTCGACCATGTCTATGATGGCCCCTAGGTATAATAGCCTTGTTGTAGGGGACAAGTGACTCTTTGAAAAATTCACTGAAAACCCGTGGTTTTAGAGAAGGTTGATCACTCTTTCTAGATCCGTCAGAGCGGCTTGTCCTGATGATGACTGAATCAGAATGTCGTCCAGGTAACACTGGACCCTGACAGGCACCATCCGGAGGTGAGCTGCTAACACAGCGAGGACTTTGGTAAAAACCCTTGGGGCCGAGGATAGACCAAAAGGTAACACCCTGTATTGGTAGTGTCTGCCCCTGTAAGCAAACCATAGAAACCGGTGGTGGCTAAGAGAGATGGGGATGTGAAGATAAGCTTCGGTGAGGTCTACGGACGTCAGGAAGTCTCCTCTTCTTATGCTTCCCGAGAATTGACTGGAGCGTTTGCATCTTGAATTTTCTGTAAACAAGATGTTGGTTCAGTCTTTTTAGATCTAGGATTGCTCTCCATCCTCCCGAGGCCTTGGGAACGACGAAGAGTATGGAGTAGAATCCCCTACCTCTCTGATCCAATGGTACCGGTTCTATGGCCCTTATGTGTATGAGGTGCTGAATGGCCTGTTGCATCAACCTTTTCTTTGTGAGATTCCTTGATAGGGGACAAGAGAGGAAGCGATTTGGAAGGTAGGTGAGGAATTCTAGGGAGAGCCCATGACGAACCGTGTTCAACACCCATGTGTCTGTGGTGGTGACCTCCCACTGGCTGGCAAAGAGAGAAAGTCTGCCGCCTATGGGAGGGACCATCGGAGAGTCATCTGGAACGACGGAAGGGCCGACTGCTCCCAAGAAAGGGTCGTTTGCCCTGAAATTGTTACTGGGCTTAGAGCCCGTTCTGTCTGATTGTCTGTCCTGTCTGTCCTGTCTAACAGGAAAGGAGCGGGGCAGATAGGAATAAGTGGACCTAGTCCCTGAGCGAAAGGACTGCCTCCGTGAGTATGTGTTGGATCTTTTGTCCTGACGTTTAATAAGGTGATTGAGGACCTTACGCTTATCCTTATTCTCTGTAAGGTAAGGATCTAAAGCTTCCCCAAAGGATCTTACCTTCCCCTCCCGGTAAGGGGCTGCTGACAGGCGCCATTTGGACCTGGCGTCTGCATGTCAGTGTTTCAGCCAAAGCATACAACGGCCAGTAACATTGGAAGCCATAGCCCTGGCTGAAAATCTGGCCTCCTGCAGTGTTGCATCGGAAGCATATTCAGTTGCTGCCACCATCTTGCTCAAATCCTGGTGGGTTCGGATATCTTCCACCGGAATTCTGGCCTGGAGCTGTCTCAGCCAGCGGAGAGCAGACCTATTGAAGAAAGAGGCCGATGTAGCTGCCCTAATAGTCCAAGCTGTAGCTTGGTGTGTCTTGCGAAAGGTGAGCTTCTTTTTACGGTCTTCTGCCTTTAGGGCATCAGACACGTCCCCAGGAGTGGCAGTGGGAGATACCAGGGGTCCCAAGGGTTCTTCCACCTTGGGGACCTCTAGGACATCTGCCAAGTCCTGGGCCACATTATAGAATCTTTTATCACTGCCACTTGGGATGGAAAGGGTACCTGGGGATTCCCACTGTTTCCTGACTGCATTCAGAAACATAGAAGGACATGGTATGCGGTATTGTGTGGTTACTGGTTCAATGAAGTTCGGATCCACCTCCGAGTCTGGAGCCGCAGTCGAAGTTGATGTAGAAGGCTCAGGACCAAGATGGGCCGTGGAAGTGGCCTTTCGGAGCAAGGGAACAAAATGAGATGGATTAAAGAGACCCGTAAAGGATGGCATTTCAGGAGGGTCTTCCTCCTGGTCCGACATCGGAATCCCCATATCTGCATCATACTCACAAAAGGATCAACCCTCAGAGTAAGAAGACTGTGAAGGTGAAGTAGGTGCACCGTATGCCTCTGTCGTTGGCTGGTGAATCGGTAGGGGAGAAACTGAGGTAGCCCTAGGTACCTGAGATCTAGCCTGAAAGGCGCTCTCTACCGCCTGAGCAATCAACTCATTTAGACGGTCCTCCGTGGGCAGAGGAACCGGCTCTAGTAGTCTGAGTCCAGCCGCTGTGGGGATAAAAGTGGCTTCTGGGGCGGATTGCAGAGCCCGCTGAGCCACAGGTTGCAAGATGTGTTCTCAATGAGATGAATCACCAGGTAGAGTGGTAAAGACTGTGTCTCCTGTGGATCAGATTCCCAGAGGGGAAGTGGAGGGTCCCAGTGGTAAATCAAATGAAGGAACTTCAGCCTGAGTGACTTCAGTCCTGGTCTGTTCTTGGGCTTTAGAGAATACCCTCTCTAATGCCCGGTGTCTCCTACTGGCTTGTTTTTCCTCCTTTTTAGATGTTTTTCCTGCAGATCTAGCCTTGGCTTTAGCCTTGGCCGAAATCTTACCTGCCGCCTCTTGGTTGGAAGATTTCTGTCGTTTTGAGGCTGATGAGAGAGGTGAAAGTCCCTTCTTGGAAGAGCCAGATTCTTCCATCCTTGTGGATTATAACAGAAGCATGATTGGGTACTCCTGGTATCCAGAGACACTGTTTGTCTATTCTGGATAAGCACAGGAGCATGATAGGGTACCCCTGGAATCCAGAGACAGCTGTTATTGTCTACTTGGATAATCACAGATGCACGATAGGGTACACCTGGTATCCAAGGACAGTTAATTTGTGGATAGCACAGGTGCACGATAGGGTACACCTGGTATCCAAAGATTGCCAAATAGTGGATAACACAGGTGCACAATGGGGTACACCTGGTATCCAGGGACTAATGTATGGATAACACAGGTGCACGATAGGGTACCCCTGGTATCCAAGGACTGCTGATTTATGGTTAACACAGGTGCATGATAGGGTACACCTGGTAACCAATGACTATTAATTTGTAGATAACTCAGGTGCACGATGAGGTACACCTGGTATCCAGAAACTACCAATTAATGGATAACACAGGTGCACGATAGGGTACACTTGGAATCCAGAAACTGCTATTTTGTAGATAAACCCAGATGCACAAAAAGGTACACCTGGAATTCAATGCTGCTCTACAGGGAGAATCAAGGACCTACTGTGTGTGTAAATAATATTGAGTGTATATGAGGAGACACCAGTTCAAATTCTGCTAGAAGGAGAGTATTACTAAGAATAACTATTTGAAAAAGGATTCAGTGCAGGCTCCAAACAAAAAAACCAGATAATCATGAAAAAGAACTGTTAGTTCTCAAAATGGCGGATTCAAGATGGCGGCCGATGCGAAAATGAAACTCACTGAGACTGTTCAACAACAGAGAATGGTGTTGAGATCACCAAAATGGCGGACGCAATTCTTAACAATTATTTGGCCAACACTATGCGTCTCTGAGCCTCCCTATAGGATCCAGAGAACTCCTCCAATGAGAAAATCACTAAAGAGCTTCAACAGAGCAGTCGAAGCCTCCAAAAAGCAAAAGGAGCCCGCCTGCCTCTGCTGCCCTGCTTAGCCGCCTAATTGAACCGCCAGCCAGCTGATTTGACGAAAAAACCCGTTCGGAGCAGCATGTGCTCAGCCGGCAACAGGGGCTGCAATAAGGAAGCAACAATCCCTCAGCCCCCCAGAACAGCAAAGACAGCCCGTAAATAACAAGAAAAGGCAAAAAAACCCCCAGCGTTTTAAACTGCTGATAAGCTTGCCTGCTGATTAGCACTTCCACCCCCCCCCTTGAATCATAACTCTTGGAGCTGTGTTCCAGACCCCAATCAGGGAAGGAAACTAAAGCAAAATAGAAAGGACAACTATAGTTGTTCCTTGAGAATTATTAAATGGAACTGAACTTAATAAGAATCCAACAGAGAAGGTTAGGGAGGATAGAAGCAAATGAAACCGAAAGACAACAAAACACAGAAAGAGAAGCTGATCCCAGCCTCACTTTAAGGTTAAGAGGGGAAGGAAGGGGGTTGAAATAAACAGCAATCTGACTCCAGTGCTGAGCCCAGCACTGATCAGAAAACTATTTAAAGTCAAGGAAAGATGGAAAATCCACCAATGGAGACTATACCTGCCTAAGAGCCAAACTTGCACGTCTGTTCATGGGCAAGATCAAGTCAAGACTGGGACCTTCTAGTCCAGGAGAGGCGTGGCAACTTTGGCTGACTTGATCTGATTGGGCAGGAACACAGTCTAAACCCATTCTCTATCTCCAGTGCTGGAGAATGTTTTCATTAATTGAGTTTTTTTCGCATTTTAAAGTTTTTTAAATTTATTGCAAATTATTCCTTGCTCGAAAATCGGATTCAGTTTGGCAAATTTATTGGATTGCTGCCCAGACCTTTTAGACCTCAACAAGCCTGGCAAGCTCCTGAGGAGCCGAAGCCACGAGGCTCTGCAGCAGCTTCTAGCTCCGGTCCAGTTGACCAGAGGGAACGCCGGATTGGCGGATTAGTTGGTTTGCGGTTCCTAGGAATCCATTGGAGCTCGGGCAGACCGGAGAGCCCTTCTCTCAAATCGTTTCATTTCACGAGGTTTCATTGAAACAGGCGGCTTTTCGGACCGCAGCGGAGGCTGTGCGACTCAACCGCAAGTGTTTTGACGAACAGGAGAGCAGAGGCCTTAGATTAACTTTTGGGATCCTTTAGAGCCACTTCCAGGAGGCCCAAATAGACTTTCCTTTCGCCCTGCTTTGTGCAGACGCTATCTTGGGACAGCCAAAACAGGCACAGCCGCCATTTTGAATGCCTTTTCAGGCGCGGATGCCATTTTGAACGCCTCTTCAGGCGCAGACGTCATTTTGTAGGGACCTCGTGTTCCTAAAGAGTTGAACTGGGCCCGTTTTATTTGCCATTTTAGCCTGCTGTGACAGGCTCCTAGTGGGGGGACATATTTCAACGCTATCTCAAGGCAATTCTGTACATTATTAAGACCAATCAGAAGGGTCTGTCGCCATTTTGTATTTGCATTGTTTGATGTAACTACTCATTGAAGCATAGATTTCATTTCTCTCACTACTTGTATTAATCCAGCAAAGGGGAATTTATATTAGAATCCACCTGTTCCAATTAGTTTATGGTACTGTGCCACAAGGCCTAGACAGGCAGTTCTAGTGAACTGTCTGGCTGTTTGCCATTGTTGTTGTTCAGAGTGCGGGTTTTCCCTCTTTGACAACCAGATCTGCGTGTTTGGTTTTCCCCCATTTCTGGACATTTCCTACCCGGAATATCCAGAGTGCAATGGCAGACAGTGTCTCGCCCCAGGTATCGCAGTGTTCTGATATTCCCCCCGCATAAGCAAAGTGCAGATCAGCTGATTTGGAAGCGGGGGGAAAGAAAAAGGCCAAGACAAAGCACCTATCATCTCAGGAGACCTCCAAAGCAGCCGAGCGAGAGGCCTTGAGGAGACATCAGGCGCTGGAGAGGGAATTCTCCAAGGTTCAAAGGCTCATGTCCAGTGAAGCTGAAGTGGTTCTCCCCGTTCCACTGGACCGTTCCCCATTTGAGCCTCCATATGCACCTTCCCATGATGCCCCTAGGGCATGGTCTCCTCAGAGGGAAACTGAACAGGTTGGTCCTCGCTCCTCTTCTTCTACAACACAACAGGGTCCTGAAGTCACGAATATTCCCACGGCAGCTTTTGTTCGTCCTATAGATCAACAGGATATATGGTCAGATCAGTTCCAGGCATTCATGCACCAGGCATTTACACAGTTTATGGCCTCCTCTATGGGTCAGCGACCCCCCGCAAATACCACCTCCTCCATCCATGCCTATTTCTCAAATGGGACGTGTTCTGGTTCCCGGTTCTGGCATTTCTGAGACATCCTCTCAATTAGGCGAGGAGGGGTCTGTGGACCTGGAGGTAGCCGACATGCCCATGTCAGAGGATGAGGAGGCGGCGCCAGAACAAGCACCCACTTCTGGTCTATTTGATCCTTCCATTTTCAGATCACTACTCATGAAGGCCTGTACTACGGCCAACCTCACTTCGGAACAGGAAGCTAAACCTTCCACTACTCAAGAGTCTAATCCCTTGTTTTCAGAACAAGTGGTGGAGGAGAAACAAATTCCTTGTCCAAATGTCTTTCGCACTACGGTGGAGAAACAGTGGGCTTCTCTGGCCACTTTACCTTCTCCCAGTAGCACAGAAAAGAAACTTTTCAATGTTTCTTCTTCATTTTCTTCCCTTTTGGAAGTGCCTACTGTGGACACTTCACTAACTTCATTATTTTCCACATCCACAATTCCAGGGGATATGGCTGAGGCCCTGAAGGCGGAGGACAAAAGGTTCGAGTTCTCCCTCCGTCAAGCTCACCAGGCCTTGGCATGGGCAATTAAGGCGGCGACTTCAACTTCCTTCTTTGCAAGGGCATCTATCATGTGGCTCCGCGAACTCCAGGCGCTCATTCCTCCTGACCAGGTGCGCGCACACCAGACATTGGGAAAGTTAGTGGCAGCGTCTGAATATTTGGCAGACGCATCTCTTCACTCTGCCAGGTACTTCGCCAGATCTATTGCAGCCATGGTTGTGTCTCGCAGGCTGCTGTGATTGAAGCTGTGGCGGACCGACTTGAAATCTAAGTGGCGTCTGTCGACAGCCACATACAGTGGTACGCCTTTATTCGGTCCGGTCCTCGAACCGTACCTCATTGAGGGCAAAGAAAAGCATAAGATTCTGGCACACCCCTCCAAGAAGTCGGATGGTGTTGTTGTTGTTGTTAATTGCGAAGTCGTGTCCGACCCATCGCGACCCCATGACAATGTTCCTCCAGGTCTTCCTGTCCTCTACCATCTTCTGAAGTCCATTTAAGTTCACACCTACTGCTTCAGTGATTCCATCCAGCCATCTCATTCTCTGTCGTCCCCTTCTTCTATTGCCCTCAATCTTTCCCAGCATTAGGTCCTTTTCCAGTGAGTCCTTCCTTCTCATTAGGTGGCCAAAGTATTTGAGTTTCAACTTCAGGATCTGGCTTTCTAAAGAGCAGTCGGGGTTGATCTCTTCTAGGATTGACCAGTTTGAACGCCTTGCAGTCCAAGGGACTCGCAGGAGTCTTCTCCAGCACCATAGTTCAAAGGCCTCAATTCTTTTGCACTCAGCCTTTCTTATGGTCCAACTTTCACAGCAATACATTGCAACTGGGAAAACCATGGCCTGGACTATACGTACTTTTGTTGGCAGGGTGATGTCTCTGCTTTTTAGAATGCTGTCTAGATTTGCCATAGCTTTCCTCCCCAGGAGCGTCTTTTAATTTCTTGGCTGCAGTCCCCATCTGAGGTGATCTCGGAGCCCAGAAAAATAAAATCTGTCACTACCTCCATTTCTTCCCCATCTATTTGCCAGGAATTGAGAGGGCAGGATGCCATGATTTTGGTTTTCTTAATGTTGAGTTTCAAGCCAACTTTTGCACTCTCCTTCTTTACCCGCATCAAGAGGCTCTTTAGTTCCTCTTCACTTTCTGCCATTAGAGTGGTATCATCTGCATATCTTAGGTTGTTGATATTTCTCCCGGCAATCTTAATTCCAACTTTTGATTCATGTAGCCCTGCCTTTCTCATGATGTGCTCTGCATATAAGTTAAATAGGCAGGGCGACAGTATACAGCCTTGCCGGACTCCTTGTCCAATTTTGAACCAATCAGTGGTTCCGTGTCCAGTTCTCACTGTTGCTTCTTGACCCGCATATAGGTTTCTCAAGAGACAAATAAGATGGTCTGGTATTCCCATCTCTTTAAGAACTTGCCACAATTTGTTGTGATCCACACAATCAAAGGCTTTAGCATAGTCAATGAAGCAGAAGTAGATGTTTTTCTGGAACTCCCTAGCTTTCTCCATGATCCAGCGTATGTTGGCAATTTGATCTCTAGTTCCTCTGCCTCTTCGAAATCCTGCCTGTACTTCTGGTAGTTCTCGATCCACATACTGCTGGAGTCTAGCTTGTAGGATTTTAAGCATAACTTTACTAGCATGTGAAATGAGTGCAATGGTGCGATAGTTTGAACATTCTTTGGCATTGCCTTTCTTTGGAATTGGAATGTAAACTGACCTTTTCCACTCCTGTGGCCACTGTTGAGTTTTCCAAATTTGCTGGCAAATTGAGTGTAGCACTTTTACTGCATCGTCTTTTAAGATTTTGAATAGCTCAGCTGGAATACTGTCACCTCCACTAGCTTTGTTGTTGCTCAGATTTTCTAAGGCCCATTTCACTTCACATTCTAGGATGTCTGGTTCAAGGTCAGGGACCATCTCATTGTGATTATCTGGGATGTTAAGCTCATTCTTGTATAGTTCTTCTGTGTAGTTTTGCCATCTCTTCTTAATCTCTTCTGCCTCTGTTAGGTCCCTGCCATTTTGGTCCTTTATCATGCCCATCTTTGCATGAAACTTTCCCTTCATATCTCCAATTTTCTTGAAGAGATCTCTGGTCCTCCCTATTCTGTTGTTTTCTTCTATTTCTTTGCACTGAGAAGTTGGGTAGATGGCCTCAACAGGACTTTTGTAAACAGACTTTCCGCTCAAGTGGTACCTGGGAGTGGAGGCAGCCCTTTCAAGCTGGGCAGTCCTGGGAATGGCCCAAAGGCTTTTGATCCTTTTCCCCCAGACAGGATTGCCAACAGGACCGCCAGAATGCTGGAGCCAAGAGCCAATACCAGTCCAAACGTCCCTTCCGAGTCTCTGGGGGCCATCCTTACAGGCGGACCAAGTGACGCCAAGGAGACCTCACCCATAGGCGGTCGCTTGTCGCTGTTCAGCGACATTTGGGAGGTTACCACCACCGACTCTTGGCTGAGAGAGACCATAAGACATGGTCTCGCCCTGGAGTTCTTCTCCAATCCTCCAGACCGTTTCATACAGTGTCCCGTCTCAAGAAACACAACCAAGGCAGAATTGGTAGCCACGGCCATCTCCCATTTGATAGAAATAAGAGCCATAGAGCCAGTGTCTCCAGAACAGAGAGGAGAGGGATTTTACTCCATTCTGTTCGTGGTACCCAAAGCCTTGGGGGGATGGAGGGCGATACTGGACTTAAAGGGTCTGAATTATTTCTTAACTTACAGGAGGTTCAAGATGCAGACCCTAAAGTCCATTCTGGCCAGCATCAGGAAAGGGGATTTCCTTTCTTCCATCGATCTGACAGAGGCGTACTTACACATCCCGATCCTCCCAGAACACCGCAGATTCCTTCGGGTTTTTTATGCGCACCGGCATTACCAGTACAGGGCTCTTCCCTTTGGTCTCTCTTCAGCCCCAAGGGTTTTCACAAAAATTTTGGCAGTATTGGCGGCCACCTTAGGATGATCCCGGTGCGCGTACAATGCTATCTGGACGATATTCTTGTCCAATCCAGTTCTTTCCAGTCGGCTCAGTCAGACCTGGAAATCATGATCAATACTCTTCAGGATCACGGGTTTTCCGTGAACTTCAAGAAAAGCTACACAATTCCTACAAAGTGCTTCCTTCATTTAGGTGCGATAATAGATTCGCATCTTTGCAAAGTTTATCTTTCACAGGAGCACCGGATCAGCATCCGGAGGCTTGTCCACAAGGTTCGGAGAGAGAAGGTAGTTCCTCTGGTCCAGCTGTCTCAAATGCTGGGAAAGATGGTTCTTGCATGGGAATTGTTCTGTGGGCCAGACTTCACTCCAGAAACCTTCAGTGGTTTCTCCTCCCCTTCCAGAAACGGAACCTCAGTTCATCCACAAGGAGGGTGAGAGTTCCACACCACACCCTGTTATCTCTTCTGTGGTGGGCTTCATCCGCAATAACCAAAGGGACCATCTTCAGAGAGCCTCTCAGGGCTGTTCGGTTGGGGCACCCATCTCCAGACTCATTTGGCGCAGGGTCAGTGGTCCCGAAAATGTTTCTGCTGTCAAAAACCTGTTTTTATAACAAGCAAAAGAAAATCTCCTTTGGCATTGCTGCCAGTATGCTTCTGTGTTGCATTTGGATCCTGCTTTCTTAGTATTTATAAAATCTGTTTCTAAAAGAGCTGCATGTCTTTTGCCAAATTTTTAACGTATTTTAGTATCAGTTTGGGGGTTTATTTTAGATTGTTTTTCTCTATTTGCATTAAAAATATATTAGTTGCTTTAAAAATTAATCAACAGTTTAATAAATGTCCTATTAGCCATAATTAGAGCCCTGAAAAGAAAGTAGTTAATTGTGGCTTTTTTCTCTCCTAAAATATATTTCTGTTGCAAACATCTGAAAGATTAAGAGTAATACTTGACTTCCCAGTCTAATTCTTCTTATGACTCCTAGGGTGTTTGCCCCAGACTGTGTATATTATCTATGTTTCTTAATTGTTCCCTGATCCACTTGGCTCTTTTTTATTTCTTGTGAATCAGCCCTTCTTATCTACAAAACTGCTTTTTTTCTTTGTAGATTCATTATTTTTACGGTAACAGGAAGTGGGGGTGGGTAGCCAAAGGGACTTGCAGACTAAAGAGGAACAATAAAAATTTAGTAATGATTCATCTTATTTTTGCTGCCAGTGGCAGGAATTTTATGTATGTGAAGTGCTCTTGTGTTGCAAAACCTTATATCATCCAATTTTAGATTTCTGTTCATCTAGAAAGCCACAAGCTAATCTATGTGTATGTGCTAATTACGTTGTAGACCTAGGATTCTTTGTTAACATTTTAAATCAAGAAGCCAAAGTTTTCAATAATAAGAAACATTTTTTTCAATTTTCTCAAATTGAGAGAAGGCACTTTAAAATCCACAAAGGAAATTTTAAAGAAGAAATCATAATAATAAAAAAACTAGTATGGTGCTTCTTTCAAAAACAAATGCCTGTGTTTTTTAAAAGGTTAATATTTTTTGAATGTTTGATTTCTAAAATTCTTTATCCATATCTGGATTATTTTTTTGCAATTGTTGCATAGATCTTTTTCTCTGATTTTTTTTTTCTTTTACATGTGCTTGTCTGAGGATGAATATAGACAGTAATTAATCCAAGCTTTCGTGGAGTTGAGATGCCAATAAAATTATGTTTATTATTGTATACAAACTTCTACTAAATGAACAGATAAGGTGCACAGTTTCTTTTTACCTCAGAGCTTGGGAAAAGCCAGCACCTGAAGCACACTTTTGCGCCACAATGGCTCTCATTGCAGGGCTATCTTGTAATATGGCTATCTTGCTTGGTGCAATTTTGGGGTCTTTTTAAAGCCATCTCCTTGCCCAAGTCTCCTTCCAACTGTCACATCAAGACTGGGTGAATCTTTTCCGCTTCCTGTCAATCTTTTCTAGACTCAGTTAACATTTGCATGATATTGAGGGTTTCTTTTTTTTAATCACTCTATTTAAATTACAATACCATATTGAAGACTAAGGGATGAATAGGATTTAATTAGACCAAGGAAAGACCTTTTTTTCTGTTATGTATGAGTGATGGGCTGTGCTTCATTTTTTATCTCAGATGGTATGCTTAATTATGCAGATGATGTTTCAAATACCATGTTTTAGGGATTTTTTTCCCCCTTCCATTCAGACATGTCTGATTCTTTGAGACTGCCTGGACAAGCCCCTGCCGTTTTCTTGGCAAGCATTTTTAGAAGTCTTCCTTCCTAAGACTGATAAATAATGGCTAACCCAAGGTAACCCAGCTGACTTTGTGCCCATGGTGGGACTAGAACTCATGGTCTCTGATTTCTAGCCTGATGCCTTAATCACTACATCTAACTGACTCTCTGTATTTCAAATATCAAATAGTGTAGCCAGTTTGGTTAAGGCAGTAGGCTAGAAGCCAGGAGACTGTGAGTTCTAATCCTGATTTCGGCATGAAAGCTCTCTGGGTGATTTTGGGCCAGCCACTGTTATTTATAAAAATAATAAAGATGGGATTTAAAAAATCTAACAAAGAAAAATATCCCAACCTTATACTCTTATCATTTCTCTTTCTGCATAGAAAGCAAACAAATAACAAATTTGAGTCATATGAAGTGATTAGTTTCAAGTCTGAGGTTACTACTTAGGTAACACTATGGGGTGGGAGAGATAAATAAAACGTAGGAATTGTTAGCTGAACAATGCACAAAATTGGCCCTGGTTGGAGGGTGATATTTGGACTAATTTTGACAGAATATTTGGAATTTACGCTGGTTAGTTTGAACTATGTTATATTTTGTATGCACTTCATCTTGTCAGCCAGATAGCATAACAGTGTCCTTTTAATATTTCTTTTTCTGCTTAGGTATGACTCTGGAAAGGATGGATACATTGACCTTATGGAATTGAAGCTGATGATGGAGAAACTTGGTGCACCTCAGACACATTTGGGTCTGAAGAATATGATCAAGGAAGTGGATGAAGACTTTGATGGCAAGCTCAGTTTCCGTGAGGTACGTGCTAGTAAGAATAAGTATGTGGAACTTAGTTACTTCTTCTGCTTTTCAGCTTTTAGAAAAATATAGAGAATGTCCAGTACATTAAGAATAAGATTCAGTACCCTATTTAGAGTAACAAAAGAGGATATTCAAGGACATAATTTCCCAAAGGAATTCCAAAGAATTAGAATTTGCTATTTATACATCTCCCCTATCCAGCTTAAAATTTAAAATATGGAAATCTTGTGCTTTAAAGATATTGAAATCCAAAGTCTGCAGTATTACCTGACTTGTATAGCATGTTAACTAATGGTTACTTAACAGTAATCTAGTTATTTATCAGATTTATATCCTGCCTTTATTTTGTGAGATTCGGAGTGGAGTGCATAATACTCCTATTCTTATTTTCCCTACAACTAGAGCCCTGTGAGTTAGATTGAGCTGAAAAAGAGGTGATCCAAAGCCACCCAGCTGGCTTCCATGCCTAAACGAGGATTAAAATGTACTTTAATGCTGGGAGTACATATTGCACTAAGCCATGCAGGAAACAATGGAACATAAAACATAAAACGCTAGAAATCAGGAGACTGAATTCTATTTCTGCCTTAGACATGAAAGGTGACTAGGTCACTCTCTGTCAGCCCATCCCACCTGATGGTTGTTGTGGGGGAAACAGGAGGAAGAATGAATATTAGATATGTTTACCACCTTGAGTTATTTATAAAAATAATAAATATGAAAAATAATAAGATAAAGATAAAAATAAAATAAAGAAATAAAATATTGGGATTGTTCTTACTAAACACTAAGATATGCTTAAATTTGCTTAGTTTTGACTCAGCATATTGTGTAAGAACCATGGCTGGACTGTAGGGAACATGCCATAGATTTATAAATCTCCTATTCTCCTCCTCTTCCTCCTTCCCCTTGTATGCTCCAATCACTCAGACACTTTCTGCATTGGGCAAACTAGAGATTACTATAATATACAAAGCAGAATCAGAAGACAATTCAAAGGGTGTTTTCTGAACCATGTTTGGCACATAAATAATATTTTATCCATACGAGGTCCATTCATTTGTTGAAATTAAGAATTAAAGGGTGAATTGTATGCACACACAGTCAGGGAAGGAAACTTGAAGAAATGTTCAGAAGCATTTTGCAAGCAAAAAAGACCCAAAGTATTGCTTAAGTCCTTGGAACAAGAATCAGGTTGGCCTCTGCATGACTCACTAAAATATAAGAGGGAAGGAAGGAGAAGTACAATCAGACTTGTGAAATTTTGTTATTTTAGCCTACAGTAAAGTATACTTCTAGTCTTCTTGTGAAGTTGAGTTTTGGATTTGATCTACTTTTGTGGGGACAGGAAGAGCCTTTTATCCCCTACAAAAGTAGGCAGTATTCATTTGCTGAGTACTACGCAAAGACATCCAAATAATGTTCTCCAATTTCAGATGCTATGACATGGTACATAGTTCTGGACAAAGCAAGTGCCTCTTTTTTTCAGATATCCTACATGCATTGTAAAAACCATTCTTTATGGAACAGAAGTTTTAAGGAAATCACTTTAAAAAAACCTTCACTCAAAACCCCTCTGGAATCATGTATTAAAATTTAGCAGTAGGCTGACATTAGTTGAATTTCATAGACATGCACCTACAATAATGGTTTAAATTGTTTAATATTTGTAATGTAAAGTGACACCAAATTGTCAGATATCCATAAGAGACTGCTTGACAAATCTCAGACAGCCAAGGAATCTGGCAATATACTGTGAGATTACATTTTTGTTATATAATTAAGGAGAAGTGCTTTGTGAAGATGACCAAAGCATTGGTTCTTATGTACATTTAGTTTGGATCTCCCTGAATATAAAAGCCAGAGAACTACATACAAATTATTTGATTTTGCCAAGTTGCAAATAGTATACTCGTACAACTCTCTAAATGGAAATGTAGCCTGTTGTAGTCAAGGAACTGGAATCTGGAAGGAACAGTTTGGGGCAAGGATAGATTGGTATTAATAAATTCCTTCACTCTGGGATAGACATGTCAAACACAAGGCCTGGGGGTCAGATGTGGCCTGCAAAGTGATTTCATGTAGCCCACGAAGCCATCCTGGAAACAGTGAGGGAATGGCCCCCGCTGCCTTGGCCCTGACCCAGGCCAGCTGGGAGCCAATATACAATTTTGTGGTGGCCATCTTGGTACTTGCCCCAGTCCCACCCCCTTCTGCCAGAGACCCTCAGATCTGTCCCACTCCTGCCCAGGCCCCCATAGGCACCCTTGACGTGAATGATGTAGAACTGGCCACGCCCACCCAGTAGCCACACCCACTTCATCCACGCCCACCCAGTAAGCTGCACCACTCTGACCATACCCGCCCCCCCCCCAGGGCAACCGCAATGCTGATGCGGCCCTCAGTGAAATTGAGTTTGACACCCCTGCTCTAGGACTAGATCTCAAATATGAGGAGACCCACAATTTTCCTCTCAATTGGGAAGAATCTTATGAAATTCAATGGTGAAAAAAGTAAGGTTCTACATTTAGGCAAGAAAAACCAAATGTACAGGTGTAGTATAGGAGGTACCTTACTCAATAGTAGTAACTGCGAGAGAGATCTTGAAGTCCTAGTGGACAATCACTTAAATATGAACCAGCAGTGTGCTGCAGCTGCCAAAAAAGCCAACACAGTGCTAGGTTGCATTAACAGAGGGATAGAATCAAGATCATGTGAAGTAATACCACTTTACAATGCCTTGGTAAGGCCACACTTGGAATACTACATCCAGTTTTGGTCACCACGATGTAAAAAAGATGTTGAGACTCTAGAAAGAGTACAGAGAAGAGCAACAAAGATGATTAGGGGACTGGAGGCTAAAACATATAAGGAACGGTTGCTGGAATTGGGTATGTCTAGTTTAATGAAGAGAAGGACGAGGGGGGACATGATAGCAGTGTTCCAATATCTCAGGGGCTGCCACAAAGAAGAGGGAGTCAAGCTATTCTCCAAAGCACCTGAAGGCAGGACAAGAAGCAACGGATGGAAACTAATCAAGGAGAAAAGCAACCTAGAACTAAGTAGAAACTTCCTGCCAATTAGAACAATTAACCAGTGGAACTACCTGCCTCCAGAAGCGGTGAATGCTCCAACACTGGAAGTTTCTAAGAAGAGACTGGACAGCCATTTGTCTGAAATGGTATAGGGTTTCCTGCCTGAGCAGGGGGTTGGACTAGATGACCTCCAAGGTCCCTTCCAACTTATTATTATTATTATTATTAATCAGATTTTGCACAGAACATTTTCAAAGTGCTGTTTTGAAGTGCCCTTTCTCATCTCTTGAACATGAATTGTTTTGTCTGCCAAATGCTGTGAATTGCCATGTCCTGAATCTTTTTGGTATGAGGAGATAGAGACACTGCTAGGCATTCAATACTGTATTGTTATATTATATAACAATAAAGTTCCAAAGGTTCTTGGAAATAGTTTCTTGACTTGACCTATCTTAAAGGCTGAGAGGAAGGGAGTTTCTCCCCAAAACTCCATAGCAATCAGAAAGTGATCTGTCCCTAACAAGGGATAAAGTTCAGTACTTCCCATTTTCAGATTATGTTTTTGAGAAGTGAGAAACAAATCTAGTGTGTGATCTCTTATATACATGCAAGCCTCAATAACGTGGATTAGGTCCATGGTTGTTATGATGACCATGAACTCCTAGATCACTCCAGACTCCTCACAAGGGAAGATAGTTTTAAATCTCCCAAGACTACTAGCAAGGTGTACAGGGAATGATCTTGAAGGGCAGGAGGAAGAGCTGCTACCAAGAAAATGGTCAAATGAAAGGAGATAAAGGGAAAGTGGGTGGGGGAAAACACATTCATACTTGGAAGATTCTGTTACTGCAACTTAACAATAAAAGTAGTACTGATCTACGTACATAATATTCCTAATTGGTTTACCTTAAAGGGCAAAGGAAATTCCTACCATTCTGGTATAGCTATAGCATAGATGTTGGCGGAGTAGGGGACTGGTATAATAAAAGGCCAGATCATTTCTTGAAACAGCTCTATTAGAGTTAATGTGGAACAAATAAAAAGGCTAGTCAACTGGATTTTGGATTTAACCTGAATATTTATTTCTCATTTTTTGTTTTAATTCATAAATGACTACTTTGAGATGTAATAGTCAAAATAATTGAATTACCATATATTCCGGCGTATAAGACGACTTTTGCAAGGGTTAAAATCGGTGCCAAAGTCGGGGGTCGTCTTATACGCCAAGTCGTCTTATATGCCGGAAATACTGGTAGTTTCCGGCGTATAAGACGACTTTCTAGGCATGCGACTCGGTGTCGAAGATGGGGGTCGTCTTATACGCCGGGTCGCCTTATATGCCGGCATATACGGTACTTGGAAGTCAAAGTTACGACTTCATGTTGATGTGTTACTATAATAATAAAAAAGAAGTCTTAAAGCCATTCAGTGTAGTTCATCTCAGTATTATTCACTTGATCTTGAGTAAATAATAAACTGTAATGGCAATACTACATTATATTATTTTCTTGCTGCTGATCCCTGTCCTGCTTTCTGTCCTATGGTGGAGTCCTGATTTTGGGTGTGCAGAGCAGGTTAGGTAAAGCCACTTTGCTCTCCTCCCTGTTTATAATTGTCACCAGCCTTGGGGAGGACGTTTGTTAATCACAGGATGAACTTACAGGGGTGCATTTTTGAAAGAACACTGAGTGCATATGGAAGGATAGACACGGTTTGCTGTGGGAAAAGCACCAGTTTAACATCAGAACACTTAAGGGCCACTTAGGGGTATCTCAGAAGTGGCTAGTTAGGGATGAGATGAAAGCAATGTTCAGACATGGAAGAACAAATAAATTTCATCTTGTATATTAGCAAGCACTTTATGTTTCATAAGCATTGAATGTGTTTGCTGTTGGTCACATGTAGCTGTACTACATTGCCTGATTTTTAGGCTGAATATTGCTGTAAACTTACTGCTACTGGGGAAAAGGCATGGAAATTCCCTGGGCTGTTGTATTCTATAGTTTTGTAATGGTAATTTATTCCAATCTATTTTTACATCTGGTATTTAATAAAGTTAATTTTTACTTCTTCCAATTATCACTCTATCAATGTGTAACTAATTGCCACATACTATTCCAGACCAGATCTCAAAGTGAATAACAAGCATATAAAACAACAAACTTGCTACAAATAATTTATTTCATCAGGAATAATAACTATGTGTCTGTGGTTTTTCTTATTGTTAACAACACTGTTCTATATTTCAAAGCACAGGCTGAATGTCTGTTTTTTGCTGTGAAATGTTTGATTTGTTCTTTGGGCTCTCCCTTTTTTTTTTTTCCTAAAAAGGTTATCACTAACCCTAGGGCTACCAGATCTGGGCTGCAGACACTAGTTTTTGCAAAATGATAGAAAATTCTAGTATTTTCCTACCACCTAGTGGTCATCCTCAATTCTGCAGCTCAGAACTTGTAACCTTTCTAGCAGAGAGCAAAATAGAATCTGCATTTGTAACCTAGTAATATGTAGACTTGCAAGTGCAAGTTGTCTTAGATTCTTCCAAGAGGAATTTATTCATGTCAGAGGTTTCTGGGATGACAGTTGTTCTCCAGCACAGGAGATTGAGAATCCATCAATGGGTTTTCTCTGTCTGCCTGCTCTTGAGACCAAGTTAGCCAAGCTTGACACGCCCCCTGTTGCTAGGGGATCCCAGTCTTGACTTGGTCTCAAGCTCTTGAAGACATGTCATGTCTTGGCTCTCTGATTTCAAGAGACTCTGATTACTTAGCTAGCAGATATATTTCCATTGTTGGATTCTCCTTTCCCTCAGTTAATTTCATCTCAGCTTAGTGGATTCCTTTGCTCCTCTCCTCACCCCAACTGTCCTCCAGAAGCTCTGGGATCAGCGCTGCCTCAGATCGGATGATCTGAGGCTTGGTTGGGGGGGTGACTGCTCCGTCTCTCCTTCCCCAGGGCTCTGGGCAATTTCCCTCCCATCCCCCCTCAATCTTGTGGGATTCCTCGCGCAGCACTCGGCGCTGCTGCTCCAACCTCCTACGTTTGTGCCACAAGGCTTCAGACAGCTTCCCCAATGCCCGTCAAGTTGCGGCTGCCATTTTGGGTGCCGCCGAAGGCACCGAAGATTAAAACTGAGCCATTTGCCCTTTAAAGGGAATCCTGTCCAAATTCTACCTGCCTTCAAATTTCAGTCAGCGGGGTCAGTGGAAGGGCTCCTGGCTTTACCACCGTGGCTGCCATTTTAGCCATGCCACGCAGTTCCCTTTTATAGCCAATCATCCAATTTCACTCACTGACGGCCTGACTGCAGTTGCAGACCCTTTTCTTCTCTCCCTGCGCGGATCATTGCTTCTTAGGGCTGCCAGTAATTAAGCTTCTCAGTGCTTCTGCAGTCTTCAGCTGGAGTAGATGGGTGCTCAGCCATTCTCAGCCCGCTGATACAAGCCTCGCCCCAATTTACTCAGGCCGCCATTTTGATCTAAGGCCCCCATCTTGAACTCATGAGTGAACCTTCTTTTAACAGCTCCTCTGCCAGGCCTTCCCTTCAGGTCCTCTGCATCCTTCATTGGGCTTTCTGGTGCACCTTGACTGAGGACCTAAGGCCTCCGGGCGGAGCCCATAGCAGATCCCAACCGTGCCTTCGGTCTTACCTTCACAGCCGTGACCTAAGCCCCAGAGAGACTTATTACCTGGTCAGGTAGTTGGGGAGCAGTCCATATTACTTGCTCCAATTAATCTTCCCGCCAACTGCTTGCCTGCCAGAGCTCCCCCTCAGGTTCCCTGAGATAGCTTGACTAGGATGGAGGATTCCACGGTACCTCAATCATGAGCACCGCCTCCCCATCCTCAAGGTTCGGCCGGCACAAAACCTCCAAACAGGAGGCAGCAGGCAAGCTCAAGAACAAGGCTAAGGCCACCCTCAAAAAGCCTTTCAAGTTGGCGGAGAAGCAAGCCAGCTGTAGGCACCAGGCTCTGGAGAAGGAGTTCTTCAGAGCGCAGAGATAGGCCAGAACACAGACGGATCAATTGGCAGTCCCTGAATTTGACCTCCCTATTGGTCCTTCGGTCTCTGCTCAGGGTGTGTGGTCATTGGCAGAAGCCCCCGCCACACATCGTCCCTCTTCAGTGGCAGCTCAGGACATGGCTACCAGCCTCCTATGCTTCCATCAGGCTCAGCCCCCAAGGGCTGCCGGACTCAGGGGACATTTTGTCCGATGGCCACCTTGAGGCCCTGCTCTCTAAGGTTGTAGACCGTGTACTTGTGGCAGTCTTACCACCTGCTCGGACAGAAGGCTTCTACCTCTGTTATTCCGCCTTATGTACCTCCAGCAGGGATTGCCATATAACAGGAACCCACGTCTCCTGCCCGTTCCTCAATCAGTGACTACTTGTCCTGACGGGAGGTGACCAGCCAGATTTCAACTTGTCAGAGGAGGAAGAGCTTCCCCCAGACCCCTCCCCATCAGGAGGCCTATTTAATCCGGCTCTGTTTCTTCCCTTGCTTTGCAAAGCCACCACGACGGCCAACATAGGGTCCGATCAGTTCCCTCAGCCTCAAGCCACATCCAATGTGAGCCCGAATCCGGTTTTCTTCGAAACTGTGGCAGCCCAGCACCATGTTCCCTGTCCTTCTATATTTCTTAAAGGGGTTAAGAAACAATGGGTTTCCCCATCATCTTTCCTCTCCATAGATGGAACAGACAAAAAGATATTTAGTACTCTACAGACCTAACCGAGGCCCTGGAGGTACCAAAGGTGGACGAAGCCTGGACCCCTCTCGTGTCCAGACTGCGGTTTCCGGGGACATGGCTGAAGCGCTTAAACCAGAGGACAGAAAATGGGACTTAACTTTCCGAAAGACCCATCAATCAGCTGCGTGGGCAATTAAAACGGCCTCTTGTGCATCCTTTTTTGTCTGAACCAGCCTCCTATGGCTCCGTCAGCTTCAGGCCAGACTCCCCCCGAGGACATTTGGACCCATCAAGACCTAAGCAAAATGGTTGCGGTGACAGAGTATGCGTCGGACGCAACTTAACAGTTGGCCAACTTTGCTTCCAGGTCCTTAGCTTCCAACGTCACGGCCAGGAGAATGCTATGGCTCAAGCACTGGCAGGCTGACACCAAGGCCAAATGGCGTCTCGCAACTGCCCCCTACCAAGGCAACCACCTCTTTGTGGAGGCCCTGAATCTGTACCTTGTGGAAAACAAGGACAAGCAGAAAGTCATGGCTCACCTTACCAAGCAGCCTGAC
This sequence comes from Crotalus tigris, assembly GCF_016545835.1. Classification (NCBI taxonomy): domain Eukaryota; kingdom Metazoa; phylum Chordata; class Lepidosauria; order Squamata; family Viperidae; genus Crotalus; species Crotalus tigris. The sequence continues at coordinate 347,455 of NW_024096796.1, forward strand.
AAACGACCCACTCCTTATTCCCGTAGGCCATCCTTTCGGCCAGCATCGACCCAGGGAGCCGCCCAACCCTCCCGGCCTTTTACGCCCAGGCAGGACCGTCCATATGATAAGACGGGCTTCTGGCCCAGGCAGCAAAACCAGAGCAAATGGCCATTTCGAGGGGCAGGACGCCCCTACAGAAGGTCCAAGTGACTCCCATGTTGCACTTCCCATAGGGGACAGACTAGCCCACTTCTTCCATCAGTGGGAACTTACAACCATGGATGCCTGGCTCTTGCAAACCATCCAGTTTGGCCTGTCCCTAGAATTTCTGGCCAGTTCCCCGGGTCATTTCATCACCTGCCCCATATCTCGGGATTCAATCAAGCGGGGGCTTATGCAGGAGGCCATTCATCATCTTTTGGAAATACAGGCCATAAAACCGGTACTGCCAGATCAAAAGGGAAGGGGATTCTATTCCATCCTCTTCGTGGTTCCCAAAGCCTCGGGAGGATGGAGGGCAATTCTAGACCTCAAGGGTCTGAATTATTACATCACATACAAAAAATTCAAGGTGCAATCACTCCAGTCCATCCTGGGAGGCATCAGACAGGAAGACTTCCTGGTGTCCATAGACCTCACGGAAGTGTATCTCCACATCCCCATCCTTCCATTCACCGGCAGTTCCTTAGGTTCTGTTACAGGGGCCATCACTTCCAATACAGGGCCCTCCTGTTTGGCCTTTCCTTGGCGCCCAGGGTGTTCACCAAGATCCTGGCTGTGCTGGCCGCCCATCTATAGAAGGTACCAGTACGCATCCAGTGCTACCTGGATGACATCTTGATCCAAATGTCCTCCTCCTGGGTGGCCCAGTCGGACCTGGACCTAACGATTCGGGTCCTCCAACAGCACGGGTTCTCGGTGAACTTCCGGAAAAGCCAGACGGTTCCCTCATCCAAACTTCTGCACCTGGGAGCCATCATAGACACCACAAACTGTATGGTCTGTCTTTCCCAGGAGCGGTTGGACAGCATCAGGGACCTAGCTCGCCGAGTGTATAAGAACCGCACTGTCCCACTAGTCTTGCTCTCTTAACTACTAGGAAAAATGGTTTCCTGCCTAGCCATAGTTCCCTGGGCCAGACTCCACTTGCGGGATCTCCAGTGGTTCCTTCTACCGTTCCAGCGGTTGAACGCCAGCGCATCCAGCCAGCAGATGAAGCTCCCGGTCAAAACCCTGAGGTCTCTTTGCTGATGGTTCTCACACGCGGTTACCAAGGGATCACCTTTCAAGGAGCCCGACCGCCTCACAATCACAACAGACGCCAGCCTGTTCGGCTGGGGAGCCCACTTACAGTCTCAGTTTGCGCAGGGCCGTTGGTCCCACGCAGATTTGAGACACAACATCAACTGGCTGGAACTCAGGGCCATTTACTTAGCTCTTTGCCAATTCCACCACCGGATCAGAGGCCGTTACGTATTAGTCCTTATGGACATGGCGTCCAAGGCCCACGTGAACAGGCGGGGGCACCAGGTTCAGGTCCCACATGTCCGAGGCCCAGTTGCTGGGATCCTGGGCAGAGTTCAACTTGGCTTTCCTCAGGGCCAAGCACATCTCAGGGGAGAAGAACCGGCAGGCAGACTTTCTGAGTCACTCTACGGTAAATCCCTCGGAATGGGGCCTACATCCAGATCTTTTCTCAGAGATATCCCAAAGGTTCAGCCAACCGGTCCTCGACCTATTCGCGTCATCGAGCAATGCCTGACTCCCCAGGTACTTCTCCCACTATTACTTCCCAGGGGTGGATGGACGCCCTGCGGACTCTGTGGCCGGAGGGCCTATTTTATGCCTTCCCCCCTCCCGCTTATCCCGGCAACCATCCGTAAACTGCTCCAGGAGCAGTCGGAAGTGATCCTTGTGGCCCCATACTGGCCACGGAGGCCCTGGTTTGCCAACCTAATGAATCTCTCTTGTTCTTCCCCATGGAAGATTCCCCCGCATCACCTGTCCTTACACCAGGGGGTCCTCCAAAATCCAGACCCTTAGTGGTTACAGTTAGGCGCCTGGCGATTGAGCGCAGGATCATGACTTGAGTTGTTTTCACCATGGGCAATCATTATGATTCAGGCCTCTCTTGGCCGGCGACCAATCGCATTTATAATTCCACCTGGAAAAAATTTTGCCATTGGTGCCAATGGATGTTTACAAATTGACTATTCCTCAGATTGTAGACTACCTTTTCGATGGTCTGGACAGAGGCCTGGCCCCTGCAACCATTCGTTGACAGGTGGCGGCCCTATCAACGTTGCTCACTTGCGCAAATTCAGTCCCTCTAGGTCACCATCCTAGGATACGCGCCTTCATCAAGGGCGCATGCAACACTAGGATTCCCGTGGTACACAGGTATCCCTCTTGGGAGCTGCCTCGTGTGCTTCGTGCACTTACGAAACCGCCCTTTGAGCCCATTACTACTATACCATTATGGACCTTATCTCACAAGGTCGCATTCCTGGTCGCCATCACGTCAGCCAGACGTATTTCCGAGCTGGCTCTCGATCAGGAACGATCTTTGTATCTTCCACCGGGACCGGGTGGTCCTTCGGTTGGATCCCACCTTCGTGCCCAAGGTCAACTCACTCTTCCATAGGGCACAGGAAGTCATTTTGCCTAAATTTTGCCCCAATCCTTCCCATGACTTGGAGTGGCAATGGCACACACTGGACATCCGCAGGGCTCTGCGGCGTTACATCAAGCGCACGGCACCTTTTCGCAAGTCTGAGGCCCTCTTTATTTCCTTCCTCCCAGCTTCCCTGGGGCAGAAGGTGTCCGCTTCCACCATAGGCAGATGGATCAGGGCTTGGATTGCGGAGGCATACCAGTCTTCTTCTCTGTCAGCTCCTAGTCATATCACAGCCCACTCCACTCACAGCGCTGAGACCTCTGCGGCATGGGCCACTCAGGTGTCCATCGAGGAGATTTGCAGGACTGTGACATGGTCTTCACCCTTCCCATTTGTATGCCATTATAGGATTGATCGCTTTGCTTCAGTGGACGCCTCCTTTGGTCGGAGGGTCCCCCAGCAGGTGGTCTCCGGGGACATAGAGCTGGCTATCTGTTTCCCACCCATTGGGATAGTGAGGCTTTGGTATGTCCCATTGGTGGATTCTCCATCTCCTGTGCTGGAGAAGGGGTGTTGTGTTACCTGAATGCCTTTTCTCAGCACGGAGATGGAGAATCCACACCCAGCCTTAAGGTCAATTAGGCCGGTATTAGGGGTTTGAGAGCCAACACCTCGTCCTCGCATCAGCCGCTTTCGCCTTCGTCAAGATTGGGATCCCCTAGCAACAGGGTGCGTGTCAAGCTTGGCTAACTTGGTCTCAAGAGCAGGCAGACAAACCCATTGGTGGATTCTCCATCTCCATGCTGAGAAAAGGCGTTCAGGTAAGACAACGCCCCTTCTCTGAGAATTCTAAAGGGTACCTTATTTTAGTACCTTTAAGCACTAGAATGTGATGTATCTTGATTTGAAGCTTAGCTACAAATATGTTGCTTTCTTTGTTTTCTGAAAAGTGATGTGATTTAAGTTGATACCTGAACATATACAGATTGTACGGATTATATTCATGAACACTGGTATAATATTGTGAAGAATCTCTAAAAAGTCATGTGAATCACTAGCTACTTATCCAGGGAGAACTTTTTCTATTCCTGTGCGTAGAGATGATCTGGATTTGGCAGCTCCCATCTGACCTCTTCCAGCTGTTTAGATGAGTTATTCCCATGTGCCTCTCTTTTTTGCTCTGTCAAAGGGTATTACAATGTATTTCTCTATTGTGGCCAAATGGGGGAAATCTGCCTGGTAATCCTGAGAACTATAGTTCCCCTACAAACAGCTATGCCAGTATACATACTGGGCTAGATTTGTATTCTGTGAACTAAGGTGCCACTAAATTTAAAGATCTTCTTGTTAATAATAAATATATAAGGAAGGTTTCTTGTGAAAGTATTGTATGAAGATCTTATTTTAAGCCAGGTCTCCTACCCCCTAAAGTACCTCCACTTCCTGCCCCTCAGTGTTCCTGCAGGCCTTGGGCTTGCTTCCCACTCCACCAAGCTCCACACCCCTTTCCTTATCCCATGTCACTAATTATGCACTTAGCTTTCAAAGATCTCTGGAGCTGGGATTAGAGAAAGAGTGAAGGCTGCTCCATTCCTGGGCCATATAGTGAGATCCTGAAAGTAACCACCATTTTCAGAGTGGACACAATTGAATGTGGCTATCCTAAAAATGGCATCCATTTCCAGAATTGTGCCACACGGCCCAGGAACAGAGTGGCCTATCCTCCTTCCCTAACCTATGCTCCGGAAATCTTCAAATGTAAGTGAGAAGGAGGGTGGGGGCCCAGTGGTGAAGCAGGCCTCAAGCCTACAGGAAACCCCATAGGGCAGGGGTCCCCAACCCCTGGTCCGCGGCATGCTAGCAACCGGGCCAAACAAACAAGCAAAGCCTCATTGGCAAGATGCAGGCAGCACACAAAACCATGCACTCTCCAGTCTGTGGAAAACCTCCTTCCACAGAACTGGTCCCTGGCACCCAAAAGATTGGGGACTTCTGCAGTAGAGAGTAGGAAGATAGGCGGGGGGCACTGCAGCATCCCTATAGTTGGTTGTAAGAGTGAACAATTGCAGGCACCCTGCAGCAGCTAGACCTTTGGAACTGGATCTAAGTAGCTTTTGGGGAGTCCACTATAATATAATGTTGAATGGTTGCTAAGCAATCAGTTGTAAGTCGAGGACTACATGTACATAATTTAACTGGGATGCTTTCTCAGTTAGATTCTGTACATTTTTCAGTTAATAAATCATTATTGACACGAGATTGCCAACATGGATAAGCTGCTAAACTTTATGCTTGTACCAGCTTCCTTGCACTGTAGTTCTGTTTGTTCATGAATTAGACCAATGAATTGGGGAAAATCCATTAATTTAGGAGTAATAAACATGATTTACATGCAGAGACTGGCAAAATCATGTTTATTACTCCTAAATTAATGGATTTTCCCCAATGGCAAAATAGCTTTAATTTGGCTAACTATGTATTCTGTTCTTCAGCAAAGGATTTCAGAAGCCGGCCTACATGTTTAAAATGTTCCAAATCTTGACAACAGCTTTATATTGCTTACCAAGGCAATTCTTGTACAGATCATTGCAGTTCTATCAACTCTATACCTAGTTTCTTACAAAAGTCAGTTTCTTGTCCCTGTTATATCAAGAAATAAACCATATTGTTCTATTTCTATGAGCTTGCCATTGCAACTATGGCAGAAAATAAACTCCCTCCATCAAGAACATCTTTATCATGCTGAGATGATAAAAATCTGAAACAAGGGTTGAGATGATGACATTCAATGGCTTTGTGGTCAGCCATCAAGTTCAAAACTCCCTCTATCCAAATATTGAGCCACACCAGCATTCCAGGTGTGTACAATTGCTAGAAATTACCTTCCCAGCTCAGTCACCTAGATGTTAGTAATGAGAGTAAACTCAAGGTTGCAAGCATACCTACTACTCTGACATCCTCCTATTTCCCCACAACAACCACCCTGTGAGGTGGATTAGGCTGAAATTGACCCAAATTCACCCTCTGGCTTTATGCTTAAGGCAGGACTAGAACTCCCTCTAGTGCCTTAACCACTAGACTATCTGCCAAATTCCCTTGGCTTTGCCTTTATCACATTCCAGCCCATGAATGAGACAGGCAGAAATAATATTTAGCTCTGCTCTGCTCTAAAATAGTTGTCTATTAAGCCAGCAGTGACCCATGACGATGTAATAGTGAGTATATTCTGACACACTTTACTTTGGCTCTGGGCAATTTCCTCTGCTCCATTTTTTTTTAATTCTCCAGAGAGAATTAAAATTAATTTTATAGTTTTGAAAGACTATAAAACTTACTATTGAAACCACCTGTCATTTGATTGATGAGGTGAGTTGTCCAGTAAAACAAGAGAGACTGCACTGGGCAGCTCTGATAATCAGCCACCAGGTGCGCCTACTTCGATAGCAGAAACAAGCTCATCCAGAAGCTAATTGCCAGAGTTGCATGAAAGGTGGGAGGTTGGCTGTTTGATAAACTTGTTTTGAGGCAGGCTGAGCCCTCTTAAAAAAAAATCAAGCCTATGGTCAAGCCTGCTGCCCTGCTTATTGTCACACGGGGGAACTATCTAGTGCAAAACTAGAGAGTCTGTCCTACTTAACTGAGCAGTCCATTCATTCCACTGATCACCGTTTAATGGCTTCAGAAATACCAGATTTTAATAGATGGCTTAGCTTTCTAGGCATCTATCAGCCACCCATCTTAATATTTTAATTTTGTATATTTTTATATTGAAATATTCTGTCTGTCTTTCTGTGTGTATGTTTGTGTGTGAAAGAGGTGGGAGATGATTCAATTAATGGCTTTCCATTATTGCACAATTGGAATTAAGGCATTACCATTTGGCAGTAAAGTTGAACTGATACTATAGAGGCAGGATAGATATTGCCAATAGAGATATTTTATGCAAATTTAATCTGACAACTCAAGAATGGATAGATTGTACTAGTAATTTAACCAAGCCATGGAGGAAGGCACAATGTTAAGATGGGATGACTCATGATTTGTCTTGAAATAAGACACATTCACGTCCTCTAGTTGTTATGGGAAACAACCCAAAATACTCAAGGGGATTAAATTACCAATTTCCTCCAAGAAGACATCTTCATAATTGTTCATTTTTCCCACTGCATGAAAGCTTCTGTAGGTTGTCTAATATTAGGAAAAAACTGATATTCTGAGAGGATAACCCAGAGATTCATTGTGTAGCTCAGGCCCTCCATCCTACAGTAATCTTCAGACTCTGAACTGTATTGCAGTGAGTAATGACTTCATCATCATGGCAAAGTCGTTTGTTTACAGGCATGTTGAGCCGGAGAATGTGACTCACTGAGGAATTGTTAAATACTGTCCCAGCAAATAGTACTATGTGGTTGGATGAATACACCCATTCTAACTATGGGCTGAAACAATCTAGCAGTTTTGTAATCTTCCCCACCCATCCCTGGGGCATTTAGGGAATTTTTTAAATTTTTATTTCAAATGCTATATTAGTAAGCTACTGGAAAAAAGAATGAAAGCTTGGGAACAAACAGTTCTGCCAGATGTTTAACTTCCTGATTAAAAAAATAGAATTATTGGTATCATTAATGTAGATTCTACTGTCCCCTAGTGAAAAAAATATGAATTCCGCACATAATAGTGAAATCAGTACTATCCATTATATGTAGTAAATGTAGCCAGAATTCTCTGTAGAACTTGATAAATTACTTTGTGGTTTTATCTGCTAAAGGTTTATAATTTGTCTCTATGTAAAGTGGAAATACAATTGAAATCCATTTAATGTATGGATATATTGAAATTTGAAATATAATCTAACTAGAAGCAATAATTTTGAATAAAAAAGTACTCTAAAATTTAATAGTGTCTTTGGTCTTCTTTTAAACTTATCTTTGGTCTTGGGTTTCTCATCAGAATAAGGGATATAAAAAGTACATTCTTTATGTCTGTCCTATAAATTATTTATTTTTAATAGCCTTCCTTAGAGAAGCTGTAGGTTACATGTTCTTTTTAGTTGTTTGTGGGGGAGTTGGGACAAAAAATTTATCTGATGGGTCTCCTTCTCTGTCAGTAGGCCCTGGTGGATTTAACCAGACTGTGATGGCAATGTTTCAGCAGAATGGGCCTTTTTAAAAAAATTCCAGTCAATGTCCTAGACCAGGGGTAGGCAACCTTGGCTCTTTTATAACTTGTGGACTTCAACTCCCAGAATTCCTGAGCCAGCATGGAATTCTGGGAGTTGAAGTCCACGAGTCATAAAAGCCAAGGTTGCCTACCCATGTCCTAGACTAAGCAAAAATTGCCATTAAGGCATTAATGGGAACTATTTTACAGTATTGGCTGTATCACTACTATCTGGTGCTGCTTAAAGTACTAAGCAGTTGCTCACAGATACCAATTGCTGTTGCCAACATTTGAGTGGGAGGAGTAAGGGAAGTAACATTGCAGAAAAATGTTAACCCAATCTTCCCCAGTGTAGTGTCCTCTGTATGTATAGGTCTACAGTTGCTATAGTTATGGGAGCTTTTAAATAAACATTTAAATAAGGGATGATTTAGCCATAAATCTTTATCTACTTGGATCCTAAACAAATACACTTTCTGAATAAATGCAGAATTTTTAATTTTGAATCTCCAATCTTAAACTTGGAGTTTAATTTTATTTATTTTTTTCTAAATAATTTCCCATTGTCTTTTTCCCCCTGTAGTTTCTCCTGATTTTCCATAAAGCTGCTGCTGGGGAACTTGAAGAAGACAGTGGATTGATGGCTTTAGCAAAGCTCTCTGAAATAGATGTGGCTCTTGAAGGAGTAAAAGGAGCCAAAACTTTTTTTGAAGCAAAGGTAAAAATATGTGGAAGGTGTCACCACAAATGGTTAAATGTGGTAGAAAATAATGACACAAAATGAATTTTATTTTATTATTTAACTTATTTAAATAAAATCAAATATTTGTCCTGACCTTGGAATGTGGCTGTTGTAATGCTACTCACAAATGTAGGGCATTTTTTTTCTCTGCAAAAGCTGCATACCTCTATAATGAGATACTGAATACAGTGTGTTTTATAATTGTGACAATGGTAATAACAATATTACTATTTTATACCTGAATTTTAGGTTCAAGCTTTGTCTTCAGGAAGCAAGTTTGAAGCAGAAATAAAAGCAGAACAAGATGAGCGAAAACGTGAGGAAGAGGAAAGACGGCATCGCAGAGCGGCCTTCCGAGAACTCAAGTCAGCATTCAGTCAGTAGTGGAAACAGTCTGTCACCAGAAATTGGTGTACATTCTTACAAGCTTTGTCTGTGATTAGACATTTACCTAAATGGAAACAGAAGTGATTTGATGCCTCTTTTTCTTTTCCTTTTTGAAGCTCCTGTTTAGGTGCTGGAGGATGTGCCACCAATGGTAGCATTCAGAAATTTGCAAATGCTAGATGTAATTCCAGTAGGCCTTATACTTTAATAATAATTGCTTAGAAGAATTAAATGTCCTAATAATAAAGTCCTATTAGCAGATGCTGAAACTCCTCATAAACAAATTGAATACTGATAATTTCATTTTTGTCATTCTAAACAATCCTGCTTCAATAGTTATATTCTTCAGAATTTCTTTTTATATAATGTTTGGCTCTGTTTTACTTTCATAAAAAGAAATTGCTTCTCAGATAAGCTGGAATGCTCTAATTCCAAGTGCTCTGTATATTAAAAAATGAGCTCCTGATGGTGGTACTGGGGAGGATGGATAAAGAAAATTTCTAGTTATTAGATTTTCGCTGCGATCCAAAAATATTCTTATCTGAATGACAGTTATATTTTTTCATTCTGCTGATTCAACTTCTCCCCAAAGTTAGATTTAAATACCCCTCAGTTTTTCCATGACAGTCATGAGAAAATGTTTAAGAGACACTAGAGGCTACATCTGGAAAGAGGAAACAGGAAATTCATTCTGCACAAGTGAAATTCCATGAAATTCCATTTCTGAATCTAAGCTGCTATTTAAGAGTCCTGAATACATATCAAGGATACAACATTCATCATTCAATTTTTTTCTATTTTCTCTGTAACAAAGCAAGAACAGTTCTGATCTTAGGTCTTCTGCCTTAGTTCTGTACTTTTGTGGTCACATTCTTTTATATGATTTGCATGGGACCAGAACCTTTTTTTTCCTTTTTCTGTGTATTTTAGTCATCGAGTTTTAACAAGTAACGAAATTTCTATCAATAAGAGATTAAGGGAGCAGTATAGTTTAGGGCACATTAGTTTTTCACTCTGTAAATCTTCATGCTACTTGTGGATCCTTATTAAGAATTAAACTCCTTTTTGCAGAGTTACCACTTTCATAAGATGTTGAAATTATTTGCCAGTTCCAACAATTTGTTTGCAAGAAAAACTAGATTTCAAAGCAGAACCTGTAATATAGTTCAACAAGCTTGTATTGTATACAGAATTTACATGTGTATATGTCTACATACATAAAGAAAAATGCTTGCTGCTTTACTAATCTTGTCATCAAATTGCAAACAAATATATTATCTATTTCTTTGTTTTCACATTTAGCTTTTTACACTGTAATACTAAACTGTGAGTGCAGAATAAAAAAAGCCGCCTGTTGAATATATAATAGTAGGTAAAAGAATTGCTAGTAGTTAAAACTATATTTGCAAATCCACGGATTATATTTGATAAACATTGCATGCTTTAGCTAAAATGTTTATAATAAATGTTTTTGTACCTCACAAAGTTTGATTTTTTTGTGTTACCTGTGTAAATAAAACTTAAAAAACTGGTAGTGACTAAATTTGAAATCCTGTATCAATATAAAGGTTTCATCCTTTAGCGAAAATGGGTTTACGTTTATGATCTGAAAAATATGAATCGATAATTATTGTCAATATCAAAACTAAAGTATATTTGTGGAACTCCCATTAACTGTTGTTTTGTCAATAACATAGGATTATTGCTATGATCACATGAATATATCTGGTTTGAACTCCAGAAAGGATATTCCTTAATACTCATGAGCCCAACACTGAACTATTCTCATTTGCTTTTGATGTATTCTGTCATTTAGTATTTGACTGTAGTGTCAGCTATTTCCACTGTTTATAAAATTACTTTGACGTGATCTGAAAGAGTATGCACTAGTACAAGCATGCTGAAGCTTCTGTTTAATGAGTTTCTAACTAGCCTTCTTGATTTGGTTAACTCAGAGGCAACAAGCATCACAACTTCAGAGATCCCTTTCTAGAAAGCTAACAAAGAGTTTATGGGTTTTTTTGGAAATCCTTTTTTTAAAGTTGGTGATAGGTCCTTGTTTACTGAAAGTGCCTTTGAGAAAACCAAGACAGGAAGGCAGCCTGAAGAAATATAAATGGCAAATTACAGCACATTTCATTGAAAGATGCTTAAACTGCTTTTCTTTGAGCTCCACCTAGTGCAGTGGTTCTCAACCTTCCTAATGCCGTGACCCTTTAATACAGTTCCTCATGTTGTGGTGACCCACAACCATAAAATTATTTTTGTTGCTACTTCATAACTAATTTTGCTACTATTATGAATCGTAATGTAAATATCTGATATGTAGGGTGTATTTTCATTGTTATGAATTGAACATAATTAAAGCATAGTGATTAATCACAAAAACAATATAGCAATGCTCGCTGGAGAAGCTTGCTCCTCCTTGTTAAAAAATGTTGGAAGGGAGGGAAGGGGAAGGAAGGAAGATTGAAGGGGGAAAGGAAGGAGATGGAGAATGAAGGTGATTGAAGGGGAAAGGAAGGAAGGAAGGAGGAAGATTGAAGGGGAAGGGATGGAGATGGAAGGAAGGAAGATTGAAGGGGAAAGGAAGGAGATTGAAGGGGAAAGAAAAGGAAGATTGAAGGGGAAAGGAAGGAGAGGAAGGAAGGAAAGGAAGGAAGGAAGGAAGGAGATTGAAGGGGAAAGGAAGGAGGTGGAGAAGGAAGATTGAAGGAGGAAGGAAGGAAGGAAGATTGAAGGGGAAAGGAAGGAGATGGAGAAGGAAGGAGATTGAAGGGGGGAGGCGCTGCCAGGGATGCACAAGAAGCTCTGCACAATTGCCCGGGGAGGGGGAAGGCTCTGGCAGAGAGCCTGGTGGAGAGCCAAGCGGCGGCACATCCGGGGCCTCGGAAGCTGCATGGAGGATCCGCGCACCTTGGAACCATCGGCTGCCCTCTCACACCCACCAACCTGAAGCCCCCCATCCTCATCCTGGCACCTCTTGCCTTCTCCCAGCTTCCCCCCCCAGGACCTGCCCACCCCTCCAGCCTCCTGAGCACCATCGCAGCGGCGGGGTCGTGGGAGCCCCTTTCTACGCTGCGCAGCCCATCACACGTGAGAGGGCGCAGCCGGAGCACGAGCTCCCACTCAGAAGGCGCCGCTTCTCCCCTCCCGGCCGGCTGGCCTCCGACACACATGCGGGCATTGCTGCCCCCTCACCCTCTTCCCTGCCCCCTGGCCACTTCCGAGGCCCAGCAAGCCGGGAAGGAGCTGCTCCTGCCTGGCAGCCCCACGGCCATGCCGGGCTCCAGAGGGCCGAGGCGGCCTCCGACGGCGAGGGAGGCTGGCTGGGTGGTGTGGGGGAGGCTCCCGTGCGGCGCGGAGGGTGGCCGGGCAGAGCACGGCTGGGCAACCAGGAGGCGTGGAGACTGGCTCAGCACTGCAGCTCAGCTCAGCTGGCAGCGGCGGCAGCAGTGGAGCAGCCCAGCGGCAGCACCAGTAGCAGCCAAGACCCGGCTCGGCTCGGACCAGCCGCTGAGCCAGCCCAGGGTGGCGTTGGGGGCGCATGCAATGGCACTGCGGCGGCAGGAGCAGGCACTGTCGGAGAAGGGCGCCCTGGAGGCGGAGGAGCTGGCGGAGGAGGAGAGCGATGGCCAGATAGAGGAGCGGTGTCTCGGTTTCTAAGACCATCGGAAATATGTGTTTTCCAATGGTCTTAGGCCACCTGTGAAAGTGTCATTCGACCCCCAAAAGGGTCGTGACCCACAGGTTGAGAACCGCTGACCTAGTGGATTATTTCTGTACTCCGTGAATGGCAAGTATTATTCTATGTAGAAATTTGTCATAAATACCAGTCAATAGATGGAATGGAAGGAACAATTACAGCCAATGAAATTTATCTTTGTCTTTGCAACTATATTTTACTTTTGCTGAAACTTTAAATAGGGATTCAAATTTTCTTCTACTTCACCACGCAACTATTTATTTACAGATTTTGTGTCCAATTGCAGAAGCAATATTGCTGCATGGTTAACAAAAAAACTGTTTAAATCTTATTCTACCTTGTGCTCGTTTTTCTGATTGTTTAATTTTTTTTGTTTAAGTAAAATATTTACACAATTATATTTTTCAGCAGTTAATTTTAGTCATTTAGGGAGGTGTTGTAAGGTGGCAGTGGAGAAGAGGGAAATAGATTGGTTGCTACTGGCATGCATCAGTGATACAATACTTCTTGGAAATTGAGCTTTGAATGTCTAAGTTCTTACCATTTTAAGTACCATGCATAATGAAGGAAGAAGAGAAATTTAAGGCGAGAAAAAATTGTTTAGCAGCGGATAGAAGGAGCCCTGATATTTATATTCAACTTTATTTAATTTTATCCCACCTTTACTACTTTATAAATAACTCCAGGCAGTGAACATGCCTATTCTCCAGCATGATGTCAGAAGAATCCACCAATGGGTTGTTTCAGTCCTCCTGCCCAATCAGACCAAGTTGTCAAGTTGTCACGCCTCCTCATTATCTGGGGACCTCCCAGTTTTCTTCTTGGTCTTCGCCCATACAGACGTGATTTCTTGACTCTCTCTACGTTGGAGCAGGTCTGATAGAAAATTTACTCATTGGTGGATTCTTTAAAAGAGTTTAGCAGCTTAGTGAGAGTTTTGTTTCCCCTCTGTAAGGATTTGATGCATTCCCCTCCTCAGGGTTAGGTTAAAACTTTCCAAGGAAAGGGGGGGGGGTTCACTTCCCCAGATTCAGTATCCTGCTGAATCAGCAAAGAAACCTTACCCTACGCAGTAGGGGGGAGAGGTTTAACTTGTACGCATTTCAAAGGTGTTGTTGAAAGATCTCAGTTTCACGTGCGCAGTTCCTTTCCTTACTGCTTTCATTTTCGCAGCCTCGTGGCTTCTCCCTGGCCGGGCTCGGCTAGGTACTCTTAGCAGCCACCATTTGAATTTCAAAAGGCCTAATCTCACTTCTAAACACTTTATTATTGCTGCAACAAGGGAAAGCCCAACGGTGGCCTTACAATCACTTAAAGCCACTGCAGAAGCATTAGGAGTCTCGTGGGGCAGCGGTAAAGCCTTTTGCGCCTAACAGCTGTTAGGCACAATCCCCTGCTTCACGCACTGGGCCAATTAGCAGATTCCAATTAACCTCATTTGTGGCAGTCACTGGTCCCTTGCACTGCAGTATTAATTCTATCCCTCACACCCCCCCTTCTTTACCCCCCTCCCTCCTGTTATTCCCTCCAAGGGAACGTTCACAGAGCCCGCCATTTGGAGGCTCAATCCCCCTGGCAGTTGCCATTTTGAATTTAATAAATAAATAAACAAATAAATAAAATAAAATACAATAAAAAAATCTAAATTGAATGCAATAATGGGGGTGAACTACAAATGTTAATTGAATTAAACGAGATTGATTAACAAAATTGCTGACTCCTTCATCTGAGTCTTAGTTTCAGACCATCACCTGATCTAGACACCTGTGAGCAAGAGTGTGGTACCAACAGCAGCTCTGGTTCTTCAGCCTGGTCGCCATGTTGCCTGTCTGCCTTTCTGCATCTGGTGGCTGTTCCAGCATCCTGACCATCGCCACTACTGTGGGACACGTGTGATTCTTCTCCACCCAATCCACGTAGGTCAGTCCCCCGTGGGGGCCTCTGATGTCCCTTGCAGAACGAATCAGGCCAAAGGCAACTTTGGGTTGATTTCGATGGAAATGGCAGACCCTTTCTGAGTCATGTTCCTTGGACATGGACGTCATTCCCGCCTCAGCTGACACCCGAGCCTCCATCAGGTAAGACAAGATCCAAGTCTAAGCATGGCAGGAAAGCTGGCGCGGCGAGCGACAAACTGGCTGAACGCACCCACAGAGCCCTGGAGAAGCAATTCTCCCAGGCCCAACGCTTGTCTGCTGAAGGAGGTCTCACATTGCCGACCTCCATACCACTGGACAGGGGAGAGCCTCAACCATCCACATCCAGTGTATGGTCGCCGGAGATGGGGTATCAACAGGTCCCAACTCGGACTCTTGGTCAGGTAGGCCCACCCGTGTTTGGGGAGAACTTTCCCTTGCCAGGTTCATCTGCAGCACCCACTGCTGCCAGCACACCACCTGCTGCAGGATTAAGGCTTCCACTAGAGCAGTCCATCTCCGACAAGCTCCAAATGTGGATATCACAGGCAGTGTGCCAAGCCATGGCATCAGCGAGTCATCAACAAGCCCCCTCCGTTCCAGGACCATCCTCTTCTTCGGCACCAACAACTGCCGCAAGGCCTCCACTGGATCAATCAGGTATGGTCTCTCCCTCCCAATCCCCTGATTCGGACCTGGATGTTTCAGATTACGCGGGAGGCAAGGACGGTTGGTCGGATTGCGAGGAACCATCTTACGAATCCCAACCTATGGCGGAGATTTTTAATGCTTCGCTATTTCCAGCTTTGTTACGCAGAGCGTGCAAGGCAAGTAAGCTTTCCCCTCAGTCGGTACCAACCCCTCAGCCTTCCTCCGATCAGGAAACCAATCCTTTGTTTGCTGTGTCTGTAGACACGCACCTCCATATCCCTTGTCCACAGTTGTTCTTCCAAAATGTGCAGGATCAGTGGGAATCACCAGCAGCCCAGCCGTCACAGAGCGTGTCTGAGCGCAAAATGGTAGACATGCCTAAGGCATTCGGAGACCTACTAGAGGTCCCAAAAGTGGATGAATCGCTGGCACCGCTATTCTCCACTGCCAGCCTTCCAGCTGATGTATCCGACGCCCTTAAGGCAGAGGATAAAAAATCTGAAATGGCCTTATGCAAAGCGCACTTGGCATCTGCCTGGGCTGTGAAGGCAGCGACGGCCACTTTCTTCTTTGCAAGAATCTCTATCACCTGGCTGCGTCAGTTGCAGGATAGAATCCCACGAGGAAACTAGAATGCATCAGGACCTAACAAAAACACTTGCCACATCCGAATACATGGCCGATGCCTCTCTGTATTCAGCCAAACATTCAGCCCGGGCTATGGCTTCCAACATGGTGGCTAGGAGACTCCTGTGGCTAAAGAGTTGGAGAGCCGAAAGTAAGCATAAGTGGCGTGCGGCCACAGCCCCTTTCAAAAGTGGCAAATTATTTGGGGATGCACTAACGCCGTACTTAGTTGAAAATAAACAGAAACAAAAGGTGATCTCCCACGTGGCAAAGAGGTCCACAATATGGTTCACTCCTTACAGTCGCCGGCAGCCCTTTCGGGCAGGGACAGCAACAGAGTCGGCACAACCGTACCGACTGGTCCCTCCCAAACAGGAGTGCTCACTGGACAGGACAGGTTATAGAGACAGGTCCAGGTACCAGCCACAACCCAAACATTCCTTTCGTGGCCGAGGGGATCGGTCCTTCCGCCGAGGCAAATGACTCGGAGGGAAATCCCCCCATTCGTGGCAGGCTCACTCACTTTACTCGCCAGTGGGAAAACATGACCACAGACTCCTGGGTGTTGCGTACCATAAGGGAAGGCCTGTCTCTGGAGTTCAAATCCGTTCCATTCAATCACTTTGTGTCTTGCCCAGCCATGAGAAACCCAGTAAAGAGGGGACTCATGGAGGATGCTATACAGCATCTACTAGCCATCAAGGCGATAGAGGAGGTTCCCCCAAGCCAGGCAGGGCAGGGATATTACTCAATCCTGTTTGTAGTCCCAAAGTCTTCAGGGGGATGGAGGGCAATCCTCGATCTCAAGGGATTGAATCTTCACCTTCATTACAAACGGTTCAGAATGCAAACACTGCACTCCATCCTAACCAGTATCAGGTGGGGAGATTTATTAACATCCATAGATCTGAAGGAGGCATACCTCCACATCCCTATTCTCCCAGCTCATTGCAGGTACTTAAGATTCTGCTATCTTAACCGCCATTTTCAGTACAGAGCCCTTCCTTTCGGCCTCTCTTCAGCCCCCAGGGTCTTTACCAAAATCCTGGCAGTGTTGGCGGCTCACTTGCGGCTGGTCCCAGTCAGGGTCCAGTGCTACCTGGACGATATCCTGATCCAGTCCCCGTCAGTCTCAGCCACCCATTCGGATTTGACCCTCACTATACAGACTCTTCAGGTCCACGGCTTCCTGATCAACTTCAAAAAGAGCCAGATGAATCCATCTACCCGTCTGCTTCACCTGGGAGCAGTAATAGACATGGAATCATGTCATGTGTACCTGTCAGAGGAGAAACGCAGGAGCATCAGGGACTTGGCTCACAAAGTACGCAGGGACAGAACCGTGGCATTAGCCATGCTTTCTCAGCTCCTGGGCAAACAGATCTCATGTATAGCAATCGTGCCGTGGGCTCGGCTACATACCCGGGAGCTTCAGTGGTTACTTCTCCCATACCAAAGACAGCATACCAGTACGTCCAACAGATGGGTTCGGGTTCCCCATCAAGTACGGTTTTCCCTTGGCTGGTGGACTTCATCGGCCGTCAGCAAAGGGACCCTGTTCAAAGAACCCAACCGCCTTCAGGTGACCACGGACGCCAGTCTCTTCGGCTGGGGGGCTCACCTCCAATCTCGGATAGCTCAGGGTCGGTGGTCGCAAGCAGATCTCAAACACAACATAAATTGGTTGGAGCTCAGAGCGATTTATCTAGCTCTTCAAAAATTCCACACAGAAGTCAGGGACCAGCATGTACTGATTCGAACAGACAACGTGGCTGCAAAGGCCCATGTGAACCAGCAGGGGGGCACACGGTCAAAATCCCTCATGACAGAAGCCCGAGCATTGGGCGCCTGGGCAGAGAAACACCTGCTCTCCATCAGAGCCGAACACATTTCGGGGGAGGCAAATCGACAGGCAGATTTCCTCTGCAGGTTGACAATAGATCATTCGGAGTGGATGCTTCTCCAGATATCTTCAGGGAGATATCAGCCAAATTCGGCAGTCCGATCATGGTCCTGTTTGCCGCCCCGGAGAACGCTCAGTTTCCCAGATTCCTCTCCCGGTTCCCTTCTCAGGGAGCAGAGGGAACAGACGCGCTTCGCAGCAGGTGGCCAAAAGGCCTATTGTATGCCTTCCCCCCATTGCCTCTACTTCCTGCAGCAATCAGGAAGCTTCTGGAGGAACAAGCGGAGGTGATCTTCATCGCCCCTTACTGGCCCAGGAGACCATGGTTCGCGGATCTGGTGAGTCTTTCATTTTCAGCTCCATGGAGGATTCCGGACAGCCAAATAAGGCTGATACAGGGAGATCTACAACATCCAGATCCACAATGGCTTCAACTGACCACCTGGCACTTGAACACTGCACCCTAACCAGGGAATCTTACTCAGCGGAGGTGATTGCTATGATACAGGTAGCCAGGAGACCGGCAACGAACCGGCTTTATGACCGTATGTGGAAGCATTTCTGTCAATGGTGTGACAAGAAACACGTAAGTCACAGGTGACGATTCCCAGGGTTCTGGAATATTTAATGGAGGGCATCAACAAGGGGTTGGCACCCAAAACTTTGCGCAGACAGTTAGCAGCCCTGTCCTCAATTTTGTCATGGGACTCCTCAGGCTCCTTATCAAGACATCCAGCCATTCGGGCTTTTCTTAAAGGGGTCTCAAATACCAGACCGCCTGTAATTCACAGGTATCCACCTACCCCGAGTGCTTCAAGCTCTAACATCTTCTCCTTCTGAACCACTCAAAACGTGCTCATTACGACATTTGTCATTCAAGGTCTCCTTTCTCATTGCCATTACCTCGGCCAGGCGCATTTCAGAGTTAGCAGCCTTGTCGGTTAGAAAAGACCTATGTACGTTCCACGAGGATAGGGTAGTTCTCAGGCTTGACCCTTCATTTATTCCAAAGGTTAACAGGGGTTTCCATAGGGCACATGAGGTTATCCTCCAAAATTTTTGCTCTCACCCGTCACATGAATTAGAACAACGCTGGCACACTTTGGATGTAAGGAGGGCCTTGCGATGTTATATCAAGTGCACTAAGCCCTTCCGTAAGTCGGAAACCCTATTTGTGTCCTTTCAGCCTTCGTCTATGGGGCAAAAAGTTTCAGCTTCCACCATAGGGAGGTGGATAAGGGCCTGTATTTCAAGCGCTTATGTCTCTCTGGCCTTACCAGTTCCTCCTCATGTGACGGCTCACTCTACCCACAGTGCTGCTACAACTGCGGCGTGGGCAACACAGGCGTCCATTGAGGACATATGCAGGGCGGCGACATGGTCGTTGCCATCTCCATTCATTAGACATTACCGTTTAGACAAGTTTGCTTCGGCTGAGGCCGCCTTTGGTAGACGTATCCTACAACAAGTAGTCACACCATCTGGGGCCCCCGCCCCTACTGACTCCCACCCTTAGGGACTCGAGAAGCTTTGGTATGTCCCATTGGTGGATTCTTCTGACATCATGCTGGAGAATGAGCATTGGCTTACCTGAACGCCTTTTCTCAGCATGATGAAGAAGAATCCACGCCCTCCCTAAGTAGAAGTCAGTCAGGTCCAGGTGGGATGATTGTTCTGTTAGTTATCGTTACTACCTGCTTGAGAGTCATCACGTCGTACTGTTGTCAATGGCTTCACCCATCGATGAAAACTGGGAGGTCCCCAGATAATGAGGAGGCGTGACAACTTGACAATTTGGTCTGATTGGGCAGGAGGACTGAAACAACCCATTGGTGGATTCTTCTTCATCATGCTGAGAAAAGACGTTCAGGTAAGCCAACGCTCAATTGCTTCCTCCTCCTCCTATTTTCCCCACAATAATAATCCTGTGAGATAAGTTGGGCTGAGAAAGTGCAAGTAGCCTAAAGTCATCCAGCCAGCTTTCATGTCTAAGGGGAGAATAGCACTCATAGTCACCTGGTTTCTGGACAGCACCTTAACCACTACATCATACCGTTATTTATAATTATTTATATAATAGCCATATGAGAGCTGAAAGATAGTTAAGTGTAGCACCTAAGAGGCTGAACTAAGGTCAGGGAGCCTCAGGTTTAATTCTGTCACAAAAGTTCACTGATAACTTTGGGCTAGTCACACATTCTCAGTCCATCCTCAAATGTTGTTAAAAATGGGAGAAGGAATGTTGTGTTTATCCTCAGAGATCCTGGAGGAAAGAAGATACAAACATTTAACAATTTTTGACAGCCAATGTAATGTAGTCATTCAGGAACTGGATTGGCATCAGAACACTAGGTTCAACTGCAGCTACGGAAAGTTAGTGTTTGGTACCCTGCCAATCTCATAGGGTTGTTGCTGTAGGGCAGGGGTGTCAAACTTGCAACATCACATGACATGTCATGACGTATCATGACTTTTTCCTCATTGCCGGCAATGGGGTGGACGCGGTTTTGATGTGACACATCCAGCCCATGGGCTGGCAGTTTGACACCCCTGCTGTAGGGGAAAATGGGAAAAGAAAATGGTATACGTGCTGCTTTGAGCTCCTAAAAACCATGAATAATATAAATATCCATATAAATGGCAAATACTTTTTAAAGAATGGTTGGTCTCATTTCTGATCTTTAAAAATTTAATACACTTATCACTGTAAAAAAAGCCTATATCGAAAATGAAGAATACCATCCTTACCAAATTGCGTCTGTCTATGCATTTCAAATTAAATGAAAGACATGCTATTGATAGATCAAAGAGAGAAAAAGAACACAAATCTTAAAATACAAGTAACATTTAGTTCCTGTTACCAGCTGGGATTGATACTTTATTTGCAATATATTAGGCAGAATCTGATTGCATTTAATTAAAACTCTTGCATTATTTAGACTAGATGACTGCAATGTATCCTTTAGATCAGGAGTGTCAAACTGCCGGCCCGCGGGCTGGTTGCATCATACGGAACCCGCGCCCACCCCAGCTCCAGCAATGCAAAAAGTCACAATACGTTGCGACACATCATGTAACGTGGCGAGTTTGACACCCGTGCTTTAGAGATTGCTTTGTTCATTTATTTAGTTGGGTTTATAGGTAATCCTTGATTTACAACCACAACCGAGCCCAAAAATTCCATTGCTAAGTAGAGCTCTAATCCCGGTTAGTATCTGTAAAGAAGGAGCAACTTGGGGAAATGACAGGAAAAAGTAAGATACAATGGGCAAATTGGGTGTAACCAGGTGTGGGAACTTTTGAGTTCCTGACTCCATCTGTTCTGAAATAAAATTATAGGCTGTTCTTGCTTGAAGACAGAAACTAAGCAAGAAGAACTAGATAGAAATTTTACTGGAATGGATGACCAACATTCCGGTTGAACCTTGTAATTTGCAACTGCCATGTATGATTATCCAATTACGGAACTGTTTCGGAACTATCTAATGGTCTTTGCTCTTGGAATCTGCCTTTTGCAATAAAATAAATATAAGACCTACGTAGTGTGCTGTGTTAGGAATCCTTTGCTATGTGTTGTTACATGTTGAAAACTTATATCCATTAAGTTTACGATGAAAATTAAATCCAAATGCAACGTAATGAAATTCAGAAAATACCAGACATACATGACTTTCGTTTTTGGCAGCCTGATACTGAAGAAATAAAAAAACATACGGATCTAAAAAACGTGACAGATCAAGGCATTTCCTCTTCGGGCGAAGGAATTCTTCATTATGATCACATCGCTAAACCACAGTCGGCTTTCTTGGTTTGACGAAGTGTATTAGCTGAGCCCAGGCGCTATGAACATAAGAGATCGCTTATAGTTTAGGATTTTGGAGAGCGCGGCTGTGTCGTAAAGAAGAGTAAAATAGTGATGGTAAAGAGATTATTTTAATGTTGAATTTAATTACAGCAGCAAGGTTGCTGATTGGGCAATATTGGAAGAAGGATCTCTTGCCTACTTTAGAAGAATGGTTTCTTAAAGTTTCTTATTTTTCTGAAATGGCAAAAATTTCGGCATATCTGAAAGACCAATGGCAAGAGAGATATATTTTGGTGTGGAAAAGATGGGTGAATTTTATACAGAATAAATATATTAGAAAGTATTATCTAGCTTTTGAATAATGTATATCTAAGGGTAAGCTTTTGAATAACTTACGCTTAAGGATGGTAATTTTTGTTTTTATGTATTGGAGTTAAAGTGTTTAAAATTTTGCTTTTTGGATGTATGTATAATTGTTTGATGTTTATTTAAGTTCTATGTTTTTTGTTGTTTTTAACCCTGTATTCAGCTCTGGGAAGTAGGGGGGAGGGGGTTGGGAGGGGGGGAGTATTTTATTGTAAAATTTTATAAACTTTCAATAAAAAAAAAGAAGAGTAAAACAAAGGTGAAAAAGAAAGGCGGGCAAACTAGCGCCGCATTCCAAGACTCGCTCTTCCGTATTCCGCGAACAGCTTCCTCTTACCGAAAGAGGGCGGGGCCACGGCACTGAGGTCACATGACCTTGCGTGATAGCGCGGTAGCCATCTTGTGTTGTTGGTGCTGAGGTTTGGGTTTGGATCCGAGAAACTCTCCGTCCGCGACCTCAGGTAAACCGACTGTTAGGAGGCTTGTCTCTTCTCTTTCAGACGCGACTTCTTGCTGAGATTCCAGTTTTCTCTCCTTGTCTGTGTTCGACACATTGCCATGTATTTTTTGGCCTGAACACACCTAGGCCTTTCGCTGAGCACCGGGTTCCCATATGTCTCCTATCCGGGGAAGCGCCCGGAGACGGGCGAAATGGGCTTGAGACTGGCGTTGGGGTTTATTAGCTACGGCATGAGTTACTAGATAGTTTGCAGGGTCCGGGTGAGCGAAACAAAGCTTCGGTAAGGTGAAGGCTCACTTGGCTCTGACAGATCACCAAGCGGATAGGGGCTTCTCTCTCTCCATGCGGCATATTGATAACGTTTCGGGCTGGGTGGATGATACAGGGCTCTGCATTCAGAGGAGCGTGTGTATATTCCCAGTTGCCGTATATCCTCTCTTTTAACTCGTAACACAGTTGTGCTATTTTCTTCAGTAAGGGATTGGGTCTTTTTTTTTTTTTTTTAGGCAAACAGCTCTTAATTTTCCAAGTACACATTTTACCAAGTCCAAGAAGGAGAAACCGTTGACCAATTTGTCGAGCGTAAGAATGGCGTTTAATATCTGAGTTAGGTAGTAGGGTGTACTGTAAATGGATGATTGTGTAGTTTTTAATACTGCACTAGCCTAGGCATTATAGAGAAACTGATAATGCTTGGTAACTCCCACCATTCAATGATCAGAATACAGCTCAGAAGAATGACAGGCAATTGTGCTTAATCCTGTACACAGATGTTGGAAATATAAATCATTTAAGCAAATAAAGATTGTATTGATGAATTCTCAAAAGGGGAAAACAGCTTGTAGTTGCTTATTTATATGTTTAATATATGTATTCTATCTAGAATTTTATGAACTTAATAGATATTGTGAAAGAACTAGAATAAATTCCATATGCCTATTTTCATAATACAATAGAAACTTCTTCCTGGCTTGTTTAGACTAAATTTGCCATACATTCTGCAAGAGATCAACTGGAAAATCATTCCCTTCAGTTAGGTACTATGCATCCAAACTAATGTAAAGTAGGCATAGATGTAGTTCACACATCATATTATCCCTATCCTAAACAAACTTTTAACTTGTGGGGTTTATACAAAATCATGTACTATAGCTTACAAATCCCAATGATTGGATTCACACAACACAATAAAAAAGTAAACTGTGTTTTGACTTAGTACAGTATGTGAGCCTAGTCAGCTGTGAATTGACAACAAGGTATAGGTGTAAAACCATCATAGGTTGAATAAATGCGAAGGCTATTGCCCAATTTTTAGATAGAAACCGGTAGATTTGAGTTATAGTCCCACCATAGGCATGAAAACTGGCTGGATGATTTTGGTATAGTCACACTGCCTGACAGGCCTGACTGCCTGACAGGCTTTTGTTAGGAAAATAGGAGTATCATGTATATTTTCTTCCTTCATTTACATAAAAAAATAATACAGGCAGATAAAATCTAATAAATGGCCCCCACTCTGTTGATTTTCCATAAGAAGGTAAAAACATGGTTTTGTCAGGAGGCCTGTGGAACATGAATGGAGTCACTAATTTGATTGTGTTGCTGCTGCTATGAGGGTGGGTGGGTTTAATGAGTTTTTATTACATGGCAGATTTTTAAAATTTTGAAAACTGCCAGGAGTCACTCATGTGTGAGTAATTTGTTTAATAAATAACCAAATAAATAATAGCAATTGATTTATTATCTTAATGAAATAGTAACTGCAATAATTATAACACACACTGAAGGAGCTTACAGAGAATATGCCACAAAGACTTAGCAGTACTGATTGCTGAAAGAAAATCCATCTTTGATTAAATAATGGTCAAGAATATGACATAGGCAAATGAATAATTTTGGAAGATAGGATATACAATATAATTTTGGGAAACAAAGTATGACAAAACTTGGTTGAACAGTTGAACTAGATAGTTTTTAAAACATTGAGTTCAAAAATCAGAACATTCTCGCTGGTAGTATTTCTGCAGTAAAGGAGAGTTGTGAAAATATTAGAAAATACATAAGGAACTAGTTCCCTTTGAATGTAAAGTATGTGAGATAAGTGCAAAGCTAGCTCTACTAATATCTGACATTTTTCTCACGTGGCAGTTGAACATGTGTGAAATATTTAGCTATATGGGGGGAGACTGTTAAACCACGGTGTAGTGTGTAGATATGTGAATGAACATTGTTATTTACTACTGTTGTAAGGGAAAGATTAGAAGTATTTCCATCTCTTTCGTTTATCACAGTTTGCTGTGTCATGATTTGGAATTGAGATGAGCTTTAACAGTAATATAGTTGAACTGAGCAAATTTAGAACCCATAGTTAGAAGTTGCATTTTAAATTGAATGGTGTGAACAAGACAGTTTCAGGGTTATTTTTAATATAATCCTGTTTAGATTGTATTATTTCATGCTCAATTTATTTAAAATATTTTTTTACCTTTGTTTCATAATCTTCAGTGTTAAAGGCTACAGCAGACTTTTGATGCTATAATCAATGATAGATAAGGAGCAAACCAGAAACAGAATATCTCAAACATATTAATAACAACCACAATAAGAATATAATGTAGAAGATGGCAATAATTGATTTACAGGCCAAAGGTCTCATGATAGAAAATGATCTCTAGAGCTTTCCTGAATGAGAGAAGGATAAGGGCCAAGCATACTTGCAAGGACATATTCCAAAGTGTGGTGGCTGAAAAGGCCTCTCTGTCCTAACCTATGCTTAAGTTCAAGGTGGACTTAACAGCGCCATCTTTAGACATTTAGGCAGAATCACATTTGGTACTGATATATCCCAGTACCATTCTAGGAACAAAACTTTAACCTTGTAATACTCAATAAATCTGAAGAAATGGATTTTTTGGGGGGGATTTGTATTATTTATCTAGAAGAGAATTTGAGTAGCGTGGTGGCTTAGTGCTGAGGACGCTTGCCTCCCATTTGGAAGGTTGAGAGTTCAATTCTAGGTAGCAGCAGATGTTTCTCTCCTAGCAACCAAAGAAAAAATATCTGCTGCAAACTTGTAGACATCAGGAAGGACATCCAGACAGTAAACGCTCAGCTTCATCCAGTCACCCCAACTTTACCCCAAATAGGAACTTTAACAATGGTGACGAACCTATGGTAAGGGTGCCAGAGGCAGCACTCAGAGCCCTCTCTGTGGGCACGCACACCGTCACCCCAGTCCTAGGCCTTCAGCTGGGTTTTATAAAACCTTTTCGCTTTAGGCCTCCACCGCCGTGTGCAAAAAAAAAAGGTTCAATCAATCAATTTCAATTTATGGGGAAAAAAAAGATCTCACAAAGTTTGATTGATTGAACTTTTTAGTCCCACCTAGTCTGCCGTTACCACTGCAGTCACGTCCACCCAATGGGCTACACCCACCCAGCACCCAATGATACATAAGTGGGTTTTGGGTTGCAGTTTGGGCACTCGGTTTCTAAAAGGTTCGCCATCTCTGGACTATAAGGTCGTAAAAAGGGAGGGTTTTTTTTTATCCTGAAGAGAATTTCAAAATTCTAAGAGTACTACAAGATCTATTCCGTTAAGCTAACATTACTTCTTTTCGCAATAATAATTAGATGTATATTCCATTTTTTTAACAAAAAATTCCTATGAACTTTGAAAACAGGAAAAATACAGATAATCCTCGACTTATGACAATAACTGAGCCCCAGATTTCTGTTGCTAAGTGAGACAGTTTGATGATGATGATGATGATAATAATAATAATAATAATAATTTTATTGTCACTTTGAATGTACACCAATTGGCATACATCAAAATGAAATTTCGTTGCATACAGCTCTCAAATATACACTCTCCGATATACATTCCTTGTTCGTATTGTTAAGTTGTTAAGTGAGTTTTGCCCCATTGCCCCATTTTATGATCTTTCTTGCCAAAGGTGTTAAGTCAGTTACTACAGTTGTTAAGTTAGTATCAGGGCTGTTAAGTGAATCTGGCTTCCCCACTGACTTTGTTTGTCAGAAAGTTGCAAAAAGTGATTGCATAAGCCCAGGACACTGCAGCCATCATAAATATGAGCTACTTGCCAAGTATCTGAATTTTGATTATGTGATCATGCGGATGCTGCAACAGTCGTAAATGTGAAAAATGGTCATAAGTCACTTTTTTCAGTGTGGTTGTAACTTTGAACCATCACTGAATGAACTGTTGTAAGTCAAGGACTACTTGTATAAAAAGAATGTTGTTGAAGAAATATAGACCTGTATTATGTTACATGCCAATGCTAGCTTTTTAAATTAGGTTCAGAAATAAACTGACAATATATTCACATGTAAACTTAGTTAAATACTTTTGTCATTCCATATAAATTGCTAGATTATAATATTACTAACTTTAGTAAATACTACTAACATTACTAAAGTATTGGATTGTTTGGACAGTGTTTAGTCTTCATGAACAATCCAATGTATCTTACTCATTGCAACTAACCTTCAGATTTCAAAAGCATGGCTAACCTTCAATTTGGAATAGTTGAAAGTAGGTTATTTTAGCCAAAACTTTCATCTGTTATTATTTTCTAGAAACCTGTTGTTGCTAGGTACTGCTTAATAGAACCTCCATGTAGTCACAGTTGTGGATTTTTGCAAGAATACATCAAGGTTTGTCTACAGCCGCCTCTATAAATTTGTTAATATCTTTTTGACTATATCCCCAAAATACTTCATTGGGATAAACAATATTCTTAGGTTTTTAATGAATACTGTTTCATACCAAGTAACATACTGCTGACTCCATAGTTTACTCATATATCTGCTTTATATAAAAATATAAATTACAATAATTGAATGTATTAATTACCATAATTTGGCATCGATGTCATTAAACATGCTTGAATCTGTTACAGAACTGCATACAAGCATGTCCATCTATGAATGTAAGCATTTAAAACAGTGGTTCTCAACCTTTTTAATGCCGCGATCCCCAACCGGTCGTAAGTCGAGGACTACTCAACCGGTCGTAAGTCGAGGACTACTCAACTGGTGCAGCACCGTTTGCAGAATGGGACATTTGGCGGGCTCAGCAGGGCAGAGACAGCCTGGACAATTCCTATTGTCTTTTGAAAGCCAATAGAATTAGACTCTATTCAAGAGAGTCTATTCTATTGGCTTTCAAAAGCCAATAGAATAAAAGGGAGTAGCACAGCTAAGGAAAAGGGAAAAAAATGGCAGACTACGTTGTTTGGCGACCCCCATGAAATGGTCGTTCGACCCCAAATGTCCCGACCCACAGGTTGAGAACCACTGATTTAAAAACTTCTCCCTTGTTCCTAAAATAATCAGTGTGATAAACTGTAATGACCTAACAAAGCCAGTGAGATGATTGGAAGGATTAATAGTCTTAACTATTAATGGTGCCTTGTAATATGACTCATCTTGAAATCCTTAAGACTGTTCATTCCTCAAACACTCATTCACTTTGGCTGGCTGATTTCTAAAAACTTGTATATACTCATCTGCGAGTGACGGGGCGCAAGGGCAGAATCTTGTCCCCGCTGCCCGGCTACCATGTCCTTGGCTGCACTGCTTCATGTGGGCCATGCCCAGGGGCGACTATCCTCCAGGGGGCTGCTAGTGAGGAGGGGCCCATGGGAGGAGGCGGAGCTGGGGAGACGTTGTGTGTGTCCACAGAGAGGGCTCCAAGTGCCGCCTCTGGCACCCATGCCATAGGTTCGCCACCACCGACCTAGAGCCTGAGCACTACCTGTACTTTCCCAGAGCCTTTGGTGGCTTTTTATTGGTTGCTTCCAAATTATAGTTCTCTATGTTATAAAAGATTAATTGCTTAATACAGTAATATTATACTGTATGATATCGTATCTTATATTGTCAAAAATTGTGGATGTATATGAAAATAAGTAAAATAAATAATAAAGTAATATGCTATTATGAATGGTAGTAATAGAAGAACTAGGGTTCTTTGTGAATGAATACAATCTTGAAAGAAAATGCTTTTAGATGACATGAATGAATGTGTGGGAAGAAGGTGAGAGTATGGGAAAAAATGGTTCACTTAACCGTGTTACGTAATAACTGCAGTGATTCATTTAACAACTTTGGCAAGAAAGGTCATTAAATGAGGCAAAACTCACCAACTATCTTGCTTAGCAATCAAAATATTGGGCTCAATTATGGTTTTGGAAATTTTGTGGCTCAAGTCGAGGACTATCATATTCCCTTACATAAAGATAAATGTAGCAAGGATGAATGCAAAAACTGAGGGGGGTTAGTATGTTAATCATGCCATGAAAATATTTGAGAAATGCTAATGAGCAAAATTTGGGAAGATTTGCAACATGATTTTTGCTTTTTATCAAGGCATTGAGAAATATCAATGTAATGTGAAAAATGTATTGCATGTTTAAATCAATTATGATAGTAAATAGGCTTGAAATAAGGTATGATTTGTGCAAATATAGAGTTGAAGGTTGGTTGCTGAGTGAGAGAGGTATGTGATGAAACGAAAGCATGCACAGGAATAAATAGAATGGCTCAACATTGAGCATGGAGTAAATCAAGTATATATGGATGTCCCCTTAGTAAGCCATGCATATAGGAATGAATATATAAGAGAGGTTTGTGGTAATATTAGAATTGTATTGGTTGGGGACTTGACTATGTATGTACTTTTCTATACAGTAGCATGTTGTTGGCTGAGAAGTCAATGTTTTAGGATAGGAGAGGAGAGGAGAGGAGAGGAGAAGGACAGGACAGGACAGGACAGGACAGGACCTAGGAGGTCTTCTAGTCTAGCCCTCTACTCAAGCAGGAGAACCTATACCATCTCAG
The DNA here is from genome assembly GCF_016545835.1 of Crotalus tigris. Classification (NCBI taxonomy): domain Eukaryota; kingdom Metazoa; phylum Chordata; class Lepidosauria; order Squamata; family Viperidae; genus Crotalus; species Crotalus tigris. The sequence continues at coordinate 376,643 of NW_024096796.1, forward strand.
ACAAGTGACCATCTAGTCTTTTCTTAAAAACCTCCAGGGGTGGAGTGCCCACGATTTCTGAAGGCAAGCTGTTCCACTAGTTAATTGTCTTCACTGTTAGGAAGTTTCTCTTTAATTCCAGATTGCTTCTCTCTTTGGTCAGTTACCAACCATTGTTTCTTGTCCTGCCCTCTGGTGCTTTGGAGAATAATTTGATGTCCTCTTCTTTGTGGCAGCCCCTCAAATACTGAAATACTGTTATCAGGTTACCCCTGTTTCTTTTTTTTCTTTAGGCTAGCTAAACCAAAGTCCTGCAGCCATTCTTCATATGTTTTAGTTTTCAGGCCTATGATCATTTTAGTTGCTTTTCTCTGAACTTTTTCCAAAGTCTCAACATCTTTTTTTATGGTATGGTGACCAAAATTGGTACTGATACTTCTCATGATCTTGATTCCACCCAGGATTGTATTAGCTTTTTTGGCTGCTGCTGCACACTGCTGGCTCATATTCAAAAGATCATCCACTAGAATATTAATACTAATATTAATAAAGTTGGAAGGGACCTTGGAGGTCAGGTAGGAAACCCTATACCATTTCAGACAAATGGCTGTCCAGTCTCTTAAAGATTTCCAATGTTGGAGCATTCATAGCTTCTGGAGGTAGGTTGTTCCACTGATTAATTGTTCTAACTGTCAGGAAATTTCTCCTTAGTTCTAGGTTGCTTCTCTCCAAGGTCCCTCTTAACAGTTACTGTTTTTGAGCCAGGTCTCACCTAATCTGTACTTCTACCTTTGATTTTTCCTGCCTAAATGTGAAACTTAGCTTTTCTCCACATTAAAATTCATTTTGTTGGATAGGGCACATTGTTCAAGTTAGTCAAGATATTTTTGGATCCTGAGCTTGTCTTCTGGGATGTTGGCTATTCCTGCCAGTTTAGTGTCATCTGCAAATTTGATGAGTTCCCCATCTAGTCCCTCATCTAAGTCATTTATGAAGATATTGGGGAGTATTGGGCCTAAGATAAAGCTTTGTGATACCCCACTTCTCTCCAGATCTGTTTTTTGATTATCTTTTCTAGGATCTTCCCAGGTATTGATGTTAGACTACTTGGTCTGTATTTAACAAGAAAACAGATTGTAGATTCATGTCCTTAACATGGAACGTGGAGTGCACATGTGAATTTCTGTATTTTCATAGGATGCTTATTAAATAGGAAGAAATGAAGAAATTTTGAGATAGACAAATGCTGATGGAAATGTACTAGTGAGTGGTATGTCATCTATTTCAAGGAGTAGTGAAGAAATGAAAATAGCTGTTAATAAGAGGATGCTTCTGTCATCTGATTGTATGAATTGTGTATACTAAGAGAAACATAAAAGTAAGTGGAATGTCATACCTAAGAGTACATGTGATAATACAGGATAGAGATGGAGTCAGAAATATAAAGGTGCTGAATGTATGTGGATTGAATACCGAAATGAGTGGCCAGTAAAAAAGAAATATTTTGAGATGGTTTTGTAACATAGACATAATGAATGAAGATTGTATTGCCAAAAAGTGTATATAAGAAGATTGAATGGATCTAGAGCAGTGGTTCTCAACCTTTTTAATGCCACGACCCCCAACTGGTCGTAAGTCGAGGACTACTCAACTGGTGCAGCACCGTTTGCAGAATGGGACTTTTGGCGGGCTCAGCAGGGCAGAGACAGTCTGGACAATTCCCATTGGCTTTTGAAAGCCAATAGAATTAGACTCTATTCAAGAGAGTCTATTCTATTGGCTTTCAAAAGCCAATAGAATAAAAGGGAGTAACACAGCTAAGGAAAAGGGGAAAAAAATGGCGGACTGCGTTGTTTGGCGACCCCCGTGAAATGGTCGTTCGACCCTAAATGGGGTCCCGACCCACAGGTTGAGAACCACTAATCTAGAGGAAGCAATTGAATGAAAATGATGAGATTCTGGGAGGGAGGGAGGGAGGGAGGGAGGGAGAGAGAGAGAGAGAGAGAGAGAGAGAGAGAGAGAGAGAGAGAAATGCAAGTTTAAAGAACTTTTTATCTTTTACTTATTTCAGACAAAGCCTATATGCTATAATTTCTTCACTGGGGTGCGGCTTGAAATCCATGATTGGTTGCCTTTTCTGCACCTTTTTTAGTTCTGCAATATTTTTCAGATACAGTGAACAAAACTAATCCATTTTCTGATTGCAATCATACCATAGATGTATTTAGTTTGAGCCTTGATTGTCAAGGGAAGAATTTTTCTTCTACTACTATGCATCCCTTTGTGGTTTTTGCAGGACTGCCACACAATATTCAGTCCTTCAGATTTTGGGTCCCAAAAAGTAGTCTTTCTTAGAACCACTACAGAATACAGGCTTGAAAAGCACTGGGAGCTGCTGGAGAGAATTGAGAATAGTTAAGAGCCCGAATACAGAATATTTTAAAGTATCACCAACATTTTCTTACTTTTTGTGGATATTAAAGTAACATCCTGTATACCGTGTTTCCCTGAAAGTTAGACCCAGCCCGATAGTAAGCCCTAGCTTGATTTTGGGGGGTGGGCCTAATATAAGCTCTACTCCAAAATTAAGCCTAGTTTTGGGGCGAGGTGCATTCCTAAAAATCAAGCTAGGGTGGGAGTAGGGAGGGTGAAGCTGCCTCATGCACCCCTCACCCACTTACTTTACTGGTAGGACCACCACAGCCAGGCCTCCTATACTCCGACACCTGTCGCGCCGCTGTTTGACTTCTTCTGTGGCTGCTTGCTGCCATTTGTGGCCAGATGCCATGTGGCACATTGCGCCATTTCTGCTCCTCCCCACAGGATGCCGCATGGCACTTTGGGCCGTTTCCGCTGCTTGCGCAGTGCTTCGGGCCACTTCCGCTGCTTGCGTGCTTCAGACCACTTCAACAGCTATTTACTGACCCTTTCATGCACTCCTCATTACGTATGATCAATCCATTTTCTGCTTTCTGAGAGGCATGTGTACTAACAAGGGAGAGTTGCTGGGAGAGTGTTTTAGTGTCCTCCTGTTTTAAGAAGTCTCCAAACTCAGGGTAGTGTAAATTTGTAGAAGAGTATAGGTGTAAACATTCAGTCAAAGCAACAGAACAATCTTCAATTGTATTGTATTCTTTCCTCATTGAATGTTTTTGCTCCTTTAGTTGGACATAATTTGCCACTGAGAGGAACAGATTAAAAGACTATTCCTGCCTTTGGATCATTACACTGATCTATAGCAGAAAGATATTTTAGTGCATTATAGAGCATCATATGCAGTACCTACAGCAAGCCACTGTCCCTTATAATAGTTACTTTTAAGTTTACTTGATTGTTAAATGTCATATATACCATAATAGTCACCCTTAGAACATTAAATCGCCTGTCCAGTTTTGTTTATTCAGGATGATTAATGTAGCAAGAATTGCCCTCAGTGCAAATACTGCAATTGCTGGTGGTCAGCCTGACCCCTCAAATACCAAATGAGAATTGATTAGAAGATATGGAAACTGGAGAACATAGTTGAAGTCTAAATGTATATGAGAATTCTTCTCTCCCACTACCAGATTCTTCAGCAGTTTTTTATTATTTAAATGTCCAGGCTACTTTCTAGATTCTGGTTGGTTTCTCTCCTCTGAGTTCTTCTTCATATCTGCAGCTTGTAAAGAGCCATCCAATCCTTGAACTATTAGAACTGGTTTAAAAGAGTCAAACTTCCAGTGAGCCATTATGGCAAAATGATGTTCCTCCAGAATAGAGCAACATGTTGCAGTTGAAAATGGCATTCAAACATGAGATTTGGGCTGCTGAAATATCTCTGGAATAAGGAGATTACAAGATCATCTATATTTATTCCATGCAGCTGGGTTTGTTTGCTTGCTTTTTTTATAAGCGTATTTTGTAGTTGGATTGTGATTGGTTGGGAATTGTGGGATTTATTCATGCTTATAGCCGCTAATGTCACCTCTATGGACTTTAAATTCCAAGGCTCATCTCTTAATCACTTTGGATTGAATTTTTTTTTCTTTCAATTTTTTAAAGATTGAGAATCTTCAGACTTGCAAGCTTTATTGAAATCACAGGATGAGTTTCATTAATCTTTTTTTTAAAAAGTTTACAAGTTTAAAGATTTGGTTTTTTTGTTTTGTTTTTGAATATACAGCAAAAGGATGATTATTGTTGGCTTTAGAAAGTTTAAATGGGTTAAGAGTGCAGATGAGCTTGATTTTGATTTTGAAGCTAATTGAAAGGATCTTGTCAGGTGCGAAGAATCAGGATCACATGTAAGTTCCAGTTCAGAGGATTTATTGCTCAAGTTATGCACAAGAATCTGGTCAATGATCAGCACTAAATTGGTGCTAAATAAGAGTTAATGAAATTCAAGAGGTGTGGACTTGGAGCATTTGTGGGCATGTAACAATTCTAGGCTGAGTCATCTCTTAACTCCACTCCCAGGCTCTGCCTATTCTTCTCCTATAACTCTTTTCTCATGGGAAACTCCCCTTGTTTATGCTTTGAAACTGGTAAGTCAGTTTTAAAGGTTGGACACTGAGGACACTAGATCAGGGCGTTTCAACCTTTTCACTCATTGTACCACTTTTAGAATATGGCAGTATCCGAGTACCACCAGTCGCCTAGCAAGGTGTGAAAAACCTGATGACCCCCCCAAAAAGTGATAAAGTACAGGTAGTCCTCAACTTACAACAGTTTGCTTAGTGACTGTTCGAAGTTACAATGGCACTGAAAAAAGTGCCTCCCAAGCCACAGCCGAGCAAGACACCTGCCTGCCCACCCGGCTGTGCTCTTCCTCCTGTCCGAGGTTTTCATTGTTGTGAGCATTTCTGTTGAGGATTGGCAGTGGGGGTGGGGGGTGTTTGGTTTTTATTCCTCCAGTCTGCTGGGTGGTTGCAGCAGGTTTTGGTCACTTCACATGACCCTGGGACACTGTGACCGTCATAAATATGAATCAGTTGCCAAGCATCTGAATATAAATCACAAGACCCTGGAGATGCTGCAACATTCCAGCTGATCGGCGCTTCTTCTGGGCTCAGCAGAAGTACCAGGATCAGTGCTGCTTTCCAGCTGATTGGTGCTTATTCAGGGCTCAGCAGAAGCGCCAGGATCAGCGCCGAGCTCCAGCTGGAGCCTGGCGCTGATCCTGGCGCTTCCGCTGAGCCCTGACAGCCCTGCAGCTCCAGCCGTCTCTTGCTCAGGCTTGTGCAGTGTTGCCACCGGTTCAGCTCATTCCCCTCTCCCACTACCACTTTTCTAGGATGGTCATGTACCACCTGCCAGGTGCCAAGATCAAGAGTGGAACTACCATCAGTCACCTCTTGTACATGAATGACATCAAGTTGTATGTTAAAAGTGAATGAGGCATCAACTTACTGATCACCTGACATGGATCTCCAGTGAGGACATTAGAATGTCATTCGGACTAGAGAAGCATGGCTGGATGGTAATCAAGATAGGTAATGTAATTAAGATTGATGGGATGGAACCACCAGAGGGCCACATAGTAGACATACAGACCAGTTACAAGCAGGGTGGTTCTCCAGCACTGGAGATGGATAATCCACGCAGTGGGTTGAGACTGTATTCCTGGCCAATCAGATCAGTCAGCCAAAGTTGCCACGCCCCGTCTTGGACCATGATCCTCCAGTCTGGACTGATCTTGCCATGAAGAGACATCTACAACTTTTGGCTCCTGGGCAGGTATAGTTCCTTTCCATTAGGGGGGATTTTTTCTAGTAGCTGAAATTGCTTAGTTTAAAAGTTAATTAGAGATAATTTAATTCAATTTAATTGACCACTCAAAAATTTCCTTGCTAAATTGTAAAAATCAGGAAGTCAGATTCCTACAGGGGAAACCTCCCCCACTTAAAAGGGGGAAATCCCTAACTCCCCTCCCTAACCAACCCCAGCCACCTTCCAGCAGCCAGCAGCCGCCTTAAACAAACGGGGAGGCTCGGGCAACCCCTCGCGTTTAAAACAAACAAACAAAAAAAAAAAAGACAGAAAGGCAAGCAGTTAGCGAGGGAAGCGGAGGACAAAGGGGACGCATGCTGGGAGGGAGATTGATTAAGGGAAACAGCTGGCGTGCGAAGGAGAAGTCTTTTCACTCCAGGCTGCTCAGGATTTTTTAAACGAGGCGCCATTGTCTGCACAGCTGGAAGCACGCGCAGCTCTTTGTTACAACCGCACGTGGCATAGGCAGCCTTGTGAACACATGCGCAGTAGTTTCCTGGCAGCGGCGGCCATATTTTTTGTCCAAACAGGGGAGTTAAAGTTCCTTAAGAAAGCTAGGTTCAGCCGCTGGAGTGAATTAATAGGCAAGCAGTACTGGGGTACTAAAGCATCTATTATTCATTCAGAGACATTCAAATCAGCCACATAGCTACTGGTTCCAGGACTTGGTGTCTTCTACCTAAAGTAAATAAGAACCTTTCATAACTAACTGTGTTTAGTTGCCTTTGGCTCCTTCCAGACTTCGGGTCCCCCATTAGTGGCCCGTACGCCTCTGGATTTAGTGGTGGGGTCCAGGCATCCCCAGTCGCGTGCCTGTCCTTACCCACCATAGTCAAGCCGGGTTCCAGGCATTCCCATTAGCGTGCCTGTTCTTATCCGTGCACAGTGACTAACTCTGACAATTTGGCAGAGTCTGCTTCTGAGTTCCAGACGCCCCCAGTAGTGCGCCTGTCCTTACTCAAAGTTGGAGCTCTCCTACTACCTGGGTCCCCCCTATCGCGGCCCAGCGGTAGTGGAGAATGGAGGAAGCAATCATTCCCTCCACTGGAGCCCCGCCTTCATCCTCTGGAGCACCTGCTTCAGAGGATTCGGAATCCTCTGCAGCCCCTAGAAAGGCTGCAAGGAAGTCATCAAAGAAGACTGACAAACAGGCAATCAGAAGACACCAAGCCCTAGAAAAAGAGTTCGACAGAGCCCAGAAAAGGGCCAGAATTGAAAATAGGCAGAATGGGGGAATAGGTTCTGATCTACCGCTGGGTCTCCCTTCATCCCCACGGGCCATTTGGTCATTAGGGAGATCATCACAGTCCCAAACAGAGGGTGGGATAGGCGAATTCTCATCGCTCTCCCGATCCCCCTCCCCACGGAGGTTACAGGAAACCCCGAGGACCATGCTAACACAGCACCTGCAGGGTCGCAGGCAATGGTCACTCCTCCTGCATTGACGGGGGATCTGCTAGCTACCCTAATAGCACAGGCAGTGGACCGTGCATTTGAGGCCAGGGCTCAATCTTCAAAAGCCAAGTCTCTAGGACTTAGAACGAGGCATCGGGAGGAAACGGAGGACCATCAGGACCTCTCCTCCGTCTCAGACTCGTCGGTCTCGGAGGAAGCTTACCTGGACCAGCCAGGTACGTCACAAGGGATTCAAATGTCTGAGGAGGAGGAGGACACCTCACCTCAAGGGCCGTCCTTCAGCGGCCTGTTTAACCCTTCTCTTTTTGTTACTATTCTGCGCAAGGCTGAGGCCACAGCCCATCTGGGGCATGGGACACCAGCGGAGCCTGTCACAGTTGACACGGAGGCTGAGCCGACGTTCGCCGAAAAGGTAACCACTCAACACCGCATGCCATGCCCGACCATGTTCCTAAACACAATAAGGAAACAGTGGGCAGCGCCAACCTCCCTACCGCTTCCTAGCAATGCGGAGAGGAAGCTATTTAACGTAGCAAGGGAGCTAGAGGGAACATTGGAGGTGCCGGTGGTGGACGAACCCATAGGTCCCCTGATATCGGACACGGCCATATCAGGAGATTTTGCTGAGGCTCTTAAAGCCGAGGACCGGAAGAGTGAGTCCAACTACAGGAGAACGCACCAAGCAATAGCTTGGGCTACCAGGGCGTCTACCTCCGCGTCCTTTTTCACCAGAGCCACACTTTGTTGGCTCCGTGAGCTACAGGGCCGGGTTCCCATGGAAGATATACGCACTCATCAGGAACTCAGCAAAATGGTAGCGGCCACGGAATATGCCTCGGACGCAACACTGTTATCGACCAAGTTTTCAGCCAAGGCAATGGCGGCAAACAACACGAGCAGGCGCATCCTCTGGCTAAAGAACTGGCAGGCGGAGACCAAATCCAAGTGGAAATTGGCTTCGGCTCCGTACCAAGGGGCAAAGCTGTTTGGTGAGGCACTAACGCCATACCTGACAGAGAACAAGGACAAGCGCAAGGTCCTTAAACACATGCTTAAAAGGCAGGACAAGAGACCCGGCTCCTGGGGAAGAAAACAATCCTTTCGTACGGAAGCCAGGGTCAACTACTTTCAAAATTCCCAACCCTTCCAAGCTAGACAGGATAGGGAAAGACAGGGGGACAGACAGAACACAAGACATAGGCAAACACAGGGAAGACGGCCCTTTCGGGGGAACAACCGCCCCTTCCGCCGTACCAGATGACTCCCGCCCAGACCTTCCCATAGGGGGCAGACTAGCAGGGTTTGCTCCCCAGTGGGAAGAGACCACCACGGACGTATGGGTCAGGAACACCATACGTCATGGTCTATATCTAGAATTTCTCTCAAAGCCCCCGAACCGCTTCCGCCCGTGCCCCTGTCCCACAAACCCAACAAAGAGAAGGCTCATGAACGAGGCCGTTCAGCACCTTCTAAACATACGGGCCGTAGAGCCGGTGCCTATGAACCAGAGAGACCAGGGGTTTTTATTCTATCCTCTTCGTGGTCCCAAAACCCTCGGGGGGTTGGAGAGCCGTTTTGGATTTGAAAAGGCTAAATTTCTACATAAAATACCGCAAATTCAAACTGCAGACACTACGCTCCATCCTTGGAAGCGTAAGGAAAGGGGATTTTCTGGCATCGATCGACCTCACGGAGGCATACTTGCACATCCCTATCTCTCTGGCTCACCGCCGATTTCTACGGTTTGCCTACAGGGGGCACCATTTTCAATACAGGGCACTTCCATTCGGCCTGTCATCAGCGCCCAGGGTGTTCACCAAGATTCTGGCGGTTCTGGCAGCACAACTAAGAAACGTACCAGTCAGAGTCCAGTGCTACCTGGACGATATTCTAATCCAGTCATCGTCCGCCCAGCAGTCTCGGGCGGACCTAAAGTTAGTGATAAAAATGCTGCAGGACCACGGCTTCTCGGTGAACTTTCCAAAGAGCCATCTAACCCCAACTACGAGAATACTCCACCTGGGAGCGGTCATAGACACAAAGGAATGCAAGGTGTACCTATCACAGGAACGCCTCAGCAGCATAAAGAAAGCCGTAAAACAGGTAAGCCGCGGTCAGTCAGTGACGCTGGTCTGCCTCTCCCAGCTGCTAGGGAAGATGATATCGACCATAGCAATAGTTCCTTGGGCAAGGCTGCACTCAAGAGAACTGCAATGGTTCATGCTCCCGTTTCAGAGACAACAAATCAGTGCATCCCGGAAGAGGGTAGGCATACCTCTGAGAGTACGACACTCCCTCAGGTGGTGGCTATCTCCAGCTCTCCTCAGGGGGTCCCCCTTCAGGGAACCAGACAGAGTAGTAGTCACAACAGATGCGAGCTTATTCGGCTGGGGAGGCCACTTGGGGACCAAGTGGACACAGGGCCGCTGGTCAGCGGTGGATCTCCGAAACAACATAAACTGGCTCGAGCTGCGGGCTATTCACCTAGCGTTAAGGCATTTTCACAGCAGCATAAAAGGCAGGCACGTACTGGTCCTGACGGACAACGTGACAGCCAAGGCCCACATAAACCGTCAGGGGGGCACACACTCTCGCTCGCTCTCGGCCGAGGCCCTCCTACTGGGGGCCTGGGCGGAACAAAATCTGGCCTCCATAAAGGCCGACCACATATCGGGGGAGGCAAACATCCAAGCAGATCTGTTGAGCAGATCAACAATAGATCACTCGGAGTGGCAACTACACCCGAGGATCTTCAGGGAGGTCTGTCACCGCTTCGGGCTTCCCCAGGTGGACCTTTTTGCCTCTCCTTCCAATGCCCACCTAACTCGCTTCTTCTCCCGATTCCCATCCAGGGGAGCAGAGCAGACGGACGCGTTACGGAGCCCATGGCCAAGGGGGCTCCTGTACGCGTTTCCACCCTTACCTCTCCTTCCGGCGGTAGTACGCAAGATTCTGCGGGAAAGGGCCGAGGTAATCCTTGTGGCCCCTTATTGGCCAAGGAGACCTTGGTTCGCAGACTTGAGGAGTCTCTCCCGCACGAATCCATGGCGGATTCCTCCGGAGAGGATCTCCCTCAAGCAGGGGGAGATCTCCCACCCAGAGCCACAATGGCTACAACTAGCCGTCTGGCTCTTGAACGGTCAATTTTAGCCAAGGGGGCTTGCTCACAGGGTGTAATTAGGGTCATACAGGCATCAAGGCGCCCCTCCACGAACCGTATCTACGAGGCCACGTGGAGAAGCTTCCAATCATGGTGCTCTAAACAGGAATTGTTACTCGAAGGGATCACAATTCCCAAGATCCTAGAATTTTTACTAGATGGCCTAGAGAGGGACCTCTCGCCAAACACACTGCGCAGGCAAATCGCCGCCCTCTCAACTATACTTTCTGCCAGCCCCGGTGAATCCTTGGGCAAGCATCCCTTAATACGATCCTTCCTCAAGGGGGCTGCAAACATCAGACCGCCAACCGTGCATAGGTATCCATCGTGGGAACTACCACGAGTACTACAAGCTCTTACCAGAGCGCCCTTCGAACCACTCAAAACATGTGACATTCGCTATCTGACCCATAAGGTAGCATTCTTGGTAGCCATCACGTCAGCTCGGCGGATATCCGAGTTAGCTTCTCTCTCAATGAGGAAGGACCTGTGCCATTTTCACAGGGACAAGGTAGTCCTAAGAATAGACCCTTCATTCATTCCAAAGGTCAACTCCCTTTTTCACAGATCACAGGAAATAGTCCTACCAGACTTCTGTCCAAACCCAGCTCATCCCCTGGAGCAACAATGGCACACCTTGGACGTACGCAGGGCACTAAGACATTACATTTCACGCACAGCGGAATTCCGACGCTCGGAAGCGCTTTTCATATCCTTCAACCCTGCTACTAGGGGCCGGAAGGTCTCGTCCTCTACCATCGGTAGGTGGATTAGGGCATGCATCACGGGGGCATACCAGGCGGAGTCTTTGCAAGTCCCCAAGCATATCACGGCCCATTCCACAAGGAGTGCTGCCACCTCAGCAGCATGGGCCATGCAGGCTTCTATTGAAGAGGTATGCAGGGCAGCCACTTGGGCCTCGCCCTCTCCATTCATTCGTCATTACAAAATCGACAGGTACTCCTCTGCAGAGGCCTCCTTCGGTAGGAGGGTTCTCCAGCAGGTGCTAGACCAAAGTTACACACGGGACCAGTCTATTCCCCAACCCAAGGGACAATAGGCTTTGGTATGTCCCACTGCGTGGATTATCCATCTCCAGTGCTGGAGAAGGGGCGTTGACTTACCTGAACGCCTTTTCTCAGCACGGAGATGGATAATCCACACCCACCCTTATAGACTAGAATAATAGGGTATATTTAGTGGAGCCAAAACATCTTACTGTCAGTCAATGGCTGCGCTCGAGTCAAGACTGGAGGATCATGGTCCAAGACGGGGCGTGGCAACTTTGGCTGACTGATCTGATTGGCCAGGAATACAGTCTCAACCCACTGCGTGGATTATCCATCTCCGTGCTGAGAAAAGGCGTTCAGGTAAGTCAACGCCCCATTTCATTTAAATCAAGTTGATTTAAATCACAATTTAAATTATGATTTAAATCACTGGTAGAAAGGTTTGATTTAAATCAATTTAAATCATAATTTTTAAAGAGCAACTGTCATCTCTGTCCCGCAGCGACTGCTCTTCTGACCTGCTGTTGACTCACTGACAGTCCCATTCACTTTAGTGGGACGGCTGGTGATGTGGCAGTGATACAACAAGGTGAGGGACATGGCAGGTTGCAGGTGAGTAGATGCCCGCTAACAGACCCTGCCATGATGGATCTGAAATGACAGGTGCTCTTTAAATGTAAGGACTCATTCTTGCTGCTAGTTAGAATCTTTAATATTATTATTTGCAAACAAAATGAAGGTTTCCTATTTAGAATAATAAGCTGTCAGGTTAGTAAAACAGCGATTTCAGAACCAGTTTTAGGTTAATAGGTTAATCACATAGAGTAGGAAAACTACTCAAATTCCTTTAATAAAACAAAGCCTGGTACAGATGCATTTCTCTTCAAAAAATTATACAGTTTGTAGTGTACATAGATTTGCAAAACAATGGGATAAAGGAATATTCCTGAACTTTGTTTTATTATTTATCTCATGGTTACTGTGAAATTGTGTGAATGCATCAATGCAGTGCATGTTATCTCAGCTTGCAGAGCTTGGATTCATTGAATGAGTTTACCAAAAATGTAAATATTGCAGAATATACAACCTCATGCTATATAACTAAGCTCCATTTCATGCTGAATAAACTAAATTACTAATGTATCTTAAATAGAAAACTATATTTATAGATTTTTACTCCAAAAGCATTTTATTAAAATAAATTTGATAAAAGTAAAAAAAAAATCTGATTTTTTATTTTATTTTTAAAAAAATCATTGATTATTATCCACCCTGGTTACAAGTAACTTGGTATGCCACAGTCATATGGGAACCATGACGAGAAAGTAAAAAAGACAACAGCATCCAAGTACAATGAAAGGATCACAGGTCCTGAACAGCCAGATTAATGGGAAGAACAAGATCCATGCCATTAACACTTATGGTCTACCATTCACCAGAAACCCTCCTGGTATAGTGAGCTGGCCAAAGAAGGACATAGAAGCTGCCGATGTGAAGACCTAGAAGCTCTTTATGTACAGTATACAGAGGTTCCCACCCTAAGTCCAACACCCAGAGATTGCATACTAGTTGGAAAGAGGGTAGTTGGGGGTCTGATGAGTGTCAGAACTACTGTTCCGGAGAAAATCCAGAGCATCCAGGAATAGATCAATAAAACGGCACCCAAAGACGAGCTGCTGAGAGAATGCCTGAATGCCTCCCAGCAGACATTAGAGGAAGTGCCACGGCAAGACGAAACCCTGCATAGGATGTACCACTGACAGATAGCTGAGGTGGCAGATATTGGGAAATCCTGAGTGGCTGAAAAGGACTGGACTAAAAACACTGGCACAGATTGTGGCAGCACAACAGGCACTAAGCACCAGATCCATAAAAGCAGGGATCTGCCACACTAGACAGGATCCAAGGTACAGAGTATGGAGAGTGGCTCCAACAGATCCCAGGAACATTGGAGCTCTCTGTCCTAAAGAATGCAGTGGTAGAAACAGCTAAGATCCTACGCAGAAGCATCAAACTCCCAGGTCTCTGGTAAAGGAGAATATTTTCTCTAAAAGTATTTAGCAGAGTCATGCTGCTTCTGACTGTGTGATGAATTATGGGTGAATCCATATATCCCTATGGTTTATATTGTTTGTTGCATTTGCCTTAGAAGAAAAACCCCTAGTAACCCTGGAAGTCATAGGCTAGTAGATCACGGGCTATTTGTGAAGTGTGTGAAATAGACATTTGTTTAACCTTTATAGATATATATATAGCAAAGCCAAGAATCTTTCTCAATCACACAAGATGGGACATCTGCCCTTTATTCTTCTGGCTTGTCATATGTTATAGTGGTATGCCTTGGAATATGAAGTCATTAAAAAGGTTAGTTACTTCAGCTCTCCTAACTCAAACATTGACAAACATTCTCTGCTATTCTTGCCCCAAGTTTTAAGGTAGAGAGAATTGATAGCAAAAATTAGGTGTTCATTATGGAACATGCTGGGAGTAATGCTGAGTTCTTCCAAACTGATGTGAGTTTTTTAAAGGAAGCATCTTTGCTAATGTTGAAAACGGAACAATAGATTTTTAGTGGAGAATATGTTTTATGCATTTATTGGAGTAGAAGACCTTCAAGGTGCTTTCCAGCTCTATTCTGATTGATTGATTGATTGATAATTTAAGCAGTACAGGTAGTCGACCTGTTGCTCTCAAAGATGCCACTTGAAAATAAGTTTTGCACCTTTCTGAGATATTGCATTAAATAGCTCACAATGGAAAGGGGGGCCGGTTGTCTCTCCCCTGCCTGCCCTGCACTAGATTAGCTCCATGAAGGATTCCCCCCCCCCCCAACAACTTTGAGAGCAAAATGCTGCTTCTACTGTAGAAAGGTGCAGTCTTTCCACCAGGCAACACTTTTGCTGTCAACATGGCTGAGCAAAGAAGCAGCCTTCTGCTCTCAGACGCTGTATGGAAAAATCCATGGTGAAACCCAAGAGGTATTTTAGCCCTGAACGCTTGTTCCATGGAGCTCCAAATGCCCCATGTTTTGACAGCCCCATGCTAAACTCTCACTTAGCTTCCATCATGGACTTTTCCAGACAGTGTCTTTTAGAGCAGAGGCCCCCAACCTTTGGGCACCAGGGACCGATTCGGTGGAGAGAGGTTTTTCCGTGGACCGGAGGGTGCGTGGTTTTGAGTGCTGCCTGCATCCGGTGGATGGGGCTTTGCTTGTTTGTGCGGCCCAGTTGCTGGCCTGCTGCAGGTTAGTACTGGTCCACGGACCAGGGGGTTGGGGACCCCTGTTTTAGAGCACCAGGGCTGCCTGTCAGATGAATTGTTTCTTTCTCCCACCTCCCCCCTGCTTTCAGTGCAATGTGTTTTACCAGCTTACCAGCAAATCTGATCTTTCGGAAGTGAAGAAAACCTGCTTTCAGAATGATCCCTTTTGAAAGGGGGGGAGGCAAGGGAAATATAAACATTTTTAAGGAAATAATTTATCTTCTTTATAGATTGAAATGGATACAGTAGTGTCAATATTGTTTTGCATCTGGATAGGCCACAATATTAAGGATGTCAAAGTACAAAAATTAATAACTGGACACATGTAAGGGCCCTGCTCCTCAGATCTGCAAAGTCAATTGCCAGAATCTCTCCTTATATAAAAGAAGGAACTGCAAGCTCTCTTTCTGATTTCTCTTACTTTAATATGGGAATATCAACTCTGAATATTGATGAAGGTGAATATTTTGTTTATTTATATCCTATCTTTATTATTTTTATAAATAACTCAAGGTGGCAAACATATCTAAAACTCCTCCCTCTTCCTATTTTTTCCATAACAACAATTTTGTGAGGTAGGTTTGGCTAAGAGAGAGTGAATGGCCCAAAGTCACCCAGGCAGCTTTCATGCCTAAGGTGGCACTAAAACTCATGTACGCTTTTATTTATTCATAGTTTGTGTTTTCTTTTTTCAGGTTAATATTTTTCAAAAATGGCAGCAGAAACTCAGACACTTAACTTTGGGCCTGAATGGTAAGTCTGTCTGTCTCTTTATTTCTCCAAAAGATTTTCCCTTTGAATATTAATAATAGTTGCTTTATCAATATATTGCTTCAAATGGCTGCTTGGAAAAAATACGTGAGGTGTTGAATTTTTTTGTTTTAATTGCAACTACGTAGGTTATTTATTTAAAGAATTTATACAGCTCCCTAGCTTACAGCTCCTAAGAACTACTGAAAACATCACATAAAGCACATTGTACCTTCTCATCAAGGCTCCATAACCATCCACACTACCAACTCCCAACTCAACACCATTCTGTGGAGGGAGAGCCAGGGTTCATGGCCTTTCAGAGGGCTAAAAATATCTAAATCAGATTTTTAGTTTGAATTGTGTTGTACTTTCGCTTCCTGCCCATTAGACCAAGTCAGCCAAATTTGTCACACCACTCCCAGTCTTGACGAAGGCAAAGCAGCTGACTATAGTTTGACGTGTTGGCTCCCGGCTCCCTAATATGTACTAATTGTCCTTAAGGGTGGGAGTGGATTTTCCATATCCGTGGTGAGAAAAGGCGTTCAGGTAAGTCAACACCCCTTCTCCAGCATCAGAGATGGAGAATCCACCAATGGGACATACCAAAGCCTCACTGTCCCAATGGGGGGGGGAAACAGGAGGCCGTAGCCATGTCCCCAACGGTTACCTGCTGGAGGACCCTCCTTCCAATAATGCAAAACGGTTCATCTTGTAGTGCCGTATAAACAGAGAGGGCGAAGAATATGTCGCCGCCCTGCAAACCTCCTCGATAGAGGCCTGTGTGGCCCATGCCGCTGAGGTTGCAGCACTGCGAGTGGAATGTGCAGTTATCTGCCTTGGCGCTGGTAGTGAACGTGATTGGTATGCTTCCGCAATGCAAACCCTGATTCATCTGCCTATGGTTGAGGCAGACACCTTCTGACTGCTAGAGGTGTGATGAAATGAGACAAAGAGAGCTTCCGACTTGCGGAAGGGCGCCGTTCGCTTGATATAGTGTCGTAATGCCCTACGAACGTCCAGTGTGTGCCACTGTCGTTCTAGGGCATGGGACGGATTGGAGCAGAAATCTGGTAAGACAATTTCTTGGGCCTTATGAAACGGGGTCCTTGGGGACAAAGGTTGGATCCAATCGGCGAACCACCCGATTTTGATGAAAGGTGCAGAGGTCCTCCCTGCCTGACAGTGCTGCGAGTTCAGAAATGCGCCTGGCTGACGTAATTGCAACCAATAAGGTGACTTTGAGGGACAAGGACCTCAGAGTACAAGACCTGATAGGTTCGAATGGCACCTTGGTGAGGACCCGAAGGACCCATGGCAATTCCCAGGAAGGGTACCTGTGAGCCATGGGTGATTTTGTGTTGGTGGCGCCCTTAAAGAAGGAGCGGATCCTAGGGTGCTGTGCCAAGGGGACTGAGTTGGCGCAGGTGAGGTGGATAGGGCCACGACCTGTCTGCGGATGGTATTAGGTGCTAGGCCCCTGTCGAGGCCTTCGAGCAAATATTCTAGGCTGTTTGGGACTGTCAGATCTGAGACATTAAGTGGCCGCCTCTCGCACCAATTGCAGAAGTTCCTCCATATGGATTCATAGATGTGATTTGTTGCCAGTCAGCGGGAGGCCTGAATCATGGAAATTACTCTTGCCAGTTATGATTCCCCAGTCAAGATCCGTTGTTCAAGTGCCAGGAGGCTAACTGCAGCCATTGGGATTTTGGGTGTTGTAGAGCTCCCTGGCTGAGTGACACTCAACCTGGGGGAATCTTCCATGGGTGAGACCTGGAGAGATTCACCAGGTCTGTGAACTATGGTCTTCGTGGCCAGTACGGGGCCACAAGTATGACCTCCGCCCGTTCCTGCAACAGCTTGCGAATGGTTGCCGGGATCAGCGGAAGAGGGGAATGTGTAAAGCAGCCCCCCCCAGCCATGGGCAACGCAGAGCGTCTGCTCCCTTCGCCCCCACCGATGGGAACCGAGAGAAGAACCTTGGGAGTTGGGTGTTCAATGGGGAGGCGAACAAGTCTACGGCTGGTTGTCAGAACCTCTGTGCTATTTCTGCAAAGAGGTTCGGATGCAGGAACCATTCAGAGTTGTCTACGATTGACCTGCTTAGGAAATCCACTTGTCTGTTTGCCTCCCCCAATATGTGCTTGGCTCTGATGGAGGCGAGGTTGGTCTCCGCCCAGGAGGGACCTGGATTGGATACCCCCCTGCCGGTTCACATGTGCCTTCGCTGGCACATTGTCTGTGAGGACTAGAACGTATTGTCCCGCCACCCTGCTGTGGAAGTGGCGGAGGGCCAAATGTATGGCTCTGAGCTCCAACCAATTGATGTTGTGTTCCAGATCTGCCTGGGACCATTGTCCCTGGGCCCGTTGAGACTGCAGGTGTGCTCCCCAGCCAAACAGGCTGGCGTCCATCGTAAGTGTGAGCCGGTCAGGTTCCTTGAAATGTGACCCTCTGGCTACTGCCTGCGAGGACCACTATTTGAGGGACTGTAATGTATTGGGTGGAATCCTTACTTGCTTGTTGGAAGAGCTGATGCCCAGCCTCTGGAATGGAGGAGGAACCATTGAAGTTCCCTGGAATGTAGTCTGGCCCAAGGGACTATTACTATGCATGAAACCATCTTCCCCAGGAGTTGGGAGAGCAGAGCCAGTGGAACTACCTGTTCCCTGCGAACCCTGAGGGCCAGGGTCCTGATGCTGTCCCGACATTCCTGTGACAGGTAGACCTGGCAACTGAGTGTGTTTATGATGGTGCCCAGGTGTAGGAGCTGGGTGGAGGGGACTGTCTGACTTTTTCGGAAGTTAACTGAGAACCCGTGTTCCTGAAGGACCCTGGTTGACTGGGTTAGGTGGCCTGAAGAGAGTGGGACTGGATGAGAATGTCGTCCAGATAACACTGGACGCGCACTGGTACCATTCGTAGGCGTGCGGCCAACACCGCCAGGATTTTGGTGAACACCCTTGGAGCTGATGAGCGATCAAACGGGAAGGCTCTGTACTGGTAGTGGTGGCCCGCGTAGCAGAACCTGAGGAACTGCCAGTGGCTGGGAGCGATGGGGATGTGGAGGTACGCTTCCGTGAGATCTGTGGATGTCAGGAAATCCCCGTTCCTTATGCTGCCCAAGATGAAATGAAGGGTTTGCATTTTGAACTTTTGATAGGCGATATGATGGTTCAGACCTTTGAGGTCCAGAATCACCCTCCAACCCCCCGAGGCTTTGGGAACCACGAAGAGGATGGAGTAGAATCCCCACCCCAGATGTCCGGTCGGCACATGTTCTATGGCCTTTATCTTTAAGAGATGCCGGATAGCCTCTTGCATGAGGCTGCTTTTGGCAGGATTCCTTGATTGAGGGCAAGAGACGAAGCGCTCTGGGGGGCTGGACACGAATTCCAGGGACAGGCCGTAACGAATGGTTTGGCGGACCCAGGAATCCATGTGGTGGCTTCCCACTGGTGGGTGAAGAGCGCCAGTCTGCCACCTATGGGGGGGCAGCTCGAGACTCACTTGAACCTTCTATAGGGATGACCCCCCCTCAAAAGGGCCGTTTGCTCTGGGCTTGGTGTTTGGGCCTGGGTCTGGACCTGTGGCTGGCAGTCCTGTCTAGGTGTGAAGGGACGGGATGGCTGAGGGAGGCCCGCACCCGTTCCCAATCGAAATGACTGTCTGCGGGTGTATAGGTTTGGGTGCCTGTTGGCCCGTCTGCTGGAGTGGGCCAATACCTTTCGCTTGTCCATATTTTCGGTTAAGTAAGGAGTCAGTGCCTCTCCGAACAGCTGGCCACCTTGATAAGGGGCCGTAGCTAGGCGCCACTTGGCCTTTGGGTTGGTTTGCCAGTGTTTGAGCCATAGCATCCTGCGTGCTGAGACGTTGGATGCTATAGCTCTGGATGAGAACCTGGCTGCATGTAGAGTGGCATCCGAGATGTACTCTGATGCTGCAGCAAGCTTGCTCAGGTCTTGTTGGGTACGTACCTCCTCCTGGGGAAGTCTGGTTTGTAGTTGACGAAGCCAGAGTAAGGAGGTTCTGGCAAAGAAGGATGCACAGGTGGCAGCTCTTACTGCCCACGCCACCGCCTGGTGAGTCCTGTGGAATATGAGTTCCCATCTCCTTTCATTGGATTTTAATACCTCTGCCATATCCCCCGACACTGTGGATGGGGAGAAGAGGAAGCCAAAGAGTTCATCCACCTGGTCCTCTGCCTGGTCCGGCGCTGTGCTGAACAATTTCCTGTCCGTTCCCTCGGGGGAGGGAAGGTGCCTGGTGATGTCCATTGTTTCCTGATGGCATTCCGAAAGAGTGCTGGATAAGGGACGTGGTGCTGGGCCACAATGGGTTCGAAGAACACCGGATACGAACCGGGCAGTGGGTCTGGTTGTGGGATATGATCCGGGCTAATGTTGGCCCTGGAACTGGCTCTGCGGAGCAGAGGCAAGAAGAAAGAAGGGTTGAATACCCCTTCAAATGGGGGAGGATCTGGAGGAGGTTCTTCCTCCTCCCACCATGACATGTCATGTTGGTCATCCTCTGTAGGAGAGGAAGCCCTGCTGTGAAAAGACCGTGGTGGAGAGGAGGGGTCCCTGTACCTTGGCTGGAAGCAGGCTGGAGGTATGGAAGTCACAGATTCGGGTCTCATCCCGTGATTGGACCTGGCAGCCAGCGCCCTGTTGACGGCCTGATCGATCAGGGCTTGGAGGCGGTCCTTGGAGAAAGGATCCTCGGGTTCCCCCCCTGAGTCCTGCCACTGTGGGGGTAAAGGTGGCCTCTGGCATCGAGTGTGTGACCAGTGGTTGCAACGATGGTAGAAGGATCGCTTGGGCTTGATCCACTTCAGGAACCTGGGGGATCCCCTCAGGGCACCATACCCTTTGGTTAGAGGTTCCCAAGGGAAGATCAAAGGGCACCTCCTCTATTTGCTCCGCCTTTATCCTTGCCTGCTTTTGTGCTTTGGAGAATTCCCTCTCCAGAGCCTGCTGCCTTCTGCTAGCCTGTTTTTCCGCCAACTTGGAAGGTTTCCTTCCAGAAATGGTCTTGGCCTTGGCCTTGATCCTATCTGCCACCTCCTGCTTGGAGGATTTCTGCCTTTTGCGGTTGGTGGGTGGGGAGACGGTGTTTTTAGGTTGAGACACCGTGGGCTCCTCCATCATAGGTGAGCTATCTCAGTGGTACCGAGAAGGAGCTCTGGCAGGGTATCAGTTGGCCAGATGGGCTAAGCAGGTGAAGCAGGGGATGGTTGTCCTGCTCTCCTGACCACTCAACTGGTAGGGGAGCCAACTGTTGTCCCCCCCCTTTGGGGTCCGGTCTTGTCTACAGCTGCTTGCTTGTAGATCGCCAGGTGGCGCTAAAAGGGGAGGGTGGTCAGGGTAATGAGTTGCACCAGGGATTGTTTAGCAGACTCTTGAAAAGTAGTGATTAATTTATTATTTTAATTTGATTTTTTAAAATATGTCTTTATGACTTGAGGTTCTGGTGGAACTAGTCTGATAACGCTGGCCTAAATTTTTATTTTAGTAATCCGGCAATCGTTTGAAAACGAGGATGGAGGGGGGGCAGCAGCGTGAGGTGAGATCGCTAGCTATGGCCTGAGCAGCCATGCAGTCCTCCCTTTCTCTGTAAGGAACAAAAAAGGGGAAGCCAATAATGATCTCTTCGTTCCTGGGGAGGCTCAAGCCTCCACCAAGAACATTTTGCCTTGCTGGGCTGCCACGCCTGTCCCGGCAGCCAAAATGGTGGCCGGAGTGACTCTGTGCAATCTGAAGAAGGAGACGGAAATGTCCCTTCGGCTGTCAGCAATTTGGCGCGAAAAGAAGCTTCCGCCCTAGCGGTGGGAAATTTGAGGGGAAGAAGACAGAAGGCAGAAGTGCCTTCTGTTGCCTCCACGTGTCCCAGCGTGCAAAATGGCAACCGGGCAACCTGGCGCGGCAGTGAGGTGACTGATTGGCTTGGGGATGACGTGAAGAGGAAGACCGGCCGGCAAGGATCACAGCGATTAGATGGCTCGGAGGGAAATTGGCAAGGAATCAATTCCCAGGAGCAGTGGCCGCCAATCTGATGTGGTGAGGAACCAATCAGCTCCTCAAGTCAGGGACGACACAGAATCTCCACCCCCCTGGAGCCCAGCTGACTCTCCTTGGTTCAATAGCAAACGGAAATGGAGGGAGAACAAAGGGGGAATCCCCAAATACACCCCCGGAGGTACGGATGAGCTCCGGCTGCAGCGTTCTTCCCAGCGCTAAACAGCTGAAGAGGGATTTCCCTTAGGAGGGGATAACCCCAGGTCTGGGAGGGGGGAAAGACCCACCTCCCCAGCGCTGTTGAAATAACTGTGATATGAGATGAACAGAATCCACCAATATTTTAATCTCTATTACCTGCCTTAGACCGGGAGCCTAACGTATCACATCCCTCTGGACTGAAGACCAAGTCAAGACTGGGAGTGGCTACCCAGGGATAGGCGTGACAAATTTGGCTGACTTGGTCTAATGGGCAGGAAGGCCATTGGTGGATTCTCCATCTCCGATGCTGGAGAAAAATCTCAAATAATTTTTATGATGTTCTGTGGTGATATAATTAAATGTTCTTTTCCCTTAACCATTTTTCTTACTTAAAGAAAATGTTGACATTCACTTTGCTATTTCCTGCCTTATTATACAACATATGTGAGATCAGTGTATTACTGCGTGTTTACTTCTCATTGTTGCTTGTACATTATCTGAAAAGTAGTGATGAGTCAGTTGTGTATTAGATCTAAATACAATAAAACTGACTATGGTTTTCGGCTTCACAGTAGTCAATAAGCAAATGGGAGCCTTATTGGATCAGCCAGTTATCCATCTAATTCAGCATTCTTGTGCTGTATAAGACAAGTCAGGTGCATTCTTAAAGTCATATAATGTACAGTAGGATGACGGCCCTCTTTCTCTGTCATTCTAATAAAAAGGAGATTACTTAAGGTGGTAATCAGCAAGCTTACATATTATGGACATATGATTTGAACAGGTGATAAGCCATGTGCAAGTAGGCGGCCATAAAAATTTTCTAAATAAAATAAAATACAAATAAATAAGGAAGAATAAAAAAAAGCCTGCTTGGCCAGAATGAGGGAAGTAGAAAGACAAGAAAACAGCTAAGTAGATGGATGAGTAGAATTCTGTGAATCAGACCTGATTTCAACTGATATTTAATACAAAAAGGGTATGATTCAAGCTGGCAAAGAGATTCTGGGACATACTGATTGGCTTTGAGGCAATTTGAATTTAGCCATGGTGGTGAACCTATGGCACGTGTGCCACAGGTGGCACGCAGAGCCCCCTCTGTGGGCACACGTGCCGTCGCCCCAGTCCTAGAACTTCAGCTGGGTTTTATAAAACCTTTTCGCTTTAGACCTCTGCCGCCATGTGCAAAAAAAAAAGGTTCAATCAATCAATTTCAACTTCTCGCGGGAAAAAAAAAGATCTTGCAAAGTTGGGATTGATTGATTGAACTTTTTAGTCCCACCCAGTCTGCCGTTACCACGGCAGCCACACCCATCCAATGGGCCATGCCCACCCGGCACCCAACGATACATGTGGGTTTTGGGTTGCAGTTTGGGCACTCGGTCTCTAAAAGATTCGCCATCACTGCTATATAGTATAGAGTAGACTATAATGCCGTTTCAGTTTTGGGCCAAGTAGATAAAAATAGGAATCATAGGATGTTTAAAGTGAATTAACCCTACCAAGTTTTAGTGGGTTGTAAATATTGTAATATTTCATGCACATCATTTTGAATGGTTTCATGGCAATACATTTTTGCCTTACATCTTGTTTAAACAAGATTATGAAACAGGAACAGCACTAGAGCTTCTAAATCAATCTCTAGGAAAGGGGATGGAGTACAGAATAGCAAAAGTAGCAGTATGGTAATGCAAGCCCCACTCCTATTCCATATCCATTATAATATTTCATGCACATCAAAAGGATGGACCTTGCAGCTCAATGCTGCTTTCATCATCCTTATAGAAGTAGAAGAATCTTGAGGATACTACTGCTCCTGATAGTTCAACAGTCTCTGAATTGAACAGAACCAGAGAAGAAGCATAATACTACAACTGAAAAATACAAGATTTTAAAACTACAGGTAGTCCTTGGTTTATGACAGCAATTGTGAATGGAATTGATGTTACTAAGCCACAGGTCGGCAACCTGCGGCTCTGGAGCCACATGTGGCTTTTTCAGCCGTCTCCTGCGGCTCCCTGTCCTCAGCCACCATGTGCAGTCTAAAACAAAAAAGTGGGACTAAAAAAGTTCAACAAATCAATTTGTCGGGGGGTCTTCTGGACCTTCCCTTCTCCACCTGCGCCTTTTGGCCATCTCACAGGCAGCAGATTCCCCTGTGGCGCCTACCCGCCACTTTACCCACTGCTGCGCGGTCCTCTTGGCTGTCCTCCCGCTGCTGCTGAGTGAGGCCGAAGAGGTGGCAAGCGGGCAGCTGCGCCCCTTCGCCGTCCTGCCGCTGCCGCCACCACCCTCAGTGCTGCAGGAGGAGACCTTGGGCTGTGAGGGTGGAGGGGCCAGCGGCGGGTCGGGACCCCCTTCGTCCCCACGGCGGCATTCCCCATTGCCGGTGCGGCCACCCATGGTGCACCCAGACTTGGCGCCCTCCTCTTGTGATGGCGAAGTGGTTGAGGATGCAGTGGGGCAGCAGCCAGGCTAAGGGCAGTGGTGTCCCCTGACGATGCTGCAGCGGCTGCCGCCGCTGGAGCTGCCGCCTCCCATCCCGCTCCCCCTCCCTGCCTGTTTGGCTGAGGATGTGGCAGGGTGGCAGCCGCACCGCCGCTGCCGGAGCTGCCGCCTCCCGTCCTGCTCCCCCTCTCCACCAGTTCGGCTGAGGATGTGGTAGCTGTGTTGCATCGGAGCCACTGCCTCCCGTCCTGATCTCCCTTCCTGCCTGCTTGGCTGAGGATGTGGCTGGGGCAGCGGCGGCTTCTTCCTCACCCTCCTCCTCTTCCTGCTGCCAACGGGCGGCTCGAGCGGGTGCTGGGGCAAGAGGGCTTCCTGGGGGGGAGCAGCTGGGGTGGCGGAGGGGCTGGCAGGGGCCGATCAGGCAGAGCAGCCGCAGCATTGTAGCCAGGGCCAGCGACCTGCACGGCACCAGCCCCCGCTGCGGCTACATCAGATGGGCGGAGGGCGACAATGGGGAACGCCTGGCACCTTCCCCTCCTTGGAGGGGACAGATAAGAAGCTCTTTAATGTGGACCCAGCACTCTCAGAGGTGCTAGATGTCCCTGTTGTAGATGAATCCTTAGCACCATTGTTCTACAAGAAAGTGTAACTTACCTTCCGTAGAACACACCAAGCCTCGGCATGGGCGGTAAGGGCGGCTACGTCCACCTCCTTTTTCGCCAGAACCTCTCTACTCTGGTTTCGCCAACTGCAGGCTTGAGTCCCGCCAAAAGAGGTACAAATGCACCACAACTTGAACAAATTAGTGGCTGCATCAGAGTATATGGCAGATGCATCTCTACACGCCGCCAGATTTTCATCTCGAGCAACAGCGTCCAATATCACCGCTCGCAGTCTCTTGTGGCTCAAACAGTGGCAAGCAGATGTTAGGTCCAAGTGGCGTTTAGCCGCTGCCCCATACAAAGACGTACAGCCATTTGGAGAGGCCATAAATCCTTATCTGATTGAAAATAAAGATAAATGCAAGGTCATGTCCCAACTTTTCAGGAGGGCAGATAGGAGGACTACCCCTATGCCGCAGGCAGTCCTTTCGTTCAGGGTCAGGGTTGGAGTTTGCTCAGTTCTCCTGCCCTTTTCCCCCAGACTAGACCGTCAATTCGACAGATCGGGTAATAGGGACAGACCCAGGCAGCAATTTCAGGTCAAGTGGCCCTTTCAAGGCGTGGGAGGCCCTCCCTTTAGATGGACCAAGTGACTGCAGGGAGGCCTCTCCCATAGGTAGCAGGTTGGCTCTCTTCGCACACAGATGGGAGGCCACCACCATGGACCTTTAGGTCCTCAACACCATCGGATTTGACCTATATATCTGGAATTCATCTCCAGACCCCTGAGACATTTCGTCTCTTGCCCATTGTCCAAAAATCCAATCCTCCAAAAAAAAAAAAAAAAAGTCTGATGAAGGAGGCCATTCGACATCTCCTAGAGATCCGGGCGATAGAACCGGTATTGGTAGGGCAGAAGGGACGGGGGTTCTACTCCATTCTGTTTGTTGTTCCCAAGACCTCAGAAGGATGGAGGGCAATCCTCGATTTAAAAGGATTAAATATTGTCTTGGTATACAAGAGCTCAAGATGCAAACGCTCCAATCCATATTGGCCGGCATCAGAAAAGGGGACCTCCTGACGCCCATCGACCTGACGGAGGCCTACCTACACATTCCCATCCTTCCCGGGCACCGGAAATTCCTCAGATTCTGCTACGCAGGCCAACACTTTAGATACAGGGCTCTATCCTTCGGCCTCTCATTGGTCCTCAGGGTGTTCACAAAAGTCCTGGCGGTGCTGGCCGTGCATTTAAGGATTGTTCCGGTGTATCCAGTGTTATCTGGATGACATCCTCATTCAATCCTCCTTGGTTCAGTTGGCTCAGTCAGACCTGGCATTGAACCCTCCAAGACCACGGGTTTTCAGTAAATTTTCAGAAAAGTCAGAAAGTTCCCTCCACCCTCCTCCCTCACCTGGGCATGGTGATAGACACAAGGAGGTGTGAGGTCTATCTATCTTGGGAACGTCAGGGCAGCATCCGATCCCTGGTCAACAAGGTCCAAAGGGAGCATGTAGTCACCCTGACTATGCTTTCCCAATTATTAGGAAAGATGGTTTCCTGCGTAGCAATAGTAACTTGGGCCAGACTACACTCCAGAAACCTGCAAGGGTTCTTGCTCCCGTTCCAGAGACTGGGCACCAGTTCCTCCAACCAGAGGGTAAGGGTTCCGTCACAGACCCTAAAATCTCTCCAGTGGTGGGTCTCCCCAGCAGTGTTCAAGGGGACCTTATTCAAGAAACCCACCCGGCTTTTCCTGACCTTGGATGTCAGTTTGTTCGGCAGGGGATCACACCTGCAATCACAGTTGGCTCAGGTCTGGTGGTCCCGGTCAGATATGAAGCACAACATAAACTGGTTGGAGCTCAGAGATATACACCTGTCTCTACGCCACTTTCGCAGCACAGTGGCAAGACAACACTTTCTAGTTCTCACGGCAAAAGCCCACGTGGCGGCGAAAGCCCACATCAACCAGCAAGGGAGTACCCATTTCAGGTCCCTTATGACCGAGGTTCAGTTATTGGGAACCTGGGCAGAAACCAATCTCTCCTACCTCAAGGCTGAGCACATCTCAGGATAGGCGAATCGGCAGGCGGGTTTCTTGAGAAGGGCGACAGTGGACGCTCCGAGTGGCGCCTGCATCCAGATCTCTTCAGGGAGATATCGAAGAGGTTTGGTCATCCAGTGCTGGATCTGTTCGCTACTCCAGCGAATTCCTAGCTCCCGAGATGATTCTTCTGGTTCCCGTCTCAAGGGGCGGAGAGGGTAGATGCCCTCCGCAGCCCATGGCCCAGGGGACTTCTCTATGTGTTCCCTCCTCTTCCTCTGTTCCAGGCAATTATACGAAAGATACTGCAGGAATGGGCAGAGGTGATACTAGTTGCTCCACACTGGCCAAGGTGGCCTTGGTTTGCTGACCTTCTGAGCTTTTCGATTTCTTCTCCATGGAGAATATCTCAATATCAAATCTTCCTCAGCCAGGGGATTCTACATCACCCAGAGCCCCAGTGGCTCCAGTTAACCGCCTGGCATTTGAACGGCGACTCCTAACACAAGAGTCCTACTCGTCAGACGTGATTACTATGATTCAGTCTTCAAGAAGGCCTACAACTAACAGAATTTATGATTCCACATGTAAAAATTTCTGTCACTAGTGTGGGAAGTTGGATCCATCGAGGGTCACTATTCTAAGAATTTTGGATTATTTGTTGGAGGGGCTCAAGAAGGGCTTGGTGCCCAATACAATCCTCAGACAAGTGGCTGCTCTGTCCACTGTGCTTACGTATGGCAATTCAGAGCCCTTGGCTCAGTATCCCATGGTGCGCTCCTTTGTCAAGGGAGCAACCAACTCCAAACTGCCCGTGGTTCATAGATATCCCTCTTTGGATCTGTCCAAGGCCTTACAGGCCCTCACTTTCCCTCCATTTGAGCCTGACAGAATCTGCACTCTACGGTTCTTGGCACTTAAAATCGCCTTCCTAGTAGCCGTCACATCGGCTAGGCGCATTTCTGAACTGGCAGGTCTCTCTATGAGAGATGACTTATGCATCTTTCATACTGACTGGGTAGTCCTACGATTGGTCCCCTCCTTCGTTCCCAAAATCAATTAATTGTTTCACAGGGCTCAGGAGGTGGTGCTGCCAGATTTTTGCCCTCAGCCTTCACACGACTTGGAACATAAATGGCATACCTTGTATGCTCGCAGAGTTTTGTGTCACTGTATCAAGCAGACTGCATCCTTTTGCAAATCTGAACCCCCTTCGTTTCATTTCAGCCCTCTTCAATGGGCCAGAAGGTGACTGCCTCTACCATTGGCAGATGGATTAGGGCTTGCATAGCAGGGGCGTACCAGACGCACTCCTTGCCAGTTCCAAGTCAGATCACTGCACACTCCACTCGCAGTGCTGCAACCTTAGCGGCGTGGGCGACACAGGTGTCGATCGAAGAAATCTATAAGGCAGCGACATGGTTGTTGCCTTCTCCCTTTG
The DNA here is from genome assembly GCF_016545835.1 of Crotalus tigris. NCBI lineage: Eukaryota > Metazoa > Chordata > Lepidosauria > Squamata > Viperidae > Crotalus > Crotalus tigris. The sequence goes on from NW_024096796.1 coordinate 404,727, forward strand.
TGAGGCACTATAAACTAGATAGGTTTGCCTCTGTTGACACCTCAATTGATAGGAGGGTACTCCAAAGAGTAGTACCAGGTAGTGGGACACAGGCCCAGACGTCTTCCCGTCCATAGGCTTTGGTATGTCCCATCTGTGGATTCTCCATCGATCATGCTGGAGAAGGGGCATTGTCTTACCTGAATGCCTTTTCTCAGCATGACGATGGAGAATCCACCCCCCCTATAAGGTCCGTCAGGTCCTGTGTCAGCGGTATTTGAGCCACCACCTTGAAATTTCAACAGCAGCTGCGCCTTCGTTGTGACTGGGGATCCTAATCCAAGGAGAGAGGCATGGCAAAGTTGATTGACTTAGTCTCTAGGGCAGGAAGACAAGATCAACCCATCTGTGGATTCTCCATTGCCATGCTGAGAAAAGGCGTTCAGGTAAGACAACGCCCCATTACTTTAATTATATTCAAACAGGTGTTTCTTTTTTAAATATTCTCTCTGATAAATCCCACCATCTATTTCCTTAATTTTCACTTTGGCCTCCTTCTTTTGCCCAATATCTTTAATCAGTATATTCTGCTGAATCAAAGAGTCTTTCCATATTCTTGTAGGTGTCACTGTAGATATAAAAAATAAGTCAATATCTTTGTAGGAGGCATTTGCTCTTTCATGTTTGTTAAAAATCTTTTTCTTTCTTTTTTTCTCTGTATCTCTTATCACTTTTTGTCTCTCTAGTTCTAGTGGTGGTGTCAAAATCCATTTTGACCAGTGTTTTTTCTTATCCTCAAATTTGTCTTGTGGACTTAAAGTATAAGTTGCCTTTTCCAAAACCAATGTTTCTTGTAATTTTTTTTCCACTTGAGTTAAATCTTACTTCTTTGTTGTGTTAAGTTCCATCTTTGAGTCTCTATCCTCGAATTTGTGTTCAGTTATCTGTTTTATCTGCTCCTCTCTATTGTTATTTCATGGGATTTTTTTGTTGTTGTAAAATTAAATTGGAGATGAATTGGTTTATGTTTTCAAAGTTATTTTGGATTTCTTTGTGGTTTGAAGTCATTGTTGTTTGAATTAGTTGCAGCATCTCATATGTCTCCTCTTGAAAGATATTTATTTTTTCTTGATAAGTTCTTTCTGTAAGTCTCTGATTTTCCAGTGGTCAAGAATCGAGGTTTTCTTTTCTCTGCAAATAGCTTTAGAGTCACAGTTTAGTAGATATTTATAATCCAAAAAGGTTCAAAAAGGTTTCCTGAAGTTTATAATCCTCTCTTTGTCTGTAACCCAAATTATTTTTTTTTGTCACAGCTGTTCTCTATTGTTATAGCTTTGAGGGTCACAAGCACAGATTAGTTTTTTTTTACAGATTTTGCCTAGTCTGTATATAAGTCATAGCTGTCATAGTGTAAGGACCCACCCCACTTTGCATCTTAAGAAGACAGAACTCTTGGAATAATTCTTCCAACAGGCATCCTTTATTAAGAGAAAATGGTTGCAGGCGTTTTAGACAGGACTTGGGGTCCAAGCTCTCCCATTCAAGGTTTTAAGGGGTTCCCCAGTAGCCCCACCCAATCACCCCCCTCTTCCAGCGACAGTCTCAGGCATTACACTCCCACCCCCTTTTCCTTACTGCTGGCTGGCTGGAGACTTCAAAGAAAACTACATGAAAGGTAATAGCCCCATTCTTATGGTTAGTTCTTTTGGCGATACACACATCCATTTCCTTTGAAGTGTACCGAGAGAAGTGAGGGCCATAAAGCCCCTTTGTTCACCCCCTTCCCTTCATCGTATGACAGAATCCATAGAAGGCAGAAATGGGGTTTTTTATAATTGATAACTAGAGATGAAATATAATTGGATTCTGACACATAGTCTTTATCCACCATTAGATAAAGCACCAGTTTTTCAAATTACCAGAATAGAAAATTGCCTTTAAAATGAGAATCTTCATCATTCAGCAATTCCAGGCTTATCCAAATTTAGGTTTTATATTCATTTCATTTCATTTCTGTATATTTTGGTCCTCCATAAAAGGTTTAATTCGCCACTTTGATTAGTAAAAGGGTGGGGCAAAATCCCCCTCCTTCACGTTCGGAAGTTTTTTGCTTCTTGGAATTTTTTTTTCCAGGAAAGTTAATAAGTAGAATAGAAAAATTCCATGATCTTACCCAGATTCAAATGCACTGTTTATAAGCAGCTTAAAATAGTGATTTTTGACTTTGGTTGCTTGTACCCTGGGCTAGACTCTGAAGTTAGGCTAGCCTTTCTCCTGTTGGTTTCTGGAAGGCTTCTCCTGGACTGATTGGACTCTCTGTGGTCCATGGGACTTCCATCCTTCTTTGCCGCCTCTTCGGGATGGCTTCTGGTCCATTTAAGTTCCCCTAACAGGAAGAAATTCAGCCAAAGGGCACGGAGCCCTGAAATCCCTTGGCTGCTGCGTTACTGCGCAAGACCGGAAGTCCCTGCAGTACTGCATTCATGAAATGAAATACAAATAATAGCCTTGCTATCCTAAAAAAAGTTGATAGATAACAAGTTTTATCAGATAGTAAAATAATTGGCTGGTATTTGAGTCATTGAAGTCCATTGCGTCATTCAACTCCTTCCCCCTTTTAAGAATTCTTCAAATATACTATATACGTGAAACTGTAGTTCGTATTTATTTATCAAATTTATATAGCCACCCGTCTCACAAGAAGTCATGCATCAAAAAAAGTATAAAAACAATATACATGTCAAACACAATCATATTATACCCACATAACACGATAAAGCAGCAGAGCCACCTCAAGATCTCACTGATTCTCTGAGAGCCCTAGGTCAGGTCTTGAGGGACTTCTGGAAAATAAAGGGAGATGAAGCTGACCTCACTTCAGGGAAGAAAATGTTCCATAAGGCGGGTACCACAGCAGAGAAGGCCCATTTCCTCAGGTCCGCCAAGTATAGTAATTTACTAAGAGACGGGACCCACAATGTGTCTCTCTTGGGACAGATCTGATGGGACAAGCAGATACAATTAGGGAAGAGGTGGTCCCTCAAATTACCTGGCCCCATGCCATGAAGGGTTTTAAAGGTTAAAACCAGTACTTTGAGTTGGACCCAAAAGATGCCTGGCAACCAATGCAGCTCACAGAGCAGAGATGTTATGTGCTGTTTTATAAGCACACTAACTGCCCCTTCAGCTGCAGTTTGCAGTAGCTAAAGCTTCTGGATAGTCTTCAAGGACAGGGCCAATTAGAGCACATTAAATTAATCCAATCACGAAGTGTTTAGGTTAGAGCATGAATAACAAATGTTCCTCCCCCATCCAGGAATGGTTATATCTGACTACCTCACAAATATGTACAAGAGTTGTGAATCCAGGAGGACCCCCGGATTGTTTAGCAGGTCTGTCTAAGTCTAGACATGCAAGCCCATGCTGTACCAAAATGTCATAGTCCTAGAACTAGCAAGCTCCGAAATCCAAAGCCATTCAGTTTTGCTAGGATTCAGCTGAAGTCCATAGTTCTCTCACAGCTTCCAGATACGGGGATAAGATGTGTATAGTATTAATTCACCAGGGGTAGAGATGTACACAGATAGTCCTTAATTTACAGTCAAGATTTAAACTGGAATTTCCTAAGTGATGCAGGTGTTAAGTGAGTCATCACATGAAATAACTGATTTTATAACCATTTGTGCCATAGCTGTTAAGCAAATCACTGTGGTCATTATGCGAATTCTGCTTGCCCAATCATCTTTGCTTGTTGGAAGCTGACTGGGAAGCTTACAAATGGCAATCACATGACCACTAAACACTGCAACCATTATAAATGTGAGCTGGTTGCCAAGCCCCCAAACTGTGATCATGTGACTGCAGTGGTGGTACAACAATTGTAACTTCAAGGATGGTTCTTAATAACTTTTTATGAGGCCCTCATAACTTTGGTCCATCATTAAATGAACCATTGTAAGTCAAGTACTACTTGTAATGGGATATCATCAGCATCTGATGATACCCCACCCCATGGCAATGGATCATCTTACCAAGTGACCTTGGGTTGATATTGGTTAGGAGTGGAGAGAACACAGAACCCTGAAGCACCCCACATAGTAGGGACCAAAGGATCTCTCCTTTCCAGTCACCATAAACTGGAACCGACCCTGGAGAAAATGCCGCTCACCCTCAGTCATCTGTGGTGGTCCAAAAGGATACCATAGTTGATGGTATCAAAAGCTGCAGAGAGGTCTAGTAAGGAAAAGATGAATACACCACCCTCATTCTGCTCTCACCAGAGATTATCTTAAAAATACTCCAAATTTGTCTCTCTTTTTAAAAGAATAATAGTTACATGTTGTATTGAAATTTCAATAACTGGTTCAATAACTTTTTTTAATCCATCATTTTTTGCTTAGATCCCTTATGATGTATCTATAAAGTTTTGGGTTTACCCAAATCTCACTTACACATCAAATGCACCATTGTGTATTTGTATGTCTGCAGAGATCAGCCACCTTCTTGGATCAGATTAAAAGTTATTGTTTGCTTAATGCCTAATTCATATATTTAATTTAAGTGTTGCATTTTTTTAATATATTTATTTCTAGGCAGAGTTACATACCTTATGTATTGTTCAGAAAGTAAATGTTTTGCATTTCTAGAGAATATTTTCCCTGTTCTCTTCTGTTCCATCTGTTATTAATAAACATACTGGCCTTGTACAGATGTAACTGGCTCCCTGCAAATTCTGCTTTGAAAGTCAGCAATCAGCCTTGGGAATGCAAGCTCTGTCCTTTTTCTGGAACAAGTTTCTACCTCCTTTGCTGATAATAAATATACTGGGTAGCAAAACAAAGCAAACTTGATGCAAACCAGATTTCTTTTAATTATGGTACAAAGGCATGGTAAATCATATTTCAGTCTCTTATTCATAAGGAAACTGGTTTGTTTTAGAAAAAAGAGTATAAAGACAAAGCTGCTGGGAGTGCTTTTTGGCTTTTTGCCATTGTTAAATTGTACTGGTCTTGGAATTAAGAAAATCATTCCTTGTTACATTTTATGGGGGGAGCACTGATATTCCCCAGGAAAATTAGTTTGTGTTCACTAGCATCCCTCCTATCTGCTTCTGGTGTGGCTGCATTGAGATCATTCCAGGTGCCTTGAAATTTCCTAAGGAGACATTGAACTATCAAATGCTTATAATATTTCCTGAATTAGTTGGTTTAATCTGGTAACAAAGCCACACTGATTATACCATGCTTTATTTAGACTGTTCTCCCAGGCAATAGGAACCAGTTGAGTGTAGTTTCCTTTTGGTTGTTCTGTTATAGTGTGAGGTCATCGTTTTTATTTTTGTATTTTATATTTATATCTTGTACGTGTTTTAACTTATGAGGGTTTTAGGGGAGTGTGTTTGTTTTTGTTATTGTTATACATCATCCCAAGTTGAGCAACTTTAGAAACTTAGTAAGTAAGTAAATAAATAAGTAAATGTTACACTGTGTTTGGAATAAAGCTACCCTATAAAAGTATCTCAAAGCTTCAAGGTTGGAATAAAATAGCTAGACTGATTAGTTGAATATTCAGGTAATTGAACATTGCTTTTATTTTTATTTCATTGCCATGAAAACATTGACCACAAGATGGCAGCAAATTAATAGGATAAAATTCCAGTTTGTTTACTAAATCTTTCTTCATTTCTTGCAATAACAGAGAAAATGTCATATGATACTTTTAATAGATTTTGTTTTAACAGTTACTGTATTATTTAACAATAATTTGTGACTTTTATTTAATATCTACAATGAAGTTTCAAATATTTAGTACATTAGTAGGAAGTATAAAAAGATGCTTGGTGGAAAGATGATATGAAAGTGGTTGTGAATAAGGAAAATTGTATATAAGAAAATGATACTTCTATCATGACAGCAACCAACTGAGCATTTGGAGTATTTAAAAAAATTATCTCCTCCTGACTTTTGATAGATTTCCTATATAGCAAATGTCATGAATTTTATTTGTTATTCCATCGTTGCCATGGAATGAGCAATCCATTGTTTCTCGTCTTGCCTTCAGGTGCTTTGGAAAATAAATTGACCCTCTCCTTGTGGCAGCCTCTCAAATACTGGAATACTGCTAGCATGTCCCCTCCCCTAGTCCTTTTCTCTAGCCTGGCCATATCCAAATCCTGTAATCATTCTTCATGTTTTAGTCTTCAGGCCTTTAATCATCTTAGTTGCTCTCTTTTTGCACTTTTTCCAAAGTCTCAACTTCTTTTTTGTACATCCTTTGTACATGGGGACTCACAGTTTCATGAATGAATGAATGAATGAATGAATGAATGAATGAATGAATGAATGAAAGTGATGACATGATAGCACTGTTCCAATATCTAAGGGGCTGTGAAAAAAGAGGGCATCAACCTATTCTCCAAAGCACCTGAAGGTAGAACAAGAAGCAATGGATGGAAACTAACCTAGGAAAGAAGCAACCTAGAACTAAGGAGAAATTCCTTGACAGATAGAACAATTAATCTGTGGAATGACTTGCTTTCAGAAGTTGTTGGTACTCCATCAGTGGTGGTTTTTAACAAGAGATTGGACAGCCATTTGTCTGAAATGGTATGGAGTTTCCTACTTGAGCAGGGGGTTGGACTAGAAGACCTCCAATGTCCATTCCAACTCTATTATTCTGTTATTATTAATATCTGATTTTACTATTAAGAACCCATATAGTAACAGATTATTTAGTTTAATTAAGGTAGACTCATTGGCAACATGGAACGATAACTAAATATCCTATTGATTTCAATGAGTGTACTTTCACTATAATTAAAAAATTGAGATTGGGTAGGCTTTAGCCTTTTTTGGTTAACAGTCTATATGACGAACTTCCAGTTAAAACTTTTTAAATCCATAGTTTAATTTAAATCAGACATATATTTATTAAATTTATCATGTAATTCATTGTTTAATCAGTTTTTTTAAATGGGGGCATTTATGATATGCTTAGGTCAAAAAATTATGTAGTTTTTGACCCGTCAAAATACAAGCATAAAAATATTTTTGTATTGTACTCATGCTCATTGTATTATTTGCTAATCCAATTTAAGTGATTATGTTTAGCACAGCATTGAAATAGAAGAGGGAATCCAAGTATGATAAGAAGGACGCAAAAACTTAAGAGAAGAGACCTGTTTGGAAAATTATCTCAACCTTTGAAATAATGATTGTGCATGATTATTTCAAAGCTTCAAACATTATTACTGAAAAACTGTTCAGTTAAGACAACTTACCTGATCTTACTACATTATTCAAGTTAATAATTCAGACTAAAAGTAGTTCTATGCAGGTCTTAGTTATAATGGACTAAATATGCATATTCAGGATAGTTGATTTGATATACATTTTAGGTCTATATTCTGCTTTCTTCAAATGCTAGGAAAGCAGCAGGCAGGATGGAAACTTGCTGCTTTAACACTGCAGTCCATTGAAGATCAGGCTGTGAAGGTAAATAGCTAGATAAAGGAAGGGAAGAGGTTAGCTCTGGAAAGCTTTCTGCGTGCTCAGCTAGTCTCTAACTTTTACAAGATGCTGTTGGAAGTTCGTAGTACTAGCCTCTAATATAAGACTCACTATGGAATAGAAAAAATAGCGAGGTTTTTGTTAGGCTCTTTTGTAACAATGAGGCCTTTGGAGGCCCAACCAATCCAGAATATAGTAATCTTCCTGTATCTAGTGCCAGGCTCAAAAAAATTATATTCAAGAGTTAGAATTTGATAACATAGAAATGACTGGGAAATGAGCATATTGGTACAACACTGTGAAATTCTAATTCAATTTAATCTTATTACTTGGTAAAAAAAAAGGTAGAGATTTTTTGGAGGACTTATTGTAACTGTTGTTTTTCAAGTGGCTTCTGTACTACAGAATGTTGTCAAAGCTTCTTAGGTTTAGAACTAAGAACAGCCAGTTTCATTGATTTTGTCTGTCTTGAGTTGTAGCAACTTCACATTTAGAATAGAGTAGAGTAGAATAGAATAGACTAGAATAAAGAGTTGGAAGGGACCTTGGAGGTCTTCTAGTCTAACTCCCTGCTCAGGCAGGAAACCCTATATATTTCAGACAAATGGTTGTCCAGTCTCTTCTTAAAAACTTACAGTGTTGGACATTCACAACTTCTGGAGGCAGGTTGTTCAACTTATTTCATCTTTCCCCTTTCTATATTTGATCACAGAACATTTCAAGTTGAATACAGTATAACAGACATGGCTGATAACGGATATGAGGACAATTGGGCAAGAAGCTTTTCAGTAATCTTCCAGTGTTATGATTTTTTGTCAGGGTGTGTTTGGCTCATATGGCTCATATGTTTATATAGAGCAGCAGTTCTCAACCTGTGGGCTGCAACCCCTTTGGTGGTCGAACGACCCTTTCACGGGTCGCCTAAGACCACTGGAAAACACATATTTCCGATGGTCTTAGGAACTGAGATACTGCTCCTTTATCCGTCTCCAGGCGGTGGGTCCGTCCATGCTGGTGCCAAGGCCAGGGTCTGGCGGGGTTGGGCAGCAAGGCTGGTGCTGGCGGCGGAGGAGGGGTGGGCCGCGTGGAGCGAGGCATGAGGCAAGAGGGTGGCGAGGAAGTGGGTGCTGCGGCTGCTGCTGCTGCTGAGGTGGCCGATCACGACGCAGAAGTGCCACGGCATGGAGCGGCGCACCTGAGGGCGGGTGGGTGGGCAGCCCGAGGGGAAGGTGCGGCCCTCTGCATGATAAAATCACAGGCGGCGGTGCGTCGCCAGCTCCGCCTCAGCCGGCGCAGGGGGCGGCACCACATATGCGCGGTGCTCCTGGGCCAAGGCGGTTGCTGGGCGATGGCCTGCGTGCGCCCTCGGCCTGCCAGGCATGCACTGCAGCCGCAGGAGAGGAGGCGGAGTGCGCGCGCCAGAGAGAGAAAAGAAAAAGTGAGTGAGAGAGAGAGAGAATGAGAGCGAGCAAACCTTGCCCCTCCTCCTGCCCCTGCCCACAGGGGTCACGGCATTAGGTAGATTGAGAACCATTGATATAGAGGCTTCTTTGGAGCCTTCTACAATTAAAAAAATTATTTAGCAAGAGTCATGTCCTTCACTCATACCATGGAATTGGACATCAGTCTAGCTAAACCATTTCAACTTGTGATCACTGCAGCATCAGAATGTTTGCTCTTGAGCTAATTATTCTCCTGCTTTATTAAAATTATTATAAGCACTGCTATTTATCTACTGAAAAGACTTAGAATTGCAATTTTTCTTTGCACCTGCAAACTACTGTCTGACAACAATGTTTAAGAGTGATGGACTCTGAACCTATTATAGCCCCTAGTCTTCCTCTAAATTTTTATTCTTACAATGTGCTAAAATATTATTATAATATACTGAAAACATTCTGGTGATCAAATTTGCCATAATAGAGAAAGGATATTTAGATGTGTGCCACCATCACTGGCATTTATTTATTTAGCAGAGTTAATAAACTGCCCAGATTACCTAAGATTCTAGGTAAAGAAAAACAGCAATAATTCTAATGTGAAAAATAGAATATGCAACCAAGATGTATGCTCACAATCAATTCAGGGCAAGGCATATTGGAATAATGTAATTTTTACTTTATATATTTGCAATAAAGAAGGTGGAACAAAACATACCTTGCAAGAAGTATGCTTCAAAATGTGCAGGCTTCTACAGAAATTGCCTACAAAGGACTCAAAGTTTAAGCCTGCATCTTGTGATTTCAAATAGGGCAAAAAGAAAAAGTATTCCGGTGTGACATGAATCTTCCTATCCATTGTCCTAATGGGAGAATTACATGTACAAAATACCTAGTTTCATTGATTTCTTTCCCCTCTAGGCTTCGAGCTCTATCAAGTGGTGGGAGTGTGACATCTCCTCCTCTCTCTCCAGCTTTGCCAAAGTATAAATTAGCTGATTATCGTTATGGGAGAGAAGAAATGTTAGCACTTTTTCTGAAAGATAATAAGGTAAGTGGGGAAAAAAATAGTCCTATCTGATTATATTGAAATCTGTGCATAATTATTAGTTATGTTACTACAATATAGGAGCAAACACCTTAGACTCAAAACTTGTTAAAGGAGATTTTAAATAATAAACTACTGAAAAGATTATGCTCCTCTAATCTGCCATTATGTTGTTTGTTTTTTAAAGATAAAAGGTGTGTAGGGCTGTTTTAACACATGAAGAGATTAATAAATTAATTGAGTTATTCATGAACATATGAAGAGTTAGTAATTGAGTTATTCATGAACACATGAAGAGATTAATAAATTAATTGAGTTATATCAGAATGTCCTATTTGTTGGATGAAAATATTCTTTGGATTGAGTCACTCATATTTTCTCTTTTATTCCGTAAATTATTCATTACATTGATTACTTTAATATGTGGACTAAGCCACTTAAAGTTATGAATATTTTGTGGGCTGGCATCACTGCTGCCATCACTAGTTTTCACTAGTATTCCATCTTGTATAGGGTGATATTTCCCCACTGTCTAGAGAATTCACTAAGAGAACTCACATAAATTTGTTTACTTAGATGTAACTGCAGCTCTTAGAATGATTATCTGGGCATACACAGCCAGTAATAGAAACATTTGTATCAGCAACACCAATTCTTCCATTATTGATGGCAATGGTGGACCAACTGGTGGCCTGGAATACTTGGTCTGCTGAAATCACAGGTTATTGAGACGTAGAATGGAAAGATAGGAAGGACTTAAAGATAATTTAGTCCAAGCTTCTACCCGGTACAGGAATCCTATTACCGCATCTCCAATACGTGGCCATCTAATCTCTGTCTAAAAATCTGTAGAGGAAGACAGTTCACCAACTCTTGAAGAAGTCTGTTCTATTGTTGAACATCTCTTACTATTAGGAATTTTTTGTGTGTGATATTTAGGAAAAATCTACTTCTTCATACTTTCATATTCTTATCCTGTTCACAGAGCAGCTGTAAATATTTCTGCCATTTATATGATAGTCTTTTAGATGCTTGAAAAAGGCAATCATACCTTCTTACGATTTTCTTTTCTGTAGACTAAACATATTTGTAATCTCCAACCATTCCATATATGTTTTTCTACATAAGTCCCTTATCTTGGTTGCTTACCTCTGGACACATTTTAGTTTGTTGAAGTTCTTTCCAAAATGTGATGCCAGAACTGAATGCATTATAATCTAGCTGTTGCCTAACCATTGGTAAATAGAGAGGAATAATGACTTCCCTTGTTCTTGGCACTATACCTCTGCTGATGCAGCCTAACACTTCATTTGTATTTGCAAATGCATCACAGCTGCCCAAGTTGCTTGATAGTGAAATGGGAGGCATATAAATTTAACAGTCAGTAAATTATTAGTTCATGTTCAGTTCGTGATCCACCAAGATACACAGATACTTGTCATGTATTTTGTTTTGGTGCCTTCAAGTCAGTGTTGATTCCTGGCTACTGCTGGACTAGTCTCTACAGTTTTCTTTGGAAGTGGTTTACTATTGCCTTCCAAGGACTGAGAGTGACTAGTCGAAAGTCACCCAGCAACTTCATGCCTAAAATGAGATTATAACACCTGATCTCTTGGTTTCTAGTCTGGCGCCTTAACTACTACACCAAATTGACTTTCTTTTCATGTGTACTGCTGTCCAATACAGATACTTTCAGCCTGCGTTCATGCCTTTGATTTTTCCTAGCTAATATAGGACTCTCTGTTTGTTCTGCCCATTGTTCGTCCTTGTTTACATTCTTTGAATCTTGGCACTGTCTTCCTAATGTTCGCTATTTCTCCTAATTTTGTATCATGTAACATTAATAATCATATTTTATAACTTCTAATTTGAGTCATTTTCTAAATGTGTTGAACGGGATAGGCCTAGAACATAGCCTGTGGTACGCCACTCAATTTTTCTTTCAGCTTGACCTGGAGCTTTTAGTGAATACTCCTTGAGTATACTTGTTCAACTTGCTCTGTCCATCTAATGGTAACATACTCTACCCACATTTTGATATTTTCTCTACTAGAGTCTCATACTAGATTTTGTCAAATGCTTTGTTATAGTTCAGGAGGCGTCATCTGATGTTGCACTTTACAATCTCTTTGCTTTCTGGCCTTAATTATCATAGTTAAGCAAGGACTATCTATAATTTGAGGGGATTCAGTATATTACAAGTTTTGGGGGTTCTGAAGTGGAATTCTATATTATCAAAAATTATCAATCTTCTCACTTGCCATTGTTGCCCTATACTATATTTTTTTATATTGCTGATATGCCACAGCCATTATGTGTTGAATTCTCAAAAGGATAACTTAGTGGGTCATAAAGCTTACTACTATTGTGACATTCACTTATCATTCAACCTGGCTGAGGTAATGGTACTTACTGCAGATTTTAAATAATTTTATATTAATATTTTATATTAAATAATATTAGTGTGCAGCACTGAAAGAGAATTCTTTTTTTGAGGTTGTCCTGCTGCTGATGTTGATATTTTCCTTCCATTATTCATGAATGCTTCCAAATATCACTTCTTCAATACTGCCTGATACACAGTCTTAAAGATACTGATGTTTCTACCAGCTGATCCAACTCTTCAAATTCTAGCAATAGATTGTATTTTTACCAAGCAGCCATAGTTTGCACTGCAGATTACCTATTTGATTATTGTCCAGGTCTTCCATTATGGCAAATAATGTAATTTCCAGGAATTGTAAATCAGAGTTGGTACTGATGAACATTTTGTCAGTGGACCTGATTTTGACTATTGAGTTTTGCAGGTGTTGATATCATTTTTTTTTATTATTTGCTTGTTGTTGAAGAGAACTGTTTTCATTCAATTTGTATCTAAGTGACTCTTATATAATTATTAAAGTTGATTAAGTGACTCTTTAGTAATTAAAAAAGTAAATTAAATTTAAAAAATAAAAAGAATTACAATAATACAAAAAATAAAATATATGGCAACTGAGAATAAATCACCATCATAATCCCCAAATTAACCAAGAAACAGGTCCCTGCATATATTTGTGGCCCCAGACCTGGGCACAGCTCTTTAAGAGCATAGATAAAGTATGAGAGTTGGGACCATCCTAATTTAAAGTACAGGTAATCCTTGACTTGTGGCAATTTGTTTAAATACCGTTTAAAGTTATAAGGTAACTGAAAAAATGACTGATGAACAGTCCACACGCAACAACCGTTGCATTGTCCCTACTGTCAAAGTTCATGTGCTTGGTAATGTATTTATGTCAGTTGCTGCATCCCAGGTCATGTGGTTGTCATTTGTAACCTCCTCAGAGGGCTTCCAAAAAGCAAAGTCAATGAGGGAAGCCAGATTCACTTAAAAGCCATGTGATTTGCTTAAAGATCAAGGCAGAAAGATTGTAAAATTGGGAATGATTCATTTAATGACCTCAGCTACAGTAGTCCTATTTCCAATTATGTACACACACACACACACACACACACAGAGAGAGAGAGAGAGAGAGAGAGAGAGAGAGAGAGAGAGAGATTGATTGATTTAGAATAATGAACTTAGAACTTCAGGATTCTTAATATATACTTCAGTGATCAGCCAATTCATTTGACCTTGAATTCAGTGTTTTCTTTAATGTTTTCTTCTGGGAATTAAATTCCCATTCTTTTTTTTAAAAAAGCAGCAATTGAGTATAACCACAGTGGAAGTGTTCCTTATTATCTTCTCTGACTTTTACTTCTGATAGTTATAGATAGTGTTTGAAGAAACAGAGTTCTCACTAGAGGTGATTTCTAATATACAAATAGCATTTTTTCATAAAAGTGACAAATGCTCTTAAATATATTGAAAGTCTTAGCAGTCAAAAAGGTTCCCTATACCTTCTGATTAGTACAGTTCTGTTGTAGTGCCCAAGTTGTTCTTGTGTAATCTAATTTTGTGAAGGTCTGCTCCGTATGTATTTTAGGATCACAATCTGTGAGATTAGTGCCTTTATCACTAATATCCCAAGTAGTTTCATCTAATTATTAAGGGGAATATCAGCACCTTTCTAAGCTAAGTAATATCCACCAGTGGCAATCAACTTCAAAGATAGATGTCTTCATATTTAAGAGTGTTAAATTTTGTAACTAGAGGAATTGTCTCCTGTATGAATAAGTGAATTTTTCATTCTGTTGCCAGCTATGGCTTTCTATTATTATTATGTATCAAGACATCTGTATCAGGTTCCCATGTTAGCCAGGCCTATTACAACATTCGGGAAGTTCTACAGAATCTGTTTTGCTTGGTGTGTAGCAGATAACATTCATTTTTTCTATTAAATGAAATGTACTTACTTTATGGCTTTTGCAGATAAAGCACAGCATTGGATCAGCTGTTTGCTTGCTGCAAAACATCCTCCGGTTTCTATTCTCCTTGGAAACAGACGGCTTCTCTGTTCCTTTCTCCAGACTTTAAGAGCCATCTTAGATTCCCATTTTATTGATGGGCTTTCCATGTTCAGCAAATAGCTTAAATGTTTCTAAAAGGTTTGCTCAAACTATATTTGCTTAGGTAACCAATCCTAGCAATTAAGAGAACCTTTCTACAGTCTTGAATCTATTTATGTCCAGACCCTTTAACCCTAACAACATTTAATCTCAGATTGCTGATCTGGCTCATTGGCATTCTTGGTTGCCATTTCTCTGCTAACATGCTCTGTGCTGCATGTGTTCATTTGTTGTACTTCACCCTAATTGTCCATGTGATTTTGCTTTTTCAGTTGAATCTGGATGTTTCTCTTCCATCCTTCTTTTCAGTACTCTCTATTCGACTAGAAATTTCTCTTTACTGTCTGAAGATGTATAGGCTTTTCTATCTAAATTAGATAAAATCTTTTTGTAAGCCATAGACGCTATCTATTGCAGATGTTTATGAGATTTTGTCATATTTTCTAAATAGTTTGCAAAGTGACTGTGGCAAGTTTTGAGTGTTCTAGGTTTTGAGCGGAAACACTAAGACACAGCTATCATGTTTTCCATAGCTTTTCTGCCAGAGAGCTTTTATAATCATTCTGTCATAACTCTCCCCCTATTTAAAAAAGTTGACTTGGTATACAAATAAAAAACAGACATATTTCATAGATTGGCCCTGGCCTTATTTATTTCTTACATATCTGCCTTTTTTGCCCAGCAAGTAATATTTTGTTAGCAGAGACCACAAAGTAGGAGGATAGGTTGGTTACCTGAAATTTTAGCTCTCTGAGTGGTCATCTGTAAAGTTACACAATCCACTTTTTCCTCTATTGCTTATGTTTTCTTCTGTTGGTCATTCTATTCCCTATTCACCTGCTATGGTAGTTGTTAAGAACTCAGGAATTAAATTGTTGGGATATGCACACTGGGAGCCAGGGGCATGTTTCCCTCAAACTTTCCATTTTTTCTAAAATAGTGTCAACAAGTTCATGTACAACATCCATATGTATGATGGTATAGATGACCACTCAAAGATCTATTGTTACAGGCCTGCAACCTCTCCTTTTTTTTAATTTCCCCTTTAGATACCCTCAGACCTTCTGGATAAGGAATTTCTGCCCATTCTACAAGAGGAGCCCCTACCGCCTTTGGCACTAGTACCTTTTACAGAAGAAGAACAGGTTAGTTTTAAAAAAAAATTGGATATTTTTCATCAGAATTTAATGATAGAAAAGAAAATTATTTATTCATTATAGCACATTTACCTTTCAGGTTAGTAGAATCAATTCAGCTATAAAACATTTATTTGCCTTATTATCATGCATGATAGTATATACCATCTTAATATTTTATAATTTAAAAATTAAGTAAGTATTCCCATATATCGGGTGTCAAACTGCCAGCCCGCGGGCTGGATGCATCATAGTGAAACCGCACCCATCCCATTGTCGGCAATGGCAAAACAAGTCGCGATATGTCGCGATACTTCTTGTGACGTTGCAAGTTTGACACTTCTGCCATATATTCTAAATGCATCTACTATCACATGAAATTTTATATTGGCCCTTATTAAAATTAAAGAATTTTAAATGATATTCCAAATATATGAGTTGACCAAAAAAAGTCTTTAATTCCATTTCAAATGTTTAGGGTTTTTTCTTGTTTAAATTTATTAACGTATCACAAAGTAAAAAATATATAGCAGTTCTGATTTTACAGTCTCATTTTACTTAGTAAGTCTCATTATGATAAAGTACAAGATAAGAATATATATGTATGGATATATAAACCCTATTCTTTATCATACAAACATACATCACACACAGAGTATATATTAGACTCATTCTTTATTTTACTTATTTCATTTTTCTTTGCCTTTCTGATAAATATATATATTATATATTTAACAATAATTGTATATTGACATTTTCATTATTATTTTAACATTATTATTAGTAGAAGCTGGTTAGTTTGAAAAAGCAATTGCAGGATAGATGTAGAAAAACTGAGGGACAGAGGTAAATGTATCATCCATTTAGAGTCTTTGCATTGCCACAAGATGTCCAAGTTCATCCCTTTTTGAATTCCATTGACTTTTATCTACCAATTTGGTGCTGGCCATTAGTTGACCAGATTCTTATGTACAGGTTTGAACAAATCTATTCTGCAACTTTATGAATGATGCTGATACTTTGCGTCAAACAAAAGGAGCATGAGGTGCCACCCAAGTTTATCTAGAGTGAGTTTCAAAGTTAGCATATCATATATAAAAAAGTCCCATTTTCATTAGTTAACTGCATAATGTCTCAAGGTAGCACATTCTGCAGGTAGTCCTAAACTTACAACCGTAATTGGGACTTGAAATCTGGTCATAAGTCATTATGATCTTAAGGTACCCATGTGACTGGAAAATTTGCTAGTCTTTTTCATAATGGTCATTAAATGAATGCTGCAGTTGTTAATTGAATTCCATGGCTATTAAATGAATGCTGTGGTCATTAAGCAAATCCATTCATTTGAATGAGTATTTTTTTTGCAGGAAACTGGCATAAAACAGCATGAATCACAATCATATGACCATGGCATGCTGCAACAGGTCGTAAAGCTGACCTACCTAACATGCAGACACATGACCATGGGGCACAGCACAACCATTTATGATGGATGGGGATGTTTTACCGGTCATAAAGCACTCAATCCGTGGCTATTGTAATTTTGAACGGTCCTAAAATGAGCAGTTGTAAATCAAGGACTACCTGTATGAATATCCTAGTGAAAAGGTCAACTCACTGAGGGTAAGAAGACTCCTATACATTCTGGAATATTGTTTTCTAGCTTCTTATAGATAGGGCAATTGGATCTGGATTGTAAAAGATGCAAAGAACTGATATCATCTGGGAGTCATTGGAGTTTTATTATCCTAATATAGTAGCCTAATTGAAAATCAAAATCAATAAGAGCTGATCTCAAAAATATACTTAAAACCTAGATTTTATTTCAGTGCCAATATTAAAGTATTGATCAGTTAAATGTATCTTAATTATTTCATCACAGAATTTTGCACCAGCTAAAGTTTATAGAACATTTTCAAAGAGAGATTTAGGTACAGTATATTAAAATAATTTAACTGGATATATCCATAGCAATGTTACACTGTCCCAAGGAAAGAGCATCAGTACCCTCCAGTGTTGTTCAAATGTGTTATTTTCAGATACTGTATAAACATTCAGTCATCTATTAATGGAAAAAGCACTTCTATTATAGCCCTAAAAGCAAAGTCAGCATTTCTAGAATTGATTAACTCTTTCCAGGATACATTTCTCTGACCCAATAAATCTTCCCTAACACTACTATACATTACTCATTAGAGATTCTAAGATGAAGTTTAGTATACCTACTGTTTCATCTGATCTTATTAAAAACATCAGACTGTAGAGCCAGCATTACAGTTGCCAGCATCATAGTTCAGATGATAATTTATTTGAAACCATGTTCCTGAATTCTGGAGACAAATGCCTTGACTTTATGTTCAAGAACTTCCAGAGCAGAACCACAAAATAAATATAGGGAAAGGTTGTATTAAATATACACTAAATACACAAAAAAGTTGTAAAATTGGGTGTGGTCACATGATCTGCTACCATGAGTTACAAATGTAATTCTGAATTCAACTACAGTCATATCTTGAGGACTACTTGCAATTGGTTTGATGCCTGAATCATAGATCAAAGTGATGTTAGTTTAAATTGCAATTAAATTAAATTATAAAACATGTTTCCAATCTCCTCCTTACATGCATATTAGAGAGAGAGAAATAGGGATATTAGAGAGAAATAGGGATGATTAAATTCAAGATTTAGTAACATAACACTAATTTGTTGGTTTCAAAGCATTATAATATTGTTTATTTGAACTTCAGCATTGTTCAGCATAACGCTGCATTGTTATGTTACTGTAATTATTGAACTCACCTTCTAGAAGCTCAAAGTGACCAATATGGGGGCCTCCCCCTATTCATTCACAAAACAATTTTGTAAGCAGGTTGGGCTGAAAGATGGCTGTTGGCTCAGAATAATTTAATAAGTTCCATGGTTGAATGGGGACTTGAACCTAAATTTCCCTAATCCCAATTCGGTATTTTGAGTACCACACTACACAGTCAAGGGAAGTACATTTTATATGATATATGCATTCATATCACCATTCTGGTGCCAAAGAACTCTTTATCCAAGCAAGCACTTTAATCATTATACTACATTGGCTATCACAGTAGAACTGTAGCTGATTTTCTCTATGTCATTCTTTAATAAAAAGATCATAAACATGGAACCACCCATGTAGCTGATGTATATCAGCAATCTCCAACCTTTCTGTAACTGTGTCTAAATAAACTTTATTTGTAATGGAATGGCGGTCACTGAATTTTAAATTTACCACTGAATCAAAGATTCTGTTTTAGAAGCTTCTAGAAATAGCTGTTTTATAATTGGCAATGGAAGGAAAACAACCAGAAATGTAATTTGATAAATAATTTGATATATGGATAATGCTCAACCTATGGCCAGAATTGGGATCAGAACTTCATTTGTTAAGTAATACGGTTATTAAGTGAGTCATGCCTGATTTTATGATTTTATTTGCTTTGATCTTTAAGAAAATGACTATTAAGCGAATCATGCTGCTTCCCCCATTGACTTTACTTACCAGACGCCCCTTGGGAAGATTGCAAGTGGTGATCATTGACATCCCCCCCCCCCCGATGCTGTAACCATTGTAAATATATGCCATTGCAAAACACCCTAAGTTTGATCATGTGACCAAGGGGATGTCGCAAAGATTGTAAGTGCAAAGACTGATCATAGTTCACTTTTCTCAGTTCCATAGCAACTTCAAGTGGCTGTTAATTGAATGGTTGTAAGTCCAAGACTACCTGTTACCACCATTTGCGTACAAATAATCTAGAACTCAATATTGTTTTTACTCGTTGTTTTAGTCTATGGAGATTTTCAGTCATTTAAGTCATGGTTGTCCCAAAACTGCTTTTTCAAAGGCAACTGGACTTTCTTTGGTTTTTTCCTTGAAGACGTCTCATTTTTCATCCAAGAAGCCTCTTCAGTTCACAGTTATTGTTTTAGTATTTCTTTTTTCTTTCCTTTTTTAAACTAAGGTCATTTGCATTTATTTCAGATAATGATAGTGGTGATATTAATAAAATTAGCAATATATTGAGTTTTGCATGATTTGCAATTATTTCTAACGTTTGTTTTATGATCAATTATTTAATTATTCAAATAATGAAACCATTAATTTTAACTATTGTAATTATACGTTTTGTTTACTGATATTTTATCTTTCATTCACTGCCTTTTCTAATTTGCTTTTTTGTGTGCAATAATTTATTTCTTAAATGCTTTAAATATTTTTTTTAAGACATCAAGTCATTATTCCTCTGGCTTAGCCATTACTTCTCTTATATTGATTTGGTGCTTCATTGTGTTTTCAATATGTTTTAATTTGATACCTTCAGAAATGTTTTTGTTACTTATTTCTTACTTTTGGCAGAGAAATTTTTCACTATCTGTAAATAGTGCTGCTGTCCTACGATTGATGGGACGAGGAGGAGGAACAGTGGTGGGGGCTCCGCGAGGTCGAAGTTCCTCTAGAGGTCGAGGTGAGATAGTTTTTGTAAACAAAATGTTATTTCTATGGGCTTTTTAAAAAATTGAACAACATATCTTTGCTATAAATATACATGAAAGAATGAAAGAAAAAACAAAAGTTAAAAATAATAAATATAAGCCAATACAGAGAATGTACCCCAAACATTTGTAATAGAAAGTTAAAAATTTATAATATGAGAAAAAATGAGTGCTGTATAATTCTGAAGAGTAATTCATGATTACTCTTCTAGCCAATGCTCAATTGTTCTAGTTTATTAATATTAAACATGTAATCTATCTAGAAATAAAGATAAAATGAAAGTGCTTTATAATTGGAATGTCGTAAACACATTCCTGAATGCTCCAATTGTAATAAACAATTTCTGCCCTCACTGGATAGCATAGTCATTTAAAATTTACCAAATGAGGTTCTGGTATTCCTGTTGCAACAGTGATTATGAGATCTGAAATTGGGAGAGCTTTTGGTCTCCCCTTTGTCATGGTCAGATCCACCCGGATTACCATGGGATTCTCTGGCACTACCATCCACTACAGGGAAGCCAGACCATTAGATCAACCTGCCCCTAGTAATTGGTGGGCCCTGATGCGTTTCAGAGGGGGATGGGAGTTGTTCCCGCTGGTTTGTTGTATCTGAAGCATTCGTTGCCACTTGAAATAAGATGGTGGCTGAGGTCTTGGATCAGACCTATTCCCTGTGGTTTATAGAGGAGTTATGGAAGGTGAAACAAGAGAAGAGAAATGTAGAATGTTACTTGCATTCTACAGGGGATGAACCTGACCAGATACACGTTAGAGCCACTACAGTACCTACCTTTTGATAGTAAAAGTGACAAAACATCAGTACTTCTCCACATTTATTGTGTCTATAGATAGCCATCCTGTGGCCCTATTTCATGTGACACTACCCTCATAGGTAAAGGGGGTTTAGAGAACCCCTTGCAGGAGTATGCAGAAGAATTTGTTCAGCATTTCTCAAAGTTACTCATATTCGCTCATAGTTGGATGCTGGCCTTGTTGCAGATCTAGGGGAGATGTCTGATCTGTTTTGCCTGGTTATCTGGAATTAGTTTAAACATATTTGGGCTGTCAAAGTGTACAGGTTCCTTAAGACTGTGAATCAGCCACCTGCTATTTAGATCCTTGCCTCTCCTGATGGTTAAGGCTGCCGGGGGCAGGTGTTGTGTGATTGGGTTTTAGCACTGGTATATTGCTCAAGTGAAGGGGTTTCATTACACCATCAGTGGACCTCACTTTTCTGGACAATTTTTGTCTAATATCTAACTTCCCCTTTCTGGAAAAGGTAGTTGAGAAGCTGGTTGTGCAACAGCTTCAGATGACCTTGGATGAAACAGATTATCTGGATCTTTTCAGTAAGGATTCAGAACTGGATATGAGACAGAAATGGCATTGGTCATGCTTTTGGATCATCTCTGGCATGGTGGGATGAGGGTTGTGCATCTATTTTTGCCCTACTGACCTCTCTGCAGCTTTAAATACCATTCACATGATATCCACCTAGAACAACTCAAGGCATTGGGGATGGGCAGCATGGTGTTGTACTGATTCACCTCCTTTTTCCAGGGTCAATTCCAGTCAATGGTGATTGGGGGAGAGATCCTATCCTTGGTCCTTACAGTCCAGAGGCCAGCCCCTATTCATCATCAACATGAGGCCACTGGGTGAACTCATCCATTACCATGGAATAAGTTATCATCCATCCACTGATGGTATCCCACTATATATCTTTGCCCTAGCCAAATTAAATGATACTATGTTCATCTTATCCCAGTGCCTGGGGTACAAAGATTTTGGGTGAACTCTGGCAAGACAAGAACTCTGACTTGCCAGGGGCGCCTCAGTTCTAGGCCTGCAACATTTCTGGTGCTGGATGGGGTTGCATTGATCCAGATGGATCCCGTATGCAATCTGGAGGTTCTTGTAGGCTCGCAATTCCTACTCAGAGCAGATAGCAGTCATGACTAGAGTTAGTCTAGGAGGGCCTTTGCTCAACTTTGCATTGTGCACCAGTTGTGTTTGTTCCTAGACTGAGGATTCTATTCATAGTCACTCATGCCATAGTGATTTCCCTGTTAAACTACTGTAATGTACTCTACATAGTGCTGCCTTGAAGAGTATCTAAAAGTTTCTGCTGGTATAGAATGCAGCAGCAGAGGCAATTATGTGTGTTTCTAGAAGAACATATTTTACACCTCTGCTCTGAATTGCATTAGTTGCCAATCTATTTCCAAGTCCAATTCAAGATGTTGGTTTTAAAGCCCTACATGGCATGGGGCTGGGTTATTTGTGGGATTGCCTCTCCCCAGTTACATTTCCCCACCCTATCATATCTAGCATAGATGGCATTCTGCATGTTCCATTGACTATAGAGCTACACTTGGTGATTCCTAGGCGTCAGGTTTTTCCTGTTGTGGCACCCACTTTATGGAACATTCTCCTAGAGTAAGGATAGCTTCATCCCTTTTGACTTTCTGAAAACCCCTCAAGACCGGGTGAAATTTTGAGGTGGCTCCAATATTAGTAACTCTCCCCTAAACATTTATATTTATTCTTTTCTGTTACTTTTATGTTTTATAATTTTTAATGTTTCACCAGTAATATTAATAATTGTATTGAAAATATAGGTTTTTTTAAGCTTTGTTATATACTGCTTAAAATCATTTGTTTGTGAGATGGGCAGCCATATAAATTTGACAAAACTGGTGCAAAGTGTGGTCACCCGACCTATATTGATTGCCCAAAGAAGGGCACATAGAACACTTCTACTTTGCAAACTGTATGACTGGCAGTTTGCTTCTGGGCCCAATTCAAGGTATTGGTTATGACCTATAAAGCCCTACATGGCATGAAAGCAGGCTGTCTACAGAACCTGCCTAATCCTATTACATAGGCTCATCCCACCTGGTTAGGCAGGGAAGGCATGTTACAGACCCTGTCAGTTAAAGTACTGCAACTTGTGGAGTATAAGAGGAGAGTCTTCACTGCCATTGCTCCCATCTTCTAGAATATTCTCCCCCTGGAGGCAGAGCCCACTCTCCTGGCTTTCCAAAAAGGGATTAAAAATGCCTTTGCTGTCCTGTGTAGAGAGCCCAACAGAGCACACAGTCGTGCGGTTGGTCAGTGCCATGAGAGCCCTCCCTTTGCTTTTGTCAACTAAGTTTTAACAGGGTTTAATTATTCTTGCCTCCTTAATTTTATAAAATTTTAATTCTTAACATTTTAATTTTTATATACTATTTTGATATTTTGTTGTACGCTGTCCAAAGTCCTTCTTTGAGGGAAATGGGCAGTTCAGAAATGTGAAACCTGTAAATGCTATGCTGTATAAAACCCCACTCCTTTTTTTGCAGCTTTTTGTTCCACCCTAAGTATTTAATTGCTGAAATTTGGCAGCAGACTTATTATTATTTGCCTAATAATAGCAGGACAGCTTCTCTCTAATTTTCAGCAGAAAATAAAATGTTTGCTAAACCATCTAACAAGTCTAATATATTTATAAAATGTAAAAGAAATATAGCTTAAAATCTAAGTCCCATTCCTGTGAAGTTGCAGTGCCACCACCCCATTCGCTTCAGTTCATAATTGAATCTGCCTATGTTAAGGAGTGTTTCTATGATTGATCAGCAGCCATCCTCACCCATGCTTATTTTCTTGCCTCTTTCTCTAAATCTATTCATATCGTGCTCAGCGCGCCACAAATACAACCAGGATGCTTTATCATTCTTCAAGTCAAGCAGAAGAAAGTTGATTTCAAAGTTTTCTTTAAATGCTGACATGTTGATGTTGCAGGACTTGGCTTTACTTGCTTATTTCCTCAGAGATAGAAGAATAAGATGAGATGTTTGGTTTGAGAAATGGAAGAGTAATAAATTGAAAATGTTTATAAAAATAAAATATGGTGGGAGAAACGCTGAGTCCTCCAGCACTGGAGATGGAGAATCCACCAATGGGTTTAGACTGTATTCCTGCCCAATCAGATCAAGTCAGCCAAAGTTGCCATGCCCGTCCTGGACCATAGAGATCCCAGTCTTGACGTGATCTTGCCCAGGACAAACGTGCAGATTTGGCTCTTAGGCAGGTACAGTCTCCATTGGTGGATTTTCTTTTCCCTAGTAGCTGTGTAGGTGGTAGTGAGTTAATTGGATTCAATCCCTTTTCAAATTTGATTACCATTACCATTCTCAATCCTTTCTCACAGGAACTTGGAGTTATCTTTTAATTTCCTCCATTGGGGGGCTATACAAGCCCTTGTTAAGGAAGGGGCTCCTTCCTCCTTTCCCCCCATCCCAAAAAAGTAAAAAAACTCTGCTCACGGGATTAATCGGGACTAACAGCTGTTATCCCCAGCCAGCTGAGGAGATCGATACATTCTAACGGAGCTTGTGGCTGCAACTCCGCTGACTGTTTCAGGCCGAAGACACCCCCCAGGACCTTCCTAGTTCGTTCAGGAGCCGTTGGTGCCTTGTGGGCTGATTCAGACCTGCAGAGCATTTCGGGCCATTTTTCAGCCTTTTGGTCATCGATCGTTGGGTTTTCGGCAGAGGAGGGGGTGTGCGCGTAAGAGAGCAGCGCTGATCAGCTGTCCGGCGGCTGTTTTATAAATCCAAAACCTCAGTTTTTTTCGGCCTCTCTTCCTTCGTGAACTGGGCTCCTTTCTCAGAACGAGTCTTGGGTAGGCCTTGTTTGCAGGAGTCAGTCTCCACGCGCAGCCGCCATTTTGGGACCGTGCGGTCTCACGCGCAGCCGCCATTTTGGGACCACGTGGCCTCAATAGGCCTAGCGAGTGCAGACTACAGTGGAAGGGGATCCTTCCTGATTTCCACTGGGAGCTATCTGGAGTGAGGGATCTCACTGGAGGGGATGGTCTTCAAAGAGAACAGTCAGACCGGACTCACTTCAGATTGGCAGGCCGACAATTTATAGACGGCCACCATTTTGAATACAGGTTGAGGCCTGCTCTCAGAGAAGGGCCTAGGTCAGGGGTAGGCAACCCAAAACACTTAAAGAGCCACTTGGACCCATTTCCCACCAAAAACAAAACACTGGGAGCCGCAAAACCATTTTGATATCTAAAATGAAGATAACACTGCATATATCCTTTTTTACCTTTATTATAGGTGTGTGTGTGTTTGTGTGTGTGTGTGTGTGTGTGTATGTGTGTGTGTGTGTATATATATATGTATATGTATGTATGTATATATATATATACATACACACACACACACACACACACAGGTAAAAAAAGGATATATGCAGTGTTATCTTCATTTTAGATGTCAAAAGGGTCTCTCTCTCTCTCTCTCTCCCTCTCTATCTGCCCTTGGTCTGCCACTCCTCTTCCCCCGCTCTCTTTCTTTCTCTCTCTCTCTTTCCTCTCTCTCTCTCTCTCTCCCTCTTTCTCTCTCTCTCTTTCTCCCCCCCTCTCTTATCTGCTGCTCACCTGACAAGCTTCAGGCTGTTGTCCAACAAGATCAGGGGTAGGCAACCTCATCTCTTTTATGACTCATGGACTTCAACTCCCAGAATTCCTGAGTCAGCCTAGCTGGGCTAGCTAGCTCTCTCCTGCCCTTCCTGCTTCCTGCTTCCTTCAGAGACGCAGCAAAGGGAGGAGCTCCGCCCAGAAAACTTTTCAGCTCCTCGGAGAACACTGTGAGTGCACTCTCTTTTACACATACACACACACACACACACGCACGCACGCACACACACACACACAAAAAAAACACACACACACCCCCAGACACCCCCCCCCACACACACACAGAGAGAGAGAGAGAGAGAGAGAGAGAGAGAGAGAGAAGCAGGGAAGTGCAATTGCCTCTCTCTGTCTCTGTCTCTCTCTGCAAAGGCAGAGGAGGCTGGGAGCCGCAGGGGAAGGCTCAAAGAGCCGCATGCGGCTCCGGAGCCGCAGGTTGCCGACCTGTGGCCTAGGTGCTCCCTAGGTATTCTCTCCTCACAACAATCACAGGCCTCCCTCTCCAACTGTGATCTGACTGGATTGTTGACACATCTAGGCTTCCCTGGGTGACCCCTCTCAGGCTCTGATGTCTCCTCTTTCTCATACTGTCAACCTTCATACAATTGGCTTCATCCGGATTCCAGGCACCCCTTATAGTGTGTCTGTCCTTATCTGGATAACAACTACTTGGATTCCAGGTGCCCCCAATAGTGTGCCTGTCCTTATCCATAGTACTTCAGGCCGGATTCCAGATACCCCCAGTAGTGTGTCTGTCCTTATCCGCGCACAGCCATTGTTGGATTCCAGGCGTCCCCAGTCGTGCACTTGTCCTTATCCATGCAGAGGCTGTATCTGGGTTCCAGACATCCCCTGTAGTATGTCTGTCCTTACCCAGTGTGTAATACTCTCCAAATACCAGGGGCCCCCTATCGTGTTCCTATGCTATCGGAGAATGGAGAAATCTACTCTTTCCTCGAAGGGAGCCTTGCATCCTCATCAGGTCCACCTGGTCCGGAAGGCATTAAGAAGACAGCTGCCACTAAGGTCAGATCTACCACAAAATCTTCCAAGAAAACAGACAAAATGGCCAGCAGGAGACACCAAGCCTTAGAAAAGGAGTTCTCCAAGGCTCAGCAAAGAGCCAGGTTGGACACACCTCAGACCGGAGGGTTAGCCTTTGACTTAACCCTGGGGGCTCCAACCTCCCCTCTGGAGATCTGGTCAACGGGGGAATCCTTACATTCCCCTGCACAGTGCAGGACAGGCGATTTTCCTTCCTTTTCTCAATCCTCCTCTGCACGGGCGCCTCAGGGGGCTCCCGAGGCCACATTCACCCCTACTGCGGCAGGGTTTCGCCCTAGCGAGCCGGGCCCCTTCCCTACGAAGGACCGCCTAGACCTACTGATCGCACAAGCAGTAGACCGAGCCCTTGATGCCAGGGCTCAGGCTTCCAGATCAGGGACTTCCATTCCCCGTCCAACAACCAGGGACTGAGACCTATTATAATCCCTCCTCTCCATCTGGGTCATCATTTTCAGAGGATTCTTACCTCAACCAACCCGCCACAGAGCAGGAGGTTCAAATGTCTGAAGAGGAAGAAATTCCTCCAGAGGTTCCTTCGTTTAGTGGCCTCTTTAACCCTTCTTTCTTTGTTACCCTGCTATGTAAGGCTACATCCACTGCCCATCTTGAGCCTGGAACTTCATCAGCAATGACTCCCGCTTCCCCAGACGCGGAGGTTGACCCGAACTTCGTTGAGCCGGTCGCGGCTCAACACTGCATCCCCTGCCCTTCTTTATTCCTGAATGCGATCCAGAAACAGTGGGCCTCTCCGGTTTCTCTTCCCCTCCCAGGTAACACTGACAAAAGGCTGTACAATGTGGCCAAGGACCTGGAGGAGGCTCTGGAGGTACCGGCTGTGGACGAGCCCTTAGGGCCCCTAGTATCGGCCACCTCCATCTCTGGGGATTTTTCAGAGGCCCTTAAGGCCGAGGACTGCAAATGCGAGTCCACTTACCGCAGAACACACCAAGCGGCCGCATGGGCGATCAGGGCCACAACCTCCGCCTCATTTTTCAATAGGGCTGCACTTTGCTGGCTCCGACAACTCCAAGACTGGATTCCAGCGGAGGATATCCACACACACCAGGACCTTAGTAAGATGATGGCGGCCACTGAGTATGCGTCAGATGCAACCCTCCAGGCCACCAGGTTTTCGTCCAGAGCTATGGCGTCCAGTATCACTGGTCGCCGTATGCTTTGGTTGAAACGCTGGCAAGCCGATGCTAAGTCTAAGTGGAAGCTGGTGGCTGCTCCATATCAGGGAGGTAAGCTATTTGGGGACGTGCTAAATCCCTACTTAACTGAAAACAAGGACAAATGCAAGGTCCTTAATCTTCTCAAAAGATCGGACAAACGCTCCAGTTATTATCCAAGGAGGCAGTCCTTTTGTGCTGGAGCTAGATACAGTTACACTCAGCCCTTCCAACCCTTTCAGGCCAGGCAAGATAGGCAGGAGTGACAGGCTGATAGGCAAGCTCCTAGACTCAGACAACAATCACAGGGCAAGCGGCCCTTTCGAGGGAACAGCAGGCCATTCCGCCGCTCCAGGTGACTCCCCATCAGTACCTCCCATAGAGGGCAGACTATCCCTATTTGCCCACCAGTGGGAGATCAACACCGTCTGTCACAGTCTTTCCCTGGAATTTGTCTCCAACCCCCCGAATCGGGTCCTCTCTTGTCATATCCCCGGAACCGAACAAAGAAAAGACTGATGAACGAAGCCGTTCAACATTTATTGCATATATGGGCCATAGAACTGGTACCACTGGACCAGAGAGGTTAGGAATTTTACTCCATCCTCTTCATTGTTCCCAAGGCATCAGGGGGATGGAGAGCCATCCTAGATCTCAAAGGCTTGAATTTCCATCTTACATACCGCAAATTCAAGATGCAAACGCTCAGATCTCCGGCACAACATAAACTGGCTCGAACTACAAGCCATTCATCTAGACCTCTGCCACTTCCGCAACCTAGTGGCACAGCGTCACATATTAGTCCTCATGGACAATGTGGCAGCCAAGGCTCATGTAAACTGCCAAGGGGATACCCGGTCTCGGACTCTATTGACCGAATTTCTCTTACTGGGATCCTGGGCAGAACAAAATCTGGCCTCTATCAAGGCCGATCATATTTCAGGGGAAGCGATCTTCTGAGCAGGACAACAGTAGATCACTCAGAATGGCGCCTCCATCTGAGGGTCTACAAAGAAATTTGTCACCGCTTTGGCCTCCCACTTGTGGACCTCTTCGCATCCCCATCCAATGCCCAGCTGACTCGCTTCTTTTCCCGGTTCCCATCTGCAGCGGTGGAACAGACGGATGCTCTTTGGAGTCCATAGCCACAGGGCCTACTTTACGCCTTTTCCCCTCTACCTTTACTCCTGGCAATAATACGCAAACTTCTTCGGGAGCGAGCGGAGATACTCCTGGTGGCCCCTTATTGGCGAAGGAGACCTTGGTTCGCTGATCTGATGAGCCTTTCCCTCGCAGAGCCTTGGCAGATCCCTCCGGAATGAGTTTCTCTCAGCCAAGGGGTTATTCTCCATCCGGACCCCCAATGGCTCCAGTTAGCTGTCTGGCACTTGAGCACTCAATCTTAACAAGGGAGCTTTGCTCGCCAGGGGTCATCACAGTAATTCAGGCCTCCAGTCGTCCTTCCACGAACCGGATATATGAGGCCACGTGGAAGAACTTTCAGTCATGGTGCTCTGGCTGACATTTGTCCATCGCGGAACTTAACGATTCTCAATATCTTGGACTAGATGGTTAGACGGTCTGGAGAGGGGCTTGGCCCCAAACACATTGCGCAGGCAGATTGCTGCTCTTTCCACGGTCCTCATTTGTAACTCTGTGGAGTCATTGGGTCATCACCCTTTATTCCGCTCATTCCTTAAAGGGGCCGCTAACACCAGACCTCCCACCGTGCACAGGTACCCTTCGTGGGAGTTACCACGGGTCCTACGGATGCTTACCATGTCACCCTTTGAGCCCCTAAAGACATGCGACGTCCACTACTTGTCTCACAAGGTGGCATTCTTGGTGGCAATCATGTTGGCACGACGTATCTCTGAATTGGCGGCGCTCTCAATCCGGGATGACCTGCGTGTTTTCCACAGGGATTGAGTGGTCCTTCAACTTGACCCTACCTTCATCCCGAAGGTCAATTCCTTATTTCATAGGTCACAGGAGATAGTGCTGCCAGATTTTTGCCCAAACCCATCGCATGCCCTGGAACGGCAATGGCATACTTTGGATGTCAGTAGAGCACTTCAGTACTATATATCATGGAATTCCGCAAGTCAGAAGCCCTCTTTATATCTTCCCACTCTTCCTCCAGGGGTCGGAAGGTTTCCTCTTCCACCATTGGTAGGTGGATTAGAGCATGCATCGCCGGGGTATATCAAGCTGAGTCCTTGCCGGTTCCAAGACAGGTTACAGCACACTCCACACGGAGTGCAGCTACTTCTGCGGCATGGGCCACTCAAGCTTCCATTGAGGAAGTCTGCAGGGCGGCCACATGGGCTTCGCCATCTTTCATTTGGCACTATAAAATCGATAGGTTTGCCTCTGCAGAGGCCTCCTTCGGTAGGTTGTACATCAAAGTGCCACATCGAACCAGTCTACTCCACACCCTCAGGGAGAGTAGGCTTTGGTATGTCCCATTGGTGGATTCTCCATCTCCAGTGCTGGAGAAGGGGCGTTGTCTTACCTGACAACATCTCAACATCTCAGCACGGAGATGGAGAATCCACACCCAGCCTTGTAGGTCATCTAGGCCTAGGGTTAATTTTTTAGTTTGTGAGCCACACTGTCTTGCTGTCAGTCAATGGCTACGCTCGCGTCAAGACTGGGATCTCTATGGTCCAGGGTGGGCGTGGCAACTTTGACTGACTTGATCTGATTGGGCAGGAATACAGTCTAAACCCATTGATTGATTCTCCATTTCCATGCTGAGAAAAGGCATTCAGGTAAGACAACGCCCCATCTCAGCACTGTCACATTGCCAACAAATACTCTTGTTTGATAAATTGTCAGTCATGGCCCAGTGGTTGACTGTCTTTCACGTAGGTTAGCTGGGTAATATTGAATTCAGCAAATGAATAGATTGACAGAAAAGGAATTGAGTGTTCTGTATCTATATGGAAAATAACTATATATAAATCACATAGGCTGTGTGTAGGTTAGATAGGGAATCTATGCCATGCTTTCCCAATTTGAGTGCCTTTCAAATAAATGGACACTACTAAGAGCTGAGCACTTATATCCAGAGAGCAACAAATTAAGGAAGACTTGTGTAGAAAAATGTAATGGATGATGGAGATGAACTATATTTTCATACCCTTCCTCCACTAAATTTGGTAGGGAGATACAACATTTGTACCTTTTAATATGTCTTATCTGTATATCTGTTAAAATAATATTTAAAATTAAACTATAATAGTTTTGAAAATTGTGAAAGGTAATGAGAAAACAGTTCTGTTTTATCTTTTAGGCAGAGGTCGAGGAGAAAGTGCTTTCTACCAAAGAAGTTTTGATGATGTGGAAGGTGGATTTGGAAGAGGAGGGAGCAGAGAAATGCATAGATCACAGAGCTGGGAGGAAAGGTAATTCTAAAATCAGATACAGTATAATGTAATTGTTTGCTTTTTTAATGGAGCAATCCTGGCTGTGCTTTGATGTTCATGCCTTGGTGGAATCTTGAATATATTTATATTTCTTAAAATATTAAATCAGAATGTGACCAGTGTTTGCCTCTATTTGTGTATATGAAAATATGCTTTATTTTATTACAACTTTTGTATTTTTAATGTATATTATACTGATTAATTTACTACATTTCAAATTACAAGTGAAGAAATGAATGAATGTATTACTAGATTTAGCACTGGTAGCAGATCCTATCACAGAGTATATTCATAATAAAATAGTTTTACTTTGTTAACATTAGAAATAGCCCTAAGATTCTTCTTATTCTTGAGAAGTGTGGAATCATAAGATCTGGATTATTTTGTAAAATATATTGCTTTAACAAGATATAAAAATACTATTTACTTAAATAAGTGTATTAAACTGGAAGGTATTATGTAGTATTGGTGAAAATTATGTTAAAATGTTAAAATGAAATTATAGATTTTTTTTTTGAAGTTGATGGTTTTCTCAGGAACTTAGATTAGTACTTGCTTTCATATTTAACCAAGAGCATGAACAAGAATTGAACTTGCTAATAGTTGCTTTGCATGCTGGAAATCTATGTTGGTATTCAACAAACAGAACAGCATGTGAACTCAAAAGGGCTTTAGATTTGTTTTCAATAGCAGGTATATCTGTATCATTGGAAAATGTCATGTGAATCTGTAGTGCAAACGAACAAACAATTATATTATGGGAGAACAACAACATGGGAGAAAATAACATTCATATATAATTTAAATAATATAAGAAGAAAGAAAAAGGTAATTGGTGGAGAGTTCTGTTGACATTGGTTGCATTTGATCTTGTAGAATCATGCAGAAAACACAAACAAGCATCTCTGTGTATCTGCATTAATGTGCAATAAAATAGAATAAATGTATTGATAATATGAATTAATTCTAAGAACCTGTTTAATATAACTAAATATTGAACAAATTGATATAATGATGATATAATTTTAATGTTCATCTCCAAATGGTTTTCATTATTCTATCTATACATTCTTGAATTTTAGCTTGAATTTTCTTTTAAGTTTTGAAAATGAAATATTTCTCCTGAAAAAGCATTCTTGTATATTTATTTTTCTAATTTTTTAGGGGAGACAGAAGGTTTGAAAAAACAGGCAGAAAAGAACCAGGTATGTAAGATCTTTTCTTTGAAAACTTTAGAGGTATAATAGTCTATACTGTCTGTAGTCATTATTTGAATTAACATATTTGAATGTGAAATTATCCAACCCAGGAATACAGTTTCCTTGTGCAAACAACTTTCCCATTTGGGCACTTCACGTATTTGGAGTATTTCCAAATTAGGGAATGTTAAGTTTCAGAGCCTTTAACTAAATTGTATATTGTCATTTGAAAAAATGAGAAGAGTCTGTTGCACTGTATTCTTATTACTGGGGTGCCTTGCATTCTAGTCAATTCTAAGCCATGAAAGTCAGTGGATGACTGTGAGCAAGTCATTCTCTCTGAGCCTGACCTATCTCACAGAAGTAAAAAAAAAATTTAAAAAAAGGAAAGGCAAAGGGAATAGAGAATAGTCTTAAAGGACAGCATTCTTTACTAAGATAATACTCAAGCACAACTTGAACCCATTCCAAGAAACAAACTTAAGAAAATACCTCAGACTGCCCCTCCCTAATTTACCTGAGAATAAAGAGAAGAAGAAAAGCACATTCATACTTTTAAGATTCTGTTACTATAGCTGTTCTAATAAAAGGAGTTTTTAACCCATGTGGCATTTGTTTGTTAATCAAATATAGAGCTAACAAATATTATGTATATTAATTTGAGAAACAGAACAAAGGAAATATTCAGTTCAACATCTGATTTTTTTTTTTTTTAAAAAAAAAAACCACTCCTAAGGTTTCTAGAATAAATACTGGACTAAGAACTATATTACCTAAAAGTTTTGTGAGGATTTTTCCATTAATAATTATATATGAATGAAAATTAGCACTGGGAGATCCAAGAATACTTTAAAATCGTAATGAATTATAAGAAGAAACTAATGAAAGCAAGAGGCTGAAATGGAGACAGGATTGAGGGGAATGAAAATTAGTTGACTTAACTCTATTTTGAACTACAGAGTAAGTGCAGATTCTCTTTGGCAAGCAAAATGATCAAATCAGGAATTCTACAATAGTCATTTATGGCAAGATAGAATGACAATTATAGGCACATGGAGGTGATAAATGAGGAGAAAGGGACTAGCATGCTAAGTCTTACACTTTCTTATTAGGGAGTAAAAATTACTGAGCTCAGTGGGAATTAAAAATAAATATGTATGTTTCCTTGTGCTTGCATCCATACATAAAGTCCTATTATTAATCTGTTTCCTTTTTGTGAGTGGGAAAAAGGGTATCTTCCCCCTCATTTATAGAATAAAATGAATTAAACAGATTTATCCCCAGTATAACAATGTTCTCTGTATACTTATGTGGAAGTAAAAACCACCAATCTTAGTTGGGTTTACTATAGAAGGGGCAGAAATCTGAGCCAGATTTCCAGAAACAGTTTCTTTTTTCTGTGTAAATATATATATTTAACTAAATTTTAAGATTAAAATGAATTTTAAATAATTATTAAAAGTATTTGGCTGTAAAATAAGATATTCAATTTGCAAAATTAATTGATTTTCTTTTTGCCTAAAATGTGCAAATCTTTTGGGAAAAGTGTATATTTGATGGCTAATAACATCACTTTATTTGGAGTAGTATCATAAAATTATATATCAATGGAAAGATAATTTAATCAAGAATGTAATGCAACCAAGTTTGTTCAATTCCAGTGAGGCAAAAAAGTATTTAGTCAGCCACCAATTGTGCAAGTTCTCCCACTTAAAAAGATGAGAGAGGCCTGTAATTGTCATCATAGGTAGATAATCACATTGCCTGATTTGGAAAGAATTTATTTGCAAATTATGGTGGAAAATAAGTATTTGGTCACCTACAAACAAACAAGATTTCTGGCTCTCACAGACTTGTAACTTGTAATGAGCCGAGGTGGCGCAGCAGTTAAGAGTGCAGTACTGCAGGCCACTTTAGCTGACTGTGTTCAGCAGGTCAGCAGTTCAAATCTCACCGGCTCAAGGTTGACTCAGCCTTCCATCCTTCCGAGGTAGGTAAAATGAGGACCCAGATTGTTGGGGGCAATATAAATATATATATGTACATTGCTTACTGGTGTACACCGCTTAGAGAGTGCTTGCACTTAAAGCGGTATATAAGTCTCATAAATAAATAAATAAATAAATAAATAAACAAACTTCTTCTTTAAGAGGCTCCTCTGTCCTCCACTCATTACCTGGCACCTGTTTGAACTTGTTATCAGTATAAAAGACACCTGTCCACAACCTCAAACAGTCACACTCCAAACTCCACTACAGTGAAGACCAAAGAGCTGTCAAAGGACACCAGAAACAAAATTGTAGACCTGCACCAGGCTGGGAAGACTGAATCTGCAATAGGCAAGTAGCTTGGTGTGAAGAAATCAACTGTGGGAGCAATAACTAGAAAATGAAAGACATACAAGACCACTGATAATCTCCCTCGATCTGGGGCTGCACGCAAGATCTCACCCCATGGGGTCAACATGATCACAAGAACGGTGAGCAAAAATCCCAGAACCACATGGGGGGACCTAGTGAATGACCTGCAGAGAGCTGGGACCAATGTAACAAAGGCAACCATCAGTAACACACTACGCCGCCGGGGACTCAGATCCTGCAGTGCCAGACGTGTCTTCCTGCTTAAGCCAGTACATGTCCGGGCCCATCTGAAGTTTGCTAGAGAGCATTTGGATGATCCAGAAGAGGATTGGGAGACTGTCCTATGGTCAGATGAAACCAAAGTAGAACTGTTTGGTAGAAACACGACTCGTCGTGTTTGGAGGAGAGAGAATGCTGAGTTGCATCCAAAGAACACCATACCTACTGTGAATCATGGGGGTGGCAACATCATGCTTTGGGGCTGTTTCTCTGCAAAGGGACCAGGACGACTGATCCGTGTACAGGAAAGAATGAATGGGGCCATGTATCGTGAGATTTTGAGTGAAACCTCTTCCATCAGCAAGGGCATTGAAGATGAAACGTGGCTAGGTCTTACAGCATGACAATGATCCCAAACACACTGCCCGGGCAACGAAGGAGTGGCTTCGTAAGAAGCATTTCAAGGTCCTGGAGTGGTCTAGCCAGTCTCCAGATCTCAACCCCATAGAAAACCTTTGGAGGGAGTTGAAAGTCCGTGTTGCCCAGCGACAGCCCCGAAACATCACTGCTCTAGAGGAGATCTGCATGGAGGAATGGGCCAACATACCAGCAACAGCATGTGCCAACCTTGTGAAGACTTAACAGAAAACGTTTGACCTCTGTCATTGCCAACAAAGGATATATAACAAAGTATTGAGATGAACTTTTGATATTGACCACATACTTATTTTCCACCATAATTTGCAAATAAATTCTTTCCAAATCAGACAATGTGATTGTCTGGATTTGTTTTCTCATTTTGTCTCTCATAGTTGCGGTCCACCTATGATGACAATTACAGGCCTCTCTCATCTTTTTAAGTGGGAGAACTTGCACAATTGGTGGCTGACTAAATATTTTTTTGCCCCACTGTATCTGTACTGTATTCTATGAAAGGTTATAGCCAAATAACCAGAAAAAGGAACCACAACTTGCATACGTTGATATCAGGTAGCTTTCCTTCATCTGATTGTAGCTAATGAGCATGAGTGTTTAGAGAGCCAATCAGGTGTCATCTTGTTTTGGCAATGAGCCAATCAGATCACAGTTGGATTCAGTTATTGATGATATGTATTGAAGCTGAGAGGAGGACATTTGTCAGTGTGTTATGTGATTGCGATCAAGTTGGTTGGGATTTTTTTTTCTTTCATTTAGTGCAGTGGTTCTCAACCTGTGGGTCGGGACCCCCATTGGGGTCGAACGACCATTTCATGGGGGTCGCCAAACAACACAGTCTGCCATTTTTTCTCCCTTTTCCTTAGCTGTGCTACTCCCTTTTATTCTATTGGCTTTTGAAAGCCAATAGAATAGACTCTCTTGAATAGCGTCTAATTCTATTGGCTTTCAAAAGCCAATAGGAATTGTCCAGGCTGTCTCTGCCCTGCTGAGCCCGCCAAAAGTCCCATTCTGCAAACGGTGCTGCACCAGTTGAGTAGTCCTCGACTTACGACCGGTTGAGTAGTCCTCGACTTACGACTGGTTGGGGGGGGTCGCTGCATTAAAAAGGTTGAGAACCATTGATTTAGTGAGCTTGTAAAACGTAATAAAATTAAAGTAATAGTGCAAAGAGTTGACTGGTCACCCAGAAAGCGATGTAAAATAGTATTATTAAGTGAACAAGGCTACAGTTATAAACAAATTAGAAGAAAAATTGGTGGGAACTTAACCAAAGGTGGCATTTCTAAGTTTTTGAAGAGGTATAAGGAGATTCAGCCACTACAAAACCACACTGATAAAGGCAGGAAAAGGTGCACTACAGCAAGTGATGATAGAAGAATTAAGAGACTGTGCCTATGTGACGTAAGAAAATCATCTAGGTATATACAAGATGAAAAGGTGCAATGCAATGTGAAGTTGAGTGCAAGGACTGTTCGATGCAGACTACAGGAATTGGGCCTAAAATCTAGAATTCCATGAAAAAAGCCACTTTTATCTCTCAAAGGTTGAAAATACTAACTTGGCTAAAACCCACGTTACCTGGACAAAGGAACAATGGGACAGTGTTATTTGGAGTGATGAGACCAAGATCTTCCTGTTTGGTAATGATGGCATAAAATATGTAAGGAGAAGAATCGGAGAAGATTTGCATCCTGATTGCATTACATGTACCGTGAAACACCCAGTCAGTGTTATGATCTGGGGTTGTATGTCATCAAAAGGTGTGGGCAGAATTTGTGTGATTAATGGGAATATAAATGGCCAAAAACACATTAAAGAAATATTTGGGCCCAAACTGAAGCCTTCCACACATGATCTTTTCCAAGACAGTGAAGCATTTATATTTCAATAGGATTCAGCTCCATGTCTTGCTGCTGTGCAAAAAGTGGTCTCAAGATAATCATATTCCACTGCTGGAATAGCCCAGACCTTAACCCAGTTGAAAATCTATAGAGCTGACTAAAGAAACTTGTTAGTTAGAAGCGACCCAGCAATAAAACCCAGTTAATAGACGCAGTCATTCAATCTTGGTTTCACATTATAACAGCTGCAGAAGTAAAGGACTTGGTTCACTCCATGGGAAGATGTTGTAAGGCATAATTCATGCTAAAGTATTAACTGACATGATAATTTTTGTATATCTCATTTTTTCTATGGTGATAATTTTTGTATATCTCGTTTTTTCTACTTGTTTCACTTTTCTTCTTTATAACTTCTATTCCAAAAGCAAATCCTTCATAAAAGTTATTGCATTATATTCTTGATTAAATTATCTTTCCATTGATAAATAATTTTATGGTACTACTCCAAAAGAAAGTGGTGTTATTACTCATCAAACCTCAAATGTACACTTTCCCCAAAAGGTTTCCACAATTTTGGCCACTGCTGTACATATATATATATCAATATATATCAAAAACAATTTTACAAATTGAATATCTTATTTTACAACCAAATGATTTTGATCAATAACTAAGATTAATTTTTTATCCTGGCACTGCCCTTTATTGGATGTGTTTTTATCATGTACATATAGACACCCATAGGTATTATATTGCATATACATTTTTTTAGGGGAATAAAACCCTTATGTTGGCTTCAGTAGCAATTGGTAATCTTGCTTGACAAGATGAGAAAGCTGGGCAATGTTAAGTATTTTTCTGTGTAATATTTCTTTTGTGGGAAGGATTGTCTTAAATCCAAGATCATCTTAATTTCAAATAAATGTTGTAATTATTTAAAGGTGTAATCTTGAATTTTTTGCAGCTTAAAAATGCCTCTTTTAATTATTAGTGGGCTGTTTTATTTTAGAATTTATTTTCCAATTTTTTCCCCCATACTAGTCCTATATGGTAGATTAATTTGCAAAATTATACTACACAAAGCCAAACCTTTAAATTTGAGTTAGGTTTTTAACAGAGTTAAATTATACTGTATAAACACCTATGGCTATTTGCACTAATCTGCAAACCATGCATTCAAGATAAAGTATATCTGGGGTTAGTAAAGCTGATGTTAGAATTATTGCTTTATGTTTGAAATCTGAATGCCATTTGTACTTGTTAATGCTGAAACTGTCCAACAAAACATATATTTTGTTTTCAGCATAAGCACTTTTCTACAAAACCTTTTTAACAGTATCTCAAATTGTTAATGTTGCATTACAAGAGCAATTTGCTTCTGTTAACTAATGTTTAAATTATAAAATACTTGTGACAAATAAAATTAATGCTTCTACTTGTATAAGAATTTGGAAGCATGTGACATTTTATTTGGACTTTTTACTTGTAGATTGAAAGTTTGCATTTGTTTTATTCTACATACCTGTATATTAGAACTTTTGTAAAATTTAAATATTATAAAATTAGTATAGTTAAACTGGAATTTGATAAAATTGGGCATATAGATCAAAAGGCTTTTATAATCACTGTGTTGTAGATGGGAGACAGTTGTTTCAAGTGATGGATAAAAAGGTAAAGTACAAATGCAATTTAATGAATTTCAAAGTGATAATTACTATTGCTGTTTGGTTTCTGTATTGAGCTAAGACGTAATCACAATACCCAGTAAATGAAATAATTAAAACCTCAGCACAGACAAGTGCAAAATTACTTCCAAAACCTTGTAAGAGAACATGAGTTTAGTGGTATATTGTGATGATATTCCAGATTATTTTTTCTAAAGCATGGTTTGTTATGACTCTCACATCTCTTTTCTTCAGTTGTAAAACACATTTTTCCATCCTAAGAATATGATATGATTATTCTTAAGATTACATACATGAATATCATTAATAACCGTAGTAAAATATTGGATCTCATATGCTTTAAAAACTTAATAGCTTTGAACTGGCAGCTAATATCATTGTGAAATTAATTGTCCAGAGCCCTACCATGTTCCCAGTTGAGCATAGCTTTCATAATTGTCAGTATAACCCATTCCTTAGATTTTTTTTGGGGGGGGGGGAATAAGAATAAGCTTCATAAAAAGTACTTTATAATTGGTAACAAATCTCAACAATAAAACAATCTCAACAGCATAACCAGTATATACATATAAATACATTTATCCAAGTTCAAGAGCAAAAAGCTAAACTCTTCATAACCGTAAGTTAGAAATGAAGCCACTTGAAAGTAAAACTATTAAAACCTATATCATGTTCTTCTGAGAAGAATCTTTGTAATCATCCTTTACATAAAAGCACTGATGCTTTGTAGTCTTTCTTATGTGTGTATACATAGGAGTTATTGACTTTTCCAGCTAAAAATAATCCACAAACTGGTTCTTTTAAACTTAGAAACCAGCAACAGCATTAGTTCTGATAAACTGTAATAATCATGAATCAGTTGGCATAAAGTCTAATGCTCAAAGTCTGGTAATTAGATTTCAGGTTTGCCCAATTATTTTGTCAAGTCTAATGTTTATCTGCACTTAATGAACATAGTATGAAAAGATAAATAATTGTGGAAATAGCAGGCCTTTCTGATGACAGAATTATTTTGCAAGACAGAAAAAGAAGAATTATTTTTGACAGAAGAATTATGAATACAGATTGATAGTTTCCTGATGTCTGCTAATGTCCCAATGCAGAATATTAGAGTCCAATGTATCTTAAAATTCTAATCGTTCATTTTCATCACAAACTGCCTAGGGATGTTGAACTTGTTCTTAGCTGCTGGAACAAAGAGATTTGGCAAATGCTTGCAATTTTCCTTAATAAACAAGCACAGCAGGATTGCAATTTCAGTGCCACAGAAAATACTAGCAACATTCTTCATAGCATGTTTAGGCATCA
This sequence comes from Crotalus tigris, assembly GCF_016545835.1. Lineage (NCBI taxonomy): Eukaryota > Metazoa > Chordata > Lepidosauria > Squamata > Viperidae > Crotalus > Crotalus tigris. The sequence goes on from NW_024096796.1 coordinate 445,052, forward strand.
GCATATTCTGTTGTAACTGTATAGCAAGGGAAGGTTAATTTGAGGTCCTATGGGACCTTAAGAATTCCAGGTGACTATTCTTTTTAGAATAAAGTTGTGTCCATTTTTCCATAGTATTTACCCTCATGTCATTTAATTAGATTCCTTGAACAGCTCTCTGAATTTAACAGTCTTCTATTTTAGGTCAGTGCAGTTTTAATCACAATCCATTGAATTTGGCAGGAAGCGCTTTTGTTGTTGTTGTTTTCTAAGGATTTGTGCAATGGTTCTTGTCCCTGACTTTTTTGTGCAGTTCTAGTGGCTCATCCAGTAACATGGATACTATGCTCTTTGTTCTGCACATTGTTCTGAAGTCAAAGGTACTCATAGATTAAAACAAACATGAGAAAATAGAGAGAATAAAGACAGCATTGAAGTGATAGTGGCATTTCATTGTGTTTAAAAAGTGGCACACATTCACAGTTTATTCTATCATCTGAGTCTCACAGATTTGGAAGCTGTCAATGTGCTGTCCATTGATGCGAATCTCCATTTCAGTCCTTTTTGAACTTTTAGTGTCTGTTGCTGGAAGTTCTGGAATTGTTTTATCAAAATTTTCCATTTTGATTTGATACTCCCCTTTGGTACCACGAGCAAGCATAGAGGCAAAATGGTGATGTAATACAATCTCCGATGGGAGATAGGATGTCCTCCTTTGACATGTTTCCCCTGTGCCCTCTTGGGTGGCTGAAAGGAAGACTACTAGCTCAAAGTGACGGTGAGCCTCCCTTTGTAGAAGAATGGTTAGAGGACTTGATGGTGTAATAGAATGGTAATATGTCAAGGGAAAAATAAAAAATGGACACTCTTCAGAAGTTATGCTATCCAAATGAAAATCCACAGTAGTTTGATGCAGTTGACCAGTTTCACGTTCTTCATAAAGAACTGCAGAGATCCGAACACTGGTGAGTGGACTTGGGCGAGTATTAGCCACTTGGAACATTAAGTGTGGCTTTCCTTCTTTGTGTGTCACCACTGCAAGATAAGTGAACCGGATGGATAGAGCTCGATTCTTTGGTCGGGCAATTTTTGCTACAAAAGCACCTAAATAAAAAAATAATTTAAATATAGATCATGCAGATAGATGTAATTTTTTGGTGCTAGTTTATAGAAATAAAGCACAAATAAGTGTATCACATTATTTGAAGCAGAAAAATAAATGAACATCAACTTTAAACATTGATTAAAATATAAGTTAATATTTATTTTTAAGACAAGAGCTATTATTTCCTATGATGTAATATTTCAAGCTAATGTTTTGTATCATCTCTCAATAGATTTGTGTTGCAATAAATTTTATTATGGTAAACCATTTCTTGGTTGTTAGTAATCTGAAATATATTTTTCCATTTGTTGTTTCATTTTACATTATTATGGATATGTTTGTGTATTTATAATGAATGTATGAATAACAGAAAATTACAGACTCTGACCAGAAAATATATAGTTATGCAATAGAATTTATAGAAGAAGGTTACCTGTATTGTAGTATATACTGGGTTCAAAAACTTTCAAATAATCATCTTTTTAGACTTTTCTTTTAAAAAAGATGTACTGAGCATATTTACAAAGAAAGGTCTCATTGAACTAAGTAGGATTTACTTTGTTTGTACAGCTGCTTTGCATCTTGTTAGTTTTAAACCATTTAATTCTGTGGGGGTGGACCCCATCTGTACAATAGATAAGACTGCTAATTTAAAATCCTTTGTACTATTATTTTAGTAACATAAAATGAAAATATAGCCTGTCAAGCTGTTCTGAAAATAATTTTTCTAATAGTCAGCAGCATAGTCTTTTTCTTCTTTCTCTTTTCTAACTTTACAACAGAATTTTCATATGAACCACATCATTGAAACACTTAGTTATGAAGTAACATCTGTTTACCTGTGATAAAGGCTTCCAGCATTAGACCCAGTAGCATTTGTATAGCAAGTAGAGCAATTGCACTTGGACAGTCTCCACTTGGGAACATTGTGCCATAACCGATTGTGAGCTGTGTCTCCAGTGAAAAGGAAAAAGCAGCTGTAAAGCTAGTGATGTACTTTACACAAATAGTATGGTTTTCAGGTGGGGCATCATGATCAATGTCCAGATCCCCATTCATTTCAGCTAAGAGATACCAGAGAATTGCAAAAACAAGCCAGTGGAGGACAAAAGAAGCAGAAAATACCAACATCATCCATCTCCAGCGCATATCCATTAGTATTCCCCAAGCATCTTTTATGTATGCAATTCCTTTTCCTTGGGCACCATCCATCTGGAGTGTGCTATGCCCATCTTTAGTGACCATCCTTAAGTATCGTTGATTCAGCAGAGGAACACTAGGTTTGGTGTTGTTGCCTTCTATCGCTTCTGTCCTCATCTTCTGAAAATAAAAAGTAAAAAACTGTGGGACACTTGTTTATCTATTTGTATGACTATCAGAGATTCTGACATATTGGCAGTGGACTAGATGCCACATGCAGCTGGCCAAGGAAGTATTTAAAACATGCACTTCTGAGAAAATTAATTTTGGAGAGCCAGGTTAGCCACGATGGAATAATTGTTACCTTAAAAAATAAAACAAAACCATAAATGTCAAATGACTGTTTCAGACTTTAATTTAGAAATGTTAGCCAATTTAGATTTACTTGTGTGTCTAAAAGTTTAGTTCTAAAGTAGAAAAGGAGTATTGTAAGTGTGCATCATCTGAATTAAATAATGTGTTTATGAAACAAAGTATTCTATAATAGCTATTTGTAATATTATAAATTCTGTTCTTTTGGTGGCAATCTTAAGGCTGTCATATCACACCTGTTGCATAAAATTTCCCTCACAAACTTCTGTGAGTTTCTGTCTACATTTTCACTGCTTCCAACCATGATATTCTTATTGTCTAGAATTGTGGTACCTGGGATGTAGCCTCTTCTGCTGAACATACTCAGGCCACTGCTGATGTAAAGCTGTATTAAAAAGGGGACAGAGAATAATACGGAAAATATTATGCAATTATATAAACTATTAAGAAGTCCTGAGGAAAAAAATGCCAATGCTAAATTCCAAATTTGCCAAAGAGAAACAGGAATGAGGCTTCTCTTATATTTTATTTATATATATGTATTTAATGTTTAGTCTGGTTTTCAAAACAAATTCATTCCTATGGGACCTATAGATATTAATCATAATTTTCTATGGGATAAGCTCATTCATATTTTTAAAAGGAGCTCATATAATTTCAATAATATAAGAAATATCCAGTCATGGTTTCTTGTTGCTATAGACTTTGGAATAAACTTGCAAACCAAGCATTGTTTCCATGTTGTCATCAGTTGTTATTTATATGAATGATACATATGCATGAGAAGGGCAAGAAATTCCATGTAAATAAATAGATAATTGTGTGTGATAGACACAGTGCAGTGTATAGATTTTGCTTGTGCTCCAGGTGTCTTAACTCAAAATTAGAGATTTTGGTGAGGCTAAACTAAATATTTTTGAAATATTTAGTACCCTGTAAATCACATTGTTTTGCTTCCCCATGATTACTTCTTTTGAAATATAATTATGTTTAATATTTTGCTGTCTGTTTCCCTCTGCAGTGTTAGACTAATGTAGAAATACCCATCAGTTATCCTTTCCTTTTGTTCTTTAATTTAAAGAACAGAATAGTTTGTTGTGAACATAAGCTGAACATAGTTCGCCTAGCATGTTCATATTTTAAAACTTTATTGTTTTAAACATGAAAGATTTTATGTTCAGTAGATCTAAATTATATTTTAATCTTATATAGAGGCATAGTATGATCACTAATAGATTTAAACATGTTTTCATCAGGCTTATGAGGAAATCTATGAAAACTAATCACATTTTTAAAGATAGGGAATAAAGTCCAGTAACTATGCAAAATATATTCAATTGCTTAGATGCAATTAACACATCATATTGTCATATAGTACTTTTGAAGTGTGATCTGCTAGAACCGCAAAAAAAAATTCAATCTTATACGAGTGGCGAAGAAGATTAAAAATTCTGGGATATGTGTTTAAAAAACTGGAATATATATCCATAAAAGTCAGTGGTATGTAGCTGGGAATATTGAAGGCAAAACCATGGCCTACTGATAATCTGATGGGACAATGAAAATAATAGCAGCAATATTTATTTGTTTGTGTATTAATACAGTACATCAGAGACTGTTCTTTGAAAAAACATAAAAATGTCAGTATCATTACTGCTATATTACATGTAAGGGCTCTGTATTTATAGCAAAAGCAAGATTAACAAGTTACACAATTCACAGTATAGTACCTTTACATATTATGCTACTATAGCTGTGCAGAAAAACTGACTTTAGAATATTGCTTCAATTTCATACAAAGATAAGTTATGTCTCTTTATTTAAAAAGTTTCTATTGAGAAATGGTATGAATTTAAAAGTGTTTTAAAATGTTAACCATAATTTAATTTTAATTACTTTAATTTTATACGTTTTATGAGTTATAATGTACACCATCCAAAGCCCTTCTGTGAGGGAGATGGTTGGTTTAGAAATATGAAATATAAACAAATGAATAGCTTAATTATATGAAATATGAGTGTGTATAGTTTTTAAAATTGATATGTAATATAAAAACCTTCAGTGAACTAAATAAGCCTTTAAGTTCTTATCAGAAATGAAGAACAATCTCTACAAAGTGTATATTGTATTACAATAGATGTGTAAGGCCATTAGGCCTCTTGTCCTTTTTGTTATTTTGCATGCGTTATAGCTAGCTAGGACACTTGATAAAAGAGTTTTTTGGAACTGCTATTTGTGACAAGTATTTTTAATTTTATGTCTGAAATTCATCAATTATAATTTAAATATAATTGATATTTTAGTGGTCCTGTGCTCAGAGTTCTAACATTCACTTATGTCCCTCTATTTTTAATATGGTCGGGGTGTGTGTGTGTGTGTGTGTGTGTGTGTGTGTGTGTGTGTCTGTCTGTCTGTTTATCACTTTGTATTGATATGAACTTGGTAAAGGAGAGGGACTAGACAGAGATAAGTGCTAGAAATTTTCTGTAAGGACCCCTCATAGAAATTTTCTTTTGGACGTATGTTTTTGTGGATATACACATATTGTGGGATAACTTTGCCAGCATTAAAGCAAAATGTTCCCCCCTTTTTTACAGTTTCAAACAGCCATTTTGAAAGGAGCAGGAAAACCTCTGTTATCTACTTTGCCTCTCTAAAAAACAGAAGTGAAAAGCAACTTCAGAAATGCAGAATCTATGCAAAGTTTTAGCAGAATTCTGACATTCACCAATAGGAGTCAGAAACAAATTTATAACAGAAGATTACTTTAAATAGTACAAAAAATAAACAAACATCTGAATAATCCAGCCTTTTCTATTCCACTACTGGATTTCACCCAAAGCTTCCAGTCATTTCACTAGTTTAATTTAAGGGGATAAGTGATTTTAACTGCACTTTTCCACTTTGATTTGAGAAGTAGTTCTCAAAATTCTATATAATATTTCATATTTCATCTGTTAGTATAGAGTTACAGAACTGATATTTTTATCCCTCTCCTAAAAATCCTTGACAAATGTTTTTCATCATTTTCACTTGCCAGGCAGTTGATACTTTCTTTGAAATATCCTACCATAATCTCAAGTTTTTGGTTGTGGAATAGATATGTACCTGGGATTTTTGTCTTTGTTTTCTTATACATATTACTTTAAATGACATTGCCAGTTTTTAAATTATGCATTAAGTTTGGACATTCTTCACAGTATTCTTCAGTTTCTTATTGTGTATAATTGAGCAATGTCCACAAACACTATCTTTTTGACATATGTAAATTTTGAGAATTGGCCATAAGCACTTGTGTAAATGGTTGCATTTTCTTTTTACAAAATGGCTGACATGGTAGCCATTCATATCATGTCTTATAATCAGTACTTTTTTTGTAAAAAAAAAAAAAAGGTGCCGGAACTCACACATGTCTTGCCTACCCTACAAGGTTCCATCCAAAAAAGGTACCGGAACTCCATTCTGGGCATTCTATGACAAAAAAAGCCCTGCTTATAATAGTGGAGGTTGTTTTTGTTTTTCAGTATACCAGTTTTGAATTTAATGTTTTCAAGGAAGAAACAAACTATCCTAAAGACATTAAGGGGTCATTCCCAATATAGATTCTTAGGAACCCCTCGAGTATTTCCTTCACTGTTTAAATTACATATTCCTTCTCTATTTTTCGATACTGAGTAATTTTCTCCCAACTGTCCCATTGTTACCTGTACAATAAGTGCCATTCAGCAGGATCATCCAAAACTAGAGAAGCTTTTTCATAGATAAGGAGGCTATAGGTAGAGTTCTAAGCAAGGAAGGCAGTTTCCAATAGTCCCATTATGCCTAGTGATCTGATTCAAGCTATGATCTGCTGGAAGCAGATGTTACACTTCTGACTTTTTTTTTAGTTAAAAGCTCAACATTAAGAATATTTTCACATATAACCAAATGCTAAACATTTATAATTCTATAAATAAAACAAAAAAGAATTTCAACAAAGAATAATTGAATGCCACCTCTTGTCATTAACTGTTTTCTATTCTGTCTTCTACTTTAATTGGGAGAAATTGTAAGCAATCTTGAATTTTGCATAAATACACAAACAGGATATGTTAACAAACCATATAATGTATAGTAGTTAAAACGGAGTCCAGAAAACAAGCAAGAATAATGGATCATACTTTAAACAGGCTTAGATAATTCAGAACCAGAGCACAGAATTTTAACAGAAATAATACAGCTGCTCTTCTGTAATAGTTCGAAGCATGTATTCAAAATGTTTGCATCATTTAACTATTAACAAAATATGATTTTAAAAATATTCTTAAATTGTTGCTTTGAAAATAAATTTTATTTAGATGCTATACTGTTTTGTGAAGCAAATATTTTTCATAGCATGAAATTATGTTTTCCTTAGCATTTAATATTAACAGCCCATTTTATCTCTCAAACTATTTTTCCATCTTCAAAATGTTAATTGCTTTAATGATATTATCAGTATTTATAGTATTTCCAGCTTAACTCTCATATTTAGGTGCTTGCCAGAATATTACATCGTACCTTATATAATGAATTTATTTATCAACAATATTGTTGGCAGATCTGAAGAAAATGATATTCGATCTGTTACTGGAAGATTATTACACTGTATTCTTAATTCATCATTCTTAACAAAAAATAAGGAGAAATCCTTAGTGCAAACTTTGAATATTTTTCAGTCAGATTTTTGTACAGACTGGATGAGATACTTGATGAAATTGACAGAGCTTATCCTTATGGAGTTATAAAACAAGAACAAGCTGCAATGGATGTTTATGAAACTAATTTAAAAGGCATTTAAATGTAATACAACTAGTTCTGATGGATGACTATTCCCTACAGGAGATGAAAATATACATCACAAAATTGATTTGGATATTTTTTCTCCTCTGGCTAAGATTCTGCTAAGACTTGGAAGGCCCTTTATAGAAGTGACAAAAGGATACCTTTTACTTATGGATGAAGAGAAATATGTTAAAGTTGTGAAGCTTTGAAATATAAATAAGTAGCAATCTACTTTCAGAAATGTTCATTACTTGAAGAGGTCAAAGAATACCTTTAAAAAAATCTAGGAAGAGTTATAAGTGTTCGATCACGGTTAAAAGAAGAATAGAGTTATATCTGGTTGCCCTTATTCGAATTTTGCTGATAAAAATTGATGTAGCATTTTGATTTTGTTTTCTTTACCTAAGATTTGAGCTATGGGCGAAGGGAAATTATATTTTATTTAGAGACTATGATTTTTTCTTTTTTCCTCCCTCCCTTTTTAATTCCTACTTCCATTTTTTGTATGTAATTTTTGTACTTTGTACTGACTTTTATTTGTAACATGTATAATTCTTAATAAAATTGTTTGGAAAAAACATATTTATAGAGAGTAGTTAAACTCATAGCTTTGGACTGGAATTTTACTGCAAAATTCTAAGGATATGGTATTATATAAATACCATTTATTAATTGCTTGTCATATTATTCTGAATATAAATTGCATTACTATTATGTAAATTGTACATAATACATAATACTACACATTTTCACTTAAAATCAATTTTTTTCGGTGTTATATGGCACTGTCATTCCCCCCCTCCTCCACTACCCACTCCATAATAAAACCTGCGGATATTACACATGGCTTACAGGGAGTAAGCAAGGGGTCCTGTCCCCTCCCATTATCACCCCCACTACTATTCTTGATGTTGCTCAGCTGTTACTAAATAGTGCATGTGTTAAATAATCCTGCTTAATAAAACCAGAAATTAGCAGGCATGCACAAATTCTTAGAGATCGTCATAGAATATGTGTGTGTTGTGTATGTGTACACTTTTGAGAGCAAGGAACATAATTTCATTTTTAATGTGTGCCAGTGTGCCCACAGTAAAAAATGACAATAAAGGTTATCTATCACATTTTGAATTATTTTCTCTTTGTGTGTGTGTGTGTGTTTGTGTGTGTGTTTGTGCGTGTAATTTATAGAGCCATGGCAGATAATGTAGATGTAGGCATAAGTTCATTTTAAAGTTGAATTGTTCCTAAGACTAAATCAATGCTGGTTTAATTTACCAATAATATTGGCCTGTGCTTTATTCCTCAAAAGGTTTTTCCAATATTTCAGTTCATTCTACAGCCTTGTGTTCCCCTATTCTAATAATAACTAGGACCAATGTCACTAAGCTTCAGAGCACAGACAGGTTCAGCTAGCTGCTTCTTCTTCTGAGATGGGATTAATCTAGCTTGGTGCAAATCGACAGCAATCTATTAGTGCATAGATTTAAAATATAAATGTCATTCAGATGACATTAGTCTTACATGGTATAATCTTCATTGTCTTAACTTTTTGATGATTTGTTGTGTTGAATAGACATTTGAGAATGGTAAAGCAGAAAATAAGTTATTTGCATATGTTTAGAAAATCTCTTCTAAATAGCTGAGAAAATGTAGTCTGCACATTCTAATATTCTAGTCTGATAAAAATGTAAAATACTCTTTTTATATAAAAAGGTAAGCAAATTTACAAATTCAATAGTATAACCAGTGTTATACCAATCTTTTACTATCAGATTTAGAATAACTTTACATACAGCTTCACCCAATTTTAATTTTTTTTATTCCAGAGGCTAATTTTTACCTCCAGAAAATATTGCTATGCAGAATTAAAATATGTGCAATGTTAATTTGTCTTATTCTGACTATGTATCTTCTAGAAAGTTATTGTTATGTCTGAGCTAGAAAGTTTAATATATATTCAGTGTTCCTTAAACATTAATATGGTTTAAGATGTACAGATGATCTATATAGATGATCTGTGTGAACTGAATGGTAAAATTCTGAAGATTTATTTTTAAAGTTTCGTATCAGCAGAATGGCATTAATAATATGAACTCATTTGATAGCCAAACAAAAATTAATTTAAATCTGAATCATATCTTCCACCTTTTTGTATACAATCTGTGGTAAAAAAAAAAAAATCTTCCAAAGTCACTTAAATTATTATTGATTGTTGAAAATAAAAGAAATAGCAAAGATTTAGGGAAAATTCTTGTGCTAAATTAATTTCTTCAAGAGATATTGAAATTCAAATAAAAATGTAAAGATTCCCAATCCTTTGGAGGTAAAATTCACTGAAAAGACCTTGAAATTTAATTATTAAATACGACTATACTATATAAAATTCTAGCTTTTCTGAAAATAATCACATTTCCAATATTCAGTCACATATTGGTTAAATAATTGTATGTGTTTATATCTTATTTAAGAGCTATAAACTTTATTTCTTAGAATCTATAGAATGCTCACATTGGCTATAGATTTCACTGGCAATTTTATCGTATAATATCAACTTAATTCAAGCAATCAATTTTGATAACTGCCCAGCTAAAATCTGCTTTATATTTTGGTAGAACTGGAAAGCTATGTTTATCTTAATATTTCTATCAATAGTCATGACTTGCAGGAAAAATTTATTTCTTTATAGGTTTTGATTCAGGAAATTATTAAATTACTTTTGTTAAAATTAAATTCAAAATTGGAAAACTTGATAGAATGTATGCTTTGTTAGCATTCTGTACTTACCCGTGATTTGTAGCTTTTATCTGTCTGGCAGGGAAAGGGAGAGGTGGGTATCTTGAATATGGAATATGCACCAAGCTATCTTGTATCTGTCTGTATACAGTGGTCCAAAAGGAAGGAAGAAAAAAAACCCCGTTTTTCTAGTTTGGAAGGATATTTGTTCAGAATGGGCTTACAGATCTCATTCCACAGTATATAATGTGGGGGGTTGGTTTTCATATGAAGCTGATTTGATTGGTCATTTCATCTGCAGGGGGGCCAATTAGCTGTGGTCATGTGGAAAAGAATGCTGATTTGTTAGAACTTTCTTTACCCAACAATAGCCTAGCTGCTGTGGAGAAATGCACAAGACCTTACTTGGAGAAAGGGGTGCATTTTTTTCTCTTAATCAGGATGGGGCTTTTAAGTTTGCATAATCTTACTTAAAGCTTTACTTGCTGGTTCAAAGGAATGACATTCCTCAGAATTGTTTTCCATTCATTTTCATGAGGTGCTATTCATAAAGTTCACACTCCTAAAAATATTTTCTTCCAGACAAAGACAGACAGGTGAAGATGTACTTTCCGTTTCACTTTCTTCCTTTTAGTTTTTTTTTAGCTTGGAGCTGGAAATGTCCTTTATCTTTATCTTAGACTTATAAAATCATATCATTTGTAGATTGATATAGATTTGTTACTTTTAAATAGTTTGTAGTCAAAGATTCGAGATCTAGTATCTAATCATTCTATATTTTGCCCCTTAAGTCAACTTTGCTCATAAGATTGTCTTTACTGGATGTAATAGAAAAGTATTATGAGGATGAAACATAATTGCGATAACCAAAATGAAACACAATTTTACAATGAATAAATCTATGGCATTCAGACTTTATACTGTGTGGAATTAGTGTGGAGTAATCTGATTAGTAAAAAAAAAATAGCTCAGATGAGGCCCACAGTGGCCACTTTCTAGAAACATTTACATGATTTGTTGAGATACTTTTGTGTAGTATTTAGAATTTGTGGTATCTGGAATTAGTTAAGTCTAATTAATTAGTGACTAGTAAAGAAATAGCTACAAGGAGGCTCCTATCAGTCTAGAGCTACTTGTATATCTGTCAGTAGTTTCGTAATGCATTTCACATTTTTCTTTAGTTAGTTGCTGATGTAGGGACTTTGATCGAACGTCAGACCTAAGAGGATCTGAGAAACAAAGACTGTGATTGTTTGCAGTAAAACTACGGAAGACCCGCTGTGAAAATTATTAATGTAGACCAATATAATGCTACTTAGAAACCAAAAATCTCTCTCATGTATTTCCTTTAAAAATCCACAAAATATAAATCATTAATTCTTTATTTCATTAGTAGAAAATGTGTTAATACATGTTGAGGCATAGCACTATAAAACTGAGACAGGCACAATAGCTTTTGTAGCTACAAAGACAAGGAGATAGTTTTCATTCAAGTATATGGAGCTACAACAGATTTACTTCCCTAACTTTTCAATATAATATGTTTTTTCCCTTGCATATGTCCTTAACAATTAGTTCCATACACTAATATCTTTAATCCAGTTTGGGAGATACCATGAAATGTTAACCTGTATATATGGTACGGCTTGGCTATTGTGCAAGGTATAAAACTTGTGTAGAATTAGATTATACTATGGAACAACCCCACTCCCCATAATTCTATGGAAAAACATGTATAGTTGAAAAGTTGTGATTATCTGTTCAGGAACAGAAATGATCCAAGCTGGCATATATGTTAAAATGTGGTTGAATGCACTTTGGAAATTATAGTTACAGTAACTATAATTGTATGCATGGATTCATAGTTATATAGTATAATTTTCCCATTAAAAAAAACCTTCCACAGCTTTTTGCTGTTCGTATATTTCCTAGGATCAATGCCATTTATTATTTTAAATTAAGAGACTTCTCAGGAAACACCTCCTTGTTACTATAGTGGAAAACAGTATGGGTGTTTATATATCTTATAGAAACATTGTTGACAGTTATTTGCTATCCTAGTTTTTTTTAACCTTCAATAAACAAGTTCTCAAAGGTTTGTATTCCAAAATACAGCACTTTGAAGTTGGTCCTTTTAAAACTTCAAATTACATAGCTGTAGACTTTGTTGGCTGGATGTCTTTGTTGTATCTGAACTTTTCCATAAACACCATCACAGGCTTTGGGTCAGACCATGGAATGCAGATGCCCTTTAACTGCTCCTTCTCCTCAGGAAGTCCAGTCAATTAGTTTGAGGCAAAGTCACAGATCTTTTTCTCTTTTCTTTTCATCCTGGGAAATCATGGTGAAACACCAACCACGTGCCAAGGAATCTAAGCCCAATAAAATGAACTTCCTGGAATATAAAATTCATGTATGCTTACAGAAATTGAAATTCATATATTTAAAATTAACTAGTCACTGAAGTATTGTTGGCCTCCTATTTTTTAGGAGCCTCACAGCATAATATATATGAATCTTATTAAATAGATTTTGAAAAATTATGTCATCCATGCCAATTTTTCTGTATTTGTTTTATAAAGCTTCTATACTGTTGATGGACAAATTTATATTGCTACACAATTAAGAGTCATATATTCCAGTCATATCCATTTTTATTCAGAAGAAATTTACAGTAAATTCAGTGTGACTTACTATCTAGTGCTTTACTTATTTTTAAATAATAGGTATGATAAGCTCACTCCAAATTTCTTTTTAATTTTAATGAACTGTGATTAACTGAATAAGATGGCACTGAAGCTTTCCCCAAAACAGCTTTATACAGGTAATCCTCGAGTTACGATAGTTCATTTAGTGACCATTCAAAGTTATGCGATAACCCCCCCAAGTATTTATGACCCAGTCCTGAAATTACGAATCTTGTAGCACCACGGTAGTCGTTCACCTTTAAGAACGACCAAAGAGGCACTACAACATTCAACCTGCCTATTTCCCCCAGCTCCCCACAATTGCTTCTCTTGCCGCGCTAGACTCACCTTGCAAAGATCTGTCTCCTCTCTACTGTGGTTTATTTGAGAGCAGGACATTTTCGCTTTCAGTAACTGATTGGCTTGCAAACGCTTTTTGCGCTCTGAGAGTGAAATGTTCTGGCGCTGTGATCTTGCAGGGCTTCATGAGATATCTCAGTGGGTTGGGAGAGGCCTTAGGTTGTCTTAAGCAGGTAACCTCTTCCATCACTAGCGCCCCCCCCCCCCCGTCCATGACCTTCCCCACACTGAGATACCTCATGTGCACTTAATGACTTGTGCATTCGATTAGTGAATGTGTGGACAAAAGAAGGGAGTTTTCATGTTCATTTCGCATGATTCACTCCAACAAATCCTCGGGTTACGAATGCAATTGGCAGGCTCCATTACATTCTTAACTTGAGGACTACCTGTACTCTGCTGAATTTGGACAGGAGTAAAATAACAGAATTTATACAAATGAGCATAAATACCCATATTTCTCGTAGGATGAGTAATATGCAATGTACAGAAAGGGGACAGGAAAAGCCTTGAAATAAGTAAAAGAAATATATAAATAACTGAAAGTAGTTTACATAAACACCTTTTATTTTATCCTTCTGTACCTTTCTGTTTTTGGAAACTAACCTTGTTTCCCATATACCCCAAAGTTGCTTCATTTATTGCTTTTGTTCTTCAAAGTCATCACTGGTTTTTAAAGATATGATTGGCTCCATCCAACCAATATAGCTTCTCATTCCATTATCTATTTAACCTAATCATGCTTCCATTGTATATTTGTTTTGCAGCTGCATTTATTCATTTCTCTCTGCATCAGCTCACCTCTATGTACTATTTTCATACTGGGCATTCATTTCTCTTCACTCCACATTCATTTAGCACTTGTTAATCCTATTTTTCTTTCATTTTATCACTCATACTTCTTAAGTATCCCGTTTCCATTTTTTAATCTCTTCTGAGCAGTTCTCAGTTCTTTTACACAATGATTTTTTGCTTCTTTTATATTAATTTCTTGCAACAATCTATATGCTTTCCTGCTATCTTTCTGTTAGCATTTGCACATATTAAAATTTTTTCCCCATCTTTAGTAAACATTCTACCAAAGCAGGAAGTATTCATCCATCTAGTTCAGGGGTAGGCAACCTTGGCTCTTTTATGACTCGTGGGCGTTGAAGTCCACAAGTCATAAAAGAGCCAAGGTTGCCTACCCCTGATCTAGTTCTTCATTGCAACATTTTTATCTCATGCAATATAGAGCGAAGAATTATTCCATTTATTCTCATAAAAGTTTTAGTTCCTTGATAAACTGATCTTATCATATTTATCAACCAATTTGTGCTAAATTTTCTATAATTCAAACTTATTTACTTTTTCATATGCTTTCTCTAAATCAGTGGTTCTCAACCTTCCTAATGCCGTGACCCTTTAATACAGTTCTTCATGTTGTGGTGACCCCCAACCCCCCATCCAGCAGGCCAGGGGGGGGTATCAAAAACTTGACCAAAAAAAGAGAGGAAAAAATAGGAAAGTATAGGTAGTCCTCGACTTATAACAATTCGCTTAATGACTGTTAGAAGTTACAACAGCACTGGAAAAGCGAATTAATGATCATTTTTCACACTTATGATTGTTGCAGTATCCCTAGGGTCATGTGATTTACATTTGGATGCTTGACAACTGATTCATACTTATGACATTCACATTGCCCCAGGGTCACATGATCAATGGCCAGGGGGCATGGCCAGCTGATCACTCTGGTTGTAGAGTGCCTGTGGGGGGGGGAATCTGTGGGTCTCTGGGATGGGACTGGGGTGGGTGCCTGCCTTCCTTCCTTCCCCTTGTCCCTTCCTTCCTTCTTTTCTTCCTTTCCTTCACCTCCCTTAGTCTCTTCCTCATTCCCTCCCTCTCTCCCATTGTCCCGTCCTTCCTTCTTTCCTTCCACCTTAGTCTCTTCCTCCTTCCCACCCTCTCCCATTGTCCCTTCCTTCCTTCCTTCCTTAGTCTTCCTCTCCCTTAGTCTCTTCCCTCCCTCTCCCATTGTCCCTTCCTTCCTTCCTTCCTTCCTTCCTTCCTTCCTTCCTTCCTTCCTTCCTTCCTTCCTTCCTTCCTTCCTTCCTTCCTTCACCTCCTTCTTAGTCTCTTCCTCCTTCCCTCCCTCTCTCCATTGTCCCTTCCTTCCTTCCTTCTTTCCTTCCTCTCCCTTAGTCTCTTCCTCCTTCCCTCCCTCTCCCATTGTCCCTTCCTTCCTTCCTTCCTTCCTTCCTTCCTTCCTTCCTTCCTTCCTTCCTTCCTTCCTTCTTTCCTTCCTTTCCTTCACCTCCTTCTTAGTCTCTTCCTCCTTCCCTCCCTCTCTCATTGTCCTTTCCTTCCTTCTTTCCTTCCTTTCCTTCCTCTCCCTTAGTCTCTTCCTCTCCCTTAGTCTCTTCCCCTTCCCTCCCTCTCCCATTGTCCCTTCCTTCTTTCCTTCCTTTCCTTCACCTCCTTCTTAGTTTCTTCCTCCTTCCCTCCCTCTCTCCCCTCGTCCCTTCCTTCCTTCCTTCTTTCCTCCCTCCTTTCCCTCCCTTCCCTCCCTTCCATTGTTTCTCCCTTCCTTCCCTCTCTCATTGTTCCTTACTTCCCTCCCTCTTCATCCCTTCCTTCCTCCCCCCCCTCCGTGCCCAGGAAGGGACAAGTGGAGGGGGATAGGCTGCCAGCGTGGCTGCGGGCTTTCCGGCCGCAAACCTGTCTGTGCACAGGCAGAGACAGAAGAGAGCTCACCTAGCTCACTTGCTCAGCTTCACTGAAAAGCATGCCGCTTGCTAAGTTAGCAGAAGCTGCAGGATCAGCACCGGGCTACAGCTGATTCGCGCTTCTGCTAAATTAGCAAGCGCATGTTTTCTAGCGTGCAAGTTTGCTGGGCAGGAGCCAAGGAGAGCAGCTACAGCTGCAGAAGCGCGGATCAGCTGTAGAGGCTTGCCCCAATCCTGGACAAGAGGGAAGGAAGGAAAGACGGAAGGGACAAAGGGAAGAGGGAGGGAAGGAGGCACAAAGAGGGAGGCGAAAGAAAGGAAGGGACAAGGGGGAGAGGGAGGGAAGGAGGGACAAAGAGGGAGGCAGAAGGAAGGAAGGAAGGAAGGGACAATGGGAGAGGGAGGGAAGGAGGAAGAGACCAAGAGGGAGAGAAGGAAAGGAAGTTCCAGCCAGGAGAGGCTTGCCAGCCCGGCTGCCAAGAAACAGAAGAGCGCAAAGCCAAGGAGAAGAAGGTGGTGGTTTCCTCCCAAAGAGGGCTCCTTTTCTCCACCCTTTCCCTGGGTTTGTGGGGAATTTCTCGTCACCAAGGCTGACAGGTGCTGCTTCGAGCCTGCCGCGAGCTTTCTCGCCCCCTTTGCTTCTCTCCCTGCCGCTTTCGTGAGGATTATGGCGCCCTTGGGAAGCCGATCAAAGCTTAGGAGAGGAGGAGCAGTCCCTTCCTCCTTCCCTCCCTTTCTCCCTGTCAAACCCCGGCGGGTTCAACATGAACGGGTGGAGGAGGAGACAAGGACGGGTGGGGTGGCAAAGGAGACCTGCAGCCATCGCCAGACCTCCCGACTGACAAGCGCAAGTTCGGGGGTCGCCAGCTGACGGGCGCAAGAGTTGGGTGCTGCGTGGCCTCCCCTTGGCTGACCTGCGTGCACGAGAAGAAGTCAATCCGGTTGCTGCACAATGAGTCTCTGGGGAGGGAGGGGCCTTGCTCTGCGCCTGCACTCTTCATGCGCCCCCTGCAGGGCACATTTGGTAGAGTTCATGCAGACTGCCGCTAAGCACCATATTTTCCACAAACAAGTGAGGTGGAGCGGGGGGGGTGAGGGAGAGAAGGCGGTAGACAAGCCCTGCCTAAGACCATCGGAAATATGTGTTTTCCGATGGTCTTAGGCGCCCCTGTGAAAGGCTCGTGCGACCCCCAAAAGGGTCGTGACCCACAGGTTGAAAACTGCTGCTCTGAATCAACAAAAATAATTGTGCATTCATTTTTCAGTGACCTGCTGTACAAAAGAAAAAAGTTCTGTGTACCAGCTGCTTAGCATAAAATTGCACTGCTCTTCTCAAATTTTGTTCATTATCACATTTAATCAGAATTCTGCCAATGTCATTTCTTACACTACTATTCTACTCAGAGAATAATATTCTTCTTTAAGACCTAATTATGGTAAAGAGAATGACTATTTGATATTGCATGTTTTAACAGCCGTGAGGATAGTATTTGCCCAATTTTGGAAAAATGAGCATCTACCATCTGACCAGATTATAATTACTAAAATCTTAGGGTGTGCAGAAATGGATAGATTAACATTGGAGATGAAAGAAAAAGATGACTCAGTTTATTTTATAACTTGGGAAATTTTTTATCAATGGTTAGAGACACATTAGAACCTGAAAAGGACTTAATATTTCAGAATAGATTGATTTTTAATCAAGTTCTAATTAATAGGTTGATGACATTGTTATTTTTAGTGATTTAGTGATTTTTATCTGTTAATGTTGATAGTCAGGATTTTTTGAGATTTTATTATTTGTATTTATTTAATAGATGAACTTATTTGTTTATTAATTGTTTGTAATATGGCTATAGTTAAGCTTATTTTAAAAATGGTTGAGTATGATATTTACTCATTATTATGATCCGGACAATAGCTTGTTTGTTAAAATATGAGATTTTATCCTAAATCCCCTATTCCCTTCCCCCCATCCCTTTTCCTTACCATACCCTATTGTTCCTATTTTTTCCTTATGTATATAAACTCAATAAAATATTGTTTAAAAAAAGAGAATAATATTCTTACAATCATGGGACAGAGCTGCGGTCTTCACAGATATGTTGAACAAATCTCATAACTAGCTCTCAAGCAAACCACATCCATATTTTAACATGTCTTTCTAATTATGTCACCTGCAAATGCAGCCTTACTATTTTTCAACATGCTCACAGCATTTAAGGCTTTTTGTTCATCGATTTTTTCAACATTTTTTTCTAGTGTTCATTTCAGTTCAAGTCAACTCTACAAGATACCTCTGATATAAGTTTCTAAAATGTTTATTCCAACATTCTCTCTCTTTGGCTTCAATCCAACTTATTTCATCACTTTTATTTTTATTTTTAATTCCATTCACTCCAGGGTTCTCCTTGTTTAGTCCTTTTCACCTATTTTCAAACCAATTTTATTTCTATCAAAATCCTTCTGCGTTTTCTTCACTCCTCTTAACTATCTCATGTCTTTTTTGACTGTAGCTATCTTGAATTACACATATTTTCTTTTCATTATTTGCAGCAATCATTCTCTCATATTTTTTTTTCATTTTTCTCATACATGGTCTTTTTTGCTTCCTCATTTCATCCAATATCATTTTTTCATACTTTCCAATAGTATACTTCTGTGGCACTCTTTATGTTATTTATATATTATACTCTTCATATATTGTAAGTGCATGTATGGTATGCCACATGATAAATAAATAAATAAATGTGGCACTCTATTACTTCATTTGCTTGTTTGTACCTGCTTTTATTATTTTATTATTTTTATTATATTCAGAATTCTTGTATCTTTCATTAATTCTTAATCATAAATAATTAAAAATGATTTTAGATTTGTATTTTTGACATATTTGCATAAGTAGACTTGTGCTTAAATCGCATATTAGAAACTGATCTTTTTCTATGCAGATATTACCCAAACAGTTACTTCCATTCATTCTTCTGGATCTGGATCTGGATTTGGATTTTGGACTAACCCCTTTTTTGTACTCTTTTCATTTGTTCCAAGTGCCCTTATGTTACTTAGACAAGTTATTATTTTCCTTGTGAATCACATTTTTAGAAGATTATCTGTTCTCACCAACTCATTTCTATTCCACCTATTATCAGCATTCACTGGAACATAATATGCAACTCTCTCCAATGGATTCCTACTTCATGCAAAGAAGTCTCTATCATGTCCCAAAGGTTCTTTTTCAAGAGGCAACTGGACTTTCTTGTTTTTCTTTGAAGACATGGAAAGATTTATATTTCTTGCAGATAGGTGATCATTTGCATTCTCTTAGAGAGTCGTTGAAGTCACTTGGAGGTTTATCTGTGTCCTCAAGGTCACCTGAGTGGTGCAAATGGGTGTGGAGCCTTTAGACTGGATATGGATGATGTCGTATCCCTCCCCTTCTATTGAGAGAAGACTGTTCAGTTTTGACATAGATGGCCTCTTTGACCCCTCTCTCAAATGAGCAGTTGTCTCTGTCCAAAATGTGGACTTTGCTGTCTTCAAAAGAGTGACCTTTGGCTTTTAAATGCAGATGGACTGATTTGCCTTACAAATTTGTCTATAAATAAATTATATCCAAACCATATAAAATGCTCTCTTTATTATTAAGCTACTACTATATTATTTGAAATACAGCATTTGGCATATAATGATAAAAATTATATAGTAATTCCTGTAGTTGCCTCAGATGCACATTTTTAGAAATGCTGTTTCTAGATTTGACTTAGTCTAGTCAAGTAGACAATGCTGAATAACATTATATAGATATTTTAAACAGAAACTAGATACAGCACTTAAAAACACCTCCCATACAAAAAAAACAACAGAACTTTGTGCCATTGTAAACTTCAGTGTGACCAGGAATAGTATCTTGATATGTCTCAACTATGATAAAGCAATCTCAGTGAACATCAGGTGGCATTTGTTTATGGAAACAAACTTTGCAGATGCTCTTCAATGAACTTGTTGCAGTGAACATTTGACATTCGTAAAGGCTTGCAGCTGTATGGTAACAGCTTTATGAAATCTTTTTGAAAACAGCTTGTTTTCCCCCATGAAAAATTATTTTAATATAAAGTAGTTGAATATTAAAATAAATACAAGGAAACATGCATTTGATTTTTTATTCTTTTAGCCAAGGGTGCTCTGATAATTGTACACTTCTGTTTTATATACCAAATTTATTTCATGATACACAGACTTATCACAAAATAGGTTTTTATTTTTTAGTAAGACCAAATTTTGAAGAAGCTGGAACTGTAACAGTAGGAAGGAAACATGAATTTGTACGCTCTGAAAGTGAGAATTGGCGCCTATTCAGAGAAGAACAAAATGGTGAAGATGATGATGGAGGTTGGCGACTTGCTGGTTCGCGAAGGGATGGTGAGAGGTGGCGACCTCATAGTCCAGGTGAGGCAATTCAGGCTAATAAATAAGTTAGTAAACAATTTAGAAATAAAAAAAAAAAATGTGACTGTGTTGGTAATCTTGTGGAGGATTAAATCATGTGCAAATTGCAAATAGGCAATGCAAGCTTTCTTAGCTTTAAAATTTATTTTCTTCCAGGTGTTCCAAATGTATTTATTTTACCTTAAATACTGAGATAGGAGTATTTTCAGTTGACTGTTGGATTGATGTGGAAAGAAATGCTCATGATAAGAGAATAGTTCATTTGTGTTCTTCCTGACGTCAAATATAAACAATAAAAGCACAATAAAGTGGCAGTCTTCCTTAGCTTAAATAGAATTTTAAAAAGCTGAATCAGTATCTCATGATGATCAGATGTGAAGGTTTTCTTAGGACTTGACTAATTCCTTTAACATCATCTTGTTTAACATAAAAACAAACATTGAATCTTATTTATTAAATAAGCCCTAAATATCAAAGATACATCCCAAGGTTAAAAAACTTGGGGGGGGGATTCTGTTAGTTGAAAAGATATAAAATACTGCATTATGAAGAATATTAAAATATTCTCCCAATTTCTCTTTCAAGTATAAACTATTTTAGCATACTTTGCTGATAACGAGTCTTGAACTAGATATATTTCCTCATGAAATATTAATTTTGTTAACTTGTTTGTCATAGTTATATAACTGCCAATCTCACAAATCAAGTAACGCTAGGTGGTGTACAATAAAATTAAAATATTCAAATTAATATCAAAACACTTTATTAAAAATAATTATATTAAAAATATAAAAAGCACAAAACTAAACAGAATAGAAAGGAGATTGGGTGAACAGCCGGTACTAATTACATGGGAGCCATCTCAATATTTTAGCAGTCCTGGGTCACCAGGCCTGCTGCAGAACCAGGTCTTGAAGGACCTCCAGAAGTTTAAAAAAGATTGAAATGAAATTCTCCAGCCAATGGGACCCATAGCATATCCTCTCTGCTGGACCTGGTAGGACAGATATATGTAATCAGGGAGAGGTGAGTTCTCAAATAACCTTTTCCCATGCCATGTAGGACTTTAAAGGACAAAACCAACTCCTTGAATTGGACCCAGAAATAGACTGATAACCAATGCAGCTTACAAAGCAAAGATGTAATGTGTGTTGCTGCATTCTGCACCAATTGAAGCTTCCAAATACTCTTCAAGGGCAACTCCATTTAGAGCATATTAAGTAGTCCAACTAGGAGATAACTAGGCCATGAGTGACTGTGAGCAGAGCCTCCAGATCCTGGAACATGTGCAATGGGCACACAACCTGAAGCTGTTCAAAGGTCCTTCTAGCCACGGCTGCCACTTGCTCCTCAAGCAGAAGTCACGAATCTAGGAGAACTCCTAGATCAGAGGTCCCCAACCTTTTGGGCACCAGGGACCGGTTCTATGGAGAAAGGTTTTTCCATGGACCGGAGAGTGCATGGTTTTGTATGCTGCCTATATCCCACAGATGGGACTTTGCTTGTTTGTGTGGACCGGTTGCTGGCATGCCGTGGCCCAGTACCAGTCCACGGACCAGGGGTTGGGGATCCCTGTCCTAGATTGCACAGAACGTCAGGCAATGCAATCCAACCCTATCCAGCACCAAGACTGTATCTCTAGAACTGGTAGGCTCCAAAACCTGCTCAGTCTTGCCAAAGTTCAGCTGAAGCCTTTGTTCCCCATTTAGACCCTTACAGCCTCCAGGCATCAGAATAAGATATTCAGTCATCAAGGGCAGAGAGGTATAGTTGGGTATCATCAGCATACTGATTTTTTACCCTGTGAAGACAGATGAGCACTCCCAGCACTCTCATGTAGGTATTAACTAGGAAAGGGAAAGCATCAAACCCTAAGGCACCCCACATCGTAGAGGCAGATGGCAGAATCGCTCCTCTCCAACTTCTCTGAAGCTGTACAACCACCTAATGATAACAATATTATTAGCAATATTAATAATGTTATTGGTCTACATTAGAGATATATAGTTATTCTGATCTGAAAGGTACTTCCATCCAGCATGGGCACATTAACTCTAATGATGCTTGAGGAAGACATGCCTTTCTTGGCTTGCAGGGTCATTTCATCCCAGGAAAATACATATTTGAGGTAAGTAGGCATTGTGGAGGTGACAAAAGCTGTTTCACAGATTAGAATAGCTGTGTATAGCTAATGTAGAATCTTACTCTTCAGTAAATCCCATGCCTATGAGGCGCAGAAAGTTTATTTTCTGTTATATTTATATAAATATATTTATATTTACTGTATAATTTATATTATTTAACAGGGATTATATAAAGTGGCATATTCAAAGTTGAGCTTTCTGTACCCTTAACTATAAAACTTTTGGTTTTCTTTCTATGCTGTGTGGTTGAAAGTAGTTAGGTTGTAGTTAAAAATGGATTTTCATAACATTTTTATTCTCACAATGGAGTGCTAAAGCCGTGCACAACATGTGAAGATGCAAAACAAAACAGTGATTTAGTTAACATTCTAAATATTGATTGTTGAATGAGTTTGGCTGTCAGATACCTTATATGGTATTGACGTAATTTTTATATGCACAGTGATAAAAGACAAAATTTCTTTCAAGGTCCTCTATCTCAAATGTTAAAACTCAGGCTAAAATAAAATCAAGCTAGGAAACCTTTGATATGCATGCTGTAGCTATACCTTTATCTGTATTGATTGTAATTTAATTATCATTCCAATACAGTTTATACAAGATGTAAAGTTTTATCTGAATTTAATATTATATATTCACAGAAGTATTGTCTAAGCTAACGTTAAAGTATAGAATATAGCTCCTGATCCTTAGCTATGCAGCCACTTCATAAGACACAGTAGAGAGGAAACAAATTTTAAGTAATAAAGGATTAAGTTCTTATAAGGTACAGATTGTACTCACTACAAGTGATATAATCATTGATCACTTCAAGCATATGTAATATATATTGAATTATACATTCAGCTGTGTGTTCTTTATAAGGTAATTTAATCATGTATTGCCCTTAGTGAACAAGAATAGATAATTTTTAACTAAAATAATTCAAAAGCCACTACTATCAAGATGACTAATTGTAAGCTATGACTTTTAAGGACCACAAATTGAGTTACCAAAGATTGCGGCTAATGTTTACATACATTTAATACTGCTGCATTCAAATTATAGAATGAATAGAGAAAAGACATTCTCTATACTTATTTATAGTGGAAACCTGTTATGGATTTTTAGTATAAAAATGAAAAAAGTGAACATATGTCTTTGATTAGACAGGGTACATTATAGAAAGAAGAGCAATATGAGGGGAGAGAGAGAGAGAGAGAGAGAGAGAGAGAGAGAGAGAGAGAGAGAGAGATTAAATTTATTTAATTATTTATTCAATTTCTATAGCTGCCCAGCTCAACCAAGTGACTCTGAACGGCTTACATTCTAAAATTATAAAAGAATTAAAATGATTTTAAAAAACATTAAAACAATAAAAACATCCACAAAATAAGTACAAACAGCACCTGCAATGATTAACCAACTAATAGGAAAGCCAAATAATGGGGCCTTAACACATTCTGAGCCCCAGGCCCAGGTACAGTTATACTGCTTTGAAGAATGTTGAAAGAATGTTGATTTTTTATTTTTCTTCAACTTTTTTCTTTTCTTGTACTTTTTGTTTTTTGTTTGCTTTCTTTCATTTTCTTTTTTTTCTTCCTTTATATTAGTTTTTTAGTTTTTTACTGTGTTTAGAGACTTTAAGAAGAATTATATTCAAATATATTCAAATTATATTTAAAAATTATAGAATTATAGATATTGACCTGCCTCAAAATGTTACCTCTTTCCTAGAATATACAATAATATAATCTGCAGATTAAGTCACAGTTGCATAGTCATCTTCAAAGAAAAACTTTGGAATAAATATATCAACTACATATATTTTGTCAGAATATTTTTGCTGGCACTCATCCCAAAACAAGGAAGGACTTTATAATAGAATCAGTAACCACAAATTACACGCCAAACTACAGAAAAAACAGGAATACTAGCTAGTAGAGACAAAGAAGAGACTGACTCCTTGGAATAGAGAGTAGATCAGACATGTCAAACACAAGGCCCGTGGGCCGGTTGCAGCCCGCGAAGTGGTTTCATGTGGCTCGCGAAGCCATCCTGGAAACAGTGAGGGAACGGCTCCCACTGCATTGGCCCTGGCCCAGGCCAGCCGGGAGCCAATGTACAATTTTTTGGTGCCATCTATGCTGAAACATATTCGGTCTTAGCTCCACAAGGCCGTCTGGAAACGGCTTGGTGCCGCAGGTGCTTGAGGGCCAGGCTGGGCATATGACCTCTGCTGCCCAGGGCTCCGGGTAGCCCGCACCACCATCCAGCTCCCCCGCATGGCCTGAGAAGAACAGTGAAGCTCTTCCATGGACCATGCCTTGGCACTTGCCCTGGTCCCACCCCCTTCTGCCAGAGATCCTCAGATCTGTCCCACTCCTGCCCAGGCCCCCATAGGCACCCTTGACGCGAACTATGTAGAGTTGGCCATGCCTACCCAGTAGGCCCACACCCACCCTGGCCACACCCACCTGCCGCCAAGGGCAACTGCAATGCTGATGCGGCCCTCAATGAAATTGAGTTTGACACCCCTAGAGTAGATAATCCACAAAAGGAATATCATTCCTCCTTTTCTGGAATGATAGAATGTATGTATCTGATCTCAAAGGAAAGTATAAACATTTTCTGATAATCTCCCAAAATGAAAATTATTAGATTTCATTGTTTAGAGAAATTATCCTTTATCAGGGGCTGATTCTTATGACTCAAGAGCTAATGAGGCTTAACAATTTTATGGACTAAATAAAATTATAGGGCCTTTAACTCAGTGATGTGTTGATTTAGTTCTTGTGGACTTAGTTGGAGTCCACAAGATACAGGTAGTCCTTGATTAACAACAGCAGTTGAAACTGCAATTGCTGTTGCTAAGTGATATGGTTGTATAACATGATGTCAAGTGCTCTCATTGCTTAATAACAGAAATTCCAGCAGTCTTACTGTCATTAAGCAAGCATTGCATAGGTTGTTAAGTGAGGACTTCATGTGACCACTTGCTTCTCCATTGACTTTGCTTATGAGAGGCCAGCAGGAAAGGTTGCAAATTGCAATCACATAGCTATGAGATGCTGCAATGTTGTGGTTGTGAGCTGTGCACTGAGCACCTGCATCACGAATGCATTGGCCAGAACTCTGATGACCTGTCATAACTACCACTCATTCAGTGCTGTTATAAATTTGAATGTTCATTGAACAAGTGGTGGTTATATAAGGACCATCTGTACTTAATATTACTATGGTTTTAAACAGTAGTACTTTTTGGGGTAGCATTTTCTGGAATGGTACACTGATAATAATTTATAAACTGCCTCTGTCAAAGTAAACCATAAATTGTAGTGGCGTTCTGAAGTTCTGTCACTTTGTCCTCTCTTTTCCCTGTCCTCTTTTCCTCTATCCCTTTCTCCTTCCAAATAAGTTCTTGCCTATGGAACTCTTTTGTAAAGTTACTTTCCCGCCCCCCTTAGACGGCCCTCGTTCTGCAGGCTGGAGAGAGCACATGGAACGACGGCGAAGATTTGAATTTGATTTTCGAGACCGAGATGATGAAAGGGGTTACCGAAGAGTACGATGTGGCAGTGGCAGTATGGAGGATGATAGGGATAACCTTCCTGAATGGTGCTTAGAAGATGCTGAGGAGGAAATGGGGACTTTTGACTCATCTGGCGCATTCCTGTCCTTAAAAGTAAGGAATTTTCTATTGATTTGATATGTGACATGAATTATATGTAGCTGGTCGAATCAATTTTGATGTATATATCATCCTTAGAAAGTTCAAAAGGAACCAATTCCTGAAGAACAGGAAATGGATTTCCATCCTGTAGAGGAAAGAGAAGATCATTCTGATTCAGAAGAAAATCATAATGAAGAAGCCAAAGAATTAGATAAGACTCTTTTGAGAGAAGGCGTTAAGACAGAGCGAATAATATCAGGTAAGAGGGATTTATTAGATTGATGCTTCATCTGTTGTTTTAAACTGTCAAATTAGTTACATAGGTTTATTTATCTCATTTTAGAAGTAACAGAAGAAACAGGAAAAGAATCTTTACTGTCTACTAGATCAGGTACCTCACCAAAACCACAGTCACAGGAGCCATTACCAATAAGCCTGATTGAAAGGAAGGAAGACTGTATTCTAGTAGCAACAGAAAAATCAGAATTTGAAGAAAGTGAAATGGAGAATATTCCATCATCCAAAGTGCCCAATAGAGAAGGTAATCATAATAAGTGTGGAAGATACAAGAAATTTAAATGTCATTGAAATTGGAACATCTGAAAAATGGTTCAGAAAGAATAGAAAGATGGTTTAAGCACTTTTCAGTGATTACCAATAGTGTTAACAGTTTACTCAAATATTGATATAAAGTAGCACTTAACTTTTTGGATGGATTTTTGAAAACTTCCTAAACGTGATTTTTAGTATATTTCACAGATGAATGACATATACTGCAAAAAAGTTACAAATTTTGAGATGCTGACTAGATTCATCTTTAAAAACAATAAAAATGGGCTGTTTAATGCATATTTTGTACATGTATTAATACAATGTATTTGGTGATAGCTTTATGCCTTAAGAAGATTGCCCTGTCCCCCGAAGCCAGCTGTAGAGAGAGACTATTTTTTAAACAAGGGCTTAGGTGGATGGTGAATCTAGGAATAATAATAATTAACCCACGTTCTTGGGAAGCATCTGCTGATGGACAAAAATGTTAAATCCAGTCTGAACATTTGCCTGGCTGTACAATCAACCATGGTATATGAAACGTATATGCTATGCAAATCTCAGTGGTTCCAGACAGCTTGTAACAATCAAAGCAATTAAAATCAATAAAAGATAAAAATAAAAAATGGCAAGTGTAATGAAGCAAGGCGTCTCTCTCTCTCTCTCTCTATCACCAAAGGCCTGGGTGAAGAGCCAAGTTTTCATGGCTCTTCTAAACAAATAGTAAGTAATTATGAGCCAGATTCAGCCTGCAGGTTGCTTATGGCCTATAAGTAGTATAATATATTTATTTTATAGATTTTAACTCTGAAGTTAGGATATGAATATATTATTTAGTCAGTATCATGAAAGCTAGCTAGAGTATGTTAAGTGCAGGAAGCTCAAAAGTTATTTTTTCTGTTTTCTTTAAAAATAAATTGTGTAAGTGGGAAGCAGATGTAAAGACGATAGAAAAAGGAATGCAATTTCTGATTAATTATGTAATACTACAGAAAATAATTTTGTAT
Organism: Crotalus tigris; assembly: GCF_016545835.1. Lineage (NCBI taxonomy): Eukaryota > Metazoa > Chordata > Lepidosauria > Squamata > Viperidae > Crotalus > Crotalus tigris. The sequence continues at coordinate 472,740 of NW_024096796.1, forward strand.
CTGTTGCTTTCCCACTTCTAGACTCTCCTTCTATTGTCCAGTCTTTGCCACAAATTCCTTCAGAAGCAGTTTCCATTATCCCTCCTTCAGATTCTAGTCAAAATTCTGCCTTAAGATGTGTTCAAGCATCAGTTATGGCTGCTCCTGGTATGGGAAATGCTCTTACTGACCCTGACGATGAAGAGGGTCTCAAACATTTAGAACAGGTAAAAACATCTGTAAATTACTATTTTTTAAAGTTAATTTGTACTTCCCTTAGTTACATATATCTAAAAGGCCTAAAATTTTCATGTCTGTTTGTAACACTCAGTTGAGTGAAATTGGAAGGTGTAAAGACCACAATTATTGAACCACAGAATTCAAATGAGCTAACTTACAGAATGCCATTACCTATGATTCCCATGGCAATGAAAATTTGGGGAAGTTCTGGCTGTTTCAGTGCAATGCACCTTCCAACTACTCTTCCCAGAAACCTATAGATGATGTAGCATGAGGGAATGTAGGAAGGCTACAATACTGCCTTGTTTCCCATCTAACTCTGGCTCCTGTACCCAATCCAGGACCTCTGACAGAAAAATAATGAAATGTCAGCACTTAAGATATAAAAACTAGCATAGATTTCAAAGAGGCAAAGCAAAAATAAAATACTGTACAATGAAGACTTGATATAGAACTAAAATATTTATAGAGAAAATAAAGTATTGAACTATTATCCTACTTTCATTAATTTAGGTGGTAAAGGGAGGTTTTGCTAACTCAAAAAGTTGGGGAGAATGGTGATTTTGATATTTACAACAGTTGTGATTGATGCCACTTAAATAGATTTTAAAAACTATCTACACTTATGCTACATAAAATAGAGTCTTTAAGGTTCAAAGAAGACTGGAAATCTAGCTTTTGATAGTGACAATTAATGACATATGTTTAGCAATATCATAGTAAACGTAAGCAGAATTAGAGATGATTAGCACTTAGACCACAGACTACTCAGAAACAGAAAAGAAGGTAGGCCAAAAATATTACTTTGCTTTAGAGTTGCTATTTGTGTAATTAGTCAGGTTTCTGGTTGATTTGTGATTCTTTCATATATTTTTTTATTCATGATGTGATCTCACCACTCTGACAAAAAGGAAAGGGACATTAGACCTATAGCAATTCTTCATTATCAGTATTTTAATTACTTCCTGGAAGTTTCTTGCTTTTAGGATAAACAGTTTTCATTTATTGATCTATAATTTGTTAGTTTTATAATTCTGTAATGCTGTATTATATCTTCCTCTGCTTTATTAGTAGATGATACCACATAGTAGATTTTCATTTTGCCATTCAGCCCAGCCCTAGCACCTCGATATTCCCATATGCCTCAGATAGATGAGTTATCTCTTTTTTCTTGGAAGTCTTTCACAAGAACTTCTTATGTAGCTAAACAGAGATTGTTTGGAGATCATATTAAACATGGTCTCTTCACTACCAGGTTTATACACTTTGGTATTCCTCTTACATTTGAACTTTCAAAGTGATACCTTCCAGGATTTCTTCATTTTATGCTCCAGTGGAAGGTATTCCTTTAAATAAAAAAACTGCAAGTATAGTCTATGTTTACCCAAGAATACTTCTTCTAGTCCCTAATTTCTCTAGTTTACCCCACACTGATGTCAAAATAATGGCTACCATTCCTTTCATCTTCTCTCGCATTTGTAGTAGCTGTGAGCCCACCTTTCCTTGATCCAATATATCATCGAAATTTCTGATATTGGGTGGAGGAGGGTTCATAGGCCATTCTTTGCTTACCTTGAGTCATATTTGAGACTCATAGAGACCACCCTGAAGGCCACCTAGTTACTTGGTTGTAAAGAAAATTCTTTGTGTGACCAAATGTGAATTCATGTATTCATCCCTCTTGATGTTAGTGATCTCAAAGTTCTTTTCACTGATGTGTGATTTATAGTAAATTTAATTTAGTAAGTAATTCACATTCAGGTTCTAAAGCACAATTATTGTTGTCTGCTAAATCAGTATTTTATTATTCCTGACCAACAAACAACATTCTTTTAAACTGCCTTTTAATGCAGAGACTCTTGTTGATTTCATTGATTATGTGTCCAATTTTCATTGAGCATTCTAATTTATATATAATTATGTACAATGTAAGACCAGTCTTAAGGATTTGAAATAGCTTTTTTCTTTTCTACCTCTAACCATATTAATTACAAAGATATTTTCACTATATTTCAGTGATTGCTTACCAATACAATTGCTTACAATGGTATTCTCCATAGTATTTAATGTAACTTCTGTTAATTATAGCAAGCAGAAAAAATGGTGGCATATTTGCAAGATAGTGCCTTGGATGATGAAAGATTAGCAGCCAAACTTCAAGAGCAGAGAGCAAAGGGTACTTTAGTACCATTACACCATGAGTCCATGCAAAAATGGTTCTACAAAGATCCTCAAGGAGAAATTCAGGGTAAGTGTTTTGTTTTGTTTGTTTGTTTCAATTAATTTGAAACAAGAGAAATCATTTACAGGATGAATGGATGGATGGACAGACAGATAGACAGAGTTTCCATTGGGAAGATTATCGGCTATAACTATTAAACATGTCAGTAAATGTGGCACATCTAGCCAATTTCTGAAAGCCAATGTAGTTGTAGTGATTAAAATGTCAGAACAGGTCTATGGAGAATCTGGTTCAAAACTCCATTCAGTCAATACTGCTTAGCAGATGACATTGGATTAGTCGTGCATTTTGATACTCTGGGTCGTAACCTTCACTGTGGTTAAGCAAACACTACAGTTATGTGAACTAATAGTTCGCTAAGAGCATAGTTTGCTGAAACAGGAAGTAAATGCCAGTTTTTGACAAAATGCATAACATGTAATCACGTAAATGACTCAAGTGCAGTCACATGACCATGGAATATATGACCATGAAAACTTTGAATCCAGATCGTAAGTATTGCACCCAGGTAGATCTGTCAGGACTTTGAATGGTCACTAAGTAACTGTTTGTAACTCAAGGGTTACTTGTAGTCAAGGCAGTCATCAAAAATCAAAACTGACTCAAAGGGACTCGATAAATAAATAAGTAAAATATTAAGAATGATCCCTAACAAACTTCCATGGATCTGTGATTATTCGTACAACATTGACCGTATGTTTTCTCCCTTATTTCTGTGGATTTCAACTTTGTATATATGTTGGTGGGTAATTTTGCAGGTCCATTCAGTAATCAGGAGATGACAGAGTGGTTCCAAGCTGGATATTTCACAATGTCATTATTGGTGAAAAGAGCATGTGATGACAGTTTCCAGCCCCTTGGAGACATCATGAAAATATGGGGCAGGGTCCCTTTCACTCCAGGGCCAGCATCATCTCTGCATATGGTAAATTCATAAACTGAATTAAAACAATTAGACAAGAAAGGCCAATTATAGGAATTTATATGCTTTTGAACTGTAGTGAACTTTAGGGAAACTAAAGTTTCCAAGTTTATTTTTAAGAGAGAGGCACTTCACATGAAGTAAGAGAGTTGTATGCATAATACTTAGTATTAAGGCAGAATCAGTTTTCCTTTTCACTGATTTTCAAAACTGTTATTCAATAACTTTTAAGTAAAATTGCTTCAGCTATTACATTACCTTGGATATCGATGAATGATATATACCATTCTTATCTGAGCTCTCAAACTAGAATGATAGATCTTTTATCTTATAGGAAGTCCTCATACTAGAGATTGAATCCACCCTGTAGAGGGGAGACTATTTTAGTATATGTTCTTATGGATTTACACATTACCTGAAAAGCACAAGGCTGATTTTATCCTTATGGGAACTCATGGGGTACATAAAATCATTAAAGTTGGTTATTAGATCTTACGTGATTCAGATGCCTGTGCTGGAAATTGAACACTTAGGTCATAGAACTTTCTACAGTGTTTCTAGCTTTATGAGCTATAATGGCCCTCATCAAGGGGAGAAAGGGGATATATGGATAATTTTGGCAAACACAGCCTATTTCAACTCAGATTGCCATGTTTCCCTAAAAGTAAGACCTACCGAGAAGATAAGCCCTAGCTTGATTTTTGGGGGTGGGCCCAATATAAGCCCTACCCTGAAAATAAGCCTTAGTTTTGGGGCAAGGTGCATGCCTAAAAATCAAGGTAGAGTGGGGGTGGAGTGGAGCTGCCCTATGCACTCTGCATCCACTTACCTTACCAGTAGGACTGCTGCAAATAGGCCTCCTACGCCCCAACACTGGTTGCGCTGTGTGGCTCATCGTGCCATTGTTGCTTCTCGCGGCAAGAGGCCACATGGTGCTTTGGGCCATTTGCAGGAGGCCGCTTGGTGCTTCGGGCCATTGCCACCGCTCGTGGCAGGACGTTGCACAGAGTTTTGGGGCGTTGCTGCCAATCGCGGCAAGACTCTGCATGGTGCTTCGGGCTGTTTTCAGGAGGCCACATGGTGCTTCAGGCCATTGCCACCAGTCACGGCAAGATGCCATGCACTACTTCAGGCCGTTGCCACTGGTTGCGGTAGGACATCATGCGGCGCCTCAGGCTGTTGCCACCAAAGCACCATGCAGCCTCCTGCAAATGGCCCAAAGCACCACACAGCATCCTGCCACAGCCAGTGGCAACGGCCCAAAGCATCAAGCGGCTTCCTGCAAACGGTCCAAAGCACCAAGTGGCATCCTACCGTGACCGGCGGCACCGGCACAATAGCCATGTGGCATCCGGCCAAAAGTGGCAGCAAGTGACCACTGAAGAAGTCAAGCAGCGATACGACAGGTGTCAGGGCATGGGAGGCCTGGCTGCTGTGGTCCTAAGGTAAGAAATCCTCCGAAAATAAGATCTAGTGCCTATTTTTGAGGCAAAAAAAAAAAAAATATATATGTCCAGGTCTTATTTTCCGGGAAACACGATATGTCACTTTACCTGATCATTCCTGGTGACTATGTGAATATATCAGTGTAGTTTTCTTGGCAATACTATGGTATAATTTGGATTTTCTTCTACTTTTTATTGAATAAACTAATTTTATATTTATTTTATATTCCTATTTTTATAAAAGTATTGCTGAATTGGCTATGGATTCAAAAAGCACTTCCGAGGAAACATATTTAAGAGAAAATGTTTAATAAACAATCCAATACATCTTATAATAACATAGAACTGCTTTAACAATTTGTTTGAAAGTAGATCCATGCTATTATGGGAAAGTTCAACAGTTGTGCCACAACAGAAAATATCTTTCTTCTATTCCTGCCAGTGTAACCTTACTTTATATGTTCAAAAAGTCCCTCTGATGCAGATCTTTTAAAATGAGCAAATATTTGAGCAATGTGGCTTGTGCCCAAAAACAAATTAGCAACTCTTGATAAGAGAAAGTGTTATATTTCCAGTGAAGTGTAAATTAGTGAACAACCTGGCCACCAGATTTTAGAGAATGCTGTTCAAGATTAAGTCCAATTAAAGAGCATTACATCAATCTAAATCAGAGATAATAGCATGTTTATTTAAATTGCCTAATGTATACAGTTAACAATTCAGCACTTGCAGAATTTTAGTGGCCATTATAGAACTGTTGTTTTGTTTATTTGTAAATGTCTATACCATTTACATGTAATACATGTATACCGAGAAAATGAACTAAAGCTGAGCCTGCCTTCTCCATGAAATACTTAATATGGGTAGTTCTCAGGTTACAACTGTAATTGAGGTCAGAATTTCTATTGCTAAACAATGCAGCCAATAAAGCATGATATCATGTGACTGCATCAGTGAGCGACAGCAGTCTCAGGAGTCTCTGTTGCAATCATTAACCAAATCCATCACTTGTCAGGTAAGGGACCACCTCTTCTGCCTCCTCTTGAACTCTTCTCATTTGACTATCTCTCCCCCACCCCACTCTCTGCCCTTTCGGCTGCCATGAACAGTGGTATTTCTTTGCAAAAGTGTTGCTACAGTTCAAATAGAGGCCCAGATCCTTCAGCAGTCTTAACCGGCCACCTAATGGGCCTCTACATCAGCACCAGCTCCCCTGTCCCTGCTGAGGAGAACCATCTCAATACCATGGCAGCCACTACAACCACAGAGCACAATGTCCCAGCCATCCTGCTGCCATGCCACTCTCAGCTGACCTTGCCCATGTTTCTCCTACTGATAATGTGCCTGGTCTGGTCCTATACAAGACAGCTGCTGACTGTGCCAGGCCTTCCTCTCAAGGCCATGTGCACCATTCTTGTGATGTTTCTGAAGCCTTTCTGAAGCATTGCGAGAACAGCAGATGCAGCTTTCTCACAATGCTTCTGACAGCCTCAGAAACTTTCTAAAGGCTTTCTGAAGCATTGTAATAATGGTGTAAATCGCCTTGGAGAAAGAAGCCTGGCGTGATTGGCAGCTGCTTTGCAAAGGTCCAGGCTAGGCACACCTCAGCAGTAGGAGAGTCAGAAGGGCAGCAGAGGCAGCTGGGGCTTTACATTCTGGAGCTGGGCTGGCTGGCCATGATGTGGAGTTGGAGGCACCACTGTTGTGGCAGTGGTGCTGAAATAGATCAGTGGTGACCAGCTGAGATCACTGAAGACCCCAGGTCTCTACTTCAGTGTCAGTGCTGCTGCCACCAAGGATTGCCAGTGTGCAGGGAGACTAAAAGGGCAGAAATGGGAAGAGATAAATGGGAGAAGAGAATTGAAGTGCCCCTGCAGACCAGGTACTGCAAAGGCCATAATTTTAGGGATCAGTCAAAAATACTATCCATTCAGAATTGCTGCAACTTGGAATGGTCACTGAACAAATGGTCATTAAGTGAGGATTACTTTATGATCAAACAAGTGGTAGAGTTTCTTCCCAAGTTTGGTAACTGATTTGTTTACACCCACAGGGTGAGTTGGACCAAGAACGTCTGACTAGACAACAGGAATTTACGGCCATGTATCAAATGCAGCATCTCCAGTACCAGCAATTTTTGTTACAGTAAGTCTGTTGAAAGTCTATGGTTTTTTGCTGATGACTCAAAAGTGTGTAATAGATTTGATGTTCCTGGAGGTATTCATAACACAAAAAATGATTTGGCATCGTTGGAAAATTGGTCAAAAATATGGAAACTGCAGTTCAGGAGATATAGAAATACTAGCTTCTGTAGCTTATGTATACACACAGTCAAACCATTGTGTGTTTCCAGAATCAGATTACATGTGTGTGTGTTATATGTGCATATATTAATGAAGGTGTTTAAAATAAAAATAATAATGTTGTAAGTCAGAATGACTATTTTGCATTTCCTTTTGAAGACAACAATATGCACAAGTGATGGCACAACAGCAAAAAGCAGCTGTCTCATCTCAGCAACAGCAGCAACTGACTCTCCTTTTGCAACAATTCCAGGCACTTAAAATGAGGTAAATATGCAGGGTCCAGGGTCACTGATGTGTTTTCTCTGACAAATACATCTCTTTATTTGCATGCAACTATCTGTCGCATTCATGCTTTATATGATTTACTTTGTACATTACCAATGTATCATATTATTGAAGGAATGCTCATGATACAACAGAGAAATTTGTCAACTGAATGGGATGGGTGCAATTTTTTGGGATTCCTTTTCTCTCAGGAGTTTATATTCTGGTGTTCAGAGTGCTGTGGATCAGCATGTCAGCTGGTAAGGAATCTTCCTGAATATCATGTCCTCATTCCACTGAAGCTTCTGCAGAACCAAATAGCTGGGTAACATGTACTTTCAAAATTCTTCAGCTTCCTCAAATGGAATGGGGATAAAAAAATCTTACAGGAAGTCCTCGAGTTATCCCTGTAATTGAACCTTCAATTACAGCTATGACGATTATAAAGCAGGTCACCATGTGACTGAAACTATTTTACAAACTTTTTTGTGGTGGTCCTTAAGCAAACTCATTGTTCGCTATGGGGCAGTTTTTGCCGGGAGGACCATTTATATAATTATATTTATTAATTTGTATCTTCCTGCAGTATATTTATTTTCAATAATGCAGACTTTATACTTAATTTCCGGTTGATAGTATTCAAAGTTTTTATGAAACTTCTAGATTTTGCTCAACCCTGGAAAATACAGAGAAGTACAATACTACTTTAAAACTGGCTTTTGGGAAGGAAAGGAAACAGAAATGTATTAAAACATGATAACTTTTGTCTTGAGAGAGGGTGTTTACTTTCAGTCTTTATGTTATAGAAAAGTTGAACAGAACACGGTGCCACCTGTAACAAGGTCAATGTCAGACACTAGTTCAATTTGGGAACTTCAGTCAGCTGCTCCACAAACTACTGGTAGGAAACTGTTTTTGAATGTTTATATTGGCTGCATTTAGATATAATATTAAAATTACTAAACCAAAGTTTTAGTGAAATTGCAAGTAACATAAGTTTCAAAGCTGTGGTTTGAAATTCTTCTGCAAGCCAAGATTTTCAACCCTAATTTTAAGCAGTTATGAAACAATGATTTGTGGGGTTTGAATATAATAAACTATCATTATTACTGAGATATTCTGTGTTCTTAGAAGTTATCTAATTAACATACTGATATCTCAGACTTATATAAATAGGACCTTAAATAGTTTAAAGCAGTGATGGCGAACCTTTTAGAGACTGAGTGCCCAAACTGCAACCCAAAACCTACTTATGCATCGTCGAGTGCTGGGTGGGTGTGGCCCATTGGCTGGGCATGGCCCATTGGCTGGGCATGGCTGCGGTGGTAATGGCAGACTGGGTGGGACTAAAAAGATCAATCAATCAATTCCAACTTTGCAAGATCTTTTTTTTTCCACGAGAAGTTGAAATTGACTGATTGGACCTTTTTTTTTTTTTTTTGCACATGGCAGCGGAGGCCTAAAGCAAAAAGATTTTATAAAATCCAGCTGAAGGCCTAGGACTGGGGCGACGGCGCGCATGCCCACAGAGAGGGCTCTGAGTGCCGCCTCTGGCACCCGTGCCATAGGTTTGCCACCACTGTTTTAAAGTAAGGAAATTAATATTACTGAATATATTATTCAGCTCATTGGCTTTCATATGTCTGTTATAATATAAAATGCTTTCTAAATGTTTATTTTCATTTGATTTCTTCTGCATTTTTATTGTCACCGATTGATTTCTACCATTGTCTCAGCATTCTGCTCAACAATAATCCCTTTCTACATTTCTTCCTTGAGAAATCCAGCTGGATTTTGTGTCCCATATCTTTAGATCACTTAGGAATCCAATCCTTAGGAACAAAAAAGATTTCCAATATAAGAATTTGCCAGAATTATGTATTGCAATTACTTTAAAAATTCAAGTAATTGATTAGAGAATATGCTACTACTAACTTAGTCTTATTCCTAATTTAAATGTTTCTTATTTTTATATACTTGATTTATATACATTACATATCTACAGTCTGTATTTTTTCTCTGTTTGCTTTGAAGTCTGGGAAGGAAATAGTGTCTGGGACCTCCCGATTGATACTGCAGCTCAGGGACCAGCTTTAGAACAGTTACAGCAGCTTGAAAAGGCCAAAGTTGCAAAGGTAAGGAGTAGTATATATTTTACTATATGGCATGTTTTTACTTCTAATTTATCTTTTTATAGCAGTTTATGTGATGTGGCAGATGCCATTTGCATAAATAGAGCAACTTTTAACAAATGGTTGATTAATTATGTGCTATCAAATTAGTGTAGACTTTTAGTGATCACATAGATAGACTTTCTCCATGACAATCTGTTCTAACTTGGTACTCTCGCTCTTTCAGTGGTGCATTGATTACCACTTAACTGAGTTGACCCACCTTGCTCTGGTCATCTTTTGTTTCTTTCCACCTTTCCCAGAATAAGAGCCTTCACAGGGAGCTAGGTCTTTGCATTATGTGTCCAAAGTAGGAATTTGAACCTGGTTGCTTGTGCCTTGAGTAAGAACACTGGGTTGGTTTGTTCGATGATCCATTTTCTTATTTGGACATTAAATAAAAATAGTTAATTCTTGAGCAGATATTCTTTTAGCACATTATAAAGACAAAATACTGGAAAGACATTCACTACTGTATTTGTAGAGAAAGATGCTAAGGCAAAAGCATATATTAGCAAGAATCATGCAGTTAGAGTATTTAGAGATAATTCTATTGTCATATTTCCAGTATTGCTCTTAAATTTTAGCTAGAGCAGGAACGGAGGGAAGTTGAATTAAGGGCCAAAAGAGAAGAAGAAGAACGTAAGAGACAGGAGGAACTTCGGAGGCAACAGGAAGAACTAATTAGGAGACAGGAGGAAGAAAGAAAAAGAAGAGAAGAAGAGGAGTTAGCTCGGAGGAAACAGGTGACAACTCAAATATGATCAATAAATACTATTGTCATGTTAAAAAATAAGCCATTTTTCCAGTATTGTGCATGTGTGTAAGAAAGAAACATTGTAGAATTTAATTTTATTCTTACACCTTTCTACTTTATATCAGTAAAGCCACAGGAGCAACTTCAGGGCCACTCTGAAGAATATTGTAACTATCTGTCAGATAAAAATGTTCAGATCCACTCAGAATTGAACCTGACTGAACAAAACTGACTGAAGTGTCTGAAGCATGATTTTGTAGATTTATCTGAGATAAGTGATTTTTGTGGAAGTAGACAGGATTAGCTCACAGGGATCAGCAGGTGTGCCTTTTCTGCTATAGTCCCTGCCCTCTGGAATATTCTATCTTCAGAATTGGGATGACCCAAATCTGGCTTTTCATAAGGCTGAGACGACCTAGTTATGTGTCCTGGCTTGGAGCCCGACATGTGTTAAGGACCCTATTTCTTGACCATATTAAAATCCATACATCTATGGTGGTAACTTTACTCAGCCACCATATATATTCATTTATATTGTTTTCATTATCTTACGGCTATGCCATAAGTAACTTGGAGTCACTTGTTGAGATGGATGGCTATAGAAATCAAATAAATAAAAACAGTGTTTCATAGTGGTGCAGTTATTGAGTGGTGCAATATTGCAGGAAAACTCTGCCACAGCCTGGAATTTGATCCTGACAGGACTCAAGGTCGACTCAACCTTCCATCCTTCCAAGGTTGGTAAAATGAGGTCCTAGATTGTTGGGGCAACATGCAAAGAATGCTGACATTGTAAACCGTCCAGAGAGTGCTGTAAAGCACCAGGGGTCAGTATGTAAGTCTAAATGCTATTGCTATAGTCTCAAAATAAGAGAATTATCTATTAAATGGGAAAAAAATCCAACTGTTGAAAAGCAATAAGTTAACCAACATTCCAGTTATCTTCTGTTTGTATTTTTAAAGGATGTAATTAAAAACTATAACATCGCTCCTGAAAAAAATCTTGTCTATTTACTTGTACTCTGCATATACTAATTACTTAATAGTTACAAGATTTTCTCTTTCCAAAAGGCAGACAGAGATTTCAGATGATGCCGACAAAATTTGCTAGCTTAATTTTTTTTAAAAAAAAGCTTGAATGAAATGAATAGCAATGATTAAAGGAAACCCACTGTACTTCTTACTCCATCTTTACTCCTTCATTCTGAAGGAGCCAAGGGCCTTTCCTGTTGAAACGTTTTGTGTAGCAAGAAAACAACCAGCAGAATCTGTGCCACATTCTAGGGAGTGGGGCATCTGGGTGGGCAGGTAGTGCCACGTTATGTATTAAATATATAAATTTACAAGAAAAATAATTTTTGAATAGTAATTTTACAATATTCAGCCTGTTCATGTTGCTTGTAAACTTTTCTTTTTGTGTAAGGAGGAAGCCCTCAGGCGGCAACGGGAACAAGAAATTGCACTAAGGAGGCAGCGAGAGGAAGAGGAAAGGCAACAACAGGAAGAAGCACTTAGAAGGTTGGAAGAAAGGAGAAGAGAAGAAGAGGAAAGACGGCAGCGAGAAGAGTTGCTTCGCAAACAGGTGAAAAGAAGGATGCTGATCTATTCAGAATGAATAGACTTGATAATCTCTGCTGCCTTCATGAAAAGGAGATAACTTGCATATTTCCTTCCCAGCGATGATTGTAATTTTAATAGGCCATCATAGATGAAACAGAAAAGAAATTGTTATTGTTATAAAAACACAAGGTTTTTAGCAATTCAAAATTGATAAATGATGATACCGCTCCAACTGGACAAATTTTTAAATGAACTTTGAAAACCTGTTTTCCTAAAACTGCGATATCGGGGTGTTCCTCTTTGGTGTGAAGTTTTTGTTCAGTTTGGGTGGGTTTCTTCTCTCCCTGTTACATGTACTGCCATGTTTACTTTTTCTTTATCTGTTTTTTAGAAGTTGTATCTGTTTTTGCATTCAAGTCGCCCAGAGTTAGTTGGGGGTAGACAATGAGTTATATAATTAATTAAGGACTACTTAGTTGAATTATTTGAAATTAGTTCTATTCTATCAAACAGTTATGTTTTGGAGCAAGTTGCACTATTTGAAGCAGAGAATACCTACATATCTGTATAATTTGAAATACTTTGAAAGTCAGCATTTTAATCTAGAATTTTAGAAGATTTGCTTTTTTTCTGAACCTGGAAAGGAAGAGGAGGCTGCCAAATGGGCACGTGAAGAAGAGGCCAAGCGTCAGATAGAAGAAAACCGACTGCGCCTCGAAGAAGAAGCAGCTCAGCAGCGGCAAGAAGAGGAAGAACAGAAGCGGAAAGAGCTGGAACTCCAACGCCAGAAGGAAATTATGAGGCTGAGGCAGCAGCAGCAGGAAGCTTTGCGTCGATTGCAGCAGCAGCAACAGCAGCAGCAACTCGCACAGATGAAGGTACCAATATTCTCCAGTGTAACTTTTGTATTGTTTTCAAATGAATAATGACTGTTGTTAACAAACGAATATGGAATTATGCTCATAACGAGACTAGAGATTCATCCTGTTAATTCTGCAGAATCTGCACAATTGTTGCTGTTTTTAACTTTAGATCAGAATATGTATATCTCTTATTTTAATGAACAGCCTGTTTGCTGTTCCGTGTTTCAGGCAGACAGAAAATAAGCCCTCTTTTGAGCCCCAAAGGAAGCCGATAGCATTATTTCTTTCCTCTCTAAAAAAAAAAAAAACTTTTAAACTTACCAAGTAGCATGTGTTAGTTCTAAATCTAGAACTATGAGAGGAAAATGTACAGGTAGTCCTCGTTTAATGACTGTTCCTCCGATGACCTTAGTTACAGGGGCGCTTTTTGAAGTTGTAGCTTTGGCAGCCGCCCCACAGTCGTTTGATCCAAATTCAGATATTTGGCAGCTCACAGCATGTGCTTCAACTCCCCCCACCTGTTTACCTCTCCCCCCTTCTCTGCCCTTTTGGCTACTCTGCATTCTGCCATTCCTGCTGCCCTGCCCTCTGCTGCTCCAGCTAACCTTTGCCATCTTCTTCCTCCTGCTACTGACAAAGCACACCCAGCTGACCCAGCTCTTGGCCCTTTTCAGTGCCTGACACCCTGCACTCGGCCACCATCCCCAGCTGACCTTTGCTGTCTTCCTCCTCTTCCTGTTCACAAGACACTGTCAGCTGAGGCAGCTGCTGGCCCTTAGCAAAGCCTCCTGCAGTAGCAGCAGGAGGAAGAAGACACAGAAGGCCAACTGTGGGTGGGAGGTGGAACGAGGGAGACTAAAAAGTTTGAAATGCAGGGGAGATGAGCAGATGGGGGGAACTGAATCAGAGGCAAGCTTGGCAGAACAGCAGAACCTCATCTGCTGAAAGGAGCTCACCAGGCCTGGATGAAGAGAAGGCAGCAGGGTAAGAGAAATGTGAGTTTCCTTGTCTAACAACAGCATGGTCCTGGCCTTAGGACCACAACCAGGAATAGCTGGAACTCCTATTGCTAAGCAGGGTGGTCACATGTTTCACCTAACAACCACTTCATTTAGCAATGGTCATTCTGGCCCCAATTTGGGTCATTAAACAAAGACTACTTGTACAATATTTCTAGTAGTCACAACAGAGGGTGTTAATACCACCATATCCTTTTTCTAAGAGAAGCTGTAACGGAATAGCTCATGCTAAAGATGCAAATTTACAGAATGTAATTATTTTAAAGACAGATTGTAATTCTTTTCTGAATCTATACTACTCTTGATCTTTGAAGAACTCTATAACTCCAGCAGCACAAATGCAGGTATTCGTTGACTTATGACCACAGTTGGGTCCAGAATTTCCATTGCTAAGCAATGCAGTCAGAACATGCAATGTCATCTGACTACACTCCCCATTGCTGCTGTTAAGCAAATTCCAATGGTTGTTAGGTAAGGACCCAACCCAATCCAAACCATTCCAGGTTTAGATCCCTCCTAGCCACAAGCCTCAGTTCTCCTGGGCTTCCCCTTCAACTCCCTCCAACTGCTTATTTCCCTCCCTTCATCTCTGCCCTTTTGGCTGCTCTGCACCCTGTCTTGCACCTGGAAGCCTCAGCTACCCCTACTCAGCAGTGTAGTGCAAAACTGTCTTACCCCAAAAAGTTCCAACAACACCATGCACAAAACCTCAGCTTCTCAGGAAGTGCCCCAGTCCCAGCTATATTTGTCTCTGCCACCCTGTACTCCAAGGCCCCTGCCACCCCAGCTGACCTCCGATGTTTGGTCCTGCAGCTGATGAGGTGCATCCATCCTACCCCTTCCCAGGTCTCATGAGGTAACCACTATGCCCAACTTGAGAAGAAAATCTCCTGCAGCCAGCCGATGCTTTGCGAAGAGTCAGGGCAGGGATCACGGAGTGTAGGGGGTCAAAAGATATAAATGCGGGGGACAGATAGGTAAATTGGGGGAGTTGAAGCAACCCTGTGGTTGTAAGTGTGTGTAGGCTGCTAAGTGCCTTAATCTTGATCATGTGACCATGAGGTACTGCAACAGCTGTAACCTTGTGGACCAGTTGTAAGTCCCTTCATTCAACACCACTGTAACTTTGACTGATCACTCAACAACTGAGCATAAGTTATTTGTGTATAATAAGCAATATTGTATTTTTATGCATTATACTTCACTACTTCCTCCTCCTCCTCCTCCTCCTCCTCCTCCTCCTCCTCCTCCTCCTCCTCCTCCTCCTCCTCCTCCTCCTCCTCCTCCTCCTCCTCCTCCTCCTCCTCCTCCTTATCTTTCCAGGCTGTCCGGTATGGCAAACCATTTCACATTTAATCATTCTAGATAAAACATTTGTCCAAAGACTCTGTCTCATGAATACTTATCTTACTTTTGTTAATGCATCTTTTGGAGTTTCCCCTTCTGAATTACTGGTTCTTCAACTCTTTTAGCTGTTTCCCTTCCTTTACATGGGATATTTAAGCTCAATAAAATCCATTTATTTTTCAGAGCTCTCTACCTCGACCTTTAATCAGAACTTTACTATTGTAGAAACTTTCTCTTTGTTGGTAATATGAAATTTATATTGAGGTACAATCTTGGGTGTCATACAGAAAAGAATTGCAATTCTACAGTATAAGAGAGCAATAATCAAATTGTGCTTAAGCTAGTACCTGTAGTCTTGTTGCCCTTTCTTATCATATTTTTTATGTATTTCTTATCTCCATTTGGAGAATCTAACTGGTATCTTCTGTGTATATTTGCTCCTAGCTCCCTTCTTCTTCAACATGGGGTCAGCAATCTAGTTCAAGAGCTTGTCAATCACAGGCAACATTATCATTAGCAGAAATCCAAAAGCTTGAAGAAGAAAGAGAAAAACAACTTCGAGAAGAGGTAAATGTTATAGCAGGGGTGTCAAACTCAATTTCATTGAGGGCCAAATCAACATTATAGTTGCCCTCAAAGGGCCAGGTGGGTGTGGCCTGGTGGGTGTGGTCAGTTCATAACTCATGCCGAGGGGGCCTGGGGGGGGCAGAGAAGGCTGGGAGGGGGGATCCAGAGGTCTCCAGTGGAGGAAGTGGAGACCTCTGGATGGATGAGGCTTTGGCACCAAGGCAAGTGCCAAAGCCTCATCCATCAGAGGAGCCTCACTGTCCACTAGACAAGAGGCCGAGGGGGGGGGGGTGCCCGGCTCATTGCATGGGAGATAGGACCTGGCCCGTGGGACAAAAGATGGGCAGAGTCAAGTGTCAGCGGGGTGCGGCTCCAGGTTGCCCTCTCTACCGCCTGGCAGGGCCAGAGAGGGGAATACAGCACTCATTGTGGACAAGGAGACGAGCGTGGGGTGGCATGAGCCACTCATGGAGAAGAAGGGCTGTGCCAGCGGAATACCATGGCCTGAGCAGAGAGGAGTCCGGGCGCAGACATTTCCGGAGGAGGATCCAGGCACCAAGTTAGCGATGATGGTCCCCCGGGCTGCCCGGAGCCCTGGGCAGCGGAGGCCAAGTGCCCAGCCTGGCCCCGAGCTCCTGGGGTACCAGGACCCTGCAGCCCAGCTAGCCCACTTCCCCGAGGGGCTCCTGGCTGCTGCCAGTGCTGCCATGGGACGAGGTGAGGCTGGGCGCGCAAGGCCAGGCATGGAGAGGCTGGATAAGGCAAGGCTGGGCATGGCAAGGAGAGGAGAGGGCGGGCATGGCATAGCTAGGTGAGAAGCCGGGAGAGGAGAGGAGAGGTTGGGCAAGGTGGGGCTGGGCGAGGAGGCCGGGCAAGGTGAGGCTGTGCATGATGAGGAGAGGAGAGGCAAGGCCTGGTGTGGCAAGGAGATGCCGGGCAAGCGGGGCTGGACAAGGAGAGGAGAGGCTGGGCAAGGCGAAGCCAGGCATGACGAGGCAAGGAGAAGTCGGGCTTGACGAGGAGAGGCCGGGCATGACAAGGCAAGGTGAACGAACTGCAGCTGCTGCCGGTCACTGCCAGCCCCTGTGCATTATCTGGCTCCTGTGCATGCGCCCATGGGGGTGCCTGGCCAGGGTGGGATCGGCTGGGGCTGAGACAGCCCCCGCTGTTTCCAGGGTGACCCCACAGGCCAGATCTAACCACATCATGGGCTGGATCTGGCCCGCGGGCCTTGAGTTTGACATATCTATGTTTAAGAAAAGTAGTTTTGGATAGCTGCTAAAAGAGAAATCTGGAATTTGTTTCCTTAAGTCTGGGATGTGCATTGGGAAAGACATTACATGATTCTACCTATTTTTTTGTCCTTCTGAAAAATTCACTGTTGCTTGCAAAAATGAGTGGTGGCTACTAGAGGGCACTCCTGTGATGTTTTGCAATCAAGTTTTGCATTTACTCTCTTCTAGCAAAGGCGTCAACAGCGTGAACTAATGAAAGCTCTCCAGCAGGAACAGCAGCAGCAGCAACAGAAGCTGTCTGGTTGGGGAAATGTTGCCAAGTCTGCCGGCACTACAAAATCTCTCTTGGAGATACAGCAGGAAGAGGCAAGGCAGATGCAGAAGCAGCAACATCAGCAGCAGCAGCAACAGAGCAGATCCCGCAGTAGTACAGTGAGTAGCTCCTAAATTTTAATGTTTATAAATTCTCATTTACGTCAAGGTAGATTTAAATACTTCATTCTTTTTGTTCCCCAGCAACATTCAAATCGGCATACCAGCATTGGCAATTCAGTATGGGGTTCTCTAAGCACAAATCCTAGCAGCCAATGGGCATCAGATCTTGTCAGTAGTATTTGGAGTAATGCTGATACAAAAAATTCAAACATGGGATTCTGGGATGATGCAATCAAAGAAGTGGGTCCCCGTAATGCAACTAATAAAAACAAGAACAATGCTAGCATCAGGTAAGAATCTGTGTGGTTGAATTTTTTTTTCTTCTATTAGATAATGCCAAAGCTTGCTGCATTTCCTATAAGTTGTTCGGTGGATGAGCACAAACCGCAGCACAATGAGGATTGCTTATTTCATCATATTTTAGATTAGCTGGCATAAATAACTGGTAAAAGTATTAGGCAGGGTAAAAGGCCATTACATGCAGTGGGCTATCCAGCTTTGTCATAAGAACAGCCTGGAGT
This sequence comes from Crotalus tigris, assembly GCF_016545835.1. Taxonomy (NCBI): domain Eukaryota; kingdom Metazoa; phylum Chordata; class Lepidosauria; order Squamata; family Viperidae; genus Crotalus; species Crotalus tigris. The sequence continues at coordinate 490,613 of NW_024096796.1, forward strand.
GATATATGCATTTACAGAAGCTAAGTTTGGCTTAAAAGCAAAAAGATTTATTTATTCTACCTTTATTATTTTTATAAATAACTCAAGGTAGCGAACCTCCCTTATACTCCTTCATCTTCCTGTTTTCCCCACAATACCCGATCCTGTCAGGTGAGTTGGGCTAAGAGATAGTACTGGCCCAAAGCCCTCCTCATGGCCTTCATGATTAAGATGGGATTAGAATTCACATTTTCCTGGTTTCTAGCATGGCATTATGTCTGTCTGTCTGCCTGTATGTCTGTCTGTCTGTCTTTTTAAAACATTTGTATAGCCGCCCATCTTAATACTGAACTTTGGGTGACTTACAACCTACTCTAGCACATATGTTAGGTCCACAAATATCCAGAATGATACACAGGGCAAGACTTCTGCTGTGGCTACCTCCAAGCGACACATGTTTTTCAGGATGAAAAAATGGAAGGTAGTCATTGAACAGGCAAGGGGAAGGATAGTCCAGGCCAGTATGGAGTCAAATAAGTATGACTAGGAGAAAATGGATAGATAGTAAGTCCAGCTGGCTGCATCTATTAAGATTATACTTCATTGTGCACCCATATGACTTTTGATAGATTGCTGGAGTTTTCTGGTTTCTAGACTTGCATACTTCCTATAGTATTCCTGGCAATCTACATCTCTTCCCCATACTCTGCAGTGATAGTGTTTTTCTTTGTCCCAGTAAATCTATAGGTGTTACAAGCAGGCATAATAAGAAGGTAGAAGAAGAAGAAAAATTATTGAAATTGTTTCAGGGAGTTAATAAACCTCAGGATGGATTCACTCAGTGGTGTGAACAAATGCTTCATGCACTCAACACAGCTAACAACTTGGATGGTAAGCAGTAGTAAAAGGTACAAGCATATTACAATATATATCATGCATGTTACCACATATTACAAGAAATTGTATCATAGTTGCATTCTAAATCCATGATATTGTTTTGTGGTATAAATAAAAATGAGAAAATTATAGACGATCTAATACTCATTGCCCAATATTCTTGAGGAGTGGATATAAAAATTGTGCTGCATAATACCACTTATATTTTGGAACCGTAGATCTTAGCCTGGGACTAATCCCTGGGACTAATCCCTACAATTTTCTTGGCAAAGCTTTTTGGAAGTATTTTGCATTGCTAAAAAGTAGGAGTAGCCTGTTTGCTGTTTTTATTAACAAGTAAATTCTTTATTAGATAACTCTGTGACAAGAGGAAATGGTTTTCGTTTTCTTATTTTTCTTCAAGCAGAAATAATTTTGTTTTACATAAAGCTTTTAAAGAAATTTATCAAATCGTTGATACTGGAAAGCTCTTGTCCATTGCATTGCATTACTTGACATTCTTTACAGATTTCTCACAATTGAATCTCCCTTCTTATTGTAGTTCCCACATTTGTTTCTTTCCTGAAAGAAGTGGAATCTCCTTACGAGGTTCATGATTACATCAGAGCTTATCTTGGGGACACCCCTGAAGCCAAGGAATTTGCCAAGCAGTTTCTTGAGCGCCGTGCCAAACAAAAAGCCAACCAACAACGGCAGCAGCAGGTTCATATTTCTGTTTTGGGGAAATATTTCCGTCAGAAATAGATATTACTTGGGCAGATAGATGTGGAATTATTCTTAAAAAGGAGAGCATGTTTGAGTAAAGATGTGTTAATATAGAAACTATTAATAATGAAGCTTTTCTTAAAACTGTATGTAGATAAAATAAATGGAATAAACCATGATCATATGGAAAATATCTATCAGATAACTGATAGTATATGAAAATGTGTTCTGTTACATTCCTACAATAGGGAGAATGGTGCTTAGGCAAGTACACAAAGCTTAATTTTATCTTAAAATGGGTCTTTTATTTCCAGGATTCTGTATGGGGGATGAACCATAGTTCTTTGCATTCAGTCTTTCAAACTAATCAGAGCAACAATCAGCAATCCAGTTTTGAAGCAGTGCAGAGTGGCAAAAAGAAGAAGAAACAAAAAATGGTTCGTGCAGATCCCAGCTTGTTAGGTGAGTTTTAGAACGTCCAAATTAGAATAAGTTTATAAACATTGGTGTGCCTTCAAGTCAGCCTAAACTTCTGACAGCTGCCTGGGACTAATCCCTACAATTTTCTTGGCAAAGCTTTTTGGAAGTATTTTGCCGCTTCCTCCTTCCTAAAGCTGGGGGAGAGCAACTGGCTTAAAATTATCCAGGTGATTTTGAGTTGAGGCAGGACCAGAACCCGTATTCGCCCAGTTTCTAGCCTGAAGCCTTCATCACATCAGACTGGTTCTCACGATGTAACATCATTGCTCTAAACATCTTGCACATTTTTCTGCAATAAACCAGAAATTTAATATGGTACATTAAATAAATGGAGACCCACAGAGAACATAGAAACTAAGAAGAGTTGGTAATAACTATTTTTTCTCCTCTTGGGATTGCAGTTTGATTTATCAGTCAACACCCTTTTAGTCCCTAGAGTTTGCTCCACAGATTATTTTATTACTTCTGCAATCAGATGTATGCAAGAAAACAGCTACAGATGTACATATTTGCACATTTAAACTTCATCTACTCCATTCTGTTGATTTGTTAGATTCCTAAGAAACAGTAGATAGAGGGTATGTATTTTTTTTATAAAATATTTGATTATCAAGAGAATTCTTCAATAATACTTTTATTTTATGAATCAATGTCTTAAAAGTACTGAACTGATATACTAGAAAAAATTTTCTTAACTACTGTGTATAATTTTGTATGATTGTTTAATGACATGTAAATTGGGAAGTATGAAACACAATTCATCTGTGAACTGATAAACTCGGATCTGTCTTTTGCAGGTTTCTCAGTTAATGCTTCATCAGAACGGCTCAATATGGGAGAAATAGAGACTTTGGATGACTACTGAGTAAATACCACTCACCTGGCTTTTCCAGTGTCTGTTAACCATGCATTCTCCACTGCCGGACAGAGTCCTTTCTCTTCACTGCTCTCATCTTTGCCTTGCAAATGGATCACAGAATCAATCATCTCAGGCTGCTGTTTTTAGCTTCAACAAATGCTTTCTGCCCAGGATTGCACAGCCACCTTCATTTATATTGGTCTTTGATTTTTGTACTGGGTAGACAGAAAAGAAGATTTATTCAAGAGGTTGAATTCAAAGCACTGTGAGTGATTTTTTTTTTCTCCCAAGCTATTTGGAAAGCCATCTGTAGGTCTACTTATGGTAGCTTCCTTTGCTTCTGTCATCACTTTCACAACAATAAGCCCGTGCAATCATGGTGGAGAGCTCATGGTTAACAGATGTCATTCAGAACCAAAACGCCATGCAGATACTGACTTCCATGCCTTCCAGTTTCAGGAGGTACATTCATAAGTTAACTGTAAAACTGCCAACAGCAGAAAATTTTTGTGGTGGGCAGCATTCAGCTTGGATTGGCCTGGCATTGCACATCCCTGTCAGCCTATCTTCAGCACATTGCATTTGGGGAAGCTCAAGTCTGTCTTCATTAAGTGGTGGTGTCAACGCTACTTGAGTTCAGGCTTCAGCACATCCAGCCTTCTTGAACAATTGGGGACTCAAGTTGTGGGAGGAGGCACTTACTTCAGGCTGAATTTCTCCTGTAATTCTCTTTCCTCCATTGTGATTGGGCCAGTTATTTTGGACCCTTCTGCTGTGAATTTGTCTCGTTTCAGAGACACATAGGATCTTTACCATATGTATGTTCATCAGTTGGCTTTGTATGAGAATTTGACACTACCTTTGAAGCATGAAATGTAGCCAGATTTTCATCTGGTTACATGTGATGGTGATTCAGGATTTTGTAAGTTCTGCAGCAGCATTATGCCAAGGAACAGGAGATGTCGTCTTCAAAGAAAAATAAACGACACAAGGAACTTGAGCATTGGCAGTGTCTGTGTTTGTAAAAAAAAAAAAATCATATGAATAAAATGCAGTGTGCTGGTTTTTGCTACATAGTACACTCTCCCATTACTTTCACTGTGCCCATATTTAGGCCATTCATCTTCTCCCAGTTATATTCCAGAATTCAGTGCACTTAGGTATCTCCACCCTTGTCTCCCACCCCAATCTCCCACTTGCGCAGTGAAGTTGCTGTGTGAAGATTTTTTCCCGTCATTACCTGAAGAAAACAACTGCAGTTTCTTTAAATTTTATTTCAGTTGATTTTCCTCTCCCTTTCTCGTCTTTCAAATGCCAATTTGTACAATAACTGTATAGAGATGGTTGTAGAGTTGTAAATAGTTTTGCATCTAGTAGCACAGAGAAACCTGTCACAAATCTACTCTCCTGCTCTCCTTTACTTTGTACACTTATGAAGCGGGGGGGGGGGATAGTTATGTTTACAACAGATCTTTAAATTCCTTCTGAACTCTACATAATAAGAAGGGGAAAACAAGAAGTTAAAAAAAATAAAACCTGGTTGTATTATTGCACATATTGTTTGCTTTTGTCAAAGCCAATTTTGGCAACCTTTTGTGGTGCTAAACTCAGCCTTGAAGTGCTACAAATATCCATTTGCTTAATTGACAAGCAAGTACACAGGAGCTGGAGGGGACAGCAGTTGCTTTATTTTGTAATCCTAGAGGAATGTTGCTGGTTTTTCTACTTGATAATTTTAGAGGTGGAAATAAACATCAAGGCTGCAAATGTATGACAAAGATTCACTCTTCACTTTTTCCATTTGAAGACATTCCCTTATTCACACTCTGGTTTTGTTTATGCAAGAGACCAAGTCTGGGTAGTCCCTTTTACAGCTGTAAACATTGAGAATAGAGCCTTTAGTAAGCCTAATGTGATCAAAACAGCAAGTACTGTATCAAACAGCATGGCTCTCTAATCTACTTGTAAAATATGCTGTCTTTTGGGAACAGATGATTTTATGTGACTCTTAAATGTAGACTTAACACTTCGGTTTACACTCCTTAACACTAAATTGCCCTAGATTTCAATAGCTGTTTTGGGATGAGTTAAGGAAATAATCAAAAAAATCAGATTAACTATGTTTCAGATGTTTTATAAACATTTTAGAATGTCCACTTCCCTTTCTCTAAATTATTGTAACTGAATATTTTTATAGAGCCCTATGGAACAGTTCTGTACATCTCACCTCAAAAGTAAATCCTATTACATTTTATTAGACTTACTTCCAAATAAGTGTTTTGGAACTGCTGTCTTCGTGTAAGTCTCAATTTTTTTAAAAGTGAGATGTAAATTATGTAAATAAGGATGTAGTCCTTCTCTTAGGTCAGTTTGCTAGTCCAAGAAACTGTATACAAACGATTTTGAGTATGTAAGAAGCCAGTTCTAAACTGAATTAATTTTAGTAAAAATTGGCATGGGTAAAATTTGAAGCTCAGGAAACAACTGCCTTATTTGAATACTACTACTACTACTACTACTATTACTACTACTACTACTACTACTACTACTACTACTACTACTACTACAATAATAATAGCCTTTCTTTTGTATAATCTTGTAATTCATGGAGAGATAGATGACAGATTGAGATCTGTAAATAGAACCTGACTGATTTGCAGTCAATTGACAAATATCTCAGACTTAAATTAGACGGAATAGACTGATACTTATCTGTGCAAAACATTCCACTATATGAACCTTTAGAGTCCAGTAAATAATTTTTTTTATTTATGTCAGAAGCACCTACAAACATATAGACATATAGCATTCAATACTGAGCGAGTAAAATAGGCATAAAATAGGTCATAAAAATATAGCACATTTAAAAATATGTAAAATAGGATTAAAACTAAATGATATTAATTAAATAATAAATAAATTAGTCAATAATTTGCTTTCTTTTTTGAGCCACCATTTATATTTGTTGATCTCAAGATTCTGGTAAAAAAATGGATTTTGCAACTTGAACTCTGTTCTGTAATGGACTGTCATAAACTATGATTTATTAGAAGCTTTTCAAATTTTAGTTTGGACAGATTTTAATATCTAAAGTCAATTATCCTCTGCAGAATTAATACTGATAGTTACAATTATCCAAATGCCAATAAATTACCTTACCATAATGATCATCATACAGGCAGCTTTTTCCCTGAACAGGTACAAATTGAGCTTTGAACTGAAACCTTTTAGAATAATAATCCGGTGAAGTGTGATACAGCCATTTGTCCGAAATGGTGTAGGGTTTCCTGCCTGAGCAGGGGGTTGGACTAGATGACTTCCAAGGTCCCTTCCAACTTTACTACTATTACTATTACAACTGTTAAGTAGTATTTCAGTTATAATGTTCAGTGGTGCTGGGTCATTTAAATAGTGTTAATGCAACTCATTTCATAAGTATTACCTTGCTGAAAAAGGGAATAATGCTGCAGATCACCAATGTTCAGATGATGACATTGTAGGATGTGCTATGGCTTTTGCTGCTGTTTATTTACTTTGTTTATATATGTGGATATTTAGAAGATTCTTAATGCCTGTCAGTTGGGAAACAAAATACCTAGATGATTATAGATAAGCATTTAATATATAGTTCCTTATCGATGCTTTTGCAATATTTTTTTATTTTATAAGCCACTTTGAGTTTGTGCCAATATATCAAATAAGTTTATCTATTACCTTTTTAAATATCAGTTCACCAAACTAACATACATAGAGCAGTGGCAGCCTATGCTAGGCTAACTGTTGTCTATCTCTCTCGTGCCAAGTAATAAGAAACGTCTTTTCACATTTTTCCAGTTATGGTCAGGTGTGAATAAAAGTGAGTATTTGCCAAAGGAACAAATATGGCAGTTAGACATGTGGAAAATTTTTGACTGAAACTTTGTGAGTTCAAAACAGACCGTTTTGAGCATTTTGGAAATGTTTCAAACCTAAAGCACTTCCAAAATGCTTGAAACAGTAGTTTTATATATGAAATGGAAAAGTCCGTAGTTTCATGTGCAAATAATTTGACTCAAAACAGTCTGAGTGACCCATGTGGCAGAGAGGATCTTATGCCTTGGATTTCAGACTGACTACAGAGAAACAATAAAGTTTTTCCTTGCAAAATTACCAAGCTTTTATATACATACTGATATAAATTATGACTCAGCAAGTAGTAATTTAAATTCATTTTAAGGTAATTCAAGTAGTGATTTTATCATTTGGCTATTTGTACAGTGTAGTTGGCTATTGAACTGGGGTTGACATGCAAAATTTGCAAAGGAAAGAAATATAATTGTAATATATTTAATAATATAAGCAAAAATATAAAAACTAAAATGGAACTCTTATAATACAAAAACATTGGTCTTTGATAGAAATAAATAGAAAATGAAACATTTACTTAAAAACTACCATTGTGCCTCTGTATAGAAATTTACAACAACTCACTTTTCAAAATTGAATTCTATAAACTGAAGTTAGATCAAGGATATGTATTGTTTCTTAAAATAGTTTTTCACATTTTTATCAAAAATAAAAGCTCACCAGAATGAAACGTAAGTTATTTGAACAATGCACACTTTTTCCAGTAAACTGAGCTAAAGAAAAGTCATTCATGCAGTTTGAATGTAAAGTTGCTGCAAATAATTTCAAGTGCCTAACTGATCTTAGCTGATTTTCTAAGCACTCATGTAAATAAGTATCCTGAAGCAATTTTCTTCCTAATGAAAATTTGATTTCTACCTCTAATTTATTCAAAAATACTTTCTGATATATATTTGAACATAACGATTCTGGCTTTTCAAGGCATTGAACATTTCTGGAAGATTCAAATATGCCCTCATTTATATTATTCTTTCAGGTTAAAGAAATGTGGTCATCCCTTAGCAAACAGGAAAAAGTCTTTTACAAAATGTCTGGAATTTAAATCAGATGATGGTTAATAAACATGGATATGATATCTGAGATATATTTTAAACTCAATCAAGAATTAGTGGATTATGTTGAATTCAAAACTTCTAACATCTGTTACTTTAAACATTATGTGATTGGCATCCTTCTGTTTTGCACTCTCACATCCTATGCAAACAAATGCCTATTTTAAGTATAGAACTGTTTAATGAATAGGGTTATTCATTGCTATCCTAAACTTAAAATATGTAGCCCAGTTATTGGAAGCCTAGTGCAGCCTTTGGGGTTTTGCAGTTAACTTCCCATTAATGTATGCCTTACTCTGTTGGGAGAGGATTGAGTTTCCAAGGGCCAACTGTCAGAATTTGGGGGTGGAGAAATAAGACAAAATTGTTAGAAGGTGAAACTGCCTTCTGGTTTAAACCAGTTAATCAGCCAGTCTGCATGCGTAAATGAGGCTGTAGAGTATTTGCCATTCTGCTTATGTATATTTCTACATGTGTAGAGATTTGAGAACAGACTGGACAAGTTTTTGATTTAGCTTCAGAAAATTGCTTCTTGATTAAGGTTTTAGAGAGTTTGAGCATTTCCAGAAGCATCTCACTTTTTGAAGAGGCAATGCCCCATACCAAGACATTTCACCTCATCCTACTGACACTGGCTGGAGTCCTGATCTCTTTTGTAAAAACTGGTAAGTTGAATTTCTTCTTTCTGGCCAACATTATAGTTCAAATAGCATTTTTCTCTTTCCCTGTGCATTCCCAGGATTCTAAATTTCTTTTCCATAAAGGCAGTATATGGATAACTAACATCTTATAATAATGAAAACTAGGATGAGATTAAAATTTACTTTATGAGAGTAAAGTTGTGTAACTAATTTCAGTTTGGTCAGCTGGAACATAATTCAGCTTTAAACCCTTGAAGAGGCTGGAACTTCTTAAATCTTTATTGATAGAATTAACTTGGGTGTGTTCAGAAAAAGTCATCATATAAACATGGGACATGGTTTTGGCTATAGAATTTTAAACGGGGGGAATTATTCCATTTTTAATGGACGTTTTTAATTCTGTATCTGAAGATGAGAGCGAACGCTTGTTGAAACATTAAAAAAACCCACAATTGTTGGAGTAAGATGTATGAGCCATATGCAAGTTTCTATGACATTCTTGGGGGTTTTATCTCCATATGGTTAGCAGAAAGTATTATGAATTGATGACAGCAGATGTATTTCAAGATGCTTAGTTTGAATAATAGATTGCAGAACTGATTTGTGGAAGGGTTAATTTCTCCAATTTGCTCAGTACTATGAAAATCATAATTCAAATATCGATGAAATTCAGTATTATAAAAATATATAGAAACAGATATTATTATAAAAAGTGTTAGTGTAGAAGGGGTGTGTGTGTGTGTGTATGTGTGTGTTCGTGTGTTCATTGTTTTTGGAAAATAAATGCAGAATAGAATATACATTCAGATCTTAGCCATGAACCAATACAACTGCTGAAAGCACTGAGGATATGTAAAATTTTCCTCCAAACAAAATGAATAGTTCAGAGAAATAATATTCCTCCAAGAAAAGTGACTAGTTCAGAGAAATAATAGTACTCTTTTAGTACTCATTCTGTCCCTTGTCTCCCATTTGAAGTACATAGTTCTTAGAGATTTCAGACAAAAATAGGTTCTTGCATTGATGTTTGAGATTTTTTACTTAGATTATTTGGGAGGAATCTTTAAATAAAAGAATATGCATTGTACCACTGACCCATAGTCCCGTGCCACTTATTGTGTCTAGAGAAGAATTTTGATGCAGACTCTGATGTCAAGGTTCTCAGTCCAGTGCAAAAAATATAGGCTGTGCTGATATTTCTGGAAATAAATGTTATTTCAATTACAAGTACAAGTGGGGGAAGAATATGGAAATGGAAGAGGTTTCAGAATATCATAGTAAATATATATTAAGAGATGTATCTTTTTTCTGTCATTTGGATTCAAAGCTCGGCAGATGTTTAGCTGCTCAGTTTTTATTCAGCATTGTACATTTATCCTAAAACTTGAACTGTTTCCTATTAAACAGCAAAAAAGACTATTCTCTATTTTTCACATATGTTAAATACATAAAAACTCATTTCTGTAAAATTATGATATTTTTTAAACCAACAAAGTTGTTTGCAAAATATTTCTTAAATATTTGATAATGATAGCATGAATGGAATGGGATGGAATAAATGGAAGCCAGTTTGGCATAGTAGTTAAGGCATCGAGCTAGAAACCATCTTAGGCATAAACCTAGTTGCATAACAGGCCAGTCACTTTCTCTCAGCTCTTGGAAGGAGGCAATGGTAAATCATTTCTGAAAAACCTTGCCAAGAACACTGCAGGGACTTGCCCAGGCAGTTTCTAAAAACTGGACACAAAGCAGAAGAAAAAAATGAATGAGGATGTTTTACTTTTGATGTAATAAAATTTTAGAAGACGTTCAAAAAGAAAGATTTTTTTTTTCAATTAAGGAAAGGCACCCTGGTTCACTCTCAACTCCCGCTAGAGCAGTGGTTCTCAACCTTTTTAATGCCGCGACCCCCAACCGGTCGTAAGTCGAGGACTACTCAACTGGTGCAGCACCATTTGCAGAATGGGACTTTTGGCGGGCTCAGCAGGGCAGAGACAGCCTGGACAATTCCTATTGGCTTTTGAAAGCCAATAGAATTAGACTCTATTCAAGAGAGTCTATTCTATTGGCTTTCAAAAGCCAATAGAATAAAAGGGAGTAGCACAGCTAAGGAAAAGGGGGAAAAAATGGTGGACTGCGTTGTTTGGCGATCCCCGTGAAATGGTCGTTCGACCCCAAATGGGGTCCCGACCCACAGGTTGAGAACCACTGCGCTAGAGGAAAATAATCATGAATTTTCTTCACAACAATATAGACATGGTTTGCCATTGCCTTCCTTCAAAATGCTTTTTAACTAGCTGACAGTCTTTATATTTACTGGTGGTCTTTTGTCCAAGTATAAGTTGATTTTGGAAAAGATAAGCAACGAATCAGCGAACACCTAGAGGCAAACAAAGTCATAACCAAAAGCCAACGTGAGTTTGTCAAAAACAGATCATGCCAGACAAATCTTACTGTATTCTTTGACGAGGTGACAAAATTAGTGGACTAGAGGAATGCTGTGGATATAAGGCATTTGATAAAGTATATCACAACCTACTGTTTGATAAGATAGAAAAATGTGAGTTAGACAGCATCACCACCAGATGGATTCATAGCTGGCTGACCAGCTGTACTCCCGTTGTGGTCCTCAATGGAACTGCATCTACATGGAGGGAAGTGTGTAGTGGGGTGCCCCAGGGCTCTGTTCTGGGCCCAATGCTCTTTAACATCTTCATCAGTGATTTGGATGAGGGGATAGATGGGAATCTCATCAAATTTGCAGATGGCACCAGGAATAGCTAATACTCCAGAAGATAGGCTTAAGATAAAGAAGGATCTTGACATTGGGCATTATCTAACAAAGCAAAATTCAATGGTGAAAAAAGTAAAAGTTCTATATTTAGGCAAGAAAAAACAAATACACAGGTACAGTATAGGTGGTACCTTGCTCAATAGTAGTAACTGTGAGAGGGATCTCAGAGTCCTAGTAGACAATCACTTAAATATGAGCCAGCAGTGTGCTGCAGCTGCCAAAAAAGCCAACTCAGTGCTAGGCTGCATTAACAGAGGGATAAAAGCAAGTTCACGTGAAGTATTAATACCACTTTATAATGCCTTGGTAAGACCATACTTGGAAATCTATATCCAGTTTTGGTCACCACGATGTAAAAAAGATGTTGAGACTCTAGAAAGTGTACAGAGAAGAGCAACAAAGATGATTAGGGGACTGGAAGCTAAAATATACAAAGAACAGTTGCTGGAGTTGGGTATGTCTGGTTTAATGAAGAGGACGAGGGGTGACATGATAGCTGTGTTCCAATGTCTCAGGGGTTGCCACAAAGGAGTCAAACTATTCTACAAAGCTCCTGAAGGCAGGACAAGAAGCAATGGATGGAAACTAATCAAAAGAGATAAGCAACCTAGAACTAAGGAGAAATTTCCTGACAGAACAATTAATCCATGGAACAACCTGCCTCCAGAAGTTGTGAATGCTCCAACACTGGAAGTTTTTAAGAGACTGGACAATCATTTATCTGAAATAAGCAAGGGGTTGGACCTCCAAGATTTCTTCCAACTCTATTAAATTATTAAGTTTTTTCTTAGCTTCTAAATCCAATCAAGATCAACCAGGAGTTGGAAATTTGTAATCAAAGATTTCTTGTGAAATTGTATGCTGAAATATGTGCAACAGATCTTAAAATTGTCTAAGAAAAAACAGATAAAGCTAATCTGGCAAGTATTGCTTTTTATAAAACTGGGTTAATTCTGGCAAGCAACTGCATTGTTTTCAAGATACTTATGCTGATCACTTTATGATTTGCTCTACAATTTTTCCTGCATGCTGTAAATTTTAATAGTGCATACAAGATTTCACAGCCAAATGGAAAATCCTTCTATTTGTAGGGGAATAAATTATGTGCCTAGTTTTTCTGTTTTATTTTGTTCATGCAGCATTTGAATATAGTTATGCGTGCATTTACCAACTGGCTGTTTTTAACTAATTTCAATTCATGTGTACTTGTGCCTGAAGCGTGCAACCTCACAAGTGCACATCTGCATGGAATTCTGAACAATGATCAACAATAACCAGTTTAATTAGGTTATGTAGTATGCATTATGAAGATTACTTTTTGCCCATTGTGTTTTGATTTTTTGAAATGATTTTTTCCAGCTTGCTTTGGGGGGGGGGCAAGGGGGAATGCTTCAAGCTCAAACAGAATGATGAAAAGGGTAGTGCGAGCATGGGCAGTATAAACCGACTTCTTGTAAACAAGTTTTGTTTAACGTTCAGCCTCTACCGATCCAGGACAGAGAACTGCACCACAGTCTTCCCTTGTGCCTCTGAAGAAGGGCTTCATTCATCCACACACTGGCCACATGCCCATGATGGCTACCTGGATCCAGACAGTCCACTGTTGGTTTCCAAGTGCATTTTGGTCCCTGCTTTTCTGTGTTGATTGCTCGGCTTTCTGAAGCAGAGTCATCCAAGCTGAGCAAGGAGATAGTCCAGCCAGCCCCAAAGGAGACATGGAAGCAGTTGAGTCAAATGTCTGCGCGGTTTTTCTCTTGCTCAGTCACAATTTTATAAAGAGAAAGCAAATAATAAAATAATAGTTGAATTATCCACTTTCCTGGCTAATAAAGGCTAGCTTGAAGTAAACTGGCTTGGTGCTGCCTAAAAATAAGTGAGCTTAATATGTGCAGAGAGTTGTATTCTTGATTCTGAGAAGACACAACCCCAAATCCCATTGTGCCCTTGTAAGCAAAAGCTCACTGTTGATATTTTGTATGTTTAAATTCAGCTGACCTATTTTTTTTCCAAAACCAATAGATCTTTTTCCTAACTTACCATAGCCACTTTTTTTCCTGTATCAATAAATCTGAAGAAAGCTAAAAATAATTCAAGGCACTCTGCATTAAAACAATATTGCTGTGATAGTTACTTCAAATTCCTGCTTAACGCTCAACTAAAGAGACAATCTTATATCAGAATTTATTGTTTATTTGTCATATTTGGAATGTTTAGTGGGATAGAGATGACCAAATCTGTATCATAAATTTCATAGCTGCCAATATTTCAAATGCAGAAAGGACCTGGTAATTTCAAGGTCCTTTGCATAGCACAACAAAATTGTTTTGTTCCTGTCTTTCCATCCAGATTCCTGTCTTGCTCAGATTCTAACGAGATAATCTATTTTTGGCTGGGTTTTGTTTAGGGGTTTGATTGTTTTTTGTGCCCTCCAATTATTATTGACTCTTGGTGACTGCCTGGACAAATCCATGCCATTTTCTTGGTAAACTTTTCAAAAACAGTTCTGCCCTTTCCTCCTTTTGAGGACAAAGAGAAAAAAAATGTCCCAAGATCATCCAGTTGTGCCTCAATCAGGATTAGAACTCATAGCCTTCCAGTTTTTAATCCAGCTGCTTTAACCGATACACCAAACTAGCTTTCAACTTTGTGCAGGTCTAATCAAACAAGACATTCAAATGATAGTTTCTTATGTTCTTTCTTTAAAGTTTGCACTTTGAAGTGTAGCTTTTACCGTCCAATTCTGCAAATATTTCAATTTCAATGATCCATGTATCAATTTTGATTAAGTAGATAGAGCAGATAATAAGGAAAGTTATCATACTGACCCTTGTTTCTTTGCCTAGAAGTAAGCAAGAACATTAATTTTAAAAAAACTCTTTGTCAGCATATGCACTAGATGGACTGGAGTATATTCTTAGGCTAGCATGTATATACAGTAATTCCAAATTCAGTAAAAAAAAGAATTACACAATGGCCAACCACAAACACTCTCTATCCCGCCTTGCTCAATAAAAGCATTCTTAGGAGCAAGCTTTTGTATGAAATGTTTGACTAAATTATTGTTTACCTAATGTAATCTTACATGTGACTATTCCAATCTGAATTCTATTAGGCTTCTTTCTAAGTAAGAAAGTAATAAAATTGCAGCTTTATTAAGCAGCAAAGGAAGAATTCCCTCACTTTTCTCTCTCTCCCCAATAATGATCATTGGCTCACAATATAGAAACAAACTGCCATCTGGAAAAACATACTTCTAATTTGTGCTTCATGTTGCATGCATCAACATAGCTAGGCTTTTGCACATATGAAGTTGTTCTGGTCTGCTCTGCAGTATTTAAGCAAATAATAAACTTCTAACATCCTAGTTGCAAAGGAATCTCCTGCCCTAAAATATGGGAGGTGGGTCAAGGGTTGTAAATGATGACAGTTACTATTTTATCACTTTTACAATTACATGACTGCATTTGCCCTTAAGTGTAAGAGGAAGACCCCCTAAGCAATGTATAAAGCATGTTATAAAAATTACAAAGCAAAAGAAAATGAAATGAAAAACGTTCATTAGAACAGAACTGCTGGTGTAGTCAGTGGCAGAGGCATGAGAAGACCAACATCAGAAGGTAGCTTTTTAAAATGTGTCTAAAATATGCCAAATTGGAACTTGGTACACTGCAGAGGATAGGTACACAGGGCCACAATTCCTTCACATTACTTCCAAGTGGCCATTCATAGGCAGTGACACAGAAAAACAGGTCTTTCCTGACCATCAAACGTACTCCAGTGACTAGTGTACCTGGAAGGTCTGCATAATTTTAAAGAAATCTTTTTGGCATGTCCATATATCTCTGTAAATTTAGGCTGGCCAGGGCAAAGTCCTGCATATGGGCCATCTTGCTAAGATAGATCAAGGTACTACCATGTGGCTTTCAGAGAGGGGAAAAAAAAAATCTTCTTTCCCAACAGCTACTTGTACCATCAAAGCAGACTTTTTGCTAAAGAACTTTTATATCTTAACAAATGAAAGTGGATTGTCTTTCAGCATCATATTAAGCAAGTCCTAAAAAAATAGGATAATGATTTAGCCTTCCTTCCTTCCTTCCTTCCTTCCTTCCTTCCTTCCTTCCTTCCTTCCTTCCTTCCTTCCTTCCATATTGTTTGGTGCAATTCTGTTGATCGACTAACATAACCTTTTGGAAGGATCGGTTTGTCCATATAAATGGGCACCCACACACAGATTGCTGCTCTCTTTCTGCTTTGTTCAGGTTCCTTGGCTACTTCTGCAGTCCTTTGGTCTGGGACTTATTTTTACACATGTGTTGTTACACAATTTGGTAGTTCTTAAGGGTGGTTCCAGTTTTCAGCTGGGTGTGATATTTCCAGTGCTTCAACAGGGCCCTGTAGAATGTCTCCAGTTCTTGTTAGGGCCTCTGTTTCAAGCTACCTAACAAAATGAGCTTTGATTCCTGCTTTCTGGGTCTACTCATATATAAACATAAATGGCATTTCAGTTTCTCCAGAGATGCTTAGGGGGAAAATGAATTGCAGCATCAAAGGAAATGTAATTTTCTTGGAATCTCACCTCATAATTGCAAAGGGGGAGGAGACTCTGCCCCCAGTCTTCCCTAGTTCCAGCACTTCGTCATCTGCCTTGATTGTCCTGGCAGTTGAAGCTGATGTTTCCAAGGCAAGCTCCTATTGCATAGAAGGGAGAGAATGTGAAGGCAGATGTTTCATTAAGCCCACCGCTGTACTCAGTGCTTACCCTCTCCGTGAGCCAGCTACTTTTGCTTTGTGTTTTTTTTCTAATGAGCTTTTTCAAATTGTATATTATCAACAAGCAGAGGCTTCCGGGGGCGGGGGCATGCAAATCGAATCAAACTAAATATTATATATCTAATCTAGCAAAGGATAAAGCTCCATGAGCTTTTGCATGGTGATACATCAGATTTCTTAAATTCTTTGGAGAATTGAAGCAGCATTGAACAAGAACTGGACGCACGGGGGAAAAAATCCCCAGTCATTAAAAATTTGTGTCACCATCTCTTTCGTTTCATTTGAGATCTCCAAGAAGGCAAAGATCAGACATGCCTGATTAGCACAGCCAATATAGAAACACCAGGAATAAGGGTTTGTGTTCAGAAACCTTGCAGGAAAAATTAATTCCTACTGCAATTGTCTGAATTGAGATTGAAGTTGTTATCTACGATGCCCATTCCTGAAAAATGTTGCTTCTTCTTATGTCAACTGTCCACAGCCTGATACCCTCCAAAATGTTTGATTCTAGTTTCCAGCCAGAAGGGCTAACATAAGCATTGCCTTTTGTCTTTCATTGTGCAAAACACAATAAAAACAATGTTTAGCCTCAAAATAGAAGTAGTCCTTTAGTTATGGCCACATTCCAGCTGCTAGTCACCTGAATTTTGATCACGTAACCACAGGGATGGATGCTACAATGCTCATACGTGTGAGGACAGTTGAAAGTTACTTTTTCCAGTGCCGTTGTAACTAAACTGTTGCTAAATGCGAAATGAATGTTAAGTTGAGGACTACCTATATATTGAAGGATTTTAACGGGGCCAGGGAGAGATCCAGATTCAAAGGGCAGTATGTGATGAGGAGTGCTCAGAGATGTGCTTGTGATGCCTGTTAGGAACATCTTATAGTAACTCTGGCTTTTCCTGAGCTTGTGCTGATGCCTTCCACAGCTTACACAGATCCCAGCAAAAAAGATATTTTATTTAAGAGGTTCCCAGAAGTGTTCGATGCTACAAATTGCATTTTGCCCATTGAATCTGCCTCTCTACAGAGCCCTTTTCCCCTATCTTCCCAGGGCAATCATTGCACTGTTACTTAAATACTTTTTTCCCCAGCATATACGTCAATTTCATTTGTAACTGGGAATGCTTTTTTCTTAGAAACTTAGATACCTCAGGAGGATAGCCAGTAGTAGAGTGTCTAGCAAACTGCGTAAAAAGCTAGCACACTCAAGCAACAAATGTTACATACCCATAGCCATAATATTTTTGAGCTTTTATATATATATTTCTTTTAAAAATTTAAATTTACAGGCTTCTTTTTAGGTGTTCTTAATCATTCCAGTGTAAGAATTATGCTCAAATTTACTATTAAATGCAGCATGTGCTCACACAAAAAAAGAAAAAAAATATTTCCTTAATGTGATGCCTATTTTCATCACCTTTGTTTGTTGGGATGGGGAAGATATTTTCAAAATTACTTGACTCAGATGCCTTCGTCTGATCTGACATATACATTTGATGGCTTCCAGTTTATACATCTTTGGTTTCCTTTCACTCCTATCTAAAAAATTTATATGCAGTTGTGGCTTTTAAAAATTACCCTGGTTGCACTCCTTTTGAGACAGACAAGCAAGTGTGAGAAGGTCTACATCAGGGGTAGGCAACTTTGGCTTTTTTATGACTCAGCTATGCTGACTCAGGAATTCTGGGAGTTGAAGTCCACGAGTCATAAAAGAGCCAAGGTTGCCTACCCTGGTCTACATTTTGGGGGGCTTGTGCATGCCAAACAGAACAATAACCAGAATTCCCTCCTCCTCTGCTTGGACAAACCATTATGAAGCAAAGAAGAAAACCCATTCTGTTGATCACTCTAAAAAGTTAAGAAATTATCCTTCCTATTTTAAAAAAAGAGTTTTAAAATTGATATTTTTCATGATTGCTTTTCAATTAACAAAGGTGTCTTTTACATAGATTACTATATAATCATTAAAAATAAGTATATGTTTGCTAACTCTAATCTCCTGAAATAGCCCACACGCAGTGGTGGGATTCAGCCAGTTTGCACCACTTCGCCAGAACCGGGAGCTAATTTTTTGTTGCCCAGGCCCAGAATGGACTTCCGGAAACGGCATCCACACAGAGGACCAGTGGTTCACATATTTGAATCCCACGACTGCCCACATGCAATATAAAATTTAAATAAAACAAAAATATATGAAAATTTAAAGGACATAAAAAATCCAGAAAATATAATCAGATTGTTCAAAAGTCCATTTCAAATCAAGCAGATTTGAGCATCAGCCATGTTTTTCCCTTCAAAACAATCTTTTTAGGTATCTGTCTGTCTAATATATCTATCATCTATCATCTATCTATCTAGCCTTCTGCAGACCCTTTTATGACCTTGTATGGGTGCAAATAGCTTTCAGGAAACAAATGGTGACTAAGGGCCCAGGAGAGAGATTGGCAATAGAGAGCCGAGCTTTCAAAGAAGAGCCTTAGCTGCAGCTACTGAGTTACTTAGAGCCTTTCAGACTTTAACCAGCAGAGGACAGTGCTTTCTATTTTTTTGCAGCAGGTTCCTATTGGAAGATGTTTTTGAAGTACAACACTACTGATTGTGGCTTAGACTAATGACAGGCAGAGCAAATTTTCCGGCTTTTTTTTTTTTTTTTTTTGTAATCCAGGGAAAGCATCATTAGGAGATTCCTCCCATGGGCCTTTTTCTGCAGCTGTGTTATTAGGCTGCTAAAGGAGAGGCCTACCTTAAGAAAGTATTCTTATAGAGAAGACCTTATTCCTTTGGGAAAATTCAGAAAAACTGCCTATCCACTTTCTCTGCTTGTTTATGCTTAACTGTACTGGCAATTTAAGCAAAGGTTTTGGCCTGCTCTAGACTGCCAAAAGACTAAATGGCTTGTATGTTTTTCCCAGCAGAATACTCACAAGGACCTATCCCAACTTTGTGGAATGATCCACCAGAGCTGCAGTCAGGTGGAGGTCCTTTAGAAACCACCTCTCCTGCCCGCTTCTCAGATTCTACAGGATTCCCATCATACACATCTGATTATGAACTAGAGGACACAACCCATCTCCACCAACTGGATAATGACAATGGTATCCATGCTTGGCAGCGGGGCTGATTATTGGGATGGTTCTAGTGACATCTTGTCAGGCCTTCTAATGAAGGATTGCAGAACTTACACGTCTCCCTCAGGCCACGTGCCCATCAAAGAGAGAATGAAACTATGTGTTATTGTTGAGTGGGTTCTGAATATACACATAGCACTTTTCTTTTCCACTGATTGGCTACATAAAGAGGCCTGGCTGTCTATATCAATCCCATGGGAGCTTTTAGGATCATTTTTGTTCCTCTTATTACAATTAAGTTTACAGTAGTTTAAGGGAAAGGGTTAAAGGGGACAAACTGTTTCCGGTCATTTCTGCACTAGGTATAATTAGTCCATTGCATGTAACTTTTAGTGGTGGGATGCAGGAAGCAATATGTTTGTCTGCAACCCAGTTTTAAGACATCCTAGCTTGCATAGGACAATGGAACCAGACCTAGGCTAAAGCTGGACTTTAGTTGTGCTTGTGGAATTCTGGCCAGAGGGCACCCAAACTAGTTGTGTGTCCTTCCCATCAGCAAGGAGTGCTGCTTGTGGCAAATGTGCACCTGATACGTGCAAAACTTGAGAGGTTTGGGAATAGAAAGTTCTGAAGAACAAGAGAGTTTTCTTGCTCAGTCTATGCTGCCTCTCCTCTAGAACAGGCTATTTAGTGGTCAGTTGTTAATTTTCCAGGAGTAAATTCTTCAGACTAAAAGTGATTAAAGTTATTCTGAACATGGTGTTCTGGACAAAGCAAGTCTTTGAGGGATCACCCCCCAGAATATAACCTTCATAGGAAAATTAGACGAGAAGTTTAAAGAATAAAAGACAGTACATAAATCAGTGCCTGGAAACAGGGAATACAATATCAGAAAGATAGGGAGGTAGAGTATATTAGTGCTATACTGTACACCAATGCTAATTTGAAGGAGAAAAGTTGATTATGCATGGGGGTGTGTATAGCATCTGAGCACATCTCCATAAGTCCTATGTGTCTAACAAAAGTTATTATTAACAACTGCAATACAATTTCCATTCGAATCTCAGCTCATCTCTGTTCTGAATAGTTGGGAGCAGGCATAACTGTATTTTGATATTTTACTCCCTTTCTCTTACCTTCTGCCTTTATTATACTTGCAACTTATTATTTTTCTGTGTTTTAAATAATGCTGCCTAGCACAGTAAAGAATAATAATAGTATATTACGTGTACATAAGTGTATGCCCATTGTATATAAATGTACAGCAAAATTCATGTATCCCAGTTCGGATCAACAAATATAGAATACAATCCTCTATTTTGAGTTGCTTTTTAAAATTTATTATCATAAATTGCAATGTATTTAGTTCTAATCATAATAAGTAGCCATGGAAAATTGAAAACAGGAGGCTATCATATTTAATACAAACTAGGCTTGTGCCATCCAGATCATAATAATTTGGCTCTGCTCACAAATTTCAGCTCTACTCTTGCTATGACTCACTGGTTCAACTTTAAGCAAACACACACACACACACACACACCCCAAAGGTTATCCAATTATCTTTATTTTTCATATTTCATCTATATACCAATTTTATGTTATTTCATCTCTAGTTTAATATTGCAAAAATTAAATTTTGCCAATTTGAATTCAAAGAGTTAGAAGGCAACAGTTGGAGTATAACATGTATATTTTTAAATAATAAAACATCTGAATATTTGCAGTTATCTTGGCATGATGGAAAAGTGGCTTGCTATTGTAATCTTCTGTAATATCCTCCTAACTTTGTGATCTATTTTAAAGTACTGGCCTTCTCAGATGCTGTCTGCAGAGGGGATCAAAAGGATGACCATAACCATGTGATCTCTTTTTTACTATACATCATGTGCATCCTTTACATAGGAAGCAATAATTCCCTATCTTTAACAGCATCTCTTTAGCTTTTCATCTCTACTGAGGATTACCTGGTGGTGACCCAGGATTGGGAGTGCAACATACTAGCCTGGAGCTTTCTATAACCACTGCTGTACTCTTAAGCAATATAAAAAATGGAAGAGCCATAGCTCTTTACCCCCATCCTTAAATGTAGCTATCAGCCACTCATTTAGCAACTATGGTAGAATCATTATAGATTCAATGTAGTTGAGCAATTGTGGGGGTATTGTATAATCTACTAAATTATTTATTTTGGTCTTTGTATCTCATTTTTAACTAATTTACTATTGCATTGTGTATTGTATATGCCAAACCCAACTACTCTTCTGTTCTCTTTCATCTCATCTGCAGGGTCTCTGGGTCCTGGGGCTATCGGTGCCATAGTGATTGCTGCTCTGCTGGGCACGTCTGTGATTGTGGCCTTGATTGTTATCACTCTACGAAAATGTTCTGCTTCCTAAAATTAATAAAAAGTGTTTTCCTCCCCAAGTATACTCTTTTCGAATCTTCCCCTTTCCTCCATGCTTGCATATTTTGGGAGAGAATAGGAAGAACAAAGGTACGCCTGCATTTCAGAGGGCAACCTGTCCTCAAGCCACCTTGGATCACAGCCATGGGGCTTCTTCGCTTTCAGACAAAAGGCCTTGAAAATGCAGAGTCTAATGATTGCAGAGTTGGATGTTAGGTGGGAGGTACAGACTGCCCGAGAAGCTGCTACAAGCATCAAGTTCCTGACAAGAAGACGCTTGCACCACCAAATATCATGAAGCCCATGCATTACTGAAAGGCCACCTTACATTCATGCATGCATTTAAAGGCACATATTAAAACTATGAAGGCTTAATTGCTATAGCAAAAATAAAACCATAACCAGCAGCTTAGTTTTTGATTCCTGAAATACTAGTGCTGGGGAGCAAGATCAAGCTGTTCTGTATTTATTTCAGATGGCCTGATTTTATATATTGTTCTGTTATAATTAAACAAGCCTTCCCCCCACTAAATACTATGTTTGCCCTGGCTTTTTTTTAAAGCAGCCAAGTTAATATTTGTTAATATTGGATATTATTTTGGGGAGAGATGAGAAACACTAAGGTTAAAAAAAAGTATGCAAATTTTTCCTTTGATTGTGTAGAACAACAGCATCATTTATTGCATACTCTTAGGAACATGCACTTCTATCTATTTGACTAATAATGTGTGACAGAGTGGTGCAACTACTATAAACATCTATGTGAAACTCTACTCACATCTCTCAAAGCTTTTGTGCAGTTGTGTTACATATTTAGTAGATTTAAAAAGGAGGTTGAAACTTTCCAATGGTAGATTTGGCAGATTACCTTCCTAAACTGTATACTGCAGTGGTCTTCAAACTTGGCCCTTTTATGACCTGTTGAGGAATTCTGGGAGTTGAAATCCACAAGTCATAAAAGGGCCAAGTTTGAAGATCCCTGGAATACTCTGTATCACATCATCTAACCTAAAGTGAGCTCTTCTTTCCATTTACAAAGAGTTTTCTCTGCCAGGACTTATCCATGCTTCTTTAGACATTGGAATACCTTCTCAGAGTATTCAGTCTTAAATCGTTCTTAAAGTATATTGTTTTGGATAGCAATTGTTGGGCTCCCAATTTTCCCCAGTTCCAGCTTGATGAATTGTCATGGATTCTGGGATTTACAGCTGAACATCCAGAGAATGATAAGTTCCTCATTCCTTCTCTAAAATATTAATATATCTCATATTTATTAATATATAACAAGAAGCCTTTGAAAGATGGCTTTTTTCTACTGCTTACAGGATTCTTCACAAACCTGACCCCTACTAATGTCTGTGTGGCTAAACTTTCATAAAGTCCAGCTAACATTACCAGGTCATCCTTTTATAAAGACATACTTGCTCAACTTATTATAGGAAGTGATTTGCACATTGCTACAATTTTTAGGTATTTTTTTCATGTTTTTATACAATCTTATCTACTTTTTTATTATTTTGCAAGTAAATTACTCAAAGGCACAACAATGGTACAAGCAAAACATGATTGGTATTAGATTACCATTGTGAGATGAGAATGGACGCTTTCCCTCCAAAACTCAGCCACACTGGTGTTTTTATAGCTCAGTATAGCTCAAGAAAAAAAAATCTTAATGCAATTTGGAAAACTCTAATTTCAGTAGCAATGAAACACTAGGATCATATTTTAATAATACTGACCACAACTTAATTGCCTAAGAACATATGAGTGAGGTTTTTTCCTAATACAATGATTACAAAAGTTTTCACATATTCACGCTCTATCCTTTCAAGCTGAAAAGTCTTACTCCTGGAAATTGGTGTTAGTTATAATGATAGAACAGAATCATTTAGACCAATGGCCTTTCATATTATACAACAGTACAACAGTTTCTCATTTGGGGGCAAATTAACAATTTTATATTTGTGCCTTGTAGAAAGGGCATTTAATAAATTATTTTGGGAGTATATAAATAAACACTTCTTGATAATTGCTTCTGTAACATTTTTAATATGCAAAATGTTTTACAACCTTTTAATATAATAGGCTCGGTCCCATAGCTAACCCTGTGGCTTTTCCAAAGTTAGAAGGATCTTGATGCTTTTCATGGCTCTCTATTAAATGCTGAGACATCTCTTGTTCTTTTGGCTCAAGGCTTTCCTGTACACGTGTTTAAAGTACAGATTTCATGCACTTTGCTAAGGGTGCACAACAAATGAGTAAAATCACATTTCTATTACTTTGATACAACTTTGGAGACATTTAATACAAACATCCACCTTTTGTCTTGGGCCTGCTGAGTTTTTTTGCATGAGCATTGGTTGTTATGGATGTACAACCACAGAACAAAGGAGCAAAAGACAGAACTTTACTGTTCTGACTCTGAATAAGTTACTGATGCTTACCATATGTAGCACCCGTGTGGAATGTTATGAAGAGCTTATTTGGCTGTGAAAACATGTTCTCTGCTTTTCTTTTACTTCTTTTTCAACATATGCAAATGCTTCAGTGTATACAAGAGGCTCAAGCAGAGAAATCTCTTCAAGGGATATTATCTCAAATATTGCAATCTCCTATACAGTTTAGTGCAGCATTTGCTTAGGACAAAACCCTTAATACAGTGGTCCCCAACTTTTGTGGCTTGGTGGCTCGGCTGGGGGAGGGAGAGGGGAACTGGGCCATATGAGGGGCGAGCTGGTGCATGCGCATGCACGCAGCTAGACTTGTACAAGTGGAAGGCTGGCATGCTGGTCCATCACTCATACAAGTTGAGCTGCATGCCAGCTGCTCATGTGACCCAATTCCAAACAGGTCATGGCCCGGTAGTGAGCCTCAGCCTAGAGGTTAGCGATCCCTGTCTTAATATACTCCCCATTCTGGCACTAACTCCAAATACAACTATACTCTGCCTGGTTCCCAGTGGTAAGTGTATGAGATAACTAACTTTGGATAAGTAAGTGCAGTTAGTGGTTGCTTAGACAGGGAATAATATTTCTTATAAAACAGAATAATTGATTCCATATCATCCCTGAATAATGTGGTTTGGCATACATCATTCTGAGAAGCGTAGACTACACAGGTCAAAAAAATAGAAGGATGATAATCTGAGTTCCCAATTGGCCCACTGCAACCAACTGACTCTTATTTTAGAAAATATACTTTGCATGCTTCAATATTACCGTCTAGAACTTGGAAGTTCATAACGAAGACACCCAGGTAAATAAATATTGTAGTGCATTTTAACTACATAACATTGCACTTCTTGATCATTTTGTTACCTCCACCTTTCTTCCAAAACACAAGAGGAAACTAGTTTATCACATGAGCAGTTCAAACTCAGTTCTAGGAGAAACTTCCTGAGTATAAAAATATGGAAGTTGATAATTTATAGTATAAGCTTTCAAAGTAGTATTGTCCACAACTTCATTATCTTTTCATAAGAAAATCAAATGCTGCACTTTTTTGTACCATTGGATAAGATGCTAAAGAACCAAATTGCTGGATTTATGGACTTTGACATAATTTTCCCTGTTGCTCAAGTGATTAGTTTCCTCATCATGCAGAATTAATAAATTTACATTCTTCAGAGTATGCAGTACATTAGGAAAGACATTTACAGCTTCTACATCTGTACAGGTGAATGACAGCCTCTCTTCTTTTCAGTCTGTCTTCAGAAAGACTATCCAGCTTGTAATGAGAATGCAAGGAAGCCCAATAGTTCATAGGTGAAAGGATCTGCTTGCCAAGAGATGACTCATGTGCATTCTCTCAAGCACTACATTTCATTGTCTCGGCCTCTGCCATAAATAGCTTCTGAAAAACAGACGACTAAGTAATGATCATTGTCTATTCCTGCTGCCCATCTTCCTCCGCTGACTGTCATCAGTTTTGTGCACTCGGAAACATTCCTTTAAATTCTGAGATCGAATCTTGGCATTCATAATCTCTTCACCCATAGAACTGGGGAACCAACCTCTTTCTTGATCATGCAAACGTTCCCCAAATATCCAGCCTAGAGTAAAAGAAAAGATAGTGATGGTGGAAGAAATATACTAATAGAGATCAAATTAATATTGGCTTAATAATTCAATATGCAGAAAGTATTTTTAATTAGAATGTATTGTGATGTTGATTATACCATCTTAAGTCTGAAGCAGATGTTACAACTAAAGGAAATGTAAAGATACAGCTTCATTGGCATTGAAATACCTTAATATTATTGCAGTTTTAAATAAGAGTATGAAAAATACATAGTCAATTCCTTGGACCACAGCCTGCTACTGCTGGAATGCTCAAATATACTCCGGTCTTCCAACCTTAATGATGCAGATAAAATAGTGTTCCATTGTAATGGAACTGGTACATGACTCTGCATAAGTCTTTTTATTTTTTTTATTAGTTTATATTATAAAATACAAAAGTACAAAAACAAATAGTAGGAAAAAAGGAGGGGAAAGGGAAGAGTGTAGAAAAGAAGGGAAAAAGAAAGAAAAGGCATTGACTTCCAACACGGCTCTGCGTAAGTGTTGTTGATCTTACCATCATCTGTCTTTTCCAGAATGTTGAGGACATCAGCCAATTCCAATGAAAGTTCATCTGGTTGCTGGGCCACGTAAGGATGGACACATTGTACTTGAGGGCAATCTGTTAAAGGAAAGAAGTTAATTTAGCTTGCTAATCATTTATGAGAAGGAACTGCATGGGTATTTTTAATAGAATTAGGAGCTAATGAAATCCTGGTTTATATGAAAAACTTGCTGCAAAATATAGTTTGCAGGAATCTCTCTCAATGTTTCCAGAAGTTGCCACTGATTCTTTCCCAGAGAACAACTGATCCAGAATCAACCAGCTGGCTTTGTGCCTAAGGGACGACTAGAACTCAGCATCTCCTGGTTTCTAGCCTGGTGCCTTAACCATTACACCCAACTGGCTTTCTCAATTAATAATACCCATCCTAATTTAAAGTCTAGAAGAACTGACATCGCTAAAACCCAATAAAAGAAGAACCATATAACATATTTTTCAAACCTGTTTGGATAGCAAACCTGTCATGCCTTCTCTTTCACTTACCCATAAGTCTGGATGTGAAGGAAACAAACTTTGTTCGTCGATTTGGAGCCAGCAAAATCATCCAGCGTTTCATTTCACTTCTATGTGACATATACAGGAAGAGATCACAGCAATCAGAGTTTTCCATGTGCTTTTAGAATGGTTAGAAATCATGCAACTCTTACAATTAATTGTTCCTGCCAATTGTTCCTGCACATTATTTCTTCTGTTTAGATAAAATATATTTTATTCCATCTATGGAGGAATCAGAAAGTTGATAACGCTCCTTTTCTATAAGTCTAGTGACCATAAGATATACAAGAATGCATTTACTCTATTGTTATTAATCTCCTTCATTTAAAATAATATTTTCTTGCTGCATATAATGCATTAGGTCTTCATCTTAATACTGAATCCTTCAGCATATGTAAATATATATGTAAATCTATAGGCACTTTATCACTCCCTGTGTCATACCATGCATCAGCAAAATGACTGATCTGCAGTTATGTATTTAAAAGATATATATGGCCACCCATCTTAAGGAACTCTGGATGGCTCACAACAACCAACCATTTGTTAGGATGCCTTGCAAAATGTAATGCAATAAGCGTTGGTGCAAATCTACAAATATCTGTGAAAACTGAGCATATTTCAGAAATGTTTGGTAGACTACAAAAATATAAATTCCACTACATAGTCCTCTTATTTTTCTTTTTTTTTAATTCATTTATAACATAAAATGTGAAAATACACATGCAAACAGTAGAAAAAGGGGAAACGAAAAAGGTGTAAAGAAAATGAGGGGAAGAAACAAAAGGCATTGACTTCCGACTCTCTCTGTTGCAGTAAAATCAGACATTAAAATCAAATTTCAGCTTTTTACATTTCTATAGTAGTATGCACTAGCCATTTCTATATCGGCAAATCAGTAAAACCCAAAATCGTCCTCTTATTTTTCAACTCTTGCTTTTTAAAGCATGCATTGTTTTCTGAAAATAAAGCAGTCATCTCCCTTTCCTAGTTTCAATTTAGATAGGGTACAATAAACCTGTAACTCATATATAAAGAAAAACAAGGACTAACCATGAAGAGCATGTACTTTGATTTCAGACCAGAATATACAGTATTTACTACAGTCTCTAGCCTGAAATTATATGGCTTGGATGGAAATACTGTAAATACCAACTAAAGTAGGAATAAAATAAAACAGAACAATAAAATGCAAGTACTTGGATGCTAATGGTTTCAGTACTGAAAACTAATCTGTACATAAAACAACAAGGTTTAAAGAAGGACATACTCAATTATATAAAGAGTTCTACAGTCTACATAAACAGTCATAATCATGTTTATGAGACTAAATCTATAGGCTGTCCAAACCTCTCATAATATGTTCCATCTGCCTTTTGAAGCAGACATCAGCAAATGAAATGGTCAAATTAGCCTGAGAGAAAAATGATCCGTGTGCTTTATCAGCCTCCAAAACCCCCGATTTACTGTCAGCATTGAAATTTGTTTTGGATATGACTTATTTGCCAAAAATCTGAAATAAAGAGTTGCAGTATTGCCTAGTAACACATAAATGGTAACTTTAAGATGGGCTTAATTCCACAAAAGATTTTTGTCCAGGTTTAAATACCTCAGAAGAAAATCTGGCTGTCTCATTATTCTGTAAGGGTATGGATGGATGGATAGATGGATGTGAAAGTTGGACCATAAGAAAGGCTGAGCGACAAAGAATTGAGGCCTTTGAACTATGGTGCTGGAGAAGACTCTTGCGAGTCCCTTGGACTGCAAGGTGTTCAAACCGGTCAGTCCTAGAAGAGATCAATCCCGACTGCTCTTTAGAAAGCCAGATCCTGAAGTTGAAACTCAAATACTTTGGCCACCTAATGAGAAGGAAGGACTCACTGGAGAAGGGCCTAATGCTGGGAAAGATTGAGGGCAATAGAAGAACGGGACGACAGAGAATGAGGTGGCTGGCTGGAGTCACTGAAGCAGTAGGCGTGAGCTTAAATGGACTCCAGAAGATGATAGAGGACAGGAAGGCTGGAGGAATGTTGTCCATGGGGTCGCGATGGGTCGGACACGACTTCACAATTAACAACAACAACAAAATATAAAAGAATCTGAGCCAGCCACTACTGCCCATTGGGTTTAATATTGATTACTTGTTAATATGGTAATATGATCAACATCCCTTAAATATATGAATGTAGTTTAGCATATATCACTTCCCAAAGAGACATGGAATTACCGAGCATGGAGGGATGTTGCAAAAAAGATGACACTTCAACACTGGAAGGACAGTATGCCCTTCAGTGTGACTGATTACACATAGTGAATCAGAGGGTTGGAAGTGAGTTTGGAAATCTTCTAGTCCAATCCCCTGTCCAAACATATGACTGATGATGTGCATTCACTTTCAGATTACTTACTGATGCAAACACTAATCGATATTATTTCATATAGTCAAAACTTAATTATGTTTTCAGAAACATGATTCATTTATGTTCATTTATATATATAAGCAAAAAGCAGTAACAAATTTAAAAAGGAGTGACCACAAAAAAATCTCTTGTGAAATTCAGAGATCATGAGTGGGATTAGCTTTGTTTGCAAAACAGAATATCCATAAAATAATTTACCTTCAAACAATGGTTTTGTAGCCAAAAGGAGAAAATGAATTCAGCTCCTTAGCATATCTTATATTCATTTTAGGAATATTCTGGGACCATGTATTCAAGAATGAGAATGAAATGCTCCCAGAAAAGGGGGGGGGAACAATTTGGTTTGGTTTTCTAATTTCAGTATGGAAAAAAAATCATAACCCTATCCTTAATTCACTATTGGAGGGCAACAAGGAGCAGGGGAGGAACAAAACCATTCTAGTTCTGCCCAAGAATCAGAGACTAAAATTTTCTATGCCTAATAATGATGGTTGTAAAACAGGCAATTACATTAAGGGGAGCTAATTTTAGTGATAAAAATAAATTACAAGGTAGTTTCTGCTAAGATTTATACACAGAGCAATTTCTGAACCGATTTCTGTGAATGCATGCACGCAAATGAAAAAATGGAATATGGATGAGTTGCATACAAGCCGCTTGCTCCCTGATTAGCCTGGAAAAGCTAGAAGTCCACATAATCCATTAAGTTGGAACAAAATGAATGGGTTCACTCACAGAATCCACACACTTGCATGCGTATCACTTGTTGTACTTACTGGGATAACGCCTTCAACATATAGCTGACTTCACGGTCATCTGCATTTTCTAGCAGCCTCAGAATAAATACATTGGCCAAGCTCTGTCCTTGGTCCTCCAACTCTTCCACTCGAAGAAGGCCTCGAGAAGCAGAATCAAATACTTGGTACTTGTCACTGAAGCAAATAAATGGTTATTATTATAGGCTGGGTGTACAGGAGGTGTTGCAGCGTTTTTGCAATTGGTCATGAAGCGGAATGACTGCAGAGACACTGCAGAGGCTGTACCTTTGAAACAGGATCATAAGCAGTCTGTCGTAACTTCAAATAAGTAACCAGTTTTAAGTAGAAGACTACCTATACTCTATTTTCAATCCCTGGCTCATTTTCAGCATCTCCAATGATACTCAAGTGACACTATTTTATACATTAACATCCATACATGCACACAATCAAAGACTAAACCAGGAATACTGTTTACAAGAACAAAAGACATAAGACATGTGTTGGTAACAACATATGGTTTAAAATCATTTACATAAAGAGAAAGCAATATATAAATTTCAAAAGTGATTAATATATTTGTAACATTGTTTTACAGAAACAAAATATTACAGTATTTTATTAAAGGAAGAGAGAAGGTGTTGTGTTTTCGGCTCGTTGGCAATTGAAATTGACGAAGACACATGGTGAAAACAACAAGCTCTTTATTACTCTTCTCCTACAACCAAGCAAACAGCAAAAGGCACGCAGGCCTTTTATAGGGCCAGAGACCCAGATAGTGTGAACCAATAGGAATTGAGCATTTTCGCACCTTGCGCATACGCACAAGGCTGGCACCACCCTGTCTGCTCCTGGGCAGCTTTTGGAATGCCCGGGACCATTTGCAACATTCTGAGCTTGCTTTCAGCTCTTGCAGGCTCAGGCCACAACACCCCTCCCTCCTAGATGGAACACCTAGCTTACGCACAGGTGCATTGTGCAATGCAGGGAGAGTGAAATACAGATGCATTATTCAAATGCAAAGAGGGTGGAAATGCTTGGGTCTGCACATAGGCAACACCTTTCAAATAGTTGTTAACTCAAATAAAATATATCCAAAATTAAAATAGTATATGAGACTCTTCCTAAGTGTTAACCCCTTCATTCAGCGACCTCATGCAAGGTTGCTTATGTGTTGACAGGAACTTCACATAATCTCCTAGATGTTTAGGTGGGCACTTGGCCCGCTGTGACCTTCTAAGGGCCAGTGAGGGTGCCTGGCCTACCAGCTCACCTACCAGGCTAGGCAGGCCAGGACTTTGATGCCCCAAATACCCAGGTGACCCACCCAGCTGCTGACTGGCTGGACCCTCTGAGTCCAAGCCAGTATACCTTGGAGGGGTGGAAGTCCCCGAGTCCACAATGGACTCCTCTTGGGAACACTGTCCCTCGAGCCCAAGGCCAGCAGTCGGAGAGGCCTGAGTGGCGAAAGTGCCCCAGTACTCCTTAGCCCCCGAGCATGTGCCAGAGGTCAGGAACTGCCTCCATGGCAAACCCCCTTGCTACTGACTTCCTTTTCGGAGCAATTGCTGAATTATGAGAGTGCCCCTGTTGGAATTCCCTTTCTATGGCTGTTTGTGATTTATGTGGATACCCCCGGTCTGTCTCCTTGTCTGGAGCACTATCTGACATGTTTGAATAATGTGGATACCCCCGGTGTGACTCCCTGTCTGGAGCAATGACAGATGTGCAGGATGACCCCCTATCCTGGGAATTCCTGTTTGGAGCACTTGCGGAAGCTTGGGATGACCCCCAACGACCTCATCAGCTTGTACAGTCTTGTTAGGGCTAGGGACCTGTGACCCAGAACCCATATTATGGTCCCCCCCCCAAGAGCAGAGACAGGAGTGGAAACATGGCTGTCCAGCCTCCAACGCAGTTGGTCTATGTGATTGCGAAGAACGCGGCCATCATCCAAGGAAACTTCGTATGACAATGGCCCAGAGACCTTGCAGACAACAGCTGTTGACCCAGAGATTTCCAGGCCCATAGTTCCTTGCCCAAACCAGATCGCCCATCTGAAGTCTCCTAGGTGTCCGCCATCCAGTCTGGGTGCAAGCTGTCCAGTTTGGTGATGAGGCGGCAACCCCAGCGGAGTTCTGCAGGGCTCTTCCCAGTGGCTGTGCATGGTGTGGTGCGGTGTGCAAGAAGGAAGTCTGCTAATCTGTGATGCCAGTTAACGTAAGTCAGTTTCTTGAGAGCATCTTTGGTAGTACACACCGTTCTCTCTGCCTGTCCTTTGGAGGATGGATGGAAGGGAGCAGAAGTCGCATGCCGGATCAAGTTGGCCTGAAGAAAAGCCTGAATTCAAAAGAGGTAAATTGAGGGCTATTGTCTGAAACCAGGACATCTGGAAGCCTGGCAAAAATACCTCTCAACACCTGGATGGTCCTGGCAGTAGTAGTGGAGGAAACAGGAACAACCTCTAGCCACTTGGAATGGCTGTCAACGATGAGGAGGAAGAATTGCCCCTGAAAGGGCCCAGCATAATCTATATGCACCCATGACCATGGGGTTTGAGTTTCCTCTCACCCATGTACTGGGGCCTGAGGCATTTCAGGCCTTGACTGTTGGCACAGTTGGCACCCATGCACCTGAGCCTCGATGGCTTTATCGAGCCCAGGCCACCAAAGATGGCTGCGTGCAAGCGCTTTCATCCTTACTATACCAGGATGTTCCTCATGTAGAGAGAGCAAGATTCTAGACCTCAGTGAGGCTGGGATTACTACCTGCAATGCAAACAGGCAGTTGCTCATTGAAATGCGCTAAAACAGCATTTGAAGTGAGCAAGGCCTTAACCTCATTGAAACTCCTGTCATGGACTTTAGTCCACTGCCATGGAGCCTGCTTGTCTAAGAGCCTGTGTAATGGCTCTGCCACAGCAGCCTTATGTGGGAGAAATGCATGGTAAAAATTTAAGAGCCCCAAGAAGACTTGCAGCTCACTCTTGGACTTGGGGCTTGGGGCCTGCTGAATAGCTTGCAGTTTGGATTCAGCAGGGTGAATGCCTTGGGTATCAATCCTGAACCCTAAGAAGTCAGTGGAAGTGACTCCTATCTTGCATTTATCCTGCTTTAATTTAAGGCCTGCTTTTCGAAAACGAAGCAAGACAGTCCTTAACCTTTCTGCTAAATTTTGAGATGACTCCCCAGCAATGAGGATGTCATCGAAATAGGGACAGATCCCAGGAATACCTTGAAGTGTGCTCTCCATGACACTTTGGAATATGCCAAGGGCTATATTCACCCCAAATTGCAGTCTTTTGACCTTGAAGTCTCTCCTGTGAGTTACAATCGTCTGGGCCTCTGCAGCTGCCTCATCAATAGGTAGCTGTTGATAGGCCTGTGCCAGGTCAAGTTTTTGCAAAAATGCACCCCCCCCCCTTGAGGGAGGCCAGAATGTGGCTTACAACAGACACTGGATAAGCGTGGTGTTGCAACGCTTTATTCAGTGTGTACTTATAGTCTGCACATATACAGATTTCCCCATTAGCCTTTAGAGGCGTTACTATGGGGGTTTCCCATGGACTAGAGTCCACAGGTTCTAAGATGCCCTGCTGGAGTAATTTGTCCAGCTCAGCATCTATCTTACTTTTGAGGGCAAAAGGCACCCTTCTAGGCTTGACCCTGATGGGCGTGATAGTTGGGTCTAACCGTAGTGCAATGAGAGGCCCCTTATAGGATCCTAGCTCTGAACTAAACACATCTGCGAACTCCCTGCAAACCTCTGCAAGGCCCAATGTTTGCAAGTTGTGCAGCCCAGTTACTTGGATTCCCAGAGCCTCGAACCAATCGAGTCCAATAAGACTTGTACGTTCACCCCCAACTACCACCACATCTAGGAAACCTTCAAAATCCTTATGCTGTACCTTGAGTGTGGCCTCCCCCTTTACACAGACCTTAGAATTTTGAAAATCAGTGAGTATTAGATTCAATGGCCTGAGTTTAACTCAAAGGCCACTACTGCTGCAAATCCTTTTGAAGGTGTTAATTGAAATAATTGATAGAGTGGACCCTGTGTCCAACTCCATCAACAAGGGAACCCCTTGCAACCTCATGTTAATTTGAAGGTTTTTCTTAAAGGGCTTGTGTGTCCCTGTCCTCAGAATACTCCTGCGCGATGCTCAGAAGCACACCCTGTGTTGGCTGGGGACCCTGGTACCTTTCTGAAGCAATTCTTCCCAAGGTTGGACCTTCTGGCAAACCAAACAGACGGAGGTGATGTGGCCTTGCCTGCCGCACGCCCTGCAAATGGCGGAGCGAAACCTGCAGTCAGCTCGCTTGTGGCATCCTCCACACCTGAAGCACTGAAGAGATGCTGGGGCCTTGTCCAGATGCTCCTTCGGCCTCCTCTCAGCTGGCTGGTGAAGTCTGTCCATCTCCTCTTCAGGATCCGCTTCTGATTCTTCTCGAGCACCCTCTTGATGGATGGTAGCTGTGGCTGGAGGGTTCCTGGTGAGCTGCAAAGCCTTCACAGCCCTGCCTGCTGCTTCTTCAGCTGCCACCTCTCTCAACGCGTCTTGGAACGAGACCTCTTCTTTCGCAAAAATCTTTTGTTGTAGGTCTCTACTTCTTAAGCCACACACGAAGCGATTGTGCAGCCTTTCTTCCAGATCCTTGAACTCACAAGGCCTGGCCGCTTGTCTTAAAGCAGCAATAAAGTTCACAGCAGATTCACCTGGCCTCTGGTCTCTCTGCTCGAACACGTGCCTCCAAGCAATGATGGATAACTTCGGCTAGAAATGTTCCTTCAACATCTTCTTCAAGTCAGTGTATGTTACTGACTCCAGAAGTGCAGGGGCCACCAGATTTTCTGCGATGTTAAAAGCTTCTTGTCCATAGGCACACAAAGGAGTTGCTGCCTTCAGGCCGTCTTCTCTTATCTGATTTACTCTAAAGTAGTTCTCCACCTGTGCTACGTAGGAATTCCATCTCTCTGGGTGGGAGACATCAAAATCAGTCAAGCGGCCAATCTTCAACATCGTAAACTTTACGACCTTCGCTAATTGCCTCCTCTGCAAGCTGATCTTTGGGAAAGGGCCCTTTTGCCGAGCTCACCTCCAGCGATGCTGTACTGGCAGGCTGAGTCGCGAATGCAGGACACCATCTTCCCGATCGTCAGGACTTCTTTGGTGCGTCCTTAATTCTTTTTATTGCTTGCATGGATCCCACCTTCGTCGCCAGTGTTATGTTTTCGGCTCGTTGGCAATTGACGAAGACACATGGTAAAAACAACAAGCTCTTTATTACTCTTCTTCTACAACCAAGCAAACAGTAAAAGGCATGCAGGCCTTTTATAGGGCCAGAGACCCAGATAGTGTGAACCAATAGGAATTGAGCATTTTCGCGCCTTGTGCATGCACTCAAGGCTGGTGCCACCTTGTCTGTTCCTGGGCAGCTTTTGGAATGCCCGGGACCATTTGCAACATTCTGAGCTTGCTTTCAGCTCTTGCAGGCTCAGGACACAACAGAAGGCATGAGACCAGAAGAATGAAAAATAGAGTAAGAAACCCAACTGCAAAAGGCTCAGATGAGACAATAATAAGGACCATTTGATTGTTCATCAAGAAAGGCTATTGATATATATACACAATCAGTGAGATAAGATTATATCAATCTTTTTCTTTCTCCCTCCTACAAACTCACCACAACCCTATGAGGCTGAGAAAGAATGACTAGGTCAGAGTCACCCAGCTGGCTTTTATGCTTAAGGCAGGTATTTAATGAGCAAGTAATACTGTAAAAAATTCCCATTGTTTAGTATCCCTCCTTTCTTTATATTAAGTTCTAAAACTACACAACTGATGTGAAAATTCACTAACAATTTTGAGTAGGAGATAAAGAGAAATCCATCACTTCCATTTTGCCTTGAGAAGTGGGATTTAGAAGTAACAGGATCAACAGGAGAGGGTTAACCAATATTTCTCGGTTTCAAATCTCCATTTCTTAAGGACACTTTGCCACACAATTTAGGAAATGAAAGGTAACAATTCTTAATTTAAAAAATCCAAAATTTTAAATCTATTCATCTCAAAGATGCTTTTTCACGAGGCAAATGGACTTTTTGTTTTTCTTTGAAGACATTTCACTTCTCACCCAAGAAGCTTCTTCAGCTCTGACTGGACGGTGAGAAATGTAAGAAAAACAAGAAAGTCCTATTGCCTCAAGGAAAAGCATCTGTGGGATAACTAGATGACTGAGAATCTCCTTAGACATTTATGGATTTATTTTTAATTTAATTTAATGTTTCAATTCTAAAGCTACCTGATTGCATAATGAGTGTGGGCAATAAAAACAATAAAAAATAAAATAAAATAAAATATATCTAAGAAAAGGGAACACAATTCACCAGAACAATCAACCCCATAACACAAAAGAAAAAAAAAAAGATACCAAAGAAGCCCCTACCAAACACAAAGTGGCTTGACCACCATCATAACTCAAGGCCTGGAAGAACAATCAGGTTTTTAACAATTTGCACAGAATCAGGAAACTAAGAGCAGTCCCAATCTCCAACGGGGGATATCATTCTAGAGGCCAAATTTGGTTAAAACAATAACAACAGTTAAAAAAAATTGTCTAATACTTATGCCTACAGCTAGGGCTGTAGTAACATGAAATCCCCTGGATGATAGGCTATAAAATATTATTGTTGTAAATAAATAATATATTAATAAACATTAACTGCTAATGAAGATTAATTCCTCTCAGAATTGTTAAATTTGTCTAATTCAGACTTACCCATTAATTTGTCTGCATAGTACTAATAAGTCGTTGAAAAGGAACAAGTAGATTTCTCTAAAGAGTTTCTTTGTACGTAGTGTACGGGATGTTTTAGGGCCATTCATCTGCTGGAGTTCTCCCTGCTTTAGCAGCCAGCGGGAATGAGATATGATGGGCACAGACTAATTATGGAAAGAAAACAGAGATCATAATTAATCAGAATTTACTGCAAAGAAAGGAAAGTTGCCCCCTTAAAACAAGGGCTAGGACCTTTTGGGTATTATGATCCTTGAAGAAATTCATAGATATAACAGGGGCATAACAACAATAGGGTATTACAGCAGGATAATAACATAATCAGAAGGGCTGAAAGTGTGATCTGGAGTTTTATATTAAAAATCAGTTGCTTCCAAATTTTAATACCATGACTGTGATATTCATGGTTACAAAATGATACTGAAGGACTAATACTCATCTCTACCCTAGAATGGATGCAACCTGAGTTACATTTTTTGAAGAGGTGGAATGTGGTGTAGGTTTTTAACTCTGCTACTATTCCCATTACCCTTTATTAAAGATGTTCATTGTAAATGTGAAATAATGATATAGGATATAAGTTATATGGGATGCACAGCTAACTAGCAGGGATGGCAGTATAGATCTGAACAAGTAACAAGATTTTTAATTCCTCAAAATACCTTCTGAATCTATTTATTTGATTTATATTCTCTAATTCTTTCAGGAATTCAAGGCAGCATGAATGGCATTACTTTCTACAATATTTCCTCACAACAAAATCAAAAATAAAAAGAAGTGGACTTCTTTTTATGGCAGAAGACATATTTGAATTTTGAATTCATTATTCAGTATAAATGTCAGCCATTTCATACTAGCTAGTCCTTCTGTTAACATAAGCCAAGAAAAGGAGGTCTAAATAATGTTCTGCTTAATCAAAATTAGAACACATATTCATATTTTTTCTCAAAATTCATCAGATCACAGTTTATCTTCATCAAGCAAAGAAACTTTTCTCCACAATCCCAAATCCTATTTTTCAGATAACCTGCTTTCATAAAATTCTGCATGTTCTTTAAAACCCAATTGTCTTCTCATCATGATTTACCAGCTTCTATTTATACCTTGATCTTAAATTCCAATTTCTTTTGGATGCTGATCATCTGTTCTGTGCGACTCATTTTTCTAACTCCTTCATTACATGCCTTCACTACCTAAAAGAGAAGGATAAGGAAACTTCAGAAATAGCATTTCTTGTCCTAAGGTCCTGTTTTGGGGCTTACACGACAGTTAAAATGAAGGTGGCATCCTAATTCTTTATAACAGCAATAAACAAACAACACAGGGCAATATAAGTAGGGCAATACTTAGATTAACTTATGGTTAGGCAAGTCCTTGTCTACTTGCCTTAACTATAATTGTAGGTGCATCTGCCAGCCTATTCAACATGCAGGTGTGGAGTGATATCGAAATTCCCTAAGATCTTCTAAAGACTTCCTGTCACTCAAATTCTTCCTGTTGTCATAATTTCATTCACTGGCAGAAGGCAATAGCAAATCTCTTCCATATTATTGCTAAACAAATACCATAGATATGTTCATGAATCACCAGAAGTTAAGCTCAATTCAAGGGAAACTTTGTTTTTCTTTTGTTCATTTTTGATATTTTTATTCAAGAAATCTTTTAATCTAGATTGGTTCACTCTTTTTCAATATGTAAATGGACACATTTAAAAATATTATCTGACTATATGTCTTTAATGTTTGGGCAAAGACATATAAAAAGCTATAATGCCTTTAAAATTTAATGTTTCATTCAAACAGGATGGGCAAATTGCACTAAAATATTTGGCTGTAAGACTTAGTGTATATTCTAATATGCTATTAAGATCCTGGCCCCAGAGATATTGAGGACTAATCAAAAATCATTTTTGAATGGTTTCAAAGATATATTTCTACTTGCTACATAACTTTTGCTATGTACTTGCCACTATGTTATGAACTGTTCAACATATTGGGATTCTGTCAAATTGCAATTCACTTCTCATTATTAAACCATGCCAAAGCCAGAATACTTTATGTGAGTTGGGCGGCCAGATAAATTTGTTAAATAAATATTCAGTTTTTATAGTGACCCAATCATACAACTGTCAGTTGTATGCATTAGTATATGCGTACTTCCAATGTAAACAAAATATAAAATAATTCAACCAAATTTGAAATAGAGAATGCACAGTTATAAAAAATACATGATGTATCCAACTAATCAAAAGAGCTTCATTTTTACTTGCTTTCATAATGCTCTCAAGACTGATCCTCTTGTAATGGGGGTTTAACTATGTTACTTCTAATTAAAGAAGGCAATTCTGGAGATACCAAGTGATACAATATGGAGTTCTATAAGTCAAAGCCAGTTATTTAATTGTACTGTGGAATTTACTGACAATCAAAGTAATGCCAGCAGCATAAGGGGAATGTGGTCCTAGCATTTTAGCTAATGCATGGATTGCTGGGTTTTGAACCAAGCAGTTTCCGAATGGTTTCTGAAAGCAGCTCATGTAGAGTAAATTGCAGCATTTCAATCGAATGGTGATAAGCACATGAGTCACTGTCATAAGGTACTCCCACTCCAGGTAAGGTCATAATTGGCTTTTGTGTATGGTAAAAATCACACAGTAGCTTATAACATGTTTTAGACAGAAATAAGTGTTTAGCTTTTTATTTATTTGTACTTATTGTTAGATTTTTTATCCCACCTTTATTACTTTATAAGAAGCTCAAGGCAGCAAATGTACAGAGCAAATGTACAGAAAGAGTACAGAGAAGAGCAACAAAGATGATTAGGGGACTGGAGGCTAAAACATATAAGGAACGGTTGCTGGAATTGGGTATGTCTAGTTTAATGAAGAGAAGGAAGAGGGGGGACATGATAGCAGAGTTCCAATATCTCAGGGGCTGCCACAAAGAAGAGGGAGTCAAGCTATTCTCCAAAGCGCTGAAGGCAGGACAAGAAGCAACAGATAGAAACTAATCAAAGAGAGATGCAACCTAGAACTAAGGAGAAATTTCCTGACAGTTAGAACAATTAATCAGTGGAACAACCTGCCTCCAGAAGCTGTGAATGCTCCAACACTGGAAGTTTTTAAGAAGAGACTGCACAGCCATTTGTCTGAAATGGTAAAGGGTTTCCTGTCTGAACAGGGGGTTGGACTAGATGACCTCCAAGGTCCCTTCCAGCTTTGTTGTTGTTGTTTTTTATTATTATTATTTTGGATCATCGCACAGTCAGCCAGATGTTCAGACTGGATTTGGCATTTTGTCTACCTATCGAGTCCTTACCCAGGACTGGGATAGGCAGATGTGGATATTTGATGGTATTACAGATATCATCGCAGGATGGAAGCAGTTCCTAGTAAGGCCGCCTTTTGCAATTGACTAATAGCGAATTTGTCAATGTCAATGGTGTTCAAGTGGTTCTCCAGTTGTTTTGGGATTGCACCCAAGGAGCTTATTACTATTGGTACTACCCTTGCTTGCTTTTGCCATAGTCTTTCTATTTCTATTTGTAGGTGTTTGTATTTTGTTACCTTCTCCAGTTCTTTCTCATCTATTCTGCTGTCTCCAGGCACTGCCACGTCCACTATCCAGACTTTTTTGTCTTTCTTATCGACAATTGTTAAGTCTGGGGTGTTATGTTGCAGGTGCTTGTCTGTTTGAATTCTGAAGTCCCAGAGCAGTTTAATTTTATCATTTTCTATGACTTTCTCTATTTTATGATCCCACCAGTTTTTGCTTACAGGCAAATGATATTTTTTGCAGATCTTCCAATGCACCATTGTTGCTACTTTGTCATGCCGCTGCTTGTAATCAGTCTGTGCAATCTTCTTGCAACAGCTTACCAAGTGGTCCACTGTTTCTTCAGCTTCTTTGCATAGGCGGAACTTACTGTCTGTTGCTGTCTTCTCAATTTTGACTTTGTATGCATTTGTCCTTAAGGCTTGGTCTTGTGCAGCCAGAATTAGTCCCTCGGTCTCTTTCTTCAATTTTCCTGCTCTTAGCCATTGCCAGGTCTTATTATTATCTGCTTTCCCAGCTATTTTTTTCACATATTGGCCATGTAGTGCTTTGTCTTCCCATGCCTCTATTCTGTTCTTCATTTGGTCTTTCTTGTAGGCCAGTTTGGTCTCTCCAGTAGTCAGTAAGCCTTCCTGATATACTAATTTCAGTGCATCTTCATCATTGTTCTTCAGATATTCTTCCAAAGCCATTTTTTTTTCCTTCAACCATCTGATGTACTTGTAGCATTCCATGCCCACCTATTTGCCTTGGTAAATAAAGTCTATCAATGTCACTGCGTGGTTGAAGGGCATGATTCATTGTCATTATTTTTCTGGTCTGCTTATCCATTGCTTTTAGTTCTGCTTGAGTCCAGTCCACTATTCCAGCTGTGTACCTAATGACTGGAATTGCCCAGGTGTTGATTGCCTTTATGGTATTTCCTCCATTGAGTTTGGACTTTAAGATCTTCTTCACTCTTTTGATGTATTCACCTCTAATCTTTTTCTTCCTTTTTCTTTTTTTATTATTATTATGATTATTATTACTACTACTACTACTACTACTACTACTACTACTACTACTACTACTGTACTCTTCTTCCTATTTTTCCCACAACCACCACCTTGTTAGGTGGATTGTGCTGAAAATTTGTGACTGGCTCAAAGTAACCTCGCTGGCTTTCATGTCTAAGGCAGGACTGGAATTTAAGTTCTCCTAGTTTGTAGGACAGCACTTTCACCACATGACCAAATTGGCTCCCTATACAGGTTTGTGTAGGCCATACATATACCTTTGATCTTAACATGGATGGACTAGACCGGAGACAGAATTGTCATCCTGCATGGCCAAGGGAGGCTAGATACCTTCATATTTCACTTCTTATCAGACACTGCTTCGGTTTAAGAATAAAATTTGTAATTTGGCCTATCCCAGAAATATGCCTTTAGACAGAAAGGACACATGCTCAGGGGATTCCTAAAATGGAGTTCAAATGAAATGAAACACTTTAAAAAATATATGCCATGACTCAACAATTTTGGGATCGTAAAAGTAATTTTGCATTTCTAGATGCAAATCTGACCTATTAACAGACTTTGAATGGTGACAGCTAATTAAATTAACTACTCTCCGTGGATTTTTATCACCTTCAAATGTCTGACCAAAGGTTTGGATCCAAAAGTCTGAATCCGTTTTCCTCAGAAAATGTATTTTCTGTAAAAATACAGATGTGTCAAATTATCAACCCCTACTTAGACACTTGCTTGGAAGTGTCTAAAGGAAGTGAATTTTATACAAAAATATTGTATCAGTCATTTTCCTGGCTTTCAGTTCGTTAAAACTGCATTGGCCTAAAAGAGAAAGTGAAAAATCTAAATAAGCTTACTATTTCCAGTTCCTTGTGAGCCTCAAGAGCAGTGATTTCACGTTCAGATTTTTCTTCCACTTTCTTCAGGATATTCTGCACAAAGAGCAGGAAAAATGTTATTAACTTGCTTTATAATACAGTACGATAATACAGTATGATATTTTTAATAGGGATTTTCTCTATGTATTCCAATTCCAGATCTGTATATATGAATATATTGTAGGTATTGGTAAGTTGATATTACTGTTGAACAGTTCTGCATGAATACATGTATAAGAGGATGGTGCTAATTTAGTAGTACCATCTATATCAACACTAAAAAGAGACTTTACAGATCTTCCATTCAGCCTAATACCCATAAATATTCCTTGTTGGCTTTTCATTTCCCATTTGAATATTGTCATCTCCTTCACAGCTGACACCCAAATAAGAATGAAAAGAAAAATATAAATTTGTTGTACCTGTACCAGCAGCTTCAGCCTAGTGATTCTTTGAAAAGGCAAAATCAAGAAAGATGAGAAAGGCAGGCCTTTGCATTTTGGATCCAGTTCCAATTGTAAGATCACCTCCCGGAAAGCTGGCTTCTCTTGGCTGACAAAACAGACAGATTAAGAGATGTATTTGTTATTTCCTTTTGTTTTAAATCTGTAGGAGTAACTGATATGCTCTATGTTATTTTTTAATCCATGACACTACCTTTCTCAATACTCCTGGCCT
The DNA here is from genome assembly GCF_016545835.1 of Crotalus tigris. NCBI lineage: Eukaryota > Metazoa > Chordata > Lepidosauria > Squamata > Viperidae > Crotalus > Crotalus tigris. Next base: position 533,393 of record NW_024096796.1, read on the forward strand.
TTGGTCCTTGGGTCTTGTTTTGAAAATTGTGGTGCAAAATATTAGCACTCTGAATGTTGGTTTATGGTTGAGTCTATTTATAGCATTGGGGATTGGAAAAATAGTTTTATGTGCAAGCAAGAGTAATAGCTTCCCTTGTGTAACATATACAGACTTAGCTGCCTATGCTTTGTGTGGGGGTGTATGTGAATGGAGTGTGTGTCCAAGCAGCTGAGTCAGAGACTTAATTATACATTTTTACACAGTCAGATTATTGTGGTATGCTGAAGTGCATATAGACATAGAAAGCAGCTTTCTATAAAGGAAATAGAATATATAATATAAGGTCCCTTTCTGACCAAGGGAAACCTTGCTGGAAATATTGAGATGAAGAATTCACCTGACCCAGATGGGAAGCTCAAGCTGACAGGCAGTCTGTCAGTGATATGGCTACTGCCATTCAGAAGTACAGAAAAGCAGCTCACAATTTTTGTTTATGTTGCAAGGAAGCTTATGTTATTGGATTCCTCACAGCCAAGAAAAGGCAGCCTTGTAAGAGAACTTTGTATTCATAATGAACTACAATAGAGGGAAGCCTCTGGAATAAAAAATTAAATCTAAATTATTGGTTTAAGGCCAAAGTGCCAAACAGCTCTTTCCAGTTAGGACTGCACTTGGCCTTTGAATGGTATACCAGAATCCAAAAACTAGCAGGTGGACTAGGAGAAAAACTACATTCATATTTAAATGTAAATAAAACTAAATACAGATAAGCATTTATTCCTTAGTCATATATTTACTTATTTCCTTCTTCATTCACATTTAAAATTACAGTTTGATAACAATTTGGACATCTCTGAAAGCTGCATCCCAGGCTATCAGTGATTTTTGATTGAGCATTTCTGCTTTATACTGTAGGTTCAAACATGCTGCAACATCATCATTGGAAGACAGCTGAGGCAAACCCTGACCTCTGGCTCAAGTGAATCCTGGGCCTGGTGGGATCCAGATGGGTTAGTTAGTTCACTTCTTAATGTAATGAAGATTTTTTTTTCTAAAAGATTAGAGTTATCTGCAAGATTTATGGTCTGTTCCAATTTTCTGAACCATTCTTCATTAAGCTAGTAAAATCAGATGTGTTATCAGTCACAAAAAGACTCACAACAAAAAGGATCTCATAGTTTCATGGGCTCACTGCTTAAAAGAGATTCTGTCCTTCCATCAAAAGATATGAAGAAAAGGTATGTTGCCAAGATTAAAGGAGGGCAAGGAGATGCGCATACACACTCACACCCCGAATGCCTTTAATTATCTGTTATAAAAATTGTGTCATGCAGACTGAGGGTCAGAACAACGCCCAATGGTAATATCCCTCTTTCGGACCAGGTACGTGTCTTTTTGTCTTTTATTCTGGTATGAAATGAATTACAAGGTAAGCATTTAATTATATGTAGAACAAAGACATGAATTCCTAAAACCTGGGGAAAATAAGTTTCCCCTGTGAGCTATCTATTAAAATCCTAAAAGTTATCCAGTTGCTGTGCTGGAGTTAAATTGTTTCATTAGCAAAGCCATGCTGGAGAAATTACACTCACAGAAGTTGTTTATAAGCTCTTTCCTGGTAGGTTTGGTTGGACACGTAAGTGACATATACTGAGAAGTGGCTAATAGTATGCTGATGGACAATGTCACAGACATCAGAGATTACAATGTTCTCTTCTACTCGCTTCTCAAGATCTAAGAGAAATCTAAATGAGAAATCAAGAATGAATCATTCAAATAAATGTAAAAACAAAGTCAACAAAGAGGGAAAGCAAGGATTGCAACAGAACCTTCAGTTTGTATTTTGCTTCACTTCTTTCCAGCAAGAAGAAGCATGGAAAGTTGTAAAATATAGACTTTTATTTGCATTGCTGAAAGAGATCTCTCTGTATTTGTTTTATACTACATTTGAGCCATGTGAGTATTATATTTGAAAGTTCATTATTTTTAAAAAATATTATCCAGTGTAAACTAAAACATGACTGTCTAGTCATTTTCACTTTATCTGATAAATAAGTTTAAGTAATTTATTACAAAATGTGAGCAAAATATACTGATAGTACAATTTTTAAACTGAGACAAACTAAACCCTAGACCAGGGGTAGGCAACCTTGGCTCTTTTATGACTCGTGGCCTTCAACTCCCAGAATTCCTGAGCCAGCATGGCTGGGTCAGGAATTCTGGGAGTTGAAGTCCACGAGTCATAAAAGAGCCAAAGTTGCCTACCCCTGCCCTAGACAGATTGTGGAAAAATAATGTGACCAAGAATTTAGTGAAAGATTCTTGGTTTTATTTTTTTAATTAATAACCAATTCTTGGCACTGTTCTTTGTAAATTAAATTTTTTTGCCCTCATTTCATGGGTAGGGAAAACAGCATGTATACATGACCACATACCAGTGGCGAGACCTCTGATTCCCAGGGAGAGATGTAGCTGTAAAATGAGGAGTATATAATCCTATGAGATGTATAGGTGCAGGAATAAATATCATGACTGATATTCACATAACAACTGCAGTAAAAATCTGGTAAATACATAGAGAGAAAGCCAGAATATTTACAGCTTTTTCTAGTTTGAGTTCACTCTGAAACATTGCCACTCTCGAATTATTTATGTCATATGAATCTAACTCTTGACAAATGAGAAACCTGTCCAACCCAACACTGTTTTTCCATAATGTTCAACTAAAAAGACACACTGTCTTTAATTCTAGAGATAATATATAGGATTAATAGATCTGTTCTTAAACACATTGCCCCCTCTGCAGGAGGAGTCCAAAGAAGAACAGGACTGTTCAAATTAGCAGTGAGATATCAACCATCATGGTGCCATCCATAATTCCCTCAACCTACTAAGTCCACTTTCCTACAGCAGGAAGAAATTGGACTTGTCTGACGCAGTTTTCTAATGTGGCTGCTTCTGATGCAAAAGATATAGGATTTAGCAACCTTTCCATTTCAGAGAAGCAATTTTGAACAATATTGTACATTTTACTATTGTTATTAATAATCACTATCTGTCCCTTTCAGGGAAAAGATGAGGAAGTTTCTTTTCTACTCATAACAATCATTTAAGGATTTACCGTTCACTGACTGCTATGACATCCAGGACATTGGAGAAGAGGATGTGAGCCTCTGAAGGATGCAAAATCTTTTTCAGTCGATCATTTTCCATGAAATGACATATCAATAAATTCAAACTTTTGTAGTATGAGGCTTCTGAAGTGACCAGTTCAAACATAGCCTGTAGGAGAATTCCAAAATTATATTATGAAGCCATGGTTCTGAAACCCTCCATTATTGTTAGTTAGCTTAGTTTCATCAGAGGGACAGGATGAATACAGAGTATATTTTATTGGCTACCACACCAGCTGCTTCAAAAGAATAAAAAGCAATTGAAAATACATATATGAAAAAGCCATATAAATAATGACTGAAGAAATGAAAGCTTGTAAGAATGGTTTATGCACACTGGAATAAATATGTAGATTCTGAAGACTGCTATTCTGATCCAGTGATTAGTATCTACACTTACAGCCAGTCCTATAGACTCTGTAGATGTTCATCTATGCAGATGAAATAGAACATCTTGTTGGGAGCCTTTAAGCAGTTGAATCAAAGTCTGTAGTTTTAAAAGAGCAATATACTTTTTCTTATGGATTACAACCTGAAAATATTTTCTAAATCAGATATTATAGTCTTAGGATATAAAGCTTCCATTGTTTAATATTTTTCATCACACTTTAAATAAAAAAATTGTCACTGTGTGAACTAATAAGAATTACATGGGTTTTAATTGGAAGGAAAGGAAAGTGATAACAGTGTTGTAAAAGTGAAAAAAACACAGCTTATGAAAAGAAGCTGTATGAAAAAGACTGAAGATAAACATTCCATTTCAGTATTATTGCCAGCTTTTAATTATCATGGATTCACATAAAGCAGATAGTTCCTTAATTGCTTAGTATGGGAATACTGTTTTATAACAGAATAGACAAAATTAAGAAGCAAAACATCTGAGAGACAAAGCAAAGAAGATTGCTCATAATTTGGGAAGTTTCCCCAAGCTACCCTTTTCAGAAAATTATTTAAATATATACGTCACATTTCTTTAACACTTCAAATACATATTAGTAAAATTCTGAAATGGATAGCAAGAATGAAAAGTATCTTGATTTACTCCAGTACAACCATCCTAAATAACCAGTACTGAACTGAAACATGAGGCTGTTCTCTCTTTCTGAATATCATTAATATACCGGTATTCCCCTTTATTTATCTATCTCATTGTGTTAGTTATACATTGATGGGAATCATATTTGCCTAATATAACTGAACATAGGTAGGTCCGCCCACCCACCCACCCACCCATCTATTTCTCTATCTATCTCTCTATCTCTCTATCTCTCTATCTATCTATCTATCTATCTATCTATCTATCTATCTAATTCATAGCTGCCCATTATCACGAGAAATGACTCTGGGGAGTGTACAATGATCAAGAAAAAACAATACATGCATAAAAATAACATTTAAAATAGAAAAACCAGCATTAGAAATGGAGATGATTAAAAGTAAAATTATATACAAGCCCTAAACAGAAAAATAAGTACATCAACCTCAATAGTAGAACCATCTAAATAAGTCTCTAGTTCCTAGGACCTCCAGTCCTGATGGTATAACCAGATCTTGAGGGACTTCCAGAACATCAAAAGAGATAGAGCTAATCTAATGTTGGTGGAGGACGGATGTTCCATAAGGCAGGTACCACAGCACAGAAGGCCTATTGCCTGGGACCCATTCCTGGCTGATGATATCAGCAGCAGGCCCTTTCTGTCTAATGGGATGGGCTAATTTAACTGGGGAGAGGCAGTCCCAACCCAGTTCTGTGCCATGAAGGTCTTTAAAAGTGAAAAAGTGCTCCTTGAATTAGACCCAAAAATAAACTGGCAACCAATGCAAATCGCAGAGCAGAAGTTTATATATGCTGTCCTAGCAGCACACATAATTGTCTGCATGCTGCATTCTGCATTGGCTGAAGTTTCTGAATGCTCTTCAACAACTGTCCCATGCAGTAGTCAAAATTGTTCCAATCTGGAGGTGACTGAGGCATGAGCTGAAGCTGTGCAAAAATCTTCCTAGGCATGACAGCCACCTGGTCCTCAAGCAGGAGTTATGATTGCTCGCTGAATCTGTCTGGGGAATCCGGCACCAAAGATGGCACAGTCTTGGAATCAGTAAGGTCCTAATCCCAGAGCCACTTAGTTTTACCAGAATTCATCTTAAGCATGTTCTTTCCATCCAGATACTCAGAACCGCCAGATACCTGGATAAGACATTCACAGTATTGCTTAATTTACAGGGGCCAAGATGCATAGTTGGGCATCATCAGCGTACCTCACCTCATGGTAATGAATAAGCTCACACAGCAGCCTCATGTGCACATACATACTCATATTTTCATATAACCTTTTTTTAGACATAGTTATTATATTACACTGTCTTACTATACGTAAATAATCATATTTGATTCAGATAAAGGGGGAATATAGTTACCTGTTCAAAGGGAAAATTATCTATTTACATTGCACTGCTGCTCATGGGTTGCATATCCAAACACGAAGACACTTCTTCATTCTATTGCAAGTGGTCAACAACTAGAACTGAATAAAAAAAAAAGTCTTGCTCCCAGCAATGAAGCTACCAGTACAGGATGGCAAAGCAAGAAATAATGGCCTAGTTTCTATGGCAACAGGGATGCATTTCTTCTTTCCCCTCCAATCACACAGAAAACAACTCAAAATCTTGTTAACATTCAATGACACTGTCAAACAGCTAAATATAATTTCCTATATGACACTTGTCATCATTATATTCTGCAGTTGAGAAATGCACTATGTATAACCATACATTGAAAAAATGTTGGAATGCCAAAATTGGCACAAAACTAACAATATTTCAAAAAGATTTTAAACTGCAATTATCAATTTAATCTAAAAAATTCTGTCACGTTGATCTAGTTTGCTATTATGATTTTTTAAGTTTTAGTGCAGTGATGATGTTACCTCATTGGGTAATGAAATGTCTGCAAGAAAACTATCAAGCTCAACAAGTATCAAGGACACCACCATTTCAATGTTGTATTATTATTTATTTACTAGATGTGTGTGCTGCTCATCTTGTCTAGAGGCTACTCTGGAATTATAAGTGATTACAGAATTTTATATATTACATATTCAGTTTTGTAAGCCACTCAGAACAACTATAACATTTAAAAATGTTAACAATCATCAGCTGCACTGAACCATAAACTAACTAACCACATTTTAATGTAGGTAAATGTGTGAACTTAATCATGGTTTACGAGCATTGCACAGCATATTGTGCAAACACAAAAATTGGATTTTTTTTTACAAAATCATGCTTAACTCTGGATTACTTCTTACATAATTGCACAGTTATGAAACAATCTGTAGAACTTTTAATTTCAATGTTAGCAATATCTATGCCTCTAAAAATATTCCAGCGAGGTAAAAGAAATCGATCACCTCCCTTGAAGTAAGGATTAAAACTAGGATAAAAAGTCAATATATGAGGCCAGAGTATGACAGGTATGTTCTTAAGTAAGATTTAATAAAACTTATTCAGGTTTTCAGAAGAGGATTAAATACACCCTCCTGGCATGGTCTCCAGGGCAGAATACTGATAAGAAATTTAAATGTAATTGTGTAGAATTATTGCAAAAGTATTTTCACATGCTAGTAATTAAATTATAAATTCATGTAATTATTAGATGGCTTTTGAAACCATCTCCATTATAGTCACATTCTTGGTCATTTCCTCCTTGTCAACATGGTACAAGAACCTGAGTAATAGCTCGTCTTCCTATTTTTTGCATCATTAAATTACTTTTGTTTAGCACAAGGAACTCCTGGTGATTCATGTTTTTTTCTGTATTTGATACTCAACAGATGTCTAGATAATTAAACCTATCCATCAGTGATATAGTCATTTTTATCATTATTTCATAATGTTTCCCTCCTTATTTATGTTGATCTAAAATAATTCAACCTACCAGTGTTTACTAATTGTCACTGGCAGTTAGCCTAATTTCAAGGTTTACTGAAAAGGTAAAATCATAGCCTCCTCATATACTTTGGTCTTATGCCCAACCTGTTTGGCAAGTCCTAAAAAAACAACAAAAAATGCAGTTTTCAGATAATATGTTAACAAGCATTTGTCTATTTATGTCTGATCCTGATAGATAAACTCTGTCATCCCTAACTCCAAAGGAACATATTAGTTTTCTAAGCAATCTCCTCTTCCATGATTCAAAACACAATATACTTTCCAACTCTCTTCACTTGTGGACTCTTTCAGAATTAAATGAATTCAATAAGGGCTGACCCTCACCTTACTGGAAACAGTGCTACATGCAGGTGGGCCCAAGGATCACACTAGGCAAAGAAGGGTCAAGAAACATTAAAATATGGATGAAAAAACGTTGTACAGGTAGTACTTAGTTAAAACAGTAATTGGGACCAGGATTGCCATCACTAATCAATGCACTTGTAAAGGGCAACATCACGTGACCACATCACTTAGTGACAGCAATCCCAGGCTGTCCTGGTTGGCATCGTAACAAGACTTTTTAAGTGGAAAGGGGTGAAAGTTACAGGTATGGAACTTGGGGGTGATGCAGGGATACCAGTGGTGGGGAGAGGCCAGGGGAATGTCTGAGAGGGCTGGGGCAGGCTATACAGAAGCCACAGGAGCCCAGAAGATGGCCTGGGAAGACTGGCACAAGTCATGCGTGAGAATCACAGGAGGCCAGGAAAGAGGCAGCAGAAACGGAAATTAAAACGGGAGTAACTTATTGGGGTGACTTGCAACTTTCCCTGTCAGCTTCCCCACTGAATTTAATTGTGAGAAGGGAGCAGGGAAGGTTGCAATTGGTGATCACACGACCATGGCTATCTGCAACACTGTAGTTGCAAGCCAGGCACACCAGCACCTGGATTACAGTCACATAACCTCAGGAATGCTATGATGTCTGGAACTTTGAGGACTGGTCCTATGTCTATTTTTTCAAGCATTGCTGTGCCTTCAAACATTTCCTGAATGAATGGTCCTAAGCCAAGGACCATTTGTTTGGGGTGGGGTTCTTGATTCATTCAACTACCTCAAAGCAGATCTTTAAACCTACGTTTACTTGTTAAATCATTTATAGCACTTTAAAAAAGACAAAATGGAGCTTTAATGAAGAAAAAAACTCTCACTCCATTTCTCACTTCCTGTCTCTCACTGCCAGTTTAAAAATAATGAAAAGTGAAAATATGAATTGCAAATCATTGATTACAGCTTGACTGGAACCAACATCTATCATGTATGTCTCCATATTTGTAGAGATAAATTAAGACAACAGCAGAAAAAGTAACAACAAAAAGTAGGATTAAAGCAGAGCAAATATTGAAACCTCTGTAAAGGGGAGTTGTCTTACCTGAACGCCTTTTCTCAGCATGATGATGGATAATGCACGGATTGGGTTTCCTGAAGTCCCTTCTACCCAATTAGACTAAGTCTGAGAGATAGCCACGCCTCTTGCTGGGTCACGTTTACCCAGTTCCGATGAAGGCGAAGCAAACAGACAAAGTCAGACGCTTTGGTTTCCAGATTCCTGTCACAGTGCCCAGTAATCACTAAAGGGCGGGAGTGGATTATCCATCATCATGCTGAGAAAAGGCGTTCAGGTAAGATAATGCCCCTTCTCCAGCATGAGGATGGATAATCCACGGATTGGGACATACCAAAGTCTGCCTGTCCCTGGGGGGGGGGTAACAGACAGGGCCTGTGATGCAGGAGACGACACAACCCTTTGTAATACTCTACGGCCAAAGGTAGCTGTCAACGCTGCAAATATTGTACATTCTTGCTTTTGACAATATGCAGAATTGTCTGGTAATTATGGGGTTAATACAGAGCAGAAGGGGGGTTGGGGGTAAAGCCTGGGAAAGAAAGAGGAAGAAAACATTTGACCTTCACACTAATTGGATAATGTGAGATATGATGGCTAATTTAGGGAGGGAACATGCTGATAATTTAACTGCTCAGAGGAAGAGAACTTATATCCTAGCATCCCTCCATTGTGCCTGTGCCGACATTTTGTAACAATAAAAGACTTTTAGGAAAATAAATGCCTGGAAGTTCTTTGAAATGTTTCATTAGCCGGAACCATAACAATAGCGTCAGCAGAAGCAAATCTATCAATTTTATAGTGACGGATAAATGGGGAAGGCAACGACCAGGTCGCCGCCCTACAGATGTTGCCAATGGGTGCCTGAGTGGCCCAGGCCGCAGAGGTGGCCGTACTACGAGTAGAGTGAGCCGTGATATGTGAAGGAATGGCTAAAGACTGTGACTGGTATGCCCTGGCAATACAAGCCTTAATCCACCTGGCAATGATGGAAGAAGAGATCTTGAGACCCATAGAGGCAGGATTGAAAGAGAGGGAAAGTGCCTCAGACCTATAGAAAGAAATGGTTCTCTTAAGGAAAATATGTAGTGCCCTGCAAACATCCAAGGTATGCCATTTGCGTTCCAGGTCACAAGGACTAGGGCAGAAACTCAGCAACACCACCTCCTGTGACCTGTGAAACAAAGAGTTCACCTTAGGAATGAAAGTTGGGTCTAATTGCAGGATCACGCAATCAGGGCAAAACAGGCAGAGATCTTCTCTGACCGAGAAGGCTGCCAATTCGCCTGGCCGAGGTCACTGCCACTAGAAAAGCCACTTTCATAAATAAGAGATTGAGATCACAGGAATGAAGTGGTTCAAAAGGCGACCCGGTAAGGACCTGCAAAATCATCGAAAGATTCCAAGAGGGGTACCGATGAACCATTGGAGGTCTAGTATTAATTGCTCCCTTTATGAAAGAACAGATCACCGGATGGTGGGCAAGTGAGGAAGAGCTGTCACAAGAAAGAACCGTGGCCAAAGCCGCAACCTGTCTCCTGATAATACTAGGAGACAGATCCTTATCCATCCCATCCAACAAAAACTGTAGAACCTGAGGCACCATGAGAGATGACAACTGGACATGATGCTTGGACATCCAAGATGTCTCTTCCAAGTAGAGTCATAAACTCTATTAGTTGACGCTTGGATCATATCAATGACCCTTGGAGGATAAGCTTCCTCAGTCAGATGTCTCCGCTCAAGCGCCATACGGTTAACTGTAGCCATTGAAGGTCGAGGTGCTGAAGCGCGCCTTGACTGAGTGCTATTCGGTCTGGGGGTATCTTCTACAGAACCGATACTGACAGGCTCATGAGATCGGCGAACCACAGGTGCCTCGGCCAATGAAGGGCTATGAGGACAACCTCCGCCTTCTCTCGCAGAATCTTGGGGATGACAGCCGAAAGTAGAGGGAGCGGAGGAAAAGCGTAAAGAAGGCCCCAGGGCCATGGAATGCGCAGAGCATCTACCCCCTCCGACCCCGGGGGCGGAAAGTGGGAGAAAAACCTTGGAAGTTGGGAGTTTGCTGCCAAGGCGAATAAATCCAGAACCGGGTGGCCCACCCTATGAGCTATTGCTAGAAACAGTGCTGGATCCAGTTGCCACTCTGAATGATCCACTGTCGCCCTGCTGAGAGCATCCGCCTGCTGGTTGATTGCCCCCGAGATGTGATCCGCCTTGATCGAAGACAGATTGGCCTCTGCCCAAGAGCAGAGCAGTCTGGCTTCCGTCATCAGAGAACTCGACCTGGTGCCCCCTTGACGGTTCACATGAGCTTTGGCCACTATGTTCCATGAGGACGAGAATGTGCTGGCCTCTCACCTTGTGACTGAAATGACACGCCAGGTGAATTGCCGAGTTCCAGCCAATTTATATTGTGTTTCAAATCCTCCTTGGACCATCTCCCCTGGGCTATCTGAGACTGGAGGTGAGCCCCCCCAACCGAAGAGACTGGCGTCTGTGGTGAGCACGATCTGTAACGCCTCTCTGAACTTCGAGTCCTTGTTGATGGCCCGAGAACTCCCCATTGGAGTGAACTTGATACCAGAGGAGTCAACCTCACCTGCCTGTTGGAGGATGTTAACTTTCGTCTCTGAAAGGGGAGGAGGAACTACTGAAGGGCTCTCGAATGTAGTCTGGTCCAAGGTACGATGGCGATGCAAGAGATCATCTTGCCTAAGAGTTGGGATAGAGTGAGAAGCGGAACTGTCCTGGAGCATCGCATCTGGCGGACAAGGGCTCTGAGACTGGCTATGCAATCTGGCGACAAGTAGACCATGCAGTGTGTTGTATCTATCACTGCTCCCAGATGAAGGAGCCGCGTGGATGGAATCAGTTGGCTTTTGAGAAAATTTACCAAGAATCCGTGGTTCTGAAGCACCTCTATTGTACAGGCCACCTCTGACCACGCAGCCTGGACCGACACTGATTGGATGAGGATGTCGTCCAGGTAACATTGGATCTGAATGGAATCCAATCTGAGGTGAGCTGCCAGAACTCACAAGATCTTCATGAATACCCTAGGGGCAAATGAAAGGCCAAACGGAAGTGCTCGGTATAGATAGTGCTAAGATCTGTAGCAGAATCTGAGAAAGCTGCGATGTGGTGGAAAAATTGGGATATGTAGGTATGTCTCCGTGAGGTCGATGGACATCAGGAGGTCCTTCCTTCTTATGTTGGCCAAAATGGATTGCAGGGTCTGCATTTTGAATTTTTTGTATACCAGGTAAGAATTTAACCTTTTTAGGTCCAGAATGGCCCTCCATCCTCCTGAGGTCTTTGGAACTATAAAGAGGATTGAGTAAAACCCTCACCCCCTCTGATCGGGAGGGACTGGTTCTACCACTTTTATTTTGATGAGATGGGAAATGGCCTCCTTCATGAGGACCCGTTTTGACAGGTTTGAAGGTGTCGGACAAGAAATGAATTGGTTTGCTGGTTTTGAAAAAAACTCCAAGGTCAGGCCATTGGTGACGGTGGACAGGCATCAGTGGTAATGTCCCCCCAGGTCTGAGAGAACAGGGAGAGCTGACCGCCTATGGGGGGTCCCTTCCTGGAGTCACTTATTCCTCCAATAGAGATGGCCCCCCATGCCCTGAAAGGGCCGCTTAGACTGCTGTTGTTGTTGCCTGGACTTGGGGGCAAAACGTTCCGCATGACGGTCCGATCTGGGAGGAAATGAACGTGTGGGTTGTGACCAGTTAGAACTCTGGGTGTTGCCCCGGAATCCCTGTCTGCGATAAAAGGGAGCAGACTTTCTGTCCGATTGCCTGGCCTGGTGAGCAAGTACCTTTTTCTTATCCTTGTTTTCTATCAAGTATGGCTCTAGGGCTTCCCCAAACAATTTTCCGCCCGAGTAAGGAGCGATGGCCAAGCGCCCTTTGGATTTTAAATCCACCTTGCCACTGCTTCAGCCAAAGCAGCTGCCTGGTAGAAACATTGGCTGCTATTGCCCGGGCTGAAAATCTGGCGGCATGTAACGTGGCATCGGCCGTGTATTCCACCGCTGCTAATAACTTATTCAACGTTTGATGGGCGCATACCTGATCCTGCGGGATCATGCCCTGAAGCTCCCGGAGCCAAGTGATAGAAGATCGTGAGAAGAAAGAGGCTGATGTGGAAGCCTTTAGTGCCCACCCTGATGCTTGATGCGCCCTTCATAGTGCGTACTCAGATTTCCTCTCCTCCGGTCTTAATGCCTCCGCCATATTTCCAGCAATAGTGGAGTTTGAAAAAATGGGAGTAAAGGATGTGTCCACAGTCGGAACCTCCAGAAGGTTGGTTAAGGATGGCGCCACACTAAACAGCTTTTTTTCAGAGGACCCTGGGACAGGACAGGCCTCAAGACTGGTCCACTGTTTTCTTACTGTGTTGGCAAAGAATGGAGGACAAGGAATATGTCTGAGTCACCGTGGGCTCAGCAAACAGAGGATTTGAAGACTGACTGGTGGAAGGAGTGGGTTGTGGATCTGGCTCTGGGGCGATCTGGGATGTGGTCGTGGCCTTGGTTAGAATGGTCTTGAAGAGAGTGGGATCAAAGAGGCCTACAAAGGGGGAGGGCTCCTGAGAAGCATCCTCATTGTCTGATAAAGCTGTCCCCCGTGATTCATCAATTTCTGAAAAAGAATCCCCACTCTGTGAGGATTGATCGGAAGCAATGGAATAGGCATATTCAGAGATAGTGGACCGACACTGGGAGGATGCCAGGGGTTGGGATTCTGTAGGGATGAGATACCTGCGTGAGCATGGATTGCAGTTGCTCCGGCGCAATCGTCTGTGAAGACTCAGGGCGGAGACCAGCGGCCATGGGCGTGAACGTGGCCAAAGGAGTAGGTTGAGGATTAAGTGGGGGAGCCACCCAGCTTGAACTAGGATTAGATGTCATAGGACTAATAGGTCCAGATTGAGATCCACCCTCTGGAGACAATGGCCTGTGAACCTGTGCAATTGTGGTTACCTCTGAAAGGAGAGGTCTCAGGTGCAGCTTGCACCTGTTGTGATAGAGCTGTATTTTGAGCCTTGGATATCTGCCTCTCTAGGGCCTGATGTCTCCTAGCGGCCTCCTTTTCCGCCATCTTGGATGGCGCTTTGCCGGATAAGGCCTTTGCTTTTGCTTTGACTTTGCCGGCTGTCTCTGCTTTTGGAGATTTGCGTCTCCTTTTACTTGGAGGACTGGTGGGTGCCAGTTGAGGCTGCTTGTCTTCAGTCATCACACTGTGGACCCTTCAGCGCAAGTCTGAGAATGGGTCTAAAAAAGGTAGGAGGTAATGTTCTAAGGCAGAAAACAGTAGAAAACTGGTAAAACCAGTATTGGCTCTCAGCACAGTAGGTGAAAAAAAAATCCTTCACCACAAGTCTGAGAATGGGTTGTACCAGGTAATAAAGACTGAAAAATCAGTATGGACTCCTTGCAAAAGAGCTAGGCCTGAGACCCTTCAGCACAAGTCTGAGAATGGGTTGTACCCGGCAGTAAAGGCTGGAAAACCAGTATGGCCTCTTTGCAAAAAAGCTACGCCTGAGACCCTTCAGCACAAGTCTGAGAATGGGTTGTACCAGGCAGTAAGGACTGGAAAGCCAGTATGAACTCCTTGCAAAAGAGCTAGGCCTGAGACCCTTCAGCACAAGTCTGAGAATGGGTCTGAAACAGGCTAGGAGCTGAGGCCCAGTGTGGGACTGCAAAAACTAGTGAGACCAGTTTGTGAACCCCTTGCAAAAACTGTGAAACACAGTATATGGTAGATAGGTTTTAAGTAAACAGCAGAGGTGAGAGAATCTAATTCCCAATGAACAACAATTCAAACTATACTGCTGCAATATATTGCCAGAGGCAATGACAAGTGGGTACGGCTGGGGAAATGTGCTTGGAGAGTGTCTCCACTAGTTCTGCCCTCCCCAGAAAGAGGGGGGGGCTGTTCCAGCCACTAGGTAAGATCAGAAAAGTCAATTTAAACACAAATCTTTCTTTAGTTTCTCACAAACGAAATTGAGAAAAATACTGTGCAATAACTTTTTGTCCAAAATGGCGACTGCCAGCCATGTGGTGATCAGCCTATGGTCCTAACGCCAACCCTGAAGTACAGGCCTCGCAGCAAGAATGGCAGACGCCAACCACGTGACTCTCCGCAATGCAAGGGAGCAGGCTCAAAAACAAAATGGCAGCCACCAGCCACATGGCGACTCACCGGTAGCCGTGATCGTCCGGACATGGCCCAGACGATCAGCTGTCGTTCAGGGCTTCCGTGGCAGTCCTTCGATCAACTGAGTCGATCAGAAGGCTCCGCAGACCTCAAGCCCCACAAACAAAGAAAAACAAGCCTCCTGCCAAGGCCCCAGCAGTCTGGGACAATCTGCTGCCACCCTGGGCTTCTGTGGAGATCTGCCGACCAGCTGGATCGAACAGAAAGCTCCACAGCTCCCTAACGCCCTGAAACACAAGGTAGACAAAAACCTCGTGCTGAGGCTGCAATCTCCCTAAAGCCTTGCACGCCCAAACGGAAAAAACAAGCCTCGTGCTGAGGCTGCAATAGCCGTGGAACACAAATACTAGGGAAGCGGAGGGAAGGGGTGGAGAAAGCACAGGAAATTTCAGTGTTCTGAAGAGAAATTAAAGGGAAAAGGAAGGATAATCCACAGATAGGAAAAAGGGAAAAACAAATTTTTAAATAAAAGCTGAGTCTGGAGATAAGCACCAACACGTCTTTTCTGAGTAAAGACTAAGTCGGAACTGGGTAAACGTGACCCAGCAAGAGGCGTGGCTATCTCTCAGACTTACTCTAATTGGGTAGAAGTGACTTCAGGAAACCCAATCTGTGGATTATCCATCCTCATGTGGAGAATGTGCAGGTTCTTGTAAGGAGTCCAGGACAGTCTGGATCATAGGGAAAAGACAGGAATGGGATCTGATTGAGGGCAAGAAAGAGAAAGTCCCCATCCTGTTTGTCCTGAATCACTGGCAGTTCCTGTTCAGATTCATAATTAAGGATAGTTAGGTGGTTCTTTCCAATGTGTATCTATATGGTATTACAAACTACTATTTGTACCTCCGTCTTTCTTGTAAAACAACAACAACGAAGACTTTCCTGTAATGGTTAAGAGACCATCCTGGGCAAAGCATACACAGATCTCCACCTATCATGCTTCTAAGCAAGGCCCAGGGCCTTTCCCATAATTCCCAGGCTAGCAAGTCTAGGAAACATCCAGAAGACAATTTAATTCCTTCTCACCGATATTCTCTGAGAAAGCTTTCACCACTACATTTTAGCTGCCACTGCGGTAAAGATGACTTTCAAGGTTCATTTCTTATTCTTCTCTGAGTATATAATCACGGTTCTGTGCTCTGTGTGAAATAGTCTTCTTGACTCATTTCAGAATTGCCATAATCTCTCCTGTTTCTATTTGGCAGATTATGTAGAGTTACTATTTAAAGAGAATAGGGTTCTTCAAATCCCAATCTTGGTGACTTCATGGCACGTTCATGAGTTGTCTTTGCAACAACACAGATATGGTTTCCCATGCCTTCAAATGATGGACACTTAAAAGTACCATTGTCCCTCTCCAGTCACATCTTATCTGATGAAGGCTGGAATAACACATGTAATGGGCAATACTAATGAAAACAACATCCTTGTATTTTCTATAGTATCTTTGCAGTTTTTATATATATTATATACTCTTTTTACAAGATTTGATGTTGATGTACCATTTTCTTTACCTGTATTATTAGTTCAACTTAATTTCAAAATGGCATACAATATTTTAACACAGTTTGCAAACAAAAAGAAACTGCAGTAGGATAAACAATAACTAAGCATTAGGTTCAAGCTCTGTAAATTAAATTATATTTTAGTTCAGACCTAGTTACAATCTGGGATTATTAAAAAAAAGTAGCATGCTTCATTTTTTAATGAAAGCCAGTTTGTGCAGTGGCTTAAGTCACCAGAGTAGAAAGCAGGAGACCATGAGTTTTATTCCTATCTTAGACACCACTGGATGAATTTAGGCCAGTCAATCTCTTTGAGGTCTAGGCAGAAGGCAATAGCAAATCGCTTTGAAAAATATTTGGGACTGACTCTTTTATGCAAGCACAACAAATGTTTTTCATATCTCCCAGATTTTGAACTTGAAATAGCTGAACATTGCTAACCAGAATATTACATTTAATGCAAAATATAAAGCCAAGAACAGGAAGTCCTCAGTTTACAACCATAGCTGAGCCCAAAATTTCTGTTGCTAAGTAAGATATTTGTTAAGTGAATTTTGCCCCATTTTATGACCTTTGTTGCCACAGTTGTTAAGTGAATCACTGCAGTTGTTATTATACTAACACTGTTGTTAAGTGAATTTGGCTTCCCCATTGACTTTGCTTGTCAGAAGGTCACAAAAGATGATTACACAACCCTGGGACACTGCTGCCAAGCATCTGAATTCTGATCATGTGACCATGGGATGCTGCAATGGTTGTAAATGTGAAAAACAAATATAAGTCACTTTTTTCGTTGTAACTTCAGTCACTAAATGAACTGTTGTAAGTCAAGGACTACCTGTACTGAAGCACAAAGCCAGCATTGACCAAAGACTTCTCTTTATTCCTACAGCTCTTCAATTAACTTTAGAAGTTATTTAATCAGCATAACTCTGAGATGTTGTTGACTGATGTGTAGTGGATTTGAAGATTATGGCTGAAATTGATAATGTGTCTGGCAGTAAGGTACACTAAAATCAAGTGGAGTTAAAAAGTTCACTTTGTCTTTATGGCTTATGGAAAGAAGGCTATCTGGAATTAATTTTATGGGCTGTGGGAAAGGACTAGTTAAACCTTACATATTATACTTAGATCAGCAAGAGTGGGGTATTTAATATGGAATAAAATTATATTTATAACAGAAATCTTGGCTTCTGCAATAAATTAAAGCTATAACAAGTTTCTTCTCAATCATAACATAATTTTAAAAATTACATAAGAGTGACCTAAATTCTATGTCCAGAAATAATGAATAATTTTTCAGCTTTTTTATAGGATAGAAACTACTCTTCTTACTCCAAACAATCCCTGTAAAGTTGAGAAAGATATTCTTTGATATTTAAATGCAACAGTATTAAGATTTATATGGCAAGGGAAGAAAGCACGAATTAAAGTTAAAATGTTACAAGAAGCTAAAGGTAGTGGAGGATTTGGACTCCCTGATTGGAGACTTTATTATCAAGCAGCCATTTTACCATGGATCAAAGAATGGATAACGCTGAGAAATAAAAGACTTCTCTACCTAGGTCCTAGGGGAACATGACCTACAATTGGGTTGGCATGCCTTTCTGTGGTATGGGAAAAATAAAATACACAGATATTTTCAAAACCATGCTATAAGGAATGTACTGCTTTTAGAATGGGAGAGAATAAAACAAAAAAATTATATTAAAATACCAGAGTGGCTTTCAACAATGGAAGCTTTTGCTTACCCAAATTTAATTAATTACGACAAACTCGTTACTTATAAAGACATTTTGGATAAGGACAGAAAACTTAAAGTCAGGCAAGATCTACAACAACAAGGTATTGACTTATCAATACCTTGTTGTTGTAGATCTTGCCTGACTTTAAGTTTTCTGTCCTTATCCAAAATGTCTTTATAAGTAACGAGTTTGTCGTAATTAATTAAATTTGGGTGGCCTTACCTACAAATCCACACAAGATATGAGAAAGATCTAAAGACAATGGGATTTTATAAAGAACAGATAGAATTTGACCAAATACTCTTGAAAACAGATGAAAATTTGATTAAGAAACTTTATAAATTTCTGCTAAAATGGAAGATGGAAGAAGAACAAGTAAAAGAGACAATGATAGTTTGGGCAAAAAACTTTGGATATTCTATAGACTTAGAACTTTGGCAAAAGATATGGGACAGAAATATTAAACTGACTAAAGCAGCTTCATGTAAAGAAAACCTATATAAAATGTTTTACAGATGGCACATGACACCAGTAAGGCTAGCAAAAATGTTTTAAAAAGTTTCGAATAACAAAAGCCAGATACCTATTACCATATCTGGTGGGTATGTCCTAGTGCAAAGAAATTTTGGTCTACGATTCATATATGGCTGGAAAAGATACTAAAATATAGATAGAATTTAAGCCAGAATTTTTTTTGTTAGGAATACTAGGATCTAACTATGGGAAAGAGAATGAGTATTTAATATTACATATATGGACAGCTGCGAGAATAGCATTTGCCCAATACTGGAAAAATGAAAATGTACCATCTGATGAGATCATAATTAGGAAAATTTTAGAACGTGCAGAAATGGACAGACTAACCCTAGAGATTAAAGAGAAAGAAAGTTTATTTTAAAACATGGGAAAACTTTTATCAATGGTTAGCAAAAAGATTTAGTGAAAAATGATTGTGAAATTTACTAAGATGATTGATGTTTATTGATTATCTGACATGCTCTATAATTATTGCTATTTTTGTTGACTACAGCTACTTATTATTATATTAACTATTCCCACTGAATACTTGTATCCAGACGATAGTTTGTTTGCTAAAGCTTGGGATGTCATTGGGGGCAACCCCATTATTGTACCTACCCCTATCCCAACTCCTTTCCTGAACCCCGCCCACTATCTATATCGATCCTTCTCTTCCCTTCTCTTTATAAAATTTAATAAAATATTGTTTAAAAAATGTGCTGATATATATTAATCACAATGGTAGAGACTCTCATGATGTGCAATTCAGAGCTCAATAATCATATTCCAAGACTTTGTTACACTAAAGCTATGAATGAATTTGGGCAAGAAAGTAAAAAGATCATGCTAAGAAAGAACAATGATTCATAAAATCCACTGTACAACAATCAATGATTTTAGAATATATTATATTCAACTTCTAGAGATGGTTTTCTAACACTGGTGTCCCTAATTTCTCTACGGCAGTAGTCCCCAACCTTTGCAGCTTGACGGCCCAGCTTGCAGGGGGGGGGGAGAAGGGAACTGGGTTGCGTGAACAGTGTGCCAGAACACACATGCATGCGAGTGAATATGCATGTGCACCAGCCTGCTGCTGGCATGGCCTGGTTATGAATAGGCCATGATGTGATAATAGGCCATGGATTCCTGCTCTACTGGAATCAACAATTCCAAAAGTGTTTATTTTTTTTTATCCCGCCTTTATTGTTTTTATAAATAAATCATAATGTTGCTTTCTATCAATCTACTCAGGTTCTGATTGCTACAATTTTCTGGGTTCCCTAAAACTTCTTTGCAAAATAGGAAGGTATGTAATGCCAATGGATCAGCATTTTAGTAATAAGTTATATATTTTAGTTGAAAGATCAACAATATAACATTCAAGATTTTAAAATGCTTTGGGGAGAATGACCTTCAATGACATCTACTACTGAATTTGTCAATCCATCCCAATAAACCCTTCTTTTATTAGCACATTTTTCTCTTTTAAACAACCTGAGCCTGGATTATGACCTCTACACGCTGATGTTACTTATTCACTAGCAGCTCACTCTTGATGGAACAGCTAGAGCCAAAGCTGAGTAGGATCAGAATGTTCTTTAATTTAGCAAAAACAAGATGAAATTAGTTCAAAATTACATAAAGCAGTAAACATACAGTAATCTTAAATATTTGTAACTGGCATAAATCAGTCAACCAATAATTATTTCCATGAAATATCAAGAGTGTTTCCCCTTTCTATCTCCTCCCCTTCAGTTGATATTACCTCTTGAAGCTTGACTTCATCTGGCTGGAGAATATTCAAAACACCACTGCTTCTGACTTCTGGAAGATCTTGCCATAAATTGAACCTTGATGTGGAATTCCTGAGCAAGTTAATCTGGGGGACAGTTTTGTTTTCTAACACATTTGCAGTTTCAGTTTCTATTGGTGACTCTTCAGTAGTTGAGCTTTCTTCAGTATCTGTCTGGGAGTCCTGCAGCCGCCTGGTTTCAATCTCATGACGTGTGGATTTATCCCGATATTCTTGATACAACAAACCTAGAAAGTCACAGAATGCATAATCTGTTACTTAATAACCCCATGTTGCATGTGAAATGAAGATGTTTCAGAATATTCCCTCCTGAGACAAATCCAGAATTGGAGCTAATCAAATTGTAGGCACCATATAAAAAGACAATGCAATTTGAGATAATTGTAGGGTAGTGTACTACTGATTACTTCTATGGACTATTGAGACTATGGGCTCCTCCTTATGGCCATATCAATTTACTCTTCCTTTATCTCTGAGACTGGAGGAAAGTGTATCAGGGTTTATACTGATACACATAGTCAGCCTTTAATATGTCTCAGCTACAAGACTGGGCACTCATTCTTAGGCAATTTAATATGTGAGATAGTTTCAGAGCAATGATTTACAGGTTTTCTCTTAGTAAATTTTTGTTTTCCCTCTTCCTCCAACAATTTCACCAAGGCAAGAAAATCATTAACTGCTCTCTGAAATGTGTGTGTTTGGGGGTGGGTGAAGCCATCTTTAGCTGGGAGCAACAGATAAGCTTTTTTCTTTATTCTTCAAAAAAGAAAAAAAAATAGATTCAGGAAACTAAAGACCTATCAGCCTGGGAAGATTCTGGAAAAGATAATCAAGCAACAACTCAGTGAACACCTAGAAGCAAACAAAGTCATAACCAAAAGCCAAATGGGTTTGTCAAAAACAGATTGTGCCAGACAAATCTTATTGCATTCTTTGACAAAGTGATAAAATTAGTGGACCAGAGGAATGCTGTGGATATAATTTTCTTGGACTTCAGTAAGGCATTTGGTAAAGTAGACCACAACCTACTACTTGATAAGATAGAAAAATGTGGGTTAGACAGCATCACCACCAGATGGAATCGTAACTGGCTGACCAACCGCAGTCAACATGTAGTCATCAATGGAACTACATCTACATGGAGGTGGAGCCAAGGTAGTGGACAGGCAGCAAAGGCTGTAAAAAGTTCCTCCCAAAGTAAAAAAAATTATTTTATTTTCTTTTATTCTATTTTTATTTTAACTGTTTAACACTTTGTAACCTTGATTTTATCTACATGGAGGGAAATACACAGTGGGGTACCCCAAGGCTCTGTTATAGGCCCAATACTCTTCAACATCTTCATCAATGATTTCGATGAGGGATAAATGGGGAAATCATCAAATCTGCAGACGACACCAAGCTGGCAGGAATAGCCAACGCTCCAGAAGACAAGCTTAAGATACAAAAGATCTTGACAGACATTGGGTGCTATCTAACAAAATGAAATTCAATTGTGAGAAAAGTAAGGTTCTACATTTAGGCAAGAAAAACCAAATGCACAGGTATAATAGGTGGTACCTAGTAATAACTGTGAGAAGGATTTTGGAGTTCCAAATGGACAATCACTTAAAAATGAGCCAGCAGTGTGCTGCAGCTGCCAAAAAAAAGCCAACAGAGTTCTAGGCTGCATTAACAGAGGGATAGAATCAAGATCATGTGAAGTGTTAATACCACTTTATAATGCTTTGGAAAGGCCACAATTAGGTGGTATAAAGAGCAAAATCTTCTTACTATACTGACCCAAATTCAAAAGTGTTATATTTCAAATCCAGTCAGATAGTTAACTCAAAAGAAACGATCTTATAACAAACAAATATATTTTAATGAGAAAGATTACTTGCGTTCATGTTGAGATTGGTGCTGCTGGGAATACATTGGTTGTTCATCTTTCAGATCTTTTCCTTAGGTAAGAATGTGTTGCTCTTTACACCATCTTTATGTTTATAGGGAGACCTTCTATGGTCCATGCTTCTTACAGACAAAGAGATTCCCAAGTGGCTTGTGTCCAGGAAGTCTCCCCAAGACCTTTGGAACTCCTCCCACTGACCCATCTACATACCTAGCATTTAACCCAATAACTGCCAGACCTTCCAACATAGAGCTGGGTCATAGAGCTATATGGGTCATAGAGCTCTATGGGCCAGAACAGGAATGCTGCATCCAGTTTTGGTCACCATGATATAAAAAAGTTGTTGAGACTCTAGAAAGAGTGCAGAGAAGAGCAACAAATTAGGGGACTGGAGGCTAAAACATATAAAGAATGGTTGCTGGAATTGGGTATGTCTAATTTAATGAAAAGAAGGCTAGGGTGACATGATAGCTGTGTTCCAATATCTCAGTGGTATCCATAAAGAAGAGGGAATTAAGGCAGGACAAGAAGCAATGGATGGAAACTAATCAAGGACTAAAAAGAAATTTCCTGACAGTGAGAACAATTAATCAGTGGAACAGTTTGCCTCCAGAGGTTGTGAATGCTCCAACACTGGAGGTTTTTAAGAAGGGATTGGACAGCCATTTGTCTGAAATGGTATAGGGTTTCCTGCCTGAGCGGGGGGAGGGGGGTAGACTAAAAGACCTTTAAGGTCCCTTCCAACTCTCGTTATTCATCTGGATTTATTTTTTCTGCCATCTCTTTTCCTTTGGTTTGTGTTGTTTTTGTTTTTTAAATTGTTCCTTGTTTTTAAATGTTTTTAACAATTTGTAAACTGGTCAGAATCATTGGCAGTCAGGTGGCATATAAATCTAATAAACTGTTATTATATACACAACAATGTGAAATTACAGCTGCCAGTTCTTTGGTTGGTGTTGGTCTTCACACACATTGAGTTCTTCCCAAGAACCTAGGATATCATGATATATTAGTTTGTATATGTGCAAATCCAAGCAGTGTGGACTTTTGTAATTGACTAAGAGAAATTTTGTCAATTTGCAAATGTTTTAAGTGTCATCCAAGATTTTTTGGTATAGCATTCAATGTGCTGATAACCACTGGAACCTCTACAGCCAATTTATGCCATAATCTTTCAACTTCCATTTTCCTTATCTTAATACTTTGTGATCTTCTCCAGTTCTTATTTTCTATTCTACCACCCCTTGGTATTGCCACATTGATTACCTGCACTTTCTGATTTTCAACCACAGTTAAATCTGGTGTGTTATTGGCCAAGAGTTTATCGGTTTGTATTCATAAATCACATGATATTTTAACTTGCTCGGTTTTGGCTATTTTTTCAACTCTATGTTGCCACCAGTTTTTCTTTACTGACACATGATAATTTTTACAGATGTTCCAGTAAATCATTTTGATGTCTGTATTTGTTATATTGTTATTAATAATCAGCTTGTGAGATCTTCTGCTTCTTTGGACAATCTGCACTTTGAATGATTTGATGATTTTTTCAATTCTGGCTTTGATTCAATTATTTTGAATAACTTGCTCTTGAACAGCCAAAATCAAGTCTTCCATTTCTTCTTTCTTAATGTTCCATTTACCAGGTGTTATCTTTATCCACTTTCCCTCAATCTTTTGCAGAAATTGACTATGTAATGCTTTTCCTTGCCAGCATTCTGTTCTTTGTTATATTATTTCAATATTCATCTTTTGTTTTTTACATAATCAGCCAATGCATGCTGTTCTTCAACTGTATGTTTGACTTGAAGTAAATCTTTGCCTCCATTTCTGCAAGGCAGGTATAATCTATCAATATTACTATGAAGTTGTAATGCATAGTAAATAATCACTAGTTTTCCTGTTTTTTTTTGTCCAAACTGTCCAGTTAATAATTCCAGCAGTTATCACATCACAGATATGACCTAGGTTTTGATGGCTATTGAAAAGACTGTGTTGAGAGGGACTGTTCAATTTTGACATTGATGGCCTCTTTGAGTCCTTTCAACACAGTCCTTTCAACAGTTCCAAGAAGGCTCCACACTCATTTGCACTACTCAGGTGACCCTGACAACACAGATAAACCTCCAGGTGGTCTCAATGACTCTCTAAAAAAATGCAAATAACTAGCTGTCTGCAAGGAGTATACACCCTTCCATTCCCCACTATCCAGTCAGAGCTGAAGAAGCTTCTTGGATGAAAAGTGAAACGTCTTCAAAGAAAAATAAGAAAGCCTGGTTGCCTCATGAAAAAGCATCTTTGGGACAACTATGACCTGGATGACTGAGAATCTCCATAAACAGTCTGGAGTTAATATACTGATACCATGCTTTATTGAATAAAACATGGTTGGGTTTGCAAGAAACACAGAGAGAAAAGAAATAAAAATTACAGCTTGGAATATTATATGAACCCCATTTCAGTATGTGCATGCGTGAAAGACAGCAGATAAAACAGAAATAAGCTTATAACATTTGATTTGAGGAATAGAATTTGGTGCACCATTTTCCATTAAGTATTTTGAATTAGGATTAGAATATTTCCAAACAATCCTCCTCTCTCTTTCAAAGGATTTGTAACTGTAACCAAGCAATACACACCAACATCCAAAACTACTTTACTTCTGCTTGATTTCCAATAAAATTACAATTTTATTCTTTGTAATTACATCTCTGATTGCACCATTCTTACTCTTATATAAAAGAAAACTTATTTTCTTGGCACAGAATAGGACTAGGGATGAGACTTCCTCTCTCCATAAACTGGTTAATGGAATTATGTAAATAACATAATAGGAAAAACACAACAGTATTTTGTTTCCATCTATCAAATTCACATGTAATCTGACCTAGAATTACACAAACACATGGCTGAAGAAAAATTATATAATGAAAACTTTTTAAGATCTCACAATTCCAAAGGTATAAAGAAATTCATTAATATTATTTGTTTTTCTGCTCATCAGAGCAAAATATGAAAAAAGTGCAAGAAAATCACCACATTGAAAAGCCAAAATGAAACATTACTATTTAAATAAGCCAAAACTACATAAAAATCTATCATAGGCAATCAATACAAGTTTTACTACATGCTTAATGCCTTCAAATTTAATTTATAATATAGGACTAGTCTTGTGTATGTTATGAAATACTGCAGAAATATCAGAATCCTTTCACAATTAACACAAAGATCACTGAAAACATGAAATGCAAATAAAACATGCATCATTGTCATCCATTTTCATCTTTCTTAGAAATTGCAGAAATTATGTCCCTCACAATATAAATACTGTTTCAAACAAATCAAAATGTCAGTTACAAGAGTCTAAAAGCACTCATTCTGAAGTCATTTGAATTTGTGCTAGGTTTTTGTGAAGTTCCTTTCATTTTAAAATTTAGCAATGCTTAAATAATTTTTATTTTATTTTATAAAGTGTTGAATTAACATTGTGTATTTAAATACATATTTTAATAAGGCTTTATATTTTATTTGAAGTTGTAAGCATTCATTCAGAAGTTACTGTACTTGTATGGATCAAGGCATAGCACTAATACTGTACGTACAACATAACCATATTTAGAAACATGAATAATTTGTCACGGGAAAGTCACCATAAAAATGGTTTTCTTTCAAACTATACTTTCTTTCAAAGTATATACTGCAAGCACTTTGTTTTTGGAACACTAGTCAAAGTGAGATTAAAATAGCAGCAGGACAACTGTATCTTGGAGACCATGCTAGCTTCCCACACGTAACTGAGAAAGAGAAATTGCTTTTAGACATCTTATGATATGGAATGAAACATAATGTCCCTTGAACTACATTTTTTTAAAAACATATTTTCAATACTTGTTGAAAATTGACTTAATAATTAAGATTTTGTTTAGCATTAACGTGGGCACTGAATAGTGAAAGATGGGAGATAGTCCTCAATTATTTCGTGCTTGAAGGTGAAGTTAGATATGAATGAAGTTAATATACTTTGTCAGTGTTTCTCAAGCTTGACAATTTTAAGGCATGTGGACTTCAACTCCCAGAATTCCACAGCCAGCATTGCTGGCTGTGGAATTCTGGGAGTTGAAGTCCACATGCCTTAAAATTGTCAAGCTTGAGAAACACAGGTGTAAAGGGAAGCATATATTTAAAGTGTTTTATATTATTATTGATGTGTTTCTGCTGCATATTAATAATACAAATTAATTATCTTCAGCCATTCAAAATTCAATTTTGGGCTTCTCTTCTCTGCATGTGTTCTGCTCCAAAACAGTCATCCAGAATCAATTTCCCCTCATCTTCATCCAAAAAAGCATCCAAACTTTTATCTGCACAAATTTGTGACAGCACAAAACTGGAACAATTCAAAGTGTATGTGTGGGGAGAGCTGCAGGGACAGGGGTCAAAAAAAGGCAAGATGGCAGCTGCAATCATGCAATCATGGCCCCACCCCTTTTTTGTGGTGGCCAGCAACTCGACTTTTTTGAACCCTTCCCTTATTAGTTTTGGATATAAATTAATATTGCATGACTTCTGTAGATGCCACATGCTAAATATAAACAAGCAAGCAAATAAATAGAAGCCCCTCCCAGTGGACTCCCCTGTAACCAAATGTTATCAATTCCTACTTCCTCGTTCTTCATGATATTTTCCCTTAAACTGCTTTTCTCAAACAGGACAAGCACGGGGGTCTCTAAATACGCCTGCCCGCTCCAACGCAGCTTGCAGCTCTGAGGACTGCAGTAGAAGAGTCCCCTTACCTATTTGCTCAATGAAGTTCTTCCAAGAGTCTGCGGTCATGGGGTGAATCATCTGCAGAGCTTCGGGGAAAGCAGCCGGGCAGTCAGTCTGCTCAGGGGTCTCTTCCGGAAAAGAAGTTGGCCCCGCCATGGAGGGGGATTCGCTTTGGTAGACAGAGAGAGGGGGGGGGAAGCAACGCCGTTTGAGCTTCAGTGCCTCTTTCGAGCCGTTCCCAGCCTTTGCCCGGATTCCCCGCTTTCTCAAGGCAGGGACTAGCCGCGCTGTAAGTGCTTGCGGAATTATAGCAAATCAGAGTCAGTTGACCGGAGCTTCAGCCATTCCCCTCCCGGCTGCCCTTCCTTGACTCTACCTGTTAAGAGATATTAGCTCTCCTTAACTAGAAGTCCCCGGGGCAGGAAGAGGACTCGGGGATTCTTTCGTGGAGGAAACCATCGCGCTAGACGCGGGCAAACGAAAAAGGAGGGAAGGTAGCCAAGCGGGGGCGAAGCTCCATAGACGGCGGAGTTAACTCTTGTGCGCCCTTTGGGGGCTTAGCCAGAGAACCAGGGGTCGGGGAGAGTCTAAGCAGGAGACCCGGCGTAAGCCAGCTGGCTCGGGGCGGCAGAGCCTCCCCTTTCCCTGCGGGAATTAGCCGGACCCGAAAGCAAACTGAACTTCGGCAGCTTTTCCCAGGAAAGGCGCCGCAGCCGGAGTTGGCGCTCCGGAGTGGAAGAAGCGAGCGGCGTCGCGTGTGGTGGCTGGGGCGGAAGGGGCGCCCCCGCGGAGGACGCGCGAACTCATCCCCACTTTTTTTAATCCCTCACCTGTCAGCTGGGCGGGCTGCGGCCACGCTCTCGGCGGATCCTTCGTGGTCCAAGGCGCAGGCGGCGCTGAGCGCGGCAGCCAGCAGCTCCATGCGAGGCGGTGAGGAGGGCAGCGGCAGCAGGAGCGATTCCGGCAGCGGACGGCTGCTGCTGCTGCTGCTGCTGCTGCTGCCGCCGCCGCCGAGCGATTCCGCAGAAGACGTGAGACCGGGGAAGTCCGGGCGGTTGCCACGGTAACCGGGGTAGGAAGGGAGCAGCCTGCGCAGGAGGGGAAAAGGGGAAGGGAGAGAGAGAGAGAGAGAGAGATCGGTGGCGGGGGGAAAGAGGCAGCCGCCGCCCCCTCACACTTTTCCTTTCCTTGTACTTGTACAGCTCCCAGGCACCCACTTCTTCCGCCGAAGTGGGACTCTTTCCCTGAATAGCTGCTTTTCGAAACAATCCGGATAGGTCCAAAGGTCTCCTCAGAGGTTGCTCGCAGGTTAGCGCGGGAGCTAGTCAGGGAGCTTTCTGAGCCCCGCCAGTTTTCCTCCCCGAACTGAATTGATGTTTACTTTCAATAAAATAAAAATATCGGAAGCAAATTGCTAGCTTCCAGCACTATGGTACTGTATTGTCATTTCCCAGAGTGAATCCATCTCAGCTAACTTTCAAAGTACAGAATACATTTATCTGTAAAGAATGGGCCATAATGGTTTGGGATTCCTTATCATTGTTGGCATCACGTGGGGAAACATGGAGCCAAAATAGATTTGTCTATTTTACATGGAACCCAGCATGGAAAAAAAGAACCATAAGAATCACAAATCTGATTAAATCTGGAGCTGTCAAGAGGACAAAAAGTGAATCCAAGACATCAGTTCTAATAGATTCACTCAGTTTTTTAAAAGAACCATTGAACCTACTACAGATAACATCTATCTATGGGAAAAGAGCCGTAATAGCCACAGATATTATCACTTGGGGAATGGTCATCGACATGCAGAACTAGCACAAAACCCTGAATCTGATGCACAATTTTATAGGACTGGGATTCACTGAAACAACTACAAATCATAATCAATGCCCCATTTGCAACTAGCCATGGCAAATCATTCAATGGTAAGACTTATTTTTTCTCTTATCCCATCTTAATCTAGGCAATAAGTAAGACAAAGCTTAAGTTATCTATAGCTGTACCTTACACCCTCAAGGTGTACAAAATGTTAGCTTTGTGACTAGGAACTAGCCAATAGAGACAGGAGATCAAGATAAGAATTAGCAAGGACAGCCAATGTAACATAGGGGTGAGCAGATGGTAGGGGAATATTCATCCACCTTGAAAGGACCTTAGAGTCCTTTCAAGTCCAGCTTCCTTAATTCACTACACAATGTTGGCTTTTCAGCCTTTCTTTGAAGATGTCCACTGGAGAAGAACATCTACTAAACACTTTACCAGGCAACTACTCAGAGTTGCCTTGAACTCTGAGATGGACAGCACATAAATTTGACAATATGCTATTCCACTGGTTGAAAGCTTTTACTATGAGTACATTCCAAATCCAAATCTATTTCCTTATGGTTTCAAACCATTGGTTTGGGTCTGGTCCTTCAGAGTGACAAAGAATAAGTCTTCTGTCTGCTCTATTCAAAAACACTTTGGATAGCTAAGGATTGCAACTTAGATAGGCTAAATGTACCCAGTTCATTTAACTATTCCTCCTAGGACTTAATTTCCGGTCTTCTGATCTTAGTAGGTATCCTCTGAACTTGTTCCTAGTCCATCATAGACTGCAGTGCCCAGAACTGGACCTGGAACTGAAAGTAGTGCTTGGCAAAGTAAGGTAGTACTTGCCAAAATAGTTTTTGCCATTAAGAATAAAAGAGCTAATAAAATAAAAGTTGCATACGCCAACCCATCTTTCTGATATTATTCATTCTTCCTCAAAAATGTGCAGGATAACGCTGGAAGATGCATACAGATAATCGTCAACTTACAACCATTCATTTACTGACCATTCTAAGTTACAATGGCACTGAAAAACTTGACTTATGACTGTTTTTCACATGACTGTTGCAGCATCTCTGTGGTCATGTGATCAAAATTTGGACAATTGGCCACTGGTATGTATTTATTTTATTTATATTTTATATTTCTTAACTGCCCATCTCCCTTGGAGAAAGGCTATTTGTGGGGGCTGCAGTGTCCCAGGGTCATGTGATCCCCTTTTGTAATTTTCTGACAAGCAAAAACAATGGGGAAGGCAGATTCACTTAACAAGCACGTTACTAACTTAACAACTGCAGTGACTCACTTAACAACTCCGGCAAGAAAGGTCATAAAATGGGTCAAAACTCACTTAACAACTGCCTTAGCAATGGAAATTTTGGGCTCAATTGTCATAAGTCGAGGACTAACTTCTATAAATCTAGAAGTTTTCTTTCCCTGCTGTGAAACTGACTAAGAGGGATAAAACTGGAATTTGCTAGAAGTTCATAAAATGAATACAGAATGAGTATTCACAGATGAAATTCACTTGTAAATGGGAATTTATAGGGGAACTTAAGTGGACTTGACAAAATAATTTGTTCTGGCTACCTGGAAGGAAGGGAAGCTAAACTCACAGCCAGCCAAGCTGTTTGCAGCAGGAATGCACTTATGAATAAACATAATTAATTTTAAAATATTGTTTCTGTGCAGATCTACCTGCTGCAGACAAATGATATTGTAAAAAACAGAAGGTAACGTAGCAATTAGAGCCTATTATTGCACTGCTGTAGAATGTATAGAAAGAAAAGGGGGAAAGAGAGATTTATAATATTTTTCTCAATGGCTGGATTTACACAATATGTTTAGTTTGATAACTTTTAACCTTACTGTAGTTATTTGTGGCTCACCATTTTTGTGCAACCCGGCCAATTTAGCTTATTATTCAATGTATTGTGCAAATACAGAAAATAGATTATTTCCATAACCAAATTAAATATGTTCTATCCTTAACCAAAGTAAATATGTTGTGCAAAATCAACTTTATATGTTCTAGTATTTTATGCTCACATTTCAAACATGAAAAATACTGTACTATATTCAATAGTGTATATTTCCTGGGTAGCAGTTTGGTTTATAAAATACAAGTTGATGCCTGAAACACAAAAGGTGTTTCAGCACCAATCATGCAGAATTGTCTGATGGTAACTTTTATGGAGATGAATGACACATAAGCTGAAATGTGTTTTGTTGAGGAAGGTCTAGGATCTAGGTGATCTGGACAATAACATGCATCTGTCTTTGTATGAGTTTACCATCCACTGTGCATATGTATATTGTTCTCTTCATCTATGCACTAAAGCAGGCCTGCAAACTGCCAGTCCACGGGCCAGACACGTCACGACAAAACCACACCCACCCCATTGCTGGCACTGGGGAAAAAGCTCCGATATGTTGTGTGACGTCATGTGACATCACGACTTTGACATGTCTGCACTAAAGCATGCTTAATGGTTACTTATTATATATTTATACTGCTCAATAATAGGACTTCTTTAATGCATAGCATCATTATTCTATTATTCCAGATATAATTTTAACAAATAGTTTTAAAATTTCTACAACGTAGAGAATTACCCAGTATTTCCTGTTTTTTTTTTTTTACCCAAATGCTGACTAGTTTTGATCCTGCTTAATTTTCAAGATCACCCAGTTGTGCTAAATAGCTGGAAGAAAACTAAGCTGCATATTCTATAACACCTCTAATCAACATCAAAATATTTTACCAGTTTAACTTATTTCATAACCAATTTCACCATGCTGTTAGAATTTTCCCCACATATACTTCCTATAAGTGTCACAATTTTGCAACACGTTGAATTTGGCAGTAAACAAAAATTAAACAAAAATAATAATAGAATATAATAGAATAGAGCAGGAAGGGATCTTGGAGGTCTTCTAGTCCAGCCCCTACTCAAACAGGAGAACTTATACCATCTCACACAAGTGATTGTCTAGCCTCTTCTTAAAAATCAGTGATGGAGCGCTTACGATTTCTGAAGGCAAGATGTTCCACTGGATAATTGTCCTCACTGTCAGGAAGTTTCTCCTTAATTTCAGGTTGCTTCTCTCTTTGATCAGTTTCCAACCATTGTTTCTTGTCCTGCCTCTGGTGCTTTAGAGAATAATGTGGCTCCCTCTTCTTTGTGGCAGCCCCTCAAATACTGGAATACTACTATCATGTCTCCCCTATTTCTTCTTTTCTTTAGACTAGCCACTAGCCAAACCCAAGTCCTGCAGCTGTTCTTGTATGTTTTAGTCTCCAGGCCTTTGATCATCTTAGTTGCTCTTCTCTGAACATCTTTTTTGTGATATGGTGACCAAAATTGTGGTTTTACTAGGGTTTTATAAAGCAGTACTAATGCTTCGCGTGATTCTATGTCTCTGTTTATCAACCCAGGATTGTATTAGCTTTTTGGCTGCTGCTGCATACTGCTGGCTCATAGTCAAGTGATCGTCCACTAGACTCCAAGGGTTCCTCTCACAGTTATTGTTTTTGAGCCAGGTTTCACCTAATTTGTACTTGTACCTTTGATTTTTCCTGCCTAAATGTAAAACTTTCCTTTTCTCCACATTTAAACTTATTTTGTTGGATAGGGCCCATTGTTCAAGTTTGTAAAGATCTTTTTGGATCCTGAGTTTGTGTTCCACGGTGTTGATTACTCCTGCCAGTTTAGTGTTATCTGCAAATTTGATGAGTTCCCCTTCTATTCCCTCATCTAAGTCATTTATGAAGATATTGAAAAGTACTGGGCCTAAGGCAGAGCCTTGTGGTACCCCACTATGCAGGAGACCTTTAGTGAATGAATGAAATAGAAAATGAATTTAGAGGGAAAATAGCAGAACAGATTGGTGCATATGTCAATATTCATCATAGCTTAAGACTTTTACTATCTTATCGAACAGGTTATTACAGTACAAACATTGGTGATACCTCATCTATGAATAGACAATCTTGCCTGCAGATCATTAAATCACAGGCAGGAACAAAATGGAAGCTTTGAGGAATGATCCACAAAGTAATGGTCAGGAAGTTGGGAATACATCTTTCATTAGTAACACTACCTTCTGAGTCTTTCCTCTAAATTGAATTGGAACCCACTATCTCACCGTGCCCCATGTTCCAATCTATAGAGATAAACCAAAAGGATGTAACGATTGTGGATGAAACAATCACTGAGAGGTTTTCAGCATGTATAATGTGTCTGTTTACTCCCTAAATTGCCTGTGACTGCCCTACTGAGATGTCACTCATAATCACTCAAATTTCTCAGAATAGTGCACTGTTCCATCATTAGATGATGGTATAAAAAAAGAGACCTAAAGAGGCATATAGATGATTTTAAAAGTATCTTATGGTAGTTTAAAGTTTTTTCGTGTAATCAAGAGGATAAGGGTTAAGGTTGTCATGGATATTCTTAAAAACTAAACTATTTTTATTATTAATATATTAAATGGTTTCTTATATAGTTTGCCATTTACTGCCAGACCATTAACCCATTTCTGTGTTCTCCATTTTTTTTGTTAGAAAGATTCTCCATGGTCTCAACCAATTTCCTTTTATGTTTCTCAGAGGTATTGAAATGGTGGATTCACCATTTTAGGTCTGAGCCAGCAGTGCAATTATTACATTCATCTGCTGTCCAGCTTAATTTTTTTTATGCGCTGCAATGTAAGAGGAGAGCTATTCTCACTTTTCTCCTATTTTAGCGCATATTGTGCATTTTTTTATACAATGAAAATTAAGAATTGAATTCACTCTTTTCCATCAGTATAGAGACATCCAGATATAAACTACATATTATTACTGGGATTTTAGAATTCTAGTAATTACTCCCATCTTCTTAAATCTGCTTCCATAGATTTATCAGTTCTGTAGAGATAGTTCCCCTGGAAAAGAGTGGATGCAGATGCATTAACATTTCAAATCCTTCTGGAATTGGATTTAGGTAAAAGAGAGATGGAGATGACATCTTCTTTTGCCAATACAACTTTAGAGAACATAGGAGGGGGGTTGTGGAATTATACAGCTAACCCTTTCCAATACTGATGCATATCGTGGCTGCACATATATCATATGTTCCTTTAGTCAACACATATAATGATACATACATACATAGATCCTTGTATGAGAGGGGATTCTGATTTGGCCAACTTCTTTCACAACATGTGGAATTCTTGATATATATTAATGTTTATAGACAAACTATTTCATCATGCTATCTAAACATATTAGAATAATTTCTGCTTGAGTTTATAGTTATATGTGATTATTGCATACATATTTGGAGTTGAGATAGATTCTATGCCCCTCTCTTCTTCAGAGAGTTGGAAGAAAGGGTGAACCACTTTAATATCCATTTTGCTTCAGAGATATTTTTCAAGCATCGCTTTCCTTTTGTGGATTTATTTTTCAAATAGACTCTTACCATTCTTCTTCCAAGGCTATTTAAATTAGGTTGGAGGGTTTAAATATATTCCATGTTAGAAATTTTAGATTAAAATTACTCTATTACACTTCATTTGGCACAAACCTGAGTTAAACAGGTGCAGTATAAAATTGAGTTGGGGCCATTTTATACATGCCTTTGTGAGAGAATGCATAATGTGAAAAATCTTTTTTTCTTAAAAATTCTGGCAATGCATAAAAGGATTTCAGAGAGAAGAGCGAGATGATATCACTAGTTTGGCATTTGGTTAGCTAATGTTGTAATCATATTTCTTACAGATGAAAATAAAAATGGTATATCTATTTGGAAAAAAATTAAGTGAAGTTGCAAAATATAATTTCTGAATAGGATTCTATGTTTTACAACTCATCATTAAACTTGTTTGCTTTGTTTAACATAAAATTCATTTGGAGAAAAGGGGATATTCCTATTCAAACAATGGACAGCTTCTTTAGCTATATAATAATTATTCCCATGAAAAACATGACATTTTAGCCAGACCTGTTAATCAAGCTATAATACAGGTCTAGCTCTAAATTCATGTCCCAGAAGTTGCTCATCTAGGAAGTTGCTGGCATGGAAGTGATGTTGCAGGAAGAGATCAATAATGAGTGTGTTCCATTTTCAAACACTGTTGCAAGGAGGTGATATAACCAGTGCTTTTTTTGTAAAAAAAAAAAAAAAAAAGGTGCCCGAACTCACACACATCATACAACCCGCCTTGCCTACCCTATAAGGTTCCATCCAAAAAAGGTGCCGGAACTCCGTTCTGGGCATTCTATGAGAAAAAAAGCCCTGGATATAGCTATTCAGTGAATCCAGTTCTGTCCCTATAATTGGTAGATCCATACGTAGTCCATGGAGGACCATGAAGCTGGAGAAGAGTAGGCAAAATGGCATTCCATCAACCAAAGCAATAAAAATGATAAGAAGGACTGCTTCGCTTTTGGCAGAAGCAGTGCCAAAGTTGTAATTCATTCAGTGGTGACTTAACGAGCAACAAACAGCTGGCAGCATGTTCTGTTCTCTTTCCCTAAAGGCATCTTGTACTAGTTTTCTCATTTTGATGAAAATAGCATCATATTGTCATCAAAAACTCCACCCTTTTCAAAAATGATGTAAGTACAAATTGGGCAGGATGTACATTGTATGTCACAACACGGAACTTTGTCATTTGCCTTCCCCTATTCCTGGGCAGGGATCCCTGATTAGCACTTTTTTAAAAAAATCAAAACTGCATGTACATGAAGCTCATCTAAGAGCTGACAAAGATGTTTAGAAAATGGCAGTCAGGAATCAAACAAGCAGATGCCTCTGTGGAAGTCAGTGCTTTCAGGACATGACATAAATAAACCATTACCAGGGCATATTTATGTCACAGTTAATGGGACTTGAAGACAAGCCCTAAATCTTTCTTTATTGTCCTAAATCCAATCTATTACTCTGCTTAGGCACTAGTAGTCTAAAAGACTGCCAGCCTCGGCTATATTCATGAAAAAGGAATGGGTGTCACCCTGATATTTGCAGTGCATGAAATCTAAAGCCTCTCATAATCTACCTGAGAATTCTCCTCTATAGCCTACCTTCACTAGAACTTCTATTGATACTCCTTCCTTTCATGTCAAAGGGTATGCAGGCTCTACACTCTTCCAGAGACAATATAATTGTGTCTTACGAATGCTTTTGAAAGAATTGTTTAAAAATTGCTTTAGATCACAAATAATGGGTTCAAATTTATCCACAATGTGGTTACTTCGGCGACTGGTTTCAGTACATTCCGTGTATCCAGAATTTTTCTTTCAAATCCAGACATGAAACTGAGAGTTTAGTTCCATTTTAAACTCTTATATAGACTTTCACAATTTAATTTATCTTGCCATACCAGATGAGGTCAAACCATTTATCTCTCTCTATTGTAATGTAACAAATGGAAGGCAAAAATAAATAACTAAATGGTCACCCTTTTGGGTCTTCAGTTTTCCCAGATGAAACCTTATTATGATCCAGATGCAAAATAAGTCTAATGTCATGCATATCTCTCTCCATTTTTATCTATGTCATGGTAATAATAATATTAAGGTTACAATAAAATTTAGAAGCTTCCTAGTCAAATTAAATATTTAAACAGGTTTGTAGATTTACCCAGATATAGAAATATGCATATTCTTAATTTCATGCATATTTTATGGGCAAATATGGAACTATGGAAATAAAAATGATGGGGTCAGCTTTTGTTTCTAGAAATACTCCTACTTTTACACTAACACCTAATCTTTGTTAAAGCAGGAAAGAGCAAAAAAAAAGCTAAGCTGAATCTCTAAAAAATGTGAGAATTCAAATTCTCAGAACCTGAATCATAGAGTCATAGAATCATAGGCTGGAAGGGGTCTCAGAAGTTTTCTAGTCCAACTCCTTGGTCAAAGCAGGAGTCTTATATCATTTGCTTGTCAGAGGTTTGCAAAAAGTGATCACATGATCCCGGGATACTGCAACTATCATAAATATGAACCAGTTGCCAAGCATCTGAATGCTGATCATGTGACTGTGGGGATGTTCCAATGGTCGTAAGTGTGAAAAATGGTAATATGTCACCTTTGTCAGTAATTTCAAATGGTCACTAAACAAACTGTTGTAAGTCGAGGACGACCTGAATGCTTTCTCTTCTCTAGCAGTTGGCCCTATGCAACCTTTGTATCCTTGGCTATGTGTTATGTTCTCAACTGCTCTATAACTCCTCCTCCCCCTATTTTCCTCACCTTTTACCAGAGCATATCTGCTTTATCCTGACACCTTAGTTTGCTGGAATCACTCAGCATTTTCTGTCACAGTTCTTCCCGCTTTAGTGGTTAGGTTTGAGATCAGTGGAAGGCTTTGTGTGAGGAAAGTGAGGATTCTGATTCTCTGTGAAAATTTAAAGCAATATCTGAATTTCAATATTAAGTGACTGAAGTTGAAATAGGTTTTGGGATAAACTGATATTGGAAACCCTAAGCCAACAATGAGCAATTCTTTTTGCCCTTAAAAAAAAATCCATTGAGTGAATTCAGGAATTATTGGAGTGGTCAGGATCAAAAAAGTGTCTTTTTGGGGGGGGGCGAAGGGGTGGATTTTTAAAAAGATTATATTCTCTTTAAACTTCTTCAAATGGAGGAAAATCAGCCCTTTTAAACTTTTTGTAGAAATTAAGACATCTATGATATTCTTTGGGTCCTTCTCCACACAGTTTCAGAATTGGGACAAATATTTTGGCCCTGCACACTTTGGAAACCACCTTGGATTGCCCACTTCTGTCCTAGACATCATTCCCATAAACAGCCAGCAGGCACAATCAAATTCTACCTTCTTTTCTTGTACAGGGATGGGGAAGCAGGCAGATTGGTTGGTTGATAGGCAGTGGAGAAGGTTCGGTTGGTGCCGTCGGCAACCCTATTTGTGACTAAAGTGTGAGAAAATTCCTGTCATCT
Source organism: Crotalus tigris (assembly GCF_016545835.1). Lineage (NCBI taxonomy): Eukaryota > Metazoa > Chordata > Lepidosauria > Squamata > Viperidae > Crotalus > Crotalus tigris. The sequence continues at coordinate 571,130 of NW_024096796.1, forward strand.
TTACTAATTTGTTGTAGGTCCCCCTAGCCAACCAAAGGAGTACTTTTAAAAGTATTCCTATACCACCATGGTTCCCATTCTGTCTTTCATTTGTTCTTTATTATAATGCCATCTGAAACTCGGAACTGCTAGACAATAGGCCAGCCTTGACTCTCAGGAGGAGTCAAACAATTTGGCTAAAGAGATTAAATAAATAAAAGTAAAACTCAATTAAACCGAACTAAGAGGATAGAGGACAGAGAAAAAAATTAAAGGAACAGAGAAATCAAAATGGGAGGACAATATTGACTAACCAGTTTTAATTTTAATAAAATATAATTTCACCCTTTCTATTTTATTTCTGTATTTTCAGGGAAATAAGACATTATTTTCCTTACCTTTGAAACCATTGTTCTTCTGTGGCTGTCATATTCAATTTTCCGTGTAGAGACAGACTCTTGTGAAATATATGCAACAGTTCCTCTTTGTTCAGCTCATTTTTGGTATTACCATTTTTGAGTGAGCCTTTGCGTTCTAAAAAAAGTGTTTATAAGTAAGTATTTGCAATTAAGTGGAACAAGAAAAAGATCATAGTTACGCTCACTGGGGAAGGCTGATACATATTTTTATACATTTTCCAAAATACTGAAGAAAACATAGTATATTTATCTGGGTATATTCCTACAAAAATCCCAAGCTTTAAGACCTCATTCTTTTCACAGAAAAAATTATATTGTTTGAAAGGCTTCCTCTGATTTCAGTTTTCAATATTTTTTGCTTTATGGAACAGAAAATATATATATATGATTTATAGAACTGCCTATGTCACAGCAGTGATTCTGTGACATACAAAGATTTAAACCATGAGCACAATACCTATGATGCCCTGGTTTAAACAATAACACTCAAAACAAAAAGCCACTTCACCAAGAGAACTCACTTAACTTACTAACCCAAATGCCTAGGGAATAATCAGATCTTCAGTGCTAACAGGCTTGGCGCTATGTGGATCTCTGGGAGGAGATGCTGTTCTCTGCAGATGCAGCCATGGAGAAAGCACAGCTGTAGGTCCAACAAGATGGCATTAATTGATCAAAGGGACCCGGAGTATTCCCTCCGTGCTAGAATTAGGGAGCAGGCAGAAATAGTTGGGGACAGGCAATCCCACAAATAGCCTGGTCCTATGCCTTATAGAACTTTCTAGGTAGAATTTAGCACTTTGAATTGTTTCTAGAAGCTTATTGAGAGCTACTGCAGCTCATAGAGCAGAGGTGTTATATTAGTGTATCAAGAGCACTTGTGCTGCAGCCTTCAGTATCATCTGCAGCTTTCAAATGCTCTTCAGGGAGAGCCCCATGTAAAGTTTGTTACAGTAATCCAAACAAGAGATGATTAAGGCTTCCTTGTCCAGGAATGAGAAGCATTCCTCACCTCCTGGATCCAGCTGGTTGTTTTTTATTGGAAGAATTTAATCAATCAGGAGGGACAGGGATCTAATACACAGTTGGCCAAAGTCACAGATAAAAAAAGTCCTATATACCTAATTAGGGTCAATAGGTTTAAACGATCCAAGATGACTGAGAAGACTATGCCTCAGGCAATTCCATAGACTCGTACAGCTGGATCCCTGGCTCTGAATGAACTGTTGTAAGTTGAGGACTACCTGTATTTCAAGCAGCAACTAAAGCTTCAGTCATACCCTATCAGAACCCAAGGAACAACCCCAATCTCCCTGTGGAAGTCAGTAGGGTCCATCAGATGCCAGGGTAAACCATTTGATAGGTCCTGCTTCCCTATGGGCAGGAATGATACCACAGAACTCTAGAGCCAGGAGGGAGTGATCTGTTCATGGCAAGAGACTAATGGTAACATCACCGGTTCCAGATCCCATTCCAAATGCCCTTAGTTAAAAACCAGGTCTACTGTATGTATGGCCTTTGTTGTAGTCAGGCCAAGGCTAATTTGGCTTAGGTCCACAGTAACTATGAATTGCTAAGCCAGTTCCAAGCTATACACAAGGAGGGCAAATAGTTGCCTGAAATCCACTGGAAATTTAAGATTGGGGAACTCCAGTGTCAACCAAGCCACAGACTCTAGCAGCTCCAATAAGGTGCTTGCTATGTAACCGGAAGGCTGCTATACAAGCAATACCAATAAAGGAGAATATTTGTAGCACAGGGTTGAAATGAGGCATCCTTAGTGCTCTCTGTGCTTAATTGTTTTCTTGCAGATGTCTCAGTACCCAACCTAGATAACATCATCAGTGCTAGCAACAGTGACTTCCTGTAGTACAATTTTACCAAGAGGATCTTACATTAGACCAGGGATGTTAAACTGCCAGCTCTTGATGCATCATGCGGAAGCCACGGCTACCCCATTGCCAGCAATGGGAAAACAATTCCAATACATTGCACAATGTCATGTGGCGTCACGAGTTTGACATGTCTGCATTAGTGGCCCTGACAGCTGTTACGGATTCTCAGGTAACAATTGCCATATCTCCATCCTGACTCTGGCTTTACAGCTAATGCTACACACAAAATGCGGCAGGGCACATTTCAAACAGGCAAACCCTTCCTCTAGACACAGGCAGTTTTGATGATGCAAACAACATCAGATTTCTCACCCACAATTAAATCATGGGTGAGGCTAATTTTATTACAGGCTAACTGTGTATTAAATAACAGCAGTCAGGAGCCAGTGTCTCTGCAGCCTTGATTACCAGGCCTTAGGGCAGACTACAAGGGGCTGGAAGATGCTCTCATTCAAAATATTGAGGTCACTTTCCCCAAGAACAGCCCATCTCCCTCTCCTAATCATTACCCTTGCCTGTCCTTCCTTCCCCACCCAACCAATCTTCTCTGAGCCTAGCTGCTCTACTCCTATGCCAAAGAGCATCAACATACCACCCAACGTATCAATGATACTAACAGTGACTGGTACCTGCATCAGGGATGCTTCTGCCTCACACTCAACATCCCTTTACTCAGGAACCAATTCATCTTGCAAAACCTCATGTCAATGCTACCCATGCTACCCAACCCAACTCACCCTGGACCATTCTGTTTTCACTTGGGAGGGGAGGAGCCCCACCAAATCTACAACAGCTGCAATCCTCCAAGATGGAAGAAACTGGCAAAATGGCCCCTGGTCCATGTGGTTACTCCAATGGCAGCTGCAGAACACAGGTGAATCCTCCTACTGCTCTTGTTCCCGCTGCCATCCCATGCCAAAAGCTGGAGATAAGCAGCTCTCCAAAAGCCAGATAAATCCTCCTCTGGCTTCTCACAAACAAAGAAGCTGACGCTTCCTTAACAGCTGACAACTGGAATATGTCTGGGACAATTCTAACTTAACAAGAACTCAGTTCTGAATCACTTCATTATTATCTTCTGCCCTGTTCCTATCTTCCCTCTCCACTGATACTCCAGTTCTTGAACTGACCACAGAAACTCCCTTTGGAACTGGCTGCCTTTTCCTACCTTCTTCTTTGAATCTTACGCACAAGCTTCCTGTTAGTTATTGATTTTGTGCCTTTTTCATGTGGTTACTGGCAGCCTTGATGTAGGCAGGACAATATTATTCAAAAATTCTGTCCTTGTTAAAATGAGCACTAAAGCACTAAATGTAACCTAATCTGATTCATGGGGTAAATGCACCGTGATATTTTGTATTTTAGGGCCCTTTATTAACATAGTTAATTTTGCAATTAAATATACATTTGTTGGTCATTTGTTGCATATCACTTTTATGCCTTCTTTTATGCCTTTCTAACACGAGTACAACATTCTGCAAGTAAGACTTGGTGCCTTGAAAATGTAGTACATTCTCTTGAGACGTGTCTTCATTCTTACCTTATATGCTACATAAGGTAATAAGACTCAAATGAACTTTTAAAATGAAACTAGTAAAAAGAAACTTGTTTCTCAGCTATTTTTAAAATATACACATGTATGTTCAGTTTAGCATTTGCATAATTTATTTACTGTTAAACCTGCTTTCTTTACACATAACATCTCATTCTGTAAGTCTAGAATACATTTTCATTTTACTGTATATGTTTTGTCTGTCCTTATTTTTGACCAGCAAAAGTGTAAATCCAGAATCAGCTACCCCTTTGACCTTGATACTAGGACATAGTTTATCCTGTGGCCAATTAACTATGCAATCCCAGCTAGCCTCCACCCTCCCTATGCCAAACTCGTTATTTTTTCTTCTAAAGGACAATAATTCTTCATTCAGATTTACTCTTGGCAGTAAACAACATTATTTCTCCTACTACCATCCCCCCGAAAAAAGCAGTGGCTTCCTATTGGTAGGAAAGGTGAATATAAATCACAAATAATAAATCTAAATAAATAAGATCAGAGCTCCTTTCCAAAGAAAGCAAATGCCCACTTTTGATGGTATAGTAACAGAGCCTAATTCAATTTTGTAAACAAACAATATTTCAACGTTTTCAAAATATTAGCTAAAAGATACAAAGCTCACCCATTCTTATTGTCTGTTCATTTTAGCCAACGCTGCAGGAAGTAATTCCCCATTGGTCAATGATTTAGGTCTTTTGGGGGTGGGCAGTAATCCACTGAGATTGGAAGGCTGAAACTTACTCTTTCCTAGTTTGAATAAATATTAACCGAGAGAGAGAGAGAGAGAGAGAGAGAGAGAGAGAGAGAGAGAGAGAGAGAGAGAGAGAGAGAGAGAGAGAGAGAGAGAGAGACTCACTGCCTCCTAATGAAGGCAGCGGTTCTGGAGAACGTATGGATTCCTCTTCAGCTTTTTAGGTGAACAAACACTAGTTCAACAAAGAAACAGCAGAGAGTATGCAGGACAGCAAAACTTGAAGGCTACACTCTCCATCCACTGGAGAGCAGGCTTTTCCCCCAGATAGATTGTTCTACGGTACCAGAGTCCAAAAGGGTCGTGTTGTTTTCAATTGCAATGACTCTGCTGAATGCAGGTCAGAGGCTTGGTGCAGCGAGTCTCTGGAATCCAGGTGATTCAGTGAGGAAAGCTGCATGGTTTCCTGTCAGCACACTGCTTTGACAGGATGGAGAAGATGTCTGCCTTGCACACAGAAAAGCTTATTTCATCCAAAGAGACTATATTCAGGACAGGAATAGAATATTAAGTAGTAGATTTTAGTTTTAGGCTGTCTGCTTGCAATATTGCAGTGAAAGAGATCTACACAGAGATCTGCCATAGGAATAAGGAATAAGGGCCTGGTCATTTATGACAAATGATAGAGGAAGTCTTCAGTTTATGACCATCACTGGGACCAGAATTTCTGTTGCTAAGCAAGGCAGCTGCTAAGTGGGTTTTTACAATCTTTTTTTGCTACAGTTGTTAAATGAATCACTGCAGTTGTTTAGTGAATTAATTGGTCATTAAACGAATCCGGTTTTGCCCGTTGATTTGGCATGTTGAAACTAGCTGGGAAGATTACAAATAGAGATGATTCTGAGACACTGCAACCATCATAAATACATGCCAGTTTCCAAGAGCCCAGATTTTGATTCACACGACTGTGAGGACACATTGACAGTCGTAAGCCCAAGAACTGGTCCTAACTCCCTTTTTTCAGTGCCATTGTAAATTTGAATGGTCCCTAAACCAATGAGGACTACCTATATTGTAATATGGAGCAAGATGAACCTCTGTCCCAAGGAAGGAAAAAACACTTGTCACTTCTTAGGGGGGCTCCTCTCTCTTTTGGAAAAATAATGGACTTTAAGTGGGCATCAGAGCAACACTTCTTAGCAGGAACAAAAGCATTAGTTTAGTCGTGAAGGCACCAGGCTAGAAACTAGAAAACTATGAATTCAAGTCCTGCTTTAGGCAAGAAAGCCAGCTGGATGACTTTGGGCCAGTCATTCTCACAGCCCAACCCACCTCACAGGGTTGTTGTTAGGGGGAAAATAAGAGAAGGAGAGTGTATTTGATATAATCACTACCCTGAGTTGTTTATAAAAATAATAAAGTCAAGATTTAAATAAACGAATGAATAAGTAAATCGCTTTGAATCACTGAATTGTGTACATAAATGTTAAATACAATAATTTATTTGTGATGTTGAGAAGCAGAAATCCATATGGATTTGAGTTACTTATCACCCAAGTTTTTAAAATTATATTCTATTATGCTTTTGAAGATTCATTTCTATGATACCATTTCTACTTTGGAGTAAAGATATAGGCTTCCTCATTTGTATAAAATATTCTGGTAATTTCTTTTCCTTCATTTGTGGCAGGTTTGGCAAAGTAAATTAAGACTTAAATAAAATTTATCAGATCTTGCCATGGTTGTCTTTCCCTTTTCAAATCTCTCTCTCTTTTTTTTTTTTTGCCCTTTCAGGCAAAAAAGGGAGCACCCAGATTCTAGAGTCCATGTTGACTGACATTGTCTCATTTCCCCTGCTTTTCCTATTAGTATCCATAATTTTTAATCTCAATGGGAAAAGAAGTAAGGCTATCCACTTAGGCAGGTACTTACCTTCAAGATGTTCTGTTTGAATTTCTTTACTACTCCTTGCTTTCTTTTTGTTTCGAAGTCTGATAGAACGATAATATATGGAATTTCTTCGAATAGGAATGTAACGTGTTTTTGATTCTTTCTCGGTCTTACTGTCAGATGCCTCAGAATCATCATCAGAGATCACGTCCAGGCTTGATATTGCCTGTGGAGGACTATCCTTCTGGATACCATTGGCTGATCTCCCACGGTGATGTCCTTGTACCTCTTCCAGTTTTTCTTTCTCCATAGCAACAATTTTTATTCTTTAATAACAAGGAAGCAAACGAGGAAGTTTTGTACATTCCATCAGATCTCTTAGCTTGAGAATTTAAAAAAAGAGAATACAATATATTTTTATATAAAGAATAAATTGTTGCTTGATAACAATTTAGAAATTGATATTCTTCTTAATTCTATACCCCTTTAAGATCATTAAACAGTTTGACACATTAATTGAAAGAAGGCTCATTCATAATACTTTCAAAACATTAATCTGGATATGATTCACAACTATCTTGATCCGACAATCTGCACTACTATGAACTGCATTTACATGGAAAAGTTATGTATTAACACTGCAATTTAGCTCGGACTTCAATAGAATTTATTTTTTTAAAATGGAAAACACTACGAATAATATTTTAAAATATTCAAACACAAGGTCCACGAGGAAACACATTTCTGATCTAGGATTATCTTTAACACTAAGCTAAAGAGAAGCTGGAAATAGATAAAAAAAATTAGGTAACCAGATTAAAATCTTAAACCAAAATTTTGTCTCCCAGAGTTGCTCTCTTATGCCATGTGCCTCTCTTCCTTCAGCAAAGTTAGGTGATATACAATATACTGGTACAATAAGTCAGCCTAAGCAATAGGGAAGTCTGTTTTGACTAGGGTTACCAGAAGTCCAGCAAAAGAGCGCATATCCTCCTTTTTATCCTTATGTCCTCTCTCCAATAGGCATAGTCTTAAAATCAAATATTGTCCAGGCTTTGGGTATCTCTTCATGAGCAGCTTTTCTTCACAACAGCACTTCTGTAATAAGGGCTAAGGCAAGTTAACAAGCTCCCTTTTGTGAACTTAATTAGATGATTTCTACCCTTCCTTTCCCAGCCTGTTCTGCTACCTGAAATTGACTAAACCTTAATCAGTTACTGTCTAAAGACTTTTGTCTCCTAACCCTCCAGCACATTCCTGCCATTAAAAAACCAGTCTTTCGGATGTTGGAAATATAATCTCATGTGCATATAGATCTAAGTACTTTTGGAGTAGTTTTGTACTGTAGTTTTTATCACAGATGCCAAGAAAGTTAAACAATGTGTCTTCGTCCCCCATCTCAGTTTGTCTTCAGATACCTGGTAACCCTACCTTTTTCTAGTTAACCAAAATCATTAGTAGCAATAATTGTAAAATCCCAATATCAAGGATTAAAGCCTTTACTTCCAGATGCAGTTAATATCTTTACAATATGCATTAACCATTAATGCCTTATTTATTAATTTTTTTGCCGTCCATCTCACAAGGTTATGCGTTAATATTAATACTTTCAGATGTTACATCAAATACTAATTGAATTAATTATAGTTAATTAATTGAGAATATGGTTTCAGATTGCAAATATATGGAGATGCTATTCCCTCCCCCCCATCCTCTCAGAACTCATAAGGTCCTTCCCGCTGCTATAGTGGAACTGCTTCTGGAAGCAGTGAGCTAAACACAATTTATCAAAGCACATCCTATGCCAAACCATAGTTAGCACAAACCGTAACTTCCAAACTCACTTCAAATTAAGGTTAATTTTGCTGCCTGATCACAAACCAAGGAGATTTTTATTATTTCATCTAATGTTTATAGGACTGTTACCATATTTATTAATACTTTGCAAATAAAAGTTTCATCTTTAGTGATACTTTGCCATATTTCCTCCCATTCTGGAGTCAAAAGAAATCATGCTGACCTAAATTGGGCTGACACTCCCCCACAATATACTTCCCTCAATGTATATCTCCCCTCAATGTATATATATCTCAATGTATATCTAGAATGAGACTATACTATGCCTGTCAGTCCTTAAGACAGATCAGACTAAGCAGTCAATGTTATATATATCTTGCAAATCTGAATGAACTTTCCTTCTCCCTCACTGAATCAGGGAGGTCTCCCTGAGCCTGTTTCGTTACCTTGGTAGCAGTAATTCCTCTTGTCTTTCAAGGCAATTCCCAAAAAACCTCAACAGAGATCACTCAGTTAAAATAAGATATTAAATGTTTAGAATAAATATAGAAAAAGAAGTCTAGATTATGCATCCCTTGCTTCAATGCTGAACATTTTCTTGAGAATGAATGCACAAAAAATATCAGTGGTATGATTTAACCATTAGTAAAACAAGGATGAAAACTTTTGAGTCTCTCTCTCTCTCTCTCTCTCTCTCTCTCTCTCTCTCTCTCTCTCTCTCTCTCTCTCTCTCTCTCTCTCTCTCTCTCAATTTCTTCAAATAAATAGTTAAAAGGCGGGGAGGGAGAGAGCCTCAAAATGCCAACTACCCCCAGCATTCAAAGACCTCTACAGTGTAGGCATTCCTCAACTTTCAATCATAATTTCTGTTGCAGCATCTCCACCTTCTTAAGTGAGTTTTGCCCCATTTTATGATCTTGCTTGCCACAGTTGTTAGGTGAATCACTGCAGTTGATAAGTTAGTTCAGAGGTAGTCAACCTTGGCTCTTTTATGACTCGTGGACTTCAACTCCCAGAATTCCTGAGCCAGCACCATTGTTAAATGAATCTTGTCTCCCCATTGGTCAGAAGGTTGCAAAAGGGGACCACCTGACCCCGGGACACTGCAAGAGTCATAAATATGGGTCAGTTGCCAAGCATCTGAATTTTGATTACAAGACCGTGGGGATGTTGCAACAGTCATATATGTGAAAAACGGTCACAAGTCACTTTTTTCAGTGCTGCTGTAACTTCAAATGGTCACTAAACAAGCTGTTGTAAGTTGAGGACTACCTGTATATTCAGCCTCAAGTGAATTATGCATGGTGGAAGGGAAGGTGAAGGAGAGAATTGGACTCTACTTGGTAGAACATTGATTGATTAGGTTTATATAGTTGCCCATCTCAAAAATGTGATTCTGGGTGGCAAATAAGTAAAATAACAATATGTGCTTAACTGTTTTTAATATTAAACAATTAAAGACAAATACACAAACAGTTAAAACACAAATGCAAATTTAAAAAACATGAAAAAAAACCAAACCAGTATCTTACATACAGTGTAACAATCCTATGGGATCCCCATTTCTCTGGAATTTTATGGATATTTCATTTATAAATAAATATTCTTTTATCCCAAGAGGAGTAGTTAGAAATATAATCTGGGTGGCCTTTTTCACTACTTATTGATAAGATTACTAAGGAATAAGTCAAGCTTGCCAACATTTTCAAAATCAGGCTCAGGCTCCTATTTATTTCATTATGATTTCCAGAGTAGCATAATATGCACTGTTTGTTTTGCTCTTCCCTCCCCCAAGATACACATTTGGTCCCTGAAACCCTAAAGAAATAATATTTGTACATTTGGTAATAAGATAGATATCAATTAGGAGCAACACTTCTATTCACACTGGCTCCACATGCCTCTCCATGAAAGTGGCTGTGTCAAAAAAGCTGCACTTTATGTGACTATTAACGATCCATGGTCTTTCCTGACTTGCACATAACCACAACACAAAGATGCCACAGAAACTACTTTTTTCTTGCATTCCATTGATCCCCAGCAAATACTTCAGGCAGTCCTAAGTCAAACATTGCTAGTCAGTTCTTACAATAATGTTTTCCCCTTAAATTAACAGCAGTTTTACCCTATATACAAGGTGATGTGCTTCACCAATCATTTCAGGCAGTACATTATGCTGGTATCCTTTATGCCACCTAAAGAACTAGTGAATAGGAAGAGCTCAGAATGTGACTTAATTCCAGGTAAGCCTATATTACAGCACAGAGATTTAAACAAGAAAACATCTATTCAAAGAATGTAGCAGATAGCCACAACTCCCACCTTCCTTTTTTTTCTAGCCAATGTAAAACTATATAAAATGTTTAGCTAAATTGTTCCTTGCAGTCCTATAAACACCTACTTAGATGTGAACCCACTTGAATTCAGGGAGGCTTTTGCTCAAGTAAGATGGCAGTAGAACTGCAATCTTCTTAAACTTGAATTAAAGAAAACAAATAGAATCAGATAACTTTTTCACAGCTTCTTAAAAAAATGATGTATCCTCAGTATCATGCTTTACCAAAAGTAGCTGGGCTTACTCATAAATTTCTTTATTATATTCCTAGCTCAAGCAAAGAACAAACTTCTGAGTTCTTGTATATAGCAATCCAAAATTTGAGGTGGGAGGCAAGTAGCTATGATTATTAAACTGTGGTTTAACTGTAATTTGACTTTTGACCTTAACTAGCAGCCCAACAAATAAAATGGATAACATGAGTATCAAGTGACCACATCCAAAAGAAGCCACTTAGAGGAGAAATAAAATAAAAAAACAAATAGAACCTGGTAGAAACAATATTAAGCAATTCAAATTAAGTTTACTGTTTTTGTTTTATTGAGAAGGGTTTTCCTAAAGCAAGGGTGTCAAACTGCCGGCCCATGGGCCGGACGCGTCACGACGAAACTGCGCCTACCCCATTGCCAGCAATGGAGAAAAAGCTCCGATACGTTGTGCAACGTCACGTGACATCGTGAGTTTGATATGTCTGTCCAAAAGGGTCAGACTTTGGCAGTTTCAGAAAATCCACAATACTCAATAGGATGCAAATATAGTCTCACAGCAAATTGCACAGGGAATGGGAAATTGGAGAGTGCATCAGTGTTATATTTTTCTAAAAGTTTTTTTGCCATTCTGACAGTTTGTGTCACTGACACATAAATTCTAAATGAATTCCCTGTAAAAATTATTTGATTTTGGAATAGCTAAGTTAGATGGACAGGAACAGCAGAGAGGGGCATTGTTAAGTACTTTACTTCAAAGTCTACTCAAGGGCTACATAACTGAAGAGGAGATTTTTACTGTTATTAAGTGGGGACTAGCTATAAACATTTTCAGATGTCCAAAGGTTAATAGAAAGTTTCTGTAAGCATGTGATCTGTTTCAAGGAATGAATGTTTGTCAAAAGAAATAAAAACAGCTATGTATAATCTTTTGCTTCTTCCCACTTTATTACATGGAAGTGTTAGGGGAAACTGAATGCAGAATTAGTTAAATTTATGGTTTGTGGTAAATGTTTAAAAATTGTGTGTAATAAAACAAGAAGAGATAGGACCAGGAATGAATGGGCACCAAATGAATTGGAGTGAATGTAAAAGCAATATGAAATAAGACATTGGGGTAGTTTGATCATACACTGAAAATGATTTACAAAACTGATATATGAAGGAAGGATTGAGAGAAGGGGGGAAATGACCACATGACTGGACTTAATTTTATAACTGTTTTTTTTAATATAGTGCTAAAGTGAGTCACTGCAGATTTTAAGCAAATCCAGCATATTCAATGGGCATTTTTTGCTTTTTCTCTGCCAGAAAATGGCAAAAAAGCATTGCAAATCTTGGTCATGCGACCACAGAATGCTGTAACTCATTGTAAATGCAAGTTGGTTTCCAAAGGCCTGAAATATGATCAATGGAGGGAGGATGGCAATAGTAACTTTGAGGAAGGTTCTCTTTCTCCTTTTTTTTTAAAGTCCATGATAACTTTGGTTAATCAACCAGTCATAAGTTGAGGGCTATCTGTAGACTATGCTCTAGAGCCACTCCTTATCTTTTATGTGCTGGGAGTATTGACTGCCAGCCAACAAGATTGCAAGCTGGATGCCTGCCACAGTTCAGTGACAAGCAAATTCAGATTGAACTTTAAGAATAAAATAATCCTTTTTACCAATATTTGACCAATATTTTAAAAGTTGGCATAGATCAAAGCCAAGAATCCAATAAAGTGAGATAGAATGCCCAGCACACCAACCCCCCTATTTATCTATTTAAAATATTTATATAATCTCCACCCCCATCCCCATGTTCTAACTAACTCTGGGTGGCTCACCAACATGGCAGCTGAGGCTTAAAACATTCTTAGGGAGTAGGGCTAAGAAATCAGCCATGCTGTATCTCTACCCAATACATAACTGGGGCAGCTTATTCTTCAACATTGGCTCTGCTGTAGGCTTGCTTCACCTGCTTTCTGCTATTAAATCTTCATCACATGCCTCTGTTTATGACTGAGTGGCTGAATTTTACACTTGGAGAGGCTGTCATGGGGGTAGGCAAGCACCCTGGGGGCTTGTAGGATTTTCCTCAATTACAGTAGAGTCATTAGTTGCACCATTACTTGAATCATTCACACCAAGACTGTTTTCCCTAGGTGCCCCTGCCTCATCAAATGACATGTCCAGCAGAGCCATGACATTATCTGCCCCTCAGAAATTATTATATTAAACTTACAGTTGCTAAGTCATTGAAAGTAAATATTGATTGGTGGTTCCCATGCAAGTAGTCCTTGATTTACAACCACAACTGAGACTAGAAATTCCATTGCTAAATAAGATGATTATTAAGCGAGTCAGACCTGATTTTGATGCAACTAGATATTACAGCCAAAATAGTTTGTTAGTTCATATTCTCATCCAGCAAGATGTTAAGCATCAGTATATTTTGGCTCCCATTCTATTTATAATCTATGTTGTCTCCATGGTGCTAGCGGTGAAGTAAATGGAGTTTCATCCTCCAAAACTAACTGCAAACCAATAGCCATGCATCTGTGTACTGATGCATTTGCTGCCTTCTCAACAACTCTTGTGGACTCTCTTACTGTTTAGGGGAAAAAAATCTAACTACTAATTGTACAAAAATGAGGGTCACAGTCTTCACTGAGAGATTTGTTAGGCATAAACATAAATGATTAATGCCTGGTAATAGTACAGTTAAATACAGTCTTTCAAATGCTTTAAGGTTATTTTTCAGGCATCAGCTCTGGAGGAAGCAAGCATGGTCTATCTCAAATTCTGCATATAGAAATTTGGTGGTTCAGTTATTGCAGGCCAAGATTAAACTGACTTGTTAAGTTGCTGCACTGTACATGTCTAGATATCCATACTTATTTATTATGACAACAAAATGATGGAATGTACATTGTAGTGCCACCTGCCTTTTTGTACTTGTGTTGCAATGTTACATGGATAAACATAAAGGATAGAGTCTGTATCATAGCATTGTAATACATTTGCTCCCTTGCTACTAACAGGTCCATTTGTGTAGGAGAGAGACTGGCAGAGGGGAGGAATCAAGCAAGGCATCAGTTTAGAATCTCTACATAAAAAGGACAAAGTCCAACCCCTCTTGAATGCTGCTGGCTCTTATCTAGTTTTACATAGGTGCATACTATTAGATTCTGAGCATAGGCTTGAGCCTGTAATTTTGAATAATTTCAGTAATTTCAGTAATTTTGAATCTTCACATGCGAACCTGGTTGTTTGTGCCTGACAATTAGTACATGTAGATTTCACACACATCTCCAAGGTAAATCTCCCCATGATTATGATTTGATTTTTCCTAGTGAGGTCCTTATTCTTGTCACAGACCTCATCCTATTGGGTTTGGCCCAATGTTCAAGCCCGTTAAGGTAATTTTGAATTATGATTTTTGTCCTCTAAGGTATTCCCTTAGCTTGCTGTCACTTGGAAATCTGGTAAACATTCCTACATTCCTTCCACTCCATAAATTCTTTATAAAGATGCTAAATAGCACAGGATGAAGGATTAAGCCCTGGGGAGTTCCTTCTCAATACTTTGCTCCAAGCTGCTGAAACACCATGCTTAAGCTACTTTTGGTTACAGATGTTTAATCAGTTGCAAATGTTCTGAACTGCAATGCTATTTAGCTTATACTTAGCCATCTTATCAATAAGGTTGTCCTATCATAATTTATCATAAATTTATTGAGCAAATTTTGATGCATCTTCAGCATTCCTTGGACTATTAAACTAATCACTCTGGCGTAAAAAGAGATAAGGAATTATTCTTGACTATCCTATGCTGGTTCTTATTAATAGCAGTGTTCTTTTTAAAAATGTTTATAGTAAATCAAAACAAAAAAAAATAGATAATCTATTTACAATAATTTTCATATACTTATTTATGAAATTGCATTTTACATCATTTTTTCTACTTCATACTTTTTTGTATTCATACTTGGATCAATTAATTACCTCTCATAATCTGGAAAAATGAAATGTTAATTTAGGAAGTATGAATTTAGTTGATAAGAATAAGAAGCAAAAAATTCCCCTCTTTTTCATGTCCATATCTTTTCTCAGTCCAATAGTTCAATAAATATAGCATTATTTTCTAAAAGAGACAGGCCACATGTATGTTTTCAAATTTAAAAAGCATTTGTCATTATTTTAATTGTATTCATCATTATCATCATTATTCCTCAAGCTACACCTGTGCATATTTTTTCTTCAGTTTATTCTGACAGGATTTCAGGAAGTGTCTACAAGAATTCAAAGTATGAATTGTTATGTTACCTATCACCCTATCCACACCCTGATGACAGAAAAAAAAAAACACAACTAGGTTTTCAGTTGCATAAAACATGTACTGGCAATTTCAGGTTCCTTCCTCTTACAATAAGGAACTAATTGCTCAGTGTTGTTAGCTTAAAACTGCCCATCTAATTTCTGTTTTTTTGTTCTTTCCAAATGCTCTACTAACATTCAAGGCTGCCATGTTCATACTTGGATTGGTGTATATACAGTTACCAATCTCATAGCAAATATCAATAAGCAATATCAAGTTCCTGCAGGTGGACACATGGGGCAAATATACTTAGAGGCACAGTGTACAGTAGGGCTGCCAGATGAGGGGTGTAGAACTTTAGGAAAACACTAGAAGGAAATAAAGCGATACAGAAAACTTGTTCAGTGATCTTGAGCAAGTGGCATTAACTCTTCAGAGGAGTTCTGAGATTAGCAATGTGATTGATTAAAAAGTCAATTAATGAATCAAACCAGAAATATATTTTGCATGGCTTTACTACTGAATCTGGTAACTTTGATATCATCTGATTTTGACCTATATGCCTTCCCTGTATTTCTAGAACCTGGCATACCACCAACTTTATGTACTGAGCTTAGTCCCCAAGCAATGGTTTGGGGCAGGGGTGGGGAAGTATGGCCCTTTTACGATCTGTGAATTTTAACTCCCAGAATTCCTGAACCAGTATGGGTCTGGGAGTTGAAGTTCACAGATCGTAAAAAGGTGATAGTTCCCCACCCCTGCTTGAGGGCATGGGTGCCCAGCCTTTTGGCTTGCCTGGGCTGCATTCAGTGAAGAAGAATTGTCTTGGATTGCATATAAAATAAAAAACTTCCTTAATTTTTAATTTTTATATAGTCTTGTGTGACTGCGTTACTACTTTACCAGGGCCACATGTGGCCCATGGGCCATGGGTTGGACATGCTTACTCTAGAGCAATGCAGACTCATGACATCATTATTGCATGATAGTGGCATTCAAAGAGATTCTAGGCGAATTCTACCCAATTTAAGTACCCACAAGACTTAACTTAGCCTTAACTCTCAAAATTCCTCAGTCAGCAACCCTATGTATAAACATTTGGGGATTTGATTTCTGCAACCAAGTTTGGGGAAGACTGATTTAGTGCAACTTAGTTCCTGTATGTATTTTGTTTTCTTTACAAGTTTTCCTCTCTCGAATGGCATATATTTTTAGGCCACCATTTTAAGTGAATCTGTTTACTTCTAAATTACTACAAATACCTGATTGGCAACAGGAAACAGATTTAGCAATATCAAAAAATGAAATTTGGTATATTATTCCACACTAGGTGAAGAACACTGTTTCAGGCTTTTTCCCCTGTCCAGTCAGCAGATGTCAGAACAACATGTCAGAATGTTTTGCTTAAGACTCAAGAGCGAGTTGCAGCAACCAGTGAAACGTGTTGGGACTTAGATGAAATAAAGTACTTTTTTTTTCTTTTCCATCTACTAAATTTAATTATATCCTCCCTACATCAAACAATTCCTTCTGTATTATCCAGTTATAGGTTAGAGATCTGCCAAAGCTTTATCTATTATATAAAGAAAATAAATATGTCAATAGCAGACTAACATTTTTTCTTAAAGTCAAAATGTATAGAGCCCAACTTAAGCATAAAAAAGTTCATATTTGAATTCTGTCTTGTTTTTAATTCCATTATTCTTTAACCCATTGGTAAAAGCAGCAAAAGCCTATTTATAGAAAACTGTACAGAAAACCTATGAGAAACATCTTTGTTTTTAGAAGGAAGGAAGGAAGGAAGGAAGGAAGGAAGGAAGGAAGGAAGGAAGGAAGGAAGGAGGGAGGGAGGGAAAGTCTTGATCCTTGGGAAACTGAGCTCCAGAGGGTGCATTTTTCAACAGGAAGTCCTTGGGGGAAAAGTCAGAAGTTTATTATTCACCTGAAATAATAGTAGTTCCTCAAGTGATCTTATAGCAGTCTGACTCATGCTACAAGAGTCAGCCTCTGTAACTAAGTTCTAAGCCATTTAAAATTTTAAAAGCAGTAATCAGAAATAACACTGAATGCTTTGCTCTCACTACTCTATGAAACTGAACACATTCACATGCCCAGGTAATGTAATAAAACTTTAATTGAACTATCAAAAGCCAGCTCACATGGAAACCTTTTAATACTGTATATACAAAAGCCCTCTTGTTTGGATAGTTCTCCTATAAGCATGGAGATCAGAACCTCAGTGATGTCACTAGTGCAACTTGGAGAGGGTAGGGCTGCTTGCTGTTCAAAATGTTGAGTGCAGGATTGCTAGGGATACTAGAAATTAGTTCAATCTTCTGTGCAGAAGAGAAATACATTACTACAATATCTCTGACAGATAGTCATCCAGCTTTTGTTTCAACACCTTCTGCCAAGGAGACTTCCCCATCCTTTGAAGCAGGTTGTTTTACTGTAACATCTGAAAGGATCTACTATTTTATGATGACCTGTAGCAGTGAATTAGGCTCACAAATATGAAGCATGGATGAAATTGGGCAGACAGAAAGAGATGTAGGAGAAAGTGGTGTGAGAGAAAGAGACAAAAATAGTGATAAACGAATCAGAAGATACTGCAAACATAAAGAAATATGTAAGACCATGAGCATCTGCAGAGGACATGGTAGGGGCAACTGATGACATGTGCATGATGACGTCATTATGCAGAGTGTGTGATTTAAGTATTTGCATCAGATGTGAAGCAATTGCATGATGTGCATGCTTTTGCATGATGTGCATGTTTCGTCATGTTGACATCATTACAATTTGTTACGAGTGTTGCTATGTAAGATGGAAAAAATATAGGTCAGAAACAGGAGAAAAAGATAGCTGGCAATGTTACCTGCTTGTTTAGATTTCTGCATGATAGCGTAATTGCGCCCCTTAAAAGCAAGTCTAAATATGTTCATTTTAAAAGTATTTTAGCAAACATGAAGACACAGAGTTGGCTGAGCTTCAAGAGAAAACAGATTATTTAAAACGCTGTATCTGAATTTCATTTATAATATATAATGTAATTAATAGGATATTTTTTTATATGGCCATCCATCCTCATTGCCACAACTTTGGTATGTTCACAACAATAATCCCCCTCTCAAAAAAAAAAGTAAAAGAAGAACCTTGTGCCTCAACCAAAGCTTTTCAATATATCAATATACAGTATATAATCCCTGAATTTAACTTCAGTGTTTCCCAATGCTTAGGGGAAAAGCTAGTTTTTTCCAGAGTTCCAGAAGGCTGAAAGTTTGAAGGGTCTCTGGACCAGAAGGAAGGATATTTCATGGGGCACTGACTGCTGCAGAAAATACACACTTGCTTGGTCTCATTAGAAAGCAACATTTGAGGGACCTGGAGCAGGCCTGCCCTATGCAACCTGGTGGAACAGCCAGACACCTTCAGGGATGATTCCACAAATAACCTGGGCCCATGCCATGCAGGGCTTTAAAGATGATAGCCAGCACCCTAAATTGCACCTGGAAAGAAACTAAGATTTGTGCAACAGCTATGGGGTGCCAGGGGGTGCCAACAATGCATGAGTTATGCATTATAATGTATGGAGGGTTTTCAAGGACAGCTCTATATAGTGAGTGTGGCAGTAGTCCAACTGGGAAGTGACCAAAGCATGAGTGGCCATAAGCTAGGCCTCCCAGTCCAGAATATTGTCAACTAATCTTGTGCAGATGGATACATCTGTTAACATTTCTGCTTTGGTTTCAAACAGAGTACCTTTAAAGTTGTGGATTTCTTTTGCATTACTTAGGATTATTTAACTATGTGAACATTAATGGGTGTGGACTGAAATTATTCATAGAGTTGTCAGAACAATAAGTTCTTGGTATGCCTTTATCCCAACCTGTTAACTCAGTAAAGCTTCAGTATTTACATATGTGTACATCCATACCTATCAAATTTAAAGTGAATAATATTTTAATAACAGGAATACATACTTAGTCAAAGTAAGATGCTGACTTACAGGACTGTTGAATTCAGGGTGGTTATTCCAAGTTCAATGAAAATATACAATTACACTATAAATTTAAGAGGTTTTGATTTTTGACCTTTTAACCATCACATTTGTATTTACCATTGCCTTACATGCAATTTCAAAAATTATTTTTCTTCCATGAATGCAGCCTTCTTCTCTCATACACTAAAAACGCTGCTTTTCTAACAAAGGATCAACTTTTATTTCTTTCACATACGTGCATGCATGTGTGTACACATGCACATGCAAACTGACTCTTTTAAAAAAAATCACAATTATCATTTTAATATATTCTTATAAATGATGTCAGAGCATGCCAGATGATTTAGGAACAGTGGGGTTTTTTTTGTTTCTGGGCAATCCAAAGATCCACAATGGGGAAAACTTTCTTTGGGGAGAGGGGGGTCTTTTTAAAAGACCTTCCAGGTCAGTACTTCTCAATCTCATCGACTTTAACATATGTGGACTCCAATTCTGCACAATTTAAAGTTGCCGAGATCGAGAAACACTATTCTAGATGGATAACTAGATTAATCAATAATCAATAACCATCACACAACCATTTCACCTTTTCTACTGTAACCAATATTCTATGGTAAGAGAAAAATTGAAAGAAACAGGGTAAGTATTGAAAAGACTTAAAAACTAGAATATGGGACTCTTTGAACTGGCTTCTTTTCCCTGACACAGTCTGAATTTCTAGACTTGTACTCTTCTTAGCTGTCTGAGATTCCATTCTCATTTCTCCACAATAGAGACAGAACATTTTCACTTACCTAGTGTTGCTGTTTAAGCTGCTTCCTCTTTCAGCCCAAATCTTCTACCAACAGCTTTTCACCTACAGTTGCAAATTCTGTCCACTCTTTAAAGTGATTTAAAGAGCTTACAGTGAAGTTCTGAGGCCTGGACTGGGAAAATCCTTTTGGAGAACAGCAATGACCTTCAGTCAGAGTACCTGTCATCAGACTATGTGTTTGGAACAAGGTTTTACCAAGACACTGTTTACTTTGTTTCCAGAGTCACAGCAAGCTTGATTTAAAGCAACAGGTTTCTTTTATTCATTTAAATGCAAACACAATGCCAAGCGTCATTTGTGCTGCTTAAGGGTTTAGTCATCAGGCTTTGTCAAGCCATTGAAATAATATCTGAGTGAGCACCTAAAGCCACTGTACTGACATGTGAAGACTGCAAAGTGACTGAATTAAAGAATAAAGGGATACTATTATTTATCTATCATATTTTGAAATAACTCACTTTCCTCACAAAGGGACTATATATGATGAAAGCAAAGAGGAGACATAGCTATTAAACGTAATGAAATTTGACTGCTTTTCAAATGCAAGTTGTTGTTGTTAATTGCGAAGTCGTGTCTGACCCATCGCGACCCCATGGACAACGTTCCTCCAGGTCTTCCTGTCCTCTACCATTTTCTGGAGTCCATTTAAGTTCACACCTACTGCTTCAGTGACTCCATCCAGCCATCTCATTCTCTGTCATCCCCTTCTTCTATTGCCCTCAATCTTTCCCAGCATTAGGCCCTTCTCCAGTGAGTCCTTCCTTCTCATTAGGTAGCCAAAGTATTTGAGTTTCAACTTCAGGATCTGGCCTTCTAAAGAGCAGTCGGGGTTGATCTCTTCTAGGACTGACCGGTTTGAACGCCTTGCAGTCCAAGGGACTCGCAGGAGTCTTCTCCAGCACCATAGTTCAAAGGCCTCAATTCTTTAGCGCTCAGCCTTTCTTATGGTCCAACTTTCACAGCCATACATTGCAACTGGGAAAACCATGGCCTGGACTATACGCACTTTTGTTGGCAGGGTGATGTCTCTGCTTTTTAGCAAATACAGGTAGACCTTGCTTAACAATTGCCTTGCATAGTGATCATTTGCAGTTATGAAGATAACTGACAAGATAGAAAAATGTGGGGTAGACAGAACCACCACCAGATGGATCTGTAGCTGGCTGACCGGCCGTACTCAGCGAGTGGTCCTCAATGGAACTGCATCTATATGGAGGGAAGTGTGTAGTGGGGTGCCCCAGGGCTCTGTTCTGGGCCAGTACTCTTCAACATCTTCATCAACGATTTGGATGAAGGGATAGATGGGGAACTCATCAAATTTGCAGATGACACCAAGCTGGCAGGAATAGCCAACACTCCAGAAGACAGGCTTCAGGTACAGAAGGATCTGGACAGACTTGAACACTGGGCACTAACTAACAAAATGAAATTCAATGGTGAAAAAAGCAAGGGTCTACATTTAGGCAAGAAAAACCAAATGCACAAGTACAGCATAGGTGGCACCATGCTCAATAGTAGTAACTGTGAGAGGGACCTCGGAGTCCTAGTAGACAATCACCTAAATATGAGCCAGCAGTGTGCTGCAGCTGCCAAAAAGGCCAACACAGTGCTAGGCTG
This sequence comes from Crotalus tigris, assembly GCF_016545835.1. NCBI lineage: Eukaryota > Metazoa > Chordata > Lepidosauria > Squamata > Viperidae > Crotalus > Crotalus tigris. The sequence goes on from NW_024096796.1 coordinate 592,632, forward strand.
CATTAACAGAGGATAGAATCAAGATCACGTGAAGTATTAATACCACTCTTCAATGCCTTGGTAAGGCCACACTTGGAATACTGCATCCAGTTTTGGTCACCACGATGTAAAAAAGATGTTGAGACTCTAGAAAGAGTACAGAGAAGAGCAACAAAGATGATTATGGGACTGGAGGCTAAAACATATAAGTAACGGTTGCGAGAATTGGGTATGTCTAGTTTAACGAAGAGAAGGACAAGGGGGGACATGATAGCAGTATTCCAATATCTCAGGGGCTGCCATAAAGAAGAGGGAATAAAGCTATTTTCCAAAGCACCTGAAGGCAGGACAAGAAGCAACGGGTGGAAACTAATCAAGGAGAGAAGCAACCTAGAACTAAGGAGAAACTTCCTGACAGTGAGAACAATTAATCAGTGAAACAGCCTGCCTCCAGAAGCAGTAAATGCTTCAACACTGGAAGTTTTTAAGAAGAGACTGGACAGCCATTTGTCCGAAATGGTGTAGGGTTTCCTGCCCGAGCAGGGGGTTGGACTAGATGACCTCCAAGGTCCCTTCCAACTTTACTACTATTACTACTTTACTAAAAAATAACTTTGCAACCAGTCCTTGCATTTCAGGTCTGTAAAACAAAGGAAAGCTGAAAAGGTCATAAGCACAATCATGGTTTCATTTAGCAAATGCTTTGCTTAATGATAAGTTGCAGATCCCAACCATGATCGCTAAACAAGAACTATCTATACAGCTTTACTGCTATTTCCTACTGTTGATATTTATTTTGTAAATGTTGGGACTGACAGAAAATAAGAACTTCCAGTTCACATTTGTAAGAATTACATAAGGAAGGGGCCAGATGAGCCGTTGTTCTAAAATCAAGAAGTTAACTAAATATATTTATCAGCTGGGCAAGGATGAATGGAACTGACAAATTCACTCAAAATCATAAGATGTAGAATGTTTTAAAAGAGCGGCTGGATTGCTGGGGCGCCTTTTCCAATGTGTTGACAATATATCTACTACAATGACATGTCAAAGCAAAAACTAGGTGTATGGTCGATTCAGAAAAAATATATATACTTTATCAAATATGAAAGCAAATACTTTTGAAAGAAAAACTAATCATAGGAATTTACACTAACGTAGCCGGTGTTATAAATCAAAATACCTTTTTAAAGTTTTGGCCCATTATCGGTCTATTTCAAGAATTACTTACCAATACATTATATTCATAACCCACTCATCAGGTTTTTTTTTTTTTTTAAATGGGAACTACTGATGCCTCTTTCATAACAAATGACACTACAAGTGGAATACAATTTTTCCAAATGAGTGCTCCATTGTTCGATATGCTGTCATTACGTTCTTGTTCAGATTATTTCTGAATCCTTTTATTAGTGCACCCACACATCTAATTTGCATTTTATAACTAAAAGAGAATCACTGCAACCACCTTAATTTAATATCAGCAAAGTAACAAATAAAAATCACTGGATGTTGAAGAGCTTGATTTTGACCTCACTTGTTGGACTGTATATCATTCCATCTCCAAATGACTCATTCTTAGTTTATCTCAATAAAGCAAAGTACGGAATCAATTCTATAGCAGAAATCTTTTCATTAGCTTAAAAAGAATTCCTAGTTAATTATAGCATTTGGCAATTTGCTTTTTTACTGAAAGGATAACAGGTCGGAAAAAAAGAGATTAACATATGTTGTCCATAATCCTCAAAGGGAAATCACCAAATTCCTATGAACTGTTGCGGCTTATTATTTTTTGTCTATAAGGGATGACATGCAGCATATGTCATTAATGGAGTCTTTGATGCATGCAGTTCTGTTGAAGGGTCTCTACTCACATGTGCCTACAGATAGTCGTCAGCTTATGACCACAATTGAACCTAAAATTTCCATTGCTAAGCAAGACAGTTGTTAAGTGAATTTTGCCCCATTTTATGACTTCTCTTGCCACAGTTGTTAAATGAATCGCTGAAGTTAAGTAAGTAACATGGTTGTTGTGACTGCTTGTCAGAAGGTTGCCAAAGGTGATCACATGACCCCAGACACTGCAATCATCATAAATACCTGCCAGTTGCCAAGTGTCCAAATTTTGATCATGTGACTACAGGGATGCTGTAACAGTCATAAGTGTACAGGTAATCCTTGGCTTATGACCACAATTGAGCCCAAAATTTCTGTTGCTAAAGGAGGCTGTTGTTAAGTGAGCTTTGCCCCATTGTATTATCTTTCTTGCCACAGTTGTTAAGTGAATCTGGCTTCCCCATTGATTTTGCTTGTCAGAAGGTCGCAAAAGATGATTACATGACCCTGAGAAACTGCAACCGTCATAAATACAAGCCAATTGCCAAGTGGCTGAATTTTGATCACATGACCATAGGGGTGTTGCAATGGTTGTAAGTGTGAGAATCGCTCATAAGTCACTTTTTTCAATGCCACTGTAACTTGTAATTCTAGGACTACTTATATAAAATGGTCATAAGTCATTTTTTCAGTGCCATTGTGATTTTGAACAGTAACTAAATGAATGATTGTATATGAATCCACAAGTACAAGTATAAATCATCCATAGCCACCATGGTCATAAATGGGGATTTCCATCTAAATCCCAGCGTAAAAATCTGTATAAGCTGCATTAACACAAATAGGAATGCTATTATATACCTTCATTTTTGCAGACTAAATGGAAAAAAATCATTACATTGGTATCCAAATCCTATATTATCTCTGATGGGATGTTCACACATTTTCTCAGGATTCCTTATCTTTTATTATCTTCTACATCTAGACCTCATTTAACAACCACAATTGGGACCAGCAGCTTGGTCATTAAGTGAAATTGTCATTGAGTGAAACCATGGCTGTGTTTATTTTGGTTTTTCTTTTGTTTTATAGACCTACAAAGATTGTAAATACAAGGATTTGTCACAAAGTTACTTTTTCATTACTGTCACAACTACAAATGGATCCTAAATGAGGCAGCTGAAAAACAAGGACTACCCGTATTACTTTCTATGTGATGTTAGAATATTATTATTACTATCATTATTAATATTAGGGACCACTCATTGTTAATGACATAAGTTTGTATACTACAATAAGGGTATAATTTAAACTATTTCAGTAAAAAAAGTAATGAAATTGTTTAGAGCAGTGGTTCTCAACCTGTGGGTCGGGACCCCATTTGGGGTCGAACGACCATTTCACGGGGGTCGCCAAACCACGCTGTCCGCCATTTTTTTCCCTTTTCCCTAGCTGTCCTACTCCCTCTTATTGGTGGCCACACCCACTTGGGGGTCACCACAACATGGGGAACTGTATTATGGGGTCACGGCATTAGAAAGGTTGAGAACCACTGGTTTAGAGATAGGTAAAGATGAGCACAATCAATTAAAGCAAGTGTTATACAAAGATACAAGACAATACTTTAAAAAAAGATAATTGGAATAGTTAATATTTAACAATAGTTTTCATTGTCTTATTCAAATATCCATCACAGATGCATTTTAGAGCTCTTAATCTCAGTATGATTTAAAAGTCTCAGTATGGTTTACAATGCCTGACCTGTTTTCAGAGCTACTTAATCCCAATGGAATTTTTCCTTGTGCATAAAAAAAATAAAGATGAAGCATTTAACTCAGATTTGTTCAGATTAGCTGTCAAAAAAAATGCATCAGCCAATTGTACAAAAGATCAAGAGTATGACAATATATCTGCTTCAAAAGAAATGAGATAACATGTGGCTATTTTCCACCTTTTCAGTCAGTTACATAAGATATGAGTTCACATAATCAGTGTGAGTAATGTGCTTAATTTGTCAATATCTTTTACCTCCATCAGAATATGGGCTTATGTCAGGAAGAGCTTTGGTCCAGAGCTTTGTGTATGTTGACCAAAGCACCTTTAAATTTTGTGTCCAAGTTGTATCTTATAGGTAGAAATGATACCCTGGCAAAATAGAGCCTTTTGAATGATAAAATGGCCTCAATGTCCTATAGTTATTGCTCAATTTTCTTTGCAGCCATGCTGATATAGTGAAATATAACAAAGTTCATCAATGCTTTTAAAATACTTTTAAAACTTCTGTCTTATCTCAGGTACTCATGTCAGTACTTTAATCCGAGTGGAAGAGATTTCTCATGTGTTGAATCTAGGCCGATTTGCTCATGCATCAGAATAATGGGGAAAGAAGGATGAGAAGAACATTTCTCAGCAAGAAACCTTCCAAGGCATTTTGAAGTGGCAGCAGATATAAAGCTTCTTCTAATTTTGAGGTGAAAACAGACATAGTGCATTCTAATATTGATTACTTTGGCTTGAACTCAAAGAGAAATCATTTTGTTATTTTGTTAATAAAGATGGCTGTTTCATTTCTTCTATGGTTTTCTTCTCTGCAGTAGAAGCTTTGATGTTCCTCTGATGTAAAGTGAAAAGTCTATTTCAGCAGTGATTTTCAGAATATCAACACTCATTTTAACATTTCTGCCATGACAATATTAAGTTTGTTCTAGTTCATAGTTCTGACATTCCATGTACCAAAAGTACATTCCATGTACTTTGCATCATTTTTTAACATTTTGCCTTTGATCAACAATTAGACATCATCACAGTTTTTAATCCAGCCACTGCACAAGAAAAAATGTAATTCATACTTTTGCTTTTCTTCAGTAGTTCATTAATGTAGATAACTTCTAACTTGAGAAGTATACCTTCTAATATTATATTGACATTGTTTCAGTTGTGTGTTGCCATTTCCATCAATATCAACAGATCATAGAAAAAAATCAGACTAAATATGATATTGGAGAAATTGACTTATAATAAATAAAATACCAATAAACCACAACTAGTTTCCCATTCCCTCAACCCATTGTCATCTCCTACAGCTATACTGCAAATGTTAAAAGTTTAGAATTACTTTATCATTAATAAACTAAGCTAGGTGAGATTGCTAGATTAATTTTGGTTGTTTTCTATATATGAGCAAAGACCAGAATGCCCTCTGGTGGTCAACACGTTATTGCCAAGACCTGTCCATACCTTAAATGCACAAGGGCTGTTTAAACACTGGCAAAGTCTTCCCTTACAGAATAATGTTGAATTTAATTTCTATGAATTGTATGTTAAAATATATAGATAGTCTTCCACTTACCACAGTTTATTTAAAGTAACAACGGCACCGATCATGTGATCAAAATTCAGATGCTAGGCAACTGACCCATATTTATGACAGTTGCAGTGTCCCCATGTAATCACCTTTTAAGAACTTCTGACAAGCAAAGTCAATGGAAAAGCCAGATTCACTTAACAACATTATTACTAACTTAACTTCAGCGATTCGCTTAACAACTATGGCAGGAGAAAGCTAGAATTAAATTGAAAATGCTACAAGAAGCAAAAGAAAGTGGAGGATTTGGACTCCCGGACTGGAGTACCAAGCAACTATTTTAACATGGCTTAAAGAATGGATAATGCTTAGAGACAAAAGACTATTGTACCTAGAGGGGCATGACCTACAAATTGGTTGGCATGCCTTTCTGTGGTATGGGAAGAATAAAATACATAGATACTTTCAAAACTATTTTATAAGGAATGCACGTCTTTCAGAATGGGAAAAAATAAAAGAAAAAAATTATAGATGGCTTTCAACAATGGAAGCTTTTGCTTATCCAAATTTAATTAACTATGATAAAGTTGTGACTTATAAAGATATTTTGGACAATGAAGGAAAATTGAAAGACAGACAAGATTTACAAGAACAAGTTATTGATCTAGCATGGTGGCCATATGATTTACAAGAACAAGTTATTGATCTAGCATGGTGGCCAAATCTGCAAATTCAAACGAGATATGAAAAAAATGTTAAAACAATGGGATTTTATAAAGAACAGACAGAATTTGATCAGATACTGTTAAAGATTTCTGTTAAACTTAAAGATGGAGGAAGAACAAGTAAAAGAAATAATGATAACATGGGCAAAGAACTTTGGATATAATATAGAATTAGAAGACTGGCAAATGTTATGGGAAAGAAATATTAAATTAACTAAAGCAATGGCATATAAAGAAAACTTATATAAAATGTTTTACAGATGGCATATGATACCAGAGAGATTAGAAAAAATGTTTAAAAATACTTCAAACAACTGTTGGAAATGCAAACAAAGACCAGGTACTTATTATCATATCTGGTGGACATGCCCTAAAGCAAAAAGATTTTGGGTTACAATAAATTTATGGTTGGAGAAAATGACTAAAAAACAAATGGACTTTAAGCCTGAATTATTTTTGTTAGGAATAATAGGAGCAAATTGTGAGAAAGATTGCAAATATGTAATACTACATGTACTAACAGCAGCAAGAATTGTATTTGCCCAGCATTGGAAAAATGAACATTTATCAGCTGAAGAAGTACTAATTAAGAAAATTTTAGAGTGTGCACAAATGGATAGATTGACTTTAAAGATAAAATAGAAAGAAGACTCAGTGTATTTTAGAACATGGGATAATTTCTGTCAGTTGCTAGAAAAACGAGTTAGAGAGAAAGGAATGTGATATGTAACTTTAAATATATATTAGTAAGAAAAAGGCTATTGAACAATTAATTAACATATTGTTTATGATAATTAACTATTATCTATTATTGTTTGTTAAACACATGAACCCAGACATTATGCTGTTTGCTAAATATTGAGAATGTTATTTGGAAAAACCCCATCCCCAATCCAAAATCTAACGCTAACCCAAACCCATATCCCAACCCCAACCCTGACCCCATTTTATTCCTAATCCTATAAAAACTAATAAAATCTATACCAAAAAAAACCAACAACTATGGCAGGAGAAGTCATAAAATAGGACAAAATTCACTTAACTGTTTTACTTAACAAAGATTAACAAAGATTCACTTAACAACTGGGTTACTAACTTAACAATTGTGATGATTCACTTAACAACTGTGGCAAGAAGGACCATAAAATGAGGCAAAATTCACTTAACTGTCTTGCTTAGCAACAGAAATTTTGGGGCTCAATTGTGGTCGTACATTGAGGACTATCTGTATATTAATTTTTGGGAGTAACTTGTTCTTAGACAGCCAGTTTGGTATAGTAGCTAAAAGCACTGAGCTAAAAATGAGGATAATTTTGTTTCTGCCTTAGACACAAAGCCAGATGGGTGACTTTGGGCTAGTCCAGGGGTAGGCAACCTTGGCTCTTTTATGACTCGCGGACTTTAACTCCCACAGCTGGCTCAGGAATTCTAGGAGTTGAAGTCCACGAGTCATAAAAGAGCCAAGGTTGCCTACCCCTGGGCTAGTCGCTCTCTTTAAGCTCTAGGAAGACGACCAAGACAAACCACTTCTGAAAAAAGTCACCCAAAAACCTGAATGAATTTGTCAGTGAAGTCACCAGGAGTCAAGACTGACTCAAAGGCACCACACAGACACATACAAATTCAAAAGGAAAAAAAAAAAAACCTCACAAGCCTGATCCTTAGTTCCTACATAGATTTATCAGATCTAGGCTGCAAAAATCTAAACGAGCACAAAAAGGCAGGAAATAAATACAGAAACTTCCCATTCATATTTAAGAGATATAGGTAGTCCTCGACTTACAACAGTTTGTTTAGTGACCATTCAAAGTTACACCAGCACTGAAAAAAAGTGACTGATGACCATTTTTCACACTTATGACTGTTGCAGCATCCCCAGGGTCACATGATCAAAATTCAGACACTTGGCAACTAACTCACATTTACGACCATTGCCATGTCCCAGGGTCATGTGATCCCCTTTTGCGACCTTCTGGCAAGCGAAGTCCATGAGGGAAGCCAGATTCACTTAACGACCGTGTTATTAACCTAGTGATTCATTTGACAAATGTGGCAAGAAAAGTTGTAAAATGGGGCAAAACTCAGTTAACAAATTTCTCACTTAGCAACATAAATTTTGAGCTCAATTGTGGTCGTAAGTCGAGAATTACCTATACTGTGTATAGATTTCTGCAGCTCAGATCTGGTAGGTTTATTATAAACATAAAGTCAAGAGAATTTTTATTATGTTAGCATACTAACAGTCACTCACATAGAAAGTTATGTATATTATACAAACCTAAATCAGATGTGGGATTGAGATATTTTAATAAATTAAATTAATATTTATAGCAAATGAATGTTCTAGTCCATATTTTTTATATTTGGCAACTTCAAACTGTGTGCAGTTCAATTCCCAGAATTTCTCAGCCAGCATGTTATGTTAAATTATAAACTAGGAATGCATATTTAAATTCATAACTGCAAAATTAGGAAGAGTAATTATAATTTAAACAGAATTGCATCTGATCAGGTTGCAGATTGGCCAGAGCAGGAAGCTATTAAGCCAATTTCAGCTTCTTACTTCAATATACATGAGGAAAGGGTTTATTTTTTAAACTGAGATTAATTAACCAACATTAAAAAATCAGTTGGCAATTATACGTATTATACGCATATAAACTTTTCACATTGCCTTTTAAGAAAAAAAAGGTCAATTGCTCCATGTTTGCCTACTATATAACTAGGCCTGCTATATCTGTAAAAATATGGTGACTACTTGTTAGCAGCAAAATATTACAGTTTTCGATATCTCTTCAATAATATCTGCCAAATATCTGAATTTTTGAAAGCCAGATATAGTAGGTCTAGAAAAAGGCACAGGAACCCTGTTTTCTTCTTGGGACATTATGACATTGTTAGGTTTGGTTAAATTTGATATTGCTTTTATAGTTCTATACTCTATAGGTATCCCTGAACTGAATCTGATATAAATATCTTTCTTCTCTGCTGTGAAATGCATTAGGCCTGCAAGGTGCATGGTATCTAGGGTTAGCAAAAGTAGGACATGACTTTCTTTTTCTCCTCATGTCCTCTCTCCAGCAGGTGCAGCCTTAACATTAAATATTGTCAGTATTTCTGAGTTCCTAAGCAGTTTTTTTTTCCAGCCCAGCAGTTTCTTAATAATTGCTAATGCAAATTAATAAGTTTTGCCGTGGTGGCTAGAATGCAGTATTGCAAGCTAATTCTACTGGCTGCCAGCAGTTTAATTCTCACAGGCTCAAGGTTGACACAGCCTTCCATCCTTTTGAGATTGGTAAAATGAGGACTCAGATTTTGGGGGGCAATATGCTGACTCTGTAAACCACTTAGAGAGGACTGTAAAGCACTGTGAAGCAATACATAAGTCTAAGTGCTATTGCTATTGCTGTTGCTATTGCTATTACTATTGCTCTGCCACCTTAATTAAGTTTATAGTGCTTTCTGAAACTGACAAGACCTTAATCAATTATATGTTAAAAGCTTTTGTCCCCCAACACTTTAGCCATTCCTGTTCACTGAAAAACTAGTCTTTCTGATATTGGAAAAATTAATTTAATACACAGACTCCTTCCTTCCTTCCTTCCTTCCTTCCTTCCTTCCTTCCTTCCTTCCTTCCTTCCTATAAACAGTTATATTATCCTCCTCTCACCTTTCCCAATTATCCTCATTTCCTATTCTCTATGTCCTCCTTTGCCTGTTCAGATATTTGGTAACCCTAATTTTATCTGAATATTACTTGGTACATATTTCTTTTTTGTTCCGGTTTGGTACTAGAATTTGACTTGGATTGATTAGTCATGAAATGTGACACTGATTGACTGGTGTTATATAGCAATTTTATGAAACAGAAATGAACTATTTACAAGATTGTTTTTAAGCAGAGCTAGCCATGTGACACTTGTATCTGCATCTATTTTCATGCTTTAACTTTTCTTACTGTTTCTTATTTGTTATAAGTTGCAGTCTTATGTAAATTTTGCAGAATTATTGTACTCAACTTAAGTGTCTTCTTTGCTCTAAAACCAAACATGTCTAAAACAAGTTAGTTATAGAAGCAAAATTTTATTTGTTGCTATCTGAATGTATTGTATATAGGAGTCTCTATGCAGGAGTGAATGTCCTGAGTTGGGGGATTCACAACCCACAGTGAGGATTATGAAACAGACACACCCAGGTATGAGCTATGGACCCAGGAATATCAGTTACAGGTGTGTCTGACATGAGCATAATAATCAAAAGGCAAATGGTATGAAATGAAACTGTCAGGAAAATTAACTTTATTTATATGATGAATTGGTAGCAAACAGAAAAAAAAACTGTCTAGCAAAATATGAATATAGCTTAAACTTTATTAATCATTGACCAGATTTTTTTTACTGTAAATCTTTATACTACCTTTGATGTAAGAATATGTCTGATATTTCAGATATTTGGTTGCAGCAGTCAAAATCTAAATCCCTGTGCTTGGAGAAATTCAGTATTAAATTATTTAAAAGCAACAGAGGGATAGAATCAAGATTACATGAAGTATTAATACCACTTTACAATGTCTTGGTAAGTTCACACTTGGAATACTGCATCCAGTTTTGGTCACCACAATGTAAAAAAAGATGTTGAGACTCTAGAAAGAGTACAGAGCAACAAAGATGATTAGGGGACTGGAGGCTAAAACATATAAGGAACGGTTGCTGGAATTGGGCTTGTCTAGTTTAATGAAAAGAAGGATGGGAGTGGGGGCATGATAGGAGTGTTCCAATATCTCAGGGGCTGCCACAAAGAAGAGGGAGTCAATCTATTTTCCAAGGCGCCTGAAGGCAGGACAAGAAGCAACGGATGGAAACTAATCAAGGAGTGAAGCAACCTAGAACTAAGGAGAAATTTTCTGACAGTTAGAACAATTAACCAGTGGAACAACCTGCCTCCAGAAGTTGTGAATGCTCCAACACTGGAAGTTTTAAAGAAGAGACTGGACAGCCATTTGTCCGAAATGGTATAGCATTTCCTACCTGAGCAGGGGGTTGGACTAGAAGACCTCTAAGGTCCCTTCCAACTTATTATTATTATTATTATTATTAGGCAACATTACTGTGGCATGTATCTTAATAACCACAACATAATTCTCTATGCCAGTCTGCTTCCCATTTTTTCAGCAAAAATTATTTAAGCCCTTAACATACTGTAAATATCCCTAATCAGTTTGAATATATTCAATTGCATATTTCAAAAATAGCAGCCCTAATTTTGTATAGCAGCCCTAATTTTCTGTACATCAATTAGTCTATTCTTATCTTCCATTCTCTGCTATCAAGTGATTGCTCCAGTCAGCTTAATAACTTCCTTGCAACTGTAGTTTCCTAAGAATAGAGGAAGAAACACAGTAAGAGATAGGATAATAATGAACACTGAAATATTAACAATTTGATATAAAATTAAATCTGAAGCAAAAAAAATATCCCAAGAATTCCTGTCTTTTTCACCAATTATTGCTTTGGGAAGAATACATTATCATGATTATATTAAAATCCTGGATTTTTCCATTTTTTTTCCTAATTTATTTGTTACAGGAAATCAAAATATTGGTCTATCTGACTTTAGTTATTATTGTTTTCTGTAGTTTGCTTTGTATTTTCTAAACTTGAATCATAGTCAAAAACAATAAAAGTGGGAGAATGATTATTACTGAGATGATTAGGTATATCTATAAAATGTGCATAAAAGGTGGAATTCATGAGATGCTAAGAGAACAGGCATTGTTGGGAGAAATGAATCAAATCATTTTTAAATAAAAAAATTTAGGACAAGAAGCAATGGATGGAAACTAATCAAGGAGGGAAGCAACCTAGAGCTAAGAAGATTTTTTCTGACAGTTAGAACAATTAATCAGTGGAACAACTTGCCTCCAACACTGGAAGTTTTTAAGACGAGATTGGACAACCATTTGTCTGAAATGGAATAGGGTTTCCTGCCTGAGCAGGGGGTTGGACTAGAAGACCTCCAAGGTCCCTTCCAACTCTGTTATTCTGTTACTTTATTCTAAAACCAATCTATTTGAAACTCTTTGAACTGCGAACAGAAACTGAAGCTCTTAAAATAGTGCTCTTCCTGCATTTTCAATGTACAAGTTTATACTCTTCATGTGAAGTTGTCCATGCAAAGTGATAGGTCAGAGGACCACCCTCAATTTCTATGGCATCAACAAGAATGCATATAGGCAAGCAAATTGGGGGAAGATGCAGAATAAAAAACAAAATTCAGATACTATAGGATCATGGTTAAATTATAAGAAAAATAGCACAATATTTTAAGAGCAGTTGTGTGGTCTTCATTCAGATATATAAGTGGCTTCTTATATAGCCCAGATGGTGTCATTTACAAAAAGAAGCTTAATAGCTTAATAGCTTTGAGTTGAATAAGGGCAATTAATATTTTATTTATTTAAGAAATTTATATGGCCACCCATCTCACACAGTAGGAATAAATGGGAATAAAATTGAATTACTATGTCTAGCTATAGAGAGCATTTATACACCATGCAAAGCAGGTTTCTTTTAACAATGGTTTGTTAAGAATCAAAAAACTATAGCGTTACGAACTATACTACAATAAGTCATGGTTTACAAACCAGAATGCTTGTGTTCATGTATCACACTGAATGACAGAGTGACTTTGATGTGTAAACATTGTTACTAGATTTTTTTATATATATATCCCACTTGTCCTTCATATAATGATTGTACTAATAGTAATATTTTCTTTTCAGATTAACATTTTCACTTGCTTACTTCAACCAAGAAACTGCCAGCAGTTTGGGCCATCAGATTTGCCTCTTTTTGTAGGACTCAACTTAGGAACCACTGCAAAAAATAGCTACAATTAAATTATTATTAGAAGTCTCAGGAAGAAAGTATCTGATGTTAGATGTTTGTTTGTTTGTTTTTATTTGAGTATAGTTTTGCATTATCTTCTAAAGTAAGGGCATCAGTTCTTAGAAAATTGGTAGGTTTGGCAACACATGGTTTCTTAAGAAATCTGTCCTAATTTACATAATTACATCTATTTCTCTTGAAATGCAACTTCTCAGCATTACAGCAGAAAAAGTCCATACATGTTAAGGCAGGGATCTTCAAACTTGGCCTTTTTATGACTTGTGGACTTCAACTCCCAGAACTGAAGTCATAAAAGGGCAAAGTTTGAAGACCCCTGTGTTAAGGAAATAAGTTGAAGTCTACCTTGTTTGCTAGTACCCCACTGAACATATGCTAGTTAATATAACCTCATATCCATTCTACAATGGGCCAATGGAGAGTTGTTTAATTATAGGAAGTGTTTGAAATATTACATGTATTTTACTGATTGCATGATAATATAAACACCTGCCACAAGCCATCTATAACGCAAGATGTTATTCGAGAATAAGAACATTAATATGAAAATGAGATGGAATAGAATCATTTAGTATAAGTGGCTATGTAAAGCCTCATGAAAGTGTCACAATATCATATGCTGAAATCATATTTGCCAGCTTAGCCAGCAGCAATGCTGCTTTTAGGACAGCATAAAGCTCAACAAAATTCCAACTCAAAAGGCTGAACAAATAAGCCATTTATATCTTTGACATTAGTTTGCAAAATTCCTTTATGTGATTATGGACATGACTACCCTACGGTAGAAGATTGTAAATCTTAAACAATATACCTGTTTGTTTCAGAGCTCTACTATTTAGCTCTTTATATATTCTCACTCCATGGAAGCCTTATGGAACTTTGTCTCACTGGCCTATGTTGCTACCTTATGCAGCTTTATAGTACTGAATCTATAGCAACAGCAATCTCAAGACTTCTTCAGGTGACATATCTTTTCTTATTCTCAAAATACAGAATAATAATAAGGTTCCTTATTGTTGTGCCTGAACAAATGTTATAGAACGTACAGTTCCTTGAACATATAGTGGTGATGCAAAATCCAGTCATTCAATGTTTTTAAAATTAGTTTTACTCCATGCCTTGTAACCCCTGCTTGAAACACTTGGGACAGTGTCTTTAGTACAGTTGCTATCCGCTGCAGACAGGAAACCACAGATTTTACAGTTATGCAAATATTATTGACCTGTCAGCTTTTTTACCAAATATAGCACAAGCTTTTCCCCCCACTGTACATTCTGGAACTCATTTGTAAAGAATATCACCCAAATCTTGTTCTTAGATTGTAGCACTGAAGGTCTCAGAACAAATGCAAGAGAATTAATAAGGTTCAGCCTTTGATCTTAGCCTTTAGATAAACATCAGCCACAGTTCATGTTACCAACTCAATCTCTGCTTGAACCTATTCCAAAATCTATGATGCACCTGATCGCTCCAAAAAATTAAAAAGCCTTCATTTGGATTTTTCATAGTATTTAACTCACTGTGAGAAATGCATTCTTTACTTAAGCTAGGAAACATACAGTAAGTGGTTGGTTGCCGTTTCCATCTTTACTTTGAGCCATCTTAACCAAATTGTACTGATAAAAGGGATCCGTTAAATATACCAAATTTTGCATAATTTGGAAGAAGATGGGGAAACCACCAGTTGTGGCTTCTGGGAATCTTAATTTTTTTTTTATCAAGAATGGCGTGTGTTATACATCTCTGCCTTTCTTCCTTCTTTTTCTTATGTTCCATCTGTTTCTGTTTGTATGTATTCATTGGATAGCATGGGGCTGCTCTGCTCTCAGTCATATGACCAGGAAGGAAAAATGAGGGGAGGCTTAGAATGGAGCAGTCACAACATTGGAGCCTCTCCCAGGGGAGGCATTGGAGGAATGTTTCAGCCCCCAAGCACCCTTTGCCTTGGGTAGATCCTGACTTGACCCAGCCAAGTATTAATTCAACCTTTTGTCTGCCAATTTCTCCATCCATACCGAATTTAGTTCTATTCTGTTCAGTTTTCAGAAAATTATTCTGCAGACAGTCTGAGTCCCAACACCCCTTTATAGTTTCTTTCCAACATTCCACTGGATTGGAAAGAATAATAATTTTGCTGGAGGGCACATTTCCAACCCTATGGCAACAGGAGGGAAATATCTTTCTAACTTTCATCATCAGACAATGTTCCAAAAATAATCTATAGTAGTTATCTTGGCACCTAAATAATCTGCTAAATCCCTTTGAGGTCCTTTGTAAAACAAAGGGATACTGCAATGAACAACCAACTGGAAAGATTAACTGGAGGAGAAACACTGGAGCAAGAGCTTTGGTCCACCTGCTATTCTTCACATGTCAGCAAAATCAGAGGCAATGGCAGATATAGAGCCCAACCTGCCTTGTGAAATGCTGAGGACAACACCATGGCTTCCTCTAGATTAGAGAGAAAAGGTTTTACAGGAAATTTTAGACCATACATTTGGAGATGTGGAGATATGAATACTACCAAAAACCCAGTATAAAAAAATCACATGCCTTTTTAATATCATTTTATCCTATCTTTCTACTCCATTTGAACTCTCAAGGCAGCTAACAATACGTAAATGAGAAGTACAAAACAAGCCTTATGGCAAGTTCAGCAGCATAAGGAAAAATCTGTACAAAAATCAGTTACTAATCAAAATTCTAGCTTTAAAGGACATGCATGTTTGCTGCAGTTATAGAGGCAAAGGGAGTAGGAAACAGCACAATTATTAAAGGAAGAGATTCATGGATACGAACACCAGAGAAAGTGTTTCAGTCTAAATGACTCATATCAGAGATTACATTCATTCTGTCACAAATACTAGGACACTTATTTTCTCTTGCTGACATGTCCCACAAATGCAGGGTCAGCGTTTTTTTTTTCCAGATTATCCAAGTATTGATCCATTATTTGGAATAATCTAAAGTTAGCACAGAAGCCAGAATGTCCTAAGTAGATATTCAGAGATGGTCTGTTCTTTATCAGCAGGTTAAACTCTTCCAGCACAATCAAGAATCACTAGCCACAATTAGCTCCTATTGATATCCCTGGAGACTTATTCATTTTTCTCTCCGCTCGCTGTATGAAAACTCACACAGTAAGTCAGATATAATAGATGAGGAGCAAGGAAAACAGAAGCAGAGTAAACGAAGAAATTAGACTGTCATGTTTTATAATGACAATTTAATTTAGGGGCAATGTTCTAAGAATAAGCTAATCCTTTCAAATTTCTGCAAAGTTGAAAGAAAGAACTAAGATGGAATCCCAACTACTTGGTGAAGGCAGTACTGTATAGTTGCATTGAGAGAGTGAATGGGGAGGTGTGTGTGGTTGGCCCATTTCATTTAGCTTAATTTGTATGAGGAAGTTCTCTGCTCTGTTTCCTTTCTCTCTCTCTGTGTCTCTCTCCACCATTAAACAGGAAGCTGAGTGAGTAGCAAGCAGCTGCTGAGCTCTGTGAACAGACAACTTTGAGATCTTTTCTTAACTGCTATCTGAGTAGTTAATGTTTCTTCAAGTTTTATTTTATATTTTGGGTTTTTTCTTTTTTAAATCCAAGGCATGGATCAGTGCTGGTATCACGGAAGCATCACTCGTTCAAAAGCCGAGGACTTACTTTCTAAAGTGGGCAAGGATGGAAGTTTTCTCGTCCGGGCCAGTGAGTCTGTCTCTTCAGCTTACGCCCTCTGTTTGCTGTGAGTACGGCTGTTGCTTTTGCCTCAGTTCACCTGCTCTTTTACTGATTTAATTCACAGAGAATTGGAAGAAGGGTCTTGTCCCTGTATGATGGGTGATGACATTTGAAGAAGTGTAGAAGAAGCATTAAAAGTACTTGGCCAATTATAGAATAAATTATCTGAAAAAATGGTAACATATTTACCAGAATTGTGGTAAAATAAATTTCATAATAAATAAACATAGGCATTGGACAAAAGGTAATTTTTAGAACATTTATGGAGCTAGCCATAAGATCTCATCTTCTTGTTATTTTCATTTTAGCAAACTGAGGTCAGACTAATCACTAGATTTAGCACCCAGGAACCAAATTTTCTTAGGAACTGAGGTATGATTGATGTAATTATAGATACTGTGTATGCAAAGACTTGATAAAGGATGTTGACCTGATTTACCTTACTTAGATTAATGAGATATTGCTTTTTGGGGGGGGTATGCTGGCGGAGTGTATACCTGGGAATATATGGAAAACATCTGAAGAAAATTGTTCTTTTCAATCCAGACTGCTTAATTATATAGAAAGTCAGTTAATGTAAATGTTGTAATTCAGCAGTGGAAGGATAGGCAAATTATATCCTTCAAAATTTCCTGGATACAGAAGTTCAGCAAAATCTAAGGGGCACAAGTGCCTTCTTCTTGTAAATTGTGCAACTTTTGTTCTGCATGTGAAGAACTAGGAATAATCAAAAAACAGTTCTAGTTCTAAATTGTTCATACACAGAGACCCTCTCATACAAGTTATTGAAAACAAATTATGCAGAAAATTTGCATTTTTGCCAGGAATGTTTCCTTTTCCACTGCACTCTATAGCAGAAATTCAATAATAGATCATTGAATTATGTTGTGGATCCTTAGTACTGTAGCCCTTAAAAATACTTATTTTTTCAATGAGCAGCTGATTAATTCCAAATAAAATCTCCGAATTATGAGTGAGGCAAATTCATATTTTCACTGGAGTTGGTGATGGTCCTATTATGATGGTTGGTTCAAATGTTATAGTAAATGAAACAAAATGTTTAAACATTATGTTTTATCAAAACTAAAACATCCACTCATACATATATATATACATTATAGCTTATTATGATCAAATAATCTTTGATTTTGCCTGATGAATAAGAAAAAGTTTGTAAAGAGGGTATAAGAAATCAAAAGGACAATTAATCTTAGTATTTATTGTAGGACTGCTGGAGAATATAGTCTGATTACTAAAGAAATACTAGTATTGTTTGCTAAGTTCTTTTCTCTGTGTTTTGACATATATTATATCTCTACTTGATGCTGTTAACTAACTCCTCTAAAAACGGTTGTCTGGTGCCTAGATTATGGTGTTCCTAGTGCTTGGCCACAATGTGATTTGTTCTGACATTTTAATTTGATAAATAAAGTTTATAATTTAAAGATGTTATCAGCAGATTAATTGATACTTGGCATACCAGGTTGAATTCCTGAGTGGACAAAGAGTAGAGGTAATACTTAAGTAAACAAATTAGGGTGTCTACAGAGTATGGTCAATGTATAAAAAAATATCCATAGCTTCAATTGCATAGTCATGGCTACTATTTTGATTTTTTTGACCACACCTGTAGTTAATGCTTCATTAAATAATATTCTGAAATCCATTTCTAATCTCCGTAAAATTACCTCCAGGTAATAGTTCTAGACTGTTAGAAGAATACACAATAGCTTTAAGTCATTTTTAGAACAAGGAATTTCTGAGCTGGTATTGAGCTGAATTGGTAGCATTCTGAGCGAGGGAATCTAATTTAAAAATATAAGATAATTCAATATTTAGTTCCTTGGTTTGGGCAAGTGTTGATCTGCTCAAGGTGTTTCACTTCTTGCCATAAGTTTCTTTCATGCAAAAAAAATGAAACACTGAAACTGTCCTTGAATGGAGAGTGGGAAATTTTCAATAATATCTTAAGCAGATCCATACCTTTTACAGCAGGATTATAGTTATCCATTGAAACAATTTTCCCCAATCAAGTTATTTTTAAAATGCCCTAAATGAATATAAATCCAATTTCTAGTACTAAATATACACTTTAGTAAATTACCTGGTGTCATTCTTATTTGATTGATACACTGCTTTTCTACTCTGGTGAATATTCTTGATTGTCTCATTAAATAAAAAAGGTTTAAACCTCATTTAAATTAACAATAAAATAGGTATTAAATAATTTAATATTTAAAACCTGGGGAAATCTTTATTTGATATTATATTACTGTGATCTTGAAATTTTAGTTCTTCCAGCTCTTTTTAAAAAATGTTTATTTTCATTGCTTTTAAAATGATAACAAAATTGATTTTAAAATAAAAAAGAAAAGAACAAAACATAATGATAATAATAAATATATATTCATTATCAAAGAAAAAATCCATAGAAAGTATTTTTAAAAAGTGAAAAATGCAACAAAGAATCTGTTTAGTTGATCAGCTGTCAAATTCCATGTACTAGATATGTAGTTCAAGATAATATTATACTCTGAACATTTTAGCTTTTATCACACAATCATGTTTATATAATGCACTACTTACTCCCCAAATTAAGTAAGCATGGGGCATTGTAAAAAAAACTGCATTTTAAAGAAGTATTATCCTTATTACATCTCCAATAAAATGCTGGTTTTCACATTTCTTTTCTATACTAATGTAATTGAATCCAATAAATTCTAATATTTTGTTATGTAAGTCTGAGATCCATTCACTATCTTGCTATAGAATGCTGCTGTCAAACTCGATTGCATCACGTGACATTTCATGATGTATTGCAACATTTTTTGCCTTTGCAGAGCCAGGGTGGGCATGGCCTGTGTGTGATGCATCCGGCCCATGGTCTGCCAATTTGACATACCTGTTACAGAAGACACTTTCCCATTGTCTAGACCAGGGCTTTTCAACCAGTGGTACATGTACCATCTATGGTATTTTGCCTCATGACAGGTGATACATGAGCAACTGTCCTAGAGAAGTGTAGCGGGGGAGGGGAATGAGCCGAAGCGACCCAAGCCTGAGGGAGTTTTACCCCCTTATCTTGAGTCTGTCTATGGTTTTTAGAAAGTTTTATTTGAAGGTAAACAGGCTTAAATTAAGGCTAAAGCTTTTTGCAATTGCTGAAACCTTTCAGTCTTGGATTGCAACATTGTGACACGTGACACGCCTGAGGCAGCTTAAAGAAAAAAAAACCCAGGAGTTTATGTGTTTCTTTATTTTGTGAGCCTTTCTGGCTTTGCACTTTATTCCCGTGTTTTTAAGGGTACAGAGAAGGAATTGGGGGCTGCATTCTTACTACACTCAGAAGGGAGAGAGGAAGAAGGGCTGACCAACTAGCTCAGGTGTCTACAAACTTAGCAACTTTAGGACCTGTGGACTTCAACTCCCAGAATTCCTCAATCAGCCATAATGGCTGAGGAATTCTGGGAGTTGAAGTCCATAAGTCTTAAAAGTGCCTAGTATGAAGACCCCTGAGCTAACTGGTAGTGGTGCATATTAATAAACATGGATACATTCATCATACATTTGTCAGTGCAAAGGGAAAGTAATTCAGCAAAGGAAAAGCCACTGAAGAAATTAAAACTGGTACTTTTTTCTTTTTTTTCTACAGTTTGTAATATTTTATTAGATTATAGAATAAAATACAAAAATACAAAAGCAAATAGTAGGACACATTGGGAGGAAAAGGGGGGGGGAAGTGAGGGGGAGAAGGGAAAAAGAATAGACTTCCTCTGTTGCAGTGTTGCAGTAGAAGGAAGCATAAACATTGAACCTCAACTTTTTACTTTTCCATAATATTATAAACTAGCCATTTCTATAACAACAAATGAATTTAATCAGTAAAACCCAAAATCCCCCCTTTTTCTAGTTATCAAATTTTTGACACCTTGCTAAGCACTGGTGATACTCAAAAATTGTCATGTCCTAAAAGCGGTACAATCTGTGAAAAGGTTGAAAAGCCCCGGTCTAGACAATATAGGAAACCTAATTCTTTATTCCACTCTTTTCTTAGCACTTGCATATCAAATTGAGTTACTGATAACAAATATCTAATAATGATTTTTAAGTTTAAAGGAATTAACAAATTGTTCTATTATCTCAGATGTCTCAGAAACTGAAAATGCTGCTAGTCCAAATAATGTTAGCAAATATTGTAGCTGTAAATATTTCAATATCTGATGTGTACTTTGGACCACCTGATAGATAATGAATTTTTAACACAATGTAATAGTTAGTCCAAAGTAAGTTTCCCCATTTCCGTCCAATTTTTCCATATCACCATCTTTGATCCAATTTTTAAAGTTGGGTATCCCCCATAAAATCAATTTACCATGGGAAAAAGGTATTAGACTTTAAAAAAAACTAAACTAAAAGTTATAGATTATATATATTTGTATCATCTAAATTTTTGATGGTCTTTTTTTTAATTGAAACCATATAAAGTCTAAATAATGTCCTAAATTCAGTTTTAAACACAGCAGGAAATGCCTCCTCAGCTTTACTAGAGGCTGAAAGGAACATTTTATCTACATTTCAGTTCCACTTTTTCAAGGTATTTATGGATCCCATCAGCATTCTTAATACTCTGTTCTCAGAGAGCTTCACAGATGAAAAATGACAAAAGCTATACATCCCATTATCATATATAAAAAATATTTGCTCATTATCTTCTTTATTTAATGGCAAATATTTAAAAGGTATCCTCTTATAAAATGATTAAACGTTTCCATCAATTTATCTTGATTTATAACAAGGAAATCTTTTGTATTTTAATATTTTATTTAGTATTCTTTCCTTTGTTTGGTGGAATATATAATAGTGTACTGTTGTGAAATTTTATCATGAAGAAAGAGCTCCGTTACTTAAAAATATACAGAGCAGATTCCTATGCCTTTTATTAAAGAAGCACATTATCTGGTCAAATATTAAAATCCAAGGCTATAAATGTTTACTTAAACTAATGAAATCATTCAAAGTATGATTGTATTTGGGGATAATTTTGTACTTTATTTGAGCTGCATATGCTACATTTTCTGAAATTTCTACTCCATTGTTTTTATTGTAGTAATTTTTATCATTAGTGCTAGTGGCTAAAAAATATAGAATATAGACTAACAGAGTTGGAAGGGACCTTGTAGGTCATTTAGTCCAACCCCCTGCTCAGACAGGATTCCCTATATCATTTCTGACAAGTGGCTATCCAATCTCTTCTTGAAAGCTTTCAGTGATGAAGCACCCACAACTTCTGAAGGCAAGCTGTTCCATTGGTTGATTGTTCTCACTTTCAGAAAATTTCTCCTTATTTCTAGGTTGAATCTCTCCTTGATCAATTTCCATCCATTATTCCTTGTCTGCCCTTCAGGTCATAGCCTGTGAAGATATGAGCCAAAAAGCTGAAAAGCAAAGTTTGTGTATGTGATTATGAAACATATATGATAGCCTTACAATTAAAAGGCATTGTGCAAGCATCTTTCCTCTTCTTGCTTAAGAGGCTTTTTAGGCAGTGAGAAGCAATTTTGTGAATGAGACATGATTATGATATGATACAACTCTCATGTGGAATACTATTTGATTAAACAAAAAGTCCATCTCAAACCAATGGTACAAACTTCTGTTTTGCAAACTGTGCAGTTGGCATTTGGGAGATGAGTCTTTTTCCCTATTTCTAGGCATTCCTGCTCAACCACTTCAGAACCTAACACATCACTCAAACTCAGGGCTCTGAGAAGAACCAAAACCCAAACTCTGAACTTAATCCTTTAATCTTGTTACAATGCCTGGGTTTTTGGTTTGGTTCTCCTCAGAGCCCTGAGTTTGGGTGATGTGTTAGGGTCCGATACATACATACATACATACATACTCCTGAGTAGATTTGTTCTTCTGGACAGCAGTAGCTAATCCCTGCCTCTTTCTGTCTTTCTGTCACTGGACAGATCCATAACTTTCTCCACTGAACAGCAGAGAAGCTGCAGGCTTCAGCCTATTCCGGTTGCTGCAGTGCTGCCTGCAAAACTATCAGTTTATGTCTACCCAACAAGCCTAAATTTGGTGAGAATTAGGTCTTCTGGTTAGTGCTACACAAAATCTTAAGACTGTATGGCAGTCTTACAGAAGATGGAAGCAAGTCTGTTTTTTATTATAAATTCTCTGGCTCTTCATATAATAATTATAATTATTATGACAAATAAATTATAACTAATAAATAAATAATTGTATTTTAACTTTTTTATGGAAAGTTGGACCTTTCCTCTTCAATAAAAACACCACACTATAAAATCCTGCCTCTAAAAAGAAGGCTTGCAAGTAAACCAACTTCTCTCACCAATTCTAAGTGCTTGGCAGAAAAATTTCACTTTCTGGACAGAGCTCCACCTTTTTTTCCTCCTAATGAAGATGGTACAGGTCACAATTAGCAATAGGATTAAAACTTCCACTGGCATGAAGCAGAAACCATTTTCCATGCCCCTAATTGCATTGTGGAAAAGACTGTTTCTGTCAATTTCCCAGTTGGAAAAAGAAGGGGGAAATGTCTAATCCCCCAGTACTGGAAACTCTATGGTCCTGCCCTCCCAGTTTTAGAATTTGTTTAATCCTAATCTTGCTGCAAATTACAGTACACTAGTATCAGATTCAGAGCTGCATAACTCTCTTGTGGCCAAAGTCTACACTT
Source organism: Crotalus tigris (assembly GCF_016545835.1). Lineage (NCBI taxonomy): Eukaryota > Metazoa > Chordata > Lepidosauria > Squamata > Viperidae > Crotalus > Crotalus tigris. Next base: position 615,827 of record NW_024096796.1, read on the forward strand.
TGGAGGAGGAATCTGCACATGTAGTATTTATTTCAGTCTTGCCTCATTTCAATAAAGTGGCTCTCCTATCCCTCCACTCTTTCTGATACAGAAACAAACTGTTGATCTGAAGTTAGCAGAAGTTGCCTCCAAAGATTCTGCAGATTTTTTTTTAAGTGGCTATAAAAGTATAGTTGGGCCTGGAACAAAAGGATATTTCTTAGAGTGATATTATTGAACATCTTTTTTAAAATTAAATTTGAATTTCAGTAACAACTCTGATGAAAAACAAAGTTTTCTCTCCTTTTGTTGTTTCAGAAGAGCCTTCTAGACTGCCTTGTGTGACTACCTTCCCTCGTTCAGAGTTTTATGAAAGAGACTACATTATTTCTTATTTCTATCTCTCTGTCATTTCCCAATTTTTATTTTTCCCCTCTGAGAAATTTACTTTGAAATTGCAACTTTTCCTAAAATTGTGACTTGAAATATTTTTCGTGAAGCCAGGCCAATCAGTAAATTTGTACCAGCATTTTTTTTAAAGTTATGAATGTGCTGGAATTATATTAAAATTTAATGAAATTTGTACAAGGCAATGCTGCTCTCTGCTAATTCCATTCTTCTGAAATAGGAGGCTTCCTAATTTTTCTACTTAAACATCGTTTCTATTAAACATCTTAACTATACTGATATAAGGCACAAGGTCCTATAAGGGTCTTAGCCACACTATGAATATTGCTGTCAGGATACAGTGCAAACACAAATCTTTTTCTACTGTAGCAAGGTTATTCCACTCACAAATGAAAAGCATTATTTAAGATAAAGAACAGCTAACTCAGATTTATATGTAAAAATAAAGAGGAATAGAGTATAAAATAAATGCAATGGAAAAGTAGTATCATTCACATATTAGGAAAATTTTAAAAGTGTTCTGGACGATATTGTTAAGGATATATTCTATGACATATCGATCAGAAAAACAAACCTAAATCAATTCATGAGGGTTTTTTTTTTGTAGATAGTGATAAGTGGAAATCATTGGCATAATAGGTCTCAAAGAAACAAGCGAAAGCAGCTTTTTGTGAGAAATTCCATAGTATTATTACCTTTGAAGGCATACATTTGCATTTAATAATCATGGTAACCACTGGTGGAAATGCAGTCAATGAATCTTCAGCAACTTAAACTAAAAATGCAGATTGCACATCTGGCAATTTGAAACCCAATATATGTCATTTTTGCCATTTCTTCAGTGCACCTTTAGCATTTATTCAGTGCACAATTTGTTTCAGCAACTGAAGCATCAGCACACCAACTGGAGAGAGTTCCTAATTGGAGAAAAGTGTGAATCCAATCCAGCCAGAGGAAGCCAAGCCATTTGTGTCAAGAGCCCTCTTCCATTCCATTTGGAAGGGAAGGATTTGAGTGCATGTGCAATAATTATGCACATTGATATACAGATGACTGATTCTGTGATTCAGGATGCTTATGTAAAACAACCAGCAGCTACTTTCTCTTCCTTTATAGCTGAGTGAAAAATAGCTTTGTCAGCTGATATTCAGGTGCAGCCCTTTCATTGTAATGATTTTCCAAGTACCCCTTGACTTTAATTTGACAACTGTTCTTAAAAAGATTGGAAATTATTTCATGGTCAAAAATGAAAAAGCAGCATGCAGACAACAAGAGATGCTTTGTTTATTACTTTGTGTGTACTTTCTGATACTAAAAAAATTTTATTTTAATTTTTTTTAAAAAAATCAAGCTTGAAATTCATTAAAGCTTTGGGAATTTCTGTTCTTTAAAAACAATGTTCTTGGGGACAAAATATTAACATGAATCTTCAGATTTATTTTTACAAATATGTGAGGAAAAATGGAAATAGATATCAAGACTGAAATCTTTTCAGATCAAAATCCTACAATACTGTACTGAAATACTCTAGCTATTCTTACATCATGGAAAAAAAGGTTGACAAGACTTTTTTTTTTAACAAAAGAGGGGTTTTTAAAGGACAAAAGCCTTTAGCAGTAGATTGCTATTAGCAAGATAGAATTAAAAGTATAGTATCTGAGAACTGACAGAAACCTTTTCATAGGGAAAACTAGAGTGGATGCATACCTTATAAACAATTCTGGGGACTGTTCAGAATATTGGATGGTTTCCCAAGATGATTTTTTTTCTGAACTATTTTAATGTTTTCTCTTCATGCATTCCAGGTATCAAAACTGCGTGTATACTTACAGGATTCTACCAAATAAAGAAAATAAACTAGTGATCCAGGTAAGCCCAAGTTGACTGCTAAATATGGAAATCTCTTTTCTTGTGTCTGCTCTCTTATAGGAAGCCAGGAAAGAAACATAACTTTCTTTCAGCACTATAAAGGCTTGTATGCAACACAGTCACCTGTTCCATATCACTTACAAGCACTGGTTCTGACACTGGAAGTCTGCTTAGAGCAGCACAAGGATCAGTCTCTTCCTTCTCCAAGCTAATTAGACTCTGCCTCCTTCTCTGGACTCTTGATTGGATGACTGAAAGCATCCTGAGGTTCTGTTTTGAATGTAGACCACATAGAAAGGTGCAGTATCTTAGCTATCCTCTCAGTTAACTTTCAGTCAAGGTCTAAGAAAGGATGATGTTATCTCCTTTCCTTTATATTTTTCCAGCTCAGAACAGAGCCTATTTTTCCAGCTAGTGCTAAGGTATGTGTTGTTGCGTCACACACAATCTCAGAGGGTGGGTGGGCTCCAGATATTTTTAAAAGGGTAAATAGTTTGTCCAAGTAGTTGCTCATTACCTTTAAGAACAGTTGATGCCCAACTGTTTATCCCACCTAGCCCTCAACTATTTTTGAAGAGGGGGGCATTGGTTGTACTGTAGAGTAGTCTGCACAATCCATTGTTGTTGTCAGACCGATGAAAGCTGTGTCACATTGTTGTGATGGAAGCTCCACTTTTTTCATATCTACACAAAGTCCACAATGCATAAACAGAAAGGGTGGCATTTCTGTTGTATTAGTGTGATGCTACTTTTATCTCCCTTCTCCGTCCCATAGATGCTGCTGTTTGGCAGTTATCTGGTGAACAATTTTATTAAAATCTTCCAATATTTTCATAATCAGAGTAAGCAAAGCAGGTTTCTAAAACATTTGTCTCAGGTGTCATTAATGGTCCCAGATGTCATTCACAACTGTCACTGTGTTTCCATCAATCTGCAGCAGCATTTTTTTTCTAATATTATAACATCTGGCTTAGTTGTACATCTTATAGCACCCTTTCTATCCTGTTCTTGATACTCTATTTATCTTTTCTTCCCCCCCCCCCAACTGTATTTCCATAAGACAATTAAAACAGTTACATGTTTATCTCAATCCAGTGATATCCCACTAAAAAGGGTTATAAAGTAGCAACATTTGCTTTGCATTATTTTCTTCACATTTTCTTTTGCTCTCAGGCAAGAGGAAGACATGTGGAGCAAAAAATAGGTTAGGGTTTTTTTCCTTGCCTGAGACTGTTTTTCAGTTTGCACCTAATAGGTGAGCAACTCTGCAGCATTATACAATGGCTTGGAGCAGATACCTACTGTAAGTCCTAAATGCAAATGATAGCACACAAGTGACTTTTCATATTCACCCTGCTTAATTCACAGAAACACACTAAGATATAATGCTATATAGGATTAGAAAGTTACCGCATGGTATTCATCTTTATATACCCACCAAGCAGAAATGCATTTGGAAAAAAATAGCAAAAATACCAAAACAGTGTTTTGATAATACTAAAAATTCTTACAGAGATGGACTTGTGATGTCAATAGCTTTAAATATATAGAAAATCTTTGCAGCTGATCTGTCTGTATATATGTGATTACAATAGTGATATATGATCTTTGCACTAAATTCTGTTTTATTTAGGAAACTAATCTTAAATCCTTCAGTTTACGAACAGAACTTTTGTAAAAATTTCCATTGCTAAGCAGGGCAGTTATTAAGTTGCACATTATTTTACAATGTTTTGGTCACAGTTATTAAGCAAATTGCTGCAGTTGTTAAGTGACTCATGTGGTCATTAAGGGAATCTGGTTTCACTCATTGATTTTGCTTGTTGGAAGCAGCTGGGAAGGCTACAAATGTTGATCACATTGCAGGCTTAGTTGCCAAGTCACGAGTTTTGTTCCTGTTGCAACAGTCGTTAAGTGTGAAAAATGGTGAGAAGTCACTTTTTTCAGTGCTATTGTAACTTCAAATGATCACGAAATAAATTGTAAATCAAGGATTACCTATATCTGGGTAATGTTGGGTTTCCAAAAATCTTGTTATCTTGCTGTGGTATTCTGAGCAGGACTTACTTACTTACTAGCCTAGGACAGTGGAAATCATTTATTCAATTTGGATTTTAATTCCAAGATGGAATTTCCTTCTCTTCTGGAAAAACTTCCAGATGGCCCAGTTTTCTTGCTGAATTATTCTTCTGAGGATAGAGAAGAAGCAGCCCAATAACCAGTATCCTTGTTGACCTGATGAAGCTCCAAGTGAGTGGGGTGATTACACTTTCTTATCAAACAGGAAGTAGTTGGGTTACTGCTTCCAGTAAATATTACTTAGTAGTATTACTTTCAGTGAACCTTACTAAAAGATTAGTGTCATGACATGATGTCATCTAATATGGGGGGGGGGAAATGCTGCATAAAAACCACTAAACATTTTGATAAGTTCTAGAGTAAGAAATAGGACCTGTAAATTTGTGGGAATAAGCAAAGCAGTGTATTTTAGTTATGTAAGATTTAAATTATGTGAAATTTAAAATATGCAAAATACAAGACAAGAACTACAAAGTATCTATAAAATTTATCCTGCGCAAACAAAAATTAGCCAGTAGCAACTATCTGACTCTTTTTGTAACTTTGCAGAAATAATGTAACTGGCCTTTTGTAACTTTGCAGAAATAATGAGTTCCTCTAGTGCAGGGGTAGGCAACCTCGGCTCTTTTATGACTCATGGACTTCAACTCCCAGAATTCCTGAGCCAGCTATGCTGGCTCAGGAATTCTGGGAGTTGAAGTCCATGAGTCATAAAAGAGCCGAGGTTGCCTACCCCTGCTCTAGTGTGACTGGAGTGGTAACTTGAACTGTATTCTGCGTTTCCTGCAACTGGCCTTGCAGCTGACATCAGTAACAGATATAAGCTGTGCAGAGGATACAGAGTGTGTCAGATCCCCTGTGAGCTGTTCTAGAGAATATAGGCTACATAGGAACAATGTCTGTCCCTGCGTTTAACTTTCTATTAACCTAGCCCAGATATTTGTTTGTTGTTAACAGCAGCAATCAGAAATATTGGTGCAGATATAGATTGAATTAAATTTTTATAGTCTTACACTAATTACAGCTAATTCAGAATCTAATCCAGAATGTGTGCTATTCCTACATTTGCCCATATGAGTGCATATCACAATGTAGGACCGGTTACGTGAATAATAATGTATTATCTTCTTGTTTTTGATATTCAGAGCTAATGATTCTTTTTTTTATTTATATGACCTGACATTTTGTCAAGCTTTGAAAATCTTAATCTAATAGAATGCATACAATGTTAAATTCAATGTTTTTGAATGTGATGAAAGAGTGAAGAAGACAACACAGCAGGCTAAAATTTACTATCAGCTTCAATCACTTCAATTAGTGACAAGAGATTATTGCTACAAATAACGGTTCTATGCAAGTTATTAACAAGTAAGCATGAGAAGTGGAAAGCTAAAGTTTTGATTCCCAGGGAAGCACAGGAAAAGAGCTTTCTAGGACTAGACATGCTGTAAAAGTTTCACCTCTTCAGTGACGGATAACTGTCTATGAATTCACAATAAGATATAGCTTGTAATCATGAACTTCAGCCTTATGGATGCATGCTTCACAGGGTTTTATAATTTCCTATATTTGTCTATGTTTTCTGGGCCAATTGAAAGTTTAGGTCCTAAAGCTCTGGAGAGCAAAGGATTGCCTATTACTGTGTGGGTAAAACAAACTTTTGTTAGAAAATGTAGTGTTAAAAACCCAAACAGTTATAAATTAGCAAGAGTATTTTGGCTTTTTATATATGTGTATAATCTAGATCTCAGATTACTGAAGGATTGCCTCTTTCCACATATTCTTGTTTCTTAGTTAAATACTCCCGTGGCCTTTTTCTGTTTTATAGATTAAGCAGGGAGATCCTAGAAAAAAGAATCTTTATGTTTAAGTATAGTAATACTATGAGCATACCCCCTGCCTCCTTCCTCACACAAGATCTTTTAGGATCTTATTCTAAAACTTTAAAATGCCAGCTAATCTATTCTGATATTTAATAATATATTTAATTAGTAAATTAATCAGATTTTAGTTGTATTGAGAATTGATTTAATTATATTTATGGTACCTTTATTTAGACTTCTAAGTGCTGGCTCTAATTGTTTCATTGTCTGTTTATATCTACTTTTTGCTATTGCTTTGATTGTATGTTATTGTTTTATATTTTAAATCATTTGGAGACCATCTAATGAAACATGGGATAGAGAATTGAACTATTAAATGAAATAATTTAGTAAAAAAATTTTTGCACTCCTTGTTCATGTAGATTAACTTTCTTCAGTTCTATAAAGGGCGTATGTGACTTATACGATCCATACTGTGATTATTGGCTTGAATAGTTGGCTGGGAATTATGGTAATTACAGTTCCACTTATTTGGAAATTATATTGGAAAAGTCTGGTGAAGAATAAAGCTGTCCAATATAACAGTTTTGAAAAAATTACCTTTTGATCATGATTGAATAAATCAGTTCCAAGTGAGAGTTTTTGCCTCACTTTGAATATATTCAGTTGGTTATAGCTGCCATTCTGAATTACAAATACTTCATTGCACATTTTCCATGTTTGTTACTCTTTGGCATGGATGATTCATAATATGTAAGATGACGATAATGATGATGACGACAATGATGATGATGATATCAACTATTCAATCATGTCTAGTTCTTCATGATTCTATGGACTAGCTCTTTCCATCTTTTCATATCTTGTATGGCTTCCTTCATTTGTTTTATGCTCTGGCTAATACATATCAGTGTGCAGAAAATATTTAACTCAATGATCTTTCCAGTTACAGAATTGAACATAAGAAATACAAAGAGGGCTAGAGCTGACCTTTTGTCAATAGTGGTTGGAAAGAGAAAGTACAATGTGATATTTAATTATAGTCTGTTTTTAACACATTTTAGGTGATTACCACAGGCATATACAGAGCAGACTTATTTTTCCTGGTAACCCTGGGAAACTAGAAGATTTTCAGAGAGAAGTGGATGCTATTTAAAATATTATCATACTAAGTATTTGCTTTAAAAGCAAATATCTGGTCTTAGCAGTTGCTTTAGTAATTTTAATAAGAACAATGCACTGTTATCCTAAGCTATAACTACATGTAGCTACCTAAAGTTATCTCCCTTGGATATCTCAAATGCTTTGTGCATGTCAGAGAGCAGATATCACAGTGGGAGGCAATATAAAATTCTTTTGCAAAGGTTTAAGAGATTCTGTATTGTTTGTAATGTCGATTTCATGGGGAATTTGAAAATACAAATGATTATAACAGGTGATGAATTTTATAAACCATCATGAAAATGATGGTAATAATTGAAAAAAAATACAAGGATACCAACACTGATGGATCACTGTTGTTATCCTATCAGACAAAAACTACTAAGTAAGGGGTGGCTTTGTATTAGCATCTTCAAGACTAACCATCTGTATTGGGGAAGAAATTTTGTGAGCCATGGCTCAGCTCATTGGATACAGAATCTGTTTGATAGTCCAGAACTTTAAATACAGAGGATTAAATCAGGTAAAAAAAAACTCACAGGGAAGTGAATGTGTTTACACAATATTGTGTAATATTGCCTAATTACAATACTAGTAGTATTTACACTGGTAGATAATATTCCCTTTGATATGGTTGCCTATCATCCTGAATTTCATCTATTTTTTTTCAACCTATTTCAAATTTCCAATTATACTTCTGCAAGGTGAATAAGTAAATAAAATCCATTGATTTATGTATTAATGAGTAAATTAATGGAAGTAGAAATTGAATATGAGTTTACCTGCTTGGATAACATACAGCTTGAGGTGTGTTGAGGAATAGTTCCATTTTGAAATCATAATCCATTCTTTTTTCCCACCATCCTTTCATAATTTTCTTTTATTTCCACAGTTTGTTAAAGGCAAAAGATAAAATACCTTTAGAATGTCAGTGGTACAATGTTTCATGTTGACTTCCTTTATATAATGTGAACAGCAGTTTTTTAAAGATATGTTTTTCAGGAATAGCTAAACTTGAGACAAGTTATGAACAGTTTTTTGTCAGTCATTCCAGCCTGTATCCTGCTCCTCCTCATCCCCATTCTGTTTTCCTTTTCTCTGCATAGATGTCTTCAAAATAGTCTAATTTATGGTTGGCTTGTATTTTGGGAAGCAGCTCTTTTTCTCAGGTCACAAGTTTTTCTAAGGTTACAGGATTACAACAGTATGTTTGTAGAAGAGTTTACAATAATATTGATGTAAGGCTCTTCGCTGAAGAAAAGTTTTAAAGCACCTGTCAAGGACCCTGCTTGTTCTGGATCCTGAACTAAGATGCTTTGTGATTCAAGACCAGACAGATAACTCAACGAAGATGGTTACAAAAAAAAATATTTATTCCAGGAATACTTGCAGAACTCACAGTTTTGTAGTTTCATCTGGATGTTGTATATTTGTCCATCTTTGTAGGTAAAATCAGTAATTCCTCTATATTCACTTTAGCCTTGTTACAGATGATGTCCATGCGTGCGGCATGGTTGGTTTCGCACAAAGACAATTAAACACGAGCTGGCACGTAGCCAGAATATCCTGTGATGAACTTAGTAGCCCGTCCCACTGACTTGTTAACATAGGATTCACTGAACAGCTAAAACTATATTACCCATAAGCCATCTCTTAAGGAGACAGAGTTTAACCCTATAAATGCCAAACATTCTAACATGCAGCTCTATATGCTCTGGTCAGGGTTATATTGATCCAGCACACTCCCCACTTGGAAATATAAATTTCCACTACTAACTAACTAAAACAGGCAAAAAATGTAGCATTGAGGCATGCAATTCTCAGTGCTAACTGACTATTAACTATAATAGGCAAAAACATGGTATCAACACATGCATAACTATAAGGTAAATACAAAACATGCACAACTATAACAGAGATAAATAAGGTGTTACATCAAACAATGCCATCATGAGGTAAACACAAATACAGGACCAAATCGGTGATCAGTCTGGTGCAAGAGTCTTTGAGTCATGATCTGACTCACGTGGCTTCATGATCTGGACCTCAACTTGGTGGACTAGTTCATAAAAACTGGGTGGGGCCCGGTGCACAAGTCCCATGGGCCAAGAGTTCTGGTATGTGTCCTTGTCTCTCAGCAAGACAAGGTCTTCTTCCTGTTTTACTCTGAGATCTAAATGTTTATATAGAACACTGGAAGTTTTAAAGAAGAAACTGGATAGCCATTTGTCTGAAATGGTATAGGGTTACCTGCCTGAGCAGGGGGTTGGACTTGATGACCTCCAAGGTCCCTTCCAACTTTATTATCGATCATCGCACAGTCAGCCAGATGTTCAGACTGGATTTGGCATTTTGTCTACCTATCGAGTCCTTACCCAGGACCTGGGATAGGCAGATGTGGATGTTTGATGGTATTACAGGTATCGTCGCAGGATGGAAGCAGTTCCTAATAAGGCCGCCTTTTGCAATTGACTAATAGCGAATTTGTCAATGCCAATGGTGTTCAAGTGGTGCTCCAGTTGTTTTGGGATTGCACCCAAGGAGCCTATGACTATTGGTACTACCCTTGCTTGCTTTTGCCACAGTCTTTCTATTTCTATTTGTAGGTCTTTGTATTTTGTTATCTTCTCCAGTTCTTTCTCTTCTATTCTGCTGTCTCCAGGCACTGCCACGTCCACTATCCAGACTTTTTTGTCTTTCTTATCGACAATTGTTAAGTCTGGGGTGTTATGTTGCAGGTGCTTGTCTGTTTGAATTCTGAAGTCCCAGAGCAGTTTAATTTTATCATTTTCTATGACTTTCTCTATTTTATGATTCCACCAGTTTTTGCTTACAGGCAAATGATATTTTTTGCAGATCTTCCAATGCACCATTGTTGCTACTTTGTCATGCCGCTGCTTGTAGTCAGTCTGTGCAATCTTCTTGCAACAGCTTACCAGGTGGTCCACTGTTTCTTCAGCTTCTTTGCATAGGCGGCACTTACTGTCTGTTGCTGTCTTCTCAATTTTGACTTTGTATGCATTTGTCCTTAAGGCTTGGTCTTGTGCAGCCAGAATTAGTCCCTCGGTCTCTTTCTTCAATTTTCCTGCTCTTAGCCATTGCCAGGTCTTATTATTATCTGCTTTCCCAGCTATTTTTTTCATGTATTGGCCATGTAGTGCTTTGTCTTCCCATGCCTCTATTCTGTTCTTCATTTGGTCTTTCTTGTAGGCCAGTTTGGTCTCTCCAGTAGTTAGTAAGCCTTCCTGATATACTAATTTCAGTGCATCTTCATCATTGTTCTTCAGATATTCTTCCAAAGCCATTTTTTCTTCTTCAACCATCTGATGTACTTGTAGCATTCCACGCCCACCTATTTGCCTTGGTAGATAAAGTCTATCAATGTCACTGCGTGGATGAAGGGCATGATTCATTGTCATTATTTTTCTGGTCTGCCTATCCATTGCTTTTAGTTCTGCTTGAGTCCAGTCCACTATTCCAGCTGTGTACCTAATGACTGGGATTGCCCAGGTGTTGATTGCCTTTATGGTATTTCCTCCATTGAGTTTGGACTTTAAGATCTTCTTCACTCTCTTGATGTATTCACCTCTAATCTTTTTCTTGACTTCAGTGTGCTTGATGTTGTCAGCTTGAAGGATACCCAAGTATTTGTAGTACTCTTCCTCATCCAGACTCTTAATGTTATTTTCGTGGGGCATCTTGATTCCTTCAGTTTTCATTATTTTTCCTTGTTTGATAGTAAGTGTGGCACATTTGTCCAAGCCAAACTCCATTACAATATCTTGGCTATATACGGACAGTGTTGAGCAGCGATTCTATTTCAGATGATGTTTTTCCATACAGCTTCAGATCATCCATGTAAAGGAGGTGGGATAGTCTGGCAGATGTTTTTGATGTTTGATAGCCATGTCCTGAGTTATTCAGTATTGTTGACAGAGGAAACAGTGCAATAACAAATAGTAATGGTGATAATGAATCTCCTTGAAATATTCCTCTCTTGATATTAACCTCTCCCAGCCTCTCACCATTGATCTGCAACTGTGTCTTCCATTGTGCCATCGATCTTTGCACAAATTTTCTGATGTTTCTACTGACTCCTGTTATTTCTAGGCACTTTATTATCCAATCATGTGGCAGAGAGTCAAATGCCTTTTTGTAATCAATCCATGCAACATTCAGGTTGGTCTTCCTTCTCTTGCAGTTTTCCAAGATCATTTTGTCTATTAGGAGTTGATCTTTTGTTCCTCTGTTGTTGGGGCGGTTTCCTTTCTGCTCAGGTGGAAAGAGATTGTTTTCAACTAGATGCTGTTGCACTGCATCAGCTACTACACCAGTTAGTAATTTGAAAGTTGTTGGTAAGCAGGTAATTGGCCTGTAGTTACCTGGTGTTGCCCCTTTTGCTGGATTTTTCATTATTAGGTAGGTTTTCCCAGTTGTTAGCCACTTTTCAATTTCTCCTCCTTGTAGTATATTGTTGAACTGTTTGGCAATGAGTGGGTGTATAACAGTTAGATGTTTCAACCAAAACCCATGCAGTTCATCTTCACCTGGTGCTGACCAATTTTTGATTTTCTTTGCTCTTTTTTCTACCATTTTTGTTGTTATTACTAGTTCTTTCATTTCAACTTCTGTTTTATTTGCATCCACCTCTTTTAACCAAGCCGCATCCTTGTTGTATTTCTTTGGGTTATCCCATATCTGCTTCCAGAACTGCACTGTTTCTTCCTTGTCAGGTACTGACTGATTCCTTGCAGTTTCTCCATTGATGGATTGGTAGAAACGTTTCTGATTGGATTGAAATTGGAGGTTCTGCCTATAGTTTGCAATTCGAGCTTCATATCTACTGATTTTCCTGGCTATAGCTGTTATTTGTTGCTTTATTATTTCCAGTGCTTCCTTGATCTTCCTTGTTTCTAAGTGGTATTTCTTGATTAGGTATTCTTTGGTCTTCTTGTTCTTCAGCTTCTTTTCTTTCATCTGTTCTAGCTTGCTTGCATGTGATCTTAACTTGCTGATCTTATTTTCTAGTCTAACCTTCCATTTTTCTGGTGCACTGTTTGTTTGTTTTTCTTCTTTGTTGATTTTGCATCCCAGGTATTCTGTTATAACTGCAGCTGTGCTGTACATTAGTTGGTTTGTTTCTTGCAGTGAATTGGTGCTTATACTTGATATTGCAGTATTTGCATCTTTTAATGCTTGTGCTAGCTGTTTCTTTGGAACAAGCTTCAATGCAGGTAGCCTTATTCTGTTGTTTTTGTGCTGTTCTAGATGCTCAGTTATTCTTTGTTTCAATTCTTTTATTTCTTTAGTTAGAGGGTTTTGTTCTTCCTGAGGAAGAGGTGCCTGGTTTCCAAATGAGAACAGTTGTATATCTCTGCTGGATTCCTTCACTGCCAACTCCCCCTGGTTTGCCTCTACATTCTGAATTACTTCTGGTAAGGCTTTGATTTTTTTGCCCTGGGTAAACCTTTGCAGTTCGTCCAATTCTGTTTCTTTGAATACTTTATTTCGTGTTATAAATCGGCGTTGATCTGCTAGTCTCTGTTCTGTTATTTCTGATTCTGGATGTTGTTCTTTCCAGAACTGGTGCATTCGTTTTAGATATCCTCTTCTTGTTGGACTTGATCTGTAGTAACAGATCATTATTTCTTTGTTTTCAATCACTGTGTATCTGCGACGGGTAAACATATTTTCTTCCAGTAGTTCTGCAGCTGCTGGCCCTGGTTGCTCAGCCAACAGTCCTGAGTCCTGTAACCCATTTTTCACCAGATATCCAGGAACTCCAATATCTAGCGCGGACCTTGTTAACCCGGGCGACGTCCGAGCTGGTATGGCATTCTGCAATTTACGTCTCACCATATTTTTTATGGGAGAGACACTCTTTGTCTGACTTCTCTGATGAGACCTGTCCAGTATGGTTGAACCTCTGGCATAGCTCTCATCTTCCTAAGAGTACACAAGCCCCACAACCACGTCAAGGTAGTGCCTCACTGGGGGATTATTATTATTATTATTATTATTATTATTATTATTATTACAGAAGCACATCTTTAAGATATTAAAATACTTCCAGCATTAAAGTGTTCATGTAATCAACAGTCAAGCTTCAGGTGGAGAATTTATCACCTTGCCATTCTCTGCTTTGCAGAAAGTGAAACTGCTGGTGGGATGGTAATTTTCCACCCCCAGTATGTGAACAGAAAGTTTTACTGTTGCCATGAACCAAACATATGTGTTCTGCCAGTAATGGCAATTCAAATAATCTGTGTTGAAGTTGCTCTGGATCCCCAGATCCTAAGCCTCCTCATCTCCCCAGCCAGATTCCCTATAGCAAGCTTCAAACTTTGCCATGCCTATGGCAGGTACAGTAGTGGCCAAAATTGTGGAAACCTTTTGTGGAAAGTGTACAGTAGAAATGCCACCTTTGGTTAAGTTTCCACCAATTTTTCTTCTAATTTCTTTATAACTGTAGCCTTGTTCACTTAATAATACTATTTTACATTGCTTTCTGGGCGACCAGTCAACTCTTTGCACCATTACTTTAATTTTATTATGTTTTACAAACTCACTAAATGAAACGGAAAAAAAAAACCTCAACCAATTTGATAGCGATCACATAACACACTGACAAATGTCCTCCTCTCAGCTTCAATACATGACATCAATAACTGAATCCTACTGTGATCTGATTGGTTCATTGCCAAAACAAGATGACACCTGATTGGCTCTCTAAACACTCATGCTCATTGGCTACAATCAGATGAAGGAAAGCTATCTGATATCAACCGAAGCAAGTTGTGCTTCCTTTGGCTATAACTTTTCATAGAATACAGTACAGATAATTGAACAAACTTTGTTGCATTCCATTCTTGATTAAATTATCTTTCCATTGAGATATAATTTTATGGTACTACTCCAAAAACAAAGTGGTGTTATTAGCCATCAAACATCAAAAATACACTTTTCCCAAAAGATTTCCATAAGTTTGGCCACTGCTGTATAGTGGATTTATTCCCATTTTAATTTGTGATAATGGGAATATATGTAACAAATGATAACAAATAAAAACAAAAATACTTTTCCAACCTAGATTAGTTTGAGAATGCTATGGTTACTTTGTAATTGTATTTGCTTATCACCAAAGGAGTACTGCACTCTGCAAAACAAAGATTTGGATAACATGGATGCTTTGTCCAGTAATGGCAATTGTAGTTCAGCACATCTGAAAGGCACTATGTTGAGGAAGGTAGACATCAGATGTTTCTAGTTTTTTTAAAAACAACAACAACAACACATTGTCTTGATAGCTAACAAAGCGCTATAAACTAATCTTCTATAGATCAAAACACGATCAGGTTATTAATTCATCTCCAGTTCTTACAGGAGATCAATCCAGGTATAAATGGCGTATATTGATAATATAATGCTGTGCACATTTTAGATCTTACAACAATGGCATATGCCTTGTTCTCTCATACAACAAATAAAGTGGCAAATCTGCATGTGGACTACACAAACCCTAAGTTTATGTAATGTTTCTATGAGGAACTATTGCTCTCTGATCCTTCTATTGATCTCAAGTAGTTCAGTCAAAGCACTTGTTTGTGAAAATAGCCCTTGTGGTTTAAAGATAATTTTTCTAATATGTTTTATGATTAACAAATATATTATTTAGATTAAAGCTACTGTATTTATCAATATATTATTCTGCATATTGCTCAGAGGTTTTTTAGGCACGTTAGCATGATTCCTCTTCATAGAAGTTCTAATATTAGTTTCAATATTGATTCCAAACGCTCTTATTGAAGCAATTGCTATAGCCATATTTTATAGTGCTCTTTGTTCAGAAGGAAATGTAAATGTTTGTGTTTTGGGAGAGACTAGAGGTAATTTAAAGGAGATTCATGATGGTCTTCATCAGACCTGAAATGCTAACAGTTGAACAAAATTCCCTGCTCAACTCTGATCTCTTGGCAAGTTCTATAGCAATAAAAATCTACTCTAATGCAAAAAAGGGGGGGGGGAAGCTTTATGTTTCACATCCCCCCCATGCTAAACATTTTCACCCCTTCTCATTTTGGGGGGTTATTGAAGCAGAGTTGCTAAGTCAAAAGAGACTTAGCATAAATTATTCCCAGGGAAATTGTATTTTAAAATTTAAAATAAATTTCATGAAAATCTGCCAGTGTGATTATATCCTGGCCATTTTATAGTGGATTTGTTCTCTATCAATTCCACAGAGGTTACTGAACTAATTCCAGATTGAGGATAAGAAAAATAACTCGTTTCACCTTAGTGGTTTCAGGCTTCTTTCTGGCTCATTCCATGCCAGTAGAAATAAACATCTAAAATGCTACATTTGGCTTCCTTTATTGCCCCACAAAAGTAACATTATCAGAAGAGCACACAATGTATCTGCTGATATCCTAGCTGAAGTCCACAGTCATAAAAGAGCCAAGGTTGCCTATCCCTGTCCTAGTCCTAGGTTATGGATATGAAAGAGAGAAAAATTATACTTTGAATTATATATTTTAAAGAAATGAAGAAGGAAGCAATATATTTGGTTAAGTACTATAGATACATGTTTTCTTGTGCCTAAGCTCTTTATCATTTAGCTGCTGTTTTTTACCTAATTCTTTAGGTAACACTGCATTTTTTCTTCTTCTTTTAACAACCTGTAATCCCTTGCATCAGGGTGGAGTCAGGACAACTGAATGGAGCTAACCATTTATGGCCAGATGCCCTTCCTGACACCTATGCGCAGTTCTTACCAGATATTTTCTCTTTGAGCCCAGATAGAAATATCAGCCGCTACCTAGGATTGAACTCACAGCTTCCTGATACAAATCCTGCATTGCAGTAGCCTCATTCACTGCAGCATTAGATAAAATAGGCAGGCTATCTTATTGGGCAATTAATTATGTGCCACCAGCCTTAGCTGATGAAAGGCACTTAAATCACTTACCTACCTGCTCCACCTCCCATCAAATCTCTCTTGTCCCTGGCACTTTTCCCCACTCTCTTCATGGTTTATCCAGTTGTTCCCTTAGTGGTTGTAAAGTGATAAATGTGGATCTTTAAAGTCTTAGATCTATTTGACCTAAAGGAGCTCAGGAGAATGGATTTTTATTTTGGAAAACCTGGTTATTTTTAAACTCAAAGACTTATTCTTAAACTTAGTATTACTGAACCATTTATAGTATGTGCCAAGTCAGTAACAGAAACAAAAGAAGAAGCTGCCTACTCCAGGGACTTTCATTTTCTGGTAGTGACTTTTATGGACTTCAGCTGGCATTCCAGATTGTTTTCTGTGGTTATTTCTCACTTCTGTGCAAACTGCTTGTTTCTATTTTTGTTCCTCATTTCATAAACCATTTCATAAAACAAAACCAAGTATGTATACATGTATATCTATATGTACGTATGTATTGATTGGACGTTGTCATATTCAATGATATATTTTTCTATAAATGTATTTTTTTTTCAAGATTCATCACATCCCTGGTTTGAGAGCTGGTTTTAATCTCAGGACTGTGCAGCCCTCCTCAGATTCTATTGTTTGGGCTTAGGAAATCCATAAGCCAAACCCACTTTGTCCAGAGGCCAATAAATAGCAAGGATGGAAGTATTGTTGTTGTTGTTAATTGCGAAGTCGTGTCCGACCCATCGCGACCCCATGGACAACATTCCTCCAGGTCTTCCTGTCCTCTACCATCTTCTGGAGTCCATTTAAATTCACACCTACTGCTTCAGTGACTCCATCCAGCCATCTCATTCTCTGTCGTCCCCTTCTTCTATTGCCCTCAATCTTTCCCAGCATTAGGCTCTTCTCCAGGAAGTATTAGACAGGAGAGTTAATTGCATTTTCCCATCACAACTTCTTATATGTTGCATGTTTTATATTATTTCCACTGTTGCTTTCTATGCAGTGATGATGGCTGATTTCTCAAGAAACAGATAAAAGACATACTTGAAACTCTGTCAGTAGATTGTGCTTCTTTCTGTATTCTACTGGCAAGGTTACTTTCCTGTGATGAATTTTAATTGCTGAAAATTGCAACAATAGGTTTGGATGGAGTGACAGTTCTATCTGAAATTTCATTGACATGATCAGTCAAAGTGATATCAGTCAAAGTTACACAGAAGAGTGCAGTATAATAGAAACAACATAGGTTTAAGGTGTTATCTCTTTCTTTTTTTTATTAAAGAAATCTCTACCAACAAAAGGAGATTTTCCATTTAACTATTGTTAAATAAATTATTTGTTTATTATTCTATAGCCGAATTGTTTTGGGGACAAAATTATCACCAGAAAAATAATACAAAACAAATCCACTTAGTAAAACAAACAGTTTTAATCACCACTCAATAAAATATAACAAGCATCACATAATCTTGAAATCACAACTATTACATAATTGTAAAAGATACAATAACATCCTATTTATAATTATTTTTAAAAGCTTCTATTATTAAATTATGTCCAGATTTGAAAGGCATGTCATATCTAAGGGAGTCCTATTACTTCAAAAAGTACTTCTTATGAAGGTTTAATTTTAAGTTATATCATTGGATAATGATATAATTTAAAATTAAACCTTCATAAGAAAGTTATAAATTTAAAAGAGAGACCCTTGGAATTTGATCATTCCATACACAATTAATCTATAATTTACCAACTGGTTTATAACTAGGTAGAATTAACATCCTTCTCAGAATACATATCAGTTATGAGGAGATATTCATATTTATAGTCTTTTTACTTCCCCATAGCACCATAGATATTTTCAACCATGTATTAATGTCACCATTACTGAATCTACATTTTACAATAGGAAGTATTCAAATCTCCCAAAAAGAATGTTAATTATCCTTAAATGTTTAATTAAATCTGAGCAAAAGACAAAAAGGTATTCTGTTGCTTATTGGGAAAGTGTTTTATTTATTACTATTTCTTTTATATCCAAAATATTTGCCCTATTGCTTTACAACCTCCACAAGAGAGTTCTTAAATTATTAAATAATAATAAAAATATATTATTAAAAATAAAATATGGCAATACATTTTCCAAAAATTTAACCTGTACATACTTGCATCCAAAGAAGCCAATACAGCCATTTCTTCATTTTCAAAATCTACTAATAATTTGAGATTATCAGAAACCTGACAGTCTTTTATAAAAGCAGATTGTGCAGAATAAGTTATTGATGAATACCTATTCTGCAGTCAGAATTGTTACAGCTATAATTTTACATATTTAATGGTATGGTGCATTTTTCTATTTATGTTCACTGGCAAAGTTGTAGAATTGCAGGAATTTATATTTAAATATTTAGCAATGATATAGATTATAGAATGATAATTTGTATGGTCCTTTCCTTTTTTTTCAAAGAACTATATAGAATGAAAAAGGAAGAACACCTTTTTTTAAAAAAATGTATCTCTAACAACCTCCTTTTATGTTTATAAACTCTTCTAGTTCACCGAGTCTATCAGTTCAATTGCAACATTAGAGGTGGAACTAAATCTTTTGAATAAACATAAGAAACTTGAGGAAGTTTTATTTCCTTTAAAAAGCTGTCCACCACCAAGCATCTATGACTAAGATTATTTGCCTGATAGCCTTTGACTTCATAGCATGGTCTGTGTGAAGCCTAACACTGAAGGTGGGGAAAAATTAAAAATCATATAAATTAACATATTATACAAAATGTTTGAAATAAATAAATAATAAAACCAAAAGAAACTTTAATTGATAAATTTGTCATTTCTAAGTGGTCTTTTTTATCATCGGTTTCCATGACCTTAGATCATTTTGAATCCTTAAAAAAAGTGAAGAAAAAATGAGGAAGTTGTTTCTATCTGAGTCATAATTACAAAGAACTGAAGCAGTTAGTATTTGAAAATGGAAAATAAAAATAGAGAGGAAGGGACAGTGGAGGAAGTGGGGCTGTGAAACAGTAAATAGCTGCATTTGCAGGTATAAATTGAAGTTTAGCTAAAATGGAAAACTGTGCATGGTTTACTCTTAGAACACCAAGGCAATGCAATAGCTTTAGATGTTATTTCCAACCAGTTAAAATCTAAAGAGGTACAGTAGATGAGATGCTTGAACTAATCTAGGCCAGAAGACGCAACAGACAACCTGCACACACGCACATGCATACCCCTGCATCTCAGCATCTTTTTTTGCATCCTAAATGCTCAAAGATCATGCTGCCAAATTATGACTATCCAAATTTTCACTTTTTATCAAAATGCAGTGCAACTTATTAAGCATCTTTTGTCTATCTTATTTTTAAAAATCCTCAACCCAAAGAAGCATGGGGGGGGGGGTGAAGCTAAAGGTTCATTTCTCTTCCTTCCAGGCTCATCCCATGTCACTCCTATCTTCTGAGGTCCTGAACAGCCAAACAGATTTATTTATTTGTTTATTTGTTTATTTATTTATTTATTTATGAGACTTATATACCGCTTTAAGTGCAAGCACTCTCTAAGCGGTGTACACCAGTAAGCTTAAGTAAGATTAAGATGCAGCCCCAGTATAAAGAGATTGATTGACACTTATGTCAGAAAAGAACTAGTTGTGTTATTCTCCAGCTTAGAAAGAACACAGAGTACTCACCTTTCCTTTCTTTAAATGGCTAGAAAAAAACAGTTGGCTTGAAGCCTTGAGGTTGAGACTGGCATGTGGGGAGGAGAGAGAATGCAGAATTTGCACTGATGAAGCAAAGCACATGTATAGACTAGATGTGCCTGTGATCTTGCTACGGGTACCTATAAGATAGTCTTGTTTAATTGCCATTCATTTTTCAAGGGAAAGAGGGTTTCCCCCCCCTCAGATTGGAATACAGCACGTTCTGCTTCTGTGGTTTTTAGCATGGTATTTGACACAGGTCTGGATGAAAGAGACCAGGAAATAAAATAAGTCACCTTACTGGAACGGCATACATATCTTAAAGAAGTATCTGTGATTAATAAATTAAACCAAATTACTTATTATTATTTATTAAATTTATATGCCGCTCTTCACACTGTTTGAGTTATCCATTGTTTAAAATTCTTTTGGAATCAATCTACAAGTAATGAAAGGGAAATGTAGGCAGAAAAAAAACAGAGGAAAAATATGAAGAATGGGCTTTAGGATTCAAAACAAGCACTTAATAAGAATACCTGGTTAGGCTTACGTTGTTAAAAAAATCTAACCCTAGTTGAAAATATGGGAAAAGGTGTATTTAAAAAGTGTTAAGAATTGTGTTTGCTGTACTTTCACTGAATTGCTAAGTGTATTATTAACTACTTCAACATGCCTATTTGATTGAAAATCTCCAGCAATATTTGATACATGTATATATATTTGTGGTGCCTTTAGGCATGTGAAGGTGTTCCAGTGCAATATTTCAACAGCTTAGATGAACTGATAGAATTTTACAAGAAAGAGAACATGGGTCTGGTCCGGAGCCTTAAATTCCCAGTTCCCCATGAAGAAGAGGAGACAACAGATGATCTAGAAGAAGATCTGGGTAAGAAGTTCAAAACATAGTAATTTACATTATTACTATCAATTCAAAGTTGTCAATTTGCAGGAAGAAGTCAGTATTACAGTGGAATTGAATTGACCTGTTGAATTAAGGACTGTTGAATACGAAACTTTATCCCTTACTATACACCTCTCTAACAATTCTTTGAAACTGAACGCTGCCTGTCAGTCAGCCATAATGAATATTATTCAAGGATATTATCCCATCTGTCCTTCAAAGGGTAGAGAATGCCCTGGAAAAATGCAAAGCATTTTATCAGTCTCCTATTCATATACCTTGAGGTATTTCCCTGTTGTATGTCAAAAAATATAATAAAATAATGCAAGAAGATCTATTGCTCTATAGTTTTTGAAGTATTGTCTTTCTTTTAGTCATAACTACCAAGCTAAACCATAATTCTATTTAAAATATTTACTTTTACTTTTGAATTGTACTGTGTGTATAGTTTATTCTCTTCACCAATCATACTGTCAAACTGATACCTACTTAATGCTGCTTTTATTAGATTTTAAAAGTTTCTCTGGCAGTACATTTTAGATGTGTGCAAGCACAAAATGCCACTTGAAGTTTCATTGTGTCTGTCTTGCTTCTTCTGACATGACAGTAGAAATATATTTGGCAACATACTCTTGTAATGGTTTACAAAAGGGGTTCTCAACCTTGGCAACTTTAAGACTTGTGGACTTCAACTCCTAGAATTCCTCAGCCAGCTTTGCTGGCTGAGGAATTCTGGGAATTGAAGTCCACAAGTCTTAAAGTTGCCAAGGTTGAGAACCCCTGGACAAAGTTAAAACTCATTCCAATTAAATTCCAGTTAAAAGCAAACAGATGAAAACCCCATCTGTAATTCTAATTACAGTGTACCAAACTTTTCAGAGGAGAAAGACTTTAACTCTCTTTCAGAAGCTCACAAGATTATACATTTGGCACAGCTGTAGCTTCAACCTAGATCAGAGACTAATCCTGAGTTGGAGAAGCAGTTTCCATGTGAATCTTATGTACAATCGCCTCTGGTTCTTACATATTTTCCTTTAAACATGCTGGTGCCACAGCTTCATCCAGAGGGGAGACTTCAGTGATACTCTACCTTCTCTCTCCTAAGGAAATCCTAATTAAAATAATAGCGATGTTTTGGCTGTACATATTAATAGATTTTTCTATTATTCCAACAGCTGGGTGGAAATACAAGTGATTAAAACAGAAAGAACCTTTAACCACAATGCAGAGAAAATGCTACAGCTATTAGAAACTAAAGTCTTGCCTCTAAAGAAGGTGACCAGCCCCATCCTTGGGCACACTGTACGCTGGAGATAGGGGAATCTGTTGAATCAAAAGCTCAAAAATAAAATCCTCAATTTCTTCTCTTTATGTTTTCCTGCTGCAGGAAAGGAAAAGATCTGTGGTGTTTTCACCTTACTCTTTGATTTTTTAAAAATTGTTTTATGGTACCCATTTATTCCTTTTCTTCCTTGGGGGTGACTCATTTTTCCTTCTTGGCGTAGCTTCTGTGCTCCACCCCACTTTGCCCACCTGACTCTCTACTTTTATGTCTTCTAGTCTTCTCTTCTTTCTGCTTTTGTTTTCCATACAACTTCTAACCCCTGCGTATCAATCTTCATGGGTCTTTAATTTCAACAATAATTTATCTTTATTTCTGATCTCCAGATCTTGTTTACTATGCCCCGTTTTTGAAGGGTTTGTTTTTTCCCCTGATGCCTTCATGGGTGCAATGTTGTGTGATCACTTGTTACATACTCTTTGCATCAACGCTATTAATTCCACTGTCTCGCATGTATCCTGCATCTGTATAAAACAACAGTTCTTTTTTTTTCTTTTTCTCCCTGCATCCTCATCCAAATTTAAATCTGCATCAGTGTATCTACGTAATGCATCTGATGAAGTGAGCTTCAGCTCTTTTTAAATAAAATCTGCAAAAGGAGGGAAGAAAGGAGGACATTTCTGTGAAGGGGTTTTTTTTCTTTTCTTTTAATACTTGGAGAATAAGGGGGAGGAAAATGGATACAGTCCTGCTGCTACCTTTCTCCAATCTCTACGTATATAGAGGGAAGTCTGGAGGAGTGTATTTACATGCACCTGAATAGTATATGAGAATCAATTGTGGATGGCTCTAGAGAAGACCAACTTTTTACTTCAGAGAAAGAGAACATCAGTCAACTAGGGCATCCTAGTTGATCAGGCAACTCTGGAGCAGCCTGGAGAGGTCACATTATAGTTCTGGTGTTTCATGTTTTTCAACAATAAACACTTCATGTGAACACAGAAATAAATTCCAGAACAATATGTAATGTTAGCTTTCATTTGTCTGTTAAAGTTTCTTTCTTCAGATTTGGTCATATTTTATGCCACTGAATAATTTGCTGGAAATTAATTGATTGGTTGGAAGAGGAAAGCATATTTGCAGAAGAGCCAGCTGGATTCATGATAGAGAGATCAGTCATGGACCAATGCTTAGCCTTACAACATCTAACTAAGAAATATATATTCCCACCTAAGGGGGAGTTGTATGTGGTTTTTATTGATTTTAAAACAATCTTCAAGTTAGTCTCCAGATTGTGGTTGAAACTGGAGAGGTCTTCTATTGATAATTATTAGGGCTCATTAAAATGCTGCATAAAATTACTTATATCCAAATAAGACTTAACACCCAAGATATCTTTCTGGCCTGGTGCCTACTTATCAGGGTATAAAGCAAGGTTATATTCTAGTCCCCTTATTTAATTTCTATATTAATAATATGGAGCATGTCTCACAAAATTAGAACATTTTCCTCCAAACCTGACTGGTAGACCAATCACACATCTCTTATATGAGCTGATGCAGCCATCATTTCTATTTTACCCATTGATTTAGAAGAGGTCTAAAATCAATTGCTTCTTACTGAATAGTCAACTATTTAATTATTAATTATGAAGAAATTGAAATTTTGGTCTTTTTAAGCTCCTAGATGCAATCATAAATGAGAAATAAATGGGAATGCTATAAAACAAATTGAGGCCTTCAAATACCTCAGAACTGATTTTTATCCCATTGGCTCAAATTCAATCCCTAAAAAAGGTCAAAAGAAGTGAAGTTGTCATATTGAGGTTTATTTATTTATTTATTTATTTATTTATTTATTTATTTATGAGACTTATATACCGCTTTAAGTGCAAGCACTCTCTAAGCGGTGTACACCAGTAAGCAATGTATATATATATTTACATTGCCCCCAACAATCTGGGTCCTCATTTTACCTACCCCGGAAGGATGGAAGGCTGAGTCAACCTTGAGCCGGTGAGATTTGAACCGCTGACCTGCTGAACACAGTCAGCTAAAGTGGCCTGCAGTACTGCACTCTAACTGCTGCGCCACCTCGGCTCAATAAGGTTTTGTGGTTGTATGTGCGCAACAAGAGGTGATTATATTGTGGTGGACAAGAAGTACTTAAGATCAAAATAATATCATAGCCGTCCTATGGCTTTCAAATATGTGCATATAAGAACCATTAGAAGCTGTACAATTAAGCTTCTTAAACAATCTATGTTTGGGTCCTTGTTGTGTTCCCAATTCAGCCCTTCAAGATGAAGCTGAAATGATTCCAATTAAAACTTAAAACTCATATCTGAATAGCACATGTTGTTATCTGGCTCAAACAAATTTTCAAACCAGGTTTTCTGGCTTTGATTTTTCAAGACAAATTCAGATTTCTTGGTATTATTTGGTGCCACCCTAAGCCATTGTGTATTGATTCCAATGGGATTTGATCAGGCCAAAGCATTTTTTAACCATAACCATTAACCAATCTGCCAGAGATATGACTTTGCAAAATGATTTTGGCCAGACTCTACCATATATTAATTCACTGAACCCATGACAAGTGTTGCTCCTCTACACTGCCTCTACAATATTGTCTCCCAAAACACCAGAAGAGCTTTTACTCTTGCTCACAGTAACGTCCTTCCCTCTGCTCTCTTGGACTGAAGGTTCTATAACATATCAAAAAAATTATGGCTCTGACTTTGTGATAAGGAAGAAACGAAACTGTGGTTCCTCTGTTGCTGTTCTGCCTTTTTAATAGAAATCTGTGAGAAATGTATATTTCCCCATATATAACACAATACCCAGGCAGGCTGAAAGCTGACTAAACATAAACTCCTTCTCCAGATGAGGTCTTGTTAAGTCTTAGTTAATTTTTCATCACTTAATATATTTTCTTTTCTTTTTTTTCCTTGCTTTCCTTCTTCCCCCGTCCCCCTTTTTTCCTGTTTGCCTTTTAAATATACACACATCACTCTTAAGTTTTATTTTGCTGTTTCTTTTTCCATTATCTGATAAAGTGCAATAGTTTCCCCCCAAATAGACTATATCATAGTCATTCAGTTAGTTTCATGAATATGTGAGGATTTATACTTAAGTTACCAAAATCTTTATCGAGCTGTCATTGTACCATATTAATATACACAGAGGTTCCCATATAGAGCAGTGATGGTGAACCTTTTAGAGACTGAGTGCCCAAACTGCAACCCAAAACCCACTTATTTATTGCCGGGTGCCAGGTGGGCATGGCCACTGGGTGGGCGTGGCTGTCATGGTCATGACAGACTTGGTGGGTGTGGCCAAGGTGGGCGTGGTCACCTCTATGTTGTTCATGGGGACGGACACCTGTGGGGGTCGGGCAGGGTTGGGGGAGATCCAGGGGGTCTCTGGCAAGTGGAGCAGTGGGCAGGAGGCTCATCCTGCGGGAGTGAGGTGAGGCAAGGTGAGGCGAGGGCGGGGGTGCCATTGTTGCAGGGAAAGGCAGGGGCCAGCCCCCCCAAACAGAGGCCAGCGAGCACATGGGGGCGGACAGTATCCATCGGCAGCCACAGCCTGCCAGCCCCTCGACCAGTGTACTCTGGGGCTCCACAGCCTGCTGCCAGCAGTTCAGAGAAGCCGCCTCTGAGCTGGACAGCCAGCCGACAGCTGAGGAGGTGATGCAGTGGGTCGTGCCCGGGAAAAGGAGAGCATGTGAAGGCAGGAGGGATGGGATGGGAAGGAGGGAAACCAGCCATGCTGGAATGCATCCGGCCA
Source organism: Crotalus tigris (assembly GCF_016545835.1). Taxonomy (NCBI): domain Eukaryota; kingdom Metazoa; phylum Chordata; class Lepidosauria; order Squamata; family Viperidae; genus Crotalus; species Crotalus tigris. Next base: position 641,758 of record NW_024096796.1, read on the forward strand.
TGTGGGACCTCGGCGAGTTAGCAGGTGCTTGGTTGAAGAGGGACAGTTGCTATCTCTGGGGCATGGCGCATGTGCCCACAGGGAAGGCTCTGAGTGCCACCTCTGGCACGCATGCCATAGGTTTGCCACCACTGATATAGAGAATTGTTCTCTGGTAAGAATAGTATCCCATTGAAAAGTAGAATGTTTTAAATAAAGTAGCATTTTGAGTCCCTAAGTCACAGTGTGTGCATATCTTGTTTTGGTGACAGATTCTTTGCCTATTCCACCTGTATTACCTCCACGCAGCATTTCAATTCCAGTAAGTGAAACAAAGGAAGAGCTTTTACTCAATGATTATATCCAGATGTCAGAAGTTAGCAGACCACCTCTTTCTGAAACCTTGCTCCAGCGATTACAGCACCAGGATACCAGCAAGTAAGATCTATCACCATTTCTCTCAAGAAGAATGAGAAAGTCTGGAATTAACCTCATTTCCTTTCACAGTTCTCTTGAAAAAAGATTTCCAGACAAATCTAGGAACAGGCCAGAGCATTTCTTTGTAAAGGTGTCCAGGAAATTGTGAAAGCTAAGGCCTTCCTTCAGGAAATGGAAAGCCTGTCCTAATGAGGGAAAAAAAAAAAACCTCTGGCAAAAAAGTATATAGTGGTAATATGGAATGTCAAAAAACAAAACAAGAAAATCTAGAGGCAAACAAAAATCAAAGAGAACAATAAGAATTTCTAAAAGTTGAGTTTTTAGATGACAAAGTTGTTAAATGTTTCTTCAGGGAGGATGAGGAACATGCAGAGAAATGGAATGAATTCTTTGCCTCTGTCCTTTTACTGAAGAATTATGTACAATAAAACTTCAATAAACTTCTTTCTTAGCAGACTACAGATGCAATGGACCAAATCTCCATGTAAATATCCTCTCCAAATAATGCATGAATTATTTGTTTCAGCCAAAGTATCTAGATCATGGAGTTAAATTTGCTTTCATTTTATATCTTTTGTGATAATTTACATCATTTACATAGTAACTTCATTACATAAATTGCATTATTGTGTAATGTGCAAATGATGTAAATTGACACAAATGATATAATTTACACTGTAATGGACATTCAGGAGTAATAATTGATCTACTAAAATATTACAGTATGATTTTCTCAGGCAGGAAGATAGCAAGATATTGTAGGAATTAGGTTTTTTAATAGGGTTCCATAAACTCAAGGTCTTGAATAGGTTCTGCAGGACCAAGGCAGGAAAAAAGACTCTTGGAGAGAGTTTTATTTTCCCTTCTTAGTCTCTTGCAGAGAGCTTTTTTTCCCCCTTAGTAGCTAAGGTACAGCAGAAATGGCAGTGCTAATCAGCTGACATTCAGAAGCCCCATCTCTCTTGAATGGGTATCCCAGGATTTTTGTTTTGGTTTTTAATAATGATGTTCCCATAGTCTGAAACAGTTTGAAAACCATTATTTTAGGACCTTTTTTGTAATAACTCACTCCTGGTACCCCACCAAGAGTTCTTAAAGTTGTAACTGATCACTCAAATCAAACTCAATGCAAAAGACTAGAAGATACTCCATGGGACACCAGTTTTTTAAAAAGGGAGATCTGGGAGATCAGACAAGTGAGCTTAATTTCTGTTCCAGACAAATTAGTACAATTAGTAATCAAAGAATGAATAACTATGCACTGAGAGGAAGAAGTCATGCTGAAGAAACATCTAGATCTTGTTTTACAAAGTTTTGTTTTTGTGGCTCATCAACATGGGTACAAGTGTCTAAACTTAAGTTTAAGTTTAAACTTATTGTGAGATAAGATATACTATCTTTTTATGGATTGCTAGCTGGTTAAAAAGCAGAAAGCAATGGGTAGGAATAAGTGGACGATTTTGTTTGGGGAAAAAGTAACAAATTGAGTGCCTAAAATATAAGCTTTAAAATTGTTCATAAATTATCTTGACTTATAGACAAGCAGCAAATTGTGTCAGTTTGCACATGATACTATGCAGAGTGATAAAAGCCAAAAGTAACTGTAGGCAACTTCAAAAGCATCATTTTAAAATGCATGAAGTGGCAGATGGAAGTCAATTTATAAGTGAAAAATAATTGAAGCAAAACTTTTAATTTTATATAAACATTGATGAAGCCCAAGCTGTTTGAAACAAATTAGGATATAGCTCAATGAAGATGTCAGCTCATTCTGTGACAGCTGTGGAAAAGCCAAATGTCATGTGCTGAAGGAAAAGTCTTCATCATGGTTCAGTCCAACCTTTAGAAAGAAGGTTGCAGTTTATTGAAGAGGAAAGCCAGACGGGAAGATGGCTCTGGAAGAAAAAGAGAGAGAGCATACGTAGGGAGTGGGTTTTTATACCCTCTGGAGCCTTTTGTTTGGAGTTGTTCCTGTGGCATGAACGTTGACCTGAGTCTGAGTGTGCCCTTTGGCATCTGTGGGTTAATCCTATTATGTCCTGTCTTAGAGTTTCGGTGCGGTATGTAGATTTTAGGTATCTTTGTCTTCTTAATCTTCTAGCTGGGGGCCTCCAACCTTCCTGGATTATTTACATCTGTATTTCTACAGAACTGGTTTCTGCTTGGGGGAGGGAGACTTGGGGCTATTAATAAAAACTGAGCATGCTTTTCTGCCTCTTTAATATTTCCTTCTCTGGGGGGAGCTGAGTTCCCACAAATGCTATGGGAATAAGGAAAGGGATTTAAACTAAAAACACCAACATCATAATCTCCTTACACAAATCTATGATACATCTTCATCTAGAGCACTATGGCCAAGGAGGAGGGGTAGTGCAAAACACTTTCCATATGAAAAAGGTCAGTATTCTTGTGACTCTTTAGCTCAGAAAAAAAAAAGCCCTTGAGAGGAGATGTAACTGAGGTATACAAAATCATGTATGGCATTGAAAAAAATAGACAAGAAAAATGCTCGAAGACCAGGGCCATCAAACAAAGTTGTTTGGAAGGAGATTTTAGCCAGAAAGAAGAAAGCAGTTCTTCACACAGTGTATAATTAATCAGTGAAATTCATTACTACACAACACTGTGACAGCCACTAAATTTGGATGGTTTTAAAAGAGATGATTTTAAACTTGAATAAATTCACAGAAAGCATGTCTTTGTGTTATTTTGGTCTTGAGGAATGAATGTTGGGGGCAACATAATTCCAGAATGCAGGATGTCAGCCTTACACATATATCAAACTTAGAAGCAGACACAATGTGGGCCTAAAGCTACTTTTATTAGAAAAGCTATAGTAACACAGAACCTTGCAAGTCTGAATATGCTTTCTCTCCTGACTCTTTTATTTTCATGTGAACGGGGGAGAGGGGGCATCTGAGGCATTTTCATAAATCTCTTTCTTGCTCTGGGCTGAACCCATGTTTATCTGGTTGTTGCCTTGGTAACAGATCTTCCTTCTGTCCATCAAGGCTATACTCTCTATACAGGGAAATAATAGCTTAGGAAGAGTTTGTCTCTTGCTTAGAAGTACTCCAGAGCATCTAGTTGTGGGTTGTGAGAATCAAAAACAAGTCTTGGATGATACAGCCAGCCTCTTCTTAAGCTTTTCTGTTCCTAAGTAGTATTTTATAAAAATAGACCAATTTTTACTAGGTAAAAAATGTTTCTGCTTGTACTGCTGCAATGACAGCAGAAATGGAAACTGGAAATGATCCTTTTCTGTTCATTTCTAAAATGATTAGGAATTCAGCAATTTTAGTGACATATTAGAAGCAGATAATTCAAAAGGCCGGTCTGGCTTGATCAGAGGGTGGGGTACAAAATTATCTTATAGATAGTAACAAATTTGCTGGCTGGATGTTCTCTCAGGAAAAGGTTAGGAGGTTTGGTTTTGTGTGGGTGGTAGACAGAAAGAAAGCCTTCCTCCTTTGGTAAAACAAGCTATTCATGCAGGCTATATCAGCAAACAAGAAACTGATGAAAGAGAATGTATTACTTGGGCTGTGAGCTTTTATGAGCTTCCTTGGGAAGAAGCCTAGATGATGCTACCCCTCCTCCACCCCCCACCCCTTTACTTCCAACATTGTTCAAAACACATTCAGATGATGCACACTGAGTTCAAATCAGGGAGTTCTTTAATTCATGTTTCTTCTGTAAATTTATAAGGAGGCTGAGACAGGCTCCTCTTAAAACATCTTCAGTAATGGAATAAACAGGAACTAATCCTGTTTAACAATATTACTGAAGCACTTTGAAAGCAAAAGATAGATGTTATACATTTGTTTAAATTTATATAGTTAGCTTGTGTTTTTCCCTGAGCATATCAGTCTTTTGAAAATTAAATTTTAAATCATTAGTAGACGGTATCTGATCCAGCTCTTCTAGAAGTTATGGGACTAAATCTCCCATCATCCTATATTACTGACAAAGTAGCAGTTGGCAATCTACAATACCTGAAAGGCCACATATTGTCCCTCCTTGTCAGCAGGTGAGCAGAGCTCCTTTCTGACACAATTGTTTCCTTTGTCTCTCTTCTATCTTTATTCCTTACTAGCAAGAAATCAAAATAGGAGCTACACAAACTGTTGTAATTCCCTCTCACCAAGGACTTTTTCTCCCAATTGCCCAAATTTAGATACATAAACTTAACACTTGATTTGGTTTTCAAGCTGTTTCTTTCTTCCACAGTATTCCAGAAGAGCATCTCAAACTTATCCAGGATTATTTGAGTGTTCATATAACTAGTGATATTGAAACTGTACAGCTTGGCTCATGGAATCTCCCTCAGCTGAAGAAACTACTTACAGGACTCTGCAAAGGATTCTTCAAGTAATCACAAGTTCATTTGTAGGCATATTTCAGTTGAAATTTCAGAATTCTGTTTATAACTATTTATATAAATTCTTGATTAGTTAAGTTAGAAGTCATTGCTCCTTTGGCTTGAGCTCTTAGGATGGGGATTCAAAATCATTAAACCAACATTCCATATGCAGTCAAGCTTAAGAACCAAGAATGAAGGTGAGGGAGGAATTCTGCCCAATGGGAAAGCAAAGGCCAAAAGGCATGAGTGTCAAACTCGCAATGTCACATGACGTGTCACGACGTATCACAACTTTTTTCCCATTGCCGGCAATGGGGTGGACACGATTTTGGCATGATGCATCCGGACCACAGTCTGGTAGTTTGACACCCCTGCCATAGGGTCTACAAACCAAACTAGACCTCCACTTAATTAAGCCAATGTTGCTTACTTTCAACCAAATTGTACCTAAACCAAAAAGAAATGCAGAACATATGTTAGAATGTAGAAGTCTAAAGCTATTTGAAAACTGGTAAAGAATCTTATACTCTTTCATAGCTATTTGTTAGCTGTCTGGAGAATTCTGGAAGCTGTCATCCTAATGGATTTAGACTACAGTACATAATATTGGAGAATGCGAATATAATACTGCATAACCAAGTTGTTTATATACACGGCTTTTGCATTTCAGTGAGTTGTCTCGAACTTTACCTTCTCTGGAATCTATACAGATGGTGTTTGATCAGCAGCTTTCCCCTACCCATCGACATTCTCAGGTATGATTTTATGAAATTGGCAATATATGTCTCAGAATCCATATCAACTAAAGAGGGATTGCATGATATACAGCAGTGATGGCGAACCTTTTAGAGACCGAGTGCCCAAACTGCAACTGAAAACCAACTTATGCCTGGTGGGTGTGGCCAATTGGGTGGGCATGGCTGCAGTGGTAACAGCAGACTGGGTGGGACTAAAAAGTTCAATCAATCAATTCCAACTTTGCAAGATCTTTTTTTTTCCCCACGAGAAGTTGAAATTGACTGATTGATTAAACCTTTTTTTTTTGTACACAGCGGCAGAGGCCTAAAGCGAAAAGGTTTTATAAAACCCAACTGAAGGCCTAGGACTGGGGCGATGGCACACATGCCCACAGAGAGGGCTCTGAGTGCCGCCTCTGGCACCCATGCCATATTTTTGCCACCACTGATATACAGCAATAGTTAGCAAAGCATTCATCTTAGTTGAAATCTTTTTTGTTGTTGTTTCTTAATTTGTTTTTTAACTGAATTATGTTTAACATGGGCTACTCAGAAATATTCCAGAAATAGGTAGGAGCTGCATTCATTCTTCAGGAGCAGACAGATGGTCTGGAAAAGTGTGCAATATTTTTATGTCATTAGACTCATTTCTACATCAGATTGCAATGCCAGCTAGAATGCTTCCTGGATATGGATAACCTAATCACAAGGTGTCATGGATTAGTAACCTCATATCTTCATTATTGTCATGTGCTGCTGCCCTTATGGATAGTGTGGGATAGGTACCTAGCCACTGTCCTCCAATAGTATTACTGAAAGACCTGGATTAGGTTGTTTTCTACTGAGCCAATTTTAAAATGTTGATATTAAAGACCATTAGGGGACTGAAGACTAAAACATATAAGGAATGGTTGCTGGAATTGGGTATGTCTAGTTTAATGAAAAGAAGTACTAGGGGTGATATGATAGCAGTATTCCAATATCTCAGGGGCTGCCACAAAGAAAAGGGAGTCAAGCTATTTTCCAAGGCGCCTGAAGGCAGGACAAGAAGCAGCAGATGGAAACTAATCAAGGAGAGAAGCAACCTAAAACTAAGGAGAAACTTCCTGACAGTTAGAACAATTAACCAGTGGAACAACCTGCCTCCAGAAGCGATGAATGCTGCAACACTGGAAATTTTTAAGAAAAGACTGGACAGCCATTTGATTAAGGTTGAAGAAGGAGAATATAAATGGGAGAAGGGAAGATCAAAGAAATATATCATTAATTAATATACTAATTATGGAATTATCAAACCTAATCATTATTGATTGTTAATTAATTATTATTGTCCTTTTTTCTTGTTAAAATATAAACCAAGACAACATGCTGTACACCAGGCACTGCAGATTGTTATAGTTAAAAACCAATAAAATATTTATAAAAAAAATAAAAAATAAAATGTTGATATTAAAGTATGAAATTCTAGACACCTATTCCCACATTCACACTGTCTGGAAATTCTTAGCATGATGGAAGAATTTAACAGTTTAAAACATATAGGTGAATGAGCTATCTTACTACTATTTGCATTCTCTTTTCTCTCAGCTTAATAAATTTTTGGTCACTGACCCAGCATTACAGGTTGGTTATTCCATCTCTGAATGTTATATTTTTCCTTGTTGCTTAAGGTGAAGGCCTGTAGTTTAGTGGATTGTCCATAATAATTTGCCCAAATAATCTGTTGTTATATGTGTGTGTGTGTGTGTGTGTATGTGTGTGTGTGTGTGTATGCAATAACTTCACAATTTCATATGCTCACCTCTTCCTGTGTTCTGCTAGAAAAACTCTCTTTCCGCCCACCCTGATAGATGAAGCATCTAAAGTTCTTTTGTGTCTGAAGCCTTGGAAAATCTTACTTGCAACTGTATAATGTTACTATTTTGTCTGCACGGCTTAGCTCTAGACCCATAATTACAAGATCACTTTCCATGATTTGTAACTTCTTCTCATTAAAGCACTGGATTTAAAATGGGTTCTTTTGCACTTAACCTTTCTGCAAATTCAGTCTCATTCTGGTCTGATATTCAGATTACTGATACTCACTGGGATAATATAAGGTTACAATACTTTCTGAAATATATACACAGATGATAAAGTGCCAGACTTTTATTGGGAAAATGGTATTCCATTATTCTTATACTTTTCTTTTTCTATGCCGCTCTTAACAGCCATCCTTTGATGTCAATCGTGCAAAATTGGTTCAGTTGACAAATTTGCTTTCTTCAATAGAGGATAAGGTACAGTGGCCTTTAGATATCTCTATGACTGCCACTTAATCTTCAGATGTAGTATATCTTCTTATTTAAATACTTTTTATTATTTTATTTTTTAAAAATAATCTATTTTAAAAAATGTCCCACTATTTCTTATATGATCTGTAATCTTCCTAACAACTCATATGCCAAATTGCCAAATCTGCATTTTAAAAACTAGTTACTCATTTAGGAGTTTTTATTCTGTTGTGTGTAAATTAACTCAGAAAATAACCTGGTCATGTCATATGCATTTAAAGTTCTTAGAGATGCTGGAGACTGGAAATTGAGGATAAGCATTCATTACTTTATTATATGAGAATTGATCTTCATACAGTTACAGTTGTAGCTGGAAGAAGTTAGAATGTGTTTTTTTTTCTTTTCGATTCATTGACCATTGTCATGGCTAAATCAGTCAGTTTATTTATAATTAGTATAATCTATTGTACAGGTTACAATAAAGTAACCTGTACAAAATCTCCTAAAGTCTCCTTCTGTTGAAGTTTGAGATTGTCAGGTAGAACTATTCATTCTTATATTTTTACAGGTGAAAAGAGTATTGATTGAGGGGTCAGATTCAACACATCGACGTTCACTTATCCCTCCTGTTACCTTTGAGGTGAATTTTAAGTATTATCTTGTCACATAGAGAATTATTTATAATTCTTGATACAATGCTCTCACCTATTAAAAAAATAAACCATGTTCATACTGAAAGTGTGAAGTGTGCTAAGGCAACACTTACTCATTGAAGAAATGTTTAACATAATGTTAATATTAATTAATATATAATTAATATAATGATAGTATTAGAGGGATAACATCACAATCACGTGAAGTTCTAGTACTGTTTTACAAAGCCTTAGTAAGACCACACTTGGAATACTGCATCCAGTTCTGGTCATCACAATATAAAAAAAGTGTTAAGACTCTGGAAAGAATGCAAGAACAGCAACAAGAATGATCGGGGCTGGAGGCTAAAACATATGAAGAAAGTTTACAGGAATTGGTTTTATCTAGTCTAATGAAAAGAACAACTAAGGGAGACATGATAGCAGTGTTCCAATATTTGTGGGGCTCCTACAAAGACGAGGGGGATCAAACTCTTTTTCCAAGCACCAAAAAGCAAGATGAGAAACAACGGGTGGAAACTAACCAAGGAGAGAAGCAACCTAGAACTAAGGAGAAATTTCCTAATGGTGAGAGCAATCAATCAATGGAACAGCTTGCTTTCAGACGTTATGCATGCTCCACCACTGGAGGCTTTCAAAAAGAAACTGGACAACCATTTATGTCAAACTTGCCACGTCATGTGACGTATCATGGTGTATCGTGACTTTTTTTGCATTGCCGGCAATGGGGTGGGCGCAGCTTTGGTATGATGAAACTGGCCCGTGGGCTGGCAGTTTTGAATTTTATTTATTTGTTTGTTTGTTTGTTTACATTTATGTGGCCTCCCAATTTGCTCTGAATGACTCCAGGAGGCTTACAACAAATTTTGATAAGAGCTACCTATTTTCTCTGACAGGTGCTAATCCAGCTTGAAATGAAGGAGAGCTGAGGGACATTACATTGTCAGTCCTGGAGCCTGTGTTTTTGCTGTCCCTGTGGACAGGACTAATAAAGTTTCTGTCACTAATTGCATTTAGCCAGTTTTGGCTAATCTTTTTTTTTTATTGAAAATTTTTATAAACTTTTTACAATAAAATACTCCCCATAACCCTCCCCCATAACCCTCCCCCCCTTCCCAGAGCTGAATACAGGGTTAAAGAAACAAAAAACCCCATACAAATTAAATGAACATCAATCCACTATACATACATCCCAAAAAATTTAAAGTACTTTAACTCCAATACATAGAAACTACAAATCCAACCATACCCAATTTAAACTATAAATTATTCAAAAGCTAAATAATACTTCCTAATCCCATATTTATTCTGTACAAAATTTACCCATCTTTTCCACACCGAAATATCTCTCTCTTGTGAATGGTCTTTCAGATAAGCTGAAATTTTTGCCATTTCTGATAAATGAGAAACTTTAAGAAACCATTCTTCTATAGTAGGCAAGGAATCCTTCTTCCAATATTGCCGTGGGCCGGCAGTTTGACACCCCTGGTATAGGGCCTCCTGCTCGAACAGAAGGTTGGACTAAAAGACTTCAAGGTCCCTTTCAACTCTATTATTCTATGTTCTATGTTATGTCTCTGCAAGTTAGCCATATAATATGAAAAGTATGTATAAATAACATTTCTTCTGTTATAGGTGAAAGCAGATTGTCTTGGGATTTCTTCCAAGATTCATCTTAAAGTTGATGTTGAGATGGGAAAACTTTTTATTAAGAAAGCTAAGGATGGTCCTGAAGATAAGTTCTATAACCACAAAAAAAGTGAGTGGGTGGATCACTTGCCCCATTTGCATTTATTCAGCACTTTTGCTGACCTGGGAACAACGATACTATTTGAGGAATTACATTTTTTTTCAGGTTTGCTTTAGACATAAATGTTGAATATGCAAATATATGACTGCAGAGGTTACACTGTAACTTCCTAATACTTTTATAGTGAACACATTCAGATAGTATTTTGATTGAGCAATGGACACAGGCATGCACACTTGAAAGTGAAATTTCAAGTGAAGTAAGTGCCTTAGCAGTTCAAAAAGAAGTCTGCTTTCATTATAAATGGTTGTTACATTTTGTGCCTTCAAAAGAGAGAAGATTGGTGATTTTGATTGGTGATGATAATTTTCTTTCAGTAATCAGACTAAAACTGCAGGTGATAAAGAAATAAACTTATTGTGGCATTATCTAAGAACTAGCTCTAAAGAGAAATGTAGGTTACTTCTTACTTCTGATTGCTGTTCCATCATAGAATCATAGGAAGGAGCAGGGCTTTTTTCTTACAGAATGCCTAGAACGGAGTTCCGGCACCTTTTTGGGATGGAACCTTGTAGGGTAGCCAAGGTGGGTTGTATGACGTGTGTGAGTTCCGGCACCTTTTTTTTTTTTTTTAGAAAAAAAGCACTAGGAAGGAGGTAGAATCTACAGTATTCTAAATCTTGGTAAAAAGAAATAATATGGTACAACAGGGAGACTAAAGTTAGTTCTTAATTCCTACTTCTCTATTTTATTTAAAGGTTGAAATGAAACATGAGAATAATATGGATTCTCTGAATAAGTGTATCGTGAACTATGAAGAACTTTAGAGGAACTGATATGGAGCAATCAGTTTGTGACATGAACATATAATTTAAAGTGCTCTAACAACCAAAGCAGTATCTAAATTCTTATTTTATGTTCAGCTGTTCATTTTATTCCTGGTTTGATAGACATATATGTTTATATTATGGAGTTTTAAAATTTCCCTAGTAGGTGTTGGAGAGCAACTGTCCCAGTCAGGAGGAGGGATCAAATGGGGAATTAGCATGCTTTGAAGGTGATCACCCAGTATTTTGCTACTCTGTGTCAAATGTAGATTTTCTCTCTTTGCTGGTGCAAGCAAGGCAGTCCATTAGGACTGCTGTATTTCGTTCTATCTTATACAAATGCCTCAGTTGCAAATGGTGGCGTGTATTCTGGCAAGTATGCCTTGCCCATGCCTTGGCTATTTTCTACTGGTGTAATGAGCTGCCTGCTGAGAAACGACATGTCCTTCTCCCATCAGTGCAAATAGTAAAATAATGAAAAGCCATTTTTTTCTTTGTTTAGCAGGTTCAGCAGAGAAAGGCCATTTCTTTATTGCCTCCACAAAAGTTATGCCTAGAGAAGGGGGAAATGGTGATACTGGCTTTCCTGGTTTGGCTAAAAAGGGAAAAGAGGATGGGGGAATCCCCCAACCAGGAACTGTGTTGCTGCAATCCAGAGAGAACACTTGGTCATCTTTATGGCCAAAGTTGGGATGTACATTTTTAATCATGATTAAATTTTATTCTGTAGCTGTGATTATAAAGCAAAAGATTTTTCAACTGAATGAACACTGTAGAAGAGTTAGGCTGGCAATGATGGGAACAGCCTTTTCTAGCCTGGTGTTTGGCACTTATAGATCCTCTTCAGCCTGATTTTGGCTTGGCTTTGAAACAGAAAGTGCTTTGATTGCCCTGTGAAATGACCTTTGATAAGAAAAAAAATAGAAAGGTATATGCCTCTTGGTTCTTTGAGATCTTTCAGCTTAATACTATCAATCATGGTCTCATTTTATTTATTTAAGTAACTGTTCAAAAAGAACAGAAACAAAAGAAAAAGCAGAAAAAAGCCAAATAATAAAAAGAAAATTGAAAGAAGATTTATAAGCAATATAAGATGAAATAAAAATTTCAACGTAGCACCAAATTAGTTCTGCTTAACTCTATCACTCTGGACTGAGTTAGGTGACTGTTTGTCACTGGTCATGTAAAAGCTGAACCACTCTGCTCTCCTTTCTGCAGTAGGTAATATAGTATCAGAGTAATTGACACAGAGTGAAAAAAGGTGTTTCCAGAAAGTGATAATGGGGGATTATAGTTCTGCTTTGTGGTATTTGCTCAGAACTCAATTTTAGTCCCAATGTTACTTTATATTTTACATGGAACCTCTTGAGATAAAGACCCAGGATTGTATTGCCATTAATAAGCAGATGAGTTATTTTGGATCACCTTTTATTTTTATTTTCCAGTTTTGTTTGCATTTTATGTTTTAATTGTTATTTTTCTGAAGTTTTAGATTTATCTTAGTAACTGTCTAATCTTTCCAGAACATTGATTATTGCACAAATTATAAATGGAATAAATAAGAGTTAGCAAAACTACTGGAATTCTCAGTTACAAAACCAACAGCTAAGAACTTGTTAGCATTCAGTATAATAACTCCACAAGCCTGGAGAGGACTTACATAAATAGAACATTTGGAGTGGTCCAAAGCTTACTGAGGGTGCATATGGACTTTTTAAATAAAACAAAAAATTTGGAAGTTGAAATAAGTAATTGAGAATCCATTTTCCCTCAACTGATAGTTGAAAAGCGATCATGTACCAAGGTTGTTTAAACAAAACACTGAATTGGTCTGGATAATAAAGCACAAAGTAGAAGTGTTACTATCTTTAAGGCATTTTTGAAGGGAGGCAAATATGCAGTTTTGAGATATTTCATTAATATATTGATTCCATTTTTACCATTAATTCAAACTAGGGTCTGCCAGCAGAAAAAACAAATCAAGAATATATATATAGGTTCCCTTAGTGTTTTCATAAACAATACTTCATTTAATTGTTCTCAATTTGATTACCTTTAATTCATATGCATTTCAACACTGAACATTTCTGTCTACCATTTTATACTTTATTTACAATATTCCCATGTGATGCTTCCCAGAGCAAAAGACGCTTTAAAGCAGCTTTTCTCACTCTTGGGACCTAAGATGCTGCTCTTCCTTCCTCAGTACCAAAAGCCTTTCTTCCAGAGGAGAGCTGCAATACAAGTTTGTTGCTGTATTGATCGAGTGATTTGTATGGCCTCACAAGACATTAGGCAGTGAACAAAATTTTAAAAAGTGAAAACAATTGAAATAATATAAGAATTAAAATACATGTCAACTGAGATCTTTTATGGTCACCAAAACCACTGAATTATGATTCAGAATAATAGATTCTGAAACCATTTACACTTTTATACAGGATGGCCTAGCCTGAAAAGAGGTTTATTTTCAGTATTTGCACATCTTTCATCTTCGCAGCTGCTTAAGGAGAAGAGATTCCAGAGATTTCCTTAGGAAGCTGAACAGAAATTGGATGAAATCCAGATCTGGGTTTTACAGTATCTTTTAATTTATGTAGGATGTAACATTATCAATCTTCACTACACATATGCTTTATATCTGCTATGTTTTACAACTCTTACTCAATATAGATTCATTAATTAAAATATGAATCATATAATAGGAGGAAAAATTGAAAACTTCAGGCCTTTGTATGTAATGCTATTATTTTAGAACAGTAGCATTTCAGCATTGTAGCATACTACATATCTCTTGATGAGGGAAGATAATAGGCACTTTTAGTACACAAATGGACAATCCAACTTGTATAAAGTATTCTGGAGTATAACTAAGAATCCAACATACAATACTTAATATTATTACAATCAGTAAGCATTCCCCTGCCTGTAACTTCTTTTTATCTGATCTGGGTAATAGTGCAATATGTTTAGTTCAGTCTTTTTTTAAATCTATTTTAGCAATCGTGATTGTTGTAGCAATCCTACAAGTAGAATTGCTATTAAAGTTTGTAAACTTTTATTTCTTTCAAAGTGATAAGTTGCCCTGGCAACTTGTCAGTTGTCTAGTCATCTACAAAAGATAACAGTGTGTTGTCTATATCTAAGGCTGTCTAACTTTACATTTTTCCTTTCCACCTTTTCCACTTTTCCATCAAAATGATTTTTTCCACGTATGTAATATACAGACTATGCATGGTACTTTAGCAGCAACTGATGCATTGGGGGTTGGGGTCTGTGTACAGAAAATCCCCACTCAGTTATACTTGCCTGTCACATGGTAACCTGTGTAGGAAAAAATACTGATAAGTGGATTGTTTGGCAGGGACAGGCTGAGCCAGATGTGGGCAAATCTCTTTTGATTTAGTGGGAAATCCCCAGCACCAGATCCACAAGGATGATGGGACAGTTGCCTGGGCAACTTAAGTTGATCCACACTAAACTGTTAAAGAGGCAGAGACTAGGAACCAGAAGTAGGAATATAGCATTTTTATGCTGGCATACTTTCTGTTGCTTCCTAAACTGTAGAAAAGCACTTTAAACCAGTTGTCTCAATGTACCCAAATCTAAGTCAACCACTCTGAGCTCTGTCACTGATTACGGCCTCTCTACCCATTTTTCAATCAGCAACATATTAAGCTCTACAAATACAGTATCTTGCTCTAATAAATGATATGTTTAACATTTATCTTGGGATGCAAAATGGAGAATTATTGCATGCAAGTTATTTTACTATTGAGAAATAGTAAAGTTGTCAGATGGCTGTTTTGCTATGTCCCTACTAGCATGGTTCTCTTCTAATGTGAATTGTTCCTTTAATTGGAGTTTAGATTTGAGTTTAGTTTCTGCTGGTTGTAAAAAATGCATATTAGTAACTTTCCTATTCATTAATGCTGACTTCTGTGACAATCTCATATCTTTGTATGAAATGGTGAATTGATACTGTTTGTGTAAGATATATGACTCATTCAAGAGTTCTCCTAATTAGGCAATCTCACAGTTTAATGAACAGAAATTATTCCAGCATTCAAATGAGGCTTCAAAACTACAATAGATTTGCACCTGAGGCTTAGTTCTGAGTCGCTGTCAATTTTTAAAATGCCTCTCATAGTGCAGTAGGATTGGATTGTGCAACTCAAGTTCTAAGAGGAGAGACATATTATTAGCATGGACTCTTTCAGTTTCAAAATTTCTAAGATTGACTTAGTTTTTGCTTCTGTTTAGTCCTACAGCTCATCAAGTCTCAGAAGTTTCCTAACAAGCTGGTCATTGTACTGGAGACAGAAAAAGAAAAAGCACAAAGGAAAGAATATGTCTTTGCTGACTCTAAGGTAAAAGGCTTATATAGGCTTATATAGCCCAAGATAAGGTAACAAGAGCTCTTATCTCATTGTGATGTCAGTGAATTGGCAATCTTATCTGTAACATGTGCCTTTGCATATATATAATAAGGTTGCACATTTGTGCTGGGGCTCTACAGTATTCTACCAGAACATCAGCTAATATGGAAGCATTTGCATGTCTTAAAAACTCCCTATTGCAGATATTTTATCCATCAAGATCAGCTCTCTACACTGTCTTAGGAAAGGAACTATTCATACTCATGGTATGGAGATCTGAACAGGTTTAAGGTATTCCAACTTTATAGCATCCCAGTATGACTGACATCATAGGCTTCTGATTGGGCTGTACTTCAACTATTATTTTAAAAAAGTGCTTGCTCATAATATATTCCATCTCTCTCTCTCTCTTTCTGTGTTTATGCCCACTCAAAACAGAAAATCTGAACACATTTTTTTTTCTTATTTTGTTATCCATGGAAAGAAACTCCAAGTACATTCGGAGAATATTTCATCAATAGAATAATACCATAAAAATAATACCATCTCAATACCTGTTCTGTTCATGAATGCAAGAAACTAATTTGGATTCAAATTCTAATAGATTAAACACAACAAAATCAAAAGTTTTATCTCAGCAGTTTACTAAAATTCTTTGAACAGCTATCATACCATAAAACTAACTATAAAGGAAGGATTTGAACCTATCTAAACATTTCTGTGTTTAGCATTTTCCCCAGCTTCTAAATAATTAAAAATAGTCTTAACTATCAATTGAAATGTTATCAAATCAAAGAGATCATTTACAAGTTGCTACTCTTCTGGACACATGTCATTGTGAAAGCATTTTTTTCAGCTTACATGTAACAAATGAAGGGGATCTGAATTAGTTATATTTCTTTTTTCTTTTGTTTTTTTACTCTTCTATTTTTCAGAAAAGAGAAGGCTTCTGCCAACTTCTACAGCAAATGAAGAACAAGCATTCTGAACAACCAGAACCTGACATGATCACCGTCTTCATTGGGACCTGGAATATGGGTATAAATTTCAATTCAAATTTACGTCCTAGCCTTTTCTATTCAAATTACTGTCCTATCAAAAAAGAGGAAAATCAGAGATAGGACAGGTCTCTGTCAGATTTTCTGCACATTATAACTATCAACTTGTAATAACATCAGATGTGTAAAAAAAAATCTGGTCTACTTTATTGTCTGCCTTAGTACAATAAATATTTGAATCTGGCAAGCTTATTAGAGATTCTTTTTAAAAAAAACAAAAATTTTCTATTTATATATATATAAAATGGTTCCTGACATAACTGAGCCTTTCTATTAATCTTCTCCTATTTTATGTAGATATTAATATAAATTGCCAGAAAATATTTTCTGTAATTCACACTGCATTCCTCTGATAATGTACTATTCCCTAATGTAGCTTCTTTTTCCAGTGTCAATAACACAATGCTGTTCTTTAGAGAATAGCATATTTTCTTTTCAGAAGTGTGTGCCTATGCATGTTTGTGGATATTTTTGAATGGGAAAGGACAAAAGCTATCTAGACTTTTTTTGTTGTTAACATTTGTGTTGGTGTGGAATCTTCTGAAAGCAGAATGCTCAAATCTGCTTATAATATTGATAAAAATTATTTCCTACAACCCTATCACAGATTTTCCAGCTACTCTCACTGTTATATTGCCCAACTGTTTTAAGATTAATGTACTGTAACATATAGATGATCCCTTACTCTTCTTTTGCATGGCAGAATAATCAGAGCTAATTCACAGCCTTGTGGGCTTCTTTCCTCCGATTTGTTCCTGATTTGTTTTAAAATTGGATAGCAAAATAAAATAAACTGCAAATTTTATACAAGCTGGTTGATTCTCCTCCCTTTGCCATTTATTTAATTATGAAACTATCTGTTGAGAAATGCAAGGGTACCCTGTTCAACAGCAATAAAGGTAGAATAAGGCAATAAATAAATACTTCCATATATGGTTATGTCCATAATCAAATGGGATTCTACATATCATATATTTCTTTAGGTGGATGTGAAAATAGCAATCGCAACAGCACTTAGACTTATATACTGCTTCACAATGCTTTACAACCCTCTCTAAGTGGTTTATAGAGTCAGCATATTACCTCCAGCAATCTGGGTCCTCATTTTACTGACCTCGGAAGAATGGAAGGCTGAATCAACCTTGAGCTGGGGAGAATTGAACATTTTAACCACTGTACCACCACAGCTCATAATGCAGTGTTCGTTCTAGTTTTAATACCTGAATATTATCAAATAGGACTATAATAAGTTTTTTTAGAGGAAAGTTGGGGAATATAATTTATGGTCCTCTTGCCTCATTTTGCAGTTTTTTGTAGTTCTGTTTTTAGTTACTTTTTAAGGCCCCCAAACTGGTTGATAGTTTTAATGCAACTCACTTTATTAAATATAATAAACGGGAGGTCTCAGTTGCATAGATTTTTCATTCATATCCCTCCATAGTCTACCACGCATTCTGTGATATTCAGAGGAAAAAAAGCATATGGCTTAAAAGTGAACCAGTACTAGCGTCAAAGAAGATTGTCCAACCCTAATAAAGACTGAGCTAGATTCATTATTATAGTAGTTTCTTATGCTCATTTTGGTTTGGGATTTGCTAATCAAGGTGATGCTCCTCCACCAAAGAAGATCAGTTCCTGGTTTCTCTCCAAGGGACAGGGTAAGACCCGTGATGAGACAGCTGACTATATTCCACATGACATCTATGTGATTGGAACACAGGAAGACTCCTTGGGGGAAAAAGAATGGCAAGAGATTCTAAGGCATTCCTTACAGGAGATTACCACTATCAGCTTCAAAGTGGTAAGAATTTTTATTAATGTTTAAAATTATGGTTGGGGAGTAGATTGTTCTATTATTTCACGCAAACAACAATCATTACCTCCAAAATTCATCTGTATTTGCTTTTTTGAAATGATACATTAGATGTTCCTAAAGACCACTAGATATAGTGATAAAATCCTCAAATCAAGCTCAACATGTGACTTCATGGACATATAGTTTCCTTGCCAAGGAAACCGTAAAGGATCTGGATGGAGCAAAATAAGCTCCACCTGAGCTAGTTCCAAAATGGACTCACTATTCATCAGCAAATATTTGAGCAATCCAGTAACATTAGTCCTGATAGTTACTAAGGATGGAGTTATAATCCATTGAAAGACTTAATTCATGATCTAGGATCCTGCTGACCCTTGGGTCATGCTACAACAGCAGGTGAAAGTCATGGCCTTGGAGTCCTTTGGCTAGCTTCAGCTGGAGCACCAGTTAAAAATCACTTGAATCAACATGATCTGGTGACAGTAATTCATGACCATCACCTCTAAGGTATGTAACATGCTGTGGAGTTACCTGTGGAAATGATTCCAAAGCTGCAACTGGTGTAAAATGCAGTTGCAAGATTGCTAACAGGTTAATCTTAACAAGTGTAGAATGATATGATTTTTAAGTCACTGAACTGATTACCAATAGATTTCCAGTCTTTACTCAATGTTCTTTAAAACCCCTTTTAGAGTAACCCTGGATTACATCAGATAATAACTTGCTTAGAGCCCATTTATCTGGTATGGATAGAGAGAGAGAGAGCCTGTTAAAGTCCTCCATTGTTGTGAAGTACCTTGTATAGGGTATGGAACAGGTGACAGGCCTTCTCAGTGGTGACCCCCACTTTGGAAAAACACATATTTATCCCTGGATATGGTGGTTCCAATTCTCCTTGGCTTTCAGAAAGAAGTGAAAAGTATTCTATTATATCATACTTTGTATTTTGTTGTGTTTGGGTGGTTATCATTAAGATTTATCACTATTGAAATGTAATTCCCTGAGCCTGGGAATTAGAAATCTATCTTATAAACAGATAGCTAGCTCCCATTAAATCAAGAGAATCAAAGGCATTAAAGATGACTTCCCTTAATAGACTCACTGATTAAAAGAGAACTTAGCAATTATCATTGCTATTATTGATTGTCTTGAGTAATTTGATTTGAGAACTATTGTTCAGTGCCCAAAGACCATATGGACCACTAAGGCAACCAATAAACAAACAATATGGAAGAAAATTCCCATTGTTGCTTCTGGGTTGCTTTCAGATCATAAATATATCAATTTATTTTGATCATTAACCACACAAAGTAAATGCAAGAGTAGATCTACAGATGAAACTAAGGTTAAAAGAAATCATAGAAGGCAATTATAAAATAATTTTAACTAAAAGAAATTTCAGTTGAAATACATCGAAAAATAGAGAGCCACCAGACTAGAAACCAGGAGACTGAATTCTAGGCTCATCTTAGGCAGAAAGCTATTGGAAGGACCTTGAACCAATCACTCTCACTTAGTCTAGGGAGCAGGCTATGGCAAATCACTTCTGAAAAATCTTGCTAAGAAAACTGCAGGGACTTGTCCAGACAATCACCAGGAATCAAAAATTGACTTTTACTAAATATATACAATATGCTTTGTTTTTCAAGATTAATGAAGTGCCTAATTAAATTTTCCAACTTCATATACCTCAAATTGCCTAGTTAGATAATAGCACCTAACCAACTCTGCCTGTTTTTAATACAGGTAGTCCTTGACTGATAACCACAATTGAGCCCAAAATTTCTGTTGCTAAGGGAAACAGTTGTTAAATTAATTTTTGCCCCATTTTATGTCCTGTCTTGCCACAGATCACTGCATTTGTTAAGTTAGTAACATGGTTGTTAAGTAAATCTGGCTTCCCCATTGACTTTGCTTGTCAGAAGGCTGCAAAAGGTGATCACGTGGCCCTGGAACAATGTGACCGTCATAAATATGAGCCAATTACTGAGCATTTGAATTTTGATCACATGCAATGGTAATAAGTCACTTTCTTCAGTACCATTGTAACTTTGAATGATCACTAAATGAAATATTGTAAATCAAGGACTACCTGTACACAAATAGCAAAATAGTATGCAGTAGTATGATAAAATTGCTTTTATCATTCAGCTAAAATTTTAGTTAAAACATGGCTCCATTATCATAGTGGGACTATGTACTGGGATTCATTCCACAATTCTTAAATGAAAAATATTTATATTTCAGCATTTTGCTTCTGTTCAGTACATTGTTTCTGTACGTAATTGGTTCTCATTAGAATTCTGATCTCAAGAATATTGTAAAAACTCAATATATGTTGCTGGAAAATGGTTATGTATAGGTCCCTAGTTATTGTAATCCAGATACCTAGATTTAATTTTACTTTTTTAAAAAATTAGATAGCAACCCATACTCTCTGGAACATCAGGACTGTTGTACTGGCAAAACCTGAACATGAACATCGCATAAGCCACCTCTGCATTGATACTGTGAAGACTGGAATTGCAAACAGGCTGGGTAAGATTTGGGCAGACACCCAAAAAGGCATTTTAAATTGCTATTTTTCAGATGTTGGCTCTCCTATTCTATAAAATAAACTAGAACAAAGTTTTTTAATATATAGGTCTCTAGTTATTTACTTATGAAATTGCAAACAAATAAATGTTTATTCATTTATTCAATTTATATGGTCAACCATTTTCGTCTCACTGGGTGGCTAACAGTTCATTAAAAAAATAAAAACACAAATCCAATTTAAAAGCTAAAGCCACTAAAGAATACACAAAGTGCCAAGGCCTACAAAAAACATGGTATCATACAGTCTGATTCAACTAAGTTTATGGCCCCAGCACCTGGAGGAAGAATCATGTGTTTAAAGTATTTCTACTATTGGGGCCATTCAAATTGCAGGGGAAACACTGTTTTGAACAGCAGTTGCCGTAACAAAGAAGGCACAACAAAAGGATCTGAAGCTTGTCTGAAGTATGCCAGATCTAATGAGAGGAGCAGAGAAAATTGGAGATTGGTGATCTGGTAGATAATTGCATGCAATGGAAGATTTTATAAGTGACAACCAGCACCGTGAATTGCACCCATGAGATGGGTCCAGTACATCTCATGGAGTTATGGTATTTTAAGATTATACTGCATTGTGCATCAAACTGCCTTTTCTGCTTCATTCCAAGCCTTCCAGTTTAGGAATATACTCAAATTAGCACATAGTGTTGTGCAAACAACCCACATATTGTGAACCAACTCTACTGATAGAAGGGGACCCCAAAGCCCATAATTACTTAATCTTGCTAGGGTTATGCTGAAGCCTTACCTACAGCTTCTAAGTATCAAAAAAGAACATCAATAGCATAACTTGGTTGATCAGGAACAGAGATTTATAATTATGTACCATCAGTACTGATTATACTTTATCCCATGAGGTCAACCGATTATCTCACCTAGTGATTTCATGTAGATCAGCGGTTCTCAACCTGTGGGTCGCGACCCCATTTGGGGTCAAATGACCATTTCACGGGGGTCGCCAAACAACGCGATCCGCCATTTTTTTCGTCAGCCGGCACATGGGGTGGTGCTGCGCATGCACGCCGCGCAGGGGGCGGCACCGCACATGCGCACAGTGCAGGGGGCGGCACCACACATGTGCACATGCAGGGGGTGGTGCAGGAGCCGCCACCGCGCATGTGCGCTGCACAGGGGGCGCATGGGGGCGCCACGCATGCGTGTCACGCAGGGGGGGCGCCGCGCATGCGTGCCACGCAGGGGGCGGCACCGCGCATGCGCGCCGCCTGCTTATGACCGGGGTCACCATATAAAAAGGTTGAGAACCACTGATGTAGATGTTTAACATAGCTGGAAGAGAACAGAGTCTAAACCACTTTACAAAGACAAGCCTTGAGCTAGATCTCTCCCTACCACTAGTACTACTGGAACCAGCCTCTAAGTAGGAGAAAAATCACTGCGTAATGGTACTACCCATTATCAATCCACTAAATCAGGCTTTTCAATCGATTGTACACGTACCATTTGTGGTATATTAACTAGTAGCAGGTGGTACACAGCCCTGCCTAGCCAAGTGTAGTGGGGGAGGGAAAGAGCCAGTGCAGGCAACGACTTACTGTGAGAGAATCCTCTGGAGCTGCAAAGTGGCTGGGGCGAGGCAAAGGCCCAGGCTCATTTCTGGCTCACCCTCCCCCATGAGAAAGGAGGAGGAGCAGGTGGGGCGGAGACAAGAGAGGCTATAAAAGGAGGCAGTTTGGGTGGGAGAGAGAGAAAGAAAAAAAGAAGCAGCCTTGGGAGGAGGTGGAGTCAGCTGTACCGAAGGGGAAAGAGGAGGTTGGGGGAGAGGGGAGAGGAGATCAAGCAGGCCAGAGATTGAGCAGATCTACAACTTCTGTGGCAGCCACCTGTGCTGGCAGCAACAAACAGACAAGAAATGCAGCAGAGGAGGGTAGCATCAGCTGGAAAGGTTAAAAAGCTCTGCACTAAATTGTCCTTAAAAGACAATTTTACTAAAGACGAGGACAATATTGGTTATCTCCATAAAAACTGGAACTAGATTTGGAATATCTTTATTAAACTGGGTATTCAACAAATGAGCCAGTTCAGTTGGAAGTTATCATTAACATACTTTTAAAAATATTTTATACTACAAAAATAAACCAAAGTTCTATACAGGAATATCTTTTGTAATTCAGTCTTTAGTGATAGAGCAACTCAAGCTCATAACACTATATTTTTGGATATATTTTTGGATTCAAGGAATCTCATACTGACATAGAGTTCCATTTATCCTGCTGATCAGATTCATTCATGGAAAATTCCATGGTTAGAAAACTGCTGCTGGAGTTTTCCTTGTGTCCCTGTTAATAGAACCCATAAGGCTTTTAGACAAAATATTATTATAAGAGATGTCGGGCCCCAAGAGCTAAGAAAGACATGTAGAATTACTTCTGAACAGTTTCTTCTATTATTTGTCACCTATAGACAGAAATTTTGCAAAACTAAGCAAGTATTTGCATAATTAAAGATATATACTGAGAATTGCTAGGTCAGAACCTTCTTAACTCTCTTTCTCCCAACAAACTACCTAAGTTTTGCTGTCTCATTGCCTTCTGGAATGGAGCCCCTCCTTTCTGAGAGTCCATTCCATCACATCAGGAATTGGGGCTGATGTAAATTAGTGTTGGATTTTAAGACTCACTAACTGCTCTAAATTGTGAAGATGGCCCTAAACCAGGCAATTGAGCTGTTCTGTCTGTACACTTCAATCTAAGTCTTCCCAGTTGACCCGTCCTCATGATCTATCCATCACATTGGTTCTTCATATAACCTGAGCTAAGTTATGATTATAACTTTAATTCTTTGCTTCTGAAAATCTAAAAAAAAACATGATGTGCTTCATTTTAAAATGTCTTATTTTAATAAAAAAAATATTAACCAGATGCAGAAATTAAAAATAAGTAGAAAAAGTAAAAAAAATTGAATTAAAAAAGCATAATAGAAGAAAAAGATATAAAACAAAAAGTTCAATCCTTAAATAGCAAGCTAAATGTTGACTACAAGGGGGAATACTAAATCAGGCTCTCTAAAACATCAGTAGAAAATTAATTAATTTGCAAGTTTCCCATATATACCTTTTTGCAACTAAAATAGGATATAAGTGCCTATGAAGATACTATTTGGGATACAATAATAAAATAATAAAAAAATCTGTTTATGGTTCCCATAGCAATTGGTGAGATGTGGAGTTGTTTTCCTAATTACAATTTTCCATGGAACTCCGTTGATGCCACTCTGGTAGATTTTTTTAGATGCATTTTTTAATGAAATATATCTACCCAAGGTTTATAAATGGTATGCTATATACATACAGTACATACATATATACATATTACATAATATTCTAATTATTAGAAAAACAGGAGGGCTTTGGAAGGACAGTAGATAATATATAATGTATACATGAGCCAAGACATAATGGGGCAGGGGGAATGAAGCAACCAACCAAAAACTTCATAGGGGTCAACACTAGTTGTCATATTAAGGTTTGCTTCATAGAAGTGCTTCCACAAATCATTACAATCAACAATTGTCTTTAAGTTGAATGATAAATTATATCATTTATGCCTGTATAAATATGATGGGAATCCAGGGATGCTTAGTATCTTTGCAGGTATATGTATCTTTATATTACAGTTTACTTTCAGAAATAACTTTGCAGGAACTATGTATTCAATTAAAATTAACATTATAAAGGATTCTTGGTCTGTTTTCAAAACACTAATAGATTAATGGAGTTTTGTTGAGTGGTAAAGAGAAATTCAATTTTTGCTTTTTAAAAAGTTTTGAGAAAACCTTCAGGAGGTTTCTGTTCCTCGGTTCTGCATCCTCAAAAAATGTTCTAGCTTAAATAGCAAGAGGAAGAATTTATTTTTAAAACTGTTCTGTTTCTTCTTTCGTTTTCTTTTTCTAACAGGCAACAAAGGAGCTGTGGGGGTGTCATTCATGTTTAATGGAACTTCCTTTGGGTTTGTGAATAGCCATTTGACTTCAGGAAGTGAGAAGAAACAGAGGTACATTATTATTGCCTACCTAAGGGCCATCTGAAGCACCAGTTAGTTGCAACTACAGAATTTCCACTGAGTGCAAATGGATAATCAGATTCAAAAAGCTATTAAGTGTGAAGTTTATCACTATGAAGACCAGGGCACTGGACCCTCCTCTTTACTCCCGGTGATGAATTGCTGAAGCCATTTTTCAGAAAAGATACTAGAATATTAATCTCTAGGCATGAGAAATATAGAATCTTTCAGATGTTGCCTTAACCAATATGATCAGTGGTATAGATATGCTGAGAATCAGACTCCCAGAATCCAGATCTAATCCATCATTGTGTTTTCCCAGTGGCTACTAATATCCTTTACTCAGAACAGTAGGATTTAGACCAGCATGCTATGGATCCCACTACAAAAAGTAGTAGATGGGGATGTAATACCTTTCATGAAAATCTAACATCGTTAATGATTAGATTATCTGCAGCCAAATGTTTAATATCTTCCTCCATCTGTCACAATTAGTCAAAGCTTTGGAGGCAGTCATCAAAAACCTATAAAAACTGATAATTAATTGTAATTTTATATCAGTTTTATAGTGGTGGCTGCCTCCACCCTATCATTGGTTGTGCATCTCCGCTACAGGTGATGCTGAGAAACAGTTCTCTTCTATTTTGTTTTTTACTTCTCAGCACCTAGTATTTTTTGAAATAGTAATTTGGCATACTGAACAATGTTCAGTTTTTAAATAAATATCCTTATAATGTCAAGCCTCTCAGAGCCACTTAGGTGAGATGGGCAGTGTAGAAACATGATAAATAAAATAGCACAATCTTTGCATTAGAAAGCTCAGGGAGATTCCAAGGTTGCAGATTTATTAAAATGTCTTTGGGGGAAAATACCATCTAAGGGGAATATAGCAAAACTAAGTTGATGAAATCTGAGCATGATGGGTTATTAGAGGCATCTCAGCTGTGATGTTAGATGTCGTTGCTATGTGACTGACACATCCTTCACCCATCACATACAAGGTTCATAGGATAGGCAACTATAAATTTCACAACTAGGCAACAAAGGTTATTTCTCCAAGAACACAGCACTGAAGATATTACCTCAAGGGTTAAAAAAAAAGTCTGCAAATGAAAACCGTGGTCAGAAAACTCCTAGAATCCAATATCTAAACCTACATTTATTTTCTACAGTTGCAAGACTGAATATGTTTAATATACTTTAATATACTTACTAAGATCACTGTGTTAAGGTGTAATCTAATACATGAGTTGATAGACGATATGCTGCATAAATTGCCTTGGCCCTATTGCCACCAATCTTTATTCTGCCTCAGTAATGAGGCAATTTTAATGTGCGACAAATAATGTGGGATCATGCTACATAAAAGCACATAATTATGTCAGATTTCTTGATTTGGACCCAAATGTGTTGCTTTGGCTTAGGCTGTGCTGATCAAAGCCTGGCATTTGTAAAGAAACATATCTGAAGCAGACTTTAGGAGATGCTGCATTACATTATACCACCATGCTGCTATTTTCTTCCCAAAACAGAACTTTATTCAAATAGTACCCTCGGAAAGAAATAACAGTTTAGAACAACTTTTACCAAAAGCAGTAAAAAGGTGCAAAGACACAAACATATGGAGGAGGAAAATCACTTCCAGGCACTGTGCTCATCAGGACGTGAGCGCAGTGTAATTGTTTTTCCTCTTCCTTTTTTTTTCTTGAAGAGCACTTTCCAAGATATGTTTTTAATATAATACAAAATTAGAACATGTGCTACATATGTAGATTCAAGAAGCCACCTTTAAATATGGAACATACAGAAGGCATTGCAACGGGTTTCTTATTCTTATCCATAGAGACAGTGATTTTTTATTATTATTATTTATTAAATTTGTTTGCTGCTCATCTCACTAAGAAGTGATTCTAGGCAGTTTATAATGTTAACAAGAATAAAATAATATAAAAGATGTATATGACAAGAGTTAAACGCTATAAAAATACACTTCTTTTCTTAACTTCGCTGAATTCAGTAACTGTTCAACAGCCATAGTCAAAATAAAGATGTAAATAAAGCTCTCAAATGTTGGCTAATATAGGCAATCTGTATGCAGTCCATTATGCTGTCTTTTTCAGGACTAAGAAAGTCAGTATGTTACTAAGCATTCCCAGAAAAAACATAGATCATTGAAATTATAGAGTCTCTTCATCAAAGAAAATGCTAGATCATTAAGTGGTGATTGTTTTGCTTTGTTTGTGTTTCCTTTTGCTAAAGGTCAACAGGAAACATTTCTCTTCTAGGACCATTGTATGTCTCAATCATTTAGATTTGTATGTTACATCTATAACTCTTTGGCTCTGTGGAATTGGAACTAGAATTAGATCTAGAATTTCAGCTCATGTGCCTATATAAAGCAAAGCAGATAAGCTGTGTTAAATCACCATACGTTCCCTCCTTTCTATGGCCCAGTTTCAACTTCCTTTCACACTTCCACATTCCCATGGCAACACAAACTGCAGGTCCTTCCTTCTGTCCACTTGGCATGTTCATTGCTTAAAGGGTGGCCTGCATTAGGGGCTGGTTCTGTCTTAAAAGGAAGAAACGAAATTTATCCTCGAACTTGTTTTAGCATAGCTACTCTGATGACCGAAAGTAACTGTCTACTGTTCCTTTTCACAGAGAATGAAATAACATGATGTTTTATTACTTGTTCACACAAGGAATGATCTACAGTCAGAATTTTCTATTCCAAATTTTACTGATTCAACTACTTAGAGATTTGGAAGTATAGAAGAATAGTTAACAAATGGATAACAATTCTTTTTGTGTTCAAATGTGGAGGTCTTCTAGACAAAAGAGCCATTTTGGTAGTTGAGCAGGATACGTCTCCTGTTCATCACATGATACTGACAAATGGATCAGAGGGTTTCTCTCTTTCTTGTAAAAAGAAAAATTTACAAACTTTTTAAGAAACCACAGAAGAAAAAATAGAAAAATATTATAAAAGGAAGAAAAAAAGATATTTAAAGAAGTGACTTCCACCCTTTGCAGCAATTAGAAATATAGTGTCCGTAAATCCTAATAAGAAAAGTTCCAGTTCCATCTGAATGTTAATTTTTAAAACTCTGTGCATCATCATATGTATTTGTGTCCAGTATCTTTTTGCTTTTTTATAAGTCTACGGGTATGATAAAATGTCCCTTCATGTTTTTCACATCGCCAACAGCGATTATAAATATCTTTATACAACTTAGACATTTTCTGCTGTGTCCTATATCAATGGAACATCATTATAAAAAAATTTTCTTTTAAATGGTAAGACAATATGAATTATTGTCTTTTTAAGCAAATCTCCCATTGATCCATTTCAATATTATAACAAACATTTTGCCCATTTTACCATACATTACTTGCTCTTTCTCTATTTGAAATCATGTTCTGAGAGTTCTCAATTGGTGTATATTTTTTAACAACTGACTTTTTGTCAAAATGCTTTTGAGAATGTATTATTTTATTGCAAAACAGTGATCAAATTTTCACAAACACATAGAAAATTGGAGAGGGGAAATTCTAGCAATTTAATATCTTGTGTATATATCTGTGACATATTTGTATTGGGACAGACTTGACTTGAAAGAACTGGGGAGCGGGTAGCAAGAGAAGAATTCAGTTATTGGAGAGTTTGAAATTACAGGTAGTCCTCTATTTAGTGACTGTTACAATGGTAGTTACAACTGCACTGAAAAAAATGACATGACCGTTTTTCACACGACTGTTGCAGCATCCCTGTGGTCACTTGATCAAAATCTGGATGCTTGGCAATTGGCTCATATTTATGACAGTTGCAGTGTCCTGGGGTCTTGTGATCACCTTTTGCCACCTTCTGATAAACAAAGTCAATGGGGAAGCCAGATTTACTTAACAACCATTACACTAACTCAGGGGTGTCAAACTGCCGGCTCACATGCTGGACATGTCATCCGGAAGTCACACCCACCCCATTGTTGGCAATGGCAAAACCATCCCGATACATTGCGCAACATCACATGATGTCGCGAGTTTGACATGTCTGCACTAACTTAACAACTGCAGTGATTCATTTAACAACTGTGGCAAGAAAAGTCATAAAATGGGGCAAAATTCACTTAACAAATGTCTCACTTAATAATATAAATCTTGGCTCTATTGTGGTCCTAAGTTGAGGACTACCTATGTATCAAGCATCAAGATTGGCTAAATCTGTCTATAAGCACTAATTGGGTATTCAGTTCTTTGAGTTCTATGCTCCCAAACTCCAGATATGTCTGTATTTACAGTGGCTTCCACAGTAATCCACAATGATATCAAAATAACATGTAGTGACATTAAACACATACCACCTTTATGTACTTCCATCCTGACATCTGATTCAAATACATAAGAAGTGGCATTTGCATGATGACATTGTGATACACGTTTCATAATTTTCCCCGCTTTCTCTCCAGCAGTTGATTAAGAAGGGATAGGAGACGGAAAAGCTGATCATTTGGAAGTCCCTATAGTTTCTAATTAGGCTGAGTTGCAAGGAGTTTTTTTTCATATTATACCTGGAGGAAGAAAGGAAAATTAGCAATAACACAGTAATTTCAGTACATTGAATAAAGATAGAGTATTTCAGATGTTTATTGAATTGTGGAAACGATGACATACACAGTTATATCAGCACAATGACGTTTAGATTACTTTAGAAGACAGCTGGAACAATTAATGATGAATTTAAGCTGCCTCTATGGTGGTTTGGGGATGATTGCTTCATGAGGACATAGCTGGGTGTCTTTATGCCATAGATAGCTGGTGTGAAGATGAATCCTATGATTAATTTCACTGTATTACATCTCACTAGTCCATTGATCTGCATTGTGGTTCATAGGGGAAATGATGGCTATTAAAAACTAACAAATTAGCACCTTTTTTGCAGAAAGATGGCAGTTTCCTCTATTGAAAATTGTACATTGAATAATGCTGAGTTCAGTTAGCACAGAAATGCTAAATGCTATCTCAATTAAAAGCAGCCTTTTCCTTAGCAGGCTTTCCTATACATGATGCTCTCCAGATGTGTTGGACAACAATCCTACCATACGATTATAGATATAGGGCAGGGGTAGGCAACCTTGGCTCTTTTATGACTCGTGGACTTCAACTCAGAAATTCTGGGAGTTGAAGTCACGAGTCATAAAAGAGCCAAGGTTGCCTACGCCTGATATAGGAGGGAACCAGTTTAGAGAAAATTGCTTGGTAGTGGTAGTGGTGGCAAGGATCAACACAATTTAATGTATATTGAGTAAACTTTTCTTATTTTATCAGACGAAATCAGAACTACATGAGTATTCTTCGCTTTATGTCCTTGGGAGTCAAGAATTTGAATCCATTTAACATCACTCATCGTTTTACTCATTTCTTCTGGCTGGGAGATCTGAATTACCGCTTAGAGTTATCTCCAATGGTGGGCAGTTTCTTTTATTAAAAAAGACTATTGAATTAAAAAACCCTAATAAAATACAGAATATTAAAAAAATGTTAGAAAAATAAAGAAGAAAGAAAAATAAGAATTAAAAGTGTAAAAAGAAAAGAAAAAATATATTACCGTATGTAAATAATGAGACCTCGTGATTTCATGTTCTACGTTTTCAAATGTAAAAACAGGGAAAATTTCCTTAGTGCAAAAATCCAGATGTTATCCAGCCTCTGTTTGAGCATATTCAAGAAAGAAGTGTATATTACCTTCCGACATGGCGTTCACTTCAAATGATATAATGTATAGATACATACAGGGACAGTATCCTTATCAGTTCAAAAGAGGAGATTGTCCCCAAGCTGCTGCTGCTGCTGTTGTTATTATTAATAATATTAGACTGTGCATGCTGCCCAATTCCTAGTGACTTGGATGGTTTACAATCTATTAAACACATTTAAAAACAAGGAAACAACAAAAGCAAAAAGAATGAAAATGATAGATATTACATAAATAGATAGAAACAATGAAAAAAGGAAGACCTTTAATCACCCCTTACCCAAGGTGAATTGAAAACAGAAGAGCGCAAATGTTGACTATAGCCACAACTGTGCAATTTAGTCATTCCATAGACAAAAAAAGCCTCAATACATCTTCCTTTGCTGGGATTTTGAGTGGTTAATATAAACAGGACAGATTGTTCAGAAGGAAAATCACTAAAAATGTTATTTGTTATTCATGTCAGTGAGGATTTGTATTGTGTTGCTGTTTCCATTAATGAAATGGCCATCCCTGCCCCCAAATCATGGAGAATTTCTGAACATCAGAACTTCCCAGGTATTTCCCCTTGGTGTACAGTAGAGTTTACTCTGATTTAGCAATGGCGTGGGACTCTGTCCTATAAATCATATGTCTTCTGGTTTTAGTTATAAGCAGATACAGAGGACTTCAGTAGAAATCAGAGCTACAATGCTTTGAAATAGAGTTTTGTTTTGTTATTTGAAAAAATAAACCTTTCCTTTCATTCTGCCCTAATGTCTTCTTAACAATAAATTGGTTTAGTGCTTTCAAAGGAAAGAAATAATGGTATTAAATAGCACTAAAACATTTTCAGAATTCAAGTGTTAAGAGTTAATCATATATAAAATTTTGTTTGGACTCCGAACATACTTTGTACTTAATTATATATAATTGAGCATTTATTAAACAAAACATGTAAGAAATATGGGTTAATTGTTAATTATAACACTTCCCCTCTTCTCAGGAAGCAGAAAATATCATTCAGAAAATCAGACAGCAGCAGTATACAGAATTGCTTAATTTTGACCAGCTCCTCATTGAAAAGAAGGATCAGAAGGTGTTTCTGCAGCTAGGTAAGAT
The DNA here is from genome assembly GCF_016545835.1 of Crotalus tigris. Lineage (NCBI taxonomy): Eukaryota > Metazoa > Chordata > Lepidosauria > Squamata > Viperidae > Crotalus > Crotalus tigris. The sequence continues at coordinate 673,504 of NW_024096796.1, forward strand.
TGTTACTAGGTTCACTCATTAAACCTAGAGTCAAATATCCTGAAAAATTAGCTGATAAGAGAGAGATAATTGAAGAATTAATTGATCCATTATTGTCAGAGTAATTACTTGATATAAAAATGCCATCGTGTGATGTAACTTACCACATATATCTGACTGATTTATGATTGATATTAAGCCATAGTTTCCCTTCTGAACCAAATTAGATGAATCATTACAGAAATGTAAATTGAATTATGCTTTATGTGATATATGAACTCAACCTTTCTGTCTCTCTCGTTCTCTCTCCTACCCCATGCAATGGCATAAAGAAAATGGTTCCATATGGTTAGAGACTGCATACAAATAACCAAACATGTGCTAAAAACTGCTATAGGAGACGATTAGAATGATCTGCATGAGGTTGCTGTACTGATTTTTGATCCTGAGTTAAAACAATAATCAGCCATCTGTCTGTTTCAGAGGAGGAAGAAATAACATTTGCCCCAACCTATCGCTTTGAAAGAAACACCCGGGAGAATTATATCTACACCAAGCAGAAAGCCACAGGGGTATGCCATAACTTCTAGCATACTGTAGCATTTCAGTTGATAATTGTTGCCAGCACCATTTTCTCTTTTGATAAGACATTGCAGTGAAGAAAATAAAATCAATGGCTTTTTGGCAACCTCCTGGCAGATTGATGTGTTCTTGATATTGAATCATCTTTTGTTTGCAGATGAAGTACAATTTGCCATCCTGGTGTGATCGAGTACTCTGGAAATCATATCCCTTGGTGCATGTGGTGTGCCAGTCTTATGGTGGGTAGATAACAGATTGAAAATAGCAGCAAAGCTGGCTCAAGCGGAAATGATTCAGAGCAGAATCTGTAGAATTGCCTTTCATTGCCAAGTTCTCAACAAGAGACATACTATTTTTGAGAAATGCTTTCTCCTTAAATTAAGATATGTGGGGAAACAGAATGGACTGAATAATTGTGAGAGAAATACACCTTGCATGCTTTCTTCCCCCACCAAAACTAAGCCAATCAGTTGTAGCAATTATTTCTAGGATATTCTGTTTTCCTCAGTTAAAATTGTGAAGTAGCTGAGGTCCGATGTCAAATGAAATTACATTCAAAGCACAGTTAAGTGTGTTTGTGTGTGTGTGTGTGTGTTTGTGTGTGTGTGTAATTATTTCTTTGGGAATTTTGGTTCCTTGTCAGATCTGAAATTAGGAAGTTTATAGGTTATTTCTCATCAGCTCTTCATAACACATTAATATATATATAAGGTTGCAATTAAAACAGTAGAACTATAACATATATAAAATTTAAAAAATAGTACAAAGAGGACAAATTAATTTAACATTTTAATATTTTAGTACTGAAAGAACAAAAAAAGACAACTTTAGGAAGATAATGCCAAAGAGCATATGCTGTACCTTTGACGCTTTACAGCAAGTAGGAGAATTCTAGGAAGGACAATACATGGGAGGATTCGTATTATTATTTTTCAGGTAACCTAGTCCCAGTGGCTAAGGGACATGCCATGGGAGTTGTGTGCTGACTATTGAGTTCTTTCTGCTTTCTTTCACTTGAAAATAAAAGCTTTGTTCTCTTAAGCATCAATTAGGCCAATATTAGCATATTCTTTCCTCCTTTAGAAAGTTAAGAACAGAGACCCTTAACTGTCTTTCCTATCATAGGATGCACAACTGACATTATGACAAGCGATCATAGTCCTGTTTTTGCTACATTTGAAGTTGCTGTCACATCTCAGTTTGTTTCTAAGAATGGTGAGCAATTTTTTTTTCCTTTCTAAGTAAAGATGCGAATCTTTACACCATTGTTCCAATGTCTTTAACAATTTTGCAGAATGCTGTTATTGCCAACCTTAACATATGCCCTCTTTTCCCAGATGCTAAGTACACAGACTCTCTGGGACAGATTGAATTTCTCCATTGCAGTGCTGTCCTCAAGACAAAGTCAAAGACTAAATTCTACATTGAATTTTACTCCAGCTGCCTAGAAAGTAAATGCTGTTCTTCATGTGGTTGTTATGTTATTTATAAATCGCTTGGAAAGATTAATGCGAGAAATAAGGCTGTTCTAGATGATATCCCATTCACTGTTTTACAGAATATTTATATTAAGTATGAAATAATAAGCTACTTAAAAGCTTCTCAGTGTATCATGTTTATATTATCATTTGAAAGGCAAGAATCTTTGTTGCAGAAAATTTCTGGTCTTCATTATTGTTTTTTAAACAATATATCCTTATTTGCTTTCACCTGAAATTCTGTAAAAATGCTTTTATTTTTTACAAGCACTTTTATATTTTCAGACCCAAATGCTAAAATATTTTTCCCAAAAGGATATTAGAATACAACTTTGCTTATAATACAGATCGGGCGATGTAAGATTTGATATAAACGTCTGAACCTGTGATGTACGAGCATACACACATATACACAGAGAGAGGGGGGGAGAGGGGGAGAGAGAGGATGCAATCCTATACAGTTTCTATTCAAATAAGTTATCATTCATGTTGAACTTCTCCCAAGGACAAGGTACAAACCTCAGCTATATATGATATAAATGCATAAAGTTGACCCTAGTCACAGGTCCCTAGCTTTTGAGTGTATTTGTCACCTATTTTATCGTACTTTTCTTCCATATTACCTAAACCTTCTAAAAGGCCTTTTCCTATTCATATACTGACCAAACCTTTGTGTCCACCAGTTTTTACATTAGATCTTCAGATTAGCATGTCCTAGAACATCTGCAGAACTGTTGTTGAGAGTAACATACAAGAAGCCAAGTGTACTGGCCTGAGCTTTGAGAAAAAAAATGATTCATTTTAAATGGTTACTATTTCATATTTGTTCATAAATAATATCACATATATTCTACAGTGGCTATAAAATCACTGTTTATAAGTAACTTTTATGTCTTTGAAATCCAAATTAAAGGACTGAAGCTTAATGTTATACGTTAGCAGCCTAAAAGTAATTGTGATTTTGCAAGATCAAGAATTAATATGTACACACAAGAATCTGCAGTGATTCCATAAATATAAATTTGTCCTTAAGATTATATTTCTGGATTCCTAATTCGGAGCTTTTGTGTATGAAACAATATATATCCCGAATGGGTTATTTTTGTTGTGCTTTGTCAAAGGGCCAAACTGCATTGGAGGGTGAGGGGATGTATATCTCTGTTATCCTGTTTCCATTATTTATATTTCATATAGTTCCGTTAACCACGTTCCACACAAAAAAGGCTGTACAGAGATTTGCATATATTTCTATGGAAACCATGTGTTAAGAATCTTAAATTAGAATTTCAACTATGCTATTTTGAGTGGCGTAGGAAGACTTGTCATATTTTCCTTCTCTTCTTGTCCATGCAAGTACTGAGCTTCTTAATGATTTTCTTAACTAGAATAAAATATTAAGGAGACAACTAATATGTTCATGTGCAAATACAATTTGTAAGCACTCATTTAGAATTATAAACTGAAAGTCAGAAGTGTTTTCCATTCTGCTGTCCAGAAACAGGAATAATTATCAGTTTCCCTTTGCTGCCAAGTTTTGTTATTACATTGTTGTTTTTTTTAGTTTTGCAAATGTCTGTGTTATTGCTTGTGCTTTTTCAGCTGGCATCTTATTTCTTTTCTAACACTTTTACAGGCTTTGTAAAGAGCCAAGAGGGAGAAAATGAGGAAGGAAACGAAGGGGAACTGGTGGTAAAGTTTGTTGAAGCCCTTCCTAAGGTTGGTTGATAGGTTTTGTTTGAATGTAGCTTACATAATAATTGGTTAATTCATATACAAATAATGATGTAATGGATTTTATTCCCATCTCAGACCAGTATCAGATTCATTGTAGTCCTTCAGATAGTCTTTAATAAAAGAGAAAATATATACAGGTTACATAAACATATAAAATCAATATAAAATATAACAGTATTCTCTTATTATAAGGAAAGAGTGCTGATTTTCTTCTTCATATCCTTTCTGCTCCTCCATGAGACAGCACTAAACTCAGCAACCTATCAAACAGAATTTTTGCTATTTGTCATGTAATTTTAAAGTCTTAATCTGCAAGTAATCAGCCAGCATAAACATTATCTGGAGCATCTTGAAATGTTTACATCATAATGAGAGGCCAATCTGGGTTATGGATTTCTGTACATAAACATGTGAGCCAAGGTTTCTACTTTATCCACACTACATAGTCAGACTCTTTTAATAAGAACTTTCTCTCACTTGCCATCCAACGAACATACCATGACAATTTTTTCTGTCACATAGTCAGCTTTTTAAAAAATGATTTCTGGTCGTCCCCACACCTCTGTCCCATTCCCAGCCCACCTTAAAGTCATTCTGACTTTTCTGATGAGTTTCCCTTCTTATCCTGATACCAAAATGGCACAATTTTTGCCATTCACTAATCAAATAATTGCTGGTGTAGATATGGATTGAGATCTGTTCAGCTCCCACTGGCAATGTTAGGCCCTATAGCTATCGTACATTACTCTCCGGAGTCATTTTGCCTTGGGCTGAAGATGAAGCCAGATGCTTGGCTTCTGCAGAAGCATTTGCCCTTCAGTACTTGAACAGGGTTTTTCATAATGACTGTCAGATGGTACTTCTTTGAAGAACACTTCATTTTTTGAGCACAGGCTTACCAGCTACACAGAAAATGAATTTAAACTGGGAGAGAGAGCTGAGTTCAGCATACTGCTGTTTTCATGACTGTTTGTGCACTATATCATGGTCCTTTTAGTGATGAGGGAGCATCATTTTGCACATTCCATTCTGTCTTTGACCGCATGCTAATGTCATACCATGACAATAATGATTGTTATAGCATTTAGACCAATCACAATTGCATGTTTCAGATAAGTCAGCTTTCCCAGTTTGAACTTCTTTAAATACTTTAGACCAGAATTACTATCCCTTGGGACTGTATCTGAAGGGCATCTGTTTGGAAAGAAGTAAAATAGAGTACAGAAAGCTTTTTTTTTTTTTTTTTTTTTTTTTGGAGTCTTGCTTCAAATCCTCAGACTAAATGAACACATGGGTAATTAAAATGCTTAGAAGAACATGTTGAATTGAAATTCAAGCCGGTATCTTTCCAGTTAAGCACTGCCAAGCAAATCTAGGAACTCTGGTTAACTTCCTTTGTATTATATTCTAGATTCCAACATTAAAATTTGGAAGAAGCCTGATAAGTTTCTTCTCCTTTGGTTCAACAAGATGTTTTGAGCGATGGATACCCATTTCCATCTCAGGCTCTTTTAACTGTGACATGAACTAAGACTGCACGCTATACCCTACACTTCTAAATTCCCAGCATTCAGTAATTCTTTTATTTTAGGCAAACTATATAAAGTAAGTGCAACTGACTAAATTTGGAGATTTATACCCCTGCACGTATAGGATCCAAGATTAGTTGTCAAATATGTATATCCTTCTGCCAATATAATTTATGACTCACTAACAGAAAATAAGACAAAAAACCAAGAGCAAAGGTGCATATTTTGCACATATTTGACCAAGAAAAAAATCTCTTGAAATCCAGAATTTACCTTAATTTATGTACAATGCATTTAAGATAGCAACGTAAGTGTAGAAACTTTATACCGTACTGCTTACTGATATCAGATTTCATAAATATATTTCTCTAGTTTTACTGAATTCTTGAGTTTTCTTTGCAGCTAACTCCAATTATTTCAGATCCAGAATATCTGTTAGACCAACACATTTTGATTTGCATTAAATCTTCAGACAGTGATGAATCCTATGGTAAGATTTAAACAAATTTACGCTAAGTTTTCACAAATCAATCATTGTGACTTGTTCAAGTTGGTGAGAGCATTAAAGAGAAAGTTGATTTCTAAGATTACTTTTTTCTTTTTTGCTCAGAAATATATTATAGTAGTTTCTATAAATAAAATACAATCTTACATACAGAAGGATAGAAATTTATTATATTTGCACAGCATACATAATTTTTGGAAATTTATCATCCCCAAAATGAACAGTTTCTGAATGGAAATATATTCTTTGGGAATTAATATCTCTCATGGTTTGTGGCTAAATTACAGATTACATTAAATACTCTATGTCATTGCAGATTATTGTTTATAATAATATTTATTTACAATAAACATATAATTATACAGTAATATAAGGAGAAACAATACCAGTGTGGGGAGCATAAACCTCTTGCACAGCGGTTTGTAAAATTATTGTTAAAAAGAAAACAAATCTCATCATAGTTTCTGCTTAAAATCCTGCATAAGAAATATGATAGATACTTTGTAAAAGCAGGTAACTGATGTTGGGGAGGTAGGAAACATTTAAATCTCCCCATACCTGTGTATTTGTCTTAGTTAGGGTCGATCCTTTCTATACCTTATATAACTCTAAACTGAAATTAGAATAACACTCTACACCACATACTTAAACTTTTGAAGTTGACATTCATTATAATTTGTTGCTTCTTTTGTCTGGAGAGAACAAGCAGTATTTGAACCTCTAATATTTACAGTAGCTTTTCCAACTAGCCACTCTCTGGATGTATTGGGAGTGCAATTTCTAAAATTGCTGGCCTGGTCAGTAAGGGAATTGTAGTCCAATCTGACCTGGAGGACAGCTAGTTCCCAAAATTGTTTAAAACCTGACCAGCTAGTATATTCTAAATTTAATGTATTTGACCACGTTCCGGTGAGAAATTGTTTTGTATGATGTCTACTAAAAGTAATGGAAGAATGTGAAAAGTCCTTCTAAGGACATACCTATATTTTCTGCTTGGCCAACAGCAAATATTGGTCACTCACACTTCCTGAATATAAGAGCAGACAATATTCTCCTCACATTCCCAGACAGCTGCATATGCACCCTATGTTTTATAATTTGCACTCAAAACTGCTATTTTCTAGCTAAGCTGCTTTTATATGCTTTGCAACAGATGGTCTCCAATACTTCATTCTTTTCTAGTCCAGTTCCAGCTCCTATTAGCTGTAGTGCTTAGCTTATCACATCAGATCCCAGCAACCAGTTGTTGCCCCCGGCAGCCATTTGATCTTGGGATGCCAATTTATCATGTTTTCTGCTAAAGAACAGTTGCTGGTTTTTTAAAAATTTATTTGTAGAGTCAAAGGTGATAATCATTTACATACATTCAGCATACATCCTTTCTATTTCTCCCTTGCCCTTTTTCCCATTCTCTGCCCACAAAATTGCAAAACTTCCTTTCCTTGTCTCTATTTTTTTAAATATTTTTAAATTGAGTGGTAGAAACATTGTTTTAAAATTAAGCCTGAATGGGCAGTTCTTACTAGAAAGTTTCCATAGATTTTCAGAAGAATTGGGAAGAAAGAACAACCTGTTCCCCATTGGTTTGATTACTGCATTATCAAAACAACAATGGTAAAAAGACAGGACCTGATATAACAGTCCACAGAGGAACCAGCTCACAAGACTTCCCTTACTTGGAAAGGGACATGAACCAGAAGAATGATCATTAGGGTCATGTGGTGACCATAATCTAATCCGAACATTTAAATCATTCAATCAGAATAGAACTGGAAGGGATCTTAGAGATTTTCTAGTCCAACCCTCTACTCAAGCAGGAGACCCTATACCATTTCAGACAGGTGGCTGTCCAGTCTTTTCTTAAAAACCTCTAGTGATGAAGCACCTACAACTTCTGAAGGCAAGCTGTTCTACTGGTTAATTGTCCTCAGGAAGTTGCTTCTCTACTCGATTAGTTTCCATCCATTGTTTCGTGTCTTGCCTTCTGGTGCTTTGGAAAATAAGTTGACCCCTTCTTCTTTGTGAAATCATTCTAAATCTCACCAATAATATATTTAGTCCCAGTCTCTATCTATCTATCTATCTATCTATCTATCTATCTATCTATCTATCTATCTATCTATTTATCTTCTAACACTGGCCAGCAAAATACCTCTGGGAATTAATCACAACCATCATTACTCCATATGCTTCTATTTGCCTTTGCATATTGTTTTGCACTCAGTGTAATTCTATGCAAGTCTACTCTCCAAGTCTTAAGGAAGAATGTATATGATTGCAGATCTATTCCTAATTGATTAGTTATGTGTGAGCAAAAAAAAAATGCCCCTTGCTATCTGATAAAAATCAAGTCCCTTACTGTACTCTAGGTGAAGGCTGCATCGCCCTTCGAAGTGGAGCTGCAGAATCCGAAGTCCCTATTCAAACTGTGTTAACACACCATGGAGAAAACACAGGGATCTTCCAAGGTCAATTCAAGCTACAAACATCCCAAGGGAAACAGAGAGAAAAATTATACGGTAAACCAGTACTCCTGTGCAGTCATATTTTTGACCAAGAAGGGAAATTGAGTCTGAAAGAGCTGTTTTTGTTTTTCTGATAGCTAAAACCAGCCAAAAATGTAACAGAGTGGGTTATAAGATTTATTTCATAAACTAGTGTTTTTCCATTCCAGACTTCCTCTATGGTGCTGGGCAACTGACCTGGGCTTGTTTGTGTAAGACATTTGCTTAGTTCAAGATATGAACTTGGCTGCACCAGAAAACTAAGCCGTCACCTGGACTTTATAGGGCAAGACTCATAAATGTTTGTGGAAGATTGTAAGGATATGGACACAGAATGTAATATGGGTCAAGGAAAAGCCATTCAATGAACTGGTGGAGAGAAATGTTTTTCTGTTAGTCATTTTAAACTTCACAAAAAATAAACTTTTTAAAATGTGGCCATGACATCAGGAATATGTTGGTAGGTCATGGTATACACATGTCCAATCTGGGCCTGATCCTATAGTTTTAAACAGTTCATGGATATCAACTTCATCAGATTTTCCAACATTTATTCCAATAGCAGGGCTTGTTTACTCAGCAGGAAATTCACCTCCTTAGAAATAATCTCTGGGTAGATGAAGTTTGTCAGAGTGGTGACATCAGAGTTGTAAAGTCATTCCATAAAGACTAACAAATAGCAAATATGGGAAAGGAAGGAATTAGAATGATTGAAAAGATCATGCCATTAAAACAAGCATTTTAGCAATAAAAACATTTCTCATTATCAAAACAACGACCTTGGATGCTTAGAAATGTTCAGAATCTAGTTTTAGCCTTCCCCTCCTGCTTCCAAACAAAGGAGAGAAAGGGAGCTCTCTGCCTGACTATCTGCAATATAAACGTGTAATATGTTTCAGTTGTGGCACTATGGACAGAAAAAACATTTAAACACTTGGCAAAATGTTAAATAAAGTTTGAATTATAAAATACTTTACATGGATATGCAGTTGAAGTTTAGATATGGGAACAGCAATATATGATGGAAATAAACCATGTATAAAAATAAATAGAATGCACAGTGAATGAGTCAACATTGAGCAGGAAGGAAGAGAAATTCTGTAATATCCCCTTGGCCTTGGTGGTTCAGTGCATAGTGGATAAATACCCAAGCAATGCTTGCTTGTGGTGAGGGGTTGGAGATATACAGTACTGGTTAAAGAAGAGAAAATATACATACTTTTAATGCAAATTATACCATGTTGTTAACTGAAATCCTTAATGATTTGTAGTGAATGTTTGTATTCCAACAGGAATAAGTATCTGAATTAATGAATCAAAGATAATAATAATAATGATGATGGTGGTGGTGGTGGTGGTGGTGGTGGTGATATGATGATGTTGTTGGAAGGGACCTTGGAGGTCATCTAGTCCAACCCCCTGCTCAAGCAAGAAACCCTATACCATTTCAAATGGCTGTACAGTCTCTTTTTAAAAACTTCCAGTGTTGGAGCATTCACAGCTTCTGGAGGCAGGTTGTTCCACTGATTAATTGTTCTAACTGTCAGGAAATTTCTCCTTATTTCTAGGTTGCTTCTCTCTTTGGTTAGTTTCCATCCGTTGCTTCTTGTCCTGCCTTCAGGTGCTTTGGAGAATAGCTTGACTCCCTCTTCTTTGTGGCAACCCCTGAGATATTGGAACACTGCTACCATATGTCAGATTAAAGTAATTGCAATTAATAGAGAATAAACAGTGCATGACTGCAAGTTGCACACACATGGCAAAAAAAGAGAGGAAATAGATGAATATTTACAGAAGATTAAGATGCTAAAGTGGAAAGTTTTTAAAACATGCAAACAGTGGTGGAAAGCTAGTGGCAGTAGATAGTATGTTGCAATGAAAGAAGTGAAAATGGCTGTGTATAAGAGTATATTTCTTTGTGAGTGGTGTGGTGACCTAGTGGTCAAGATGCTCGCCTCCCACTCAGAAGGTTGAGAATTCAATCCCAGGTAGCGGCAGATATTTCTCTCTCAGGACACAAAGAGAAAATATTTGCTGCAAACTCCATATAGGTGTCAGGAAGAGCATCCAATCCAGCCAGTAAACGCTCAATTCCATTCAGTCGCCCCAACTTTATCCAGCAGTAAAGGATTATAGGGTTGTAAAAAGGAAAAAAAAGAGCATGTTTCTTCCAACACTGTGACACAGATATTGGGTATGTTACAAAGAAACATGCAAGTATATTGAATGCAGTCAAAATATGTTGGTTGAATGTGTGTGTAATAAAACAAGATGAAATAAAAATATGAGTAGACAATAAATAAATGTGGATTGAATACAAAAGTGAAGTATCCAATATGAAAAAGCTGAGGTGGTTTTACCATGTAAGAAGAATGAATGAGAACTAAATAATGAAACAAATATTAGTAAAAGAAAAGTAAATGGATCAAGAGCAAAGAAGGATCAAGAAAGATTTGACTGAATGGAGTTGATGAGATCCTCAAAAAAAGAGATTAAATTTTAAAGAACAAAAAGGCAATACATGAATTGGTGTGCAGTTGTGGTAGAAGGAAGTATGATTTGCAAAGATAGAAAGATGTAGAAAGTATTGAGATTGGAATTGATACAAACTAGATTTAGTTAGATTTCCATTTATTTTCTTTTATCTCCTGCCTTTAATTTCATTTGCTCCCTACTTATTCTTTTTCTGCACCGTGCATGATGTTGCTTATCCAAATATAGAAGGGCCTGTGAGATACTCATGCTCCCTCTGAGGTGAACAAGAAGTTGCACAGTTGGCAGTGATTAGCTTCTGATTTCCAATTGCTTTCCTGCTTACCACTCAGGCAGCAGTTGGGCCATCTCAGTGTAGTAGTTTTATTTGGCTGAGAGTATCCCAGCTATCCTTTTCTTATTTTCATTGTACAGTTCAGCCATACTAGTCACCTTGGACCTTAAATTAAATGTATACTTTATGAATACTTTAGGTTATTCAATAATAATTATAACATTATAAAGGTATAAAGAAGCACTTATATTTCATTTGGATCTGTTTGCCTTCAGATTTTGTGAAAATTGAACGAGATGAAACAGCTGGACAAAAATCAATCAGAGGCTTGAGCTGTATAGACCATGCAAAAGAATGGGAACAAATCAACAAGTAGGTTGAAAGCAACTAATTGTCTATATGCAAACATGATTGATATGTTGACTAGTGGTGTCACACTACACCTATATTGACTACAGGCTATAGTTGCACTATAGACTGCACTTATCAGTCTTTCTCCAATCATAACATTGGTTTTCTTTGGAAAAAATATGACATTTTTCATTGTATTTTTATTATCTGCCAGGTAAAAATTCATGGAATCAACTTTCCTAGTTCTTTACTTGCCTATATTGTACTACATTGATAGCATATTCCACTACAGGTTACATCTATAGTGCAAAAAAAGGCAAGTTAAAAACTAGGAAAGTTATCAGGAAACCTAAGGTTATGATTGGAGATAAAGTGAGATACTAATATTTGGGAAAATTATACCAAAATAATATTTTAATACATTTTAATGTGATCCATGGCTTACCAATAATCTAGGACCATTTTGATTGTTGGAATAGACGGTACAATACTGATTTTTTTCCTGTTGATCCTAGAACACTAATCATCTTTAATCATAGTGTTTTTGTAACTGCTATATCCCACATCTCTGTGACCTCAATTCAGCAATTTCAACGTTCCTCTTCCCAGTTTTTAGCAGTTGTTTGTCTCACAGCTGTCAACAGGAACAGTAGTATTTCTTTACATAATATTTTTTCATTCTCACCTCATTTAATACTAATTATAAGACAGAGCATAATTTTTTGTTCTGTAATTATGATGTATTCCTTAAAGACATAGTACTACAGATATCTATTGACTTTACATTCTCACCAGATATTATAGAACCTGTGAGATTCTCTGAAACATATGGGCTGATCTCTTTGTAAATATAGTTTATAGTCATAGCATTAGCTATTAGTTTTAACATAATTCTCTCACATTTTTAATGAGAGTATTTAATTCCCAAATAGCGTCTTATTCTCCTTCTCTTTATAAATCTTTGCTATGTTTAGTGTACCACTAAATCCAGTTTTCAAGAACAGTGTTTGCATGATGGTTTTAAATGTTGGAAAAGACTGGAGTTGTCCATGTTTAGATTCACTCCCATCTAGGAAGTGTGTTTGTGTGTGTGTGTGTGTGTGTGTGTGTGTGTACATACACATATTTGAGGCCATCCTCATAAGTTGTCAAGGTTGTAAGACTTCTAATTGTTTCACTATTCACTGATGTTAAAAAATGTGATATGAAAATATTCTTTCAGAAGATTTCAAAATTCTGTAACTTGTATTTTCTCTGAAAGGGCTACTATTTCCAGCAGGAGACCCACTCATTTGGTAGCCAAAGAAGCAGCTGCCATTGCTCGGTTTCGTGGAACTGGAGTATCTCTTGATGAACCTTGCAGAGATGATATTGGGCGGTAAGCACAGAACTTCACCTTTGAGGAAGCCTCATGGTCCATTTATACTTGTGTAGCTTCTTCTCATATGATACGATTCTTCATTTTTGTTATTTTTGTTATTAAAAGGAGATGTACATGAAATGAAGTCATTTTGTTTTTGTCTCAACAAGTACATTTTCGAGGACAGTCCCCAGAATGTCATCAAGTACAAATAGCTGGTAAAGATTTTCAGCCAGGAAAAAGTGCATATCCCTAGTGTATATTCCAATAAACATCTTTAGGCACAATATAATACAACTGGCCAGAGAAGCACCATAAAGCTAAAAAAAGGTGAAAGAAGCTGCTGACAATGATTCTTCATTATTTCTCACTTTCATAAGATTTGAAGGAGTTTAAATCAAGAAGAGTGTTCCACTTGGAATAGTGCTCCTTCTTTAACTAGAAATTGCTGTTTCTCTACTTCCTTCTTTAAGTTGGTCGCCAGTGAAAATGATGTTTCGGTCTACACTGAAAAGGATAATGTTCCTTATCAAAATAACAATTTCACCAACAATTATAGGTGGTACCTGCCTGCCTAACTGCCTGCCCATCCGCCCATCCATCTATCATCTATCTCATTTAACATTCCATTAAAACCACGATAAAACAATAACTAAAAGATTGCCCAATGACTCACAGCTAAATTCCAAATGTCCCTTTAGAAGATAAGGTATTCAGTGTCTTCCTGGATGCTAAAAATGAAGGAGGCCAAATGCGGGCCTATTTTCTGGTTCAAAGCCCTTTTACAGAGGTAACACCCTAAGCAGATTTTTTCCTAGACTCAGATTAGGAAGTCTCTAAAGATTCAGCCCCACTTCACATGTAGCTTTATAGCCAATGACCACCACTTTTATTCACTAGCAGTCTATCTTCTACTTTCTATGACAATTCTAGCTTCCATATTGTCTTCAAAGGAAGACATGTGTAGACCATTTTGCAATAGTCCAACTATGTGGTGATAAGAAATTAGTTGCTATTTCCAGATATTAAGACTGCAACTTGTACACCAGCCAAAGCTAGGCAGGAGCTGCAAGTGCAGGAGGATCATTTAATTATAGGTATGCTCCTCCTACTGTTACAGTTACTGTAAGTGATATTTTGAAAAGCCTTGATGTTTATAAGCAAACATCATTTCCATCTTGCTGGATTACAGAACCCAAACTAGGTTTCATATAGATGTAAAAGGTATGGGGGACACAAATGATCTGTGTGGTTTCTACAAATGACCCTTACACTGGAGCAACCATGGGCTTGATCACCTTTTTATAACTGACTGGAAACACCACCAAAGGTAGAGCAGAACCACTGCAGAGTTGTGCCTCCAACAAAATACCACAGTAGGTATTTTGTTGGAGGTTTCCATGAAGGGTGTACTCTCCAATTCAGATTCTGATACTCTCTAATTCAGATTCTGATACTCTCCAATTCAGATTCTGATACTCTCTAATTCAGATTCTGATACTCATCTGCTTTTGTGACATTGATCTTCTGTCCCATGTCTGGGCCTGAGAACTTAATCAAAGGGATCTGATAATCCTGTTCTAGAATTCTTGTGTTGAGGCCCACAGTGATGACCTTAGAGAAACTGCCTGTAAAACATATTTTAAGCCTAGGAAATGAAGAAAGCATTAAAAAGAAGCACAAATTTACTTTGCCTTAACTCCTCCAAATTTCTCCAGAATAACTATATGGTCTAACATAATTATTCATTTCTCTCACTCTTAATTTTTTCCTCAGGAACACAGTGCCCTCAGAGATCAATAATGCTAGCTACTTAAGGATGACTGTTGCCTCTCAACCATTCACTGCAACAACCCAGTTTAAGCAAATCCCTTCACCAGATCAACAACCTACCCTTTGGAATTATGATCCACAGCCAAAAGATAATATTCCACTATTGGGATTAGAATCTCCTACTACACCTTCCACTCTGTCTCCTGGATCTCCAAGACCTACTGCTCCTTTTGCAACTAACCGAAAAGATCAACTGTAAGTTTTATACCACTTTGGTCTAAATTTCCCATATTTTGCTTGTTCTTTAGCAGACCGTTCAAAAGATCACATTATTTCTAGACTTCAGGCAACAGGACTATATAACAGGACAACTATAGAACAATAATTAATAGAGAAATTAATTAATTAGCATAACATTTTCAAAACATTCCCAAACTTTGTATAATAGTTTCATAACCTTCCTTTTTCTCTTAATTTACTAACTTCGGCAGGTACAGTGAAGTGAGGAAAAGCTTGGTAGAACCATTGCTGCAAGAGGAAGCATATTCAAAACCAGAGATGATTGATAATCCACTGTATGACTTCACAAAATCCAAGGACAAGCTTCTATTTAAGAGAGAACAGGAATTGTTTAAGGGCTCCCGGAAAGAACTCCCAACTATTCCTGATCAAAACTTTCCTTTCACCAAGCCACAAGAGACCGATGGCAACAAACCTTGCAAGCCACAATTCTCCCCACCTTTCCTTGTCTCCACACACAGGTTTCGTTCTTATACCTGTTCTAATCAATCTGAGGAAAACAATACAGTGAAGGAAAAGATTCAAAACAAGCAGAAACCCTGTTCCAATTTAGATTCTTCTCTGTCAACTTTCAAGAATCCCATTAAATTAACAAGGTCTGAAATAGGGCAGAATAAACCACCTCTTCCATCTAAAAGCCAGGTAGTACTTGATATGCAGCATGTCAAGGGCCGAGATTATCGAGAAAGCTCAGAACTTCCATCTCAAAGGAAACACCAAAATGAGGATGGGACTATTGGCAGAGCAGCTGTTCCGGTAAGTTTAATATGGTACATAGCATGTATATTTTTAAACAGGAAATAGTTCTTCAGAATTTCAGAAATGGGCTAGGTCCTTTCTCAGCCCAGTCTGGAAATGCCAATGATTAAATATGTATGCTTTTGCATAGGTAGGTATGTGGTGACTGAGTAACCAAGTCTATTTCAGTTTTGCTATATATTTATAATTATATATGATTTTTATATGAAATGGAAGATAGATTAAAGAATACATAGATAGTACCATAGATTTCTCTGGAATCATACAACTATTCCAATAATAATTGAATGAATCTTCAATCTTGAATCCAATCAAGGAAAAAGTTGGCAGAAATATTTGAGGAGATATTTGAAACAGTAGGAGAAGTAAGGCAAATTACCATGGGATATTTTTGTTTCTTTTTGTAAACTGAGCAAATAGTACTCAGTTTTCTGCTGGTCAGCATTTGACCCATTTCATTAAATCTTGCAAACTAATATGCTAAACCAGGTGATCATAACAACACTTCATAATTTTTAAATATCTCTGAGATAAATGGAGCTACTACTGTCTTTTGTAATGTAGACCGTGAGTGTACTTTAAACAAATCAAGAGACAACTACTGTAAGCAGTCTTTGTTAATTGTGTATCATCTGAAAGTGTTTGCGCCCTTTATTTATTTCTTTTACAAGATCTATAGGCTGTACATCACAAGTGTCCTATGATTCCCACTTATTCATGCAGAGTAAAGCAAAGCAAAGCAAAATGCAATCAACAAAACCAAACCATAGAATTACAATGTAAGGTCTTGGGCATAGCTGCAACCCACCACATCCACCCACTCCTCCTTTCAAATCATATCAATTGGTAGAAGAACAAAAATGTCATTCAGCCTCCCAGGGCTTGTGAGAATAGTCTTTATAGATAAAACACAAAGAGGGGAGAGGCCAGATTCCAGAGGGGTGTTGTTCCCAAGGAGAAATGGCCACAACAGAACATTCAACTACTTAAAGGTATTTTCCCTAAAATAATAAAGAGAACCACGTTGCATACTAGACATCAAAGGAGATATATTTGATGCTATAGTTTTGTTCACTGTGAGATGCATACATTGGCACATACAAGATGAGATATTTGTTTTGACACACTATATTTGGAGAGACTGGCTTGACCTGTCTGAGATCAGAAGCTAAATGTGTCTTGCCTGTTCCTGAGCAAAGTAGCTTTTCATTGATTATTCTTTCATAAGGATGGATGTTATTTTTGTCTTTCTAGTGAAAGGAAGCTTCACTGATGAAAAACCCAGATGAATCCTGAAAAGAAACAGCATGAACATTTCTCAGAAAACATCTTAATATTCTTTGACTTGGTACGTAAGCCATGTAGTTGAATGTTTAAACAAAAATAAATATTTCTGTCTGTCTCTCTCTTAGTACACATTATGAAACATAAGGTAAAATCAATTTAGACCAAAATTGATTTTAAAAGACTGAGATGAACAAGTGCTATAAAGCTTAAAACTTTGTCAATTATTTCAAGGGCAAGAAAATTGTGAATAATTATTGGAATTGAAAATGATATGGGTTGGATACATTTGAAAAGTACACTGCACATGGAAGGTATTACTATATTACAGATTAAGACAAAATGTATATTTAGTTTCCTAAATATTTTTATCTGGTGGTTTACTGAGGGAGAATAAAAACCAAAAGTGTATAATTTTTGAGCATGCACAAAGTGCTAACTTGGTTCTTTAAGAGAACAGAGGATGCATTTTCAGCAACTATAAAATTTCTTTTGGATCATAAATCTATCAATAATAATTGCCTAATATATATATATTGGGTTAGTAATAAGGATTAATTTTGTGGGTACAATTGTAGGTCAAATTAAAATAATCACTATAACTACCGGTAAGCAGTCTAGCAGTTTTTATTCAGCTCTTATATATACAAAAAAGGTGTTGTGGTTTGCTTTGTATAGTATACACACAGTATTCAATTTATACTGACTTCATTGTAATATCACATTGGCAATTACTTGATTCAAAATATAATAAAAACTATCTCTCTTATCCTGGTTTATAAGCAGCTAGACATATTTGGGCCTAATTACAATTAGATTTTGATGGTGAGTCTCATGAATATTTTATTCTTTAAAAATAGGTTTCCATTCTGTTGGAAAATGTGGTAGAATCTGGAATAGTTTCTAAATTAATTGCTTGGTAATGTTTATTTTAAGGAATTTCAATAACTACACATAGTAGAATTATTTTTGTCTCATACAAAATCAGGTCATGGAATATCAGTGCATGCAAGTCTTAAACACGAGGTTAAAATTAATTCATGAGTTTATTCCAAGTATTTTAGCCTCCTCAATAATGTATTGAAAAAATGGATTGTATCTCTGTTGGCAACGTAATGCATTTAGCTGTGGCAAGTTCTGGTTTCCTTTTGGAGTAATAATATGTATTAGTAGATGGGTGGGTAAATATTTCCAAGTTTAAAATAGTTTCAAGTTAAAGATGTCAGTATTAGTTTGAATTATATTTAAAAATCGTGAAACCTGACCATTTTTGAGAAACATAGGTTATATCAAATATGAGGAATAGCCCAGAGATTTATATAGAGGGACAGGAAAAGTCCTATTATCCAGATATCAAAAATTGGATTCAAGAAATGTATCACATTTTTAAAGATTGTTTTTATACTAATTAAAACACAATGTGTTTCCCTGTTACAGATTTCCTAATATTTTGCAAAAGTAGACACATTTTCATGTGTAATTTGATATATTGCTATTAAATGAATATGTCATCTGTTTAGGTGATTTATATCAAATTAGTATGTTCTTTTTTTCTTTTAGTTTAGTATTATAACTTAATAATTAACTGTTGGATGTGTGTACATTAATGTCTTCCTCTTAATTTGTTTTGTATATATTTTAAACGGCAACAATATAATTAAAATTATTTCTTATTGGCCACAATGCTTATTACTTTTTATTTTTGTATCCATCTGAGACTTTATGTAAAAAGCTTTGCAATAAAATTATGCAGTGTATCATGTCTTTGATTTTCTGTACTCATTGCTAATTTAGAAATGCAGTCATTCTTATCCAAAAGAAGCAAATTATTATGATTGGCCGCTGCAGATTGTTTAAGGTTATTAAATAACGTGTTGACATCGTCATCTCTGATTGCTACTGTTCAATAGATTTACATGAACTAAGATCCATTTGCCTTCTGCTGTCTGTCATGTTTCCCTGATTCCAAGAAATTTGAAGGAGACATTTATGCTGCTGAAGCTGAATGGAGCTGTAAACAATGTGCCTGGTGAAAGTTAATTGTGGTGGAAAGTAGCAAGTGCAGCAGGCTGTTGTAATAGGGTCAATCTATTTCCCACAGAACAGAATTAAAGAAGAGTAAATGGGGGAAAGGCCGTGCAGATTTTTTTTTAAAGGCCCCATTCACAGAGTAAGTAGCAGTGCTGACACGCAGAATTTTTTAAGATCACTTCATGCAATCATTTTACTGAAACAAAGCAGCTTGGATCTAGCAATGCTTGATTTTACAAACTCTCAGTTCTATTTCCAGTAAATATTGGAAATAACAAAAATCTGGATTTCAGGCAATAATGGACTTCATCCTAAACAATGAAATGTCCATTGCATGTTGAAACAATCCAAACAACGTTTTACTATGTTTTATGTTTATATGTGTTTCAGTGCAAATAATACTTGTTGCTTTTAGATACTATTTCATCCTTTTTCATTATAGTTATGGTTTGGGATTCAGTATTTCTAAATACTGTAGTTAAATGAGCCATGGCTTGAAAGGAAGGGAGTAAAAAGGAAAAAAAAGTGTAGATGGCAGTATAATGGAGTACCAATACTCTTACCTGGGTTTGATCAGATTTGCCCCAAGTTTTCCTCTAGTAGCGCTCCAGGCATCTGTTCTTGGGCTTCATTGCCCAAAGCGCCTCAATACCAAGAGGTGCCCCAAGATTGACACAAAGGCTGCATGGGAGAGATGCAGTCCAAGGCTCTATCCACCCAAAGGGAAAAAACAGACCAAACTATCGAAAATAGTGCCATAAAAAACAGAATAGACACGCAAGTTAAGATAGGCAAGAAAATGGTAAGTGAGCACTTGTCCAGCCCAGACGAGTTCAAATCACCAGGACCAGATGGATTACACCCCAAGGTTCTCAAGGAACGGGCAGATGTGATCTCAGAACCACTTTTCAAAGATCCTGGAGCATAGGGGAACTACCAGAGGACTGGAAAAGAGCTAATGTAGTTCCCATCTACAAAAAAGGAAAAAAAATGGACCCAGGAAATTACAAACCTATCAGCCTGACCTCAATACCTGGGAAGATCCTGGAAAAGATAATCAAACAACGAATCAGCGAACACCTAGAGGCAAACAAAATCATTACTAAAAGCCAACATGGGTTTGTCAAAAATAGATCATGCCAGACAAACCTTATTGCATTCTTTGACCAAATGACAAAATTAGTGGATCAGAGGAATGCTGTGGACATAATTTACTTGGACTTCAGTAAGGCATTTGATAAAGTAGATCACAACCTACTACTTGACAAGATAGAAAAATGTGGGGTAGACAGAACCACCACCAGATGGATCCTTAGCTGGCTGACCGGCCGTACTCAGCGAGTGGTCCTCAATGGAACTGCATCTATATGGAGGGAAGTGTGTAGTGGGGTGCCCCAGGGCTCTGTTCTGGGCCCAGTGCTCTTCAACATCTTTATCAACGATTTGGACGAAGGGATAGATGGGGAACTCATCAAATTTGCAGACGACACCAAGCTGGCAGGAATAGCCAACACTCCAGAAGACAGGCTTCAGATACAGAAGGATCTGGACAGACTTGAACACTGGGCACTAACTAACAAAAGGAAATTCAATGGTGAAAAAAGCAAGGTTCTACATTTAGGCAAGAAAAACCAAATGCACAGGTATAGCATAGGGGGTACCTTGCTCAATAGTAGTAACTGTGAGAGGGACTTCAGAGTCCTAGTGGACAATCACCTAAATATGAACCAGCAGTGTGCTGCAGCTGCCAAAAAGGCCAACACAGTGCTAGGCTGCATTAACAGAGGGATAGAATTGATCATGTGAAGTGTTAATATCACTTTACAATGCCTTGGTAAGGCCACACTTGGAATGCTGCATCCAGTTTTGGTCACTGCGATGTAAAAAAGATGTTGAGACTCTAGAAAAAGTACAGAGAAGAGCAACAAAGATGATGAGGGGACTGGAGGCTAAAGCATATAAGGAACGGTTGCTGGAATTGGGTATGTCTAGTTTAATGAAGAGAAGGACGAGGGGGGACATGATAGCAGTTTTCCAATATCTCAGGGGCTGCCACAAAGAAGAGGGTATGAAGCTATTTTCCAAGGCACCTGAAGGCAGGGCAAGAAGCAACGGGTGGAAACTAAGCAAGGAGAAAAGCAACCTAGAACTAAGGAGAAACTTCCTGACAGTTAGAACAATTAACCAGTGGAACAACCTGCCTCCAGAAGCAGTGAATGCTCCAACACTGGAGGTTTTTAAGAAGACACTGGACAGCCATTTGTCCGAAATGGTATAGGGTTTCCTGCCTGAGTAGGGGGTTGGACTAGATGACCTCCAAGGTCCCTTCCAACATTATTATTATTATTATTATTATTATTATTATTATTATTATTATTATTATTATTATTGATCATCGCACAGTCAGCCAGATGTTCAGACTGAATTTGGCATTTTGTCTACCTATCGAGTCCTTACCCAGGACCTGGGATAGGCAGATATGGATGTTTGATGGTATTACAGATATCGTCGCAGGATGGAAGCAGTTCCTAATAAGGCCGCCTTTTGCAATTGACTAATAGCGAATTTGTCAATGCCAATGGTGTTCAAGTGGTGCTCCAGTTGTTTTGGGATTGCACCCAAGGAGCTATGACTATTGGTACTACCCTTGCTTGCTTTTGCCACAGTCTTTCTATTTCTATTTGTAGGTCTTTGTATTTTGTTATCTTATCCAGTTCTTTCTCTTCTATTCTGCTATCTCCAGGCACTGCCACATCCACTATCCAGACTTTTTTGTCTTTCTTATCGACAATTGTTAAGTCTGGGGTGTTATGTTGCAGGTGCTTGTCTGTTTGAATTCTGAAGTCCCAGAGCAGTTTAATTTTATCATTTTCTATGACTTTCTCTATTTTATGATCCCACCATTTTTTGCTTACAGGAAAATGATATTTTTTGCAGATCTTCCAATGCACCATTGTTGCTACTTTGTCATGCCGCTGCTTGTAATCAGTTTGTGCAATCTTCCTGCAACAGCTTACCAAGTGGTCCACTGTTTCTTCAGCTTCTTTGCACAGGCGGCACTTACTGTCTGTTGCTGTCTTCTCAATTTTGACTTTGTATGCATTTGTCCTTAACGCTTGGTCTTGTGCAGCCAGAATTAGTCCCTCGGTCTCTTTCTTCAATTTTCCTGCTCTTAGCCATTGCCAGGTTTTATTATTATCTGCTTTCCCAGCTATTTTTTTCATGTGTTGGCCATGTAGTGCTTTGTCTTCCCATGCCTCTATTCTGTTCTTCATTTGGCCTTTCTTGTAGGCCAGTTTGGTCTCTCCAGTAGTCAGTAAGCCTTCCTGGTATACTAATTTCAGTGCATCTTCATCATTGTTCTTCAGATATTCTTCCAAAGCCATTTTTTCTTCTTCAACCATCTGATGTACTTGTAGCATTCCACGCCCACCTATTTGCCTTGGTAGATAAAGTCTATCAATGTCACTTCGTGGATGAAGGGCATGATTCATTGTCATTATTTTTCTGGTCTGACTATCCATTGCTTTTAGTTCTGCTTGAGTCCAGTCCACTATTCCAGCTGTGTACCTAATGACTGGGATTGCCCAGGTGTTGATTGCCTTTATGGTATTTCCTCCATTGAGTTTGGATTTTAAGATCTTCTTCACTCTCTTGGTGTATTCACCTCTAATCTTTTTCTTGACTTCAGTGTGCTTGATGTTGTCAGCTTGAAGGATGCCCAAGTATTTGTAGTACTCTTCCTCATCCAGACTCTTAATGTTATTTTGGTGGGGCATCTTGATTCCTTCAGTTTTCACTATTTTTCCTTGTTTGATAGTAAGTGTGGCACATTTGTCCAAGCCAAACTCCATTACAATATCTTGGCTATATATCCGGACAGTGTTGAGCAGCGATTCTATTTCAAATGATGTTTTTCCATACAGCTTCAGATCATCCATATAAAGGAGGTGGGATAGTCTGGCAGATGTTTTTGATGTTTGATAGACATGTCCTGAGTTATTCAGTATTGTTGACAGAGTAAACAGTGCAATAACAAATAGTAATGGTGATAATGAATCTCCTTGAAATATTCCTCTCTTGATATTAATCTCTCCCAGCCTCTCACCATTGATCTGCAACTGTGTCTTCCATTGTGCCATCGATCTTTGCACAAATTTTCTGATGTTTCTACTGACTCCTGTTATTTCTAGGCACTTTATTATCCAATCATGTGGCAGAGAGTCAAATGCCTTTTTGTAGTCAATCCATGCCACATTCAGGTTGGTCTTCCTTCTCTTGCAGTTTTTCCAAGATCATTTTGTCTATTAGGAGTTGATCTTTTGTTCCTCTGCTATTGGGGCGGTTTCCTTTCTGCTCAGGTGGAAAGAGATTGTTTTCAACTAGATGCTGTTGCACTGCATCAGCTACTACACCAGTTAGTAATTTGAAAGTTGTTGGTAAGCAGGTAATTGGCCTGTAGTTACCTGGTGTTGCCCCTTTTGCTGGATTTTTCATTATTAGGTAGGTTTTCCCAGTTGTTAGCCACTTTTCAATTTCTCCTCCTTGTAGTATATTGTTGAACTGCTTGGCAATGAGTGGGTGTATAACAGTTAGATGTTTCAACCAAAACCCATGCAGTTCATCTTCACCTGGTGCTGACCAATTTTTGATTTTCTTTGCTCTTTTTTCTACCATTTTTGTTGTTATTACTAGTTCTTTCATTTCAACTTCTGTTTTATTTGCATCCACCTCTTTTAACCAAGCCGCATCCTTGTTGTATTTCTTTGGGTTATCCCATATCTGCTTCCAGAACTGCACTGTTTCTTCCTTGTCAGGTACTGACTGATTCCTTGCAGTTTCTCCATTGATGGATTGGTAGAAACGTTTCTGATTGGATTGAAATTGGAGGTTCTGCCTATAGTTTGCAATTCGAGCTTCATATCTACTGATTTTCCTGGCTATAGCTGTTATTTGTTGCTTTATTATTTCCAGTGCTTCCTTGATCTTCCTTGTTTCTAAGTGGTATTTCTTGATTAGGTATTCTTTGGTCTTCTTGTTCTTCAGCTTCTTTTCTTTCATCTGTTCTAGCTTGCTTGCATTATTATTATTATTATTATTATTATTATTATTATTATTATTATTATTATTATTATTATTATTATTATTATTATCTATTATCTATTCCTAGCAGTGACTAAAGCTTCAGCTAAGCCACCCACCAGATCCTCTGGAAATTCATTGGGTTTGCTGGTTACTTGAAGGAGTCTGATCAAATGGCCCTATCCCCCTCAGAGTGTGACACCAGTGAGCTGGAAGGCAATCAGAATATGACCTGACAATTACAGAAAAAGGTGATTGATTTTACATAGAACTTTGGTCTGATTCCACATGGCTGCAATTGTCACTTGAGTTTTACAACTCCCTATGTGAATTACATATTAAGAGTAATATCATGTTTTGTTTTACATAATTTCATTTATCTGAATCAAGGATCAGAATATACTGAAATTGTATACAAGGACAGAGAATATAAGGGCCATTGCAATTCTTGATTTAAAAAGATTATCTCCAACTAAGACCAAATTCTTTCTGAGAATCAGATATGTTGCTTTTGTCACCTAATTAATTTATCCTAGCTACTTCCCATTGGGTTACTGTGAGGACTTCTCAGTTCTAAAAATAGCCATGTTCTTTTAGTGTGTTAAATTTCCATGGAGATCCAGCTGTCACGAACACTTAATAATTTTAGCTACAGTTTATAACATACAGAATACAATGTTTTAAAAGCATGGTTGTTTCTCTCTACCTCTCTACCACTACCACAGTTCTAACTTAGAGCCTACCTTGCCATTCCCATTAGCCCTATAGAATGAGAGTCTAGAACATGCATCAATATAATAATAATAACGATAATAACATAGTTGGAAGGGACCTTGGAGGTCTTCTAGTCCAACCCCCTGCTCAGGCAGAAAACCCTATACCATTTCAGACAAATGGTTGTCCAGTCTCTTCTTAAAAACTTCCAGTTTTGGAGCATTCACAACTTCTAGAGCAGTGGTTCTCAACCTTTTTAATGCCGTGACCCCCCCAATCGGTCGTAAGTCGAGGACTACTCAACCGGTCGTAAGTCGAGGACTACTCAAGTGGTGCAGCACCGTTTGCAGAATGGGACTTTTGACGGGCTCAGCAGGGCAGAGACAGCCTGGACAATTCCTACTGGCTTTTGAAAGCCAATAGAATTAGACTCTATTCAAGAGAGTCTATTCTATTGGCTTTCAAAAGCCAATAGAATAAAAGGGAGTAGCACAGCTAAGGAAAAGGGGGAAAAAAATGGCGGACTGCATTGTTTGGCGACCCCCATGAAATGGTCGTTCGACTCCAAATGGGGTCCCGACCCACAGGTTGAGAACCACTGTTCTAGAGGCAGGTTGTTCCACTGATTAAGTGTTCTGTCAGGAAATTTCTCCTTAGTTCTAGGTTGCTTCTCTCTTTGGTTAGTTTCCATCCATTGCTTCCTGTCTTGCCTTCAGGTGCTTTGGAGAATAGCTTGACTCCCTCTTCTTTGTGGTAACCCCTGAGATATTGGAACACGACTATCATGTCACCCCTAGTCCTTCTTTTCATTAAACTAGACATACCCAATTCCAGCAATCATTCTTTATATGTTTTAGCCTCCAGTCCCCTAATTATCTTTGTTGCTCTTCTCTGTACTCTTTCAAGAGTTTCAACATCTTTTTACATCATGGTGACCAAAACTGAATGTAGTATTCCAAGTATGGCCTTACCAAGGCATTATAAAGTGGTATTGACACTTCACGTGAACTTGCTTCTATCCCTCTGTTAATGCAGCCTAGCACTGTGTTGATTTTTTTGGCAGCTGCAGCACACTGTGGGCTCATATTTAAGTGATTGTCCACTAGGACTCCAAGAGTTAATACTACTGAGCAAGGTACCACCTATACTGTACCTGATCTTAAATCATATTAGCAGAGTATCACCTTTTTTCAAGACCAATATGATTTTACAGTCATGGTTTTACTATGAATTCTAAACAATTGGAAAACAAGGATGAACTGTAGAACTGAATATACCTCTTTTCTAAAATATGTGTTCCATCCAGACTTACCCACTAAGGTTTCTTGTAGCTAGCTCTGTAGTGCAGATTTACAAACATAGAAAGGATTTTGAATATAAGTGGAAATATGATAGCTTCCCATACAGCTCTGCATTCAGGGACAAACATCCACTATAGGTAATTATGGAAAAGTAGAAATTATACAATAAAAATTCTTCCGGTTCCGGTTCGCGGCGTTCCTAGTCGTTCGGAGAAACTTGTCTCCTCGTCGGCTAGCTTTCCCTCTGCCAGTCGACCCTTATACAGGTTGAAAGTCGCCCTGGAGGGTACAACCTCTGTCAAGGAGGCTTCAGCTCAGCTGAGGAGGAGTGGCGGCTCCTCCAGCTGTCTGGGCGATCTCTGAGGGCCGACGGAAAAGAAGATCGGCCAGTAAAATGGCCGATCACCCTGCTGCTTCAAACCACAAGTCAAGAACATCTAAGCTGTAAGAGCCCCCATGGTGAATCCTGGTGAGACTTTTCCTTGCTACTCTCTCTATTTGACTTTGTTTTTTACCTGTAAGAGCCTTGTTGGAATTATTTTCCTGGCTAAACAAAGCAGCTTTTATATCTTTGGGAAGGAAGGCGTTTTACAAGATTAAATTTTACTTTCATATTTTTTGGGATACAGAAAACTCTCTCTCTTTTTTTTCCCTAAGAACTGTATTATCACCTGATGTTGGAAGATTATTTCTTCTTTCACACTATACTTTTAAAGATAGAAATAAGGAAATGGTGCCTGGAAAAGATTCTTTCTTAACTTACTGAGGACATCTAGTGGCAAAAATTTAATATTGCATTTTCTGGTTACTTTTTGAAATTAGACCAGATTTGACCTTCAAATTATTTTTGAAAAAAGATAAGCTGAGCTGTGGGAATTGTGGGGGTGGATATAGACCAATTTTCATCAAATATAGCCTCCACAAAAAAGAGATTTTTTCTAACTACTATCAAAATGGAGAAACCACATTCACAATTAAACTATAATCTTATACTGGAAAAGATACATGAGGCCACTGTAGAAATTTGTGCCATATTGAAAGAACCTATTACAGAACTAAGATCCAGAAATTTCACTTCAAACATTCAAACGGATGCTCAGACTACACCTGACTATTTTACAAACCAAGATATACTAGAAGAGGAATTAACAGAAATAAAAGAGGAACTTATCCTACCTTACAAATCTCTCATTTGTAACTTTGAGGAACAGAAGAAGCAAAGATTGAGATTTGAAACTACAAAGCAATGATACTTTAAGGAGGAGAGAAACAGACGTTTGATGCAGAGGATGGGACTCCTACTTCTTCAAAGACCATTCCAAGCAACAAAAATAGACCTAATGACTGAAAGGAAAGCATGTTTATGGAAACCTGCTTAGCACAGGAAAAAAACCAGAATTAGACTGAAAAGAGAAATTTAAAATTGTGTTAATGGATTAAAAGGCAATACTGGATTTGTGGACTGTTTTAAGGATTAAGATTTAGAGTTAGAAGCAAGAAAACATAGGAGCGTGATTATTAGAATAGATATTTTAAACAGATTAAGAATGTACTGGATTTGTGTATTTACGTAGCGTTTGGGAATAAAATGAAAATCATTATGTATTGGAATTGAAAAAATGATGACTGTTTAGACTGGATGCTGCCAATAATTAATGGAGTGTTTTAAATTACTAGGATGACTTTTCTGCATGACAACAAAGATGTGATAAGGCATGATAAGTAAATGGAGAAAATTTGAATTTTGTTTGATGAATCTGAATGAATTAAGGTTTAATATTATCTCATTATTTTAAAGAGATGGATTGATTCTGGGATTACATATATATAGGGCTGATTAATATTTTATTGATATTAGAATATCTATTGTGTAGTGGAAGAAGAAATAAATGAGATTGGTGATAAAATGAAGAATGGGAAAGATTAAGAATTAGAATTGATAATTCTAATCTTAAACTTAAACTATGGCAATTGTAACTGATAAAGTTATAAAACAGGTTTAGTAGTAATAGAAATTTAAAATAGAAATGGAATATTTAAATATATTATGTTAATCGAGGGAAATAGAGAGGGGATAGTGAAATGTATTGAGTTGAGTTGTTTATATATGTTTTTACTTTTGAATGTTGGACCATCCAACCACCACGGTGGGTCCTGAGTACTTTTTCTTAAGAATTTTAAAAAACCAATAAAATGTGTTAAAAAAGAAAGAAAGAAAGAAAGAAAGAAAGAAAGAAAGAAAGAAAGAAAGAAAGAAAGAAAGAATTCTGATTATGTATACTACAAAGCCCCACTACAACTTGTTCATAATAATGTTTGATACAAACATAGCTTTTCTTGCCGGAATGAATTCTATGGCTCTCCACGTGTTCCTGAAATTCAATGATTAATTGCCTGGCTAATAGTTGGGTGATGCAAAGCATTCTAAAGAAATACTTCTGAGGGTGCATTAATGCAAATGAAGCACTTTTCTTTGGATCTTAAATCAGCTATGTCTTTTATGTCTTGCAACAGTAATTGAAAGCTGTACCAACTGGTTTACATGGGTACACTTAGGCAACATATGCAATGCAGTTGTCAGCTTGTTCCTTTCTTGGGAGTGCATATGAAAAAACAACTGAGGATAGCCTTCAAAACAGCTGCACACAGGTTTTCAGGGATGTTCACAGACTGTAGTCAGAAACTCAAGATGGCAGCCAAAATGGGGCAATCAAACCACATAAGATGCGGAGCTTCTTTCACTCTGCCTTAAGCACTGCCATGACCTTTTGACCTTGTGGGCATCTCTGCAAGTATTGCGAGGCAGTTGTTTTGAAGAGAGGCATTTTGTGAAGTACTTCTGAATACTTGGTATAGCAAGTAGTGAGGGATATTAGGACTTGCACTTGGCAACATCCAAGGAGCCATAATTGCAACTTTCCTTTTGCTTCTAGCGATGAATGATTTAGAAATACCATTATGAACTTGAAGAAGAGTGAGATTTTACCCATTTATAAATTCTGTAGACCATGGTATACCACCTTGCTCCCTTAATATTGCTAGGCAGCATATAAGAAACATTAAAAACACTGTAAAAACAAATTAAATAGGGCTGATATCAAACATGAATGTTAAAACAGTAATATTAAGAGTTTTATGAAAATAAATAAATTTTAAGATATACCTGAGTTTAATGCAGAAGAAATCTACTGTAACTTCAGCGGTAATTGTTTCTATACCAGGGGTTCTCAACCTATGGGTCGCGACCCCATTTGGGGTTGATCGACCATTTCTCGGGGGTCGCCAAACAAGGTGATCTGCCATTTTTCCCCCTCAGAGGGCGGCGCGCGCATCCGCGCCGTGCATGGGGGGGCAGTGCCCCCCATGCGCAACGCACATGTGTATGCACAGCACGTTTGTGTGACGGGGGTCGCCGTCACACAAACGTTGAGAACCACTGTTCTATACAATGGATCCTGCCACAGAGAAAGCCAAACTGATTGTTGGTGTTAAATTCATCCATGGCAGGAAGACCTATTAAAAATATGTTGAAGATTTAAGAGTGCTAGATGGACTTTAGCGGAATAAATTATCCTGTAAATAGTTAGGATTTCAGCCATATATTGGCATATTTAATTTGACAATATACAACACAGGACAGAAGACAACAGATGAATCTGTGCTATAAATTGCTGTGAACAGATGTACTTTGTTAAATTGCAAAAAAAAAAAATTCTTGTTAATTTATCCTTTTTTGCACATTTACAATTCATATTACAACAGCTGTGATATATTCACTCATCCAAAATTATCTGCAACTTTATGATAAAGTCTCATACAATTATGCTTAATTTTAATTCTCCTTGTGCTTTATTTTTTGTTGTGGCTAACAACCCAAATCAGTCTCATCCTCAATATTTTAATTAAGGGCACAGACTTGGTATCTTTAATTAAGTCATTTATTGTGATCTGATTGGATAACAGAAACAAATGTAGCACTCATGTACTTTTTAAAAAAAAGAAAATAAAATAAATTTTTATTTTATTTATTTTATTTTAAACAAAAATAAAAATTTTAGCTTGTATATATAAGCAGGTATAGAGGGGAACAGCAAACAACAAAAAGATAAAATATTTTATAAGAATTTGAATTGTAGAGCTGGAAATTCTAGGCCTCCAATTTTCAGTCAAGACCTTGTATCCATATAGAGCAGGGCTTTTCAACCAGTGGTACGGGTACCACCTGTGGTACATTGGCACCTGGCAGGTGGTATGTGACCATCCTAGAAAAGTGGTAGTGGGGGAGGGAATGAGCTGAACTGGTGGCAGCACCGCACAAGCCTGAGCAAGAGATGGCTGGAGCTGCAGGGCTGTCAGGGCTCAGTGGAAGTGCCAGGATCAGCGCCGCTTTCCAGCTGATTGGCGCTCCGGGGCTGTCAGGGCTCAGTGGAAGCGCCAGGATAAGCGCCAAATTCCAGCTGGAGCTCGACGCTGATCCTGGTGCTTCTGCTGAGCTCAGAAGAAGCACCGATCAGCTGGAATGTTGCAGCATCTCCAGGGTCTTGTGATTTACATTCAGATGCTTGGCAACTGATTCATATTTATGATGGTCACAGTGTCCCAGGGTCATGTGAAGTGACCAACAACCCAGCAGGTGGTTAAATAAAAGCCAAACCACCCCCACCCCACCCCCGCTGCTTATAACAATGAAAACCTCAGACAGGAGGAAGAGCGCCACTGGGTGGGCAGCAGATGTCTTGCTCAGCTGTGGCTTGGGGGGCACTTTTTTCAGTGCCACTGTAACTTTGAACAGTCACTAAGCGAGGACTACTTGTACTTTATCACTTTTTTCCTTTTTGGGGGGGGGTCATCAGGTTTTTGACCCCTTGCTAGGCGACTGGTGGTACTCGGATGTTGCCATATCCTAAAAGTGGTACAATGGACGAAAAGGTTGAAAAGCTCTGATATAGAGAAAACCAGACAAGTTTGATTGTGTAACAAGTGCTGTTGCTTTGTTATGGAAGAGTTTGGTTTTTTAAAAGCAGCAGCAATGCTGGAAATAGTCTTGTCTCTTGTTAATGAGGGGAGGCATGCTGATGGGATTAGGCACAAGTTCTTAAATGACTAGCATCTGCAGTTAAATAATGCCTGCAGGTTTGCACAGGTATTGTATTTTGTTGCCTCTTCCTTATTAGGTTTGCCTTTAACCACTACATCTCAGCCTTGGCAATTTTAAGATGTGTGGACTTCAATTCTCAGAATTCTCCAGGCATTAGCCAGAATTGAAAAAACTGCATTAGAGAATGGCAGGGGAGGCATCTCTACTACTTCTAGTGAATTTCATTCTGTTAAAAATGACCAATATTTCTTCCTTTTCAGCAAGCAAGCAAGGGACTTTGTTCTGTGAATGGAATAGTTCCTTGAGTATGATAGGTATATGCAAACAGGGAATCTGAAGCTGGTCTCCACAAGTTCACAGGGAGATGCTTTTATTTCAGCCATAACACTCTCCCCATCTTTTAACATACAGTATATCTAAGGATTCAGTTAAGATTGAGTAATTTGTAATTTGTTGATTACTTACATTTAAAATATATATATTCCATTATTCATGCCCCCAAAGCAACAACCATCTATCTGTGCCCTAGTAAAAGCTTAATGGTAAAAGGTATCCACACAAAAAAGTTATTTTCTTCATATCCAACAATTCCTTTCTCAGAAAATCTGCCAAAAGCTGCTGATGGTAACAGCAGCAGAATTGCTCCCAGCTACTTTTAACAGGGCCTGAGATATATTTAAACTTTCTTTTTCCAACAGAGATATTACTATATAAAGAGAATATTTAAAAGTACACACTGCAGAATTAAAATTTTGCTATTCCAATTCAGATACACAGTGTTATTAAATTGTATGAGTTTAGAGCAGTTATTTCTTAAGCACAACAACATTAAACTGTATAGTTCCACACTTATTCCGTGAATTTCTTCACCAGAATAGTGGTAGAATCTTTTATTTCAACAGGTCTTGATCTTTAAGTTTTAAGAATTGCCAGTATGTGTTTCTTGAACCAATCTCTTTTAAGACCTAACAATTATTTTGAACTGGGTAGCCTTACTAATGGGATAGATTAAATTGAAAAAAGTTGACAGCTGTGATTGCATTTGAACAGTCCAGAAAAATATAGGCCAGAAGTATACAGCTTATCCCACATCATAACTGTAACCATAAGGATCCTTCAAAAGTTCTTTCCCAATTTTGATTGTTAATGTGACAGAAGAGAAAGTTTAGACAAGACATAATTATATAAAAGTAAAACGTCCCTTGAGTAAAGCTTGATTCCTAGAACCCATTTCATTTTTTTTTTGACAAGCATATGGAAATGTTTGGCCACTGTTTAATTTTCCAGTTTAGCCTACTGCTGGTATTTACTGGTATTTCCAGGTGATTTCCCATCCAAGAACTTATTAAGTACAATAATGTTTATTTTTCAAGATGTTAGCTAGATGCTGTCACAGTGAATTACTATTAATTTAGTCAAAATTATCTTTTCTTTCCCTAACCACTTTAAAAGTGCAGCCTTTGGCCAGAAGGTTGCATGCCTCTCAGGAAGGGATGAAAAACAAATCATTGGTTTCAGCATTACACTACATTTTGGAACTAGGTGGCTCTGGTCAAATTTAATAGTGATTTAGGTTGTCTTCATTTTCATCATACTATATGACTTACATTTATAGGTTGGGCTTATCTCCTCATAACTAGTTACCCATCAGAGACAATTTGTACTGTCTTAGTTGCAGAATTACAGGAAGGAGGCTAGAGGGTTTTTTTTTTTTTTTTTTTTTTTTACGTTTCAGACTAAAAGTAGTTAAAAGCCAGTGGTAGTCGAAACTCCTGTAAAGCAGTATATACTATGCTCAGTGGTATTCATATATTAGCTGTTTGTTGCACTAAATACTCATTATACTGTCACTTACTCTGGCTCTACTGTGCAAGACAGTGACAAAGCTTTTGTTGTGCTCTCAGGAGAGCTATTTTTAACTCTGAGTCATGTTTCTTGGCTCTTTCCCTGCCTATTAAAAATTAGAAGCACCATTAATTCCTACAAAAGCTACACCAATCATTCTACTTCAAGGTGTTCTTTTGCTTCGGTTTTCAATATTTAGAGCCCAGATACTGAAATCAATACAGTAGATCCTTTTATGATAAGGTAGTCTAATGCTCAGTGCACCTGATTTTTCAGCACCATATATGACTGATTGAGGGCTTAAAGTCATCCTCTCTCACAATGAAGCTTATTGTTTTATAAATTTTAAATACACATTATTATTATTATTAGTCTGTTCCACATGACTAGCTAAGTTGTAATGTATGAAAAAGCAGATATATTTATTACTTTATTACTCTCCTTTATAAATGACTCTATAACCTTTTCCAATTCTGGTGAGTTGAACTTTGGGTCACTCCATCATGGACTACTGTAGGGCCTGCACTTTTCTGTTGTTTGATACCTACCTGAAGCTGAGAGAGCTTTAGTATTTTTTGTGGAATGTGTGAAGCTTGTGAAGCTCTGCTGTACATGTTGTAGGATATGTTTGTGTTAGCTTTTTACAAGTTGAATTTGCCAGTCCAATTAGATATGGGAGAACAGATTTGCTGAGGAGAAAAGATTTGTTGAGGTTCTCATCACCTCTGGAATACCATCCTTTGTTATGTTGTTAATTGCGAAGTCGTGTCCGACCCCTCGCGACCCCATGGACAACATTCCTCCAGGTCTTCCTGTCCTCTACCATCCTTAGGGACTCCAGATTCAAGCCTTCTTAGTGATAGCCCTACTTTGGAACAGCTTATTCATGAATATCTGAATTACCTCCTCCTTTTTTATAGAGCTTAAAGTCATGTCTCTTGAGAAAGGCATTTGGAGATGAATAACATTATGCTACCCCCAAATGGTGGCACATCAAATTGTTTAATTATAATTGCACTGATTTATTTTAATCTTATTGTATTAATAATGCAAGTTACTAAGAGCTTTAGAAAACGGAGTGATATAAATGGTATAAACATGCAAACAAATAAGTCATTTACTCATTACCTAGGACCAAAACTCTTTTATCTTGAAAAATTAGAAAATGACCTTGTAACCAATGATAAGCCTAGGTAGCAAAGCTAAATTTCTAAATCTTCAAAATGGTGTTCATCTGAGGTCCAGACCTGGAAAATATAAAGATGAGTGTAAAAGTTATCTACAGTGAATGTTTCCTTAATATGAACATTACAGTTTAGTACAATAAAGTTTGACATGAATACAACTTACGAAAATTTCCTGCTTAGTAATCCCTAGCCTGATTGTGAGAATGCTGTAAATGACTACTGAAGAAAGAGGTTGGATGGATGGATGGAAGGAACTATAGCGTGCACAGGAAGGTTATTTATCACAGACAAAATTCACTTATTGTACACACATGCGAAATTCTATACAGATAGTTCTCAACGTATGACCACAATTGAGTCCAAAATTTATGTTGCTAAGTGAGAAATTTTTAAATGAGTTTTGCCCCATTTTACGATTTTTCTCACCACATCTGTTAAGTGAACCACTGCAGTTCTTAAATTAGTAATACGGTTGTTAAGTGAATCTGGTTTCCCCATTGACTTTGCTTGTCAGAAAGTTGCAAAAGGGGATCACATCACTCCAGGACACTCAACCATCATAAATGTGAGTCAGTTATCAAGCATCCAAATGTAAATTACATGACCATGGGGATGCTGCAATGGTCATAAATCACTTTTTTCAGTGCTGTTGTGACTTTGAACAGTCATTAAATGAACTGTTGTAAGTCTAGGACCACCTGTAATGGTAAGGAAGAAAGCTCAAACCAAAACAATCCCTCAAAGGTCTTCAAAACATAAAAATATTTAATTAAATTTTCTAAAATCTCTACTGGAAAATAAAGATCACAGCAATAAAGATATTTGGAGCATATTGTTTTCTACCACCTATTTCTACTTCATTCTGTAAAGCCGACATAAAATTACAACTAACACTTTCTTTTGCTGGAGTCCTGGAGCAGGCTTTGTTAAAATCACCCCATTTTGAATGGAAACGATTTATCTTCCGCTGCCATAAGAGGAAAACCAAATAAACTGAAATGATGAGCAGCACCTCTTTTCCCAAAGCCGAGTTGCGCGATCCGTCATCATCGTTCGCACTGGATAAATGTCGACCGGAGTTGAAGGAGAAGACATACGGAGGATACAAGCTCGGCCCAATTATAACACAGAACTAAGATTTGTAGCGCTCTAGTTTACTTCACTATTTCTTAACCTTGACAGCTTTAAGTTGTGCATACTTCAACTCCCAGAATTCCTCAGCCAGCGCATCTTTAAGGTCGCCAAGGTTGAGACATATTGATCTGCGCCGGGGTCTGCTGGCAGAGAAGTTGGACTGAGTACAGCGTGGGAGGGGAAGGGAAAGGTAACGTCATCCCCAGCTCACTTGAGTTGAAGCTCAGCCCAGAGTATGCATTCCAAAGAGGAGGTTTTTAAGAAGAGACTAGACCACGGGTAGGCAACCTTGCTCTTTTATGACTTGTGGACTTCAACTCCCAGAATTCCTGAGTCAGCATGCCTGTTTCAGGATGTCTGGGTATTGAAGTCCACAAGTCATAAAAGAGCCAAGGTTCCCTATCCCTGGACTTGTTACTTGTCTGAATTAATATAGGTTCTCTTGCTCGAGCAGGGGGCTGGACTAGAAGACCTCCAAGATCCCTTCCAGCTCTACCCTATCCTAATTATCGATCTGTGTAGCCGAGAGCAACTATGCCACAATTCCCCGCCTAAAGTGGCGCGCAGCAAAGGCGCCTCTTCCCAGCATCCTTGTCTAAAATGGCGTATATCCAGGGAGCCCTGACTAGCCTCGTCTGCAGCCATTTTCTACCCCGCTTTTGCCGTGCAGCCCACATTTAGCAAGAAGGGCACTCGCAAGGATGGACCGGCGAGGTAGTCACTGATTTAGGATGCGTGATCGCTAAACGCGCAATCCACATTCTGCAAGAAGGGCGGCCTTGTGAATCAGGCATTGAGGTTGGAGCCTAATGTGCTTAGCCTGCGACGCAGGAAGAGAAAGCCCGCTAGTGACGCCATCTCTCTCGGACCAAGGGGAACTCTGTGAAAGACTGTCGCGGAAATGGATGGGGGCTGCGGCCCGATCGAGGGGTGCGCGGAGGGGCCTTCCAGGTGAAGGCGGCATCCAACTGCCACCCTCTTTCTCTTTGATGCTCAGCGGTGAGTTGTGCCCGTCGGTCTTGGGTCTATTCCTGGGTGGGTCCGGCAGCCAGGATGACTGGACGCCTCCCAATCGCCTGGTCCCTTTTCATTCTCCTGGTCTTCTCGAATTCCTGTTTCTTTCTCAACCCCGATCGGGCTGCCTGACTTGTCTGCTACTGCATTGTTATCGTTACCATATTCTTTAGAGTCCTGGATCCAGTTCTCCTCCACCAACTCTGTCATAGGGGAAACCCGCAGCCAGATGACTTGGGTTTGGGGCAGGGTGTAACGTCCCAGATCTCCGGCAACATGTCTGTTGGGCTTAAGACGTCGAGCTTCCCCACCTGGAAGCGACATATCTTGGATGAACTGAAGCGTCGAGACCGGTTACAAAGACAGGCCTTTGAAGAGATAATCTTGCAATGTAAGCCTTTCCGAAGAATCATCTGAAAATCCTCCACTTTAACTAGCAGGCCAGAATTGCCAATGAATTCAATTATAAATATTGTGATTGCTCGACTAGATAAGGAATGTTGTGTTGTTGCTACTGAAGTTTAATTAGTTTGGTTGCTGAGTCTTTGGGACAGTTTCAGTAAAGTTTCAGTAAACTAGCAACATTTCCTAATTAACTGTCTTGCAATACAGTTGAATTGAATACAATTTTTCTTCAATAGATTCCAGAAAATAAACCTCAAAGAAAAAAGCAGGAATGTATATTGTATGAAAAAAGGAGTTGTGTGTTACTAATTTCAACTTCATAAACTGAACATAAATTTATAAATACTATTGTTTTTTAGGCCAGGTTCACATAATACATTAGGCTAAAATTTGTTCATTGGCTAGTGATTGTGTGTGTTGTGCAAACACAGTTATTTGGCTTTTTTTGGCATTCTTGTAATAGACACCCAAACAATTGGTGAATTCAATTGCCTGTGGATTAATGTATCATATAAACAAAGATTAGAAAGTATTCACTCCAATGAGGCATAATGCTATTTGCATATTATATTTCATATTTGTTTGTGTATGTGTGTGTGTTCCTTTGAAGAATTTGGCAAGAATTTCAGAAATGGTTTGTCATTGCCTCCTTCCTAGGACTGAGAGAGTTACCCAGCTGGCTTCATGCTAAAACACAACTAGAACATGTGATCTCCTGGAGTCTGGCCCGATCTTTAAGCACTACACCAAACTGGCCCATTTTTATGGATTTGGGGTTGTAATAAAATATAGATTCCAACCCTGAACTTAGGATATTTCTTGTTTATGTTCTGTTCAGTGGCAAGGAACCTTCTCATTAGTTCAGTAGCATAAGGAGACTTACTTGATTGCTTGAGATATTTGCTGTCAGACCAGCACCCATTTGGTGAGAAAGAGGTTTTGCAATCTCAAACAATCTTTTGTGACTACATCAGAGAACCCCCTTCCTGATTTTCTTATTCAAAATACCAGATTATAAAGTAGAACAATGTCTTATTAAATGACTCATTCATTTACAGAAGCCTAGTTGAATCAATCTGAACTCATAATCCTATTATTGTGTACTGTGAGAGAATGTAGTCTTGATTAGGCATGTTTTCACTGCAATACAAGAGCTTGTCTGAAATAGGTATACTTTCTGTGAAAATGTTTGTCTCAGTTCAAAGAGTATAATGGCATAGCAAACTTATTATTAATCAACTGCACAATTAATAACATTATTTCCCCCCTTTTTTTCAAATTAAATATTTCGGCCTGTTAGATAACAAGCTCTTGGAGAAGTCAGATTTCCATTCAGTGCTGGCTGACAAGCTACAGGTGGAAAAGTATGATTTGCCAAACCGGCATGAGATCAGGTACTTGTATCAATTCTAGTGATAGTTATTGTGGCTTCTTTAAAACCAACAATATAACAGAGTATTTTGCTCTTCTGTGTAATATTCATCACAATTTTTTTTACTATTAATAGCTACTGCAGAACTTTATGTTTGGTGCTGTACATGTTGTACATGCTTTATTATGTTAATATAATCTTAATTTTATAACATATGTGCAATTTATACAAGTAATACTCATGTTACAATTATTCATTTAGTGACTGTTTGAAGTTACAATGGCACTGAAATAAGTGACTTATGATCAGTCTTCACATTGTCACATTATCCCCATGGTCGTGATCAAAATTCAGGTACTTGGCAACCAGTATATATTTACAATCATTGTAGCATCTTGTGGTCATGTGATTACTATTTGCAACCTTCCTAGCAGGCTTCCAACAAGCAAAGTCAACGAGGAAGCCAGATTCACGTAATGACCACATGATTCACTTAACAAGTACAGTGACTCACCTAACAACTACCTTGTTAACAGTGGAAATTCTGGTCCAAATTGTGGTCGTAGGTCAAGGACTATATGGTGATAGGTTATGCAAATGATGCAAATTACATCAAATTATGTAATGTCATATGAATATATAAATTTATACAAATTATAATACTAATAAAATGTTAGTAGCGTATTGAATAATTTCATATTTTTGGACACTTGGAATGATAGATAAGTCTCCTCCCACCAAACATCCAAATGGTCCTTAAAAAGAGACTTCATTCTTTTACATAGAGATCAGTAGCATACAGTATCAAGAGGAATGGGAATTGCTTAATGTAATTTCAATGCAATGTCAGTGGAATATCAATATATGGAGATGTTCTTGTTTAGTATAGGTACTTGCTTAACGACCATTCTGCACAGTTCAAAGTTACACTGGTATTGGACAAATAGTACTTACAACCAGTCCTGAGAATTCCAGCCATTGCAGTGTCCCTGTTGGCGTGTGATTGCAATTGCCAACATTCATTGTGACTTCCCACAATTGCCATTTTAACCTGAAGAGTATCTGTAGGTTGAACATCTGTATGATTAAATAGACATACTCGGCATCTTACCTTCTATTCCTTTGGAAAATTCAGCCCAGGACATGATGGTGCAAGAAATGATGCTCATCTTCAAGAAGTAGCTCAATTAAGGATTAAACATCAAGAGGAATTGACAGAGCTGCACAAGAAACGGGGCGAGGTTAGGAAAAAATTATGCTTACTTGCAGCAGTACAATGTGCATGCTGTTATTTATTTCTCTATCCCATAAGTTTCACAACAATAAAAATATATCTCCAGAATAACTTTTTATAGTAAGCAGTCAGCCTTTCAGCTTTTCTGTTGCTTTTACTGTAATAAAAAGTTAATATTTATTATTGTAGACAATGCAGCATGTATTCCATTTTTAATTAAGATACTTTGCTTTTGTGATGTCTTTCTTCATCTGTTGCTAGAAACCTGGAAAATGAATTACGATGCCTATTTCTTTTAAAATTCTGTATTTAGAATTAAGGTACAACTTATGGTACCTTTCAGCTACATTATGTAGTCCTGATTATCTTTTCATTTTTGTATATATTGATTATTAAGTTGGTTCCATATGGGTCTGTGAATCTGCCAAATGAATATAGCATATCTTGCTTATGATTGAGAGATATAAGATACATTCTTAATAAAATGCATGCACTGAAAGAGACACAAAAACTATTGCCTATGTTAAGAATTGTGGATTTTCATTAACATAGTTAACATTGTTAATTAATGTTAATATTATTCATTGATATTGATCATTTTTCTCCTTTTTTTGTAGTTGGCTCAATCTGTGATTGACCTAAACAATCAAATACAACAGAAGGACAAAGAAATACAAATAAATAATGTCAAGTGAGTAAAATCCATTTATTACCAATAGAACTTTATCTTAGTCCTAGCTAGTTTCAGATTTTTATTATATTAGTTGCTTCTATTGAAGAATTGCAGAATATTTACAGAAGATATCTGAACTGGAGACAGAGTGTCATGATTTATGCAACAAGCTTCAAGATCTCGAACGAGCTAATCAGACTCTTAAGGATGAATATGATGCTCTCCAAATCACCTTTACTGCTCTTGAAGAAAAATTAAGAAAAACCACTGAAGATAACCAAGAACTGGTAACCCGCTGGATGGCAGAAAAGGCTCAAGAAGCTAATCGGCTCAATGTAGAAAATGAGAAAGATTTAAGGTATGGTAGTATTTTTCCATGTAACTGTGTGAGTTCAAACTCAATCTGTATTAGAACCCATCCTCAACGTTTCTTCTTTCTTTCTCTCTCCCTGTGCATATGCCCTGCATGTCTTTTTCTTTTAATTAACAGCCTTTGGATGTGGTTTTGAATCCTTTAAACTAATGGTAGAGGTTTCTTCAAGTTGAGCTGAACACTCATTTATACAGTATAAAAATGTTTTCTGTTGCCTTTCTGGGAATGTTTTTCAATTTCCTAGTCTGATCTGATATTTCTTGATAATTTATCCAGTTATTAACCAGGCTTTGACTTGGCTTGGATTTTGAGCTAAACCAGCTTCTAAGGTCTAGTCTTTAAATCCTTATGTTCTTAAAATTTTGACATAAGGTTTAGACTTGGTTTGACTATAAAATAGCTAAATGTTAGCTCCTAACACTCCAATTATGCCCATTGAAATAGCCTCATTTTTTCCTGGTGTGTTTTTTTTTCATAATATGGAGTAGCCATTATATCTAAATTAGTAAACTTAATCTAGAATTAGCATCAGTTTCTGTGATGGAAGTAATATTATCTGATGATTCACAATATGTCAGTATAGGGGCAGCTTTTAACATATGATGCACTGATTAGAGCAGAGGTCCCCAACCTTTTGGGCACTAGGGACTGGTTACGTGGAGAGAGGTTTTTCTGCGGACCAGAGGGGGCGTAGTTTTGTGTGATGCCTGCATCCCGTGCTTGTTTTTGTGGACCGGTTGCTGGCATGCCGCAGACCGGGAGTTGGGAACCCCTGGATTAGAGCTATTTTATTTAAGAATTACAGAATGACTTCAAGGCATCTTAAAACAACCAACTTAAGATAAACATTTCTGGGCAGTTAAGTTTTCACTTGGGCCTAGAGACATGAGATCCAGTATATTCTGATGAACTTTACATTTTACTAGTATCAAGATACAGATACCGTAAATGCTGGCGTATAAGGCGACTTCCGCGAGCGCTGAAATTGGCGCCAAAGACGGGGATCGTCTTATACGCCGAGTTGTCTTATACGCCGGAAATACTGGTAGTTTCCAGCGTATAAGACGACGTTCTAGGAATGCGGCCCGGCTATAAAGACAGGGGTCGTCTTATACGCCGGGTCGCCTTGTACGCCGGCATTTATGGTACATTTTTTGAGGCAACAAGTCTAACCACTGGGATTTCTGTGCCAGGGAGCTTAAGGCAATAATTTCTCCTAATTATCAGTTCCTTCATACTTTGAATACAACTGTTCAGATAAATACTGATAAATGTTACACAGTTGATACATATTTCCTAATAATTTTCTTCTCTGTTAGGAGAAGGCAAGCTCGGCTTCAGAAAGAACTAGCAGAAGCTGCTAAAGAACCACTGCCAATCGAACAGTAAGCATTCATCAGTCTACTTCCTAATGACTACATTATTTCCATTTCCAGGCTGAAAATATAAAAATTAATTATTCAAGCTGCATGCTTGTTTGTCTTCTTACTATTCATTGGTATTCTGTTATAAACCGTGTGGTCAAATAATCCTAATTTTACTAGCAACAAAACTGGAGAATGGGGGTAAAGATGGTGACTATTTTTTTAGATGGATGAGAGGACTTATCTTCCCCTTTCCCAACTGTGATAGTATGTGTTCTTAGCAAATTGTTAAGAATTAGAAGTAGAAGAGCACATTTATTTATTAGCAGCAGCTTTGGATGGGCAAGCCTGGATTTTATACCTTCACCTTCATGAATGTTTTCATCTTTTTTAGCAGAAACCTAATAGGGTTAGATTTTTTCTGCCAAGCTAAAATTCTGATTTAAAAAAAAGTCATATCTTTTCAGCAATACTTTAATTATTATTTTTATATAACTTAATTTTTGTAACGTTTGATATTTACTGACTTTAGATTTACAATTTGCAACAGTTTTATTGGTTCTCTGTTGACTCAGATTGTTTTTCTTTATTTTGCTGTCTTATCTTGGCCTTCTGAGCTTAATATGCTCCTTACAAATTCAGTGGCTACATCAAGGGAAAGGATCTGGGCATTAAGAACTGATTAGCAATACATCAGATTAACCAGCCATAAACATTTTCTTTAAACAGTTGCGTAGGCATCTGACTGTTTAGTTTAGAAATTACTCTATACAGAACTTATCTTGCTTTGCTTTACTTGAGCTTATTGCTTTGTTTACTAAGTGAATTTGTTTGGCCTAAGAATTAATTATTTGAGTTTATTTTTAAGTTTATTTTTATTTTTAAATTTATTTTTTAAGAGCATTGATACAGTTTTAAAATTATTTCAAAGTACAGCAAGTTTATTCCTACCTATCTATAGAAGAAGAAAAGGCAGAGCCTGGGGATGAAGTCAAGAGAGGAATCAATGTGGAATCATTACATTCCCTCAATGGTCCAAGTCCAGTCCCTCCCCCCGCTTGAATTCTGTTAATTCTTATCTAGTGCCAATTTAGTGCTGACCATTACTGTAGGATTAAGCACTATTTAATGTGATACTGATTCTTTGCAGCTGACCCTAACTTAATTTATTATGATTGATTTTACAAGAGGGAACTCCCATATGAAGAATAACTATGCAAATATTTGGTAATAACTTTAAAATACTTGCTGCTGAATGAGTATTCTACGTATCTGCAGCCAGATAATGCTTGGAGGGGGCTTGTTGTTATTACCTTGAATCCAGTGGTGGGATTCAGCCAGTTTGCACCAGTTCAGCAGAACCAGTAGCTAATTTTTTGTTGCCCAGGCCCAAAATGGACTTCCAAAAGTGGCATCCACACAGAGAACCGGTGGTTCACATATTTGAATCCCACCGCTGCTTGGATCCAAACCCACCTTGTTACTTTGGCAGTCTTAAAAATCACCAGAAACTGCACCAGCCTTACAGCTGAGACTGTGGAGTCCTTGGTGTCTCTGAGCTTTGTTGTTTTCTTGCAGACAGTTCATTATCAAACTAGGTAATATCATCAATGCTAGTAGGGAGTGGGGTTTAATCTCATTTTATATACCAGTGGCTTCCCTGTCAGTATTTGTGGGAGTGGCCTTGATGGTTCCTTTGGCTGTCATTTACTGTTAGCTTGTTTGTCTGAGTTGGTTGAGGTATTGTTTGCTTCTTGGTCTAATGCTAATCTTGGTATTAATCTCTGCTCATCTGAGTCTTGATTGCTAGTGAGGAGGTGCTTTGGTCTTTTTGTTTCCTTTTTGGCTTTTTGATTGT
The DNA here is from genome assembly GCF_016545835.1 of Crotalus tigris. NCBI lineage: Eukaryota > Metazoa > Chordata > Lepidosauria > Squamata > Viperidae > Crotalus > Crotalus tigris. The sequence continues at coordinate 717,094 of NW_024096796.1, forward strand.
CTCTGTTGAAGAGCTGAGAGTTAACTTTCATCCCATCCCAGGGAATAGTAAGGGGGGGGGGGGAAATGCTGAAATTGCAAGTACTACACAATAGCATGAATGCAACCTTTGCTGGAATTCCATGGGTAAAAAAAAATCCTATTCTCCTTTGTCAAATTGTTTAGAAATAGTTATATTTTAACTGTGCAGACAAGCCACATTCAAACAAATAATTCCATTTTACAAACTGTATTAAATATGATTAAAAATTGTAAAAGGCAAATAAATTACAGCCATGGCATAGCTAATTCTGTTGTTCAGTTATTGTGCTATTAAAAATGGTAGTGAAATTCTGTATTTGAAATAGTAGGGGAAGAGGGCTGTTTAATATGAAATGCCTGATCTTCTTGAACATTCAAGGAATGGTCTGTCTTTCTTCAGAGATGATGATATTGAAGTCCTTGCTGATGAAACCTCCGATCCAGCTGAGGACACATCTCCAGTTCGTGCTGTCACACGGACATCAAGGTAGTATGTGAGCAGAGATGTTTGAAAACACGTTTTTCAAAGAGTTTCATGAAATATTTTCAGGTGGGGAAAAAATTCATAGGTATTCTTGATTTGATTCAGGAAGTTCATTCGAGAAGCAGACATATTGAGAAAATTATTCCCTGGATAGATGAATGATAAATTAATTGATAACAGATGCCAGTATGATTATAATTCATCAGCTATATGCCCTATTGTAATAAAATGAAAATTGCACAGCTGATGTTTTTAGCTACCATTTATTTTTAATGGGATACAAATGGGAAAATTAGCTAATGAATTATGCCTATAGGAAACACTCCAGTAGTTATAGTTTTGTGATCTTATTTCTACTGATTTTTTTTGGGAAATGTCTATTTTTTCAGTATCATTAGCTAGGAATGTTTTGAAACTGTAGGACTCACAAATAAATATAGGGAAGGAGTCTCTCCTTTTCTCTCCACATCTGCTTTTTATCATAGCAGTGTTTATTCCTGACACTGGAAAGAGCAATGTAAATAAAGCTTTTGCAGCCTTGAATTTAAATGTGCTCTATCAGTTAAGAAATGGCCCCTCAGCTTTCAAGAGCTGGGTTTATACCAACATTCTCAGTTTGTTTATAGCAGAGCCTTGTCATGGTAATAGTAAAGGGAGACTCAAATCCTCTGTGTAAATATTAACAAGATCAAAATTACAAAGGTTGCAAATGTTAAGGGCTATGCTAGTTAGTGCTGTAGGTTTTAGAAAAAGTTTTCTTTTTGGACAGTTGGCTCACCTAATGTTGGTGACAGCTGCAAATAATAGATTCTTAGATAAATTTCTTTCCAACTCTATATTGTAATTGAATCTGCAAACAAAACATGCAGAATTTAAAGTCTTTCCATTTAAACTGGCTTAACAGCAAAAATGTTTACTTTCCCTGTTAAAAGGCCATTATTATGGGCCAACCATCACATTAGTTATGAGAATGCTTGGGAATATGCTCTGCCTTCATATAAGTACACCTTTAATTTTATTCTCAAAATTCCAGTGAATTATATCTTTTGGGGAACCTTTTTCTTCCTGCTCATACAACAACAGTATTCAGTTCGTAATTGTTTATGCAAGCTTTTGACTTAGAACCAAGTTGGTGGCTTTTTCTGCTGTCCTGTTATCATTTGCTTTCCTTGCTGAATGTGGGGCTTCAAAATTGAGAGTTATGGGCTTGTGTGTTTTGATCTCCTTGAAAACTGTCCTCCCCTTCTCTTTAGTAAGCGACTCTCCCAGCCCCCTGGAGGCCTTCTGGATTCTATCACTAATATCTTTGGGTAGGTTGTTACGCATTTACCTTTTCATTACATATTAGTTCAATATATAGCAGCACAGTGATACTAGGCATGCAAACAATTTTTCTTATGTCAAGCCTTCTTCTAGTTCCTATCTCTCCTTTTCTTTTGTGTTCAATTCCTTACTTCTGCTGTGTGCTGACCTCTGATCTTTCCCTCCAGTCTGTCTGAGTCTCCCCTTTTGGGACATCACTCTTCTGATACTGCCAGGTGAAAATTTGCTTGAAATTATTCACACTTAATTTAGCATGCAATGAGGGTTGCTGAATAATTGTCTCATGTTGTTTCTGTAGCATTGAAAAGACATTCTAGTTAAATAATACATAGATATCGTGGATGCTTGAGGTATAGCAGCTTAGGGAAGAAATGCTGGCCATAATCTACATGATTGCTGTGTCCAGTCATTTTAATTATTATTTTTTTGTGTTATGTAGAAGCTCTCTGTTAATAATGAAATGTGAGTTTTAAATTAAATCATAGGTTATGCATCTTTGCAACTAAATAGGATTTACCTTGTATAGGAAAAAGCATTTAAAATAGTAGCAGATATTTAACAAATAAATAAATATTGGTGTTCTTCAACTCAAACATTTTTAATTTGGGATTCAGTGCAACAGCTGTAATGGTGATAAATTTTTCCCCACTCTGGCACAAAGAGTTTTTATGCAGTTGATTGGGTTCACACGAGAAACTAGATGCAAAGGCTATAGAGGAGTCCCTAATATGCACAACCATTTCTGGGTATTGATTCCCTGTTTTTTGTTGAATACTTGAATTTGTTTTAAGACTCCTTGCCTTTCTTTCCATTCTTACCTATTGTGTAGTTGAGGCCATCCCCCTGCCTATAATCTGGAGACATAGCTAATTTCCTCTATATACTTATTTGCATATTGATGTAACCTTTCTCAGGAGGCGTTCTTTATCCTCATGTCCTATCCCTCAAGATAACACTGATGTACATCCTACTGCAAGCAGAGAGGTCCGACTACCCAACATAGCAGTGTGTGTCTTTGTAAGTATGTCTAGGATGCATTATCTTAAAAAAAATTAATATGTTTTACTGAGTAGTTTTCCTATTGTGTGATACTTTGCAGTGTAAACATGTAAAGTGCTTCAAGTTTTACTTCATGTTCAGTCAATCATTTCTTTGTTTTTCTTATCAGATGCTATATGTTCCTGACATGGCTATAGAGGGGCTATTGTGACTTTGGAAAGAATTGTAGTGTGGCTTTTGCAATAAGAAATGGGGTCCTTCTATACGAGCCAAAACCTGAGAAATTCTAATAAATACTGGGGTCAATGATGATTAATGAAAGGTCTGATTGCACTAGTGAAATTGCACATCCACAACTTCCAGAGCTCCCAGCAGTTTTTTCTTTCTTTCTTCCATCCATGCTCCATTAATGCTGACAGATGTTATGAAGCTGCTGACATTATGTGGGTATCGTCAGTTCATGTTGCTTGCAGTCAAAAGCACTTAGAGTTGACTCTCTCCCAACAAAACCAGTCAAGGAGCTGGCAGTTCTGGAATGTGTTCTTAATGTGCATGATCTTTAGTTTTCAAGCTGAGACCTCTTTATTTCCTGCATATATTTTTTTCTGACTCAGTATTACTTTTCTACTTTTAACTTCTGTAGTAATTTTTTTCAATTAAATGCATAAAGTTATTTAAATAAAATGACCATATAGGTGGAATAGATTTAGGAATGACATGGAGTAAAATACATTTCTAGAATGTAAGCATTTAATCCTAAACAGTGTAAAATCACTTCATAATGTACAAGTACTAAACATAATCTAGCAAAAATACACACAAACATAGAGACATAAATACAAATTTAATAATTGTTTTACCTATAAAAGGGACGCGGTGGCTCAGCCAAGCTCTTTTATGACTCGTGGACTTCAACTCCCAGAATTCCTGAGCCAGCTATGCCTATTCCTGGGTCAGGGGAAACCTTTGCCTTTTAATCTTATAAATGCAAAATTATTTTTCTTTTCATTCGGATATATTAATAGTCAGATTTACTGTTTTACTAATATCCCATTCTTTTCTTGACTGCTTTTCAACGTGTAGTTTTTATCATTTCTTCAGCTGAATGCAGCATTTTAGGAGTAGAATTCTTTGATGCCAAAAAACAGTTCCTAGGCCTTTGTTCTGGATTTAAAAAAAAAAAAAAAAGATTTGGCTGTACATGTATTTAGTTTCTTTTTTTTTTTCTTTCATTCAATTATTTCCAACTTGCGTAGAAAGGTCCTTGCAGTCTTCTTGGCAACCTTTTTAGAAGTGGTTTATCATTGCTTTCTAACTAGAGCTGAGAGAAAGTGACTGGCCCAAAGTCATTCAACTGGCTTTGTACCAAAGGCAGGACTGAACTCACAGTGCCCTGATTTCTAACCAAATGTCTTACTACTAAACCAAACTGGGTGTCATAAAGTTTCTTATAGATAGCTTTAAACAGGAAATGTATACTGAAAAACTCAAGAGTTGATAGACTTTTTTTTTGTTACTTTGTTAGAGTCTCGTTTGGTTTTTTTTTTTTAATGTATGCTGCTAGAGGCTGACAGATCTGGGTCCTGAAATCATCAATAATTGTTGTCTCTGTGTTATTTTGCATCTTCTTAGGATGCACATGATGGGGAGGTTAATGCAGTCCAGTTCAGCCCTGGATCTCGTTTATTAGCAACAGGAGGCTTGGACCGGAGAGTCAAAATTTGGGAAGTTTTTGGTGGTAAGTCCTTTAAAGAACTATAGATAAAAAAAGACAAGGGGTTTTAATTCATGGACACATGCTTTTTTGCTTACAAGTTTGATTCTGTAGTTGATATCTTTAAAAGGTATCTACAGTTCTGAACTAAGAAATTAATGTAGGAATCCCCAAATAAATTCCTTAATGCATTGGAGAGATAAAATATCTTTTCCAAAACTGTTCAGACAATAGAACAGGGGTGTCAAACTCGCAACATCACGTGACATGTCGCAACATAATCACAACTTTTTTTCCATTGCTGGCAATGGAGTGGGCGTGGTTTCGCCATGACGCATCTGACCCGCAGGCCGGCAGTTTGACACCCCTGCAATAGAAGATATATGGGTTTACTGATGCAGCACAATCTTGGTTGGATAATCCTTACCATTTCCATTAGAAGGATGTAGTGAAATACCTAGGTTGGGAAAAAGAATGTTCTGTGCCCAAATTCTGAAGAGTAGCATCATAAGATAGAGTAATTGGAACTGAGCCTTACAGCCTGCCTTACATATAAATCAGTTTTATCAATCAAGAAATAGAAATGATGTATTACTAATTCTAAATGATCAGTTCTGTGGTTTATATCTTTGAGATATGTTTCTTAGCTAGATTGAATGAAACTGACGTGCATTCATGCTTTTTCTTGCCTCCTAACTCTTTTCTTTTGTATTACAGATAAGTGTGAATTTAAAGCCGCCCTATCTGGCAGTAATGCAGGGATTACTAGTGTAGAGTTTGATAATGCTGTGAGTATGGATGTGTTTCTTTTTTGCAAATATGTTCTGCCCTGCTTCACTAGCACATCATTTATGGCATTTCCAGAAGAACAATCAATATAAAAATAAATAAAGAAATAGGATTGAATTGCTGCACAGTGCATATTGATATTGGTATCAATATATATTGACTGTTCTTCTGGAAATATCAAAAGAGATGTGCTAGATATTGATGTAAGGTATTTAAATATGATTATTTAAAAAGTTTATTATTGGTATTTTACCAATAATCAACTTTTTTAAGTAATCATATTTATAAAATATTCTTCTTTTGATTTTAATCCAAAAGGTAAATGAATTGTAAAATATGAATAATTCCATATTTAAAAAGCTACAGTATTTCTCTTAATTCAATCCAATCCTCAAATTCCAAAGTCAACAGTTGATTTTTTCCCCCTTGATTTGTAAGCTAACAGTGGTCTCCAAGTCAAAATAAATTTCATCAAATTATTCTCTCTAAACAAAGCAGTCAATTTCACCATCTCAACTGGCTCCATTACTTTCAAAAGCCAGTTTGGTTTAGTGGTTAAGGCACCAGGCTCGAAAGCAGAGTTCTAATCCCTCCTTAGCCATGAAAGCCAGTTGGGTGATCTTGGGCCAATCACATCTTCTGAATCCAACTTACCTCACAGGGTGATTATTGTGGGAAAATAGGAAGAGGAATGTTGTTGCATATGTTTGTCACTTTGAGTTATTTGTAAAAAATAAGAAAAGTGCAATACAAATAAATAAAATTCTTCCATTGTGGGCATATTTTCTTCTTTCCATTTTTGGACAAATAGTAACCTTGCCACTGATGTCACATATAGAAACAAAATTTCATTCTTTTGTTTTCCCTAATTGCTTATTTGCACTCCGTAAAAGAAAAGCCTGGGGTTTTAATTTATGTCTGATTTCAAAATTTTCTTCTTCCTTGAGTAATACCAATGTACATTAAAAGACAGCTCATCTGGAAAATTAAGCAATTGCTGAGAAGTGGTATAAAATTGTCATCTTTTTAGTAACACAATATTTTATTCTTTTTTTTTTTCTTTTGGAAGTACCTGAAAAAGTTAGGCCTGTTGCTTGTAAATATAGATGGTATATGTATTTTAACCCTGAGCAGGTTATTTTTTTAATAATGCCGAAGTATATAACTTAAGTCTGTACTACTTCTACAAGACAGGGCAACAATGTTTTGCTGAGGTCAGTGATGAATAGTAAAAGGTCTGATTTGCCCAGAATATTGCTTCCCTAGTCATCTAACTCCCAGCAGTTATTCTTCCATCAAGCTATAGAAATGCTATGTATGGGAGAGTATTTGCTGATACATTGTGATATATTCAGCTTGTGTCCTTGTAGAGTATTGAGTAGACACCGCTGAAATTATTATCCAACATAAAACAATAAAGGAGTTTTAAGTGTTGGAGGCAAGTAAATGGGTATATGATCTCAGCTTTTTAAACTGAGACCTCTTAATGAAGCAAAACATCTACATAGGACACTAGCAACAAAAAGAAGAATTAGGAGTGGGAGAAAGAATGGATGAGGGAAATAAATGGGAAAATAATGGAGGAAAAAAATGGAATCAGGGTACACAAGAAGGGGAGAATATATAAAGGTAATGAAGCTTCAAAAACTTGTAAATAAACCCCAAATGAAGTGATAAGATTAGGCAATGGCATAGATTGAGATAAGAGCATAAAATAATGTGAAACAAAATTACTTAGAAATTGTAGATTGTAAAAATGGTTATTATAGAAAACATTTTAAAAATCATTTCCATAGGGTTCCTACTTATTAGCGGCTTCAAATGACTATGCCAGTAGGATCTGGACAATGGATGATCATCGGTTACGGGTGAGTATTTCTTCCAATACGTGGTGCATGTGCTTGATTCTGACAAGGTTTATAGCTATAAAAAAGATGTTAGAAATTGAGTGTGATAATAGATGTTAACACTCAATATATTAAAATTTGAGTTGTCCTTTAATCGTCTTTTACCTAGTTTTATTTATATAACTTGTTTGATATTTCCAACACAAAGTGATTTGAACATACTATTTGGAAATAGATATTAAGTATTTTTATATGATTCTGAAAGAATTATATAATTTAATAACTTGGCATATATTTTAAAATAAACACTATAAAAACACTAGGTTGCCAAACTTTTGAAACTCGTTTGGCAAACATAAAAGTATATTCCATATTCATTACTTTCCTTCTCTAATCCACGCTTTTTTTTACTATAGCTAAGAAGGTAGGAGCATGTTTTATATGCAGACAGCTTTAGTTTCAATCCCTGAGAACCCTGCATTAAACATTAGCAAACTAGCATGAACTGCTCTGCCATAGATTATGAACGGTTACTAGATTTGCTAGTGATCTTCTGTATATTGAACTTTATTTCACAGTAAATACAGATAGTTCTTGACTTAGGACCATAATGGCGCCTGCCCATTTCATTACGTCATGATAGTTATTAAGAAAAGCACCCACATGATTACCTCACTTAATGACCCCAATTTTTCCTCTGCCTCTGATCTAGTGCAAGCCCAAGCCTACACTGCAGCACCTCCCCCAGCTTCTTAAGCCTTTCAGGGACTCTCATATTCCTTCAGGCAGCCCATTCTCCGCTTCCCGCCCTGGATTCCTGCAGGCCTTAGGCCTTCTTTCCTGCCTCACTGGGTCTGCACTGGCTTTGGGCCAGCTTTCCCGCCACACTGTTTCCAACACCCTGCTTCCCATCCCCAATCACAGCTTGGCCACTTACCTTTTTGGTAGATCTCCTTCAGCAAGCAGCTTCTCTACCACACAGCCTCCTTACACAATGGCGACCACACGGTGCTATCCCAGAACTGGATGTCATTTTGGGGGTGGGAAGAAGGGTTTGGGACTGCAGGGACCCAGTGGGGTGAGATAGTTGGAGACTGCTGCAGCATCCTGGGAATAGTCTAAAGACAGTTGGATTGTCAAATGCCCAAATTTTGTTCACGTGATGGGGGGAGGGGGACTGTAGAGGCTGTAAACCTAGGGCAGACATCGTAAGTCCCTTTGTTCAGTGTCATTTTAATTTTGAATGGGCACTAAATAAATGTCTAAGTCAGGGACTACCTGTATTAAATTATAGGAACTTGGAAAGGACTTCTCTGTTTAAAATTGTAGAACTTCACTGATTGGTCAGAGATCAGATAATGGTTTTCTGAAGATGGTCAACCAAATATTTCTAGGAAACAAATGGAAACAGGGTATAACAGTGAGCCATATCTTGTTGTATATTCCCAGCATAGATAATTGTAGGTTTCATCTGCCAACCATACCTATGCTCCATTGTTAAATATAACACTATTGAAAAAAAAAAAAACACAGGCAGTTTCAACTTACGACCACATTTGAGCTGCAAATTTATTTTGCTAAGTGAGTTTTGCCCTATTTTACGACCCTTTTTGCTACTGTTGTTCAGTTAATCATTGCAGTTATTAAATTATTAACATGATTGTTAATGAATCTAGCTTCCCCATTGACTTTGCTTGTCAGACGGTTACAAAAGGTGATCACAAGAGCCAGGTCACTGCAACCCTCATAAATATGAATCGGTTGCCAACCATCTGAATTTTGATCATGTAACCATGGGGATGCTGCAGCAGTCATAAGTGTGAAAAACAGTCATAAGTCACTTTTTCAGTGCCATTGTGCCTTTCAATAATTACTCAATGAATTGTTACTAAGTCAAGGACTACCTGTAAATGCAACCTTTTGGATATCTATTTCAGATACCAAAACTAGTGCTCATACTTGTATAGAAAGGTCATTTCTTAGTTCTCAGTGTAGAATGAAGGCTAAGTAATTGTTTAAAATTCTATTTTTGTTAAATTATTGAATAGTGAGTGTAAAAAATTGTTTTCTTACCTAATGTCAATTTCTCTAGCACACGCTCACGGGGCATAGTGGAAAGGTTTTATCAGCCAAATTCCTTCTGGACAAAACTCGCATTGTATCTGGGAGTCATGACAGAACACTCAAGCTATGGGACCTGCGCAGCAAAGTCTGTAAGGAAGCCGTTTCACAGTTTCCCACATGCATCAAAGGGACAAGAAGAACACTCATTGACTGATTACCTCTCAAAGCAATCAAAATTGCTGTTCTGTTAATCTTCTGATATGTATATGGATTCAAAGCTGGCTTCTTCCCTTGGGGTAGGACACTGAAAATGAGGAATGTTACTAAAGACTCATTCCATTGATCAGTGGAACTAAACATTTTACTGTTGCCCCAAGTGTCATCTGGGTAGTCACCACTGACTGATATTAAAGAAGTGAATTTCTAATAAGTGAAAGAGGTTTTGATTTCTAAATTTTCTTCACTTTGAAGCCATATCAGTCATTGGAGAAAAATGGCTAATCTGCTGCTATAAAAAGACACAACCAGATACCAGCATTTAAAAGATCTTATATTGTTTGATTGCCTATTACTCTTACCCAGAGTAATTCTTAATAAGTTTCTTCTCTTAGTATTTATATGATCTTATTAAAATATTTTAAGTGATAAGTTGATTTCTTCTTGCACATAACACGGATTCTCTATGCCATTGTACATCTAGGCTAATTTTGCTGTTACAGCAATTGGCATTCTCCCATTTGGTTAGTAGTTTTCCTCATAATGCAGATAGGCAGAAGTGGTAGCTATCATCCAGCTCAGCTCATTTCTGTTTACCATTCTGCTAATATAACATTGATCCAAATGCTATCCATGCATAAAGTGTGCAGATATGTTTGTTTGTATGTCTGTGTGTGCAAATATTTCTGTGATCCACAGTTTTGTATTAAGTGTTTTCACAACCAGAAAAGTTTGCTGGTTTAAGAAAAATATATTTCGACTTCTTCCTTTTGAAATAGATGCTCCTGATAAAGATTTATATTAAACAGTACTGCTGTCAGCAAAGACTAACCTTATACTATATAACATACTGCAAAAGCGGCTAAACCTTTAAGCAGTTGAGGAAGTGGGCTCACCTGTAGATGCTTCCCCCCCCCCTAGATTTTGTGACTTCAAGTTTTGTAGAAGTTTCTAATTTGTGTTTATAATAGTGTTCATACTTTTAATGATTTTATTTAGTGGCACCGCAAAAGATTGGTGAGGAGTTAGTAGTATGAGCCCCTTTTTCCTTCTGCACATATAAGTGTATAACTTGTGTATAACTTGCAAGCTTTGCATTGCAAATTCCTCGCAAGTTCATGGAAAAAACAGCTTAGCAAGCTTTGTAGATTGCTTCATTATAAATTACTGTGACCTTTTATCTAGATTGCTACTTGTAATAATTAAAATAAAGAGGACAGCATGTATAGATATTTTTAGCAAAGGGACATTTACCTGGCTTGTTTATAAAGTAAATATCAGACTATCCCAGATGTTATATGCTAGGAGTGTGTGTGTTACTTAAAAATATCCTTAGCAGTGGACCAATTGTCTGAAGTTGTGTCATCAAGCTATTTCTAGGTGTGATTGTTTATACTTCCTGTCCTGTAAGAAAAATATAAATGGATGGCAAAAGCCCCCAGGGACACTGAATCTTAGGCTAGATCGGAAGATCCAGGGAGGTGTTTAATGGAGTAGAGCAGGGGAATTCTGGGAGTTGACGTCCACCCATCTTATGAGAAACACTGGAGTAGAGAACACCCTACCTCGTCTCTAGGTGCACTTTGTGCCCTCCCTCTCCATCCTGCTTAATTTTATTTTAATTGAATTTTTAAATTTAAAGTATTATTTTAATATTTTATTCTATATTTTATTCAATGTCTGTAAGCTGCCTAGAGTTGTTCTGGTGAGATGAGTGGCATTTAAGTTTGATAAACAAACAGATAAATAAAGTTGTTGTGCAGCTTCCAGCTAGCTCAAGGGGATCCATCTACTGCTATTTCTCTGGGCTTCCTTACAATCTGGAAGGATGTAGATTAAGGACTTTTTAACTTTTAAACCTTATATAAAATTGAAATTTTAAACATTTATTCAATAAAATAGTCATTCTCTTTCAGACTAATTCACTTCATAGGTTGGTTATTGTGGGAAAAATAAAAGAAGAAAGAAGTATTAGATCTGTTAGTTGCCTTGAGCTACTTATAAAAATAATAAAGTCAGGAAAAAAAATCTAATTTTTTTTTTTTTGCTCTGAATGGCACCCATTTTCTCCACATCCAGAGAACCCATTAGCTACCAGCTAGCCACTGCTATCAAGTATAAAATAAAAAATATATTTTATTTATTAATCTAATTAATATAGCTGCAAAAGTGACTCTGGGCAGTGCATAACAATAGATAAAAAACAAAAAGTACAAGAACCAGAACAGCAAATACAAATATGAAAACCATAGTTAATGAATATCTTAAAAATCCAAGATACAAGCATAAGTGAAGGAAGCATACAAATGACCCCCTGAGCAACGGAAGATCTAAACAAGTATCCAGGTCCATGGGAGCCTCAGGCCTGGTCCCATGATCTTAAGGGCCTTTCAGAATATCAGAAGGGATGGACCAATCTAATATGTTGCCAGTCATTCTTAAAAAAATGAAAAAAAAATTGCTCTTTATGTCTGTGCTCCCGCCCCGTGCTTCAAAAAATTGATGGGGATGAATACTTAGCTTGCTTATGTTCCTATTCATAGTTATTTTAGTTCTTTCAAAGTAAACCAAATAAAGACATAGGGTAGTTTTTGATCTATAAATTAGATCAAAATTCTCTTCTAAATATAGGCAGAAGTTTTTTATGGATGGTTTCTCTGAATTCTGCAGTTGAAGAAGCAATTCTGCACCAATATCTTAACAGAATATGTTTTTCTCGGGATTTGAAATTGAATGTAAGCATACAAAGCCAAGGAATCTTTTTGTGGAAATATAATACGGTGAAAGCATCTTCTCCTCCATCCATTGTCTAACTCAAAACTACACAAGTATACTCCTCCATAAGAATTTCTCCAGAATTTTGCTCTGATTGCAATTTCTTCAAAATCTGCCATAAAATTCAATAAGATCTAGCAAGGAGGAATATACAGTAAAATCTCGTTTGCTAACATTAGTTTAAATAAACAATTTTAGCAGGCTTTTATGGAAGAAAGATTGTGGATTCAATTATATGATTAGTAACTTCATCTTTTTAAAGGTATAAAGACGGTATTTGCTGGCTCCAGCTGCAATGATCTTGTCTGCACAGAACAGTGTGTAATGAGTGGACACTTTGATAAGAAAATTCGCTTTTGGGATATTAGGTGAGTGCAACTTCCTTTTGAAATTGGGAGAGACCATTTTGATATCAGAATGATTCCAGTATGATCAGAACCAGGTTCAGATTCAGAACCTTTTGACTGCAAAAGATTTTACATGTTTCTAATGAAGAGTGATAGTCTTCCAATGTGAACTCATACACTTTGAAAAGCCATGTATTAGTCAGACCTGAGGAGAGATACATAAAGAACACCTAAAGCAGCACTATTTGACTTTCGGTTCACCTGGCTCAAAGAACCTGGTCAGAGAAATGGTCCAGCTTCCAAACCTAGGAAATCTCAACAATACAGGTAGTTTAAGGACTAATACCTTCACATTCAGCTTTTAGGAAGCTGAGTAGGATTCAGTACTCTGGTGAAGAATATAATGCACCTAGGGCCAATGGGGGAAAATACTTTTCTTCAGTGACTGCCACAAGAATACTAAAGTAAATTTACCTATTGCTGTTTTAAAAGGGCTAGATTTAAACACTTTTTGTTCTAAGCTGCAAAGCAGCTTAACCTAATTAGCACATAAATTAAGCTACTGATTACTCCCTTTATCCACTGTAACATTTTAATGAGGCTTCTTGTATGCCACCAAGCTAAGTATCATCAAGGAAATGTTGTGTTATATTTCGTTTTTAGAACTGAAAGTGTGGTACAGGAAGTGGAATTGCTGGGAAGGATCACAGCTCTAGATCTCAACCCTGAGAGAACAGAGCTTCTTACTTGTTCTCGTGATGATCTATTGAAAATTATTGATCTCAGAATCAATGCTGTCAAACAGACATTCAGGTGAATATGGCTCTGCAAGTGAGTTGTAGATTTCGTATCTTTGTCAAAAGCCAGGAATTCAAAGCTTGTCCTGTTGACATTTCATGGTAATAAGCAGCCTGTTCTTAAAAAATATCTTTGTTGACTGTCCATGACATCCTAATGTAGATGTTTGTGCTTAATAAAGAAAAAGGCTTGATTGGTTTGATCGTTAATTTTCAGGTTTGTGTGGCTAAGTTGTTTTTTTGTAGCTACCTATAAAATGAATTGAAAAGACACATTTAACATTTGTGGTGGGCTTTTTCTTCCAGTGCTCCAGGATTTAAATGTGGGTCTGATTGGACTAGAGTTGTATTCAGGTAAGAAGCTGAACTACCCAAACTTGGGTCTGGTTTTTTTATTATTTGTATACAGTATACTGAGGTACTTGCTTAGTATATTAAATTAGATGAAGTTATTTTGTATTTATATGAAACTTCAAGAACAGAATTACGTTCTGTTCCCACTGATCAGAAGAAAAGGAAATTCAGAGCTTCTAATTAGTTGTTGTGGTTGTAGGTATTCATTTTGCACTTATTTTTAGTGTTTTAGGTAGGAGGGAAACTAATTTAGTGTCACCTTTGCAGTGCATTATAGTTAAATATATTCATTCCATTTGGTCAAAAGTCTCTTCTAGACTTTTGGGAGATTTGCATCAACTAATGACACATTGTACTACAAATAGCAGTAACACGTTTTTTCTCTGCTCCAAATTTGTGATTTTTCAGCCCAGATGGAAATTATGTTGCGGCTGGCTCAGCAGATGGATCACTTTATATATGGAGTGTGCTCACTGGAAAAGCAGAAAGGACACTTTCCAAGCATCACAGGTGAGTCGAGATAATGCTGTTAAAATCTGAGCCTTCTATATTTTGGAGCAGAAACTAGCCTACAAGGGAGCCTTCCTGATGCTCCCTACATGTATTGAAGGCTATTATTCCCAGATTACAAGGCTAATGTTAAGTACTCAGAACATTACTGGAGAATATGAAGAGGTCCATGCCAACACATCTTTGAGCCAAATGTTTCTCATTCTACTTAGTAAATAGCAATAATCTTCAAAAATAGCCCTGTGGAGACTAAGCAGCATTTCTTCCTTAACTCAAATTTTGTACCTTTCAGGGATCTAATAACATTTATATCATCTTTTTTGTTTCAGCACCCCCATCAATGCTGTAGCATGGTCACCATCTGGAGCTCATGTGGTCAGTGTGGACAAAGGAAACAAGGCTGTGCTGTGGTCTGAATTTTGAGCTAAAAGTGCAAAATACTAGCTTGCCAAAAAATGCATGGGAAGGCAGTTATCTGTCTGTCTAAAGAGGAGAGAAGTCCCATATCTGGCTCTCACGCAAGAGTTAATTTGCCAAGTGCATAAGCTTGCCTTTAGCAAAGAATTATTGATGCATCCATCAGGAAGAAAAGTGGGTCCTGATTACAGTATGTTGCTGCTATCTAACTTTCATAAAGGTTTGGGTGTGGAACCGGTCATTTTTAAAATGTACCATTGGCACACTGAAAAGTTTCTTATACCAGATAGCAACACTCCTGAAACAATATTCTATGGCATTTCACTGTTGAGTGCTGTAGCAAAAGTTCCTGTATGTCGTGATTTTATGCATGTATTCATACATGTGTCGTCTTCTCTGAGCTAGCTAAGAGACGAGGTGAAGGATTCTAAGACATGGAATGGTGGGATCTAAAGTATAATCTTATTTGAGTAAGCCATGAATTTGGCAGTTGCATCTATGGGACTTCTAGTACTTAGCAAATCACAGCTTCTTGTTCCAGCTTGATTTGTGCCAGACAGAATCGATTGAAAAAACAGACATTGTATCCTCCAAAGGTTGTCCAGGTAGCAGTGATACAGAAGCATTTTAATTTGACCCAGTGTATTTTGGATTTTAATTGTGGGATACAACAAGAAGTTCTGCTGTAATGAAGAATGTGTGATAGCATGACTTCCGCACAAAAACCAAATCCACAGCAACTTCTGCTATCTTGCAGTTTTATATTGAGGGTAAAGGACATGAAAGAAAACAAACACCTGAAGCTGAATGTCCTGGTGCTGGCAAATCCGTATCATTTGCCTCTCACTTAAATGTGCAATATTCTTTCTTTGTTGGAGCTCTCTCTCTCTCTCTCTCTCTCTCTCTCTCTCTCTCTCTCTCTCTCTCTCTCTCTCTCTCTCTCTCTCCCTCCCTCCCTCCCTCTCCCTCTCTCTCTCTCTCTCTCTCTCTCTCTCTCTCCCTGCCATGGAGGAGGCTTGGGAGTCTGTATCCTTCAGTGGTTAAATGCACAATATATTTGAGGAAAACTTGTGGCATTGAACATTTATCAGCCAAATACTTTTCCACATTCAGTGGGCTGTGATACAAGCCACCAGCATTAAATTGCCTTTTAATTTGCACTTTAATTTTTCTTCCTTCCACAACTTATTTTGTATTGCTTGTATTGGAGGGCAGGTGTACAGGATTCTTTTGGGCCTGGGGTTTTCATTAGATCCCTTCATGTTGACAACTTATGCAGAGGAAAATGGAAAGTACACAGGACAAACTTTATTTATTGTACTAATCTGTCCACTAGTACTTGACTGATTATAAATAAACCAATATCCTGCTTCTAAATTTGCATTGCTTTCTCTTTATTTTTTATCTGCTTTGAATACAGGCATAGGAATGAAAAGCAGTTTGAAGAGAATACTAAAAGCTCTCTATAAAGTTTCAGCTGCAAATATATTTGCAAAACTACAATGAGATGCTGGGACAGAAGGAATAATGCATTGACTGTTTAAAAAAAGGCCAACAGCACAGTAGGGATAATCAGAAACAGTTTTGAAAATGGAATGCCAACATTGTAATGTAAATCAGTGGTGTGACCACATCAGGAATATGTTCTGGTTGCCGCAACCTCAAAAAGGATATAATGGAGTTAAAGGTCGTTCAGAGGAGGGCAACTCAGATGATCATGGGACTCGAACTGCTTCCCTATAAGGAAAGATTACAACATTTGGGACTTTTTAGTCTAGAAAAGAAGCAAAAGAGGGGGGATATAATTGAGGTGTACAAAATTGTGCATAATATAGATAAAGTGGACAAAGAGAAGCAGTTTTCCCTTCCAAAAAACACTAGAACCAGATGACACTCAATGGAATCCTGAAAAAAATAGGACAAAAAGTGTGGTTTTTACATAATACATACAGGTAGTCCTTGAGTTACGACCACAATTGAGCCCCAAATTTATGTTGCTAAGTGAAACACTTGTTGAGTGAATTTTGCCCCATTTTATAACCTTTCTTGCCACAGTTAAGTGAAATCATTGCAATTACTAAGTTAGTAATACGGTTGTTAAATGAATCTGGTATCCCCATTGACTTTGTCAGAAGGTCACAAAAGGTGATGATATGACCCCAGAACACTGCAAGTGTCCATAAACTTGAAACAGTTGCCAAGCATCTGAATTTTGATTGTGTGACCATGGGGATGCTGCAACGATCGTGTGAAAAACAGTCATAAGTCACTTCTTTTAGTGCAGTTGTAACTTTGGTTACTAAATGAACTGTTGTAAGTCAAGAATTATCTGTATCTGAACTTTGGAAATTGCTACCACCAGAAATGGTGCTAACTAACAGCTTCACTGGCTTCAAAAAAGGGTTGGACCAATTCATAGTAGTCGTGGGGATCAATAGCTGTTAGCCTTGATGGCAGGGTGACCACCTCTGAAGGCCATCTTCTGGGAGACTAGTGGACTTGTTGACTATCGCAAGAACAGGTTGATGAACCTGGGTTGTGATTCAGCAGGGCATTGCTCATGTTCTAGGAATATCTAGGATATTCATATCAGCAGCAAGATTTACATTCTACTATAGTTTCTTTACCATCGTTAGGAGGCAAAGCCGTTGCTACTGCTTGCAATTCACCTCTGATATCAGCATCACATCAGAAAATGTATTTGTGAAGAAGATAGATCATCAACTAAATACTTCATATTAGAATTTTTTATTGGCCAAGTGTGGTTGGACACACAAGGAATTTATCTCCAGTGCATAAGCTCTCAGTGTAGAGACAAGTAATAGTGATATTCATGATCATAAACAACCTGAAATACATTCATCATAAATCATAAAATACAACACTTCATCATAAATCATAAGATATAACACAGTGATAGTCAGAATACTAGCTAAGCAAATAACATAAATCATACTAGGATACTGAAAACTATAAATTGTAAGATAACAAGCAACAAAATAGTCATAAGAAGATGATAGGTAGGAAAGATGAGTATCGTAGTAATACAGTTTTACTAAGTAGTTGTAGGAATTAGTTGTTAAGTAGAGTGACGCCATGGGGGAAAAAAACTGCTTGTGTCTAGTTCTGGTTTGCAATACCCTATAGCTGTGGTGGCGAACCTATGGCATGCGTGCCACACAGCCCTCTGTGGGCACACATGCCATCGCCCCAGTCCTAGGCCTTCAGCTGGGTTTTATAAAACCCATTCACTTTAGGCTTCTGCCGCCATGTGCAAAAAATCAATTTCAACTCGCGGGGAAAAAAAAAGATCTCGCAAAGTTGGAATTGATTAATTGAACATTTTAGTCCCACCCAGTCTGCTGTTACCACTGCAGCCACACCCACCCAATGGACCACGCCCACCCGGCACCGACAATACATAAATGGGTTTTGGGTTGAAGTTTGGGCACTCGGTCTCTAAAAGGTTCGCCATCGCTGCCCTATAGCGTCTTGAGGGAAGAAGTTGAGATATGAGAGATCTGTGATATTTTCACAGCCCTCTTTCTTGCTCGTGTAGTATACAGATCCTCAATGGAAGTCAGGCTGGTAGCAATTGTTTTTTCTGCAGTTCTAACTCCGTTGAAGTCTTACATCTGTCTTGTTTGGTTGCTGTGCCAAATCAGACAGTTATACAGATGCAGATGACAGAGTTAATAATTCCTTTGTAGAACTGTATCAGCAGCTCCTTGGGCTAACTGGGGGGGGGGGGATTATATGTGCATGTTACTAAATATTTAATTTTATTTTCTCTGGTGGTTTACTACAGTCTTAACATTGCCTCCAACTTGGGTTACCCTGAGCCTTTCTAAATCTGATGATGCTTTCCTGATGAAAGGCAAACTGGATATTTCCACATACTTAATATGAATGAATTTGAGCACAGCAGATCCAATAGTAAACATATCTGATTGTGTTAAAAAGTCCTTTGTGATACAGTGTTTCCCAGGATCTGTCATGCACAAGCAATCAGATCCAAATGTATAGAGTTCAAGCCGACTATATTATATTTTGCCTAATATACAGGAATCTTTGTAGACTGCTTGCCTTCTCTTGGGATAGAAAAGGCTCTACGGACATTGGGGGGATCAGTTCAGGATCTTTTGTGTCTGCGCATTGATTCAAAGCTAATTCCCTGCTTGAGACCTTTTCCTGCCTGGCTGGGTATTTCATAACACTGCTTACCTTCAGGCAGTGTTCTTTTTCTGTTGACACGCCTGGTGCCTACCCGAGACTGCTCTGGTTCACACAAGGCTTTCATTCTTGAAGCAGCTTCAGAGAATGTTCTTCGGCAGCCTCTGAAAGCCAGATGAAAACGCTTCATTCCCATGCAATCTTCAGAGGATCCAGAGGCTGTGCAAGAGCACACCCCATTCTCATTCAGTTTCTGCAGCCTCCAAAAATCACGCAAGAAAAGGATGGGCTTTCTAAAATAGTTGCTGGGTTTTGGTGAATGTCACCAGTGCTTTTTTTCTTTAAAAAAAAAAAAAAGGTGCCGGAACTCACACATCATACAACCCGCCTTGCCTACCCTATAAGGTTCCATCCAAAAAAGGTGCCGGAACTCCGTTCTGGGTGTACTATGAGAAAAAAAGCCCTGAATGTCACATAAAACATTGTGGCATGTCACCTTTCACATTTGTACCAGGGTCACCATCACTGCTATGGACCATGCTTTAGTCCAAGGCTTTTCAACCAGCGGTACGGGTACCACCTGTGGTATATTGGCACCTGGCAGGTGGTACACGACCATCCTAGAAAAGTGGTAGCAGGGGAGGGGAATGAGATGAACCGGTGGCAGCACCGCACAAGCCTGAGCAAGAGATGGCTGGGGCTGCAGGGCTGTCAGGGCTCAGCGGAAGTGCCAGGATCAGTGCCGCTTTCCAGCTGATCGACGCTTCTTTGGGGCTGTCAGGGCTCAGTGCAAGCGCCAGAATCAGCGCCAGGCTCCAGCTGGAGCTCAGCACTGATCCTGGTGCTTCTGCTGAGCCCTGAAGAAGTGCTGATCAACTAAAAAGCAGCACTGATCCTGGTACTTCTGCTGAGCCCAGAAGCGCTGATCAGCTGGAATGTTGCAGCATCTCCAGGGTCTTGTGATTTACATTCAGTTGCTTGGCAACTGATTATATTTATGATGGTCACAATATTCCAGGATTATGTGAAGTGACCAAAACCTGCTGCAACCACCCAGCAGACGAAGGGAATAAAAACCAAGCACCCCCCCACCCCCACTGCCAATCCTCAACAAAAATGCTCACAACAATGGAAACCTCGGACAGGAGGAATAGCACCACCGGGTGGGCAGGCAGGTGTCTTGCTTGGCTGTGGCTTGGGGGGCACTTTTTTCAGTGCCATTGTAACTTTGAACAGTTACTAAGTGAACTGTTGTAAGTCGAGGACTATCTGTACTTCATCACTTTTTTTCTTTTCTTTTTTTTGGGGGGGTCATCAAGTTTTTGACACCTTGCTAGGCGACTGGTGGTACTCAGATGTTGCCATATCCTAAAAGTGGTACAATGGGTGAAAAGGTTGAAAAGCCCTGCTTTAGTCATAAGAATTGCAGCAACTCTCTACAGAAAGAAATTCAGGAAATTATGTCTGGAGTCTCTTCATAAACAAGGTAACTGATATGATTTTAGTACTAGTCAAACTTTTGCATTTGTTTGAAACAATTTAATGCCCTGTATATAAAAATGTTTTCACCTGTCCATCTGACAAAGGTATCTTCTGACACCTCAAGGATATATGCTCGTGACAGATTCTAATGCTGAATCAGTGAGATGAAGGCTTATCCAAGATTATGCTTAGGTTCTATAGAAGAATGCTGTAGGTCTTGTGTAATACATTAAGTATGTTTAGTCAGATACCCTGAATGATACAAAACAATACAAGTGCTTTCCATGAAATAAAAAATCCACAATGTGGCTGTCATGGTTCCGATAGATGAAATCCATCAAAATAACTTCAAGGCAAGAATTCTTCCTTAAAGAACATTTTATTCAGGAAACAAAGTATCCGCACTACATAGTTGAGCCAAAACTAAAATCCCTTCCCCCAGATACAAAGTAACAAATTGCAATTCCCACCCCCAATAAGCAGTCACAAATCACACTCTCTCCAATTAGCCTGAAACACTGGCTTTCTCTCCAGCTCCTCAGCCCTCCAAACAGTTATCAGTTTGTCCTTGATTTCCCACAAAGCAGCATTATTATTATGGCTAGCTTTGCTCAAGCATTCATCCCCCCCCCCGCCGCCCAATTTCTAAATAGAAGAAAAAGCACGTTAAAAGCAAAGCGGAAATGGCTGCATTTTCATCAGTTGTCAGAGCGGGAACATCCAATTTTTACAGCGTTGACATCGGCATTATTTTCTAGAGCAATAAAAGTGCTGTAAAAAAGGGTGCAAACTTCTTACTTCCCCAAGATTTGTCCTCAGACCAGGTGATGCAAAACTAATGAAGAAAACATGTTTTCTTCATTTTTAACCTTTTCTTCATTAGTACAATTTAACTTCATTCTCAAATTTAACATTCCCAAAAAATTCAATTTACCTTAAATCGTAGGGAAAAGAAACATTTGGTATCTATAAATATGGAACCTTGACTCTATAACTCAGTTTGTCTTCTCTTAGTTAAATGGTGAGAACAAAAGTAAAAGCATACACATATTTACCTCCAAATGATAACTGAATATACCAGGTGCACTAACTCAAAATAGGCTTCTAGATGCAATTCTGGGTGTTAGTTGTCTCTGTTAAAGACTGATAGACTGACCTTCCTTGTGCCTCACCCTCCTTCTTTCTCCGAGTTGCTGGTTAACCTTGTCTAGACTAGGCTGTTTGTCTGAGCCTTTGGGGTACTAGAGTCCCAGTTGGATGATGGTGTTACTGCTGTTTGGACTGATGGTTTATTATTTTATTGTTTCATTATTTATTATGTAGGTATATGTATGTGGTTTTGTATTCTGTAATTTTAAGCATGTTTCTCTGTATATAAAGAACCATGAATATGGTGGAATTTTGAGTGAATGGTATAGTTAGTCATTCAGATGATTGCTAACTTTCAAAGGGAGAATGGTAAGGCACTGAAGCAGCACATAAAAGAAAATAAATATAAATGGGGGGATGTGCAAAAGGGAGCAATAACAAATACAGCAGAATAGTTATATTGTAAACAGACGTACGGGAAGGAGTAGCAGAATCTGGGGATGCAGTTAAAAGAGGGATCAGCCTAGAATCTCTACATAGCCACAAACAAACCAAGTCCAACATCCCCCCTTGAATTCTATTGACTCTTATCTAACTCCTAGCTAGCAGGTATTAATCCTTAGTTGAAAATATCCTTGTGCATAGGCAGTTGAACCTTTACATGTGGACCTGGATGTTTTGTGCCCAACAGCTATTAGTTGTTTAGAAGAAATTAAGGACTCAAATACTCTGCGGAATCCACCAAGTTATTGATATTTGAACTCCTTTAAAAACATTTGCCAAAAGGCTGGGTCCTGAGTCATTTAAGGGTTTATAGGAATGGACATATTACATATTGTCACTTTAAATAAGGCTTAGGAGCTCAAAGGCAAGCAGTGCCGCTCTTTCATAACCCAGTCCTATTTAATTGCTCCATTTAACAATCTTGGTTCATTCTGTACTACCAGTTGCAGCTTCAAGATCACATTGAAGATAATTCTTTGTAGAATGCATTGCAATAACCTAACCGTGAGATTACTAAAATAGGATCACTGAAAGTATCTGTCCAGTAGGTTTGTAGCTGGTACACTCTACCAAGAGCCTTACTAAATCAGGTCTTTCCTTCAAAGGGATTACAATCTTGTCCTTTCTAATTCCATAAAACCTGGGTCATTTTTAGATTCAGCTTGAAAATTAGTATGTGTTCACAGTGTCCTGTGAAAAGTAACATGCACAGGACTAGTTCTGGAATGATACACCAGACTGTCGTGAAGGACTTTGTTATAATTCGACAACTGGATGTTTAAAATCCTATTCGTAGAAAAATTGTAGGATTTTTCACGTAGAGAAGTGGTTCCTGTCAATGATACATATGCAAGTCTGAAGAATGTGTGCAAAAGGATATATTGTGTTACACAAGCATAATGAACAATGCCTTAGCTCCTTAATAGACTAGGATGAGTCTCAGCCCTAATAAGGACAAGATGAGGAAGAGGTTTAAAATAAAGCTGCTTTCAATAACCTCATTAAATCTTCTGTCTGTTGCCTTTGTACTTTATGAATTGGAAATGTTGACACTGAGAAATTTAGGACCCTTATAATACCTAGCACAAGCTGATAATCCACATAAAATAGTGTGGCCTTAGGTTCAGTGATGGAAACTTGGCTCCACCTAAGCACCAAATCTGATTTTCAGAGCACCTACAAATTGCCAGCCTAGGTTCTAAAAGAAGTAATACTTCATTTGCAGCAGGAAGATGAACCTTTTTTCCCTGCTTGGGTGATGCAAATTTGTTATTTGGAATATATTCTTATTTTACAGCTCCTGAAATTTTCTGTTTTCTGGAATTGCTGGGGAATTTGGAACATTTACAGGTACATTTCTTTTTTTCTTGCAGATTTGGCCTCTTAAAGACTGCAGCCCTAGGCACCTTATGTATCACTACGACCTATTGAATGAAGCGAAACATAATTCTTAAGAGAATGTGCATATGATTATTCTATACCTTTCTTGTTCCTAATTTATCCAGTGCATCGATTTTAATGCTAAGCATATAGAATGGAACATATTTCAGAATTGCACAAGAAATCTTGTCATTTATTCAACAATATTGCTTCCACCTTGGGAAAATGAGAGCTAACATGTCATTCTAACTGCAGAAAGCATTTTGAAAATGCATTGATGGTTCATCCTTGATCTGCATTCTCAAGACTAAGGTGAACAGCAGGAATCTATTTTTATCAGCGTAACAATGAACTGAATTGTATGTAATCATTGAAAAAGAATATTAATAATTGAAAAAGAAATTTTGCTAATAGCTTCTACACTATAGAAAAAAGGTGAGATAAGTTGTTTTTTTTAAAACAACCTAAAACAGTAAAGTATGGTAAGAGCGTGCTATTATTTTATCCATATATAATTGGCTATTATTGAAAGATAATGTGATGAAAATTGTCACTTTGAGTTTTCTATTTCTGACATAGAACTTTTTGTAAGGTAAGGGAAATAAGCAGAAATATGGGATGCTACACAACTACCTAGTCTGCAGTAAATCCCCAAATACATAATTTAAATCATTATGATTTGGTTTGAAGTGAAGTAATTTAGAACTGAAAATATATATTGTCTCATATAGGACTGCATCTGAATAAATTGGAGTTTGACAGGCAAACCAAATGGACACCAGCTTTTAAACAGAAAAGACATTGAGGAGAAATTTCATGGTTCTTTGATTTTTTTCCCCTAACAATCGTTTGAAAATTGTGGCAAATATACAAGTTTGGTCTAAAGATTAAGGCACTGGACTAGAAGGAGGGAGACTGTGAGTTCCTGTTCTGTCTTTCTCTCATCCCAACTCACCTCACAGGGTTGTTGTTGTGGGGAAAATAGAAGGCAGAAGTGTTGGATATGCTCGATGCTTTGAGTTATTTGCAAAAAAAAATAAAGCTGAGATACAAATAAATAAAAAATAAATTGGGAATCTTTCTAGGAGAAAATGAACTGGAATACTCTTTATTAGCTATGCCCTGCTTATGTATTAGTAAAAGAAATGACAATTATAACATGTTCCAATGGCTTCTTCTTATGGAGGAAGCGAAAATATGATAATGAGCTTTGTAGAAACTTCGCTTTGTAAAAAAAAAGATTAAAGAATTACAAATCAATATACAGGTAGTCCTCAGTTTACAACCATTCATTTAGTTACTATGGCACTGAAAAAATTGATTTATGACTGTTTTTCACATGAGCATCCCAATGGTCACATGATCAAAATTCGGTGCTTGGCAACTGTATTTATGTATTTATGACAGTTGCACTATCCCAGGATCACATGATCACCATTTTGTAACCTTCCCATCCAGATTCTCATCCAAGCAAAGTCAATGGAAGAAGCCTGATTTGCTTAATGACCTCATGTTTCACTGCAGTGATTCGCTTAACAACTGTGGCATAAAACATCATAAAATGGGGCAAAACTCACATAACTGCCTTGCTTAGCTATGGAAATTTTGGGCTCAGTTGTGGTCATAAGTAGAAGACTACCTGTATTAAATAACTATGAAATCTTCACAGTATATGACATAGTTCATTTATATTGATATCAAGAATACAATATTTCTGCTTAAAATTATACAAGATATTCGTGAGAGAGGTGGACTCAAGGTACCGAATTTGAAATTGTATTATGATGCTGTGGTTTTAACATTAATTAGTGATTGGGTTAATTTAACAAATGTAGAAATACTCCTCTTGGAGGGTTGGGATTTACTTTTTGGATGGCATGCCTATTTAATTTTTAATAAAAAAGTTGACCGGGTTTTTAAATCCTATATTATAAGGATTTCTCTATTTCAGGTTTGGAGGAAATATTACAGAAGTGATTCTAAAATACCATTATGGGCTATATCTTGGCATGCGATAGAGGGGATAAGGAGAGGAGTTAAGATGGATAGTGTTTCTTATGCACAATTGCTTAGATGGGATGGTAAAATTTGGCAGTTAAAATATTTGGAAGATTTAGCACAAGAAAATATTATATATTCATGGTTTCAGTACAGACAAATAGCGGACAGATGGAAGATAGATCGTAATGTGGGCTTGCTTAGAGAAGATGAAAATTTTGTTAAACAAGTAAAAGATCAAAGACGAACTCATATTAAGAGAATTTATGGGTTGCTAGTAGAATTGGACTCAGAACCAGAATTAATTAAAGAATGTATGATTAAATGGGCACAAAATTTTGGTGAACCAGTTCTACTAGATACCTGGGAAATCATCTGGGTGAGAAATGTTAAATTTACACAAGCCCAGAACTTAAGGGAGAATTTTTATAAAATGTTTTATAGATGGCACCTTGATCCACAAAAAATGTCTCGTATGTATCCCGACTTACAGCCCAAATGTTGGAGATGTGGTTGTTTGGATGCTACTTATTACCATATTTGGTGGTCGTGTAAAAATATAAAAGCCTTTTGGATTAAGATATGGTGGAATATTCAAAGAATTTTTAGAAGGAGGGTAAAATTTACCCCACAATTGTTTTTGCTAGGTATTGTTACCGATTGTGATACTAAGGAGGTTATATTGATGTTAAATTTAATTACAGCCGCAAGGTTGTTAGTAGGGCAATACTGGAAGAAGGAATCTTTGCCTACTTTGCAAGAGTGTTTTTTTTAAAGTATCCTATCTGGCAGAAATGGCAAATATTTCGGCTTTCTTAAAGGATCAATCGCAAGATAAGTTTTTTGTGGTATGGGAAAAATGGATAGATTTTATACAACATAAATTGGATATAAAAAAATATTACTTAGTTTATCAATAATTTATATACAAATTTTAATATTTTATAGATTGTATTATTTTTCTTTTTCTTTATATGTTTTATTATTATTTTACTTTCTTATATTTCTTTTCTTCTTTCTTTCTCTTTATTCTTCTTTTTTTAAGTATCTTCTTTTTCTTTTTTTTCTTTAATATTTATCTCTTTTATATATATATATATTATTGTTAATTATTCTATTAGTAGTTTAAGTAATGTATTTAGACTTATCTATGGTTTATATATATATATATTTTTTAAGAATTCAAGAAAATTTAATTAAGCCTATATTCAGCTCTGGGAAAGTTGAGGGAGGGAGTGGGAGGGTTGGGCTGGGTTGGGGAGGGTTGTTCTTTCTTATTTTGTAAAATTTTAAAAATTTTCAATTAAAAAAAAAAAGAATACAATATTTCTGAAAGTAAAAATGGAAGGAACAGAAAGGAATTGTTCATGTACCAAGCTCTTCCTGACAGCTCTTCTTCATTCTGTTGCTTTTCAAATACAATTTTTTTATTTATTAAATTTGTTTGCCACCCATCTCACCGCAAAGCAACTTTAGGCAGCTTACAATATAAGCACAATTTTATATATGTGTATGTATGTGTGTAAAATTAGATTAAAATTGAAATAAAATGCCAGTTATTACTAAAGATGAAGAAGAAGGGAACAAAATATATGGGGTGGGGAAGAAGAGGTGAGAATTGCTATTAGTTGATCAGCCACCTCCAGTCACCCCGGGGGGTGATATGTTCTAAAGGGTGGGGGTCTCATCAGAGAAGGCTCTTTTTCTGGACCCTGCCGGCTGGAATTCCTTGACTGATAGGATCCACAGAAATGAACAATTCTGAAAGAAAATAGAATTAGTTAAAGTCCAGACCTTTAGAGCACCAGTCCCCAACCTTTTGGGCTCCAGGGACCGGTTCCATGAGGAGAGGCTTTTCCATGGACTGGAAGGTATGTGTGGTTTCTCATGCTGCCTGTATCCCACACATGTGCAGAAGGAGCTTTGCTTGTTTATGCAGCCTGGTTTCTGGCATGCCATGGACTGGTGCCGGTCCATGGATCAGGGGTTGGGGACCCCTGCTTTAGATGGGCAACTTCCTAAATTTGGGATTAGTATGTTTTTGTATGATGCCTCAGACAATATTATTTAAAATGTTTAAATTCAAATTCATTGTTTGTAGATCTTACAGTTTGACTATTCATTAACTGGTGCTGGTCTAATTTTTTTTTAATGTAGGACCATTTCATCCTTACCAGGTGACATAAGTTGAAAGATGAGTTGCACTGATGCTTCAAGGCATCATTCAATTTCTGACATCTCCGTGAAGCATGTCAAACCCACTAAAAGGCATGTTATCTACAGGAAGATATCACATGATAAAGCTGTAAGTATTAAGCATTAAACTAAGAATGTGAGACTGAAACTAGATAGAGTCTTGATATCTACTTGCCTCTTTAAAGATCAAACTGTAGTGATACTAAGGACATACTGTATCTGCATTGCATTATTAAGCTGCTCAGGCAGTTTAAGTCCAAACCAGTTTTTTAAAAAAAACCTGTCCAGACTGTTTGTCAATATCCTGAAAAGGATTCAGTGTGCACTATAACTACTGTGTCATCCCACTAAATAATTTTCCTGCAGTGTTCTCCAAGCTACATTCATTTCCCTTACCTCCCTATTTTTCCTGGCATATTTTTTTTTTAAAAAATAACTCCTGTACCCCAAGTGACTGAAGAAAAAATAAAATGGTGTGCCATGATTTAATTTTTTAAAGTCCAAGGAAAAATAAGGAGGTCAGAGAAAGAAAAATAATAATTAAGAATAATTAAGATTTAAACAGGGAATAATCAGCATCTTAAATACAGCCCAGCACTTTAACCATCACACCATTAATATAACATTATAACAGCAAAAAACTTTCTTGAAGAAATATATTCAAAATGATGTGAGGAGACAATCTTTCTTTTGCAAATTAATCAGTGAACTTCTTCAGTCGGCTAATGAAATAAAATGCAGCAGTCCAAACTGACAGAACCACACAAAATCATATAACAGCAAATAATATTTTATAGCAGTGTTTCTCAACCTCAGAACTGTATAGATTGTATAGATTTGAACTCCCAGACTACCCCACTGCCCCCACCCAGCATGGGAAAATCGTGGAAGTTGAAATCCACACATCTTAAAATTGCAGAAGCTGAGAAACACTCTTTTAAATTGCAGTAGGAAGTAGCATGCTGGCTGGCAAATTCCTAGAATTGAAATTTACACATCTTAAAATTATAAAGTTTGAAAACACTGAGTAGATATAGAAGGGAGCTATTTTCATAACAATTGGAGTCAATTAAAGCTTGTTAGTAGGAATACAGGCATAGGACATCTATCTTCATCTCAGTTTTGTCCAGGAAGAGAAATATTAAACTTTTCCATATGGTGTAGTTGCAGTGACTCTCAACAGCAATTCTGAAATGTATTGATACATTAATATAATAAATATAAATTTAATCTCTGATGCAGCTTGGCCCCAAGCAGAAAGTAAAATGTGTTCCAGTCAATCCACTCAAGTAGCTTCTTTTGTCTTGTCAAATGCATAATCAAACCCCATTGTGTGCTCTTTGTACTTTAAAGGAAAATACTTCTGATGCAAAAGTAAAACAAATGATTTACAAGATACAACCATTCTGAGCTAGACAAACTCAACTATCAAAATGTTTTTATGTATAGCTGTTTTAAATATAAGAGTTCCCTTCCCTTCCAGTTTCACATCTGGATAACCAAAATTTTATTCAAATCAACTTGCAACTTATTAGGGAGTCTTCTTCAACTGGTTAAGTTACTATTTTGATTTACACAATTAGCCATACTGAGTTTGTAGAGCAAACTCCCACTATAAACGTATCAGATAAAGAAAGATCTAAACTGCCATTTTTACTTTTTCTTTTATACCAACAGCAATGGTATAGCATCCTTAAACTGATTTATTAAACTGTAGTTTTGTTCAATCATTCCATCCTTTAGGTTACAATCTACTTAGGAAAGCGAGATTTCATTGATCATGTGGAATATGTGGAACCTGTGGGTGAGTCCAAGTTGCAAGTTTCTACTTTGATCTTTTTCGTAACTTGATTGATTTATTATTATCTCTTCTTCAATGTAGATGGTGTTGTATTGGTGGATCCTGATATTGTGAAGGAGAAAAAAGGTCAGAACACTTAATCACTTTTTAAAGTGCTTAAAGTATTATTAATATGATTTAAAATTAGAATGACTCTGGATTTGTGTTAATTGACTCTGTCAGCCAAAGCTGATGATGACTTATATTTCTGAAGGTGCATAAGTAATATGCTATGAAAAATATCTATAACCATTCTGGCCTCAAATGTTATTTTAATCAATAATTTATTAGACAGTAATAAATTAGATTTCCTCTCTGCCAAAGAACATGTTTCTAAACTCTATGCTGTCATCTAATGGTCATCTGGAATTTACCCACAGATCTAGAAGTCTTATATTACTGATAATGATAATAAGACTGCCAGAGTTATCCATTTTGTTCCAATATTGTAGTTTATAACATTTATTGTCAGCATTATCAGCGAACCAGCCAACTATGGCTGATACAGCAAATTTTTATTCATTTATCATAATTTAACTTAATATACCGTGTTTCCCTGAAACAAGACCTGGTCTTTTTTTTTTTGCCTCCAAAAGAGGCACCAGGTCTTATTTTCAGGGGGTGTCTTTTCCACAGTCTCACCACACAGCAGCGGCATCGACAGCCCTGCCCAGCGAGCCCACTTCTTCTGCAGTCAAAGGAAATGCTTCTGCAGCTGAGAATGGAGCTCTGAATTTATGTGTGCAGTACCCCCAGCCTGCATTTCACCATCAGAGGCCTTCTGGAAAGGCCTTTGCAACTGAGCTACGGATTGAATCTGTAGCTTGGTTCTTGGCTGCAGAGGCCTTTCCAGAAGGCCTTTGATAGCAAAATGCAGGCCGTGGGTGCCACAGAAGAAGTAGGCCAGTGAGGCAGGTGTCGATTCATGTGAGGCCTGGTTGCAACGGTAAGGGAGTGCAGGCAGGTGGGGCAGTTCCATGCTCCACCCTCCAGCTTGATTTTTAGGTGTATGCCTTACCCCAAATCTAGGGCTTATTTTGAGGGTAGGGCTTATATTAGGCTCAAGCTAGGGCTTATTTTGGGGGTAGGTCTTATTTTGAAGGAAACATAGTATAAAATAGGTCAATATTTAATAAAATGATTTAAATGACAAGTGATAGATGCTAGATAGATAGATCCTAATTCCATCAAATATAGCCACTAAACCCATTCTGCCACTCACTGTCACACTGAGGTAGAGGGCCTACAATTCACTCCAGCTTCTAACTACCTGTGTTTCTCCAAAAATAAGACCTGGTCTTATATTTTTTTTGCCTCCAAAACAGGCACTAGGTCTTATTTTCGGGAGATGTCTTTCCCCATTTAC
Source organism: Crotalus tigris (assembly GCF_016545835.1). Classification (NCBI taxonomy): domain Eukaryota; kingdom Metazoa; phylum Chordata; class Lepidosauria; order Squamata; family Viperidae; genus Crotalus; species Crotalus tigris. The sequence continues at coordinate 747,778 of NW_024096796.1, forward strand.
CTTAGGACCACTGCAGCCAGGCCTCCCACGCCCTGACACCTGTTGTGCCGCTGCCCAATGTCTTCTGAGGCCATTCGCAGCTGCTTGTGACAGGAGCCATGTGGTGTGGTGCGTCAGTGCTACCACTCATAGCAGGACGCCATGTGGCACACTGCACCATGGCACACCAGAGCAGTGGTACCAGTATGAGGTGTCACAGGGTATCCTGCTGCAAGCGGTAGCACTTACGTAATGTGCCACATGGTCTCCTTCCATGAGTGGCGGCACCAGCGCGACATGCCACAGGGCCTCCTGCCATGAGTGGCCACCAGCAACCAGAAGTAGTGGGCCAGTGGCCATGCAGCCTCTTACTGGATAGGGCGGTTGCTGCTGCTGGTGCCGCCATTGCGAGGCGAGGCAGGTGTCAGGACTTGGGAGGCCTGGCTATGGGAGTCCTGAGGTAAGTGGGTGCGGGGTGCATGGGGCAGCTCCACCCTCCACCCCCAACCTAACTTGATTTTTACACATGCACCTCGCCCCATCTCGTACAACCAGATGGTGGGACAGAGTGGGTGGGGTGTTAACTAGGACTTGTGTTTTGGGCAGGGCTTATATTAGGCATACATAGCTAGGGTTTATTTTAGGGATAGGTCTTATTTTGGGGAAAACATGGGTAGTTTTCACAATGGGCACACTTATATACAATTATGTTGTTTTCTTGTTGATAAGGCCAATCGTCAATTCATATTTTATTTGGCATAGAATAGCAGCTACCTTCTGTGGCTGCAAACAAGGGTCTTTTAAAGCTTTTCTGGAGATATTATCTGGCAAAGTATATGCTCTATCACTGAGCTGCTAATTACAAATTATATCCTTTCTTCTCCCTTGCCTTTTCCTCATCCTGAGGTTTTGCTTAAGAAAAAGCAACCAGTAATTGCAGCCAGAAAATGAAACTGGCTTTTTCTAACCAGCTTTTGTTACTATGGGTAAACACGGTCTAGTTTTTCTTACTGAAAGTACTTAGCTGATCAGTGGAGACTTTTCTACACAACTAATGTTGTTTATAGATGATTTTAACATTCGGTATCCATAATACTTTCTGTATGCTTTTTCTAGTATATGTAACCCTCACATGTGCCTTTCGATATGGGCAAGAAGATATTGACATAATGGGTCTGACTTTTAGAAAGGATCTGTACTTTCACAGAGTACAGATTTATCCATCACTGGACAAACCAGGACCCCTCACTACTTTGCAGGAAAGCCTGATAAATAAACTGGGGAAAAATGCATACCCCTTTGTGTTAACTGTGAGTATTCTGTATCATTATTCACTTTTGGTTCATTTCCCAATTTGCAATTATTATATGAATGCTTAGAGGATTTCTGTGTATATGCAACCTAGGTTCAGACATATCTATTCACCTCTAATTTAAAAAGTAATTTCTTCCCATAGCAGCCTTACCCGGCCTGATACCTTCCAAATGAGTTGGACTATTATATCCTAGCAAGTATTGGGGAAGGCTATCCATTATATTTCTAACAATCCTGAGCTACTGCAAATAAAAGTATAATTGTATGTTTCAATTATACACCACTTACAGTAGAATCGCTCTGTGACTGAAATTAGTAGTTTCCAAATATTTAAGAATAACACCTGAATTTAAGAGTACCTAGATTTTTAAACAGCTTTTCAAAAAACAGAACATTGAAGGTTGTTTCTTGATTTATAGTGTCACTCAGGCCTCATTCAAGCAAAGTAAAACTTGTCTTCATTAGTGATCTATTACCACAGTGATGTCTGGCTGAAGATAAATGATTCTGTAGTAAATCACTAGTAAAAAACTCCATAAGGCATTTTTGAAAAGTTATATGAAGGGGGTTGTCCTCCTCCTCCTCCTCCTCCTGCTCCATGTTTGCTAGCACTGCTGTGGCAGTAAAGCCATTGCAATCAGAATGTTTTACATGCTTTATTTTTTGTTCCCTTATAGTTTCCAAACTATCTGCCTTGCTCGGTGTGTCTGCAGCCGGCTCCCCATGAAGTTGAAAAGGTGAGAACAGAGGGCATGCATCACATTATTTTGTATTAAGGAACAAACTAAGTAAGATGTAGTCATATGGAATAAAATACAAAGAGCAAGAGGTGATTTTAAATACACAGTTCTTTATGCTGCTATTCAAAAAACATTGCATTAGTTTCATATTTTCATCCTTAAAGGGTTTTTGATGTTAAGAAAAAGATCCAGATAATTACTAGGGAAAAATGGGAGTGACAATGTCTAACTCTTATCTCTGTAAATCTCCAAGAATTATTGCACAATACAAACCTCTACAAAAAAATATCTGAAGGATCAGCCTTCCTTAAAAATTCTGCTGTATTTTCAGACCTAAAAGAAAATATCTAATATTTAAGCCACCATACAACGCTTCAATTATTTTATTTCTGATTGAAAAGTTTTCAAATCTTTTCAAAAGGGAAGGCATATGTTTGGTTTGGGCTCAAAAGAACACCAGTATTTATTAACATAATTCAAAACCATAGAAATAAATAATATTGTTGTGAGTGAGCAAATATGTTTGTATGTATGAGAGAACTATGCCTTTCCTTGTTCTCCTGAACAATGATGGTGGAATAAAATAAGAAAATAGTCCTCAAATAGTTTTTCCCAATCGTTTCACAAAGTTTGTATGGAAAGTAGTGGACTGCCATCAAAAGTTTCTTTTTGTTTTTTTAAAGATATACAAAAAATAGAATTAGAAAAATAACGTACATACATATAAAAAAAACATTAAGAATGAGTTTTATGTTGAAATTTCAGATGGGCAGATTTTGAATTTCAAAAGGTGAGTTCTTTCATAGACAGATGTTTAATACATTCAGCAACAAGAATTTCAACTGTTTGTCACTCCCTCCTTTTCCTTAATAGTGCTGCGGAGTGGACTTTGAAGTCAAAGCTTTCTCTACAGAAGATCCAGAAGAAAAGATTCTCAAGAAGTAATATCTTGTTTCTTTAAAAAAGAATTTGATTGAAACTGGAAAAACTGAGAAATCTTATTTTATATTCAACTATCAGAATCAGGAGACGAATATAAAAAAAGATGAAACATGTCATTTCTAAAAAGGAAGCGCTGGATAAAATGCCTTGTTTTGGCCCCCTTATTATTTACTTTTTTCTATACATTTTCCATCTTAACTTCTTTATTGTATGAGATACAGCCTTCAAAATGTATGAGCAAAAAGGAAGTCAATATGCCCCATTTCCTGCTGAACAGAAAGATCAGCAACATTGCTGTTACTTCATACACAACTTAGAGTATGCTGTCCTGTAACTAAGGATTATACAACAATAGCTGTCAATCAGTGCTGGTACTCAGATGCCGTCTTCTTTATCTTTTTGGGTTTTGTGGCTTCCATAATTACTAACAATGATCTAGAGTTTAATTACTTATGTTTTGAATTAAACCCAATTTCTATCCTTAGACATTCTGTACGCCTGCTTATACGCAAAGTCCAATATGCTCCAGAAGTAGCAGGGCCCCAGCCTCACACAGAGACCACTTGGCAGTTTTTCCTGTCCAAGAAGCCATTGCACTTGCAAGCTTGTCTCAGCAAAGAGGTGAGGTGTTCTTGATTTACTAATATGATAAATTAGGAAATTCAAGATATACAGACAAGACACAATCATTTTGTTTCTGACTATGCTACTTCACAAAACTGGATGTAGACAACACTGTGCAATGAACTTTTTGCTAAACTAATCCAATTCTTCCAGGTGTTTTATCATGGTGAACCAATCCCTGTTACAGTGACAGTGATCAATGAAACAGAAAAAACAGTTAAGAAGATCAGCGTGTCAGGTATAATACTCATTTTGACAAACAAGTCAGATGTAGGCCCTCTTGTTTTTCTCCTAGTCAGTTAGATTGCAATTAATATTCTGTACCCATATTTATTATTGGCTTAATAAAGCACCGTGATTGAAAGAGTTATAATAACCACATGTTATCCATGTAGATAATTTCTGTAATGGGCGGTAAGAGATATCCTGAGAAACAGGAGGAAGAGTTGCAACCAAAGTCTGAAGCAGAAGTATGATTTGAGAAAGCATCTCAGACTTGACCCTCCCTCATTCTCTTGAGGATTCTGTTACTGTATTATAAAAGTATTAGCATTTATAACTTTGATTTCCTATTCTGGTCTACTTGACAGACTCACATTTATAATAATTGCTATTTACATTGCATTTAAAAAGATAAAACATTCCCCTGAGTTGAGCCCAACTCTGTAGAGTATTTAGTAACAATATGAAAGTAATTTCTGTCTGCCTCCATCCTGGTGAAGATGAGCTGGGTTTTCCTGGTGATTTCCTATCCTGTTTTTTTTTTTTTTAAACATCGGTCAGTGTCATCTAAATGCTAGATGTTATGTCCATTCTGCAAAGCAAAATGTTTGTAGTAGTAGTAGTAGTAGTAGTAAGTAGTAGTAGTAATAGTAGTAGTAATAATAATAATAATAATAATAGTTGGAAGGATCTTAGAGATCATCTAGTCCAACCTCCTGCTCAGGCAGGAAACCCTATACCATTTCAGACAAATGGCTGTCCAATCTCTTCTTAAAGACTTCCAGTGTTGGAGCATTCTCAGCTTCTGGAGGCAGGTTGTTCCACTGATTAATTGTTCTAACTGTCAGGAAGTTTCTCCTTAGTTCTAGGCTGCTTCTCTCTTTGGTTAGTTTCCATCCATTGTTTCTTGTCTTGCCTTCAGGTGCTTTGGAGAATAGCTTGACTCCCTCTTCTTTGTAGCAACCCCTGAGATATTGAAACACTGCTATCATGCCCCCCCATCCTTCTGTTCATTAAACTAGACATACCCAATTTCAGCAACTGTTCCTTTTATTGTTTAGCCTCCAGTCCCCTGATCATCTTTGTTGCTCTTCTCTGCACTCTTTCTAGAGTCTCAACATCTTTTTTACATCATGGTGACCAAAACTGGATGCAATATTCCAAGTGTGGCCTTACCAAGGCATTGTAAAGTGGTATTAACACTTCACGGGATCTTGATTCTATCCCTCTATTAATGCAGCCTAGCACTGTGTTGCTTTTTTGGCAGCTGCAGCACACTGCTGGCTCATATTTAGATGATTGTCCACTAGGACTCTGAGATCCCTCTCAAAGTTACTACTGAGTAAGGTACCTCCTATACCACAGGTCGGCAACCTGCGGCTCCGGAGCCGCATGCGGCTCTTTGAGCCTTCCCCTGTGGCTCCCAGCCTCCTCTGCCTTTGCAGAGAGAGACAGAGAGAGGCAATTGCACTTCCCTGCTTCTCTCTCTCTCTCTCTGTGTGTGTGTGTGTCTGGGTGTGTGTGTTTTGTATGTGTGTGTTTTGTGTGTGTGTGTGTGTGTGTGTATGTGTATATATGTGTAAAAGAGTGCACTCACATTGTTCTCCGAGGAGCTGAAAAGCTTACTGGGCGGAGCTCCTCCCTTTGCTGCGTCTCTGCAGGAAGCAGGAAGGGCAGGAGAGAGCTAGCTAGCCCAGCTAGGCTGACTCAGGAATTCTGGGAGTTGAAGTCCATGAGTCATAAAAGAGACGAGGTTGCCTACCCCTGAGATTGTTGGAGAACAACTTGAAGCTTGCCAGGTGAGCAGCAGATGGGGGGGGGGAGAAAGAGAGAGAGAGAAAGAGAGAGAGAGGGGGGGGAGAGAGAGAGGAAAAAGAGAGAAAGAAAGAGAGTGGGGGAAGAGGAGTGGCAGACCAAGGGCAGAGAGGGAGGGAGGGAGAGAGACAGAGAGAGAGAGACCCTTTTGACATCTAAAATGAAGATAACACTGCATATATCCTTTTTTTACCTGTGTGTGTATGTAATTTTATTCTCTTAAAGCATTCTCTCGGTGATCATTGTTTTAATAGTATGGATATTCCCAAGAGTCATATTTTTACTTTTATTTTTAATGTGTGTGTGTGTGTGTGTACACACACACACATACACAAACTCTCTCTCTCTCTCTCTCTCTCTCTCTCTCTCTCTCTCTCTCTCTCACACACACACACACACACACACACACCCCTATAATAAAGATAAAAAAGGATATATGCAGTGTTATCTTCATTTTAGATATCAAAAGGGTTTTGCGGCTCCCAGTGTTTTGTTTTTGGTGGGAAACAGGTTCAAGTGGCTCTTTGAGTGTTTTGGGTTGCCTACCCCTGTCCTATACTATACCTATGCATTTGGTTTTTCTTGCCTAAATGGAGAACCTTACTTTTTTCACCACTGAATTTCATTTTGTTAGATAGCGCCCAGTGTTCGAGTCTGTCGAGATCCTTTTGTATCTTAAGCCTGTCTTTTGGAGTGTTGGCTATTCCTGCCAGCTTGGTGTCGTCTGCAAATTTGATGAGTTTCCCATCTATCCCCTCATCCAAATCATTGATGAAGATGTTAAAGAGCACTGGGCCGAGGACAGAGCTCTGGGGCACTCCACTACTCACTTCCCTCCATGTAGATGCAGTTCCATTGAGGACTACACACTGAGTATGTCCGGTCAGCCAGCTATGAATCTATCTGGTGGTGATGCTGTCTAACCCACATTTTTCTGTCTTATCAGGTGTGTTTGAATCACAAAAAAGAAGCAATAGCTGCATAATATCATTGATGCTGAATTCTTATTCAGGCAATGCTTAAAAATATCCCAGATCCCATTCTTCTTTCTGTTATTTGATAATTTGCTATTTCATTTCTTCTTCAGTGGAACAAGTTGCCAATGTGGTATTATACTCCAGTGACTTCTACACCAAGACAGTGGCTCTTGAAGAGTCAGAGTAAGTGCACTGTGCTTTAGGCTCCTTTGCTTTGATGTTATTATTATTGTTTTCTGTTGCACTCTGTTAACTGTTTCACTCTGGAATGTAGAGATTAAAAACTTTATATTAACTGACTTCACATATTTAGATTTACTCGGATTTACTCGGCTGTAAATCCCTAGATCAGTGGTTCTCAATCTTTTTAATGCCGCGACCCCCAACCGGTCGTAAGTCGAGGGCTACTCAACTGGTGCAGCACCGTTTGCAGAATGGGACTTTTGGCGGGCTCAGCAGGGCAGAGATAGCCTGGACAATTCCTATTGGCTTTTGAAAGCCAATAGAATTAGACTCTATTCAAGAGTCTATTCTATTGGCTTTCAAAAGCCAATAGAATAAAAGGGAGTAGCACAGCTAAGGAAAAGGGGGAAAAAATGGCGGACTGCGTTGTTTGGCGATCCCCGTGAAATGATCATTCGACCCCAAATGGGGTCCCGACCCACAGGTTGAGAACCACTTCCCTAGATGATCAAGGGATGGCAGCAAAGAATACAGAAAGCTCTAACTCTTTGCTGTCATTTCATGGTTATCTGAATTTTTGCAGCCTAGATATGATAGCTCTAACTACATTATCTCTTCCTATGGTTTGTTTTAACCATTATACTGAATAAGCCAAAATGCCCTAATTCATACATATACACTTGCATATATAATGCTAAGTTATACATTAGGTACAAAGCAGTGGCTGAATCCATTCATTATACCAGGGCTTTTTTTGTCATAGAACGCCCAGAACGGAGTTCCGGCACCTTTTGGGGATGAAACCTTGTAGGGTAGGCAAGGCGGGTTGTATGACGTGTGTGAGTTCCGGCACCTTTTTTTTTTTTTTTTTTACAAAAAAAGCACTGCATTATACCAAACCAGAGCAGAATGAACTACAGAATGTGTGAATACGGCATTGGATGGCTTTTTTATTTCTTTCTGGATCTACTAAGATTTTGTCCCTCAGAATTAAAAGGTCTGCTTTGTCCTCCCTCAACAGTATCTCTGAAGCTATGTCTGACTTGGCCAAGATTGGCTGGGAAAGAACGGAATAGATCTAAACTTGTATTATTTCTTCTTCAGGGAAAAGGTCCAACCAAATAGCAAGCTTACAAAGACAATGACTGTTCTTCCTTTGCTGGCAAACAATCGAGTGAAGAAAGGCATAGCATTAGATGGGAAACTAAAGGATGAAGACACTAACCTGGCTTCTACTACTATGTAAGTCCAAAATGAAACACTAACTGGAACTGAAGAGGGAGTAGAGAAAACAATTTTGTTTAATTTTGTATTCAGCTATTTTCCCTTTACCCCCTTATTGCACCCTTCAAATATTTTATGATTTTAACTGTCAGAATTTTCTGTTAATATTTACAATGTGAGTAGTTTTATAGACATATGAATTATAAATTCTTATTTCAAATCCAAAGGTAGCACAGTGGTGAATGTTGTGTTAAGCAGTAAATGCAACTATAGGTGAATCTAATATACTTAAATGAACTAAGCCTGGATCTTTCCAGAATGAGTTCTTAAAAATGTAGAAATATTAACATGGAATGTGAGAATATGTTATCCTAATTGAGACAGCTATACTAAGGAAGTATAGTATTTTTTAGCAAATGTGCAATGACACAATTTTTTTTTTTAAAAAAAATCCCAACAGTATGAAAGATGGAATAGACCGGACAGTTCTAGGGATCCTGGTTGCTTACAAGATCAAGGTGAAGCTTACTGTCTCAGGGTAAGAACGATCAGTATTTGTACGCTATAATTACAAATGTTTTTGATGTTATTGTCTTTTATGAAATGAAGATAAAGGGGGGAGTTAATGTGTAGTAGATTGCATGAGCAATTTTAAACAACCTTTTCAAGTTCAATAAATTACAGTGGTACTTTGGTACTTGTTGTTAATTGGTTTTGAGACGCACAACATGTACTTAAAATAATGAGTGCCAAACAAACCACGTGACTTATCACATGACCCTTTGTTTTTAGCCAAGAACCACTTCATATCTGTCTCTCTTCTTATGTCAGAGACCTTCCCAACATGTTCGACTTCTTGTGGTCGTCCTCTGTGGTCGTCCCCCTCTTCCTTTTGCAGTGACCTTTCCAGCATGGCCATCTTCCTGTCCATTCTCCACAGCTGTCTCTCTTTTCCTATCATAGCATGTCAAGATCAAACAAACAACGAGTACTGTAACAACATTTTCGCCTCAAAATGTGTTGAGTACCAAATTTGATGAGTTTTGAAGCAATCAAATACCAAGGTACCACTATATGTCACTCATTGCTCTAAATTTGCCTGGATATTCTTATTTAAAGCAATATATATTATGAAGCCAGATCAAATAGCTTTATATATTTGCATGATTATTTATTAGAAAGAGGTACTACACAAATCTGCAGTTTGTAGGGTGGTACCCAGGTGTGATTGAATTGTGAGTTTAGTATTTCAAACATGGTGGCCAATACATGGTATAATGGATCAGGTATGGAATACATGGACAATACATGGTATAATGGATCAAGTAAGACCAAAGAGACACAGAATCATCAGCATTTAGCAGCTAGATGATTGGGGTCATTCAGTATTTCTTTATAGCCTACTCATAAAAACGAAATTTGGAGATTAAGTGGAAAATTTACTTTGTATGTGTCTTGCATTGTAAAACAGAGGATAGAATATGCATCTAAATATAACTGAAGAACACCTGAATGGTGGAAATATTGGATTGTTCCAAAAAGTAATTCACCATTGGGGGTTGCATATACAGCTTTTAATGCCTGATCAGCTTAGGAATATATACCGATAGAAGAGAAAATGTGTAGCTCAGGGTTGATGCTCTCTGAACTTAGGAATATATGCTATGGAATATTATAAATTTCATTGTACAGTTAATGTTGTTTATATTTTAGCCTGCTGGGAGATTTTACTTCTAGGTAAATCTTTGAGATTTTCTCTTTGTAAATATTCTTCTCTCCTGAAATATCCTTTTCAATTTTCAGATTTTTCGGAGAATGAAACTTCCTCTCCCTCCCACTGCTAAGCCTCTAAAACCTGTTCTCTGATGGGGTTTTTTTTTTGGTTTATTTGAAATATGTCAGAGTTTACTTCCCCCTCCCTGATGCATAGTGCGTACTCATTTTCTAAGTTTGATATTTCTATTTTTTATTTTTTTAAACACTAATATGTAAGCTAACTAGTTAACTAGGTAACTGACAAGGCATACCATTTAAAAGGCAAATGTTCTACAAAATGTGAGGCACACTTCCTGACAGATGAGCAAATTTTGCCTATAACTCACCACAACACTGATTTTGATATTGGATTTTGCTATTTGGAATTCCATATCAGGATATTTAAAAACTGATATTTCCATATCAGGATATTTAAAAGCAAGCCATTCAGGCTTATTGCTAATTTTTATGGGTCACACACCTGGAGTTTTACATAATAATTTTGTTGTTTTTCATTTTTCACCTTCAGGATGTTATCTGTGATTTAAAAATTAAAAAATAGATTTAAAAGGGGCCTATTTCACATATCCTAGGCTACAATTATAACAAAGCTAATTTAAAATCTTAGGCAGCTATGACTGCTCATTTATTTACGTTCTGATTACTTCCAATCTATAGTACTGTAATCCAGTTTACATTTTCAAACACTGATGAAAAATTAGGAGAAAAGATTTAGGAGTGCTGTCTAAGAAATGATCAGACTTTGCTTTTGAACTGTGGAATCCTGAATCACCCCTCTTTTTTCCTGACCCCAAAGTGATGTGAGCATGGAGTTGCCCTTCCGTCTGATGCACCCCATGCAAGAAGAGCCCAATACAGCAGGTCGGTAGCATACAAATGGTTCTTTCTTGCCCTTGTTTTATTTTCCTCTTACTGCTAGCAATACTTCGGTGATGTGATAGCCTTTTTGTTCTGTGGAAATTTTCTTTTTGACAAGAAAAAAAAAAGAAAAAATAATTAGATAGGCCTGAAAGTGAACAATTTCTTTGGCAACCGGAGGAAAGATCATATTTAGATTAAACAGAAACGGACAAGCAAATGTTTACGTTATACTCTAATTAAAATTATAGAAGTTAAAAATAACATTATTATAAAATTAACTGGCTGCAGGATTTTTTTTTAAGCAAAGCATGCTCTTTCACAGAATCTTCCACAGAAATTACTAAAAAGGCAAACACTATTTGCATTTTCAACCACACTTCCTTTTGCTTTAACCTTATTATTAGGACATCTCTAAACTAAGCCAAAGAGTGACAGCAAGCGCCTGGTGATTTGAGACTTGTTAATGGTCCCCATCTCCAAGACAGACACATTTTGACTGTGACAGATGGTTGAATGTACTTAAGACCATGCAAAATGTTAGTTTCTGGATGTTTTAAAGACAATTTACTGAGTCATAAACACACAAAACGATGTATTATGCTTTTTACCTCCTGCCTATCTTTACCTGGCAGTTGGTTTGCTGGCTTTAAGAACTCCAAAGAGAGTCCTGCTGTGATCAGCCTGTTTAAATCAACAGTGATGACTAATTAAAAAGAACTCCATGTTCCAGTAATGTTGACTTCTGCCTGTTACTGTGAGACCATCATAGTGATATATCAGTCACACAATATGAAACCACCAGGTGTCTCTGGGACTCAGAATAAATTGTTAGTGCCTGTCTTTTGTTGTATTGTAACCTGCTTTTCACCCAAATTGACACTTGGATTCTTTACTTTTTTGTTCTTAACTTCAGATATTTGTGGAAGCATATTTAGATAAACCTCTCTCTTTCTCTTTTTTCAATATATAATTATGATTACAGAAAAGGAAAGGTAAGAATTATTTCACTAGTTTTCTCTTCCTATTCTGCTCTTAAGTATACATGAAGTTGGGAATGAAGCTAATAAGATTGATTCAATATCATGAAGGACAGAGCTTTCTGAATTATCTGTGATGAAATGTGGGAACTTAAATTTTTCAGATATAGCAGAGTGAAATTTCTCTGAGTTTAGTGGAACTTCCCAAATAACATAACATAACATGACATAGCATAACATAAATTGTGGCCTTCAGCAACCAGCATGTATTTGTCACAGTTGCAACATCTCGGGTCATATGATAACCATTTGCAACCTTCTCAGCCAATTCTGACAAGCAAAGTCAATGGGAGAAACCAGGTGATTCACTTAACAATTGCAACTATTGCTGCACTTTGCTTAATAAATGTAACAAAAAAGGTCATAAAACTGGTTGCAGATCACTTAACAAGTGCTTTGCTTAGCAACAGAAATTGTGGTCCCAATTGTGGCCATAAGCCGAGGACAATCTGTAGTTCTATTGCTTCATTGAATAAGATGTCAAAACATGTATGTACTCAAGAGTTTCGAAGTGCACCTCAAAGAACCTAGTGCATAAACCATAAGCATAAAATTGAACATATAGCTTGATAACCATTGCCTATAACTTTGGGTAAATTTATTTTGAAAAGCTTTAGTTGTTATGTACCTAAGTCTTTGAACAGACAAACAAGGTTTTGGTCTTTCTGGGAATCCATGTCAGTCCAAGCAAAAATAGAATCAATCAATATCTCTCTCTCTCTCTCTCTCTCTCTCTCTCTCTCTCTCTCTCTCTCTCTCTCTCTCTCTCTCTCTCCCTCTCCCTCTCCCTCTCCCTCTCCCTCTCCCTCCCTCCCTCTCCCTCCCTCCCTCCCCCTTTTGCACAACTTATCAGTCCATTCTTCTAATGGTAATATGGATATGCCCACAGTTCTGCAATCCATTCCCCACTTCCTGGAGTAGATAAATTATACTTTTAAACATGGCAAAAGAAAAGAGTGATCTTCCTAATATCAAATATTAGGAAACCGATATTCAAAGAGTCCTTATCTTTTCCTTAGTGGCCAAGATGATCTGATGTTTGAGGAGTTTGCTCGGCAGCAACTGAAAGATGAAGCCTCTGCAGAAGACATCAAAATGGAGTGTCCAAATACTGAATGAAAGAGAAAAAAGGGACGAGATTAGCAGAGGCAATAACTTTTGTATTTGTTCAGAAACAGAATAGTTAAATTGAGTTGATGTGTGGCTCTTGTCTTTTTACTTAAACTTGTTGCCTCACTACAAATGTAGAACTCCAGAATAGTTATTTAGCAGTGAGTCCATCCAATTAAGGGGAATCTGCCTCTTCTCCAAACAGGTGTTCCACTGTCAAACTGCTCTATTTTTCTAATATTCACTTTGAAAAAGCAATTATTTTCCCCTCTCGATCATTTTTTTCTCAAGGATAAATATATCCAGCTTTTCCCATTTATGTTCATAGGACCCAATCTCTAGTTACCTGATCATCTTTGTTCATCTTCTCTGAGCATGCTCCAGTATCTCTGAACACAACATTATACCTGAGGTGGGTCTGAAAAAGTGGCACAATTAATTTTCTTGATTTGGAAATTATATTTTTGTAAATCAGCCACTAATTATATTTGCTTTTTTTGCAATGAAATTACATATGTTGGATTGTATACAATTAGCAATCTACTATCATCTTCACCAGTACCACTACCAATTAAAATATCTCCCTGCCTATATCTTTCAATTATTAAAGAATTTATCCAATAAATAAAAGATTAAATTAATTAAGGAAGATTTGTTCTTACAAATTTCTCATAAGCACCAGTTTATTTTCAAGGTTTGCTTTAGGACCTGTTCTAAAATCTTTCCAGATATTGAAGACAAACTACTTGCATTTGCAAATTGGTACCACCTGGTACTTCACCATTTCCCCAGAATTTCTCAAAAATAATACATAAGGGTTTCACACAACATCATTTAGTTTCCCTATCATCTTTGAAAGCAGTTCACTGAGCCCTGGAAATAAAGTAAAACCATTATATTTAGCTGCATTAGGGTAAATAGATTCCATTCTATTATAAAATTATAAACTGTTTTACATAGCCAGGAAATTTATAAGCAGTTTTCTTCAATTTTGTGAATTCCAGTTATATTGGATGTCAACTACTATCATCCCTCTTCCTGCTGAATGAGGGATTATACATAACAGTTGAACTACAGCAGACATGTCAAACACAAGGCCCGGGGGCCGGATGTGGCCCGCGAAGTGGTTTCATGTGGCCCACCAAGCCATCCTGGAAACAGTGAGGGAATGGCCCCCACTGCCTTGGCCCTGGCCCAGGCTAGCCGGGAGCCAATGTACAATTTTGTGGTGGCCATCTTGGCACTTGCCCCAGTGGACCATGCCTTGGCACTTGCCCCAGTCCCACCCCCTTCTGCCAGAGACCCTCAGATCTGTCCCACTCCTGCCCAGGCTTCCATAGGCACCCTTGACGCGAATGATGTAGAACTGGCCATGCCCACCCAGTAGGCCACACCCATTCCATCCATGCCACCCAGTAGGCTGCACCCACTCTGGCCACACCCACCCAGCCCCCCCCAAGGGCAACCACAATGCTGATGCGGCCCTCAGTGAAATTGAGTTTGACACCCCTGAACTAGAGCATTCCAGCAGGAACTATCTTGAAGGAACGTGAATAGGAATCAGCGTATCTATATTGCTGAATTACAGTTTTTGTTTATCCTAATCATGCCTTTTACTTGAAAAAGAAAATATAAGGAAAAATTCTAATGCAACTTTATATATCATTTTATATGTTCATATAAAATTGTAATGTGAATAGGCAACTAGCAAATGTTCTTCGACAAACATGAATATCTTGCAAGTATATGTGGCAAGGAAGTCAGGATGGATCAGACCTCTCTGTTGGATACACACATAATGCAACAGTACATTTTCTGTCAGGTTAAGCAACATTTCTTAACCACTGTCGCACATTCTCTATATTACAGAACCAAAGCATGGATTTTTTTAAAAAAATGTATTATAGGTTGTTCAAGTGTTTATATCAAAATGTCTGAGCTGATATGGTATAAGAAGAAGGTGAGAGAATTTGGCAGGCTTGTTATTTTAAGTGGCTGCTGATCAGAAGACGTAGCTGTGGGTTTTGAGCCATCTGGAATTTGGAGATTTTACATTCATAAGTCTGAGTGGGCTTGTACTCCCTAAGGCAGAGTTGGTGTGCAACTTGGACATCCTCTTGTACTCATAGCTTCTGCTCAAAGAGCAGGTTGCTGCTTTGACCAAAAGGGCTTTTACATAAATCTATGTTGGATACTCTCTTTTTAAAAATAGGGAGGCCCTATACATAGTCATTCATACATTAGTTTCCTCCCATTTAGATTATTACAATATATTCTACAGAGGCTGCCTTTAAACAGTATTGAGATGCCTCAATTGTTCTGCTACAATACAGCAGAATGGACAGTTTTGAGGACACCCTGGTCTACCCATGTGTCATTCATTGCTTCTCAGACTGCATTTCCAATAGTCTTCCAGCAATACAAACTACTGGTAACCATCTGAAAAGCCCTTCATGGCATGAATCCAGTTTATTTCTGGAACCATCTTTCTCCAACTGTTTCTGCCCATACCAACAGATCCAACAGAGCAGGCATCCTTCAGGTCCATTCTATGAGGCACTGTCATATAGTGGGACTTACCGTAGTATACTCAGAATACTCTGTCATGGGACTTGGCTGAGCTTCTGTAAGGCCTTAAAGACCTACAAAATTTGGGCTGTTGGATGAACCTGCATAGTAATATTTGCATTTGTTGGGGGATGTCTTTGACTTAGACCTCAAAACCATAGTAATGTACTGATTGCTGTTATAGTTACTTATCTGTGCTATTGCTGGTGCATAAGATTCACATATGAAATGTGTGCTTTTAAGAAATAAAGCTGATTTGAGAGGGGGAAGAGCGAGAGCTCTGAGTAGCTTGCATGCTTTTGAGTTTAAGGGTCAACATTGACTTGAAACTCACTCAAAAGTTACAGCTTAAAAGCATGGACAGATGGCATATACTGGCCCCATTGGAAATCATTCTGTGACAGTTCTTTCCCAGTATGAAATCTAGAGCTTTTTGATTCCACAACATTGAAAACTCAGTGGATTTACTCCATCAGTATATTAGAAACTACGATAAAATTGAACTATAATAGAACTAAAGAACAAGTGTGGAGGTGCCCTGAATGAATCCACTTCACAAGGGCAGTAATTGTGTAGGCAAGCAAGCAATTTGATCTACTTGCTTTCAAGTAAATGCCAGACTTGTGCCCTCATTGAATAATCTGAATCATTTCAAGTTACCGAAGTAGAGAATCATGGCAGAGAAATAAACACTGAGTTAAAGATGTAGATTAATTACTCTGCCTCAACCAGACTCTAAGTGCTTTAGTCATCGAACTGAAAATCCCAAGTGTTTATTCGCGTGCGAAACAGAAATCTCGAGCTCCCACTCACTGAGTGGGCGGCTGCTTTGGGTCAATGCGAAGCCAGTCCGCCAGAGGGCAGTCGTGGACACGGCCCGCCAACCAGCCTGCCGGCTTCTCTCCCTTGCTGCTGAGCCCACGCAGGGCAGGCGCTTGCACGGCGCCGTGTGAGGCGCTAGGTGGCGCTGCCCGCCCTGCTCCCCACCGTGCAGCATGGCGGCAGCAGCGGCGGCGGCGGTGGCGGCGGCGGGAGCCTCGCAGCCCCAGGCCGGGGCCACCGCCGCTGCCCCTACGGCGGCGGCAGAAGAGTCGTCGGACAGTGAGCCGGAGCAAGAATCCGGCTCACCACAGAAGCTCATCCGCAAGGTCTCCACCTCCGGCCAGATCCGCCAGAAGGTGAGAGCTACGAGGGTCGGGCCTTGAGGGGAGCAGAGGCGAGGGTTGCCTCCCCCCCTCCCGAGGCTTCCCATCCTCCATTTCATTCCCACTCTGCCCTTTCCAGGCAGAAAACGCGGGGCCTGCAACCTCCCAGCTCGGGTCTCCTTTGCAACCCCAACCGACGAACCGCCCCCCAGCCGTAAACCGGGGGGGTAGGCAAGGGGAAGAGTTCCTTCGGCGCCCCTCGCTCCGTCCTCCCCCCTCCAGTCCTCCCCTTCCCCACCAGTCCCAAGACCTGGCGCGGGTTGGGGGAACCTGTGGGAGCCTCATCCTTCCAAGCCTCATCCTTTCGCCCGTTCTCCGTAACGGATCCGACCCCGGTCACAGGGTCATGCAGGCAGAGGAGGAGCCCAGGTGAGCCGGTGAAGGTGACAGCCGCTTGTGCGGCAGGGGCTGCGGCTTTGCCTAAGCCGATGGGCGGTGGAGGTGGCGGCCAGAAGCAGATGCGCTTGCTCTCGGGAAGGACGCTCGGCGCCCGGGCTCGTCCCTGCACCGTGCACAAAGGAGAGCCCGGGCATTGCAGCCTCTATTCTCTCGAGGTTTGGGAAATGTTGAAATCGGGAGTGGATCAAGAAGGCCCCATCCCCGCTGGCAGGGCTCATACTTGCTTCTAACTCATTCGTTGGATTTTGGCTTCGCAAAATACGGAAATCTAGCCATTGTGGTTTGTAAGCCATAGCGTATTGCGTGGGCTTCTGTGGCTTGTTCTAGAAGCACTAGTTAAACTGTGAAATCGCTCTATTTTGAAACCAAGCTATTCTCACATTCTCCATGGGAAACCAGTTTTTGGCATAAAGAATCCTCCCTTTAGGGTGCCCATCAGACTCCCCCTTTAGGCAGCATAGTGGTCTGGTGAATTCAGTGGCAATAGCAGTTACTCCCAGAAGGGAGCACAGCTAAGCAGAAGTTTCTACTATTTTTTTCATCTGGGTGATGTGATACTTTGATCTGATGAGTGCTTTAAATGCTCTCATTTTGTGCCAAACTTTATTATTGGTTTAATCAGGATAAATTAAACTGAGTTCGGTAGGCTAACTTGTCCTTACTGACTGGCTCCTCTGTATCTGGTTGCTTATTCAGTCAAGGCTTGTCTAAAATATTGCCCAACTAGGCACATCCTGACCAGTAACAAAGAACTGTATAACCCTCTGGTAACTAGTTCAAGAGAATAAGAATATATATATATATAAGATGCAGAAGAATAGATG
Organism: Crotalus tigris; assembly: GCF_016545835.1. NCBI lineage: Eukaryota > Metazoa > Chordata > Lepidosauria > Squamata > Viperidae > Crotalus > Crotalus tigris. The sequence goes on from NW_024096796.1 coordinate 765,578, forward strand.
GGAAGGGGGAGGGGTGATGGCTCAGCTGAGCTTGTCAGCTGGAAAGAGACTGAGCTTGTCAGCTGGAAAGTTGGCAGCCTGGGTTGGAGACTCCACACAATGGGGTTAGTTCCTGTTACTTGACCCAGCTCCTGCCCACTTAGCAATTCAAAAACATGCAAATGCAAGTAGACAAATAGGTACCATTTCAGTGGAAAGGTGGCCACATTCTGTCTCAGCATATAGGCATACTGGCCACATGTCCACTGGAAGGGCTTTTGACACACTGGTTCCCTCAGTTAAGAAATGGAGATGAACGCAGCCTCCTAGAATCAGAAATGACTGGACAGAGAAAACTTTTACCTTTACCTTAGATGGGAGTGATGTCTGGAAGAAAATAATTTGTTTCATCCCTTTCTAGGGGGCAGAACAGCAAATAGTAGCCTCTTTTTTTCCAAAGGAAAAAAGATAGTGAACCCAATAATTGAACTTCCCACTGTTTTAGAAGTTAAGAAACTTATATGCAGTCTCCATCATTGGGAGGCAATGGTGTATTTAGTTGCAGCATATAAGTCCAAGTCTCTTGAAGATTCTAACTAGGAACACTAGTGACTGCCACTTCTCAATGGCCAATTTGTTAGAGGTAAAGACTTGGTCACTGCCTGACAGAACTGAGTTCTATTAGCCATACATAATACACATACTGTTCACAAATGCACACAATATAACTATTTTGGTTCAGGATGTCCAGAGTTTAGAAAGTAGTATCACACAATCTTCCTGGACCTTCTGCCAGCATTTTTATAACACAATTGTAAAAAGGCAAGCTTCTTGGAAAGAGGGAGAAGTGTTATATTTTCTGGTTTGAATTCAGCACTTGACATTTTTGTAAGTATGAATAAAACTATCACTTTTTTGGCAAAAGGTCTATGATTATCTTAAATGGCAAAGAAAAATAGCTGCCTTTCCCTACTAGGGAGAATTGTAGCAATGAATTTCTGATTTCACATCAGAATTATATCTGGGTTCTTAAATACAATCTGTTACAAGTACCACATGTGAATAAGACCATGGGGGGGGGGAAGAAGTAAGTCACTGAAGTCTTTTTATACATTGATGCAAAATAAATTAACTCTGAATAATTACATTTAAATCATCTGGCTCTCCAGATGTTGATGAATGGCCACTCCTAATAGATCCAACCAGTTTAATCAAAGGTGAGGGATATTGGGTGCTATAATTGAGCATTATTAGAAGTGGCACAGGTTGATTGTTGCAGACAAGTTGTCTTTCAGATGGAAGCTTCAGTTTCCAAAGAAGACACATTTTTGTCCTGATCTCCTTCCACTGGTGTTTTGCTATTAGAAGCAATTGTGGAACCCAAGATTTTTGCAGCCCTTTACTCTTTTGGCAGGTATCCCAAGCAGGCTTGTACAGCTCAGTTAGTCTGCTTCTTAAACTCCAAAAGTGGTCTCAAAGATATCTTTCCAGGTCTTGCCTTGTAGGCACAACCTCTCCACCTGACTGGTCTATCTTACCAGTTCTTTTCACCAGAATAGACCCTCTGCTGCTTCCATGGATCCAGGCTGGGGGAAGGCTGCCTAGAAGGTGCCATGAGCTTCTTGTTCTGAATTTTATTTTTTTCTTTGGTTGAGGAAGGGATTTCTTCACCTGACAACTTTTTCAGGTGTTTCAGAATATCTGTTTCCTGGTCATTGTTTCAATCTGCAACACAAATGGGCAGGGAGGCTGCACAGACTGAATGCAGGAACAATGTAGTCCTTGTACGGTCTGAAGTATGTTGAACGTACACTTGTTTCCAACAAAACAATTAACTCAAGTATACATTGTATAATATTTAGTTGAGGACTGAGAAGGGTTATTCTAGGCTTCTCAATTTCTATGTAAATAAAATAGAGAAATCCAGGAATATTGGCTATAAAAAAAACTTTTTTTTCAGATGAGGGTATGTGACAAATGAACTCTGGAAAAAGGCTTATATTTCACATAGGGAAAATACTAATTTGTAATGCAATAGTCATATCTATAGTAAACATTGGGTAACTTGATTAATTTGTCCGGTCGATAATTCATAAAAAGTATAAAACATAACAGTGATGGTAGAAGCTTCATAAAACATTTTCTAAGCCTACCTTATAATAATGGTGTGTAGTTTTTCTTTTCATTTGGGTGCCAGTTTAGAGTTCCTGGCAGTGCATTATACATTATAGCAAATGTTTCCTAATTGCTTGATTCCTAGGAAATCAGATAAAACTGAATCACCGATATTTGAAAATTTCCCTCCTTAAATATTTTGATAATGTTTAAACAATACATTTAAACTGTGATAAAACAATTCCCTTACAGTTATGAAAAAGGGTATATCAGTCTCATGAGTGCAAGCATTGCTGAGGGAGAACATTGTGGTATGGCAATTTCCTCAGATGAGAATACTTTAATTAATACTTTGATTAATACCATATTTTTAGAGAGTTCAAATAAGGCAGAATCCAACTATGAATCACTATGTTTTGCATCATTTCCTACGTCAATATAACTGTAACAAAACCCAAACACTTTGCTTGTGGTATGTGAATATAAACATTTTAAGTACCAGGAGTATAAACAGAAATTATGTATAGCCATTAAGCTTCCATTGCTTTAATCTGCTTGAAAATCTTTAGCTAAGATAAGTATCATTCCCAAGACAAATCAAGATTTCAGAACTATCAATCACAATGTTTTGTGACTTTTAATCCAACCCTTATTGCTCCTGCTTTCCTTACATTCATCCAATGAAAAGTGAAAGAAATAGCATGATTGGAACATACAGTATGTTACAGAACTGTGTAAATCCTTTGGAAGAAGTGCTTCAGAATACACAGTAATGTATGCTAAACATACAAAGTAACAACATTTTTTTCCAGACTCACATGACTGTCTAGAAGCTGCTCCCAACTGTTTCTGCATGTATGTGCAGACCCAGCCATTTTCCTTACTATCTGCAGTGTAGCTGATGCATCTCTTTTGAAGGGTTTGCAGAAAATGGGCATCTTATATGACTCAGCATAATAGTGACAGGACTTCACTGTAAAAACAAAGTTTCTAATACTGTTAAAACATTGCTTCTTATTTAAATGAAAATAAAATAAAGCAAACATTTTAATAGCATTTTCTGTTCTTCCTTACTCATTAATCCCATTGTCCATAACAATTTTTATATATTGTCTGTTGAAGATTACAGATATTGTCTGAAACAAAAATAATTCTTGATAAAACATTCATTTTTATCATAGAGATTCTCCTGAACAGTGACAAGCCAGTTTTGAGTAAATTTGCATGAATATTTGTAGATTAAAGTGTATGTATCTATGCTGACTTGGATGTTGCTTGTTCATTTTATGGAGTAGAGATGCATGTATGGAAATGAAGTGCATTTTAAATATGAATGAAAGAACTCAAGTTTCACTAGGTATGAATTGATATCAACTTAGGTTTTTGTGGGTACGTAAAAAACTTGAAATCCATAGTTAGTGATAGCTGCATATTAGGTGTGAGTGATAATGAAAAAAAAGCTAGACTTTCTCAATGAATGCAATCCAGGACAAAAAAAAAAAATCTGTTAAGCAATATGAATGGATGAGTAGGAGTGAGATGCAAGCATACAAAATAACGATCTGGCCTTTGAAGACCTCAGAATGAATGAGAATTATGACTAGTATTTGCTTAGAAAAAAGTCTTGTTTATTTGATGTGCATGGTGTGAGCATAAATCTATTTATACATATAAACTGTATAAAACATACATTTAAGGAATGGTTGATTTGATTTATTTATGATGAAAGACTGAATGAGTGAAGGTTACAAGAGTAATGAATGGTTATGAATGTAATACCAATCATTTTTGTCAAGGGTTAACAGTACATTTGGGAACAAAATGGACATGAAAAAAATGAAAAGAAGTGAAAGTAATTACTGTAGATGAATAAAAGTACAGTACAGGAACTGCAGGAAGAGAAAGTAAAAAATGTTCAAATGAATGGAAAGTAGACTTGAGGAAAAAAGAAATCTGCTAGGAACAGAGTGAAAATTTTGTTATAAAGTAAAGTTTATTGTACTTTTTTTATTTACAGAGGAAGTATATGATTAAGTGAATTGTCTTGAATTATGGTATGTTTTGATGAATTGCAAAAGATGGTGGCTGAATGCTCTAAGAGTTGTATACAATTGAAATAAAGCATACATGAGAATAAATGAATTCGAAAATGGTTTAAGATGAGGATATGCAATGATCCTTGATAGTTAATGTATAGTATTTATAAGTAATAGATAAGGAATGCAATGTGTTGGTTCAAGATATGAACATACATTTATTTTGTATGTAGATATTATATAGGGTGAGAAGAAGATAATAAAGATAAAGGCAACAGGGAGTGTGGCTCTAACAATTAATGGATCTTAGATCCAGATAGTTGCTTGACAAGGGAATAATCTAATGGATATTATGTGTACTTAAGAAGTTTCTAATAGATATGTGTGACTTTACCTCCCCACCTCCCAATTCATTTAAAAAGAAAGAATTCCTCTTAAATGATGTAATAGTGTGATGCATCTCTACACTGTGTAGACTGGTGCCGCTATTGTGTTTAAAGTAAAATGACTACAAATCATTTCTGAATAAATATAAGGCAGAAAAGTAGAAAAGAGCAAAATAACAAAAATGGGGAAACAATGTTTTAAGGATTTCCCATTAAAGGTGACTGGACAAAGTAAGGTCATTCCAGACAAAATGAATAGAGTAGAAGCAGCTCTGCAGTTAAGCATTTTAATATGTATTCTGTTACATCTTGGGGGTAAGACACTTTGATCTTGGCAAAAAAAAAAAAAAACTTTGAAAACATATATGTAACATGTAGTCATTAATCATATATAGCCAGCTCTTTAAGATACAGAAAGGTGCACTAGGTCCTCTTGAATAGAGATTTTAAATATGCAAGTCTCCAGATCATTTTTTTGTAGCTTGCAACAATTCTTATTTAGCAGTAGCACTGAAAAAAATAAATAGAAGTGTAGTTATACTAATCTATGCAGAAGAGGTTTTCAAGCAAATTTGAGGGGATATTCAGTTTTGTTTGGTGGTCAGGACAGGTGAGGCTTCTGGAGGGTAAACTCAGCTGCTTGAATATAGTAACTGGCATTCTGTTTTTTGTTTGACTTGGTTTGTTTGAGAAACTACTGCCTGCAGTTTAGCTGCTAATTAAAACAGTACCTTTCCTACATACCATAAAGGGTGGGGGGGAGAAATAAGGTCATGTGAAGCCACAAAGTTGCTTTGAGTTTGCAGCACTGCAGCCTTCACACATTTCATATTGGTATTTCAGGGGAACAAAGTTACCTTGTGAAAATGATTCCTTTTCTGGAAATTAAGAAAAAATGTGAACACAGGAAGAAAATGGGGTAAGCAAGCATCGGAAGTCCTGTTTTGGTAAAAGGGATTCTAGTGTAATTTTATAATGGGGGGGAGGGATTGTTTTTGCAGATATGCAGGTTTTGCAGATATGCAGGTTGTTTTTTGCAAGTTGAGAACTGGAAAGTCTTTTGGGGGCTATCTGTGGAATTAAGAAGCAAAAGGCTAGATCTGCAACAGCCTTGGCTGGGAATATCTGTAAAAAGTATGAAGAAGGGGTCTGGGGAGAGAAATCCTCTATTTATTCTACTTTTGCTTCTGGTAACAAAAGGCTTAGAAGTTTGACAGACACTCAATGGGGTGAGGATTTGAAGTTAATGTGTCTTTTTTTTGAAATTGAATCTTCTTTTTGAACTTTGGTCTGTGGGCAACAGATAGCTTATGGCTATTTTAATGGTGCTGAATTGTTATATCCAATCTCAACCTTGCCAGTCTGAATGAGAGTTGCAGTTCAACAATATCTGTAACGTACAGATTATAGACTGAAATATGAGAATCAAAAAGTAATTTTTCTACCATTAGATGAAAAGGCTTTGGTGTTGCAGCCCTCAGGTTAATGGGCTAGTTCCCATGTGGCATTTGTGATTTGAGTTTGAAACATTTCTTTAGATCAGACATGTCAAACACAAGGCCTGGGGGCTGGATGCGGCTCGTGAAGTGGTTTCATGTGGCCCACGAAGCCATCCTTGAAACAGTGAGGGAATGGCCCCCGCTGCCTTGGCCCTGGCCCAGGCCAGCCGGGAGCCAATGTACAGTTTTGTGGTGGCCATCTTGGCACTTGCCCCAGCCCCAGTGGACCATGCCTTGGCACTTGCCCCAGTCCCACCCCCTTCTGCCAGAGACCCTCAGATCTGTCCCATTCCTGCCCAGGCCCCCATAGGCACCTTTGACGCGAATGATGTAGAACTGGCCATGCCCACCCAGTAGCCACACCCACTCCATCCACGCCCACCCAGTAGGCTGCACCCACTCTGGCCACACACCCCTGCCCCCCCAGGGCAACCGCAATGCTGATGCGGCCCTCAATGAAATTGAGTTTGACACCCCTGTTTTAGATTAATGGGAAATACTCAGTATTCCAATGAACCATGGGTATAGGATTTGTTTTCCTAATCCAATTTCCTCCTAGTCACTGTAGGATTGTTCTTCTAATTCTTTTGAATCGTTATAAGCTTTGGAGAGTTTTATGGTATTATAGTAAGTGTTAGTTCTGTAGCCAAGAACCTGATCTCTTGAATTTATCAGCGAGTTAGATCTTAAGTGTTCATTGCAATAAATCTCATGTGCTAAAAAAATGTTTTCCTTGTATCTCATATATTGGCAAGAAAACATTAAGCTTCTTAAAGCCTGAAATATGTTTAGTCTTAACTTTTCTATTTTATTTCTGTTTCTTATTCACATTCACAAAGCAAATATTCTGCTCCTGGGTATTTATACTGTATAGTATAATGAGATTTTTATGTGTGAGAGAGGCAATAACATTATAAAACATAATGCCATATTACATTTGTAAGGAAGCACAATTGACTTGAGTCATAGAGTAAGACAAAGGTTTAACTAGCAGTACTGTACTTCAACCATGTGTGTGTGTGGGGGGGGGGGTTGTTCCAGGAATGAAAACAGTAAGTAAAGTTGTAGAAAGTAATTTTAAAAAGGATGTTATAAGCACAACATGTGTTACATACTTTCTTAGAGCTTCAGTTCTTCCTCAAATGCTTTGACTATTCTACATATTACTGTGGTGCTTTTAATTTGTCATCCCAACCCTAATATTAGTTTCCTTGTTTATAATAATAGCTATTGTCCATGAGCGCATGCAGATGGGAGGGAGTTAGATGTGTTTATTAGTACAACTAACCCCAATCATTCACCAGACCTCACCATGCATGTAAAACGTCCTTACAGCAAGGCCTGTTTCAAGGTGTGACAAAGTTCCCTTAAGAGTGAAGAATTAGATATAAACTACTGCGGGATGTTAAGGAAAGAGGTTTGTCAGATTTGAAACTGTATTTAGATGCTTGTTGTTTGGTCTGGTTAAAAGAGTGAGTGAGCTACTTGATTTAGAAAGTCATGAATTAATATTTGGATGGCACGGTTATTTATGGTATGACAAGGTTAAAGTAAATGTTGATTTCAACAACTACTTTGTTAGACGTGCCAATCTTCTAAGAGATTGGAATACATATAAAACAAGATTTTCTATGAAGATGCCTCTTTGGATGTCCCCCAGGAAGCTTTTTTTTTTTTTTTTTTTTTTACAAAAGAAATGGTGGTGAAGCCGGACTGGTAGACTTATGGTAAAATAATATATTTTAATTCTGGTGATCCTATCCTCAAGTCTAAGGAAAAGCTAGAATCAGAAGGACGTGTCTGCCACTGGGTACATATTTACAATATATTTAGACAAAAAGAGTTATGGGTTTGACTTTGTTAAAAATGAATTGGAAATCTTATTGTGTGGTAGTGATAAACACATCATTGTTATAAAACGTTATTGAATTTGAATTTGGAAAGTGAATATGTAAAGCATTGTATGAAAGCAGTGGGCAAGGAACTTTGGATATAATATAAAGCTTGAACAATGAGAAAATATGTGGATGAAAGGTTTAAAATTTACATTAAATTACAATTTAAAAGAAAATTTTTATAAGATGATGTATCACTGGTATTTAACACCAGATAAGTTATCAAAAATATATAAAGGTATTTCAAATGAATGTTGGAAATGCAAATGTAGAGAAGAGATTTTTTTATCATTTATGGTGGACATGTGATAAAGCAAAGAAATATTGGAGTAGGATTCATAGTCTAATACAGAAGATTCTTAAAGTGAACATAAAGGTAAAACTAGAAATTTTTCTTTTGGGTTTAATGGAAAAAGACTTGGAAAAAAATTGGAAATTTTGATGTTATATATGTTGATGGCAGCAAGGAAAAAAAAGGAAACTTTGATTTTGGGTTTTACTGATTACATAGATTGTTGTTATAGAAATGGCTAGTTTATACTATTATGTAAAAAAAGTAAAAGGTTGAGATCTGATGTTACTATCTTATTCTTCTGCACCAAAGGGAGACAGAATCAATGACTTTTCTTTCTTTTTCCCTTCTTTTCTACACTTTTTTCTTCCCTTTTCCCTCCCCTATTTTTCCTATTATTTAGTTATAAACTAATAAAAAAGAGTCTTAGAACAACCATATAGCAAAGTTCAAAATCTCAAGTGAGGCTACCTGCAATTCCTTCTGCTCCAAGGGTTGCGAGGCAAGGGACGGGGGAGCCAAGATGGAAAGGCTAGATGTAGGGTCACATCCGAACAAGACAAAAGCACAATGATAGCATCACAAAGACATAACAAAACAATATCACAGGATTCAAGACATGATAAGGCAGGATGAGGTCTTTAGGACAAAAGAAGCAAATCAGATTCTGGTCTCTCAACACCAACTAAGTTCTAACACCTGGTTAAATGGGCACCATCCTGTGCACCTCATTGAGAAAGGCAAGGCAACCTCCTCGTGAATAACCTCAATGATCTCTATTGCTCCTCTCTCTGCTCAGCCCTGCGCGTCCATAAATTGAGTGGGGGCAGCAACTCTTTGTTAGTGTTGACTGGTTGCAGGTGCATCTCCTACCCAGGCTGCACAACCTGCTGTTTACCCAGTGATTCTAACTTCGTGTGCCGGCGCTTCCTGAGCTACTTTGCCTTGTTTGCCCATCTCTGCCATTTCTGACTTTGGCTCCCCAAGTTGCCCACTGAAGCCATCTCAGGCTCCTAGTCCTCAACATTGCCTCCCTCAGATAACTCTGAAGCCAGCTGCTCCTCCTTGTCCAAGCTAGCATCCAAGAGAGCCATTACAGCTGTATTCCTTCAGTTCACAGCCACTCAAATACTAAAATCCTGTGGCTTTCACGATTTGTTTCTCACAAATGATCGTACAGATACATTGTATCAAAGATGTGCTTTTGAGTATTTGTCCATAAGCTTTGATTAATTTTAATTCCAAAGGTACAGACCAGAGCTCCCCAAATGTTTTGGTTCCTGAAACTATTTAGGATTGTGAGTAAATAAGTCATAGTGCTAGAAAAAGTCCTAGCACTGTATGCCTGTTTCTGATTAGTTATGTTTGTCTAATTTCTGAGAAGATTAATAGATAGACATGCAGCCATCACTACTAATGCACTTTTTAGTTTCTTAAAATGCTTCTGGGTCTATGTAAGACTTAGAAATATTCATTGAAATAATGATATTACTAGCTGCTCCATGTTTTACTTGTTGTAACTCCATTTTAAAAATAAAATAAAATTTTGGTATGGACCCTGGAAGATATCAATATAGTTGTTGCCACATGCATTATTATCTAGTGGAAAGTATGTTATGCATTAAAGATTTAGAATATAGAAAATCAAAACATTGGGCTGTCCAGCTTTATTTGGACAGGGACCTTTTCTAGACCGTCTATTGGAGAGTCAAACTACAGTGAATTCTGGGATATTTTCCATTTAGGTCATATGTTGAATCACTGAATATTATAATTAGATTGAAATAATAGACGTAGATTGAATTCTGTTCTGTTTAGAGAAGACAATCTTATAGACCACTAGAAAGAAAACAAATGATAAATTATCTTGCAGGATTGTAGAAGTTTTAGTCATGATAAGCGTTATAAACTACTGAACATACAGGGCAGAGGAATTTTTTCTTGCAATTTAGCCTAAATAAATTCTTAATCATTTTGAATAATACTTTACAATCTATTATTTTACTATTTTACTTTCGTGTTACTTTTATTACAAACTTAGTTATCTGTAATTTTTTTGCCATACTTCAAGCAGCACAGTTTACCTGTGGATCATATGGCAACAGGATGTGGTGAAGAGCAATAGGAATCCAGAATATGTCCAAAATGTAAAAAATAATAGGTTCTTAGCAGAAAATAGAAATTAAGGCATTACTGTAAGGAATTTTATTGTTTAACTGATGTATGTGAGCTTTTGTGCAAGTTACCAAAATGACACACACAGCTATATATATGTTCCAGATTTTTTTCAGATTGTTCTACTTCTTCTCACCCATTGTTGTTGTTAATTGCGAAGTCGTGTCCGACCCGTCGTGACCCCATGGACAATGTTCCTCCAGGTCTTCCTGTCCTCTACCATCTTCTGGAGTCCATTTAAATTCACACCTACTGCTTCAGTGACTCCATCCAGCCATCTCATTCTCTGTCGTCCCCTTCTTCTATTGCCCTCAATCTTTCCCAGCATTAGGCTCTTCTCCAGTGAATCCTTCCTTCTCATTAGGTGGCCAAAGTACTTGAGTTTCAACTTCAGGATCTGGCCTTCTAAAGAGCAGTCGGGGTTGATCTCTTCTAGGACTGACCGGTTTGAACGCCTTGCAGTCCAAGGGACTCGCAGGAGTCTTCTCCAGCACCATAGTTCAAAGGCCTCAATTCTTTGGCGCTCAGCCTTTCTTATGGTCCAACTTTCACAGCCATACATTGCAACTGGGAAAACCATGGCCTGGACTATACGCACTTTTGTTGGCAGGGTGATGTCTCTGCTTTTTAGTATGCTGTCTAGATTTGCCATAGCTTTCCTCCCCAGGAGCAAGCGTCTTTTAATTTCTTGGCTGCAGTCCCCATCTGAGGTGATCTTGGAGCCCAGAAAAATAAAATCTGTCACTACCTCCATTTCTTCCCCATCTATTTGCCAGGAATTGAGAGGGCCGGATGCCATGATTTTGGTTTTCTTAATGTTGAGTTTCAAGCCAACTTTTGCACTCTCCTTCTTCACCCGCATCAAGAGGCTCTTTAGTTCCTCTTCACTTTCTGCCATTAGAGTGGTATCATCTGCATATCTTAGGTTGTTGATATTTCTCCCGGCAATCTTAATTCCAACTTTTGATTCATCTAGCCCTGCCTTTCTCATGATGTGCTCTGCATATAAGTTAAATAGGCAGGGCGACAGTATACAGCCTTGCCGGACTCCTTTTCCAATTTTGAACCAATCAGTGGTTCCGTGTTCAGTTCTCACTGTTGCTTCTTGACCCGCATATAGGTTTCTCAAGAGACAAATGAGATGGTCTGGTACTCCCATCTCTTTAAGAACTTGCCACAATTTGTTGTGATCCACACAATCAAAGGCTTTTGCATAGTCAATGAAGCAGAAGTAGATGTTTTTCTGGAACTCCCTAGCTTTCTCCATGATCCAGCGTATGTTGGCAATTTGATCTCTAGTTCCTCTGCCTCTTCGAAATCCTGCCTGTACTTCTGGTAGTTCTCGATCCACATACTGCTGGAGTCTAGCTTGTAGGATTTTAAGCATAACTTTACTAGCATGTGAAATGAGTGCAATGGTGCGATAGTTTGAACATTCTTTGGCATTGCCTTTCTTTGGAATTGGAATGTAAACTGACCTTTTCCAATCCTGTGGCCACTGTTGAGTTTTCCAAATTTGCTGGCAAATTGAGTGTAGCACTTTTACTGCATCGTCTTTTAAGATTTTGAATAGCTCAGCTGGAATACTGTCACCTCCACTAGCTTTGTTGTTGCTCAGATTTTCTAAGGCCCATTTCACTTCACATTCTAGGATGTCTGGTTCGAGGTCAGTGACCATCTCATTGTGGTTATCTGGGATGTTAAGCTCATTCTTGTATAGTTCTTCTGTGTAGTTTTGCCATCTCTTCTTAATCTCTTCTGCCTCTGTTAGGTCTCTGCCATTTTGGTCCTTTATCATGCCCATCTTTGCATGAAACGTTCCCTTCATATCTCCAATTTTCTTGAAGAGATCTCTGGTCCTCCCTATTCTGTTGTTTTCTTCTATTTCTTTGCACTGTTCATTTAAGAAGGTATTCTTATCTCTTCTAGCTATTCTCTGGAATTCTGTATTCAATTGGGTGTATCTTTCTCTTTCTCCTTTGCCTTTCGCTTCCCTTCTTTCCTCACCCATACCTTGCAGAAAATAGAAACAATAATAGGGTTCAGGCACAATGTAGTTGGTGCTCTCCATTTGCAAAGACTTAACAGTTAGAATTAAATTTCCAACACAGTAAGTAAAACATGTGCATATTTGTTTTACGGGGTTTTTTATTTTGTTTTCATCTGCTTGGCATTCAGATTCCTAAATTCAGGGCATGACTTTTTGCTCATCTATGTGAAGAAATGGCTTTTGCTCAGATACTAATAGATGTTGCTACTGTATATTGTATTCATTATTGAAAAGAGAAAATTTTGAAAGAAAAATTTTCCAGCTGCAGAGGAGAGGTACAGTAACAATGCATATATTCAGGAAGCAAGAACATTTTCTTTTCTAGAGCTCTTTTTCAAAAGGTTTATTTTTCTCCTTACTCAGAAAACATTGCAAAAATATATTTTCTCCAAAATGATTTTTTTTCTCCTTTATTAGAGGACATTACAGAACTTATAGGAGGATCATTTGATGAGATTATCCTAAATTATTATCCATTAGTAACAACATTATGCATATATTTCATAATATGTTGTTTTATGCCTCATTAATGTTATTTGCTGAACCAGGCAAATCACTATTACCGGTACTTGGATCTAGCCACAGATTACTTGGATCTACACAATGGCCAGGTTGTAAATATAAATGATTCCTCATTTGTTATCTCCTAGAGCAGATCATTTAACCAGGAGGGCTTTTAAAAATAAACATTTTCTTCCTTTTCATCTGAAAAGGAAAGTATTATTACTTGGGCAGTCTAGATTTACATCTTCACTTAACTATAGTACTTAATACAATGTTCTTGGTTGTGAAAAGGAAAGAAGACACAGCATGATTTTTAACAATTCATTCTTATGTGGGTAACTCATTGCATTCTTTGGGAGCCAAGTAGTGTTGCTGAAATGCAAATTCTTGATAATGATTTTAATTTTTAATTGGTGCTTGCATTGGCTACCAAGGTAACTAAAATGCATTATTTCCTATGACTAGCTGATAGCTACTGAGAGCATGTAGAAATTCTTACAATAGTGCTTGCTCATTTTTGAGTGAGGAGGCTGAATAATAGGTTTCTTCTCTTTAGCCATTTACTGTGGATAACTGCCCACATGTCATACCTAAAAATATGCTGTGAACATGGAGTCCTATTTCTTTTAAAGATTGTTTAGGGAGAAGAAAACTGCTACTTTGCTTTTACCTCAACTCACTGCTCAAAAAGCATTCCCTAGAATTGAAAGGACCGAAAACTGCTAACTGGAATATGAACAAACTACAAAAAAGGAGCAATATATAAAGAAAAAAATGCTATAAAGTCATCTTGATCTTATCTCCAGCCTTTTCCGCCCAAACCCACCAAAGTCTTTTCTAAGCTGCCTGACTATAAATAGAACAGCAGCTCTCTTGCAGAGATGGGCAGCTGTAAACTACAAGTTCATTTTTCTCCCCCAGCAGCATCTGTGTTTTGAAAGAGGTGGCCCAATCACAGTGACATCATTTCTGCTAGTTTTTCATATCTAAGTCATTCACTTATAGAGGTCCTGTAAATATTCTAATAGAGGAAAATCCCCTGGTTTATTTTTAATTAAGGGGAAGTAGCAGTGATTTTTTTTAAGCCAATATTTAAAAGAGATGGAAGAGTACTCAACATTTGCACAGGTGAGTTTGTTCTGTAGATGTGAATAAACACCCTGGTTGGCTGGGAAACATGGGTTGACATAAATTTAAAGTAAACAGAGTGAAGTAGTAGTAGGATACAAAATATCTATTAATCTTCTTTAGCATTCAAGCTTTGATTATGTTTCACCTGTTTTAAATACTTGTAATAATACATATTTTTCTATTGTTTTCATCGAAAACATAGCTTTTTTTACTTTATTTGGGGAGGAAGCAATTATTAAAATTTGTCTGAAAAATACTTGATTCTTGTTATAATTAGGCAAATTTTGTTTAGGAAAATATAACTGTTAATTTCAACTTCATCTAAAGGCTTCATCTTATGCATTTTGCTGGTTGAAATTCTGCAGAATCCCTTTTGCTGATTTGTTGCAAATTGTAATATGAGTTGCATATATAATTTATGAAAGATCCTAAGAGGTGACTTCATGATGATGTGGGTAACTTTATAGTAGTCAGGGTAGCTGCTCTTTTTCTCTGTTTTAGTTATAGAGTAGGAAAAATACATATGGCTATGTCTAAAAAAAAACCTTGCTGATTTTTGAAGATCACATCCTGTGAAGAGTTGAAAACATTCTTAAATTAAGAGATTTTTGTATGTCAGTTCTAGGGGGCAGCATCTAATAGAGCATAGCTAATCTTCATACACTAAGGCTGCTAAGCAGATTTGGAGCTTATTATTTATTACACAGTGCATCAAATTAAAAAGATGCTTCAGAATGAGAATAAAGCACACGTAAGCAACTCTTTAAAGCAACAATGGCTTTTCCTGGAATCCTCTAGCAGCTGTAGCTTTCAAGAATTGCACAAAGATATTATGCTTCTAAGATTCTCTTATAAATCTAATCAAAAGCTCTGCACAGCCCTATTGGTTGATAGATAGTGGGAGATTACCAGGCGACATCAAGATTGTAGGATAAACTGAGGTGTCAGCAAAAAATCATATAAAAGTGTAGAAGCAAATGATTTCTGTGCTATTGCCTTGAAAAATACATGGGTGTGTGGGAAATTAATAGCAGTCAGCCTCAATGACATCCATTTTTGGTGTTTTAATGTACTCTCCTTATTATATAATTTTGAGGATTGTAATAATGGATTCCATCTGATAGTAGTTATCCTAGAAAATAAAAAGGTAGTGTCTCATGTTGAACTGGTGCCTATGAGTATACATGCTATTATGCCATTAACAGTAAATTAATTAAGATACTATTTCACTGTTTTAGTTTAGGTCAGGCATGTCAAACTGCCAGCTCACGGGCCGGATGCGTCACACCGACACTGTGTCCACCCAATTGCCGGCAATGGGGAAAAATTCCTGATACATCACGCGACGTCACGTGACATCACGAGTTTCACATGCCTGGTTTAGGTTATCTTGACTTAGAAGGCAGATGTGATTCTTTTTTTCCTCTGAGACTTCTTTGATTTTAATTTAATAAAACTAAAATTTATATTCTTCTGTAAACAAATTAGAAGTGATGATTGTGTACTGTTTTTTTCCCCATGATTACTAAGAAAACAGCAAGGGAAAACATGAAAATTTGCAGCAATTAGGAAGAACAGGCACTTTAGATAATTTATCCTTCTATTAAAGCAGTGCTTCTCAACCTGTGGGTCGGGACCCCATTTGGCATCACACGATCATTTCACGGGGTCGCCAAACAATGCAGTCTGCCATTTTTTTCCCCTTTTCCTTAGCTGTGCTACTCCCTTTTATTCTATTGGCTTTTGAAAGCCAATAGGAATTGTCCAGGCTGTCTCTGCCCTGCTGAGCCCACCAAAAGTCCCATTCTGCAAACGGTGCTGCACCAGTTGAGTAGTCCTCGACTTACGACCGGTTGAGTAGTCCTCAACTTACAACCAATTGGGGGGGGTCGCGGCATTAAAAAGGTTGAGAACCACTGTATTAAAGGGTACTTTTAAGTGTTGGAGACCTGGATGTGCAATAACAGATTAAAATAGGTGAGTATGTGTGGAATATCTAGCTAAAGAAAATAGTTTGGGCCTAGTTATTTTTGTGAATTTAACTAATTAAATGATTTTTAAAGAATCTTCAAACTATATAATGATAAATAAATTATAGATTGTTTCATATGGTAGGACACGAACGTAGTAGAATGATATAATAAGATTTATATTATTGATCTCAGTGATTACATTCATTGTTAAGTATAATGGTGATGCCTCATTTTAAATTAAAAGCACTGCTATCTTTCATACATGTTGTATTCTTATTTTCAAGTAAAGAATGAACTAACAAAATAGGTTATGGAATTTCCTCAGTATCTTTTTAAATTATTGGTTTCTATGCTGAACTGCTTGACTTGATAAGAAGAGAGTGTTAAGTGAAGCATTTAAATTAGGTATTGTGCCACTTACTGCTGATAGATGTTCTCCGTTGGTCAGTTAATGCCAGCTCCATTGTATTTGGTTTGAAAACTTTCGTGTTTTAAAGATTTACTATCTTCCAGTATTTATTGACTTTTTTCCATTAAGCTAAGTTTCTTATTTAATTAAAAGTGACTACATGAATGCAGATAAAAATATCATTATAGCTGGATATGCCTATTGTCTGAATGGGGTATGGAGGATGTGTGTGAATGTGGCTAGCTGTGGAGGAAGTGAGAAAAAAAAAGAACTTTATGTAAAGACAGGCTTGGCGCTTCAGCCTGAGAAATGGCAGCCAGCCAACCAATGAGAATATCTGAAATGTGTGTGTGTGTGTGTGTGTGTGTGTGTGTGTGTGTGTGTGTGTACTGGTATGTATGTATGTATGTATGTATGTGTGTGTATATATATATATATATATATATATATATATATATATATATATATCAGATATTCTTGGCCTTGTCCCCTTGTGTGTGTGTGTGCGCGCGCGCGCGTGTGTGTGTGTGTGTGTGTGTGTATGCTGGATAGATTGCCTCTTTGCTTTTTTATTGCTGTCCTCATTTCTTAAATATGCAGCTTGTTTCTTGTGGCAATCAAATGCTGATAGCTTTACATGAGGTATCCTTCTGTGTGCTAACTTTATTCAAACAAGAGACATCAGAGTTTAGGCTGGTATTCTCACAGCATGATAATGTCTTCTATTCACAGAAGCAATTGTTTTTTGTGTTTGAATATAGAAAAGATTTACAGTTCAAATATGTGTTAAGTATCTCCAGCAGAGGGCAGTCAAATAATATTTTATAAACCTCAGCAATACTTCTTTTTGTTATGGGAGAGGAGCAAGTAGTACAGATAAATGGGCTGTATGTAAAACATTATTGAATTTTTTTGGCTTCCAGACTATTATCAAAGAGGGCATGTTGATGAAGCAAACCAATTCCTTCCAGCGGTGGAAAAGGCGATATTTCAAATTGAGAGGGCGAACTTTGTACTACGCCAAAACTGCTAAGGTATGTTATTATCCCATTAACTATAAATATTAAAATAGGATCACATATTTTGTTTTTATTACCAATAAGCGAATACAGTTAGCTTTAAAACAATAATATTGAAATTCTCCTAACGTGATGTGCACTTCATTAATTTCAGTCTTTGGAGATACTGCAAAATCAGAAAAAATAGGATATATATGGTATAACATTTTATTGGGAATTCCACCTCTGTGCAATAGGCCTAGATGCCTTCAACTTTTATTTTATATAATAAAGCTGAATCTAATACAGAATTTTTCTCATCCTGGATATTGGAAACACTTGATAACTTAGTTACAGTAGTCATTAAGAGCAATAACCTTATTCACTTGGCTTCCTTTCACAATCTCCTCTTGACAAAAATTAGTTTTCAGACAAATTCATTATAATGAAGACACCTTGAATTTATCATGATTGGTTACTTGCATATTTACCAGGAAAGGTTGAGCTGTCAGTGTCTTCTAGATATGCGGAGAACTCTCCAGTTGAAATATGTTGCCTGGCTGTGTCAGGACTTCATATAGCAATAGATTGGAGTGGAGAATTCTAGTGAGTTTCTGTTCAAGTTTTAACCTTGTGTCATATAGAGATTCAGAATACAACTTTAAGATTTTTTGTTTTGAAGTGTATTTGTCAATAAAAATGCTTCTAGATATGAAGAACTTGTATTTTTATAAGTGTGGAGATCTATTAGAAATCAGATCCCTCTAGGTCAAGGGTAGGCAACCTCGGCTCTTTTATGACTCATGGACTTCAACTCCCAGAATTCTTGAGTCAGCTATGCTGACTCAGGAATTCTGGGAGTTGAAGTCCATGAGTCATAAAAGAGTCGAGGTTGCCTACCCTTGCTCTAGGTACTTGAGCATAAAATCTGTTCCAGTTAATAGTTACACTAATTTTAATAAAAGGATTCCTTAAAACAGTGGCATCTTTTTACAAGCTTTTATGGAAGCCTGGAAAATGCTATACTGTTTTAGCTAAAAGTAAATTAAAGAGGCCTAAAATATTTATGAATAATTGTTAAAACTACAGCCTTAGTGCAAGGAGTCATTTGGTGTACCTCTTCCATTGGAAGTCCCACCCTTTCTTGTATGGTTCAAGTTGAGAGACAGATGTAGCTTTGAGAAGTACCCAACTTCCATTGCTCAGAAGAGCAGTTATGGGTAGTTGGGCAGATGGACTTTAGATTTTTAATGGCAATAGCAATAGCACTTAGACTTAATGGCAATAGCAATAGCACCATTTCACAGTGCTTTGCAGCTCTTTCTAAGGGGTTTGCAGAATCAGCATATTGCCCGCAACCATCTGGGTCCTCATTTTACCAACCTCAGAAGGATGGAAGGCTGAATTAACTTTGAGCCGGTGAGAACTGAACTGCTGGCAGCCAGCAGTCAGCAGAAGTAGCCTGCAGTACTGCATTCTAACCACTGCGCCGCCACGGCTCTGTTTTCATCTCAAGTTCCCTCTATTGACATCCTTTCCCAACTGCAAAACTATTAAAGCAGTTCTTTTTCAACGAATCTGAGATCTGTTTTGTGTGTAAGGAACTTTCAAGAGCCAGTTTCCACAGTAACAACAACAGGGCAGATGAAATGTCTGCTGATGGACAAAAGAGATAGTGGAGTAGTAGAAGTATAAAGCCATTATACCCAGTATAATCCTGTGTATGGGCAGCAATATGCTTCTCTGATTTTATATGGCAATTTGACTCATAGAGCCTGTTTGGGGAGATGGATTTAGACTGTCAATGCTGTCCTAGAGCATAGGCCCCAATTGCACCATCTTGACAGGTCATGTTGCCATTCATCCAGTCCATCAGCCACTTCTAAAAGATTTAGCTATCCTCATTCTGATTAAATAGACAAGAAAATCTCCTGTGAAGAAATTACTCATAATAGTTATTTTAATCTCCAAATTTTATGTATTAGACTTTCTTTTTGTTCTTGAATTAATTCTTACCTTTTTTAAAATTTTTCAGTCAATTATTTTTGATGAGGTGGATCTGACAGATGCCAGTGTGGCAGAATCTAGCACTAAAAATGTCAACAATAGTTTCACGGTAAGATTTCTTGCAGTCTACATTATAATAAAGCATACGTTTGTTTTATTATCCTTACTTGGGATAGCATAAAATAAAAAACAAAAGAAGGTCAAAAGGGGGAGTTAAAAACTTGGGCCGAAAGTACTTAAATTACTAATGTTCAACATTTCTCTATGGAATAGTGATGTATAAATTTTGTTGCTTGGATTATAAAAAAATGTGCATAGCAACTCTGATTGCTTGTAATATTGTGGATTTGTTGATATCTGGGTATGGCAAAATATAATTAGTATAAGTTAGTAACATTTTAATTTTTTTCCGGCCAGTTTATGTTCAAATTCCCATTCTGCAAGCTAATAAGATATTACTTTAATTCATACTGTTTCTATATTTATTGGATGTTTTATTTCTTGTTCTTAAATATGATACTTATATGCCATGGAAATGCATACTTTTTAAAGAATATGATTTGAAGAATGGAACTGGTGGTTCACCAGAATGATGAAGACTTGCCAAAATATGTTGTAAGAATATTTATGGATCAAAAATTCAACTTTGAAGTCTGTTTCTATACATTCTTGCAGTACCATGGTCCTACATGTTTATATAATTATTTTATTTAAAAAGGTGGAAAGTAATTTGCAAAAATGACTGTTTCTCATTTTATATTTATATGAATTCCCAAGTTCTCCAGCTAGCCAAAGTATTTTACTGTACAGGATATTATTTCAAGCTTTGGGAATAACATAACATTTTAGTGTCTGTTTCTATGCAGCACATTTTAGGAAGGACATTGACAAATGGAACATGTCCAGAGGAGAACAATTATAATAATAAGTTCCTGGAAGGAAAGACTGGAAGAATAGTTGGAGACAGTTGATATGTTTAGCCTAGAGAAGAGAAGGCCTTGGGGAGATATGGTGGTTATCTTCAAGTATCTGAAGGGCTTTCATGTGTAAAATGGGACATAACTTGTCAGAATTGTTTCAGAATATAAGACAAAAAATGATAGTTTTAAATTGGAAGGAACTAGCTTTCAGCTGACCATCAAGAGATTGCTTCCAACAATAAAAGCTGTTTAACAATGAAGCAATATTCTTCTTTGCTGGAGATACTTAAAGAGAGGCTGGTCCAGAATGCTGTAACAGTGGGTTGGTTCACTAGGAAAGGAATAGACTAGATGAGCTCCATGATCCCTTAAAATCACTGTGTCAATGCTGCGAATACTGTATATTCTTGCTTTGACAATATGCAAAACTATCTGGTATTTATTGGGTTAATACTTAGCTTAGAGTGGGGGGGGGAAAAGCCCGGGAAAGAAAGAGGAAGCAAACTTTTGACCTTCACACTAATTGGATAATGTGACCTGTGACTGCATGAGAAGGGTGGGGTTTAGCAAGAAAAGCTTGATGCCAGCGAAAGGAAGTTCAGATTCTGGCATCAACCCGTCCATCATGGTGACCGGCAAAACTGTAGCTCTGCAATAAAGACTTTAGAAAACATGCCTGAAAGTTCTTTGAAGTGCTTCATTAGTCGGAACCTGTGACATCATGCCAGAATCCAACACTCTTTTCAAACGATCTGCGTCCCGAACTCCATCAGCTGCCTCTATGCCTGAGAGGAGCTGGCAAAGTTTTGGGGAAGATCTCATTATGGAGAAAGAAAGATTGCCTGAGACCAGCCCCGTAGCTGCAACAGTTTCCCCGGGGGGGAAAGTGACGGCCAGCAAGCCGGGGGAGAGAAGAATTTGGCAGATTTCCCAGCTGAGAGCGAAGAGTTCAAAAGCAGGCTGGACACTTTGGATATTTGAAAACCCTACACCTCACCCGCCGGCAATTCTGGTGGCCGGGGCTGAAAAAGGATGTGGAAAACTATGTAAAAAGTTGTACTGTATGTGCCACAATGAAAAGAATCCCGGGGAAAACTCCTGGGTTACTGCAACCCGTGGCAGACCCTTCTCAACCCTGGGAAGAAATAGCTATGGACTTTATAGTGGACCTACCTGAAAGTAGGGGAAATACTGTCATCTGGACTGTGATAGACCTGTTCTCGAAACAGGCTCATTTCATCGCCTGCAAAGGACTCCCATCTGCCCAACGCCTGGCCAAATTGTTCCTGAAACATATCTACCGGCTGCATGGTGCCCCTAAGCGAATAATCTCAGACAGGGGGGTGCAATTCACAGCGAAGTTTTGGAGAAATTTCCTTACATTGATTGGATCATCTCAAGGGTGATCATCTGCTTTTCATCCAGCCACTGATGGGGCCGCTGAAGCCGCTAATAAAATGGTGGAGCAATATCTTAGGTGCTACGTTTCTTACCAACAGACGAACTGGACTGATCTCCTCCCTTTTGCGGAGGTGGCGTACAATAATTCCGTGCACAGCAGCACCGGCTACACGCCTTTCAAAGTAGCCACAGGGAAAGAATTCAACCCAATACCTGAATATCCTCAGTTGCCCTCCGCTTCACACACTTGATCAATGGGTGAGAGGGTGGGAAGAAGTTTGGAAAAACACAAAAACTGCGTTAAAAAAGACTTTTGAAACCTATAAAAAGCAGGCTGATAAAAAGAGGGCTCCCCAAAGAACATTCCAAGTTGGGGAAAAGGTCTATCTGTCAACTAAATATCTACGCCTCAAATTGCCAAGCAAGAAATTGGGACCAAAATTCTTGGGGCCTTTCCCCATAGTAAAGGTCATCAACCCAGTCACAGTACAACTAAAACTCCCTAAACTGTTAGGGAAAATTCACCCAGTTTTCCATTGTAGTTTGTTGAAGCCTTATCGGGGCTCCACTTTGAGACCTCCTCCAAAGAAGGCACCTGGACCCCTCGTAGTGGCAGGGCAGACCCACTATGAAGTGAAACGTATTCTTGACTCCAGAATCTTTAGAGGGAAATTACAGTACCTAGTACAATGGAAGGGATACCCGTTGTCTGAAGCCACCTGGGTGAAATCTAGTGAAGTGAACGCCAACAGATTGATCGAAAGGTTTCATATGAAACACCCCAGCAAACCAAAAGATAACCCTTAACATATGCTTTTGTTTACTTTACAGGATCTGTCCTTCTTGTAAGGGGGGCCGGATGTCAATGCTGCGAATACTGTATATTCTTGCTTTGACAATATGCAAAACTGTCTGGTATTTATTGGGTTAATACTTAGCTTAGAGTGGGGGGGGGAAAAAGCCCGGGAAAGAAAGAGGAAGTAAACTTTTGACCTTCACACTAATTGGATAATGTGACCTGTGACTGCATGAGAAGGGAGGGGTTTAGCAAGAAAAGCTTGATGCCAGTGAAAGGAAGTTCAGATTCTGGCATCAACCCGTCCATCATGGTGACCGGCAAAACTGTAGCTCTGCAATAAAGACTTTAGGAAACATGCCTGAAAGTTCTTTGAAGTGCTTCATTAGTTGGAACCTGCATATAATGCATATAATGATTCCATTATATACCTTATATAAAAAGAAATAAAATCATAGTTTTCGGCTTAGAAAATAAATATTGTTAGTACCTCCTATAAAACTGCCTAACAAATAGAAAGACAGGGCTATTTTTGTTACTGTTTTATTAGCAATATCCCGAGTTTCTTTGCTAGTTTTTATATAACCTATAGGTGTGGTGGCGAACCTATGGCACGTGTGCCACAGGTGGTACGCAGGGCCCTCTCTGTGGGCACGCATGCCGTTGCCCCAGTCCTAGGCCTTCAGCTAGGTTTTATAAAACCTTTTCGCTTTAGGCCTCCGCCCCCGTGTGAAAAAAAAAAAGTTCAATCAATCAATTACTTTCAACTTCTCGTGGGAAAAAAAAGATCTCACAAAGTTGGAATTGATTGATTGAACTTTTTAGTCCCACCCAGTCTGCCATTACCACTGCAGCCATGCCCACCCAATGGGCCACGCCCACCTGGCACCCGATAATACATAAATGGGTTTTGGGTTGCAGTTTGGACACTCGGTCTCTAAAAGGTTCGCCATCACTGACCTATAGTTTTCTCTTTGAAGAGTAGCATTTTCTTCTCAATTTGTTTTTCTGCAGCTTTGTTATCTGTATACTTTGAAGATACACTGAACAGAAAAGGCATACTATTTTAGGTATGCTTTTAGAAATGAGACATGTTGGTTTAAAAGCTTTCTAGAGTTCATTTTCATTGAATTTCCTGTTGAATTAATACAGTTCTGCTGCTGATAATTATCATTACTGAGAGTGTTTAAAATTGTGGACAGAAAAAGAAGAGTCCATCAGCTTAGTTTATTACAATCTATCATTTCCTTTATAATTTTGAGTTCAGTTTGCTTATAGTCTCTAGCAAATATGAAGGTCTCTTGCTTAGATTTTAAAAGTTAATAAATGATTAGTTATTTGTAGTTTAAAAGTTTGCTATAAAGGCATCATCACAACATAAGCATATAACATGTCTACCTGGTATCAGGAGAAAGAACAGGAGTAAATTTGTGAAGAGCTGGAAAATAGCTCAGAATATTTCCATATACATGAGTTATCAACCTTTCTTGATATAACATGAGAAACAAATAGTTCAAGATACAGTGAATAATACATCATTCCATAGTGTATAAGACTATCTGCAGATAAGTAAGCCTTGAGTTTTTAATCAAAATAGCATGCATAATCCACAGATAAACCTTCCCACATTTTTCATGGTATTTTAGTTAAAAAAAATCGAGTCATCTTATCTCTGGATAGGTTTATAGCAAGTACATGCAGGAAAAACAGGTACCTTTAAAAATGTCATTGTATATATTCATGGATATGCCCATCTGCAGGTAAGCCAAACCCAATTATCCATATGATATGGATAATACAGTATGGTATTGTCCATATTATACCTATGGGATAATCAATTACAAAAAACAACCCAATAAAATCAGCTAAAATGCAAAACAAAATGAGATACAGTTACAAGTCATCAACTATTATATGCATAATCTCAGAGATGTGCAATCAATATTTAAAAATAAATAAAAATTTAAAAGGAATATCTACATACTATCTGACTAGCTAAATAATAAATTTTCCCAGTTGTAGTCAGCTCCCTCCCTTTCTAAAGATAATAAAATTGATTCTACCTGAAGAGTATTAGAGAATTGATTTCACTGTCTAAAAACTAGTCTTTTGTCTGTGGTTTTTTTACTTTAGGATTTTTTTTCAAACCAAATACCATGAAAAATGTGGGATGGCTTCCTTAGGAAGAAAAAGCACGGACAAAAAAGCTTGTGAAATTGCATAAGCATCTTGAGTATATAAGATAATTCTCCTTAAACTGACTAGAATCAATACATACTGATACTGAGTCCTATCTTGTTACTGTTGAAATATAAAGTTCTATGCACATTGGTGCCACTTAAATAATCCCATAATAATGAAGTTGGTAAGGACAATTTTTGTTCAAGTTTCCTTTTAACTTAATTTAGGTTATCTGCAAAATCACCTCTCCATGAAGTATCTGCCTATCTCACCAGAGTAGATAGGGTGGACATGCTCCTGGTCCCTTCCCTTAAACCTTGCCATCTTGCTCTCATAAGCAAGCTTTCTCCATTGTAGTCCCTGCCTTATGGAACATCTCCTCTCCCAGATCCAACAGGTCTCCAACTTTTAACTTCTGACTTGGCATATGGTGAGGTCAGATTGTAGATTGAATAAAGGAAGTATGACTGAGGTACCAGGTTTTTCTGTTGTTTTTTCCTGTTGTTGTTTTTTGTTCTTACTGTTATTTATTCTTGGTTATAAGCCAGCCAAAATGTGTTTTAAGGTGGGTGGCTAAGCAGATGTTTTAAATAACATATATTTGATTCCAGTCTCTATTGATCAAATAATGTTGGCTTTCTCTGTCACATTGCTTGCCCTCTAGAAAAGCATCCCCTTCAGACAGTCGTATAAATCCTCGTTCTGATGGTCTTAAAAAACATGGCTTTTCCTCCAGGCTTGGGCTAGGGTGAGTGATAGGCCTCCTATGAAAATATGTATGCCAGGTTTTATATTCTATGGCTGTATCATGACACCACTGTTCTTTTTTCTTCATTATATTGTTTTAATACTGCACTCTTTTTATTGCTGTACATTGCCAGGAATTGCTATGGAGTTGGACAAATTTAATACATAAATAAAACTTTTGACTTGCAAGCAAGCATATATTTCTTTGATAATAGAAAGTTTTCTCTGCCAGAAAACTGATATTTTCTTGAGAGAAAATAAGATAGGATATAAGTAAGATACAAAATATGTTTTCTATGTGCTTTGTGGAATTTTAAAAGAAATTCTTCTCTGTGTTGCTACATTAGAGATCTACAGTATATGTGTAGAGATATAGGCATAAAATATGTACTAGAATAATGCATTATTCAAAAACTATTCAGAAGAGGTTTCAGTCTTATGCAAGGACAAACCTGTTATTCATTAAAGCATCCTGACTTTTTTCCAGCCTCCACCTGAGCTGAAAAAAAAGATACTGCTTTAAAACTTGTATTAACTTTATGAATAAGCTTTTTATCAAAGAAGGCACTTTCTATAGTTAATATTACTCTTAAAGCATAAACAGCTGTAATATGTATATCCACTTTGCATAAAATGGATATTAACTTTTTCTGTTCCCATTAAATCATTATTTTAAAATAAGACTGAGGAAATACGTCAATAGCCTTTTGTCCACTAAGAATGTCATTTTCATCTGTTCTGAATTACTTTTATGAAATATCAAGACCGAGTCTATATTTGCTACCTCTGAGGTTAGGGAAAATCCAGGGGAAATGTTCCCAGCCACAGATGAAGGCGGGTAGTATGTGAGCAGGTAGAATCTCTTGTCCACTATGTTTGTTACCTTAGGACTGCCCTCTACAACTGAAGTCTATGCTGCTGGTAGGGGTGGAGTTCATCTCTGGAAGTCTTCATGCACCCTCTTCTAGGAAGTACTTCTTGACTTTACCGCAGACCGGAAACAACATGTTTTCACAGCAGTGCCTGTGTCCTGAGTTTTCTGTGAGCAGGAGATTTCTGCCCCTGCTTTTCTTTCAGCACACAGCTAGTCAGTTTGAATCAGAATTCCCAGAATTTGGTTGAGGGAAGAAATATTCCTATTAGTTTTTGCTCCAAATTTTTAATAACTTACTTGTTTAAAGGAAAGAAGACACAAACTCAGGGACATGGAGTAGAAAAACAGTGATGGTGATATTGTGATTTTATGTAAGAAAAGGGAAGTGGACTGAAACTTACTGAAGACTGCATGCTCTTTATTATTAGAATCCATCAGGAATCAGATATTTTAGAGTAAGTTGATCAGGTTCTTTCTGTTACTTTGTAGTGATAACAGTGATGGATTTCACTGTGTTACTCTAGTCTAGTCTGTATTGTGGCATAAATGAATGGATTTTAGGACTGAAAGTACATGAGAGAGAATATTGCTTCCAGAGATACAATTAGAAATGTCATATTTTCCAGCATAGAAAGAGTTGAAGAGCAGATCTAAAGTTTGCTGTCTTATTATAATGTAACACCTAATTTCCTCATATACATGAATTAAAATATTTCTGTAAATTTTTATATCTTTAAAATTGTTTATTAAATAGTGGGCACTCTGGAATAAGAGTTCTATCTGCAGAATAAACAGTAAGTAAACAATTTTGGCACTTATGCTGTTACTAACTATAACATTTAAAACATTTAAAATGATTTCTGCTATAGTATTTTCTCTGTTTCTTCTTGCTATTTTCTCAGTATTTAAGCTACTAAACAATACTTCTGGCACTTTCTTACATTAGTGGTGGATGATGAGTATATTTCCTTGAGAGTAAAATACCCATTTTTCTGCTTAATGTTGAATTTATTCTTTGAAACAAGAAAAAAAACATAGTATGCTGGAGATTCCCAAACTGTGAATCATATCCCTTCTTATTTTAATTTTAATTTAATTTTGCTTTATTTTGTTTTATTTTATTTTATTTTATGAATAACATAAAGCAGTAAAGTCCAAATTCTCTAATTCATCTTGTAAATGTAAAACAAGAAACCCAGTTTCCAGAAAATGTACAAAACTGAGCACAGTCTTATTTTTAATATAGTTTTGTATTGTTCCTTTCTAATAAGAAAGTTTTAATGTTATAAACATCATAGTTCCATTGTACATAATATATATACATTTTAATATATTTATTGTGGAGTCCTTAGTGCTCTCTGATTTTCAGAGATCACCAAGGATTCTACAGTTCAACCCTTAGCTATATATATTCTCTTAAAATAATACATATTTATCAAATATATTTATTTCTTGACCATCACTGACCCAATGAAATAATTAATTTTATTCATGATGGGGATCACACACATTTATATAGCATTTTAGGAGTCATAGCACCACAACATTTATTTGTGAACTCCTATGTTATATGCTTCCCTGTTCCTCTTCCAAAGAAGTATTATAGTACTATAGACTGGTCCAGTTACTGAAAATCGTTGTTGTTGTTGTTACATTTTTATTCTATATTTTATGTATATGTAACTTAAGACAATGATCTTAATTAATACTTATGCCTCCTATTTTCCTTATACTGTCATGTTAAACAATAGGATTTATTCCCTGGTAAATGCCAGTAAGATTGCTTCTCAATTGAAAAATTATACTAGTAGTAAAGTATTTCCAAACCATAGCTTGTACTAAAAAAACCTTTGAGTTTGTAAATTAATTCATTAGATGTTTGTGTTCAGTAAAGTGCTTCAAGATGCAATCAGATTTTGAAGCACAAAGATAAAGGGACTAGTCACATAAAAAAGACATATTATCTGTAAATGACACAGGATGTTTTACAGTTAATATGGCCAGGTCTGCACATCAATAGAACGAACAGTGGCTTTTGTTGTTAGGGACCAAATCCTAATTCCTAATATTCATGGAATTAGGATACTTATATTGGTATATAAATATCAGTTAATGGGAGTCAATAAAATATGATGTCTTTTCAGTGGTGCTGTCTTATGGATATCTAAACAGATCTCAGAGATCACCTTTGGTTTTCATTAGAAAATAGATATTTTTGTTTTCAATAAATCTTTAATTTAGTTCTTACGTAATACTGTTTTAATCTGGTTAAATTGTTACTATTTACTTTTTGCATTTAGTATTTTAATTAAATGATTTTACATTAAAATGCTATTTAAAAAAAACAGTGAATGGACATCTAGACCCCATGTTTGTGGATTTATTGATAATAGCCTGTTCCTAAACAAACATGTATATGGAGATTCTTGATTTCAGTTTCTTGGATGTAATTAATCTTTGGAGAGAGAATCTGCTTATTGTACATTTGTTTTTTAATCATCGAGATACTTTTTTCTAAAGACTGTTACAATCCTGTTTAACTTTGGACTTATGCATTATTCAATTTTGCTTTTTACTTGTTATCTGTAATGTACTCAGATGAGTAATGATGACGTAGGAAATATATTGACACTTAAATTGGAACTTGGAGATTAACATTGCTTGAGGAAGCGAGTATATTTTGCTTTATTTGAAAAGAAGCTATATTCAAAAGGTTTGTTTCCATATGTTAAACAGGAGCACTGAACTCTGTGCTGTTCTTTTGTTCTTGGCATATCTGTATAATTTATTTTGCAAAGCTGCAAATACAGCAAGAACTGGTTTTTATATTATATTACATTTCCTATTTGGGTCACTTGGCTTATCTCTCTGTATTCCTTTTATCCTATATTATATTATACTTCTTTCAAGGATGTCGGGCTGCCATTTTAACATCTAAAACCAGAGACATAGATATCATAGGTTGACATTTGTGATGGCAGTTTATATTACAAACAATTCAATAAATGAATACTGGTAAACTGTGTTTCCTAATCTGTGATCTATAAAGATAATGCAGATATGGTCTCCAAAGTCCTTATTGCAGTTGTCATTTTTTTAAAAGCTGAAATAATAGAATATATTTCAGTCTTACAAGATTGATATATTCTTACCTAAATCTCTTGAGAGGTTTTCTGGATAGTCAATCTAATATCCCTCAGTTATTTTAGATTTGAGCTCCATCGGCCAGAATGGACAATGGTAAAAAAATTGCTGAAGCTGAAGATCAAAATGTCTGGAGGGCATGAGGCTTCCATCCTGAAGGCTGTGGTGACTTATATAACAATTGGATTTAGTGTGTATTTGTAATTTTTAGGAGTATTATTCTAACCCAGTGATGGCGAACCTTTTAGAGACTGAGTGCCCAAACTGCAACCCAAAACCCACTTATGCATCGTCGAGTGCCGGGTGGTTGTGGCCCATTGGCTGGGTGTGGCCAATTGGGTGGGCATGGCCAATTGGGTGGGCATGGCTGCAGTGATAAAGGCAGACTGGGTGGGACTAAAAAGTTCAATCAATCAATTCCAACTTTGCAAGAACTTCCCCCCAGAAGTTAAAATTGACTGATTGAACCTTTCTTTTTTTTTTCTTTTTTTTTCTTTTTTTGCACATGGCGGTAGAGGCCTAAAGAGAAAAGGTTTTATAAAACCCAGCTGAAGGCCTAGGACTAGGACGACGACGTGCGTGCCCACAGAGAAGGCTCTGAGTGCCGCCTCTGGCACCTGTGCCATAGATTTGCCACCACTGTTCTAACCCATTAAGACACAGGATCCCTTCAGGAAGAAGTGCTGGTTACTCATGTAACCAATTGGAAAGGAATATGTCAGATTTAAATCCATAAGAAAATGAAACTGATTTGGCTACATTACTGAAACTTAAGTTTCAAAATGAGGAATATGCTTAGGGGTTCTAATTCATATTTTAGTTTTTTTAGGTTTGGATTAGAAGAGGCTGTTTGTTTTGCACTTTTCCAATTACCGTATGAATCTTTTATTAGATTTGTTACAACTCTGGTTTGTTTAAAATTATCTTAGAGCTAGAGAAAGGAATTTGACCCTGAGCTGGGAGAGGACTCTTTTCCCAGAGAATGCAGTCTCATGTCAGCAGTTTTACTGCAAAATAAGAAAAGTTAACAAGGCAGAGAGAACAAATATGGAATATAGACTTATCTATGGGTGAGGCTGAATGATAAATATTAACAAGGAAGCAATCAGAAAGTTGTTTCACTTGCTGCTAGTCTCACATTTTATTTGAACGAGTTAAGGTGAGCTACAGACAGTTTTTCAAAGAGCTAAAGGTAATGTTTTAAAACCCTCATTACTTCCTGTTCAAACAGTTCTTTGTCTTGTTATGTTTTCAGGTCAAGCCAGTTTTGCAAGTTTGCTTATGTTTTAAGTAATCTTTGGAAGAAAAATGAAATAGTATATAACATGAAATCTGCATTGCTGCACTAGGTATGTTTAACATTATTGCAGGCATACATACCAGATAGCAGTTCTAACATTATGATGAGGTATGTCAATCAGATCACATTCTTATCCCTGTGGCTAAAGAAAGTGTCTTTGCGTATTCATAGTAGTAGAAGCAAAATAGCTACCTTAAATATTAGTTTAATTCTTTTCTAGTAAAATTAAGGGCAGTCCAGAATCTATTTGCCAATTTGTGTAGTCTTCCTCCCCCTCCCCCGAATATTGATTTGCACTGATAAACACACACAGACAGACAGACACACACACACACACACAACACACACACACACACACACACACACACACACACACACGGACTTTCTATTGCAGACTTGTTCTTTTTTCTTTCCTATTTGTACAGATATCAAGCAGTCAGTGCTAAATACAGGCTGGTATTTCAGAAAGGAAATAATTCCCATTGTTCTGTAGTGGAAATTGGCTCACTGACATCCTAGACTTTACTTCAGAAACCTACTATGTCTAAGTGGTCAATTCAGTTCTCTGGGAAAAGAAGTTGAGAGAATAAAAGAAAATAGGTATCTGTTTATGTATCTGATGGACAGAGGAGGTAGTGTCAAAAAGAAGGAGAAACAGATGGTTCTACATATTCTTGGCTTATATAATAGATGATCTTCGTATTCTAGATAATACATTTCTTTACATTTCATATAAAGAAAATCTCCAATTCTAACTTTACAGAAATAACTATAAACCATAATTGAGAAGATGAGCTGTGAAATATTTTGAGAGTTTTAAACAAGAATCTAGAAAAAATAATTAAATACCATAGTAAGTTGAAGTTTCTTGCAAAAGATATTAAATGATTAATGAAAGATACAGCTTGTAAAAATATTAAATTCTGTACTTAAAGTTTATTTCACATACAACTCTCAGAGTATATATTGTATTTTTTTTGTAATAGTTTTTTCATTTTAATGAAGGAAAATGTAGGAAAATAATTTACAATTGCCTATTTATTTTTATATCTGGATTATAGTGTTCTGTTTATTGTTAATTTTATATAAAATTGTACAGGTTTGGGAATTACTTTCAAATATCTTGTACATTACTGTTCATTGGCATCATGTTTTAGAAAATTACATCTGGTTACAAGTCAGCAACTGTCCCAACTTCTGCATTATACTAGAGAATATATTTGACAATTGTAATAAAAGCATACATTTTACATTATTTAGATACAGTAAGCTTAAGATCAGTGATCTGTATCACTGATCTGTATCTGTGGATGCCACAGTATCCCATCAACTCTGCACTTGGCTGCTGAAGCATGTGCTCCTTCTATTTCATTTTTTTATGTCTCCTGAAGCTTAATTGTGATGCTGTGCCTTCATTCCTTCCATTCTATAGCATTCCCCTGATCATCAAATGAATGAAGCATATTCTCTGAAAAAGAAAGAAATAGATTGGAAATTCATTTTTTTACATGCCTAGCCAGCCAATTAAAATTTCTTTTTAAAAAGAGTAGACTAGAGGAAGGGAAGAAATAACTCTGTGGGCTTTTGCCTATGTATGTGAGCAATTGTAGGAAGTAGCAGTTCTTAACTACTAAGAAGTAGTTCTTAGTTCTGAAAAGTTTATTTTGAGACAACTTGTTTTTTGTGCTTTGGACAAATTCTTCAAAATGTATCTATTTTTCCATGGGAGGGCAAGATTAGTTTTGTCTCTGTTTATTTGATTAGTTTTAGGATTTTTCTCCAAATCATCAGTTTTTACTCTGGGAATTGATTTTAATTCCATTCTTGTATGTGTTTTTTGGACTCAAATATGTGATTTATCATTTGGATTCTTTTCTTTGTGGTAGGTTTCTTAGATATTTGAGCCTCAGCAGTTGTCATTCTCTGTTTTCCTTTTGTGAAATGGATATATTTTAATGCTATGTTTAATTAAATTGTTAGCTTTATATTAGGGGCTTCCTTTGGTTTTTAGTCCGATGATATGTTTATCCCATCAAATCTTTTATTTTATAATTGTGCTAGTGAGAATTTCTTGATTTTCCTTATGTCCTCACTGATAAAAAAAATTAAATGGGACCTGCATAGTAACTGAAATAACGAAGTGCATAGATCTAATTTTGACATGAATTATGTGGCTATTAAACCCAAAGTTATTAGTCAATTTGATCTGCAGAATTATATTTTATTTTACATTCTACTTATAGCTTGTTGTTTTTAAAGTTCTGAAATTTCAAACTGACAAATAATATACAAAGCTGTATTCAAGCAGGATGTGAGTAAAGAGGAAACAGCTATAGTTATCAGTCTCTGTCACACACAGAGTTGGCTGTTTTCAGAAGCCGGCTGCATCAGGATAGCTATACTTAGCAGATTCATTTTGACTACCTCAAAGTTTGTTTGAAGTATGTTTCTACATATTTTAAGCTAATTTAGACCCAGCCAATGTGGCATTAATTTGTTTTTCTGTTTCTTGGTCATTGTGAGATTTGTCTCAAAAAAGGGACATTTTACTGCATGTTTTACCAAAGCCCTTGTTTTGTTTTGTTTTTGGGAAAATGTTCAGAGCAGTTGACAAATGTTTGGAAAGCTCTAGTAACACAGTGGATAAAAATTTATTTTGACAGAATCAAAATGAGACAAGAAATCTTAAATTTCTTTCTCTTTTGAAATGAATTTAAAAAAGAGATTATTTTAATAATAATAAAAGCAAAATGGGGAACATAGAGATTAATTTAGCATTTTGAAATAAAGAAATTTGTTTTGCATATTCATTTTGCTCTTAATTATTCCCTTTTCCTCAATTTTTCTTTAAGGGCTTATGTTTATTTTAATGAGATTAGCAATGATATGAAGAATTTGATTATTGTATATATTTATTGAGATTGCCCTGAGGTAGAATGACAGTATACAGAAAATTTATGTCAGATGTAAGTGGCCTTCAATCTAAAACAGCCTTTGTGTTTTGGCTTAATATGCATATTATCCTCAATAAACTAGTTCAGCATGGAAGCAATACGATAATTGTTTTATGTTTTGTATTTTTATATTTTATTTTCTGTGTTTCATACTGGTTTTTCCACATGCATTAGTAAATATGTTGTGTGTGTGATAGTGAAAGACAAGAAGACAGTGAGTTTGAATCTGATATATTTCTGTCATGAATCTGATATGTTTCTGTCATGATATATAGATGGATAGATGACAATTTTTTGTACATTATAAACACATAAAGGTTGATCTAGTTATTTTCATATGCTTTTTTTGTAATTTGGTGCCACTCAGATGACTTGGACTACAGTCTTCATCATTCCTAGCCAACAAAATAATAGGCTTTTATTATAGAACATATTGGAATTCAGCTGTCTGTATATAGACTGTTGTTTCTATGTATGCATTCTAATTTTGGGATTGCTGAATTAGATCAACCTTTTTGTGTATTTATTTTGCAGGATATTTTTTCTGTATGTTTCCTGTATCTGTATGATGTCTGCTGTAAAGGGGGACTAATAGCGATAAAGGGTACGTGTTTATTTTTATGTCCTGTCATGGATTCACAGATTGCATTTGAGGTTAATCTCATCTGTAACATTTCCTGTCTATAAAGTAACCCTCCAGGAAAATTTGTACTATAAATTCCTTTTTTGACAGCATGCTTGTGTTTGATTTGGTGGTCAGACTGCTGGATAGCTTACTGTCTTGATTTACCTGTTTGTATATGCACAGTTCCTAATTTTTGGCTATGGCCTGTGTTGGGATTTACTAGGCCTGAGATGATGATACCTTGTTTCAGACCATACCTTTTAGAAATCCCTTGGTTCTGCCCTCTTAGTGCTCTACAGTGTGCATTAATAATTTTACACTGGGAACAATCTATTTTTTGATGGATCCAAAAAATGGAGAAACACATGGTGATACTTCCAAGCAGATTTCTTTATTATTCCATTCCTATAGACAGAATCTTGCCAAAATGAAGTATTCAGCTATCTACATCAAGCATATACTCTGAAAACTATTAGGAAGGTTCTGTCTTCATCCTCTTTCTGTTACACAAACTGAACAGCTCTGAACTGAGCTGCTTCTTAGTGTTCTGGAATGTATCCCCTCTCTCCTGGGAATCCAGACTACTGTGTTCCATCACAATTTAACATATTCTGCATGTTTTTCCATCTCATTTCTTTTCATTATTTGACCTATTCCTTTAATTGTTTCAATGTATCTTCATTAACACCTAATAGGGAAATAGTAATTTAATTCAGATTGAGAAAAGGCATAATCTGCCTTTTATAGCCATAATTTTACTTCCAAATTAAGTTGATCATGGTAACTCAAACTACTGAATCCCAGATTAGTGGATTCTGGGATAAATCTTACCTTTAAATATTGCTAAATATTGTCATAGATTTATCTTATTATAGATTACAAAAACTAGAAATTAGAGATTTTTATAAATTGTAAATACAGGGAAAATGTTACGCATTCAAGGAATCATTGCTGTTTTCTGTCAGGAGTGCTCTGTCGGGTAAATATTACAAATTCTAATTGTAATAATTTAATAATTGTAATAATTTAATCTAATTGTGTACTAATTTTATTGTACCTTTGTCTTTTTGTGGCAGATTATCTCGATGTATGCCTCACAGAATGCTACTTTCTGTCTGTACTTTCATATTTATTATCTATTATTTGGGAGCTCCTTTGGTCTTTATAGGGTTGAGAAATCCTTTGGTCTTTATAGGGTTGAGCATATAGCTTATTTAATGTATAGCTCAGTACACTAAATTGTTTGGCTTCTACTGGCTTTTATATTTAATACACTTTAAACATTAACGTGGCAAATAATGTATTGTTCTTGTGCTCTTTACTTCAGAGATAGGCAAAAGATGGTTCAGGATTTATTGGTAGATCAGATTCCTTGCCTTTTTCCCTAGATAAGCAAGGTTTATGACTCCCAGTTGTTTGCAAAAGCCACAGTAGAGTAATTGTTCTGTTACATTTTGGATGACTGGTAAGTAAAACAGA
This sequence comes from Crotalus tigris, assembly GCF_016545835.1. Taxonomy (NCBI): domain Eukaryota; kingdom Metazoa; phylum Chordata; class Lepidosauria; order Squamata; family Viperidae; genus Crotalus; species Crotalus tigris. The sequence goes on from NW_024096796.1 coordinate 801,448, forward strand.
AAGCAGAGAATGGATATTAGTATGTTTCTATAAATATGTACATGCGTATGTTAGATAAAATCGGTTCTGATTTTAGAACCAATCTGGCCAGAATCTCTTAGGCCATATTAGATATATGTCATACAAATGAGGAATTATACCATACTATAGCTCATTACTTTCATAGACCCCTCTTTGTATATGTATCTATAAAACACATAGTATTATTTATTTGTGTATATATTGAAAATTGCATGGCACATATTTCAAAAGCTGAAGAAGTGTATTCATTTCTCCAACATGGGAATGCAAATATTTTGTTTGAAAAGGAGAGGCTTATCAATTGAAGCAAGGCAAATTGCATGCCTATGGTGGCAATAGTGGTTGGGAACATATCCTGCTGCTATATTACAATAAATGGAGAATGTCTGAAGCATTGAAAAGTTGGAGAAGAGGTGGTCTCGGGGTTTTTGTAGTTGTTATTGTTTCTGTCCTCAAGAGAATCTCTTGAGTTTTAACTCTTTTCATGTAAACCTTTAAAACAGCCTACTTCGTTTCCTCAGATATTGATTTAAACTCTAATTGTAGCATGTGTCTTCATGTCTTGGAGACTGTGGTGAGTTTGAGTGAAAGTATTATGTATGAATGTGTGTGGATACAGAATTGGGGGGGCAGTGATAACAAATGTGTGCAGTAGGATATCTCTACTTACTTGTATTTCTAATCATATACTATAATTATATGTTGCACTGACACATTTATCCAGAATCACTCTGAACAGTTTCCAATAAACAATATAAAAAGTATTATCTTAGAGTATCATAGCATACTTTATCTCTCCAGAATCTACTACCTCTGATAAAGTAGTCTGTCATTTTGAAAATTGAAACACTAATGAGGTAGGTCTTTGTTGTTTCCCTTCTCTTTTAATATTTCTGGGGTTTGGACACAATTTTCTTATCTTACAGGTTATTACCCCATGTCGAAAACTCATCTTGTGTGCTGACAACAGAAAAGAAATGGAAGACTGGATTGCTGCACTAAAAATTGTACAGAATCGTGAACATTTTGAGGTGATGTTAGATAAAAATATGGATCCATATTGCTTCTTATTCTTATGTCCTGTATGTTTCATCAATTATGATAGTATCCTTTGAGGTCAGTTGTCATAAGTGTATTCAGAAGGAGAATAGTTTTTAACAATGGTAAATTATCTTTTTCAGCATGGAGGCTCACTATATTTATGTCCCTTTCTAATGCCTATAAAAGACATATGGAAGTGTATGAAGGTGTAGATAAAAGGCCTATTCGTTTATTAGCATAAATATACAGATAGTCCTTGACGTATGGCCACAATGGAGCCTAAAATTTTGTTGCTAAGTCAGACATTTGTTAAGTGAGTTTTGCCCCATTTTATGACCTTTCTTGCCATAGTTGTTAAGTGAATCACTGCAGGTTGTCACTAACTTAGTAACATGATTGTTAAGTGAATCTGGCTTTTCGATTGACTTTGCTTATCAGAAGGTAGCAAAAGGTGATCACATGACCCTGGGACAACTGCAACCATCATAAATATAAGTCAGTTGCCAAATGTCTGAATTTTGATCATGCGACCATGGGGATGCTGCAAGGGTTGTTAAGTGTGCAAAATAAGTCACTTATAAGTCACTTTTTCAGTGCCATTGTAACTTTGAATGGTTACTAAATGAATTGTTGTAAGTTGAGGACTACCTGTATTACATATTATTATTAATGTGATAGGCTTTTCCAGTAGATTGTATATTTAAAGGACTTACTACTACCGTAAATGCCGGCGTATAAGACGACTTCCGCGAGCGCTGAAATTGGCACCAAAGACGGGGGTCGTCTTATACGCCGAGTCGTCTTATACGCCAGAAATACTGATAGTTTCCGGCGTATAAGACGACGTTCTAGGAATGCAGCCCGGCTATAAAGATGGGGTCGTCTTATACGCCGGGTCGCCTAATACGCCGGCATATACGGTATATTAATAGCTCACCAAGGTAAATGCAGAAATAAGTTACTAATACATATTTTATCAAAAGAAGTAAAAAAACTAAATAAATATACACAAACTAACCAAGAGCCAAATTTAATAGTTCAGTTGTCACAAAGTTTGCCAACAATAATTTTCTCTTGAATCTGATGAAACCACAGGAATTCAAAGACTTGACTAGAAAAGAGTTTTTGTTGCAGATATAAGCAGTCTTAACAAAATGAAGAACAGCATCCAGGTGGTACATACTCAATGCAGTGTTCATTCATTCATTCATTCATTCATTCAGTTTTTGAGGTTGTTCAATTCTCCAAGGTCTCTGAGTGACTTACAATTTAAAAAAATAAGAAAAAGAAGAACGCAGTTGACTGGAATACAGAATCAAAAACCAAATAGGCTCAGTCACTGTCCTAAAGCATTCCTTAAGCTTAAACTATACATGCTCCCCCTGTGGTGCTAAATGGGTGACAACAACTAGATGGACCCGTATTATCTTCTGGGCCTTGCGGCTGTGACAAACAGAATTGTATAAAATCAAATAGCCCTTTTGGGGACAGCATTACACACATGAATCATCCTAACCAAGGACCTGGGAGAATCCACCAGATCTTTACAATTTGTAAAAACTCAAAAGTGTGGAACAGTGCAAGTCATCTAAATGCCTCAGTATTTAAATCCTAAGCCTCTTTCTATTATTAGCCTTTTAAATAAATATTTTAGAATATGTTTTCATCTGGCCTGGCTTTTTGCACAATCTGGCCTTTGACTACACAATGGTTCTGTCATACCAGGATTGTTTCCTGCCTTTCCAACTCCAACCTTCACCCATAGTGACAGGGTAAGGAGAAGCTATGGTGGAAAGATTGTCCCTTTTTAAGCCCCAAATATATATTTCTTTGCCTTCTCTCAGGAAATAGTTTTGGAGCCACATTGCAGGTTTTTCCTTTTTTAAAAAATTGTAATTCACAACTTTCAGCGAGAATAAATACTGATTCTTTTAAAAGAGTAATACTGTAGTTTTTTTTTTATCTGAGGAAAAATATTTTGCCTTGTTGTCTTTTGAGATAATTTTCTGCTATAAAATTGCAGTGCATTTAGAAAACTATGAATGTGAAATATATTTCCTGCACCTTTCCAGCATATTTTTCTTTTTAAAAATTAATTTGAAAAAAACTTTACATGTCCTGTTAAGCAATTACTACTTCCCAGTAGCTCTAAAGAATAAATTTTCAATAGTAAACGTTGATAATTTATAGACATCTATAATATATTATATATACTGTATATTATAATACTATAATATATAATCTACAGATAATATTGTTCAAATCAGCAGGTATGTAATCTTATAACATTATATTGATAGGTTGCTCCCTGTTATTAAAGAAAACATTGAGGTTCCCATACAGAAGTTATAAGTTTCAACAGTCTCTTGTTTCTAGTGGCTACTATTAAAGTTTATCAGCCAAGCCAAATTCAAAGATTATGCACTAGTATCCTAATTAAAAATTCATTGGGGTGGCCATTTCTTGCTCTCTCATTAATCTTTATAATGCATAGGCTGGAAGAATCCATTTGATCCTCACAGTACTCTTCAGTTTATTTACTTTTTTCTCCTTACTTGAATATGAGATGGCATTCTTACTCAATTTTTATGTATTTAATATACTTTGTATTGACACAAAACTAGATTTATAAAATTAAAATGAGTATTTTATTTTATGTTACATTTATTTTTAAATAACCTTAGGTTTGTTTGAATGTAATTTGCAGTCTACCCAGTACAGTATGGACCATTTTTCAGGAATGCATAACTGGTATGCTTGCTCACATGCACGTCCAACGTACTGCAATGTGTGTCGAGAGGCATTATCTGGGGTCACATCTCATGGACTATCCTGTGAAGGTAAAAAATTTTTTTATAATATGTTGCTTGGCACATGAAATTATGGGCTTACAATAACTTATAAAATCTATTATCCATTAGATAGATAATAATGGTCAAAAGAGTTTTAATAAGAATAAAGTAAAGTATTTGATTTCATATCCTGATATTTGACAAATGAGGCTCATAAAACTTATAAAAAAATAAATAACTACACCAAGTTAAATAGTACAGAATAAAACTGTTTGATTCTATATGTGCTTCCAGTTTATGAATTCCTGATTCCAGTAAGTAAGACACCAAAAAACAAAAATAAGCAAACAAAAACAGACACCAAAAATGAGGAATGGAAAAGATGGGAATTACAATTTCTCACAGGTTAATTCATTATGTGCTTTCCCCAATACATAGACACTTTTTTTTTGTTGTTGTTAGTGTGCAAATTTAAGGCTCACAAGAGATGTGCTGTCCGGGCAACTAATAACTGCAAATGGACAACGCTGGCATCCATTGGGAAGGATATCATTGAAGAGGAAGATGGGGTATGTAAAACAACATTTTTCAAAGGGTGATTTTTACCAAAGATATTGAAAGCACACTGAATAGGGGGCTTCCCTGCTAAGACACTCTGAAGGTTTCAGTGAGGGACATTTTTAATTTTTTGGAGCACAAGAGTATTTATTTTTTTCCTAACATTTCTATAATGCTCCCAGTTGAGGAACTATTGTATGCTGTTTATTTAAAAATGAGCTACTCCTGAGGTTAGAAATTTTTGGTGATCTTGAGATGGTGGAAATATCTCAAGACAATAATCAAAGAAATACCAAACAGACACTTGAAGAATATTTTGCCTGGCTCTTTCCAAGTCTTTTGGAATTCAATAAGCCTTGAAGAAGAGGTGAGATCTGTTTTAATTCATCTGTGACTAAACAATAAATCATAGTTAATCCTAGAAGTAGCAAGACTGAAAAAAGATTTTTCGCATTCTTCGAGCCCCATGGTAGATATATAAGTTGTGGTATAGAAATACTTTTCTGATACTACTGTAAAAAAGAGCTTCAAGTAAAATCTCTGCTGCTGCTTACTACATTCTTTAAACCAGTCGTTCTCAACCTGTGGGTCGGGACCCCATTTGGGATTGAACGACCATTTCACGGGGGTCGCCAAACAACGCAGTCCGCCATTTTTTTCCCCTTTTCCTTAACTGTGCTACTCCCTTTTATTCTATTGGCTTTTGAAAGCCAATAGAATAGACTCTCTTGAATAGAGTCTAATTCAATTGGCTTTCAAAAGCCAATAGGAATTGTCCAGGCTGTCTCTGCCCTGCTGAGCCCGCCAAAAGTCCCATTCTGCAAACGGTGCTGCACCAGTTGAGTAGTCCTCGACGTACGACTGAGTAGTCTTCGACTTACGACCGGTTGGGGGTCGCGGCATTAAAAAGGTTGAGAACCACTGCTTTAAACCCTAGCAGAAATACAACCTGTCATATTTGTGAGACTCCTGGCTTAGGGAGAGAGAGGGAGAGAAAGAGGGAGGGAAGGAGAGAGAGAGGGGTGGGGCTTTGTTCAAAGGTATGGGAGGGAGGGAGGGAGGGAGGGAGGGAGGGAGGGAGGGAGGGAGAGATTTCTGTAAGTTGCACTAATATTTGAATATATTAAGCAGGCGAGAAGTACTTTGTTTCTCATTTTCTCTAAATAGTAGCATAAGAGAAATTTCAGGAAAAGAAGAAACTACGCTTGATTATTTAATTTTCTTGGGAACCCATAAGATGAACTGAGAAGCTGACAGTTGAATTTGTAAAAATCTGCCTGGATATACGCACTGCTATCCTAGAATCTTGATGTAATCCACCAGAACTATTTTAGGCATTTAAGAAGGCAGATCTGTATTCCAAACTACATGAATATATGTTATATTGAAAGTGTTATAAAATAAGGGATTTCTATGTTCTACATGTGAAGAAATATCTGTTTATATTGTAATGGCTTTTAAACTTGTCTTGTTAAAAAAATTAATTCTGGTTGAATAGATTTCAATGCCACACCAGTGGCTGGAGGGAAACCTACCTGTGAGTGCCAAATGTACAGTGTGTGATAAAACATGTGGCAGTGTCCTACGCTTGCAAGACTGGCGTTGTCTTTGGTGCAAAGCCATGGTAAGTAATTATAGTGCATTGCTGAGAGTTTCAGCTCTCCTTTGGTATATATTACAGGTGTATTTTCATAGGCTGAGAAAGGGTTTCAAGTTTTTTTTCTTTTTTGCCAAATACCATTCTTCTAACTAGTTATGAGAAATTGCCATTCTTAATAAAATGCGGAAAATGATGACCAGGAGAAATTTTACTAAGTGTCAAGCTGCAATATTTTTAGCACCTAGAATTTTCTTATACTGAATAAAGGAGATTTGGTAAACAGTTGGCTTGTTTACAAGTGCCTTGTTAAAAAAAATCCCATTTGAAAAAGTAATAAATATTCTTGAATTCTTTCACATTTGGAATTTGGAACTTAACTATGGCCTTGTCTTAATAGGCTGTCCTGTGTTTTGGCAAGGCTTAATTATGAACAACTTAATACAGAACAATGTTAGATGTATCACTGTATCCTCAATTCAAATCTTAAACATAATAAATTTCTTAATATTTTATGTCTGTATTATTGTGTGGGAAAAAATATTAGAAAAGCAAATGAAAAGTCAGAAACCAGGCGCTACAAAATTTAATGGGTGTGGTTTTATTGTTACAGGTACATACCTCATGCAGAGACTTATTACCAACAAAATGCCCCCTTGGCCTTTGTAAAGTGTCTGTCATCCCTCCCACAGCTCTCAACAGCATTGATTCTGATGGTAAGTCATTATAATTGCTACTGTTTGTCAGTGTTGTCCCAGGGGAAGAACAAGAGCAGAAATTAAGAAGTATTCTCTGATGACTGAACATATTTATTGGTCATGGCATACTGAGCTACAGTTAGATGAAAGAACTGGAACACCTGGTGATGGGAAGGAAGAAATAGAATATTCCTAAGAAGAAAGAGAATATTCTAGCTTTCTGGACCCTTAAAAAAGATTTGGGTTTTATTCCAAATCTGATCTGCATTTTATATACTTCTGTTTCAAACTAATTACTTTTAAAATAATTTTTAAAAATCAGTTTGTTTTATCTTTTAGGTAAGGCCATAATCGTAAAACAATAATTATAATTAAACTTCTGTAAGTGTATAATTACTAATTTTCCTCAATCATTGTTTTTTCCTCCAGGTTTTTGGAAAGCCACTTGTCCTCCTTCTTGTACAAGCCCTTTGTTGGTCTTTGTCAACTCAAAAAGTGGAGACAACCAGGGTGTAAAGTTTCTTCGAAGATTTAAACAACTGTTAAATCCTGCACAAGTCTTTGATCTTATGAATGGAGGACCTCATCTTGGGTAGGCAAATTGCATTCTATTTATAAAAATTAACCATTCTTATCTTCTGCTCAGAATAACCAATTTGGAACAGTTTGAAACATCGCTTTTGGTGTGGGCATAAAGGTAAAGTGCATGTATGTTTGATCTGGAGATGAGTTGTAATACGGACCAAAGTTTTTCAGCAGTGTAGCAGCAGAAAATTTTTTAGGACTATTGAGTGATGCCACATAGTTCAGGAGAGATAGGAAAAAATGATTGCTGAGAAATTGAGGGGGTTAAATTGGTAGGTGAGAATAGGAGAATAAATGGATGCTGGCTAAGAGTGAATAGTGAGGATTGGGAAGAGACAGTGGAAGAGAAAAGAGGGTAAGTGCAACAGCATTGCTCTACTCTGTCACAGCAACCTTCCAGATTTTTTTATTGGCTGAAACCTGGCACTTCTGCCAAATCACAATCCTCCTAAAATGGTTTGATTGAACTTCTTAAATGCAACGTGTTTGGTTCAGGCTCAAAACAAAACAGTGTTTCTGTTTTGTCCACATTTATATTGAGCTTACCTTCATATATCAAAATTTGTTCCTATGAAACATTGCACTACCATTATTACTTAGGTCATTTTAGTGAGTATATCTTATCAATAGGTATGGACGATACAACCAAAGGAAGTCTTCTCAGAACGGTTGTCATTTCCTTATATTTGATTGTTTTAATTGATATTTAATTATGTTTTTGAATAAGAATTATTTCATATTTATGAATATTTTAAATCATATCAAATTGTTTATTTATCCAGCTAGTACTGTAAAATTTGCCACTGAGGGACTTAACATCTTCTGCATGCCAAGCAAGTGCTTATTCACTGAGCAGTTGTCCAATGTGTATTTATTTCATTCACATCTAGCATAAAAATAACTTCTCCTTTACAAAGCTCCATAACATCATTTGTGTGTTGAAATGCACAAAACTGTTTTTTTAGAAGATGTATCTGCTTAATAAAGAACTGTACTATGTTCATTATATGATCCTGTAATTCGAAACTTATTCAGATTAATTAAAAATCCAATAAATATTTTATATTATTGCTGTGCAGAAAATGCATACAGTGGATTCTTAGCATTCTCAAATTTGAATAATATGTTTAATGGTAATTTTTTTTCCCCTTTTCAGTTTACGTTTATTTCAGAAATTTGACACTTTCCGAATTCTGGTGTGTGGTGGGGATGGAAGCGTTGGATGGGTACTCTCTGAAATTGATAGCCTCAGTCTCCATAAACAGGTACCTTTCTAATACCACAGTGTTTATCCCTAAGTGAAAAAGAATAAATCCCCCCAAAAGGCAAACATGATTCATGCCAAAATGTTATGAAAAATAAGTATTTGAACTTGAAAGTTTATATGGCAAATATGGGGTTTTCAATTTTAACATGGGATGCAGCAATTTGTGTGGGACTTGGTGATAAAATCATAAACCCTTGAAAGTTCAAAGGTACTGTCCTGTACAACTAGCAATTTATACAGAGTTGGTCACCATAAGAAACTTTTTAAATCATTGCAATTCCCAGCCCTTAGCCACACTTTCCTAATAAAATTGGGAAGTCCCACATTGTTAATTAGCTGTGCATAAACAGCCTGCCAAATGGAGTTCTGTCCTGACATATTTGAAATGATTCCTGGGCAGCTATTTCATTAGCCTTAAAATGGCTATTTTCTTAGAAGATACTGCTAATTAAGCACAATTATTTATAATAATTAGTTATGATGGTAAAACATCATAGCAGTAAGACTAAAATGTTAATCTTTCATCAGAGATTAATTACATCCGTAATTAAAATTAGTTTGCCATCCATCCCTATTAAGAAATAGCAGCTTTGTTTTGGTTGTTGCCAGGCTTGCAAAAAAGGAAAACAAAAATTTTAGATACGTTGAAAAGTTTTAAAATAAAAGTTATACAATTCAATCCCAAGTGAGGATTGAAAAGATGATGAAAAAGATTTCAAATAAGCCCTTTTGAACAAATTTGTTAAAAGAATGATGCAAAACAATTTTTTTAATAAATACCATATGTGTAAAGGGAGTGCACAAATCAGATATTCACTGAGGAAGCTCAAGCTGGCAGGGAGAACCTGGAAAAATGTTGATATAGTATGAATAACACATTAATCTTTTTATCGTGTAATTTTATTTCATGCATCTTTCCACATTAATGAAATTAGAATGACTTTCTTCAGTGTTTCTCTTTTGTGACTGTTTTCAGTGAAGCTCTTTTGGTTATGCTGTGTTTTTATTTTTCCTTTCCTATACGTAGTGCCAGCTGGGTGTCTTGCCTTTAGGTACTGGCAATGACCTTGCACGTGTGCTAGGTTGGGGATCTGCTTGTGATGATGATACTCAACTTCCTCAAATATTGGAAAAGCTGGAAAGGGCCAGTACCAAAATGCTTGATAGGTAAATGACATTATGTATTTCCATTCACTGCCCCTAGTTTTCACTCTGAATCTGAACTTAACACCAAATAAAGATCAGCCACTTTGGAAGACTTAAGAACTTCATTCTACATAAATTAATATAAAAGGCCTAGAAAACTTGGCCCTTTTATGATTTGTGGACTTCAACTCCCAGAATTCTGGAAGTTGAAGTCCACAAGTCATAAAAGGGCCAAGTTTGAAGACCCCTGGCCTAGAGGTACAATTTTATATACACAAGTTTGAATATCTTTCTTTATTATCTGATGGAATCTGACTTTCATTATTGTTGGCATATATGCATTATGTTTATATGCCTTAAATTTTAAAAGTGTCTTAACAAAGCTTGGTTATGTAGGAAGATCAGTTGCATTGCTATAGTGTGCCATTCAGCAGTCCCGAAAATGGCTAAGATGTTTAAGTAAATGCTTTTATATTCCAAGCTAAAAAACTTTATCTCTGGCTTTTACAAATTGGCAGAATGTGTTCAAGTTTAATCCTAAAGATAGTATTATTCTAATTTGTTTGATTTATAATTTTATGGGCATTAGTTGATTTACTTGGGTGTTATAAATGATAGTATTCAAAATAGCAAAGTCTGAAAATTTTATCAAGTTATATGTCTTGCTCTGTAACAATATTAGTCATATACTATTTAATAATTATGCATTAAATGTTAAATTGAAAAGCATTAACTATTTTTAGTACAGTGTTTAAAATTTTCTGATTTCTGTAGCAGTCAATACTTAGGTAATTATATACTATGAACAATAATTATGATTAACATCTCTTGTGTATTCAGAATTTCTTAAGCGTAGTAGGAATTGCTCTGGGTAAATATTACTGTTATTTTTTGTTAGTAATTTAAGGCCATTTTACTGGATGTAGGGAAAATGAACTTCAGTGCTTACTCTGCATGACTATAATAACTGTGTATAAATGTATGTTATGTATATGTATGTATAGGTATACATATATGTGCCTATGGATATTCATGCTTACTGTTCCTGAGCTCACACATTTTGCACCTGAATAAATAAAAGATCAAAATGAATTGTATCTGCTATTCATTTTTAATAGTATACAGAATCTGATTTGTAGTAATTGGTGTAATAAATCTTTTGTACTAGATGGAGCATTATGGTATATGAAACAAAACTCCCTCCTCAAACATCAGCTACTACAGTTCTTGAAGATTTCAGTGAAAGTTCTGAGGTAGGTAATTATTAAAAGGAGAAAGTGTAAAGAAAGACAATTAAGCTGGAAAACTGAGGTAATAAATAAAATAAAGCAAATATTCATATGACATGAAAGAGTATTAAAATATACAAACTTTAGAGCACTAAAAAGGGATATGGTGCTTTATGTAGGTAAAAAGTATTCAGAGAGGTTCAAACAAAACCATTTAACAGAGATTTGAAGTTTAAAGTAGGAGAAGGTGAAGTTAGATTTTTCATTTTTCAGAATTCCAAAACTGTCAAATCACAATATAGTTATATCTAAAGATTCACATGTTCCCCATTCTTGTTTTACTGCATTCATGTCCCTTGTATGAATATGCAATAACTTTTATTTTGATTATTTTAAAATATTTGTAACCTGCCCCCTTTTTCACTTTTCTGTCAAGTTGTTGTCAAGCTACGAAGATTTATTGTTATTAGGACTGCCATATTGCTTCTAGCTTGCCTACAGTTGCGAGGGGGGAGGGAAGAGCTTGGGATCCACAGGTGTTCTCTATCAGTATGAGAGCCAAAGTTGCTGAAGAGATGTTTTGGCCAGTGGAAGGTTTCTTCTGATAACAATTGCTAGAAGATTAATTGGACAATGTGACCTGAACTGTCAGAGAGCGAGGAAAAGTTTTATTCCTTTAATTATCTGTTTCTCACCATATTGCCAGAGCCAGCTTTCCTTCTATCTACCAATATTCTATGCCTAATAAAGTTTACATTAGAGATCACTATGTTTCTGGTGTTTTACTCTGTAGGGCTTTTCAGCCAGGATTTGACAGTTGTGCTATTTTGTGTAATGTTCCCCATAGAATAAATTGAAATCCTGAGTCCGTCTTTATTGAGCATGTACAAATTAGTTCTAATTTTGTGCTTTGCATTATTGGCAGAAATAATACACTTTTCTATGTCTGCTTTCACAAGGTACAACAGATACTTTTCTATGAAGACTCTGTGGCTGCTCATTTATCCAAAATTTTGACATCTGACCAACACTCAGTAGTCATCTCATCAGCCAAGTAAGTACTAAGAAGGAAGCTGACCTAATAGAAGCTAGATGTTGTGAATGAGAATAGATTACTGCACATTTCCTCTGCCTTCTTTAGGGTGCTTTGTGAAACCGTGAAAGATTTTGTAGCTCGAGTAGGGAAAGCATATGAAAGAGCACCAGAAAGTTCAGAGGAGTCAGAAGTCATGACCAGAAAGGTATTTGGAAAAAGACATTTCAGTTTCTCTCTCTCTCATACACACATAGACCCATACTATACAATCACTGTACACATTTTTCTTTCTACTTGTAGTGCTCTGTTTTGAAAGAGAAGCTGGACTCACTTTTGAAGACACTGAATGAAGAATCTCAAGCTTCAACATCTTTGCCAAACCCACCTCCCACCATTGCAGAAGAAACAGAAGATGGTGATGGTTCTGGAATGGCTTGTGATACTTCTACTGAGCTGTCAGCAGGGTCATCCTGTATTGCTCGTACTCAGATATTTAGACCACGTGAACAGCTGATGTTGAGAGCCAACAGTCTGAAAAAAGCCATTCGTCAAATTATTGAGCATGCAGAAAAAGGTAATTCAGCCACTGCCTGAAAGAAATACCTCTCTTTATTATCTTTCTATGGACTTAAGATTTAAGTGTTGTATTCTTAAAATAGAAGTGCTGTGTTCTTAAAATTATATTATTCTAAAGCACCTAATTAATTTCAAAGAAAATTTAGACTGTCCATCTAATGTCACAATGTCCAGTTTAGACCAAAGCATCATGTCTTCATATTTACCAACTCTTGAAGACCTTCAGAAGTTTTAACAAGGCAACGGTCATTTGCTTTTAGTAGGTCTTGTTTCACATTTGTCAAGTAAGCACCCTCCAGTGTCTTCAGACAATAATTTATAAAATGTGTGTAATTTGCTGAGATTGGTGGCACTGGTTTTAATGACTACTTTTTTGTCGGAAGATTCAGCATGGTTGTATTTTATTTATTTATTTATTACTAACCAGCTTTTTAAGGATTTTTCAAGGCAGATTCCAATATATAATGATATAGTGCATAAATATTTTTTTTAAATCAAAATAGCAATAAGATCAATAACTAATAAGAGAAAACAATAACATTAAAATTATGCAAGTGGAAGCAATAGTAAACAGATGCACTTTTTGTATCTATTTTAAGCTTTCCTGTAGAATCAAATGCTATAAATAATTAATTGCTAATATTGAAATTCTTGGTAATATGGCATTTAGACCTGGTGATTTTTATTAATTTTTAATTCCAAATAAATAAATAAATAAATAAATAGTATAACTATGCGTTATATTACTAGTCATAAGCCAGTCTTACATAGTGTTTTTTTTTCTATAAAAAAGAAGGCTTAAAAAAGAGAAACTTTTCCTCCTAAAATATATTTTATTTGGATTCCCAAAGTGCTGTGTAGAGTTTCAAAAGGATGCTTCAATTTATGATGCTTTAGTTAAAAGGATCTTTCAGATATGCTACTTCAGTCCAGATACTTAAAGAGCTTCTGTATTTGTGCTGGGTACATACAGAAGCCCATTTCCAGTGTTCATTTTTTTACCCACTTTCCTTTCTCCCTTTTATTAGAGCAGTGCTTCTCAACCTTGGCCACTTGAAGACGTCTGGACTTCAACTCCAAGAACTGAAGGATCAAATATCAGAATTTTGGGAGTTGAAGTCCTGACGTCTTCAAGTGGCCAAGGTTGAGAAACACTGTATTAGAGGTATGCCAGAAGTTTCCCTCCCTTGTTTCCATTTCCAAAATAATTTTGTAAACTGCTCTTAAGTGTCTTCTTGTGGCTAGATGTTCTAGCACATGATTGTTTAGAACAACTTTCAGCAATGGGGCCTTATACTATCAGTGTACAGTGCAGAAAGTTATATTCCAGATTGAAATAATATATTCAATCTCTGCAAGATACATTTATTTGTTCTTGAAACCAAACACCCTTGTATATTTTTATAAAATACAAACGTTTATATTTTTTCCCCTCTCGTCCCTAAAAGGCTACTTCTGGTGCCACTGCTATATATTCTATTATCTCCTCCCTTTCCTGAGGGAACATTGATTACTTTTCCAATTGATGTATATTCTTGAATAGAATAGGGATGAAATCTTTCACCATTACCTATCGTTGCTGCTGCTGGTAATATGTCCCACTCCACCATACTATAAATTTCACAAGAATAACTTTACACTGCACTACATATTTACCAGCAGTTTCTCAGTTAAATTTGAACCAACTTAGCTTTTTACCTATCTTCTTTCTTTGGTCTGCTATTAACTCCTTAGCAAGAACCCTCCAATCTTAAACGTCCGTGTGCAGCATTTGGTCTTGATATCATTCTTTCAATTGCAGCAACTGTTTCTTTGTTGCTTAGACTTGAACCTATGGACCACCAGTTTCACTTCAGAGGTTAGCAAATAGAATAATAGAAGTTGTGTCATATAAAATAATAAAACAGCTGTCACCTGAAGGACTCCAGCCATAGTCTATTCAGCATTTTTTTTTTAAAAAATCTCTTACCATCTTTTGCTGTAAACTCTAGATCCAACCCAGACAATGACATAGACCCAGTCTTCCACTTTTATAAAGCATTTTTCTCTCAATATTAGAACTCAGATTGATGTGTTCTATGAACATGACTTTTACAACTACTCTCCATTAAAATGTAGTACGTGAATTACTAGAGGTATAATTTTCAATTATAGCATGGATCACAGGTATACTTTTCAATTATAGCATGGATCACAGAAAAGAACAATTTGCTTAACTGTAATTGTGGTACAACTAGTCATTTGTGCATTCATCCATTCTTTTTCTTCTGTACCTATTACTCATAGCAGCCTAGGATAATTTTAAAGGAAACTAATGATAAAAGTTGGACTGAACATTGCAAATTGTGTTTTCTGCCTAAAAATGTTTCTCAGCAACAGAAAATTTTGATTATATTTTCTTTGTAGGGACATAATCCATATATGATAACCAAAAAATAATAAGCAACCGGATCTTTATTTTAGGGAGTATTTTTAAAAGGAAATGATAAAAGCAAGATAGCCAATGATTTCAGCATTCTCCCATCCGGTAAAGCTAACTTGAGTTTCTGCCTTGATGAAAATATTCTTTTGCTTGACTAGTTCCCTTGGTACAGCATGAGCAAAGATACCTGACTCTGTTTCTGTTTTACTTTGTAGCTGTTGATGAACAGAATGCTCAAACCCAAGAACAGGCAAGCTTTCTTCTGGATTTTTCCACCCCTGAAGAAGGAAAGGATCTAAGGAATGAGAACAAAATCAATTTACAGTCTTCACACATTGGCAACTATGGATTTCCAAAAGGGAGAAGCCACCGGAAAGGTAAACCTCTTATGTGAACCAGGTTATTTATCTCCAGTTTCCTTATAAGCATCTTTCCAGAGCCTATTTGACATATTTTATAAAATATCTTTTTCAAGTGCTGTGTGCTTTCAGTTGGATAGTCAGATGAGTGATTATATAACACAAGTTTAATGGATGTTTTTGGTTTGGTTTGTAATAAGGATTGTAATAGAACAAAAGAGCTACATAGAAGGGAACTCTTCCAAAAGGCTGTAGGAAGGGAGCTTAATCTTCAGGATCTGAACTCTATTTCTGCAACCTGCTAGAGGAGTTCTTCTTCCCTCCGGTGGTAGATAGCCCTTTCACTCTTGAAGGGCTGCCTGTAGCTGGAGGTGTAATTTCAGCTCCATTCAGAGCTAAAATTCTCTCCCAGCAGGAAGTCCTTTCTCTCTTAAAGAGCTGCTTGTCAGGAGAGAATCTGTTGACTTCCTCTTTAACTTTCCAACAGAAAATATTGCAGGTGGTGATCATGATCACAGGACTTTTGGCAACTGGTCATAAGTGCGAACAGGTTGCCAAGCAGTCAGATTGCATATGTGACTGCTGGGGTGGTACGCTGCAACATTTTTCAGTGGCCAGAGATTCTTTACAGGCCATGAAACATCATTCTATGGCCCTCATAATTTCAGATTGTTGTTAAATGAATGGTCATAAGTCAAGGGGTATCTGTACTTCAGTATATCCAATGTTAAAGCATTTTGCTCTGTTCTGTATTAAATTTAAGTGTTCCTCTCCCTTAGTTGAAATCTTTAATTCTTTCTGGTTAGCTCTAGTATTCAACCTTCGTAGTACCATCTTAAGAGCTGTGGTGGCGCAGTGGTTAGAATGCAATATTGCAGGCTAATTCTGCTGATTGCTGACTGCCAGCTGTTCAGCAGTTCGATTCTCACCGGCTCAAGGTTGACTCAGCCTTCCATCCTTCCGAGGTCGGTAAAATGAGGACCCAGATTGTTGGGGGCAATATGCTGACTCTGTAAACTGATTAGAGAGGGCTATAAAGCACTGTAAAGTAGTATATAAGTCTAAATGCTATTGCTATTGTGGGGTTTTTTTAAGAATTCAAAATGACATGGGAAGGATTCTTATCATTGATTTCAAAATCTTATTTCAAACCCTTTTGGATTTGTTTGTAACTTTCCAAAATGAAACTTTTAATTACCTTTTGCTGTTTACTCAAAAAGAAAAGAATTTCTGGTGAGGATTCACAGTGAACTAGATGTAGTTCAAGGAGCTGGGACAGCTTTGCAAAAGAGATAGATAGCCATATGGCAAATCTATCATAGATTGCCCACAGATACTCTGGACAGCTGCATTTTGTTTTTGTGGTCAGGTCTTCAGTTGAGCAGTTAGAAGTTAAGAGATTTCAACCAAGCTCACAGTCATAATGTAGCTTATATGGAGATAGTTCACCAAGCCTCATTTTTTAATTATTTTTGGAAATTGCTTTTCAACTGCTATTAGGAACCTCCACAATGGCAGGTTTTAGAGCATTGGATAAGTCTCCTTCAGTCCTTAGCAATAGAAGTTTTAAATACAAGTTTAGGAGTTTTGTTTTGTTTTTTTTAAAAGTGTTACTTTGGAATGGGAAGTATGAAGACTTCTTTCTGCATTTCTCTATGCAAGCACATTGAGGCATACATCTGCATGTACCTTGGAATGTCAGATAGGGCTGGGAAAGCATCCCTTTGGGTCCTTCAGATCTGGGGCCAACCAGGAGAAAATGCACAGAAGTTGATGGCAGACATTTGGTTTCCCCCACGGTCAAGTAGGACTAAAAATCCCTGCTTCCCTCTCCCTACCTTCCAGCACTCATATGGGACTAAGGATTCCCCCCTTCTGTAATATGCTTTATTGGAATCCCTTCTACTTCCCTAACCAATCCCATCCCACTGCACCCACACTGCCCAAATCTGCAAAACAAGACAGTGAAAAAATCTGCACGGTCCTCTCTCCCTTGCCCTTCTCCCCCTTTCATGTGCCAACCGCTGTCCTTCTTCTCTCGCTCCTCAAAAACAAAGGATTTCACCAAATAATTTCTGTAGGGAATGTCTCCTCTGCCCACTCCCCAGTAGAGTAGAGAGATTGGACATGAAGAGATTGGAAAAGAGGATAGTGAACAGGAACACAATGGGAAATACATCAGCTGTTTGCCAAGCAAACTGCCAGCACCAACACATTGCTTCTGAGGTTGTAAAACAAGAAGAGATGGAGTCAGGAATGAATGTGTGGTGAATATAGAAGTGGTTTGATCATACCAAGAAAATGAGGATCAAATATCAGGACAAATAGATGAAAATAATATATTATTATTATATATTATAATTGTAGTATCACTAGTATGCTATAGTTTCTATGGTCTTTTTTATGTTTTTCAGTAATCAAGTCTCCTTGTGAAAGACTAATAAGTAAAGGAAGTATATCAGTAGGAAGCTCTGCCTCTCTTCCTCCACAGGCAGGAAACCGGGACAGCTTGCCAATGTTGAACGCAAAGATCATCTATCCCAGTGAGTTCATTAGCACTCTTCCCATCTAATTGAAATAGGATTTCATCACTATATAAATGAATGTTTTTCCATTATATTTCACATTGTTTCAGATAGTTAGTGGTGATCACACAAAATCAAATAACCTTAATCAATAGAATAGAATAGAATAGAATAGAATAGAATAGAATAGAATAGAACAGAACCTTGGAGGTCTTCTAGTCCAGCCCCCTGCTCAAGCAGGAGGACCTATACCATCTCAGACAAGTGACTGTCCAGTCTCTTCTTAAAAATCTCCAGTGATGGAGCACCCACGATTTCTGGAGACAAGCTGTTCCACTGGTTAATTGTCCTAACTGTCAGGAAGTTTCTCTTTAATTCCAGGTTGCTTCTCTCTTTGATCAGTTTCCAACCATTGTTTCTCGTCCTGCCCTCTTATGCTCTGGTGAACAAAGTGACCCCCTCGTCTTTGTGGCAGCCCCTCAAATACTAGAATACTGCTATCATGTCTCCCCTATTTCTTCTGTTCTTTAGATTAGCCAAACCCAAGTCCTGCAGCCATTCTTCATATGTTTTAGTCTTCAGGCCTTTGATCATCTTAGTTGCTCTTCTCTGGATTTTTTTCCAAAACTGCAGGCCCAGAAAATGTATCAGCCATTATAGTTGTTTTGCATACGTTAAAAATCATCCTTGTTAAATGCTGTTTTAAATTAGGACCAATATTTTAAAACAGTGAAACAAACTTTGCTTCCAAAGATATGTGGAAATCATTTACAGTTTTTTGCTGAATAATACAGGGAAAACACAGGAAAAAGTGTTGAAATCTCTTTTGTGTGTGCTGAAAATGTGCTTGAATCTCTTTCTGTGTAGGACTAGTACTAAACTTAGGGTTTTTTATTAAAAAAAATCAAGTTCTGTTTCTCCTTTACCTTTCAACAATAGTATAGAAACATGAGATGATGTTTCATGCTTAGATGCAATATTGCTTATTGATTTTGAAGGTAAAATTAATTTTTAAATCTGCTTTGTTCTGCCACACTTCTTAACTTGTATAGTATTTCCTGTAACTTCTGCATTCTTTTGGCAGATTTCCGTGCTGGGACATCTGGTTCTCTACCAGGAGGTTCTGTCATCAGTCGGTTGTTGATCAACGCAGATCCATTTAACCCTGAGCCAGAAAATCTGTAAGTGTTTAGTTAGCAATAAAGAAAATAGATTCATTACTCACTATATAAGTTGAAATGAGGATGTTATTTATATTAAATATATTTAATATTTGTTACTAGCTGGAGTACAAAAAAGGCTGAAAATATATTTTAATTATGTGCATATATAAATACATAGTCATTACAACATTCAGCTTGAGCTCAGAAAAAGAATAAGAAAGAGTAAGCAAAAGAAATTAGAAGCAGGAGTTAAGCTAGAGGATGTAGTCTACACCAGCACTGTTCACTATATTTCTGTTTATTGTTCAATTGTTGGCTAGCCATGTTTCTAATATCTCCAAGAACAAATTCATTTATTGTTGTTTATTCAGAGAGAGAGAGAGAGAGAGAGAGAGAGAGAGAGAGAGAGAGAGTTGTTGCAAATGGATAGAAAATAGAGAGGATGCTAAATTATTCCATCACATGAAAACAATTTGTTTATGATATAAATTCATCTTGCAGTGATTGTTACATAGAGAAATGTGTCATGAATAATTATTTTGGAATTGGCTTGGATGCAAAGATTTCTTTGGATTTCAACAACAAGCGTGATGAACATCCAGAGAAATGCAGGTATTGCAATCTATTTTACATAGTTTTAAACTTTTCATCTATTAACTGCAAATATAAATCTACGCTTCCTTTAATACTTATCGTTGTATAATTATTGGTGTCATTTTTAGTGATAATTTTGATATATTTAATTTTATTTCTATTTTCCATTATCAGAAGTCGTACAAAAAATATGATGTGGTACGGAGTTCTTGGGACAAAGGAGCTGCTACACAGAACTTACAAAAACTTAGAACAGAAGGTTTTGTTAGAGGTAATGTATTTAAAATAGCCCTAGCCAGTTTGAACTGTTATTTGAAGTGAACAGATGAACTTTTTGATTTTGTACTATGGTTCATGATTTTCATGCTATAAGACATCTTTTAAGCATACTTGAGTGCCCAAAAATTGCAAATAATTTTCTGTTAATTATTAAGATTTTGCAAAGCATGCCTGCATGAATAGAGTGCCTTTCTGGAAACATCTATGTTTTTTACAAAGCTCAGCATAGCTGTTTTAGAGGCCTTCCTAGGCTGCATGGACAACACTTCCATTGAGACCGTTGGTTAAACAGATACTGAGAAAGACCCCAAAACAGCCAGCCTGAAACTTCTTGAGGGCTCAGCTGCCTCAGTGTTTTGAGGAAATGCATTTGAACACTTGTGAAGTGTTCTTTGAATATCCTGCACGACCTAACTTTTTGCTATATTTCACTGATGCTTATTGATACACATGCAGAATTGTTGAATTTGGTGAACGTTACAAATCATTTGTATATTTTAATGCAAAATTATGTTAAATGAAATCACCCTGTTAAAATTGATGGACCCATTCATATTGTAAAAAAATTATACTGGATCTTTAATTAATTTTCATGTGTCCATAGTACAAGTTATTTAAAAATGACTTTAGATTTTTAAGAAAGATTGCAAAGAATTCCTCTAATTATTTTATTTTGATAAAAAGATGAGGAAAGAGGTAAATTTCAGGTTCTTATTTAAGCAAATACTAATGTCTACACAGGGACGTTATAGTTATTTTCCTTTCATCAGTGGAAGAGGGCTTTGTAGTAATAGTATATGGAATGTGTAGAAATGAATTTTGGGAAAATTAATTTACCAAATTAATTCTGAGCAATTGCCTACACTCTCTAGCATTTTAAAGGTGGTTTACTAATCAAATATATGAATCTGTGTTTGAAACATTACATAAAATTGGCTTTATATCGTATAGTGTGATGGGCGTCCAATCCCTTTGCCCAGTCTTCAAGGAATTGCGGTTCTCAACATCCCCAGCTATGCAGGAGGCACAAACTTCTGGGGAGGAACTAAAGAAGATGATGTAAGTATTTCTCATCTTTTTTTTTTTTTGACATTTTTGGAAAAAAAAATACTGAAACAAAGCACTTTTCCACTCAAGTTTCCATCTTTTCATAATTTCTTGAACTCATAAGAATATTTTTGACCTTTCTGTGGTTTAATTTTTTTTACTAGTAGTAAGATGAAGTCACTAGTGGTGACATGAAAAATAAAATCTGCTTCTTTTACATTTGTCATTTTATATTTTACTTTAAGAATGAAGACTATATTAGTATTTTGTTCCATTTTCTGTAGAATTATAATGCATGTATGCTCTTTAAAGTACATGTCTGTGTATTACTTGCTTGTTTGTCATGATTGGGAGCAAAAGGAATCCATTATACTTGAAGCAACTCCAATTTGTTTAATTCTCTGTGTTATTGTAGACATTTACAGCTCCTTCTTTCGATGATAAGATCCTAGAAGTGGTTGCAGTGTTTGGAAGTATGCAGATGGCTGTCTCTCGTGTAATTAATCTTCAACATCATCGGATAGCCCAGGTGTTTACTAGGCTTATTTTTATCCATAAGATGATTTCCTTTGAGAGGACCGTAGAGAATTGAATATTATATAAAACTTAAACCTGACAGTTCTATGTTAAAGGTTAAAGAGTTAGTAAAGATAGTAATCAACAAAGTGAAACATAGGTTGATATCTAAATAATGCTCTATTTTAGCTAGATATTAGACATTCATACAGTTACTGTGAGCAGTAATACCATTTTCAGGGAAATCTTTTATTTATATTGGACATATGAAATATATCTGGGGTAGCATAAAGCAGACATTGTTTTGTAAGTTGCTTTTATCAATTTTAGAATGCAATTAACACTAGATATTCTGTTTTTAGTGCCGAACTGTGAAGATTGCAATCCTGGGAGATGAGGGAGTCCCTGTGCAAGTTGATGGAGAGGCTTGGATTCAACCCCCGGGATATATTTGGATTGTTCATAAAAACAGGGCACAAACATTAACCAGAGACAGGGTAAGAGAATCCACCTAACAAGAATACGTGTTAGACATCCCACTTCACTTTGTGAATTTCCCTATCGACACATATATTTCTGTAACTTAGGGACCATGATTCAAGCATTTGATGAAGTGGGCTTTTTTTTTCCCCCTACAAAAGTTCATATAATAATACTTTGTTAGTCATTCAGATGTCCTATCACTCTATTATTTTCTCAGCAAAATAAAACTAACTCCATCTCAATTTCCAAACATGCCCAAAGATTTGGATGTAATTTTTATTATATAAATTTTATAAGGAAAAATTGTGTGTGTGTGTGTGTGTGTATGTATGTCTTTGATCATTCGGGTTTTCTCCCGCGTCAAATTGGAAGTGTCATGGTGACGTTTCGACGAAGTCTCATTCAGGCTGGTGTTTTCGGCTTCATGCTTCTAGGAGCAATGTGTGATCATAGCTGTTTCTTCTTTTTAACTGCCAGTGGGGGTATGAACTGATTGGATGAGAGCTTGGCTGTGTTCTGATTGGATGGAGGTGTGTTCTGATTGATTAGGAGCTTGGCTGTGCTCTGATGGATGGGGGGTTGGCTGTGCTCTGATTGGATGGGGGGTTGGCTGTGCTCTGATTGGTTGGGGGAGTGTTCTGTTTGGGTGGGGGCTTTGTTGTGCTCAGGTTAGTCTGAGTTGCACGGGGATGTGAGATGGTGAACTGCATTACTATTGTTTGAATTAGAAAATCAAGGAGTATACGAAATCCCATGCACCGCTTGTCCCACTACATACATCGGACAAACCAACAGAAGAATAAGTGCACACATTGAAGAACATAAGAACTCAGTGAAAAAAGAGGAACCAACTTCTTCCCTGGTCCAACATCTTAAAATCACAGGACATGAAATTGACTTTAAAAAGACCAGAACTATTGCCAAAACTGAACACTTTAATAACAGAATAATCAGAGAAGCCATCGAGATAGAAAAACGCCCACACAGCATGAACAAATGAGATGATACCTCCCACCTACCAGCCATTTGGAAACCCGCCCTTATTGACAAACGAGTCCCTAACACAATGAATGACACCAGACCCACACTCACAAAAGCCACATAGGATGTCACCACCACATGTCCACGCAAAAAACAAACCCAAACCCACACCGATGATGAGGCACGACTAGAAGCCAGACCGCAGCTGCATCATTAGCCACTTTAAACCCCTCCAATCCATACATGAAGCAAACTGACACCCACCATGAAGATGAGGCATGACCACGAACGCGAAGCCAAACAATAGCAATGCAGTTCACCATCTCACATCCCCGCGCAACTCAGACTAACCTGAGCACAACAAAGCCCCCACCCAAACAGAACACTCTCCCAACCAATCAGAGCACAGCCAACCCCCCCATCCAATCAGAGCACAGCCAATCCCCATCCAATCAGAGCACAGCCAAGCTCCTAACCAATCAGAACACACCTCCACCCAATCAGAACACAGCCAAGCTCCCACCCAATCAGTTCATACCCCCACTGGCAGTTAAAAGGAAGAAACAGCTAAGACCACACATTACTCCTCGAAGCACGAAGCCGAAAACACCAGCCTGAAGATGACGAATGAGACTTCGTCGAAACGTCGCCAAGACACTTCCAATTTGACGCAGGAGAAAACCCGAATAACCAAGACCTACACACACACACAGCTATATAGCTATACCAGTTCTCTCTTTATTCTTTGTTAGCAACCTCTCTCTCTCTCTCTCTCTCTCTCTCTCTCTCTCTCTCTCTCTATATATATATATATATATATATATATATATATATATATATATATATATATATATATATACACATACACACACACATACACATATATATATATACACACACACATATATATATATACACACACACACACATATATATATACACACATATATACACACACACACACACACAAACACAAACACACACACAAATATATTTTCTTCTAAAAAGCAAATGGCCTCTTCTCCCTTTCCTCTCCCCCTTAGGCATTTGAGAATACCCTAAAGTCTTGGGAAGACAAACAAAAGTGTGAGCTGCCCAGACCTCCCTCTTTCACACTGCATCCTGAGATTATATCCGAGGAAGAATCAACTCATATCAATCAGTTTTGCAGAGCAGCTGGAGCTCTGATTCACAGGTGAGGCCCTTTCCTGCCACCAGTAGAGAAGACAGCACCAGAATAATACATCCTAGAAAGGTTGTTCTTCTACATTTCACCTATTCTCTTACGTTTTCCTACAGCATTCGAGAAATAGCTCAGGCATACCAGGATATGGAACAAGAACTTGCTCATGCTGTCAATGCTAGCTCCAAATCTATGGACAAAGTGTATGCAAAATCCAAGTCTACAGAGGTACATTTCCAGTGCGTTTTGACTGTCCTATATTGCACTATTGGATTTGCAGCTTCGAGTCCTTACACATGCAATCTTTCTACAGGGCCTGAATTGCAACCTTGTAGTAGAAATGGTAAATAATGTTAAAGCCTTGCACAGTGAAACAGAACTTCTTCTGGCTGGAAAAATGGCCCTGGTAAGAAATAAATAGCGTGAAATATTTCTCTTTGGTTGTGTTATTTATTTTATTTGTTCTCACTAAGAATATTTTGCTGCATTATTGAAGTACACTACTAGCCTTTAACACAGGACAACACGTATCTCCCTCCTCTTTGTAAATACTAGGTTTATTATTCTGATGTTGGCTGTGCATTCTTCATAAAGTTAATGGTTAAAAGATGTGTGAATGAGTACCTGTCTGATCTCTCCTTGGATCTGCTCCCTTGCTCTTCTCCTTGCTTCCGTTATAAATTCTGTATTCCATAAAAAATCACTTGACATTATAAAGTCCATTTTGGCCTCTTTCACTGAAATGTTTGCACTTGCGACATAATTCTAGGAATTGTTCACAACTGAAAGTCGAGCACAAACCCTGCCAACAGACTGGAAGGAAGCAATGTGACAATAATGTGACAGTATTTCTAGTATGAGATCATCCACCACTTTGTAAACATAGGATCTGTTTATAATTGGGCAGAGGCTTTACAAAGGTGATTGAGCAAGGCTGCAACATAATATATAGCTCTTCAATGGGTGCTTGCACAGGGAACTATTCTTTACACTTCTTAGCTTTTAGAGGTTTTAATTTCTAAACAAAATATTACTAAATTGATCTCATGCTATTCAGGCATGTTAAGTGAATTCAGAAAAGAAAACTCAGCTGTAGAGAATGACCATTTAATATTAATTTTCACAAGATCCATTATAAATGCTGCATTAGCAGAATCCTTTTCTAAAATCAGACTCAAATAATTAACTAATGTAAGATCTAACTCGTTATAAAGCTCATACTGCTGGCCTCTTGAATTTAATGAAATTAGTTAATTAGTAGAAGCAAAACTGATGCAAAGCAAAGAGCAAAAGGATTGCTGTATTCTTGGACAATAACTCTATTAAGATTTATTTTTCACATCAAGGTACAATTGCCTGAAGTAGGATTTGTGCATAGTTATTTGTCCATAGATTAAAAGTTTAAGGAGCAAAAGATAATGTATGCAGTATGGAATTGCTGTGGAGAAAGCAAGGATGGTTTATAAGAGTAGGAAGGTATGAAGTGTTGTATTGAATGGTTGGGATAAGCCGGATTTGGTATATTTTTCTTTCCTCACAAAAAAACTTTATTATGGGCAAAGACCAGCTTTTCTTTTATTAGACCTTTGTTTTTTTCCATATTGTTTCTATACCATGTTGTCTGAACATTAGAGTAGAATATTTAAACAATAAAATAGAATAAAGTGTGATATGAATGTACTTTATGGTAGTTCTATTACAGGTTAGACAAGTCTCTGTTCAGATTACAGCTCTTAACTGTGTCTTCATATTTTCATTTCTGATGTAGCAGCTGGATCCTCCCCAGAAGGAACAGCTCCAAGCTGCACTGACATATATGGACTTTCACATAAGGAAACTAGCAGATATCCCATGGCTGTGGCAACTCATGGAGCCCAGTGATGAAGAGGTAACTTGTTAGAGGGAGTATCTAGATCTGTGCCTGTTGGAAGGTGGTGTTTTTGGAATGTTTTAGAGCCCTAGTGGGGGAACAGCACAATGGAGGTGGTTGGTCAAGTAACAACAGATCCCACCTCCTCCCATTCCACCCCCACCCTCCCCACATGTCCATAGATTTTAATCTTTATTTAAGTTTTAATGTAGATATATTGTTTATCACTATAAGCTGCCCAGAGTTACTTTATGGTAATTTTATGAAGGAAGGGAGGGAGGGAGGGAGGAAGGAAGGGAGGAAGGAAGGTTGGTTTACTTTCCTAGGTCAAATACCCCTGCAATGTGCTAAATTAAATTAAGATTAATTAAATAATTATACTGGTGAATTTTATCAGAAGAATCTGATAAAATGAATGAACATGGGGGGGGGGATCCTATATAAATTGAAAGTCTACAAAAATATTGTGATTTCTCTTTTTTATAGAACCAAATGCTGGATTATTCTAAACGCAGCCGAAGTGGCAAATTTCGTCTGGTGAAATTTAAAAAGGATAAAAACAACAAGAATAAGGAGACAAGCAGTAGCTTGGGATTGCCGGGTACCATCTGCCTTTGCATTTCCACTTTGCCTTTTTTCACATCCCTATATATCCAAATGTGCCCATGGATTTAGATGTCATTTCTACAAGAAACAATGTCTCCCTTCCGACTCCCTTAATATTCCCTATATATTTTTCCTTTATATTAAAACAGGCATTTTACTTTCCTGGAGCAGATTACTGCATTTTTAGCTGTATCATACTACTAGACTGAATATTCTAAAATACGGAAACTAAGAACACATTGCAAATAGAACTTAGGACTTTGAAATATTGTACATTTTTGGATGGTCAGAGAAGTTTATTGGAAATTTTGAAATTTTAAAAAATGAAGTGATTGTTGAACCCCAGCCTGCATAACTCCAAACCTCCCCTGCTAATGTTCCCAGATTTGGTTATTGATTTTCTCTCATTGATTCTCTCCCAGACTTTAATCAAGTCTCATATCTTGTCTTGGGATTCTGCATCTTCATTGGTGCATCCTGAGGTTTAATTTTCATTGTTGGTATGATATTTAAAAATAAACTTTTTCAAATCAAAGTTGAAATGTAATCAGGGCAATCTTTTCCCAATTTTGTATTAGTTGATTTGTTTGCTTATATCTCTCAGTGTTCTATGGAGCTAATGAGATCATTTATCTTCCGACTAATTTTCTGATATTTCAGTGTTCTCTCTTTTGCCTTTAGCTTTTTAGATTTTCTTATCCTCTCTCTTATTTAGATGCTAGTAAAAAGGTTGGATATAGCTGGGTATTTTTGTCCAGATATTTTTTTCTCCCTAAACAAAATAGTGCCCATGTAGATATGTTGATTTGCTTGGTGGATGCAAAGGATTTCTTAGTAGAAATGCATGCAATAAGACTTCGTTCACAATGTCTACTTCCTTGATATAAGGAACTCGAAAGACCATCATTTCTTAAGTTTCCTCTATTCATGAGCCATTATATTAAAGAAAAATTACTAATTGGATTTAAATCTTTATTAAACTGTGATACAAGTGTCTAAATCCAATATGAGTTATGACTAAGCCTTTTACCAAGATTCACAGCCTTTTATTTCTTGCTTAATAACAAATCTGAATGAAATGTAGAAATCTAATAATTTCTTCTTTAATCCAACTTCAGACACATGATTATTATAATGCATGTATTTGAACATGGATTTCCTTGTCAGAAGTTATCTAAGGATGAGTCTCAGAGGTTAAACTCTTTAAGAACTGATTACCAAAATGTCCTATGGAAAAAGTCATCCCCAAAACAGTATGTGGATAACAAGATCTGGAACATAGGCTTGTAGAATTTCCATACAGCATAGGAAGTTCAGACTGAACTTTTGTGTCAGGATTAACCAAATATGTTTGGGCTAAAAATTTAAAACACACATTTTAAAAGGTGGAATTTTACATCGTATCAATGTTTGTCTGTTTTGATGACAAAAGTAAATGAATAAACGAATCCCCTACATTTTACATCAATTTTTTTCCTGAATAAATTTTATTAATATAGGTAGGCCCTTCTTAGTATGGCAAACATCCAAACTTATTAGTATTTGCTTTGAGTAAAAACATGTGGCCCTAATCTTACTTCCTTGATCTCAGAAAAAATATTGTCTAATTATCTAGCCTCCATTTAAGTCAGTGTCTCTAACTTTTTAGCTTTTCCTTATTTTGGAATCGGTGAACTATTCTTTCTAAGATATGTTAGTACAGCTTTGCCTTTCACTTTTGTGCTACTTTGGTCTTTGCTGCTGATCATCTTTTTCATTACCTTTCCTTCTGGGCTTTGGGGTACTCAACATCCCTGCTTTTTCCATCTCTGACAGTTCACCTCTGGGGAACAGAGGAGGTTGCAGCCTGGCTTGAACATCTCAGTCTTTGTGAGTATAAAGATATCTTCATCCGGCATGACATCCGGGGCTCTGAGCTCCTGCATCTGGAACGGAGAGATCTCAAGGTACTTTCATAAAGAACTCATCCAAAAAAGCCATTGACTGTGCTTGGAGCTGGTCTGCATACTCTCCATTCTAGGTGCCTTTAGACAGAATAATTTATTTATTTTTAGGTTAGAAAAAAAGAGACTCTTGGTTAAATACCCACACCAAACCTAAAGTTATAGAGTATACCTGAAATTCAGCATTACTGTATCTCCTAGAATCAGCTGCTTGAAATATACCATTCCTGTATAATTCCTTGATAAAATATATGTTTTTATTAAGTAGTAGCCATATTTTAATTATTGCTATGAGGAAATGTGTGCTATTCTAGCCGGAGTATAGTTTTAGGCTAGTACAAGACAAATTAATTTTGGTTCCATGCAGAATTCAGCCCCACTGATAATAGGATTCAGGCAAGTACAACTGCCAATATGATTGTCACACCAGTTCTGGATGATTCACAGCTTTGTGGACAATGAATACCATCATAAAATTCTCTTGTAGATGTTTGCC
The DNA here is from genome assembly GCF_016545835.1 of Crotalus tigris. Lineage (NCBI taxonomy): Eukaryota > Metazoa > Chordata > Lepidosauria > Squamata > Viperidae > Crotalus > Crotalus tigris. Next base: position 830,461 of record NW_024096796.1, read on the forward strand.
TCTTATTATTATCAAGCAATGGCAGCAAAGCTACAGATATAACAGGAAATCAAAACTAGATCCAAATATGAGAATGGTTGGGAGAAAGGGAAAGTAATAGAAGGGAGAGTAGCCATAAACCCCCAAGAGATGGAAGTAAATCCATTGGCAGGTTATCTTATGAACAACAATTCAACTCAGGTAACAAGAAATCTGGGAAGAAGCGGATCAAATCATTCAAATAAACTCATATAAATGAGGATTGGTAATTTATTTTGTAATTTCTGAGATTATGTATTTATCCCTGGATTAGCATTAAAAATACTTTATTGAATCTGTGTAGCTCTTCTTTGACTTTGACTATCTGTGTAGGGCTTGACACTAATTAAATATAATCTGCTAAGATTTATCTAACATTGGGAAGATATGATTCCTTTGAAAATAGAATATGAACATAAAAGTATCTGAGGATACTTTATAAAAAGTGTAGCTTTTATTTGTGTTGAAATTACATGTTTTCTTGGCTCATTTATATGTAATAATTTTGTGTGTGTGTCACTTGGTCGCTTTTTGAATTAAGCGTTTTGTATTCTTAGTCATTCCTGTGCAGTTTGCCTGACTGATAAATCTGTGCCTCTGAATAATGTCTACTTCAAGCATATTCTGTAATATATCTTGTTTTCTCAAGCACTTGGCTTTATCATTTGGTTTCTGAGATGCTTCTGCTTTACAGTATTCTCATTTTTGGGAAGATTTAACTAATATGTATTCTACAGTTGGCTAATTTTTCATGACTAAGTTTATCCTTGTCATTTTTTTTTCAGGATCTAGGAGTGACCAAAGTGGGTCACATGAAGAGAATATTACATGGGATCAAGGAATTGAGCAAGAATATTCCTGTCACCGAGGCTTAACCACTGTTTTTGGACCCTGTTTCTACCATTCCTCCTGATCTCTGCACAATTGAAAGCTGACAGGGCACATATTTCTGTTGTCCCAGTGGAACAGCCAAATAGTATCAGTGTTCAGAGCTCACATCCAGCTTTTTATGGTGCTACTGTTCTGATATGGCATAGAGTACAAACTACTCTACAAGTCATACTTTGCTAGACTAGATGTTACTTGGCTTCCTCAATCTCAGTGTCCTTTATTCAAACTTGGATACTCTTGATGCAAAGCATCTTCCTTGATTCCTTCAGTCAAGATTGGTAAACCAGCCTGTGGATCCACAACGTTGAGGGAGAGTTAAGTCACCAAAGTCAATGCTAAGGACTTTATGATTTAAGAATTGTGACAGGCATTAAGAGTAATGAAAACACCTGTTTTTCAAGCATGCACAATGATAAAATTAGATGTTGAGAATGAAAAAAGGGTATTTGTAAATCCACTATTTAGGAAACTTTAAAAAATTAATTCACCAATTATACAGTTAATATATAGCCTTTGTAATAACTGACATAGGACTTAAATTAGGAAGAGACACTTATCTTTCATTTTCCCGACAGTCTTTTTTTGTGCCAGAAATGCATATAACTACTTGTCTAAATCTGCCTTGTTCTTTTCTGGTTCTACTGTGTAATATTCATGGATGCTAATATTTTTGTTTAAAGCATCAATTCCTGGAGAAACATGGGAAAGACCCAGAAATGCTCCAAGATAGCAGAATATGCTGATCCTTAACAATACTGTTGTTCAATGCATATACACCGGAAAATTAATTTTCCAGTTTTTTTTTTAAATTCTTGCTATGATTCTAAGGAAAACATGTCACAATCAAGTAGAAAACAGCACTTTATCATTGATGATAAACATGGTAATTTCTTCCATTTCCCATTGAACACCTCAGGGAGTAAAATCAATATATAATTTTAGGAAAAAATGCAGTAAAAAGGGATGAATTTCTAAACTTTAACCATAGAAGAATTATAGCACTTGCTATGTGTTTTCTTAAAAATCATGTGAAATGAGGAATGCTTGACTAAATTGTTCTTATCTTCAACAGCCTAACTTTCTCTTTTGTTTTAACCAGGCATTTCATTTTCTTTTTTATTCTATGCCGAAGTTGGGAGTCATCACTCTTTCAAGATCTGCATTTGCAGAGTTCTGTCATAATTTGAGTTCTCATAATAAATTAGCTTTTAAACTTGTATTATACCATCACATCCCAAGGTATTAATTAGTAAGGATAATTTTCTATCTTGGCCTCTTTTTTGTTGACTTATTTACTTAAATTCCTTTCTACATAATGGAAGTCCTGAATTTCAAATTTTATGGACAGTATAACTGTATCAGATTGACAATATGTGTTGTTAATCTGTTTTACTTGGTATTTGGAGTATTTAGTATTGTTTATTTGAAGCTGGTTATTTTTTTCCTAAAAGAAGTGTTAAAAAGTGCCATGATATACCAGAGCTTTCAATTTGGCAGCTTAAGGTTTCTAGTTTTATTGTATTTTTTGTTTTATAAAGAAGCATAAGGTGTTCTGTTTCGTGGGCAAAAATACACTGCTGGATTGCTCAAGCTAATATTTCTTGGCATTTCATTAAAACATGACCCATAATATTTGAATTGGTCCATTACATTTCAGAAAACATGGAGAAATATAAGAAAAAGAATTTACCCCAGCAAGTGCCAATGTCAGAAGTCAGAGATTGTATTTTAATAACATACTGTGAAATGTGAAAAAACATTAACATTTCAGGTGTAAATAAAATCCCTGAATTTACCACCACCAACAAATTTTATTGATTAATCATCTAACCATATCAAAAACCTATAAAACCAGTATAGAAGAAACAAGTATAATAAATTATTACCTCTGCAACACCCAATCTGTTCTAGATAGTCTGTTGTCTTTAAAATGGCTTTTGATATAAAAATTGCAGTATTGATAATGATATGCAGGTTTCTGCTCTGCAAGAATAAGACCATTTTTTCTGGGTCATCCAGGTTTTTTTTTTTTTAGTTTTTAAATAAAGATCTAATTAAATGGCCCTTTCTGAAGAATACAGTTTGCAACTGTACTCACCAAAGTTGTCCCAGGAAACCATGCTGTTTAACAGTGAGATTTTAAGGACATAGCACAGACTGCAGATGAAAGAATTGTCCCTGTCCCTAGTTATACTTATCAAAGGGATTCCATTGGCAGGGACAATTAACTGGATAAAATCTATTTGTGTTGCTTTAATCTGTTTATATTTTTTGCTCCTGAAAGACCGTTTTTGAATTCATTGCAGGTATTTTGTCAACTACAGCAATGTGCAGTATACTTCCATGCTTGGTTATTTAAGAAATAAATCCTTGTTGCATGCATAGGATTCCCACCAAACTGTTTATTATGTTTAAATTGTGTGAAATTATTCACATTTTTGGCAATGGTTTCTCACGAAGTAAAATCCCACTGATTTTACTTCTCCAATAGGAACTAAAATGCACACATTGTTGGTTGTCCCTTGAAATCCTCTAATACCTGTATTATTTTGAAATTATTTGAGTATTATTTAAAAGTGAATATAGTATGAATGGTAAATTAAAGACTGTTTACACAAAACTTGTATCTTAACAGATATTTGTGTTGTAAAAAACAAGCTGTTTTTTATAAGTCATTTGATGTGTGGTGTGTATTGTTAACCGTGAAAACTGTTCTACAGGGGAATTATAACTATTGCAGTGATCAGACAAAAGCATAGGGAAACATTTAAGTCCTGTACAGTCTTGGGAAGAAGGTATTTGTGCCTTAAGAATATAAACATGCTATTTATTATTTAATTTATACTGTCATTACCGTGAAAGCATCTCTTGTTTGTACATATTTTGCAATTGATTGTTGTAAATATAATGTTCTTGTATATAAAGACAGTCTCTTTCTGATCTTGCTGTAAATAATTGATTTGTTGCTATAGTAATTAGAGAAATAGTGTTTAATATGCCTTATTAGTAATGATAGAAATACAAATGCATTAAGTAAAACTGACCTTAAAATTATGAAGGATCTTGGCAGTATAACTATACTTGAATGGCATCTGTAATGCCCACCAATTTATGGGCAGAGGCAGAACCTGGAGAGAGAGAAACTGCCTGAAACCATAGTTGTAGTCCTTAATATGTTGTACTTAATGATATGCATTTCATTAGATGTGTATCTATTTCTCATCTAAGAAATTAAGAATATTTATCCTTAAAATACCACACAAAGTAGATTAGCTTAAAGTTGGTAAATGTAATTTTATAATTTGCTTTATTATTGAGATGAAGAACACAAGTACTTTAAAAATACAACAACAAACAAAGTAAAACAAACAGAAAAGTGTAAGTTTGGTTTTAAAAATAATAAAGATCCATAATAACTGTAAACACATTCAAGGAGTAGTTTATTAGGAGAAAAAAATTATAAAGCCAATCTTACTAATTGTTCATAGCCAGATTATAATGAATTTCACTGTTAAAGTGGGAATTTTAATTCAGGTGACTGACATAATTTTCTATGACAATTGCAGTTGCAGGTTTTTATATATTTTCCTAGATAATTCTCTGTACTTTTTTTTCCTATAGAGAAAATTGTCTTTTACTCTTCTTTTTTAGACATCTTAAATTAGAAGAGGAATAAATATTTCCCAAAATCCTGAACTGGGCACTTTAATAACACATTTTGGATTACAGCCTCTAGGCATCCTAGCAACCAAAATTTGTTTAGAAACACAAAGGTGCCTTAATGAATGGTCTCCACTCAAAAACCTGAGAGAGAGAAAAAGAAGCTGGACTTACAGTACTTACTGCACTCCTAACTTTAACCCTTATAATACAGTACAGTATATGAGAATATCACAGGTTATTTTTCTAAGTATCAAACTCCAAGTGTCTGATAAATAAAATGTGTTTTTTCTCTTCTCTTGTGGTTAAAAACGAATAAGAGACATTCTTGATAACATTAAGACTTGTGAGGTGTTCTTCTCCAAATACTTGCATGGAGATTCACATTCACCTACTCAGTACTGAGGGCTTTTTTTTATAATTGTTGTTTTAGTTCTACTACGGACTGAATCATACATAATGTAATTTATTCATTTTAGTTGTATGGTACAAAATCTAAAAATAATGCACAAGTTTATGGGTGCTATTGGCATGCTAGGGCCATAAATTAACAAATTGGCTAGCTTGTTGGATTCATGAAATTTTAGCCAAATCCAAGCCATTTGGTCTATTGTGGGAAATAAGCTAATAAGTAAGCTCCTACTCTTGCAAACAATTATGCCATTTCTTAGCTCATGGTGAGAAAGTAGTCACATAATTAAACTTGGTTGTCTGAATGTTATAAGACACCCATCACTGCATCCTTTTAACCAGAACAATTACATTCTTTTTTCATAACATACCTGGAAAGAGGAAATAGGCCAAAGTACTGAGGTTATGATTATTAGGAGTTGTTTAATTGATTCCAGTTCATATTCTTGAATTTCCTGAGAGACTTAATGGGATATGGCTCCTCAGGCCCAGCGTATCTAATGTCATCTGCTTTCAGGATTCTAATATTTTCACCTGAATAAGCCAATGTGCTTCACTTTAATGCCCATTTTGATTTGTCCTTTTATTACTGGCTGACACAAATTGCTCATTGGTAAAGAATCACTAATTTAATCTAGCAAGGGATTCTGGTCCCTCACATAATTAAGGCTTCCATCGTAGCCAGAAAAGACAGCCTGAGGCATGGGTTGTAGATTCTTGATTCTGGAAGGAAAGCCTATTGATTTTCTCTCAATGGATTGCATCAAATATTGTCCTTATTTCTTGTTTAAAACAGGATATTTCTGAGAAAGCATGGTGATTATGTGCATCTCATAAACAGTGAAAAATTTCAGAAGTTGCAGGCTTACTCAGTGTTTCAATTTATTGGAAGACTATACCATACTGGCCGATACAGATATAATACATAATGTATTCAGGGAATTTATAGCATTGTTTACATGTAGTGTAGTGTACTGGATTCCTGTTCCAACTGATTGCTAGAATAGTTTTATGCAAAATCTGTTTTGTTTGCACCTTCATTTACTTCTAGCTTATGCTGAATAAAGGTAGACTAACATACTCTCCTTGCCTCTTGTCATAAAATCATAATACAAATAATTTTAAGGATGTGTAGAACAAAATCTAACCAAATGAGCTATTAAAGCAGAATCACCACTGTCAAGTGCCTTTTTGCCTCAGCATTTATGGTAAGTTGTATTCATAGAAATATGTTGTTACTAAAGATTTTGATTTGCTGACTTGATGGCACATAATAAGTAATCAAGACATTGATGGATATTCTCCATGATGGTTTGTATCTAACCTGGTCCTTGAGGTTTTCCAATGGTATATCCATTGCCATTGCATGAACCATTACAGACGACAAAGACACCTGCAACATTAATTTGTAATTACTATAATTCTTTCCCAAATCTCAGTTTTCCCATCCTGCTGGCTGTCATTTGCTTTTCATAACTATAGATACATTGTTTCTACCTTTACATAACCTCAGATTAAAATAAATTGCATCATGGTAATAGATAACATCACAACACTAAGCACCACATCTGATTGGCTGGGTGGGATATCATTCAAAATAAGGCTAGAGCTTTCTGAAGTTCTCATGTAGATTAATTCCAGGGAGCAACAGAAAAACCATGGAACTACTTAAGAAAGATGTTAACAATAAATTCAAATTTTGATAATGGAGAAATATGACAAAAGTATTTGAAAGCAGTGAATTGTTATGGGGAATGAAGATAAAACTGTTAGGTACCCTTTACCAAACTGGTGCATTGTGGATCAATGTTTCTCAACCTCAGCAACTTTAATATGTGTGGACTTCAGTTTCCAGGGTTCCCTAGCCAGCCCCATAAAACTGTGTCCATATTAAAGAAATTGTACTCAAATAAACCTTTTTACCATTTCTGTGATGACACTATGTACACCTGCAGCCTTAGCATCTATTAATTTTGAGCAACCTTTTCTTGGATACTACTTATTACTCAATAACTCTATGGCAACATAAAGCCAGAAAGAAAACTGAAGAGTGGCAGGCATGATATGGCCCTCTCACAATCTTCTCAAGTCTTCTTGATCTCAAGCCTTGGAAAGGGGGGAGGGTAAGAAAGAGTTTGACTAATTCTGCTATCTTGCATTGATAAGTTGCTGGAATAAATAGGGTAACTTGGTATATTTTCATACTGGATGTGACCAAAGAGTACTTGTGGCTGTTGTTGAAAGTAATAGAAAGGAGTAAGCCTTCATCACATAGCATGGGTTTGAATTTAACATGCTCTTGTTTGGTCTGTGGGATGCTTTTGCAACCTTCCAAAATTGGTCAATGAATTGCCCACAGGGTTAAATGACTTTGATATGACATAGATGATGAATTTATTTTTTTAATCACATTAAGTAGCACTTGAAGACATGGAACAGATGTTTCATTCTAGCACTGCAGGGAGGCTGGATTAAGTTGTAAAGGACAAGAAATTAACCTGAATCAAAAAGCCTTGAAAGTCACAAAAATAAGAAAAGTGCCAATGCTAATTAAAATAAAAAATAAGTGGAGGCAAGCGATAACATCTTCTAATTAACCCCTCACAGAAAAAAGGTGGTGGAATTCTAGGAGCTGAAGCATTGACATATCTGATGTTAGATTAAGATGATTGCTTCCTGGCAGAATGTCACTAAAAACTCAGATAATCAGTGTAAGGAGCAAACAACTATAGCTCTCTGGTGCTCTCTTGTGATCACTTTAACTTGAAATTGTTGGTAGGCAGTTTTAAGAATTTTAGAGGGTCCCAAGTATAAAATTAGAAGGTGTTAGTCAAAAGACCTTGTACACTGTCCTGTTTCTTAGTATATCTCTTGAAGAGGGGCAGGGCTTAAAAAAGCAATGACACAAGTAAGGGCAGCAAATGAAAGACAGTGATATCTCATACTATCACATGTGAAAAGTTTCATGAAAGACTTGAAAATGTTTAGCCTAAATATTGGATATTTGAAAAGTGAATCACACTTTTCAAATATCCAATATTTGGGCTAAACATTTTTGTTAAAGCAATAAGCCCGAAGTAGGGTTGAATTTATAGAAAAGCTGAAATAGAGTTTAATTTATAGAAAAAAAACACATTTATTTTAATTAGCCATTGCTTACCTAAGCAATAAGAGAAGAAAATCAGAAAGAAAAGCACATGTTAAAAAGCAAACCATTCCTGATTTTCTTTTCTACATGTAGAATCCCACAGGAGCCATTTTTGTTTAACTGAAAGAAAGGCTGTCAGAGTGTATCTCCTGAGTAAATATTTGAGGTTATGGATTAACTTTAACTAGTGTCCTCTGCATTCAATGGTGGAAGAATAGACTACTGTGATTCAGCCAAGGAGGTCTGTAAGTCTTTTTTATTGTTCATATATTTCATTTAAAGTCCTAAACAATATTTTTACCTAAATCAAATGCAAAGAGGGATAAGAAATGCAGACTATCATCAGGGAAAGTTTAAAAGAGAATTGACAATACATTTAGTTTAGTTCTGTTATCTTGTGTATGTTTTGTTTTGTTTTGGTTTAGGATTGGGTTTGGGTTCACTTAAACATACAATGACTAGATTTTGAACAGAAATTTTAAAATTGAATTATTGTCAAATAAACAGAAAGTTGCCAACTAGTTAGTTAGATAAAGAGACAGAAGTGGTAGGTGGGAAGACATTACTTCCAAGGCCAATATATGGTGAAAAACCTAAGATTAAACTATGCAGGAGACTTTGGAGGCTCTACTGTAAGAATCAAATATTAGCCTGTGCTTTCTTAAATACATAATCTTGAAAATATATAAAAGCATGTATTTCTCTAAAATGAATCACCATTTTTTTTGGTGGTTGTTCTCATAGTTGTGGAATCGGTTGTGCAATGGGTAGAATCATTTCTCTTCTGGCGTTTTCAGCTGCCTTCATATTGCTTAATGGATATGAAGCCTCAGGTATGTCATCCCTTTGAACATCAGGTTAAACATTATATTCTGCCAGCCACTGCACAGTCTCTAAGCATAATTGAAAGAACCCAATGTCATTTGGATTCTGTACAATACAATCCTTTTCCCAATTATTCCTAGTTACACACTGGAAGTATGGGGCATATTTTACCATCATCTTGATGTGAAAACAAGTGTATGCAGAATTACACAATTTACCTCATTTTGAAAAAATAGGTATTGCAGCATAAGAGTTTACATTTCATTAACATAGTTTGGATTTTACAGAATAGCACTAGAAGCAATAATTATAATCTCCATTGGCTTCATTATTTTACTCCAAAGCATGTTTTTTCTCACTTCAAAAATTATTTCTCATATCAGGTAAAATAATATAACACAAATATGTTTCTGAAACTAGTAAGATAAAAATACCATAAATACTCCATATGCCCCATTCCCAAGTGTTTTACAGCAGCCAAGAAGCCAATCGTGTCCTGAAGATTCAAAAGCGCGCAAATTCTTTCTTGGAAGAATTAAAGGCAGGTTCCTTGGAAAGAGAATGTTTAGAAGAACAATGTGATTTTGAAGAAGCTAGTGAAATATTTGAAACCATGGAAAAAACTGTAAGTTACTTTGAAAGATTGGGAAAAAAGAGTGAAGCTTCATTATCCAGCTGAAAGAGCAGAATAAGCTAAAGAGCAGAAAGAAACTCCTAATTTAGTAATCTGACCCAAGATGTTCTCTACCCCAAGCAGCTGGTGAGACTACTCTTTGGTGGGATTAGACTGTATACTACCAAATTATCACTCCTAACATTTGCTATCAAAACAAACACTTTGACTTCTTATTTGTTTTGGCTTCTCTTGGCCTTGGTTGATTATTGTGGAACTTGATTCAAATTGGATGATTTGTATGGGTGTACCATCACATTCAATTAAGTCCACTTTTACTATTTGTAATGCCCATTGCATTGGCAGTTGAGTTTATGTCAAAATAATAACATCACTGCTTAAGCAAATATTGGAAACATTTGTAATATTTTCATTGTGCTGGACAGATGATAGCGGATATGATGGATAAATGACTCTGAATAATTGTTCATTCTGTCATTATCAGACTGAGAAACAATCTAGAAAATGTTGATGCTATACAATATGGCTATTTATAGAAAAGATTTTTAGAGTTTTAAATTATTATTTTTTTCTTTTCAGTTAAATTTCTGGGCAAAATATATTGGTGAGTACAGATGTATTGAGTATTGCTAGTGACCATTTTTATATCTTCTCTCCTCTTCATTATGTATTTACTCCATTTTAGTTGTGTTCCATTAGTTAATATTATTTGCTCAATTTTATGCTATTGAGAGAAGTCATTCTTTCCCTTTCCAGGGAAGAACTGATTTCAACTCAGTGCCATCAAAACTGAATAGCAGTGGGTCTTAGCCCCCCCCCCTGATATCACAATAAGCTATTTTTTGATCCTTACAAGTGGCAGAGATTTCACACACAGACTTCCGTGCCAATCATGCCTGTTCCTGCTTAGGAAGCCTTGCTTACTATCATTCATGACCTAGGCCAGGGGTAGGCAACCTTGGCTCTTTTATGACTCTTGGACTTCAACTCCCAGAATTCCTGAGTCAGCTATGCTCAGGAATTCTGGGAGTTGAAGTCCATGAGTCATAAAAGAGCTGAGGTTGCTTACCCCTGACCTAGGTTTTGGCAAATTCATGTTGTGTGCTAGTTCCACCCTTTCCTGGATTATGAGTCACTCATGCCCTGATCATCTCACATCTGAACTATTGAAACACTCTCTACATAGGGCTACCTTTGAAGAGTATTTGGAAGCTACAACTGGCACAAAAAGCAGCTGTGTGGACAGTTCTTGGGATCCTTAAGGTGGTCCATGTAATACCTCAGTTGTATGAGCTGTATTGGTTTTCAAAGTTGTCAATTCAGGATGTTGGTTATTACTTTTAAATCCCTTTGTGGCATGGGTTCCTCCATCTGTCTGGAGGAAGATAATAATTGTGAGTTCCTGATCTCCTAATATGGGTTCTTTTTATTTTAACTGAATTCTTGGTGTGGTTTTTTTCATTATTTGAGCACCCACAATACTCACAACTCATATTGGTTGAGTTACATGGCCATATAAATTTCTTAATTTTCTTAAATAAATAAATGGCTAGATTGGAATGAAACTTTCAGTTAATTGAGTATTTTTATAGCCTTGTGACTCCACAATAAATCTAGCACAATAAATCTAAGCAAACAGCTAGTCTAAATTAACTCAAATAATGCAAACGAAATTTTGTTCACCAAGAAAAAAGAAGCTGTTTGTGCTGTTAATGTGATAGTCAACTATCCCAATTCTTCTTAGGTTAGGGCTATAATATCAGAGTTCCAGAAATCAAGATAACTACATAATAGAAAAGAATTAAATACGTCTTTCTTTCCTAACATATGGGTGATTGTCTAGATATTTTGCTACCGGCATATGGTAGACCTGTTTTTAATTCCTCAGTTTGATGAATATTCAAAATCAGCTTAAGTGCCATGCAATAACACTGATCAACAAAAAAAAAAGTCTGCAGAATGAAGTCTTGCAATAGCAATACAAATTAAAAAAATGCAAAAGAATGATTTTTCATCCCATTACAATTTAGCGATTTACATATATCGATGAATTTATGAGCTGCTAAGTATAATAATAATAATAGTAAAGTTGGAAGGGACCTTGGAGGTCATCTAGTCCAACCCCCTGCTCGGGCAGGAAACCCTACACCATTTCGGACAAATGGCTGTCCAGTCTCTTCTTAAAAACTTCCAGTGTTGGAGCATTTACTGCTTCTGGAGGCAAGCTGTTCCACTGATTAATTGTTCTCACTGTCAGGAAGTTTCTCCTTAGTTCTAGGTTGCTTCTCTCCTTGATTAGTTTCCACCCGTTGCTTCTTGTCCTGCCTTCAGGTGCTTTGGAAAATAGCTTAATTCCCTCTTCTTTATGGCAGCCCCTGAGATATTGGAATACTGCTATCATGTCCCCCCCTTGTCCTTCTCTTCGTTAAACTAGACATACCCAATTCTAGCAACCGTTCCTTATATGTTTTAGCCTCCAGTCCCCTAATCATCTTTGTTGCTCTTCTCTGTACTCTTTCTAGAGTCTCAACATCTTTTTTACATCGTGGTGACCAAAACTGGATGCAGTATTCCAAGTGTGGCCTTACCAAGGCATTGAAGAGTGGTATTAATACTTCACGTGATCTTGATTCTATCCCTCTGTTAATGCAGCCTAGCACTGTGTTGGCCTTTTTGGCAGCTGCAGCACACTGCTGGCTCATATTTAAGTGATTGTCTACTAGGACTCCGAGGTCCCTCTCACAGTTACTACTATTGAGCATGGTGCCACCTATGCTGTACTTGTGCATTTGGTTTTTCTTGCCTAAATGTAGAACCTTGCTTTTTTCACCATTGAATTTCATTTTGTTAGTTAGTGCCCAGTGTTCAAGTCTGTCCAGATCCTTCTGTACTGAAGCCTGTCTTCTGGAGTGTTGGCTATTCCTGCCAGCTTGGTGTCATCCCCATTCCAAATCGTTGATGAAGATGTTGAAGAGTACTGGGCCCAGAACAGAGCCCTGGGGCACCCCACTACACACTTCCCTCCATATAGATGCAGTTCCATTGAGGACCACTCGCTGAGTACGGCCGGTCAGCCAGCTACGGATCCATCTGTGGTGGTTCTGTCTACCCCACATTTTTCTATCTTGTCAAGTAGTAGGTTGTGATCTACTTTATCAAATGCCTTACTGAAGTCCAAGTAAATTATGTCCACAGCATTCCTCTGATCCACTAATTTTGTCACTTGGTCAAAGAATGCAATAAGATTTGTCTGGCATGATCTATTTTTGACAAACCCATGTTGGCTTTTAGTAATGACTTTGTTTGCCTCTAGGTGTTCGTTGATTCGTTGTTTGATTATCTTTTCCAGGATCTTCCCAGCTCTCTTTACAGCTCTCTAACATTCAGCTTTCTAGCAAGAGAAAACAAACCATTTTCCTTTCCAGGTTTCTGCTTGAATAGTGATTCCACTTGGAAAGGGATTGTGTGTTAAATTAAGTAGATACTTTCTGTGGTTTGTGCTAGAAAAGTTACAGGCTGAGCTAAAGGTAGATCTGCTGGTAGCATACTCAGTAATTATAATTATAACAAAGTAAGTGCCTATTGATTTAACAAGAACAACTATTTTATTCCTCCTGTCCTAATATATAGAAATATTGGAATAGCGTGAAATAGATTTTGTTAAAGGAATAGAATAGAATAGAGCTCGAAGGGCCCTTGGAGGTCTTCTAGTCCAGCCCCCCCTCAAGCAGGAGAACCTATACCATCTCAGACAAGTGACTGTCCAGTCTCTTCTTAAAAACATCCAGTGATGGAGCGCCCATGATTTCTGAAGGCAAGCTGTTCCACTGGTTAATTGTCCTCACTGTTAGGAACTTTGATCAATTTCCAGCCATTGTTTCTTGTCCTGCCCTTTGGTGCTTTGGAGAATAATTTGACCCCCTCTTCTTTGTGGCAGCCTCTCAAATACTGGAATACTGCTATCATGTCTCCCCTATTTCTTCTTTTCTTTAGACTAGACCAGTGTTTCTCAACCTTTTTAATACCGCGACCCCCAACCGGTCGTAAGCCAAGGACTACTCAACCGGTTGTAAGTCGAGGACTACTCAACTGGTGCAGCACCGTTTACAGAATGGGACTTTTGGCGGGCTCAGCAGGGCAGAGACAGCCTGGACAATTCCTATTGGCTTTTGAAAGCCAATAGAATTAGACTCTATTCAAGAGAGTCTATTCTATTGGCTTTCAAAAGCCAATAGAATAAAAGGTAGTAGCACAGCTAAGGAAAAGGGGAAAAAAATGGCGGACTGCATTGTTTGGCGACCCCCGTGAAATGGTCGTTCGACCCCAAATGGGGTCCCAACCCACAGGTTGAGAACCACTGGACTAGACAAACCCAAGTTTTGTAGCCGTTCTTCATATGTTTTAGTTTCCAGGGCTTGGATCATCTTAGTCGTTCTTCTTTGAACTTTTTCCAAAGTCTCAACGTCTTTTTTATAGTATGGTGTCCAAAATTGGTTACAGTATTCCAGGTGTGGTCTCACTAAGGTTTTATAAAGCGGTACTAATACTTTGCGTGATCTTGATTCTATGCCTCTGTTTATATATGACCTTCATTTCTCCTCCACAAACCTGATACCTAGTCATCTCTGTACACGTGAAATGAATATAGAATATATAGAAATGAATATATCCCTCTCTGCCTAAACAAATATCTGTATTTTACTGTGATCTTGAAAAAAGGATTACATTCCAAACAAGTTCCTGCGTCTCTTTTTCCTAATATCTTCTGAACATCATTTACTCAAAAGAAGTGAATCATAACAAAGGGAAGAATTTGTTTGGCTGAGAGAAAGAGGAACTGCATTCTGTACATACTAAGGAGTCAGATTAGAAGGGGAGATATCCAGGTTAAAGTCCATCCTCAGTCACAAAAAAGTCACCAAGTGGCCAGTCACTACCTCTCAGTTAAGTTACTTACAGGGTTATCATTGTGGGGACAAAATGAAAGAACATTTCCATTTAAGATACTTTGAGCTCTTGGAGTAAACATGAATAGAAATACATCAAGTGTTAAGTAAATACTGTGAAGATCTGTATGATCTGGGTTTTCTATGCTTTTTTTTTTTTTAGATGGAGATATGTGTGTTTCCAGCCCATGTTTGAATGGACTCTGTAAGGATGGCATTGGGCGATTTGACTGCATATGTAACAAAGGCTGGGAGGGACGATTCTGCCAAAATGGTAATGCTACTTTTGATACTCGGATTTTTTATCACTGATATTATACCATGGGTCCCTTATCTTATCTCAAACAACTCTGATTGATTACTTACAACTATATAATATGCATATGTGATGGCATCTCCAGTGCAGTCCTTGTTACCAACTTCCATTCAGCAAGATTAATTTATAATCATAAATGTATGGGATGGCAATACAGGTAGCCCTTAACTTACAACCATTCATTTAACAATAGTTCAAAGTTATGATGACTTTGGAAAAAGGACTTGTGATGTAGTCACATTTACAACTGTCACATTTACCAGTAGTTGTAGGGTCTAGGTCAGAAGATTGTGATTTGCTAGACACATGATTTTGCCAATTTCATTTTTCACATTGCAATAGCAATAGCACTTAGACTTATATACTGCTTCACAGTGCTTTACAGCCCTCTCTAAGGGGTTTACAGAGCCAGCATATTGCCCCCAAGAATCTGGGACCTCATTTTACCGACCTCGGTAATACAGAAGGTTGAGTCAACCTTGAACCTGTCAGGATTGAAGTTCTGGTGTGTGGGTAGAGTGTGCCTACAAAACTGCATTCTAACTTTTGTGCCACCACATAACTTTATAGGGCTGATCCAAAGTGATTAATTATTTTTTTTGTCATAAGAACATGTCATTCCATTGTATTTTTGCTGCCCAGAGGTCATCTACACTAACTGCTCCATTGCCAATGGTGGCTGTGAACATTTCTGCCATGAGAGTGAAGGAAACAATAAACAATACCGTTACTGCAGCTGTGCTTTGGACTACCACCTGATGGATAATCATACTTCTTGTGAAGCTTCAGGTAAAGAGATGATCAGGCAAACATACATTTATGTAAACATTATTTAAAGAGTGTTAGATTTTGCAATGTAATTTTTAAAATTTACCATTCTTTTATTGCTTAGAACATAATAATTATGAGAATATTATTCAGTACACTATAGAAATATTGCTGTTTATTTTACTGAAGAACAAGCATTATATACAGCCTTGTTCAAAGAAAAATGCATTTAGCTCACAAAAAAATCACATAATGGGTTTTTTTCCAGAATACCAGCTGGCTGTTTCCCTAAGACTTTTAAATACTTGTGAAAAAGTAAGTTGGAATTCTTCTGAAAAAAAGTGAGAAAACCCTAACTCTGAGTCCACACCTCCCTGTGTGAAGAAAACATGTAAAGAGCAAAATCCATGATCAATTTTGCAAGCAGTTCTAGAGGCTTAATGTTTTGCCAACTGAGCTGTCATGGATTGTGCATTGAATAACATTTCCTACATTCCTTATTTCTAAAAAGAAACTGGTGTTCTTCCATGATCCATTTTATATTTTATTTAAAATTGTTTTATTTTAACTTTTCTACTTAGAAAGTGCTACAAAAGTATCTCCTGAGAGCCTGTTATGTAGGTTGTTAAGAGCCCTGATGATGCAGTGGTTCAAATGCTGTACTGCAGGCTACTTCTGCTGACTCTTGGCTGCCAGCAGTTTGGCAGTTTGAGTCTGATGGCTCAAGGTTGACTCAGCCTTCCATCCTTCTGTTGGTAAAATGAGTTCCCAGATTGTTGGGGGGGCAATAGGCTGACTCTGTAAACTGCTTAGACGGGAGAGGGCTGTAAAGAATTGTGAAGCGGTATATAAATTTAAGTGCGATTGCTATTGTTAAAAAATACAAATGAATCCTCAGCAAGATAAGGTTCTTGCATTAAGAAACCTCAAGGTTATGAATTATGATTCTGGTAGGATGGCAGCTTTGCATTCAGGGGCCTCCCAAATAATTGTGACTCTGACAGCTGATCATTAACTGGAGGGGTGGGAAGTGTATGGAATAAATATCAATCCTAGATACTGCGTAAGCAAACATGACTTTGGAAACTCCATGAGTAAGACATACATTTTTATTGGGATTTTCTTGGTATGACGATACATTGAATTAGAGATGGGTGACTTTGCATCATACAAATTACCAGCAGAAGGCATGTTCTGTTAGCAAAGAAAGACATGAATCAAATACCTTTGAAATTCCATTAATTTTAGTAATGGTTAAGATGTAATTCTAAATATACTTACTATGAAGTATGTTTCCTTAAGAACAGGAAGATTTAATTCCAAGTAAACAAGGATGAAACAGCACTCTTCAGTCTGAATCAAACCGTCATTTCCAAACTATTTCTCCATCCCTCCCAAATATGCTGAGATTACTAGAATTCAATATAGAATCTATAGAAACTTGAAATAAGACAATTAAAGAAGATTCAGTGTGACAGTTACTCAATGAATTAACTGTAATGTGCCACTTTATACTTGGGACAGAAAACATTTTTGAAATAAGGTTTCCACCTGTAATAACCCAGCATAAATGTTGTTATGAGCTTCTTGGAACCTGAGAAATGGATAATGGTTTGCCAAATATTACTATCTCAGAACATCCTATATGTAACTCCATTGCTGGATTTCAGCAGTTCCTAGTGGCTAAACAGGAGCAGGGCTTTTTTTGTCACGGAACGCCCAGAACAGAGTTCTGGCACCTTTTTTGGATGGAACCTTGTAGGGTAGGCAAGGTGGGTTGTATCACATGTGTGAGTTCCGGCACCTTTTTTTTTTTTTTACAAAAAAAGCACTGAACAGGAGAATTAGGAAATCTGTACTCCAGCAAATTTGGAGATAAAGAGACAGTTCTGAAATAAAAAGCATCCAATTTTCCAGATTTCTCTTTTCTACTCATGAAAATATTCAGGTATTACTGAACATTTACCACAAATAAATAAAACACAACCTCACAGTCATATAAGTATAAAAATACTTAACTTTCCTTATAAAAGCCAGAGTAATTGGGAGAACGTTTCCCACTATTTGAGTAAATGAGAAATTAAGAGGGCAGCTTACAGGAATTACAAAACCTTTAGAAAGAGGCAAAATACAAACCAGCTGAAAAATCTTGGTTGAATATTGGGATAATTGTTAAGGTATTATAGTGGTATTTCAAACTTTCTTTTCCTTCTTTTTTTTGCAGTGGAGTATTCCTGTGGGAGAGTTGTGGAATCCAAATTAAAAGTTGCAAAAATAATTGGGGGTAGTCCTGGAAAAAGAGGAGACAGCCCTTGGCAAGTATGTAGCAATGAAATCTTCATTTTGTAGTAGCTTTGATCTTTCTGTGAAATGGGCATCTGTTTATCCCATGTATTGGCCTCTAAGTCCTTTTTATTTCAGTGTCTACAACATCAGATACTGTTCATTATATTTTCTTGACAAATACTGTCATGTCAAAGCAAAAGGATTTGAATATACCACATTGGAAAACTTTTAAGCATCTAGGAAACATACTTAAGAATGGGAAGATGACAAGGGCTACAAAGAGGAAGTGGATGACCTATATCACAAGAATGAGTAGGACTGAGTTTTGGGTGATTTTTTTAATTGTGATATTTCTATGTTAGGACTTACAGTATAGTTTTCCACTTCAAAATGGTAGGAAGCTATGCTGCAACCATAGTCAGAGGGATTGCTGAAGTTTGAAGTCTACAAAAAAAGGAGGATTTGGAGCTGATGCATTGTATAATGGATTCTAGTTACTATAAACAGTTAAGGAGACCTGATTTTTCCAAATTGCTTTGTTGAACAACATACCAGCTTCACTTAAGCTTACGCCACACAGATGTCTAAGAATGGAATTCTCAGGACTCTCATCCTGGGATTGGGATATACAGTCACTGCATTTTAATAAAAGACATAAACTGGGCAATGCAGAAGCAATTGTAATTTAAAATTAAGGCTGACAGCACTTTGAATCCTCACCTGCAAATCCATTTTAGAATTGTTTCAAAACAATAAAGAATTTTCAGAGCAGATGACAAGCACTCAGCCTGAGCTGTCACCAAATTAATAATTCCATTTGAGTTATTCTAATATAATATATTCAAACAGTTTGCTGAGTATAAAAGTGACAACTTCAATACCAATTGGAAAGATAAGTACATCAGAAGAAATGTAAATTTAATTTTATGCAGTTCCTACAGTATTTGTCCCACTGATTTCCATTCCATTCAGAATATCCTGACCAGCAAAACATCCAAGGGCTATTGCATTTGACCTAACAATTTAGTAAATTCAGATTCAAGATCACCAGCAGAACAGCATGGGCAAGGGAACAGATTTAACAGCCTTTTCCTCCTTCCATTGCAGGTTATGTTGGGCAATAGTGCAGGAGAATTTAAATGTGGTGGTGTTCTCATTCATCCTGCTTGGGTATTGACAGCTGCACATTGTGTGTTTCGAGAATCGAGAATCAAACTGATCCTTGGTAAGGAAAACCCCAATACCTGTATTCTTTTTTAATACGGCATGTGTCAATAAATCTTTTACCCTGTATAATGCGGTGTTTCTCAATCTCACCAACTTAAAATGTGTGGATGTCAATTCCATCTCAAAGTTGTTGAGGTTGAAAGACATTGATATAATGCCTATTTTTGTGGAGATTGCTGAATTCCTAACTCTGGATAGATACATCCATCAAGTTTGCATGGCTAGTCTAGAGAAAAGAAGGATTGGGGGGGAATATGATAGTAGTATTCCAGTATTTGAAGGGCTGCCTCAAAGAGGAAGGGGTCGACTTATTTTCCAAAGCACCAGAAGGCAAGACAAGAAATAATGGATGGAAATTGATCAAAGAGAGAAGCAACCTGGAATTAAGGGAAAACTTACTAACAGTGAGGACAATTAACCAGTGGAACAGCTTGCCTTCAGAAGTCGTAGGTGCTTCATCAATGGAGGTTTTTAAGAAAAGACTGGACAACCACCTATCCAAGATGGTATAGGGTCTCTTGCTTGAGCAGGGGGTTGGAGTAGAAGACCTCCAGTTTCCTTCCAGCTCTATTCTGATTGATTGAGAGTTAAACTAAAATAATGTTCTTCTAAAAAGATTCTACCAGTATGTCTGAACTGATCTTTCCAGAAATAACTCTTAGTAACAAGAAATTAAAATTTAAACTTTGTTAAATCTTGCCTGTGAGGCAAGGTAACTGATAATAAAAAGGCTATGAACAGGCACAAGCATTTACAGTTGATATCCAAGCTATGATTCCAGTCTCAAAAAAATTTAAGAAAAACAAAAATATCTTACCAGTAGCATATTCAGAGATAAGATATGAGACCAAGGTTTCCCAGAACACAAAATTTGTTCTATTAATCATCATCCTGTTTGCAGGTAGAGGCTTAAATGCTGGAGGTACGTAGTCATCAATCAGATTTGATCTTTTGGGAGAAACAGCATTCTCCTAAGGAGACTATTTGCTTTAGGCTCCTGAGTACACAGCCTATTCACATTTCTACTTCTTGATCCTAGACCTAGGGTCTGAGATCTGAGTATCAAGGGGCATAATTGGAAGAGTGTTTCTTCAATGATTTTATTATTTGTTTATTGAATTTATAAAACATCCATCTCACTAATAAAGTGACTCTGGGTGGCTTTCAGAAGATACAAATAAATATAAAAACAATTAAAATAAAAAGAATTGTATAAAAATTAGAATCAAGGGACAGATGGCACAGAAGTGAGGTCTTCCTCTTACCCCATCAACCACCTCCAGCAAAGAGTGTTCCCATCAGGACTCTAAGCCAATCAGCAAACCAGGCCCTTCCAGAAGACCCAGAGGGTAAGAGCAGATATTACCTCCAGTGGTAGAATGTTCCACAGGCAGAGACCACAATGGAAAAGGCAAACTCCTTAATCCTGCCAGGGGAAGTTCCTTAATAGATGCTTACATCATCTGTTTACAAGAGTTGAAAACAAGCTTATGGGATTTTTTTTTTTAATTTAAGAGCAGGACCAAAGGATTTATAGGTAGTTCTCAACTTACAACCATTCATTTAGTGACCATTCACAGTTACAACAACCTTGAAAAAAGTGACTTATGACCAGTTTTCACACTTATGATTATTGAGCAACCCAATAATCATGTGATCAAAATTCAGGTGCTTGGCAACTGACATGTATTTATGATGGTTGCCCTGTCCTGGGATCATGTGATCATCATTTGTAACCTTCCCAGCCAGCTTCTGACAAGCAAAGTCAATGGAGGAAAGCCTGATTCACTGAATGATCATATGATCCACTTAATAACTACAGTGATTCACTTAACTACTGGGGCAAAAAAGAACGTAAAATGAGGCACAACTCACTCACTTAAATCTCTGCTTAGCAATAGACATTTTGGGCTCAACTGTTAATTATAATAGTTTTTTTAAATTTAAATAAAAAATATAATGGAAAAGTGATACACATTGGAACAACAATTGTAGAAAACCCTTAATTTCACCTATAGGTTGAAGGGATCTAAGCTGATAATTGCTGATCATGGACTTGGGTGTATAGCAATTAGCTTGATGGAACATGTGAAAATAGATATAATTCAATTCAATTCAATTTATTATTACAGCCAAAGGCCAACACATAAAGTAAACATTCAAATAAAACAAAACTAAACAGAACCAACAATAGAAGACATAGCAATATATTACAATTAATGATGTAATCAATGGGTGACCAACGTCTCCCTAGTTTTACAGACAGTGTAACAAAACCTAGCTACCTTCAGAAAAACTGAATTATACTGGCCTGACAATAAAAATACATTGAGTATAGTCTAATGCTGGATTAAAAACACGTAATAAAATTAATTATAAAAGATTATTAAAAAGATCTAAAATGTTTATTTATGTTTCTGACGAATCCCCAATGCTGCTGCTCAGAATCTAGCCACCTGTGCCATGGTCACTGCCTGCTCATCCTTAAGCAGCCACTGGGGATAAATACTTTCCGAACGACCAGGATACCTATCCATTATGAGGAGGATATGGTTTTTCCGAATAGCTCTATAGAAGGAACATCGAAGGAGTATGTGTCCAATGGTTTCCACCTCTCCTGAGTCACAGGAGCAGAGTCTTTCAGCCAATGGTGTCTTTTTATACTTGCCGTACAGGACGGCCAATGGAAATGCATGGCACCGTGCAAGCAAGAATGCTTTCCGGTGGTTTACTGACTCCAACTGATTAAGCTATCTGGCAGGTGTAACCACATATCTAACAGAGTCAGGAGCCAGAAACAGCGGAGCTATACCTGTCCGCTTGCCTCTTGATGTCCTCTACCCTTTGACGCAAGGTTTGTTTTGCTTGGTCGTAGTCCAATTTGAGAATTGAGGCTGACGAGAAGCCTAGTTTGGCAAGGTTGGACTCGACTGCCTTGATCCATGAAGAGAAGAATTTATCTTGAAGAATTAATGGAGCAAGGCCTTGTGGAAAGCAATTAGGCCTTAGACAGATGTTTAAGGAAGCTATACAGATTCTTGCTTCGACTTTTATCGATCCTGTCTCCAGTAACTGGTTGTAACTGCAAACAGTCATTAAATGAACTGTATTAAGTTAAGGACTACCTATACACACAATGTAATAAACTGGATTAGGAGTTTTTCTCCTTTTCTCACAGTATTACTACCTGACATTAGTGGTGAAAGATAAAAGACTGATAAAAGAGGACTTGTTAACACCGCCTCTTTTTAAACTATGAAGATATAATGCTGTCCATATTAATTTTGATGGCTTGAAAGGGGTGGAATTTGACAAAGTTGTTGATGTAATTAACTGTCTGGTCACAATAGGAAGAAAATGCTGGGTTAGATTAGAGGAAGGGTGTCAAACTGCCGGCCTGCGGACCAGATGTGTCATGGCGAAACCGCATCCACCCCATTGCCAGCAATGGCAAAAAAGTGGTGGTACATCGTGACACGTCATGTGACATTGACACCCCTGGATTAGAGAAACCTATTATCTGTTCCATGCAGGCTTTTCTTAATTTTTTAAAAATATCTGGCATTCTCATATTTCATCTCTTGACTAGAAGCCTGTAGCTGATATTTTGGTTTGAAAAAGTGAAATGCATATAAAATGTTTTCTTGCATCTCCTATCCTCTTCAACCAACAAGCCATACAGAATGAATGGTCTTCAGTCTACCCACTTGTGTTCTAATTTTCTCCATCCAATTCCATTATATGCATATTTTCTCCTTCTTTCCTTTTTTCTTTTTGTATCTGATTTTTGGGTTAACAAGAACAATATAGTAGGCAATTTTCCTAGTGCATACAAATCTGTGTTATAATTGAGTAGCTATTTATTCCTATTAAAGTTCAGAGTTTGCTTATTCAAATATTCAGGGAGAAAATACAACCTTTATTAAATGTCTTTTTTAACTGTTTGGCTTACTTTCAAGAAAATAATATTTCCAAATTTTTACATTACAGGAAAATATCACCGACGGCGGATAGATGAAAGTGAGATAACTATCATTGCTGACAAGATATTCTCTCATGAAAATTACTCTTCAGACACTTATGATAATGATATTGCAATACTACATCTATCCCACCCAGTTATTGTCAATAAGTATATTATACCCATTTGCCTGCCTACCCATAACCTGGCAAATCAACAGTTGATGACAGAAGGGATTCAAACAATAGTAACAGGCTGGGGAAGCCAGAGTGCAAATAGTAAGAAGAATTTCTCCTCTGTTCTCAATTTTATTGAAATCCCTATAGCATCACGGAATGACTGTATCCATTCTATGTGGAATTCTTTAACAGCTAACATGTTCTGTGCAGGGATACCAGGAGATATACGAGATTCTTGTCATGGAGACAGTGGTGGTCCTATGGTTGTAAAATTCAAGAACACCTGGTTCCTACTTGGATTAGTAAGTTGGGGAGAAGGCTGTGGGGATCCTAATAATTTTGGAATCTACACTAAGATCAGCTCATATCTTGACTGGATCAGTCAGAAAATGAAATCATAAAATCATTGTGCTAATGATCAATAAAAACATAACATATAAGTGACTCTGCTTTGTGTTGCTTTTCTACAATAGTCTCACTATTTTATGTATCACAGATTCTTTGCATAAAATGTTGGCAAATTCATTTTGGTCAAATGCAGCAAAAGTTTTCTATGACAATCCTGGATTTACAACAATCTTGGTTTCAAAAAAACAATTGGGGGACTTTCCCAACTGTTTGATAGACAGTTCAGCTCAAAACTGGGTATCAGGATGCAAACTGGAACTTTTCTCTATTGCCCATGAGTAGCTTCTTTCTGAATGCCATTTTCAGTTGGTGCCTTAGTTTACTAAGTCCCTCTCAAAGATGATGTCTGGAGTGGTAGTGAAGAAAGACGAAAAGCCAATTCACCCATAAATGAAACTATGTCCATGTTTGTGTCGATAATGTGGTGATAAAGGAGATGAAACATACATACTTCTCCTTCCTTATTGCAGAATTTAACACCATCAATCATATAATAATAATAATAGTAGTAAAGTTGGAAGGGACCTTGGAGGTCATCTAGTCCAACCCCCTGCTCGGGCAGGAAACCCTACACCATTTCGGACAAATGGCTGTCCAGTCTCTTCTTAAAAACTTCCAGTGTTGGAGCATTTACTGCTTCTGGAGGCAAGCTGTTCCACTGATTAATTGTTCTCACTGTCAGGAAGTTTCTCCTTAGTTCTAGGTTGCTTCTCTCCTTGATGAGTTTACACCCGTTGCTTCTTGTCCTGCCTTCAGGTGCTTTGGAAAATAGCTTAATTCCCTCTTCTTTATGGCAGCCCTGAGATATTGGAATACTGCTATCATGTCCCCCCTTGTCCTTCTCTTCGTTAAACTAGACATACCCAATTCTAGCAACCGTTCCTTATATGTTTTAGCCTCCAGTCCCCTAAGCATCTTTGTTGCTCTTCTCTGTACTCTTTCTAGAGTCTCAACATCTTTTTTACATCGTGGTGACCAAAACTGGATGCAGTATTCCAAGTGTGGCCTTACCAAGGCATTGAAGAGTGGTATTAATACTTCACGTGATCTTGATTCTATCCCTCTGTTAATGCAGCCTAGCACTGTGTTGGCCTTTTTGGCAGCTGCCGCACACTGCTGGACCTCCTGTGGTGGTTAGGGATTGAGGAAGAGTTTTGCAATGCTTCTTCTCCATTCTCTATGAATAGTTTCAATCTATTGTAGAAAAGGTTGGCCAAGTGACCCATCATTTACCAGGTATCACAGGAATCAGTCGTCACCCCCTTGATTGTTAACATTTACAGTATGTGAAACTATTGGGAAGGGTCATCCAACAATTTAGAGTAGGATATCATTAGTATGCTGATGATATCAAAACATAAATTATTACTCTGAGTTGTGCAGAGGTGCTGCTATTATTATGTCCTAGTGCCTGGAGCCTGTGAAGGTCTAGATGGGAGAGAACAAGTTCAAATTGAATGCAAGCTAGTGGGAGTTGCTGCTTGCATAATGGAGATCTTTTTTTGGTGTGTGTTATCCTTGAATAGGCACTATTATGGAGAGTTTGTGGGGTGAAGCCCATGGCTATTTGGCATAACTCCTACAGTATTCTTTTAGAACTGTTATTCTATTTGTTTTCTATATTCACATGTAGTATACATATGTACCCTCAATATGCTGCCATCTATTTTCTTTCCCATTCCCCTTCCTGAATTATAAATTGCCTTCCATGGATATAAGGCTGCACATCAAAATCTGTTTCTCAGAAGGAAGCCCCTCAGGCGAAAGGCCATGTGTTAAAGCTACATATTTGTAATCTAATCACCTTAATAGTGTATGGGGCACCACAGCTATCACAACACTGTAGTTCCTTGTTTGGCAGGTTGTCTTGCTCAGCCTTTTTAGGATCCAGATTCATTTTCTGCCAAACCCATGTGTCACTTTTAATTGGCTTTTATATCAAAGTGATTTTCATCTTGTTTTGTTCTCTTGATGTCACTGATCAATTAAACTTACAATATTTGACTATTTGGGAAGATTATGTTTAATTTAGATGTTTTAGGAGTAAAAAATTTGGTCCATCTTATTTTAAATATTTTAGATCGATTCCTTTCCATGTTTGTGACATGGGGTGTTTACACTCCCCCAAATCTATGATACATGCATAAATGCACATATTGATATATGAATTATCTTCCAGCTAGAAAACCTGTTGAGGAAGATGTATTTGCATGTGCTTAAAGTATTTGCATGTATTGCATGTACTTAAAGCAGAATACTACCAAAATATATCAAATAATAACTACAGCTCAGAGGGATAAAAGTGCAGACATCCAGAAAACATTCTATTTGAAAGAAGACAAAGAGAAGGTTTTGTGAGAAAGTTCCAATGTCTTTCAAAAAGTCATTTATGGTGATGAATAAAACATAGGAAAGCATTCTCTCTCCCCCCATCCCAAGTTTTATAAAAATGTGAGGATTATTAAAAAAAAAAGAGGCCACAAGCAAGGAAAAAGAATCTGATTAACTTTAAAATGTTTGGGCTGCAGTGGGGAAAGGGCTTTTTGCCATAGTATCCTGAAACCAGAACTTCCATGTCAATATTTGCAATAGTTTAATCATCAACATATAATTTTCAATAGCTTTCTTTCCTAGCTTTTGTAGCTGTTCTACACTTTTCCCTTCCTAATCAGGTAAGAGAACACGACATTTCTAATTTGCTGCAACAAATCAGAGACTGTTTCTTTTAAAGCTGCCTGTTTTTTTCTTTATTTTCTTCCTTTAACATGTACCTGGTTTCCTGGGCGACAAAGTTTCTGTTATTGGATGCCAATTGTTGTTTGATGAAATGAGCATAATCAACAGCTGTCAAAACAAAATAAAATACCATCTGTTCCTATAGGGTGCTTCAGTTAAAACATCAGCTTTAACAGGAGATTAAAAGGAAGTGGGTCTTATCTCCTTGCACTACTATTCTTCAGATGTTTCTTCACTTGGACACACTGAATATATAGCCATTGCTAGTGTATCAGATCAGTGATAAAAACAGATACTTCTGTCTTCCTCAACATGCTAATTTTTCCTTTAAGAGCAAAATATCTGAGTTATTATTCCAGTATATTTAATTCTGGTTTTAGGCACTATCCAAATGGCCACAAAATAAATTTGGCTTCTGTTCCCTTTATTTCTAGATCTGTAGCCTTCTCAACTATTCCCCATATACACATAATTCTTATTGTCTAGTTCTCTCTTTCTCCTCTCAGTACTTGAGGAATATTTTGTTTAGTCTTGTTTCCTATGTATAGGTAACTGTCTCCAAATCAGTATATTCTACTATTCATTTTGGATATAAAATGGCTAGAATTTTCTTGGGGCCAACCTTGATTTTCCTAATCTGCTGCTTCATCATCTTTTCACATTCGTTATCAGGTACCTATTATTCATTACCAACAATCACAATGTGGATCATGTATTAACAACCTTAGCTAATATTTAAACCCATATGTTTCTGATTGTTACTTTAAGAACAATGCTATTTTAATTTCGTAAGTGTTGTTTTGAGATGAATTTTGAAGATGAAAAGCAGTCACATGTTTTAAAATATATTTCATTTATGGAATTCTCTCCCCCATATTTAAGCCCAGGAGAAATGTCCAAACATGTCCCCCAGTTTAGCCCTGCAGTATTCTTTATATGCAGTATGTTCAGTGAGAATATAAATATATATTGTACCCTGAATTGAAGAAATTGGAATACTTAGTGATATATTACTCTTTAACTACAGTATTTGTGAAAAAAGAGAAGGCAAATCAGGTTCTGAGGATTCAGAAACGTGCTAACACTTTCTTGGAGGAGATTCTCCCAGGAAATTTGGAGAGAGAATGCAGAGAGGAACAGTGTTCATTTGAGGAGGCAAAAGAGATTTTCAAATCAAAGGAGAAAACGGTGAGCAACGGATTTGTAGGGACATCTGACTATTTCGTGGAAAGTGCGTCTATTGAAATATCCCATAGAAACTGCTGGTTCCTCAAAATAGCCACACTCATGGAAACTACTGTTTTGTTTGTTTTATTGTTATTGCTGTTTGTGCTTTCAAGTCAGTGTTGACACCTGGTAACTGCCTGGACAAGTCCTTTTAGTTTTCTTGGCAAGAGTTTTTCAGAAATGGTTTGCCATTGTCTCCTTCCTAGGGCTGAGAGAAAGTGACTGGCCCAAAGTCATCCAGATGGCATTGTGATAAGGCAGAACTAGAACTCACAGGCTCCTAATTTCCAGCATGGTGCCTTAACTACTATACCAAGCTGGTTCTCGGATACCACTGTAGTTATTGTTAAAACATTTAAAATTTGGAACAATAATTTGGAACATTAAAATCAATAAATACAAGAATTACACATACAATGTTTGTCTGCTATTCAGATTCACTGCTTTGAGAAGGGCAGTTATACAAACTGAATAAATAAGTAAAATACAAGAGCAATCTTTTGGCTTTCAGTGGCTAGAATAAATATTTCTATTTCTTTAAAGAGTCAGCAAAAAATCCTCACGTATTTAAAATGGAGTTGTATACATACTTCTCCAGCTGAAATCATGATTTCTTGTCATTCATCCTTCACCTCCTACTGGTCTTACAGGATGTCACACACTAAAGAGGTGTGGGAATATTTTGGACGTGTTTCTTATAGCCCAAACCCTCTTTGAACCGGTCAGCTGTGTTATGTAACAAGGAAAGGATGAGGCAAAGCATTACTATAACAGAGTATAATAATAAGGTGACCAACCGTCCTCCTTTAGGGAGGACAGTCCTCCTTTTGTAAGGTCTGTCCTCCCTCGAAAAGTGTCCTCCTACATGTCCTCCTTTTTGATATTTGAAGACTAATCTGTAGGGCTTTTTTTTTTCTCATAGAACGCTCATAACGGCATTCTGGCATCTGTTTTTTGATGTTTTTTTTCAACTTTTGCATGAGCTGTGCTACTTCCTCTATTGGCTTTCGAAAGCCAATAGGAATTGCTGCTGAGCACACCAAAACACCCGGCCTGCAAACTTTGCACATGCAAATTGTCTGCAGCGAAAGCGAATTGGCAGGAACTTTGCACCCCTCCCTGCTACCCAACTACACCATCTCTTAGTTCAATGATGGCAAAACTTTTAGAGACTGAGTGGCCAAACTGCAACCCAAAACCCACTTATGCATCGTTGAGTGCCGGGTGGATGTGGCCCATTGGCTGGGTGTGGGCCAATTGGGTGGGCGTGGCCAATTGGGTGGACGTGGCTGCGGTGATAACGGCAGACTGGGTGGGACTAAAAAGTTCAATCAATCAATTTCAACTTTGCAAGTTCTTTTTTTTCCCGTGAGGTTGAAATTGACTGATTGAACCTTTTTTTTTTGCCATGGCGGCGGAGGCCTAAAGCGAAAAGGTTTTGTAAAACCCAGCTGAAGGCCTAGGACTGGGGCGATGGTGCGCGTGCCCACAGAGAGGGCTCTGAGTGCCACCTCTGGCATCCGTGTCATAGGTTCACCACCACTGGCTGGCTGCCCCCCCCCATGTTGTGGAAGCCACGGGACCCTCTCTACACGGGGCTGTACAGGGTGAGCAGTGGTGCTGGTGGGGCAGCTGCAGGCAGGGTGTGTCGACAGCGGGCTGCTCCCCGGGGATGGAGCCGGTGCAGCTGGTGCTTTGGGAGCTGCAGGGCCCACTCTACACAGCGGAGCAGTGGTGCTGGTGGGGCGGCTGTGGGCGGGGCGCGGCAAGTGGTTGACCTTCCATGGGATGGCCCAGCTTTTAC
This sequence comes from Crotalus tigris, assembly GCF_016545835.1. NCBI lineage: Eukaryota > Metazoa > Chordata > Lepidosauria > Squamata > Viperidae > Crotalus > Crotalus tigris. The sequence goes on from NW_024096796.1 coordinate 859,906, forward strand.
AATATTTTTTTCTTCAATTTATTTGTGTCCTCCTTTTCATTGTAAAAAAGTTGGTCACCTTAGTAATAATCTATATCTGTCTGGACTAGCTTCAAGGTTGTGGACGCTATATTATTTTTTAATAAAACACTGGTTCAAAAGTCTTAACCTAAGAAAAAAATTCTGCACTCAGCAATTTGCTTCAAATGCCAAATCTGAACAGTGCTCAGACTAATCTTGCTATCCTTAATTACATTTGTTTTTTAGTTTCAGTGACATAACTGAGGCTGAAGGAGAATCATTTCAACCAGATACCTCCTGCAGATACAGGCACACTTAACAGCATTAATAAGTAAATAATAAATTAATAGCAGCTAGTAAGTAGAGTCTTACTTCGGAGCAAACTGCTGTTCAAGTTACTACAGGCCCTTTCTGTAATACAATCCACAAAGGACTACTCAATCTTAAAAAAAAATCCAGGCCTTTTAGAGCTTTTTGTTTTATAATCTTGTATATGTATACATATACGTATACATATATGTGTGTATGTATATAGGTTAGAATAATTGAGAAATGGGTACCATATATATTTGTATATTCATGATGCAAATCCTCATAATCTATGCCAGTGGTGGCGAACCTATGGCATGGGTGCCAGAGACAGCACTCAGAACCCTCTCTGTGGGCACGCGCATCGTCGCCTCAGTCCTCGGCCTTCAGCTGGGTTTTATAAAACTTTTTCCCTTTAGGCCTCCACCGCCGTGTGCAAAAAAAAAAAAAAGTTCGATCAATCAGTCAATTTCAACTTCTCGCAAGAAAAAAAAATCTTGCAAAGTTGGAATTGATTGAACTTTTTAGTCTCACCCAGTCTGCCGTTACCACCGCAGCCACGCCCACCCAATGGGCCACACCCACCCGGCACCCGACGATGCATAAGTGGGTTTTGGGTTGCAGTTTGGGCACTCAATCTATGCAAATCAGAGAGCCAGATCCACCTTCCTGTCCAAAACTTTTCTATAGAACCAGGCTGATTTTAAATCTTATGTGTCTTAATTATTTACATTGAAATGTTTAAGTTAATTTATAAGGGTGCTTTGGCCTAATCACCTGTTTTTATTTTTTATTTATTTTGCAGATGGAGTTTTGGTTCGATTACAAAAGTAAAAATTTTGCTCATATTCTGTGTATTTTGCACAAATAATTGTTATAAACACCTATGTTAACTTTTCAATACATTAGAAATCTATTGAAGATTTTGCTTTTGTACTGGCAAGAATTTTATTTACTTGACAGAATTATTTTAATGTATTATTCATATAATTAACTGTTATAGTTTTCCTCCATTGTCCATTAATCTATTGTATTCTCATGTCTTATTTTATTGACATTATTATTTTTGTTGTTATTTATTATTTTAGATTATGTAGTGTGTTATTGAAACTGAAGTGGGTAAGAAAATACTTTAATGCATAAATAAGAAATTACTTCAAATACTTATCTGGATTTGATTTCTATCATCAAATCTCTTTTTCCAAACAGATTCCAACCCCTGTAAAGAAAATACATGTCAAAATGGTGGAATATGTAAAGTCAGCCACTACACATATTCCTGTACGTGTCCCCCAAGGTATGGAGGAAATCAGTGTGAAATAGGTGAGTGGAGAATAACATTAGCCTACCTGCTGTTGTTGTAACATTTTATGGAAGCTTTCCTAACCTGGTAACAATTTGTTGGCCAAAAGTCATACTAGCACAGTGAAAAAGGGTAGCTTAGAGAGGAGATGTGTCAGGAAAAGCTATCATGTAGTTGGGACCAGAGAACCAAAATAATAGCCTGGTCCCCGATTTGTCAAAGGATTTGCTTCAAATTTAAGATGCATCAGGTATTATCAAGGAAGAGGACTAATTTCAGAGGTCTGACCTTGACTTTTGAATGTCTACTATTTGAGCATCATTCTGACAGAGCAAATGTTTTGGTCACTGTTGATGAAGAACTTCTGTCCCCTTCCTCCATTTTAAAACCAGTAACATTTAGGTTAATACATTCCTATTGACATTTGGGTTTATTTAGAGTTAGATTTCTGGTGAATGTTACTTTATGCTTTGCTTTACAGTATGAAATAAGGATATTGGTAGAATTATCCTGTGGTGCAATTTTTGTTTATGTGTTGTGCTGTAGAGAAGCATCGAAGCTATTACTAAATGGATCAATCTTATTATTTTGAATAATAATATTCTTTTTTCTTTCAAATGCCTTATCACTCAGAATTTGGACTCAGATTTAATTCAGTTACCATAACAACTACTTCCTAATTTCTCCTTTCCATTACCAAATGTAAATTATAATATCTGTTTTCATTCCAACATAAATTTCAAAAATCTTTTTATAAATAACTTCAAAAATATATAACTCCATTCTTCCCAAAAATTGCTTGAAGTAGCTGATTAGATGGAGTGGCTGGGTGTGGGCCCCTCTGTATCCAAAAGTCATCTCTGGCCCTGGATAGGATTGCACTATCACACACAGACCCAGTGGATAACTTAGGGGTCCTCTTGGACCCATAGCTCCTGATCAAAGAGCAAATGGCAGCCATGGCAAGAACAGCCTTTGCCCCACACTGCCTTGTGCACCAGTTATGCCCCTTCCAGGACAGGGTGACCCTCATCTCCCAATTGGACTATTGCAATATACTCTAAATGGACTATCTTTGAAAAGTATCCAGAGGTTTCAACTGGTGCACAATGCAACTGTGCAAGTCATACTGGGTGAGCAAGAAAGGCACATATAACACATTTGCTCCACAAACTACACTGGGTGCCAGATTGCTTCCAAGTCCAAGTCAAGGGGTTGGTCATTACCTGTAAAGCACTACATGTCATAGGGTAGGCTACCTACAGAACTGGCTTTGCCCCCTCATATCATCCTGTCCCCCTCGTTCAAGCAACAAAGATATACTGCAGACCCAACAGTCAAATAATTTTGAGTTTGCAGGGTGCAAAAAGAGGACCTTTTCTGTCCTGGACCCTGCACTGCCCTCAGAGGTGAGGAAAGCCCCAAATCTTTTGACCTTCTGCAAAGAGGTCAAAACTTGCCTGTGCGGCTTTGTGTGGGAGATAGGCCCACACAACTGTGGGGCCAGCCAACCTCATGAGAAGCCTCCGCCTATATTAACAACTATTAGCCCCCCATCTTGAAATTGTTCACCTTTTGAAATATATTAATGTTATTTTTATAATTTTAAAACTTTTTAATACTAAATTCTGATTTTAATACTAATTTTATTGATTATATTGTACACCCAGAGGGAGATGAGCAATTAAGAAATACAAAATATAAACAAACAAACGAACAAGTTCTGGTTGGAGAGAGGGTTTCATAATTCAGAATAGAATTGGGGGAGGCAAAGAATTCTCTCCTCTTCTAGCTGTTTGAAGCTCCAGTGCCACACAGGGTAGAAATAAACTTATGAGAAATCATGTTAACCTCTTTTGACTTTCTGTTGCATGAGTCAAGCAAATAGTAGGCTTCTCCTGTTGTTGAGTTAGAGAAGAAGGCAGTAGACATATCTTTCCTTTCAAAATGGGGAGGAAACCTCAGGCCTATTTTCACATGCTGGTCACCATAGCTTAGTAGATTTCTTGTCATGGTGGAGAAGATAATACCAATTTTTTTCTTGATCATATGAACTACAATATAATTATTTAGATTAATATATATTATCTGACAAGTTCTGTGTAAGGATGATGCAAAACAGTAATCCAAGAAAAGAAATAAAATGTCAAACCATATGAAACACCTACGCTTAGGAGCAAGATTAAAATAATAACTCATGGGAAAATAAAGGCAGTGTGTGTGTGTGTGTGTGTGTGTGTGTGTGTGCGCGTGTGCGTGTGTGTTTCCTGCACCCATATGTTGGATTTGATTTGCTGCACACAACTACATCAACTAGAAGGGCAGCCTCAAATGGGTAACCTTAGGTCTGGATGTGGACTCTTTTTCAAAGATACGCTCTTATAATAGCATGCAGGATTTACAGTTGCTTCCCAGATAGAGTTGCTTCGTCTCAAGTAAGGGCTTCCTGAGCAGAAATGCTTACTTTAGCACAGGGGTCTCCAACCCCTGGTCTGTGGACCAGTACCGGGCCGCAGCACGCCAGCAAATGGTCTGCACAAAGAAGCAAAATCCTATCCACAGGATGCAGGCAGCATACAAAACCATGCATCCTCCAGTCTGTGGAAAAACCTCTCTCCATGGAACCAGTCCCTGGTGCCCAAAAGGTTGGGGACCTCTGCTTTAGCACACTGCAAAAGAGAGATCCCCACTGTCCCCTTCCTCTCTGAGGGGAAACATTATTTTGTGCAGGGAGTTCTTTGGTGGAAGACAGACAAACAAGGAGTGGTGTGCCAAGAAAGAGGAAAAAAGAGAGATAAGAATCTCTTCCAAATTCAGGAAATTTGCAGGAAGGAGGAGTTGCTAGGTAACAAATTGGCACAGAGGAAAAATTATTCCAAGAAATATCTATTCTCTAAAAGAATAGATAAGTATTTGTTGAGAGCTGCATTGAGCTTAATTTTTTGTGCTGTGTGTTTAAGTCCAGTTATTGCCTCTGATATTTATGATCTCGTACAAGCTCAGTCTTGGTGTGTTTTCAAAGTTTTGACTCTAGACTCTAGAAAGAGTGCAGAGGAAAGCAACAAAGATGATCAGAGAATGGTTGCTGGAACTGGGTATGTCTAGTTTAATGAAGAGAAGGACTAGGGGTACATGATAGCAGTGTTCCAATATCTCAGGAGTTGCCACAAAGAAGGAGTCAAGCTATTCTCCAAAGCACTTGAAGTTAGGACAAGAAGCAATGGATGGAAAATAATCAAGGAGAGAAGCAACCTAGAAATAAAGAGAAATTTCCTGACAGAACAATTAATCAGTGGAACAACCTGCCTCCAGAAGTTGTGAATGCTCCAACACTGGGAGTTTTTAAGAAGAGATTGGACAACCATTTGTCTGAAGTGGCTGCTATGTTAAGGCAGGTGGTGAAGCGGGGATCAAATGATGCTGGGAGAGAAGGTGTAAAATTCCATTTTTTTCTCCTTAGGGAGTAAGTCATAACACTAAACAAAACAAAAATTTGCTATCTCAAGGAACTTGGGGAGCCAGTTTGGTCTAGTACTTAAAAGCACTAGGCTAGAAACTAGGATATGTGAGTTCTAATCCTGTCTTAAGTATAGTGCCAGCTGGGTAATAATGAGCCACTCACTGTCTCTTTTATCCTTAGGGAGACAGCAGTGGCAACCACTGCCAAAAAAAGTTGCCAAGAAAACTGCATGGACTGATTCAAAGACACATACGCACACACACACACACACACACACACACACACACACACACACACATTACACACACATAGAGGCCCAAATATAACTTGAAGGTCTCTATTAATTTAAAAAATGATAAATTGTGATTTGGGTTCCCACTAGTGATAGTCTATTATTATAGGATTATAATCTGTTGGAGAGAGTACGTAGTAATGACTCAAGGAGCTTCATCCCTGTCTTCAATGCAGAGAAATTTGAATGCTGGTACAAAAATGGATATTGTGAGCAATACTGCCAAGATACCGAACATTCACGTCATGTGACCTGCTCCTGTGCAGCAGGATATACACTAAAAGAAGACGGGAAGAGTTGTACCCCCTCAGGTAATGACTCATTTTACTGGTTTAAAAATGTGGGTTTAGAAACTAAATGTCCCAGCAGCCCTTTTCAGTCTGCTTTTCCCTAAATGGGTTGATGTTATGAAGAGTAACATATTGTCTACTTTAGATGCACAGAGCATGAAGTATTATGTTGAAAAAAATTGGACCAAATTTCCTCTTTATATGTAGAATAACACTTGGTCAATGCTTTAAATATTGAATTCATTTTTCACAGCTGACATAAGTGAGCAGTGGCAGCTCAAGAGTATCTACTTAAATATATTTAGGGATGTTATTTAGTTAGTTTTATAAGTAATTAGAGGTACCAAGACTAATCAGACATTTTCCCCAACCAATGCAAACAGGGAGATTACCTAAATCCATAATTAGATATTTACCATAATTTAATTTGTTGTTCCTTGATTTCACAAGATTTCCCAATGTAGAAAAGATAGCAAGAGACTTAGTAGGCAAAAGGCAGTTATAAAATTGCAGTTATGGAGCAGAACAATACTGGGAGGGGTTCATCTCTTATTTTATAACCTAAAAATATTCGCCTCTGACCAACTGTTTTTCATCCATCTTGTCATGGAATATTGTTACAGTTAAGAAGACAATTAACAGTGGTATCTAGCAATTATTAGATGTTCACATTCTGGCTGGCTATTGGTATTTTGATCCATCAATCATACTTTGTTTTTTCCTAGTGTTTGACAGGTTACAGGTTTTTATTTATTTATTTATATATTGAGAATTTTATACAAAATAAAAGACAAATCTAAAAAAAGAAAGGAAAAAGGAATAGAAAGAAAATGAAGTTATGAAATATAATGACTTTCAACCTTCTCTTCAATAGATAATTATAATCTTCTCCCCCTCTTAAACGTTACATAAATTCTTTCACCTCTTCACTTAGTTCACATCTTTTTAAATCCTCAAGCCCATAAAATCATCATAACTTTTTTTCTTCTTTCAGCGAAATAAATTAGGACACAATGGAAATTAAGTACAGTTACCCACATTGTCTCCCAAGTGTCTCATGCAGTCTTTAACTTGTTCTTCGGTTTCAAATCTTAGCAAAAACATTTTTACTATTGCATGCTCATCCTTTATATATAGCTCAATTTCAAATCCTGTTTTGTATTTTTCAATTCTAATTATCTTTTTATCCATATTAAACCTTTCTTTTAACTGAGCATATGAAAACAATTGAAATGTCTTCCAATTGTTCTCTTCACTTCATCTTAAATTCTCCATCTACTTGTTGTAATAACTCTTGCTACATTAGCCATTTCTCCTTATCTGCTGTTCTTTTCTATAAACAACTTCTTGTGCTGAATAAATAAAAGTATCTTTGAACAAAGCCTGGGCTTACACAAGGAGGATACATTCCATTCAGTCATGAGTTCTCTCTAGCCCTTGGCTCCTGTATATCCAAAATACCCTTCCAACTCAATGGCAAAGGATGCCTTTTTCAAATTTTTCAAAATATTAATTAGTTTCTAGATAGGCAAAACCATGTGTTATTCAATGTGCTATGTGTGAGGGGAGCTTTGAGGTTGGTCTGGAAGTTGTAGCTAGTACAAAATTCTACATCTAGATTGACACAGAAAGCCACAGACACACTACGCCTATTCTGAAGTAGAAAGCACTGGTTACAAGCTTTCGATCAAGTCAAAATCAAGGTAATTGTTATAGCTTATATTGCCCTGTATGACTTAACAAGTTAGTGCCCACCCTAATAAGTATGAGGCCGTCATCAGCATTCTAGTGGCAAGGTTTCCCTGGGGTGCCAGTCATTTGCTATGTGGTGACATGAAAGCCACAATTCTTGAAACAAATCCTCTAGATCTTGAACTCAATAGTTAATTACAGTTGGCATCAGGCGTTGTATGCTTTAGTACCGGTTAAGGCTCTCTATTCATCCAGGACTTTTGCTAATACAGTTTCCAATTTCTGTCCAGGTGATATTACTGCTGGATGTTCACAAACTTTAATGAGTTTGTAGCTTTTAAATGTATGATTTTAGAAATCTTATTGAATCATTCATTTTTATTGTAACTATATTAAATTACTTTGAAATTTTAACTAATTTTTCCATATCTTGAGAAAGTAAAAAAAAGAATAAAAATATAGTATATAAACAAAAAAGGTGCAAAAAAGGATTTGCAGATGATGGGCTCTATTTTCATCTTTTGTCCTTCAAATCTGAAGAATTGCAGAGTCCTAAGATGAGTCTTAGTGCTGTCTTCATTAGCACCAAGTCTTCATATGTCTATTAATGTTTATGCTACTGAAAACATGCTTAAGCAACTTTCCTTAAACTCAGTGATTTAATCTCCCTGATTTCAGATCTCTTCCCTTGTGGGTTGATTAAGCGATCCACACGTTCTTATGAGGGAGGACGAATCACGCAAAGGGAAACAAATGCTCATGAAAACATGACCAATTGGAATCAGACAAGTTGGACTTCCTCGGGATGGTTGAATCTCACAAGAGAAATTGAAGATGACATGGAAAAGCTAGAAGGAAATTTCACAGAAGAGGATTTACTCAGATGGTCAAACACCAACTACACAGATGAAGATCCCAGAATAATTGGGGGATCTTTTTGCCGCCCAGGAGCATGTCCTTGGCAGGTAACACTTCTGAACCTAAAGCGTTTGATAAAATAACCTCATTTTACATTGTTAGAATTGAAGGGTGAAGTTCCTTTATGAAGCAGCAGGGTGCAATCTTTTCAACGGAAATTAATTCTGGGTGGCAAGCTAGGAGATAAATTCCAAAAAGCAAAGAAAGATAGAACACAGAAGTTGGAACCCTCAGTAGTTCATAATTAACTCCATCTATGCTGTTCAAGATATTTAGCAGCATCTTTTTGCAGAGATCTGGGCCTCCTTAAGGCTGTGGAGAATTGCATGTAGGCTTGGAGCTTCAGGCCATGAACATCTAAGCACAGTGCCAGCAGGACCTCTAAAATTTGTCCAGATATGTCCTTAAATGATACCTTTGCTTCCCAAAGGAGGACAACTGACTGTACAGTATATGTTGTCCTTTTGTATAAATATTGGAAAAAGGAAGCTTGCAATACTGTTCTGGGCATATGAAGAAATGTGTTGCTTCAAATCACTGTAGTTTTGTGTATGACAATTAACCTCTAATTTAATGCTAAATAATTGAAATGTGAATGTAGGAAATTCATACAGATTTGCAGCTGGGGTTAGAGAACAATGGATTATTCTTTTTCTTCCTAGGTACTGATTCAAAATAATAGAGGTTACGGTTTTTGTGGGGGCAGCTTGATCAGTAGTCAGTGGGTACTTACTGCAGCGCACTGTTTTGATACCATTAACCCACATCAAGTTACAGTGGGTAAGTTGTAGAAAGACACAAACAAAATTACAATGTTGTAATGCTTGATTTTTCTCACAAGGTATTCTAGAAGAAGCAGTAGACGCTCCTGTCCTGGTATCACATAAATAAATAATAAATGAATGAATTTCTAACCTTCGCAGTTACAGAAGTAAGCAAACATATACCTCAGTGTTTCTCAGCCTCAACACTTCAACTCCCAGAATTGTTCATCCAGGAAGTCAACACATCTTAAGGCTGAGATTGAGAAATATTGTTATATTTTAATTAATTTTATAAAATGATACTGTATCCTGATTATTTACCAGCCTGAGTATATTATGGAGGTGTACGTGATGTGCAGATCACCTGATTTGTTCAGGCCTTTGGAGAGAATTGCTACTTTAATGCCTTTTTCTTTCTTTTTGTTCCCCTCTGGGTTTATTTTCATTATTATCTTTTTTTTGTTTACTTCTGTTTTAATGGTTTTTATATTGTTCTTTGTTTTTAAATGTTTAGCAATTGTAAACTGCCCTAAGTCTCTGGGAGTTGGGCAACGTATACATTTAATAAATTATTATGGTTGGTCACACAATCAGCCAAATATTTTGACTGGATTATTATGGTTGATCACAGTTGACCAGAAACGTAGACAGGATTTGATTTTTAATCTACCTAGCAAGTCCTTTCCAAGGACTAGAGATAGGCAGATGTTGTTTTATGGAGAGTTTATTTATTTGTTTATCAAAATTTACATGGCTGCCCAAGTCACTCTCAGAGACTTTGGTGTTAAAGATACCATCGCTGGATATAAACTGTTCCAAGTAAAGCTGCCTTTTGCAATTTACTGATGGTAATTTTGTCAAGGCTGATGGTGTTCAAGTGGTGCTCCAGATGTTTTGGGATTGTTCCCAAGGCTCCTATTACTATTGGTACTATCTTTGCCTTCTTTTGCCAGTCATTCTACTTTTTCAGTTTTCATATATTATTTCAGAGAAATCACCTGGCTTGTTCTAGGGCTAGGCCAACATCTTGGGCTAATAGTCGAATGGTAGTATATACTGTATTCTTCCTTTAAAAAAATTAGTAAAAAATTGGAAGAACTAGTGGAAGAACAATGATAATGTTACCAATAGAAGACAATGTCATTTCAATTTCCCATAGAGTTCTCTAAACGAGGTAAGGCAGTTGCACAATGACAGCTTCATCTAGAAGCCCCCTTGTTTTTGAAGTGTCTGAGGGAAAAAAATCTGCATACTTTACAAGCATTTTTAATGTACAGAATCAGTATTTCTATAACCAACTTGCAGTATTTCTACCTGGATCTAAGGCTATTCTTTTTTTTTTCTCACTTTCCTTGTTTTCCATTGTCAGCACTGCTTGGTTTTTGTTTGTTTTCACACTTTTTTTTGCTTTTCAGGAGACTTTGACAAACATCAGCGAGAACGAGATGAACAAAAAGTGAGAGTACGGCACTACTGGACACATCCTCAATATAACTCACAGAACTACAACAATGACATTGCTTTGGTCCAGTTGACTAGTGATGTGATTTTTACCCAGAATGTACTTCCCATCTGCCTTCCTCGTCCTAACCTAGCTACTTTGCTGATTGAAGAAGTAGCTCATGGAACAGTTAGCGGATGGGGTGCAACTCATGTTAAGGGTAGGTTAATTCGCTTTCTCATGAAAGTTAGGTTGCCCATTGTGAGCATGGAGACCTGTCGGCAGTCAACTAAGAAGCTCATTACGGACAACATGTTTTGTGCAGGCTATGATGTGGAAGGGCAGGACGCTTGCAAAGGAGATAGTGGTGGACCTTTTGCTGTATCTTATCATAATACTTGGTATCTCTTGGGGATTGTCAGCTGGGGAGAAGGTTGTGCTGAAGTCGGAAAATATGGCGCTTATACTCTAGTACCCAATTATATTTCATGGATAAAGGAAGTAATCGAAACTAATTCTGGAAGTTTTTTTGCATAGCCTGCACTGAAAACCAATCTGTATAAAATATATATTTTTGTGCATTTGGTAGTATTTAACAACTTGATTAGTAAGATCACATTGCAGATTTGTTTCCTATAGCTGCTCTTAACTGAAGTAAGCAATTAAGTTGCCATTTTCTTTGTACAGAAACAGAATTGTTCTATAAATCTGTATCAGTATCCAATTCAGATTTAAGCATAAGCAACTGGATAGGTAGAAATACTGCTTCAGCGCCCCCTTCTCAAAGTGATTTTTCAACCCTTGCAAAGGGCTTCAGAGATAGTCAAAAATAGCCTCACAGTGTCCTGCCACAAGCTGTGTCTTTCATATGTTTGAACAATGTATGGGTTAAAAAAAGGTGGGGCTTGCAGGGTGATTCTACAACTCTGCTTTCATCATTCTGATCCTCCCTTGAAATATTTCCCCCTCCTCCCCCTCCACAAAGGCATGGGGTTGTGTGATCCTGCAGAGTGCAGTAGGCTATGGTGGAAAAGGAAGAGCCAAACATTCAATTTGTGCTCATACGAACATGCATAATTTGATGACTGATCAGACTGACAAAATCATTGTCATGGATTCACAAAATATGTTTCAACTATAAATAGCCAAAGATAAGAAACTTGCAGCTGCACAACTTGCCATGTTTAGTTACTGTTACTCTTGAATAACTTTTTGTGTTGACCAAAAAAAAAAAAAAAAACCCACAAAAGCATACAACTGCAGATTTTTAATTAACCTGGTTAGTTGTCTCTCATTATTTTCAGAATGTTGAATACAAGAGCTGCTTCTGTCAATCCATTCCCTTCATCTAAATAATGATCTAAGTCAATCATTGCAACAGTCCAAGGAGTAAAAAGGGATATAAAGCAACCAATGAAATTGAGTTAAACAACAAAACTTTTAAAATATACGAATATGGTATGATTGCTTTTGAAAGTAAGAATTGCAGTGTTTAGGTAAGCACACTATGCTATTTGAGGTCTCCATCTCCATCCCGATTGTGCTGGCAATTTTAGTGCCCGATCATGATCATTCAGGAGTACAGATTGGTGGACAGATTTGTTTCTAGAAGATGGAAAATAAATCTGTAAATATTCAGCAGTTTTTAAACACTTATATATAGCCTTGGGCGGTCTCCTAAAGATTATACAAGGCATAGACTTCAGATTCCAAATGGTGTAATATAATGCATCAGTTATCTGAAACAGAGACAGTGCCTCCCAGTGCTTCCAACTAGGAACATTTACAGCAGGAATGCCGAATCTCTTTAAACCTCTCCCATAGAGGTCAAATGTAAATACATAAGGGGTATTCTCCCCACACAAAGCCCAAAGTTATACTTCTCCACTTGTTCTCTGATGAATAGTATTTAGAGACATACTGAATGTGGAGGGAGTCTCAGGCACAGAACTGAATTATACTTGAATGATGTGCTGTGACTTGCATTCCATAAAGTGGGTAGGGCCAAGTGAAAGAAAAGATTAAACAATTTGATTTTATTCCATTGATTAAATTTGAATAAAATATGCTTCACCTTATTACTTTTGAACCAGTATGCCTAAGGATATGCTTTTATGCCTCATAGTTGTAAGAATGTCAGTACTGCATTGTGCAGCTAGAGGTCAGAACAGTAGTGCCAACAGCAAACTACAAGGATTGCCAGAATGACAGGTGCTTGATAACATCACCAGCCCAAGCAGATCAAGTGTATGTATCTGAGCTACAAGAACAAGCTCCTCTTCCAATATGGAAAACAGATCTACAGAACATCATCTTTTATATGATTTAAGCAAACAGTGAGGGGAAAGATCTCAAGAAAGGAATGCTTCACATTCTTCAAGTCATCTTCCCAAATATAGGTAGGAAAGAAAAATATACAACATATATTTTATTTCTTTTACTTTACCACTAATATCTATGGTAGTTCTAAGCTCTTGTGTTTAAATTCATATTCATTCTTAATAAACAGCATATTATTTTCCTCTGTCCTCATCATTGTTCTTATAAGTGGATGCCTAATTTTGAGTATCAGCTCAGCAGAATGCCATTAGACAGCAAAAACAGATTGAAGGAATTTCAATAAATCCATATTCCTATTGTGATGCTAACCATATTAATGACTCCAGATGGTTCTGTTTTAATAATCGCCATCAGGCAATTGCAAAAGGCAGCTTTGTTTAGAACAGCTTACATCCTGTGATAATACTTCTAACACCATCAATATTAACAGCAGCCTATCCCAGACTCCTGAGGACTTGATATATGGATAAAATCCAATCTGAACATCTGGCTGACTCTATAATATGAAGTAGAATTTCATTACTTCCAACTATTGTTACTTAATGCATTCCTTCTTTGATGAGCATTAAAATAAATGACAATACATTTATAGAAGAGATGAAAGAGATTATAAGGCTTCAGAAGACTCTTAAACCCGATGATATAAGCGTATTAAATGTTTAATATGTTTTCTTTCTCTTCTAAAATGTGATATATTTGTCCCAAAGTAAAAATGGTATTTTTAAAAAAGAAAAAGGTGCCTTATCATGGTGTTATTTGGTCAATTAACAGAAATCTACATATGTAAACAGAGGACAAACACACTTTACCTCTAATTATAAAAATATAATCATAGCTCTTGTATTCTTTGAAACTTAAGAATAGTAAAATTTCTATATACATATTCAATTCACAAAACATCACACAAACCCCACCTCAGAAACAGATTTTAATGTACGAGATTTGTAGCAATACAAGGTTTTGTCTGTACAAAGGAGACGAGAAGTCAGGGTTAAATAAAACCATAATGAACAATGTCCCAGGGTTCATAACTCTACATGTATTACAATCAGCTGAACCAACAATTTGAAGATGCACTTAAAACCCCCAAAGTTTGTTTCTTAAAAAAATGTGGACATCTTCTGAGAGTCTATACAGGAGTCATCAAAGGTGATTCTGCGGAAGGTCACAATGGCATTTTATTTCCTTCGATGCTGATTTTTACAGCATGGGATGTTCTGCTTTTTTTCCTGATGTCTGTGAACTTCCGCATCTGTTTGTCCAGGCGACTGACCCCTTTCTTGGAACTTGCCTGGAACTTGAAAAAAAAACTTTTATTTAGTATTAGAACAGTCATCAATGAAATCTTGATATTTATAAACCACAAAAACATACATATATCATCCCTTGTTGCAGTTGCTATCTTTCATTACAGAAACTAGTAACACTGTGAGGGACTCTCAATAGCTTATTTTCAAATACTGTCTAGAGATGTACTGTACATTAAAGATATACAAAAGAAAGTGTTGCTTTTTATCAAAATGGACACAATTCTTCAATTACTGCTGAAGTTTGGAATCCAGACTGTGGATTTAAAACTCAAGCATTAGCTCGGCTATTCACACAGACCTCGTTCATAAGAGACGGATAGGAAACAAGTATTCCATACATCACTGGAATGTGCAAAAGGGAGAGTTCACAGGAACATTATCAACATTATAAGAAATCTATTAAATGTTCCCTCTAATATCTTAGGCAAGGTTTACTTTCTTCTTTTAGTCTTGTTTCTAAGCATTAAAGGTAGCAAGAAGTATATAGAAGATTCTGTGATTAACGTATAATTCTGGCTATTCTCATAATAAATGTGCATGTTCATTCACTGCTTAAAAATGATTACTGATATAATTATCCTATGTTCTCAAGGTTTAATACTATGTTAAAAACCAAGTTATTTTTCCTGTACTGGATTTATTTGGATTTTTGTTGTCTATTAAAACAAATAAAAATCTACTTTAATCTGCAATCTTTTGCAGATTGGCTTGGTAAATACTGTACAATATGGAAAATATAACAGTGAGGACGAGAAAAAGGAAATGTTTATGATGCATCACCACCCATTGGATTTCTTTCAACTGGCAATTTTCTATCCCACAATTGGTGACTAGAAACTCTTCGAAGGAGATGGCATTATCTGTTGAGCAATCTTTCTCCCAAACAGCTATATTTTTCTCTCCTGCTTCCCTTTGGAAATGTCCATTGAAATTAGTAATAATAACGCCTGAATCTGCATGTGAATTGAGATTTTTTTCCCTTTGTATGACCCTGCAATCCCTTTTATCAATGGTGGAGTCGGGGTGACTGAATAGACCTGCGTGTTTCCTGGCCTGATGCCCTTCCTAACACCTATGTGGAGTTCGCAGCAGATATTTTCTCTTTGGGCCCTGGTAGAGAAACATCAGTCGCTGCCTAGGATTGAAATCTCAATCTCCCGATTGTGAGGTGAGGATCTGCACCTCTAGGCCACTATGCCACTTCTGCATGTGAATGGGATTAAAAACCATGAAAGTCCCTAGTATACATAATAAGTAGCTACCTGACAAACCAAAGAATATTATTAAACAGTTTCATGAGAAATGTTTTACAAATTTAGCTTACACATTCATGACAACATATAGAACAAAATAAAACAAGAATCAATATGCTGCATCATCCATAGAAAATATCTCAAAATCTATATTAGGACAAAATCTTTATTACACCTTTTACAAAATCATGTAAAAGATCTTGAGTTGTGATGTGAATTCCCAGGACTTCTAGGGAAAGATAGCCGACCAAAGACAGGACTCAAGACAGCTCCAGAAACAAGCAGAACTGACATTGGACTACTCACCTGGAATTAGTACGAGCTGGATTGGTAAGAATTGTTAGGATATAATAAAAGCAACAAGTTGGGCATGTGGAAAGCTCACCACCACAAGAAAATGGTATATAAAATTGCTGTTAGTATCCTTGCTGAAAAGCAGCCTAGTTTTAAATGTCAACTCTTTTTAGTTTTCCAGTCATAAAACCCTGAAAACCTCAAAAAACACAAAACCCAATATATTAGTTATTTTCCTTGATCAGAAAGCTTTAATGAAACCTCTGAGTTGGTGAAGACATGCTCTTTTGTCTAAACGGGTAACAATAGCAAGCAGTACAGCACATGCACAGCTCACACTTTCTTTCAGAGATACCTCTTAGATCAGGGACAAGTGAAATATAAGTCTACAAGGGCATCCGGTTGCCTTCAATGCTGAACTTGACAGCTCGATGCACTTTACTGAGACGTTTCTGTTCAGTAAATCGCCTCTTGTGTTTTTCCAGACGATTAATACCTTTTTTAAGTGTCCCGGGCTAGAAATTAAAGAATGGACTACTGATAACAGACAACATAATCACTTAACACTCTTTTTCTTTGCCTTGTTTCACATATAAAAAAATAAAAGTCAGAAGAGATGAATGGTTTTCATTTCATACTGTGATGAACAGAAAGGATGGTGCAAAGAAAGTCATCTGCAAGCTTTGTGGGATAATCATGCAGATATCTGCAAGATCATAGCCAGAGCAGCAATATAAAATGGTTGATAAATATATAGGTTGCATTTTCACAATGGACAGAATAGTAGCCTCTTAAAGTACACGAAGTACATGGCTGAAGCTCTGGAAACAATACTGATGGAGAAGAGCAGTGAAGAACAATTTAAGTGAATCCTGCAACACCTAACTTACAAGAGATCTAATTTCAATGTTACTGAATGTCTTCCTTTTCCATTAGCCACTTACCCGAGAGGACTCCATTTCCACATTCCATTTTGGCCTCACTACATAATCCTTATTGGAGGGCATTGGAACTCTGGCACGAGCACAAAATCCTGGATCACCAGGTCGGAGAGCTCTAAAAAATATAACAAAGGTACTGCTAAATAACATGAGGGTGTTTAAGAATCTCTCTCAATCTCATCAGTTGGCTTTTTTGTCCCACAAAAGCTCAAAATTCTTCATTACAAACCACAGAATGAAATTGTGAGATATCAAAATGATATTTGAGGAACCAGTCCCACATACTTTTCCTCTCCTGTTAATACTTTCTCCAAGTCTCTGCGAGGTGTCTGACCACCAGAGCTGCAAAAACAAAAGAAGGATGGTTAGTACTACCAAAGATGAGTAAACAGATCATAATCAAAATAGTCTCTTTCCTATAAATCAAAATAAAAAACATATAATAATACCTAAAGCATGTTCAGCAAATTGTAACTCACAGGAACAAGAATGCTCCTAAGGAAGAATACTTCAGGAAGGAGCAAATGAAAGGTTTTTGAAAATAAATAGTACTTTCATAAGATCAAAACTTTTATAAACTGAATGACAAGTTCCAAAACATTCCAGGGAAGAGACTCTAGAACAGACATGTCAAACTTGCAACGTCACGTGATGTCGCGCTACGTATCGGAACATTTTTGCCATTGCCGGCAATGGGGTGGGCGCATTTTTGTGATGACATGTCCAGCCCGCGGGCCGGCAGTTTGACACCCCTGCTCTAGAAGGGGCGTTGGTCTTACCTGAACGCCTTTTCTCAGTACGGAGATGGATAATCCATGGATGGATGGGTTTTCTCTGTCTGCCTGCTCTTGAGACCAAGTAGCCAAAGCTTGACACGCCCCCACTTCCTGTGGAGTCCATTCTTAACGAGGGCGAATTGGCTGATGATTGACGAGGTATTGGCTCTCAGCTCCCTACTAGCGGCCTGCTGGCCTTGGGGTGGGTGTGGATTATCCATCTCCGTACTGAGAAAAGGCGTTCAGGTAAGACCAACGCCCCTTCTCCAGTACAGGAGATGGATAATCCACGGATGGGACGTACCAAAGCCTCACTGTCCCAAGGGGTGGGAAACAGATAAGGCCGGTAGATTGATCTCTGAGACAACTTGCTGGAGGACCCTCCTACCAAAGGAGACGTCCGCCGATGCAAAGCGGTCTATCTTGTAGTGTCGTATAAACGGGGAAGGCGAGGACCATGTCGCGGCCCTGCAAACTTCCTCGACTGACGCCTGGGTAGCCCATGCCGCCGAAGTTGCAGCGCTTTGGGTGGAATGGGCTGTGAGATGACTTGGGGGCGGCAGGGATGATACATTGTAAGCTTCTGCGATACAGCTTCGGATCCACCTTCCAATGGTGCCCGCGGAAACTTTCCGCCCCAAGGTGCCCGCTTGGAAGGACACAAATAGGGCCTCCGATTTGCGGAAGGGTTCTGTACGCTTTATATAACGCCGCAAGGCTCTGCGGACGTCCAATGTATGCCACTGCCGCTCCCGGTCATGTGTTGGATTTGGACAGAAGTTTGGGAGAATTACTTCCTGTGTCCTGTGAAAGAGTGAATTCACCTTCGGTATGAAGGCAGGATCTAACCTAAGGACCACCCTGTCCTTGTGGAAAATGCATAGGTCGTTTCTGACTGACAGTGCGGCCAGTTCCGAAATTCGTCTGGCCGATGTGATGGCAATCAGGAACGCCACCTTTAGCGACAGGTGTCGCAAGGAAACGGTCGCCAATGGTTCAAATGGTGACCGAGTGAGTGCGTGAAGGACTCGCGGTAGTTCCCAGGACGGGTACCTGTGAATTACTGGAGGTCTGGTGTTATAGGCGCCCTTGATAAAGGCGCGGATCCTGGGGTGGTGAGCTAAGGGAACCGAATCCGTGCAGGTGAGGAGGGTGGACAAGGCCGCCACTTGCCTGCGGATGGTCGCGGGGGCGAGGCCTCTGTCTAGTCCCTCCAAGAGGTAATCTACTATCTGAGGGATGTAGAGTTTGTGTAAGTCAAACTGCCGTTCCCTGCACCAAAGGCAAAAATTTTTCCAAGTGGAGTCATAAATGCGGTTTGTTGCCGGACGGCGTGAAGCTTGAATTATGGTAATGGCCCCGGGAGAGAATAGTTCCTGTGCCATTATCTGGCGCTCAAGTGCCAGGCGGTCAGTTGTAACCATTGGGGTTCCGGGTGACTGATGGTTCCCTGGTGTAGGGACACTTGATGAGGGGGAATGTTCCATGGGGGCGACTGAGACAGGTTCATCAGGTCGGCGAACCACGGTCTCTGTGGCCAATATGGTGCTACTAGGATCACTTCTGCCCGCTCCTGAATCAGCTTTCGGATGACCGCCGGTATGAGTGGTAGTGGGGGAAAGGCATAAAGCAGACCCTGAGGCCACTGAGTTCTCAGAGCGTCCGTCCCCTCTGCTCGCGGGTTGAAGTAACGAGAGTAAAATCTGGGGAGCTGGGCATTGTCTGATGATGCGAACAGATCGAGGATCGGGTACCCGAACTTGCGGGAGATGTCTAGGAACAAGTTCGGGTGTAGCCCCCACTCCGAAGGGTCCACTGTGGTGCGGCTTAGGAAGTCCGCTTGCTGGTTGTTGACCCCCGATATGTGTTCCGCTTTTAGTGACTTCAGATTGGGCTCTACCCAGCTGAATAGGAGTCGTGACTCTGTCATCAGGGTTTTTGATCTGGTCCCCCCCTGCCGATTGATGTGCGCCTTGGCTGCTACGTTGTCTGTTAGGACTAGAACGTGGTGGCCTCTGATTCTGTCTTTGAATTGTTGCAAGGCTAGGTGGATAGCCCTGAGTTCTAGCCAGTTGATGTTGTTTCTCAGATCCGTGGCGGACCAACGTCCCTGTACAAACTGGGAGTCCAGATGGGCTCCCCAACCATACAGACTGGCGTCTGTAGTGATGGTAACTCTGACTGGTTCCTTGAAGGGTGACCCCTTGGTCACGGCCCGAGAGCACCACCAGCGTAGCGCCCTGCGGATTTGTGCCGTGACCCTGACTAGGTGGTTGGATGCGCTGGTGTTCTGCCGTTGGTAAGGGAGCAGAAACCACTGTAGTTCCCGTAGGTGGAGCCTGGCCCAGGGTACAATGGCTATGGCCGATACCATCTTGCCCAATAATTGGGAAAGTGTTAGTATCGGAACTGAACGTTGCCTGTGAACCCAGCGAGCCAGTTCCCTGATGCCGGCCACCCGGTCTTGGGAGAGATAGACCATACAGTTGGTTGTGTCTATCATGGCCCCCAGATGCAGCAGCCTGGACGAGGGAACTGTCTGGCTCTTCTGAAAGTTTACTGAGAATCCGTGTAATTGGAGGACGCGAATGACGGTCCTTACGTCCGCCTGAGCTGTCTGTAGGGATGTTGCTTGGATTAGTATGTCGTCTAGGTAACATTGGACGCGTATTGGGATTTTTCTCAGTTTGGCGGCTACCGCTGCTAGTATCTTGGTAAATACCCTGGGTGCCGAAGATAGACCGAAGGGGAGAGCTCTGTATTGGAAGTGTTTTCCCCCGTAACAGAAACGTAGGAACCGGCGGTGGTTTGGGTGGATGGGGATGTGAAGGTAGGCTTCCGTGAGGTCTATCGATGCCAGGAAGTCTCCTTCTCTGATGCTTCCCAGGATGGACTGAAGGGATTGCATCTTGAATTTTTTGTATGTGATGTAGCGGTTGAGGTTTTTTTAGGTCCAGGATTGCCCTCCATCCTCCTGAAGTCTTTGGAACCACGAAGAGGATGGAGTAAAATCCTCTGCCTCTGTATTCCGCTGGGACCGGTTCTATTGCTTGAATGTCCAACAGGTGTTGGATGGCCTCCTGCATGAGTTTGCGTTTGGTGGGGTTCCTGGAGACCGAGCAGTTGATGAGTCGGTCTGGGGGTGTGACCAGGAACTCCAGGGACAGCCCGGACTGGATGGTTTGTAGTACCCAGTTGTCCGTGGAGGTCTGCTCCCACTGGTGGAAGAAGTGAGCTAGTCTTCCTCCAATGGGTAGGTCTATGTAGGAGTCATTTTGTCTTCCGGTACGGACGACCCGTTCCACGAAAGGGTCGTCTCGACTGGTTTTGTTGTCTGGGCTGGAACCCCGGTCTGTCGTAGGGGCGGCCGTACGGTTTGTTCTGCCTGGGAGTGAATGGCTTGGGTGCCTGACTGATAGGCGTGGTTGTCGGTTGACGAAAGGACTGCCTACGAAAGTAAGGTGTGGTACGTTTGTCTGACCTTTTGTTCAAGTGTGCCATGACCTTCCGCTTGTCTTTGTTCTCTACAAGATAGGGGTCCAAGGCCTCCCCAAACAGACCGTTGCTTGAGTAAGGGGCGGTCGCTAGCCGCCACTTAGCCTTGGTGTCAGCTTGCCAGTGTTTTAGCCATAGCATTCTCCTGGCAATTATGTTGGATGCTATGGATCTGGATGAAAAAATGGCCGATTGGAACGTTGCGTCTGCAGCGTATTCCGTGGCTGCTACCATCTTAGCCAGGTCCTGGTGTGTTCGTATGTCCTCCATAGGAACTATGGTTTGTAGTTGTTGCAACCAGATGAGGGTGGCCCGGACAAAAAAGGAGGCCGAGGTGGCTGCTTTGATGGCCCATGCCGCTGTCTGGTGGGTTTTGCGAAAGGCTTGTTCCCACTTTTTGTCATCTGCCTTAAGGGCCTCCACTAGGTCCCCAGCCATGGCTGTCTGGGAGACCAAGGGGGTCCAGGCTTCATCTACTTTAGGAATTTCTAAGGCCTCATTGAGGTCTGTGGCAGTGCTGTATAATTTTTTGTCCGTACCACTCACTGATGGGAAGGAAGCGGGAGAGTCCCATGGCTTCTTGATCCCTTTCAGGAAAATGGCGGGGCAAGGTATATGGTGTTGCGTTGTCACCTTTTCTACGAATACGGGTCTGGATGTGGTGGCCGGTGTCGCTTGCGGCTGAGAAAACTGATCCGTCCCCATGTCCGCAATGGCTGTGGCCTTGCGTAGTATCGTGAGGAAGCGGTTGGGATTAAATAATCCCCCTGAGGGGGGCTCAGGGGGAAGTTCCTCATCCTCTGACATAGAGATCCCAGGTTGATCCTCCTCTTGTGGTGAAGAATAACCACTCATGGAGGACTGGGCCGGGGAGACGGGTTCCTGAATGCCTGAGGACTCTGAGGGGAGTTCCGAGTGTGGCATGGCTGAGATGGAGGGCCCCTGGTCGTGGTGGGCGGAGCGCTGTGCTAGGGCTCGGTCCACCACTTTGGTTAATAGGGCCTCTAGCCGTCCATCTGCCCAGATGTCCCCTATGTCATTACCTTTGGGTGTGGTGACCGCAGGTGGAGAGTTGGACTCAGTGGTTGTGCCTGCCGCCGTGGTTGTTTGTTGGGCTGATGTAGATGGCGGATCCAGTGGTTGCGGTGTTCCTGGAATGGACCACGCGCTCTGGGTTGATGTGGATGGACCCAATGGTAATTCCATCTCGGTGGCCGCTATTTGAACCAATTCCAATTGGGCCTGCCTCTGCGCTCTGGAGAACTCCTTCTCCAGGGCCTGGTGCCTACGGCTGGCTTGCTTTTCCGCCAACTTGGAGGGCCTCTTGAGCGAGTGTTTTGTCTTCGCTTTGCACTTGCCTGCCGCCTTCTGGTCAGAAGGTGTGTTGCAGCCGTAATTGGGAGGTGGAGGGGTCGTGCTCATGGATTGAGGCAACGAGGGTCCCTCCATTCCGCTTGAGCAGTCCCAGAAAAACTGAGAAGACGCTCAGGCAGGCAAGTATTGGCGGGAGCGAAATTGGAACAAGTACCAGGACTGTTCCCCTGATCACCCGACCACAACAAAAATATTCTCTCTGGGCTAAGGTCACGGTAGCTGAGGGAGGTACCGAAGGCACGTTTGGAACCACTCTTTGGGTTCCGCCCGGAGGCCTTAGGTGACCAGGCAACGTGCACCAGTAGAAAAAGGAAAAGGGAGGCAAAAAATATCAGTGGCGACCTCAAAAGGGTCTGTAGGCCTGACTTAATACACAGCAGGTATCAAATGGCGGTCACCTAGAGCGGAATTTATTCTTATTAATACTATTACTATTATACTAATAATAGGAACAACAATAATAAAATAATAATAATAATAACAACAACAATAATGGTGATGATGATAATATTGTGTGTTCTGTCTTTAGGCCTGTTGGCCCTGCAGTCGCTTAATTTTTAGCTTTAAAAAAATTTTTTTTAATTATTATTATTATTATTTTTAAAATTTATGTATCTATTTTTATTATTATTATATTTTGTCCTATTATTATATGTGTGTATCGGGGGTGGAGCGCTGGTTGTGTGCTCCTATTCCGCCTCTATCAGTGATTCCAGATATGATGTAGAGCTTCCTTAAGCTCGGTTTGCCTTTCTCTGGCAAGAGATGGCAGCCACAGCTCGTTTCTCCCTGAAAAAGGGCTTTGCGGATCCCAGGAGGGTTCTCTAGCCTCCGTTTCTTGGTTGGGGCTTACTCCCTTCCTGTGCTTCGTTTCCCTCTGAAAATAAGCTCCGCAGCCTCCCAGAAGCTGCTTGTGCCCGGGGATTTAAATTTGGCGCGCTGTGACGTTTTAAGGGAATCCCAGTCAGGGATTGCCTTTGTTGTCTGAAAACGGCAACTAAAATGGCGCCCGCGGTTGCCCTGGGCTGCTAGGGAATCTCCGATGATCCGAATTCAAGTTTGAATCCGGACCTGGAGATTGTTATTTTTTCCCCCAATTTGAGGAAAAAATCCCTTGGAAGGTTGGGGAGAAAAGCTCAGCAAGTGGTCTCTGCTGATGCCTTCCCCCCCCCCTTTTCCACCTCCAGAGCCCTGGGGCTGACTGGGATCCGTGGGGAGTTTTCCCCCCCCCACACCCCCTTTTTCAATTTTAATATAGGATCAGGGATGATCCCAAGGAAAACTTAGTGGTTGGGGAAAAGGTTCAGCAAGTAGTCTCTGCTGATGCCTTCTTCCCCCCCTTTTCACCCCCCCAGAGCCCTGGGGCTGGCTGATATCTGTGGGGAAATTTCCCTCCCCACCAATCCCCTTTTTAATTTTAGGTTTGAGATCAGGACTGATCCCCAGAAAATTTTGTGGTTAAATTCCTATAGGTGGCAATTTTTTTGGAAGGGGAAGCCAATTATCAAGGGATAATCAATCAATGGATTTCTTGTCTAACCTGATAAGCTGAGAGCCACGCCAAAACGAGTCTTCTCCGAGCAGAGACCAAGTTAAGAATGGACTCCACAGGAAGTGGGGGCGTGTCAAGCTTTGGCTACTTGGTCTCAAGAGCAGGCAGACAGAGAAAACCCATCCGTGGATTATCCATCTCCTGTACTGGAGAAGGCTACGTGCAGCAACTTTTTTGATTATTGTTTAAATTATACGTAACTGAAATCACTACATAGCTTTTGGAATTGAAACACCAAAGGCATTATATATTTGTATAAAGTACTTACCTGCTCAATCGCCTTCGTTGAGGCATCTGCTCCAGATCTCTCTGTTCTCTTTCTTCTCTGGTCATTCCCTTATAGTTTGATGTTAAACCAAAAATGGGCCGGGACCATTCATCTGTTTAGTTTTATTAAAAAAGAGGACAAAGTTAATTAAGTAAAAGTAACAAAACAGCATATACCCAGTATCTACCCAATAAGAAACTTGACTTCTGACAGCCACTTGAACTGCTTAACCTTAAACAGAGATTTTAGTCCATTTAAATTAACAAAGTATGAGTATCCTTAGAAGAAAACTAAATTATTTTAACAAATTTGTTAAACTAAATTTAACAAATTTAGTTATAGTTTCCTTTAATTAAATCTGAAAATATAGCTTTTAAAAGTATCATAAATACTGAAAAATATACATTTTAGTTACTATTGAAATCAGCACACGTATAAAAACACAATACCAGCTTGACATATATTTAAGACAGCTGTAGTTTAGGCCCCTCACTTAATAATGAGTTTAAAGAACTGAAATATGCAAGTTTTATGTATATTTAAGCCTGCATTTATCAGCAGTAATCTTGCAAACACTTACCTGAATTCCCAAACACAAACAAAATGAAACATAAAAATGATTTTCAAAAAATAAGATAAAATATTGAAAATACAATTAAAATAAATAAGATTGCAAAGCATTTCATCACATATTCAACAGTAGGAATGTTTGTAGCATTTTCTATTTTAGAAACATAGAAAACTGATAGTAGAAAAAAGGACCTAGAGATTCATCAAGTCTGCTCTTTGAAGGGTCTTTTTTGTTCTTTTTTATTAATTAATTTGTAATTATTATTTGTATAGTTTGTCACACAACTAGATGTTCAGATAGGATTTGGCATTTTTATCCATTTATCAAGTCCTTCCCAAAGACCTGGGATAGGTAGATTATTTTAATTTATGTTATTTTATTTTAATTTTTGTCAATTGATGGACTTTATAATGAATTTTATCTTTCAGTAGCGTACAGTATATTAGTTTACTTACTAATTAGCTTTCCTGCCATATCCTTGTTGGACCGTGATTCCTTTGGGTGTTTGTAGAGATACATCACTGCTCTTCCAATCCCACTGTGTTTTAAGGTCTCTTGGCTCACACTAGGTAACTACAAAAAAGAATGATGAAAAACCATAGTCTGCTTAAACTTCAGTTTTGTTTTGATAACAAAAGTCTAAGCATATTAGATGCATATTATCAGGAAGGATTCTTGAACGAAACAGATGCTCAGGCGAGCTGTGGAGTTCCATACATATAAGATGCAAGAAATTAAGCATCTGTTGGAAATCATTTAAATCCAGAGATTCCCACATTTTCAAAGGTTTCTTAACTTTTATAGAATTTGGCTTCACCGAGCAGCAATACTTCATTATTGTATTAATTTTAAAATGAAAGTACTTCTGTAGGTACTGAAACTATGCAGGTACCACAATTCATCTTACTGTTATGTGCCTATTAATTTCTCAAATATTAATCTTAGCAGAATACAAAACAAGTCTTCGAAATAAATTATGCTGACTCCACATGCATGGGAGCCTGACCTCTTGCAAAATCTTCAAAAGCTCCTCTCGAATTTTCAGGGCAGGAAGACTCCGATCTGGTAATGGAGAAAGCCACTCTTTGATGGCTGACATTACACCACTGTCAATGAAAGTTTCCTTCAAGTCCTGCCTAAAAATTGAGAACAAAATGTTAAACTAGCAGTTCCAAAGTAAAGAAAAAGGCATATTTGTTGGAAGTCTATCAATTTCTTTCTTTATTCCACTGCTTAAAATGACAAAAATATTAAGATGGGATGGGAAGCCATTTTCAATATGTTTAAATCACCTATGTACCTACCTTCCAGTTACAACTATTTGTCCTTCTGATCTATTAGTTTGATTTATGTATTGGGCAAGATCTTTGAACCGACAAGCAGCATCTTTATGATAGATACTATTCAATTAACAGGAGCATGCAAATGTTTTTTTTTTAACCATAAACGACACCAGACTAATATCATCTTCTTGGATAAAATTATTAGTGGATCAGGGAATGCTGTTATTACAGTATACTGGATATAACTTAGCAAGGCCTTATACAAACTGCTAGTAAAATATATTATTTGATTAAAACCTCCTGACTGTATGAACTGTCAACCAATGGAGCAGTCTGCCATGTGGTATATTGAGTTCTCCTTTGCTGGATATCTTCAAAAGACATGGATTCAGACAGTATTGCAATCTGTCAGAGATAGTCTTATGGATCATATTTTAAACAAGTAGTTGGACTAGATGACTTTTACGTTTCCATTGAACCCTGTGATTCTATACAACACCTGAAGAACAACTTTTAGAGGATATAGGCTAATTTGGTGCAAAAACCTAAATAATCTGAATGCATGTAGATATGTGGATCCTAGTTATTACAAGCAAATGATTCACTGATATTATCAACAGATTTGTAGCTAGATTGGTTACACTCCAAACAAGTTATTTGAAAAACTCTTATCAAGTTAGGTTTTATTCACCTTTAAAATCCTTTAGCAATTCAGTGATTTTAATAAAACCTTCCAAGGTATAATAAACTTTTAAAAGTCTTAAGTTATTTTCAACAGAAAGTTAGTCTTCAAAAATTTAAATTCATTTCATATTAAAATAATAAAACAAAGTACAGGACCATTACAGTATCTACTTATCTAGATAAAAACAAATAACAATTTAGCATATGATCATCTACATCAGTGGTTCTCAACCTTTCTAATGCCGTGACCCCATAATACAGTTCCCCATGTTGTGGTGACCCCCAGCCACTTATACATCACCGGGTGCCAGGGGCGTGGCCAAAGAAAAGGGGGAAAAAATGGTGGACAGCCTTGTTTGGCGACCCCCGTGAAATGGTCGTTCGACCCCAAATGGGGTCCCGACCCACAGGTTGAGAACCACTGGTCTACATCAAACCTTCTTTTTTCCAATATTGAATAGAAAAAAAAAATCAGAGTTTTGCTTACTTTTTAAGATGCATGACTACAGTTGGAAGTAAAGTTAACTTCTTTAGTGCTGGTTTCTTCTGTGTATTCAACTGTCTATCCTCCTGCAAGAAATTATACATGGCATTAAACATAAGCAGAAAAAAGCAAAATGCTTAAGACATTTGCAAATCAAACCAACTACAACCTTTTGTAATGAAATAACTAAAAAAGCAAGCCCAACTAAGCCTAAACAAAATAACTGAAAAAAAATAGCAATTATAATTATGTAAATTTCACTGGTATTTCCTACATTTATACCTGAGGTTTTTTATGTGCTGAATCATTGATTTCTGTATCCAGATAGTGCACAGAATTTCATTCAGTGTACACGTTAGCCACACAAGAGTGATATTAGGCAGAAGCAGGAATAAGAGCTTTTTTCAAGATCTTGACACTATTCTCCTAAAGAATGTGAACTAAGTTAGCAGTAAAAAAAAGGCAAATTTAACAAGCAATGCTGCACTTTGTAAATAGAAAAAATGTGGTGAGCTTCTTTTAAAAGATTTGCGGATTATCAGCTTTGGTTCTACAGGTAGTCCAAGACTTCTAACCATTTGTTTAAAGATCATTTAAAGTTAACGACAGCATGGAAAAAAGTGATGTCAATCTAGGTCCTTGGATTAGGACCGTTGCAGCATCCCGTGGTTATGTGGATCAAACTTCAGGTACTTGGCAATTGGCAAGTATGAGGGCAATTCAGAAATAAACCTCCGTTTGGTTATTAATGATAGACACTCGCAGATACAGAACTTTTATTATACACATTAGAAAACTACAACATTACATTACTTTTCAACATAATCACCATTCAAACTGAGGCACTTGTCATAATGTCTTACAAGTTTGAAATTCATTCTGCAAAAAAATCTCCCGCCTGGAAATGAAGCGACCCCGTAACAGCATCATGAAGCGCATTGTCATCGTCAAAGTGGTGCAACGCAAGCCACTGTTTCATGTGCCTGAAGAGATGGTAGTTGCTTGGCACCAAATCTGAGCTATAGAGAGGGTGATCAAAAACATCCCAACGGAACTGCTTGAAAAGTTCTTGGGTGCGTCTAGTGGTGTGTGGGTGAACATTATCGTGAACCAACACCACACTGGAACTCAATATGCCCCAACACTTGTTATGGATGGCTCATCTGAGTTTTCGTAACATTTCACAGTAGACTTCTGAATTGATGGTCAAATCATGCTCCATGAACCTCACTAGCAGTATGCCTTTGGCATCCCAGAATACTGTTGCCATAACCTTTCTGGCAGACAATATTTGCCGAGTTTGGGGTTTCTGAGTAGTGTGTATGACACCACACCACTGACTGCTGTTTGCTTTAGGGGTTCACATACGACACCCAGATCTCATTGCCAGTCACAATTTTGTTAAGAAATTTTTCTCCTTCCTCGGCATAACTCTTGAGAAAGTCCAAAACAGAACCTATTCGATGTGTTTTGTGCTCCTCAGAAAGGAATTTTGGTACCCAATAAGTACAGAACTTGTGGAATCCCAAATTTTCTGTCACTACCTCATACAAAACACTCTGAGAAATTTGGGGAAAGTGTAAAGAAAGCACAGATATTGTGAACCGACAGACTTTTGACAATTTCCTGCATGAATTCATCGCTGAATACAGATGGGCAGCCACTCCTTGCCTCATCATGCACGTCAGTTTGTCCATCTTTAAACATGCAACACCACTGACGTAGACACCTTCACTCATCATGTTTGGTCCATAAACATTACAGTTCACGATGAATCACAGCTGCCGAAAGTTTTTTCACACATAGGAATGGTATTACTGCATGCACTTCACATTTGGCAGGATTTTGTATGGCAGGGTTCATTTTCAATGGATCTAGTAGATAAATCAACTGCAACACAATCTTCTCCTTCCACTCATTGCGTAGTGAACTACTGCGCACAGTGCCATGGGATGGGCATCGCTATTCCCGCCCATTTCTCACACATGCTCAAACGAAGGTTTATTTCTGAATTGTCCTCGTATTTATGACAGTTTCAGTATCCCGGGGTCACATGATCATCATTTGTGACCTTTCCAGGAGGCTTCTAACAAACTCAATGTGAAAAGCTGGATATGCTTAATGATTACAGAGAAAAAGGGGTAAAACCAAGCAGGGCTCAGTGACTGCATTGCTTAATGACAGAAGCCTGATCTCAATTGCTGTCATAAGTTAAGGACTACCTGTATTCAATTCAATGAGACAAACATAGTACTTTCCTGAAATCCAGTTTAAAATAATTTCATTTGCATGAATTATATCCTTACAAGCCTTGGAAAGCAACGAACACACCTCTGCGGCTTCATTCATCTTAACGATCATAGCACTGACTACATCGTCGGCATCACTAATGAATGTCCCGCCATCACGATTGCGCCGGCGTTTGCCACTCATGCTCTTTTTCCGTTGTAACATCATATCAAAATCTGACATGAAGTCCATACTGAAAGACAGTGTTTCACAAAATTCAAAGATTAACAGGATATAGTCACAGCTTAACCAACTGTAAACAAGAATGGTTCCAATACATATAATACATGATGTATTTGGGACAGATCTATCAACAAAATAAAGAGCGCTTTATCTACTCCTAAAAATTATGATGTAGAATTTAGAACATTGGCCACAATCCCGAAATTATAAATGTACTGGTATTTAAAGAAAAAGGTAGCACCCTCAAGAATTACAAAAACCAGTGGTATGGAAATGTTCTGTTTTGTTATTCAGGAAAAGCAACAGTATCAAGCTGTAAATTAGGGTTTAAGTCATCTGCTATCAATCCCAATATAGAGTACATGAAACAGTCAAGTGATTTTTATATTTTTACCACCTTAAGACTATAATTCCATTTTTTATCCTAAATCCCATGGGATATATTAAAGGATCTGCATAGGCCTTATACTGCACAGAAACACACGGAACCTAAACAAATGTTCTATAAAAGCAAGCTGGCCATGAAACCAAAAATACAAATAATGGAGAAGTGCCTGGCTTTCAAAGGGTACCTTGTCCAGTATACAGTATAGGAGCATGGCTTTGTAGAGGCTTTGATTAATATCAGAAATAGAAGTTTGATTTAGAGAAAGTATTGACATCCTCATCTGACTAGTTCTACCTCCTTTATAGAAGATGGCAATGTAGACTTCTAATAATAAAAACATTTGCCCTAATTAAAACTTTTTTGGTAAAGTTTAGTATATGGTTGTTCCTCAAACTTGAACTAGGGTTAGAAAAAGATGTTTAAACTGAGGATGGAAAGAGAAATATGTGTGCTATGTTGAAATTCCTGAAAAAATGCAAGATTTTTAAATATGATACATAATTTGATATACATCATATCGATTTGGTTTCTTGTAAAATTATAAGAAACGTACTGTTTTCCTCTTCTGATATTGTCATCAGAATCTGATTCTTCTGCTACTTCTTTTCTTTCTGCTTTCTCCTCTTCCAAATCCTCTTGGTTAAATCCCTTGGGTTAAACACAATAGAAGTTGGTTAAATATAACTTAATATAATATATATTATATAATGCATTATATAAACAGTGTTTTTAAGAATACTTAACAGAGATCAATCATAGAATTTATATAAAATTCTCAAGGTTCATACTTATATTTCATCCAGGATATCACATTTCCAGCTGGCTAGGGTTATCGATTGTACATCCAGCAATTGATAAAGCTAACAAACTAATACAATTCAAAAGGTGATGAAATGGCACGCAGGATTTTGGAAGTGTCCAGAATATTTCCATCGGGCAAGATGATAAAAAGATAAAGAAAGATAAGCCTGCTTCAAGCAGAGCTAATATGCTTATGTAGTTCTTTTGACATTATGGAAGTAGCTTGCTAATGGTCTTCAGAAATGCAAATACACTAATCTCTGTAACTAAAAAAATAGCATGGCTTCAACACCAGCAACTTATATCAGTTAGGCTATTCTTTTTTTGGTTTATTTTGTGTTAATTGCTATTCATTCATTTTTATGTTTTTTATATTTTATGGTATAGAGTGGGGGTTGTCTTTCAAATCCAGCAGGAGAAAAAAAAACCCCAATAAATGTTTTCCCAATGAAGCGTAATAGTGAACTTGAAAATGGCATACTATTTTGTTATCACAGTCTAAGAAATACACTTAACAAAGATGAAAGTTACTTAAAGAAACGTGTATTTGCAGATCCCTCAAAATTACAGGAAGGAGTGATGAATGGGAAGAACAAAATATAAATTCATGATATACTTACTGTAAATTCCTCTTCTTCCTCATCTCCAGATTCTCCAAATATATCTGCTATGAGGTTTCTGAAAAAAAAAAAAAAAACAAGCTGTTATTCATAACCATTTTCTGGGGATGTTACCTAACACTACAACTTTTATTTACTTAAAGAATTTATATGGCAACCCAACTTAAAACACCACTGGATAGTGTACAATAAACCAAAGAATGTCCCATCTATTCAATATTGCTCCAGAACTTAATCTTAAAATTACTTACTCTTGCTCATTTCCTGACTCACTGTCACTTCCAAAAAGATCTTTTTCTTCTTTCTTCTTTCCACTGTCATCCTTATCATCATCTTCCTCGCTATCAGAAGCGATAGATTTCTTTTGCTTTTCATATTTCCCTGTGGTAGCATCACTATCTGATTCATCACCATCAGAGATAACACGGCTCTTTTTTGCAGCTGCCAACAGATGAATAAATAAATGAATCAAAAACAGAGCCGACTTGGAGCAAAATAATTATCAATTATTAGTTGTGAAAAAAATCTCAACATTAAAAGCAAAAGGAATTATTTACAACAATAACTGCAGAAAAATTAAACTTGTGTCAAGTAACAGCAAGTCCTCCTAAGTTTATTAATAATTCCAGTAAACACTCTGAAGTAGTAAGGTCCCATTTTAACATCTTTGTTGTATAGTTTGGTTAAAATTTTGATTTTTTTTTTCAGAAAGGTCATTGTAGATCTCTGCCAATTCATTTTTATCATACTTCCTGTTAATCAATTGAACTAAGGTGTAGGGCAATATTGGAGTAGGGCAATATTGGAAAAAGGAATATTTGCCTACTTTGCAAAAGTGGTTTTCTAAAGTATCCTATCTGGCGGAAATGGCAAAGATTTCGGCTTTTTTAAAGGATCAATCGCAAGAGAAGTTCTTTGTGGTATGGGAAAAATGGATAAATTTTATACAACATAAGTTGGATATAAAAAAATATTATTTAGTTTTTCAATAACTCATATATAAATTTTAATATTTTATAGATTGTATTATTTTTTCTTTCTCTTTATATTTTTTATTATTATTTTACTTTCTTATATTTCCTTTCTTCTTTCTTTCTCTTTATTTTTTTTTCTTTTTAAGTATTTTTTTTTCCTTTCTTTAATACTTATGTTATATATATATATATATATATATATATATATATATATATATATATATATATATATATATATATAACGTAAGTATAATATATATATTATTGTTAATTATTTTATTAGTTGTTTAAGTAATGTGTTTAGACTTATTCATGGTTTATATTTTTTTTTAAAGAATTCAAGAAACTTTAATTAAGCCTATATTCAGCTCTGGGAAGGCTGAGGGAGGGAGTGGGAGGGTTGGGGTGGGTTGTTTTTCTTCTTGTAAAAATTTTAAAAATTTTCAATAAAAAAAAAATCAATTGAACTAAGGCAAATTTTTCAACCTGCTATGTTATAATGTCAAATAGCAACCGTCTGGGGGGAGGGAGGGCGGAGTACAATGGGCCACTGTATGACCTACTTCATTTAGCATGGAAGATGTTATCAAGCAAAGATCTGTTTTCTCTTCATTTTAATGAAGAGAAATCATCCACCACATACACCTTAGAAAGCTCATTTTGGACTGCTGCAGTATTTGTAATACAATCAAGAATAGAGTGAAGAAGCCACTTGCATAAGCAGTGAAATGTTTCAAACCAAAAAAGGAAAGAAGTCCAATTGCCATGATTCAACTTCCAGAAAACTACACTAGATAACTGAGAATCATCAACATACTGAAGACTGAACATAATTTCATTTTTAAACATGATTTCCCATACACAAACATTAAAAGAAATCTGCACTTTCCACTTGGCTATCTCTTATTGCTTTCCCCTATCCTATAGGGGAAAAAATTATCAGTTTATAGAAAGAATGGATAAAACAGAAAGTGCTAAATGGGCAGCAGAAGTACAAATATATCATTAAATATATCTAGGGAAAACAGGGAAGTTGCAATACATGCAATAGTTCCAGTAATTTTCTCTACAATTAAGTGAACACACTAAATTGCTTTTGATATATTTTTCAATGGATTTAGATTGAGGACAACTTCTAGCAGCTGGGGTTCACCACGTCCTTTTTACTTTGGTGGCCTAATGTTTCAGGAGGTAGAATAATAGCATACTGATATCAACAGAATTTGAGAAATGGTTCAGATCCTTTCCTCCAACTTTTGAGGATTCAGCTTTTAAAGACGTGTTACATTTAGTCTATTCCAAAGTATGAAAAGATGATAACTGTTAGATGTATCAAAATGAATCACTGTTCACACATGTATTTGTACATTTATCCCTTGTTCGGCACTATGTTTATTTCTACTGAATATGCAATCCCTAATGGCAGGATTGCTTATGCATTTTAGTCACCTGGATGATGCAAATGATAATATGCTGATGTGGGACACATCAAACATAAAACTTCAGAGCCAAAACGTTATGTCACATTTAGTTTGGAATCACAGCTTATATAGACTGAAAATTACTTCTAAATTCGTTTTTCCTTACGTGTTCTTTCTTCATCTTCACTATCAGAGAGCACAACAGCTTTCCTTTTGGCCAATTTCTCCTCCTCTTTTCCATCTTCTTCATCACTGTCTATCTTCTGTTTTTTGGGACTTCCTTCTTCTTCACTGTCAAAGCCATGTAGCCTCTTTCCAACATCACTATCTGAAAGCTGGGCGCTATTCACCAGTTCCTCTTCCTTCTTATTTTCTCCATCACTATCACCTACCTCTATGTTCTTTTTATTTCTGGGGGGATCTTCACATTCAGAGTCACTGGACTGGACCTTTTGCTCCTCATTTTCAGAGTCACTGGCAAGAGGTTTTTGCACTGTCTCATTTTCTGAATCAGGGTCATGGTTTTTTGCATGCTCCTCAATTTCCGAGTCACTGGCTGGATGTTTCTGAGGCTCTTCATTTTCTAAATCACTTCCATGCCTTTTATGCACACTCTCATGTTCAGAATCACTGCCCGTGTTTTTCGGAGGTTCCTCATTTTCAGATTCACTGCCATGGCCCTTCAGAGGCTCCTCTATCTCAGAATCACTGGCCTGATTATTTACAGCATCCTCATTCTCCGAGTCACTGGCAGGTTGAACAGGATTATCTTCCATATCAGAGTCACTGTCTTTCTCTCCATCAACCCCTTCATTTTCTGAGTCACTGCCATTATGATTAACGGCATCCTCATTTTCTGAATCACTATGTTTCTGTCCCGGTGTATCTTCATTTTCTGAGTCTGTCATGGGATGTTCTAGAGTTTGTCTGTCATCTTCCCCATCACTAAGTTCATTCTGGGAAAAATAGAAATAATAATATTAAGGAAGCCACAGAAAGTAAATGAAGACCAAATCAAATAATATAATTAAATCAAAAACTATCATGGGTATTACAGTTGAAATGTTTAGCATTTAACTGTAAATTAAGTACAAGTAGTCCTCAAAATAAGACCTTAATGGAGCCTACCCATTGGGGTTGTATGCCATGATGGTTGTTCAGCAAAACAGCTTCACTTAACAACCCCCCACTCCCTGTTCTCTGATGCAACCATTAAATGAATGCGAGCGTCATTAAACGGTGCACTGGGAACCTCGGGGATGGGGTAGTCCTTGGAAGGCCTACACATGGCTACCTCAACCTCAGGCACCCTGAACTCCCACTTCTCACCAGGGTCCCTGCAGTCCTTCAGCTTCCTTCCCAGCTAGTGAAAAGGATCAAGCCAGCTGGAGTTTACAAGTCTCCAGCTGCCTTCTGACCTAGCAAGCAAGGGGAGGGGAGACCAGCCAAAGTTTCCAAACTCGAGCAAAGGGAGAGATCAGGCCGTCTGGAGACTCCAGCAAACAAGGGGAAATCCCACCAAAGGATTTGCATGACCTGGCCTCCTCCAGGTCCCAATAACACCCAACTAATGCTCTGTTTTTTTTGTAGCGTCTGACAGAGGCACCCAGCCTGATGCAGGATCAGTTTTTCACAGATACAGCCTGGTGGCAAACTCCTGCTATTTCGCAACAAGGTTTTTTTTTTAAAAAATTATTTTTTGTTTTTTAAGAGGCTCCATTTGTTTGTGGAGTTTACGGAACCTCCTTAAAAAGGGAACCCCCAACAGGTTCACGAGATAAATACTTGCTTTGTCATTAGGCTGGGTCTGTTAAGAAAACTGATGGGTGGTGATGGGTGCACTTTAGGAAGACCTGAAAGATTAGGTTAGGGACAGATCATTAGGTTAGGGACAGATCGTATGAAGAAAATCTAACTATGTGGTTACTAAGAGTTGACATCAACTTAAAGGCACGTACTAAATCATTAGTGCATATTAGCAATCAACTAGGTTAAAATCTTTCATTCATACAACATAAAATCAACAAACACTTATTTTCATTAAAATAATATAGAAAAATATTAAGTGAAATAGTTTCAAAAGCAACATTTTCTCAATCCTAAATTACTTTTCCAGCCTAGATCCTTTTTCAAAATGCTTCACTAACAGTATTAATAGGTATATAGTAATGAAAGTTATTGCAAACCTTGTTGAAATATACAGTACACATGAAATTTATGCAAAATCTTCAAAAATGTTTATTTCCTTGTACATTTTGAAAAATGGAAATTGCTTTATAGTGAAATACTATAATTTGCAGTTTACTTTTAAAAGATTATATGAATTAAATATTAACGTTTAACTTTTAAGAAATCCTTTGCTCAAACAGATAGGAACCATGGGCAGGATAGTTTCCAGTTAATATTTAAAAAAATATTTCATGACTACCTCTGAATGTTGTCCTATGCTTCCATTCTCTGATCCAGAGTGTTGTTCATTTCTGTTATCTTCCATGTCTGATCCTGAATCACGCTCATCCTGTACTGGTGTGGCTCCACCATCATCTGTAACACATTATTTGTTTAAATCAAATTGAAAGCTGACAATGACTTTTAATACATAGAAACAATTACATCAGTGCAAATGAATACTGTACTAGTTTTAATTATCTCTATATTCTTGCCCCTTGCTTAACACCTATATGAGACTGCTGAGCGAGGTAATTCATCCCTTTGGAGTAAACACGTGGGTAATACTGCACTTTTCCCTTCAGAATTGATGGAGAATTTGGAGGCCTTCACATGTGGACTTACCATTTCTGTTTTGCATCAACTACAACTAAGACATTGCATCCAACTTATATGCCAATTATCCCTTACCCAGACCAAGAAGCCTTTGGACAATTACTCATACACTGATCACCTCACGCAATGTCCTCTACAAGGGCCTGTTCTTGAAAACCACTTGAAACTGCATCTGGTGTGAAATGCAGTGCCAGGGATAATCATGGATATATCTTGTCAAGCCCATGCACCCTGTAAGCTCTGCTGGTTACCAACAGATTTCAATTAACAATTCAAAGTGCTGGTTGTTACCTATAAAATCTTTGGTGGCATAGAGTCTGGTTATCTAAAGCAGTGGTTCTCAACCTGTGGGTCGGGACCCCATTTGGGTTGGAACGACCATTTCATGGGGGTCGCCAAACAACGCAGTCCGCCATTTTCTTCCCCTTTTCCTTAGCTGTGCTACTCCCTTTTATTCTATTGGCTTTTGAAAGCCAACAGAATAGACTCTCTTGAATAGAGTCTAATTCTATTGGCTTTCAAAAGCCAATACGAATTGTCCAGGCTGTCTCTGCCTTGCTGAGCCCGCCAAAAGTCCCATTCTGCAAACGGTGCTGCACCAGTTGAGTAGTCCTCGACTTATGACCGGTTGGGGGTCACGGCATTAAAAAGGTTGAGAACCACTGATCTAAAGGATTATCTGTCTTCCATAATGGGGCAAAGTTGGCATGCTCTGGATCCCATCCTTTAAGAAGTGTCAACTGATGGGACCCAGATAGCAGGCTTTTTCTGCTGTTGCCCTCTATATTCTACACCTTCTCACCCTCAGGTATATCTATCCTATATACTGGCTGTATTCTAAAGAGTTCCAAAACCTGGCTTTTTCATTAGATCTTGGGTTAGAGTGGTGTTGACGCCTCAGTTTTAACAATAGCTTTTATTACAGCATTGAGTGTTGTTTTAGGTTTTCTTCATTGTATCTCGTGACCTTTTATGCTCTATGCATCATTTTAAATTGGCAGCCTTAAAAATGGCCAAAATAAATAAAAATATAAATTACGGAAGCAAAACTTTGAACTAAAATATTCCATAATTAAGACTTGTTTAGACATTCAATTTCGGACAGCGGCTGGAATACCATGGAGCTAGAAACTCAACATAGTCAAGATTACCAATCCTAAAATACTGTAAATATATTCAGTGAACCGTGGAAACAGATTCCATTATTCCATACAAATAATGTAGAAAGGTACAGGAGTGGGGCGGCAACTATTTATATAATATTCATTGAGAAAGTTTACGTTCTGGACCATTTAAAAAGGAAGACATAACTAATCAGCTTATCAAAATGAAATTAACAAGAATTAAAATGTTAACAATACAATTGCATTTTGGGGGCCTTGGCCTAATAGTTCCCATTTACAAAAAAAAAAATATCGAACTCCATTAGATTACTAGCCTATCAGTCTCCTCAGCATTATCAGTAAACAACATGCCAGATATCTATCCATTAAGTTTTGGTATTGGCTAGACCTAGAGAAAATACATTATTAGTCAAGAAACAAGTTAAATTTAAAAATGCACACTCTACTTTTGACTATGCTCTTGT
Source organism: Crotalus tigris (assembly GCF_016545835.1). Classification (NCBI taxonomy): domain Eukaryota; kingdom Metazoa; phylum Chordata; class Lepidosauria; order Squamata; family Viperidae; genus Crotalus; species Crotalus tigris. The sequence continues at coordinate 898,048 of NW_024096796.1, forward strand.
TCTGAAACATCTGGGAGGGGGGAAATCACTTTAAACCCATGTGCAAAGCTATATGCAGCCTTCATTGATTTTATAGCAATCCTTGATTTAATTTCCCATAGCCTAATCTAGCATATAAGCTTCAAAACCTTTCTATTTATAGATAGAAGCTTCCTTCTGCTTATCTATAAATTATAGGCCAACTCAGTTATAGAGGTCAGATGCATCACCCAGAATCACTGTATCAAGAAAATATTTGCTAACAGAAAAGTCTGGCACAGATATATTCTAGAACCATTATTATTCAATTATTACATCAAACCTTTAGTTGCCAAGATAAATAATTTCTCCCATTATCCCTCAAAATAGGCAGAGCAATATACAGTAATCTGTTTTTAAGCACAAGGAGTAGGTTCTGCTCTTCCAGACCTATGCTGGTCCAAAGAGAGCATTGCAAGCTTTGGCTGAATACTGAATAGAGTAGCCTTAGAAATCAAGTATAGTAAGACAAAGACACTGGTATATCTGGAAATTAAACAATCGTCCAATTGAATGGTTAAGTTATTTAAATATCTTAGTGTTGTACTTTATGCCATATTTACATGTAAAAAAAGCCCCAAAATCAGCTACAGCCCTGCAAAAATTATTTTACAGTAAATAGACATTGCTTATTCTTGCTGCATTTTGAGCGCACACAGGACAAGTTCAAACACAATTATTAATTGGTGCCCAGATAGATCCATACCTCCTTTGACCCCTTGGAAAGGGTTCAGACTAAGTTCCTCAGGAGCATATTCCAAGTGTTCCATATGTAATTCTACATTGAGAGGATGGTGTCAGTAAGATTGAATCCAGTGCTTGGATATGAATTGTCAGGTAGTGAACTAAATTGTTCTTTTCCCCAAAGATCTAACTCCTCGGGTTCTTTCCAATAATTTTGTTTCCCCTTGAACTAAGGCAACACACAACGAACTGGAACTCCTTGGGTTTTCCTTAATTTAAGTGTCTATGCTAGGGCATGATTATACAACAGAAGCAATCAAATGCCATAGAAACATCATTATTCAAACTAACCTTATATTTCTCCTTAATGACCTGCCAGTCCCAAAACTAAGGATAGCCTTAATGTTGACACAAATTCAATTTTAGAGGGCTGATACAAGGTTATCCCATTCAAATCCAAATTATGCCCATATAGAGGAACCACTGAACTCATCAAACTTATATTGTTGTTTTATGCTGACATCTATAGTGAGCTGTTAACTAAATTTCTTGATCATTTTCATAAGTTTTATTTTAAACTCTTATTCCAGGCTCAATTCTTTAAGTTGGCCAAATTATATCATGCAGTATGTAACAAGAGCAACATTTTGATTGATTTGCTTACCTAATTAACTTATTAATTACTATTCGTATTATGTATATAATATACTTTATGGACTGATCACTGACTGCAATAATATATATTTCTCTCTCAATTGCATTTCAATATATTTCTATTCTACAATAAACATGAAAGTGAAAATAGAGTAGGTTCCTTAACATACTGTCTTCAGCATACTGACTATAGTATTTCTCACCATTAGTCATGGTGTTTAAGGCTGACATAAACTGTAGTTTAAAATATCTGGAAGTTAATAAAAGCCATCATCACTATTCTATAATTACTATACATGAAACAAAGAAGAGGAAACTTTACTTGAAGAATTTGCTCCACAAAACGTTTCCTTTTTTGGGGAAATGTTACTAACTCAAAACTAATTCTAATTTTGTATTGCGTAGTAGAATAAAAACAACCTAACACAAAAAAGATAAATCTATTCATCAAGTGAATTGCACGCATCCCTTTCAAACACATAGTCAATTGAGAGCCAGTTTGGTGTAGTGATTAAAGATTCTGGACTAGGAATCAGGAGACCGTGAATTCTAGTCCATAAAAGCCAACTGGGAGACATTGGGCAGGTCACTCTCTTAGCTAATCTCACAGGTGAGGAAAATAGGTGGAGGAAGGTGGAGGAAGGAGTATTAGGTATATTCACCACTCAAATCACTTATACAAAAGTGAAGGTGGGATAAAAATCTAGTAAATAAATAATAGCTCTCCATTCTACTTTTAAATTATATTTGCTTTCCATAGTTAATTAAAGACTTCAATAGTATAAATAATAGTACAAACAATAACCAAATTGTTTGGTTATTTGAGCTGTGCAGAGATCTGGATTCAAAGGGCACCTCCATAACACGCATCTCAACACACTGCTCTAGTCATACAAATTGAATTACATTTTATCTTTGTTTCTTTTTCTTTCCTCACTGATTAGAAAATTAAATAGAAGCTTCAAGAAGGGAGTTGTTGGACTGGAGAATGTTTCACTCTTTTGTCTTCCCACAGAAGGTTTAACAGCATCATAGATCATAAGAGGGCAAAATCTATTTTCCTTTTTGTTTTGAAACTATATTTTGAAACATACCTATTATCAAAACACAACATAGAAATAAGACACGCAGTTAAGTAGATTGGGCAAATTTATCTCTCCCTGCCGGGCAGCATCACTTTCATTAACTATATCAGCTTCGTCCTCACGATTACCGATACAGCAGCCCAACGGATCTAGAGGCTCTCGGGTTGAGGAAAGCCTTAGGAACTCGGGCAACGGTCAGGTACCGATTCATAACACAATGGGGCCTAACGGGTACGCTACGCACCCAGCTGCCGGAACAACCATACAGCAAGAAAGCTCGTGAATCCCTTGCTCTCATTTGCAAGCCCAAAGGTGTTTTTCCAAGAGGCAACGGGAGCTGAAAAAGCACCTTCGGGACAACCATGACCTGGATGACTGAGAATCTCCACAGACAAACCTACAGTCCAAATCCTACCAGCCGAGCTCACCCTCCCGCCTCCTCCGACTGTACCTGACTGCTCCCCACCGTAATACTCCGTCTCCATAGCCCCGCCTCCCACTACAACCGGCTGAACAGCGGAGGGGGGCGCTCCGATGGGGACGGCGGGAGCCAAAGGGGAGCTCAGACACCGGATCGAAGCGGGGAGGGGGAGGGAGGCAAAGGGGGGGAATCACCTTCCAGTTTCAAAGCCGGAAGCAACAGTATCCACGACCTTCCCATCAACCCGCGCGCCGTAGTTAGGCAGTTCCGCAGGTCTGAAATGGCGCCTCCGCCCCCTCCCCGAGCGGAACCCAGGAGCTCTTCCGCTTGAGATGAGTGGCAGGGCCCGTTGCAAGATGAAGGGCGTTGGCCCTGCTGAGCTCGTCAGATCGAGGTTCTCGGACGGAGGGGAAAGAGTAGCGCTAGGGGTATACCTTTCGGAGGGTTATGAGACTTGGAATCGAACAATGTTTTGGGGAACTACTGTAGATCGGAAAAGACGGATAATCATTCTCACGAGTGAAGGCGAATATACGTGTCGCAGGATAATGTTGCAAGATTTAATCTGGGTCGGTCACCGGGACCGGAGGTTTTGTCTTCCGAGCTTTCGGACTCGTGCTGGAGCCCATCTTCAGGGAACTGCTCTCTACGGGCCATCTTCAGCGAATTTCTCTCTGCTGAGAGCAATTCCCTGAAGATGGGCTCCAGCACGAGCCCGAAAGCTCGGAAAACAAAACCTCCGGTCCCGGTGACCGACCCAGATTAGATCCTGCAACATTTATTCTTCCTGGGATAGCCGCGAAAGTTTTTTTTTTAATAAAGAAAAACCAGCAGGATAAAACAAGGGTTTAGTACTCTTATTTTCAGAGTGTTGTCACGTGGGAACACAATGGCCTTGGTAGATTGCCTATGCTTAATCCATTTTGTGCATCGGAGTTCAAAAAGCTGCATGCCTCTTAAAAATACAGGCAGTTAAGCCGAGCGGCCATGCTTGCTCTCTAAACGAGAATTTTAATCACAGTTTTAGCCTCCGCTTTGGCGAAGTACAGACCATTCCCGTTTCAGCCTTGGATGAAAAGGACTACAAGTTCTTTGCTACAAAAATCCGCCCAGCCACTAGATAACAGTAGGATTTATTTTCCTGTACCTTATTGATGCCGTTTAGATGTCGTGCAGATTTCGTATTATATTAACGCATGAAATGAAAGTCCTAATAGGGTAGCCCTTTGTTATTGAGGAGGTTAGAAAAAGATTGATTTGCTTTTGCAGCCTGATGTCCCCTTCTAAAGTACTCAGACTGCAATAAAGTTGTGTTCCCCCCCCCCCTCCCTTTGCTGTTTCCCATAAAGAGCTCTCTGGCTTCTATCTCGAGGGAAAAATATTTAAAAAGTTTAAACAGACTGTATAAGAACATCTAGTGAAATCATAGCATACTGGGACAGGAAGATAATACAGTACTAACTCCATTAAAACAATAGATAACATTACAATATTTCATGGAAGTGGGATGGTTGAAGAAATTTCCATACAGGTCAGTCTCTGACTTATCACCATAATTGGGACCAGGATTTCCATTACTAAGCAAGGCACTTAAGTGAGTTGCACCCAATTTTATGGCCTTTTTTGCCATAATTGTTAAGCGAATCTCTACGGTTGTTAAGTGAATCGTGATCATTAAGGAATCTGCTTCACACATTGATTTTGCTTGTCAGAAGGTGGATGGAAAGGTCAAAAATAGTGACCATATGACCCTGGGACACAGCACCCAAATTTTGATCACTTGATCATAGGGATGCTGTGATGGTTGTAAGTGTGAAGATCAGTCATGTTACTTTTTTCAGTATGGATGTAACTTCAAACGGTCACTGAATGAATCATTGTAACTTGAGGACTATCTGTATATGATTCCTAGCTAAATGACCAATACCATTGATGCAACAGTAAAACCAATAGATGAAAAAGAAACTTGTTCTGCAAAAAATTGAACGTAGTCCCCCAGTAATTGATTACTTGTTGCACATTAATTATCCATCTTTCAAAAAATAAATGTATCCTTTGCAGAGCAATGTCCAGGTAAAACTCTCAGAAACAAAAGCTGGTGGGCTCTGCCAGAAACGGCAAAAAGCTGAAACTCATTAATTGTAAAAAACCTCCAGCCGGTAATATCTTTCTTTCTGCCAGATGTTTCTTGTTTCATGTTTAACCCGATTCCTGACAATCTTCAAATGAACGATCTAACGTTGCACCTACTAATTCATTTCCAAAAATACCAACAAGAGGTGGAATCTATTGAAATCTAAGAATAGGAAGAGGGGAACAGTTCAATAATATTTTTCCAAGTTTATTCAACTAAAGTTGATGTTTTTTAAACTCCTGGTGGAGTATAAAAGGAGACTTCCGGATGCTCAATGTGCCCCATAATTTTAGCAGATGCAGAGAATGTGTATCCCTTGTAGGTGGCGAGGCTGGACAGGCCTCTTGGAAATAAAAAAGATGTAATTCCATATTCTGTAACACCAAATTTTCTACAGGAGAGAAACTATAGGCCTGGTTTCCTGTGCTTCCAAGATATGCATGCAGCCCCATAGGTATAGTAGAACCTGATATACCATAAACTTGCTTTCTCAGAGAACTTTTCTGCCTTCACACCATTACTTACGCTTCTTACCAAAGAATCCTCATAATACATTTGTTTGGCCTTATACATACTATGGTATTCACTGTTCAGTTTTGTGGTACACCTTGTGTCGAGATTCGGTTGTTTGCAAACATTTAGGGGCCCTAGTCAAATTGAACATTTCAGTGAAATCCGTAAGTAAACTGAAGCTAATACAATGTACCATGTAATACACATAATACACAGTTCCCCCTCTCCTATTCTTTGTATGTTGAGTTGAATTTTTAGTATTATTATTTATTAAATTTTATATGCCTCCTGACTCCCAATTACTCAAGGATGTGATCTTCAGAACTGGGATCCATGAAGTACAATCCAAATTATTTTATCATTATGTCTTAGAAATACTTCATAGTCAATTGGCAGGTATATCTGAATCATTGGTTTGCTGAATAGCCAAGTCTCATTTCAGCTTCAAATTGTTTTCATCATTTCTTAAAGATAACCCACTCCCTCACTAATTCTGAGTACAGTCTTGGGTGACTTGCACATCACATTACATTGGTTTTGTTTGCTGCCACACCTCAGTGAATGGTTGCTGCACACTTTGAAGCATCAACAGACTCCTGTCGAGGCAAGTATCAGCTTCCCAGTGGATATTGCTACAATTTTCTAACCCATGATTTCTTTTCACAATGTCAGTATGGAGCTCCTACTTGCACCCAGATCACTGCTGCAATCTAATAAATCCATCTCCTAGTTCTGGACACAACAATTGAACAGCTGACATATTAGGTTGCACAAGCCTTTTGTGCTGTTGCAGCATCATAACAAGGCTGTTGCACATTGTGATACCTATTAAATGTATGCAGGTTCTTAGGAACATTGTCTGGAAAGCATTCTTATGTGGTAAGGCTTTGCTGAACGTTGTTATCTATCCACAATGCAACAGTGGAGACTTTACTTTCACTTAAGCCTTTGGTCATAATATAGAGTCAACATCCTATCAAATTACTTCTGTCTGATTGTAGCCATTGTATTGTGGTACTTCAGCACATAGCTCCAATGATGGTGTTTCCAAGTCATGGAGTAGGGGTACCCATGAATGAGGTGCCAAAATATTTATTTAAAGCATTTATAGAGCAGCCCATCTTATATTGAACACTGGAAGCTCCCAGTCAAAATGGTGGGCATAATGCAAAATCAAATCTCTTCCCCCTTTCCTTATGTGTGTCAGTGCCATCATCCATAAATCATCATTCAGATGGAGCATGTATTAAAGATTTCAGATTGTGCTTACATCATCAGGAATGAATCACTCCAGCCTCATATCCTTCTTAACTGTACTATTGTATGGATTGTTGTGAGGAATAGGAAAATACTTTGCACCCTGCCTTGCTCCTGTATAATATTTGGGCTATAAATCTAACAAATAAAAGAGTAAAAAAACCTTAAAAAACAAAATAAAAAATTCAAGGAACATTCATTATGTGCACATTGTATATATGCTGGTCATTGTTGAGCTAAAGACAACAGATGAATATCTGAAGTAATTTTCTGGATCAAGATTAGCCACATTTATTAATCTGAATCAGTAGTTCAAGATGTCTGCTGAAATGCTGGCATTAGTGGAAAAGAGAAAGATGTTTGGCATTATCCTGCTGAATACGGAATAAATCCAGCCAGTGGACGTGTGTGTGTTGGGGGGTGGGGGTTGTTTAACAAACCATTAATCATGGTTACAGTCAGGGCTTTTTTTTTTTTTTTTTTGTCATAGAATGCCCAGAATGGAGTTCCGGCACCTTTTTTGGATGGAACCTTGTAGGATAGGCAAGGCAGGTTATATGACGTGTGAGTTCCTGTACCTTTTTTTTTTTTTAACAAAAAAAGCACTGGTTACAGTGAACTAATTTATTGTGATATCAGCTGCTAAATTCGGAGGAGTGTACCTCCACATAGTAATCTCACAATGCACTGTGGAGAGACATGTTTGGAAGTATGGAAATTCTATTGTCTCATACGCCAAATCATCAGGTTACAGCTTCTCTGTTTTGTTTACAATTTAATATAAATGATCCAAATCTAAAAAGATCTTTTGTATTTTGGCAAAGTACCAGAAAAGTTCAATTCATATTCTTCCCTATCTAACTTTGGAAATGGATAAATACACTCATCTATTAACAAGGAAATAAGTGTTTTCATGATATGCTTCATCTTTCTGATATATCTGGTATTTTGCAAAGCTTGTAGAAACAAGGGTAGGTTTGTATCTGTATTACTCCAGAGGATCTGGCAGTGAAATTCGTGCAAGAAACATTACATCCCCAGTGAACTCCTGTTTTTATTAGAATTTCAACCATTGCCCCCAAAGCTTATTAGGAATGATTGGATTACTCATCTGCCCATCCACTGCAACACACTTTCCTAACATACATAACCTGATGCAGCATTCTAAAACTTTTAAAACAATGTTTAAACAAAACAAAAGCTACCTAAATGCTCAAGAAGCATTATAATTGTTATTTTGAAGAATTCTCATTTCTTAAGTAACATGTAAATAAATCACATGAGCATGTATTCTAGAATGAGACTATTACAATAATTTAATTATGTGTAAGAATAAAAAATGTTTTTCCAGAATCTAATTCCAGAAAGCAATCGAATAAGCTCATATATATTTATAGCTTTATTGCTTCTTTCAAGTATGTCTAGGAATATTTGCTTAGGTTAGATGAGCCAGGACTTGACACCAAATAGGCTCAATATATGCGTTTAATGCTTTGTTGGCTGGATCCCAAAAAGAGGGATGGATGGATCACGTAGGTTGTAATAAGATTGCCTAGCAGGAAAGGATGAACTTATAACATCCAGAGTAAGAAGCCCTAACCTGGTAGTATTTATGTCCAGGTACTTGGATGGTAACTTATTTTGACTTTATTTTCACAGATGCATGAATGTGGTAATGATATAATGTTTGGGATTATAGGGAAAACGCTGTGATCTTTATTTTAATCTCTCCCTTCCTCTTTTCCCTTCTCGATATCCCCTACCATTGGTTTTTAAATTTAACTGTAGCAGACAAGGACGTCGGAAAAAACTCTGATTGGATATAATGATTAATGGGAAGTTGCAGAAGGCAAAAGGTATATAGCCAGTCATCTGAAGTTAGCATTAAACTGCAGTAATATTATATCCAGGATTGCAGAATTCCAGACCTCATAGAGGTGTGATTGGAACAGTTTGATACCCTTTCTTAGCCTATGTGACAGAAGAATATCTACAAGATTACTTATTTTCTCAAAAGAAGGAAAAGCAGTGTAAGACTTTTATGCTATTTTAATTCTTTAATCCAGGGGGAGGGGGCTATTAAGTAAGAAGCACCTGAAAAGTTCTGTCCATAAATGTTGACATAAAGAAACTTGTTCTTTAGAACAGCATAATTAAGATGTTCAGTGTTATATACTGTAGTCGACTTATGGTGGTATAAGTGAATTTTAATATGTATGTAATTAAATTTTCAAATATATATACAATACTACAAAGCTGTCTAATAAAACTGTGGGCTGATTTCATTGCAACATGACATTTTACTATGCAAGTTTGATTTTCAATTAATTTAATGAAATAATTGAATTAGAATTTTCACCATTTAATACTAGGAGGTTAGTGTTTTTCACACACATAAAAGGAATGAAAAAAGGTAGAGAATATAAGCAAACAATACAAAGGCAAATAGTATAAAAAGCAAACTATAATATGGCATTTGGAATGTGTTTTAAATAGTATTATCACTTGGCTAAAAATGGTAAGAGATTAATTATTTCAGTCATACCTAGTATCTAAAACTGTGTATGTGTTCTTATTCATAATGTTTTGAGGAAAAACAAATTAAGCCATAATCTGATGCTGTTCATGAATACATAGGGCTAATTCCAGGACTTTTTTCTTGTGTTTCATGTGATTCCTTGGAGGAACCATCACAAAGGAAGTATTCCTTCCTTCCTTTGCGAAAATTAAGAATGAATGACCCTTTGGGAAAGGCGATTGATAACCACGGATTTTTTATTACCTCATCAATGCTTGAAAAAGTTAACTGGTAAATAAAAACATAACTGATAATACTTATAACCAATGAGTTTTTTAATACTGAAGTTATTATGACTATTATATTCAACTAGTTTTTTGTAATGTCTTCTCTTACAAAATAGCAGGTGTGCTAATAGTGACCAACATAATATTTTTACCTGTCAATCTCTGAGCATCTCTTACAACCAAGAGCAAGAATCTTGGAATTGTCTTTAACTAGATATAATGAAGGGGGGGAACTATGTTTCAGCAATCTGGGTAACTGAATATGTTTACTTTAAAGCCCAATTTATTTCTGAATTCATCAGAGTGGAGCTTTCTTTATCTTAAGGGGTCTTTGGTGCCCTCTGACCTTGGTTGTTTCTTTGCAGATGTTTCATTACCCAAGCTAGATAACATCATCCTAAGCACTGATTATGTTATCTAGTTTGGATAATGAAACCTGAAAGAACACAACCAAACTCAGAGAGTAGCAAGGACCCCTCATTTGACTGAGAATCTCCATAGACATTAGGTATACATTTTGGGATGAACACCCTTGAATAGTGCAGGAATATGAATGGATTTCCAGAAAACATTGCAGACTACAGAAACAGGCAAAACATTCTGCAGCCAGAAGGTTCCACACCAATTAGCACTACTCAGGTGACCCTGAGGACACAAATAATCTTCCAGATGACCCTAACGACCCTCTAAAAGAATACAAATGACCAGTTGTCTGCAAGGAATATAAATGCTTCCATTCCCCACCATCCAGTCAAAGCTGAAGAAGCTTTTTGGATAAGGAGCGAAATGTCTTCAAAGAAAAACAATAAAGTCCAGTTGCCTCCTGAGACCCTTCATTTTAACCCTGAGCTACAGATATTCACCTTTATTGGTTTCTTGTTCTTGTACTAACAATTTGTTGATTCCCTAAAAAAAAATAAAAGAAGATTCCAAATAGCTTGTAGACTATTCCTACTACACTTATCCCACTCCCACCACTCACTTTGCCCTTGTACATGTAGTACATCAGCGATTCAGGAATCATTGCTGATCCACTGTATTGGATTGGGACTGCTTATTATCACAGATTTATTTTGGATGGTACAAATGCAAGCAAGACATTGAGTAGAAATACTTTTCACTTTTCCAAGTTTTTTACCCTTTTGTTTTTCATTATTTGGAGTGCAAGTCCTTCAAGATAGTCAGGTCAGGAAATGGAGTCCAGAATAAATACTGAAACAGGCTATACGAAGGGAATATTGAAAGCATGAAGGTGTTTTCCCTCTGTCTTCTGCCAAAGAGAGCTATTTTGGTGTAATTGTTAAACTGTTAATCTAGAAACCATGAGACTGAGTTCTAGTCTTGCCTTAGGTATGAAAAATGGGCTGAGTGACTTTGGGCCTATCATTCTATCTCAGCTCCTCACCTTACAGGTTGGTTGTTGTGAGGAAAATAGGAAGATGAAGAACAATTATTTGTTCACTGCCTTGAGTTACTTATAAAACAATAAAGGTGGGATGGAAAATATAATTAAATAAATATCAAAAGGTATAGTTATGGAGGGGGGGTTCCTCTTTTTACCATTTTCTAGCTATACTGCAAAATATGTATACAAAGAAAGAAAGAGCATCTTCCAAGCTTTTTAATAAAAACTTCCTTCCCACTCACATTTGAATCATAATATATAAGAACTAGGCTTCAAATTTTCTTCTGAAATAATTTTAATGTGTTGTGAATCTTCGTTTGTGCAAAAAGCTAAGATAATCCTTGAGTACTACAAAATCAGTCATTGATTGCTCTTACCTAATTAAAATGCCAACTGCAAAAATAGAATATACTTTGAACTAGGGGCAAAGTCCTATAATAAATAACCATGAAAGGAACTTCAGTTACTTCCTTATTTCCTCATGGAATAGAAGGAATATTTTTTTCATGACAGCGTTCTTCCAGGGTTTCATTGCCAGGGTTTTCTACATATGATTTCTCTGAAATGGAAAATAGGAATTAAACTATATCTACTCTTCTAGGGCAGGTAATGTGATTTTGGTCTTTTCTTCACTTCTTGTAGACAATATGATTTCAGAAATGGATAAATTGTTACTTGGAAACCATCATTGTACATGGCTCTTACTATCAAGTATTTTATTGGTCTGTTAATTGTAGAGCATCAGCTACTTGCTTTGAGAATAAGTACAAGTGCTGGGATAAAGGTTTGTCTAACATTAAGAGTTAAAACTGAATCCTCTAAATTTGGGGGTTTGTTCATTTTTAATACAAATATTTGAATTATGAAATTTAAATTTAAGACTTTATGATTAGACTATGAGCTTCTGTAAACCCAAATATATGGGAATTAAATTGAATATTACTATTTTTTTTAAAAAAGATAACATTTTAACATATATGGGCCTGGAGGAAAACAAATCCCAAGACTCTAGAAAGAAATTTTAAAAAATCTTTGAGCTTTTTTACTCATTGTTGATTTATTTCTTAAGAGTTATTCTACTAAATAAGAGCTTTTAAGTGTGAAATAATGAAAGAAAAGTGTGGATATATATCCATATTTTATCTTGTGGCTTCTGAAATGCATTTTTATCATAATTATATTTTATTCAAAGGCATTAAGATGAAGCCTGCTCCACCCCCTGATGTATCCATATATCTCTATCTCTGCAAAGTCCCATTAAAATTAGCATAAATATTTAGAATAAATCCTGAGGATAAAAGACTGTTCTGTTTAAACATGGGGCACACATAGCAAGAAGAAACATGTTTTACATTTGTGACTCTCAGAACATAAATTCATTTAAAGTTGTAACTACAACAATGGTGATTGTAGCATAGTATTATTTCAGAAGTCTCAATTCTCAAAAAGTGATTACAAATCTTACGCTTTGCAAGAGCAGAATAGGCAGAATTGCCTTGTTATTTTGCTAGACAAAGATGATTGTGATGAGCCAAAGAATTGCATCTTCTGGAAGGGCCCAAGACACATGGTCGCCACTATCACAACTCCCAACAACTTATGACAGTAGTAATGAAAATGATAATGGAAATATTTTATGTTGCTCATAATAATCTTTATGATATAAAAATAACATTTGATAAGGATATAATTAAAATATCTTGGGGAGTGCAGAAATCAAACAATTTTGCATTTTTGTTGCACAGAGCAAATATCGGAGAATAGTATATAATAAACGAATATTTTGCTTCTTGAAAAGGAATAGATGGCACTGAACAAATAACATCTGGAGAATAGATGGCACTAGAAAGTAGATTTCTTCTCTCTGCTGTTGTAAGGTTTCTCCTTGTATTTCATGAAGGGCAGATCTGTACCTTCTTCTTGGCTAATTGCGGACGAGCAACTGGCCACCTCCTCAATGCAGGAATGGATGAATGCAAGTGCATACCACACCCATGCTTTCAAGCTATGTTTCAGAACTGCTGTTTTCTGATCTGATATACCTGAAGTCCTTCAGAGGAGACAGTCTCCAGCACTTCATTTCTTTTAGGAGCACCCCAACTCCATCTGGCCCCAGAGTTTGGCATGTTTCTTCATTTTAGTGGCTGGTTTCTGCCCTGGGCAGCCATTTTGTTCTAGATTGTTTGGCTGTAATGTTCTCTACTGGTCAATAACAGTCAGTATTCTGCCCTTTATCCCAGAAGCTCATGTTCCATTCACCCCTTGCATTTCCCTTTATGTTTCTGCCTAGTAAAGAGACAGAATAAGTGAGTAAAGAATGCTTCCTGTGCTCTCCCACCCCTTGCCCACTGTACTGCAAAGCTTCCTTTCCCTTTCTTTGTTTTCTAAAAGCATCTTTAAGTTGCAATATAGGAACAGTAATACTTTATTTCTATGAAGAATTCTTCCTTGCTACAAACTTTCTAAGATGCTACAGAGAAATTTAAAAACAAAACAAACAAAACAACAACTGTCCCCTGTTGCTTTGGATGTTGTTGCAGAATTATGATGCTACCAAAAGGCAAAACAAAAAAAACAACCCACCAGACTGTAGTTTTAGTAGAGTCAATAGAAATAATGCGGAAGGGATGAGTGAAGGCATTCATGTGTGCAAACATCTGAGAAAGCAAACAAATAGCACAGAGAGTTAACAATCTCTAAAAGGAAAGACAGGCATTGGTAGATCAGTTCACACAAGAACTGCCTGCAAAGTTTGCTTTTCCTGCCAAGCTAGGAAGAGCAAGAAGCAGAGAAGCAACCAATTGACCTTGCAATGACTATAGTTTGGACTGAGCACCAGCCTGGTCCCATTGCCAACCATTACAATCTGGACTGGAACTTCTGAAGTTGGCGTAAGGAACAGATAAGAGCTGCACAGGAGGCAAGCAACTTTGGCTGTACAAGAGTGTTGAATTGCCTTAAATGTTTTAATAAAACATGTCATCTTTCTCCGTGTTTATTATTATCATTTCTCGAATGGAAGGAAGAAAGACGTGCTGCAAATCATCCAAAGATGTTATAATTTAGCAAAAAAAATTGAAATGTTGTCTTCCAGTTCCAATATTCTACTTAGTGAACCTCCAAGAATTGGTGTCAATAAAGTGTCAAGGGTCCTTCAATCAGCTGTTTCAGAAGGACTTGCAATATTTGACTTTTGACTTAAGTTGCTTTTAAAGCAGAGGATAAATCAACTTATTTCAACCTGATCTAGTTACATGACATAATTTAGATTTGGGGAAAATAATTTTCATTTATATAAATTTCCCAGGCATTATTTCAGGTCATCTAACACTCTCTGGTCTTTCTTAGGAAAAATACATACTAGTCCTATCTCTAAATGTATAACTTACTCATGGATTCCAGATTCTTGTTCATGTTTTTTGCTAAAATATTTTATCCTTCTATTGTATTTCTTACCCCTATCCCTTCTTTTTCCCCCAACAGGCTGCAAATAATCACCTTGTTTAAACAAGATGGTTGTACTTCAAGCTGTAAGTCTATATACATTTGCATTCGTATGACATTGAATAATATGCTGTTTGAAATATAAACTAAGCTTAACAAGAAGTTGAGACTCAGGTCATATGTATAGGTAGTCCTTGACCTACAACTACAACTGAGCCCAAAATTTCCATCACTAAGCAAGACAGTTTTTACGTGAGCTTTACCTCCATTTTATGACCTTTCTCGCCACCATTGTTAAGTAAATTGACTTTGCCTCTCAGGTCTCAAAAGGGGATCACATGAACGTGGGATGCTGCAACCCTCATAAATATATGCCAGTGGCCAAGCATCCAAATTTTAGTTTTAGTGACTCCGGGAATGCTGCAATGATTTTAAAATGTGAAAAATGTTCATTAGTCACTTTTTCAATGCTGTTGTAACTTCAGATGGTCACTAAATGAATGGCTGTAAGTGCAGGACTAACTGTATTTATTGAAGGTAGGCCTTTCCCTTCCCCCTTCATCCAGTGGCTCTCCAGAAGTACTATACTGAAGACTAGAAAATCTTTTAAAAAATAGCACACTGTGGCGCAGCTGCCTGATTGGACAAAGAGTTTCCAGAACAATTAATCCAGCACAGAAAAAGAACATTATTCTCCTATTTGAACCTTTATATTGCTTTCAGTTTTTAGAATTTTCTTCCACTTGTGAGCTAAATAGTGATATCTTGTTAACCTAAGTTAGACTATTTTTTTTTTCTTTCAGCATTAAATATTTGGGTTTAAAACAAATGTTACCTATACTGATCCTCCCTTTTACAAAAGATATAATTTTAAATGTAATACTCCATTGTTTGTTTATAAAAGTGTTTGGTTTTTTATTTGGTTTACAAAAAAAAAAACAACCCAGTAAAGTCAGAATTACAATAAATACATTTAAATTCAATGTACAGTTAAAAATGTGATGAAGAAAATATGTTTTGGCCATTTACCTAAATACTGGAAGTGAGGGTCCAAGCACTTCTCTCCGAGAAGTATGTTTTTCATAGCCTGCATAGCGAAAAGCTTCTGTCAGGGGCATCTTCAAAATAGTCTCTCCTGCTGATCTAAGTAATTGGGTAATTCCTAGACAGAGGACTGGTCCCGTACTAAGCCATTTGAGGCTTTAAAGGCCAGTACCAACATCTTAAATTGTGCTCAATAGGCAGTGGGCGTTCAGTGTACCTCTTTCTGTTATAGGCACGATGTCTTTCTTATTCCTTGCTCTGGTTAGCAGCCTGTCTGCTCCATATTATACCAATTTCACATATATTTTTCAAAAATAGCCCCATATAAAATGTGTTGCAACAGTGAAGATGATTGAAACAAGGCATGACTAATTTTCAGCAAGTCTGCCTGGCTCAAGGAGGGCTGGTGTTGGTGCAGTAGTTTTAGCTGTGCAAACTCCTTTTTCATCGCAGTTGTCTCTTTAACATCTGGGGATCAAGAACCTCTCTGAAATAACAAGCTTTCTCTTTTGTGGAGAGTGCAGCCTCACCCTTGTCTGAATTTAAGCTTAATCCTTATATTTCATCCAGTTCATGAGCAAGATGGAAGGATATTCAAGGATATGATTGCTTCCTCATAGTTAAATAATAACTTGAACTCATCAAATATTGATGGTAACTCTGAATAATCCATAGTCACTTATATGCCTGGTATGTGGTGACTTGTCTTTCTGGCTTCCATAATTAGTACCTATTTCTGCTGCATTTCATTGGGAAAACCATTGTGTTCCAACAGAAATGGGTGTAACCATCACAAAATAGGTCCCCCAAGTTCCAACCCCACCAGATGACTCAGAAGGATGATATAATTGATGGTATTTAAAAAAAAGGACCAAGAGGGCCTGGTGAACTAGTAGGAACCCCCGTTCCAGTGTAGATTTAATTTAATTTAATTTAGTTCAATTTAGGCACAGCCTGATTCTGGAATGATTCTGGGCATCTCACAATATCACAATGAGAATAAAAATGTAATACAATTTTTTAAAAAGTAAACAAAAACAAATAAGGTACGAACAAGAAGGCAAATATGGCCTACAACATAAGGATTGTATATCAAAAGCAGTCTCAGTAACATAACCTGGATAAAACTCCAATTGAACTAGGTCCAGAAAATCTATTTCATCCAAATGCATCTGGAATTGCAAAACCACCAGTTTCTTGATCATTTTACTCATGCCTGGAATATTTGACACTGATCTATAATTACAAAAATCTTCCTAGTCAAAGGAGGGCTTTTTTTAGTAAAGGTCATAACCTGGTAGGGATCACATGCTACCCTCAAGCAGGTTCACCTCCCTTAACCTCCCTTACAATCTGGCAGATTTAATCCGTCAGAAGGGGCAAGAGTCAAGCAAAGCAGCTAGTTACTCTCATCTTTTCACATATATTGACTCTGTTGTACGAGCTGCAAAAAATCCATATTGACAGAACAAATGATTGCCAAAATTACATTCCAGTAATCATCGTATCGTAAAATTGACGAGAATTGCTCATGGTGAGGCCGTAGCTACTCTTCTCTAACAGCTTGATGAAAGAGATGTCATATCATACCGAAAAGCATTACTTGTCTATTCTGCGCACATGCAAGGGATGTAGAAAAGTAAGTTCTTTCAATGCATCCAGTGCCATGAACTAGAATTTAAGATGAGTCTTAAAATTGACTCATTGACAGCTTAAGCGTAAAGGCTGGTGAGAGGAAGGAGCAGGTGTGGGCATTGGAGAAGAAGGATGAGGAAGTTGACAACTACAGAGGACAACACTGGGAAACTTACAGAGAAAGCATTTGCTGGATTATCCTTATCAGAACACTCCACTCCATTCTACGCTGCCCTGGCTATGATTCAAATCATTGCCCAGGTACAGAAGATATTTGATTTGTCGGCCTAAAGTGTTGTCCTCAGAGGAAAGGAAGAGGTCAGAGACTACACA
Source organism: Crotalus tigris (assembly GCF_016545835.1). Taxonomy (NCBI): domain Eukaryota; kingdom Metazoa; phylum Chordata; class Lepidosauria; order Squamata; family Viperidae; genus Crotalus; species Crotalus tigris. Next base: position 915,480 of record NW_024096796.1, read on the forward strand.
ACTAAGGAGTTGCTTATATGTTCACAGGTGAAGTTGGAAGCTTTAAGACTATCGGTATAAGACTAGGAGAAGAAACCTCAAACAGCTTCTGCCAAAATAATTTACTTGTTTGGTTAGACGCTTTATTTTGAATATTAGTTTGTCTCCAAAGAGTTTGTTTTCAAACCCAGTTCCTGAAACTCAATGGACTAGAAAGAGTAAACTTCAGCTTTTCTCTACACCATTGGAGAATCCAGTGTTTGCCTTCTGTTATTCTCTAGTCAGTCTTCCACTTCTCTGTCTACAAGAATTGCTGGAATAGTATGCTCCCTCTTTGAAATACTAGCATTAGCTTTTATTATTAAATAACTTTTGGAAGTGCTACAAAATTCTCCTGATAAAAGCTGTAAGAATTTAATATGTATGAATAGAACTACTCTATTTAATTTTTTGTTCCTTATATATGACTTATATGTGCAGCTTTGATTGAAAACCATGAATCTGTTGAATTTGGCAGTATATAAAGCAAAAAAAAAAGTCAGAAAAAGGAAAAGCAAAAAATATTTTATAGATTATTGTTTCTCTTAGGGTGATCATGTATGGCTGGAATTCCATTCAGGCAAAGAGTTTAATGTGCCCATTGGGGCCGTGGTGAAAGTATTTAACTTAGGACGATTCTTGCTGGAGGATGATGAAGGCAAGGTAGGCTAATAAACACTTTCATCTGTCCAATTTTTGTATATGAACTTCTGCATCCAATTAAAGGACTGGATAGATCTGTAGTTATTAAAGCCGCAACACTTGAACTTTTAGTGGGATGTTCTGACGCTCAATTCTAAAAAGTGAGTGGGATTCCTGTCAAAATATAAATGTGATTTAATCTAAGCTTGTATTTCAATTAATGTAATGCAACTTAGTTAAAAGTGATTAATAGGAGTACTTCCTATGTATTAATAATTTTCTTCTCTTTTATTTTAAAAAATTACACTTTGACGAGAGCTTTAGGTGGTATGTTGGAGCATTGTTCATATTTCCCCCTTATGCATTCCAGAGCTGGAAATAAGTTTGAATTCATATATAGAGTCAAATCTTTGGATTTTACAAAAATCTGGGATTCACAGCCAAAATTAAACAAGTGCTATGCAATGTAATAGGACAAACCAGAACCCTGTACAGTATCATGCTTTTAATTGCTGCATTTTCAGTAAGCATACTAATGTTATCTATGGCCTGAATCTAGATGATCTTAAGAACTATTTTCAAGAGCAAACTAAGCTAGTATATGAAATCCAGACAGTTAAATGCACTTGTATTTAAGGAATACTGGATCAAAGCTCAAAACATTAGCACAATGCGACCAATGCATCCGGCCTCCATCCAAGGAGTGGAAGATATGATACATCTTGAAGAGATGAATGAAGCTGGCATGATACACAACCTATATATCCGCTACAAAGAGAACAAAATCTATGTAAGACTGATTCTTCATTAATAATATGTAGTCAAGTATAGATTCTGAAGCCCCACTTTTAAAAATTCTTTCCAATGAGAGAATTATATATTTTCTATTGCTTAGAAATAAAATCATATACAGAGAAATGGCTTTAAAAACAAGCAAAACGTCTACAGACTAATATGTTTACTAATATGTAAGAATCTTCTGTATACACAGTTTGTAAATATGATGTATTCCAAGGCCTTTCATACACTTCATTCAAATTTTCCAAAAAGTATACAAAAATATAGATCCTTTTTATATAAACAATAAAAGTATAAGATTTATAATGACATTGCTACATAATAATAAAAGCATATACATTAATTACTCAAAATATAATTATTTTTATTACTAAAAATATTGACTATTCTGAAGAAATGTGATTTAGTTTAGCTTTAGCTTTATATTTATATTTAGCCATTCTACATTCTACAGTGTCTACTTTTCCTAATATAGTCATCTATAATTTCATGTATTTATAAGGGGAATAAGATGATAAGAATATTGTTTCGCATTGTAAATATTCCTATCAATAACTTATTTTGAGATAGATGTTGATACTTCATTTGAAAGCTCATCACTAATTTACTCCAAGATTCTTGTATTCATAACATTTTTAGACCTACACAGGCTCTATTCTTGTAGCCATCAATCCATATCAAGTACTGCCACTATATACCATGGAACAAATCCAGCTCTACTGCAACAAGAGGATTGGGGAACTGCCTCCTCATGTCTTTGCCATTGCTGATAATTGTTATTTCAACATGATGAGGAATAAGAAAGATCAATGCTCTGTCATTAGGTAAGGGGCACAAAATGTGATGGAAAAAATGTGTTAGTACCCTAAAATATTTAAATAGCTTGGAGGAAAAGAAATAGAAGAAGTATTATAGACACTTTGTAAATGGTTCTGAAAAGTTACTAGGGAATACTTGAGAGTGCAAGCAGAGCATATCTTTACAGTAGTTACATCACATGACTTGTATGGAAGCCTGAAAAAGGTGTGGGTATTTAAGCAAAGTTCTGTGATTGCACTCCCACATATACCAAAACGCTTCTCATTAATTATTTTGGAAGTATGCAGCTGTAACAGAAAATAAAATTAACTTTTCTTTCTCAAAAATTTAATCAATATTTTTTTTTTAAAAAAAGTGGGAATTGTGGGAAGAATAAATACATTTATTTGATTAACACTTCTGATTTACCAGTTTTACAAAATTTATTCCAGTGGAGAGTCTGGAGCTGGGAAGACTGAAAGCACAAAATTAATGCTGCAGTTCTTAGCTGTTATTAGTGGTCAACATTCCTGGATTGAGCAACAGATTCTAGAAGCCAATCCCATTTTGGAAGGTAGGCTACGTGTGCAAGGCGAAATATTGAGAACTTTGCTTTACATGCTTTTAAAATACTCTTACTTTTATAGCACATTTCATTTTCCTAAAAAAAAAGGTGACTCTGGATTCCCTAGTTTGAAACCCAATTGTATAAAGCCGCTTCCTTGCAAGGATTTTTTTTTTTTTTTGCCAGTTTGAAATAACTCCAGACATCAACAATGTTGGAGGACTGAGCTGATTTATTCTAAATTGAATATGCTGTAAAACTGTGATGTGTGGTGTGGTTTGGTTTGGTTTGGTCTGGTTTTAAGACACTATGGCTCCATTTCCCCATCAAAGAGTCCTCATTTCAATCTTCTAGTTTTTGAACCAGGTTAAGAAAAAAAGGGGGGAAGCACACAAAAGGAAGAAGAATAAAATGGTCAGTTTCAGACAGTTTTTTGTTTATTTATTCTATATTATTTAGTTTGTTTGTTGCCATCTCACCACAAAGTGACTCTGTTGTTCTAGTTCCTTTTGTTTGGAACAAGGATGAAGTTATTTTTGTTATTGTTAGACTTAGAATATTTAAGGGCAGGATGGTGATTTTCCCTCTAGAGCATTTCAAGTCAGAAATTCTAGCCATCAGGGAAGTACTTGAAAATACTTTTGAACCACCCCATCCTAGAAATCATCTCTTACCTCATAATGTGCTTTTGTATATCCCTGCCTCTCCTCCTGCTTTGGGTTGAGCCTTTCCGTATCTATCCCATTCGCATCAGCCAGGGATCAGTCGTCTTCTGCCCATCCTTGCATTACAGATATGTCAGCAAAGTATTCAGTGCTCCTCCACCAGAGTTCTATGCTATTCTGTCTGTTGCTCTCTGCTTACCAATCCTTATCTCAGATCCAGCTTTCCTTCCTTCTGTAATAGTATTAGTATTAATACATCTGCTACTGCTAATAATATTAACATACCGTGGGAAGCATGGAAAGTATTATATGTGTATATATTTGTCAGCCTTACACTAGGTAGACCAGATCAGGAAATCAAATCCACATAAGGACTAAAACTTCTTTTACTGGGATTGGCTATAAAAACAGAACTGCAAGTCTATGCTTTACTTCCCACACCTTATACTCCAGTGAATTAGAGAGGTATCTGTCTGAGTTGTTTTCAAATGTTTCACATTGTGAGCCCTTTTTGCCTAGTTAATGGTTCTTGCATACTTCTATCAAAGCCACCTTCCTTATTTTACAATGCTTAAGAGTTCTGTATTTGTATGCCTGCATGGGTGTATATGCTTAATTTCCTTACTTGATACCCCTCCCACTTTCTCTGTATGTTCCCTGTGGCCCTCACTCTACTAGAAATTCTGCTCCTGTGGTTTAGATTATCAAATACAGAAATATTTTGCAACGTCTTTGAACATTGTATGTTGATAAGGGCATTCTTTAGTACTAAAGTGGAAATCTAATTGCAGTTCTTCTTATAGCAGAAAATCAATGGTGTTTTTTTGTTGCTAACAATGCTTTATAAAGAAAAATTCTCACTATTTTAAATTACTTCAAATACAGCAGTTGTAGTAAATGTCGTTTGCATGCCCTACTACTAACCCATAATCCACAAGCCATGAGTAACAATGGCTCTTGAAGTTGGATTACCCCAGTCCCTCCTTCTACTAGAGATAGTTTTTGTCTTTTAAAAGCAAATGAAGATTTCCATTGAGAAAGGCTTGGCAAAAGAATAGGACTTCAACTGTCCTGTACAGTTTCTGATTAAATGCAGAAAATTAAAGCAGAACACCATTTATTTCAGAGTAGAAATGTAGAAATATACAGGTGTAACCAGGAATTTGTACTAGGATTTGATTTCTTTTTTTTCTGTGTTGCATTAACTTTCTCTGTGCGAATTATTGAACTGGGTTTTAATGTCAGTCTTTATTCATATATCAGACTACATTAATGAATATACAATTTTTCCTTTAGAATCTTTCTGTGAATCCCTCTTCAGTCTTTTTGGGAGATTACTTTCTTTAATTAATGATCTGGGAAGCCCTCTGCTTATCTTCTTCCATACCATAGAAGAAAACTGCATTTTAATTTTTAAAGTTAAAAAGGAGGTTATATTTTTATTTTTATTTAAAAAAAGTTTGATTCTGTTGATCTCCTGTTAAATTAGTCTTATTTTCAAAGTGCTGAATGGAAAGAAGAGCTGAAGCCTCTAATTATCATGGGTGTACAGTATGCTACATTGGCAGGAGTTGATACTATTGGAAACTATTTTGACTTTTACATTTTTAAATATCAGAGAGGGGGCACAAATTGTGAAATCCCTATATCTTTTGCCTGCCGGGTTAAGAACATAGACATCAGGTGTCTATGGTGGTGGCAGCAGGAACTAACAAGCTACTATCCCAAAACAGGAGGAGGGACAGGACATGAGTGCTTCTGGAAAAGGATGTTGGGGATCTCTATCCTCTGAGCCCCAGCATTGTTACATAGGTTACATTTTTCTAATTTTGCTTCACAATATTCTCTCATCTCTTGCAGCATTTGGTAATGCTAAAACAATTCGAAATGATAACTCAAGCCGCTTTGGGAAATACATTGACATTCACTTCAACCAAAATGGTATAATAGAAGGAGCTCGAATAGAACAGTTCCTTCTGGAGAAGTCTCGAGTGTGTCGCCAGGTAAAGAGATGTATATATTAAGAAATACTATTTCATTGTGACAGCTTTTCTGTTTCTGTTGTTAGTAATATCTTTGTGGTCTTTCTATTGTTTTAGGCTCCTGAAGAAAGAAACTATCACATATTTTATTGCATGTTAATGGGGATGAATCTGGAACAGAAAAAAAGATTGAATCTTGGCACTACTTCAGAGTATACTTACCTAACTATGGTAAGGAATCAAGAGCTGGATATGTGACTTTCTATGTATGTATAGAATGGCACTTTCTAAGGTCCTAAACATTACACCAAAATTGTGTAGCTGTGCTCCGATGTATTTTTAAAAGGACTTTTAACATTATTTTGTGAAGGGGGAAAAGATAAGTTATTTATAGGTAGTCCTTGCTTATTAACTACTCATTCAGTGACAATTCGGTGACACCTCGGCATGTAGTCATGCTGGCCACACAACCACAGGAAATGTTTTTGGACAATGCTGATTCCCTCAGTTGAGAAACAGAGATGGTCTAGAATCTGACATTACTAGACAGGGAATCCTTTACTTTTATATTATGCATACTGTTGTATTTGAAAGAGATGCCTTGCATTATTCTGTGCTGATTTGCAGGGCAAATGTACTTTCTGTGAAGGTCGTAATGATGCTAAGGAATATGCTCATATATGCTCAGCTATGAAAATTCTCATGTTCTCTGATTCTGAGCAGTGGAACATAAGCAAATTGCTGGCAGCCATTTTGCATCTAGGAAATGTAACATTTGAAGGTAAGCCTAGTACATGTGTATATTTGCAAACATATGGGACATTTTCACGCAACTAATGTTTTCTTTCTCAAACCTTCACAGTTTTACTACACAGTGACCTCACCTTCCTCCTGAGTTACTTGAGTAGATCACTGTCCTTTTCAGCTGTCCAGTAGGGAAGCACAAAGAAGTATCAGCCAACCATTTCCCCCATCTTTTTTTCTTTTTCTCAGTGCTCTTGATTTCCTAGTGATAAAAAAATACTAATAAACCAGCCATTGTACTGTATACGGGAACAGATTAATTAGGATTAGGAAGGATAAAATGATTTCAAGGTTCGGGGGCACTTTGAATTCATAAGAAGGAGGAAGTTCTGAGGAACTGGGATGAGATTTTCCCTACATCCTTCCTATACTCTTACAGAAAACTTTTTTGATACACTACTGAGTTTGCTTATGGGAAAGAAAGTAATACATCTCTTCTGACTTCTCTGTTGTAGCTTAGCTGAGCTGAGCAAAAGAGATTGTAGTTCAAATGAGAGAGGAAATGAATCAATTTGTTTCACAGATTAAATCAGAAATTAAATCTGATCTCAAAGAAGAGATAACGGGGATAAAGTCTAAATTGCAAGAAAATAATAATGAACTACGACAAGATATATTGGCAGCTGTTTCAGGTTTGGCTACTGTGGTGGTTAAGCTCGACGCAAGGCTTGAGGAAGTGGAAGACAAAGTTGACTCTTTGGATGACAAAATTCAAGACGTGGAAAGGAAGGTGGACTCCTCACAAGAAGATATTTTGATGTTTCAGTATAGACAGATGGAGTATGCCCTGAGGATTAGAGGCCTCAAGGAAGATATCAATCAAGATTTGGTGGAGGTGGTCCTTACTGATCTGGCGCTGGCCTTGGATATGGATAAAGGAGAATTACAGAGAGAAGTGGAAAAAATTTATAGACTCAACTCCTGGATTGCTAAGCAGAAGAATTTGCCTAGAGATGTGGTGATTTACTTTACAAAGAAGTCCCTGCGGAATGAGATTATACAAGCCTTTTACAACAAAAGATTTCAGATTGCCGCCCAAGATGTCATCATTCTAAAGGAAATCCCATCCAAAATTTTAAGAAGTAGAAAAGACTTTGCTTTTTTAACCAATGAGCTTAAAGTTAGATCGATGCCATTTAGATGGGAAATTCCGATGGGTATTGTTTTGAGCCATGCTGGGACACGCTACAGATTGAACACAGTTGATAAAGCTAGAGATTTTTATACTTCGGTCCTGGGTGCAGGCTCAACTTCATCTGGTCGGAAATCTTTGAGTGGTAAGGAAGCTGAGCAGCAATCTGAGGCATTAGATTTGGTTTCCGCAGGGATGATAGAAGCGGCAAAGCAACGCCAGACGGAGGCTAAAGAGCAGAGGATGACTCGTGCAGCCTATAAGCGTAAAGAGAAGGAGCAACGTAAAAAAGAGCCCAAAGAGAGTTCTCCTGGAAGTGCTTCACCGCCGGTGGGAGGAGCAAGACCCAAGAGTTATGCAACACACGCAGCTCTGTCAGATTTGATGGTGTCTTCTCCAGGCTGCGTGCCAAGGGAGATGGCAAAGTTTTTGACCTGGAATGTTAATGGATTGAATTCTCCTCAGAAACGGAAAAAAATCTTTTATTATTTGAAGCAACATACCAATGATGTTATTTGTCTACAGGAAACTCATATTTTACTTAAAGACCAGAAATATTTAGTTAATGCTCGTTTGGGATCTCATTTTATATCTCCTGCTCCTGGGAAGAAAGGGGGAGTTGTTATATATGTTAAACAAAACCTACCAGCTTGTCTGGTAGAATCAGATCCCCAGGGGAGATATGTGATGATTGAACTTGGTATATATGGTAAGAAAGTACTTATAGTTGGACTTTACGCTCCAAATCAACAACAGGAACAATTTTATAAACAGTTACATCAAAAAATAACTTTGCTTGATTATAGATCAGTGGTATTAATGGGTGATTGGAATGGTGTCTTAGATACACTAAGGGATAAGAAAGGTTCCTCTCCTTTTCTTAAACAAGCAAGGCTACCTAAAGCCTTTTTTGACATGAAAGAAGACTGGGAATTAAGGGATTATTGGCGGGAACGTAATCAAGAGGAGAGAGACTTTACTTTTTTTTCTGATAGACACCAATCTTTTTCAAGAATTGACTTTTTCTTGATTACCACGGACTTGTATAATAAAGTAAAGAATGTAAAGATTTTTCCTAGATCACTGACGGATCATAGTCCAGTTTGGATGGAGCTGATTCAAGAGAAAGAGGAAAGAAGATCCTGGAGAGTTAATGAAAATTTGTTTAGACAAGAAAAGAATGTTCAAAAACTAAAGGAGTGTTTAAAGGACTATTTTGCTTTGAATATGTATAAGGGGACTTCAATGTCAATGGTATGGGATGCAGGTAAAGCATTTATGCGCGGTGTTTTGATAAAAATGAATAATTTTTATAAGCGAAATCAGATTCAGAAACGTAGAGAACTTGAAGATGAAATTAAATTAAAAGAAAGGGCTTTGATTTTAAATCCTTCTGATGAGAGTATTAAAGAATCTGTAAAGTTATTAAGGTCACAATTTAATATGTTGATAGCAGATCAAGCTGCAACCAACTTATTATTTATGAAACAAAATACATTTTGTAATGCCAATAAGCCTGGGAGATGGTTGGCTTATCAATTAAGAAAGAAACAGAGACAAAGAATAATAGAGAAAATAAACTATAAGGGTAAATTAGTTTCTCAGAAGGAATTGATTAAAAAATCTTTTTTGGATTATTATCAAAACCTATATAAATCTACTAATATACAAATGCTAGATATAAATAAATATTTAGCTGAGGCAAGTTTTCCTAAACTGACTGAGGATCAGAAATATGAAATTAATGGTTTAATTACTAAGGAGGAAATTACCTCAGCAATTCAACAATTGAAATTAGGGAAAGCACCGGGTACGGATGGGTTAACAGCTGTTTATTACAAAGTTCTAATAGAGGAGATGATCCAACCATTACATGATCTTTTTAATGGTATTTTACAGGGTTTAGAGATTCCTCCTTCATGGCGTAGTGCTTTTATATCATTGATTCCAAAGGAGGATCAAGATCTTACCCTACCAAAAAATTACAGGCCTATATCTCTTTTAAATGTGGATTATAAGATATTTGTAAAAATTTTGGTAAATAGGCTTATGAGGGTGGTGCATCATCTTGTGCATAAAGATCAATCAGGATTTATAACAGGAAGGTATATGAAAAATAATGTCAGACAAATTATTAATTTACTAGAATATTTAGACAAGAACAACCAAGTTCCTGCAGGGCTCATATTTTTAGATGCTGAAAAAGCATTTGATCAATTGAATTGGCATTTTATGTTAAGAGTAATGGAAGAAATGAATTTTGGTGAAAAGATATTACAAGCCCTTACGGTAATATATCAAAAACAAACGGCACAACTTATTGTTAATGGAGGTTTGTCGGAGGTTTTTACAATAGAGAAAGGTACTAGACAGGGGTGTCCTTTATCGCCATTGTTGTTTGTTTTAACATTGGAAATATTATTGATCAAAATTCGAGAGTCTCAGGAAATTAAAGGAATGTGTTTTATGTTAATAAAAAAGAATATAAGTTGAGAGCTTTTGCGGATGACTTGGTTGTTACTTTGTCGCAACCTGATTATTCTGTAGTAAACTTATTACAGTTGATTCATCATTATGGTTTGGTTTCGGGTTTTAAGATTAACGTAAATAAGACTAAAATTTTACCTAAAAATATGTCGAGTCAGGAGAAGCAGATTTTGGTCAACTTGACGGGTTTTGAGATTGTTAATAAGGTAAAATATTTGGGGGTGATGCTGTCTGTTTCTAATGCAAAATTATTTAAAAATAATTATGAAAGGTTGTGGGTCAGGGTACAGAAGGACTTGAAGAATTGGGAAAAGTTGCAATTATCCCTCATGGGAAGAATTGCAGTGATAAAAATGAATATTCTACCCAAGTTTCTTTTTTTGTTTCAAATGTTACCAATTTTGAAAAATGAGATTAATTTAAATGAGTGGCAGAAGGGTCTCAACAAATTTATTTGGGCAGGGAAAAAACCAAGGGTTAAGTTTAAAATTATGCAAGACTTCCGTGAGAGGGGTGGACTTAAGGTACCAAATTTGAAATTATATTATGATGCGGTGGTTTTAACATTAATTAGTGATTGGGTAAATTTGACAAATTCTGAGATACTTTACTTAGAGGGATGGGATTTACTTTATGGGTGGCATGCCTATTTAATATTTAATAAAAAAATAGATTGGGCTTTTAAATCTCATATTTTAAGAATTTCTTTACTTAGGATTTGGAGAAAATATTATAAAAGTGATTTTAAAGTACCATTATGGGCTATACCTTGGCATGCGATAGAAGGAATAAAAAGAGGGGTTAAAATGGATATGGTGTCTTATAGACAGTTACTTAAATGGGATGGACAAAACTGGCAATTAAAATCACGGGAAGAGTTAGCACAAGAAAATTTTACTTATTCTTGGTTCCAATATAGGCAATTATTAGATAGATGGAAGATGGATTGTAAGGTGGGTTTTCTTAGAGAAGATGAAAACCTTATTAAGCAACTGAAGGATCAAAGACAAACCCACATTAAGAGAATTTATGGGGTTTTAGTTGAATTGGACTCAGAAACGGAACTAATTAAAGATTGTATGATTAGATGGGCGCAGAATTTTGGTGAGCCAGTTTCATTGGACACCTGGGAAACTATTTGGGTGAGAAATGTCAAATTTACTCAAGCACAGAACTTAAGGGAGAATTTTTATAAAATGTTTTATAGATGGCACCTTGATCCACAAAAAATGTCTTATATGTATCCTGACGTGCAACCCAAATGTTGGAGATGTGGTTATAAGGAGGCTTCTTATTATCATATTTGGTGGTCATGCAGAGAGATAAAAGCATTTTGGATTAAAATATGGTGGAATATCCAGAGAATTTTTAGAAGGAGGGTAAAATTTACTCCGCAATTATTTTTGTTAGGTATTGTTACAGATTGTGATACAAAGGAGGTTGTATTGATGTTAAACTTGATCACAGCCGCTAGGCTGTTAGTAGGACAATACTGGAAGAAGGAATCTTTGCCTACATTGCAGGAATGGTTTCTTAAAGTAGCTTATCTGGCAGAAATGGCAAAGATTTCGGCTTTCTTAAAGCAACAAACGCAAGAGAAGTTTTTTGCTGTTTGGGATAAATGGATAAAATTTATACAATTTAGATTGGGTATACAAAAATATTATATAGTTTTTTCATAAGTTTTATTTTCATATATATTATAGATAATTTTTTTATATATATAAATATAAAGTTTTTAATTTAATTTTTATTTTTATTTTTTAAGCCTATATTCTGCTCTGGGAAGCTCAGGGGGGGGGGGAAGGGAGGGTTTTTTTTTTGTTTTTTTTTTTTTGGGAGGGCTGGGGGATGGGGTTTTTTTTTTTATTTAATATATGTATTGTTTAGTTTTATTTTTCTGTATATGTTGCCTCTTGTTTTGTATTATTTTTCCTTTTTTGTAAAATTTATAAAACTTTCAATAAAAAAAAAAAAAAAAAAAAAAAGAAATTAAAGCCCTTTCAGAAAATCAAGCTTTTATTATATATATTATGGGTAGAGAATTAACCGGACAAAGGGATAAAGGAAAAGAAACATCCTAAATACCAATTTGATATGGTTTCTCTTGGTTACTGCTTCCTTTGTCAGGTTCACACATAGAAACAAGAGAATCAAATGCTCAGCAAAGATCATTCATAAAAAAACTTTTAAAAATCCTAATCTGCATCTATTTTCACTTTTCCCTTCATTGCTACATTTTTCTTGGTTCTCCAATCCTCTTCCAGATTAGATTTTTTTGCTTACTTATCCTGGATCCCATCTAGGAAAAGATGCCCTTCTTCCTATCAAATAAAAGAACATAGAGCAATTTTTGCCTTTTAAAAGCTCACCTGTGGAAGGAATTTTTTCAGTTTCTTCAGTTGCTTTTTACTTTTGGTTTTCCTGGGCTTGACATATAACATAAATTGACAAATTCAATTTGATTGATAGATCAGATTTAGCTTTTTCCTTTAACTCTTTCATATTTGAACCTCTTAAGAATGTGATTGTCTTTAAACATTGTTTGAGGGAAGATGTTTTTCAGAAAATTCTCTGTGTCATAATGTTGTGCCATTATTTAACTAACTGCCACATTTAAGTGTGTTAATTTTATATTAAAAGAACCTAAGAACAACTTCCAATTTCAGGTCAGGATAATGTATAATATTATTGAACAGGATAACAATATAATGTTTTCCAGAAACTAGAAACTTTACTTTAGCCAAAAAACTTCTTCCTGAATGAAATAAAACAAACAAATGCTGCATTTTTAACTTATTTTGAATAAGACTTACTGTTTTTCTACAATTAGGTGTTGTATGTGAAAATTTGGACTGCTCTCATATTCTTGATTCTGTACATTTTTCCACTGCAACCAAACTACTAGAGGTATTGGCTTTATTTATTATATTTATTACAATTACTCCAAGGAATTTAAAACAGTCCCTTCTCAGTTTATTCTTGCAAATAATCTTTTGTAGTAAGTTTGACTGAGAAACGGTATTGTTTCTGTGTCCCGTTAATAAATTTCTCTATTTCTTCATTAGATATAGCTCTGTTCTTCTTTGATAAATCTTTTGTGTCTATATAAAATCATCCAGTATAATATCAATTCCCACAGGTGGATTCTAGAGAACTTCACAAGAGTCTTACAAACCATTCCATTATCATCCGAGGGGAAAGTGTCTCTACGCCCCTAAGTGTGACTCAAGCAGCTGATGTGAGAGATGCCTTTGTCAAGGTAAAAGAGATCAGCCCTGTTTTTTCAATGTTTTGCAAGAATATGTTTGTTTTCAAAGCTTAAAGATTCTTAATGTAAAATATTCTGTTACAACAAGACACGCATGTTTGTTAAGGATTCTTTCACCCAACTACTGCTCTTCAAATGTTGTATAAACCCAAGGGAACAGTGTTGTTCTCATATTAACCTCCATGTGATGAAATGGATTATGGTTATAAAAATTTGTTAATATCACCAATTAATAAATATCCAGGGATATACAGGACTCCTTAGTGTCATTATATATGTGATTCTTATACTTCTGTTTGATCTGTTAAAATAATGTGCCTCAAATAACCTCATGCTTCAGAGCTATGTAGACCAAAAGAAAGTGATTTTGCTTAGCCATGGCTTAGCCATGGCTTCTGCCATTTTCTTGAAGTTAGTGGAACTATTTACTACAGAAAATCTCATTCTGATTAATGTATCACACCCTTCCATCTCTTCATGATTTATACTAATGTATCTCTCCTGGAGATGCTCTTTATGCTGTTTTCATAGCAACATTTCATTTAATTCCTCATGAGAGATTGTGACAAAAACTAGCAGATTTTCCATCAATTTCTGGCTTTTGTAACTACTTACAGATAATCCTCATGTAATAATCATTCAGTGAGTGTTCAGAATTACAACAATGCTGAACAAGAACACTTACACCTGGTCCTTGTAGATGTGGCCATCTCAGTGTCCCATAGTCCATGTGATTGCCATTTCTAATCTTCACTGCCAGCTTCTGAGGAGTAAAGTCAATAGGAAAGTCAGTAGGAGGTTGAAATGACCATCACATGACGTTATGCTTAATAACTCACTTAACAACAGCAACCAAAACTGCCACCATTGCTGCCATAAGTCAGCGCAGTCAATGTGCTTTATGGCCACATCACTTAGTGATAGAATTGCCAGTCCCAGCTACTGTTGTTAAGCAAGAACTACCTGTATGATGTTGCATGAAGGGGCTGCAATGCAGGTCAAATGGTGGAAAATTGACCTGACCCTATTCTAACTAATAAGGAAGTTAAACAGGAATGCATTTTGCCCTCTCTATCATTCAGTTCTTATATAAAAAACTTTGGGTGGCTGTGGATAAGCGCCCAGAGTCACCTTGAGGTAAGATGAGCGACCTATAAATGTTATAAATAAATACTAATAAGTGCCCTATTTGCCATTTTGAAATGGCAGAGTTAATGTCACCTCTAATTAGAAACTTTTTAGCCTGCTATATGACAGTCATGTGCTTCTAAAAGGACGATCTCTAGAACTGTAACCAAATTTTATATCATTGCTGTGACAGAAGTTTCTGGACCTAATTGGTTCTCCAAGTGTATCTATTGCATGCATGAATAGGCTTTTATTTGATAGCTGTGTAATATATTTTTAAGTTCTGTGTGTTTAGTGTATGAATGTACATTTTAATAAACTATATAAAAATCCTAACTTTTCTTTATTCCTTTTCTAAACCTAGGGGATCTATGGATTCCTCTTCATCTGGATAGTGAATAAGATCAATGATGCAATTTGTAATACTCCAGATGAGAAAAATATGTGCAAATCCATTGGGCTCCTGGATATATTTGGCTTTGAAAACTTTAACACTAACAGGTATAGTCCAGTTTTACTTCTTTTAAGAAATTTAGGGAAATAGCTATCAACTCAAAAACAATAGTTGGTGGCACTAATTAAATTCTTTGTAGAAGAGAAAAATGGATGAAGCCACAAAATGGGGAGCAGAGAAAATTATAAATAAGAGATGTTTAATAGAGTACATTTTTCCATAAAATCACACATATATAGTAGAACTCTAGTGTATTTAATTACCTGATTTATAACTTACATTAGTTTCCAAACTGAACCTTCAAACTGAATCAGATATTAATCTTAACATGCTTTAAGTCATAATCAAATTCTGATATTAGTTATCTTTCAATAAAGAATCCCACTCAAAAATGTCAGGTTGTATTGTACTAAAAAACAGGACCTGTAGATAATTAATTATATAAATTGCAATTAATATTGAAATTGGTGCCATTTTCTTCTAAACACTTCCTTACTTGTCTGACACATGACTTTTCAACATTGCTAAATAGAGTAACATTTTCTCTGAAAAAATTAATAAAACATATTGTGATTGATCTACGGGGGTCTGACTTTTAGTCCCTCCTGTATGTTTCTGCTGGACACTAATAATAATACCATCATACAATCATAATCCATCATTTGCAAAAGGCAGCTTTCTCTGGAAAAGTTTACTTACTAGGATACCTTTAATATTATTAAACAAAAACATTTGGAAGGATTGAATCAGTGGATAAAAATGCCAGATACAGTCTAAATATCTGGCTGACTGTGAAACCAACCATAATAATAAAACCATAATAATAAATTAATTTTAATTGTAAGAAAGACAAAAAAAATCTGGATTGTGAACATTACAAACCTGGAAAGAGCAGAACAGATGAGAAAGAACAAGAAACAATAACAAAATACAAAGACCCGCAGATAGAAATAGAATGACTGTGGCAAAAGAAAACAAAGATAGTAACCACAGTAATAGGCACCTTGGGTGTGATTACAAAACATCTGGAGCACCACTTGAACACCATCAGCATTGACAAAATCACCATTAGTCAGTTGCAAAAAACAGCTTTACTTCAGCTTTTATCCTGCATTGATACCTTTAATATTATTAAATAACAACTGCCTATGGGAAGGACTTAATAAATGGACAAAAATGCCAAATCCAGTCTAAACATCTGGCTGATTGTGTGACCCACAACAACAACAATAATAATAATTCCTTCTTTATAATAAATGGCATGTTAAAATACTGCAACTGTCTAGTTTATGTTAACTCTAGAACTGACTAATTAGTCTTACAAGAGGGTTACAGGTAGTCCTTGATACATGTACATTTGTTTAATGATGATTCAAAGTTATGACAACCTCAAAACAAATTATTTACAACCTATTTTCACACTACCATTGCACCATTTTCATGGTCACATGATCACAGTTTGGGTGGTTGGCAAAACTGACTCACATTTACAACCAGTTGTAGCAGCAAAAATTTCTGGCAAAAAAGCCCCACTGTAGAAGGCCCCACTTAATGGCCATTGTAAAAATTGTTATAAAAATCAAGCCCAACTCAACTTATGAACATAACAATTTATGACGGAAATTCCAGTCCCAATAGTCATCATAAGTCAAGGTTATCTGTATTCTGACCCAGGCTGCAAATCTCTGTAACAATCACTAGATAGGAGCAAAGAAATGCAGAACACTTTTTCTTTCTGCTGCCTTCTAGAATAGTATTTCTCAAATTTAGCAGCATGGCTGACTGGGGAATTCTGGCAGTCCACACATCTTAAAATTGCCAAGTTTGAGAAATACTGATCTAGAACCTTCAGCTATAATCCATAGCCTTGCAGTCTAGATCTGCAATGGCAGCTGGTCAGAATTGATAGCCAAAACATCTGGATTATATCAGATTGTGGAAGTCTGAATTATTGGCCATCAAAACATTTTAAGTACTTATTGATATCTCCTGTTGTCCAAGAGTCAAGCTTACAAATGGGGCAGTTGTGAAATATACAATATATATTACACCATTATTTATTATAATTTAATCTACACAGTATCAGTTGTTACCATGTATCATTAATATAACTTTTTTGATGGATCCCTGGCATTTTATATTTGTATTTATTCATGTAGCTTTTTATTTCTTGAGAGGGGCATTTGAAACATATTTTCAATGAAAACTCTCCCTACAGTTTTGAGCAGTTTTGCATCAACTTTGCCAATGAACATCTCCAGCAATTCTTTGTACTCCACATCTTCAAACTGGAGCAGGAGGAATACTTAGCTGAGCAAATCTCCTGGAACCATATTGACTTCAAGGATAACTTTGCCGCTTTGGAAGTCATTGTACTCAAATCCATGAACATTGTTTCACTGATTGATGAGGAAAGCAGATTTCCCAAGGTAAGTATCATTTCTCCTTAAGGTGTCTGTGGGAATAAATAATAATAATAACAACAACAACAAAATCATCATCATCATCATCATCATCTTTATTGTAACTGTGAATGTACACCAATTGGCATACATCAAAATGAAATTTAGTTGCATACAGCTCTCAAAGGGCCACCACCTCCGATATACATTCCTTTTTTGTGGCCAGTTCAAGTTTCAGATCGTCCATTTTAGTCTCTAGGGAGCAAACGATGGCACACAGGATAGATGGAAATGGAGCCCTCAAATTAACTTGTATTCCTGCAGGACAACCTCGCCTCCTTTCCTTTTTCTGATCCTGTCTCTTCCACCTTTTCCTTAAAGGGCCTTGCTCCAGCTGCTCCAAAAGCCTGTCTCCCTTCCTCTGGGCCTGCCAACAGCCTCATCCAGTTCCTTTGCTCCATAAGCCCTGGGACCTCTCTTCCTCTGCCTCTTTTGGAAACAGCCCTAAAACTACTGATTGTTGGGTGTTGTAGCAAATAGCCTATATTTCATTGAACAGAAATCAATTGCATTTCAAAACTGAAAAGAGAAGTAAAATAATTTTGTGTTCTAACTAGTGGTTAGTTGTCAACAAAACAAATCTTTTTATTTTAATTTGACTAGTTTTAGCTTTATTTCTAGATTCTGTTCTTTCTTCCTACCTCTGTGCCATAAAAGAATGATACTGTATATTTGCACTCTACAGGTAGTCCTCAACTTATGATCACAACTGAGACCAAAATTTCCATTGCTAAGCAAGACAGTTGTTAAATGAATTTTGCTTCCATTTTACAACTTTCTTGTCACAGTTGTTAAGTGAATCATTGCAGTTGTTAAGTTAGTAACACAGTTGTTAAGTGAATCTGGCTTCCCCATTGACTTTGCCCCTCAGAAAGCCACAAAATATCACATGACCCTGGGATACTGCAACCATTCTAAATATGAGTCAGTTGCCAAGCATCAGAATTTTGATCACATGACCGCATGGATGAGGCAACAGTCGTAAGTGTGAAAATAGGTCATAAGTCACTTTTTCAGTGCCATTGTAATTTCAAACCGTCACTAAATGAATTATTGTAAGTCAATAATACACTGGCAGGAAGTCAGTCCTGCCCTACTGCTTTTTTGCCTGCCCATTGGCGTTCTGTTTTTCTGCTTAGGTAAGGAAATATCTCTGAAAGGAAGACCCAGTGACCATGGGTTGTCTACTAATTAACGAAGTGAGGATACTTCATTTGAATCCACCATACCTCATCATAGATTAGATTTGGTCCTTGTTACTTTTATCATAAATTTGTTACTATTGTTGTTGCTCTTTTTAGCATATCAACATAAAAAAAAATAATTCATTTTGCTTCAACTCATGTTTTTGAATGTTCCCAGGGGACAGACACCACTATGCTAAACAAAATCAATTTGCACCATGGCAGAAGCAAAATCTACATTCCTCCAAAGAATGTCCATGATACAATTTTTGCTATTAACCATTTTGCTGGTATTGTTTATTACCAGTCGGAAGGTGAGTTTCAGCTTCTTTTCCATTGATTAATAGATATTTTTTGTTCCAGGATCAATACCAATAAGGAGATTATCTTACTATAAATAGTTTTAATCATTGTTACTTAAGTCATCTCCCCACTAGTGATTTATAGCATCTTTAAGCAATTGTTGTAAAGCCTGATCTGAATATTGTAGTTTTGGAATAATGATGATTAGACATTCTAGCAAATGCAAGAAACTTGGGTGGTTCTTCACTTGTTCCAGTCCTAGGAATCTCTTTTTTCTGCCATGTCCTCATGACATTTTCTTTGTCTCACTAGCCCATATCAGAAATTGCATAAAGAGTATAAACAACCCTTACCAGTGCTGGTTTTAAAATAGGTTTTTCCTCTTGCTCTGACAATACTCTTTCTGCAAATAGGATCTGGCATACTTCATTGAGTATTTGTTGTTGATGAGAGCAGGCTTCAGAATCTGCTTCTGAAATAGTTTCTGTTGGCCTCTTGAGGCTGCTGTGGGCATTTCTGTTCTTTCTGATTGCTGTTGTTTTCCAGAACTGGTTTGGCTGGAGATGCAGAACAGACTGGACACCTGGATTACAAACAGGCATCTGCCCATGTAGTGCATGACTGGCACTTTCTGAAGCGCTTGTCAGGTCACATGCAGGCTCATTAAAAACATGAGTTTATTGATTTTTAAAAAGAGTGCCAGTCCTTGTATTGCACAGAAAATTGATTTAAACCAGAAAAGAGAGCTGAGTTATGCTAGTTGCATATTACTACTTCTGTCTTACAGGAGCGTCAGCTCAGAGGGGCTTTGTGCAGCTGTACTTCTTCCTGGTTTTATTACTTGTATTAAGCACCCAAGAGTCTCATACAACTGCAGTTTCTAAATCCTCTATTTGTACAATACATCATAGTTACTTATATTTTCATAGTGCATGGGAGAAGCAGGGGCCATTTGGACACTCTGTTTGGGTGTTGGCAGCATAGGATGCTGTGAAGGCTTCATGCCAGACACAACAATAAATCTTGACTCTCCAGACATTTAACTCCATATTTAGGAATTAGAAACTGTCTATGGCAGAAGATGACAGACTTCACATGACTAGATAAGTTTCCTTATTACAGCTCAGAAAAAAGCCATATAGAAATGGAAAATCTGCTTTCTGCAGTACTTAGAAATCAGAATGTGTCCATATATGTATATATGAATGTATGTATTCCAAGATTTAAGGACTTCTTCTGTCTTTTTTATTCATTGGAAATTTGACTACTCTCTTTTTGGCCTTGACATTAAAAAGTATTTGATCAATATTTACATTATGGTTTAGTCTCATCTGAGAATTTGTCAGGTAACAGGTGTGTCATGAGTAGAGATTGCTCAAAACAAGAATATTAAGAGCACTTTCTGCTATTTCACCCTGTACACCTCCCTCCCCTGCTATTGTTACATGATGGGTAGCAAAACTCACCTGCCCCATCCCGTAAGGGAGAGTGAGGGGAATTCAACATTTTTTTAAAAAAATGTCTATAATAAGTGAGGACAGAATGATGTTCAAGGCTTGTAACTGTGGTAAAATATGTGTTGGCAAAAATATAGGCAATACAACCTATGTCAGTATACTTTTTTTGCTAGCTCAGTGACTAATATCTAGAACTTCCAGCCCTACACTTCTTTCAGTTGCAAAGAATTGGTTTAAATGGAGTAGTGAAAACTAGCTATCTGTGCAAGGAAAAGGCTTAATCTAATAAAATGACCATGAAAATGCAATTAACATCAAATGGAAAGAATACATTTATTGTGTTTCTGCCCCACAGGTTTCCTTGAGAAAAATCGTGATATGCTTAGCTCAGACATAATGCAACTTGTTTATTCATCCAAAAACAAATTCCTCAAAGAAGTCTTTCAGGTGGACACAAGTATGCATGTGCTGCCTTTTGGCCGTGGGACCATTAAGCACCTTGGAAAGGATTCCTTGAAGGTTAGACTGATGAATGGATGATACTTGTACTTACATTTTCTTAGTAAATTCTGATAGATTTATGTAACAAATTTAAGCCAGTTACTGCTCAGGACATGTTGAGGTCTCTGGTTCACAAGGCAAAACTTTCAGATGACAGGATGGCAGAGACCAGGTGCTCAGCCTCCAACATTACCATGAGGCTCCAGCAATTGAAAGCAAGTGGGAAAAGTAAAGAGAAGGATTACACCAGGGGTGTCAAACTGCCGGCCTGCGGGCCGGATGTGTGTAATGCTGAAACCACGCAATGGAAAAAAAGTCACGATACGCCACGTCACATCATGTGATGTTGCAAGTTTGACACCACTGGATTACACAATCAGTTTTTCTTTGCTCTAGTAGGAAGGAATATTCGAGTTGGTGACACTTGGGGACAGAGGATGCTTGGGATTGTGGTTATTTCCATTGTAGAGGTGCAGATCTGTGCAGTTTGTTTATCTTGGGAAAGAAGGCATTGTTTATCTTGGCTATTATGAAATTCTTTTCTGTTATTCTGTGCAGAGTGAGGAAGATGATCTATCACACAGAGTGACAGGGAAAAACATAGGTTAAAGTGCATAATAAGAAAGAGCAATGGGCAAAAGATGTATTTCAAATTCACATAAGGGGAGGGCAGACTTACAAGACTTTGTTATTATAGACAAAGTTAATAAAAAATAGCTTTAATTTTTGTGTGACAAAACTTTGTGTTGATTTCTTTGTTTGGTTTTCATAGTGGGGTTCACACATGTTTTCCTATAAGATTATGTAATAATGAAGGATTTTACCAATATATCTCACAAAACGTAAGGAGAAGTAACACACACCCTTCTTTCTGCACATGCAAAATGATTTCACAGCATCTTCTCATGTATTTATCTTCTTTAGATTTGGATTGTCATATAAGTCTTGCTGAGTAATGAAATAAATGAATATACTTTCCCCTTTTAATTTTTCTGGCCTAACTTAATCATTTTTCTAATACAACAACTGATCATATAACTTGGCAAAATATATGATTTTCTGCTTATTAAATATCACCTCAAAGTACATTAAAACTTGATTAAGCCCAGGACTCATTGTCTGTTTTTCTTGCAATGTTGTTATTCTACCTGCAGTCCATGGCACTCCAAACCCACAATGTAAAAGTGTTTTTCTTCTGTTTTTTCTCATTCTCCAACCTTCACAGCTATATTGTCACACTTTAAATATTCTAAACTTTGAAATATATTTACACTTCAAGATACTGTCTATTTTGCCATTGCCTTTGTCCCGTTTATAAATGTAATTATTTCCAGCATACCATTCATTTTCTGAGCCCAAGAAAACATTATCTATTACCTCCATTTTCTGGTAAAGATTATCTTCTAAATGTCTAACATCAACTCATATTTTTCATTTTCACTTACTTTCTTCTTACTTTCAGCTAACATAGTCATCTGCATATCTCAATGGTTTCAACTACAATTTTAATTTCCACTGTGTGATCTCTTTCAGGTCTGCCACAATGTAGTTGAATCAATATGGCAACAATATATATCCTTGTCTCATTCCATTCCCTTTTATGAAACAGTCCAAATTCGGTACTTACAGTAGCTTTTTTATAGTAAAGATTCCTCAGCCTTCACAGTCCAGTATGATCTACACAAAGACTTTGATGTAGGAAATAAAGGAAAGGCAAACAGATATATTCTCTTGATCTCTGCAAATCTAATTTTATATCAGAACTTATGTCCTTCTGGCTTTCCTAAAGCCTGCTTATTCATTTGGCATTTCTTTTTCTGAATATGGCTCTGTTCTTTATAATATCTTAAAACAAAGATTCACCTCTGTGAATAATAAGTTCAATAGTTTATTACTTTGTGTGTTGTCTTGCATTTCCTATACTAAATACAATATAAAGTTTATAAAGCAAACTTTTCCAATCTTTAGGCAATCTTGTCCCATTTTGCATCTTTCACATTTTTTCCATAAACACCTGTTTGAATATTCTAATCTTAAGCATCAATTACAGTGACCAGTTTTTCTTGGAAGAAACAAAGGACAAACTTGGAAAAGGGAACTCTAAAAAAAGGTTAATAAGGATTTCAAAAAATAATTGTTCATGTTTATAACTTTGTATTATACCATCTGGCCTTGGGGATCAGAGAGTGGTATTGTAGAGCCCATAAAATGGTTGTACTGTTTGTGAATTATTATGCTCTCCTGATGAATTATTCCACAGTTTTAACAGTTTTCATACTTTGTATAGGAAGTTCTCAATTTACAACTGGTTACATAAAAACTGTTCAAAGTTAAGAAGGACTTCCCCAGAGCTATATATGACCCATTTTGAAAATTACAATGGTCACACACACACACACACACACACACACACGGGGGGGGGAATGTCACTTGGTTTCATTTTGGATGCTTGGCAATGGGGCTGACTTTTACAGTCAGTTGCAGTATTCCATGGTCACATGACTGCAATTTGTAACATTTTTTTTGTCTGTTTCCAGTGTTTACTTCTGATTTCCAGCAAAAAACACCTATTCTGTTTTTGATGTAAAGGCATTGAGATGAGGCAGGAGTAACAACAGTCTGCTCTTTATTCAGATCTCAACAGAACCAATACAAAATGGCGCAGATTCCTTTTATACCCCTTTGCAGGGACAGAGTCAACCAATCGATGCAACGGATTCTCCTGCCTTGCGCATGGTCCACATGGTCTGCCCGGGCCTGAGTCACTCAGCAGGCCCAGGACATAGCAACACCTATTTGGGAAAATGTATTCACTTAAAGACAATGGCATTCACTTAACAACTGTGGTATTTGCTTAAAGACTGCTGAAAAAAAATGTGAAAAATTTGGGCCCAGTTACATGATGCCTCAATTTACGATCACAATGACTTTACGGGACAGCCGTAAAGATGTATTCATTAACAAAGCATCTAGAATATTTTACTTGGAAATGTTATTTCAAGAAAGATAGAAAAAATATTTGCTGCATGTATATATATCAGGTTCATTTTGAATTCATTTTAATACAGAGCAAAAATTGAACTATTAAACTTGCAAAGTAAATATATGGAGAATAGCTTTGTATACTTGCATTCAACTATCTATGTCCTATATTTTTTCCTGTAAAGAATATGCACCATTGCTATAAATTGTTTGCTGATGGTAATTTGGCAATTATGCCATTTCTGTACTTTCTGCCCACAGGGATCGGATTCTGCCAAACGCTTGCCTACACTAGCAGGACAGTTCAAACAGTCTCTGGAGCAGTTGATGAAAATCTTGAATAGCTGTCAGCCTTATTTTATCCGCTGCCTTAAACCCAATGACCAAAAGAAACCCATGGTAAACTTTCATTATGCTCCTCATATATCATGTCATATGGTTTCAAGAGGGGGGAACTAATTTTGTAAGAATTATATAATTGATTAATAATGTATTTCTTAGATTTTTTAATAGTTTCCTGGATATAACTATGTTAGTCTATGTGCCAAAAATACTTCCAAAAGATGTTTTGTGATAACTTCCCCAGAATTCTAGGAGCTGAAGTCCACACATCTTAAAGTTGCCAAGTTTGAAAAACACCGTTTGGCCTAATCACATTTTTTTAATTTTCTTTATATAAAGGATATCACCACATGAAAATATGTATAATAACAATTGCAAATTGAAATAAGTAAAAATTTAATAAATTTATCACAGGTATATTCAAGACATACCATATCCAGGATAAAAGTAATGCTGAAAACAAACTTTTTCTTGTTGCCATTGGATTGTTTATACCCTGCAAATTGTAAATTATTTTCAGGGGAGAAGACCATTTATTAAAAAATTTCCAGGCAGGGAACAATTGACTTCATTTTGTTACTTTAGATGACACATGAACAGATACACTAACTAGCCCTCATGAGGGGCAGCATCTAGCTGAGCTTGGCTGATCTCAAAAAGCTAAGTAGGGTAAGACTTGGTTAGTACTTGGAGGGAAGACTACCAATAGCAGGGCAATAGTTCAGACTGGGATGTGGAAAAATGACAGAAACAAACCATTGCCATTTTGTTGCCAAGAAAACAAAGATAGCTGACTTGATTAAATCATTAGAGGTCAAAGTTGATGCAAAGATTGTTTCCTTTCAAAACTGTGCTTCTTTCTCTGTGTGACCAGGTGGTTTACGTATCCATAGACCTACCTGAAAATAGGATTTTAAAAAACGTCAAACAATATTTTTTATTAAATCAACTCCGGATTTGGCTAGCTAGGAAAGTTTATGCTTCTGTGGTAAATTTGGCATTTCTTTCATTTTCAGCAATTTGATAGAGAACTCTGTATCCGACAGCTGTATTACTCTGGCATGATGGAAACCATCCGGATTAGGAAAGCTGGCTATCCAATTCGCTATAGCTTTGCAGATTTCTTTCACAGATACAGAGTCCTACAGCCATTGTCAGCTGGAGAACAGGTATCCTGTTATATTCCTTCAAGAATGGTTATTGTTTTAAATTATCCTTTTATAATAATAAGTGATAATAAAGCACATTGATCTGTTCTAAAATCTGTTCTTACAGCATTTATTAGGTGCAGTATCAGCATCAATATTAAATTCTATAAATAACCATAAATAAATTCAGAATAGCTCACATTAGAGAGATGTTCCCTGAGTGTGGGGGTTCCAGCACAAGTCCAAAAGCTCAGAATACAAAACTTCTAGTCCCAATGACCGACTCAGATTGGATCTATAAATATTCTTAGTTTTACATTAGTACCTAGCAATTTCTTTCTTTTGTTTTTGTTGAATGGTGATTATCAAACATTTTGAAGTATGTGGATAACATAAATCTGTGGAAAAAAGTAGTAATTGCTAACACTGGAAAATCTTAGATAATGAACAATTAAGATGTGAATTAACAAGGTTTCTTTAATCAGCTTATTAGAAAATATTCATTAGAATAATGAAACATCAGAGGCAGGAATTACAGTACTACCAATTTGGGCAGGTATTACATGTAGTAATTTGTTATATGTTTTAATGATAGCACTTGTTTATATCTCATTTCTGATGTTAGAGATATTATTTGCAAATAGAGATGAAAAATGTATAAAAAGGTACTTCCTAAGCATGGCCACAGTTTGAAATTCCTGTTGTTAAGAGTCATATAAATTTGATGAATAAATAAATATTTCTCATGTAGCCTTTGTATTTTTACCCTAAATTAAATGTGACCATTACCTTCTATCCCAGCTGAAAAATGATGTTCGTCAAAGTTGCGCTTGTATCTGTAAGAAAGTAATGGAAGATGAAGATTGGAAAATTGGCAAAACCAAAGTTTTCCTGAAAGTAAGTTACACAGTCTCACAAATAGATACTTTTCATGAGTAACTGTGCAAACCTATTTCTGTTTCCAAGAAACAAATTCAATTGGATTCAGGGCGGCTTATGGAATGTCCAATTGCATGTAGTCTGATGGTATAATCTTAAGTATTTTTACTTGAAGTATTCAGATAATTTAATTCTTGGTAAAAATAGATCCCAGAGCCCATTCTGTTTTTGTGGGATAAACCCAAGGCCATGCTGGAAAGACAGAATATCCAAGTGGAAAATAGAGATAGGTGGAGTCAAAATAAAAAATGCACGGTATAAATTAACTTTGAGGATATAGAATAATTATTCTATTTCTGATCAAATAAATGCTCTCTAGATATCAAGAAAAGGATGTGGAAGTCATTCTATATAGACAACCCATTTAGATATATTTTTACCCATACCTCTGAATTTTTTTTTTCTTACAGGTAAGATAAACTGCTCATGACCAATATAGTAATATATATTTTTGAACAAAAAAACCTGAACACTTGAATGGTGAAATACTCCAATGTACATATATGCTCATTACTTTATTCCCTTCTAGATAAGCAGTAATATGTGCAGCACAGAAGAGGAGTAAGAAATAATCTTCCCTTACCCTTCTAAGTCTTTCTTTTCTCCCCATTTATTCTGCTTTAAAATATTTGTTTTGCAGCTTGATCCTGATTCATGCTTTCTATATAATCAAACGCAGTGATGCAGTGGAATTGACTTATACTAGCTGGCAAAAGCTGACTGTTAAAGTTTCTGGAATTTTGTGAGCTGAGCCATTATGCATGGCATGCAAATTGGCTGGTCTAAGGCTAATGGTGTGGGAGCAGCAGCAGAGCCATCAGAACAGGTTTTTTAAATATTTATCAGTGCACCACTGATCAAATTCCAGTGGGTTTAGTAATAAATTGAATTATTAAGAAAAACAATTAAGTCCAGCTACTATTGTGTATACAGAATCATTTAATCCATTTTGCTATAGCCTTTGTTCAAATAGGTGGGCTTTTATTTTTCCTGAATCTTTAATAGGATTATCATGATACAGTCCTGGAGGTGCAGCGAGACAAGGCACTCAGAGAAAAAGCCATTCTAATTCAGAAGGTGTTGAGGGGATTCAAAGACAGGTAAACATGTTTAATGGTAGTGACAAATGTGAATTATTAACAGTCACAGTTGTGCATTGTTTAGATCAGGGTTTTCAAACTGTGTTCCATACAGTCCTTGGATTCCTCAAGAACAGGATGAGGTTCTGTGACAGATTAAAAAGTCACTTGAATGAAGCTAGTTTTCCATGATCAGGAGTTCCCAATATTTTTAAAACTCAACAAGTTGGGCAGCCTGAAAAAGCTTGAAAAATCCTGTCTAGGATGCAATAAGGTCCTCATAGAGTAAAAATGGGCAAGAGGGAGGCACAACATTGGCCTTCCATTCCAGAATGGGAAGGATGAAGGGAAAGAATGAGGAAAGCCTATAAGCAGTAGTGACCATGGGGGGAGGGGTGTCCAAAAAGACAAGATGACAGCCACTTTCAGGCAATTGAAATCCCACCCATTTTTATGTTCACTGCATCACATGTTAAAAGGGTGGGCTTTGTTTGCATGGTTATAGATGCCATCTTGACTTTTTGACCCCTTCCTGTTATGTGACTCTCCCATAACCAACAAATCAATGTGTTGTCTACCCTCTTTGGCTAACAAGAAATGAAAGGATAACGTTCATGAATTTTAAAAAAAAACGTAAAAGAGAAACAAAGAAATAGTCCAGCATGTTCAGTAAGCATGGAAAGTTGGAAAAAAAATAGGAAATGGTGATGAATGGATCACTACCCATAGAGCAAGAGGATCACTGCATTTAAATCAGTCATTTACTACTATTTTTTCCAAGCCTTCATTTCCACAATAATGGAGCCACAGCAGATACCTAATTTCCTCTAAAAACATGTTAAATCACTTTAACTTATTTAGGCACATGAACTTTTCTCTCTCTAAATTCTTAGTACATTGAACATTAAAGCATTAGTTTTAATGAAAAAACCACTTGGAGTAGGTCATGTCTATTTAAGATAATTCCAATATACATCATAGAAGAGAGAGTTCACATGTCACTGTTTCCATAAAGAAAATGAAATCACTTGCTCTTGATATAATTAGGGTATACCTAAGTTATATATAATTGGGATAACTCAGTTCTCCAGTACCCATTCCATTGAGCGTGCTCTGAACACTCCTTTAATATTCTTTGTCTTTGTGGAATAACTTAGTTGTGTTTGTTGTTATTCTTTCTCTGTAAAGGAAACAGTTTCTGAAGCAGAGACATAGTGCTGTAGTTATACAGGCTGCCTGGAGAGGACACTTCGCTCGGAAAAAATTTAGGATGGTAAGAGCTTGCCTTTAACCTTGAGGTCCAACAACAGAAGATGTTTTGTGCCACAATTAAAGTCAGGCTGTTCTTTCTCCCATATAGCTCATGTTGGGATTTGAACGTCTGCAAGCCCTTTTCCGGAGCAAACAGCTTGTGAAGAAGTACGAAGAAGCCCGTGGCAATGTGATTAAGTTTCAAGCGTTGTGCAGAGGTTACTTGATGCGCCAGAAAATTGCTGAGCAGCTGAAAGCTGTTTGTGTGATACAGGCTTATGCCAGGGGAATGTTTGTTCGTAAGAGTTTGCACAAAATGAAGAAGGTAAGAAAGAAGCATGGAAATAGGAATCAATCAACTGTCCATAAAAATTGTGCAGAAGAGTGATTTTGATAAGATGATAGAATAAAATAGCTATATAATACCTAATGTTTCCAAACAGAGTGACTAGTTGTAGCTTGTATACTGTAATTAAGGTGGAGAGCCTGGAAAATCATAACTAGGCTATAAGAACAGAATGGCTAAAATTAGTGTTATAGCCAGCCTGTTTCTGTATTAAATAAATGCTTAAAAATAACAATGTCAAAATTACCTAAGATTATTGTCAATGCAACAATCCATATTATACATCCCTGACAGATGGCAATTAGGCATTTACTTAATTTTTTTCAGAGAAAGAGAATTCACCCTTTCCTGAGGCAGTTGGTTTTGCCAGTGATTAGCTATTTCCACCAGTACTTGTCCTAACGTCCAACCAAAATCTACTCCCCTCCAGTTAAAACCTATTCCTTCTTGTTTTGTCTTCTAAAAAAAATCTGAAAAAATTGCCCTGTCTCTTATCTATGACAATCCTTCAATACCTAAGTTGCTGAATAATCTCAATTCTTTATTTAATAGAAGATAAAATGTATAAAGTTTCTTCTACAACAATTCCTTGAAAAGGGTGAGCTCAATATTTTGCTTTAAAGTGAGTTTTAAGGTGTAATGGGATGCACTTGAAGGCATACATGCTTAGGATGTTGGTGTATGTTCTGTCTGACTGCCTCAGGTGGGACCCTCTAAGGCCTCTTCCTCTGCAAATCTTACAATATCCCATGATCCTAAGGAGAAACCATTTAGTAAATGCTATCATCAGGTACTCTTCCACAGAGAAATCCTTTCTGGACCAGAGTTACTTGGGAGTAGACTTGGGAGTAGTCAACAGAAGGAATACATATGATGATATTAAAACCCTTTCAGAATGGAGTCGCACAGTTAGTAAGAATCAAGTCTATATGATGTGTTTAGTTTAGTTAAAGAATTAAAGAGTTGAAAGAACAAAAGGAAAGGAGGAAAAAGATAAAATAAAACTGACTTCTGAAAGGATTATCTCAGTAGCAACTCCTTCAACCAGAAGACAGAGACAGAGATGGAAAAACAACAAGGTATAATAACGTCACCAAACTCAAATAATCTTTTGTGTGATTAAATCCAAATACCAACTCATATTGAGCTTCACTAGTTCTTAGATTGCAAGTCTTTTCTTAGGTTTCTAGCCTGGCTTCTGAATCTGGATGCTGCTTATCTTGGTTCTGAGCCAGCCCTAGAAGAGTACTCTCATTCCTCTATGAAAGGCAAGAAAAGGAAAATATCTTAGTTCATTAGTGCTTGATTTTTGCAACTTTCAGATTTCTCTGCCCATTTACCTGTATCTACCTATCAGGTTCTCCGTTCTGAAGCTCTTGAGTGAGATTCCTTCTGCTTAACTAGATGAGGCATTTCACTGGCCAAAATAAATAAAGACATACTGTAGCTTTCTGTTAACAGTTCCTTGAAGCAATGTTTAATAAATTGGTAGGAACACAATTATTATTGAATTTTCCAGTGTCAAATCATTGAATAGTAACTAATTTTGTTACTTTGTTCTGATGATGCAGGAGTCGCTATAAAGTGCAATTTGTACATATAAAGTCGTAACTCAATCCCTAAGTCCGGCTTAATGGATTCCTACTATTTATTTTCAGGAACGTTTGGTAATTCCAGAACCAAAAGATTATGCTAAGAAATTAAAAGTAAAGGAATCTGAAGAAAACAAACCTGAATCACTATATGATGTCATCAGTGACCAGGAAATGGTAGACAGAATATTTGGTTTCTTGCCTTCTTTCATTGGGGGGCAAGAAGGCCAAGCTCCTTTGGGCTTTGAGGTAAGAAGACGTGGAGAAATAATTAAATTGATTGTCTATTGTAATGGTATGTGGGAAAGAGCACATTACCTAACCTACACAACAGTCTGGTAAACAAAATCTGAGTCCAAAGGAGAAGGGTGGCAAAAGCATCTAGGAGGGACCCTCCCTAATTTTTGGAGAGTAAAAGTGAGGTACTATTGACCCAGAATTAGGAGATAGTATGGGAAGTGTCAGTTGTGAGGATGTGCAGATGACCTGCTGTCTTTGGGCACTTGCAGAGTCCTGGATGCAGGGTCATGAAAGGACTGCAAGGAAAACACCCAATGTCCTA
This sequence comes from Crotalus tigris, assembly GCF_016545835.1. Classification (NCBI taxonomy): domain Eukaryota; kingdom Metazoa; phylum Chordata; class Lepidosauria; order Squamata; family Viperidae; genus Crotalus; species Crotalus tigris. The sequence goes on from NW_024096796.1 coordinate 946,372, forward strand.
ACCCACCTGAGAACATACGATATCTTTAGGGAAACACCCAAAAGGGAACATGTTTAGATACTTCTGCTTTCTCCTTTATTATCTACAATGTGCCAGATTTACTGGGTGAAATCTTTATCTTATGTGTGTCAACTTTGCTGGATGGGTTGCCTATGTAATCAGAAAGAATAAATACAAGGATTTCTTGTCATACGGGGCTTCTCTCTTTAGAGGAGTCCGTATTTCTTCAGCTGAATAAAAACGTAAAAGCTTAAAGGCAACTTCTGGTTTCCTGTATTTTTTTATCAAGCAAAACGTCAGAACCTGCATATCAGTACCAAAGGGTACTTTCAGACGTGCAAGCTTCTGTTAATGTAACTTTGTAATAAATATAAGGCTAGTATTCCTGATTGTGCTTCTTGAACAATGAAGTAACTTTGGGGACTAATAAGCACATTTGAAATTTTCAAAATATATCGTGAAAATGGCTGCATTGCTGGTTGTGACCAAAATAAAAATATTGTTTTACCAGAAAGCAAATTGATAAAGTTACTTCACATTACTTCCTTTATCCACCACCTCAAGTTACAGTTGTCCTATTTCTGGGCAGTGAATACCTTGCAATAGCAGAGCAATGGATTTCAGCCATTCACTTTTATTTTCTATGAATATATAAATAAAATGGGAGTCATGATGAACTTGGCCAGAGAACCCACATTTCTCAGAGATCAAATCTCTGAGGTTGCCATAGCAATTTGAGCAAGATAACTATTCCCTCATTTCCCAGAGCTATAAAACCTGCTGGAGACTGCTGCCTGTCAATCTCTTCACAAGGAACAGCTATCTGGAGTACTTGTCCAGAGAGACCTACTTGCTGGTTCTTCATTCCACTGTAGTCATAGGCTTCCCTTTTTGTGGAATCATCTTCTATCTACCATTTCTTGCCTGGAATGCAATCCCTGAATGCTGAAGAGGACATTATTTAAAGCTTTTCTGCCTGCAGCTTCAACACCTTGTTCTATCAAGGCAAAAAACAGGTTAAAAACACTAGGGAAATAAAACTGTTTTTCTATTTCTGTACCTTGTAGGACCTGGAGAAAAAAACACAGATGCACAAACTGAATGAGATAGACCTGGATATGATCCCCATAACCATAGAGCTGGATGAGGAGTCAGATGACTTGGCACAATACACCTTCCCCAAATTTGCAGCAACTTACTTCCAGGGATCTGCCACTTATACACACATTAGACGTCCCCTGCGCCACCCTTTGCTTTATCATGATGAAAAGGATGATATTTTGGTAATTATTTATCTTAATTTAATGTGTTTTTAAAAGCAAAACTCCCAGTTCCTTGAAGTAATGCTTAATAAATTGCCTTCGGAATAAATTTGAAACAGCTTGTTTTCTTTCCCTGATAATAAATAGAGAAATTAAAACACTGTTTGTTACATAGCCTTCAGAGACTGAAGAGTAAGTTGTTCTGAATCAGACTATGTTTCTTCTGATAATTTGAAATGTGGTGCTGCCTACTGTAATGAATATTATACAATGGATGTCAATGCAGTGATGTGGATAATAATTGTATTTGGTTATGTTGATTTTTATTGTGTCTGTATATTGTATATTCTATGTATATTTTAAGGCACCAGATTAGAAACAAGGAGGGTGAGTTTTAGTGTCACTTTAGGCACCAAGCCAGCTGGGTGACTTTGGGTCAATTGCTGTCTCTCAGGAAGCCCTAAGAAGAATAGAAAAGTAAACCATTTCTTATAATCTTGCCAAGAAAACTGCAATGACTAAGCAGTTGCTAGGAGCTAGCACTGCCTCAAAGCCCCCCCCCCCAAAGTAAATTTAGAATATGTTATTATAGCAATTGATGGTCATGGCCTTATCTCCTAAAAATTGGTTTTTCTCAATCATCTAATAAGTGCAAATATTAACAGTTCAATCTTACTTCAATTTTAATTAATTCTTTATTTATAAAACAGGGAACATTTGTCATTCCAAGCTCAGTGAAAAAGTTACCAACAATATAAAGATCAGAAACAAAGAAACCAACCTAACCTACCATGACAAGGAGTTCTAGACAACTGAGGCAATGGCCATGTATAAAGTTGTCTGCTTTAATCCCCACGTTCTTATTTTGTCTAATTGCTGAAAGACACAAATGGCTGCAATTGAGGAATGCAGTTTGTCCTCAATTTTTTCAGGATGTTGTAGGCAAAAAATCAGCACATTGAAGTTGGCTCAGAAACATATAAGCAGCCTTTGTAACGTTCAAAATGAATATTCTGTTGTTTGGCTGATGAATTCTTCAGAAGATATTGTTTTCAAGCACTTTTTAAGGACAAATCTGTGCAAAAAGATAAAGGCTTAAACCCTGATAGAAAAGTCTGCTGTAGTGTTAATCTTCTACATAACCTATTCCTCTGTCAACTGTCTAGTGAACTAAAATACTAACGTCATCCTATTTGGACCCTGAAGGCTTTAAAGTATTCATTTGTTACTAAACTATCCAGTTAGAACTATTTGTTTATCAGTTAGTTTAAAATATTTTTGTTCAGCCAATTTCGAAAACATTAACTATATTTAACATAAGCATGTAGAAATATTGAAGCAACATTTCACTATCTCTCTTGTAACTTGAAGGGTTATCCATTAGAAATGGCACATTATGATACATTATGTTTGTTCATTGCTATTTAATTAAAAAAATGACACCTAGCAACTTACTTCATAAAACATGATAAAGACCTAAAATTGAGATAAAGGCAAATATGCAGTAAGATCATAAGTGTAATTTAGATTAGCCTTCTCTAATTTGCACATTCCAGGTGTCTTATAATATTTTCAGGCAAAATTTGTGCCATTTTTTCCCGGCAAAATTTATACAATGAATTATTAATATTTGTTTCCATATTTTATTTTGGGAAGTACGCATTAAGTACAATAATTGTATTTAATGTGAATCACATGCAGTTTTCTCTTTCCAAAATGTTGGCCTCAAAATAAGGCAACAGTGAAATTGTAACAAAATTGACTTGATTGGACCAAATGGTAAAATCATCTACTGAATGAGTTGCTAGTGTTTCTCATACCACATCATGTTTATTATTATAACTGTATAGTAATTCTCATAATGTTCAATGGGAATTAAATACATTCATGTGCTGATGTACAAAAACCAAGGATGTTAATTTCTGTTCATTCAGCTAATAAGTATTTGTTATTTAAATGCATCATAATTGGAAGGACAGTATGTCTACTATCTGTTCTCACTAGGCATCCCTAGCTGTATGGACCATCATTTTGCAGTTCATGGGTGATTTGCCAGAAAGAGTGCAGAATATCAATAGCAAGAGAAGTTCTAAGGAGACCCAGATTTATGAGAGCTTTGGCAAGATCAGCAAACCGCAGCCTGTAAGCAGTTATCATCCAGACATAGTAAGGGAAAAATATTTTTCATTGCTATAAGCTTATTTAAATAGAAAAATTAGAATGCTTTATAATGCTATTTTGCTTTGCAGCATGCTAGCTTCCTATCATTTTAATTAAAAAGATCTAACAGAAGTCAGTAGGACAAGAAGCCTAAATAGCATCAGGGGAAGCGTTTGATGTCACCTACCATGTTGACATCTGCGATCTGGGCAAGTGCTACAGCATGTAGTTCAGTGGTTCATAATATGGGCAGCTGTGGATAATTTGAACTCTGCAGCCAACAAATATTTGTAGCCTGTGAAGAGCTTGATAACGTTCATCTTTTCAGAGAGATATCAGGCATCTGAAGTGTCATCTTGTGTGCCATGTACAAACCATAGACTCTGGGCTTCAGTGATTTTAGAAATGTTTGCTCTGTCTTTGGGACTTAAATGTTAAGGCACAATAAATTTAAGTCCCAAAGACAGAGCAAACATTTCTAAAATCATTGAAGTCCAGAGTCTGTGGTTTGTACATGGCACACAAGATGATACTTCAGATGCTTGTTAAGGTAACTGTCCATTATTGTGCTATTGTTAATTGTAAACAGTTTTGGTTTAGCCAGAAAATTGGGTCTAAGTTTATTAGCACTCTGTTTAGTGAAAAGAAAGCATTACATTCCATTTTTCATGATTTATAACACTGCCAGGAAGTTATTCTAAAGTGTCTACAAAACACTAGAAAGACTCAGCATGAATCTTACTAAAAAAGAAGCAGACTCAGTTCAATTCTTTCTATATCTTCCATAGTACACTAAGAAACCTAGTTCCATTCCATCAGTAAAATAAGATGAGAATGGTTTGCTGCCACAATTTCTTCTTAAATTCGGTCTTCTAAAAATCCTTCTCACTCTGTAATGTTTTTGACTTTTAAAAGTTCTTTAACTATACTAGGTAATTTTCTAAAGCTTACTGTATATTGCTAGTACAGCATTAATGTCTTAGAATGTGACATTTTTTCTATATGACAAATGTATTGAGTCTAATAAAGAATATAACATTTTGTCAAACTCTGGACTCAAGGGAGCCATTACTTAATAGCTATTATTTAACCAATTTGTCAATGCTGTGACAAACTGAATTGAAGCCATTTTTCATTTTGTCTTTGTTGCCATATTTTAGCTTAGAGATTTTAGATGAAGGAACTTATCTTGAAGTTCTTTTAAATGGTTTCGTCTATAGCAGTGGTTCTCAACCTTTGGGTCGGGACCCCATTTGGGGTCGAACGACCATTTCACGGGGGTCGCCAAACAACGCAGTCCGCCATTTTCCCCCCTTTTCCTTAGCTGTGTTACTCCCTTTTATTCTATTGGCTTTCGAAAGCCAATAGGAATTGTCCAGGCTGTCTCTGCCCTGCTGAACCGGCCAAAAGTCCCATTCTGCAAACGGTGCTGCACCAGTTGAGTAGTCCTCGACTTACGACCAGTTGAGTAGTCCTCGACTTACGACTGGTTGGGGGTCGTGGCATTAAAAAGGTTGAGAACCACTCGTCTATAGGAACCATGACACAATTATTTGTTGCAGCATTTACGCCATTCCATTTCTGAAGACAAGTAACTTAAAATGCTGATATAAAATCGTAATATAAAAATCGTAACATAAGCAGTAATATGGGTAATTAAGTGACACTACAAAGAGGAGAAAACAGTTGCTTTCCAAATGCTTATGAATGATGGTTCCCTTTCTGTTTAGCAGTTTCTATCGGTTTGGGGGAATCAAGCTAACTCTTTTTTTTCTTCATAAATTGAATAATCTAGGAAGACAGCAAAAAAGTTAATAAGTTCTCCAAGGCAATTTCTTCTGTGAAACTGAAGCGCAACTCCAAAATGGCTGATAAGGTTTGTTCCATATTTTCTTCTCACCATTCAAAAGGCATTACAGTCTCATATTGAAAATCTACTTTGTGTGTGGCTTATTGCAAGGCAAAAACTTTCTGAGATAGCAGCAGACATATGCAGATGTTTCCCTCTCCTCTTGTATCTTGAATATAAAAACAATAATGTCAACAAAGTAGATTGCAAGTGAACAGACAGACATCTTATGTCCAAAGCAACATGAGATGAATGGAGCATATATCTTGCCTATAGTAGGACCTTCCTACTTTGTTTTGAGATTAGTCTGGTCCAAACATTTAAAGCGCACCAGGTTGGAGGGGCTGAGCTGGTTTTCCATTCTAGCATGGATTGGGTGCCTTTTAAAATAATCCTAATCAAAAGAGAGTGAATGGTTTTGATTATTTTAGATAAAAAGCCAGTTGATGGAAGGGGAAGATATGTTTCAGGAGGAATGCTCTGAGTCCGAGAGGCCTATGTCTAACCTTGAAAAAGTGCAGTTTATCATTGGAAATGCTATCCTGTGTCCTGCCATCAGGTATTACATTTATTAAATAATACCTTTATTTTCAATAGCAAATGCACAGATCCAGATCCAGAAGTGCATCTAAAATGGCTTGAATAAAACTCAGGTTTCCTTCAGGCATTGTAATTTTGTATGTGTGTGGAATAAGGCTATATAAAAAGCTATTTAGCTTTATCAGTGGTGTTCCTGATATCACTAATTATGTGGTTGGTGGCTATGACCCTGGTTCCTTGTACATCTGACATTAAAACTCTGAAGATTACTTCTTCTGATGGCCGATGTCATTTTTTGTTTTCTTTGCAAGAAGCTTGAAGCAAAGTTTTTTCTATTGCTCTTGAGCTGATTTTCAAGATTTTAAAATATAATGCTATAAATGCTGTTTATTTTTGCATCGGTTGCATTTTTAAACAAAAGTCATAAAATATTTTAGCTAAGATTACATTTAATCTTAGAACAATATCATGTGTGAGGTTTTAAATCTCTTAAATTTCACCTGAAAGCCTCCATTTTTTGTTCAGTCAATTTCATAACAAGGGTGAAGTCTAGTGGACTCATTGGTTGGATTTGTTTTCCCTGCCTGATAGTTTAAGTAAACATTGTTATAGGTAAAACTGATGTACAGGACATGAAATAACCCTGAAAACCAAAATGCATGACAAGTAACAGAGAATGAGAGATACCTTCAACACTTTTCCATCTTTCCGCCATGACCCTTCAACTGTGCATTTTCCTATTCGTTTTGTTTTGGGTTTTTAAAATCTCCCCCCCCCTCTACGATTTTCCTTTTCTCCCCTATTATACAAAATAGGAATGTCATTAAATCCTACATTCTTAAAAGGAGGAAAGGCAAACCTTTTGGCTCTTCATCCCTGCTGCGTCCAACTGAGAGCACAGTCCTTTTTTAAAAAAAAAATGTAATTAAATGTAATCTCTGACCAGAAAAGTTTGCTAGCCTCTGAGATGATGAACTTGAAACATAACAAAATGCCTGCTTATTTGTTTTATATAACAGGGATGAGATTTATTGCCAGATCTGCAAACAACTCACTGAAAATAACAATAAAATTAGTTATCATAGAGGTTGGATCTTACTGTCACTCTGCCTTGGTTGTTTCTGCCCTTCAGACCAGTTTGTGAAGGTACTGATTCTGTAATTGTTTGCTCGTAGTGAAAGTTACCTCAGTTAGTGATTGAGGATCATGTGTAGAATAAAGTTTTAGCCCGGGGGGTGTCATAAACATAAATAAAGTTTTAGCCCAAGGAGGCAGCAAGCACTCTTTCTGTGCATGTGAAGTAAATATATTTTATTTAGGACCATGGGCTAGAAATGGTTTTGGGATAGGTTGCTAAGCTCTGCTCTAGTCCATAGTTGCCTAATGAACAATTCAGCAGCAAATATTTTCTATTTTTTCTGATGTTTCCCTTATTTTTGTATATCTTGGCTTTCTTCCTGTTCACTCCCAATTCCTGGCTGTTTTCTGTGTTAGTGCTATCCTAAAAACGTCATATTGGCAACATTTGGATTTTGATACCATTGTGAAGTTTGTTTCTATCTTACACACTGAAGGTTGACATTTGCAGTTTTCAGACACAGGCCAAACATTTTCATGTTTGCAGCCTAAAGAATGATTTCACTTTCTACTTTGTCAAGCCCATTCTTAAAGAGTATTTAAAGAATATTATTATACTGGAGACATGATATTCAAAGTGCAAAGAGTAATATGGAATTGACTATAAACATTTTCATTATGTTCTACTTACTGTTATAGAAGATCCTAACAAGTCTATGTGGATATATGTTTTCAAATAACTTATTTTACTTCATACTACTGTAGTATCTACTAAATTTCATTCGGTGTGGACCATTATTGTATGCACCATATTGTTCTGAAAAGTTGAGGCGAACTTATATGAATGGAACACGATCTGAACCACCTAGCTGGATGGAGCTGCAGGTAACTATTACCCAAATTATATTACATTTTATCTTCCCTTTTCTCACATCAAAAACTATGGTATGATAGGACAGGACAGGTAACCCTATCTAATTTAATCTTTTCCAATCTGATATCCTCCAGCTATGTTGGATTAGAATTGCCATTGTGATTGGTCTTCTGATGGGTCAGGTGGTGGGTCTTATCAGGTGAGGGTCTTGTGATGGATCTTGTGATGGGGAGATCACATCAGGTGAGGGTCATTGGGAGGTGAAGTGCTGGGTGGGGGCATGGGCGATTGCGTGTGTTGGTTGAGGGTCGTGCTGCTGATGTGATCCATACTGACCCATCATAAGACCCTCACTTGATGCAACCCACACTGACTCATCACAAGATCTACTGCCCACACAAAGCCTTTATAAACAGAGGAACACTGACATCCCCTAAACTCTGCTGAAGATGTTACCTAGCCTGGTAATGAAATGTTCAGAAACCATCCCACGAGCTCAGAGAATGAATCTCCATCCTCATCCTACAACTGAGCTACAGATATTTGCCACATTTTTAGCATTAAGGCATTAAAAGGCATGAAAAAGTTAAATATTGATTAATCTAACAGTTTCACAAAGCCTTTCCTAACTAGATGTAGGGGTAATCTATGTACACTATATTGTAAAAGTTGAGATTCAATCTTCTTCATGTGTGGATTAGACTTCTATTTCATAGTACTTACTTAACTTTGCTTTTTAGGCAACCAAGAGTAAGAAGCCAATTACACTTAGTGTAATCATGATGAATGGCAACAGTACCAAAGTGCTTGCAGATTCAGCCTCCACTGCAAAGGAGATCTGCCAGCTAGTAGCTGATCAAATGAACTTGAAAGACACATTTGGCTTCTCTCTCTACATTGCATTGTATGATAAGGTAAAATGAAGTTATGTGTTATAAATGCACTGGAAATGCACACTTTTTTTTAATAATTTCATTTCTAATTTATCATTTTTTTATCCCAGAGTGGGAACATTACTTCAGAAAACACTTGGCTGGATGATTTGAGCTTTTCTTTTGCTGCCAGTCCAAAGCTTTAGATCAGGGGTCTTAAAACTTGGCCCTTTTATGACTTGTGGACTTCAACTCCCATAATTCCACAGACAGCGTGCCTCTTTACCCTTTTCTCACATTAAAAGCACTTAGAGGTTTTATAACTGAAAGCAATTCACATAATCAGAATTGGTATTTTGCTTTTTTAATTGGTGCAGCCAGAAGATTTTTCCCATGTATTCTTCTATTTAATCTGATCATATGAATGTCATTGTTTGAGAGCAAAATAACCCACATGATCTAAAGGGGTGTGTATTTTTCTCATATGTGTCGCTATCATGCTATGTGTTTTATGTTCATTTTAGTCAGGCTACATAAGTAAGTCATTCTTTGCACACTCATTCTAAGCGAACCTTTTTTCCAGTTTGCTCAATATTTATATAAAGGCCCCTTGGATGCTGAGGTTGTGAATGTTCTTGGAATTATTTATTTAATAGATGGCCATAGACTGACAGAGTAAAGAAATTAATGAAACGATGATGATGATGATGATGAGAGAGAGAGAGAGAGACAGACAGACAGACAGACAGAAAGACAGACAGAGCAAAACCAGTATGATGTAGGTAATAAAACATGACAGAAACGTAAAAAGTAGAGAAGCACACAGATTGGCAAGAAGTCCCTTGGCACAAGGCAGTCAACAACTGTGAATGTAAGTAGATAGAGAAACAAAACAAAAACAAAACACTAGACTTATCTAGTTGTAGAATAAAGCCATTGGTGCCTAAAGACCACAGCTATGGGTAAGAATTTTGTGGCCTTCTTAGATATTTCAGGACATTGATCTTATCGCAGCTGATTTATGATCATTTACTGTGTTAGCTGAGAAAGCTTACTACTAAGTACTTCAATGAGATTAAGGCACCATTTGTGATATAGGGAGCATACTGGTAATCCATGTGCCACAAACTGAGCCTCGCAAAAGTGACATTAATAAGGAATGTGGTGAACTGTAGTAGTCATTGAAGACAGGCATCAAATAATGCTAAAGTAAATGCCCTTCAATGGAGTGTGAAGGATGTGATAAAATTATTTCAGAATAAGAAAAAGAACATCCAAAAACTTGCAATAATGGAAATGTCAATTTTTTTACTATCTGCTTGAGTCTCCCAAAGGTTTCTTTTCCCCCAGAACATACAGCTAAGGGGGATAGGCCACAATCTACTTGCTTTTTCAAGGAGGAGGTGTAACTATCCAAAAGTATAAGTTATTCTAAGGACTCGCCCCAGAATGTTCCTTTTAGCCAGAATTTAAGTCAGCAAAGTTTCAGGTTAGCCACAAGACAAATACAATAAAGTTTCAGTTGAGATTCTTGGAATTAAAAAAAATGAGATATGTAATGAATGTTAGTGCAATTTACAAAGAAACATGTGCCAGGAATTTTATTTATTTATTACTTCAGAATATATATAATTTATTAGATTAGTTTTTTTAACCTGCTGCAATCCGGTAGCCTCTTGATGGCATTTTTTTCATTGTTTACCCAGACATACATAGGAATATTAATATAATGTAACTTCTCAATCTGTGTCAATTGATTGTTTCACCCTGCCCTACAATTAATGTGGAAGAACATATGAGACCATCTCTTCCTTTTGCCAACCTATTTATGCACAGTTATACACAATGCTATTGATTTTTCTTTATAACTTTTGGGCAATTTTCATTCAGTTGTTATTATATTAAGTTTTTCAAGGCAATTTGTACTTCTTTACCTGAGCAGACTTTTTTTCCTTAACAATGAGCTTAGGTCTGGTCACTGGGCAGTGGACGGGATCACATCATGGATGCCATTTCTCAGTGTGAACAACAGGAAAAAGAGAAGAGTGGCCATGGACAGTACACTCCTTGGCGTCTTTACTTCAGAAAAGAGATCTTTACTCCCTGGCACAACTCCAAAGAAGATCCCATCAGCACTGAACTCATCTATTATCAGATAATACGTGGCATCCGGTTTGGAGAATACTGCTGTGAAAAGGTAGATTTTATTTGTACTCTGGCTACGAGGCCCAAGCCACCTGGAGAAAAAGTGACTTTTTAAGAGCATATCTCTGCCAAGAATGATTTATCATTCTAAATCCATTGCTCTACTTACTATCTGTTTGTTTGTAAAATTCATTGGCTGCCCTTCTTACCACAAAGTAACTCTGAGCTGCTTACAATCTTAAAAAGATAAAAACTATCCAAAACCTAAAAGACATAAATAAAATACTGTAAAGATCCAATTACTGAGCCTAAAAGATGGGGAGGGAAGGAATAGGGTGAGAAGGGGAGGGAGGGAGGATCTGTTATTAATCTATCAACCATCTTCCATGTGAAACCCCTCCATTGGAGCCCCAAGTCAGCTGGCAAAACTAGGTCTTTAAGTCCTTGTGGCAGGTCAGGAGGCTTGGAGACAATCTCAGTCTGGGGGGGTGGGGGGTTTTAAAATATTCCAAAAGGAAGGCTCTTCTCTTGGATGCAGCCAGCTGGATACCTTGGCCAATGGGACCTGCAACATGTCTCCTCTGCCAGCATGGGTGGGGTGGGCCAATCCCAGTAGGATGGATAGGTCCCTCAAGTATCCCTATGCCATGAAGGTTTTTTTTTTTAATTCTAAGCTTATTTCTCCTGGAAATACAGTAATATGTCTTTTGTTTGGTCTAGCTAATTAGGCATAGGGAATGAAGGTAGATTAAGAACTCTTCCAGAAAAGTGACTAATCTGATTGTTATAGGAGGAGGATTTGGTGGAAATTGGAGCCAAATACTGTTATATCAAGTTTGGAGAATCCATCCAAAATGAGTTGGTTCAAAGTATTCTCCAAGAATGTATCCCAGTAAAGCTACTAAGATCCAAATCCCAAGAGAAGTGGGTGAACCTCATCACATATGCTCACGCTAAGGTATGAACATCCAAATTATGTAGAATTTGACATTAATATTAGCTTCTATTTCTATTGCTGCTGGGAAGTCAAGTATGAATGGAATGCCTAAATTCATTTCCATTGTAATTTTTTTTATCTGTAACTTGCTGATTAAACAATAAATATGTGAAGATTGTTGGAGGTACTTTAGGGCCTTTGTGCAATGTACTGTATTCAAGAAACATACCCACTGACCTGCAATATATATCTTATATGTTGTAGGCGGCTTACACACAGGACCAGATTTCCCCTCAATGTGTAAAGGAGCAACTGGTAGACTTTGCCCGTGATCAGTGGCCTCTGCTCTTTTCTAGATTCTTTGAAGTTACTAAATTTTCAGGTACCGTGATGGCAACATACTTTGTGTAGGTGGAAGTATAGTGAAAAGTAGAGAAAGGCTAATATTTATATTGTGCTTGCAGGGCCCAGTCTGCCAAAGAAACATTTCATTGTGGCAATTAATTGGAAAGGGATATGTTTCCTAGATGACACTGAAAGAAGACTTCTAGAATTGTCTTTTCCAGAAATTACTGGCATCCATACCAACAGGTACTGTTATTGGACTTGCTGGACTGGAAAGAGCTCTTTGTCAACATTTAGGACAATGCTATCATATCATTGTCTATATTTATTCTTCTGTTATTGTGTCATAAGAACTGAAATAGTTTCTATTTTCCTCATGGTTTTCTTTCCCTAAGGAATAAACCTAGTGAGTTTGTTTATTCAGAAAGTATTTTTCTAGCTCTTAAAGTATTGTGTCCTCCGGGGTGAGAATCTAATGCAACATAATTCATCTCTGTAAAGAAAGATGAAGGAGTTGAATTAACCAAAGTAATTCTATTTCAGCTTCAAGGAACATTGCAACTATTTTGATTATACATGCTTTGTTCACAGGATTTTACACAGTATCTGGACTTCCATTTTTGGTCTTTCTGAGTTTCCATTTATACCAATGGTTCTCAACCTTTCTAATGCCGTGACCCCATAATACAGTTCCCCATGTTGTGGTGACCCCCAAGTGGGTGTGGCCACCAATAAGAGGGAGTAGGACAGCTAGGGAAAAGGGAAAAAAATGGCGGACAGCGTGGTTTGGCGACCCCCGTGAAATGGCCATTCGACCCCAAATGGGGTCCCGACCCACAGGTTGAGAACCACTGATTTATACCCTCCTGTGTTTACTTACCATATTATTTTTTTCTGTATAAAAATATCTATAAAGAAGGAAAAGCTATACAATATGATTTTTTGGTAGCACTAATGGTTGTCCATTTGGAACACTTCTATGTTTAGAAATGTTTACTCCTTGCATATGTTAGAAGTTGAAGGATATCAGATTTTTGTTTTCTTGCCATTTTACAAACTATTTTCTTTTGAAATATTTTGTGACTGCAGGGGAGTCAAGACATTTGGCCAAAGCTGCACCCTTAGCACACTGCGTGGTGAAGAGTTTGTCTTAACATCTGTCAATAGTGTTGCAATTGCAGAATTAATAGTCATGTTCCTGGAAGGATTGAAAAAGCGATCACTTTATGCGGTGGCAATACAAGACAAAAAACTGCAAGGTAATTTAGATATGTTTATTTTTTGTTGTTGTTCAACAGAAAAAATCTATAGCATGGAGAGGAAAAAGTTCAACTGCATGTTGTGCTGTAAGACATAACAATTAACAATATTTATTTAAAAATAATAAAAGACAGTACAAATTAAACCTGAAAAGAAATATAAAGTGCAAGAGAAAAAAAAAAGGAAGAAAAAGAGAGTAACATGTGCAATATGTGGATCCATTCTCATGCCATTCTCCACTGGGCCAAGTAATATGGGGTAGGCATAGTAAGGTGATGCAAAAACAGTTACAGATGTATCAGATCCTTATCATCAGTGCTTTTTTTGTAAAAAAAAAAAAAAAAAGGTGCTGGAACTCACACACTTCATATAACCCACCTTGCCTACCCTACAAGGTTCCATCCAAAAAGGGTGCCGGTACTCCGTTCTGGGCATTCTATGACAAAAAACGCCCTGCTTATCATAATCTCTCTTTTGAAAGAGTTTGTTTATACATTGTTTTTACACTCTTTTCTGAAGAAACAAGATCGGCTAGAAAAACATGGGTTTGGGCTCTTTCTCCCAGTTTCCGCCAGTTGATATTATTCTCTTATCCAAGTTCTACTTAGGCTTTTTTCAGTTTCTTTCTTAGGAATTCATGAGTATCTTACTTATTATCTTTGTGTAGTTTGACTTTTTCTAGTGGTGTACCCTATCAATGGCAGAGAAAAAGATCATCAGGCTATTTTTCCCCCTAGTAATGCTAGTAAAAAATATAATGCAATCTTTTTCTACTAGATGAAGAAGTGGTAGAAAACACTGATATTAAACATGTTATAGCCACTGTAGGACATAGTCTGAAGTATCTATGCTTACACATAGAGATAATGGTATTTTGTCATTGTCAGAAAGAGGACTCATCATACATTTTATATTTGATGTATAATAGCTGAAATAATATGCTTCAGTTTTTATTTTCCAGGTGACACTACCATTTTGGCCTTCAAAAAGGGTGACTTGTTGATTTTAACCCAAGACAAAAGACTAGGAGAAAATCAAGGCTGGATCCCTGCTCAAAATGAGCGAACCAATGGTTCTGGGCTTGTGTCATCAGAGACCATCTATATCATCCCTACAGTTACAAAGCCTTCCAGTCAAATATTGGTAAGGATCAAATAATGCAGATGCAATGCTTAACTCTGACAAATGACTGCCACTCTATCCCCTGAATAATAAAGATAGTAAACTAATAGTGGAAAAAAGAAGGATTGAAGGGCAATCTTCTAAAATAGCTCTTTGTCAACCTCTAAGATATTCTTTACCACTCCAGTTTATCTTGTTCCATTCTAGCCAGATGGCAAACAAGGCATAGTACTTCAGTCACTAGCTAGATTTAATTTGTAAGAATACTTAAGCCAAATTCCCACTTCATTTTTTTCAATTACAAGAATTTCTTTTTTAAAAAGTCACACAGAGCAGTCTTTTTAATTGCAGTAAAGGAGATATCTTAGGCCATCCTGATTCCTACAGAGACCAGATTAAAACAGATTACAGTTTAGATGCTATGCTGTTCCTTCTAATGATGTTTGACTAATCCCTTGTAATAGCCTCAATCCAACAAGCATAGTAATCAGTCCTAAACCACTTCTCTGCATCTTTTCAAAACTGATGACTTGAAAACAGGCTTCTAATGATTGAAGAGATTAATGATTCCAAATAATAAGTGATATTGTCTCTTTCTTTTCAATATGTGGAATATCAATCTTTTTAGGCATTGATAGACTTTGTAGAGTTTCAACTGTTCTTTCTACATGCTAATTTACATATCTGGATATTGAACTATTACAGTATTATCTCTAACAGCAGATTTAAAGATGTTTTACTCTCCACTTGGAATTTTCTCTTTAACTTGAGACCTCAATTTTATGTTTAACAGTGGATGTTCAGACAGATTCCCATTTTGTTTTTAGTTTTTTGGTCTTAAAAGTTAACTTTGCCCTGGTACTAATTTTCCTGCATAGCTTTATATAACAGCATAATCAAGCCTGCACAGAAAATTACTGTAATCCATAGGTAACTAATATAATGTTATAAATGTGATTATTCTTATAAGATTGTTATCAGAATCTATGTGAGATAAAAAATATTGTCCATTGGCCTAACTATTTAGATATATAATAATTAATTGCTAAATTTCATAATGTATTCCATTGGTCTTGCTCAAGTACAGCACTAGCCCCTTTGAGAATCCTTTTCGGGATGAATCCTCTAACATGAGAAAAACACTGAGATGCTGCCTTCCTTGTCTTTTTCTGACAAACACGTTTGAGCAAACCTAGCAGAAAGAGAAATCCTGCTCACAAATCTTTGCCTGAAAATCCATACATGGAATTAATTTCTGATATTATGTTGCTGCCATGGCAATAAATGGAGTGTATTCAAATGACCATATTCTTCCAGAGCTTGCTGATGATGTCACCTGAACAACGGAGGTTAGTATCTCTAAACTCTCATGTGGAAGAACCTGAGGAAGAAAATGCAAATGTGAAGCCATATACTCTGGAAGAATTCTCCTATGAGCACTTCAGGTATACTTTATTATGTTTTATACAGTTTATACAGTTCCTTGAAAAGCATACCTTTATCACCTTTTAAGCCTAACTGAGGAAGAATCAATGAGTATTGCATTAAAATCTGTATTAGTTAATATAATATAATAGTAGTAAAGTTGGAAGGGACCTTGGAGGTCATCTAGTCCAACCCCCTGCTCAGGCAGGAAACCCTACACCATTTCGGACAAATGGCTGTCCAGTCTCTTCTTAAAAACTTCCAGTGTTGGAGCATTTACTGCTTCTGGAGGCAGGCTGTTCCACTGATTAATTGTTCTCACTGTCAGGAAGTTTCTCCTTAGTTCTAGGTTGCTTCTCTCCTTGATTAGTTTCCACCCGTTGCTTCTTGTCCTGCCTTCAGGTGCTTTGGAAAATAGCTTAATTCCCTCTTCTTTATGGCAGCCCCTGAGATATTGGAATACTGCTATCATGTCCCCCCTTGTCCTTCTCTTCGTTAAACTAGACATACCCAATTCTAGCAACCGTTCCTTATATGTTTTAGCCTCCAGTCCCCTAATCATCTTTGTTGCTCTTCTCTGTACTCTTTCTAGAGTACATTCTATTTTTCTAGAGTAAATTCTATTTTGTCTTCCATACTGGTCTGCTCAGAAAGGGTATCTGGTCCATGTGTGATTGTTCTATATGAAGGACATCACTAAAATAGTTGTTTCTAATGTACAAAAAATGGAGTGAAGTACAGAAAGAGCTTTCCTGCCTCTCAATATTAAAATGCTATCTTAAAGTTAGCTTTCATAAACTAATACTGACTGCACTAGTGCTGATTAGTGCCACAAGGGATATTAGCATTAAATAATCACAGCACCCAAAAGGCATTGGGGGGGGGAAATGGTGCTGCTTTACTGCATTTACATGGGATATTCCTCTGTAGAACATACAAGCTTGATTGCAACAACTTGCCAGCGTCACCTTGCCGCAGCCACGTTGTCACCCTGTCGGTATATTGAAGAGACAGACAGATCCTCTTCTATCTTCAACTCCCATTCATTACAGCCATGTCTGTAAATTAGAAAGACTGATCTGTAGTTCAGTCCTATGTTGTCTCTGGGTCTTTCATCAGTCCATAACAGATCATCCCAGTACATATAGCTCTTTAATTTACATATAGCTCTTTAATTTCAAAGCCTGATAGACTTGCACATTTTCTGGATTCCAGTTCAAACATTCAAGTGTTTCCCCTCACTCCTAAAGGCCCCTTTTGTAAAGAAAAAAAATCACCATTTGACAACATGATTTATATCCATATTAACTTTTTAATTTGTTTGATTCTTTCTGACAGATGTTAACAGAGAGGTATAGGATTTTGCTACGTGAAAATGGCTTTGTTCTGTTGTTACTTTATGAGTTAATTCTAATTCTGAGTAGTAAGTGATGGTAGGGCTAGAGAATCTTAGGGAAATCCAAATTCTAACTAGGGTATATTAGCCTGTAAGCAATAGATATAAGTTAGTTGTCTGTATTGATCAGACTATGGTTTGAAACAGTTTTATGTTTCTTTAGAGTACCTGAGAAGGAGTCAATCAGCAAGGCTGTTTTACCCAAGTCCCGAGGGCGGAGTCATCTGTGGGCTCATTCTAGGGAGCCCCTGAAAAGGCCTTTGCTAAAGAAAGTATGTTCTAATCCAGACCTCTTGGACTTTGCTTGCCAGACCTTCATTGATATCCTTCATGCTAAAGTCAGTTTATTTGGTAATGGGCAGAATATAATTATTGTCTCTGAACTGGTTTCTATGCTTTGGTGCCTGATTTGGAGCTATTTTTAATTAAAAAAATGAAAAAACAGATAGGTATTGATAAATACCTTTACATGTTTGTTAATTGTTTGACATGGTTTAATTTATCTGAGTGCAGAAAATTGGGAAGAGGATGAAGAGTGGATTTAGATTTTAGGTAACCAAATTGGATAATCCAGGAGAAAAATTACATTAATGGTGATTGCCAGAGTGAACAAAGGGTGATTGCCAGAACGAACAAATTAATTATGCTAAGAGAATTGGGGCAAAACAAAAAGTTTTGGGCAACAAAATGAGTTAGTATAAGATAGGTATGTAAGAGAGCATTATCTTAATAGTCAAATGTAGCTTCTACTAAAGAGCATTTACTAAGTAGTTACTTGCTGCAATCAGAAGGAGTATTGAGTTGGTTTGTAGTTATACTTATTTTTTTGGTACATATTTCCTTATATTTTTTTGCTCACCCATTATGAAATACATGGGAGATTATCCCTCAAAGCAAGAGAGATCTCCTGTGGAACTTACTGACCAGATATTTTTAGTAGCAATCCAGGAGGATACTCTGCAAGATGAGGTCTACTGTCAGATCTTGAAACAGTTAACAGAAAACCACAACAGGTAACGAAAAAGTATTTCCAACCAAATATTTCAAATTGGCTGGCACTGGACGTGCCAAGTTGGAGCAATAAATTGGGAGTTCTCTTAATAGGATAGATTTTATATCAGTGGTTGCAACAACAAACAACATATTGATCTGTGGGTCGGGGGGGGGAGGCTGCATTTGGACTGCAGAAACTTCTTGAGTTTCACAACAAAAAATATTGTAAAGTAAGCACAAATCATAAAATCAGTCTAAATTGCCCAATAGATTTCTAAGTCTGAAGAATTTTTGGCTTAGGTTTTGAATATTTGTATGCAAATTGTGAAATTATTTATCACATTGGCAGGTATAGCCTGAACAGTGGTTGGCAGTTACTGTGGCTTTGTACAGGCCTTTTTCCACCTAGTAAATCATTGCTGAAACATGTTCAGAAGTTCACTGAGACTCGTCTGAAGGAGAACTTGGCATTGGAATGCAGACATAGGATCCAAAAAGTGATGAGGTACAAGGTGGTTTTTAATACTCTGTGATTGGCTCATGCTTTTTATTCTTTAAATAATTACAGAATGCTAATCAGGTCTATAAAGTCTATATAATGTATAAACTAATCTATAATTATTATGAAGAGGAAAATCTTCCTTTCCTGAGGAAAGATTAATTTAGTCTCCTCATTCTTTAGTGGTTTTGTTAAAGTATTTTTGTGAATGCAATTGGTTTTCTTTTCCTTCACTCTCTGCTCCAAAATATATATGATATTTTATTGCATGCATGGATAGAAACTGTGGTTGTTGTTGTTGCTGTTGTTTTTTAAAAAAAACCTTCAGCTTTAGTTGTCTCTATTTTTACTCCCATCTCAACTATCTTTCCTGTGAGGCTGGTGAAAATTGTTTGTCTTGTGCTAGCATTAAGAACTTCTCCATCAAAGATAGTTCTAAGAGTCATTTGTATTTCTGTTCTTCAGGAGTGGCTGTCGGAAGTGGGCTCCACACAGTGTAGAAGTGGATGCAATTCAGAATAATATCACCAAGATTTCTCACAAGGTTCATTTTCCAAATGAGACAGAGCAGGTGAGGTTAAGTTCTTTTATTTTCATATTGATATATATATCCCAGGTTTAATATTTGTTATTATGGGTGGGAGGGTGGGAATAGGAGGGAGGAGTAAAGTATCTTTACCCTCTTGAGTTATATAAGGTGGGATAAAAATGTCATCATCCTCTGTGGAATGGGTGGGGAAGAGAGAAAAATAAAAAGTCAGCTTGGAAGAAGTAACTATTGAGGGAAACTGTTATGGTGAATCAGAAGGTAATAGAGTCAACTTGAGATAAGATGGGCAACCTATAATCTTTCTTTCTTTCTTTCTTTCTTTCTTTCTTTCTTTCTTTCTTTCTTTCTTTCTCTTTTTTTCTTTTTTCTTCTTTCCTATGTCTGTCTGTCTGTCTGTCTGTCTGTCTGTCTATCTATCTATCTATCTATCTATCTATCTATCTATCTATCTATCTATCTATCATCTATCTAATCTATCTATCGGATTCCATTTAGGCACACTTGAGCAAATCATAAGGGATGATAATGGTGATGGTCATCTTGTTGCTTTTTTCACCATCTGATAATAACATTGTGTTCGTAAATATATTTTGCTTTGATTTCCAGAAACAAACAGCCAAGCAGGCAGATAGCCTACTTTTAGCGGTCTGTACACCTATGCAAGCTGCACCTATTCTTTTTCCTTCCAAACTAGTCATTTTAGTTTCCTGTTCTTATGGTCCAGGTTTTTGATGTAGCAACAAACACAAAAGTATGGGAGCTATGTCAGATGATTGGCAACAAAATGGAATTGAGCTCCTTGGATGGATTTAGCCTCTTTATCAAGATTTCAGATAAGGTAATTTGACATGAGCATATTAGTTCTATCTGATGAAGAGATTTGGAGAACTAGAAGTTTTGATGGGTCTAAAAATATTTTTGCTTCTTATTCCTCATATATCCAGGTGGCTGTTTTGTCATCTTATTCTGTATTATCTCCACTGTGCCTCACTTCTGTCACTGCTCTGCAGTTTTTATTTCATTTCTGTTCTTTATTCTGTTTGAGTTACATTCTAAGGGATTAATGTTGATGTTATTTTAATTCAGTGACTTTTATTTGCCACTCAGTCCAAAAACGTTTAGCTTTAGACAATTTCGAAAAATATATAATAAGCAACAATAACATTCAATGTATCAAGTCCATGAAGATAAACAAGTTAAATTAATCTCTATGTTAAAAGTTACATTTTAAACTCCCTCATACATTGAAACTAAAAAGAGGCCACTTACAGTTACCGTATTATAATGATTGTTTTATACATGTGTTGTTTTATCTGAGTGTTGTTAATTCTCAAAATAACCTTTTCTGAGATGGGCAGCTATATAAATTTGATCAATCAATCAATGCATACCTACAGCTTCAATTCCATTAATTCTGAAGTTTGGCTCCAGTACAAAAAAAGTGGAGTTGCTGCTCTTAATTGGGTTATACAAAAATTACCCAGTTAATGATGTAAAAACAGTAACAGACTGTGAGGGAAATGATCCTGATATAAGAAAGCATCTTTAACTGTGCCAGAAAGGCAGCTGACAGTTTCTTATGCTGGTTCTTCTGGAATGTTATCTCAGAGAATTAATAATTCATTTTTTGTAACTCAGCTCCCTTTTATTGTCTGTTCTAGGTGATCAGCCAGAATGAAGCAGATTACTTCTTTGACTCCTTGAGGCAGGTGACTGACTGGACTCGAAAGAATAGGCCAGGAAAAGAGGGTATGGACATGAAAAGATGAAATATGGGGTGTTGACTTTAACCTAGACACTATTAATATTTGCAGTGTATGTCTGTTTTGCATGTCTATTTGGAAATAAGCGCCTCAACTTTCTTTCAGGTAAACATGCATACGATTCACTGAAGAATATATATTCTTCTGGTCATAATAACTATATTTTAGTTCTAGTATAGTAACCTGATTAGAGGGTGCTGTTACATATTACTTGTGGGGTTTCCAGGCCACCCTAAATCAAGCATATTGTAATAGATGAGCTTGACTGAATACATCCAAGCCATTGCTTTGATTGAATTCCCAATAGATGAACTGCAAAGATCTGGATGGCAGCTAAATATCAGTAAAAGGATACATAAAACTGAGAAGTGAGGAGGGGCTCTTTTGGGACCTAGCTTTATTAAAGGTGATTTGCTTTATCTGAGCTATTTTTGTATAATATACAACCACAAACAAAACAAGATAAAAATGAAATCTTTCTAATCTCAACCCATTTGGAATTGGCTAGCAATTCCATGTTGATCATCTCTTCTTGAAAAAAATGTATTGAAATAGTCAAGACATTTATGCAGGAACATGGATTTATTGAATATTTATCACCCAAAGTATAACTGACTTGAAAAATAATATAACTTTTCCCCAACTGTTATAGAAAGCTTATTTTCCTCATGCTCTGGTTCAATGTAGTTTATATCTATGAGTTTAGGAGATATCAGGAATAGAAATAAAAATTTTAAGTGCTTGTACATGTCTCTTTGAAATGTTTTACTTAAATATCTGACATTGCTTCTCTAGTGTTTCCCACCACTATGAATTATCAGGTATATTTCATGAGAAAGTTGTGGCTGAATGTGATACCTGGGAAAGATTTGAACGCTGATTGTATCTTTCATTATCATCAGGTAAACAAGATTGATGATAGCAGTGAAATAATCACTAGCAGGCTGAACTATTACCTTAATGAATGTTTGCATCAATTATTGTTTGCATATATTTGTATATATGATTGTAATAATATAGACATTTCACAACATGTATGAATACTGGTTATACAATATAATTGATAGCATTGAGATAGATCCCTTGGGTGTATACATAGGATTGGTAAAACTGAAATTAATCAAATTAAAATATCAATCTTCCTCATGATAACTGAACAAAAATGAAAAAAAAAATTTACAGCTGACACTGCAGGTATCTTAAAATAACGTTTTGGAACTGTCACAGCTAACCAAAAAAGCAAGCCTTCAGAATGTGTCTGAACCAGAGGTTTTCTACTTCCAGTTTGGTGTTTTATTGCAAAACAAAAATCTTGCAAAACTCTTTCTAGAAATAAGATCTAGATGCCACAGGACAAATATTTTCATGTTTTCATTATGTACACATCATTTCAAATATGCAAATAATCTCAGTCAGTGCTAACGTCTCTTTTTTATATGTCAGGAACTGCCGAAGTATCTGCGAGGCTATCACAAGTGCTCAAAAGAGGATGCTATCCAATTGGCCGGGCTGATTTTCAGAGTTCGTTTTAACTGTGACCGAACACAACAGGCTGCAATACCTAAAATGCTGAAGGAACTAGTGCCTGAGAACATGATTCCAATACTATCTCCAGAGGAATGGAAACGGGTATAAAGGATCTTATATTACTTTAGTATTATATATTATTTAAAACTTACATTGGTCTTCCTCTTTTGATCAGCATTGTAAAGCTGCTGATTTATTTCCCATAATTTATTTATTTTCCATAATTTATATGCCACCCCAAAGATTCATCTGCAAATAAATCTAATCTACTTCTTGCAAAATTTCTCATTGATAACAATCATTTCAGAAACTGCAATTCTTATATTTGTTATACTTCTGTTTGTTATAGGTGCAACACTTCACTTATTTCTTATTTGGAGGTTTAATTTGAAGGAATAATTTACAGTGCTCAGTGCCATCACTTTTGCCTATAGCAAAATATGTTATTTGTAATCCTGGAGTGAAAAGTTCTAAAGTAATCAGTTTGTGTGATTATGTGGGTACAAGGAAAGACTACTTTCTCCCTACCCAAGAAAACAATTCTAATGTGAAAAAAACTGATTAGTTTTGATTCACATTATATTACAGAATATTATTTCTGCTGTCAACAAACTTGGTCAAAAAAGTGTGGATGAGGCCAAAGTTGCCTTCTTGAAGTTCATATATCGTTGGCCAACATTTGGTTCAGCTTTCTTTGAAGTGAAGGTCAGTTCAATGGTTCCAGGCCTCTGGGGGGGGGGAGGAGGAGTCCTACCATCTGAAGTTTTTTGTCTAAAAGAAATATCTTGCGGATTGCTCACTTTTGTAAATTCTAAGAGGACTCATTCTCATGACCTTAATCAATTTCAGTTGCCTCTCAAGAGCAGCTTTTCACCTACCCCTATTTCTGCAGTAATTTGTTCCATAGTTCTGGTGATTCCAATGCTTAATAACAGAATGACAATTAATGTTACAATATGAAAAAACAGCCCTGTGAACCACATTCTGCCTTCTTCTATTTTACTAGCAAACATCAGAACCAAATTTCCCTGACATAGTATTGATTGCTATCAACAGGCAAGGGATTTCCATAATACATTCAAAGACTAAGGTAAGAGATCTTTTTAAAAACCTTAATTATAATCTGGAAAAGGTGCACACAATTGATTTATGCTAGAATTAATTAAATGCATTTCTTAGGTAAAGAATTGTGAGAGATTGAGACAGTCTAAACCTTTTATAAGTAAATACTGTTTGACCACGGCTGTGAATGTATCAGTTCTGCTGTTATTTCTGTTGAGAATATATACTGGATAAAACAATTTTTGAAGCCTGAATCATTTTCTTTACTGCTCAGATTGGCTCTCCGAAATGCTCTCTTCACAGAAAAATAAAATCAGTCATAACAAATTTTTGTACTTAGGTCTGGTGAAGCTAGAAATGATAAACTTATTGCTAAATGAAGTTAGTCATGTGAAAGGGAACCTCCAAGCTGAATTGTAATAGTGACAACTGAGGAAGGTCAATCCATGATTAGAAGAATCTGGTCTAGGGATAGCTCTCCCTAAAAATAATCCATTTTAAATCAAAAGATGTTGGCAGAGTAATGTGAAAAAAACCTCATGAAAGTATTGCTTCTTAGAAGTATCTGATCTGATGTCCCCAAATAGCCACGTCCCTTTTTTTTTTTTAAAAAAAAAATAGTGATCTTTTCATTTTATAGCAGTCTTACATGTATGATTTGTGTTGTCCTACAGGAGATCTTAGCTCTTTATCCCTTCAATAAAATTTCTAACTGGAGCAGTGGCAGCACGTATTTTCACATGACAATAGGGAACCTGGTACGAGGAAATCGAATTCTTTGTGAGACATTTCTGGTAAGAGAAACAGAACTTTGTTAAGATCTTGCATTATAGAGAGGGACAATGAAAATAATATAGTACAGCACTTAGTCCTTTTTTTATTGTTCAGCTCTAAAATTTGGTGGTATCTCACCAAATTATGAAGAATATTTCTACTAATTTTCTGTATAAAAGGATAGAAAAAAAATGAAAGCTTTAAGTAAGCTTTTCCCCAATCCTCCAGAAATGTATGAGATTTGGCCTGACAAGCCAATATTTTATTGCATCACAACTGAGCAGCTACAAGTAGTTCTTACAACAATTCATTTAGTGACTGTTCAAAGTTACAATAGCACTGAAAAAACCTATGACTGTTTTTCACACTTATGACCAGTGCAGGATCTCCGTGGTCATGTGATCAAAATTCAGATATTTGGCAACTGGCATGTATTTACAGAATGACTGTTGCATTCTCCCAGGATCATATGGGGGAGCCAGATTCACTTAATGACTGTGCTACTAACTTAACTGTTATGGCAGGAAAGATCGTAAAGTGGGGCATAACTCATTTAACAACTGTCTTATTTAGCAACAAAAATGTTGGGCCCAATTGTGGTTGTAAATCAAAGATTAACTGTATAGTCCCTTGGTTGCTAAAAAGGAAGAAAGATGCCTGATTTCCAGCCAGCAAAACTTTGTCAGCCTACATGATTTCTACATTTCCTAAGCATATTTCATGAAGGAGCAGGAAGTCTATTATTGTATTTCCTAGAAACAATGTTTGATTCATCACATTCCTATATACAGTTTTCGATGTTTCTTTTGGGTAGCATTTCATGTAAGTGCTGAAGCTGTGCTCGTATATTTGTGAATCATTGTAGAGAAGTAGAAGCGACTCTTAGACATTGAAGCAGATCTTGAAGCAGATCCTTCCTGTGGGGGTGTCTTTGGGAATTAGTTTAGTTCCTTTTTGTGAAATAATCAATGATTGAGGGGAGATAGGTTTTCCACAACAATCAATATCTTAGCTTTGGAAAGTAGTCATCAATAATTTTCAGTTCATCTGGTTTCAGGCCTGGAAAATAGTTCTCTATTCTACATTATAGACAAAAATTCTGAAAGAGACAATTTCTCCTACAGTATTTACTCTAAAGTCTTATTGGAAATATGTTCTTCTTGGGCCAGAGTGTCAGAAGGATAAATTCCTCTTGGTTTTAGGATATTTAAGGTTATTACTCTATGAAGAATAGATGACTAGCCTTTACAGTAAATCTGGCTTGTGTAAAGATAACACTTTAAGTAGGAGTAATAGCACAATGCTTGCATCAATTGATAGGGAAAGATGTTCTTTCAACTATTAAAAATGTTTGTAACTCTATCCAAGGGATGATTTAATATTGCTTTACCGATAGAATATTTCTAGCTCAGGGTTGAACTGTGGTGTCCTTGGTGCTCTTTCACCATGCAGACGTTTCATTACCAAATTAGGTAATATCAATTCTAGTAAGGAGTGGGGTTTGCTCTCTTTCTATATATTAGTGGCTTGTCTTGTCAATGTTGGTGGGAGTGGTCTTGACAGTTGCTTGATTGGGCTGTTGTTTGCTTCGACTCTTGGTCTAATGTTAATCTTGGTGCTAATCTGCTCATCTGGGTGTTGATTACTGGTGAGGTGTTTTGGTATTTTTGTTTCTTTTTTGGCTTTTTGATTGTCTGTTTTGATTAATATGTAGATGCTGTTTATCTCTATAAATATTGTTTTGCTTTTTTCCAAGGGTTACAAAATGGATGACTTGTTGACATCATATGTTCATTTGCTAATGAACATTGTAAACAAACAGAAAAGGCCCAATATCCCAGTTTGAAGATGCAACTATCATCATGCAAAGGTTGTGCCAGATTTGCAATATTTGCTCTCTTGAAAGACATGAGATTTGGTTACTTTGCTTTTTTAAAAAAAAAAAACCAAAGAGAAGAGAACCATACAAATGCTGCTATACCAGAAATAAGTGTGGTCTTAGCTGGCTGCAACTTAATCATATCTGGCTTGGTTACAAGTTGTACTATCAGCATATCAAGATTTTGTACACTACCATCTTTTTAATAATTATAACCTCCTTCCTTGGAAGTATTGATCACATTCTTACTGTATTCTAGCCATCAGCAATACAGTGCAAAATGATGTTTGCTATTTTTTAGTTATAAATATATTACATTGAAAGAAAACAGCATGCTCTTGAGTTGAAGATTTCATTTTTTGAGGACTACCTGAACTTGATAAAATATGCCTCTGTGTCATATATGCCTACTAGTCTCCAAATTAAAAAAAAAAGCCACTGGATTCAGTGTTGCACCCACTCTTTCCTATTTCTGGAATATGCTCGCATGATGTTATTACAAATGAAGACTGAAATTTGCTTAAATAGTTCTGTAAACTTACATAGTATTTATTGTTTGAGAATTGCAGTTGTGTCCTTTTTTAAATACTATTTTAGTTTTTTGCTTGCTTTCTATGATCTGTATACTATTTGACAAGCTTCCACAGCGGAATTTCAGCCTATGTAAACATACCTAAAATTATGCTTTGTCAGATAATTTCTGACAAAGCTGTAGATCTGACCAAACACAGCCTTTGTTCTTCTTGCCCTTTGCCACCAATTCTTTTGGCGGAAATGATTGTTTTCTTGGAATAGTTTGGTGTAAGAACAAGGAACTTAATATCTATGGTTGATACTACAATGTTTTGTGTATAGGAGGAGACAATGATATTTTTTTTCTAAGCTATTTCATATTATGAAAATCATATTGTATTTTTACTTATTCTTGAAGTATTTTTACCAATTGATAGCAGCCAGCATGTGGGCTGTTATTTTGCCAAAGTAGTCACATCATCTCTTGTCAATTGAGATGAAGGTATGATGTTCTGCAATTAATGGTCATATGCATATGTGTGACCGGAATGGGACAACTCACAGCTGCCAGCTCACCATCAGGTCGCCTCTGCCAAATCACTGCTGCCAAGTCACCTGCAGGACAACTCCACATGGCCAAGTCACTGGAGGATAACTCTCCGCTGATGGAGAGCCGTGTGGGCGGGTGAGTGAGTGGGTGGACAGAGTGCAGAGCAGCAGTAGCTGCCAGGGATTTCCCATTTTCACACCAACCCACCATTACTGCTGCCGCTGCCACCGAACTCTGGGCCGAAGAGATTGGGGAGAGCAGCAGCAGCAGTGGGCAGCAGGGAGACAGTGGCTGCCAGGATCATCCCATTTTCACACACACACACAGACACACATCCGTCACTGTCTCTGGCCTCTTGGCAACAGCAATAGCAGCATGGTGAGAGTTATGAAAATGGGAAATCTCCAGCTGCCATCACCACTTTGTACTTTGCGCACACGTTGCTCGCCTGCCCGGCTCTCTTGGTCATCCACAGAGAGTTGTCCCGCAGCAAGTTGGCTGTGTGGAGTTGTCCTGCAACAACTTAGCAGCAGTGAGTTGGCAGAGGCAATTCGGCAAGCTGATGGCGGTGAGATAGCTGCACTAAGCTGGCCACACGTTGTCCTAGACCTATGTATGATAGAGTAGTAATATTTCTGTGTAAGTGAAATTCCATATTTTTTAAATACTTTTTTTTAAAAAAATGAGCATAAATATATTTTATGAGCTATGTCTGTTGCTGATACTGTTTGCTGTGAAATTAGCACGATCAAGATGACAAGGACTATACTGCAGATTTTCTGAATTCTAAATGTAAATCCACATTATGTTGCAACTCAATATATTTTGCATATTTGTTTTATGTTAAGTATATGCTCCAAATATTTTCTCCATTTTTAAACACAAATACATAATACATGCAGTTCCATTTCTTCCAGAAATATATGGTACTAAGTCAAATACTGTATAAACCAAATAAATTCCTGAATAATCTATCATAATTTGCTTTTATCAAACTCCTTAATGATTCTGACTAGATCAAAGGATGGCTGTGGCAGAATACAAGTTAAACACATTAATAGCTGTAGCAATCAATGTATGATATACAAGGTAATAAAATGTAGGACAAGTTGTTACTTAAAGTGAATGTACTTTTTATGCCCTAATCAGAGGTTGTGGATATGATGGCCATTTGTTACATACAGATCTATCATAAAGTAGACACTGCAATTTATCTGGAAGACTCTCACAGTTATGGAGAACAGTACTACATTCAAAACTGAAAAAAATCAATGCTGTAATTGGGAATATATCTATTTCTAAAAGAAAAATATATTACTTTTTTTTAGGAAGAAATGCTGGATCCATCAAGAGGAGACAAATTATGTGGTGGCTATTAGAGGCCTGTGGAATATTATTAGGTAACATAGTTTAAAAATTCAGGATGCTTATTAGTAACTACAATGTAACTAATCTTACTGTTATATTATGCAGAGATGAGTAATCATCATCATAGGAATCATAAACAATATGGTGAGACATAATTTGCAGAAACCCGTACTGGATTAATTATCACCAGGGTCAACAAGATCGGCAGTAGCTGTTGGTTACCATCAAGTGGGAAAAATAGTGAAAACTGAAGAAATAAACTTGCCCTAACATCAAGAGTCTGGATGAATAAGATTACTACAAATAGCTGGGCATACTTCAAGCTGTATGCCTCATGTACGCTGAAATCAAGAAGATTGGAACTAAATACATCATGAGAGTAAAGAAGAGCTTAAAGTTTTCCTCAGTGGAGGAAATGGTATCAAGGCAATTAACACCTCAGCAATGCCAGTCATTAGATACCAGCTGGATAAGAGGACTGGACTCAAGCAGAACTAAAAGCCCTGGATATGAAGACCAAAAACATAATGATAACAAATTATGCCCTTCATCCACGCAGGGATGTTAATAGACTTTATTCAATAAGAAGTACATACAGGTGTGGAATGTTGTTAAGTACATCAAATAGTTGAAGAAAAATGGACACTGGAAGAATATTTAAAGGACAGTGAAGAAGATGCATTGAAGCTAGTATACCATGAAAGCTTACTGAATACCTGAGAGTCCCAATGGGCCTACAGGAAAGACCAAATGAAGAACAGAAAAGACAGCAAAGTATTACATGGCCAGTACACAAAAAAGGAACAGGATAAGTAAGTAACAACTCCTGGCAATGGCTAAGAGCAAGAACATTGAACGAGAGATGCTAATTCTGATTGCATAGGACCAAGTCTTAAGAACGAATGCACATAAAGCCAGAATTGGGGACAGCAACAGACAACAAATGCCTGCAAGCAGGAACTGGTGGGACCACAAAGTAAACTAAGAGAAAACAAAGAAATTAAAGTGTTCTGGGACTTTAGAATTCAAACAGACAAGAACATGCCACATAACACCCCAGATTTAACAATTGTTTTAAGAAATAAAAGTCTAGATAGTGGACACTGCAGTACCTGGAAACAACGAAATAGAAAACAACTGAAGAAAATCACAAAATATAAAGATCTGCGAGTAGAAGTAGAATAACTGGCAAAAGAAACCAAAATAGTACCAATATCCATTGGATGAGATCCCAAAATATCTGGAGCACCACTTGAATACTATTGGCATTGATAAAATCACCATAAATCAATTGCAAAAAGTAACTTTACTTGAAACAGTTTACATCCTATAACCATACCTTTAATATCATCAAACATCTGCCTATTCCAGGTCCTTGGGAAGGACTTGATAGGTAGATAAAAATCCAGTCTAAACATCTGGCTGATTGTGTAACCAACCATAATATAATCAGTCCTAATTGAATGAAAGCATATTTTACTGGAAAGGAAAATATTTTGCATAATATTTGAATATTATCTATGGAGAAAGATGCATTAGAATAAAATATCACTATGACAATGATTTTATTAAACAGACAGAATCCTAATAGAAATAAAAGCAATACAGTTAGGTACACGTGACTTGTAAAATAGTTTTTAATGTTATGTTTAAAAGATACATAGCTGTGCTTATCATTCCAACTATAGAAAGTAATTACAATATTTTAACCCAGCAGGAATTTTTGATAGAGAAAAGTACAGAGTAAAAATATTATATGTGCACATTTTATTAAAGGTTTTACATCCATACATTGAAAGATAATTAGTATGTTGAATGAAAACACTCCATCAAATCTTATACATTGAAGTGGCTTATCATGCTAATAAGTTAAAGATTGTCTAAATCAGGGGTGTCAAACTCAATTTCACTGAGGGCCGCATCAGCATTGTGGTTGCCCTGGGGGGGCTGGGCGGGTGTGGCCAGAGTGGGTGCAGCCTAATGGGTGGGCGTGGATGGAGTGGGTGTGGCCTATTGGATGGGCATGGCCAGTTCTACATCATTCACGTCAAGGGTGCCTATGGGGGGCCTGGGCAGGAGTGGGACAGATCTGAGGGTCTCTGGCAGAAGGGGGTGGGACCGGGGCAAGTGCCAAGGCATGGTCCATTGGGGCAAGTGCCAAGATGGCCACCACAAAATTGTACATTGGCTCCCAGCTGGCCTGGGCCAGGGCCAAGGTAGCGGGGGCCATTCCCTCAATGCCAACAATACCACAGGATAATGGGTTAGTATGTTACAGTGGTTAGTAACTGTGCATTTAATATTAGAGTTATTTGCTAACTTCAGGAATCATTTATAAATTTATATAAAGAAAGTGCACGTAAAATATGAAAAAAATATTTTATTTTAAGAATATAGTGCAAGTATGGTGCATCTACATTCAAGATATTGAATAAAATGATATGAACCTGTTTGATTGCATTTAACAGCAAAATCTGTCATGTACTGGTTATGTTTATATCTTTATGATCACTGAAGAAGTTACCACAGATAGTCTTCAACTTATGACTATTTGTTTAACAGTCATTCAGTCACAATGGCAAATGGAACATGTATACTTTATGGCCCGTAAAAACACTTTACAAGCACTTGTAAAACATTGCACTACTTTCATCCTTGTCCGTGACTGTATTTTGCCCACTTGGCAACCTGTTTACATTTATGACCAACTGCCAAGTGCCCTGTGATCATGTGATTGCCATTTGCAATCTTCTTTGCCGGCTTCCTCAGAAAGTCAATGGGGAAAGCTGGCAAGAAAGGTTGCAAATGGAGGATTTGAGGTCCATTCTTCCAGTGCAAAGAGGGACTTTTCCTGCCCTCTGTGTAAGGAAGGGAAATCTTCCCCCACACTGGAGGAATGGAGCTCAGATCTGGTAAAAATGCTAGCAAACGTTCAGGCTCACAGCCTTTCAGAAAATCAGCTTTGCTAATGGTCTGAAAGTTTCAGAACATTGAGTCTCAGATCCTTTCAGAATTCTGGCTTTGCTAGCATTTATCAGAGGAGAAAATGCTAGCAAATGCTATTGTTCTCACTATGCACGCCTTCTCTGAGTCTTGCAATTTGCAGAAGGAGCCTTCCGAATCACTATGAAAATAGAGCCCTTGTACAAGCTGAAGCAAGGTGGGCCTAGCCAATGGACATCTTCCAGCCAGTAGCAGATTTCCATGTGCTGATGGGCATTGGGCCTCCACATCCTAAGGCCACCCCACACGGTTGCTTATTGACCGCAACAGAAAGAACTTGCATTGCAATTGTTGAGAGAGGCAGTCACATGGGTGCCTTGCTTAAAGACTACAATCCAGGCTCAATTGTGCTTGTAAATTGAGAACTATTTTTATTACTTGAGCTGGAAACATGTTCCATTATGGCACCTACTTGTATATATCTGTGTGTATGCTATGGAGTAAGTACTTGTAAGAATCAGGCTGTATAGGTAGAATTCATGTTTTTCTGGGTACGATAATGCACCCAGGGTGTTTTGACTTGCTTCTGGTTATGATAGTAACATGAATAGCTGAAACTTGTGATAGCACCACTGGGGGGGGGGGGAAATCCTTCAACTTTATGGTGATTAAAGGCTATTTTAGTAAGGGATTAAGAATGTTTATCTAACATGACCACAGAGGATGACATCACTACAATAAATTGATTTATCATTTATACATTTTATATAGCTAAACCACTATATAAGTATTAATGTGTTCTGTGTTTTGACTTCTGGCTTATGCCTGTGCACTGTTCTTCAGCAATGTAATCAGTCAGTTCTGCTGCTCTAGCAAAAATGAAGCACAAGTGCTCATATACTTCTCTAGGATGTTGCAGCATTTTAATAGACTGAGCAGACAACATAAACATAACACTTTGTTTACTTTGCTTAAATGGATGTGGCATTTCAGACACATAAGCTCAAATATATTACTAGATCACATAGGAAGGTCTTGATGAAAGTGATTCATTCAATGAGAATGTGCTTACTGCTCTTACTCTATTTATAAAAAAAATATGCTAGTCCTTGTGCATTTTTTCCTTTTCCATTATACTGAAAAGTATGATTTCAGATTAAAAAATGACCTTTCTTGTGCCAATCACAATTGCTAATAATAAACCAAGCAGGAGATAATATACATCTTTACTATAATTACTGAAGAGAAACCAAGTTTACCAAATAAGCATCTTACTCCGCACTAATCATTCTGCTCCATTTCATGTTCTGATCATAAGAACACAAGTACTATGGTGCAATATTACAAAAACAAACTATTTAGGTTCAAAATAGAAAACCCAAAGTATTGCTATAATACCACACAGTATAGGTTATTTGGAATGGCATTAGCAGAATCATAAAGAAATGAAGAGAAATTGTAAAGTGTAGCATATGGATTACACCAATTGATATTCACAAACCTTCTTGCTAACAGAATAATCACCAATTCTAGCTATGTTTGCCTGAGACAGCATATCTCAAAAACTAGAGGTTTCTAGCTAAATTGTTTTGGTCCATTCAGGTCTTATTTTCTGCTTTTTGTAATGTGAGAAAATGTATAATAGGTAGGAAGTTTAGCTTAAGCATTAGTATCTGTTTCAGCAGCTGAAATATTTGGTTGGTAAAAGAAAACATATCAAGCTTCACCATTACAGTGATATGGACAGCCATCTAATAAAACCAGTGTAGATTTATCACGTTGTCATAATGGCTTAACTGAAATTGTTAGTTCACTATTTAATTATTAGTCCCTTGCCATTTTAAGATAATGTTCACAAAGGGTACAATGTTATCTATCTCCCACTTCTACATCTTACTTTAACAATTCATAGAATACTATGACATATAGTATAAATCTGGCTCTCTTAATACTGAAAAATGAAAAAAAATCACAAAACACAGTTACAACAAAAGGAAAATAGTGCATGTTCACGTACAGCCACAGCTTCTCCCCCCCAAAGGCCAGACTCTGTGCACTATACCTGAGCAGAAAACATTTAGATTACTAGATGCAACTAGTGAGGCTCTGTGTGTCTTGGGCCCTTTAACCAGTCTTGGATGACTGCTAATGGGGAAGAAGAGTGCCGTGTGAAGGGAGCAGAGGCCTGTTTAAGCAGAATTCAGATCCAGAGCTTTGGGTTGTGTTTTCTTGGAGGTCAGCTCAGACAACTTCTTCAGCCTTTTCTTCAGCTCCAAAGGGAACTTCTCATAGCATTTCTTGCACACCGGCTTCATGTCAAATTCCACAAACTTATTCCTTTGAAAGAAATATATTACCAATAAATTCTACTCATAAAGTCATGTTGGGCTTGAAAACTAAGTAGGGAAGATGTGAGGTACATTTTCCCTATAGTTACTGTTAAGGGGCAAAATTCTCCAAAGTCCTGGTAGTAAATCTACATACAAATAAGTGCCTCGTTCAACCTATGGTTTAAAATAGAATACTTAAGTGACTATCCAAGCATAAGATACTGTTGGTATCTGCAATACTATTAGATATGTTTAGTTTTATTATGTACTTAATAATAATTCTTGTAATAATTAGGGGGCTGGAGGCTAGAACAAATGAAAAATAGTTGCAGGAATATGACTAGTTTAATGAAAAGAAGTACTAGGTGTGACATGATAGCAATGTTTCAATATCTAAGGGGCTGCCACAAAGAAGAGAGGGCCAACCTATTCTCCAAAGCACCTGAAGGCAGGACAAGAAGCAATGGATGGAAACTAATCAAGGGGAGAAGCAACCTAGAACTAAGGAGAAATTTCCAGACAGTTAGAATAATTAATCAGTAGAACAACTTGCCTCCAGAAGTTGTGGTGCTCCAACTCTGGAAGTTTTTAAGTCACCATTTGTCTGAAATGGTATAGGGCAGTGATGGCAAATCTTTTAGAGACTGAGTGCCCAAACTGCAACCCAAAACCCCCTTATTTATTGCCTGGTGCCAGGTGGGTGTGGCCCACTGAGTGGGTGTGGCTGTGGTGGTCATGGCAGACTGGGTGGGTGTGGTCACCTCGATGTTGCTCGTGGGGAGAGATGCCTGTGGAGGCCAGGCAGGGTTGGGGCAATCCAGGGGATCTCTGGCAGGTGGGGTGGTGGGCAGGAGGCTCATCCTATGGGGTGATGTGAGGCAAGGCAAGGCAGGGTGGGGGTGCCATTGTTGCAGGGCACGGCGAAGTAGAGGCCAGGGTGGTTGCTGCCTGACACCTTCGGCCCCTGCACACAGAGGCCAGCAAGTGCACGGGGGCCGACAGTGACCGTCAGCAGCTACAGTCTGCCAGCCCCTTAACCGGCGCACTCTGGGGCTCCGCAGCCCACCACCAGTAGTTCAGAGAAGCTGCCTCTGAGTTGGATGGCCAGCCGACAGCTGAGGAGGCGATGCAGTGGGTTGTGCCCAGGAAAAGGAGAGCATGCGAGGCCAGGAGGTTCGCCACCACTGGTATAGGGTTTCCTGCTTGAGCAGGAGGTTGGATTAGAAGATCTCCAAGTCCCTTCCAATTCTGTTATAATTCTTATGTTTCTCCTGTGGGAGCAGCAGATGACCTTTTGCTATGAAGGACAAACTTAATACTGTAATTCTTATATATTTAAAAGAAACAATTCATTGATTGCTATTTTGGCCTTATCCAGGGAAACCTCCTTACATAGAGTTTTTCTAATTAATCATGGTTTTTTTCCCCTTTGCTGTTACAATGTGTTCTTGACAGATAACCAATTATTTCAGCTATGTTATTGTGGCAATCTTTGTAGTTGGTCGTTTGGACCCACAAGAAGAGTAAGTCTGCTGGGTCAGAGTTTTGGTTTTACTTGGTGGTCAACAGATCCTCTAAATGACTGCAAGTAGGAGGTAGAAATACATCTGTTCCTGCTATTATTCCTGCAAATGCTATTTGAGGGAGGCTGATTTCAAATCAGAGATACAACTGAATACTAAAAGCCCTTCATCCTCTCTGGATTTATCATTTCTTTTTAAAGTTATTTAAGTTAGTAGCTATCACCAGGTCTAGAGGCAATACATTCCATAGGTTAATTGCATAATATATAAAGAATAGCTTTCCTTTGCAACTTCACTGGGTGATACTGGTCCTAATGTTTTGAAAAAGGGAGGGTGATAAAACGTCTTCCTCTTCACTTTCTTCGTGGCATAAATGACTTTTTAGACTTTATCGTTAGCCTCTGTTCCAAGCTAAAGCATCCCATACTCAGAGAAATGATTCAAGCCTACCAAGCATTTGAGATGCTCAGTTCTGTTATATCAGCACCCAAAAAAGTATTCCATGTGTAGTGGGACCACATTAAAGATATTACTCTTTTATTTCAATCCCTTTCTTATGAAAATCCCTTCTGAGTTAGCCTTTGCTGGCCACTTACTTCAAGGTGAGCTTGATGTTGCAGGTAGAACAGGAGAAGCAGTTTACACACCAAGCTTTGTTGAGAGCAGATACCACTAGTGAGAAATAGTAAAGAATAGGATGTTATCACACTATAGCGTTGTTCCAAATTCAGTAGATGGATTTGAAAAGAATCATTGAAAAGAGCCGCAATGGGTGTATTGAGAGTCTACAGCTTACCATCCCCCTCGATCACGTGGCTGCAGTTGTAGCAGACGTCTCCAAAGAGCTGCATAAAAAAGAACAAAAGCAATAATTTTCATTCAAAGGAAGGAATGTTTCAGCCCTTACAGTTTATTCATTGCTGCCTCTAGAAGAATGATCTCAGTTATTGCTCTCAATTTCAGTCCCTTCACAGCTTTTTTTCAGAACTTAAAAGAATCAAGTTTTAATTCCTAAAAACTGCATATCTTAAACAATTTTAAAGTACAGAATCAGAGCAAAATCTTTGCTTTATTTAACCACATTTTTTGAAGTTGAAAGCTGTTGCTCTGATTTTATCTATCCATGAGAGGATGAGAATCTGAGGAAGGAAGGAGAGTTTTCCATCATAATGTTCAGATTATTTTTTCTCCAGTTTATATCTAAAAATTAATAAGAATTATACTTGTTGCTTTGGAAGAACTCATCTAACTTCAGTTACCCAGTTTATCTCTTTCAGGTTTGAGAGGACCTTAGATTAAACTAAACAATTATACATTCTATAGTTAAGGGGCCCTTTGATCATATGGGAAGGCTCCTTCAATTGGTGATAAGTGCTTGATAATAATTAGAAAGTATTCCATCAGTGTAACAAGCTGTATTTTTAATTTAGTTGAATATTTAAAATATCTCTAGGTTGACTCTCCCAAACACTAAATACTTCTAATGTTTATTTGCCCCACTGAAATCAATGTATTGTAGAGGAAAGAAAGGACAGCAGAGCCTGTTATAAGCTCTAGGCAATGAAAAATGGATGAAGAGATAACAACGCAAGATTTCCCTCAAGTTCAACCCCTAATCTGAAATGTAGTTCTGAAAAATTTGCACAATGTGAAATGAGAGGAAAGGGAACTCCATGTGCCCTTTAAAAAAAGACAGCAAGCCTCTTTGAGATCCTGCTCGTCTAAGGCAGTGGTGCACCATAGAACAGGAGTACCCAACCCCCGCTCCATGGGCCAGCACTAGTCCGCAGCGTGCCAGAAATAGGGCCGTGCAAACAAGCAAAGCCCCATCTGCGGGATGCAGGCAGCACATGAAACCACGCCGCCTCTGGTCCACGGAAAAAACTCTCTCCACGTAAGCAGTTCCTGGTGCCCAAAAGGTTAGGGCCCACTGCCATAGAGCAATGAAAGATTCCTAGAGAATTTCCCCAGACTACAGATTCTCTTGTAACTGAGCAGTGCTACTGATCAGTTTCCTTTGAGAAAGCTGAGGAAACCTGGGTTGTTTTTAAAGCACCTTTTTGTTTCTTTATAAGGAGCACTATGCACAGCACAGTGAAAAATAATCTATTTCTTTCAGCAGTCTAGCTTACAACAAACAATAAATTATGCCTCATTTTCCACTTCAAGACATGATGTTTTCTTCCAGTAAATTCCAACTAGGAAATTCTTGGCACTGACTTCTCTTTTTTCTGCCCTTCATTCTGCTCCATACTTATGAATGGCTATTTATGGTTAGCCAAGCTAGAGACAATTTGATTTGCATTTCCATCCCAAGTGCAAAGTATTCCTAGACATTAAGTACTTATTAAGACTAGTATATCTACCATATCTTTAAATTTTATCTTTTTAAAAATTCTCTCATTCAAAATTTGTATCTTACAGAAAAACATTATGCTTTGTTTCCCCTGTCAAAAAAGAAGAAGAAAAATAAAAAATAAAATAAAATAAAAAGAGAAACAAAATATCTTATAAACGACAGTAGACTTTACCTGATTGTAATGAGTCTCACAGTAAGCCAGACCCTTTTTCTCATAATGCCGGTGTCCTAGGAATGGCTTCTCACATTTTGCACAAACGAAGTGCTATAAAGTGAAAAGGACATGTTATATCAAAGGGTCATTATCAAAGAAGTTATGTTAAACATGACATAACATTTGTTATGGAGTTTTGTATGGTAAAAAAGCAAAACCAGCGATACCAAGCTCATGTTATTTCATTGTTTTGTATAGTCACCTCCTCCAAGGGGATGTTGTTGTGGAAGTGCTGATGCTTTCAAATAATGCTGGACTAGAAACAATGGTCTAAGAAAGTACCACCTTTGAATATATTTCATTTTTATGCTACTGCATACTGATTTCTAAATTGTATCAAATAATTAAGAAGAAATGGGAATTATATATTCCACAATCAAACTCTGCAATAAAATATGCCATGTTTCACTCCAAAATCCTATGTCATCTTTATTATATAGAATTAGTAGTGGAATGTCAAATTTCATACGAAACTAACATTCCCAATAACACTCATATTTGTGCTGAACTTGAATTCTAGTACTTCTAAACATGTTCACAATTGCACCTTTTGAGTCATTGTTATCCCAGCAATCCTAAGTAAATATCTGTTGGTTATAAGGTAGGAATATTGTCTTTTCTTTAGACATTTGCTTTTTTATTTAGTAATATTTCTACACTGGATTCTCACAACCACTAGCAAGATGAAATACCTTGATATCAAAACATATCAAAACAGAATATTCATAATATTATCTTAAAATATTAAAAATATTTTGGATCTATTCATCAAATATGTACTGTACCATAAAATTTGAATTACATCATTTAAAACAGAATATAAAAGTCAGTACAACCAGTAACTTATGGTCTAGAACCATGTCTTCTAATGTAGTATCAATGACAGAATCATATTGTACATATGTTGCAGCATTTCCTTTGATTCTAGTTGCTTTTCAATCACATTTTAATCTGACATTCTATAAAGCTATGAAATATCTTGATATAATTGACGAAGATGAGTTAATTTTTCTCCCTGACTGTCCTATTGAGATTAACATTTGTACTTATTTGTACTTGCTGTACAATACTTATCTTTCAAAAGACAAAGAGAGATTCATTACAGCCATCCTGTCTTGAAATGTTGGAAGACTATTCATAGATTTTAGTAACAGGATTTAAAAAATAATAATAATTGTGGTCTTTCAGATGTTTTTGAACTCCTACTCCTCCTATCCTTAATCATGGATTATCCTGGGAACAATTCAACACGACTTGGAGGGTCACAATTTTCCTGACCTAATATATTAATAAATTTATCTTTTAAAGCAGGAAACAGTTTCATCTATTATTGTTTCATGTATTTTTTACTATTTATATATTTGGGGCAAGACAGGCTACAAATCTAGCTAAATGCAAAATAAAGATCGATTTCATTTAAAACTATATTGTGTATGAAAAACAGCGGCAATATCTGTTTATTAAATCAGGAAAACACATTGTATTAAAAATGGAAGGGTAATGATTTCCAGCAAGCAGCAGATTGGGGAAGTTCTCACCTCAACATGCCATTGTTTTCCTAGAGCATTGACCACTCGACTCTCAATAGGCCGCCGACAAGCCCCACAGATTGGAATGCCCATCTTATCATGGCACGGCAGGCAGTAGAGCTCTCCTTTCAGCTCCCTGGCATCAGCGGTCAATTCTTTCCTATACAACAACATTAGTAGTTAAGACTTTGGGACCAATATTTGTCCCAGATAGCATGTGCTAATAATCACTACATAATCTAAAACAGGCTCTTACTAAACATGAAAAGGGGAAACATTCTTAAATATAAATATACTCCTTAGATTTCCTTTGACTCATTATTCATTCTTACACATACTGTGGAAGAACTATTTTTAATATAGACTTTGGTTTATCACTTGTATTTTAGAAATCAGAAATAATCAGAATTACTGAGCCACTGTCCATTAAACCTCAGAAGGGTTCTCTGTTGTAAATGTTTTATCTAATTAATTTTGTACCTTGGAAACTTTACATCTAGCTTCTTAATAGGCAATTCATGTTCAGAGGAGATTCAGTTCAATAATTTACTATGTAAAAGGAGATTTATAACAACTTAGCACATGGCCAACATACCCACAGTGGGTGCAGCTGAAATGATCCGGATGATAGGAGTCATTCCTGAACATAAGAGGCTGTTCATCAATTATCAAGTGGCATTTCTGGCAAATATATTTGCCCAAGCCTTTGGCTTTCTCACGATTGTGGCAAGGCCGACAAAGGTGTCTAAAATGCAGTTGGAAAGAGAAATGTTGAGAGACATCATTTAAATAACAGTAATTTACAAACAAATTTCTTGTTAGACTTCAGAGCTTCTGAATCTTAATAAGAACATTAATTAATAAACCATGTTTGGAACTTGTGTGTTATTGCATGAATGACATCAACACTGAAATGGTTTAGGTAAATGTCAGTATGATTTTCTATCTACTTATGGCTTTAAAAAAGTCGGGAAATTTCAAATATACAAGTACACACAAATGCATTTACATTTAATTTTGCAATTTTCCCCATATAGAACATGCTCTATTTTGTTCATTTATGGGACTGAATGCATAGATAACATGAAAAGCTAATTGATAAACTGTGCAAAAACCGAAAAGAGCCAAGCAACTCAAATTAATGGCACAGTCTCCCAGGCTTCCTGAAAGATCCAAACAAGGTCATTTGGCCTCTAGGTCCTTATCAATAGAAAGGAGCTAATAATAAATCTCAGTTCCATGAGCCCACTGTGGATCTTGTGTTCCTTACAATCCTCCAATAGAAAGCCCAGTCAGCATAAGTGGAAAGGAATGTTATTAGCACACTTGCTTCACAAGTCTTCTCTGCTCTTCCTCCCCAAAGCTGAAGATACTAAGACAAGAGCTACAGTTCACAGAAAGAAAGCAGACAGCGTCCCTTTATAAATGGGAGTATGCAGCTGTGTTGCTCTCAGGATAAAGGCATCAATTTTATTCCTCTCTGTGGAATGAAGTCTAATTATACAGGGCAAGACATAGAGACCCTACTGCAAGTGTCCTAAGAAGAATACCCTCCCATTTTACTGAATAAGGGGCCTTCAGCCCTTTCCACTGATAAACCATTAGCAGCCCGGCTCATTTGGAAGCCCTGTCTACTATCCTATAGATCCTTGTCCAGTGCAAAGCAAAGGGAGGTCCTAGAATCACAAAGCCGTTACTATGGTAGCCGTCCTTCTCACTCACATTCCCACCCTTATGGAATTATCCCTTTCTGAAATGTCCTGTTGTGTCTGTAGCACTAGATTTCCCCTCCCCTTCTGCAATACTCTCCAAGATCTCTAAGGCAGCCAGAGGACTCCAAAGGCACAGTGTAAAAGAGGTCCAAAGAGAGAGGTTTTAATGAGCAGGGAAAACATTGGAATATTCATAAATACAATAACAATTAGTAACTCCCTCCTCCAACAGCTTAGCTGGAATTAAGACAGTCTTTCACGACAGGCATCTTATCTCCCCCCTCTTCTGTGTGCAAGATGATAAAGGACAATCACACCTAGCAGAAGTCTATATAGTGCAGCTCCCTTTTCACTGAATTTCCTAAAGTCAACCTCTGATGGAACTTTTTACAGCGGTGTTCTCTTTTCTAAATTTGCTGGTGTCATAAAGAGCTCAAAGGTTTTCATCACAACTTGATCAAACTGCAAGCAAACTGCAAGAGGTAAGAGCTTTGGTATCAGGGTCAACAACATTTATTAGCCTAGAAAATAGAGCATCTCCTAACTTGTATTGTTGTTTCCAAATGAACGGTTTCTATTATTACTGTTCAAGAATTGTTGCCTATAATGTTAAGAACACAGTTGGGTGTTCTACTTAATATTACTAGATTACAGCATATAGTATAATATATACATAATAGTGGAGATTGGTGATTAAATATTACATTTATAAATGAATTACCACCGTTACAACAAAATGATATAAGTTTATTTTTTAATGTTCATAATACTCATAAAATATAACTTTAGATGAAGAATGAAAAGCTTTGCTGTTCTAAGAAAATAGAAGTAGCTGTGATTTCTAATGTATTTTTTATGACAAATAGTTATGATTCCCTTAATAAACTAGAGAATTGAATACAAACAAAAGACAATC
The DNA here is from genome assembly GCF_016545835.1 of Crotalus tigris. Lineage (NCBI taxonomy): Eukaryota > Metazoa > Chordata > Lepidosauria > Squamata > Viperidae > Crotalus > Crotalus tigris. The sequence continues at coordinate 988,640 of NW_024096796.1, forward strand.
TGCTGCATGCCTGGAACTTGGGAATGTTTGTTAAGCTTCATTAAGATATAATGTAGTATTTACCTTTTTGCTGTAGAGGAAATCCTTTATTTTATATTTTTTTTGAAGCATCTGGAATACTCTGTAGTCAAGTTGCAAAATTAATACTTGCTATTGGTATAAAGTGTTTATGTTCCAAGAATATTAGAATTATATCCTAATAATGCTGAATTTTTCATTTATATGATTTCTATGCTTTTCATTATATCTAAAGACTTGAATGAGATTAACCATAGGAACAGAAGCTTTTCCAGTATTTATATCGCTTTTATTTGCAAAGATCTGTCTACAACGCACTTTAAATCACACAAATGATGCATGCAATGCACAGTATATACCACTTCTGTGGAACTGCAATTGAATGTACACACACACACACACACACACACACACACACACACACAAGCATAATATAATATTGCATGTTACATATAGGGATAATTAGAATTGTGTATTTATGACAAGTAAGCAATTAATTGAAATATGGCTAACTGAAAAATTTAAAAGTAGAACATTCTCTCCCAGAATTATACCTAATTTGCATGCATAGTTTATAAAAAGAATAACCAGGATTCATATGCCAATATATAATGTTTTTGTTTATGCATCTAATTCTAGAGGATCTCCTGATTATCTGGAGGTGGCTTTTTCAAAAGTCTGACGATGGGGTTATCAGACAAAACCTAATCAACATCCAATAGCAAGGAAAACAAACAGCAAATGTTGCTAGTTCATATAATAAATAATAAAACACAGATTTCTTGGCATTGTAATATTTTCGACCATGTTTGTTTATTTGGTATTTCAGGTTCAGATTGAAGACCAGTTGTGAGGAATGAACAGCCAAGCAGACTCCTCAGGCCTGTTATTCAACATTTCCCTGTCAAATTCAGAGCAATGTGGCAAAGAGAGTCACATGGAAAACATCCTTTTTGCTATTTTCTACCTTCTCGACTTCATCCTAGCCTTTCTGGGCAATGTTTTGGCACTCTGGCTCTTCATTCGGGACCAAAAATCAGATACCCCTGCCAACATTTTCCTGATGCATCTTGCTGTAGCCGATCTATCTTTTGTGCTCATTTTGCCAACTCGGTTGGTCTACCACTTTTCAGGCAATCACTGGCCATTTGGAGAGCTCCCTTGCCGACTCACAGGGTTTCTTTTCTACCTCAACATGTATGCAAGCATCTACTTCCTCATGTGCATCAGCATAGATCGCTTCTTAGCTATCGTGCATCCTGTGAAGTCCCTCAAGCTCCGGAGGTCACTCTATGCTCATTTGACCTGTGCCTTCCTGTGGGTTATAGTTGCCGTGGCCATGGCACCTCTTTTGATCAGTGTGCAGACAGTTGAGATGAATAATACCACCATCTGCCTCCAACTCTACAGAGAGAAAGCATCACGCCATGCTCTTGTATCACTGGCTGTTGCATTCACTTTTCCATTTTTTACTACAATAACCTGCTATTTACTGATCATACAAAGTCTGAAGAGGCACCGCATTGAAAATCATCTAAAGGAAAAAGCCATCAAAATGATAATCATGGTTCTTATGATCTTCTTGGTCTGCTTTGTGCCCTATCATGTCAACCGCTATATTTATATCCTCAGTTATGATGGTGTAAAAACTTCTTGTGCAACGCAGAGGATCCTGGCACTTGGCAATCGCATTACTTCATGCCTCACCAGCTTAAATGGTGCCCTAGATCCGATCATGTATTTTTTTGTTGCTGAAAAATTTCAAGAGGCCTTGTGTGATTTGTTTTGTGGCAAAAGAGTTGCAAGATTACCTTCAAGTTATGATGGGAAAACAAATGACAGCTCTTTAAGTGCTAAATCTGAACTGTAAATACCCCAAAATAAAATACTTCCTTAACAAACGTTTGCTGCCCAGCACGGCTTGATCTCCTAGAAAGCAGAACAGCTTTTCTATAAAAACACAAGATCTAATATTTAATTGTTAAGGAAACAACAGTATATACAACAATCCTAATTGGAAAGGGGGACTGAGGTGGTAAATGGTGCTATTTCCAAAGCACTCTATTCCGTTGGCCAGGATGGATAGTATCTTCCTTTTTTTTGCCTTCTACCTAGCATTTTTAAGGGTTTTGGGGGATGGGTGGGTGAGGAGAATTACAAAGATAAGAGTTACAGGTACTATCAGGAAATATAGTTCTTTTGATTTCCTGGAATACTCTTTTGAGTGTTACTGTCAGTAGAAATATCACCAATAGATTTTTCATAAGCATAATCTGGTTCTACAGAAAATTAAGAGGCAGCTTTACCTTATCATCATTTCAGGAATCAGATCAGGTTGGGTGAAATTATGAATCTTGTGATAATTTTTGCATAGCAAATAGTAGCAAGTAATAATTACATTAGGATATAAATTGAAATTTCAGTGAACAAAAGTTTAGTAACTTCACCAGAAAATAAATTTTCATAGATGATGAAAGAATAGACCTTTTAATATATTCAAACAGTGAATAGAGAAGTTTTAGTAATATTCAGGAGCTGTCCAAATTGTATTTTGTGCAGTCTACAATATAACAGGAATTCACCCCAAAGTTGTTTAACATTTAGCAATAGTACGTAGCAATAGTACTTAGAGTCTTAGACTTATATACCAGTTCACTGTGTTTTACAGTCCTCTCTAAGTGGTTTGCAGAATCAGCATATTTTCCCCAACAATCTGGGTCCTCATTTTACCGACCTCGGAAGGATGGAAGGCTGAGTCGACCCTGAGCCAGTCAGAATCAAATTGCTGAATTGCTGGCAATCGGCAGTCAGCAGAAGTAGCCTGCAGTATTGCATTCTAACCACTGTACCACATGGCTCTTTACATCTACAATGCAAACTTCTGAGAGGTTTATGAATATGGGGTTTAATTTTAAACAAACGTTATAATTCCCCCACCATAGTTGAAAAAGAATCAAAAAGCTACAGATTCTTTTTGCTATACCTCAAGATGAATAAATTACAAACATCGTATTTGAGCAAAATGTTCCTTTTAATTATAGCTTTGGCTGTAGATACTATTTTCAATAGCAGTGAATGCACAAATCACATTTTATGTACAGATTCTTATATGACTGAATAGGGTTAATGAATTCTTAGACAGCTTGCTACAAATCATTAACTTAATTCAGTTTAATAATTTAAGATGTAAGTCTAGCTGGGCACTTAGCCCTACTTAATGTAGACTGCATCTACCATAGTGTCTTAGAACAATGATTATCTGAAGCTGGAGCAACTGCGCTTGTACAGCTACCTGCTTGACTTTGCCAATATAACTTTACTGCAGTTCTATCACAAGTGTGTGCTATCATGCTTATTACCTTTCTACATATCAGATTCTAGTCAACTTTATACTGTGCAACTTATAAGTTTTGATGTTTTCCATTATGTTTATAACATATGCACATACAAGCTAAATGTTTAGCTGAAACAATGTAGAATCCTCCCATTTGCCTTTTAGCAGCTCAATTCTAACTGTTTTCTAAATTGAAGTATGCTGTGACCACAAATACATAGTATCTACTAAAGGAAAGGCACAAGGACTGCCTTTAATTTTTCTAAAAATTCTTTTTAATTTAAAAATTGTAAATTTCCTTAGCCAATATAATAGAACAAATATAAAACATAAAGATAGATTCAGAGAATTTACAAACAAATAAAACATTTAATTTCCAATAATTATTTTCATTAAGGAAAATAATATAAATGCTAAGAATAGGTTAGAAAACTGAAAGTTGCTGCACATATTTTGAGGCTATTCTATTTTGTTTTTGTTTTTCCAAATAATTTTTCCATTTATTGTTTTTTTACTTTTACATTCTTTATAGTCTCATTTGTACTTGAAATTTATATTTAAAAACTGTTATATTTCTTACATAACTGGAAATACATTCAAAAGGAGAATAAAGTAATTTTGTTTATATTGGTACAAAATTCTGTCTATCCAACAACATTGTTGGTAAGTATTGTCTATCTTAATATAACTGTATTTATACAAATGCTTAGCTACTTTCTAACATTTTGTCTAAAAGAATTACCATTTTGAAAATGGCTGCCAATGCATTCGTTCTCCAGACTTTTTGGAGACATACCTTCCTTTCCATAACTTATCACTAGTTTATATAATGCATTCAACTTCATATTTATCTTCTATGCCAGGGGTAGGCAACCTTGGCTCTTTTATGACTCATGGACTTCAACTCCCAGAATTCCTGAGCCAGCACAGCTGGCTCAAGAATTCTGGGAGTTGAAATCCACGAGTCATAAAAGAGCCAAGGTTGCCTATCCCTGTTCTATGCCTATCTCATCAACTGCTAACATTTAACATATAAAATACAGACATAGTTCTATCTATTCTTACCTGCCAGCGTTCTTCACAAAACCCAAATCAGCAAGAACCACATCACAGAGTTCACAACAAAAGCATTCAGGATGCCAATTATTGTTCATTGCTTTGATGACTCGGCCAATGATGAATTCACCTTGAAACAGAAATACCACACTTCATAACCTTATTTCAATTCAGAAGACTCCTTGCTCCTTAGCATTCCATAGTAGTTGTTAGGTAGCAAAAAGTTTTGAAAGCATTTTGTACTCTGCTTTATTACAGTAATGAGAAAGAGTAAGACTAACTCGCTCAAGGCCACTGAGACAAATCCAGGTTTATTAGATATAGAACTAATATCTATTTCACTGAACCACAAAGACTGCCCTATAAAGTTCTGAATGTCAGGATTTTCTTTAAAAAATGTATAATTTTCCATGTATGACTTTTGTTCTTACCTATGACCAGTGGGGTTATCAAAAAATGACAATACTGTCTTCTTAATTTGCTCTCTACTGCCTCCCCTTAATAAGTTAATGGTTATAGAACAGCCAGGATTTGAATCATTTATGTGGAAAACTTACCACATTCCCCACAGCATGGTGCAAATAGCATCTGGAAGTCATGCTCACAATATTTTCTCCCTTCAAACTGAAAGAGATATGCAGGAAAACATATCTTTATAAAACATTCACCATACAAACAACTGTAGAAAGTATGAACACAAAGCAATAGAATTTTCTCATTAATATCTGGGGGATCTTGCATTATTGATTCTTACTTTTGGGAAGTTCATTCCAAAACATTAACCCACCTTCAAAGCACAATAGCATTTCGATGCATTTATTATAATTTTAACATTCATTAGATATTTTGTAAAGTACTCTTATTTCACTTTGCTAGTTATAGTCTCTGATTTTAAATGTGCCTTTTTTACTGATTATAAAGAGATTTACTTTTAATGTATAATAGATAATATCCCATGATCTTCTGATATTGTTTGGCACTGCATTTTTATTAAATCAAATCAATTAAAAAAAACAAAGGGAGGCACAACTGGACCTGTAATATTTTTATTTTAAGAAAAAGTGTTTTTAGTTTTCCCTTCCTTCTGTTTCACTATCATGGCTTCTAATTTTAACTGACTACAGCAGACATGTCAAACTTGTGATGTCACATGACATTGCACAACATATCGGGACGGTTTTGCCATTGCTGGCAATGGGGTGGGCGCAGCTTCCGGATGACGCGTCTGCCCGCAGGCCGGCAGTTTGACACCCCTGGACTACAGTGTACTGGTATGTTTAAAGCTGGATAAACTATGGTTACTCTTAAATATGGATAACTGAAACATGTATACTTTCATGCTTGGTTTATGACATTGGTTTATACACATCCCAGAAAAAAAATCATTTTCTAAATGTTTGGATTTGTACTCTTCAATTAATGCTCAAAGAAATGAAAGCTTCCAATATTACCTTTGCAGATGTACTAGAGGATGTGAAAGGAATACAAGGTTTCAAGCTAGTACACGTAGCTCTAAACTATAATTTAGCATAGACTTAAATTATACTGACTAGAATTTTTTTGAGTTCTAACTCCAATATTTGTCCCAGATTCTAAGCTGAAGAAATCTGGTTAACATTGTACCTGAACTGGTGACTGCTGAACTCTTCTCGCTACTTGTCTAAGAAAGTGAGACCCTGTTGAAAGTTGGATGATATTAAAAATTATATGGGGAGAAAAGGGAAATGGAACACTGAATTAGGAAAAAAACTAAGTAACTTTCTAAACTATTAAAAGTGTAATAATCTCACATCATAAAAGAGGCCATCTGGAAACTGACGAAAGCACTGAGCACAGACAAAGCAGTTTTCATGATACAGTTCTCCATTGCTGTTTACAATTCGTTCGGTGGGATCAAAACGGGCTCGACAACGTTCACATACAGCATTCGCAAGGGCATCTGACATATTACTGAGAAGCAAAAGAGAAAAATGAAAAATACCTCTTCTAAATACAAAGTGTAGCCACTAAATTAAGTTACATTAATAAAAAATAAAACTCCATTTTTATACTTTGATTTATATTCAAGCACAGTTGAAGTGTCAATTATAAATATGATCAGAAGGTAAATATTTAATGATCCTATATAGAGTAGAGTAGAGTAGAGTAGAGTAGAGTAGAGTAGAGTAGAGTAGAGTAGAGTAGAGTAGAGTAGCTTTATTTAGCCAAATATGATTAGACATACAAGGAATTTGCCTCCGGTGCAGAACTATACTAGGCTAGTGATTATACACTTCAATTAACAGTTTATCTGACTCTCATTCTTAATAGAAAGTAAACTCATAATTGGGCTTTTAATAAACACACAGACTCTTGTACTATAAAGCAATCTACTGAGCTATATCTGAAGATATAGTCTTCTGGCCCTCAAATGAAAGTAAACTATTTGCTGGTCTCTTATTTTATGCCATCTACAGAATATTATTTATAGCAATCATAATAAATAAATTAGGATTTAAATGATGTTTTATCAAAAAGTCACAGAAAAACTAAACCAAGAGGTAATAGCTATTAGGGATATCCTTTAAATTATTTTTAAAAAGCAGCATAGGTCAAGGTAAAGCTTTTTCAGCACATATTTATGTTCAGCTCCTGGAGACTTCATAGAAACATTTGTAGAAGGTCATGGATGAAATTCAGACAAATGGCTTCTAAGCAGAACCTCTTTAATTTCTGAATTCAAAGCTAAATAATGGGGCACCTTTATAAGCATCAAAAACCATCCATCTTTACCTTTCTTCTCTATCTGCCAAGCAATCTGTAGATTTTGATTAAAATTGAGATAAATCAAAATAACAACTAAATTGTATTCCTTCCAACTGCACTCTGAAGTTAGAGTGCAGCTATTATTTGATGTCCAATGAGACAGAAAGAGTTCAGATCAATTTTTTTAGGGACATATTTCAACCCAATCAGCTCTTTGCTACAAGCTCAACAAGGATGTCTCTGCATATGGTGCCTTTAAATAGGTTTTCCGGCAGGTTTGTAACAGGATAAACTGGCTCAAACGGTCTGTGCTTTCAGAGCTTAAAAATTCTGAAATAAGCCTCAAAAATCTTTAGCAAGCAGTGCAGATCTTTTGATATAAACAGGCTGTGGTTATTTTTCTATAACTGTGCACAATTTTGCAGCCTAAGAATTACAGTTTGCACCAAAAAAAAGCTTCTTAAAGGTTTTTCTCTTTAATCTAACACAGTGCAGTTAAGTAATCTTGACGTTCACAAGGCACAAATAACCATTTGAAGGACCAAAGGATTCAGAAAGGATATTGCTTGTACCCAAAATGTAACTGTGACAATGTACTTTTTGCCATCTGAACATCTAGGAAAAATAAACCTCACTTTTGAAATCTGATTTTCTGCTGACAATTAATACCTCAAAATTAAAGGTATTTGATCTGCTTTCCTTTAGAATATTTTACATGCTTAAGACATTTTCACAAATTTTTGATGCCTGCCAGAAAACATATCCTACATTTAATCCTACATTAGAATTCTCTCACAGGAACGATGTTGTTGGGCTAAATAAGAGGAAGGAGCATCTTTTTGATCCTGAGTGAAAGATAGAATATAAGCTAATAAATAAATAAATATAGCTAGAATATTGTCATCTCCATTTTTAGCAAAACTAAGTATAATCATTATCTTTCCTATACATTATAAAACAGGCTTTCTACAATTAATGCACTGGGTTAGGTACTCATGTCTCAGTTTTTCTATTGTTTGTGAAGGTGACTACTTATTAACTTTTCTACATGATATCTGAATTTATTTTTTACCCTCCCTTTTTATTTTTATAAATAATTTGTTAATTCATAAACTATTTTTTCCCAAATAGTTGGGAAAAAATTTCTATATTTCTATGCTTTCAACTTTTACATCCCCTCCCCCATCCCCCCCAAAACACCCCCCCTTCTCCCCCCTGAGCTTCCCAGAGCAGAATATAGGCTTAATTAAAAAAGAATTAAAAAAAATTATATATAAAAAAGAAAAAAAATAAGACTGAAATATATGCATATGTATATAGAAATGCTTTCAACTTTTATGCTAACTGTTCAAAGCAAGAACTGCCAAAATATCAGAAGAGCGTTAATAAATAAAAATGAGAGTTAGAGATTGTCATGACACAAATGTCATTTCTATATGAGTACTATGTGAAAAACTAAGTGCTAATTGATTACAAGAAACAGAAGTTTAAATTTCCATGAGGGAAAACATGATCTGCATCTTGTCAGAGCCATAATTATGCCACATGTTACTTTTGACCTTACAAGCATTTCTGGATTTTCTCATCCATCCCACATAGTCACCTACTTGCAAAAGGCTAAAAATGTCAAATAGTTAAAGATTTCTTATATTAGAACAGCAGCAAGCTTTCATAACTGACATTAGGAATTAAAGATAGGAGTTAAACATTTTCCAACAAAATGGATACCCACACAATTTTATCAAAAAGTATCTAATCACAGAACCTGCTACACTACAATGTATCAAAAACATCTCAGAAATAATAAGCCAGGGGTGTCAAACTCGCAACATCACGTGATGTGTCGCAATATATCGCAACTTTTTTCCATTGCTGACAATGGAGTGGGCGTGGTTTCGGCATGATGCATCCGGCCCACGGGCCGGCACTTTGACACCCCTGTCTTAAGCAAACCAAAATGACCCAGTAACCCAAGAACAAAAAACATGAGTCATCTACAACATAAAATGCAAGGACAAGCTGGAATAAAACTAGCAGAGCACATCCACAAACTAACTTTTAGAAGACATGATCAAAAACTCCTTAATTTCACAACATATGGACTCAATCATAACTTCAACTGGAAAACTATTAGCATCTTAGACTAAGCCAAATTCAAAAATGCTATGCAATTCAGAATTCATCTTGGCATTCAGATAAATCAACCATCAATAGGCACACAGAGCTAACCACATTTACACACCTTTCAAAAGAGACAAAAATAGTAAGAAAGAAACAAAAAGACTAGAAACTGTTTATTGACTCAGTAGTCCAGCAGTCAACATTCATATAAGCAGGGATCAGTACCAGACAAATAATCAGGAAAATCTGGAAAAACAATATTCTAGTCAAAGAGGATACTACATCACCATCAAAACTGACAAGGCAACCTATGGGATACAAACAGGCAGCAAACCATACACTGATATTACCTAATTGGGTAATTAAATGTCTACAAGCAAATAGCCAAGCTCAGAGAGTACCAAGAACTCCACAAATCAACCGGGCCACATATATTCTCTTCTATTGAAGTTAAAGACGGCTATCCAACTAACACTATATAAATGAAAACGCCAGTTAATTAATAGATAGTGCTGAGTGTTCTATTTCTAAAGTATCTTGGAATATGGATAAATACATAATAAAAATTAATTAAATCTAAGTGCAGAATATAACCACCACAAACCTTAAGATCTTAAATAATACTAACATGTAAAATATTAAAGCAGATGTAATATATCAAACATTCATTAAAAAAATGAGCAATCCGGGGACTTTTGGTCATGTGCAGTCGCTCAGAAAGACTCCTCTCTTCGCTGGCTGTTTTCCCTCTGCTGGTAGACTCTTAATGGGGTCGAAAAGTCACCCTGGAGGGGCAACTACCGATGAGGACTGTCGTCAATCGCGGGGGGAGGCGGCAGCTCCTTCCGCGGTCCCAGGCAACTCCTTAGGATCGACGGAGAAAAGATCGGCCAGTAACATGGCCGATCATTTAGCTACACCAGCCGAAAGTCAAAAGAACATTTAAGCGTTAAGAAACCACCGTGGATGATCCGGGTGAGATCTTTCCCTCTCTCTTTGCCCTAACTACTCTCCTGTTAAAAGCCTTCTGGAACTATTTCCCTGCTTTGAAAGAGCTGCCTTTGTCTATCTGGGAAAAGAGCTTTAACAAAAGGAAAAAAAAGTTAACTTTTTACTATTTTTATTTTTGGTCACTTTGGGGCCCTGGAAAAAGCCCTATCATAGAACTTTATTATTATATCTATTTTTTAAGCTGGAGAATATTGTTGTCCTATTCATTTTTTTAAAGGGATAAATCTTTATTGTTTGAAAAAAAAACTTTATTGGAAGCAGGAAAAGAGATTTCACAGCTTAACTGAGGGCATCTTGTGGCGAAAACTATTATTGCAACTACATTTCCTCTGTTTTTTGAGGTTGGGTTTGACCTTCAAATGATGATAAAAGTGAAAAGATAAAGGATTTGAAACAGCTGGGTGGTGAAGTTGCTTACTAGTAATTGTAGAGGTGGATAAGTGCAGACTGTTTGTATATGTTGACTGTTAGTAAATATAACCTCCTCTAAAAAAGTAAAAGACTTTCTCACCACTGAAATGGAGGAATTTCATCCACAGCTTGATTATGAACTTATATTAGAAGCAATTTTGGAAGCAACAGTATATATGAATTCCTGGAGAAATGTTAAAGATGACATCTCTGAACCACAAATTGAATCTCAAATCCTAATGGATCACTCTACAGCAGCGGTTCTCAACCTATGGGTCGCAACCCCATTTGGGGTTGAACGACCATTTTACGGGGGTCGCCAAACAACACGATCCGCCATTTTTCCCCCTCAGGGGGCAGTGCCGCGCATGCGCGGCGCGCCTTCGCCGTCACACAAAGGTTGAGAACCGCTGCTCTACAGGCCAAGGAACTAACTCTAGAGAGGCCTGTATGCAGCAATATACACAACTTAAAGAGACAGAGGAACAAATCACTGAGCAAATCACTGAGCAAACAATTTATGGAGAATTTTGAAGATCAAAGAACGACTCTAACTGTGACACTTGCAGTGTTAAAAGTAGCAGGAACTGACTCTCAGATATGAATTACTGAGAATAGTGACATCGTGGATAATCAACTTGTGACTATAACACGGAAACAAACTGTCGACACTATACAGATGATATTGGGAGAAGGGAAAGAGAACTCAGCCCAGATTGAAGTATTGATAAGTACCCTCACTCAAATACTGAGACTCGATGATATAGAAGCTCTATTATGGAAACCGGAATGGCACAGAAAGAAAGCCAGAGTTAGATTTAAAAATGTGATTTAAAACTTTACTTGACGGGTAAATAAGGCTTTAGACATCTTGATTGAATAAAGATTAATCAAATATGTGAACTTAGTAAGAAGATGTTTTTTCTGTATTAATATGCTTGTTGTGGATATAACAATTATTTGGATCAGATTTAAACTTTATTGAGTGAGTTAAAAAAGTTTTTATAGATATAGATTGATAGATTACAGATTTAAAATAGAGTAGAAATATATTTTTAGAGTAATATTCTTATTCTTAGGAAGGATAGCTATTTTGTGATGGAAGGAGAATAAGAGGGATTTCTGATAAAAGAAATGGTATTAATAAATGAGTTACTAGATTAAAAAATAGAATACTTGTAGAAAATATAAGAATGTTATGGTTGAAATAATATGTGTATTTTAGAGATAAGGATTATGTTAAGGAAAAAGGGAAAGGAGGGACACCTGAAGTGTTAATAATATGTTTATCTAAAAGCCAAATTGGAATATGGTAATTGTAAATAGTAAAGCTTAAAAACAGGATTTGGATTTATACAGATGAAATCTTATTGATGATTGTTCTGACTGATTGAATTTTATTGAAAAATACATTAATTTGAATATATTATATTATTTGAGGGAAATAGAGAGGGAGTTTCTAATGATTTAATCTGAATTATATATGTATTATTTTGTTTTTGGATGATTGATTATCCCATCACCACGTTGTTTCTCAAGCACCTTGTTGTAAAAATAAAAAAATCAATAAAACTTGTGTTATAAAAAAAATGAAATTGGAAAAATATCTAAATATACATTCTTCGTACATATATACATTGTCTTGGTAATTTGATTCTACCTGAAGCTTTTGCAGCAAATGTAGAGGCAGTCCAATTTTTACTTTTTGAGTTTAAAAAACAAACCCAGCATTTCTGCACTACAAACCTGACTGCCTTATAGTATATTCTAGGCTACAAGTAATATATGGCAGAAAGTAGGTTTTTTCAGCTTGATCTGCAATATATACCTTTAATCTATACAGACAAGGTCAAAGGCCAGAAAATGAGGACCTCTGAAAACTGCAATATAGCTGTTTCATATCATTTCACAGATTATCAGCCCAATTAGCATTTTCCAGCCAAAGGACTACACAACATAGCAGATGTATGAAAAGCAACCAGGCCAACTGTTTAGTTAGAGCGTGGGTGTCAAACTTGCGATGTCATGTGACATGTCATGATATATTGCGACTTTATTCCCATTGCCGATAATGGGGTGGGCGTGGTTTTGGCATGATGCATCCGGCCTGTGTAGAGGGATGCTGTGGAGAAACTCTGTGTGGGAGAAATGGAGTACTAGAGAGATTCATTGCTTTCTTCCCAATCCTTCAAGCTGGAGGAAGTACTGATTGGCTCAGACTTTTCAGCAACTGTAGTGAGGACAATCACAGACCATCTCAGAGATGATTCCAGGTTCTGGGTAAGATGATTTCATGGTCACTGAAAGAATGAAAATCACTATATAACTTACCTTGAATGTAACTAGGTTAGGAGAACCTAGTCGTAACCCTTTGAGGATAATAGTTTCTTATCATTTACATCTTAACTTGAACTTTCCTTGAGGCTGCCTTGAAGATGATTGATAGGCTGCAACTGGTTCAGAATTCAGCAAGCTGATCTTTGATGGGAGGAAGTAGATTTGTTTATGCTATACATATGGCCAGATTGTTACCATGCCAAGAGGTCAATGACCAGAAACCAAGAAAGCTAATGCTCTTCTACAGGTACCTAGTAAGCATAGGTTTTTTTAAATTCTTGTATAATGAGATGGATCAGGCAACATTTTATTTCCCTAAAGTCATACTGATGTAACATTTTGTTATATGAGCTCCTTTTAGGGATATGCTATGTATTAGACCAGGGCTTTTCAACAGGTGGTACGCGTACCACTTGTGGTACATTAATGAGTGGCAGGTGGTACGCAGCCCTGCCTAGCCAAGTGTAGTGGGGGAGGGAAAGAGCCAGCACAGGCAAGGACTTACGGTGAGAGAGTCCTCTGGAGCTACAAAGGCCCCAGGCTCACTTCTGGCTCACCCTCCCCCTTGAGAAAGGAGGAGGGGGAGGAGACAGGAGAGCCTATAAAAGGAGGCAGTTTGGGCAGTAGAGGGAGAGAGAGAAAAAGCAGCAGCCTTAGGAGAAGGCAGAGTCAGGTGCACCAAGGGGAAGAAGAAAAAGGAGGGGGAGGGGGGGAGAGGAGATAAAGCAGGCTGGTCATGAGCCGATTTACAACTGCTGTAGTAGCCACCTGTGTTGGCAGCAGCAAACAGGCAACAAATGCAGCTGGGGAGGGGTTGCCTTCCAAGAGGAATGAAAAAAGGCAGCAGTGGCTGGAGGTGAGGTATGGAGGGAAGGAGATGGAGAGTGGAAGGATTCTTATGTGCTTTTGTGACTTTGAAGTTCTGGGATTTGTGCAATGAGAGCTTTGTGTTCTTAAGGACTGTTTGGCAATTTCTATTTGGCTATTTCTCGTGTTAGCTTCTATTGCTCTGCTGTTGTTAGCTGTAAGTTTTGCTGCAAGGGATTTTGAAGTATTTTTCTCCTGAATGGATTTTGCCTGTAGCATTCCTTTACTTATGAATGGAGCCATTTGGGGAGGTTGCCTTAGCCGGCAGCCAGTACTTACATTATTTTTTCTTAAGTGCCGGCTGCGCTCCTTACTTTCCTTTCTAGCCAGTAGCTAATTCTTAAAGGGGAATGTGCCTTTTTAATCTAGTTCACTCAGCAGCTTGTCTTTTCTGTCTCTGGAGGCCTTTCCTTGTTTGATCAATATATGGAAGAGGGAAAATATAAGGGGGGGGGGTTCAAATTCTCCCTTCAGAAGGAGATGGGAATGAGAAAAAGGGAGGCAGGAAAGGGAGGGAGGAAAGGAAGTCCCACCTTAGCACTTGGCCACCAGCAGCTCTGCCATTGACTTTGCTTGTCAAAAGGTTGCAGAAGGGGATCACATGACCCTGGAACACTGTGACCATTATAAATATGAATCAGTTGCCAAGCATCCAAATATAAATCACATGATCCTGGGCATGCTGCAATGGTCATAAGTGTGAAAAATGGTCATAAGTCATTTCAGTGCAATTGCAACTTTGAACAGTTTTTTTTTTTTTGGTCAAGTTTTTGACACCTTGCTAGTTGGTACTCTAATATTGCCATATCCTAAAAGTGGTACAATCGGTAAAAAGGTTGAAAAGCCCTGTATTAGACTATAATTCCAATCCATCAAATCCCTCTGGACCAAAGTTATATCAAAATTTAAATTAAACCAAACCAAATTTAAACCAAACCAAATTTAAAGGAAAATACTGTAAACGTAATAAAAATAATAAAAAGATAAAAGTCAAATTAAAATGTAAAACTATTTAAATCATTTAAAAAGATTGGAAACAGGGATATATAGCTTCCTTGAAACCCTCTTAAGGGAATAGATGCTTGACACCTATATGGACTGCTTTCTATAATTCAGGAGCAATGACAGAAAAGTCTATTCCTAAACCATCACTAAGTAATCTGGAGGCATCCAAGACAGATGTCTCTGATTATTTTTAATACTGGGGATTGTATAGAGCAGGGGTTTTCAAACCTGGCCCTTTTATGACTTGTGGACTTCAACTCCCAGAATTCCTCAGCCAGGCACGCTAAGTTAAAGTGTTAAACTGACAGCTATACTTCGTCTGGAAGATCACCCCATTTCCTTAAGAAAAAAAAAAATGTAAGAATAGATTTAGCATACTGGTAACAACCATCACCCAAACTCCTAATGACCTCATCTAGTGGTTTCACATGTGTTAAAAAACCATTAAAATATACACATTTTAACCAGCATATTACACTTTTGTGCAGTAAACTGCTGTTTTGCCAATGGTTATACATGCCTCACTATGCATCAAATTATCCATTAAGGAGAAATGAAACATATTTGTCTGAATAAAGAATAATATATTTTTTAAAAACTAAAGAATTTCTAAAGATCATCAGATTTTTATAAGGGAGTTTTTCATATATTTTAAAGACAGAAAATATGGAAATTTTGCCCTGCTTTAATGGATTAAAATTCCTGTTTCTTTGCAGTATGATCATGCATGCTGAACACAAAAGTTAAACAAAGTATTAATATTATAAACTTATTTTGCAAGGGAAAAATATAAACTGATTCTTGTTGCTAAGTAAGCTAAGAGATATCTTTTAAGTTTATTTATACAGTGCTAGTTACACTAACCTATTTTAACTTCAAGTGATGAAGGTTTCAATAGCAGGTTTCCTGTTTTTATACAGAACTGATGTTATCAGAGCCAAAGCAGCACTTCCTTCATGCACGGGGTGGGGGGGGTGGGAGGGTGGGGGGGGATCAAAACCTGTTTTTCCTTGCTTTCTGCTTCAAAGTATGTCAGAGCAAACATTCTAAGTATATCAGCAACTGTTAATCTGAGGAGGTATCCAAATAACCTACCCCAATATTCCAGTTGCCCTCGCTTTCTCATCATTCAATAGTGACACTGTGCCACTCAGGCGCTCTTGTCGGCGTTGATAGAGTTTGGAAGATGTTAGTCCCCGAAGTCTCACACCAGCCATGGTTCTTACCGCTGGGAAGAAAACTGCATGAGGATAACCGAATGGCAACTCTGAAGTACAAACTCACAAGGTTCAGGAAATGGTTTTCTTCCAGAAAAATTGTCTTCTTGTATTTGCTAATTAAAAGAAGTGACGTCCATTCTTCTCATACATTATTTTCTCTCAAGAACTATACAGATTCTTTGCCTGCTTTCCTTCTTTCTTCAATCCATCCCAATAATAATCTTATGAATTCAGAATTATGTTTGTTCAGAAAACTTAAAACACCGTATTTTGAAATCTTATTCCCCTTAATTCCCTCATTAAAAAAATCACAGAAATGTGATAAATAATAAATTAATTTAATAAATTATAAATAAAAAATTGAGTAGCCATCTCAGAAAAGATAGCTAAGAGATTTTAATAGTAGATATTTCATCTGTAAATAACAATGATACTAATAAAAACATATCCTTTAGTTTCGGCCGTCCTTAACTAATTTTCCATTATTTATGCTCTAGCTAAAGTTTTTTATGTCACTTGAGCAAAAAGTGCTAGAAAGGAGCAGAGTGGCTTTGAAACTCACTTCAAAAAGCACATTCTACTAAAATATCAAGAAGCACAGTAAATAAACATATTTTACATTCCTAAACCCTCCCTACCCCCAGTACATAACTTCGGACTCAGAAGGTTACTGACTCAAGCTATTGCTTTCTTTACACCCACTTTGGAAAAAGTATCATATTACACAAATTGGAGTCATAACTCTGAAGTTTAAATTCTTTTGGTGATCCAGTCCTCTTTGTCCTTCTCTCCTTTATTCATTGTTCTGTTAACTTTTATTATCGTATTTTAAATCAGATTTTTGTCTTATTATTCCTTTGTGTGTGTGTTTGTGTGTGTGTGTGTGTGTGTGTGTATTATAGGACCAGAGTTCATGAACATGAACTGGCTATTAGAAGGCAAGAGCAACGCTCACAAGTGTGGGCCCATATGTCCAGCTCTGGCCACACTTTCGATCTAGCTAACAGAGTTTATAGCTCATGAGACTACCAAGGGTGGCCGCCTACTCAAGGAAGCCTGGCTCTCTAATAAAAATTCCATCAACCGGGCATATAGATCTTTTGCCGACCTACCAGACGCTTAGGAGATGGGAAAAACAGCACCACGGCCTGCTGAGAAGACACTTAACTCTTCCTTGGCAGGATTGGGGTGGTAGAATGATGGATGAGACAGGCACGATCTCTAAGGAAGAAGATGACAGCGTTTTACATAATTGGGACGATGGCTCTATAGATGGGACGACTACAACTCCCATGGACCGAGATGATGGACCAAATGGTCCTAAGCCAGGGACGGAAGCGCTAAGGCGATCTGGAAGAGGGGGAGGGAGGGGGAAGGAATGCCGGAACAGCTGCTTGTTGCATGACTGGGGCGGAGGAATTATGACAAGGGCCTTAGGGGTGGGGGAGGATAATGGCCCTGGGAGGGAGGGGGACTGGGCACAGGGACAGATTGACAGCTGCCCTCCAAGTGTTTGCACACACTCTAAAAGAGCACTTGAGGATCGTAAAACAACCAGTGGAGTCAAAAACAGTTTGCCTGATGCGGAACAACTCTGTGCAATACGGATTAACACAAACAACGGGCTGATGACGCGCTCAAGCAGCCGGGCGCAGAGGCAGGAGGCTATATGCTCCCTTCCCAATTTCCCACTATTCTAACTCGGATGACGCCGGCAGTTTTTTGGCCGGACAAAAGCTTAGTGACTCTTCTTAACCACAGGCTGGTTTATTATATCCTGGTGTTCGTTTTTTCTTTTTTTCTTTTATTTGTTAGCATAATGCCCAGGATTCGCATATGTATGTATGTATGTCTGTATGTATGTATGTCTGTATGTATGTATGTAGGTCTTTGGTTATTCGGGTTTTCTCCCGCGTCAAATTGGAAGTGTCTTGGCGACATTTCGACGAAGTCTCATTCGTCATCTTCAGGCTGGTGTTTTCGGCTTCGTGCTTCTAGGAGCAATGTGTGATCGTAGCTGTTTCTTCCTTTTAACTGATTGGATGAGAGCTTGACTGTGTTCTGATTGGATGGAGGTGTGTTTTGATTGGTTAGGAGCTTGGCTGTGCTCTGATTGGATGGGGGGGTTGGCTGTGCTCTGATTGGTTGGAGGAGTGTTCTGTTTGGGTGGGGGCTTTGTTGTACTCAGGTTAATCTGAGTTGCAGGAGGATGTGAGGTGGTGAGCATTGCTATTGTTTGGCTTCGCATTCGTGGTCGTGCCTCATCTTCATGGTGGGTGTCAGTTTGCTTCATGTATTATCACACATAGCTCTGATAACATGTCTTAAGTCAGAGGGTCTTTATCTCTTAAATTTCATCAGTCATCTATTAAATGATCAAGATTCATCCAAGTAGGGAAAATTTCAAGTTCCTCCTAATACTTGATTCTATTATATTTATTATCTAAGGTAAGTTTTATGGACTTGTAATGACTCATCTATGCTACTTCTCTGCTAATCTGCCCTACTGTCATCATCCATTAATTGTGGGTTCACAATTATTTTGGCGGCTGTAGTTTCAAAAGATGTGATAATTTATATCAGAACAAAAGCAGAAATATTAAATTATTAACAATGAAAAATTTATAATAGGCATTTATTTATTAATTTGCTTGTAGGGCCGTGGTGGCTCAGCAGTTAAAGACACTGAGCTTGTCAGCTGGAAAGACACTGAACTTGTCAGTTGCAAAGCTGACAGCCCAGGTTCAAGACCCAACCCCCTGCAATGGGATGAACTCCCATTACTTGCCCCAGTTCCTGCCCACCTAGCAGTTTGAAAGCATGCAAATGTGAGTAGATAACATGAAGTAGGTACCACTTCAATGGGAAGGTAACAATGTTCCGGGCGCCTGAGTATATAGTCATGCTGGTCACATGACAATGGAAATGTCTTCGGATGATGCTGGCTCCCTCAGCTAAGAGATGGAGATGAATTTAAGAGTCCTTAGATGGAGATAGACACAACTGGACAGGGGAAACCTTTACCTTTACTTTTTTTGCTTTTAAGTATTTATGCATTTTCATTATAACTTAGCTCAATTTTATACCAAATAGTTCATGAACACTTCTACTATATAATTAATATTTTTAATCTTGTAAGAATAACCTGAATGCTATAACTTGTACTCTCAAAAAACAAAAAATAGGTTAAGAGTCCACCACTGGATTAATAGAGTCCCATCATTTCAATCTCTAATGATTTCTTCTTCCTATTCCTCATTGTTTATATTTTTTGATAAGATTGATGTACTTATGCAAAACAAAACAAAAATGCAGACTTACTTTTTCCAATAACAATAATAAATAACAGAATTGTTAGCAAATAATATAAGAATTAATATAGTATAATTGCCTTCAGAAAACTCCAAATGTCGGGTGCATGTCACACAAACAGCAGATTTCCTCAGTATGCATGTCTTTATCTCAAACAAAAGGAAGGAAGCTCATCTTAACAGAAGCACAAGAGATCCTCCCAGCTGCCCACTTGAAAAGTGAAAGAGTTTAGCCTTCAATATTTGTAAAAGAAACAAGGTATCAGGAATTAGAAAGAGTGCTGCAGACCATTTGATAAAAAGAAAATGATCTATAAAAGATTGGGAAAAAATCCATAAAACAAGTAAGAGGAGTTTGACTTCAGATACGGGGTCTTCAAGCAGCAACCCATTCTAACGAATAGTAAAATAGAAATATTGCATAAAATTATTTTTTATTTAACCTACATTTATGTTCTCAATAACTGTTCTCCAAATTGTCTTTTTATGCAATTTGGAACCTCTTTACAGAAGAGTTGCTCCAAATAAAGGCAGACTAAAATGAGACCCAAATCTGCCCAGAACCCTATAATATCCTGTACAGATTTTTGCTGAGAAATTCTTTTAACAATCTATTTGAATAATTCTGCATTTGCATTAGTTTGGCCATTAAATGCTTTGCTTGTTCTAACATACATGTGCACAGCATTTACTCTCCCCAATAGATAGACATGTATTTTATTGTTTAAAATTATTTTATATTTAATAAATTTACTATAGCACAAATTTACAATAACATACAATCAATTCAATATCTGGTGAAAAACATCTACAATTTTAATGGTCCAGAGAGGCAAATAATAACATCTAAGATTTAACAGGTTTCTAAAGAGTCAAACAACAGGATAAAAGCTTTCACCCTCCCTATGTAAAGTGCCTGTTTGATGTATTTCACTGTTCTATAATAGTTTTTTAGCTAGTAAGACATGCAAAAAGATTGTTTAAGAAAAAACCAGCCCACGTAGCAAGTGTATTTTACATGTGACTTGTTTGATCACAGGAATTATAGCAGCAGAATATTGCCTTTTTTCAGGAAGTTTTTTGATTTTCCAGTCTAGGATTGAAAAACTGGATTTCCCTATGGTCTCCCATCTAAGTACATATCAGGATTGATGCCCGCTTTCCTTCTTTGCCATCAACCAAAGACAGGAGTTGCCATCTGCTGTTGACAACAAGCATTTGGAATTCAGTATCTGCAAGGCCTCTCAAAGCAAAAATGATCGCATCACGTATAAGAGAAATAAGCCGTTTCAGCCAGAAGAGGGAAAGTTCATCGCCTTAGTAAATATGTTGTAGTATAAAAGTTAACGGGCAAAGAAGTTTTCTCTTCAGTTGGCAGTTATGTTTCATACCCCCGCCCCCAAACCAAAACCGACAATTCTTTTTTAAGTCCCGCGGAAGGGCGAGTCCTGGCAGCTACTGAGCTCCCAGGGGTAGCGGAGCGGTCTCGTGGAAGAAGGCGCCGAGGCCGTTTCGGCGTTCAGTCTCTGCCCGCCCTGGCAAGTGAAGCCCAACCGAGCTTCCAGGCGACTGCGGTGGACCTCGTTGTTTCTTCTCCTACCTGCCCGTCATGGCGGCCGTGAATCCAAAGCGCTCTTGGCCAGCGAGCTTCGGTGCGAGGGTCGTGGGGAGAGCGACAAAGAGCGCGCCACAGCGCCCTGGTCCCGAATGCAGCCGCCCCGCAGCCCGCCTGGTCTTGTTCTCCGCCCGGTGCTGCTGCCGTGGCGGGCCGCCCCTCTAGGTCAGGACAGGCGGCCTGATCTTCCTCCCGCCCCTCGGCCCAGCACATATTTTTCCTAGAAAGGGAATGAAATAATAAATAATGAAATCGCGAGGGCGGCCGTCCTGCGTGGTGGGACTTCATAGTGCCGCGCGGTGAAAAGCAAACCGCAGTGACACTATGGCTATGACTTGCTTGCGCTATAGGGTTGGATTCAACTCCAGAGATACTCTTAATAGCTTGTAGGATTAGAGCGACCAATAAGTCCTGTTAAATCCACGGTTAAGAGTCTCATTCTGAGCCTCTGGCCATTGTATCTCTCCATCTTTTTAGGAATATTCTTAATATCCCAATACAAATTTGTAAAGCTGCCCATCTCACAAAACCTGAATCTGGGCAAGTACAACAATAGAACGGTTATGCTTTTAATTCAGTGGTTCTCATTTAATTTCTTATGTCCCAATAACTACTATTACAGAATACACTTATTTATTAAATTTGTTTGCAGTCCATGTTGTTTCCAGGTGGCTCTAGGCAGCTTACAACATTAAAAGCAATACAAAACCATAAGGATATACATCTATAAGCACAATAAAAATACAGGTTATGACTGAAAGGTGGGGAGACAGGGCACAGCATGTACAGGGGAAGGGGAATCTGCTATTGGTCCATTGACTATCTTCAGTGATACTCCTCAATAGGGTCAATCTTGGTCACATCAAGGTAAAACAAAGAAAACAATTTATGCATGCATTCTATTTTGTCAGAATATGACAAAATTTTAAGGCAGTGGTTCTCAACCTGTGGGTCGGGACCCCATTTGGGGTCAAACGACCATTTCACGGGGGTCGCCAAACAAGGCTGTCTGCCATTTTTTCCCCCTTTTCTTTGGCCACTCCCCTAGCACCGGTGATGTATAAGTGGTTGGGGGTCACCACAACATGGGGAACTGTATTATGGGGTCGCGGCATTAGAAAGGTTGAGAACCACTGTTTTAAGGAGATAAAGTTAGTGCAATAATATTATTCACAATAGTTATTAAATTATTAATTTAAGTATTAATTAATACAATATTTAATTTGATTATGAAATTTAAATCACAAAAATAATTTTCATTACCAGTAAAGGTGTAATGAATGTATGTCTAGCACATGGGATTGAGGAATCCTACAAATTTTGATCTGTTTTTCAAGAATGAGTGTGGGGAATTTGAGAACATGAAGTAGAACATTGCGGTAATACATGGATTAGCATATATCTATAATCAATATATTATTAGACATCTGGAACTGGTGTATGTTGTAAATGACCCTGGGATTGACCAAAACAGATCAGGTGTGTTTATTGTTGCAGTTACAATACCATACCTAAGAGTCACTGCAATAATAACCCTTATTCTACTGGATTTTGCTTTCTGAACGTTTTTGGGTGTGTCTTATAGATTTCTGGCTGCTAATCAAGAAAATAACCTGTAATTTAACCTATCTCGTACTGTAGGGATGTCAAACTCAATTTCACTGAGGGCCGCATCAGCATTGCTGTTGCCCTGGGTGGGTATGGTCAGGGTAGGTGCGGCCTACTAGGTGGGCGTGGATGGAGTGGGTGTGGCCTACTGGTTGGGTGTGGCCAGCTCTACATCGTTCGCGTCAAGGGTGCCTATGGAGGTCTGGGCAGGAGTGGGACAGATCTGAGGGTCTCTGGCAGAAGGGGGTGGGACCAGGACAAGTGCCAAGGCATGGTCCACTGGAGGAGCCTCACTGTATATCTCAGGCCATGCGGGGGGGTCAGGATGGTGGTGCGGGCTGCCCGGAGCCCTGGGCAGCAGAGGACAAATGCCCAGCCTGGCCCTTGAGCACCCGCGGCACCAAGCCCAGCCCCACTTCAAGGCTGCTGCTCAAGGTTCTCCTGGTTCCTCACTGTTTCCAGACGGCCTTGTGGAGCTAAGACTGAATGTGTTTCAGGATAGATGGCCACAACAAAATTGTACATTGGCTCCCGGCCAAGACAGAGGGCCAAGGCAGAGGGGGCCGTTCCCTCACTGTTTCCAGGATGGTTTCACAGGCCACATGAAACCACTTCGCGGGCCGCATCTGGCCCCTGGGCCTTGTGTTTGACATGTCTGTCGTACTGTTTTATAGAAATCTTCTGTTTTTACAAAATGGTGATATAGACCCTTTAATACCTGTTGGCTATGCTGCATACATGAAAGAAACATACAAAAACATTCAATACACCAAGTACCAAATGGAGATATTCCACACATGGAATATTGTGGAGAACTCAAAAGTAATGGCTCTGCTGCTTGGAATGCAGCTCAGGTACTAATTTTACTTCTGTAAATGGGAGTCATGGAAGAGAATTGCATTTTATTAAAAAATCAATGAGCACTCTCAAAAAATTTGGTTCCAGCACAGAAAAATTTGGCACACGAACCACTTGTTGACCTCCCAAAATATTTTTGCCTTTGGTTCACACATAAAGCTTTGAAAAATTTTGTGAGTGATGAACAAGGTGAAGGTTTTCATTATCTGGGACAGATGTTTCCAAGAATAATGCTAAGATTAAGGAAGGCATTTTTGTTAGTCCACAGATTAGATACACCATCAATGACAAGTGGTTCAAAGAACTGTTAATAGGACCAGAGAAAATCATCTGGAAAGGATTCAAGGATGTTGAGAATTTTCTTGGCAACTACAGAGCACCAAACTAGATTCAGCTGGTTGATAAACTTCTTAAGGCATACAAGACCACGAAGGGCAACATGTCACTGAAAATTTGTTTTTCCTCATTCATTTGGACTTATTTCCCAAAAATGTAGGTGCAATCAGCAGCAAACATGGTGAAAGGTTTTGGGGTAATGCTTGAAATTACAGGTGGAAGATCTGCTTAATTGCTGATGCTCTATTTTGAATGTTGATGTACCAGAGAAAATATGCTCACCACAGATGTACTACTAATGGGAAATAATCACCAATTTTTGTCCCTTTGATTACTGATTATTTGCCAACAAGTCATTTTAAGTTCCTAGTGACCACACAGAATTTTTCCATGACCGTTTGTCCCTAACTTGGTCTTTCAGGTCTTTTTGTCCTCTTACTTTGAAATTATGAAGTAATGATCAAAATGAAAAGAACCCCTACTCTGGGGCCATTATGTTCCCGCTATGGAGTAATAGTGAAGTAATCTGACATCATCAACAAGCAGCACAACAATCTTAGAGCATTGTACAAAGTGCCCAGACTCACTACTAGTTCCAGGTTCTGCTTTTTCCCTAGCAATTGCCAACCGAGAACCAAACGGGGCCATCACATCTTTTCCCGCGAATGTACAGTGCGGAAGTACCGCCCCTCTTTCTCCTGCCTTCTGCGAATGCGCAGTTGATGTCTTTGAAGCCGGAAGGATGAGATAAAGGGAGTCTAAACCAGGAGTAGGCAACCTTGACACGTGGACTTCAACTCCCAGAATTCCTGAGCCCGCCATGCTGGCTCAGGAATTCTGGGAGTTGAAGTCCACGAGTCATAAAAGCCAAGGTTGCCTACCCCTGGTCTAGAAAATGCTCTTCTCGTTCAAGCGCCCGCGAGGAAGTGGGAGAGTGGCGGGGGCAGGACTACCTGCGCAAATTCGTTCTCCGCCCATCTGAATCTTTGTATGAACGCACGCAAGCAGTTGCCTGAACGAAAATCACGTGTTTGAAGTTGGTGCCTGATTTTTTTTTAAATAAACCAAACCAAGATGGCCAACCATCTTGTTTAGCAGGGGTGCTTTTCGAAGGCGGCTGCGTCCCACAGTTACAGAAGCACCGGGCCGAAGAGTAGCCTTTTCGTCCATCTACTGTCTTCGCCTCCCGCCTGTTCCCGAGACTGCTCGTCAAGATGGCAGATCTGAACCGACAACTGCAAGAATATTTAGCTCAGTCCAAGGGCGGCGGCAGTGGCTCGACGGTTTTGTCAGTTCCTCAGACACCTCCTCAGGACGAGGCAGAAGAAACTGGCTCGGGGTTGGGCGTCTGGCTGCGGCACATGAACCCTTTCCCCGCGACCGGAATGTGGTCGTCGGCGGCCGACCCGGAGCCGGATCCGTGGCTACCGACAAGGGTGTCCCGTTGGCAGAGACTGGTGGGAAGTGCCCTGTGTCTGCTGCTGGCTGCATTGTGTTTCGGCCTGGCCGCGCTTTATGGCTCGCTCCTGCTGCTCCGGAAGTTTGCACTGCTCTGGTCCTTGGGCTCGGCCTTTGCGTTGGGAGCCGCTGGTTTCTTGCAGGGCCCGAGTCGCTTACTGGGCGATCCTGACCGGCGCGGCCTGACCATCCTGTATTTGGGCTCCGTGGGCGGAACTCTATACGCTGCTCTCGGGCTCCGAAGTACGCTGCTCACGGTGCTGGGAGCTGTGGTCCAGCTGGGAGCCGGAGCCGCCTACTTGTTTTCCTCCTTACCTGGCGGTACTGCCGGGTTGCGCTATGTCAGCAGCTTCCTGAGTAGCTTCGTGCGACGAAGTGTTTCTAAAGCTCTTCCAGTGTGAGTTAACCTGTCGTTGGAAGTCCAACTCCCAGGCTTGAGAAGACTGCTCCCGGAGGAGGCACCCCGGGCCGCTTTTCAAAGTAACGCGCAGAGCAGGATATGCAGGCTGAATCCCAGGAGTCCTTGAATAGAAAGTTTCTACAGCGTCTACTTTGTGAATCCCAGGAGACAAAAGACAAGGAGATAATTCAGTTGCCTCACCGTTGCTGTTTGACTCCTGAGAAGTACTAATAAAATAAAAGATGTGACTTAAAACTGAACTGCCTACACTGGCAGTAGAAGGAGCCGAAGGTTTTGTAGAGTATGTGTGCTCCTCCAGCCATTGCACAAACGTGTCCCATTAACCATTTTTAAAATTTACAGTCTCACGATTTCTCTTACTCTCAGGCTATAGGAGAGGCAGTTTAACATTTCCTTTACTTATTCGTTATTGAAGTGTTTGCCCTCTTCTGACACAATTTTGGGGTGGATGTGATTAGGATGCTTTGTCAATAATTTAATGATGGTGCTATTAGCCTTCCGACTGCTGTGATTACCACTTCTCCATTCCAGTCAGTGATACTGCCCTTTTGGCCATTTTGTCCGGGACAGCATAACAGACTTGGGTTAGATGAGGTTAGGTATATAATTTGTTGGAGATGTGTTCTTTTAGAATATTATCTGTATGGTGAAATTAGCATGTAAAGCCATACGCATGAAGAGGTTTTCTGTATATGTTCTGGAATCTCATTTCTCAAAAGAGTTTTGCCTTGTTGATCATTCCCATCCCCTTTACTTTATGGTACTCTTCTGCATTCCAACAATGCTTTTGCACCTGTAATGTATTTCTGAACAGCTTGAAGAAAAAAAAAGTCACTAGTGTCAACTGTCTCTCTCCCTCATGCTGTCTCTCGCTTTACCTTGCTATATTTCTTGTTTCATGTAGTTCTCCCTCCCTCTTCACATCTTTCAAGAGTGCTAGAATGATAGTCAGAGGTTACTGATGGACTAGTCAGAGGTACAAAGTATCTTGGTGCCTGTGACCTATCTTTTGGGGAACTTGAAAGATACACCAAACCTTTGTTCCAGGCATATTGTCTGCATGTGGGAGAGGGTTGCCCAATTAAACAGGAGAGCTTTCCTACCGAGCAGCCTCTGAACTCTTTAAATCCCGCTGCCAGTGCAACATCAGCAGGAGAGGGCTGCCCTGTAGAAGACTTTACTCTCTTGCTTTCCTACCAGCCCCCTCCTAGGTTTCAACTAGGTCTGGATCTGATTATCTGAAAAATTTGCCCCAAATCCAAATTAGAGCAAGTGATTGTTTTTTTTCCTGAGGGACAATCAGCAAGGGAAATGGACCTAGAGGAATCTATGAATTATTTTGCTTTAATTGTCCCGCATTAAAAGTGTAAGAACAACCCAGTTTGCCTTGTTACTACATCTACAAACTACATAAATTCAGAGTTGGTGTCACAATTTTGCAGTGCAAAGTACATTCTTTATATTGTAGCCCGTAAAGCATACCTCTTATGTGTTGTATTCTCTAAAGTCAAAAGCATTAAATCTAGGGAAGTATGTTTAACATTCAAACTCAAATGCTTAATAAACTAGCATTCTAGAAAATAATTTCTAACAAGTTAAATACATGCAATAACTGTCCAAATGTCTATTATTGAATAAGAAAAGTCTTATGTCATAGATTTTTTATTAATGAAAGGAACAACTTGTAAGCAAATGCTTATATTTAAGCCCCCCAGAAATCTACAGAGCTCCACCCTAGACAACTTATTCAAAAACAAATTTTGCTAAATCTAGTAGTACTTCCACAGTCGTGCATTAAGAAGGGATCAAGTAGTGAGTTACAGATTAATAAAATGATAATTTTTAATTTAAATTGGTGTTTGAGTCAGTGATTTGTGATAGCATATGT
Source organism: Crotalus tigris (assembly GCF_016545835.1). Classification (NCBI taxonomy): domain Eukaryota; kingdom Metazoa; phylum Chordata; class Lepidosauria; order Squamata; family Viperidae; genus Crotalus; species Crotalus tigris. The sequence goes on from NW_024096796.1 coordinate 1,016,260, forward strand.
CATGCAATAGAAAATAGTTGTAAATCAAAAAGCTGCTAAATATTTAAATGTGGAACAAATTTTCATGCAATCATTTAAAAGATTATTTGAAGAAGTCTCAGAAGTACAATAAAATAAACTTTGTAATCCTTTCTAAAGTGAGGCTTAAGCCCCTCCCAAAATGACTAGGATTGCAACCCAAATGTATTTGTACTATACAAATTAGTCTACAGACTTGGAGTATATTATTCTATTTCAGCCTTTCTCAGTTTTTTATTCTGGAAGAACTCTTGAAATGGTCTCAAGGAACTCCTGCATAAAATGATAAAAAAATGCAAAACCATCAGTTAAAACAATTAACCAGTGGAACAACCTGCCTCCAGAAGCGGTGAATGCTCCAACACTGGAAGTTTTTAAGAAGAGACTGGACAGCCATTTGTCCGAAATGGTATAGGGTTTCCTGCCTGAGCGGGGGGTTGGACTAGATGACCGCCAAGGTACCTTCCAAATTTATTATTATTATTATTATTATTATTATATTATCATCATCACAATACAATTCACTTCTAACCTGTACAATTCAATTTTACAACTTTTACAACAGCAAACTGGCAATCAGCAGCTGAGTTGTGACATAAAAATTCCCATTATTGCAAATGCTAGGATTGTGTGATATACAAAGTTTTTTTTTAAATTAAGTTACAGTCTCTCACAGAACTGTTACAACTTCAACCTTAAGAATTCTGTAGAACTCCAGTTCAGAAAGGCTGTTCTATTCCCTAGTGTGACATATGGGGGAAATTCAATAGAATGTCTAAAATTGTGATGGATTTTTACTTTTTATGTTGAGTTCAAAGAACATGGAAGTATGTTGTGCCAAATTATCAATTTACTAATTATATTTTTTCATTCACTATTTAAATTCCTGCACATATGAGGATAACTACTTTTCTGTGATGTTCAACCCTTGGGATTTATCAAGAATTCATTTAAAATGTACTTTTACTATTTTCTATATTTTCTTAATATTAAATTTGATCTGTTACTTTTTCATTGGAATGAAAATAGGTTTTATATCTGCTGGTTTAGGGCAAGAAAAATTAGAGATCATTGTATTAATGAAATAAATCTGAAAAGCAAAACTTGCCACAGGAAGAAAACTCCACATAGCCAACTATCTGTGGTGACAACTTGCCACAGTTGTCTGGCTGGCAGCCAGAGGGAGACCCAAGTGAGCAGCTAGGCAGCGCTCAGAGCCATCAGGGCAGCCAGTGGGGAGATGGCAGTGGCTGGGAGCTTCCCATATTCACATACTCACTGCCACGCTGGCCTCAGCCACTGCCGCACTGTGCTCAAAACTGCCACTGCCAAGCCAGGCTTGGAGCCACTGCCAAGGTGGCAGCAGCAGTGCGTATGAAAATGGGAAGACCTTGGCTGCCAGCTCCCCTCCACCTGCCCCACCATGCTCTGTCCACCTGGTCACCTGGCTCTCCCTCCGGCTGCTCACTATGCATTGTGTAGAGGTGGCAAGCTGGTGGCAGCATGTTGGCCAGTGAGTTGCCCTAGCCTAGACCCCAGAATTTAGACTTCTTAACTATAGTGAAGACAGGAAAACAAGTTTAAAAAAGGTACATCCTGCTTTTTTATTAGTCTGTGCTTGTTTACTCCTTACTTTAAGCTTATTTAAATTAATGCAGTCTACCCTGCTTAATTTGTCATTACAGCCGTGAGACAAATTTATTTCTGAATAGGAATAGGTCAGGGGTAGGCAACCCAAAACACTTAAAGAGCCACTTGGACCCATTTCCCACCAAAAACAAAACACTGGGAGCCGCAAAACCCTTTTAATATCTAAAATGAAGATAACACTGCATATATCCTTTTTTACCTTTATTATAGGTGTGTGTGTTTGTGTGTGGGGGGGTATTTGTGTGTGTGTATGTGTGTGTGTATATGTATATGTATGTATGTGTATATATATATATATATATATATATATATATATATATATATATATATATATATATATATATATATATGTTTTCTGAGGTTTTCGCGGGTGTATGTAGATCTTTGGTTGTTCGGGTTTTCTCCCGCGTCAAATTGGAAGTGTCTTGGCGACATTTCGACGAAGTCCCATTCGTTATCTTCAGGCTGGTGTTTTCAGCTTCGTGCTTCGAGCAGCTGCTCAAAGCACGAAGCTGAAAACACCAGCCTGAAGATGACGAATGGGACTTCGTCGAAACGTCGCCAAGACACTTCCAATTTTACGCGGGAGAAAACCCGAACAACCAAAGACCTACATATATATATATATATATATATATTATATATATATATATATATATATACATACACACACACACACACACACACACACATATACATACATACATACACACACACACACAGGTTAAAAAAAGGATATATGCAGTGTTATCTTCATTTTAGATGTCAAAAGGGTCTCTCTCTCTCTTTCTCTGTCTCTCTCCCTCCCTCTCTATCTGCCCTTGGTCTACCACTCCTCTTCCCCCACTCTTTCTTTCTTTCTTTCTTTCTCTCTGCCCTTGGTCTACCACTCCTCTTCCCCCACTCTTTCTTTCTTTCTCTCTCTCTCTCTCTCTCTCTCTCTCTCTCTCTCTTTCTCCCCCCCCCTCCTATCTGCTGCTCACCTGGCAAGCTTCAAGCTGTTGTCCAACAAGATCAGGGGTAGGCAACCTCGTCTCTTTTATGACTCATGGACTTCAACTCCCAGAATTCCTTAGTCAGCCTAGCTGGGCTAGCTAGCTCTCTCCTGCCCTTCCTGCTTCTTGCTTTCTGCAGAGACGCAGCAAAAGGAGCTCCGCCCAGTAAGCTTTTCAGCTCCTCAGAGAACATATGAGTACACTCTCTTTTACACATACACACACAACACAAACACACACACACACACACACACACACACACACACCCAGAGAGAGAGAGATTGAAGCAGGGAAGCGCAATTGCCTCTCTCTGTCTCTCTCTCTCTGCAAAGGCAGAGGAGGCTGGGAGCCACAGGGGAAGGCTCAAAGAGCCGCATGCGGCTCCGGAGCCGCAGGTTGCCGACCTGTGGAATAGGTATTCCCAAAGCTAATTGATGTCCTCTACTTGGTAAGGAAAAGTCAAAAATATTCAAAATAGAATAGGCTTTATAATTTATCTACCAAAAATGGAGAAATATCTGTACATATGTATTTGTTCTATACAAACTTGTATAATTTGTTATTTTTTCTCAAAGAAAAACATTTAAGAGTCCTTTACAAGGTCGCTTAATTCACTTTAACTGTGTAACTAATAAGTGGTGTGAAGGTATCAAACATTGTTTTGATTTTATGACTCTTACGACTTGCAAAAATGAAGAAATGTACCTGTTTTGCATACTCCTAATGAGAATGATTGCCTTGTTCATTGTGCTTTGAATAAGTTGGTTGGCTTACTATACAGCTGACCCTAAAATATTTTAAATTCTTATCAAGGCTAGGTTTTTAAATTAATGTCTTACCTAAAATCACATTGATCTTTTAACGGCTCAACATCTATGTACACAATATATAGAAATTTCTAGGCTGCAATTGTGTATACATTTTATAATAAATCCTATCATATATATTAGGCTAGTTATCTGCCTTGTTTTTATGCCAAATCATGATGGATTCGCACATCATGCTAAGCAAAACAAAACATATTGTGATGTGTAAAACCAACTTTTGATAAATAAAGCTTAAATTGTCTCAGAATCAGAATACTGGATAATAAACATCTCAACTGAGGACATTTTATTGTAAAATAAATGTAAAACAGATACAGTACTATAATGGAAAGAAACGGTACTTACACCTTTAAGGAAAATATGTAAAGGCTTTTTAAGGTTATGTCTAGATATTCAGACTATAGTTAGGTATTCTTTCTTGATATTTCTGAAGCTATGTTTATCTATTTTAAAAAATAATGTTAAATGGTTTGGTTAAATTATAGCTTCAGAAACAACAAATTCAAGTCATCAATTTAGAAGCCCATTCAGACTCTTCAAAGGTTTTCATTAGGGGTTAGCTACATTTCTTTCTTATCTGAGGTCTTCCATTGCATTTCAAAGTGGTCAAATGGCAGAATATTGGGATGTTTTTCTGAATAAATCAGAACTGATCATTAATTAACAGATTACAGAACAATGTTCATATGTTTTAACTATAAGTCCTTATTGTACCATATACAAATATCTCACTCTATGGACCAAGAAGTACTCAGGGAATCTGTACACGAAACTCTTCTGCTCGTTCTGGTTACGGAAGGGAAAGACATTCCTAGTAATTAACAAAAGTGACTTTCATTTATATATTTTTATAACATGCTAACTGAACATGTGAGGCTTAAAAACTTTGTGTAAGTAACTGTGATAGCTAGTTCTGTGGCAGTGCATGTATCCAACACAGAAAATGTCCATAGAAATTTTAGGAGACGGTTCCTCTATGATATGTGAAAACGTGTATAGAAAAATCACACACTCTTGTTAATTTTTGGACAAATTGCATTCTGTATTCATACAAAAACAACTTTAACTTTTCCTGACAACTGTACATATAGAAACAAGTTCTTGACATGAACTGAAATCTGGATGTGTTCCATATCTCACATCACTAAAAAGAAAAAGAAAAACAAAAACACCCAGCTTTATCTTCAGATATCAATTTAAAAAATATGGATATGACAAGGAATTGGGATGGTATGGAAATGAAACAAAGATTGTTGTGATGGTATTATTAGCTGGTATTTAATGTTGGAAAAGACCTTAGGAACTAATGAACAATCACTTATCTCCATCTAGAGTCCATGTTTGTAGGATTGCAGAATTATTTTTGCAATGATTCTGCAACAAGTGGAAAGACTGGGGTTTTTTTTCCCAGTCATGTCCACTTCTATCGACCCCTTCCTCCACCTCTAGAACCTCCTCGCCTTGACTGGCTTGAATTCATGTTACTTCCTCTTCCCCAGTTACTCCCACTTCTTCCTCCTCTAGAAGGATTGTTTCCTGGAGGTCCTCCAAATTCTTCTCTATGATATCCATCATGGTGTTCTCCATCCAAAGAACTGGATCTTCCAGATTTTGACATTCTCTGTGAAAGCCCCGATTTTCCACGTCCTACAATAAAAAAGGGCAAACTGAAATTAGATCATGTTATTGTTATCTTTCTGACAGAAAATACAAAGAATGTCATCTCACGTTTTTTACACTTTACCACCCCAGAATCTTTGTGTGTGTATTTAAATGAGAGAGACAGAGACAGATTTTTTTTTTAAAGTTAGTGATACAAGTCCTACTGTACTGGCTAATAAATATATTTAGAATTTGTAGCTATTTTTTTATTAAAAAAGTTTTTATTTTCCATTCATACAAAATACAATTAAATTCCTAACCATTGCTACCGCCTGCCCATTCCCCCCAGGCTGCGTCCACCTTCTCTAATCCTTCCCCACTTCCCTCCTCTTTCTCTCCTCCCCTCCTACTCTCTTCCCCTCCCCTTCTCCTCTAACTATCCTACTTCCTCCCTACTCCTTCCTCCCCTCTCATCCCTCTCACACATGAACGCAGCATAGGGGAAATGCCCAAGCGTTTACCATGTCTATATTATCATTACCCACCCACCCACCCACCCTCAACCCTCTCCCCCTCGCTTCCTAGAGCAGAATACAGGGTTATTATTAAGAAAGTTAACAATAATGAAAAAGAAAAAAGAAAAAAGAAAAAAAAGAAAATAAAAGAGAAAAAAACCCATCATACTTAACCTTTCACTCCCCTTAAATTAAGTCATATAAACAAATCTCTACAACAGTTACTATAAAATTTACTCATAAAATAAATGAAACTTTATAGTCCCTTATTTTTTCTGAATATAATCTATCCATCTTCTCCATACAATAATATCTTTCTTGTGTATGATCCTTCAAATAAGCAGAAATTTTTGCCATTTCTGCAAAGTTAGAATTTGTAGCTATTGAAGAAAGATGTACAACATGCCTTGTCAGATCACAATCTTTGGAAATTAAAGAAGATATACACTATTTAATGGCATCTTTCAAACTAATGGCCAGCATGGGTAGCATCACCTAACTTTCTTAGCTTTTTATTTGAATGTCCCTCAACGTTTTATTTTCATCGACCCTTCCCAGTTATTGGTATTTCTAGTACAGTATGAAAAACCAAGGAAACTGCTATAAACATCTGCTTCTTCAATGTGCTGTAACAGTGATACTAGGGAGATCCCTCCTCCCCTTTTTAACGCTATATTTAATTTATAATAAACAATATATATGGCAGTTAGACTGGGTAGTTCCAGGGTTTTAATTTTCCAGGTAATGTTATCTGTATGAGATAAACAGGAATTTTTTGACTTTACCGATTTGTAATATATTTATTATGGATCAGTATGAAATCTATTATTTTGTGGGAAATGACTCTGATTTTTATATTCTCAGCCTCAAAAGTAAATACTTTCAGAGGAAAAATAGAGGCTAAGCAATGAAAGAATAGGAACAAAAAGTGACACAGAAGCAGACTATAGTAACAAGGTTTTTATTTGGTCATTGCATCAATCCTAGGGAACCCCTGAGAGATAGTTTCTGAAATAATTAAATATAATTTACTTTCATTTATTTAGATAAAGCTAAATTGGAGTGAAGTGGCAGGAATAAATTGTTTTGCAGTCCCAAATGTTTAAATATGGATTTAATTTTTAAAAAGAATAAAAAGAAAATAGGTAATAGTTTTTAAATATTTTTATTAAGATTCATTTTTATTTTATTTTTTATTTATGTCCCCTTATTATTTTTTACAAATAACTAAAAGTGGTGAACATATTCAATATACCTTCCTTGTTAAGAAGAAGGAGCAGATAAGGAGGGAGACCCAGGCGACACAGTATTGAATAACTGGAGGTTGTATAAATATTTATAGAAGTATATACCAAAAAGGTTAGATAAATAGAAGTATTAATGTAAGAGAAAATTAATCTTATTGTATATAATACAGATAGGGAAATTTGGAGAGAGGAGTTGCTCGGACATTACCCCTGAATTGTATCTGAAGAGGGATGAGAGGGAAGAAAGGAGAGGAGAGAGAAAAGAGTAAAGGAGGGGAGAAGGAAGTAGGAAGGTTGGAGGAGAAGAGAAGTGGGGAGAAGTGGTGAAGGAAAGAGAAGAGGAATGGAAGAAGAGAGAAGTAGGAAAGAGAAGAAAGGGAGAAAGAAGGTAGAGAAGAAGGAATGTGGATACAGTGAAAGGGGAAATGGGCGAGCAACACCAAGTCATGTGTATGTATTTATTTCATTTTATCAAAAGTATCTTATATATGAATGTAAAAAGAATGTATGTTAACATCTGATAAATATCACGGTATATGTATGGGGAGAGTTTGGAAAAATTAATACACACACACACACCTTCCTTGTTCTATTTTCCCACAATAACCTTGTAAGGAAGGTTGGATTGGGAGTGTGTCTGGTCCAAAGTTACCTAGCAGGACTTGAACTCATGGTAAATTCCTTTCTAGCCTGGTGCCTTAATCACTAGACCACAGGTCGGCAACCTGCGGCTCTGGAGCCGCATGCGGCTCTTTGAGCCTTCCCCTGTGGCTCCCAGCCTCCTCTGCTTTTGCAGAGAGAGACAGAGAGAGGCAATTGCACTTCCCTGCTTCTCTCTCTCTCTCTCTCTCTCTCTCTCTCTCTCTGTGTGTTTTGTGTGTGTGTGTGTATGTGTAAAAGAGGGTGCACTCACAGTGTTCTCCGAGGAGCTGAACAGCTTACTGGGAGGAGCTCCTCCCTTTGCTGCGTCTCTGCAGGAAGCAGGAAGGGCAGGAGAGAGCTAGCTAGCTCAGCTAGGCTGACTCAGGAATTCTGGGAGTTGAAGTCCATGAGTCATAAAAGAGACGAGGTTGCCTACCCCTGAGCTTGTTGGACAACAGCTTGAAGCTTGCCAGGTGAGCAGCAGATAGGGGGGGGGGAGAAAGAGAGGGGGGGGAGAAGAGGAGTGGCAGACCAAGGGCAGATAGAGAGGGAGGGAGAGAGAGAGAGAGAGACAGAGAGAGAGAGACCCTTTTGACATCTAAAATGAAGATAACACTGCACATATCCTTTTTTTACCTGTGTGTGTATGTAATTTTATTCTCTTAAAGCACTCTCTTGGTGATCATTGTTTTAATAGTATGGATATTCCCAAGAGTCATATTTTTACTTTTATTTTTAATGTGTACATATACATATACATACACACACACACACACACACACACACACACACACACACACACATATATATATATATATATATATATATATATACACACACACACATACACAGACAAACACACACAAACACCTATAATAAAGGTAAAAAAGGATATATGCAGTGTTATCTTCATTTTAGATATCAAAAGGGTTTTGCGGCTCCGGGTGTTTTGTTTTTGGTGGGAAACCGGTCCAAGTGGCTCTTTGAGTGTTTTGGGTTGCCTACCCCTGCACTAGACCAAACTAGCTCTCATTCCCAGCATTTCTCAATTTGTCATTTACTATATATACGCAGGAAATAAGCTGAGATTTTAGGTGCCAAAATATAATCCCAAAATTGGTTTGGCTTCTGCGTAGATGGGCTATCCATGAGTATATATGGTAATACCATACTTTTTAAAAGTGGTCCATATATCCCATATACATTTGCTAATAAGTCAATCCTAAAATTTTAATCAAAATATCATGAAAAATGCACCACCTGAAATAAGCCAATAGTGAAAATGAAAACAATGGGAATTTTGAAAATTGGTTTATCTCCAGATGGTGCATTTTCATGGCATTTTGGTTAAGAATTTGAAGGTTGGCTTATCCACATATTATATGTTAGTATATACGATACTACTCAACCTCTCAAAAAATTGTAATTTACCTTTTCCTCTTTCCTCTGGATGCCCAGCTTGCATTTCCATTTCTCTGTGGTCAGAGGTTCCCGGTCCATCATGCCAAGGACGTTTGCGGGGTGGTAATGAGGCCATATCCATTCCTTGCAGTGAGGAGGAACGTTCTCGATTTGCAGGAGAATGTCCATCGTGAGAAGGGTGGTCTTGGCGGGGACCTGATCATGACAAAAGACAATGAGGTGAGAAATTTAGTCCAAGTAAATAATTTCATAGTAGAAATTTTTCTGTAAACTCTTTTTTATTAAAAACAAACCCAAACCCAGACAGTGTGACAAAGATACATGCCTTAAATTCCTGTCAATCAGATATCATTTATTATCAACTCTTAATTACACATGCACACACACAATTATTTGAAAAAGTATTTGCTCCCTTTCACTTTTTATGAATTTTGCCAATGTTATCAGAGTTCTGTAGGTCATTCAGAAATGTAAGGGGAGTCTATGTGAACAACAGCACCAAGGTTTGATCCTTGTTTAACTATAATTACTGAAACCCAACACTTTTTATAATAGGTGATTGGTCTTTCAAAAAGTTAAGGGAAACAATAAAGTGAAATATATTTCTTGTCTTTATGACTCCAAGTACAGGGAAAGCAAGCTATTTGGATGTCAAAAGGGATAGAGTGAAATAAAATATATTGTTTAACTTTTTAAAAGTAAACTGAAATGACTGATAGCTCTTTATGGAAATCTGAAGCAGAACTTGAAAGTGCAAGGGAGAAACTTTTTAGAATGATCTAAGCAGATTGCCTAGCTTTTGGTAAATGAAAGGAGGCAAAAGATATAGCATAGCATTTACCTTTCAAATCAAGTATGTGAAAGCAGCATTACTTCCAAGCAAATGGAAAATAGTGCATGAACACTAGTATTCAATAGTGCTCAAGTCTAGCACAGATTTAAAATTTTCACCTGGTTCTCGATTTCCATCCATTCGGCCTTCAAAATGAGGATATTCATCTGGAGTGGGAAGGAGACCTTTTCGTCCTCCTATATTAAAAAAACCAGATATGGGATATCAAAGTGCACATTACTGTAATACAAAGTACAAAAAAGGCTTAGAATAATGTGGACCGTATCATATGTTATTTTTAATTGAACATGAACTATACCTCTTGGAGTACCTCGACCTCTTCCCCGACCACTGTGATCTCTTCCCCTTGCATTTTCCTCTGACGAGTCAAATTTTTCTTCTGGCACAAAATCATCAGGTCCAGGAAAACTGTCTCTTCCTCTTGGTCCTCGGCCTTCATGCCTTGAGGGCGTGCCTCTCCTAAAGCTTCAGCAAACAAAGTAGGAATATTGCCTTATGTAGAAGTTCATGCTGTCAAGATTATATTCAATTAAAATTTTAATTTCTTTACAAAATAAACTTTGAAACACTACAATTGTTTTACAGAATGACAGCTTCTCAACCTTTTGGCTAAAATCAAATGTAGATATTAACAACTATTTACTTTTATTCTTTGACAGAAATCAGAACTTTTGTTAAAGTCACAAAGTGACTTTGCAACAACAAATGTGTTTGCTTATACGAGTTCCAATCAATTAACTAATCAAATTGAATACATTCATATATGATATAAAATTCATGAAGTACTCATGAGTTTGAAAACTCTGGACAAAGTGTAAATAATTAATCTATCCATGGTGGAAAGGGGACAAGCTTATCCTTAACATTCTTTTAAATCTCATTTGGGGATTTCCCAATTTCTATTTACAGCAAAGAACTTATTGAAAATGGATTCAAATTGTGAACATTCAAACTCCATTTGTATTATGCTCCCTTTTTCTGTGTCTTAATTGCAGTTTTATTAGCCTCTGACATTCATTATCACAAGAAAGGCCACTGTGGTACCATACTGGCTATTAGGGGAAAAAAAGTTCAGTATTATGACTGATTAATATAAAAATCAAATTACAGATAAGAATTATAGTGGGTTATCTGTTACTGAATAATGGCAACTGAACTGCAAACCAGATTCAAGCAAAGTATCATTGAGGCCAACCATATCTTGTTTGTATCAGTAAAAATTGCTGTATAGAGAGAGAAGTGAATTTTTGAATACTCAGCTTTATGAAAGTTGAGTGAGTGAAAAACTAAAGTGAAAAAGTAGCTGTAGGCCACAGGTTTCTTATTGCATAGCTTGGAACCTCATAACATGATTTCTATACACATGTGAACCAAACTAAAAAATTTGTGTGGTTTCCAAAGCACTTGGCAAAATGAACAGTTCAAACATAAATCTACTCAGAGCACTGTGCAAGATCTTAGGAAGGCCACAACATTAAACAAAATATGTAAGAGTTACTATGTAGTAGCTACTAACACAAACATCAAGTTTCTATTTGTTTCTGAATCTGCATTTCCTTAATTTGTTCCTGTATGCCTAAAAGAAATTAAATGAGTGAACGTTGAAAAAAAAATTAGGGGAAAACATAAAATATCTTGACTTCTATAAGAACTGGGAACAAGATAATCCAATTATTTCTGTTTTATAATGTATTCTACTAATTCTGCAACAGTATAAGTATGAAGCAGTGCATCAGAGCAATAGTATAAAAGTTGCTATTTCATATGCAAGAACTTTTTATCTGAACTAAACTCGGTTAACAATATTATCTAACTTAATTGGTATTCCATTTCTTATATTAAAGAACTTGCAGTGGTTAGAACTGAGACACTTATTAGAACTGATACACTTAGTAAACCTAAATCTTGCCAGCTGTTTCAGAGAGGGATTATGGAAAAAAATGTACAAAGAAACCTTAAAGCTTCCGTCATTATATCTTTTTCATTACCAAGCTGTAAACAAATGTTTCTATTTTAGTATTCAGATTTTAATAAAATATAGCTCAGGATCTACAAGAGTACAGTTTATATTTAAGTAAATATCTCAGTGAGGTCATTTTTTCCAACATTCTGAAGATAGGATTGTTTATAATGCTGAATTATTGGTAATGGCATTATTATAGTCAACTCAAAATCAAGAAAATATTTCAGGGAAGCATTTTTTCAAAATGATTTATTCTAAAGTCTATTTGTAATTTAAATTTACATATGCCATTAACAATGTAGTTTGAAGGAGAACCTTCAGCCTGATGCCAGTTTAACTGCACATTTTTTTTCACTATGAACTCTACAAAATTCAGCTAGTACAACTTCATTAACAGAGAAAGGGAGGAGTGTTACAGATTAAAGAATCAAAGGTCTGATTGTTAGGCCTTTAACTTGAAGTTAAAATAGTTCTTTGCATTCTAACCAAAGGGACTGATCTGTATTCCTAATAAATCTGGTTCCCAATTCCTTTATTTGGTGTCTACAGAAATAAATACTAAGATATAAGTGCTGTACAAAACCATTTTTATAACTTTGTTTTAATAATGATTTGATAAGACACATGCATAAGAATTTAAATATGTACAAATATTTAAATTAGCTGGTTCATTATTAGAATTAAATACTTTTCTTTAAATATGAAACAAGAAAGAACACTTTGCCTAATTTTCAATTAATAAAATTATTAGAATTCTTACTTTTCATCTCTTCTTCCTCGATATCGTGTTTCCTCTGGATCATGAGAGAATCGCTCATCTGAAGATCTCCGTCCATCCCATGACCCAGGAGCTCCACGGTTTGGACCCCTACTATCTCCTTCATTGAATTCTCTGTGATCAGGAAGAAAAGGAGGGCCTGGACCACTTCTTCTCCATTTCTCTTCTTGAGGTGGACCTCCTCTTCCTTCAAATTCACGTAAACGGTGTCCAAATCGCTTGTCTGGATGAAAGTCTTCACGAAATTCATCTGTTCGATCAAAATCATCATGGAAATCTGAATGAGGTGCCCTCCTGTCTTGCATACCCCTACTGTCTCTACCATCATTCCATTCTTGACCACCTCGGAAGGGACCTCTTTCAGGACCGTGATCTGGGCCACCACTATTCTGGTCATGTCGCCTTTCTGAGAGTGGGCCAACTTGATGGCTTGGTGGACCACGCGAATCACCTTAAGATAAATGAAAAATATCTGAAATATTTAAAATGTTTTTTCAATCCACTAAACATGTATTTTTGCAGTTTTATGGAAAAACTTTCAGCTATTAAAGGCAAGTGTAATAGGAGGAGAATAACCTTGAGATAGGAGGAAGAACTGTAGCCTAGACCAGAGCTCCCCAACCTTTCCGGGTTGACGGCCCAGAAGGAAAGGGAGGAGCAGGTGTGTGTATATGTGTGTATATGTGCGTATGCACAAACAGGTGCACACACGCGGTAGTGCAAGTGCCTGTGCACATGCGCAAGTGGGCCGCTAGAGCCTGTGTGATGTTGGTGGCAGACCTAATGCCCCCGCGCATGTGCAAACGGGGCTGCTAGCACCTGCATGGCAGCGCTAGCCAAGTGGGGGTGCGCATACATGTGCGCGCACTCACCAGCCATTCCTGCGGCCCAGTGGCCAAGGTCATGGCCTGGTACCGGTCCACGGCCCACAGGTTGAAGACCCCTGGCCTAGACAATAGTCTGATAAATAAAATCTGATACCACATCAGAAATGTAATTTGAGAAAGTATCTCAGAATTAACTCTCCCTCATTTTCAGGAATGAAAAGTGGGAGCACTTTCAGACTGGCATGATTCTGTTATGACAATCTTACAATAGAAGTAGCATTAGTATTTATGATTTTGGTTTTCTGTTTTGGACTGCTTTGAAGGGTTGACAAAAAGCTACTTATGATTCTGTCTGTTTCTCAAAATTTTACAAAGTAGATATATTTAGGATAAAAATAAAGCTGCCTTTAGCGATTGAATGATGAATTTGTCAATGCATACGGTGTTCAAGTAGTGCTCCAGTTGTTTTGAGACTGCACCCAAGACACCTATTAGACTCTAATGCAATCAGTTCAGTGAAGGCCACTAGAACCATGTTCACCTTTGCTCCAAACCCCCCAGGGAATCACAATTCACAATTAAACTTCTGCTACAATGCATGTTATATGACCAATTAAGCTACCTGAGTTAGAATCACACACATCTCTTACTGAAATAATGGGAATACTTTTCTTTAAACATATCCTATAGCATATTCATTTATTTCATTCTATTGGTTACCTTATAGTCCTATCATCATTTATTATGTGTTGTAATTGAGATATTATAATAAAATTTTGTTGTCAGAGGCTTTCCAGAAGACAATTTCCTTCATAATCCTGCTGTTCAACTATTGCTCAGAGCTAGTTAGTTGAAACACTGATTTAAGTATTTGCATCATTAGTTTTGCTACACTTGTGGTCACAATTAAAAATATTGTATGTTTGAATATCCTTGAATACGCACAAGAAGCACCAATATATTAGTTTTCATGGTTTTGAAAATTATATGAACAATCTAGGTCATTTACTCCCGCCTACTATAAGACTTTAGAAATGCTTTGGTCATTCATTCTGATCCAGCCATGTGTTTCATTACCTTTACTAGAAACAGATCCTTGATTGTGAGGGCCATGACGACCTGGTCCTCCATGCTGCCCCAATCCTGGTATCAATGGTGGAGGACCAGGATTCTGTCCTTCCTGTAAGTTTAATTTAAGTGAGATGAAATGAAACAAGAATTTTAACTTATATATGCTATTTTATAAGCACCCATAAGCACTACTTCCTAATTCTGTATGGGTTTGTGTAAACAAATACTGTCACAATAAAGTGAAGTTATTTTTCTTGTTCTTGAATAATGCAACAAGGTAATATGGATCTCTATCATTCAATAAAAATTAAAAATAATAAAATAAAAATAAATAAATAAATAAGAAAGAAAAAAATAAATTCAAAGGGTAGATTGAATGGACCACTAGATCTTTTTCTGTCGTCAGTTCTCTATGTTTCTATACTGTATATAACACAAAGGACAAAAATGCCAGCTCCTATATTGTTTTCAAACTACAGAAGCTTTTAATGTACTGCTTTACAAACAACATGCAAATATAGGGAGTCCTTGTTCAGTGACTGTTTGAAGTTACAATAATGCTGAACAAGGGCACTTACAGCTGTTCCTTGGACTTGGGACATCACAGTGTCCCCATGGCCAGTGATTGGCACTTGGCAACTGGTTTGCAATTACAATTGTCGCAGTGTCTCATGGTCACGATTGACATTTATTTCACTGCCAGCCTCTAACAAGCCAAGTTAAAGGGGAAGTCAGCGGAAAGTAACAAATGATGATCATTTGATCGTGCTGCAACCAGGCCGGATTCAACTAATGATGGTGAGTGGAACTGCTGCAACTGCTGTAATGTGACACTGCACTCTACAATCACATTGCTTAGCAACAAAGTCCTGGTCCCAATTAGCATCATTAAGTGAGGACTACCGATATTGAAAACGTTTAAAAACATACTAATGATTCATCTGGACATAGATAAATTAAACAATTACTACTGAAATATTACAAAACCCTTGAAGAACAGAGTTCTGGATTTTCATAACATTTGGAACTCTCTTTCTTAATGCTTAAAACAGCAAATTGTATTGTCATAGTCAGTGAGACAAAATATTATTTGGAATTCCCTGTGCTTTTACATAGCCCTGAATAGAATTTTTGCAAGTCCATTATTAAAATCCACATTTTGACATTTGAAACCTAAACTATGTCCCTTAATTTCTAGTTAACTTTGTTAGTACTGAAGTTGTAATAATATTTATGCACTGTTTCCAACTGAACCTGATGAGCCAATTATTGCTCTCTCAGATAGTTAAGTTACTTTATAGAATACATTTATTATATACTTTGAATTGATATAATTTTCTTCCTGACAGATAATTATGCAAGAAAAACTACCTCTCCCATACATACCTGACCAAACGGGGCTCGAGGCCCATCACCAAGTAAGGGAGTTTTCTGTTGCTGGAAAGATGGAGGACCTTGGGCAGGATGGGGCCCCCTTGAAGGATTCTGTTGTCCTTGAGGCCCAGGTGGCCCTTGCATATTTCCTTGAGGTGCTACCATATTAGCTTGTGGAGGCCCTTGTTGTCCTTGTGTACCTGGTGGCCCACGCAATTCCTGCGGAGGTCCCATCATTGAACCCTGAGGTGGAGGACCTCTGAGCTCCTGGGGGCCATGCCCCAACAAACCATGAGGTCCTCTAATTTCTTGTGGTGGATGACCCATCATCATCCCCTGTGGGCCAGGACCTTGAGTCTCTCGTCCTGGAGGACCTTGCATGCCTCTTGGATTAAGTCCCATCAAAGGTCCTTGGGATACAGGACCCTGCATCCCTTGAGCTCCCTGTACTCCATGGGGTCCTTGTATCCCCCTTGGGCCAGGTGGTCCCTGACCACCAGGTGGCCCTTGAGGACCTAAATGGCCTTGTGGTGCAGGTGGAACTTGTTGACCTAAGTGACCTTGAGGCCCAGGTGGTCCTTGTGGGCCTAAGTGACCCTGAGGTCCAGTATTACCTGGTGGACCTGGAGGGCCCATGGGCCCATGAGGACCAGGATGTCGATGCATTCCTTGATGTCCATGAAGTTCTTGAGGTCTTGGAATTCCTTGTGGAGGTCCTTGAGGACCAACAAACCCTTGTGGTCCACCACCTCCTTGGTGTAAAGAAAGAGGTCCCATTTGTCCTTGAGGTCCTGGAGGCCTGAACTGTCCCTGTGGCCCTGGTGGTCCAATCTGAGGCATATTCATTGGCATCTGTTGAGGTGGATGGGCTTGCTGAAATCCTTGAGGTACCTGAGACATTGGACCTTGTCCTGGAAAATGTTGGGGTCCATGAATAGGTCCTCCTGGAGGAGGTTGCTGTTGACTTTGTTCTGCTTGCTTCTGTGCAAGTCTCTCAATCTTCAGTTGCTGTGGAAAAAAGCACATATGCCTAAAATTGTTAGGAACAAATGGAAACAGCTATTTCTATTTGTAGTTTTTATTTTTAATTGTTGTTTCAACTGAACAAATTAAAAAATCTGACTGGCAAGAGATTACAATATGTGACTGAACACTACAATGTTATAGCATAACAAAAAGGAGTTGCAAGGAACAGTACTCATTTATACATAAAATAAATGAGCACTATCCATATATTAAGTATTAATGGCTTAGTACTCTATTTTTCTTCTGTCTATATTTCTGGACACTTTCTCATCCAATCAACTCAAAACAATAGCAATTGTTTTCTTCAACTTAAATATTATATGTATTATACCTCCAAAGTAAACACAGTATATCCTAGCAGTATGCTTACTGCTGTTTTCCCATTCCTTTAATATGATATAGATGTTTTGAAGAATGCTAATGACTAATCTTACTTTATTTTACATACCTCTAGAAGCTGTGGATTAGTGTACTGAAGTGCTGCCATTTCTTGTTCTATCTCTGCTTGGCTCTTCTTTTTCTCCTCTAATTTAAGATCTTCCTTTCGATCATTCAGAGGCTCAGCTGGTGAAGGGATAGGAACTTTATTCTGCATCCAAGCCTAAATAGAATAATTAAAGCTTTGGGTATACCAATACTGATATTATGTATTCTACTGAGATTAGTAAGTTAGATATGTATTACTGAATGCTGAAGAAAATAGTGAAAGAAAATAAAATATTACAGCCTTCTGGTGATTGGGGGGCTCCTTAATTAAAAAAGAGAGAGGAAGATTAGCAAATCTTTACAAATTTTATCTTGCAATACTTTCCCTGTTTTATTTTCTAGTGGTAAAGGCTGTACTTGCTACAGAAATTGGATCTGGATCTCTAAAATTAGCACCATGCTAAGGATGATGATGGATGAGGGAACTCTGGCAAAATCCAAATTATGTCAGCCTTAAATTAGAGGAAGAATGTGGATTCTTACTATTTAAAATCATCATTTCTCTCAAACTCTGGTCAATCTCTTTTAAAATTTTAATTACAATTATAAGATACAAAGAGGCCTAGGACTTGAGATAATAGGGCAGGGATTAAGGCATTGGACTTGGATCAGGGAGACCCAGCTTCAAGCTTGCCTTTGTGAAATTAAAATGAAGCCCCCTCCATGTGTACTATCTCATCTGTCAAGAGAAAGGGCCGGATACAGATGCAACGATTAATCAAAAATAGTCTGGATTTGTCAAATATCTGTATGCCATATATTTTGTGTGTTCTGAAAACTTTGTACAGATAAAATACTTTAGAATGCAGGCAAGATTTTTTTTTTTGAAATATACAATTTCAAAGTAGGCAGAAAAATGTTGAAAGACGTTTCAGAATTGAAATCCACTGCATTATTTTGTCTATATAAGAAGCTAAAGGCCTAATGACAATTGATCTAAATCAGTAATATTGCATATTAAATACATATGTTCAATTTAACTAGGTCTTTTATATTATAAACAGTTCATTTATTAGTATGCATCTGTCTTTTACATTCTAATAGGTACTGGAATGTGAAATAATTATTAGACACCAATGTGACAAAGTAGTAAACTCATTTCAATAAAAATATTTAAGGCATACTAACCTGTTGAAACTGGGCAGGGATTGGTTTTGCATAGGGAACTTTTTTTTGTGGTACTTTCTTTTGGTCCTTTTGCATTACTTCTTCCATACCCCAGTCCAATCCTGGGATAGTCATTTCAATTTCACTTGTCTCATCTTTCCCTTCAAAAATAGGTTGAAACAGTCAATTCTGTAGTTTTACATTTTACATTTTTTCCCACCCAAATAAGGTGACAAATAAAGAAATAATTTCCCCAGTTCCTATTATTCAGAAAAAAACCATTTTCAGATGTGGCAATACAATGTCATCCATATTCATTCAGCAATAGTATTTTACTGTGTTCAAGTAATGGATTTCCAAAAATGTATTATTTTGCATGATTTCTCTCTTACCCATCTGTTCCTGTTCCATGGCTAGTTTCAATTGTTCAGGAATTCCCATCCCTGGAATCACTGCAAGACTATTGGGTTCTAGGTCATCTAGAAAGAAAAAATACAATTATGAAGTGAAACATGTTTGCCTTTGAACATGTTGAAAATATTTATTTCCTATAACATCAGTATCAATTGAGGTTGAGAGAGAGGGGGGGGGGAGAGAGACTGAAAAAAATGCATGTTTCCTATTCAAGATTCTATGTTGGATGGACTAAGATGACAAGAGTGGAATAAATATTGGGTCTGTGGTCATGCATGCTCTCTTCTGAATCTGAATTGCCATATAGCCCTTATGTGCTCAAGGTATCCCATGGGCCTTCTTTCACCTTCTCTCCACAATAACAATCCAGTCCAATAACAACTGGACTGAAAGTAAGTGGCGCCAAATCACCCAATGATTCTTCCATAGCAAATAAGGACTTGAATCTGAATGAGTTTTCGTAGTCCAAATCCAAATTCTAGCATAAACCATTATAATATGGTATATAGACCAAAAATAACTACCATATTCTACTCCATCTTCTGACATTCCTGGAAGTAAGTTCAAGTTATATCGGTCTCGCATTTTATCTCCAGGTCGATTCCGGGTCCAGAATTTGCTGTCAAAATAAAACTACATGATGATATGTTCTCTTTTGTCTGTTATGAGGATTAAATCTCCTCCCCCTCCTCCGTCAGGTATTTTCCTGCTGCAGAGGCAGGGTTAGCCATCAGATGAGTCATTGCTATCCTTCAGGGAAAAAGACAAGAAGCACACCAATGGGAATGGAACTAGTTTCTACATTTTTCTACTCTGCAACTTCAAACTATGATGGCTTATGGAACTGGATGATCAGTTACTTGTACATAGAGCAGATGGAAAATATATATTCTTAGGAAGAGGAGTAAGTATTTAATCCACTTAAAAATGGTGGAAATTTGTTCACCATCCCATGTGTTTCCTGTCTTCTTAGACGATATTTATGCCATCTCAGGTTATATAACATGCATTTCTTTAGATACCAAAATATACATTTATTAAAATATGTATATACCATCTTTAGGTATGAATAATATCAGGGAAATGAAAAACAGATGTGGGTAACCTGTGATAAACTGACTAAATTTAAATATGAGCAAATAAGATTCTTCAATAAACATGATATTAAAAATGTGGACTTGCATTACTGTTTTTGAGAGTGTTGTGAGAAACTGCTATTTTCTTGTTTTATTGATCTGGTAAGAAAAGGCCCAGATATTACAATAATGTAGACGACAATGTTTTCTTTAAATCTATTTTTTTTATTTTGAATTATAGTAGAAATATAAATTGTCATAATTAGATGTTTGTAGCTAATTACGGTAGATGTATAACTGGAATGATTTCTACTAAAATCATTAAAAAAATAATTGTTCCAAACATATATGTGCAAGTATGCTACCTTTTCTATGAGACTCCATAATTCAAAATGAATTATAATTTTTTTCTAATTGCCATTTTCAACAAAATTAAATGTGCCTTATTTTTATCTCTTATTAAAGAGAGAACAATAATGATAATGATGATGATGGTTGTTAATTAAGAGAGAAATGTTCTTGGGATCAAAAGAGTGCCAAGCATCATAGTGCAGTCAAAATACCTGGTGTGATCATTTGATCCTGAGCACAGAATGTGTCCTAGAGGATGCCAAGCCAAGCTCCAAATCATTCCTTCATGGGCTATTTCCATACCACCCACTTCCTTTTCAACCCTGAAACATATAACAAACAGTAGTTAAATAAATAAATAAAATATCTTGGAACAAGCCTCCAAATAAATTTGCTATACAACTTCTTAAGGTTGGTCAATCTTGGTCAATGCATTTTCTGTTGAATACAAACACTTGTTGCAGATTTAAAATAAAGTTGAAAAGTTTATTCAGTTGTGAGTTCTGTTTTTTTAAATTTTTCAGTTTTTACAGAATCTGTACATATAATTTACATTCTTTCCATGTGTACCAAGATTAAATAGAAATTATTTACAAGAAAAATTTATCTAACACCTGATGACACCAAAAATCAAGTAAGCTATCTTAGATTTTTAGAATAATTAGGAACATACATCTTGAAGCTTGAAAAAGTTATATTAAAATATGCTGGATGTCTACTGCAATTTCACCTTTGATGGGTGATTTAGATACTTACCCAACATGCCAGAACAGCAAAGAACCATCAGATCCTCCACTGGCAAAAAGACCTTCATGAACAGGATGCCAAGCCACAGCTATATTACCAATTAAAAAAAATCACTATAAATGCATATACTTTTGTTTTCTGTGCTAGATCATAAATGACAGTATCTATCTTGAGATTTGATGCCCAACATGGAGAACAGGAATCAGCATGTGGGAAGGACAGGGAAGGTTAAGGATTAGCAATGAGCATAATGGAAATTTAGAGAAATATCATAGTATGCCTTGGAGTTTAAATGTTCTATGTTCTTTTTACTCAGAGGTAAGTGAAATGAATCAAAATTGTAGCATCAATTACATTTCATATATAAATTTGCATAAACATATGAATTAAGAATTACAATTGCATCAGTTTGATGATTTAGGATGGACTTAAGCAAAAACAACCAACAGAAAAGTAACTTTAACCTGTGGCCTCTTTTTTATGACCTCTGAAGACCTGTAGTTCTTCTTTCAGATTTCTGATATCAAAAAGTTTGCAAAGGTGATCACGAGATGCTGTAAGCAGCCAATTGCCATTGAGATTCAGCTTGACCTCCATCACAGTGTTTTTATGAGCATGTCTGGAAGAAATTGCATTAATGAATAACAGTACAGATTGTAATATGGTAACAATTACACAAAAGTGACAGACCCTCAAAATGTAATTATGGTTTCATTTAGAGTTTAGGATTTAATTCAAACAAATAAGCCTGGAAGGGACAGGATGGTGTTGGGACCATAGTGCTTAGGGAATAGGGATTAATCCCTCTCTCATATTTTCCAATGCAAGCCCACCCTTAGCAAAATTTTCAAGTGTATTTTCCATATGTATCAGCTAGTAAGTGGATGAGAAATAGAATATTGAGAAAATGGCATGGAGAAAAAGATTAATTTCCCTTCAGGAGCTTTGTCCCAATGTAATCCCATCATCCTCTTTTATGGAAGATCAGCTCATAAGACTTCCAATGTCTTATTTTCTTCTATCTATTATAAAGTCAGTCTATATTAAAAATCAGGCTACAAGAGGCAAAGACAGCATTAATAGTTGAGCAATATTAGACTAGCAATTTACTGAAGGTAAGATCAAGAGGGACATTAAATATTTATGACTGCATTGTACCCTACTTTTTTTCCAAAGAATTTGAAGAAGTGTACATAGTTGAAAGCACAAAAATGTTAAACAACAACTACACTTACAGGGTAGCCAGGCTTTGGCCAGTCTTTGGATCCCAGAATTTGATTGGCTGCTGGCTATCTTTACTTCCAGAAACCACCAACCCCTTTGTTGGATGCCAGTCAACACATTTGACATCAGCACCATGACCTTTTAACAGTGCAAAATCAATTAGTTAGTTACATGTTTCACACAGCAATGACAGGAATTAAAATCTAACCAAATTTAGCAAATTTCTCTGAAAAAAGCTCCACTAGTGTTTTAATAAGTTTTAAACAAGTCTGTAAATTTTCATATTACATAAAACTTTATTCCCAAGTAAAATTTTTCATTATTAAAATATAATAAACAAGTAATTGCAAATGTAAATAGTGTTCAAAATTTAGGGAACTATTGTAACATATTGTTCTTTTTCTAATCATTCTAACCAAATGATGTAATGTGATATGATCTGAATTTATAAAATTATTTTTAAACCTTTTAAATTCAAATATTTTATAATATTAGGGATTAATGAATATAAGATCAATGTAGGGGTGAATGTTAGTTTATATACTGTATTACTAAATACTAAAAGTCCTAAGTGTAGAGCACATCCAAAATCATTGGAAAAGCTCAATAAAAACCCACTATATCTGATGAACTGATTTCCAATTACTGCTGAATGAGGATGTATAGTTGCATACAAAAATGAACAGCAGCTAATACAGCCTCTGCCTGATAGGAAAAACAACAACATATATTTATGTTGTTTATGAACTTGTATACCATATTCAAAATAGCAAAAGCAATGATTACGGCAGTGTAGGAATTCGGACACCATTCCAGTCAATTCTTTATAATACAACCTTGGGCAAAAATAACAGCTTCCAAATGTTTCCTGTGGTCAGCTAAGTTTTTCTATTCTTGCTTTTGGATCCTTATTCCACTTTGTTGGGGGAATTGTTTTGTTTGGTTTTTTTTCCACCTCAGAAATATTTTTAGATCTCTTTCCATGCACTGCATGTTTGAAATCTGCCTACACAGATTAAGTAATATCCAAATATGAAGACTGTAAAGACCATTCCTACATGTCCCTATTTTTTTTTAATTAATACTTCACGATTCATTTGGAGGTATGTTCTGGATTGTTGTTTTGCTTAAATCCAACTTTTTTTTCAGTTTAATTTTTTTCACTGAAAGATGTTAAAGGAAAAAATGTATTTACAGGTAATGTGGAAGCAAAGATAACTGACAAGGATAGTTTTTCTATTTGTAATTGTCTTTTATATGGTTTTATCTCTTGTATACATAAATCTTCCAGAATTACTTGTATAGTTACTCTGTAGTGACATGGGCAGATAATAAATTTGATAGATAAATAAATAAATAAAATAGTGAGATGGGCAGTGTCTAAATTTGATAAATAAACAAATAATGAAGAGATATGGTGAATAGTGCTGGGATGAATTCATTCATTCTGATCCACAAGAGTGAAATATAAAAACAGATTAGTAGAATTAAACATAATTGATCAGCTGAAACATATTTGTGCTTGGAAGCACTGAAATATATGTGTTTTGTGCAGAATATAACCTGTTATGTGGTAACACTATCTATAAAGATGTGCTTATCAAACTTGTAATATAGATTTTTTTCTCCAAAAAAATACAATTGTGTAAAAACAAAACATGCTCATTTATATGTATGACATGATGACTATGATATATTAGACAGACATGGCAAGACAAGAACATCCAACTGTTACTGTGTCCAAAGTGGAAAGAAAAGGTCAATACTGCAAAAAAAATAAAAATAAAAAATACACAATTGATTATATGGGATGTTAGAAACACGAACCAAGGCAAACTTAGTCCTTGTTACTGAGCTTTTGTTACTAAGTAGGTAGTCACCTAAAAGGCACTATGGAGAAACGTCAAGGACAAAATACTACTCAAGACCCTTGAGCTGGTGTCTATTGCTATGTTGAGAGCCAGTCTGATTGGCGGTTAAGGCACCAATCTAGAAACAGGAAACTGTGAGTTCTAATCCCACTTTGGACCAGTCATTTTTTGTCAGCCAACTCACCTCACAGGGTTATGATTATGAGGAAAATAGGAGAAAGGAGTATGCTGCCTAAAATTATGTATTAAAAAATAATAAAGGCTGGTTATAACTAACTAAAAATATTGCACAGGTAGTCCTCAATTTATGACCACAATTGGGACCAGAATTTCTGTAGCTAAGCTACGGCAATTGTTAAGCAAGACACACATTATTATGACCATTTTTGCCATGGGTAAGTGAATCACTGCAGTTGTTAAGTGAATCGTGCAAATGTTAAGTGAATTTGGTTTCCCCCATTAACTTTGCTTGTCTGAAGCCAGCTAGGAAGGTTGCAAATGGTGATCATGTGACCTTGGGATGCTGCAACTGTCACAAATACATGCTGGTTGCCAAGTGCCTTGATCACGTGACTGTGGGGATGCTGCCACAGTTGTAAATGTGGAAATCAGTTGTAAGTCATTTATTTCAGAGCCACCGAAACTTCGAATGAAACAAAAGGTTGTAAGTCGAGGACTACCTGTACTGGGTTCAGACACTACTGATCGCAGGCAAGAGCTCATGTACCTTCCATATGACTGACTGATGGCCTTTTGATTGAGTTGGAAGTGGGACCATAAATGGTAGCAAGAGGGGACAAAGCAGGTTTGCTGCAGTCCCCATTTGTACATTGTTGTACTAAGCTTTGAAATCTTGCCCAGGGTATCAACACTATTATATTGGATAATCTATCCACACTGAAAAAAGTTGCTACAATTAAGTATTTTCTTGTCTTCTAGCAAATAAGATAGGAATGGGGTAACTTAGGCTATGAAATAATGCTATACATAGTACAGTATAGATCAATGATATCCAACCTCAGCCACTTGTGCAAGTGGAGATGAATGCGCATGGGCTGGCCAGCTGCTCACGCAGCCCAAACAGGCTGCAGCCCAGTAGTGGGTCATGGCCCGGGGGTTGGGGACCCTGGTATAGATGAAGCAAAGTTTGAAGACTTTTTTTATATCCAACATGTTTAATTTTCTGCATCCTTGGTCCACAGATACAGAATGGAGCCTAAAAGTGATGTTTCCAGTATAAAAGTTGGATGATAGATGTTGGAATAAGAAATGGCATCCTTTCCCTCTGCTTTGTAAAAATTGAAAATGCAGTTGGGCTAACTGGTATACCACGTCTTCTATCGTGAGGTAGCTGTTAAATTTCAAGGCCAAAAATGTGTGCCATCGTAAAAAAATCTGTTTGCTGAAGAAATCAAGAGAAGCACAAGCTTTTCTAGGGTAGGCAGAGGATTAATAGGACAGATCTCATGTTCATAAATGATACTAACTGGCTGCATTGAATATAGGCCTTACTGACAGAGGGAAGATAGTGATTTTTGGTAAGAGGCCATGCTGGGTCTGGAATAAGGCATAATTAGGTGGCAAAAAAAAATAAATACAGAGCAGAATGCTTATATGCATAATAGTCTGCCTCTTTAGCTATTACCTAGTCCAGAGGTCTCCAATCTTTTGGGGACCAGGGACCAGTTCAGTGCAGAAAGGTTTTTCCACGAACTGAAGAGCGCGTGGTTTTGTGTGCTGCCTGGATCCCATGGATGGGGCTTTGTTTGTTTGTGCGGACTGATTGCTGTCATACTGAGGTCTGGTCTGGTATCGATCCACAGACCAGGGGTTGGAGACCCCTGACCTAGTCCACATCAATTTCAGGGTTCTAAAATTAGATCAGTCTTTGGAAACAGGACTGGTGACTAACTATGATAGCAGTCACAATACAGTTAAAGAAGAACTGTTGTAGGTAAGAGGGAGGAAGAAGTTAAGTATCAAAATAAATCTGTCCTGAATCTTCCATTCCAATACTGTATTGATTCCCATGCCCAAATCAGAACAGTTAGAGACTGAACAGTATGAATTTAGGAGTCTGTTAAGAATGGAAATGATAACAGAATTTAGAAGGCCACTATAGAAATGTATAGCTTCCAGAGCGAATATAGGGGATGAAGGGTTTGATTGGATTGGGGTGAGCCAGGCATCTTAGAAGTTTTAATAAAAATCCCTGGTGATTTCCTCAGTGCCGTTAATGATGCAGAGTATATTCTGTAGGAGCTGGATATTTTAACTAATGTCTTGAAATGCCAAAGACGTCATGAGGGAAAAAAGGGGGAAAGGAACATCATGGACTTTCGATGAAAAACAGAGAAATGGTTAGAGAAAATAAAATTAAGAATGAAAAAATAAAGGATTTTGGCAAGGCGGAAGGACAATTAGCTCAAGGAGGAATGTGCTAATTTTGTAGTGACTGAAAACAAATGGAAGAAATATAGTGGAACTCATACCCACTAATTTCACATGCATGGTGAGATACTCCCACCCAACAATTCTGTAAACAATACAAGGTCCTGACCCGGGCTCTGCTGAAGTATATAAGACATATATATATGGTATGTATGAATTCACAGACTACTATGAACTCTTGTTAAAACATTTCTTTTTTACAATTTTGTTAATAGAGATTTACTGATTTGCTTTGTTATATAAGCTTATGGAGGTATAAGTTCTATAAAAATATTCTAGAAAACATATGTCATATGTATTATGACTTTTATTTTCCAAGAAAAAAATAGCCCAGCTTACTTAACCCTTTAACTAAATGTTTAAAGCTTTGGAATTTAACTGTCTTAAACTATATAAAATTAATTTTAACAGAATTAAGCACTACACTCTACTAAAACAAAATTTAATTGTTTTTAAAAACAAGGTAATTTCAGTTGAAAAATTGTCCCGGAATTTGACACTTTTCATAAATAATGTCCTGAATAACTGTATTGTAAATGCAAAAAATCAAATTCAGAACACACATTTGGACATTACCATAAATATAAAAATGAACTAGTTTTATAGTTATATAAAATGAAATTATTTTTTGCTGATTAACATGTAAAAATATTGTATTTTTACGATAAAATATTACAAACAAAATTGACACCAAACTGTTATGAAAAGGAAGAAATCAAGCCAAAGCTTGATCTACAAACAAACAATATTTATTCTATGTACTCAGGCCAAGGATTAGTTAGTGCATTCATTAAAGAAAAGTTTATAAACCAGTGACAACTAAAAGGATTTCATGATAAACCCTCAGAGTCTCCTCAAACCACAAGATGGGAAGCATATAATATAAATAATAACTTATTACAAAATTCTTAAGTACATATACTGATTGGTATGTATACTGATTAACTATGTAACAAAAATGATAATCATCCTAAGTATGTTTAATATGCAGAAATAAAAAATACAAACAAATAGTATTAAGCAGAAATATCATAGGTGTTGAGACTGATTTCCCATGTTAGGCTTTCCGTTTTTTAAATTAGGCCTGACCTATAGTTTAAGATAATTTGGGAAAGACAATTTGAACACGTGTCAATAGTAAAATGAGTAATGTTTCAGTATGTCCTAAATAAAACACGGACATTTTAAGAGCTATTTAAATAGAATAGAGAATAAAGAATAAAGAATGGAACAGTCCCTTAGCTGCTAGTGGAACAAAATGGTGATTCAATTCTCCAAGAGGTCAGTTATATTAATTATTTATAGCAAGTAACAAATAATATATTTCTAAAAACAATCATCAAAATGCATTTCCTTTCATTCTTGCATAATACTAACAATATCTCCTGGTATGTTATTGGGAACCAAACTAATCAAGGACAGAAGTAACCTAGAACTAAGGAGAAATTTTGTAATAGTGATGACACTTAACCAGTGGAACGGCTTGCCTTTAGAAGCTGTTGGTACATGGATGCATGTTCACATATTATCCTATATTTAATTAGGAATGTATGCTTAATGCAAAAAATACAGCATCTGATTAATGCACGAACATGTCTATATTCCAAATATTTTTTTTAAAAAATTACCTAAGTGGCAATAGAAGCAACTATGCTGTTTAAGGTAATGCAATGTGCAACACGTAATATCTTTCCAGCACAAAAGCAGAATAGCTAATAGATGCTTGCATCTCATATTAAGTCATAGGAACTTATGTCTGCTAACTGTTACTGTAACAGAAAATTTGGGTGCTTTATAGAAAGTTTTATAGAACCTGGTAATTAGTATTGCAGAAATCTCTGTTCAAGTATCAGCAGTTAAGATTTGTTTGCCCTCTTTGAAAATTCACAAAAATAGATTTTGTGAATGAATAAATGAAAAAAAAAAATAACTTTCACCCATTGAAATTTCTAAATAGATTCATTGATTTCACAGATTTTAGTAGTCTCTAATTGTATCTATATGAGTTCAAGGCCATTTTTTTAAAAATGTAAATTACCTTCTTTAAAAAGGTAAAAGAGCAATACAGTGATAAGGGAAAGTTTGTGAACCCTGTAGAAATATCTGACATCTATAGCAGGGCTTTTCAACCAGTGGTACGGGTACCACCTGTGGTACATTGCACCTGGCAGGTGGTACACGACCATCCTAGAAATGTGGTAGCGGGGGAGGGGAATGAGCTGAACCAGTGGCAGCACTGCACAAGTCTGAGCGAGAGATGGCTGGAGCTGCAGGGCTGTCAGGGCTCAGCAGAAGCACCAGAATCAGCGCCAGCCCAGAAGAAGCGCCGATCAGCTGGAATATTGCAGCATCTCCAGGGTCTTGTGATTTACATTCAGATGCTTGGCAACTGATTCATATTTATGACGGTCAGTGTCCCAGGGTCATGTGAAGTGACCAAAACCTGCTGCAACCACCCAGCAGACGGGGGGAATAAAAACCAAACACCCCCCACTCCACCTCCGCTGCCAATCCTCAACAGCAATGCTCACAACAATGAAAACCTCGGACAGGAGGAAGAGCGCCACCAGGCAGGCAGGTCTTTTGCTCAGCTGTGGCTTGGGGGACACTTTGTTCAGTGCCACTATAACTTAAAACAGTCACTAAGCAAACTGTTGTAAATTGAGGACTACCTGTACTTTATCACTTTTTTCCTTTTTTGGGGGGGGGTCATTAAGTTTTTGACACCTTGCTAGGCGACTGGTGGTACTCGGATGATGCCATATCCTAAAAGTGGTACAATGGGTGAAAAGTTGAAAAGTCCTGATCTATAGAACTATAATCACATCAGCTTAATCTAAACCTATTAATAATAATTCTGGCTGAACAAACAACACACAAAACAATGTATGTCATGCCTTTATTTAACACATTAAGCCAACATTCTCTGTCTTTGCTGGAACAAGTATAGTATGTGCCTGCAAGTCTGCAGATCTGTTAAGGGACTTAAGTTGAGTTTGATGTTCCAATCCATGAGATGATATTCAGGCTTGGTTCTGGAGGCTTTTCTCTACAAAACACACTAAAAAATTGTTTTTACCATCACGGGAAACTGGTTTTCGTGATACAGGTATAGAAGTGAATCATGGCTCTCAGATCTCATTAAAAAGATTGCAGATGATAAAGCTGAAAAGGACTACAAAACCATTGCCTCTGTCAAATCAGTGAGGCAAATAATAACTAAATGGACAAAATGCAAAATGTTGCTTTTCCTAGCAATGACTGCCCCACAGAAATCACTCCAAGAGCAAATACACTAAATTGAATAAAGAATTTGTATGTTTGGAGAAAATTAAGTTCCAGCAAAAGTATCTCATTCTATCCATGAATCAGTAGAATTATCAAGGTTTGGAGCTGTTTTGCAACTTCAAAACCCAGATGGTTCTCCATCATTAAGAGGCCAGGGACTCTGGATTGTACTAGCAAACTGTATAGGAGTATGTAACTGTTGATGATCTGAAACCTAAAGCAATGTATGTCGCAAAGCATTACAATAGTCCTATGATGTAAATTTGGATTTTGGAATGGCCAATTCAAAGTCCTGATCTTAATCCAACTGAAATATTGTTACATGACCTAAACTAATTACCACATACAAGGCAACGCAGAAATACAGGAAGTCCTCAACTTACAACCACAATTGAGTCCAAAATTTCTGTTGTTAAGTGAGACATTTGTTAAGTGAGTTTTGCCCCATTTTACAACTTTTGCCACAGTTGTTATGTGAATCATTACAGTTGATAAGTTAGTAACCCAGTTGTTAAGTGAATCTGGCTTCCACACTGACTTTGCTTGTCAAAAGATTGCAAAAGTTGATGACATGACTTTTGGACACAGGAATGGTCATAAGTATGAACCAGTTGACCATTTTGATCACATGATCATGGGGATGCTACAACGGTTGTAACTGTGAAAAATGGTCATAAGTCACTTTTTTCAGTCCCATTATAACTTTGATTGGTCACTAAATGAATTGTTGTAAGTCGACAACTACCTGTACTGATGAGCTGAAGAAGTTCTGTAAAGAACAGTGGGCCAAAATACCTTCCAGTCAATGTGCAGGATTGATCTTGTGTTACAAGAAATGTTTTGATTAGGTAACTTCCTTATAAAAAAAGGTACCACCATTATTCAAAATAAAGATGCATAGGGTTTTTTTTTTAAAAAAGGTAATGAACATTTAAAAAATAACATATTAACCAGAATCTGGGTGACTAGCATGTGTTAGATGAAGTCAAGACATAGCACTGCAGGAATTACAGATCTAAAGTTTTCACAACCTTTCCTTTCCTCAGCATACAAACAGGCACCTTCTTTCCTTATAGGACCAAAATAGCAGACAGAGGTTGGGAATAATTTTAGTATAATTTTCTCTCATGACTGCTTGGTGCTAAACATCCGGGGAGGTAAAGTTGAACTAGAGAAAACTCCTCCATTGATAGCAGAGCCAACAACTGTGGCGTAACACAGAGCTAGTAAATGGATCAGCTTCTTGGAATTCCTCTTCAGATAAGAGGGATTGCTCACAAACATTTCAGAGAGTAGCTTCTCATGAGGAGACTGTAGCACAACAATTTCCAGGGAGTTTAGGACTGGGTGCCAAGAGATTGTAATTTTTGCCCAAGTTGCGGTTGGTGACTTTATAGACACAGGATTTGCATACTTCCTTTCTTAATCATTTCTGGAAATCTCTTTTTAACATTTTTTAAAGATTAGAACAGCAAGTTCCATTATACCATCAATCCTTGGTGAAAGAAGTTTTTGAAATTTTGAAATTAATTACACAAATCCTTCCTGTAGATTATGTAGATAGATAGATAGATACAGAGAGAGAGAGAGAGAGAGAGAGAGAGAGAGAGAGAGAGAGAGAGAGAGAGAGAGAGAGAGAGAGAGAGAGAGAGAAGTTGGACAGCATAGTGATTAATGCCACTTTTGACAGGGGAGATTAGGATTCAAATCCCCTCTGGTAATTACCTTACGAGTATGGGTCCTTGGACAAAGACCTTCTAACGCTTCACTTGCCTACCTCAGATATTAGAGTGATATCAACTAGGAGAGTCATACTGGCTTAGACATTGTCTAGATCAGTGGTTCTCAATCTTTTTAATGCCGCGACCCCCAACCGGTCGTAAGTCGAGGACTAAACAACCAGTCGTAAGTCGAGGACTAAACCGGTCGTAAGTCGAGGACTATCCAACCGGTCGTAAGTCAAGGACTTTCCCTGCCCGGGAGCGCCACGCATGCGTGGTGCCGCCCCCTGCGCCGGCCGAGGCGTAGCTGGCAAGCGGCAGAGACGGAGCAGGCCGACCACCAGCTGGGCCACCAGCTGGCCCAGCCCAAGGGAGGTAAGGCACCCGCCGGGCCCCACGCGTGCCAGCAACCCTCCCTGCGCCCACCGGCCTCTCACCCCTGGCCCTCTTTTACTTACATTTTTAGTAGTTGCTCAGCAGGGAGGGGTAGAAACTTCCAGACAGCTCGCCTTCGCTGCAGACAACTTGCAGCACTGTTTGCAGAATGGGACTTTTGGCGGGCTCAGCAGGGCAGAGACAGCCTGGACAATTCCTATTGGCTTTTGAAAGCCAATAGAATAAAAGGGAGTAGCACAGCTAAGGAAAAGGGGGAAAAAATGGCGGACTGCGTTGTTTGGCGACCCCCGTGAAATGGTCGTTCGACCCCAAATGGGGTCCCAACTCACAGGTTGAGAACCGCTGGTCTAGATTAATAAAGTCCACATTAGATTTTGGGAGATCAGGACAATCTGACAATGTAGGCTATTGGAACAAATATATATTGATGAGACAAGAGAACCTGGAATTGATGGATTGCTACTACAACAGTAGGCCTAGTGAGAGAGGATATATGAAATGTATGGGAGAATTATGGATGGATAGAAGACCTGCATCTACATTAGAAAACAGCTAGTTATCCAATGCTTCAACATGTGAAGAGAAAGCTGCTCTCACCACTTTAGACAGACAAACTACATATTATATGCCAGACTCAAGATGACCTGAAAAAACAAGTGGATGTGCAGTCAACATCTGAAGTTGGAAAGTCACTGCCACCCCCTCTATTACAGAGCACGGCAGCTGATATGAGATTTAAGGGTCGCTTGATAGTGAGATGGGTGGCATATAAAATGAATGAATGAATGAATGAACGTGGAGAAGTATCATCAGATAAAATGCTAGAAGACACCAACTAAGCCCTCATGGCAATCCCTGTCCTTGCTACTATTCTGCATAACTTGAACCTCTTCAAATAAAGTGTTACTCCTAAGTTGGGAGAGTGGCTTCAACAATTCCTAGCATCAGAGTTCTCTGTCCAGAAGATAGTAGTGTCAGGAACAGCTAAGATACTGCACAGAACCTTCAAACTCCTACGCCTCTGGTAGAGGACCCTAGATTAAGAAAGACACATACCATCTGTTGTGGTGAGAAGGGAATTTTTGATATTAAGTATAACAAACCTCCCTGTGGGAAAATGCTGTTGATTAGATAAAATGGGACTTTAAAGATTGAACATGAAAGGGAACCAGAAAGAAGAAAAGATTATCATTAAAAGAGAAGCGACTCATCAATACTGAATGGAGCAAAATACTCTAACTTTGAAAGAATTCAAAGGTATTTGGGTATAATACACTTAGAAGTTACACTTAAGATTGTCTGCTATCATAAAAATGCCTATACAAGAGGAACAGACTGTAATAAAAAAGAAAGATTCTGAGTCTAATATGAATATGGATTTAAAAATTATAGTTTACAAGAGTGATATAAAGAATGTTACATGCTGATGTCTTAATAATTAAAAGGCATATACAAATAACAAACCAGGAATTTGATTTCAATAATTTTCTTATTCTGGAAATACAAAAGAGATGTGTTAAAGTTTTGAAGGAGTTTCTGAGAAGAGACAAATTAAATTCTGTGATACTATTCAAAGGAATTAAAGATCAAGACTGTTAAAAGCAAAGGGAAATAATATAAATTTGGTTTATTAGATCAAAATTAAAGTTAGTGTTTCTGGTAACTCCTTTTTTTAACTAGGATTGAATATGAGATTTAAAGATTTGTTGATAAATAAAAGATATCGAAAGAAGCAATATTTTGTTGTATTTTCAGAGAAAGAGATAACTATTGAAATTATTTGTATTTGCTATGAAAGGGAAAGCAATTTCTTTATATATCTTTTCCCCTTTATAATATTTTCTCTTTCTTTTAAATTTCTTTTTTATACTTTTTAAAATATTTTTCTTAGTTTGTACAGTGTTTTTTAATCCTTCTATCTTGGAAATTTTAATAAAAATCATAATGATTGTTTGATAATGAAAATTCTACACAACTATTTATTTGTCTATGGAGATTCTCGGTCATCCAGGTCATGGTTGTACCTACGAGAAGGACTCTTGGCAAGGGATGGGGTGCACCTCACAAAAACAGGGAAAAATGTACTCGGAAAAAGACTGGCCCAACTCATCAGGAGGGCTTTAAACTGAAACTGAGGGGGGGAGGGTGACCAATCTTTAGAATCTCTAGAACCCAAAACCAATCATAAATCCCAAGAAAACAAATCAAACAATGAGGTAGGCAAAGACAATAAAAAAGAAAAACCCAAACAACAATCAGGAGATGCAGGAAACATGCCCACGGGCATAAAAGTCTTAAATGCTTATATACAAACGCTCAAAGCTTGAGGAACCAACAGGGCAAACTAGAAGCAATAGTACAGAGGGAAGGTATGACATAGTTGGCATTACAGAAACCTGACGGGACGAAACCCATGGATGGATACAAATTCTTCAAAAGAAACAGGTCTACAAAAAGAGGAGAGGGAGTTGCACTATATGTAAGAGAACACTACATATCTACAGAAATGCACATGATCCAAGATAAAATCTCTCCAGAATGTATATGGGTCAATAGAAAAGAGAAAAAAAAATGACATTACCATAGGTATATATTACAGGCCACCCAACCAATCAGAAGAAATAGATGAACTCTTTGCCAACCAGTTAACAAATGTATGTAGGAAGCATACCACAGTAGTAATGGGAGACTTCATCTATCCAGATATCAACTGGGAGACAAACTCTACAGCGAGCAGGAGATCAAACAGATTCCTAACCAACCTAGCCAACAACATTGTCATCCAAAAGGTGGAGGAGGGAACTAGACGAAAAGCCACACTGGACTTAATTCTAACTAATAGAGAAGAAGTGACAGAGGGAGTTGAAGTTGCCGGAACCTTGGGCAAAATTGACTACATCATACTGGAATTTAATATAATGCAAACACTAGCAACAGAAAACAATCCAATCAGTGTCTTGAACTTTAAAAAAGAGCTGACTTTAACAAACTCAGAGAGAACCTAGGAAAGATCCCATGGATGAAAATCCTAAAGGGGAAAACAACCAAGAGGCATGGGGAACTCTGAAAAATGTGATCATAAAAGCCCAGACCACCACAATACCACTGAAAAAGAAAAACAAGAAATTCAAGAAGAAATCAGCATGGCTGCACAAAGATCTCTCTGACAAACTGAAAGACAAAAAGGACAAATACAAAAAATGGAAAGAAGGACACATAACTAAGGCCGATTATCAGCAGACAGCCAGAACATGCAAAGATGAAGTCAGGAAAGCAAAGGCTCAGAATGAACCAAAACTTGCAACAGAAATCATGGATAATAAAAAAAGTTTCTTCCAACGTATTAACAAGAAAAAAGCCAAGGAAACTCTAGGTCCACTAAAGAGAGAAGATGGCAAAGAAATAACAGGCAATTGGGAGAAAGCAGAATTGCTTAACTCATACTTTGCATCAATCTTCATACAAAAAGAAACTATAGCCCAACATACCAAAAAAACCTCTGCAAAAAACAAATTAGAAACAAAAATTAAAATAAGCAGGAAAACGGTAAGAGAACACCTATCTTGACATTGATGAATATAAATCACTGGGGCCAGACAGATTACATCCCAGAGTTCTGAAGGAGCTGGCAGATGTTATCTATAAGTATTGCACCACATCTTTCAAAAATCCTGGAGCATTGGGGAAGTACCTGAAGATTGGAAAAGGGATGATGTGGTTCCCATCTTCAAGAAAGGAAAAAAAAAAAACGGACCAAGGAAACTACAGACCAATCAGTTTAACATCAATACCTGGTAAGATCCTAAAAAAGATAATCAGAAAACAGATCTGCAAGCAACTAGAAGCAAACAAAGTTATAACTAGTAGCCAGCACAGGTTTGTTAAAAACAGATCATGCCAAACCAATCTTATTTCATTATTCGACAAAGAGACTAAACTAATAGACCAGCAAAATACTGTGGACATAATATACTTAAGGCATTTCATAAAGTAAACCACAACCTACTCCTTGGAAAGCTAGAAAAAGGTGGAATAGATAACATCACCACCAGATGGATGTGTAGCTAGCTGGCAAACTGTACTCAACGAGTAGTCCTCAATGGTACTACATCGTCATGGAGAGAAGTAAGCAGTGAGGCACAAGTTTTCGTCTGAGGCCCAGTACTCTTCAATATCTTCATCAATGACTTAGATGAGGGAATTGAAGGGGAACTCATCAAATTTGCAGATGACACCAAACTGGCAGGAGTAGCCAACACCCCAGAAGACAAACTCGGGATCCAAAAAGATCTTCACAAACTTGAACAGTGGGCCCTATCCAACAAAATGAGTTTCAATGTGGAGAAAAGGAAAGTTTTACATTTAGGCAGGAAAAATCAAAGGTACAAGTACAGATTGGGCAAGACCTGGCTTAAAAACAGTAACTGTGACAGGGACCTTGGAGTCCTAGGGGATGATCTCTTAACCATGAGCCAGCAATGTGCAGCAGCAGCAGCCAAAAAAGCTAATATAATCCTGGGTTGTATAAACAGAGGCATAAAATCAAGATCACATGAGGTATGAGTACCGCTTTATAAAACCCTAGTAATACCACACCTGGAATACTGCAGCCAATTTTGGTCACCATATAACAAAAAAGATGTTGAGAGTTTGGAAAAAATTCAGAGAAGAGCACTTTGATAAGATGATCAAAGGCCTGGAGACCAAAACATACAAAGAACAACTGCAGGACTTGGGTTTGGCTAGTCTAAAGAAAAGAACAAATAGGGGAGACATGACAGCAGTATTCCAGTATTTGAGGGGCTGCCACAAAGAAGAGGGGGTCAAATTATTCACCAAAGCACCAGAGGGCAGGACAAAGAAACAATGGTTGCAAACTGATCAAAGAGAGAAGCAAACTGTAATTAAGAAGAAACTTCCTGATAGGAAGGACAATTAATCGTGGGCGCTCCATCACTGGAGATTTTTAAAAAGAGGCTAGACAGTCACTTGTCTGAGATGGTATAGGTTCTCCTGCTTGAGTAGGGGGCTGGACTAGAAAACCTTCAAGGTCCTTCAAGCTCTGTTCTATTCAAAGGTGCTTTTTCAAAAAGCAACTGGACTTTGTTTTTCCTTTAAGATGTTTTGCTTCTCATCCAAGATACTTCTTCAGTTCTGTATGATTGTGAATGGGAGGATTTATATTCCTTGCATTCATTTGATAGTTAGCACTCTGCCTGAGAGTCACTGAGGCAGTTCCGAGAAGGTTCCACACCTATTTGCACTATTCAGTGAGGGCACAGATAAACCTCCAAGTGGCCTCAACAATTCTCAGAGTGCTAACAATCAGATGACTGCAAGGAATATAAATCCTTCCACTCACCACCATTTAGTCAGAACTGAAGAAGTTTCCTGGATGAGAAAGAAAACATCTTCAAGAAAAAACAATAAAAGTCCAATTGCCTTTTGAAAAAGCACCTTTAGGACAGCTATGTGTTGGGTTATATATTGTCCTAATTCCAGCTGCCTACATTGACAAAACATTGTTTTTCTTCATGAGATATATTTTCTGCCTCAATATTAATTTATAGGGGGCCATACAAATATGCTCATTGAATTCACCATTTAGTTTATATCAAAAATAATGCTAATAAGGATAGTCTAATTGGTTTATAACACTATGCCATAAACCTTTTTAACTAATAATATTTCAATTGACACATTAAGCTAACCCCAAAGCAAACAATTTAACATTATATTTTAGCAAGACAGAAGGTAAGAAAAAATAGAAGCTTTCAATACTCATACTTCTAGCTGTTAGTATTTGATTATGTATTCTGGGTTTTAGGCAGATCCACTGGTTATCATTTTCTTTCATTATTCATAAGAGAAAATGATAATCAATGGATCAATTTTTCTTAATCAACTTCACTATTCTGCCACTTTTCAGCCTAAAATCCAGAATAGATAATCAAATACTAACAGCTAGAAGAGACACTGCATCTAAATGCTGTCAGCCAAAGTTAGCTATGTAGTACACAAATAAAATTATAACCATTAAAACAAATAGGATTACACAATAATCTTTTCTCAAGAGTATATTGCATGTGCCTGATGAACTAGGCTTTGATCCTTATACGAATCATAAAAGTTGTTTGGTAGGAAATAACTGGCAGGTTACCATTCTAGAATATATGAAACCAATTAGTCTTCCTCTCAAATTATAAAAATAACTTCTGAGATGCATTTTCAAAGCTTCTTCTGCCAATAAGGTTGTTTTGTCTATAGGTATTTGTGCCAAAAAGAGTAGCATAATATTTAAAATGGTTTTTCATATATATATTTTTGGAAAAGAATTTATAGTACTTCCCCCAGTCTGGTTTTAAAACTCAGGAAAACTACCTTGAGTACAAGATAGGAAGTGGTGAGGAAAGGAAACATAAAAGGAAATGTGTAGATAGGAAACAAAATCTTTGAATTACTAAACTAACAGGGAGCATCACTGAAGTTTGGTCCAACTAGGTGGTGACAAGTGGGGTGAAAGAGAAAATTACAGATAGTTGTAAGTATTCAGATAAAATTAAATTATGAATATTTAACAATTGATATTTTTATTTTCTTATAAATTTCACACTAACTTTCTCATGTGGGAGAAACCAAACCATTGGACAAACAAAACAGCAAACCTATCAATCTATAATAAAAAAGAGCAATTGCCAATTTGTGCCCTATTTGTCACCTATTTACAACAAGAAAAAAAAAACACCCAATAGCTCAGATCAATTTAAGACAATATTTTAGCAAATCATGGTTTAAATTAAATCATATTTTACAAAATAGCTAATCTTTTTCCAGCTAATTAAAATAGCATTAAGTAAAACATTTTGTTCTCAGATATTCTTGTGAAAGCAACAAAAATCTCTACTTGTGAAAATCTTAAAGGCATATAAGATCTTCGATATGTAAAATATTAAGATAACTGGAAGAACCCAATTGTTACTTGCATATTAAGATTCTAGTCTGCTAACTGAAGCAATGTCCTCTAGAAATGTGTGTTTATACATGTTACAGATTATCCTACTCCTAGCATAAAATCTCTGTTCACTTGCCCTTAAATGAGTTTCTGAAGACAGCACAGTTTGGCTTTCCCAGTTAATAATGTTTGAAGATGAAGTGACAGAATTGTTGATATCTATTGAGTGTACATGGCATGATCTTCTGCACAGATCTTTGGATTCAAACCTTTGTTTTCAAACGAATTTTTTTTTTCTATTAGAAAATGTCAATATATCTTTGACAATCCTTATTAGCAAGAGAGCTAGCAAACAGCAATACTTCATTTCACAGAGAATTAATGCAATTATTTCTCTATGTAACTATGGAATATCAAAACTAAATTAGATAATTACAGAAATCATTAAATTTACATCCCACTTTATTTGTATAACTCAAGACAGAATACATAATTCCATTTTTCCATACCATAACAATCACCCTATAAGATGACAGCCAATGGCCGAAAGTCACTCAAGTCAGCTTTCAAGGAAGGACTAGAATTCATGGCCTCCAGCACCTTTATCATTACACCAAATTGAAGACAATTATCTTTTTTTAATTTCAGAAAATTTCAGAAAAAAATTCAGAAAAAAACAGTGAAGCAGTTTCATTAGATTGTCTCAATTGCAAATTCACTGTAGGTACGTGAAATTCTTTTTATCCTTCTAACTGTGGCCAATATAGAACATAATGGATCATATTCTGACCTATTTATCAATAGTTTTCCAAACATATATCAATGAATCAGGTTTGGTCAAAGGTATTTAGTGAAGCTTTTTCTATATTGCACTTTAATTCAAGAACTCCCTTCCCATGCAGTTTTCCTAAATCCAAGACATTTTTGGAAACATGAGATCTTTTGAAATATAACAGAATGATGAATAAAGAATTTAGTGGGGTTATTTCATAATTACTATAAGCTTGCATATTACAAATCAGTTGTCACACTCAATTGAATGCAGCTCTATTTCTCCTGGATAGTAATATATTTGCAATAGAAGTATAATATTTTACATTATATTTTCTCAAGATGGAAAACAAATCATAATGAATATTTTCCCTGTTTTTTGTTATTATTGTTTAGGGTTTTATATTGGTATCCTATAGAATACATCTCAAACAAAAATGGATAGATACTAGTCTAAAATCAGGTAAATAAAGTAAAAAAATATAACAAGGCCATTAATTTTTAGTATTGTTTGAATTATCAATCAATATGGATAGAAAACCGTGTGTGTATGTCTGTGTCTACACCTTCAAATCAATGTTTGCTCCTGGTGAATGCCTGCAGTTTTCTGAGCAAGATTTCAGAAATGGTTTGCCACTGCCTCCTTCCTCAAATGGAGGTGTGATTGGATGTCATCCAGTTGGGTTTGTGTGTAAGGCAGGACTAAAACTCTTGGTCTCTTGGTTTCTAGTCTGGTGTATTAATCACTGTAACAAACTGCTTCTCTTCTAGTATTATAAATATTTTCAAATAATTTTTGTTGCATGAAATATGGCTTGATTCTGGACTTTAAAAGGGCAAAGTTCATATTCTGATATAAATAGGAAAATGCTTATAAAATCACTTTTTCCATTCCTTCATGTCACTTCCTTAATTTTGTGAAAATAATTTCTCATTATATAATATTGCACTTTTTTTTACAGAAACTAGGTGAACATAATCATTTCCCATAAATTATTACAAAATAACATAATACAGTAATATGAACTAATACATTTATGATTAAAACACATGCAGTGTCAAATGCAGAGATCCATACATATTTTCTGATAAAACCATTACGGTTTCATATAGCATTAGTATAAACGTCTTGAAGTTTATACTAATGATGAAATACATATTGAGTTGTAGCTTGTATATGCTGTATCAATATTCTTATAACTCGACTAAAGAGAAATCTTTATGTAGCCATACTGTATATATAAAAGACAAAGCAACTTTCTTCCTTAGGAAAAGAAAAAGGGTGGGGGAAAAAACCTCGTAAGGATAAACTATGCTTAACAAAAGAATTCTTGATTGACATTTTTACAATGAAAAAAATGGATGGGACCCTATGCCAAACAAAAACATTATTTTATCTTAGTTTAATAA
Source organism: Crotalus tigris (assembly GCF_016545835.1). Taxonomy (NCBI): domain Eukaryota; kingdom Metazoa; phylum Chordata; class Lepidosauria; order Squamata; family Viperidae; genus Crotalus; species Crotalus tigris. The sequence goes on from NW_024096796.1 coordinate 1,057,335, forward strand.
ATATAAATATGACCATCAAAATCAAGTCATTATTTCTTCCTATATTCTAAATCAAAAGCAAAATTACTCACCTTATAGTTAACTATGTCAACCTACAATATTTTTGGGATTTTCATGGATTTCCAAAATAAATAGTCCCAAAGTGAAATGTGCATATATATTTTGTTCTAAAATACAGGATTAAAACAATTTATTTTCCTGTCCTTAATTGCAATTCTTTCATAAAACATCTGCACAATGTTCGTATGATGTATAAGAAACTAATTAAAAAGTTCCATAATAGTTCCATATTAAAATTACCATGGGCATTCAGTAAAATGCAGTATTTAAGGAATTTAAACAGGGAAGAGGACAATACAGAAAATTATTCCTGAATAAAGGCAAGAAACAACAATTTTTAAAAAATTGTTTATTTTTTTAGCTGCCATTTTGCTAGGTTTCTGGCAAGATAACAAATTAACCAGCGCATTGTAATATAAGAAAAGAAACAAGAAATTTATTTATGGCCAGAATATTAAGCCAAGTAAAGATAATATCAGTATTGTACATTTACATCAATGGCATATTTCTATTTCTGAGCAACCATAAGGGATAAAATCAAACTGAAACTCACATGTAGTGCAGCATTTACAATAGTTATGAAAATGTTACTGGGACATATAAATATGACAGATCAATATGGTGATTATACTGTCAATCAACTCTGTTGGTACAATATAACTATCAACACATCAAATGGAATTTTGTGTTTTAAATGCTATGTGTTTATGATAAAAAAATTAATCAATTTTCTATAGATCTAATAGCATTTACAAGTCACTATATGTTAAAATTTAGACTTATTGGCTGGGAACCTTTATAACAGAATGCAACTATGAAAGCTGATGAATCTAAATCCAATTTAATTAAAGCCTTTGTTCTCTGGAAATAAGGAATGCCCAGGGCATTGGCATGATAATTGTTTCCAAGTGTTCTTTTTTGGTCAGAAAAGTCAGAAATAATTCAACTGACCATTATCCAGAATCCATTTGTTGTAGCAGTGATAATAGCAATTGTTCCTCTCTGACATCCCTGAATTTGCATATAGTTATCCAATAAGTCTTGTTCTGAAGAAGGGATCAAGAGGCTAAAGCACTGGTTCACAAGACCACATTAATCCACTGAGACCAATTTATACAGAAGTCTGTAGATAAAATTGTCCAATATTTTACCAATGTGGACGCTATTATTGATGCCAGTTCAGCGAATATAACTTTCAATGATTTTTTTCAATTTCTACTATTGAAATATAAACAGGAATCTTGGAAAGTGTTATCTACCATCTGTTTTGCTCATCCTGGCTAATAGTAAGCAACTGGACTAGTCAGTTGCTTGAATCAGTAACTCTAAAGAATGTCGTTTGTAAGGCCTTCATACTCAAAAGAGGCTCTGGTGAGACTTTTTAAAAAAAGCTTCCCCTCATTTTGGATAATGTCCAGCCATTCTTCAATATTACATTCCATTCCATTCCTGGTCTGCGTGCTGGAATATTTCATGACATCTTAATTCTAAAGGTTTTTGGATAATGCTGATTTAAATCCATTTTCAACCTCACTTCAATTTTCCAGGCGATCTGTATAGGAAGCTGGAGGGAGTTGTGTTTTTCTTTCTTTCTCTTTTTCTTTCTCTGTCTTCTTTCTCTTTCCTTTCTTTCTCTTTCACTTTTCTTTTTGCTTTAGACTGATCTGGTATGCTCTGAATATTTACATAGGATATAACTTGAATTCACTGTTCTTTAATGGAGCCAGCAAATTATTTTAAAAGTAGCGGAGAACTCTTTGAAAACAGGTTATTGTTTGTAGTTTTCTTCAAAGATTCATCTTGTTCACCAGTTATTTAACTGACAAATACATGAACACATTAGATGATGATTTTGGGAGATCACACACATTTATGCTAATCATATTGCTGTGGGTGATGGCAACCATATTGAAATGTAATCCAACAAAGACAAGAAGGGTTCTTGCTCACAAAGAAGGCAGAAGTTTAAACTGTACTGAATAGAATCTTAGAATATGATTCAAGTTCAAAATTTGGGGGTGCTTTGGGCATGAGCCCTAAACCAGAATGTAATTAAGTAATTAGATTTATATTTGTCCTGAAAATTAGATTCTAGATCACTCACAAGAATAATTCAACAGTTAAAATAATCCTGTTTGGGAGCATCCAATGAATGACTTGTAGAGGTCAAGTGAATTTTGTCCAGGAATGTGTGTAGTAGTAGTATACAGGACTAAGCTAGTAGTAATGCTTGGAGATATAGAAATTAACTGGCTTTTCACTGCAATAACAGATTCAAGAGCATCACAAAATGCAAACCTGTTTCTTCTGGATAAGTGTCTGTCCATAATAGTACTTCTCTAATTTCTGGAAGCAGGAACTAATCACAGGCCTCATTGACGATGCTATGTTTCAGCAGCTGTTTCATCATATGCAACGTCTTCTGATTTCAAGAAATCAAAATGGATGCCACTGGTACGTTAGTTTATCCCAGATCCTTGACTGACTATACCCAGTGTTTTCATAAATATTAGATAGCACTGGAGATCAAATAACAGCTTAAGGAAAATTTTACTCACAGCAAAACTTACAGAGGAAGCAATAACCCATAATTCCTCTTTCTTAGAGGACAGGGTTTTAAGTTAAAGTGGGAAAAATGTCTTCAACTCCCAATCCAAGGAATCAATACAGGAGAATACAATGGTAAAAAGGTACCAAAATCAAGTAAAGGACAATACATTTGTCTCTCTCTTCCAATAAAAAGTGTTTTTAAGGTAACCAATGTGATACCCCAATTAGACCAGAATTCAGAGTAAAATAGATCTGAATAATCAGTATTTTTTTCTAGAACATATGTAACTGGATTTATACCATTTTCTTGACCATCTTCTCCCTAGGATATTCACCCTTAGACAATAATATTTATAAGCTTCAGGATTCAGGAAGTTTTTTTCTTCTCAAGGCATAAATGGGCATTCTCCTCACACATTGGTACAATCATTACTTTCTGAACTGTTCTAGCAACTTCTTTCAACTAGTTTCAATCAAACATAGTAGGTAAGAGTTAGGATTAGGAGATAAAACAAAATTAGCAAAGCTCATTATTAGGAAACATTAAAAATCATTTTTTGTTCTGGGAAGAAATAAAATGGAAAACACTGAAATGGCACAGTACTGACTGAAGTGAAAAAGGAAGAAAAAACATTATAAGCATACCCCTCACACAGTTTGTTTCTAAGGGAAGCATAAAAATATTAGACGTAACACAGATGATGGCACAACCTATGTTACTGGATAATTGGCAATGTATCCTGTTAACTTCAATATCCTTAAGTCAAATAATCAACAAAACCAATTAAAAATGAGCCGCATAAGCATAAATTCCTAATGTACAGATCTAGTATTAGTGATCTTCAAACCTCCCCTTACCAAAGAATAATATCCACATTGCCAAGTCTTAGCAGAACTCCAGGTCATTATACAAAATTCTAGGTCATATTCTATGGGAGGAAATGGGAATCAATTGCCACCATTCCTGACTATTAAGAATCTTCTGAATCAGACTATATACAAACACAGCCTCACCATTGGAAGTATAATCACTCAACTTAATTAATTTTAATCTGCTTTCTATATTTCAGGCAATTAATAATGATGAACAAATTGTCAGGTTTCAGAAGATAGAGCAGGCAATGGTATTCTGCTAATCCAGAATGCTTGTCAATTTCTATTTGCTTAAACAAAATGTTTTTTTTCTTTGGATTAAATCTAATGTTATGAGAACAGATTGTTTGTGTCATAGGACTTCACTTGCTCAACCCCTTGAGTTGCTAGGCCTCCCATGATCCTATGGGATGTTTAATAGATGGATGCCATTTTTTACTAGAATAACGTCATCAGATAACTCAGGATATTAAAAAAAACTAAGGCTGAAAAAATATACGTGGTTCTACTTTTGGGGAACATACGGAAGTGGGATGCTTTTTAACTACAATTAACTGCTAGTGGTTGAATACCTGATTGTATTGTTTTCAAGGCAACACATAAGAAGCATTTCTTTTCTCTTGATGAAAAATACATGAACATATTTTAATTTGAAGTATGTATATCTCACACTTGAACAATTTTAGTTCTTGCCATAACACATGAAATCATATTCAGCACAGTTCCAAGAGATTACCTATACAGACTGAACAGATAGGAATGGTTTTGTTTAAGCTATTACAGCCAAAAGCATGCAATATAAATCCACTAACTCAATCATGGTTGGGGCACGAGAAAGGAAACCCAAAATCTAAGCAGTAATCAAAGCAACTGTTAGTCAAATTCTCTCCTTGTTTAGCTCTGATACATAGACTTGGGGATGGCAGTTAAACCTTTGCCCTTTTATATTTCTCTGGGCACAAGGGGTAATCAGAGACCTATATGCCTTATCTTGCAGATAGTGTTTCAGAATTCAGCTGGGACATTTTGTTTTTTTAACTATGTTCCAAACAACCCGCTCAAATGGAGCAGTTTGATGTCTCACAAGAATAGTGATGTTACCAGATCACCAAGTATATAGTATTTAGATTGTAGAATAGCCTGTGGGTTCATTTGTGATTTGTGAACACAGCCATACAGTTACATTATATGATATATATCACGTAAAATCTATGATATAAAACCTGATGATTTGGAGAAAATTACCCAGATATTAGTGTGTTCACTTACATGTACTGATGAAATCTAGATCTGTCCAACAGAAATCATCAAATTCTGCACCGCTGCAATGTGTATAATACCTAATGTAGTGTAGGATCATACTAGGAAAACCTGGGGAACTGTCCTTTTTAATTCAAAAGTACTAGTAGTTTTGCTGCAATTTTTTGTTTTCAGCTGCTTCATTCTTACTTGAAGGGTTCAAAACTATAAAGCTATATTATCACAGTAATGAAATCACATGTCCTTATAAATTTCTGAAGAAATCATTAACAGCAATGTTCTTTGGGAACTCTCTTTCAAACTAGAAGATGGTACTTGTATGCTATCAAAGTATGCTTTTTGCACACTTCCTTTGCAAACTCAGAACAAACAGCAAGTCAATGAAAATCAAGGTATGTATGTATGTATGTATTAAATTTACTGGCCACCCACCTTACCACTGGGTAATTCTGGGCAGCTTACAATATTAAAATATATGTATTATCATCTCTATAGCTTTTTTCCAGTTGCAAAGCTGGACCATCAGAAAAGCTGAATGAAAAAAAATGATGGCTATGAATTGTGAATTATGGTGCAGGAGAAAGTTGATGAAAATACCTTGGATTGCAAGAATTATAAATACTATATTTGTAATAGATGGAAGTAAATGCAGGCTGCTCACTGAAGTACAAATAATGAAACTAAAATTAAAACATTTTAGTGTTGTAACAGAAAGGCAGTCATTATAAAAGCTGCTTGAATTTGGAAAAAAATGAAGACAAAAATGTCAACAAAAGACAAGATAGTTAGATACCATCACTAATAATCCAAACATGAGCTTGAAAGAACTTAACGCAGCACTGACTAAAAGAAAATTCTGGTCACGTTTCTTGAGTCATTGAGCCTTGAATAACATAAGAAAGAATATGATTTTCTGTGTGTTTATGTACAAAACCAATATATTAGTTTTAAAAAAAAAATCCAAGAACTTAGAAAAAAATGTAAAGCCTAGAAAATTACATGCTACTTCTTCCAGTTGTTATTCTAGCCCTGAGCCACAAAGTGGATTATGAAAAAAGGGTGGCCCTGACCACAAAAAGAATATTTAACACATTCTAGAATATTTAGTTTCTAAAACATTTCAATACTTCAATGGTACTGAAAATGAAAAAAGAAAAGCAACGAATTTCCTGGAATTTGTCCCTCCAATATTGAAAAGTATTGATGGCTTCAAGCTCTTTACCATGACTAATTTGGAAACTAAATTAAAATATATACAAGAATAGCCTATAGGTGTGCGTGAAAGTATAAAATAGCAAACGTCATGACTTCAGATCAAAGGAGAAGGTTGGACTGGATTTAAAGAAAACTCAGGGAAAGATGGATTCTTGTTTAAAGCCAGAAACCCCATTAAAGTTTTCCAACCAAGAACAAGCTACTTGCTTGCTAATAATTATCTATGTTAGTAAATATTGGATTAATTGGGTGATAGTTTTGGATTTCAGTGCTTATGCTTATGTTTCCAAGTGTGTTAATTATGGAGCTAGTCTTCTCTCATTTAGATGTAATGATGAAGTCATTGTTTCACTGTTCTACATTTGTACATGAAAAAATAAAGAAGGGAAATGGTGAGAGAATTTTTAGTCATCTCATATTTATGGAGTCATGAATGACATCTTAATCAAACAAAGTAGAGCTTTGGAAGGTAACATTTAATCTAATCAATACATAAAGAAAAACACTGAGTTTCCTCCCGCCTCGTATCTGAAATAGTGGCCTCAATTTAAGTCAAATTCATATAATTTTGTCTACAGAATAGTATATTCTATATTCCAGATAAACCAGGCTTATTCCGATCAGAAAAACCTAAATAACATATCAGATAATGGAAACCACCACCTCACCCAGAATTAGCTACATGGAGTGCTTCATTATTTACCCTACTGAACTTTACAAATATTGTAAGTGAAGTCATAAAGAATACAATACTGAAAGAATATAATTTCATATTGGATTGTAGACTTGTATAATTTATGATTCCTCACTCTCCAATATAGATTTTATTGGAAACATTTCCATTAAACCCAGGAACATAAAATATGAATAGTAAATGATCTATTATTTTCAGACTTTCTGATTTCAAGTACTTCCTTCTATATTTGCCTGTAAGGGATACTAATTGTTGCATGGGAATCCAAAAATGTTTTTACAGTGGCTTTTTCAAATGTTAAGATGTCCATGCAAGAGATGATAAATAGCAAGTTGTAGGCATTGTGCCTTTCAAAGAAATATATCCACTATTATAGATGACCTAATTAGAAAAAAAGTGATAATCCATCTGAGGCATTGAAAGATTATAATCTGATGAATGGGAAAACAATAAAAGCAATATTCAATGTTCTAAACATTCACTTTGAGAGTTGCAGCACACACATATCAGGACAAACTCCTATCAAGAGATACTTGTTTTCTAATAAGTAGGATGTTGCTGCCTATGGTCACTCTGTTTTCTAAGCTTTTATCTCATTTCTTTAGAATTCTCTATGGTTTAGCTGATATATCCATAGTAGGTATCTTTAATTATTTTAATAGAAAGCTATTTTATTTTTGACAAATTGTTTATATATTAGAATTATCAAGAGGAAAGACAGACAATATAAGGTATACCATATTCTGAATCATTAATAGTGTAACACATTTTATAATACTATGGTAGGCAGTCTTTCTATGATGCTTAAGTGTCACAGAATGGCTTTCAGTTTATTCTAAGTTTTCATATATCTTTGCTTTACTAACTGCTTAACTGATATCAATGTTTATATTTTAAGAAGTATCTTCTGTATTTGGAGTACAAGTTTGCGAGATATACCTTCATTGCTGGCCACTCAGTCCACTGAAATAAAAACTGAAAGCTCTTAAAACAGATGTATATTAAATACCTTAAGGGAGCGCCCTTATTAAATTATTAAACTGCATGGGAGTTATGTAAATACTGATTTTCACAGTACAATCATAAACTACAACCAGTTATAAGTACATTTTGCTTACCTGGATATTCTTCTAATTGTTTCCTAAGCAGAATGACTGACTACTACAGCTACATTTGGGCTCAAAAATGAAAAAAACCTGCATTTCTCTGCTGCCAACTACTGGCCAACTAAGTTTTTGCAGATCAGTTACAGTAACCCTCCAGGTTGGGTGAACAGGTTTTCAAAATTATAAAAATAGAATTATGGCATTTTGCAATAGATTGGAATGGTAGAAAACAAAGTCTTTTAAAAAAAATTCCTATGAAACAGTGATTAAAGGCTTTGTCGCTTACAATTTGAAAGAAAATAGCTCTTTTCTATCTGTTGCAAAGGACAGGGAGAAAAGTATATATTTCTTTTTTCCAATAAGCACTATTGTAAGCACTCATATATTCTTAATTTTTTATTTTATTTATTTATTTATATCCCAGCAATATTTCAAGGCGGCAAATATATCCAACACATCTTCCTCTATTTTCTCCAAAATCAGCAACAATTGACTGCTGAACACATGAACAAGAAGAGTCCATGACTGCAAAGCCTATACAGATTTACATTGGTGTATCAAAGAAAATAGGCTTCAATATATTCAGGTTATTTTCTTCAATATCATACTTATTCTTTATAAAGAGTTCATAGACAATGAATAAGGGGAAATGAAGCTATGTGCCATTTGCTAATGATTTTCTTCTGCTGCTATCATTGGTCCACATCTCTCAATCTGTGGTTGAAAAGTTGGAAATTCTTTGGGAATGATGTGCAATGTAGTAGAGAATACTGTAAATGTAGTTTAGTAGAACTGCATTTCATCCTTCCTCACATAAGAACTGACTATCCAAACCAATATATTTTCACTCCAGTTTTTATCAATTTTACCTAGGTTCAATCAAGCTTAGTGGAGCTTATACACATATAAATATACTACGACAAGGCTGCTAAATGTAACTGCTTCTATTTATTTCACAATATGAATACAGCCTCAAACTGTCAAAAGACAGAAGTTTATTTATTTAAAACGTTTACATAGCCACCCATCCTATAATCAACCCTCCCAATCAAGCCATATTAAAATTATAAAATCTAAACATATTAAAACAAAAAAGTGGCACCAAGTGGAATTTCTGATGTGTATTCACTTCATCTTAGCCCAGCACTTGGGGGAAAATCCAGATCTTCAAAGTTTTATGGAAAGCTAGGCTAGAGGCCTCCTGAATTTCAGGGACTACCACAGAAAAAGCATGCTTCCTAGTTCCCATAAGATGTAATATTTATCTGACTCGGTAGGACAAGTAGGTCTTCTTAAGGAAAGGTGGTCCTGTAGACCACCTGGCCTGTGCCATATAGGACTTTGAAGGTGATAACTAGCACCTTGAATTGCACCCAGAAAGAAACTGGAAGCCAGTACCCTCACATACGAGGTGTTATATGGGGAAATACAGGAGGCCCCATTATTGTGCATGCTGCTGCATTCTGGACCAATTGAAATTTCCAAGTGATCTTCAAAGTAGCCTCATGTAGAGCACATTATGCTCTACAGGAGATGAGGAAGGCATGAATAACACTGAGCAAGATGTTGGCTTGCTTTTCTATACTCCCATTTTTTTTTAATCATGAGGTGTTTGAATTGCAATAGATATTCCCTTTGTTTTAGTTTTAGACACTGAATAAATGTAGTATATGTATAACCTATTAAAGTAAGACAAGAGTAGAATCTGAAATGTGCAAATATAAAGTTCTCACAATTCAGAAATCTGAATGTGGATGTATTTCTTATATTTTTCAATAAATATTTATTGGAAATGTTTGCATTTTTGAAAGCACCATAGGGATACTTTCTTAGATTGGATTTCAAAATGTCTTGCTGACGATACATCAAAAATAAAAATAAAAGCAAGGGTGTCATTTCCTGAAAAATAGAACTCTTCAGATAGTTGCTGCTATTTATCTTCTATCTTACAATCTGCCAATCCAAGTCTAAAACTATGTAGAAATTTATCTAAAGTTCATTTCTCAGTAATATAAAATCAGCGCTAAATGTAGCAAATATAATGAAAATAAAAGCAGTGGAATGACAATTTTTTTATCTTCTTGGTTTAAAATTGTTTTCACATCCTTAATAATTCTAAGAATATTGTTTAAACATTTTTTTCTTTTAAAAATGTGTTATCTTTCTTTTATTAACTGGTAAAATATTATATACCCAAAAACTGTGTAGTGACCACATAGGTCTCAAAGTCAAAGAATTCCAGACAGGCTGTGTTGTGTGGTTTTTACTTGCTGAAAAGCTCTATTTCTCAAAGGTGGTATATGCCTGATATATTTAAAAGTAAAACTATAAAAATTGCAAGTGTTAAAAAATTAGAGGCAAATAATTATCTATTTGAGTGACTGTTTTTGGAATAACTTATAAAAGCCGGATACAGAAACATTAGATCAATAATTCAGTCTGAATTCCTAAACGGATGTTTCAACAATGCTGAGAATAGAAATAACCAAGGTACAAATAGCTCCAATGAGACAACAAAGTTAGGTTATGAATAGTACTGAATTTTGAAATTCTTGTGACATAACTTTTTGAAGGATTAAGAAAGTGGTGTCACACTTTGGAGAGGAAAGAAATTTGTACAGTTCTTATTGGGCAACTAAAAAGTTTTCCCTTTCTGAAATATCCCAATCAGTACTTTTTTGAAAACATACCTCGAAGAATTCTCTCCTCATGGCAACGGAGAAAGTCCCAGATTCTAACAGTGCCGTCATCAGAGCATGTAGCAAATTTATTATCCGTAGGTGAGAAACTGTTACATGAAGACACACAGCAGGGGAAAGAGGTCAGCATTTAACAGATCATCTAAACTTCTTAGGGCAAAATTTAGTTCAAGTGTAAAAATATATTGATGGAGGCATCTGAACATACTGTGCATGGCAAATTAAAAACTTCATCCTGTTGGTATAATTGAGTCCATTTGTAAAAGAGTTCTCATACAAACATCTGTGGAGCAAAGTAGTTATTCCTGAATTCGGTTCCCCAACTAAATGGAGATAATGTGTTTACCCTTGACTGAAGGGATCATTGATTTCTGCTATATTGATTTAAAAATGTGAAACTGATGAAAGTAAACATTAACTACTGTTGAAATAACCGTATAAAAAGGAATCCTGGAAAAATTAATAAAAAATATAATTCTTCTTCATCGATGATTTTCCTGTAATAAGACAAATGGAAGGGCTAATACTGTTTATTTAAAAATCATATAAGGCCAATATATATATTTTTTAAAAAGCATTTGGATAAGACTGAATGCTACAGTGAAATATCACAATGGAAGAAGCTTCAGAAATGGTGAAGCTTGGTATAAATATGAAGATATGATGTGCAAATGCTTATGGAGCTATTTTAATTATGGATGGATAGCATTGCCTTTCTAGTCACTTGAGAAGAATCTACTTGGATTGCTAAACAATGGTCCCCTTGAAATATGTGGAACTGAAGTGTATGTGAAGAAATCCATTTTGTAGCTACATTACTCTTAAACGAAATCACTTCTTGTTAAACTTTACCAGGAAATATTGAACCAAGATGGAAAGTGACAAGTTCAGTGGAAAGTACTTCAGGGATAATTATCTTCTCCAACGGATAGCACAGTACCAAAACCCAAGGGAAGACTGTTGTAGGTTTGTTTCTCCAGTTCCTCTTCAGGCAGAGTTTAATATTTTTTAATCCTTTTTCTGTATTCCTTGCTTAGAATATTAAAATTCTTCACATGCATCTACTTATATGTTTGGACAACCGGAGTACTGACAATGAACCAGGAAGATATCCTAAAGATGTCTTATTAGTTTTACATTCCAAACCTGAAGAACACATTCAGTATTAAACATGACTTCTGAAGGTAGAAATCTCTGTTGATCCTTCATACTATTGGACCTGTTGGCCTCACCAAGCCAAGCAGTTCTTCACTTTATTTTGCTTTCTAATATTGTGAGAACTATGGAGCTGTTTTTATTTCTGGATTATATTTTATTCAATTATATTTTTAAAGACTGAATTCTTTATTTGGAATGAAATAGTCATCTTACACAATAGCATAAAAAAGAATATCTAATACACATTGTGACCATATATAAATGAAACCAATACCAATGCAAAATGCAGCAGAAAAGTACATCTCTAACATATTGCAGAGGCAGATACTGGGACAACACTATTTCAGAGAAATACCAGCAAATCTGTGAAATCATAGAAACAAAAGAAAATAAGTTCATATGGTGTGAGATATCTCCCAGAATCTGACAATACCCATGCATGTTGGCACCCAGAATACACTTAGAGAACAGTTTAACCATGGAAATAGTAACTACATAAAATTGTATATTGTGTATAAACCTGGCCTCTCTAATCGCCTCCTTATGTGCCTGGAACATCTTGACGTTGTTCATGTTGGACTGCCAATACTTCACATATCCCCCATGGTCTGCTGTCAACATCCACATATCATTGTGTGACCATGTCATAGCTCTTACTGGACTGTCATGAGCCTGCAAAATCAGAAAGAAGAATTCAACAATTACTTTGGTGACACCACAAAGACTTTTACTACAAGTATTGTAAGCACATTTGGAAAATTAAAATAAAACACATGTACATCCATACATTATTTGTGCTACTTAACTAAACATTCATGTGCAGGTATATATTTATATACAGCAGTCAACAATTATTCTGCAACTGTCTCTCATATTAGAAGTACAGTAAAACATAATTCAAAGGATCTTATAAAAACCTTAACGGTAAAAAAATATAAAACTTGAAATATTTCACTCTTAATATTTCCCATACACAAAAAATGTTACAACACAACACTACTGAAAAATTACAGTTCACACAATTTATGTACTGATTTACCTGTAATATTGTTTCAAAATTGAAGGTAAGCCCATTCCATAAAGTGAATTCTCCACTAGAAGCCCCAGTGACCAAGCGTCTTCCTTCAGGTGTCCACTGTAATAATGAACATGAATTAAGGGTGTGCTAGGACACAAATTATTGCAACACCACTGCAGAATTTATTGTGAGGTAGATAATATATATTCAAAATTATATTTTTCAGAACTGTCTATGTTGCTTAGTTTTTATTCATACACCCAGAGTCAAACACGATTTTTTGTTGTATGCTCTATTACCAATATCTTCAATTTAATAAAATAACAGTTTCAGCAAAACATGGAGTCATGTAAAACAGACTAAAAGTGATTGACATATTAAGCAATTTGACATAAATCATATAGTATTCATATTATACTTACTCTTACAACAAAAACTGGACATTTTACTTTATTGGTAGAAGTCCTAACAAATTTTGTTGTTACAGCATTCATAGGGTTATTCAACATTCCTATAGGTGGGACCAGCTAGAAGAAAAAAGGTTATATTGGCTTAACCAAAACAACAAAATTCTCACATAGCAATATTATATTTCTAAGCTTTTATTACTGAAAATATAAAAATCCATCTCCAATCAAAAGCTCTGACAGCAAATCCAAAGCACTTCCAAAAGCTGTTTTGAAACTACAATTAATAAAGGGCAGAAAGGATGATATATTAAAAACATAGCAAGTAAAGATTTAATTTAAGATCAAATTAAATGTAGTTTTTGTTCTGGCCAACCAAGATTTGGGACTGCATTGTCACTTAACAGTGATATATGGCTCTCAGTCTGAAAAAGGACATATATTCCTGATGGAAGCCAAGCAGGGTCAACTTTTATGACTACATCTTGAGCCCAGTCACACATTCTACCAATTAGCCTGCAATATTGCATTTATACATAACTATATAAAGAATACAAACAGTATACTCACATCATTGTAATATCCTCCATCAGGCTGAATTGCCCGCATATCCCGTTGGTCTCTTTGCCATACTCTATTCTGAAAATGAAAAGAAAAATAACTGAGCAACGATCAATATGCAATAATTGAGAAACAGAAGTAATTTCTCAAAAGAACTAGAACTTCATACTCTCCCATCTAAGTCAGGTTTATGGGAAAATTAAAGGAAGCACTGGTGTTTCTTTCTTCTCTCTTTGAAATAATTCTTTTAAGATTTAGGGTTTCCATTGCTGTCATTGCTACTGTAGGGCTTTCAGGAAATGTGGTCACAGAACTACAGGAGCTATAAAAAGGCAATCTGGGGACTGCACACAAGTCTGATGACTTATTCTAGCTCAAAGAACCTTGTTAATTTTGAAGGGATGAAGAGAATACATTTTATCTTTTTTGCAGGGTGTTTTTGATTTGATCTGGTAGCAAAGTTATTTTCCTCTTCTACAGTAAGTCTGAATTTCAAGCACTATGTATTTGAACTGCAGATGAAGATGAAGCATTTCTGAACATACCTCTAAATATTTGATAACAGAAGGATTATAGTCTATTGTTTTTCGGTTCACTGCTTTTCTCATACGCTTTCCATCAAAAGTAAGTTGCTGCATTGCTTGCTGCTGAGCAAAATCTGGTCTCTTATAAAATAATTGCCGAGGGGCCTGGTGCTGAAACTTTGGCATATGGAAAAAACGTGGCGGAGAACCAATCTCTGTAGCCATGATGACTTTTGCTTAGCAAAATCTAAAAGAGAACAAAACCAAACAATTAAACAAAGCAACAAAATCAAGCAAGCATAACAAATATGAGACAGTGAAGTCTTTCAAGTAATCAAGATAACATTTTATTTCATTTTTGAGAAGAATGGCAGCCTAAGCTATGTGAGTATGCACCAATGTCCAAAATAATTTAATGTATGTACAGTATGTGTTATGTATGTATATAAATATAAATCACATACTGAATTTAACCTAGAAATCATTTATGGACTCTAATTTTACACATGGACTTGTACCATTTCTGAAATTGGGTTTCTCTTAATGTAAGGCTTTAAAATATTATATCTTGCATCATCTGATAAGGAGTTTCATATTAGAAACTTCTGCTGTTTAATCTGATTGACAATTGTTATTGGCTACCTTTGCTAATTATTGACTATTAATTAGATTTTAATAATAGTTTCAAAGTGCTAAAGAATTTATTATTTGCAATATTAATCTAATGTGAAGTTGGTAAATACTTATTCAATTTTATATAGCTTCCAAATGCCTTTGCTATTTTTTTTATCCTTTTCCCTTTTCTCTTTTTTTTTAGTTATATTTTCATATATCTGTTAAATGCAGAATATTAACAAAATGTGCTCAGTGATTGAGGTCCTGCCTGTTTTCAAGGTATCACATGCATGTAAGGAGTGGCAGTTAATAGCCCAGTCACATTTGCCATTTTAGAATGTTAAAAGTAAAAAAGCAGAAATATAAAGTTGGCTTATTTGTTAAAATAGAGATCTTGTTACCTCTAGTAACATATCTATTTTAATGAACTTTTGCTAACAAGGACTGAATGAGGAAGCTTTAAGGTTATGTTTATAGATAAGAGATTAGATATAGGAAAAAGAGATTATTTGCTATATTTTAAGAGAAGGCAATAAGTTACTGAATTGTTTCTACTTCTTTTCTATTCCATGTTTTTATGTTAACAAAGCAAGAAATTAATAAATGTCTTTAATAATCAATAATGCAATTTTATAGTACCTCAAAAAAACCCCTCCTTTATGTGTATGTGCATATAGCAGTGATGGCAAACCTTTTAGAGACCGAGTGCCCAAACTGCAACCCAAAACCCACTTATGCATCGGGTGCCGGGTGGGTGTGGCCCATTGGGTGGGTGTGGCTGCTGTGATAATGGCAGACTGGGTGGGACTAAAAAGTTCAATCAATCAAGTCCAACTTTGCGAGATCTTTTTTTTCCCACAAGAAGTTGAAATTTATTTATTGATTGAAACTTTTTTTTTTTTTGCACACGGCGGCAGAGGCCTAAAGCGAAAAGGTTTTATAAAACCCAGCTGAAGGCCTAGGACTGGGGAGATAGCGCGCGTGCCCACAGAGAAGGCTCTGAGTGCCGCCTCTGGCACCCGTGCCCTAGGTTCACCATCACTGGCATATAGTGCTATATATTTAGTATTATTTATGTCCTTACTCAGACATCAACGCATCCTTATCTATAGGGTATAGTTTATCTATAGTCATTTGCAGCACTTCCTTCTTCTCAGCAGATATCCATCTACTTTTGTAGTGACTGGCTAGTTGTCATGTCTGGCATCCCTTTAAAACAACAGCAACAATTTGCAGATCCATGATGGCCCAACTATGATGAGATCCACCATAACGAGAGAGTGACCTAACCAGGTAAGATCCAACAGGGTGGGGAAGGTGAATTCCTCCTCAGTCATTTTGTTATAAAAAGTAACCTCTTGTTTTCAAGAAAAATGGGTGATGATGGTAGAGTAAAAACTAAATCAGAATAGCAAAGTCTGAGGGGTGATGTTGGCGGAAGTATCTTGCCTTGATTTGGCAAATTACTGCCTGCTTAATCATAACCATAATCAGAAGTTATAATTAAGACAGGTAAAAAGCCATGGTTAACAAAATAGTTTTATTCTGATATATTATAATCACTAAGAGATAATAGGGCTGGTTCCAAGATAAATTAACTCAGGATTGCAATTAAATCTATTACGTATGCAGAATCCATGAACATTCCAAAATAATTTAAAAAGGCACAATGCCTTTAGCTGAGACATATTAACAGTATAAACAGTATTTAAAGGACTGTATGGCACAATTTAGATGTAGCACCTGACATGCCAGAATTTATTAGGATTGCTGCTACATGGTACCCGATTACTACTTACCAATCTTATTAGCAGCATGCCTAATAAATTAAGACTACTGGTCTTCTAACAAGCCAAAATAAAAAAGAATGAAGCACTGATACTGCTTCCAACAGAATTTCCCTGTTTGGTTAGTTTTGCTAGGAGTTTACTATAAGCTAAACTAGAGCAACCATCCTAGTTTTAGTATAAACTTATCAATTGTGGTTTCAACTGCAGGGGGCCTTCAACATTAGGAATAAATTTTCAGCCCATTTGGAAAGCAATTCTCTTGCTTAGCAATGGCAATTACAACTAGATTTCAGTCATTAAAGCAATGCAGATTTAAAGTACATCATGTGAGTGTATTGCTTAGTAACAGCAATCCCTGCCACTAAGCAAAAATTTGGGCACATTAAAGATTTTCATGTGATTCCAATTGTGACCTCCTACTGGCTTCCCACAAATAAAATGAATGGGTAAGTTGACTAGTAGTTGCATATCCCAGGTGGCTGCCAATGAGCAGGTGTTACAAAGTGAGGTGGGGAGGATTGCTGTGGTGAATATGGACAGGCTGGAGAGAGGGAGCTGTGGTGCTATGCATGTGCATGCGGGCTGGGGAAGGGATGCTTCAGTGCGATTGCTCTATGGAGGACAAGATCCCTGGGAATTCGTATTCCATAGTGGGGCTCCTTGGCAAAAAAAGGCAGTAGGAATATCATCCCTCCAGAGTAAAACAAGATAGGAAACACAATTAGATGAGCTGTATCGACTTTATTCTAAGGTTACATTAATAGAATCTTGCAAATTGGCAAGTACAAAACTTCCCACTGCCACTTTTAACTGCTTGATCCATTAGGGCAGGTCCTTTTCTAAGTTTCTTTTTCTGAGGGTTAACCAATGGGGGCTCCTGCTCCTTTTGCTTTATTGTTTCCTTAGGCAGTATCTGAAAGGATGATGAAGAATGCCAGGAAGGCATCAAACAGGGTCATCCAAGGAGTGAAGGTCATGCCAGCTGCTAAACTAAAGCAAGCAAATTTAAGGTACTCAGAAATTACTTACAAGATTGCCTGATACTATAAAAGAGGATACAGAAGAAAAACAGATTTTATAGGATAAAATGAAGACACAGGATTTTTAAAAAATGCCAGATTACAAAAGGGATAAGAGAAAAGATGCTAAGGATCTGAACACGGATTTTTAAATGCCAGAACATAAGAGTGATATGAAAAAAGATGCCACAATGGATTTATAAATGAAACCACCTGATGTCTTAATGATTAAAAGAAACACAGAAATAAGAACAACTTGGTAAGCACTCTTATTTTGGACTTACAAAAAGGAGGTGTTAAACTAATGAAGCTGTTTCTAAGAGGAGACAAAAAGAAATGATAAGAAATAAGCTTGTGGGACATTATTTGATGGGATTAAAGACCAATAAAATACAGAAATAAAAAGTGGACTTGTTGAATCAAGTTTCTGACAGCTATTAATGGAATTTCTTTTTGATCATGATTGAACCATGAGTCTTTAAAGATCTGTTTATAAATTCCAAGACATTTCTTTTGCTTTATTTCTTAGAGAAAATGTTAAATTGGAGTACAAAATGGAATTATCAGATCCAGATTAAAGTATGTTAGTGTTTCTGTTAGCTCTTAACTGAATTAGCTCAGCTATTAGGACTCAATGATGAGTTTTTATAATTTAATTATTGAAAAGGAATGAGATATAGGAAGAAAAATATTTTTAATGAAATGTTAGAGAAGAGTTAAGTTACTTTATGTTTCTCTGGAGAAAGGAGGAGTCGTGTTTTTTCTTATTTCTTATTTTCTATCTTTTTGCACTTCTTGTTTACTTTTTATATTTTTAAGTTTTATCAGTCTTAACTTAATATTTGTAAAACTCTAGTAAAAGTTTTATGATTTCAGATGATCAAGTCAGATAGCACTCAATATTACTAAGAACAAGCTGAGGATCTTGTATTAATGTATTTATGATGTGACTATATTAAGCCATTTGGAATGTCTACTTGTTGATGTTGCTATACAGGAAAAGAAAATCTGAAGGTGCAAACATAAAATTACAGTGGGACACAAAACTGAAGAAACATGAATTTAGGTAAGTTTAACAAAGTGAAAGATGAAATGAATTGTTTGCACACTGACATCTTAGGCATGAGTACACTGAAATGACTGAATATTAATTAGATTCCACAGAAAAAATTTAAATATCACAACTATCCGTGTTCATGCTCAACATTAGTGCAGGAGAACAAATTGATGTTTTATGGTCAGGTTCAACTTGAAATTGATAAAACATGAAAAAGTGCTTCTTGTGATTTGGAAAGTGGACTGCCAAAGTTGGAAATACAAAGAAAATGTAATTGGGCTTTATGGCTTAGGGAATTAAAATGAGGCAGAACAAGTTATCAATTTTGGCCATTCAATATTTTCTTCATTGCTAACACAGATTTCAACAACCAAAGTGTAATGTCTATATACATAGACATCACCAGATGAAATGGAGAGAAATAAAACTGACTTTATTTATTGATATAAAGAGAGGAAAAAACACAATTATAGCAGCATATACGTGGTCAGGGTATGACATTAGAAAAGATCACAAACTGCTCATTTGCAAGTTCCAAGATAAGCTAAAAAAGAAAGCCTATCAGTTTCCATGTGCTTTAGAAATCAAGAGCCTCTATGATAAGGAACTAATGATTTCAGAAACTAACTGAATAAAAAAATCAAAAAGTTGTCTGAAGTGACAAGAAGTAGTATTACAACACCTGTAAAGACACTGAAGATGGAAACAGACAAGGAAAATCTTTAAAAAGATTTATAAACTCAGAAAGAGGTTCCAAGTTGAACTTGTATGCTAAAAGACAACAATGGACAGACAGTAACTGATCCCAGTAGGTCAAACATAGGAGTATAACTGAAATTCTGTAAAGTAGAAATGTCCACATCCAAAATAAGGAGTGAAGGTCATCCCAGCTGCTAAACTAAAGCAAGCAAATTTAAGGTACTCAGAAATTACTTACAAGATTGCCTGATACTATAAAAGAGGATACAGAAGAAAAACAGATTTTATAGGATAAAATGAAGACTTAGGATTTTTAAAAAATGCCAGATTACAAAAGGGATAAGAGAAAAGATGCTATGGATCTGAACACGGATTTTAAAATGCCAGAACGTAAGAGTGATATGAAAAAAGATGCCACAATGGATTTATAAATGAAACCACCTGATGTCTTAATGATTAAAAGAAACACAGAAATAAGAACAACTTGGTAAGCACTCTTATTTTGGACTTACAAAAAGGAGGTGTTAAACTAATGAAGCTGTTTCTAAGAGGAGACAAAAAGAAATGATAAGAAATAAGCTTGTGGGACATTATTTGATGGGATTAAAGACCAATAAAATACAGAAATAAAAAGTGGACTTGTTTAATCAAGTTTCTGACAGCTATTAATAGGTCAAACATAGGAGTATAACTGAAATTCTGTAAAGTAGAAATGTCCACATCCAAAATAACTTAGAAGTTCTGCTTCCAGAACTTTTAGTACAGAAGATGAAATCAGAACAATAGCTAAATGATTACCAAGTCAGAAAGCTATAGCAATTGATGGAATAACTACAAAAATATGGCAAGCAACAGAATAAGTATCTGTAACTGTTCTAACCAAACTATGCCACCCATTCTGGAGGATGACACAGTGGTCAAGAGAATGGAGAATGGAGTATTGTTTAGTACACAATATTAAATAAGAGAGTTTGAGTGTGGAAACTCATGTATCATCTTTAATTTCACATGTTAGCAAAATACTCCTGAGGAGCCTTCAATTCAGATTACTGTAGAGCAGTGGTTCTCAACCTGTGGGTCAGGACCCCATTTGGGGTCGAACGACCATTTCACGGGGGTCGCCAAACAACGCAGTCCGCCATTTTTTCCCCCTTTTCCTTAGCTGTGCTACTCCCTTTTATTCTATTGGCTTTTGAAAGCCAATAGAATAGACTCTCTTGAATAGAGTCTAATTCTATTGGCTTTCAAAAGCCAATAGGAATTCTCCAGGCTGTCTCTGCCTTGCTGAGCCCGCCAAAAGTCCCATTCTGCAAACGGTGCTGCACCAGCTGAGAAGTCCTCGACTTACGACCAGTTGAGAAGTCCTCGACTTACGACCAGTTGGGGGGTCGCGGCATTAAAAAGGTTGAGAACCACTGCTGTAGAGCCTTATACAGAAAGAGATGCCAAATGTTCAAGTTGACTTTCCAAAAGCCAAAGAACATGAGACATTACTGCTAATACAGTCTGGATAATTGAAAGCCAAACAATACCAAAAAGAAGCTAATATGTGCTTCGCTGATTACAGAAAGGCTTTTGATTGTTTCAACTATACCAAACTGTGGCATGTGCTTAGAAAAATGGGAATCTCAAAAATATCAATGTGCTTATTCAAAACCTATACACAGATAAGAAAGCGACAATTTATATTGTACACGGTAAAGAAGTGAGACAAGACTGTATATTATCTTTTTATTTATTCAACCTATGTACTGAATATATATTGAGGGAAATTGGAAATGGGAAACACATAGTTTTAACTATGTTTGAGCCTAGTTTTAAAACTAAGGGGCATCAATAACCTGCACAATGCTGATGACACTGCTGATAACCAAAAATCTAAATGATTGCAATACCTGGTAATAAAAGTCAAGGAGCATAGTGGGAAAAATAGAAATAAATTTAAATATAAAGACCAAACTAATAACAACAGAGATCAAAACAAGTTTTAAAATTGACAATGAAGATACTGAAATGGTAGATAGCTTTAAGGTTCATCTACAAACAGTAAAGAAACCAAGAAATACACACAAATTAGCACATGGTAAAGAAGCAACAAAGGCCTTAGGAAAAAGTATTCTGACATCCTACAAACATCAGAAATATATAGACAATGGTTCTTCCTGTAATGCCGTATGGAAGCAAAAGCTGCAACTGAAGATCAGGATAGAAAGAGTACTGAAAATTTGAGCTTGGGTGTTGGAGAAGACCCCTGAGAATACCATGGATAGCAAGAAAACAAACAAATGGATTACTAAACAAATCAACCCACTGTTCCCCCTTGAGGTGCAAATAATCAGATTCAAAATATCTTGCTTTGGACATATTATGCAAAGACCTAGGTCTCTGCACATCTATGATACTTGGAAAGATGAAAGGAAAGATGATCAGCAGCAAAATGGATGGACTTACAGTAATGAGTGAAATGATGGAAAATCTGAAAGACCAGGTTGGGGAACAGATCCTCCTGGAGAAAATCTATCTACATCATTGCTGAGGATACCAACTTGACAACAGACAATTAATGAAAAACATTAAGATGAGTTTTGCCAGTTTGTCATTCCAGTTTAATGTGAAATAAGGATAAAACAGAGGGTTTTTTAAAAAACTGGTCCACTGGTAAATGCAAAAGATACCAAAGTATTATATATAAATGATCCACCAAAAGAACCACATGTTCTTAAAACTCAGGAAAGGAAAGTGATTGATGTTTGTTTTTCCATGTAGATGAGCAGATAAAGAAGCAAGAGAATCCACACACCTCACCCTAAACACCAACATTTGGATTATTGTTGTAATAATATTGTTGGGCCAAACTATCTATTTTACAACCCAATCTAAGTATAGCTATCCATCTTAAAAATGTTTAAATTGATCTGCCTAACAGAATAACTCCCCTATGGGAGAAAACCACAAGCAAAGACATAATTACTTCATCTATCTATAATGAAACTGCAAGCTTCATTGTTTTGTGAGAATGAACTCAAACACAAGGGAGACAAGATGTGCACTACAGGCAATTCTCAATTTACAAGTTTGTTCAGTGACTTCAAAGTTACAACAGCACTGAAAAAAGTGACTTATGACCATTTTTCACACTTACAGCTCCTGCAGCATCCCCATGATCATATGATCAAAATTTAGATGCTTGGCAACTGACTTGTATTTATGATGGTTGCCATATCCCAAGGGTCATGTGATCACCTTTTGCAGCTTTCTGACCAGCAAAGTCAATGGGGAAGCCAGAGTCACTTAACAATCTTGTTAATAACTTAACAACTGCAATGATTCATTGAACTGTAGCAAGAAGGGTCATAAAATGGGGTAAAACTCATTTAACTGTTCTCACTTAGCAACAGAAATTTTGAGCTCCATTGTGGTTGTAAGTCAAGGACTACCTGTACTAGACAACCTACCATCGTCTGATCTAAATATATTTAATAAACAATAAATCTAAATCAACAATAGTCTCTTTCCTTGTGTACTTGAAATATACATAATCTGAGGGAACAATCTGACAAAATGAAATAATTGCCACCCTGGCTAGTTAACAAATTGTTAAACATATTAAAACAATTAACAGAAAACAGAAAAGAACAAAGATGGCAAAGATAGTAAACCTAGATGCAGCAAATGGGGCTTCAATCACACTTACCAAAGGCCTAGGTGAAGAGTCGGGTCTTTGAGGCCTTTTGAAACACCAGCAGAGTGGAGTCTGTTTGAACCTCATTTAGAGGGCAGGGGCTAACAGTTGGGGTGTGCTTCTGGAAGCCTGAGAAATAGCATTATTTTTATTTGTGTCCCGCCTTTATTATTTTTAATAACCAGAACAGCCAGACCTGCCAGACCAGATCAGCTGGGCAAATATGAGAGACAGGTCGCTCTTCAAGTAACCATGCCCTATGAGATGTAGGGCTTTATAGATAGTGAGAAGCACTTTGAATCACAACTGGAAGCAAACTGGCAATCAGTGCAACTCACAAAGTAGAAGTGTTATATGAGCATATCAAAGAATGCTTATCATTTAACCATGCCACTGTGTTCTCTATGACTTGAAGCTTCTGGGTGGTCACATGTACACTGCAGTAGTTAAGCTGTGAGATAACTAGGGCATAAGTGACTGAAGAATCCCACCATCTCAAATATTTGACAATGTAGCGAAATACTATGCCTGCTTTTCAATGGCCCTTTAATGTAACAGCTTAGAACTGTGCAAAGATTTTCATCTGCCCAGAGAAATCAGTCACATGGAATGAATGGTTCTATATAGCTGTAAAACGTTTCCACAAGATAGATATTAATCTGGGAATTAGTGATATGGAGAATTAATGATAAGGTATGCATTTTAACAAAATAGAGCAATTTGTTTTTTTAAAAACAAACATCTAATTTTGAAAGTTTAGTTTATATTTGATGAATATGCCTTATTCACCTTATTTCAGTTGGCGTATTAAGTCAGACCCTTAATCTTATGAAGTCAATGTGTTTATATCACATTCAAGCAGAATTTATAAATATACCCCAAAATGTTCATTTTGCACCCTAGCAGCAAGACTATCTAAATCAGCAGTTCTCAACCTGTGGGTCGCGACCCCATTTGGGGTCGAACGACCATTTCACGGGGGTCGCCAAACAAGGCTGTCCGCCATTTTTTTCCCCTTTTCTTTAGCTGTGCTACTCCCTCTTATTCTATTGGCTTTTGAAAGCCAATAGAATAGACTTTATTCAAGAGACTCTATTCTATTGCGTTCAAAAGCCAATAGAATCTATTGGCTTTCGAAAGCCAATAGAATAGACTCTCTTGAATAGAGTCTAATTCTATTGGCTTTCAAAAGCCAATAGGAATTGTCCAGGCTGTCTCTGCCCTGCTGAACCGGCCAAAAGCCCCAGTCTGCAAATGGTGCTGCAAGGCGAACTTTCTGGAAAGCTTCCCTCCCTGCTGAGCAACTACTAAAAGTATGTAAAAGGGGGCCAGGGGTGGGAGGCCGGCAAGCGCAGGGAGGGTTGCTGGCGCGCGTGGGGCCCGGCGGGTGCCTTACCTGCCTTGGGCTGGGCCAGCTGGTGGCCCAGCCGGTAATCGGCCTGTGCCGTTGCTGCTGCTTGCCATGGCCGCCCAGGAGCGCCTGGGCCTGCTTGCCGCTGCCCCGAATGGGCGGTGGCCAAGGCAAGGCTAGCGGGGCAGCGGTGGGTGCAGGGAGGGTTTCTGGCGCGTGTGGGGCCCGGCGGGTGCCTTACCTGCCTTGGGCTGGGCCAGCTGGTGGCCCAGCCTGTGGTCGCCCTGCGCCGTCTCTGCCGCTTGCCAGCTACGCCTCGGCTGGCGTAGGGGGAAGCACCACGCATGCGTGGCGCTCCCGGGCAGGAAAATACAGGTAGTCCTCGACTTACGACCGGTTGCGGGGTCGCGGCATTAGGAAGGTTGAGAACCACTGATCTAAATAAACTAGGCTCTTTTCATGATTTGCTATGTTTAAACTGGAAAAGTTGGCTTCTTCTCAAAAGCCAGAATTGGAAGTCATATTTGTATGAAGGTAGCTACTATGTACGTATGTGTATGTCCAAGGACTAATTCTTAATTTAAATTTTTAAATTGCATGCTGTAATCATTCTTGTATACTAATAGTTTTATAAAGTAAGGTATATATTTGAGGAAAAATATAATGATGTAAAATGTTTTATCTTAGCAGCAAGCAAAAATTTCAAAACTACAAAGGCACAAGATCTAGTTTAGTTTTTAGTTTTTATAGTAACCTATTATTCACCTAAAACTAGTCCAGAAGTATACACAAATTGCTTATCAAGCCATGTAGGCCCCTATTTTTCAGGATCAGAGTTTTGGAGGAAGATTCTGATTATTTGAGAAGTGTAACTAGCAATTAGTACATATCTAACATTTCAATGAAGGTGGCAGCTATATTGTACTAGTATTAATTATAATTTTCAACAAATTTCTAATGCAATTCAAAAGTGTTTTCTTGAACTTTCAATAATGCATTGACCTTTTAACAAACCTTGGAAAATAATTAAGCGGGGTACTGTTCTGCTCTTTTCACACCCATAATGTCTGTGGATTGCATTCTATAATGTAAAAATTCCAATTTCCCCCTCCTCCCAATTGTTCAAGATATAGAGAGAATACCAGAAAAATTACACTCTTCTTAATTCATTTTTAGGTGACAATTCTTAAAATACAAATATAACTAGCATGCTATTAGATTTCAAGATGAAAAACAGTGAATTATTCTTCATATGCTTTTATCACTTTACTGGCAGAGGTAGTAGAACTGCAGTTCAATTTCACTCAGATGGAGCCATTTCTATTTCAGAAGTGTTTTACAAGCAATTTTAGCGTGCTTTCCAAGTTTTACAGCATGGCAGTTAAAAATCTTGGAAACACTTTATGTTAATCCTCAATATACTTAAATATGCATATCTTTTCCTAAACTTTCAACCTAGCGCAAAAATATAGCAATTAAGAATCTCAGATCTATTCAATTACCTACAGAAAAAGTTAACCAAACTCATTTAACTTTAGAAACTTCACTTAATCCCACATATCTATGGAGTGCAACTTTTATTTATTTACAGGTGAAACTTGATTAGAATATCGTGCAAAAGTTCATTTATTTCAGTAATGCAACTTAAAAGGTGAACCTAATATATGAGATAGACTCATTACATGCAAAGCAAGGTAGTTCAAACTGTGATGTGTCATAAGTGAGATGATTAAGGTTTACAGCTCATGAAAACCCCAAATCCACAATCTCAGAAAATTAGAATATTGTGAAAAGATTCAATATTCTAGGCTCAAAGTCAGCTAACACCTGCAAGGGGTTCCTGAGCCTTTAAATGGTCTCTCAGTCAGGTTCAGTAGGAATCACAATCATGGGAAAGACTGCTGACCTGACAGTTGTGCAGAAAACCATCATTGACACCCTCCATAAGGAGGGAAAGCCTCAAAAGGTAATTGCAAAAGAAGTTGGATGTTCCCAAAGTGCTGTATCAAAGCACATTAATAGAAAGTTATGTGGAAGGGAAAAGTGTGGAAGAAAAAGGTGCACAAGCAGCAGGGATGACCGCAGCCTGGAGAGGATTGTCAGGAAAAGGCCATTCAAAAGTGTTGGGGACTTTCACAAGGAGTGGACTGAGGCTGGAGTCAGTGCATCAAGAGCCACCACACAGAGACGGATCCTGGACATGGGCTTCAAATGTCGTATTCCTCTTGTCAAGCCGCTCCTGAACAACAAATGTCAGAAGCGTCTTACCTGGGCTAAAGAAAAACAGAACTGGTCTGTTGCTCAGTGGTCCAAAGTCCTCTTTTCTGATGAGAGCAATTTTTGCATCTCATTTGGGAACCAAGGACCCAGAGTCTGGAGGAAGAATGGAGAGGCACACACTGCCAAAAGCACCAAAACCTGGTTCAATGACCGTGGGATTACTATGCTTGATTGGCCAGCAAACTTGCCTGACCTGAACCCCACAGAGAATCTATGGGGCATTGCCAAGAGAAAGATGAGAGACATAAGACCGAACAATGCAGAAGAGCTGAAGCCTGCTATTGAAGCATCCTGGTCTTCCATAACACCTCAGCAGTGCCACAGGAAGCTGATAGCTTCCATGCCACACCACATTGAGGCAGTAATTGCTGCAAAAGGGCCCAAACGAAGTATTGAGTACATATGCATGCTTATACTTTTCAGAGGTCCGATATTGTTCTATGTACAATCCTTGTTTTATTGATTGCATGTAATATTCTAATTTTCTGAGACTGTGGATTTGGGGTTTTCATGAGCTGTAAGCCATAATCATCTCACTTATGACACATCACGGCTTGAACTATCTTGCTTTGCATGTAATGAGTCTATCTCATATATTAGGTTCACCTTTTAAGTTACATTACTGAAATAAATGAACTTTTGCACGATATTCAAATTTTTCGAGTTTCATCGGTATATTTCATATTTCTAAATCACTCATCTCCGTTAAAGAGGGCTCTTTATGGCTTCCAATACCAGTGTGTTTGCTATTAAGCTTCTGTAATTTCTTTTCAGAAGCCATGATTCTAAGCAACAGTTCCCAGAAATTTTACAATACTTAAAAGTAATTATTTAAATTCAGATGCCTACGATATTTAAAAGTGATCCACAAAGATTAGAAAAAAATACCAGAACACAATTTCTAGATCAAACAATATTTCCTCTGACTTATATTACAGTTGTTTCTAGAAGTATTATTACAGGATCACATTAAGAAAAAATGAACTTTTCAATGGCTGGTATACTGAAAAGTCAACTATCATATTAATTACAGGTAGAATAAAAGGGATTATCTAGACTTATATGTTTTTTTTACATATAGCCCTATGAATAAGTACCCACTAACCGTAGTAGAGAAAATAGTTTTAGCCATTTTTTTCTTCCCAATCAATTGTAGATGACTGAGAATCATCTAGAACCAGATAAGAAACAGTATAGGGCATTTCAATAAAAAGAGAAAATTGCAAAAATTGTTATCAAAATTATCTGCTAGACAAGCCCTGCATTTCATATTATTTTTCCATGAACAAAACAACTTACAACGCTCTTTATCAATATGAATAGTTATTTTTACAATGAAAAATAGAGTCCGAGCTTAGCCTATTTAGTTTACTTTCTCTAAATGCCTAAAAGATGCAGCATTACTATAGCTGACTTTGTATTTGCAAGTTAAGATTTAACTAAGTACCCATTGACTTTGTATGTGTCCCCTCCACATAGCATTGTTTCCACCGGGAAGTCCCAAAGATGATTTTTCACTGGACTTTCCTTGGAGATGTTTTGATTCTCATCCAATATAAGTATAAATCCTTCCATTCTCCACCAATCAGTCAAAACTGAAAAAGTTAACTTGGATGAGAAGTGAAACAACTCCAAAACAAAGAAATCCCAGTTGTCTTTTGAAAAAGCACTTTGGGGACAACCATAACTTGGATTACTGAGAATCTCCATAGACATTTCCACACAGGGAACTACTTATGAAAGCCACACAAATTAGTTTGATATTCAAATTTAATGTAAGAAAAATAGCTTTTCTGAGGAAACTTCATACAAATTCTACCTGGTTAACTTATTTTCACATGTGACTATTTGCCAAATTTACAAATATGTGAAATTAAAGCTTTTACTTCAAATACAAAATATTTTGAATCATTTTATTTGAAATAACATAAGACTAGGATGTTTGAGGACTAAGCTAATAGCTATGAACTGCTTGTAGTATAGTAAATACTTAATTTGTGTAGTTATGTTTTATATGAAGATTAGTTGCAGGATCTCAAGATTCTAGTAAAATGCAATGACCCCATCAGGTTTCTACCTAGACTAGGTACAAATGATAACTTTTAAAAATACATTGAGAACTTCAATACATAATCACACAATTGAAAAGAAAAGACATCAACATTCTATTAACTCGACTATAAGGATATAGCTTCTAAGAATATGTAAGCATGACTACTGGGAAGTTACACATTTTATAATGAATGTATTAACCTTTAGCACAAACTATAAATTAATATTCAAAATTCAGAATGAACTTATATTTTCAAAACTAAGATTTGTAATAAAAAATCCTATGCATATTATATTATATTTTGAAAGAAAGATGGTAATATCTGCAAACTGTGTAAGGATTTTGGAAATATAAAAGTAACTTCCAATGTTACCAATCTCTAATCTTTGTAGCAGTTCTGCAAGTTTATCGGTGTAATATCTCCCAAACTACATTAAGTTTGCACGTTTTAAAAAAATGACTAGAGAACGCACAATGGAGACGAGATGTGAACAGGAAAACTCGGCTCATATTATACACGTATAGCAACTGATCTTGCCCGAAGAACCTCCGCTACTAAGTATTCTCCACCTCTTAAACTTAGGATGTGACTACATAATCACGTCCTAAGGAAAAGGACAGGATGTTGGCTACTTGCTTGCTTTTCCCAGTTTCCTTCCAGAGACTAAATTTCACCTCTCGTTTAGAGTGAAGGCCTTGCAGCTTTTATTGAGCTACACTTCGTAGCTTTTATCTAGCCTCTCCTCTTCCATTCACGACGTCCGCCTATTCCGGCTTTCACTCTGAAGCCCATTCGCCGCCAGTTAACAGCAGCAGCAGCCCTCGCGGCCTAAAAATGGCGGAAACGGCTTGGATCTTCCGACGTACTGGGCGCTTGCAGGCTACTCCCCAATTTTCTTGATGTGAAACACTCACAAAAAATAGCCGCTCACGGAGTTTTATACCGTGGGGCCTCGACGTCCCGAACAATCTTATCCCGGAAGCTGCCGCCTCACGAGCCGTCTCTACCACAATCCGCCATCTTCCCCAGCAGCAACTGGAGACGGTGCACATGATGAACGTCATCAGGTACACCAACCAAAAGTAGGCGGGCAGAGGTAAGACTTCAGGATACGCATGCGCCCTTTGATAGAAGCACACTACGGCATCTTTTTGCGACTACCATGGAGTGGTGGGATAGAGGCTTCCGGCTAGCTTTCCGGAAGAGGAAACGTTAATGTAAACTAAAGAACGGCAAGGGAAAACCCCAATATGGGCTTGTAGTTTGAAAAGTCAGTTCCAGCTGGGAAAGAACATAGTTATGGCTGAATGTCAAATAATCACCGGTCAACAAAAATAGTAATAGTAACTATTGTCAAACAAGATGCTTACATGGAAGAGGATAAAAGTATTTGCGGAAAAATTAATCATTATTAATGATTAATTTTAATTTTTTGACTATCCAGTCAGAGCTGAAGAAGCTTCTTGGATGAGAAGCGAAACGTCCTCAAAGAAAAATAAGAAAGTCCAGTTGCATCGTGAAAAATTATCTTTGGGGTTAATCATTAGATATTATATTACTACCTCAAAGTAAAAATCACCCATTGTGTTTAATGTTATGGAAAATTTTATTTAATATTGAGTAGAGACACCATTATTAAAATTACATTCATTGCTGCAAGGAGGTTCTGTGTTAAATAGTATTCGCTCTTACTATAAGTGTTGTGATACTTGAAGAAAGTCATTTGACAGTTTGTTTACAGCCTGCCTTGGGAGGTAGTATTGTAAGAATTGTAAGATGGAGGAATGAATTTTAATAGCTGATAGCAGTCAATTTATGTAATGTGTAAGAGAACGTCTATAATAACTGCATTTCTGTTCCAAGCAAATAATTTCTATGAACTAAAAAGTGATGAATAAATAAATTAACTAAACTTGATCCTTTAATAATATGCACTATTGCTTTCCAATCTTTAGTTTTAAAAAAGCTAGAAACATTATCTTATTTTAATGCACATGAATCCAAAGTATTTATAGCAATGCATATACTGTAAATATTTAATACAGGTAGTCCTCCACTTACAACAGTTCATTTAGTGCACGCTCAAAATTACAACAGCACTGAAAAAAAGTGACTTATAACCGTTTTTCACACTTACAACCTTTGTAGCAGCATGATCAAAATTCGGATGCTTGGCAACTGGATCATATTTATGATGGCAGCAGTGTCCTGGGGTCATGTGATCATCCTTTGCACCCTTCTCATAAGCAAAGTCAATGAGGAAGCCAGATTCATTTAATAACCATGTTACTAATTTAACAACTGCAATGATTCACTTAACAACTGTGGCAAGAAAGGTCATAAAATGGGGCAAAACTCACTCAATAAATATCTCACTTAGCAACATAAATATTGGGGTCAGTTGTGGTCATAAGTTGAGAACTACCTATATTTCAATAGTAGAAACACTAGATGTAATTTAATAATCAGTAATCCCCTTTCCCACCTTTATAAAAACAATGAAAAAGAACAGTCACAAGATCTTAGTTAAAAATATCTTACTTTAATTTGCAATTATTTCTGAAGGAGAAAGCGGAGTCTAACGAACCAGCACAATAAAACCCCACAGGTTTATTTTAATTCTACTGTACTGCTACAATTCTCAAACAGTAATTCAAATTAAATATAGTAATATTTATCCTACTTTACACATGACATTTTCAAATTAGTATTACTGGACCCAAAAATATTATTTGCACTCCTAAGATGAAGTTATGTTTAATATTCACTTCCAATCAGGTAAAACCTTCCTAAGTTCTGCAATTCATGCCATTCAACTGTTTAAATTCTTCATCATTAAAAAGTTCATAAAACTGGGAAATGTAACTTGGCCAGAATACAAAATACTATATTAATATTAATAGGTGTTGGCCCCAAAAAGAGTACAAAGAAACAAGAATGAGATCCTCAATTCCCCTCCCAACCCCACACAGTTCAGAAGAATCTGGCAATTCATGTTAATATTGAAAGCTTCGTTTGGTCTGAATGTCATCAAGAATTTGCTGCAACTCTTCATCTTCAAACCGACCCTCTAAGCTGAAAGATAAGAATAAGCAGTGTATTTCTGTTTATATAAAAAAAATGCCGATATATAAACTCTCTAAAAAAGAACTCCAAGGCACCGGTTTCCAGAGGATTGCAAGAAACTACCAATAAGATGTGAGGATTTTTTCCTCTCGATATTATTTAAAGGTAGACTAATTCAATTTAGACCAGACATGTGACTAAAAAAATATACTAATTTCTCACCCCCCCCCTTTGTTATTAGTTTATAACACATATTTTTATCATTAAAAATGTGATAAAACTATAAAAACAAATTAGTTGAAACTTCAAACAGTAATAAGGAATATATTTAAACAAGGGTGTATTCAGATTTCCTCTTCCTATTTTTTGTTTGATAGAATCAAGCCTATAACTAATTTTAATTAAAACAGAACATAAATATAGCTAAGAAATTACAATTTAGCAATTTTAAAGGCTGTTGTTCCAATCGGGTCACTATTTTTAATTTCATAATATCATGATATTTGACCCCCAAATTGTCAGTATTTGACTGAAGAATGGATATTTAAGTCTAAATTCTGTTTTTTAACTAGGTGATGAGATTGTGACAGTTCATTTTTTCTAATGTTTGAGAATCACATTCACTTGAATCAAGACAAGCTTATCCTTTTACTTAAGGCAACTCGCCTGGGAATTAAAGCTTTGGCTTCTTCAGCTGTTTCAGGACCCAGATTAGCTAAACATGCTAGTTCAAATTTATGGAGTTTCTTCTGGAGCAATAAGCTACAAGAAAAAAAAAACACAATTTAAAATTGAAAAGATGTACTGCAGTAGAAATTCTTTTTATAATACCTCATACTTTCAGTGCAATTTTACTATCATGCGTGTGAGAGTATGATATAATCTACAGTGCAATTCAAGGACAGATCCGCAAGTACCCAGAATATATGTATGCATGCGTGTGTACTTTATATAAAAAATCTTTGCATCAAAAATAACACTTCTGTATTAACATTGATTTTATATAACACAGTAATTACAGTTACATCATTTTAATTTAATTTTTTTTCTTTGCCTCTGTTCTGATTAACTATCCAGAATGTTGTCCTCAATTCCTATATTCTTACCAATTACAAAACAGAGGGGAAGACAGTAAAGTTCCAAACTTGTTCCATTATTCTGTCCATTTCTATTGATGGCCAATATCTATATATTTTATTTATATATTTGTATTTATTATATTTATAACCCACCTTTATTTTGTACAATTCAAGGTGGTAAACATATTGCTTCAACTTGTTTCCTCAATACCTAAGACATAGTTACATTGCTCTCCAAATCTACATTGTCATTTATCACTTTTTTTTTTTTTTACTTTGGGCTGATTAGGAACAGAATAACAGTTCTTATTCACTGCAACAGAATAATGATGCTGTATGCTGCTGCTGTATTCTTCCACCACTCTCTACCCACTGAAGCCACCCCAGCTGACCTTTGTTGTTGCCTCTCTTCCCCTCCACTAAATGGCCTCAAGTTGTATATCACAGAGGCTATTGGCCATGCTGTGCAGGGCATCTTTACCTCTTGCTACCAGCACCATGACTGCCACCCTCTTGGTGGGCTTACCTCACTTCAACAATCTCAGTCTGTCACCAGCTAGGAGGGCCCTTTATGCAGAAGATAGTTACTCCACTGATGTTGAGGTCAGCAGGGAAGATTGCAAGTGGTGACCATGTAACTGCAGGGCATTTGGCAACTGGTCATAAGAAGCCAGGCACCCAGATTGCGATCATTTTCCCTTGGTGGTGTGTGTGACAGTCAGAAGTGCATTACAGGCTAAAAAGATCCTTTCTGAGGCAAAATATCACTAAGCGACCATCATTAGGCAAGGAATATTTATTTTATCAAATAGTAAAAAACAACTTTGTGCTAAATTTTATCCTTGTTCAGTTTAAAAAGACCACATTAGCTCTCTTATTACCTAATTAATTAAAAAAAAAAAACTAACTCACCTGCGGACACTAGCAATTGTCTCCCGGTTTTTAAAGCGGCTGAAGCGACCTGTATAATTCAAAGTTTTCATAAATAGTTCAGAAAGTTCTTGTTCGTCTTCCACACTCTCATTCTGCTGTTTCCGATGTTCCAGAAGCATGTGCACTTCTGAATTTAAAAGAGTTTCAGCAGTTTCAAATTCTGCATATAAATATAGGTGGCAGGGAAATAGATTAAAAAGAAAGATACATTAATAGTGGTATTAAGCCTTTACTATATGCAAGGCAAAAGCATAATAGTGTTTCAGGCTGTGAGTGAAAACTTCTTTACCTAAATGCATCTCCACATCAAACAGAAATAAAGCAAACCATCAAATCCCTATGTAGCAAATATAAGTTTGAAAGATTCTAGTTATTGTTTCTTATACATATTTATGTCACCTCACAGGAACTTTTACATATATGGAAGAACTGAAAATGTGATTTCTTCTTGAAATGATAAGCAAGGTAGCTTTTATCACCTTCATTCTGCAGCAAAGCATATATCACTTCTTACAATGAATCTTGCAATAATGTTCTACATATCAATGTACAAACCATATTGTAAAATTTATGATACATTATCTTCCTTAGTCTTTTCATATATTCATCAATTTCAAAGTTTCATATATTAGCAATTGCACATACACATATACATTTTATATTACTGCAGATTCAGAAACTTTTATGATTCCCAGTCACTTTAAAGAATAGAATTTGTAAATATTACCTTGATGTTCACAAGTTTCAATTCAATTAGATAAGCATATATCCCCACACTATTGTTAGAACTGGTAACACATGCTTCGAATGTATAAGTGAAACAGCTGCCAAAAGAGTAATACCTTAGTTTTACAGATAAAAAAAAATTAAAAACTTCAACTATTCCTCAAATATAGATAGTCCTCGACTTATGACAATTGAGCCCAAAATTTCTGTTGAGACATTTGTTAAGTGAATTTTACAACCTTTCTTGCCACAGTTGTTAAGTGAATCACTGCAGTTGATAAGTTGGTAACACGGTTAAGTGAATCTGGCTTCCCCACTGATTTTGCTTGTCAAAAGGTTGCAAAAGGTGATCCACATGATCTTGGTAATCAGCAACAGTCATAAGTATGAACCAGTTGCCATGCATCTGAATTTTGATTGCCTGATCATGGGGATGCCACAAAGAGTGTAAGTGTGAAAAGCAGTCATAAATCACTTTGAATGATCACTAAATGAACTGTTGTAAGTGGAGGACTACCTGTATAAGTTATGTAGTCCGGCACAAATTATTTGCCAGTCAATTATTCTTTGCATGTATGTAGTAGTAGGACAATAGTGATAGTAGGATACTACTTTATTATAATCATGTATGGAATTATAATGATAAATATAGAAAAGGATCTCAAGCAGTCTCCCACCCAGGAAGCCAGGGATCTTAGCTTTAAATTTGCTACCCCTGGTGCTTCTAGCCCACATACCTAGGACGGAATGAGAACAAGAGCGGGCACAACAGGGTCTTTTTGTACATCTAATATGGATAATACTAGATTGCAAGCTATCTCCATCTGGTGCCCTCCAGGCCAACTCTTAAATTCTCAGCCGCAGAGCCCTTACAGTTCTGAAGAACAGATGGGAAAAGACTATTAAATGATCCTCAACACTGTCTAGTTCTTCAATGTCCATACACGGGAATCTCCCTTAGGCAACCTTTCTTAGCTTCTCCGGCTGCTTTAGTCTCCCCAAGACTGCCGCTCACCCTTGGGAAAAACAAGCTGAGATGCATCCTCTTCCACATCTACGGCGCGAATGTCACTACCACCTACCGCCATCGTTTCATCCGGCCCTCGGAACACGCGCAGCGGGCCGGAAATACGAAAATCGAGCAAAAACATGGGCGACTAGTCTCGACGCCCCCTGGAGGGGACAGAACAAAGCGCTCCCGTGACGTTGGCCCCAGATGGACGGAGGAGGTGGGCCTGAGAGAAAAGCGAGCGCAGGCCTGAGATCAATGCGCTCGTATTGCAAAACGCGCGCTTGTCTCAAATAAATTAGCTGATGTATACGGTAGAGCTCGCCTCCTCATAAGGAAATTCAGGATTTGAAGGCCTTGGTTGAGTGAAATTTAGTTTAAAATTAATAAAAAGTCATATGAGCAATGCTCTGCATCTTTTTTAAATCTTATTTTATTAGGAAGATTCTAAAATATGGAGAGGATGATTAGAAGTCAGCACAAAAGAAAAAATTACTAGGTTATCTTAGGGTTATTCATTGACTAATTAATAAATGTTTACTTAAATTGATTTCGTTGCTTTCAGTATGATTTATTTCGAAGTGAATGGATAAATACATGTTTCTGAATTTTTTGCAGGTTTAGTAGTCACCATCATTATATAGGTTGCCATGAAAAACGAAATTTACTTTGGAAACTTGCTTTTCTCACCTCCTCCCTCTCCCACCCCCCCAACCTTCTAAATAATCTTTATTGCATGCAGGTTTAATATTCTAGTATATGCTAGAAGGTTCAGTTCAATGCATAGGATTTGCTTTCCTTGCAGAAAGCTTCATACATTCCTGCTTGATATCTCCAATTGAAAGGAGAGAGTAGCAGGTATAGGGTTTTCTCTTGAGCAGGGGATTGGACCAGATTTACAGGGGTGTCAAACTGCTGGCCCGCGGGCTGGTTGCATCATGCGGAGGCTGCACCCACCCCAGCTCTGGCAGTGTGAAAAAAGTTGCGATACGTCACAACACATCATGTGATGCAGTGAATTTGACACCCGTGGACTAGAAGATCTCCAAGGTCCCTTCCAACTCCTGTGATTCTGTTATCCCAATTTTCTGTATCATTTTTTCAGGTCATCCTTATTTTCAGGCGATAGTGTTGTATCGTCTGCATACTCAAACTATTTATGATTCTTTCTACAATCTTCAGGCTCAAATCAGGCTGTTCCAGGTCTAATTTCTGAATTATCACTTCATACAGATTGAACAAAAATTGTGATAAAACACATCCCTGTCTAACTCCCTGACTGATTCAATTTGTGTTGCAATAGTGTTCTTACTGTTGCCTCCTGATCACTGTATAATGATCTGGTAAGTCTGATCAGGTGGATTGGGACACCAAAATCACACAAAACTGCCCATAGCTTATTGTGTTCTACACAGGCAAAAGCTTTTCTGTAATCAATAAAACACATACATAGATCCTTTTGATATTCATGTGCCTATTCCATCATTCATCTAATATTGGCAGTTTAATCTTGAGTGCTGTGCCCCTTTCTAAAGCCAGCTTATACATCAGGTAACTCTTGATCAAAGTTGTTCTATAGTCTCTGTTGAATGATCTTTAACAGAAACTTGCTTACATGAGAAATTAATGCAATCGTGCAATAGTTGAAGTAGTCTCTGGCACCACCTTTCTTTACTAATGGGATAAAAAGAGATCTTTTCCAGTTGTGAAGCCATTGATATGTGGACCATATTTCTGACACAGGGCTGTGATGATGTTAACTGGCACTGGTTTTAGTAATTCCACAAGAATTTCATCAATACCTGGGGCTTTCCAATTCAGCAATTTCTCCATGGCCCATTCTACTTCTTTCAAGATGTTTGGTTCTTTATTAATTTATTATTTATTTATTTATTTATTTGACTTATATACCACTTTAAGTGCAAGCACTCTCTAAGCGGTGTACACCAGTAAGCAATGTATATATATATTTACATTGCCCCCAACAATCTGGGTCCTCATTTTACCTACCTCGGAAGGATGGAAGGCTGAGTCAACCTTGAGTCGGTGAGATTTGAACCGCTGACCTGCTGAACACAGTCAACTAAAGTGGCCTGCAGTACTGCACTCTAACTGCTGCGCCACCTCGGCTCTTAATTGGGCTGTCATTATTGTTATCTTCATGCTAAGTCAAACTGCTATTGTTATCTTCATGGTAAGTCCTTCTATATATTCTTTCTACCTGTTCTTGATCTTCTGCTGGTCACTGAGTACGTTCCCTTTGCAGTCTTCAACAATTCCTTGCCATGCTGAAAAACTGGATCACATCATTTTCACTATGACAAACATGACCTTAGTATGCCCTTCCCAGTTGGCTTCTTCCAGATGTTCACACTGCTTCTCCCACTGCCTGTTTTTGTCTTTCCTGGCCCACTTGGAAAAATGCATTCAGCCTTTTAACTTTGTCTTTTATTATCTTTCACTTTGGCTGCGCTATACTGATCAGCTATTTTGATGGTGCAATCTTGTTTGTTCTCTTTGGTTTTGGCATGACATGTTTTCCAGAAGTTTCCATGATGTTACCTTGGATCTCTTGCCACTGTTCATTTTATCTTTCCCTTCTAGATTCAGTGGTTCCAACTATTTTTAAATTCTATGATGTACACAGGTGACATATTGTTCACATTGAATTTGGGGGGGGGGGGAATAGTACCTTTTTCAATTTGCAGTTTGAGCTTCAGTTTAGCCACTAATAGCTGATGGTCTGAGCTACAATCAGTGGCAGGAAGCATCTTAACAGATGCAACTGAACCTTTCCAGTGTTGACATAAAATGAAGTCTATCTGATTTCAATGTTGTCCATTTGGTGCTGTCCATGTGTATAAACATCACTTCAATTGAATAAATCACATTCATTACTCTGAGATGATTTTCCTGGCAAAATTGCACTACGCGATTGCCATCTTCATTCTGTTCCACCTACCCCAAACTTGCCTACTTTTCTTGCAATTTGTCCCTGGCCTACTTTTGTATTGAAATCGCTCATAATATGCAAAATATTCTTTTTTGGTATTTGCATGAGAGCACATTGAAGCTCACTGTAAAAAAGTTCAATTTCATCAACGTCTGAGTCTGTACTTGGAGCATAGATTAGTAGTACGGTGATGTCGAGTGGCTTGCTTTAAATTCGGATAGCTATTATGCAATCACTGTATGCTCTGTGATTTTCAACATATTTGAGTCACTTGTTTGCTTACACAGAATGCAACTCCTTTTCATCTGATATCATTTCCAGAAAAATATACTATCAACTCATCTGATTTAAATTGACCACTGCCTTTCCAGTGTAATGTCTATGCCAAGGATGTCTATGTTCACTCTAATCATTTCTCTTTTTACAATTTTGAGTTTCCAAAGGGAGATTCCTCTAACATTCCATGCTCTAATTTGATATAAAATGCTTTATGGCAATGCTGTATTAGATAAACTAAAAAGGGCAAGGCAAATTTTACTGTCTTAAGTGACTTATTTTAAAAATAATTTGCATTAATTCTGGTGTTATTTATAAAAGAAAAAAAAAACACACAGGGCCTATTACTCAATATTCTGTATGGATCACAAGACAAAATACCACAGCCAAACAAACATGAAGGCTTTATTTTTATTATTTTTTTAACAAAATGTCCAATCTCATTCTTCCTGAGAGTTTATCTTGTAAAACACAGTACTGTTAAAGATTCCCACTCATTTCATGCTGGTTTTGCCACCATCTTAGAGTTCAATTTATTTTTTTTTAGAAATAGAATTTGAATTATTAGATTTCTGTGTGAAATGTCAAAACGGACAGACTCCCAATAAAAAAGGGACAAGATAGAAATGTATCCACTACAATTTATTTTCTACAATACTTCATTAGAGGGTAAAGTTCAATGATTTACACTCAGAAGTTATATAGCTAGGAGGCAACCAAGTGTAATAACAAAGAATTGGTCTGACATCTCTTCACTGAAGGTTTAAAGAGGTTCTTTAAAAGGAACAACTTAAATTAACCAAAGCATTGTTCATTTTAGAATTGGGGAAAAAGTAGAAAACAGCACTCAGTCAGAGAAGACTGCAAAGTTAAAATGAGTAGGGAAAAGGGTTATGTGCAAAACTTGAAATGTGGAAGGTTAAAATATGCAATTAAAAATAATATTCAGAACAGGTAGATGTAACATGTTGACTGTAACATCTTTTGAATTGAAATGCCTCTATTGAGACTGCTATTTATTATGAAAAGAAAATCTCTTGAAAAATATTAA
Organism: Crotalus tigris; assembly: GCF_016545835.1. Lineage (NCBI taxonomy): Eukaryota > Metazoa > Chordata > Lepidosauria > Squamata > Viperidae > Crotalus > Crotalus tigris. Next base: position 1,097,100 of record NW_024096796.1, read on the forward strand.
AACACTGAACCTCTGATGATTAATGATATCCTCTACTGTTACTTGGAAGGGATGGGAACTAAAAAAAAATCCCTTAAGAGTTCCTAGGCTGCAACAAAGGAGATTCTCAACCACTTACAATAAATTCTTCTAAACCAAAAGGCACTTGCTTGTAGCTAAGGATGAGCCATTTCCCAATCATACCAGAATACTATTGCTAAGTTCGCTGTATAGTTACATCACTTTTTAATCAGATAGAAAATACAACATTTAGGACTCTTGAAAAGACAGCGCTCTTCTGGCTTTTATGTTGGTTTCCATATCTTTTGTATGTTTATTAGTTTTGGGCTCATCACAGTACATCACTACTATGCATATAATATATAGATCCATGATCAATTCATTCTGTAGCATTGACATACCATAATGTGACTGAACTCTATTTGTGATCAATGTAATTATATCCATTCCTCTTACTGTTCTGTGTGCTCCATTTCCTGTTGCTGTTTTACTCACTAAAAGAAAATCACAATCCAACTTTAACAGAGGCATTTCCATTACTATAGATTAGGAGATTAGATGGAAACAGGGGCATGGAATGGGACCAGCTCTCACTCCAAAACTATTTTGACTTATTTCATTATAATAAAATTAGACCAAATAAGTTGTCACACTTAAAAGTCTGTTCTTTAAAATATTAAGGCCCCCATCTGACTCCTAAGCTCCTCTACACTCATTAAATCAAAATCAAATAATTAATGCTATACACTGCTGATTACATGTAACAGGGCAAACATTTTCTTTAAAAAAAAAGCAATATTTGTACGGCACTATATGCTTGCATGACCAGTCTTACCAAATGTGCTCAGGGGTGAAAATTTAGCACCATTGTTTTCCTTTTTGCTTTAAAAAAAATCGTTAAAATTGAAATTCTAACATAGAACACTAATAGTAATTTGTGTAGCCCTATAGTTCAGTACTGTTTGAGAGCAGAGATGGATGGCATGACCGGAGCTTAACTTTCCCCTCCCGTTCTACAGTTTCTTTTCTGTTGAGGGCACCAGTAAGAGTAGTAACAATTCACTTTAATTTATAAGAAGGCTAATTTACTCTCAGTAAGAGAAAACTGTGGAAAAGTCCCTTCATATATTACTTTTTAGCATAATCAGAAGGGAAAATCAGTAATCCAAACGAATAATCCCAGTGCAAAACTAAAAGCTATAACAATATTGTGCACGGCTAGTGTATATTCCTCTTTTACTCCTTCCTTCTACAAGAATTAAATAAACTATGTGATTTTTTTTCTGAAATATGTGAAGAGTGTAAGAAAAATAATGCAGTTTGAACGAATCTTAGATTCTCTTAAGTAGGCCTGTTGCAAAGAAGGTACATACATTTGCCATTTTCTAGCCAGCAGTTTAAGTGTTGACAAATAACGTTTACCTCAATATATAAGCAATTCATGTTTACTTATACTTCTTTCCAAGAATGAGGCATCTGCTTGGCCTTAGAGGCTTTGCTTTGAGATTGCATTTACTCTTCTGTTTTACCCTGATAAGGTTAATTTGCTCAAAAGATATGGAGATTTTTATCCTGTATTCAAATGGAATTTCTAGATACTTTTTGGTATTTTGTTTTTACAAAAGCAACTGTTGCTCCATATAGTGAAATATGGTATCATATTGCCATTATGCTGAGTTCTTCATCTGATTGTTCCTGTTTTTCAAGATGATTATCACTTTTTTCAGAAATCCTGCATTTCATTTCATTTAGAAGATTAATGCTACATTTTATTAATTAACTTTGGGGATATTGTAGTTCATATAATAACACTTAATGACTCACACAGGAAAATTGAGATAGTGAATATTTTGGAAAAAAATCTGTTTACTGTTCAGTGTCCTGCATATTCAATTAACAACAGAAAAGTTGAAAATCTACAGGATATTAAAACCTGGATCCCAGTTAAATTTTCTTGGTGGGTAAATAACATTGTTTAGATTCCAATTGTAAGTACAGTTAACTGGACGCAATTAATTTAAATTAATTTATTTCCAATTACTGTATATTATTTAGGGCTAAAGCATCAGTGCAGCAAGAACACATGCAGATCTGATAACCCATTTCAGCTAACATTTAATGTGTTTAATTGCCTATTAGTGCCACACTAGCAAGAAAAACCCTGCTACCTGTGAAACACACAGGCCTCATGGAATATTTTCAATGACAAAAATCCACTCTTTTTATTACAATAAGGATAGTTTTGTGGGAAAAGATCTGCTGCAATTCATTTGCAAATCCTACTACCTGAACTTTAAGTAAGACACCCCAAAACTCCCCAAGATTATCCTTTTGGGATACAAGGAAACCTATGCTACTTCCATACACAACCCTTAGTGGTTTGCCTTCTTGTATGCAGTACATTATCTAGTAAGTTACTTTCTTTTTGTGTCAATAAAATAAAATAAACAAAAGTAGCTAGGTGTATAAATAGAAACCTTCTGGATATGAATAGGCAATGCATTTTATCTGCAGTAAATTTTATTTTACTTTTTAAATCTTTGATTAATTGCCATCTTTTGCAAGGAGGAGAACTTCCAGACATACCATCCTTATAACAAGTCATAACATGTTTGCTTGGGACATGTTAGGACTACTTAGCTTATGGCAGATAAATATTAGAGATTAAAAAAAAGAAAATACAAATAACCTAAAAATCTTTTTTTGGACTCCGTTGCCAGACTGCCAGAAGAAATCTCCTACTTGATCAGGGGGCATTGTAATTAACAATTCAAATGAACACAGTGCAATTTAATACAGAGACAGAGCAGTGGTACTGCCATTCCTCCTGTTTCTCTATCCAACAGCAATGGTCCCAGGTACTCAGTCCAAATGAACCTTCATTCTGAAAAATGAAGTAAGCTTGGGCCTCTGAAATTCAGTTGCACTCTCTTTGTAGCCCCCACCACCCATAATCAATTGGAAGGCAGACTTGGCAACGGAAGCTAGCATCATAAAATGGTGCAGTAATAGAAGTAACTGGACCAGGAAGAGGAGGCATCTGTTCCAATGATGTCGTAGCTGGCAGCTGGGGGGCGGGACTGGTCATGCAGCTTTGTGTCAGGAGTAATGATTGTAGAGGGGTGGGGCATGAAGAGTGCCATTTTGAAAACAATGCTGTCGTGAAGTCATGTATTCTGCATAACTGATTGTCACCTTCTCACTGCGGTATCTGAAAGAAAAAATGACGGCATTTAAAAATATATTTATAAATAACACAAATAGATCAAATTTGCCATAGGTGAAACTGAAATCCTAGTGCTATATGTTGATGCAATAACCTATTAAATTTCCTATCAATACAGTTCTCTTAATTTAACTTCTTCACTCTGCTACCGGCTAGATATAAACTTCAGAGTTATGGAAACTGTAGTCCAATTAACTGAGACAATATCAATTTTGTAGGAAAGGCTTTTTACTATATTGTTAAGTATTCAAATAACCTGAAATATCTATATTCCAGTAAAAAGTGGTATATTATTATCACCCTTTTTCTATAGCAGTGGTTTTCTGGTGTGAGGAGATATTTCCTTCCAGGTTTTGGAATGACAAACCAGAAAGTGCAAGGGATATGAAAATGTAATGTGTATATAAATTCAATGTACCATTTTCGTACAGCAGAAACAGGCAATTCTCCAGTGGAATGTTCTAGAAGTATCCCTGAGAGTGGGATTGTAGCCCTTCTTACGAAGTAATGGAGTTACCTTTTAGCTGAGATACACTTTAAGCTTATACAGTAATGCTTTTTAAAGGAGGACATAGAGAGCCATGTGTAAATCCTACAGGTGCCTTTCAGGATAGGGGCATTGGTGATACAGACGGCTGATCATAAAACCAATGGAGTGAAAACAATAACCAAATCAAGGATAAACATACTACAACAACCAATGAAATCAGCAACCAACCCCCCCTTGCTTCAATTAACTTTTCAAATCTGGCCTTAGCTGCTCGACCAAAGACTCAGAAAGAATTCTGATAGGAGAAATGGGGAACAGTCTAGTTTTTCTGTCCCCCACAACTTGGAATAGTTGGGGAGTCTCAACATGGGCTTTCTTGCTTTTTATTCTGCCTCTGGGGTATGGTTAGTTTCTGGTACAGTATGTGCCTGGTTCAAAGAGTCTGCAGCCTGCCTAGGAATGCTTTGGATTTTCCCATGAACTTCTGGGAAGATTGTTATGAGTGGGAGTGGGGAGAAATTACCTGTCTGAACTAGTTAGGAAGGTTGGAGGTGGTTGCTGCCTTGATGAAGGGATTGTGGGACTGGGTAATCAGAGTGGGCAGCTAACATTCCCTCTGGTGTCTAGGGTCCCAGTGGTACAGTCATTATTGGCCAATACATCTGTGAAGAGTGCAGTGGGGAAATGAGAGAGCATGTTGCTGTTTCACTGGAGGCTGGACCGCATGATTGGCCAAAATTGTTGGAGAAGTCAACTGCTATAACCCCAGGCAGCAAACTGCTACACATGCATGGAAGAGTTGAGGGATCCATGTGCTCTCTGTAACGAAACAGGACCTGAACTGAGAAGAGGTCATCTCTCACTCCTCTTAACATCAAAATATTTTAAGCCCACATAACTTCCAATTTAATATTGATGCATGCTTGATAAGGGGAACGTCATAGAAGGAACCTTCCATCTATAATTGAATAGTTTTACTATCTGTTTCTCCACCTTTTTCTATGTGCTTCCTTTTTAGTTCAACTAACTCCACCAATGGCAGTAGTGACCAATAATACTCAATGTTAGTATGGTAGATGTTATTGCTATCTAGTATTCCACTCACTACTGGATTCAAAATGTAAACATGTGGGGAAGGAAAACGTGAAGAACCAGCACACATGTACAGAAATTATGAATAGAAAAACAGAACATTAGCTAATCAAGTGAAACTGGGCATGGGGATATTGTGTACAATGCTAGACTGTAAAATTAGCTACCAACAGATGTGATAGATGTGATGATGGATTCTAGTTTAGAGCATCTGAAAAAGGAATTAGATAAGTTTATGGATATCAATGATTACTAATATTAAGACCATTGTCTACCTCAAGAAGCAAAGATGGCTCTAGGAGAGGAGCCCACAGAGTTGGGAGAGAGTTAAGTGTATCATAAGCTTAGAGTTATGTTCCCACAAATGGCCCAAATCAAATCTCTCATAAATTCTGCTGATGCCAATTTGGTACTGAACTTTAGTTGACTGGATTATTGTGTATAGGCTTGAGTAATAAATCTTCTGAACTGCTATTGTTATGTTTATATTCTTTATCATTTTTTTCCATTTTATTGTTGTAAACTAGATTAGCCAGATGGTGAGATGTACAGCAAATAAATTTAACAAACAGAAAAATAAATAAATTCTGCCCCCCCCACCTCTGCCTATTATTCTCATACAAGAGCTGATTTAAATACCTGTTACAAAGAAGCAACAATAGAAAAGGACATTTACAATTCATGAAATTAAGCAATTAATTTTCATCTTATTAAAAATAATGTGGTTAGTCTACCTAACATTATCATACTTTACTTCTAGAAATACCAAGGCCTAAATATTCCCTAATGTTTCCATTTTATAGCCTTTTTAAAAAAATTGACTCTTAATTATTGAAAAAAAATCTTGTTTTCAAATGGGTAGAAAAAATTAAGCAAGCTCTCACTAATTAATTCATAGATTATCGGCTGGTGAGAAGTAGAAGATGGGCCTCCCCTGCTATCGCCCCTACTTTTTGGAATATTCTCCCCTCAGAGATTACAATAGTGCCAACCCTGCTGGCCTTTCATAAGGGGTCTGGAACTTGGAATGTATTAAAGGCCCTATTTCTTTGATTTACTGTTAGTTAATTATCTCGGTTGCTGTATGAACGTATACTTTGGATGTTTTGATTGTTTTAACTGTGTTAATAGTTTTAGAATTGTAAGCTGCCCAGAGTCACTTGACTGAGATGGGCAGCTATAAAAACTGAATGAATGAATGAATAAATAAATAGTTTAATATTATTAAAATGGTAAAATAAAAATTAAAAGACAACACAGATTTTACTTTCTCAAGATGTCACTTTTTTTCTAAATTTCCTTTGTGGATTAAAAAAAATTAAGAAATGTAAAATAATTTCTAATAATTCCAAATTGTTGGCAATTTGGGGAATGAGGTGATGGTGGTGGTAGGAACTATAGGATCAGGAACATCTAATTTAAAATTCAAAAACTTGCATGGAAAAAAACAATTTCCAGAAATATGCTCTTCCAAATAGAAACAGAAGCAATGATAATACTAATACAAAAATAACAAGAAAGTTTACCTGGTGAGTTTAATAGTTTTCCTAAAGTCATTGGTAATTGGAGCCTTAAAACCACCTTTCCTGAGCAAGGAGTCTATTGTTTGAATCTGATCCCAATCTGTTTGAAAATGACAGCAGCAGACTTATAAATACAAGCTTAATTTAAAAAAGATATAGCCCTTTAAAAGAAAGCTCAAGTTACTCAGGTTATTGATAAGCTGCTGATAAATAGCTACTGATAAACAGAATAGTAACTGTAAATATTGAATACTACATGATTAAAATTTCATACATAGATATTTTAATAATAAACAACCAAAATGATCACTTCTAAGTATATATTAAACAAATGTAATCATGCTTTAAATGAAGTATACTGTAGCTATAATTTAAAAATTTAAATCTACTAAATTTCTCTGAAAGGTTTAAATTATACTTTGGTCTTTTCATGCAGGAAGAGAAAATGTGATTCTCTGCATGCTGGAATAAATAATTTGAGGAAATGTAATATATTTCAGGGCAAAATATCAAAATAAATCATTGACTTAAACCATAATCTGTTTTTACTGTTTGAAATATTTAAAAATCCAAACAGTTATGAATAATGCAGCAATTAAATCATGATTGCCACCTTGTTCCTAAACAAAAATTAGCCTGTAAATCTAACAAATAAATAAAAATAAAATATATGTCTTAAAAAAAATCACCACACACTGAATGTATTACTATTTTGAGTCATTTGAGCCTCTGCGTACTTCAACCAAAGATGGGGAATGATTTTATTCAGCACTGTGTATGCCATCTCTATGATTTACATTCTTTACACAGATTTTACTTAATCTAGAATTACATTTTATTCCACGCTCACCTTGTTCCTTAGCAACTTCAGGTAAGTATGTAGCTGTGCGCTTGACACCTTTCTCATTGATGAACTCAATTCTGATCCCATGGATTCCAACCTAAAAGTAGAATATTAAGTCAGCTGGGAGGTATTTTCTGGGAAAAAGGATTTACCCTTGCCATGGATCTTATTCAAACATCAATCTGAAAAAAGTCTTGCCTTGCCTTCAATTCATGTATTAACACCTATTGGCCACAAAGACAGCTTCTCAGGGTGATTTTTGCTTGGTATTTATTACCCAAGAGTAAAAGGTGACTGACTGATCATTCTTGTTCTCTGTTATTCTTAATAACTGTTTCCAAATCCCTAATTTAAATGTACCCATTTCTTTTTACTTTCTACAGTGTCCAATGCTTTAATTATAATTTTGGTTGTCATTGACAAGATCATAAAAGATATGTATATTTCTAAATGTTCTTCCTCATTAGAACCATTCTTTTTATTTTTCCAGTGAAACCTCCATCTTTATTCCTTAGCTTAAGAAAACAAAGCTTTATATCACCCTTTAACATTAACTTTGCTGTTTTCATTTTCATAATGAGCTATCCTCTCTTCTTTACTTTCAGAGAAGATGATATATTTTCTATATCACAATTGGCTCATGTTTTGATTTCTAATGTTTATTTCAGCTGCTATCTCATCTAATCCTCCCATTCTTATAGCATATTTGCTAAACAATTATGGGAAAAATATTCATCTCTATCTCACTCACTTTTCTGTTCTGAACCATTCTGTTTCTCCAATCTCAGTTCTTCCTGCACCTTTTCCTAGGATGTTGGTATTCTTTATTCCTATGGAGGCCTATCAGCTCACATGTAAATTACTCTTAGCTTCATCTATTCTTCTGATTTTGATTTCATAGATGTCTTTATGAGGAATCCATATTTGTGTTGGCACCGTTCTCAAGGTCACTGAAGCTATTGAGTCCTGCTTTTGTATCAAAGTAATAATCATTTGAGAGGGACTGAAGTAATTTATTCAGTAATTCAGTTTTAAATTGTCCCTTTTTTCAAATCCCATTCTTTAAATTCTATCATTATAAGTTACCCTTACTATGTAGACAAAGTACAAAATATTGATCTGAATCCAAATGGCACGAAAGAGTGATAGAAAATTCAGATTCACAGTTTTACCTCCCAGTCCAAGTAGTTAGTGGCATCCTCGAAATTAGTGAGGAGGGAGACAGAGCAGAAAAGTTTAGGCAGCTCCTCACGAGTCAGGGGTGGAAATCTGCTGTCCTTAAGTGCACTAAAGTGGAAAGAGAACATGGTTACAAACTTATATAAAACAGCTCATGATAGTATAATTTGGAAGGTTTACTACATTCAAAGAATTATTTAGTCAAATTTAAGAAAAAATTACATCCCTTTGAAACAGAACAGATTTATACATACAACAAGCAGAACTAAATAAATATATATATACAAATGAATTGGGCTTGGTTTTCTGAGAGATCACTCTTGATTTTACCTGGTTAATGTGTATTCCCTGAGTCCTGAGTGAAGATTCATGGCAGAGAAAGTTCCAATGCAGCCCCGAAGTCGTTTGTCTCGGCCTGTCTTCCATGTCACAAAGAGTGGGCTGAAAATGCATAACACAAAAGCTTCAAATAATTCTTGCTGAGAAAAATTAAAATACAAAAAATGACTGCATTTATAATGAAAAATCAATTTATGCCTTTTGCAGCTTTCAATGCCTCTGTTTCACTGAAGTAATGTTGAAAATTACTGCTTTCCTTATTTTATACTTTCCAAAATCTTAGAAGTACTTAAAATGACAGGCTACATTGTTTTTAAGAATGCACAGGAATTCAGTAGCAGTATTTGAAAAACAGGCTTTAATAATACTGTTACTAACACAAAGACTATTGTTTAATAATTTTACTTGGCTTAAATATGCAGAAGATTGAGTACCTGCTTCCTTTCTGTGCAAGAAGAGAGAAAATTGCTTCTTTTTGGCCAGGACTTGGAAATATTTTTGGATGATCTAAATCAGGATAGGTAGGCAGCATAATCCTATTGATTCTTCTGAAGCGTTCAAAGGAAAGGCAGGGAATCCGAGGCCCAAACAAATTTTGTTAAATGTCAGCTACCAACTTCATTTTTTCTTTACCAACTACACTGTTGACTGTTTTTATTTAGCAACATCTGAAAGGCCTGCTGCTCTGCTAGTGACTTTTAATAGCTCTGGTAATGGTTTAGTACTTGACTGGTGTTCCAGTCCGGAAGCAAGATTTTATGATGGCTCTTTCCTCAAGACAACAGGTTCCAGAAGGGTTGGGAGTATGATGTTCTTCCTCATGGAAGCCATCCTATCCTCAGTGTTCATTTAATTGTCTGTATTGCTGTAGAGGTTAAGGCATCAGGCTAGAAATCAGGAGACTCTGAGCTCTAGTCCCATTTTAGGCCCAAGGCCAGGTGTGTGACTGTGGGCCAGTTACTTTTTCTCAGCCTAGGAAGGAGGCAATGGCAATCACTTCTGAAGAAAGCTTGCCAAGAAAACTGCAGGGACTCGTTCAGGCAGACTCCAAATATTACACACATTTGAATGAAAGGAAAGAAATGTTCACATTATATATAAAGCATTTGTTTTGTTACTTAACAATTTCCCCTTCTCTTAGTCAAAAGAGATACAATTTAAAAGTGACAACTTCATTCTTAAATACAAATGGACCAATATCACAAGAATTTTTGTTATTCTGGATATAAAATACCACATTAAAAAAGTCTGATCAGACAATCAAATAACTGATTGCATATCTAAGAGCACTTTAGACTCCATGCAGATAAATAAAGTTAAGTTCAGTTAACACAGAAGAGTTGGACAACCCACTTAATGCTGCCAGGAAAAATATCTGTTCCTGGACAATAAACTCTTTTGTCTAAAATATTAGCTTTGAACTTGGGGAAGGGATACTTCTAGATATTTGTGTGTGTCTGAAAAAAGGTGCTGTTGCTTTCATATTAAATTTAATGAGCGGATTCCTTAAAGCAACAACATTTTTTTCACATTCACAGAGTAGCCTGAAAATATAAAAAAACATTCTTTGTATCAATAGAGAGAGATGAAGGCAGGAGCACTTCTAAAACATTTTCAAAGTTTGCAGTCCTGATGCACTAATTCCCTAAAGACTGGAAACAAACCTTCGTGTTTCATTTTCTTTTCTACGCTTTGTGCTTATAGATATTACAAGCTTCAGCTTGGAATTAGTGCTAAAACATAAGTAGGTCACTGTTTCAGTCAGGTATAGCAAATTACACTTGTATTTTAGTTTGAGCTTGAACACTGTATAAAATAGTAAATTATCACTTGCAAGAAAGAATCTGAAAGCTGATAGATAAAGAAAAAGAAGAATTATGCAAGCCTGAAATATTTGGGTCTATGACAACTTGTCACGGCCAACTTGTCACGGCCAACTAGCTGCAGCCAACTCGCTATGGGACAACTCACTGCAGGACAAGAGTTACATTAATATCAAAGAAATGGTGGAATAGAATTATTAGAGAAATGGTGCAAAAGGAGGGACAAAATGAAATTTGAATGACAAAAATTAAAATAATTTTATTTATTTTAAATAATTAAATCGAATTGTTAAATTGTCCTGTGGTGAGTTGTCCAACAGTGAGTTGGCCGTAGCAATTTGGTCACAACGAGTTGCCTGCAGCAAGTTGTCCCATTCCAGACATTTTTTCAGACTATTTGAGTCTTCATGAAGCTTTTCTTAAAGGCAGTTTGAAAACTCTGAATGTATCCAATTATTAGTAAATGTAGAATTGGAATTGCTTAAGTAATTGTATTTTAAAATTATATTGGTTATGTTTTTTTTATTTCTAACCCCAGTGCAAAGTGCTATTTTTGATTTACAAAATCCTAAACGATTTGACTCTTGGTATTTTGGGGAAGTCTGGTTATGCCTTTTATAATGACCAATAAGATCCTGTTTCAAGAGTCATATTATATGGGTGCTAAATGTCACAGCATTTTGTACTGATTTCTGCAGTACAGGTTGTTTAACAGTCTTTGCTATCTATATTTTTTAAAAATAAAGCCCTTTAACACATTTTTTCCAAATATATTTATCTGTATTAATATGCTTCCACAATGCCTAAGAATTCTTAAGTCGCCTTCATAATAGAAGTTTTATAACAATCTGATCCTGTTTCAAGTATTCTAACACAGAGATTCTAAACAGTAATATGTGATGGAACTTAAGAAATAAGCCATAATTATAATGCACTATAAGATAAATGAATTAATGCATACAAAATTTTATCTCTACTTCTCTATTCCATGTCTTATAGTACTGCCAGAAACCTTATTTAAGGACCAAACTAAATACTAAATGACAGATCTCGTGCAGGTGAAGAACATATAAATCAGATGCTTTTTGAAGGAATGCCATCCGTTTTAGAGGGATTCTCGTATTTCCCCCCGCCCATTATGATTCTAATTTAGAGTGTTCTTCTATTATGGTTGTTTATCCTAAGAGCACAGATAATTTGAACTGCCAAAATGTTAAAGTGGTCCTCTGAACCAAATTTAAATAAATTCTTCAAGAATTATTTTTTATAAAGAAATTCTAAAGCCAGGATAATGTTATGCCTAACTTAGATTAAATTTAGTTTTTGTAACAGAGCAGTTTACTTTTAAAGATAATCTGAGAAAATATAGTAATTGTGATATGGTTGTTTTTAATTTTTTGGCTATCAGATTTGTATTTTTAATTTTATATTGGTCTAATGTGCTTTCAAATAAAATCTTAACTGTTCTCTGTAATTACCTCCTGATCTAGTTTCTGAGTTCTTCAGTATGCTACACTTCTGTTGATATCCAATGATTAAGAATATCATCAATGGAATTAAACTAGTTGTAATATGTATTCCAAATCTAAATCTGAAGCTCATTGTAGCTATTTAGTGTATAGTTTTCTATTTTTAACAATATGGCAAAAAAAAAAAAAAGCTACAAAACCCTAGTTTGCTAGACAATTAATTCAAACATACAAAAATCTGGATGAAAATTAAAACTGCCATGTCTATCTGAAAAATAAGCCTACTGTTCCATTTCTTTATCTAATCAGCAAATAATCTATTAACATTTATTTTCTATTTGTAATATTTTAAATCAGCTCTTACGATTTGTAATGTTATTGTTACATAAACTATTTTTAAATATATGAACATGAAATCCTTGATAATAACAGTAATCCCATTAAAAGTCACAGTAAACAGCGTCTAAAACAAAATAGCTACAGAATCACATATTTGATTCAGATTTAGAAATGTAAGTTTCTTAATTCAAACTACAGATGATTCCCTTAGCTTTTTGTTTGGTTAATATTGTAAACAAAGTAAATCTGCTCTTCTCAGCCTCTCTGCTTCGAGTTTCATTTGATTTAGAGTTATCTCTACAATGGGCACAAAGCATAGTTAGAAACAGAGATTCTTTTTTTTTTCTTCAAAATTGGTATTGACTACCTCACTGACTTTATGTTTTGGTGTTCCAAGCTGGAAGCCAAGAATTCTATACTGCTAGGATTGTAAGCCACTGGTAGAACACTTAATAAATTCTCAGTGCCATGGATTAAAGAGATCCATTGAGATAGCTCTTGTATATATATATAAAAAAACAGTAAGGTTAAAAGAAATAAAAATCTGCATCTTTTTTTATAATAAGCTAACTTAAAATATAGGCATAGAACACAGCTATGTTATCCAGTTAGAAAATAACAAACAGCATAGTATCTCCATTAAGGCCAATTGACACATTACCAAGTAGCAAACAAGTTTTGAACTCAGAGCTACTCTTCAAATAGAACTTTAGGCAAATAGGTGGGTATGACTTAAAAAAACAACATGCCTCCTAGAATGCTCTCTGTCTTGTAAAAACTGTAAATTTAAGCTTCAAGTGGAATCTGTGACAAAACATTGCAATGTAGAATGCTCTTGTACAGGATAATAACTAACATCTTCTTTTTCAAGGTAATTTCCCCTTACTCTCCTTATCTGCCCCCTTTTAAGATGAACAGTTTTTATATACATTGTGCATGGACAATGTGCATCATTCACTTGCTCTTCTCAAGAACTTTTTCAGTGAAGCTTTTCCATTACTTTTGCAAACCTTAGTGTTAACAGAAGATTCCCAATTATTCCTCCTCATTATTGGACAATGTTATTTACTGCATAAAGAGCCTCATTATGGAACAAAAGCCTTTTATGTAGCTTTAGATTTTGCTGCATATTTTTATATATGACTTGATCCCTATCCTTGTAATAAAAACAGGAGACACTATTTTTTTTTAAAAAAAAAGCAAAACACATATATATAGTAGTAAAAACTGTTGCATGCCACATTGCCAAACCTATAATAATCTTAACATGGAGAAAATGTTCTCTTTCCCATCAACAGTAGCCAAGCATGAAAGAACTTCACCCATAATAGTGTTTGTTTCATTTTAGCGAGCTTTGTGTGAATTCACCAAGCAGAGTTTATTCCAACAGTCAAGATTAACCAGAAACTTCTGCACTGTGATAGAAAACTATCTCCAATCACCTTATTCTACCAAATAAAACATGATTATCAACACAGATATTATATATCATGGCAGATTGAGGTAGAAGAAATCTAGCAAGTATGAGTCTCTCAGAATTAATATGCAATTTTCATTTACTGAATGGAAAAAACATTATTTATCAAGGAGCTCTAAAAACCCGAAGACATAAATTCAAACCTTATTGTGAGAAATGGTAGAGTAAGGTCCAATTCATCTTCTGCATACATTGATAGCTAAAATTAAGTTAGACACAAGGATGAAATAGTAGGCAGAACTAGAATCCACATTAGTCTAGAGCAACCCTTTACTCCATCATCAAATATATTCCCTATATACTATCTATATACACGTTCAGACATTTACACCTTTAGTTCACAGGCTGTAAGGGAACATTAGATCTTTATTGTATTATAGCAGTTATATATACAATAACTTTCAGTTCAAGCTCTGAATGCAGTCTCATAACAAAAGAAGTTGGGAGAAGTCCACACAAACAGATATAGATATGTTTTCTTAAGTAATCAAGGGAATGCCAAATAGGGATGCATACAACAGCTTGCTATTAATAAATTATATCTTTGTATTTTTCTTCCTCAGTGTTAAATGACTGTCTTGTTTACAGAACCAGAAACCAGGCCTCCTGTTGAAAGCTGAAGGGCCTATTTCCTTAGTATAACTAAAATTCAAGTGGCTGGATGATAGAACCATCCATGCACCAAACCTTAATAGTAAGAAATCTCTCTTTTTACCCAGTATTAGTCTGAGCAATAGAAACCAGGTGTTAAGTGAACATTACCATCTACACTAACAAAAAGACAAGCGCTGCAATAAAGTGAAATCCTTATTTTTATTTTAAATATTATGTCCCACTCTTCTGCATGTAGCATATACAGTGCTGTAGTTCTAAAATAAAACAAAACCACATAGAAAGGGATTACAAGCCACCCTGTCACGTTTTATAAATGGAAAACTGTATAATAGTAGTGGGTGTGGGTACTCTTGCTTCATTTCCATAGAGAAAATTGCTTCACTTGTTATGTAACTGGTTGCCGAAATATGGAACCTATTGGCAACCACACAGTAGAATAATTGGAATCACATTGGTCTAGTTTTGCTGTAAAATTTCCTTGTAGTCTGCATGGCACCAAGAATGGAAAATATCCAGCCCTCCACATCTAGTAAGTACAGTTTGTAGAAATCTAAAGATATAAAGAGAGAGTAGCAATTAGCAGATGTAAGGCAGTCTCTGAATTTAAATACATGGTACTTATTTGTGAAGAAACCACTCAATACTGCTGTAGGTGCTCAAATAGTGTATCAAATCTTACTCTAAATACCCACTTTTCAGGAAAGAAAACCTCTGTATGTTTATTCTCGTGTTCAGGTTTTGATGCTGTGAGGCAAAAGGGATCATAAGTATATGATTAAAAACAGCAAGATTTAGAATACCTAGCCTTCACTAACAGTTATGTATTTGCATTTTACTGTTTTCATGGCTATTGGAGCACACACACTAAACCTGTGGTGCCTCAAAGTATTATAGAAGAAAATATCAATTTACTGATAAAATTAGTCAAAATGCAGTTTTAATTTTTTATTGGGAGGGGTGGGAATATTGATTGAAACTATATTCTTAAGTATGGTTTCACGTCTTACAAGTCTAGCTAGTTTAGGAAACAAAAATCTGAAGATTCCTCAAAAGCTCTTTATTGCTTGCAGAGTAAAATTGAAATGTTTACCAAGTAAATTCATAGCTTGTATAGACTGTAATTAAAGTAGTTACTCTAGATCAGTGGTTCTCAACCTTTTTAATGCCGCGACCCCCAACCGGTCGTAAGTCGAGGACTACTCAACCAGTCGTAAGTCGAGGACTACTCAACTGGTGCAGCACAGTTTGCAGAATGGGACTTTTGGCGGGCTCAGCAGGGCACAGACAGCCTGGACAATTCCTATTGGCTTTTGAAAGCCAATAGAATTAGACTCTATTCAAGAGAGTCTATTCTATTGGCTTTCAAAAGCCAATAGAATAAAAGGGAGTAGCACAGCTAAGGAAAAGGGGAAAAAAATGGCGGACTGCGTTGTTTGGCGACCCCTGTGAAATGGTCGTTCGACCCCAAATGGGGTCCCGACCCACAGGTTGAGAACCACTGCTCTAGATCATCTTTTTCATGTTTCTCTCCTCCCCCAGACTGAACAATCTGCTTCACACTGCCCCTATTTCCTGCTTCCTTAACTCTTTTGCTACCACTCTGTATTCCCAAAGCCTCTTTGGCATTCCATCATACATAGCTTACCTCTTCAAGATGCTTTGTCCTTTTATTCCAGTTGTAGGAGTAGTGTTGATAATCGACATTCATGTCTTAGAGTAAGGTAGCTATTTGGAGTTCTCTAACAAATGTCAGCCATGTCCTCTGGGCAGGTTGAACTATTGTGGAAAGTATTCTTCTGTATTTCTCATCACCACAGCCCCTTGGTCAGTTGCAAATGTTCTCTCATTCTCATTCTCACACTGTTTCCCTCCCTCCTTTTCTCATATACACAGACAAGAACACACCTTAATATTTCAGCTAGAAATCTTGTGTGGAGTTTATATATTGGTAAAGATACATTGGGATTAAAGGCAGGATTAATTGAAATCTTAACAACACCATAACGTAGGAATTTTGCCATAGTTTTGTTTTAGCTCTCCATTAAATATAAGAGGACATTTCCAATCATACCTTTATCAGTGTAATGCTACACTGATACAACAGTATTAGGATGAAACACAGTTCTTCTTCCAGTATCCTATTGGCAGAACATCATAGTAATAAGGATATGTTTATGTATTACCATTTTTACTCAGAAGAGTAAATCTCAAAATCAGTTGGCAAAAGAAACTTTCATTAAATCCTACTTTTCCCACCATGTCTACCATAGTGATTGGCATCTTAGTTAGACTCCATCTAAAGTTCCATTTGAAATGGTTTCTACAGAATTGTATTTTGTTAAGCTAAGGTCAGTGTAACTCCATGTTAGGTCCTGTGCTGTTCAACTAAGGCCATTCAGAAATTAGTTCTGAATGGTGTACCGCAAAACTCCCATTTTAAGTCCTGTGATGTTCAACATATTTTTAAGCAATTTGACTACAGGATTAGTATCTATGATTATCAAATTTGCTCATGACATGAAGATGGGGGGAGAGCAAATTCCTTTGTACATAATATAAAAATTCAGTAGTAATAGATATAATAATAGTAGTAAAGTTGGAAGGGACCTTGGAGGTCATCTAGTCCAACCCCCTGCTCGGGCAGGAAACCCTACACCATTTCGGACAAGTGGCTGTCCAGTCTCTTCTTAAAAACTTCCAGTGTTGGAGCATTTACTGCTTCTGGAGGCAAGCTGTTCCACTGATAAATTGTTCTCACTGTCAGGAAGTTTCTCCTTAGTTCTAGGTTGCTTCTCTCCTTGATTAGTTTCCACCCGTTGCTTCTTGTCCTGCCTTCAGGTGCTTTGGGAAATAGCTTAATTCCCTCTTCTTTATGGCAGCCCCTGAGATATTGGAATACTGCTAACATGTCCCCCCTTGTCCTTCTCTTCGTTAAACTAGACATACCCAATTCTAGCAACCGTTCCTTATATGTTTTGGCCTCCAGTCCCCTAATCATCTTTGTTGCTCTTCTCTGTACTCTTTCTAGAGTCTCAACATCTTTTTTACATCGTGGTGACCAAAACTGGATGCAGTATTCCAAGTGTGGCCTTACCAAGGCATTAAAGAGTGGTATTAATATGAAAAGGATCTAGATGTTTTAGCAGATTACCAGCTGAATATGACCCAACAATGTTGTGCAGCTCCAAAAAAGAAACAAAAAAAGCAATCCTAAACTGCATTAATGGAAGTAGAATATCAGGATCAATATAAATTATTGTTCCTCTCCTGCATTAATCAAACTATTTCTAGAATACTACATCCAGTTGTAGGCACATATTTTAGAAAAGACACGGTCAAATGAACATGCCCAATGGGAGCCACCAATATGATAAAAGGCCTGGAAAGCAAAACAAAAAACAAAAATACTTATAAGGAGCAGGTGGAAGTTTTGGTATGTTTAGCTTGAAGATGAAAAGACTGCAGAGACAAGGCAGATGTCATCAAATCTCTGAAAAGCAGTCCTATTGGACAGAATTTAGAGCTGTTCCAGAAAGCAGGACAAGCAAAAAAATGGGTTTAATTTAGCAGGTAGTAGAGGGAGGGGGTTGTGTGTAGATTTTACTAGAACATAAAAAAACGGTAAGAATTGTTCAGTATTGAGCAGATATCCTCAGGAAGTGGTGCACTGTTTAAACAGAGATGGTGTTTAGATAGTGACTGGGTTAGCATCCGTAGACAATGTTATAGTACTAGATTTGTGCATCACCAGAAGGATGAATCTCCAAGTTAACTTCCAACCCTTACATTATACAAGTAGCATTTCACAGAGAATACAAACTACAAGAAAAAATATCCAATTACTGAAGTCAAATGATGTAAGTTTAACTAATGCAATATAGCATGCTTCACATGGGTTAAGAAACTGTCAAAGTATCACCAACATTCATTCATTCATTCATTCATTCATTCATTCATATATATGTAAATATTGTTATATACCATCATCTAGAGATTCTTCTCAGGTGATCTTGAATGTCTATTCATGAGACAAACATAACAGAAATATTTTGCCATAGGATAAAAATCTATTAAGTAGACTTCTAGTTATCTATTACATTTATATCTGACTTCCCCTTCAGGTGTTCAAGATGCCATATATAACAGTGCCTCTCTAATATTTCTCACAACTTCATGGGGAGTTTAGGTAGAAAAGGACATGGCACAAAGTCACTCAGTAAGCTTCCATGGCTGACGGTCTCCCCAGTCTTCAGTCAGCATGTTCATCTCTATCCCATACTACTTTATTAAAGTCTCTCCAGTTATTAAATATTAAAATATGTCCAGTTATTAATATATTCATATTTTTCCTATTCTTTAAAAAATTATAACTGTGTAGAGCAAAATGTTCACTGGCACATATTAATATTACTATAGCTACAGTTGAACACTACACTAATCCAAGATTACTGAATTAACCAAAATGCTTGGTTCACATAACACTTTAAACCAGTGTTTCTCAACCTTGACAATTTTAAGGCATGTGGACTTCAACTCCCAGAATTCCACAGCCAGCATTGCTGGCTGTGGAATTCTGGGAGTTGAAGACCACATGCCTTAAAATTGTCAAGGTTGAGCAACACTGGTTTAAACCATAAACTAAGCACATTGGATTATTTAACACAATGTATTAAACCATGAAGTAGTCAATCATATTTTATCCTAGAATATTGTGCAAAGTCACCTTGCATATCTCTAATTACAAACTATGCTTCAGGAAATGTATGAATCACAAAACTGGGAAACAGTATAAATTGATCCTATATGTTTATTTAAACCATCACTTTTAATATTTGAATCTGATATTGATTTCTCCAATTTTTCTTGATATAAGCATGTCTTTAATAAGTGTAGGATATATACTATAGTACATTCTATTAGATTATATTAATTTATCCCAATACCACTTCTTTGGTAACTAGCAATGCTTCCCAAACATATGCAAGAAACTATGCAAAACTGTCATCATTCAACATACTACTTTTTGCTCTACTGGGGAGGCAAGCTCGACTTCATGTATAGTTGATTTTGTTTCACATAAATTGAATCCAGAGTGATTCTTAACTAACTACATGAGCAATATAGGGAATCAGTGCTGACCATTTCAGTTATATTGCATATGAGATTTTATTCCTTTAAGAAACATTTTGCTTTTTCAAAAAAAGCAAGATACATCCTGAATCAGGACAAATTCTTCAACCTCCCTTGATTCCCATCATGAATCCAATGGCAAGGATGAGAAACTGCTGTTGTATCCAGATTCCTGATGCAGGAAAAAGATATGGAAATGTATCATACACATCAGAAATTCCAGAAAAGAAGTGCAACAAGGTGCCACTGTTGCATTCCATTTTCTACATGGATGCTGTAAGTATGAATAATCTAGAAGTCAGTGGATACTCAAAAAATAAGGATGTGTAATACTCTTTGGTTCAAGAAGAAAACATTCTGGATAACTCACAAACTTTCTGTTCCCCTCTAGATTGTGCTATTCTGGGAAAGTTCAATAGTTTCCAGGAAAAAAAATCCCTGAAACTGGATTTTGGAATACCATGCTTCAGATTACTTTCAGTTTGAAGAATTTACATTTAGAAACTAGTAATTGTCTCTAAAACAGCATAATCCAGAAGAGCTTCAGTACAGTCTAGAACACTCCTGAACCATTTTGTATCTTCCCACTGAAAAAACAAAGACTATATTGTACAAATATGAAATATGTAAGTAATTTTTAAAAACACTCTAGCAGAGCTTCGGTCTTTATCATTTTCATTCTTCTCTCTATCACAATATTATATTAGCGCTATATAAATATTTCTGGTCTTACAAGTGTATACTTTCCAGTACCAGTAACACAGTTATAGGAGTTCAATTTTGTTCAATAGGTATTCTGAATTCAAATTATTTATTCTATAGAAAGCATAACCCTTCTGCCTATCGATAGTCCTCAACTTACAACTGGCTGCTTAGTGACCATTTGATGTTCCGAAGGACATATCTGGTGGGTACTTATGATCCAAATCTGAAGTTCTGACAACTGATTGCCATGAGTCATGTGAACGCACTTCTGGTACTCAGCAACCAGTTCATATTTATGGTGGTTTGCAACATTCTGCGGTTACGTGATCACATTTTACAAAGTTTTGCCAAAAACAGTATTTACTTCTGATTTCCACCAAAGCCACATTGGTTTGCTTTAAAACTGTGTTGTTTGCTTAACTATCACAGATTCACGTAACGACTAGGGTCAACTTTACAAACATCACAACTGTGATGGGCAGACTCCATTATTGTACCATGTTATGGTAAATTTTGGTTTCAAAATCCTGAATGTAATCAAAGTTGTCTTGGGCATGCAACTTTCATTCTGACTATGTCCAAATGATTGAAAATTGGGTTAATCAGCTAAAATACCATGCGAGTTCAATTTTCAATGACCTAAATATAATTGCACAATTTTACTTATACAATTGTAGTTGTACTTATACTTTGAGATTTTATTTAAACTGGAAATCTTTATGTTAACTGATTATCAGGTGCAGAATCTTAAAAATATGGATTAAAATTGATTTTAAGATGTTGGTTTATTCTGATCTTAGTTACTATGGTTAGCTGAAAATTTCTGGTTTGCATTTATGCATGCAAAGAACATACTAGAACTGGATGTTTTCATATTTTCTACCATTTATTATTTTTATTATTTTAAAATGCTTTTAAAAGATGTAATTGTAATATATATTTTGAATTGTAAGCAACCCAGTCTTTTCCTGAGATGAGTAGCTATAAAAATGAGCAAATAAAGAAATAAAAAATATTGAGTTGAGCAAATATCAGAAACTCTGTACATACATTAGCTTATTCAGCCAAGATAGGCCGATCAAATTGAGCTATTCTTTTTGTGAAAAACTAACCAGAAATAGTGACCAATCAACTAATGCCTTGGGTAAAAAAATTAGAGAAAGAAAATTCTGGGTTCCTTCATTTGTAATTACAGCTCTTTTTAAGACCTTATTTATTAAGTCTTATTCATACTTGTGATATTCAATATGCTCAGCGCCCACTAGAATGAAAAAGATGGGGACAAACCAGAATTGCTGATTTAGTCTACTGCTGGACTTTCTTTCCTCAGTTCTCCAAATCCTAATGCTCTCCAACTACCACTGCACAGAGTTGTTGTATCTCATAAACACCAATATATGCATGCTTTCTATTTATAGCAGACAGTTTCATTTTATATGTTAAACCATCTACAACAATGACATAATATTTTAGATTTCTTAGAAGATAACCTGTTTTTTGAATAACTCTTTCATTATCCTTTTGGATGGATATTCAGTTTCCCTCCCATGCCCATAAATTTACTCACTAGGGATCATTGGTAAATCGAGGAAGTCGTGGCTGAGGGAAACCATAAAGATGACAGTAGAGTACATCAAAGCAATAGCAGCACATCTCCGCTGTCACGACTAGATTTTTGGTGCTGTTGGCAGTTCCATTAGGCCGGGCAAGTGGGCTCAATGCTCCTGAAGTGGGATTCATTCGAGTAATTGGAGAATTTCCAGGGCATAAAGTCAAATCCGATACATTCTCCCTTCCACTGCCCCCATCTCCATGCTGGTGGTTCTGAAGAGGACCTGAACTAGAGACTGGCACAGTTGTGGCTTGATTCCCGTGACTATGTGTTCCACTTCCAGACAATTTGGGTTTCTTTACCCCACAACAGCCTGCTGCCAACTTGGGCTCAAGTGGAGGAACACAGCGTCTTTTTCCCATCCTGATTCAGCACCTACTGTCTGAAGCACTGTAGAACCCTGATAAAACACACAATAGGCAACATATGTCAATTCATTAATGAAAAAATATATAACGAAGTACTTTTTCCAGTAATAAAACAGCATATTTCATATTATAACATATGTATTATACAAGAAAACTTGCATATGTCATAGCCAAAAATTAAACAGGAAAAAATTGAGATTACATGACATCAAAAGTTAATTTAAAAATGTATCAGCAATTCTGGACTAATCAGAAATTGTTGGACTACCATCTTATGTAGTCCTCAAGTTATTACAATTGGGACCAGGACTGCTATTGCTAAGTGATGTGGTCATACAGTGTGATGTCACATGACCGCATCACTTAGCAATGACAATCCTGGGCAATCCTGGTTGCCACTGTAATCCTGAGATATGCTAGTCAGTAAGTGGAAAGTGGCAGGAGTTCTATGGCTGTGCAAGTTATGGGAGATAGGAGAGAAGCTTTCAAGTGTGAAGCTTCAACTAATATCTTGTCTGGAGCGCAAAACTGTTGTTTTGACTACAGCTTGGCTGCTTGAATGTTTCGGAAGTATTCCAAGCTAAAACCAGAATGAGATCTAAAATGCTTGAAACTGCATGTTTCATACTTGAAATAGGACATATTGTGAAATTTGAACTTGAAAAATTTAAAAATGAGCAGATCCCTACTTTCTACTTTTGGAAATAATAATCAGAGAAACCCAAGAATGATATTTCTTTTTACTTAGGCTTTTGTTCCTATTAAAAAAAAAATTCTATATCAAGACAGATGGTTATCCACACCTGCTATTTATTAGGACAAATACAATTTTTCTCTCCTTGCAGCCACCATACATTGTCTTCTAGAAACAAAATGGCGGTATCTTGATATCTTTGTATTAGTGAGGGCATCCATTCTTGGAACTGTTATTTCCTCAGTTATAATTGGGCAATGTGGTACAAGCGATTCCTACTGACTTTGATCAGGGAATCCCAAATGATAACGTAAATACTTCAATCTCTGGCAGAAGAGCTGTTTCTGCAACATAACTAACTTTATTTCAAATTATAATGTGAGCAGAAAAGCATTCTTAGCTATAGGCCTCAAACTTTCATTGAACGACTGAAACAAATTATTACCCCAAAATGTGATAAAGATAGCAAAATTTGTAAAAATATTAAAAAACATATTTCTACACTGGCAGCTAATATGCTAAATAAAACTTCAGCATGCAATATATTTATAAATCTATGTTTATACTAAATTGATACTGTTTACAACTATGTGAGAGAACTGTATAGTAATTCTATGTGCAAAAGTTTTAAAAATGTGTATACACAATGGATGTATTTAACACAATACTTCATGTTAAATATTTGTAAACATCAGTCTCCAAAAGATTAAGAATTAAGTATCTATTCAGTTCCTTTTGAGAGAAAGAAAATAAGAGGAAAAAATTGCAGAGCTAGAAGATGACCTTCCCACTTTGCTGGATGTGGAACAGCAACAGCTGTCACAAATGTTAGCATTACCATTTACATGCTATTTGCATTTTTACACAAACAAGCTTTTGTATATTAGGCTTCAGATAAATGCTTACTGAAAGCAGAAACCTTGTACTGCCAAGGAGGAAGTGGACAGGTGGAAGGGGAAGCTATTTTATTTCTGGAATGAATTTCCTTTTCTCATGGCCCATTCCTGTTTTCAAATCTGAAAAGAAATAAAACCCATAAATTTTTAGATGAACACCATTAGAGTGTTAGCTATCAACAGATGTGCAAAAGTGACTAAATATACATTCCAAAACATTTCCTACATGGATTTAAAGTAATTCTATCTCAGTGTCTGGAACAAATTTTCTTTAATATATAGCATAGATGGAGGGCATTGTAGAAAAAATGAGAAAGGTAAAGTAGAAGAATACAAATTATTAGAAATATTCAAGAACAAGGAGGGACAAGGACATGAACTTATCACTGAAATGTGTAAGATTGATGGTATAAAAAGATTAGCATTGGGGAAAGAAAGTGACCTGGAATAATAAATATCCTTTATTAGAAAAATGTCTACAGAGGAAATCAAGAATTTTCAGAAAATCCTCAGCATATTTTTTCCTACATTCAAGTGGTGACTTTTCCTTCTAATTAAGGCAGAATTATATGCACACTTAAGTTTCCCTTGACCCGCCCCCCAATAAAAATAGGCAGAATACTGTAAATGATTGACTGTAGCTGCAATTCTAAGAACATATTAGGGACCAATTGTACTGATGTGGGGCATGTTCCTGTATAGAGGCACTATTGAACATACAGTACAGTACAGAACAAGCAACAACCTAGATTATCTTAGCAAATGCAAAAATATAACTTGGATTCTCTTCATTCATACATTTTTCCCAATACCATGCTATATAATTTAACATGGCAGGAAAGCAGCAAGAAAAATTTAAGCTTGCCAAAGTCACCCAGTGAGCTGGATCCGTTCCAACCAGGGTTTTGATCCTAATGTGGCTACCGCATGCTAACTAAGAAACTGGCAATCAAATAGACCTAAGTGAGGCAGTGGACCAGAACAAACGTGAAGGGAAGCTGCTTAAGAGGACCCGCTGGCCTGGCAGGAAAGGGAGGCAGCAAGGAAAGCTTCCAAGTTTGCCGGCAGGCCAGGAGACAGGAAAGCGCGCTTACATGAAGGTCTGAAGCTTCGCCTGCGGGACAGAGGCGAGGCAATCGGTCTGCGATGAGATCTGAGGTGAGCCGAAAGGCTGGCTATACTCTATGCCTGCCTCTCCCCCCTCCCCCAGGGACGGGGTTGCCCAAAAAGAGCCTGACACCGCGCACCTTTTCTTTCCTTGACGCGAAGACGGTTCCCTACTCCAATTACTTTTCAACCTAACCACCGCCGTCGCCACCACCACCGCCGCCGCCACCGCCGCTCCTCCTGCTCTTGCCTCCTCCCCGCCGCCGCCGCCGCCGCCACCACCACCTCTACTACCCCGCGCTTCATGGAGCCATGGGCCAGGGCGGGCGAGAGCTGGAGAAGTGGACCCAGCCGGGCAGGGGAAGGGAGGACAAGACAGGCTGTGGGAAAGAACCGCACAGCAGAATCGGACGAAGAATCGCGGAGTCGCCGCCGGCTAAACAGAGCTGAAGCAAGGCAGGAGAGCCCCAGGTCCTCCACCTTCCCGGCGGTCCCTTCTTTGAGTGTGAGGTAATGGGAGAGGAATGTGCACACCGACCTCCCATCGGCCCCATGAAAACCATAGACAGAGTGAGGACAGTTTCTCCAAAAGAACCATAGATTACAGGAACTTCCACCCACCGCATAGTGAGCCGTTAAAAAGGTCACGTGAGAAGCCCTGGCGACTATAGAGAACGAAGGGAAATGGAGAAGGTCGTCCTTTTAACGGATACTGGAGTTTATTGCGTATGTTAGGCTTTCGTTTGGAATATCCTCAAAAGGCTATTTTTGTGGGTACACCGGTAAGAACTGGCAGCCTCAGGATGATTAAGACAAACTTGTTACGTCTTTAACAGCACGAGGGCGAAGAAAATAGGTCGTGAAAAGTACTTCGGGACAACTGGTCAATGTTTAGAAGCTCTGGCCTCTTTTGTACTCGTCTAGCTAACGATGTGATTTTTTTTTTAAAAAAATCTAGTATTGCAATTCAAAACGCTCTGTTCTATCGATCAGGGTTTTTTTTTCCTTTTTTTAATTCTATCACATAAATTAGAAATGCATTACTTTTCAGCCAAAGTCTCACCACTTCAAGTGCACTCTTAAAATAAGGAAACCAAACTACCGGTTTAGAAGCTCCGTCTAGGGCTAGGCTGTGTCTTTTCTTGCATATGGCCAATTTCTCACGGGACGAAGATTGACTGCGGTTAATAGCATTATATACATCTCAAAAATGGGACTTTTTTAAAAAAAATCGTGCAACAATATGCCTTTTAGACTTCTTCAAAAATTTTACAACATATACATTGCAGGTAATGTATAGCTACAGTTTACCTGATTGTAGAAAGTAAGGTGAACCAAATGGAAGAGAACTTTCTTGTAGCTTTGAAATACCTCACTTTCCGCAAAGCTGTTGTTGGCTACTAATCTTGAGCCCCTTATTGGCAATATTTCAAAACACAGGTCAGCCAATAAACTTGCATCTAAGTACATAGTAGACTATTATTAATGTCATGCATCTGTGTACATAATATTCTATTTAAGACTTGTTATCCAGTTACATCTTGACTTTTTGTGATCTGATGAATATAGTTTTGCCAAGACTGTTTGTACTTATAAGCTCATGCTTGGGTGATTGGTGACATTATTTAACCACTTTTCTTCCTGTCACTTCTTTTTCGATTGTTTTCAATTTTTCTGAAATTCATGAAATAGCTTTATTGCATTTGTTAACTAGTACAAGAGAATTAGAATTCAAATATCCAAAAACTTAACTGATAACACCAGAATAATTAGGAAAGATATATACAAACAAAGAATTTTGATTAAAAGACAAAATATTAAGGGCATGCTCAGACTGCATATATTGAACCAAGGAGAAAATAAATTAAAATTTGCAGTCTGGTTAATATAAACTTTAAAATAGTAATATAAAATAGATACATCCACACAGACGTATACACTTCAATTTTTCTGAAAATCAGGTTCTTTTCCAATAGCACTTGTTTCTGTGAAAAGACATTCTCTACAGAATTATTAAGATTTAGCTTCATTATTTTTCCACTGAGCAGTCTGATTTTATTTCAGTATTATTTGCTCTTTCTGTAACTTCATTAATTTTCTCCAGAGTTACAATTGAAAGACATCCATTTTTCTTGATTTAGATTTTCAAATGGTCCAGCTTTCACAGACATGCTACAACTGGAAAAAAAACATTTCTATGACAGAGCATACTTTTGTTATCATGTCTTTGTGCTTTAAATTTTAAAATCAAAATTTAAAGATTCAAGATAAATTTGATTAAACATAAGAACTAAGTAAGTGTCTTTTTTCAGATAATTAAATCAGCTATTTTCATGAAGGTGCTGACAATACTACACATTTTTACTGAGATGTACGTTCAGTTGAACTCATAGAAATTTCCTCCCTTAGTAAGTATGCTTAAGGCTGCAGATTTAAATGACAAATGTAAATGTATTGGCAGATTGAATTGTAGAGCAGGCAAAATCTACTGCAGATGTTTGTGACACAGCATTTTAAGGAGGAGTTTTCAGATTTTGCATTGCTAGGACCATCTAAAATGATAAATAGTAAAGATTGCTGTAGGTAAGGGCCGCAATTCCCATGTCCAGTACTCCTATTTGAGAAAAGGATAAAAAGCTGGAGGCTTTGAGTGGAAACCACAGTATGCCAGAACACAAGATAAAATTAGGCATCCTGATTCAAAAGGCAATTTTGAGAAAGAGAGTAAAGCATCCATAGTCTGCAAAAAAAAAAACATATATTGTTTTTCATGCATTTTATACCTATATAGAATATCAATGCATTGTATTTCTGTAGAAAACAGCTTGCTATTCTTGCAGCTCTGCTTCTGGGATTATGGATTTTGGGACAAATGGGTTTCTGGGGACAATCTACGGGTCAGTCAGTCATCTTCTCACTTCCTCTTCCTCCATGTAAATTACTCCTTCCCTAGGGACTCCTTTCTGTCTCAGAAGCATTTCACCTTTGCAGCCTGTCTACCTGACTAAACATATGACAATGGGAGGGAAATAAGTTCACTTCCTTTGAATGTGTGCAGAGTCAAGTAGGCTTCTCTCCAAATAATTTGCTGTATCCTTAATAATCTTGGCTCTAAAGTTCAAGGCTGGACTGTGGCTAACCTGCAAGTTGACCTGCAGAATTAAAGCTTGTAGTGGACCTGACCAAAAAAATTAGGAATACTGGTCACAAGAGGGAGAGCTGGGCCCCCAGTTTAGGTTAGATTGGGAAATGGTCCAGCAGGTTCATCTACAGGCCCAACTAGTGGGCAGAATCTGTTGTCTCAGTGGGGTTCTTGTACTTTCAAAGCTCCCCTTCCATTTTTGAAATGGACATATATTATCTACTACCTAGCAGGTTGGGACAGCATGGCTAAAAGTTTTTTTTTTCATGGATGGCATAGAAATCCTTCTTTTCCCCCAGCACAACTGGATCTATCTGCAGCCGGCGGCTTGCCTTCTCTGACAAGAGTAGTGCATTTTTGCAAGAAAGGAATATGTCTGCCTTAGGCTTGTGCTCAGACCCAAAAATTGATCTTGCTCTGGAATAAAATTCACAGATGCAACATTTTGTTGGCAAGTCCGTCCAAATGTGTGACTTCACCTCAGATTTGCTAATGGCACCCCTGGGGATCATGAGAACCATTGTGTTAGAAAAATAGAGCAAAGAATTCCCAAATTGACTGCTAGTGAATATATGGCTATGTCTTTTCTGTTTTTTTGACATCAGTATGGGTGTGATTTGTGATTGCTTTCTTACAGGATGCTTTTTCATTGTCCATGGTCCTGGGGTTTCCTGGTGATCTGTCATCTCAGTACTTATTAAATCTGATCCTCTTTAATATAATTATTATTGCTTTTATTATATTTATAAGGCTATCCAAATAGGAAGGATTATAAGTTATTAACAACACAATTCTTTACATAATTTTTTTAGAAATAAATCAGATGAATTCATTTAGTCACTTGTGAGCAAGCAAATTTAGATCAAGCCTAAAAAGGTCTATTGATTTTATGTACAAAATTCTACTGAATCTTGCTTCTAAATACATAGAATTGCACTGTCACATAGAAAAAATTAGTTTGAACCCAGTGACATGTTTGCATACCAGACAGTTAGTACCTTTGCAGAATTACTTGAATTTAAGTCATTTTTTATAAATTTAGTTGCTTATTAGAATTTTTCTTTTCCTTTTACATAAAAGTTGTAAAATCAAATGTAATTTTTGATTTCATATAAAAAGATATCAAGGAACCCTTGATGTTGCCCTACAATGTAAGTAGCCTTGAACTGTAGGGATGGGCAGCATGCTATAGAATCCAGCATGCATAATCAGGTTTATTGTATGTATATTGACTCATGAGCTGAGAACATATAAAAATTCAGGTATTCATTGCTGTTCATTATTAATTAAGGAAACTTGTACATTAGAAGAATTCTTCAATTTAAGGTTCTGTAATTGTCTTTTAGCTAGTACAGTGATGGCAAACCTTTTAGAGACCAAGTGCCCAAAAACTAGCCCCGCCCCTGCTTCGCCCCCCCCCCCCGTTCCCTGCCCCACCTGCCCGCAGGGCCACTCACCGCCTTCAGGGCCTGCCGATCACCCAGGCAGCCCAGCAGCACCATGGCGGACACACCCTCTGCCCATGCCCCACAGCATCAACTGTGCGCAATGGGCCGTGAGGGCAGAGTCTTGTCTACGCTGCCTGACTGCCATGTCCTCGGGGGCGACTCTCCTCCAGGGGGACTGCTGGTGAGGAGGGGTCGCGGGGAGAGGCGAGGCTGGGGCAAGGCACGTGTGCCCACAGAGAGGGCTCCGAGTGCCGCCTCTGGCACGCGTGCCATAGGTTCGCCACCACTGAGCTAGTAGGTTAGTCTGAAAATGTGCTTTGGGATTTTATTATATGATTGTCTGGTCTTTTCTACACTAATTAAATGGCCTATATTTTAAAATAGCTCTGTAAATATTTGCACAGAAATAAATACATAGATAAGCTGTACCTCAACTTTTAACTGTCACAGCTGCTACACAAACTCTTTCACAAGTACAAGCAAAAAGCCTTATACCAGAGCAGTCCATTTTCAGTAGAAAGAGTTGACATGGTTTTATTATCCAAATATGAACATTTTTTCTTATGCCCATTTTGATGTTACTCTTCTTATCTGATATTCAATGTTATTGGAAAATAAATTAGAAATAGTAAGAGTTGTGTGTGCTTTGTTTTTGTGGATTGGTCTCTTTTCCCCACTATTAAAAATTGGAGCAACCTGAAGCTTCAGTACAACAAGAAGAATTAAAACTGAAACACAGATCTAGAGAATGATAATCTACCTTCATGAGACTGGATCATGAGCATAATGGGAAACTCTGATAAAAGTACACATATGTATTAAACAGAGCTCTGTTTAATAGTGGCATCATCTTATTCTGTGCAGTCCTAACTGAAATCAATAGGAGCAGAATTTTCATAAAGTTTTGATTCTTTCTGTCAAAATGACAAATTTATATAATCTGGATATTTTTGTTTATCTTATTTTAGCACAATAATTATAAGATTGGATTAAAAGAACTATTGGCTTCTAAAAATTAGAAAAAAGTCATCAAAAATTACCTGTAATCTTGATGGATTAACAACATTATCACTGTTCTTAACAGCTTTGAAAGAAAATATATACTGTTATACAGACTCTTCTCTTTTTCAATTTCTATTTTTTCACACAATTATAACCATTGTTCTTATACAAAATCCTCCAAATCCTTTATTTCTGTTTTCAGATGTTATATAGCACAATTTTATGCAATATAATGAACAGTATCACACCAGCTACAGAAAGAACTGTGCTGTATTTGAAAACAATATCCTGGAGCACCAACATGGGCACAGCACAAAATTCACAACACTACAAATAACTTTGAAATGTATTTTAAAAATAGACAGCTAGAGACTGCAGAACCACTTATGATTCTAGACATAGCAGAATTGCCAGTGCAAGGGCACTGGTTTATGAAGGCTACTTCAGCCACTGCAAGTTCATAAGGAGCCTGAATGGGCAGGGCTTAGTTGAAGTAGTGTCATTTCCCCACTTTTTCAATTTATGTCAGTTTGCTTCAAGATAGATGGCTCTTGAGGTCTGCTGCAGGAATCCATTGTACAAATCAGTGATGTAATGTCTAAAACTGTAAGATGAAGGGGACTATCACACCTGCGTCAATGGTTCCAACTAGTAGGCACTGGGACATATCAAGAGAGCTAAACAAAATGAGACTGAAGAGTTTAAACAGGAACGAGCCTGAGAAAAATCTTTGTTCCATTGACAGATTATTAATAGTCTCTTAAGGTCACTGGGTTCCATGTTTTAATTCAACATCTTTCTCGTCTTTTTTTTACTTAAATGTTGCTTCTTATAAGAAACCTCCAATAAAAGAACTTTAACACTGTTCTGTACATGTTTTGTTCTCAGAGTCCTTTTAGTTTTGTTTCTAGACTTTTTCTTTTCTCTTCAATTTGGATACCTTCTTGACAGTTCCATTTTTGTTAAGGAGCTTCATAACGCGCTCTTTGTGATCCAAGACCTTTAGCATGGATTCTCGAGCTTCATTTATTTGATCCATTACAAGTTTACATCTCTGCATATTTCCCTGAAATATAACAAATATAACACATTGAATTTAAAATGTTAATACTTTAAAGTACTGCATTTTATCTTTAATCATTTTGAAACACCAAAAAGTACAGAAGCTAAAGAACTGAAGTATTACTGTAGCATATCAGAAAGGACCATTCAGAACAATGTTCTCATGTAATTCCCCTCCCCAGTTCTTCTTGCTGACAGTTTTCTAATACAACTGGTTCCTATAAAAAGTGTGAACATTATTGCACACGACAAAAGTAAGGTAAATGATAACAAGGCAGGTATTGTATAGGGAGCCACATGCCAATACCATAATCCTGTCCTGCAACCCTGCATCCTCTCCCCTACTCTGCCCTTCACTAAAATGAAGTTTCAGATATTTTTATGCAGGCCCTAAAGAACTTCAGTTGAGAAAGATTCCCTTCTTTTAAAGTGTAGGTGAAAGATTCAATGGTGTTTTTTAACAGGAAATGGACACCAGAAAGGGGAAGGGGTGGCCTTAATGTCTAAATGCGTAGCACAAAAACTATGTAATAGTTTAGCATACACAAATTTATGGATTATATTATGTAATACCATGCTTTGAATGCAATATTGTCTGATAAAAGAATTTAAAATGAGTTGATATGTTCTAATATCAGAGCCTAAAAGAACCCTTTTATAATACCAAATTATTTCTTTATGATAACTTTCAGTTTAGAACATGCAGTTTTATTTTTCAGATATTAAACATCTATCCAAAAGATGTTCAGTTTTGATTTACAGTCCAGGAAATATGAATTAAATCAGTTTGTTAAGGAAAAAAAAATCTCCAATCTATGTTTTGTATTGATTAGCTTTCTTTTATACAGTTGTTTCATCTAGAAAAATCAAGGCTTTATTCTGCAGCTACAGCAGAGGCCAAAGAAAATTAGCAAAATAAGCACAACTCACCTGTATCAATTCATTTATTTGATGCATATCATCATCAGTTGCTGCCTTTTTCTTGGGGATAATGCCTTCTTGTAAGGAGGTGAGTCGTTCATACACATCATGTTCCAGATTAGTCTATAAAATATTGAGAATATTTAAGATTCACACTTTTTCATAACACGGTACAAAATTAGAAATTCAAATTTGGTGTTTATCTGATTTCAACAGATTCTCAATACAATTTCATTGCTTGCAGAACAGCTTGATACTGACATTGCTTGATACTGACAACAACATCAATATGTTTCAAAGAGGAAGAAGGAACACCCTAATTCACTGAATGAGAAAACATGGACTCGAACTGCTCTACAGTGTAGAAACACCATACCACCCTTCCATATAGCCCAACTCTTCTCCAATGCCTGTAAAACTTTGTGTTTAGTTCTTCATTCTCATATAACTACCACCTAGTGCTTAGATTAAAATCTTAACTTGGTTTAAAGCTTCAGACACTTTTTAAAAACCAATTGTTGTCTATGTAAAACAACAAAATCTTGGTTTTCCTTTCTACACCTCTGGAATACTGTACAAAGACTTAAGCTTGGCACTAAGCTTAAGCACCTACCTCTCTTGCAATAGGAAAAACCAGGAATATATAATAGTGCTGCCTCAGATCAGTGGTTCCATACCATTTCTTTCAAGCAATGTACCAGAGGTAAGTTTTGAGCATTTGAACAAAGTATCAGTATTTATGCCTGACTCAAAACCTCCTTCCTTAGTAAAGTTTTAGGTTTATGTGATTTACCTGCATCATTTTTGAAGAAATAGTCATTACAATTTATGATAGTTTCTATATGCAACTTTTCAAATAACTTCCTAAACAGTTGTGGAATTATTTTATTCAGAATCAACATCACTTTCCCACTTACCAGCTGTAATAGCTGTGCTGCACAGAGATGGACTTTCCAGCCCTGTGCACGGCAAGATACCCCTTTCTGATTAGCTATCTCTTGTAGCATAGCTTTCTTCTCTTCTGGAAGGAAGGAGAGATGAGAAGGAAGCAAATAACGATGCAAAAAAGAGGGGTTTTTTTTTAACAGAACAAAAGGAGAGACAAATTGTCTAATAGAAGAAATATGTATACAGTAGTTTATACATTAATTATCTAATGGTCAACTTCAGTTATTGGAATGGAACAGCCTTAAAAATCAAACTCTGATTTCAATATGTGAAGATGTTTTAAACAAAAGCAAAACCTCTATTCAGATGGAAATGAATGGGAAAGTTATTTCAATCTAGATGGTAAGAATTTCAAAGTTCATAAATAGGAACTTTTAGCTAGGGAATGTTGATTTCTGATGATAAAGAATAATGGCAGCATGCAATGGTAAGAAAGGTAGTGGATCTGGAGCTGAAAGATGAATCAAAAAGTCATGAAGAAACACATGGTTGAGTTGACACAAGATAATGCTGGCTTATGGCAATGGGCAAGGTTGGCAGAATACACTGGGAAGAGCATCTGGAGATCTTAAATGTGGGCTTCTTCAAACAGAGGCACTGGCTGGAGCTGCTGAATTTGTGAATGCTGCTGTTTAGTGATCAATAAGTAGCTGGAGGCCTACACAGATTGGTTAAAATTCTGCTATTCACAGTAATAACTAAGACCCAAAAACGGAGTGGAAATCATTTGGTTACAACAAATTGGGGGGGGGAGGGGGGAGGGAGAGAGAAAAGACATGGAAGAGTAACTGTGACAGTGGTAGTGAACTGAATTAGATGAAAGACAGAAAAGAATTAATTGAAGATTAGATTGGAGGAGTGAGTTATAATGTGAGTGGAGCCTGAGATAAATTCTCTCACTCCCCCAAGGAAAAAAGACAGGACTATGAAATACTGCCTAGGTTGAGAGCAAGAGAAATAGGAGAGGAGGAAACAAGGAGAAGATTAATATAAAGCAAGTGGTAGATCTATGAGTGGGTTAATGGAAGATAGGTTGGATGATTGGTCGTCCTTTTGGGTGGGATGGTGGTTGTATATCCATCCTTGTTTTACTTGGCCTCTCGGCAGCATTCTATACCATCAACTCAGAGGATAGGTAGCAGTTTTGTGCTGAATCCCTTTCTCCACGGTTGATTAGTTAGTGGTGATTGGGGAGGAGAGGTCCCTCCTTTGGCCCCTACTATATGAGGTGCTACAGGGATTGGTGCTCTCGCTTCTTTTATTCAACATCAGGAGACTGCTGAATGAGATCTGCCACTAAGGATTGAAATATCATCAGAATGCTGAAAATACCCAATTGTATATCTGCCCCTGGCAAATTAAGCAATGCTATGGGTGTCTTATCCTGGTGCCTGGAGATTATAAGGGTCTGAATGGGGATCAGCAGGCTTCAACTGAAACCTGGCAAGAATGAATGGCTTTGAGTTTAGGCTTTCTGCTTTTAGGACTTCGCTGCTGGATGGGGTTACACTGCTCCAAACAGACCATGTGTGCAATCTGGGGGTCTTCCTGGACTCATAACTCCTACTCAGTGAGGTGGCAATCATGGTTATGAAGTTTTTTGCACAAACTGTCTTCTGTGGTAATTATGCCAGTCCTAGATTGTGAGACACCACTCATGGTCACTTATGCCCTGCTTACTTCCTTGTTGGATTACTGGAATGGGCTCCAACTGTGGCTATCTTTGAAGAGTATCTGGAAAATTCAGCTGTGGAAATAGCGGGAACAGTTATATGAGTTTCTAGCACAGACATGTCAAACACAAGGCCTGGGGGCCGGATGCGGCCTGCGAAGTGGTTTCATGTGGCCCGCGAAGCCATCCTGGAAACAGTGAGGGAATAGCCCCAACTGTCTTGGCCCTGGCCCAGGCCGGCTAGCCGGGAGCCAATGTACAATTTTGTGGTGGCCATCTATGCTGAAACGAATTCAGTCTCCCTCTGACTTTGCCCTGGTACCCATCATGAACAACCTGGCTAAGGAAGAACAAGCACAGCAGCAGCAGCCTTGAGGAGGAAGTAAGTCCAGCTGGGCGTCCCCTTGGGGAAGTGGGCCTGGGCTTGGTGCCATGGGTGCTCGAGGGCCAGGCTGGGCATTTGACCTCTGCTGCCCAGGGCTCCGGGCAGCCCACACCACCATCCAGCCCCCCCCATGGCCTGAGAGGAACAGTGAGGCTCCTCCAGTGGACCATGTCTTGGCACTTGCCTTGGTCCCACCCCCTTCTGCTAGAGACCCTCAGATCTGTCCTACTCCTGCCCAGGCCCCCACAGGCACCCTTGGTGCGAACAATGTAGAGCTGGCCATGCCCACCCAGTAGGCCACACCCACTCCATCCACGCCTACCCAGTAGGCCGTACCCACTCTGGCCACATCCATCCGGCCCCCCAAGGGCAACTGCAATGCTGATGCGACCCTCAATGAAATTGAGTTTGACACCCCTGTTCTAGCAGAACACTTGTTACACTCCTGCTTTGCAAGCTACATTGATTATCAGTTTGCTTCCAGGTCCAATTCAAGTGTTGGTGTTGACTGGGTTATTTTAGGGACCACCTCTCCCCAATTTCATCTGTTTGTCCTACTACTTTAAACAGAGAGAGCATGTTATGGGTTTCATTATCTAGAGAGCTGCATCTGGCTGGCCTCAGGCAGTGAGTTTTTTCTGCTATGGCGCCCATGTGGAATGTTTTTCCCCCAAAGTTAAGGCTGGCTCTATCACTTCTGAAGATCCCTCAAGACTTCATGATGCTGGTAGGGGACACCAGGGGACTGGTGAAGTAGTGTGGTGGCTGTTATTATTAACATAATCTGCTACTTATTTTTAGCTTTGTTTTTATAGTTAATGTTTTTTAATAATAATAATTTAAAATAGTTTTATCTTTCTTGTATGCCATCCAGAGTCATGTATTTTGTGAGATGGATGGCTATATAAACTGGACAAAAAAATTATTGGTTTATTGAAAGTATTGAGTGATGTTGATGCCAAAATATGCCTACCGGGAGTTCTAGTACCATATCAGCCTCAGGGCAGAGTAGCACTTTTGCATTGGTAGCCTAGATAATTACTAGAAATTCTGTTTTACAGATGGCTCTATGTGGCCTTTATATGTATGATTGAGCCAGAGGAACCAGGTAGAAATGTTTTTTTTATACTGTCCTGCACATGGTCATCATGTACAGGACTGTCCTGCTTGAATCAGTTATGTGGTTGATGGTTTCTACTCTAGGATGATGATGCTGGACAATTTGTATTTGCTGCCCCTAGAGATAAAATTGGAGGTAATGCAACATTTACTACAGGCCTACACAATATATGGTCTGTGGGCTACATGCAGCCTGCCAAACATCCCTGTTAGCCTGCTGATGTTTTTTTTTTTTTAAAGGTCAATAAATTTGCAACCCTCAGTCTCTAATGCCTTCAGGTCCAGTACTGCCACGTGTTAGTTGTGAAACATCTGATCGACACACTGGGTATTTTTAATGTATCAATGTGACCCTTTCCCTTCTACAAATTGTGCAAGCCTGCACAAGAAGGTGGGTATCACTTGTTATATCTACTTCAGGGGTCCCTAACCCCTGATCTGTGGAGCAGTACCAGGGCGTGGCATGCCAGCAACCGGTCCGCACAAACAAGCAAAACCCCACCCATAGGATGCAGGCAGTACACAAAACCACGCACCCTCCAGTCCACGGAAAAACCGCTCTCCACCTAATTGGTCCCTGGTGCCCAAAAGATTTGGGACCTCTGATCTACTTAATACTTCACAGTAGAGATACTGTACAGGATAGGAAATATGGGAATTTCCCAACAATCTGGAGAGCAATTCCGTTGGGAGATTTATTAACCTCTGGAATAGACAGATGATGAGAGCTTTTGATAAGCAACAGTCACTTGTGCCCTTGTTATCTCTAAACTGAATTTCTCTAATTTGGGCTTGCTAGAAACTTTGGCTGGTACAAATTCAAGATGTTTTGGCTGGTACAAATTCAAAAATAACTTATAAAATGCCATGGTTTGGCACCTGGGTATTTGTGAGACTACTTGTTCCATATAGAATTTGCTGGCAGAGAATGCATACTGAGAGTCTCTACTCCCTATTAGGTGTAGCAGGAGCAGATTAGGTCGCAAGTATTCTCTGAAGGTACTGAATTCTCTTAATGTGGATATCCCCAGAAGTAAAACTGCTATTAAGAAACCTAATACTTGCTAAGACCTGGTTATTAGACAGGTATTTTAACAAATGAAGAATTGATGAAAAATGTATTGGGAATGTATGTTGGCACTGGTTATGATTATTGATAGTGGGTTGGATTTTATGTGAATATTTATTAGACAAATATAATTGCTTTAGGGCAGTAGGCACACTACATATATAAAGATCAGACCGTATGATCCAAATATGTAATGCAGCATTTTTCCCCCATACAATTTGTTCTATTTGTGTTAGCCATCAAGAAAAATCATATAACTGTTGCAAAGCTGTGAAGATCCACTTTCAGCTCAGAAATGTTCTAATAATTATGTAAGATTTTAAAAAGTTATATTAAGAGACAATTTCTTAAAATTGGGGGCGGGGTAGATGGGTTGCATTGGTCAAAGACTATCAGGGTTATGGTTTAGGGGAGCTGTGAATTTTGGTGAAATAAGTGCATCAAGCTTATTGTGGATCTGACACATTTTTTTAAATGCTAC
Organism: Crotalus tigris; assembly: GCF_016545835.1. Classification (NCBI taxonomy): domain Eukaryota; kingdom Metazoa; phylum Chordata; class Lepidosauria; order Squamata; family Viperidae; genus Crotalus; species Crotalus tigris. The sequence continues at coordinate 1,135,277 of NW_024096796.1, forward strand.
TATGAACTTTAGAGCAATAATATCAGGAGTTACTGGGGCACAAAAAAAGAGCAATTACTGTACCTAATAGCAACTAGAAAAATGATGTAGATTACGTTATATATACAGTTGAAATATTATATACTTTCAAATAGGCTTTGCATGCATTGTTGATGGCTAATACATCATTTCAATACACTAGTACAAAACGTGTAGTGGAAGACATACCTTTTACTCTGACATCACTGTATCGCTGGAAATGATGATAGGCTGCTTTCCATGGATTGCGATAGTGACGGAGCAGAGTTATGGGTGGTCGTGGACGTACAGGCACATACCTCACTCCTTCTTCATCTAAGAATAAGTTTTAAGAATAATTATTCAGGCTTTGCTAAGAAGTTTGTATTATGAACATCCCATGACTGACTTTTAAACCAGAGGTCAGTTCTACTTTGTTTAATACTAGTTCCAGCATTAATCTGGGAAAAATATTTAATTTGTACTGGGTTTTGGAAATAAAGCATCTTTTTTCCCTTTTACTGAAATGTGGTATTTGGGTGGATGAATAGATATGGTTTTGAGAGATGGCTGAATTCAAATAATCACCTATATATTCTTTTGGAGGTGATTTGCGCTTTTCTGCCTTTATTAGCAAGTTTTTGGTAGTGGATTTCTCATCATCCGTGCTATTGGTCTCCATCATATCCCCTTCCTCTGTAGAGATGATGTGTTGCTGCTTACGTGGTTTTTTCCTTGGGGAAGCACCTGGCGGCAAGTCACTTTGGGGTACTGTGAGATTGTTGGCCAGCAATGTAACAGATGGAGATACACTATTTGTGCTCAGTGGAGGGACTGCTGGAAAGGAAAAAGAGAAACAAGTTTGAGAAATTTCAGATAGCGTTTACAAAACACTCCAGATTTTCTGGCTTATTTCAGAAAATGCAATGTGCTGCATCACTTGTCCTATTTGTTACATGCATTTATATGACACAAACCTTTAGAATATTCTGCAAAATTATTCTCTGAAAATGGCTTAAAGGCTTCACAATAGTCTGCCACTGTTTAGTGTTCTTTTCAACAGTTTGGCCTTGTACTAAGAAACCAATTAGCCTTTTTGATTACATTTGAGAACCATACAGTAACTACGAAAATTTCAAGCCTCATAAATACAATAAAATATTGATAATATTTGACATTTAAAGTTGGGGTAACGTAAGACAAAATTCTTTTCTATAGAAGAAACAAACAAAAGATCCTCAGGGAGCTTTATTAATAAGATGCCTCACAGTTTTCCTTTTATCTTGAACATAAAACAATAATTTGCTTATTTATTTAATCAAATTAATATAGCCATCCATCTTTCTCCAAAAGCAAATCAAGGTTTAGTTGAAGCCTGTTGTTCCCCATCCATTTCTGAGAACTGAAGAAGCTTTTTGGATGAGAAATGAAACATTTTTAAAGAAAAAAATCAAGTCTTTTTGCCTTTTGGAAAAAGCACCTTTGGGATGATCCAGATAATTTATTTTCTCCAAAGTTCTCTGGAACTGTTGCTCAACCACTGCCTCTATCACCACCCTCTCCCCACCAAAGTAAGTGAAATACTGGACAAAAATTGTCCAGTGATGGCTCAAGAAGAGGGCAAGCCACAGCCTCTTTAATAGATAAATAGATAACCTCCTTCACTCAGAAGAATTCACCACCACTAGAGCTCATTCACATGATACCCCCTCAGACCACTTTAACCAACCAGAGGGTGCTATGGATCTAAAGAGCATGTGGCCAAGCTCGCAATGCTAAGGCCCTGTCCATTTGGTGGGGGGCAAATAGGTTCAAACGGTTTCCAGATAACTGGGCAAGATTCCATCCCAAACTTCTCTGGATTTGTGTCAACACGAGTATCCAACTGGGAATGAATTTATCTGACAGATACTATACAAATTCTTCCATATAGTACCCCCCTTAATCAGGAGGTCTTGGGTTACCTAAAGCAGAGCTGCAGGACAGTAGTCTGAAGCTGAAATACGGGCAGAGATGTACTGGTACTTTGCTACCCTTACTATCATGAGGTAGACTTTTAATTGCGGCTCTGACTTATGTTCAGTTGAGTTCATCCTTATTCATGTCTCATAGTTGTACAAACATTAACAATGTTTTTAACAGATACTCCAATTATAGGCAATTATAGGAAGTGATATGCAGGTTAAATAAAACATGTTTGCTTCTTCATATATGGCAAGCAAGAACATCCAATGTTAGCAGTCTTGTCATACAATACCTGTGTAGGAAATTTCCCTCCCCAAGTTTTCAATGATATGCTAATTTTTGGTTAAGCAGCAATTTATGAATTTCTTTATGAAATAATATAGAAAATCAAAGCAATTAAAATGAAAAGTCATTTTACCATTATTTATTTGATTGATTGATTGATATGCTGCCCATTTTATCTCGAGGTGACTCTGGATGGCACATATTAAATCATATTGAAACAAATGCTTAAGTTGGTTTTCCTAAACAATTCTAATCTCTTTTTTGTAACAATTTAAACAAATCTAAAGGTTTTCAAAATAGACTGGAAAACCATTTTACTTGGATGATATAAGACTCCTGTGAGCAGAGGTTCAGACTAGAAGACCTCCAAGATCCTTTCCAGCCCTACGATTCTATAAATGAAAAAAACAAAAACAAAAACAAAAAAAACCCGTACCTGAAACTGGTCGCATTATATCCAAAGGTTCCACTTCCTCTTTTATTTTTATCTCTGGTACAACAGGACCCAATACTGTAGAGAGGATACCACTTATGGTTGATGGAGGTGGAGGAACAGTTACAACTGTGGCTGAAGTAGGTGGAGGAGCTGGAAGCGTTCCTGGAATGCTTGACTGAGCAGCTGTGGGCTGCAAAGGTGGACTAGCTGCCGTAATGATCGTTGGAATGGCAGATTGTGGTTGCTGAGAAGTCGGAACTGAAACAGGAGGTTGCTCATTACTCTGTATGGATACTGCCTCCACAGATACTGTTACAGGAGGGGCCATTGACACATGGATTTCTGGTTTAGGTTTAACACTAGACAGAACACACACATTAAAAAATTAGATCCTTTCTTCAAGATCCTACAACAGTAAACTTACAGTGGTCACGGTGAAACAAGCAGAGTCACATAAGTGTAGAAATTAAATCACCATGAACGCACTGCAAATTTTGAAGCCTTCTCCAACACAAGTTCTGTGCATTTCTCTCATAAGAGCCTCCTAGCCCCAGCTTCCACTTTCTTCTGAAACGGGAGCTATGAATGTAGGATGACTCCCAAATCATCTACCACCTCCTTGGTAGACCCTATTATTAAATGTTTGCTGAGGACCAGCAGCTTTGTTTTGGTAGGGTTTATTCCAAGCCTGCTTCATCCCATCCAGATATCTGTGCAAAATTTCTGGTATCGTTCATGATGGCAATATATTATCATGACTTTGATCAACATACTGGTGATACCTCACTTGAACTAATGGATGACTTCTACCATTGGTTTCATTTAAGTATTAAACAGCATGAGGGAAAGCCTTAAGCCTTATGGAACTTTATGCTGGAGCTTCTGTGGATTTCAGCTCTCTGCCTCCATGACCACCACTGAAGCAATCTACTCGGGTAGAAAAACTGTTCTGAAATAGTGCCCCTAACTTCCAGCTCTTGCAACTGGTCCAGTAGAAAGCTGTAATTCAATATTACCTACAGGTCTAACAGGACCAAAGACAGAATATATTCCCTACATCTATGTTCTGATGAAGTAGTTTCTTTCTCATGATGGGGTCTGAATCCTGACTGGAAAGATCCAAACAACCATTTTCCCTTTTCATCCTTTCTAGCTGATTTCTTATGATTTTCTCAGCCATTTTCCTTAAAACCCATGCATGGAAATGGAATCCAGGAGTATCTTCCTAAAGAGAGATGCCCTACCACTCCTTTAAAAAAGCAGATGGCATTATCCTCTTCTTTAAAGAAGTATTAATATTATGGGTTCAGCAACTCATGCCCTGCTTAGCCCCTAAAGGAGTTAGGATGGGTAAGGATTGAGCTCATTTGAGGCAGAATTCAAATTTCAGAAAACCTTGCCCCATTACCTTGATTTACACAAGCTAAAATCTTGCTCAGTGAACATTTATACATACATTTGCTTATATTACTTGTTTTAAACATTTACCATTGTGTGATTTATATGAGATACGTTTTTGTTTGCAAAGTTAAAATAAAAGTTTTTTTTAAGGGGGGGGGGGAATCCTACCCAGTTGGTCTTGGTGATCCACTTGCACTTCTCACAGAACTTTCTACACGAGTGCCAGCAACCTCAGTTGGTTGAGGAGGAATTAGGCTTTTCCTCACTGCCAGCCTGCAAAATAACGTGCTAACTATTGTGAAATTTCCTTTGTTTATAAGCATGAATATCTGTGTAAAAAGTATAGATCAACATTGTAATTACTTAAAAATATTATAGTAGTTCTCCAGTGGGGATAAAACAAGGAAGGTAATGTACTAGTCTGTTCTGCAAGTTTAAAACATTCATTCAAAACTGTCCTGCAATTTTGACAGCACCAACAAAAAGACTTTAAAATACTTTTTCTAGCTTTGATCTTCATATGATAAAAATACAATCAGATATACAAGATTGTTATAGTTTCTTTTATGCTTTATTGGTGTTAGTATTATCAACCATATGAAATATGGTTGATGAAATAACTGTTACAAAATAAACTTACTTCTTATATGGTGATGAGCATATCATAAATATAAATATTTGCACAAATATTACTGCAGCTGCAATTTTACTTACCCATCAGTAGTAGGTTTCTTTCGGAGAATGCTTGGACGTGGGGATGAACCCTGAGCTGATGTGCTAGAATTGGCACTCTGGCTGTGAGTTTGCACCACAGTAGTTGAAGCCGAAGCAGAGTTGAATGTATTGCTAATTGGATTGGCCATAATGGTGGCTCCATCTGCCAAGACCACTAGGGAAAGTGGTCAGAAGAATAGAAATTTAGTTGAAGTGATTATCTGAAAATTATAATTTGCTTTCCTTAAAATAATCCATGTTTGCACCACAAATATTGATATTTTTAATTTATAGGGTACTCTTATCTATACTTTTTCAGAATTAAATCTAATGATGTTCAATATAGCATTCTCCTTCAGCAAGACTCCAAATAACTCAGATTGTAGTTAACTCCTTCCTCAAAGAAAAACGTGATACATACCGTATATTCCGGCTTATAAGACGACTGGGTGTATAAGACGACCCCCAACTTTTGAGAAGATTTTCAGGGTTTAGAAAGTCGTCTTATACGCCGGGAAATACGGTACAATATTGAATTTCTGTTTATAGATGAGCACAATAGGAGCTACATTCCTTTGTTGCTAGAAAGCGAGTGTTGCCCACCACTGCTTCCCTAATGCTTCCTGAACTCAGCTGGTATTTTTTTTCCATATATTTTATTGATTTTTTAAAACATAAATCACTTAATAGTTGGTAAACAGTGTGTTTGCTGGGTTTACATTTGTAAAGAAAAATCATTAACAATTGTTTTCTATAATCTATAATCCACATAGTACATTTACTTGATTTCCCCTTTTCCCCAAAATGTCTTCTTTGCAAACCTTGAAATAATATAGTTCTTATTATTTTGATAAAATATATTTAATCTTTAAATATTCCATTTAATGTGCCTAATCATCTAATCCTTTAGGTCTTATTCAAAACATTTTTTTCTTTTTTATACATTATAATTTCCCTAAATTCAGACACATTTAATTATTTAAAACGTTTCCTTCATCTAGGCCATTTCAGCAGTATTACCGTATATGCCGGCGTATAAGGCGACTTCCGCAAGCATTAAAATCGGCGCCGAAGTCGGGGGTCGTCTTATACGCCGAGTCGTCTTATACGCTGGAAATACTGGTAGTTTCTGGCGTATAAGACGACGTTCTAGGCATGCTACTCGGTGCCAAAGACGGGGATCGTCTTATACGCCGGGTCGCCTTAAACGCCGGCATATACGGTATATTACTTATATCAAGAAATAAAATAAAAGGGGGGGGAAGCATACAGTATTATTTAAGGAATTCATCTCTCTTAGAATGACATATGTATTCAGAATCTTTTCTGTTTCTTTAACCATATTCAAACAAATGTTTCTTTTTTAAATATTCTCTCTGGTAGCTCCCATCATCTATTTTCTTAATTTTCACTTTGATCCTTTTCCTTTGACCAGTATCTTTCTTAATCAATGTGATTTGCTGAATCAAAAAGTTTTTTCATATATTCATGACTGCTGCTATAGGTATAAGAAGTAAATCGAATGTTTCTTTTTTTTGTAGATGTAATGTCCTTAATTTATATAGCTTACTGTTTTCTACTATTTAATTGCTTTTCCTGAAAAAGAATAACGTGATGGGCGATGTAGAAAAATGGGATTTTTGAATGCTTTGTCCTGTTAGTGCTTATTTCTGTAAAAAAAAAAAATAGGGCTGGCCACTAGGGGGCAGATTGGTTTTAAATTCAGAGAACAGCTACCCGTATATTCCGGCGTATAAGACGACTGGGCGTATAAGACGACCCCTGACTTTTGAGAAGATTTTCAGGGTTTAGAAAGTCATCTTATACGCCGGAAAATACAGTATTTCTATTCTTTGAGGTTGAAAGAAAGAACCTTTTTCCTGCCTGACGACACCAAAACATTTGCAATAAAGTTGCTAGTATGGACAACAAAATAGCAGTCCAGATGCAATCCTTTGTATGTTTCCTTTAAAATTGCAGCATAATCAAAAGAACTTCTTAAAAAGCAGTTATTCAGAATGTGTTTTCCTAATAACAGAAATACTATCCAAATAGCAGATGGCTACCAGAAAAAAAGAAATGTTTAACTAGGGCCTATATTATGGTCTTTTTATTACTAGATGAAGACCATCTTAAATGGTATGCTTTCAAAATTCTTTGCATACTACCGTATATTCCGGCATATAAGGCGACCCGGCGTATAAGACGACCCCCGACTTCGGTGCCGAGTCACATGCCTAGAAAGTCGTCTTATACACCAGAAACTACAGTTATTTCCGGCGTATACGACGACTCGGCGTATAAGATGACCCTCGACTTCGGTGCCGATTTTAACGCTTGCAAAAGTCATCTTATACGCCAGAAAGTACGGTATTACATTTTATGGAAATTTGTTTTTATACTGTTGATGATTTTGTTTTAGGTTTAATGTCTGCATCTTACTTTTATGCTTTTAAATTTTATGTTGTAATCTACAAAAAACTAATTACCGGAAAATATATCTATATCTATATATCACAAATAAATCAGAATAAATAAAAACCTGATGTCTTGGTTTCAGTTTGTGGTTGCTGAGGCCCCAGTGGTGTGGTTTGAAGACCTTGAGTGCCAATTGGTGTAGCTGGATGTAGGCCTTGGGTTCCAATTGGCGTAGACTGTATTCCTTGAGCACTGATGGGTGCTGGCTGTATCCCCTGTGCACCAATTGGTGTAGACTGGATGCCCTGTATATGACGGGCGTGGGATGCATCTACTGTCATCAGCTGCATAGGATTAAGATGCACTGTCGAAGCTACTCCTACTCCAGTCTGAGCTGCTATGGCAGAATTGGGAGCCTGGGCTGAAACTGGAACAACATGCTTAATAAATATTCTGGTTTGTGTGGGAGTAATTAAGTACAATGTTCTCAAATGCACTTCATACCTGATAATGTAATTATATATCAGTAGTTTGATTGTTGCAAAAGTTTAAGATTTATGTGAATCAGGTTTAGCTTTAAATCCACACAATGACTATACTGTTTCATGTTGCTAAATATATTATAACTTGCATGAACATGATTAGTGCCACTAAACTTAAATTATTTGCTTTTACACCAACTCAAGAAAATATAAGTCAATTCATATCCCAGCTCCATTCATCACAGCATGTTTAATTAGCCAAATTATTATAGTAGATGATACAGTCTAGTATAGATAAAAACAAACCATATAATTGCGGAACTCATGTAATAATACAGTGATGTGAATTTGAATCAGAAAGTATCTGTTTCAATATTCTTTGAACTTAAACTTATTGGATTGTTTTACCTTGTATTTTCCAACAATGCAATTTATACTTACAATGGAGAGAGCTTGTTTGCATAACATTCAATCCAAGCTCATTGCCAGAGTTGTTTCTTTGCAATGCATAAATCAGAATATTAATCTCTTATATGATGTTTGTAATTATTACTAAATAATTCATGTGGCTAACCTGGACACTTAGAAAAGCACTGAAAAGGCATTTTTCATATAGATTTCAGATTTTTATTAGTCATCTACCATTAAGATTGCTTATTTACCTCTGAAGAACCTAGTTGAATAAATTACTAACATTTTGTTGTAAGCCAGCCAAAGACGTTGGATATGATGGGTGGCAAATAAAATTTCATAAATAAATAAATATCTAACAGTTTCAAAGTTTTCTTATATTATTTTAATTAAGCAAAAGATGATGAATGTCTTTTTCTACTTCTGTGTTCGGTGGCCACACTTTCACCTTAAACATTGTTTTTATGTATAAAGTTATACTGCTGTTCTAAGTAAAGCACCATTGTAAATTAGAGAAATTAGTGAATTCTTACCGGGATATTGGCGGATAGTGGATACAGAGCTGGTAATAGGTGTGTAAGTGTGGGCAGCCAAAGGATACGAAGGAGGATATGTTGGTAAGAAATACTGAAATTGAACAGGCACTGACTGTCTATAGGAGTAGAAATGAAAATTATTAAATATAGTCTTGCAATTAAATCTATTTAATAAATTATAGTTATGATTACTACATTTTATTATAATGCAAATTATAGATCTTATTTGTTAGCTTATTTGGAGACAACAGATTTGAAAAAAAGTTTAGAAGGGCATTTGAAAAGTTTGTGGAAGCAACTCATTTTTTTCTATACTTTGCTACATTATAATCCAATTAAAAGAATAAATATGGGGGTAAAGGAAAGGATTTTTACATATTACTTGTTTAATGCCTTGGTGTTTTTTTTTTTTTTTTTTTTTACAAAAAATCTCTCCATTCGGTTGGTAATTAATCTAGGACAGCACTGTATACATTTGACAAACTTTAGAAATGCATTTTTAAGCACATACATATTACAATCCATTCCTAAATACAGCCGGGTTTGACATGCAGCATTTGACAAGGAGCATTATAGGTATGGTAGTACTTGACTTATGCTCACAGTTGAGAACAGAATATCTGTCATGAGTTATTGCAGACATTAGTTGAGTCATTGCGTGTAGTCCTAAGTCAAGTTATCATGGTCATAAGTGCAAAATCATCTTTACCAACTGGCTAAAAATATAGCAAATTGCGATCACATGACTGCAGAATGTTGCAACAGCTCCTAACTGCGTACCAGATGCCAAGTGTCTAAATTGTGATCATGTGACCATAACAGCAGGGTGATAGTCATAATTTCAAATTTAGATCGTAAATGACATTTCCAAAGGTTGTCATTAATTTGTACTGTCATTAAGTGAATGATTGTAAGTGGAGAATTGCCTGTATTTACTATTAATTATCCTTCATTTCCTTGCATCTACATTATTGAAGCAACATAATGCAAGGTATTTTCTGTCTTCATTACCTAAATGGGTTTGTGCCCAGGAATTTTAATTCTTTCAAAATCATAACAGATATCCAATAGAATTACACAAAAGATTAATTGTTTTAGAAACTGTAATAATATAGATTCCATGTAGAGAAGATTAAGATCCTATATAAAAAAATCTCAGTTACCTATTATCATTTCTAGCTTCCATTGCCACTGGATTTGGAGATGCACGGTGACTAGATATGGGAATGAGATTACTCCTTTCTGCTGTATAATCAGACTGGATGCGGGGAGAGGTATGTGTGATTTGCTGGGGGACGACTTTAGCTGCACAGTAATAAGAGACAATCCAGTTATTCACCAAACTCAGTAAACTAAGACTAAAAAAATAACATTATGTAGAAGATGATGTTCAGGGAACCAAACCTCTCTGTATTGTCCTTTTAACAGAAAGATGTTCCATGATAATTTAGAGCTGAAAACAGGCATTTTCAACTGGGTAGAAATGTGATATATACAATTCATAAAGTATTATATAGGCAAAGAGATACCTATAGGGCTACTGAAGGAAAATGAAGGATGAATCTAACCAGATATGATTCTATTAAGACTTTACTTGTGGGGTTAAGAGCAGTGAAACATCATTATTTCTCTGCCCTTTTTGTGTCATCTAGTGGCCTGTTTCAAAATCACCAGGTCCCTCCTGGGACAGGCAGCTCACGTGATCAACTTCGGGGCCATGCAGAAAAATTTATAGAACACCTGATGGACAGTCACTTGTATCTGTTCTCAATTGGAATCCATGCATGGTGCGGGTCTATTAGAATGCCTGGGGAAAGGACTTCCCAGTTATCCAGAAACAGTTTGACCCTCTTGGTCCTGATTAAGTGGATAGGGTGTTCAGTGCTGTTAGTGTAACCACCTATCAATTAGATCCCTGTCCCTCCTGACTGGTGAAAGCTTCCAGGACAGCAACTACCAGATAGGTTTAGGCAATGATATGATTTTCACTTCAGGATGAATGTTTCCATGGTTAGGCGGCAGTTGTGGCTAGGAGATCCTTTGCACAAATATATGCTGTGTGCCAGTTGTGCCCTTTCCTGGATCTTGTGTCCCTGCATACAGTCACTCAAGCACTCAGAGCTACTCTTGAGTATTCAGAAGCTACGACTGGTACAGGATATAGCGATGTGGACAGTTCTTGGGGCCCCTATAGTGGTTCAGGTTGCATTGCTGTTGGCTTCTGGGTCCAATTCAAGATGTTGGTTATCATCTTTAAAGCCCTTCACGGCATGGCTCCAGGCTATCTGAGGAAACATCTCATCCAAACAGAAGTGGCTCAACCACCCATGTCGGCAAAAGGGGAATGCTGTAAACCGCATCAACTAAGGAATTCCAACTGGTGGGATACAGGAAAAGGGCCCTTTCTGTCCTCCAAAACATCATGCCCTCCAATGTGAGATTCACACCCATCCTTTTGGCCTTCTGAAAAGACCTGAAGACCTGGCTCCACCAACTGACCTGGGGCCCCACTGGGGGCATGTCATTCTGGAGGTGATTAATGAACTATTATCTTCCCCTGTATGCATCTTGCTCTCTTCCTTCCCATTTTGTCAATTTTAAATCAATTTTAGTGATATTTATCGTTTTAACATTTTGTTTTTATGATTATAAGCCACCTCTAGGCTAGATTGGTGGCATATAAGTTTAATAAATAATAAATTGCCTACCTCTGGGAAAAACAAAAATAATACTTAAATATTACAAATCAAATTACAGTATAATATAAAAACAGAACCTACTCACCAACTGGGATGTTTGAAGTGGTCACAGCTGTTGCATGGGATGAATGTGAGGGCATAGTCACAGTGACAATTGTGCTAGTGGCTGCTTGAGTGTGAGGTATGGGACCTAGAAGAAAAATGTAACACAATTAAATCTTTGTTTAGAAAATGTCAATGAATATAGATGAGAAGAACAGAATAATCTATGCAAGAAAATATATTCTATTGATAGAAGCAAAGTAAAAGGAATGTCAAGCAGTATTGTTCACATGGTATTACACTGTGGGGCTAATTAAAAGGGATATACCCCAAATTCTAGCCCTTATTTGTGCCCCTACAATATTGCTTTCTCCCAAAATGTTTCATATGGCTCATGACCACCAAAACGTTGCTACTCTCACTCATTTCATTATTGTGAAAGACAAAATATTTTGTTTGAGCAGGGTTTTGCAACATTAAAAACTAGTTTTTCAGTTTTACAAATAGTTCCGAAGAAATGCTGAACCACAGATACTTACCAGCTGTAGTCACAGAAGGAATAGTATTTGTTGCTAAAATTGGTGCCACAGTTGCTGCTGCTACTGGAGTACCAGTACTAAAAATTGTTTTCTGTAGAGAAAAAAGTTGTATATGAAAAACTGTTGAAAATGTGCTTTAAAATCTTACTGTATCAGCTTGCACTAGTCGCCATGCTATTAGCCCTTACAAAACATATGTGGTTAAAGCCATGGTTTACTGAATAAAGTAACAAATGATCTCAGTTAAGCTGTCACTGAGCATAATATGCAGCAATTGAGATCATGCAATTTATTAAGTTAAAAAAACCTTCACTTGCTTTCAAAATGTGATTGTGAATGCCCCAATGGAGAACTGTTGGGTTGTATTCATAATAATTTACCTGAGCCATGGGGTGAAGCTGTTGTTTTTGTGTTCCTATGGCTGGATGGGAAGGTAAAGTAATTCTGGTTGCTGTATCCCTTGGCTGGGCAGGACGCTGAATACTGATAGGTGCAGAAGGTGGGTGCTGTTGAATTGACAGTGCTGGCCGACTGTTAAAAAAAAGGTTATTGTACTTAGGATAATTAAAAGACACAAGAGATATCATGACTTAAGATGTGCATTATCTAAATTAACATGTCAACAGCAAGAACTATCCTCTTGGAACATGAATCAGGATGATTTCATATTACATAGACAACTTACAGTGCATGGAAGCTGATTAGCATAGCAAAATACTGTGCACAAATGGCTTGGCTCATGGAGCAATTATCTAAGAAGGCAATCTGAAACAGCTTCTAAATAGGAGTATCATGCAAAGTGATCCTCTAGTGCAAACAGACCAACATGCCAATACATATATACATTCCAATTATATACTTGGTCTACTTAATGCCGTGTTCTGTAGCGGTTACCTGAGAGTAGATTCTGTAGCATGTGTGGTTGTTGTAGTAATAACAGGTGACTGAGCCCTTGTGGCTGAGACTGTTGCAACTACAGCAGGCGGAATAGTACTTGAAGTTGTCACAGCAGGCCGAGACTATGTAGGCATGAAAAAAATAGCATCTTATCAGCATTGCAATTTTGTCATTGTAAGAACTTTCAACTATTTCAGAATCTGCTTCTTTAAAAAATGAGACCTGATATTTAAGTTATATCCTAAATAATATGAAGCTGTATAAAATATGGTAAAAATTGTCAGAAGGCATTATTTTTAGAGCAGTAGAAAAGAAAAAAATGTATGACCAACCTTAAAAGAATAAAAAAATACTTTACATATAAATAAGTTTCAAAAATTAATCAACTACCACACTGAAGCTCTTAAATAGAAAGGCATCTTGAAGTTCATTATTAAGTATATTTTATTTACAGTAATTTCTCCAAAACTATTCCTATAAGAAGTTGCCAGATTTCCCAGATTATTTATGCAGTGAGCCACCAAATCTGCAAAGTGATTTCTTACTGAAAGAGACAACAGAGAAGCATTAAAACAATTAAATGACAATACCTCATGACTGCCACTTGCCTGGATAGGTTGATGAATGATATGCTGAACTGCTGGTTGAGCTGTTGCTGTATTTGGCAACTGTGAAGCTGGCCTCAAGACAGTTGTTACTTTAGAACTTGACATCACAGCAGCAGCAGCTGCACCTGAAAGAAACCAAACTCATATGACTGAACAACATTTAATGTTCCATTTTAAAAGTGTCAGATTAGTTGCATCTTTTATGCAGGAGACATGATAAAAAAACTAAGAAGGAATACTACCAGTACACATGATTCCAACTGTATACAACAGTGAGATTAGCCATACTTAAAACCACAGATTGGAAGAAGCCAATTGGGCCATCCAATCCAACATCTTGTGCAGAACTCCAAATTAGAGCATTCCTAACAAACCACCAAGTGGTTAATCTATCCAGTGAAGGAGAGCACATCATTTCCCTTGGAAGTTGGTTTCATTATCAATTCCATTATCATAAGGAAAAAAATGCTAACATTTAATTGTAATTTGCCTTCCCTTTAAGGCCATTATTCTGACTCCTGCATATGGGATGACAGAGACCATAGAGAACTTTTTTCCATGCAACTTTCTCTCAGAACCTTAAGCAGTGGTAGATTTATCCATACCTAGTCTCTTTTCAAGGCTAGATATATTCAGTCTCCTTAGTTTGGTCATATAAATATTTCCTGATGATACTGGATACTCCTTCATATTTCTTCAATTTTCTGTAATCTTGAACCAGCACTCAGTGTAGGCTCTGTCCAATGCCAAAGTCAATTCAACTACACACAGGAGGCTAGCCAGAATTATCAGGAAACTTTCATATGACCACACTAGGAAGACTTTTTTTATGCTTTAATTTTCACAATAGACTTATGATTTAGATTCCACAAATTTTTAAGGGCAGCTTATCTGTGGGTAGCACATTTTTATGGCATTTTGACTAAAAATTTGAAGATTGGCTTACCCACAGATGGTCTTATTCCAGAGTATATTCAGAATATGCCGTTACTTCTAAAATGTTATAGTGTATATACTTACAGATATCCTGAACCCAAGTTTTGACACCTAAAATTATTGGCTTATCTGCAATTATTTATGATATGTTATGTTCATAATTATTAGGAGTTATTAGAAAAAAATATTATTATTAAGGAAATATGCTGTTGACCTGGTTAAACCTTTTTTATGTTATCCTTGAAAAATGGAGAAATAGAGAAAGACCATATGACTTCAGCAGAACAAATACCACTATATGTATAAAACATTATCCATCTGGTTCAGAAGATCTGAAGTTATTTAATGTCAGAACATCCTCCCCATGTTTCTATGATTATATCAAAGAAATTCAGCCACTTCTTACAATTGCCCAATGGAACATATATCCTGCTTTCAAAGAAGATAAGTCTGACTTATTTTGATAATTGTTTGGATAAATTACAGTGGCTCATACACTGTGGTAAACCATGAACTATAACGTCACCATTTCAATCAGACTGCTAAGACAAACCTAAACAACTGTTCTTCTTAGAACTTAGCATAATGTGAATGCACTTCAAGATTAATTTCTTTAATGGGACTTGAAGTGGGAATCTCAGTGACTTTAACTGCAGTCAACCTTAACATACAATCATAACCATACTGTGATATGTCCTAAGCAACTGAATTTTTTTAAGATCAATGAAAAATTTCATAACACAAAGATGTATTATGATATCTACTCATGAGAACGTAGTTAAATAGAATTGCTTCAGATTCAACTCCAGCCTTCTCTAGATGCTTCACTTTAGGAGTAACATCTATATTAACCGTATCTAAAACTTACCCAAATGAGATTGCTATATAATCATTTGCTACAAGAAAATACAATTAAATTTACTACCTCGAGGCAAGTGAGAAGCTCCAATATGTAAGGGAGGTCCAGGAGCACTACTTCGGATAATTGACATCTGAACATTGGTTGTCATAATGTGGTGCACGCTATTGGGATGCCCCTGCATATAAAATAAAATAATTCTTTTTAAAAATTACATGAAAAATCTTGTGTAGAATTGATGGGAAAAGTTTAATTCACAAACTACAATTAACTTAATTGTATCGTTATTATACAATTACAATAACTATGGTTAATCTGAAGTTTGAAAGCAAATACAAAAGTAAAATTTAAGTATACATCTTTACAGTAGAAGCGTATTCAAGGCTTTTTCATTCTCTTCCATAGCCTTAAGAAATAAGCATTGTATTTGAGCAGGAAAAAAAAATAATACCTGTTGTCCACTTATTGTTGCTACAGGAATAGCAGATGCCTGTGGGATGCTACTCTCCATTGTTACATTAACCTGCCCAGGGACTTTGGTGGGACCAGACAGAGTAGATGGTGGTGCTGGTGGTGCTGGTGCAATAGGACGACTGGGTATTCCGGTCTTCAAAGAAGACTGCAAATAACATAAAGATACAATTGTTTGCTTTT
This sequence comes from Crotalus tigris, assembly GCF_016545835.1. Classification (NCBI taxonomy): domain Eukaryota; kingdom Metazoa; phylum Chordata; class Lepidosauria; order Squamata; family Viperidae; genus Crotalus; species Crotalus tigris. The sequence goes on from NW_024096796.1 coordinate 1,151,156, forward strand.
TACATAGAAATAATATGAGTGTGTAACAGTTATTTTTCCTTGTGGCAGGAGCAGGCAACAAATAGCTTTTCAGATATTGCTGCGTTATAAACTCTCATCATCCCTTCCTACGGCCATGTTGCTAAGGTAGTTGGAATTTGGCAATATTTGGATGTCATTGTGTACCACTGCCTTAGAAGTTAGAATTGAAACACTAAAAGACAGCAAGCACCACCTATGCAAAGAAGCTGAAGAAACAGTGGACCACTTAGTTAGCTGCTGCAAGAACATTGCACAGGCTGACTACAAGCAATGGCATGACAGAGTAGCAACAATGGTGCATTGGAAGATCTGTAAGAAATATCATTTGCCTGCAAGCAAGAACTTGTGGGATTATATAATAGAGAAAGTAATAGAAAATGAAGAAGCTAAATTTACCCTGGGATTTTGGAATTCAAACAGATAGGCACCTGCCACATCTAGCAGTTAACAATTGTCAATAAGACAAAAAAGTCTGGATAGTGGATGTGGCAGTACTTGGAGACAGCAGAATGGAACAGAAGGAACTAGAGAAGATAACTAAATATTAAGACCTACAAATAGAAGTAGAACAACTGTGGCAAAAGAAAGCAAAGGTAGTACCATAGTCATAGGCACCTTGGGTGCAACCTAAAACAACTGAAGCACTATGTGCTTCAGCATTGACAAATTCACTATCAATCAACTGCAAAAGTTGGCTTTACTTGGGAACAGTTTATATCCTGCAATGATATCTGTCACACCATCAAACATCCACATCTGCCAATCCCAAATCCTTGGAAAGAACTTGATAGACAAAAATGCCAAATCCAATCTGAACATCTGGCTGACTTAGCAATGAACTGTAATAATAATTCATCAATCAATTGCAAAAGGCAGCTTTACTTGGAACAGTGTACATCCTATTCCTTAATAAAGACAGAAACGGACAGCAAGACAGCTGCCTCTGCAAAGCTGAAATTAGCTGCCACAAGATCACACAGATTGACTACACACCTTGGCGTGATAAAGTAACAACAATGGTGCATTGGAATATCTTCAAGAAATACCATTTGCCTGCAAGTAATAACTGGTGAGACCACAAAATAGACAAAGTAGTAGAAAGTGAAAATGCTGAAGTGCCCTTGGATTTTATAATTCAAACAAATAAATACCCCTAATAAGAAAAAATCAGGTTTAAAGTCTACATGTTTCCCCAGCATCTTTTCTAACCAAGTATGTATTTTTGTCCAATATTTCTTTGCTTTAACACATGTCCACCATAAATGATAAAAAGTTCCTGGTTTGTGATTACATTTCCAATATTTATCTGACATATTTTTAAACATTTTTGTTTATCTTGCTGGTGGCAAGTGCTATCTATAAAACATTTTGGGTAGTATACAAAATTTCATTACCTTGATAAGCCCCTCAGGAAAGGGAAGTGACACTGTTGGAGCCAAATGAGTTGGAGGAGCTGCCACTGTAACTGGTACACCAGATGGCACTGTATGGTGTTGAGTCAACATTTGCACTTGTGGATATGGTCGAACTACCACTGTTTCCTGCTTCTCTTCACGGGACTGAAGAGAGCCAGCAGGAACCACATGATCTCTGGGAGTCACTTCCAATTCTCGATTAGATTCATCACTCACTACCGGAGAAGGGGAAAAAACAGTATAGAAAAATTGAACTATTATGAAAGGTGACAATTTATTAAACTCTGTAAACATTCTATTTAGTTTCAGTAGATTTACTTCCATGGAACATCATTCTTGGTAAAAATGCCTTACCTGTTGTTGCTGGATTTATCAGTCCAATAGATCCACTGGTGGAGATTGGAGGAACTGGACCTAGACTTGTGGGAGGGGCTCCAGTACGGGGAAACTGCTGAGAACTCATTTCCACCTGTGAAGCAAACATGCAGTTGTAAGAAATTCAGATGCACACATTATGGAATACTTTTGTGAGAATTCTCAGTGAAATCTATTGCCTGCATTTTTGCTTTTATCATATTGTTATTTACAATTGACTTGTAAAGCACTCTCAAACCAAAATTCCAGTTATATAGTTCAAGCAGCTCAATTATGTTTATAATAAAATAAATGTATGAATGCAACAGCAGCTGGAAATCAAATCAGTTTTTAGACTGTTGAAGGAAAAGTCTTCATTATGGTTCAGTCCAAGCCGGGAATAAACAACATGGCGGCAACTGCTTTAGAAGGAAGATTGCAGTTTATTGAAGAGGAGAGCCAGACAGAAAGATGGCTCTGGAAGAAAAGAGAAAGAGCACATGTAGGGAGTTGGTTTTTATACCTTCTTAAGTCTTTTGTTTGGAGTTGTTCCTGTGGCATGAACTTTGACCTGAGTCTGAGTGTGCATTTTTGGCATCTGTGGTTTAATCCTATTATGTCCTGTCTTAAGAGTTTGTGTGGGGTATATAGATTTTAGGTGTCTTTTGTCTTTTTAATCTTCTAGCTTCAACCTTCCTGAATGGTTTACATCTGCATTTCTACAGAGCTGGTTTCTGCTTGGGGGAGGAAGACTTGGGGCTATTAAGAAAACTGGGCATGCTTTTCTGCCTCTTTAAGATCCTTTGAGGAAATATATTTTTCTGCCCTTTTAATATTTCCTTCTCTCAGGGGCTGACTTCCCACAAGACATTCAGGAGACAGCTATCAATGCTAAATAGTAATGTCAAACAAATCAACTAGTTCTGTTTATTCCAAAATAAGTTGCACTGTGTTCAGAGATAACCAATTAAGTTTGCAGAGAAAGAAGTTTTAAATGTGTTTGGAGTAAGTTTTTTCTATTGAAATCAGTTTTAGGAAGCGTAATAAATACCACTTCATAATCATGAACTTGTATAAGCCTGAAACTGCAGATAACTATCACTGACTTCATATTTTTGTAAAGTAATGCAATTTTATATACATGTTTCTGGAAATAATCCTCATTAAACTAATTTAGGAGAGGATGGCTGGCTGGGTAGCTGAGCTAAATGAGGGATAGATAGTAGTTCTCAAAGCGTTAAGAACAGTGTGTCCTCTAAATTGTTTCTTCCTTCCTAGTGGATATAAAACATTTCTGTTTCAAAGTCTGAGAATGAAAGCATAACAAGGAACACCACTGTCTAACTAACAGGTGCCAGACTGAAGAGGAAAAATTGGTTATTTCTGAGAACTGCAAGCAGATATTTCTTAATCAATAGTCTTAAATTGTAAAAATGGTGCCATTTTTATCACACCATGGATCCACATTATATTGGTACTTTTTGTTGAAATTTTCCGAAGACTCAGTCAGTGGTCCTAGCCCGCGATTAGGTTCCCTGCGTTTCTCGTTAAGCTTTCAGTCTCCTGGACTCACAAACTACATTGCAGGCTTGCCCTAATGCAGGCTGTTAGGACACCCAGGGTGAACATAGTGCTGCAACTTCTATTCTACATGTTACAAATTTATATTTAAACGAAATGTGGCTCGCAGCCGCTCCAAGGCGACCTAGCCTCGCGCCCGATAGTAATGGGAACTTCGCCTTCCAAATAAGGCAGTCTAGGCTAAAGGCTGTTTCCAACTTTCTGTTTCGGAGAATGTCGCGATAGGAAGAGCTTTGAAGGTAAAGCTCTCCGACGAAAAGCGAATCATGACGAACGGAAAAATGCTCCCACAACTAGCGGCAAAGCCCACAATCAGACCCCAGCCAGAGGCGTCCCATGAAGCTCCTCCCTTTCTCTCAGATCTGGGCGGAATTATTCTCTTGAAATAAGTTCGGCCCACTGGCTTCGCCGTTAAAGTCCAGCCCCTTCTCTCACCGGCCAATTGGAAAATCTTATCTTCCAGCAGTTTACCAATCCGAATCAAAGAAAAGCACTACGTGCCAACCAATAGGGAAGTCCAGATTGGCTACGCCTGGTTACCAATAAGAAAATAAGTAATGGCTAATTAGGGCCAGCTAAAGCCCGCCTCCCATCCCTCCCTGGTCACTATGTGAAACAGACGCGCAGAATAAGGGACCCGGATGTTCAGACAGAATAAAAAAGCTGCAGCTACCGACAACCTCCCGCGCACAGCCTCTAGGAGAAAAGAGAAAGGGATCACTCGGGTTAATAGCTACTGATCCGTGACTAGAAGGAACGATGAGGGCTTCAGGCAGACCCCTATCTTCAAGGCCAGCCCTTCCCTCGACCCATGACTTACCTGCTGAGGAGGGCGCGGCGGAATCCCTCCGGAAAAACTCGCAGAAGCACTACGACCAGCACTGACACCGAGGGGGCTCAGTCAGGATTGTTGCTTCCGCTGCTGCAGCAAACCACCCCTCCCCCTTCAGATCGATTGGGTCTCGAGGTGTCCCGCCTACCGTGGTGATACTTTCGCCTCGTTGTGCGCGGCCATTGGCTGAGCCGCGGGTGTCAAAAGAGTCTTGGGAGTTGCAGTTCGACATCCGAACGGCGGCTAAGTCAGGTGTCGCGAGATGTTGAGGCAAAAGAAAGAAATGCGATTGGTCTTCTACAAGGAGGCGGAACAGCTACGCTTGTCTCCGCCCACTAGCCACAGGATTGGCTGACTATCTCCCGTGGAGACAGCTTTGGGAGGCAGAGTGCGGCTCTCCTGTTCCTAGAAGACGGCGGGAAATTGGGTTGCTGTCGGTCAATGGTAACAAAGATTGAACGCCCTTTTTATTTTTTGTTAGTTCACGTCTAGTCTTGCATAATCCAGCATGAATTGACACTAGATACATTTTTTTCAATTATAATGTAGTGGCTCCCTATTAGCATAACTTGTTTTTCAGTGCTTGAATGAACTGTGAATTTGGGGGATTCGCAATAAAAGCTCTGACCCTCAGAAATTCATGCTTATTGGAGGAGTCATATAATAAATGAGCTGACTACAGAAATAGATTGTGGATAGAGCAATGTTACCTTCTTGTAATTGCAGTCTAAAAACATAGGTCTTTAGAATCTGACCTCTGCTTTCATGTGCATTGCTTAAAAAAAGTGTGAAAAGGGACAGGGGCTTTCATTTGTGAGAAAAAAAGCTTAAATGATAAGTTTGGCTAAAAAAAACTGGAACAGAAAATTATCCTGGCCAGCATTTAAGTAATAATGCAATGCAATGCTCACTTTTCTGTTTTCTGAGATTTCTCCAGGCTGTGCTGTATAGGTAACCTAAACACGTTGAACAGGATGGAATGGAACGGAACACTCCTATATTCTGTTGCACAACTCTCTACATGCAGAGAGTTGGTACTCAATGAAAGAGATTTCCTTATTTGTGAATGTAAATGAGAATATATTCACAGGCAGAACGGCAAAATAATCCAGGATCCCGGAAGAACACGGCGATATTTGCAGCACTTTAGCTACTTCACAAAAGAGAGACAAACATTAGAAAACACGTTATTTAATGAGAAGACGTCGGAAGCCAACTTCCCACCGTCTTTTGGCGAACCCGAAAGCCCAGCTTTGCCTTCCGAAGTCGTATACCTGGAAAAGGGCAGCCAATCCTGGGGCTAGTAGGCGGAGACAAGCCTTCTAGGCGGCCAATTAAATTTCTCTCTTTTTTTTCTTGCTATCTCGCGACACTTGACTTAGCAGCCGTGCGGATCTCGAACTGCAATTCCCAAGGGTCTTTTCGCCACCAGGGGCTCAGCCAATGGCCGCACACAACGAGGCGAAAGTCTCACCACTGTGGGCGGGGCACCCGAGACTCAATCGTTCTGACGGTGGGGTAGGGTGGTTTGCTGCAGCAGCGGAAGCAACGCTCCCGAGTGAGCTCCTTCGGCGTCAGTGCGCGTCATAGCGCTTTTGGTGTTGGGAACGTTGCCGGGGGGATCTCGCCGCTCCTTAAGCAGCAGGTAAGGCAGTGGATCGAGGGAAGGACTGGCCTCGAGGACAAGCTCTGCCTCAAGGAACCCTACTGTCCTGCTAAACTTTACGTCAGCATTTCCCCTAGCCAGATGTCCTGGATTGTTTTCATCCCGAATCCTCACGCTTGCGTTGGGTGGGCATAATAGAAACTGCAGCATATCTGGTCTGTCACGCGTTAGGGGATCATGTTAAGTTTAGTTATGCACAATAACCTGCCATCGGTTTTAGACTGATAATGTGCTCACCCCGTTTCTTTTTCCTGTATTTGCAAAGAAAGTGCCTCCTGGTTTTTGTGCCAGTGTCATGTAATGTGCTTAAGCAATTAGGACTTTAAAAAAAAAAAAAAACTTGCTAGTTTGGCAGTTGGAAATGGAGCGTTAAGGCATCGTCCGATTTTTTACGAAATCTAAATGATCTGTGACTTTCTATGGAAGTAATGAGAATCTGAAACGCAGAAACCCTTTCTATGTGTCGGGAGGTAGAAGAATGAGGAGCGGAAAAGTCTGTGATGGGAATTTGTATCTGGTGATTTTGGTGCCTACAACTTTGTGTTTATATATTTATTGTATTAAACAAATAATACGGCTATCCATCCACTAGTAGGAACTCTGGAAGGCTAACAAATACACAAAACACAATACAATTATAAACTATTTGAATGCAAAAGCACTGATGCTTTGATAAAACTGACATCCATATTCAATCACACCATCAACTGCCTCACATCCTGATCCCTTTACCCGGGAAAGCCAGATTTTCACATTTTTCCTGAAGGCCAGCAGGTTTGGAACTACATGCATCTCTGGTGGGACTGGGGGTGGCTCTATCATAAGGCAAGGGCCATGACAGAGAAGGTATATTTCTGAAGTTCCCACCAAGTGATACTGTTTCATCAACAGTGCTCTAGTTGTATCATAAACCACTTCATACCCTGCAGTTCCTTTGAACATCAGGGGACCATCCATGCATAGAAAGTCTGCACAGCCATATTCCAATCTGAAACTGCTGTCACTTTCTTATTACAAAAAATGACTAAGAATTGAACAAACTGCACCAGAACTTCAGGAACTATTCCCAATTTCCTCTGGAACTCCACTGGGTTAAACTTCAATAAACCCCTACCTTATGTGGCCAGCATTTAAGGATAATTATCTGACACATGAGGGCACCAGACTGGTTACTCCTGATCTGTAATTTAAATCAAGATTCTCAATTGTCTAAGTGTTACTGGATTTTCTTCTATTTTTCTTTAGCAATGTTAGTATACAGGAATAATGGATGTTGAAATTTCTGTAGCATAGATTTTATTATCATTACATCTGTCCTGTAAGTTCTTTCAATTTTTGCATAGAATTTTTTTTGATAATCATTGGAAATCTTTTTACTATGGGTGGATGGTTTACATTTCTTAAGGACTGAATTTTAAAAATTCATATTTTCACTTTTTTAGTGCTTTTTTAAGATGGGGACTGTAAGTGCACTTATTGGAATTTGGATGACCTTTTCCCTAGTTGAAGCACATTCAAAAGCTGTTACAACATCCTTAACTACTAAGTGGTTTTCAACACCTCTGTTACTTGAAGCAAGGTAAAAATGTTGACAGTGTCTTTTTTCCCCTGAAACATTTTATGTGTATATATATATATATATATATATATATATATATATATATATATATATATATATATATATATAAAATCTCATTTATTCATGTTACAGTCTTGTATGTCTTAATACTATTATCATATGTTGCTATGAGTTGGATTGTCTTAGAAAGTTGATGAATCAATATATAAATTCAATATTGTAAATATATGCAGGTAAGCTAAGAGCACTGTTTTGCTTAAAAATGCCCAGTGAATTCATAACAAAATGACATTTGAATCAACGTCTTCTAAACTGCAGTGTTTTCTCCATTTTTAAATTTTAATGGATACAGTGCTACCTTTTTTAAATGAGACTATTTTTTTCCAGTGAATTTTTAGCAGAAGAAGATAACGAGAAATTCTGGAATTTTGTTGAGACTTGCCAAAACTTTCAGTCATCTAATCATGATGGTAATTGTTTTTATCCTTGTTTGGTTTATCAGTTAGATAAATTATTTAGCCTAGAAGATTGTTTTTTTTTAATTAAATAACTTCATTATAACTGCAGAATGTTATATTTAATATTTATAGTCAGAAGATCTGACTGTTCTGCAGGCTATGTGGACAGCAGTGATATTAGGCCTGCCTTAATTATTAATGGATTCTTTATTTTATGTTATGATTTTGCATTTTACCCTAGGCAATTGTATTCCTTATTGGAAGAAGCCTTGTTTGAAGTCCTTCTTGTCTTCCCCTAAAAACTAAATAATGTATCTTGTTTATTGGCAGGTAGTGATTATTCCTCTTACAATGCAGTGCTGCAAGCTGCTTCCCAGAGTCTTTCACCTTTGCAGCGGAACCTGTTGAAATTTGCTTTGTCTTTACGCTCTTATTCAGCCACAGTTCAAGCCTTTCAGCAGGTTAGATAAAACCTTGGGGACTTTATGTTGTATGTTTTTTTTTAAGCAATAATGCAATAGAAAAATAACAGGTCGCTTTTCCTTTTAACCTATTAGGACTAAACCTTAAAGTTGCATTCTCATTATTAAAATTGATTAAATTAATTGGCATCAAATTTGGTGTTATCCTAATAGCTATTCTCTATCCTTCCATTTTGCTCCCAATCGAAAAACAAAGAAATCATAATTCTGTAAAATTATTGCATGGAAATCCTCCTGTTTAGATTGGAACAGCTAAAATTGCAAAAGCAAATAACTCCTTTTTTATCTTTCTTATTTGACTGCCATTCTTACTATGAGTATGCATGAAAATAAAACAAATTTGCAAAGAGAAAAAAGTGCTAAAAGGGGTAGGAGAAGAAATGAAACCAGATTATTATAAGATTGTTTCCTGTTTTTTATATAGCTCAGTGATGATTTATTTCCTCAATTGTAAATGAAGTTACAATTTCTTTGTGGGATGTATGTCTGAAAAGATTGGAGACGTTGATTCTATATTACTTGTTTGTATCTACCTGGACTGAAAGCAGAAAAATTATGAAAAAGTTCTCATTCAAGTTATAGCCAGTCAAAATGATTCCTCTTTAACATTTCAAATTATGCTGTATAAATGAATGCACGAAGATACTGTACAAGAAGATCCCATTGCTCTGATTAAGATGAGATGGAGGCTATCATCATTTTATTAAAACAGATACATTTTAATACAGATAGCTGCTGATGAGCCTGCACCAGAACAATGCAATGCATTCTTTGTTGTTCATGGGGAGAAGACTTGTGAAGCCGAAAGACTTGGAACACTCATACAGACAGCATCCAAAAGGTTGTTTTTGTTTTTTTGCCAAGATACCCTAAAGATCTCATTTTAATAAATGACATCTTTATGTAGATATTATTTCTGGAGAATATGTAAACCCCGATAAAACATTCTTGCTCATTTTGAATGATTCAATATTACTTGGGAAATGTGGATGTGATCTTGAAAGGAATGGATATTTATCTGTGATTTCAGGATTACTGCACCAATGAGGGCATTTTGATCTTTTTTTAAAATAGTGATCTAAGAAATGGAAATAGTCTTTACAATTTAATATGAGGATTTTTGAAGATTAATTAGAAATGAGGAATAAGGGATTATTGAAAATATGTGGGAGGTCCCCACTCCCCTTATTCTGGTCTTGACTGTAATAAAGATTTAATTTGATATGTGAAGAGGCAAGCAAAAAATGCTCTCCTTCAAAGTCCTCATTCGTAAACTTCAGTCTGCTTGACTTAGCAAGCCAAGCCCCTAGAATTCTTTTCCGTATATTTTATAGCTTTCACATTTAGTGATGTATAGTATTCTTTCAGAAATAACTGTTAATAAAATAACATTTTGGGCTAATTTGGATCAAAGTATAATTTAATATATAATTTATAATTTAGGCCTTCTCCATTCAATTTCATCTGTTTTTCATTGGATTGGAGCTAAGGTTCTCCTACATGGTATTTCTCCTAATTTCTTCTGATAATATCCATTGTATACATATTTCCAAGGACAGTAAAACCTATGTCTTTTGGAGTATTAATTAGGCTTTCTTATTTCAGAAAACAGAACAATAAGTTTCATGTATACATGAATTGAAAGTCTATGTGTCTCTGTTGTCATCTGTGTGTGATCAAATATTGAATGACGACAGAGTAACCTTTATAAAATGTTCTTATATCTCTGGCACCTGGTTTAATAAAGCACTGCTTTTATTTATATATATTCTCTTGTTCCAGGCCAAAACCTTTTATGTTCAAAGGGGACCACAAGTACCCAGGAATAAACTCTGAAAGTCCCATTGTAGTCATGTATGCTGAGATTGGCTCAAAGCAGTTTTCTGAATTTCATAGACTTCTTGTATCAAAAGCCATTGCAGGAGAAATCAACTACATCCTTAGGCATTATGTTGCTGTAAGTTCTAATACCATCGTACAGAGCAATATTCATTGTTTAGAAATGTTTTATCTTTACTGTATTCCAGTCTAAAATTTTGTCTAAAGGCTTTTATGAAATCATAATAATTGCTCATACTGTTCCATAGTTATGTGGTTTTCTTTCACTATATATTTCTAAAGCATTTTGCAAAATACTTCATGATGTTTTTATTAGTTATGGATGGCATATTGGTAGCTAACTGAATAGCTGAGTGAAAATTAAAATGAAAATATCATTGTATTGCATTCTCATCAATCTGAATTTAGTTATTACTTAGATATCCAGAAGATTCAATTCTTAGTTTTCTACTTTTTAAAACATTTTACTAATGATTTAAGAGGTAGAGATTTTGAGATGATCCAAAATTGGATAAAGCAACTAATACTATACAAAATAAAAAAAATTAAAATGGTTTTGATCATTCAAGATGGGTTCAGAAAAGGCAGTTAATATTCCTGAAAGGATCTCATGGAGAACACTTAAATTCTGTTTTCTCTAGCAAGCAAAAGACAAAATAATGGATTAATCTTATAGAAAAATATAATCCACTTGAATTTTAGGAAAAACATCACAATTGTAAGACTGCTTTGCAGTGGAATAGTGATTTAGAGTAGTTAGGCTCTCATTCATTCATGTATTTGGGCAGTGGCTTCTATTAAAGCAGGGGTGTCAAACTGCCGGCCCGCGGGCTGGACGCGTCACATGGAAGCTGCACCCACCCTATTGCCGGCAATGGCAAACCCAGCCCGATACGTTGCGCGACATCACGTGACGTCGTGAGTTTGACATGCCTGTATTAAAGGAACGTGTTCAGAATGTTTCTGGTTAAAGCCTTCTTCATGTCTTTGGGTTCTCATTCTATTTCTTATGACTCCAGTGTTATTGTCCTGATTTGTGCACTGGATGTTATTAGTTAGCAGCTGAATATTTCCCTTCTATCAGTACTTACTCTCCAGCGTATAAGCTTGCTGAAAATGAATACAATTGTAATCAAAAGCATCACAATACTTTTGTCTAGAATAATGTTTTGTTCCAATTCATTTTTTACATTCCTGACTTGCTGGAGAATATCATGATAAGATTTTTAGATAAGTAGATCATTGTTTCTTCCTATCCAAAGGTACTTTCAAGAAAACAAGAGATTTCCTATTGCAGGTTGCTATGCAGAAGGCATAATTCTCCTTTGATCAAAGAAAGTTCTGAATTAATTTGTGAAGTATTTCATAGACAAGCCTCAGCATTGTTTAAATATGGTTGGATAATATAACATATCTTGCAAAGTTATAAAAAATTAATCTATCAAATGTTTTGTTGGACAATATTCATATGATTTTACCTTTATTTCTTTGTAGAATCCAAATAAAGAAAAAGTCTACCTGTCAGGCTACGGAGTAGAATTGGCCATTAAAAGCACAGAATATAAGGCTAAGGATGATACCCAGGTGAAAGGTGAATTCCTACCTTTAAAAGTAGTAATAGTTTCATGATGAAATAAGATATGATGAAAAGTTCATTGTGATTCTCTTCATAACAGTTTTTCAGGTCATTTTAAGGCTACTTATTTATAATCTTTGTTTCTTTATAGTATTTATATCCCTTTCTTTAGCTAGGAGTATTCTCAGTGCAATTTTCATATCAATAAAAGGTTTAAGGTTTACGAATGTAAAAAGTCATGATGTAAAAGAGAATGATAGCTTAGGTAAAAGAAGAAAAGGATCCCTTAGTACTCATTCTTAATGTTATAAGGACCGTAGGCCTTTTGTCCAAACTCAATGGAATTCCTGTGAAGAAAGAGAACGTCTGATGAATCTATCTTAGGACTGCAGCTGATAGAGATGCCATTTTTCTCTCTCTTCTCACAGTCCTTTGTTAATATATTTATCCCTATTCATTTTCTGTAAAGTGCGAGATTGTGAGTTCTAGTCCCACCTTAGCCGTGAAAGCCAGCTGGGTGATTTTGGGCCAGTCAGTCTCAGACCAGCTCACTACACAGGGTTGTTGTGAGGAAGATAAGATGAAGGAGTTTTACATATGTTCGCCGTCTTGAGTTATTTGTAAATGTTTAAAGGTGGGATATAAAGAAGTAAATGTTAATCATAAACTATCAACACTCAGAAAAAAAATCAGCAAATAACATTGTCCTTGTTGCTTGATTTTCTTGTTACTCTGGATTTGTCTCCTGGTTTCCTAAAGCAATATTAGACTAAATCAGGGAACTTGTTTTTAAATTTGACTATCTGCTTATATGATGAGCCATTTTTTATGCTGTTCTTTGGGTAGAGCCTCTGTTGAATTCTGAAGATGGTATCCAATTCCTTGACTTATGAATGATTTGTTGTATGACTTGCTACTGGCTTCTGAAGGATTTTTCTTAGAAACTCTTTCTTGGAGATTTGATACACACCAAAATCTAATACTATCATACAGTTACTTGCCTAGTGTGATTCTGCCTTTTTATTGAAAACAGCAAAATGATGTATGTATGAAAAGAACCAGTTTGGTGTAATAGTTAAGGTACTAGGCTAGAAACTGATAAACTGTAAATTCTAATCACACTTTAGGCATAAAGCCAGCAGGGTGACTTTGGATCACTCATCCCCTCCCAGGAAGTCCTAGGAAGAAAGAAATGGCAACTATTTCTGAAAAGCTTGCCAAGAAAACTGCAGTGATATGTCCAAAAAGTTGTTAGGAGTCAACACTGACTTGAAGGCATCCCCCTTACATGAAATTTACCCTATTTCATCAATATAATCCATCCTGATTGTTATTAATAGCTTTAAAATCTTGAAATTACATGAGAATGTATTGACTTTTCAAAATGTCTTATTTGACTGCTAATAAAAACTGTATTCTGATTGTTTCTGAGGCGAAATGAAGAATGACAACACTGTTGTACGCAGTTTGGTCAAGAATAGAATAGAATAGAATAGAATAGAATTCTTTATTGGCCAAGTGCGATTGGACACAATAAATTTGTCTCCAGTGCATAAGCTCTTAATATACATACAAGCAACAAGTGAAAAATCATGATCCTTATCATAAAATATGATTATCATAAATCATAAGACAGTGCTTAGTGATAGTCATAGGATACAAAACAAGCAATTAGCATAAATCATAAGATATAAACAACAAAGTCATAAAAAGCTAAGGAAATAGGTAATAGAAAAGATGAGAAGGATAATACTAGGATAATGCCCTACTAGGTTTGACATCCCAGGGCATAAGACATAGTTGTGAGAATTAGTTATTTAGAGTGATAGCATGGGGGGGGGGCGGAAACTGTCCTTGTGTTTAGTTGTTTTGGCATGCAATACCCTATCATCGTCTTGAGGGAAGAAGTTGAAACAGTTTATGTCCAGGATGGGAGGAGTCTAGATATTTTCGCAGCCCTCTTTCTGGGTCATGGAGTATAGATGTCCTCAATGGAAGTCAGGCTGGTTGCATTTATTTTTTCTGCAGTTCTAACTATCCATTGAAGTCTGTGTCTGTTTTGTTTGGTTGCTGTGCCAAACCAGACAGTTATAGAGATGCAAATGACAGATTCAATAATTCCTTTGTAGAACTGTATCAGCAACTCCTTGGGAAGTCTGAGCTTTCTGAATTGGCTTAGAAAGAACATTCTTTGTTGTGCTTTTTTGATGACGCTTTTGATGTTAGGTGTCCATTTTAAGTCATGAGTGACTTAAATGTGACTTCTTTTAGCTAAGAGAAAAGTTTTCAACATGAATCTCTGTTGATCAGGTTGATGAGGATCAGCATAAAAACAGAACTATCAAGGTAGTTGGGATAATTGGAAATTGCCGCCCTGTTAGAATGTGGCCTTGATAACAGGATACAAAATACAAAACCAAGATTAGTAATATGTGATTCCTAAGAAATGGGGTAATGATCATTATATTTTAAAAAGTATAGTGATTATTCTCGTGTTAGAAAAATAGAAATGACTTGCTTTTATCCTAGTCTGTCTTCTCTGTTATTGACTGCCTCCTATTTAGTAGAATAACTTCATAATTTACATGTTCATATTTTTGTAGGTACAGATATAAATTCAACAGTAATAGGTGACAATGACCCAATTGATGAGGTGCAAGGATTTCTGTTTGGGAAATTAAGGTAAAATAAAGTGTATATATATATATGGATAAATCTGCTGAACTTTTTTTATATTTCCAAATCAAACATTTCAAAATGTGGCTAGCAGTTTTGTTTTTCCCAAACTAAAACCTATAAGATAATGGAAAGGTAATCTAAATTCATATTGACCAGGGCAATTGTTTGTTTGTTTGATGACTGAGATAGATTGATGTTTTTTGCCTTATCAGGCAACTGCATTCCCATTTGGAAGAAGAGGTGAAAGAACTAAGAAAGCATCTTGTGGAAAGCACCAATGAAATGGCACCATTAAAAGTGTGGCAGTTACAAGGTAAACTATCCTTATTAGATTTGTCTTTTGTGTCTGTATTGGGCAAATCTGAAAAATGTCCTCAATGTAAACTTTATAGAGGCAATTGTCTCATCACAAATTGATCACATCCTTCCTTTGGTAGTAGTTCTTTTGTTATATATATATATATATATATATATATACATATACATATACATATATATATATATATATATATATATATATATATATATATATATATATTATTTCTACTTTTACAAACAAGTGCTTAATAGACAACGTGTTGACTGGGTCCATTAATAATTCTGTGGTACATATAAGCTTCTTCAAATTAAATCCAATAATTACACCATCCAATACCTCCTCTCTTCTTGCGGTAATAAACATTTTTCCACATTAAACAAATACAGTTCTTATTGTTATTAATAGATATACCGTTGAATATCAGCATTTATTACAGTTTTCTAATAATATCAATGACACCAGTTTATGATATCTTTTCTAACCAAAACATATCTTAATTGCATTTGCACTCAATATCCATTTGTTCAGTATCCTATTTTCACTTTTTTTTCAGTTTTAATTTCCTATCCGTATTCAAAATATGCCATCATTTATAGTTTCAAAACAAGTTATATTTGGGTAACCAAAAGCTTCCCTTATTCAAACTTCTTAGCATTTTATTATTTCCCTTTTCATGCCAAAATATGATATTCTGATTACCAATCTTATCTATCTAGTTATATTTCTATTTCTAGCAATCTATTCTTAACCATATTCAAATATCTAATTGATAATATAATATCCCCTCTAATAGGTCAAAGCTTCTGTTTTCTTCAGTCTTACTCTAGCTTTCTTCCTTTGCCAACTAACTTTCCAAGTCAGTGCATTTGGATCATCAAATAATTTTTCCTTTATTTTTGTGCATATTATTTGGAGCAAAAGGAACAAATTAGTTAAAGTATTTTTGGAAGAGCTAGCACATTGATACTCATTAAACAGCCTCCCTCCTCCAGTTCCCCACAGTTCTGGTAATAGCTCTGTCTTCCATTACATTGGCTTTCCTTCCTTGCCCTCCAGTATGCTCTGAAATCTTGGTTGATAAAATGTCTTTTCCATTTCCAATATTATCATTGTGTCTTCTAATTCTTCATTTGTCTGAGTCTGGCCATTTTTTCCTTTGGGTCCTCCATATTTGGGTCAGCTTTCTCTAGTTTTCATTCTATTTTCTGAGTTGCTAGTTCCTTCTCTGTGATTATTTTCTGGTTTGGAGGGCTTCCTTGGATCAAACGGGATGGCTGGTGTCCCCCCCCCCCACAATCAACAAGGGTCCCCTGCTTGCTTGTCGCCTCTATGGGGCAACTTTTAACCCTTTCCAGGGTCCCACAGCGGGGTGAAATCGAACGCGAAAGACGGAGCCCAATCTTCCTGCGCCTGTTCCGTCTCGACGTCAAAACCGGAAGCTCTTTGGTAGTAGTTCTATAACCTCAGCACAAAGTATTCTTATGACAACAAAATTATTCAGACATATAAATGTGTTTGGAAGTGATGCAAGATTTATTTCTGCTATAAACTGAAAGTTTGCAGGAACTCAAACCCAGCAGATATTGGCAGACATGTGAAGCCATCTTAAATGCATTTAGAATATGCTAATATTTGAAAAACAGCTTGTTCGAAGTTATTGTAAAATGCAAATAAGAGCATAGATTATATAGTAATAGAAACAAATACAATAAGTTTGTGATGTGTGGGTGTAGGTGTGCAGGTGTCAAGGCCAAGTAATTTTTTTACCTTATTAGCCAATTACAATTTGACAATTGTCATTTCTTCATACTAAAGTATTCAAGAAGATGTCTGTAATCAAATTAATAAAATATTTACTTGCTTGCTTGTGAAGTTTGTTATACTCTCAGAGAACATCCTGTGATCATAGCTCAATAAAGCAACTTCAAAGCACTTTTTAACTATTGATTTGTAGTTAACTGGAATTAGGTAGAAAATCCTCCATAGAAAGATGGGGAACATCACAGAATTTATCTCTTACAGCCACATTAATACTTTATAGTATTTAATATTGTTCATTGTGTTTATCCAAATGTGTTTAATATTGTTCATTGTGTTTATCCAAATGTGTTTAAGAATATAATTTAAATAGGTACAGGTATACTTGTGAAACTGAGAAATATTTTTTCTTTGGGTGACCGTTTTGGGATAAAAATATAATTTGCCTGTTTTTTTTAGTACTTAAAAAAAGTGAAATGATTAACATACTAGCTTGATAAAGTGAAAGTCCCCCAAGTATGAGTCCATTAACCATGTGAACATTCTCATCAAACTTATATTTTTGATTTAAAAGAATTAGCTTTTGATTGAACCAGTTGTTTTTATTTATAGATTTAAGTTTCCAAACTGCTGCTCGTATTCTGGCTGCTCCCACAGTGGATGCTTTGACAGTCATGAAAGATCTGAGTCAAAATTTTCCTACAAAGGCTAGGTAATTATTCTTGTTGCTGTTAAGTAGATGTATAAATAGTATGAGTTAAGAGGACAGAGAAGAGTCTTCATTGTAATATGTGAAAAAATATTTTGGGAGATGTAAATAATATTGGAATTTCTCTTTGACGGTTTATCCATTTCTATTTAATCAGCCCACCCTATGTGCATGATGGACCCTGTTGGACTTAAGAAAGAGCTTGGTGTTGTTCCTAGGGTTATGGTACATGGTTCAGATAAGGCCTTAGTTGCTGCTTGGAATGACAGGATGACAATAGCTTTGGACTGGATTAGACCCATGTACTCTCCTTATGTGCTTGGATTCAGAAAGGCTCTCTGGTTTACAGAGGAACTCTGGGTGATGAAGCAGTGTAAAATGTTCCTAATGCTTTGCTGAAAGAAAACAAAGAATAAACCAATTCAGAGCTTTTCTTTAGGATTTTCCATCTTTATTATGTCTGGGGAGAGCTAACAAGGAATCTTTTTAGGATAGTCCATTCCCTTGGGAGTAATCAGGAGAAATTCCCTCCTTGAGTAATTTCTATTCCCTCCCTTGGTAATGAGGGACCAAGCATTTGGTTGAATCCTGCAATGCCTTTTTATAAGAGAGAGTACTGCTTGCTTTGAAAGATGTGATTGTTTGCCTCCTCTTGAAGAAGCCATTGCTGGACCCAATGGATCTGGACAACTTTTGTCCAGCCTCCAACTTTCCCATTTTAAGAAAAGTTGTTGAGATTAGCTCATAGTTCCAGAAGACTCTGGAGGGACTGGATTATCTGTACCTCTTTCTGGCCATAATACTGAGATGTACTTGTTAGTAACTTTAATTTAATAAAAAACAAAACTGAAATGGGATAATGATTTAATGGACAATTTGGTCTTTTGTAGGGCAATAACAAAGACAGTTGTTCCTTCAGAACTGAGATCAGAAATTGAAGAGAACCAAAAGGTAAGAATATACATGTAGGAATATATTCATGGCTAGGTGGGGATATGTCATAAACAGACATTAAGGTGAACTAGTAATGTATAATGTATACACTGCAGTATTTATTGCCAGATTCCTGCTCTCCCTTTCTATCAAGGCAACTTTTTATATTGTTAAGTACTTTCAAACAAATAGTTCTTTTAAGAATAAATTGTACTAATAAAATGCTTACCACATTTTATATTTTTTAAATTTCTTCAAAGCTTGTTCAGATTTAGGAAAAGCAGAATAATTGCAGAGTATCTCTTTTCACACAAAAATATTGCTCAATGGCATCAAAGACCAAATTACCTTTTTCTAATATATGGATGTGAATTTGAGGATTTGTCATGTAAAATCTTTTCTTCCTAGTATTATGGTATATAAAATCTAAATGTTAAATAAAATTAGAACATTTTGATTCATTTCCCAAGAAACATCAATTAAAATATATATCAAACTATTTCTAAATGCTCAGAAATAGTGACCCAATGTACTCATAACTAGTTTGATTCTAAACATTTCCTTGGAGACAACAGTTAAGGGTTACTCATGAGAAACCTATATTGTACCATATAAGATGAAAGCTAGAAGGTTTATTCATTAAAAAAAATGTGTTGTGACTAGTTTTTTCTAGTAGATCATAATACAGAAATTGATATTGTAACATTTTTTCCTTTAAATAAATTCCCCACTTCTGTCAAGGCTTATGGTTCAATGTGAACTGTTACAGGATTAATTCAATACAGATCTAATTGACAGAATAAATACTGTGAGCCCCTTTCCATCTATATCTTTATAAACTGTCCTTAAAACCAAAGCTATCTTTTGCCTGACAATTGCTGCCTAATATTTGTTTCATTTTTTGTTCTGTCACTGTGGGAACAGAGACTGTGAAAAATACTCAGGAACAAAACTATTTAATGAGCCCTCAAGAGTCCTATTCTAGAAATAGAATTACTCTAGAGGAATTGGATTGTCACAACACTAAGGAAATAAATTATGGGATAAACTTAATATAACTTGATGTTGACCAAAATGGGGCACTCATTTATGATTGAGGATATTCTTTTTGACTTGCTTTAAATCAGCATTTAGCCAACTTAGTACCATCCAGATAGAGTGGAATGCAAGTCTTAAAATTCCAAGTCAGATGGCAAAAATATTGCTTTCTTTTTTTGCTTTCCTTCCTTGTAAAGTTGAAATATTATGGCCAAATTCATCATTTTATCTGATTTAGCATGCATATATTATGTATCTGTGATAACATATCTGTTTAATCTAGATTTCATTCAGCCATCATATCAGATATTGCCATTCATGAAAGCCTGTACATTTGTGTAGAACACCTTGTCTTCATGGATAAAACTTTGCTTTTCCATCAACTATTTTGCAATCAAAAACTTGCTAATAGTCATAGATCTTAAAGCTATTTGTTATTTCTTTTCTTTTTTAAAACTACTCTCAATCTCTGCTCTGATTATATTTATTTCAAATAAAAATACCTATTTATTTTTGTGACTCTATATTTAAAAGTTTTATTTATATGCCCGTGGGTAAGTAGATGATGTATAGCCTTCTCCTATCTGGCACCTTGCAGTTATCTTGGTAAAGTTACTGTATGATATTAATACTTTGGGAGAATACCAGACTTGAAAAGGCTGAATTGAGTCTTCCTTCATCTTACTTTCACATAGGCATATAAATTGAAATCTTGCAAATAGTAGCAATAAAATACATAGCAAATAGAGAGTAGTTACCATGTTCTTTACAAAATGTTAACCTCTCTATGCTGACATGAAAGTGAAAAAGATCAGCTACTCGCTTAAAAGTGAAAATCAACTTGTGATTATTATGACTCACTACAGACAGCAAGGTTATTTTAAAATGTTTTCACCCATTGTTCTGTTTCTAAAGAAAGCCAACCATTTATTTCACTATGCATGATCAAAGCTGATATATATTGTAATTTTATTAAATAGTAGGAAAAAAAGGCAAAATGAATTAACTCTAAATGGGAAGGCTAGGTCAACCAAACCCAAATCCCTCCATGTGGATGAGAATTACATTTAAATGTATACGTACGAACAATTTGATAGCTTTATGTGTGAACAGTTTGAGAAAACTACACAAAAATGGCCAATTTCAATTCCTCAAATTGTATTAATGGCTTTTCTACATTCTTTTTCCAGTACTTCAAAGGGACTTTAGGTTTACAATTGGGAGATTCGGCCCTATTCATCAATGGACTTCATATAGATCTAGATACACAGGATATATTTAGGTACGAACTCTTCAGAATGCTCCTTCTTGCTTACAGTTCAGTATAATAATGCTAAAAGACTACAGAACATCAGTACCCATGTTTTAAAATTTAATGTGATCTGATTTCGTGATTTTTCTAGCTTATTCGATGTCCTGAGGAATGAAGCTCGTGTTATGGAAGGGTTGCATAGTTTAGGAATTGTCGGGCGTTCCATGCACAATGTGCTGAAGTTGAACATCCAGCCATCTGACTCTGACTATGCTGTAGATATCAGAAGCAGCGCAATTTCAGTAAGTATATGCTCTGTCTACGTTATGCTGATGTGATAACTCCAATGAAATTGCTTTTGTTGTTGTTAATTGTGAAGTCGTGTCCGATCCATCGCGACCCCATGAACAACGTTCCTCCAGGTCTTCCTGTCCTCTACCATTTTCTGGAGTCCATTTAAGTTCACACCCACTGCTTCAGTGACTCCATCCAGCCATCTCATTCTCTGTCGTCCCATTCTTCTATTGCCCTCAATCTTTCCCAGCATTAGGCCCTTTTCTAGTGAGTCCTTCCTTCTCATTAGGTGGCCAAAGTATTTGAGTTTCAACTTCAGGATCTGGCCTGAACTACAATAAATTCTTCGTGCAGTGAATTTGCACTTTAGCAAAGAAGCCCCAAAAGTGGGCAACATTTTCAGCAAAGAGTTTGCTCTGTGGAATATTAAGACAGAAATAGTAGGAAAATAATGCTGTATTGCAACATTAAAATATTACATATACAATGGTATATAGTCACACCCAACATTTTCATTTAATATCTACAGCATTTCATTATTTCATTTAAGTTGAATCTCTAAACATGGTATTTAGGTAAGTGACAAAATTTAGCTCACCTTTCTCTAACTTAATATTTTCCAATTACATTGACCTATAATGGCCATGCTAATGGGAATATGGAGTTGTGCTTAATGGATCTGCTTAGAAAGGCAAATCTTAATCTTGGGAATTTGTTCTTTTTTTAGTGGATCAATAATCTTGAAGTTGACAGCAGATACAATTCCTGGCCTTCCAGTGTCCAGGAATTGCTTCGTCCTACTTTCCCTGGTGTGATCCGACAAATAAGAAAAAACTTCCATAATTTTGTGAGTAATATTAGTTTACACTAATTGTATTCTAAATACCCAAGATAAGATGGGTTTATATTTGCTTATTTTTTGCCCTCTAATAGTGCATTTGAATTAGATACTGGAATATTTCAGTTTTATTCTGTGCTCTTGAGGCTGATGATAATTTTAAAAGATGACATTCTTTCACTTGGCAAATTTGAGGGAACAATCCACCCAATATTAACTTACCGTATTTTTCCGTGTATAAGATGCTACTTTTTTCTGTAAACACACTGTTCAAAAATCAGGTGCATCTTATACAAGTGCAGTGTCTTATACACGAAAAAATAGTGGTAACCTCCGCAGGCCAAAGCATGCCTGTGTGGGTTCTTTACATGCCGCTGCCATGCCGCCTGGTGCAGGTGTCAAGCCTCTGTGGGCTTGCCACTAACGGGGGGGAGGGGGCAAGATCGTCAGATGGCATCCGGAGGCAGCGGATGGGAGCATGGATGGCAGCGACAGCCCTTTCTCTCCCTCGTATCTGTATGCTGGCCGGGGACCCTGTGGAACGCAGCTGTGAGGCCATCCTGCTCGATAATAGCAGCCAGCCGAATGAATGAAATTCATATTCATAATTTTGTTATACTTTCAGATGCTTCTCCTAAATCCCTCCCATGAGAGTTCAGCAGAATTGCTAGGTGTGGCTGAAATGTTCCTGTCTAACCATATACCACTGAGGTAAAATTGCGGCTTTTTTCACTCAGAACTTTTAACTTTATTTTTAAAGCTGAGTAATATTCTCATGTATTCCCTTTTTGATCCCAAGAAATGAAAAAATTTCAGCATGTTGAAAGCCTCATTAGTATTTATGCAACCTTCCCACGTCCTTTTCCTAGCCATCTGGGAAATATGAAATAGAACCCTTTTGAGTTTGTTGAGAAATGAGAATTAATATATATATTCTGATACTGATTTTAGAACTGTTGTGCATGCTCCTGACTGTATATTCAGTACCTAAGGCAGACGTCATTGTTGCCTTCAGTAAGAGTTAAAATTAACCTTAAAACATTTTCCCATGCCTCACTATTTCTCTGTGTTGCTTTTGTTATTGTACTAGCACATGATTTGGTCTGTCTACAAAGTTATCTATCATATTTAAGGTAAACTAAATTTTATTCCAAACTCAAGATTTCAATATTAATTTGATGAGAGTTTCAAATGTTATGTATAACTTTCAGAGTACTTAACATATTTGATAACAGCAGACATTAAGTGATTTGTTTATGCTAGGTGGATCTCTAATCTTGATTGCTGTTAAAGAATGGACAGAATCTGCATCTACCAAAATGAGTCATGTAGCAATAGTGTTCATGCTTTCAATTCTTGATTATGATTTAATCCTTTATTTTAAATAGGATTGGTCTGGTCTTTGTAGTTGATAATTCTGAAGATGTTGATGGGTTGCAGGATGCTGGAGTTGCTCTTCTTCGGGCATATAATTATATGGCAGAGGAAGTAGATACAAATTATGCATTTCAGACAATTATATCTGTGAGTAATCTGTCCCATATGAATGTAAATATATGTCAAATATTGTAACCCTTGGTTGTGATAATGAGACGAGACACCCAAGTTATCTCTTTGGTATTATTGGGCTTGTTTGTTTATTTATTATAATCAAATTTATATGGCTGCCCACCTCACAGATAGTGATTCTGAATAGTATACAACAATCTTAAAGAGTTAAAGTCAATTTGTTCCTAAAGCTTATTTGTTTCTGAAAGGACTTCCTTCTGAAAAGGCAAAGCATCTTTATTTATTCTTCAGGATAAACTAGACTGCCTCTGATTTCTCTAAGAAAAAGAGATGTAATACTACCCAGTGCATCTTCATTTCTCCTCCTCATTCTGTAATTACACTGATACCAGTGAAGGACAAAATATACCTTTCAAGAAATATGTTAAAATTTCTCTCTCTTTCAGTTTCCACTCTCTTCTTTCTTTCATTGCCATTATATCTATGCTATGAGAAGTTAGCTATCTCTTAGACAAGAATCATATGTATTATACAGAAGGGAATATTTTCATCTTTCCTAACTTTATGATGTTTATTTTCACAAATGATTACCTTCTAGAAACACATTTAAATTAAATTAATTCTTATCTCTTTATGAGATCATACTAGACACTTTCTTCAGGGAAAAGTCAGAAGATGGAAAAATGTTTCATCAATAAAAACTTGTAAGAATTATAACAAAGTGTTTAATGCATTTAATATATTTATATGTGTTGTGTGATACACTAATTTTGATGGTTAAACAACCTTCCAATAAATCGGATAATAAAGGTATTGTGTTCCTATACAAAATCCTGAACATGTTTATGAAATTAAAAAGATCCAATAGTCCTACAATGTAATAATAATAATATATATTATTGGGTGTGGGGGGAGTGAGTAAAAAACTAAGCATTAGCATCATGGCCAGTTTTGAACTATTGGAGGAAGAAAAAAGTGATGCCAAGTAGGTGTTCCAGGAGAGATATTTCAGTAATCTTCTGAAGATTGTGTATTTCACATTTCTCTTTATAGATGTATAATAAAGTGAATGCAGGAGAAAAATTGAAGGTGGAACATGTGGTTAGTGTTCTTGAAAAACAGTATCCTTATGTAGAAGTAAACAGCATCTTAGGAATTGATTCTGCCTATGATCAGAATAGGAAGGTAAGGAATTCATATTATTATTACTATTTATATTTTAACATCAGTATATAAAGCATACGTATGCATAGTTTAGATGTATATGAAAAGGAATTACTTTTATATGCCTGAAGTAGCATCAAAAATGAAAATTAGTTAAATAACTTCCTGTGGGGGAAATAAAGTATAGGTATTTAGTGTGTATTATATATTCATTTAATTATTATAATCAAAATGCAGATGGAATAAGGAGTAAGCAGTACAATTATCTTCTTTCGTTACTGAAGTTGGAAAGCCATCGTGATGAGTTAATACTATGCATGGTACTTGAGACCAATGTTCCCCAAATATATGCCACCCGTTCTGATATGTTGGTATTATCCGTGATAGTTGGGAATTCTTAAAATAGTAATCCCATCACACCTGGAAGGCATTAGGTAGGAGAGGTCTGGGCTTTGAACTTTAGGGAAAATATTTTAAAAGTTTATTTTGTTTATTATATAGCCGTAGATCAGTGCTTTTCAGACTTGCCAACTTTAAGGTATCAGAATTCTCCAACCAACATTTTCAACAAATTTCTATACATGATACTTGAGCAGAGAATTATTTTATAAAATATATGTTAATTATATAAGGATTTACTAATTCAATTAACTATCTAGTTTACATATAGAATATTTGTTCCAGATTTTAAATTAGATTAAATTTAAATTAGATTAAATGGATAAATAATACTGCATAAAGTAAGGATATTGTGCTATGTTGGTACAGTTTATTCATAAAACTTATTAATGGAGTATGTAGTAATAGAAAATAGGAAAGTCATTGTACTTTGTCTTCTGTGTATTTCAGGAAGGATATAGTTACTATGAGCAGACTGGTGTTGGTCCTCTACCTATTGTGCTTTTTAATGGAATGCCATTTCAAAAAGAACAATTGGATCCAGATGAACTAGAAACAGTAACTATGCATAAAATCTTAGAAACTACTAGCTATTTCCAAAGAGCTGTGTACCTGGTAAGTTAAATTTCTGATTATCAGGAGTTTCAAAAAATTCATTGAATATTTTTGTATTACAGCTTATCTAGATTTGTCAAGCAATCTTTATTATACTACCAAATATTTTTAAATGGAGCATATACAATATACAGTATATCAAAAGTAGTTAATGTGATATGAGATAAGCTAGTACAGAAATAAAACAGCATTTTAGTGGATGTACAAAAGTAACATAGTAGCAACCTTATAATAGTGGAATACAATATGCAAATGATTTTTAATTTAAAAAAAAACTGATTTTTTAAATTATTCTGATTTTCCAAATAATTCCAGCATTTTGATTTTGATCTGTGTTTCAGGGTGAATTGTCCAATGATCAGGATGTAGTTGAATATATCATGAGCCAACCCAATGTTGTTCCAAGAATCAACTCTCGGATATTGATGTCTGACAGAGAATATCTAGATTTAACTACAAATAGTAAGGCCAATAAAAAGCATTTCTAGTAAACATGATTTGGAACATAACAAAAAAATCATTGTTTCATATAATGTTCATAAGCCTGCTCCTCCTCCCTCAGTTCTAGTTTAATCATAAGGAGGCAACTGAATGCATAACCCTTCCTTGTAAACCAATTGCATTTGTTCCTTTATTCTGAAAACAAGAAATTGATTAGCTTACACTATGGAATGTTCAGAAAACCCAGGATCAGAAATCCTGATCTATTGTTTAAACTAACTGGAGCTTGTCACAGATTAAATGAAATAACAAACAGGTGCTATTTTAAAACAAAAACAATATTTCCAAACTCTTATTGTAGCCATAGTAGGTGAAGAGAAGAAGATATGTATGATTTGAGAGGAACTTAATATTTAGCAACGATACCAATACTTGAACTGGGGGGCGGTCATTTAGGGTCTCTGAGCTTGGTTGTTTTCTTGCAGATGTTTCATCATCTAACTAGGCAATATCATCCGTGCTAGAAGGAGTAAGGTTTCGTCTCTGTTTATATACAAGTGGCTTACCCTGTCAGTGTTGGGGAGGAGTGTTCTTGGTGATTCCTTGATTAGGCTATTGTTTATTATTAGCTTGTTTGTCTGAGTTAGTATCCTACTCCCTTAAAGTACTGATGATGTTATCTAGTTGGGTAATGAAATGTCTGCAAGAAAACAACCAAGTTTAGAGAGCGTCACATTTGGACCTGAGATCTTGACCAAGTTGTTACAGTGACTTTATCTCTTGAACCTCATTAAAACCATATTATAAATGGGTGAACGGATAGATTGAAAACAGTAGAGAACTTGTAAAGAGAACAGAAAATAGAGTGGAAGTATGTGTTGTATATTTGTTTGTCTGCCCTGATGCGGTATTATGTATACATGTACAATCTTTTGCCGGTCAAGGAATGTATTTTTAAAATATTTATTTTCAAGACTCAGGAGATAGGATTTCTTCTTTTTTAAAAATAATTTTTATTAAAGAATTTTTCAACAGAATACCTCCTCAAATATGCATGGGATGCAAAGAGTTCCTTCATACATACCTAAAAATGTTTAAATGCACACATGGGGGTTTTATTTATTTATTTCCTACATGAAAGTCTCTTCATATCAGCAACCGAATATCATACAACCTTCAAAAGCAGCTTTGGAAATTTGAGAAGAATTTGAGGATAGAAATATTTTGATGAATAATTGACAATTCCACCTGGAACGCAATGATTGCAGAATGTAAATCCTTTCATATTTGAGGAGGCCTGTTTGCATAAAATGCACACTGTACAGAGATAATTATAATTTTCTCAGATCTATAAAATCAAACATTAAAATGTTGATATGACCATCTTTGTGCTTATAAATGGTTTGCTGATAAGGTGTCTCATTTGTTCTAGTTGCTCATGTTAAGTAAGATATTTCTCTTCTTAAAAGTAATCACAATTTTTTTTTCCTAGATAATTTCTATGTGGATGATTATGCTAGATTTAGTACCTTGGATTCCAAGGACAAGACAGCTGCTATAGCCAACAGCATGACTTACCTAACTAAAAAAGGTATCATTATGAATTCTTTCTTCGTCTTTGGGTATTGCATCTAATGAGGAAAATACTTATACCATATTATGCACAGTTGTTCTTTGTTCAAAAGACTAATGAAGCCTTAAAGGTTTTCTGGTGACTCTTTATGCTAGTTTAAAACATATTTCCCTCTCAATCTTAGTACATAACTACCTTCATTTACATTTAGTAGTCTGTGGAGCAGAATATAAAAAGTCAACCTGTTATAATCTGTTTATAAATAATGTAATTATTACATTAAACACTCCAAGTAATTTAGGAAAAAAAAGCTTCCATTGCAAGGTGAAATGATTTTCCTCTGTCCTTTTGTCTGCTGTACCAGGGCTCCCCAAACCCTGGTCTGTGGACCACTACGAATCGCAGCCCAAACCAGGCCACACAAGTGGTGGGTGAACACGCAAGTGCGCAAAGCTCCATTTGCACAAGTGGCAGGTGTGCACACAAAACCATTCCTTCTCCCCTCTGCCACTGTTGCTGCTGGTCCACGGAGCCTGGAAGATTGGGGACCACTGTGCTATACTATACTATGCTATTTTTTATGTGCAATACATAATTTTCTGTCACTTCTTTCCTGCTCTGCTATTATACATTTATTTCTGTAAACCCTGTGGTCAACTGTCAACTCTGTTTATAAATAAGTATTGAATTTTACCTCTAGCTCTGACTGGATAGCAGGGAATGGAAAGATTTATACTCCTGCAGACAGCTGTTCATTTGCATTCTTTTAGTGCAGTAGTTCTCAACCTTTTTAATGCCGTGACCCCCCAACTGGTCGTAAGTCGAGGACTACTCAACCGGTCGTAAGTCGAGGACTACTCAACTGGTGGAGCCCCGTTTGCAGAATGGGACTTTTGGCAGGCTCAGCAGGGCAGAGACAGCCTGGACAATTCCTATTGGCTTTTGAAAGCCAATAGAATTAGACTCTATTCAAGAGAGTCTATTCGATTGGCTTTCAAAAGCCAATAGAATAAAAGGGAGTAGCACAGCTAAGGAAAAGGGGGAAAAAATGGCGGACTGTGTTGTTTGGCGACCCCCGTGAAATGGTCGTTCGACCCCAAATGGGGTCCCGACCCACAGGTTGAGAACCACTGCTTTAGTGAGTCGTTAATGCTACCTGGAGGCTTATCTGTGTCTTCAGGGTCACCTGAGTAGTGCAAATGGCTGTGGAGCCTTCTTTGGAACTGTTGAAAGGACTATATTGTAGACTAGAGATAGATGATGTCGTATCCCTCTGTTGAGAGAGGGCTGTTTAATTTTGACATAGATGGCCTCTTTGACCTCTCTTCCAAACCAGCCATCCTCTGCAAAATGTGAACTTTGCGGTCTTCGAAAGAGTGGCCTTTGTCTTTTAAGCGCAGATGGATTCCTGACTCTTGTCCTGATGGGTTTGTTCTCCTATGTTGTGCCATACCTTTATGAAGTTGTTGTTTCATTTCCCCCAATGCAGATCTGTACATTGGGGAAAAAAAACAACAACTTCATAAATGCTAAAAGAATGCAAATGAACAGCTCTCTGCAGGAGTATAAATCTTCCCATTCCCCCCCCCCCCATCCAGTCAGAGCTGAAGAAGCTTCTTGAATGAGAAGCGAATCGTCTTCAAAGAAACACAAAGTCCAGTTGCCTCGTTAAAAAGCTTATTTGGGATCCAGATTTTTAACTAGCAGCTATATTAAAAATATTTCATCCAATGTCTAGGAAACAACATTTAAATTATGGGTATCCTCAACTTTCTCTTATTCTCTCTTATTCTATTATTGTTATTCTTTGAATGAGTTTTAGGAATGGAAGTTTGAAAATATAGATGAGAACTGGGGAGTTGTTACTCCAAAATGTTGTCTTAGTTCTGCTGTAGAAACGAGCTTAGGCCAATAACCTCTCCGTTTTATTTATGGAAGGAATAGTTCAAGTTTAATTAAAGGAGGCAGAGTTAAGACATCTCTTTAGACATGATGGGACTGTATTTTTGGAGGGGTAGCTAGTCTCATTCAATAGAGCATGAAATTGACTGGCTAGCTTCAGATTAGGTTTCATTACAGAAACTCTTTTAGTCACATCAGTGGGTGAACCTTGCTAAAATAGTGGACCATCCTTATGTATTATTTTGTTCCTCAAAGACTTTTAATATCAAATATGGCGGCTAGTTATGATACCTCTGGGCTGCAGATTCCATGCTAGATAATTGTTTAACAGAAGAACAACTGAAGCAAGAAGCTTTTTTTAACATTAGGGATAAACATTCCTGCAAATAGTTACCAATATTTCTGGCAAAGGAAAGGCAACAATTTTGTTTGCTTTCTTTGGGAGAAAGGGGCAATTTAGGCTACTATCTTTCTTCCTACTGAAGGAGAAAAATAATTTTAGTAAAAGGAGTTCAGAAGTCAGATGGTGCTGCTAGGGAGGTTTATGTGGAATTTGAGGTGACAAGAACCTGATAGATAATTGTAAAGAAAGAAATATGAAATGTCAACCTGATTTCAAATCAGATATGATACAGCTTTGAGATATGGAGGTTTATTTTCCATTTGCTGGTAACAAAGTCATTCTTAGTTGATTTTGCATTTGAGTTGGTTATAAGGGTACTATATGCCCTACAATGGCTCTTGGATATTTAATGAGGTCAATTCTGTCAACTAATTTTATGTTTTTCCACTCTTTCCTATTTTACTTTTGTCAGGAATGTCCTCCAAGGAAATTTATGGTAATGACCTTGAGTGTTTCTTTTTCTCTCTCTCACTTATATTACTAATTTTAATCTTTTAAGGAATGGTCTTTAAGTCTTACTGGCTTAGGACTTATTGCGAATAAGAAATCATTGCATATTGTTTTTAAGAAATCTTTGAATAACAATTTGAATTATAGTATTCATATAAAATGTATCTCTTAACTTTCTTGCAGGTTTTCTATATTACTTTTTAAAAAATTCTGAAATTAGTGGTGTAATAATAACTTTATTAGAATAATAACTTCATAAGATATCACATGCACATGCTTATTTTTCATTCTTGCAAAATAGGCTTGATTTAAAATAAACACTCGATTTTTTCATAAATACTAATAGCCTAATAATTTTGATATTGTCTAAAAATTGCTTTCTACACACTGCATATGCCCAACATGTGCATTATGCATTATGACAGGATCACGTTCAATTTTCTTCCTTTTATCTTTTTCTTACACAGATGATACTTTTGTCAGACCAGTGACATTTTGGATCATTGGAGATTTTGATAAACCATCTGGAAGACAACTATTATATGATGCTATCAAACACCAAGTATGCAGCTAACATCTTCATCAAAGAGCGGGGAGTGGGGGAAGACTGAGTTTTATGACTTGTTTGATTTTTGAAGATAGATAAGAAAAACTGTTGGGTTTTTATATTTTCAAATGGTTCTTCATTCTGCCATGCTCATTGGCTCCATTTCTCAGAACTGTCTTCAATCTGCCATTTCTTCTTACTATTTTTTAGATTTTTATCCTTTTTTTATAAATAAAGCAGTAAACATACATAATATTTCTCCTATTTTCCCTACAACAATAACCTTGCTGAGATAAGTTGGGCTGAGAAAGAATGAAGCTTGATTTAGAATTGCCCACAACTGCACATTGGTGTTGTTGCATACCTATGCTGTGAAGGGGTTGATGGATAAGCGCAAGTTGTAGATGTCTGCAAATGGGCATATCTCTAAATCCCAACTGCGTGTTGTGTGGAGGTATGCGTCCTATGTTTGGTTGGCTGATCTGACTTCCTCTTTGAGCACCCCCTAGTCAGAATGTTAACATTTGCAGAAATATAAATGCAACTTTGCACCTATGCAACCATCCCCAAACGACAGACTCACGTGTTCCTGATGTGCAGTGATATAGAAATCTAATCCAGGCTTAATTGCTAAAATCACCCAGCTGATTTTCATTCCTAAAATGGCATCACAATTCACAGTCTCCTAGTTTCTGGGCCAGCATTTTAATCACTATATCAAATTGGCTTGTGATCTCTGTTAAAAAAAAAAAATGCTGACTTGCTGGTTGTCACAGCTCTTTCTTTCACTTAAGAACTGTAAAATAACCATTTTTAATCTGCAATTCATTTTCTTCTGTAGAAGTCCAGTAATTTTATCCGAATTGGTGTGATTAACAATCCCAGTGAAGACCCAGCAACTGAAACCACAATTATTGCCAGGGCCATATGGGCAGCCTTGCAGACACAGACATCAAACAATGCCAAAAATTTTATCACAAAATTACTTAAAGAGGAGAATGCAAAGATGCTGGAGGCTGGAACAGATATCACAGAATTTGCTGTTGGAGTAAGTGTTGAAGATGGCCTTTTTACTGTAAGATAAACAAACACAGTAGGAATAATAGCAAAACACAGCGGCATTCTTTCTAAATTGCAGCTTCCTTTCTAAATTCCAGACAGGATAAGATGCATCACATTGTCTTTTAATGAAATATTTCCCCCCCCCCCATTTTAGGGTATGGAAATCAATACATTTAAAGCAGCTCTTGATGCTCCTAAAGTGGATTTTATCCTTTCACATGCTGTGTACTGCAGGGATGTTCTTAAACTGAAGAAAGGACAGAGAGCGGTGATTAGCAACGGAAGGGTGAGCAAATTATATTTATAAAACAAGCAATGTTTTACTTGCAGATGTTTTTGGTCCTAATGTGGTATTTTTTTCCCCTCTATACAAGAGAATGCTAATTTTGGATTCATTTTAATGTAAATCAAATTCCTGACCATATTTTTAAGTCTTCTGTTTCTCTGAAAAGATAAAATGGGCTTCTTAAAATGGACTTATTATGTATATTCTTTGCTGCAGTGTATGTTTATAGCTTTTCAACTGTGAGTCATCTATCTCTGAATTCAAAATTTTGATGGCCTATTATTATTTATTTATCTGTTTATTAGACTTAACCCCACATAATATAATAGTTTCTTGGCAACTTACAAATTAAATACAGAAATATAGAAATATAACGAGATCTAGAACCCATTAAACATACAAAAACCTAACAAAGAGGTGTTATGAAACCAAATATCCTTTGGAAGAATTAAGTTCTTAACATGGTGGTCAAGATCTTCTAAAGCTCTTCACCACTAATACCAAAAAACACTTCTGGGTTTACCCGATCTCCCAAAATTGGAGAACAATCAGCTGCTTCTCCCTGCATGAGTGTAATAATCAGACCAACCTTTATAGGCAAATGTGGTGTTGTAATCTATGCTAATATGTTCCAACTCCAACCTGTTGGTGATTATTCAGGATGGCTTTACAATAGCATTTATGTGAGAATATTTTGTCCTTCATAACTAGTTGCTCCAAATAAATCCTTTGTGATGTTAAGATCTGCTCAGAAATAACTTAATAGACTGCTATAAAGATGAAGGCGTATCCCTCCCTCCCTCCTTATACCTCCAGTTCTGAAACACTTCCAGAGAGGCAAACCTGGTCCTCCCTCAATTATTTTCTATTCCAGACAAAACTCTCTTATTCTCCCAGACACTTTACTTTCTCTTTTTGTGCTGCAGAGTACCTAGGTCACTGCTCTACTTTCCACACTAGCAGCTATTTAAATTTACTGTTTCAAGTGCTTATATTATATTAAGCTATTGTAGGACTCATTTATTCTGCTGTTTCCAGCTTCATTCTTTAATTGTTGTTTTATGTTTTATATAAAAAATACATCTTAACATATAGCAATGAAATGTATTTTTTACTAGCAATGAAATGTATTTTTTACTAGCAATTGTGTGCAGTAAGCAATCAATGTAGAAGTACTTGTTTATTCATAACTATCATGAAAGACTACCAAGGTAGTTAATAACAATAGTGACCAAACTAAAATAAAACAATTGCATCAAATAATCAAGCAGCCATATTGATCCTGCAGGCAGGAAAAGTTGTTACAACCTCAGTGAGCCCTAATACTGAGAGAAACTGAACAAACATCTTGAAAGAGAATATTCTTATGCTTTGGTGACATAATCAGAATGGTCCCGTTTCATGTAAAATCACCTGATATGGCAGAGTAGTACTGATACTGATCTAAATGAAATATTGCCATTTTTTACTATTTAAAAAAAACTTTGCAAAGGTATTGTATATGTGTTGTATTCCCAATGGTAATGCGTGTTAAGATATGGTGCATGTTGCAGGATATGTTCAATTTAGATCACTTTGTAGTGATCATGATCATGATCAAACCATTTCATCTTCATTTCAGATTATTGGTCCATTGGAAGCTGGGGAGCTTTTTAACCAGGATGACTTCCACTTGCTAGAAAATATTATTATAAAGACATCTGGTCAGAAAATAAAATCTCATGTACAACAGTTAGGAGTGGAAGAAGATCTGTAAGTAAAATTGAGTAGGTTATGGAAAGGAAGTGGAATTCTTCACTGAAGAATGTTGGTGGTTTCAGTGTTTATGGAATATAAAGAGACATTCTTCCTCTGTCATGCCCCCTCCACATAATGGTACTGGCAGTTGCGTATTAAAAAAAGAAGAATAAGGTCTTTGGCAAAACCAGGGCTTATTAGGCAGAAAAAGCATAGTATATTCTAAGTTTATTTTGCAGATACAGACATATCTTTAAAATACAGGTGATTTTAAATGTAGAGAGATTGTATCAAAAGATTTTAACTTATATTGATTCTGTTACTTTTATTTACATTTTTTCTGTTAGCTCAATATCTGTAATGTGATAGGGGGTATTACAGTTTGACTCCCATTCATAGTATTTAGAAGAACACTTGACTGAAAATATTTAAACCTTATTTTATAATAGCATGAGCAGATAGTATAAAACACGATGCAGGTAGTCCTTGACTTATGACCACAATTGAGCCCAAAATTTCTGTTGTTAAGCAGGAGATTGTTAAGTGAGTTTTGCCCCATTTTACAACCTTTTTTGCCACAGTTGCTAAGCAAATCACTGCAATTCTTAAGTGAATCAAGCAGTTGTTCAGTGCATCTGGCTTCCCCATTGACTTTGGCAGCTAGGAGGGTTAAAAATGGTGATCACATGACCCCAGTGATCATAGTCATAAAGACATTCCAGTTGCCAAGTGCCCAATTTTAATCACGTGACCATGGGGCTGCTGCTGCAACAGTCATGTGAAAACCAGTCCTAGGTCACTTTTCAGTGCCGCTTTAACTTCGAATGTCACTAAATGAATGGTTATAAGTTGAGGATTACCTCTACATTGCTTCTTTTTGAAAAGCATATAAAAACCAACTTCTTCACTGTTCACAGAATGAGTCTCATCTCTTATTCCCCCTTTGCCTTGTAGCTTTCTGGTTGCCTTGAGTTGATTTTTTAATTTGCATTCTAATGGCTTCATCCTTCTTCTGGTCCTTCCATCCTCCAGTATCTCTCTGTGCCCCTCCCAAGCCAGTCCTCAGAGCGAGGGGAATGAAATAGATATCTCTCTTGTAAGCAAGCAAAGAGAAACAGCCAGTTTGCTTGCATTTACTGCCACTGGATTTCATACATAGACTATTTTATCATTTGCAAAAGTAACACTTATGGTTTGTTTTTGTTTTTTTGTTACTACATCTCATCAAGTGACCTTTTTAATGAAAATTACATTGGAAGAAAACATTGGCAAGATGGTCTTTTTTTCTTTCTTCAGTGCAAGTGACCTTGTCATGAAGGTGGATGCTCTTCTGTCTGCACAACCAAAGGGAGAGGCCAGGATTGAATACCAATTCTTTGAGGATAGATACAGGTAAAATAATCTGTAAGAGTGGTTCTTAATTGGTCTTGTCTGTCTACCAAGAATAATATGCATTCAGGTTCTGTAAAATATAAATAATCCTGAAAAGATTTCATTCATTTGAATTTCCATGCATATTTTCTTCAAAAAGTGTTAAGGAAGTATTTAAAAGATAAAATAGTAATGGATTATGAGTTGACTCATTAACTGTTCTAAAAACGGAATTCATAAATGTTTTAGACTGGTTGATTTTTCTGTCATAGACTAAATATAAAAATCAAGATTGTACATACTGTAGTTTCTTTTTCTTTTTTCTTTTTCTAGTGCAATTAAGTTGAGACCAAAAGAGGGAGAAATATATTTTGATGTTGTGGCTATTGTTGATCCTGCCACTAGAGAGGCACAAAGACTTGCTCCACTGCTTATGGTGTGAAATTATTATTGCAATCATTATTGTATTATTATTATTATTGCATTGATAACTGAAAAATGTTTGAAATATTTTGGGGATTGATGGATGTTCCTTCTTTGATCAGCAGAGGAAATAAGCTTCCCATTTTACAAGCAATGTGTGAAACCTGTTGTAAAAGAATTCACCCTTAACATGCAAAATATACAATTATCTTGCCTTATCTTAGCTTATTGTGAGTAATAATAACTCTTAAGAACACACTTGTAAAGCTTTAACCCAGATATGTCAAACTTGTGATGTCATGTGATGTCGCATGACGTATCGGAGCTTTTTCCCCATTGCCGGCAATGGGGTGGGCGTGGTTTCCTTGTGATGCATCCAGCCCGCAGGCCGGCACTTTGACACCCCTGCTTTAAACAAAAGAGACTTACGATGTTAGATTTAAAAGCATTATGTATTAATATGGAAACTGCTAAAATACATAATTAATGACCTGAACAAATCCTTTGGAAGAAGTTCTTTATTAAATTAAAAAAAAATTAAAGCATATGTACTTTTCTCCAGATTTGACTTTCTGTGTTTTAAGCCAGAATCTATTCTCCCCTGCACATCTGCTTCACTTAACTGAGGGGAGGGGAAAGCAAGGAGGAGAGCCTGAGCATGCACATGCATATAGAGATAGGAGTTCATTTAAGAAGCAGCTGAATGAACTTAAAAAGATGTGAGGCTGTTTTAGAGATTCAAATGTGCTCCTTTATGTTGCACAGTGTTTCTTTCAAGGGATTTGCACAGACCAAGAAGATAAGAGATTTGAATTAAATTGAATGCGTTTGGACAGGACTTTGATTTATCAAGTAACTAACTTTTAATCTTTCTTATGTTAGTTATATGTGTAATATAATTCTCAGATTAATAACTTTGCAGTGATCCTGTAATGAGGAGTGCATTTCGATATTAACAAGCTAGT
The DNA here is from genome assembly GCF_016545835.1 of Crotalus tigris. Lineage (NCBI taxonomy): Eukaryota > Metazoa > Chordata > Lepidosauria > Squamata > Viperidae > Crotalus > Crotalus tigris. The sequence goes on from NW_024096796.1 coordinate 1,187,626, forward strand.
AGACAGAACATTAGGGATATGAAAAGAGGAAGAAATTGCAAGAAATGTGTACTTTAATTGCATTTAGATTTATGTGTCTTTTCCTCTTGATTTAGGTATTGAACAAACTTATAAATATGAATCTCAGAGTTTTTATGAACTGTCAATCCAAACTCTCCGACATGCCTCTGAAAAGGTGAGTCAAATGTAACAGAATATAGTAATACTGATAAAATGTTATGATTACTGTGCTTTTTAATACTAATGTTTGAAAACTGCAGGCTGCAACTAGTTATTAATTTTATTTTTATTATTTAAGTTTATTAATTTTATTTTTGTTTTCATTGTTTGTCTGGTATTGATCCTAATACCAGAATTAACATTAGAGAATCAAACAATAAACAACAGCCCAATGAAGGAATTACCAAGGAGAAAACAATACTCCATCCCCACCAACACTAACAGGGCAAGCTACTGTATATAACAACAACAACAACAACAACAGAGTTGGAAGAGACCTTTGAGGTCTTCTAGACCAACCCCCTGCTCAGGCAGGAAACCCTATACCATTTGAGACAAATGGCTGTCCAATCTCTTCTTAAAAACTTCCAGTGTTGGAGCATTCACAACTTCTGGAGGCAGGTTGTGCCACTGCTTAATTGTTCTAATTGTCAGGAAACTTTGCTTTAGTTCAAGGTTGCTTCTCTCTTTGATTAGTTTCCATCCATTGCTGCTTGTCCTGCCTTCAGTGGGCTTTGAAGAATAGCTTGACTCCCTCTTCTTTCTGGCAACCCCTGAGATATTGGAACACTGCTATCATGTCACCCCATATAAACAGAGAACAAATCCTACTTCCTTCTAAGATGAAGAAATTATCTAGTCTGGTAATGAAATGTCTGCAAGCAACCAGAAAGAAAACAAATGTTTAATACTAAAACATTTAAATATTTGTCATCTTTACCTCTAAGCTTTTATCGCTACGTTCTGGAGCCAGAAATTACTTTTACAGCAGAAAAACATCTTATTCCTGGACCACTTGCCAAATTCCTGGATATGCCTCAATCTCCTTTATTTACTCTGAATCTAAATACTCCAGAGAGCTGGATGGTGGAATCAGTAAGAACATCATATGATCTTGACAACATTTATTTGGACGAGGTAAATTTATTAATATGTATTCAAGTTTTAGATAGAAGTATTTCATTTGGAAAATAAAGCTTGCAGCTAAAACCTATTAGTCAACTAACTGAAGATTAAAATTTGTACTGCAGTCATGATGATTTGGAGGTTAAGGTGACTATAATTTATTTGCTTTTATCTTCCAATAATATATGCTGATTTTTGTTTCAAGGAGTTTGATTTTTCTATTATAGAATAGGCTTTTCAGTCAGTTGTTTTTTTTAATGCTGTGATGTTAAATAGCAAGAAGAAACGTGAAGCTGGCAAACTATGAATGCTAATTGTTAAATAAACTTAACAATGGTAATTGGGACCAGCAATTCCATTGTTAAGCAAGTCAGTTGTAAAGTCGATATCACATGATTGTGCCCATTTATGACAGCAGTTATGGCTGGCACAATTGTTAATCAAATCCTGCATGATTGCAGTATCTCGCTGTCACATGATCTCCATTTATGACCTCCTGCCAGTTCCACATTAACTTTTCTTGTTGGAAGCCTACAATGTAGGCAGAAAATGGAGATCATATGATTGTGGAGTGCTGCGACCATCATAATTGTGAGCCAGTTTTCAAGTGCCTTGTGACTGATCATTCAGTGAAAACTACTTGTCTAGGTAGGGTCTCTTGGAGCATTTTCCAGAACAATTATTCCAGCTTTGTACTCCCCAAATGAATTGGCATTGCAAGTTCCAAAATTTTTTACATAATCCCACTTGCTGGGAATTGGAGGTATTGTAAGCTCCAGTATCTCTGAAAAGTACATACTTGTGTAAGGCTGTCTTAGTAAGATGGTTGCAGAATCTAGAATGGAAAAAAACTGTACAACAGAACATAGCGTATGTGACGTTAGAGTTGCCTCCAGGTGAGCAGGGTGTCATATAAAATAAATAAAAATATCTGTACCTCTCTTCGTGGTAGACATTTTCTTGCAATGAGTTGTGAATATTTGGGGTACATATTTCTGGGTACAAATCTAACAGAAGAGTAGTTTTCCTAGCTGCAGCTATCAAGGCTGGAATACTGCATTATCTAAAATTGTAAGATAGAATTATTTTATCATACTTTTCTGACTTCAGCTGTAGCTTCTTGATGCAGATCATTGTTTTTAATTATTTAAGCTTTTGAATGCTAAACTAGTGGTTATTTCTTTCGACACAGGTGGAGAGCGTAGTGGCAGCCGAGTATGAATTAGAACATCTCCTTTTGGAAGGGCACTGTTATGATATCACTACAGGGCAGCCTCCCAGAGGTCTTCAGTTCACTCTTGGAACATCAACAGACCCTGTTGTTGTTGACACCATTGTCATGGCCAATTTAGTAAGTGACTGACCATCTTACTGAAGTTAAGTAGAATGCTATATGGAATAGATTTGTAAATGTTTAATTGGCCATAAATATGACAGACCATTTTATAAAACCAAGCAAGGCATTTTCTGGAATCCAATATTCAGAATATCCAGTAGTTCACCTTATATCTTGTATGCAAACAGATATGCCATTTTTTTTTTATTTCTAGGGAATTAATCATGTAAAGAGAAAAAAAAATCCCATGCCTCTTGACTTTCACAAAAGTTCTTATTGTGGCTTTTGCTCAGCCAGAAACAAACAAACTACAGGCTAGGTTGAATTAAGTGTTAAGCATTATTAGGCAATTTACGATTTTTTGAAACTGATTTTTTTAAAAAGCAGTTTGCAATCATAACATAGAGAAAAATAATCTAATAACAAAATACAATTCAAAATAGTAAATTAACACAACCAGCATCCTTTGATGTTTTTTTTTTAAAAGTCTGGGTGGGAATAACTGATACTTTCTTGAGATCTTGGGAATGACAGGCTTCATATTTGAATAAGTATCTATAAATTCACTGGAAAAAGCTATTGTATTTGGAAGAGTTAGTGGTAAAAGGAAAACAGGCTGCCAAAGAACATGGTGGGGGGTCACTATCAAAGCTGGCACCAGCCAGAGCATAGAACAACTCAAAGCAGTGCAAGATTGGAAGATGTGAATAGACCTTGTCTATAGAATTGCCAAGAGTCGGACACAACTGAATGGATAATATCTTCTATCTATAAAATATGTGTGTTAGGATTCATGATTGAGTCTAACAGCTGATAGATATATGCATTTGGTATTATTTCTTAAAAGTATTTACAGCCCACCATCTTCCTGAAGTGACTGGAACATCAATATATAACTAATAATAAAAATAATAAAAAATACAACAATTTTATTTGCTTGGTTGTATTATGTCTTATCAAATAAGAATGGCAACTTGCATTACAAATTATAGTTTTAATGTTAATATGGTAGGCAGTGCTTTTTTTGTAAAAAAAGAATAAAAAATGCCGGAACTCACACACGTCATACAACCCGCCTTGCCTACCCTACAAGGTTCCATCCAAAAAAGGTGCCAGAACTCCATTCTGGGCATTCTATGACAAAAAAAGCCTTGATGGTAGGAATGATCCAGTATAAAGAGGTTAATAGGATAAGAAAAAAATGAGCTATATATATGTTCTCAACTGGTCACCTTAATAGGATAATATTCGTAATTCATGTAATTTTTAAAATGATCCTTAACATTTTATGAAAATCCTGTAATTCTTTTCTAATATTTTTTCTTGTGTTGGTTTCAGATTATATTTTATTATCAGGTATTAACAATATGTTATTTATGTTAAATACATACTGAAAAATATGTATGTCTAAGGTCTAATTAAAGTTTATCGATAGGACATTTTAGACATCAGAGGTTGATAATCATTTATTAAGGTCATAATATTTTTTGTGTAATGAATAATTAAAATTTGTAACCCTGAGAATTTTGGTGTGGTGGTTAAGGTACCAGGCTAGAAATTGGGAAATATAGGCACAAAGTCAGCTGGTTGATCTTGAGCCAGTCATTCTCAGCCCTAGGAAGGAGGCAATGGCACACCACTTGAGAAGAATCTTGCCAAAGAAACTGCAGGAACTAGTATGCAGAAGTCAAAAACTGACTCAAAGGCACACCTGCACACACAACTTGCCAAGCAAAATCCAGCTGAATTATGCATCAAAGTTTGATACTTAGTAAATTGCCTGAGGTCAACTAAAGTGTTTCTTTTCCCGTTCCCTTTCTCCTTTTTAGGGATATTTTCAGTTAAAAGCCAATCCTGGTTCCTGGTTCCTAAGGCTCAGAAAGGGAAGGTCTGATGACATTTACAAAATTTACAGGTAGGTTGGTAAAAATCATGATTCTACTTGTTTGTTTCTAAACTCTATAGGATATAGCCATTCCATCAAGATGGCATTGGGTTATTTATTTAACATTCAGTATTTCTATGCTACCACAATAAAAACAAGTCTTGTTAGCAAGTGTTAACAACAGTTTTATATAGACATTTTTTTTTATAGAAAAAAAAAACATCCACTTACAAAATCCCACCACAAATCAGGGAAAGGATTTTGGAAGCAGCTCGGTCTTCAAATGTTTTTTGAAAGTCCAGCAAAGAGATAACTAGCCTGATCTCCCTAGGGCAGGGTAGGCAACCTTGGCTCTTTTATGGCTCGTGGACTTCAACTGAGCTATGCTGGCTAGGAATTCTGGGAGTTGAAGTCCACGAGTCATAAAAGAGCCAAGGTTGCTTACCCCTGCCCTAGAGAGACAGTTTCAGAGAAGTGGCACTGCATTAGAAGAACCTAGGTGGTCTTATGAATTGGCACTTCAAACAATTCTGGAGTCAGGTTTGCTTCATTTCACTTCTCTAATTAAATCATTGGACGGTTTTGAATTTGAACACTTCTGAACTTAACATGCCCTCCTCCTTTCAGTTTAGAACAGCTGTTCCTCACTCACTGGAAGTGTTGTGATGTCCCAACTATGCCAGGAGTGTCCTGAGATTGAAACAGCCCTGAGGTTTAAAGCTGAATTTCAAGCTTTAAACAACTATCCTGAATTCAAAATAAGAATGTTTCTTTCTCAAGATTTTGAAATATTTTGAGCAAGATCATTTGAATTTTGAAACTTTTACATTTGTAATAGTCAGGTTTTTTGTTTCATACATAAAAGTTTATATGATGGTATATATCCATAGTTGGATTAATATGATTCTAAAATAGAATTTGGGGAACATAAACTATTTGAAGTAAAACCACTTTTTGACAAAGCAGAGAAAAGTGGCAGCAAAATAGTGATTACTAAGCTAATATTTTAAATGTAATTAATTTTTAGTCATGATGAGACAGATTCTCCTCCAGATGCCAGTGATGTTGTCGTTGTTATCAACAATTTTAAAAGCAAAATTATTAAAGTGAAGGTGAGTTTGAAAAGGATGGTAAAGTACTATTTTCAATGAGATTTTTCTTATATATTTCAAAAATAATATTTTTATTCTGGTATAATTTGTAATTTAGTTAAAATATAATATTAACAATGTTAACATTGTTAACTGCAACAGTGTTGCAGTTTTGTTTAAACATATTTAAGCTAATTTACTATTTTCTTTTTTTCAGGTTCTTTGTGTTCTCTGAGTTTAATTTTCTTTTAGTTTTTTAATGACATTTCATTAACAGATGTTTCTGCAAGGAGAAAAAGAAGCTCATAGATCACTAAGAACCCAACAGTTCAATCCTCAGCACATTATATTCTCCTCTGTTGTATTTTGTCTTTGTAGGTTCAGAAAAAGCCAGATATGCTAAATGAAGATTTACTTAGTGATGGTACTAATGAAAATGAGTCTGGATTTTGGGAATCTCTGAAATGGTAAAGATACTTGCAAGTCCTTCATTATCTGTTGAATTTCCTGAATCTAATTCCTTACAACATAATTTTAAGAATATTTGGAATAGCTTATATTATTAATATGTTTCTATTAAAGCCATAATACCACTATCTGCAATAATGATTATTAGTTCATAGAATGACATAACATGAAAGAAACTTTATTTTAAATGGAGCGTTGAAGAAGGTTCTTTTTTGTTTGTTTATTTCTTTGTTTGTTTGTTTTAGGGGGTTTACAGGAGGCGAGAAGAAAGAAGAAGTGAAACAGGATAAGGAAGATGTGATCAATATCTTTTCAGTGGCATCAGGGCATCTATATGAGAGATTTCTTCGGTAGGTCTCGAACGAAGGCTTTACTCAAACATATATATGACTTGCAGGAATTTATATTTTCTTCATTTATTAGGTTTTGGGGTTTATTGTACACAATATTCCTTCTAGTAAATAAGAGAAAAATGTTATAATTATAGATGCATACCATTGTAGAATTGGAAGGGACAACCTGTTTCTGAAAAGGTCCAGAGGAAAAAATCCACAGCATCCATTGAAAGATTGTTGCACAGATCTTACCATCAGAAACTTTTTATTTATATTTAAATGAAACCTGTATATCTATAGCATATATCCATTATTTCAACTCAGTGGCAGTGGAAAATTGCTTTTCCCAATTTTCCCTATGGCACCCTTTTAAGTATTGAAACACCAATATCATAATGTTGTTTTTTTCAGTATGATCCATATCTACATTGACTTTTCCTGTTTCCTCAGTACTAAAGCTATGCTCTTTATTGATTTAACAGTGGTGTGCTTACACCTGAATGAGGATTTATTTTAGAGTATTAAGACATTGATTCTGCACTTGTGAGCTTTTGTTAGGAAGTGATGAGAGACTTCACCCACTGTTCATTTTTTACATACATAAGTACTGATGTACATCTCTAATGGGCCTTCAGTGGAATTTCATAAAGCTTTAAAACAGTTCATATCTGACTCAAAGAGTAAAAATCTTTCTGAATTTTTCAAATAAAGCAAGTAAGATAGTCTAGATTTTTTAAAAACTATTATCACAATCTTTTAATGATGTATTTTAAATTAGCTGTTACTCTTTAAAAAAAAACTCCTAGCCCCATTTGTCAATTATGCATTTGCAGAAATTCAGAACACCTAGTCGTAGAAACCAAGAGGTGTCAGTAAAGATTCAGTATTCTAGGCTTGGTACTGACTACATGCTCACCAAGCCAGAAATATGAACCCATGTTTAATACATTACTTAAAAGTTTTCCTGCCTTCATATTTGCATTGAGTCTTTTTCAGCAGTATTAATTAGTGGGAAATCAGAAATTCATACCAATCTATTTTAGAGTACCAATCAGAAAAATGAAAGTTCTAAAATATAACGTAACCACCTACATATCAGGCACATAGGTGGAGTGCTACATTGAGTAGACCATTTTATATATTCTCATTCAGCTTCTGATATAGTGGTGCTAATGGGAAATCCTACAATCTGATTTGTTTTCATTCTTTACAGCCCTTTGTTTAGGAACACCTTAAAGCAATTAACTACACTTTTTAAAGTACAAAACTAGTTTTATCTCCTTCCAGTGCTCTCTAAGATAGTTGATTTGTTAAGATTTTTCATAAGTTTTTAATTACAGTTGCAAAATGGGAGAAAAGTAAGACATAAAGGTTTAAATTAGTTCTAGATTTTTACTTTTATTTCTTTTAACAGCATAATGATGTTGTCTGTACTGAAGCACACAGAGACTTCAGTGAAGTTCTGGTTTCTGAAGAATTACTTATCGCCCACAGTTAAGGTTTGTTATAAGAAAAAAAATCTTCTTTATATTTTTAAGAATGTTAGTTACATTTATTTATTTAATAATAACATACGGTTGCTCATCTTCCAAACCATAACTTAGATGGCTCACAACAATAGTAAAAAAGCAATAAAATCACAAACAAAATCTCATAAGCTTTAAACCTCAGTAGAGAAAAAAATATCACCATTGGGCTCCAACCTCACCTTGTCCCAATACTTCTGAGAAAGCCAGCTTTTAAAGATTTGGTGGACCTGGGAGGGGGGAGTGTTCCTTAGAGCAGGGCCACTATTGAGAAGGTGCATTTCCTGGATCACACTAGATGAAAACATTTGAGAGAAGGTACCTGGAGTGTGCCCATCCTATCCAGCCTGGTGGAATAGGCAGATATACTTAGGGGGAGGCAATGCCTCAGATAATTTGGCCCCATCCCAGACAGGGCTTTAAGGTTAATAATCAGTATCTTGAATTGCACCTGGAAAGAAACTAAGTCACACAACAGGGTTGTAATATTGACAAAAGAACTGTCCAAAACAGGCAAAATAGTGAGCTCAACCATAAATAACTTGCTTAAAAAGCAGAGATGCTTCTGATTTTGCTTCAAAAGAACATTCAATCCACAGAAAACAAATTCTCTGCATTTCAAGCAATCTCTTTTTCTAAGCTCCTACTGGCCCTGATTTGTTTTTCCTTTTCATGTTCTTGTTGTCTGCATCCCAAGATCTTCAACCATTTCATATTCTGTATTTTTTTTCATGGCTGTTTCTCATTGTTTTTCTGAACAACCAGATCTCCGTCCTTTCATTTTCCCACACTTTCACGACCTGTTCTTATTTAATTATTTCAGTTTGATATCAGGTAGTTACAATGTTTGGGAGGGAGGGAGTAAGATTTTGGATCCAGGTTGCAGGGAATCTCGGCTAAAGAATATAGCTAGCTAGAATGCAGTTAGTCTGGAGATATGTGTATAATTTAGGATGTGACTCATTTATTGCTAGAACTACAAGCATATTCCTAGCCATTTTTCCACACTGAATATCAAATAATGTAAGAAAATCTAGTCCATTATTCACTTTCCTCAAATTGGGGAAATAAATTACATTGTAGAATCATTACACATTCTTGTGCCAGGAGTACATTGACAAAGGTGGAAAATGTGTCAAATTTCAAACATATATTAAATAATATGCAAATACATACATACATACATACATACACACACATACATACATACATATATATATCTTGTAAGCAAGTTCTCAGATCTATACCTATATATACTATATATGTGTGAATACGTATCTTCCCTATAAGCCAAAAGTGGTTTCTCTACCATATTTCAAAGCAATAATGAATAGTGATGGGAAATGAAATTGCTACAGTCATTATAAATGGAGATCAAATATTATGATGGGAATGAACTTAATTCTAGTGAATTGGAAGAAAAGCTTCTATTATAAGTGACCACATCATACTGGAATTTAATATAATGCAAACACTAGCCAGTGTCTTAAACTTCAAAAGAGCTGACTTTAACAAACTCAGAGAGAATCTAGGAAAGATCCCATGGATGAAAATCCTAAAGGGGAAAACAACCCAAGAAGCGTGGGAAACCCTGAAAAATGTGATCATGAAAGCCCAGACCAACACAATACCACTGAAAAAGAAAAACAAGAAATTCAAGAAGAAATCAGCATGGCTGCACAAAGATCTCTCTGACAAACTGAAAGACAAAAAGGACAAATACAAAAAATGGAAAGAGGGGCACATAACTACGGCCGATTATCAGCAGACAGCCAGAAAATGCAAAGATGAAATCAGGAAAGCAAAGGCTCAGAACGAACAAAGACTTGCAACAGAAATCAAGGATAATAAAAAAGTTTCTTCCAACATATTAACAAGAAACAAGGAAACTAGATCCACTAAAAAGAGAAGATGGCAGGAAATAACAGGCAACAGGGAGAAAGCAGAGCTGCTCAACTCATTCTTTGTATCAGTATTTACACAAAAAGAAACCATAGCCACTGCAAAAGACAAACTAGAAACAAAAATTAAAAATGGTAAAAGAACACCTATCCGACCTTGACGAATATACATCACCAGGACCTGGCAGACTACATCCCAGAGTTCTGAAGGAGCTGGCAGATGTTATCTCAGAAGCATTGCACCATATCTTTAATAAATCCTGGCGCACCAGGGAAGTACCTGAAGATTGGAAAAGGGCTAATGTTCCCATCTTCAAGAAAGGGGAAAAAAATGGACCCAGGAAACTACAGACCAATCAGTTAAACATCAATATCTGGGAAGATCCTAGAAAAGATAATAAAAAAAAGAGATCTGTAAACAGCTAGAAGCAAACAAAGTTATAACTAGTAACCAGCATGGGTTTGTTAAAAACAGATCATTCCAAACCAATCTTATTTCATTCTTTGATAAAGTGACTAAACCAATAGACCAGCAAAATGCTGTGGCCGTGGTATAATTAGACTTCAGTAAGGCATTTGATAAAGTAGACTACAATCTACTCCTTGGTAAGCTAGAAAAAGGTGGAATAGACAACATCACCACCAGATGGATCTGTAAGCTGGCTGGCAAACAGTAGTCAACGAGAAGTCCTCAATGGCATTATATCCATATGGAGAGAAGTAAGCAGTGGGGTACCACAAGGTTCCGTCTTAGGCCCAGTACTTTTCAATGTCTTCATAAATGACTTAGATGAGGGAATTGAAGGGGATCTCATCAAATTTGCAGATGATACCAAACTGGCAGGAGTAGCCAACATCGCAGAAGACAAATTCAGGATCAAAAAAGATCTTGACAAAGTTGAATAATGGGCCCTATCCAACAAAATGAGTTTCAGTGTGGAGAAAAGCAAAGTCCTACATTTAGGCAGGAAAAATCAAAGGTGCAAGTACAGATTAGGCGAGACCTGGCTTAAAAACAATAACTGTGAGAGGGACCTTGGAGTCCTAGTGGATGATCACTTGACTATGAGCCAGCAGTGTTCAGCAGCAGCCAAAAAAGCTAATACAATCCTGGGTTGTATAAACAGAGGCATAGAATCAAGTTCCCGCGAAGTATTAGTACCGCTTTATAAAACCCTAGTAAGATCACACCTGGAATACTGCAGCCAATTTTGGTCACCATATCACAAAAAAGACGTTGAAAGTCTGGAAAAAGTCCAGAGAAGAGCAACTAAGATGATCAAAGGCCTGGAGACTAAAACATATGAAGAATGGCTGCAGAACTTGGGTCTGGTAGTCTAAAGAAAAGAAGAAATAGGGGAGACATGATAGCAGTGTTCCAGTATTTGAGGGGCTGCCACAAAGAAGAGGGCATCAAATTGTTCTCCAAAGGACCAGAGGGCAGGACAAGAAACAGTGGTTGGAAACTGAACAAAGAGAGAAACAACCTGGAATAAAGGAGAAACTTCCTGACAGTGAGGACAATTAACCAGTGGAACAGCTTGCCTCCAGAAATCGTGGGCACTCCATCACTGGAGATTTTTAAGAAGAGGCTAGAGCTAGACAATCACTTGTCTTGAGATGGTATAGGTTCTCCTGCATGAGCAGGGGGTTGGACTAGAAGACCTCCCAAGTCCCTTCCAGATTCTATTCTATTCTATTCTATTCTATTCTATTCTATTCTATTCTATTCTATTCTATTCTATTCTATTCTATTCTATTCTATTCTATTCTATTCTATTCTATTCTATTCTAATTGCAGAAATTCTCTCCCTCTCTCTCTCTCCAGTGTATTCTGTAACTATTCGTGGTTGTTGTTGTTGTTTTGCTTCTAGTTAAAAATCCTCTTTGCTAGACGGTAGAAAGGACAATATACCAATAACTCTTAATTTCATCTTATAATATATTTCCCCACATAAATCTTTGCTTATAAGACATGTAGGAGTGCAAGAAAATTAAACCTTGTTGGTTATGAGACCTAGGCAAAATGTGAAGATTCCTGCTTTTCTCCCTTGCATATTTACCATTAGCCTTCAATATTTTTCACAACCAAATATCTGGCTTTGTTAAGAATAATGTAACATGTCCTTTCTGGTTTTTTTTTTAAATTTGTATTAAAAGCTGTTAGGACAGTAACTAATATTTTGTTCCAGGAATTCATCCCATATATGGCTAAAAAGTACAATTTCCAGTATGAGTTTGTCCAGTACAAGTGGCCACGCTGGCTTCACCAGCAAACAGAGAAGCAACGTATTATCTGGGGTTACAAAATTCTTTTTCTGGATGTGCTTTTCCCCCTCGCTGTTGATAAATTCCTTTTTGTAGATGCTGACCAGGTAAGTGCTTTTGAAGATTCAAATGTTACTTATTTTAAAAAGAATGTCCAAGGTGTCTTTTTCAGCTAGGGCCCCCTACAACTTGTATTTTAAATGTTAAAAATAATTTATAAACCTTGAAATATTCATAGGTAAAAAAATAGCCGACAATGTAAAACCCCTTGAAAATTAAATGGGATAAAATGATTTAATAGTGCATTTAAATCTAAAGAAAGGAACTACATTTCTAATCTCTTTAAAGAGAGTATTTAACAGTTTAGATGCTACTATAGAAAGGGCCTTGTCCACTCTCCTCATAAATTAGCCACTGTTGATGGTGGGACATTCAGAAGTGTATCCAAAACAGACTCCTGTGAGAATTGAGGTCCAGGATCCAGAATTTTTAAGGCTTTATAAGAATCAGCCTCCTGGATACATGCTTGGAAACACAATGGCAACCAGTGCAATTGATTCTAGAATCGTAATTAAGCAAAAGCACAAATCAGAAAGCAGTCTGGTTGCCACTTTTCACAATAACTTCAGTTTCCAAATTTTTTTAGTATAGCTCTATTTGTAACACAGCTCCTAATCTGGTTGGCGATTAAGGTATTGCTTGCTATGACCAGCTCTAGGACTAGCCACAAATAAAAGATGATCCACTATAGGGCCACTTAATTCTTCATGATTGGCAGCAAATTACCAAAGCTGCAAAACTCAAATCCTGTATTAGATTGTCAACTCATTAACAGTATGCTTGCCATAAGCCACTTCTGATTGATTATTGTGGCTTCTGACATTAATGATTTCCACAGCCTTCTTAATGACAAGAAAATGGTAAGACCTGGCAGGATGACTGTTCCCAGATAACGAGAGTGTTAAGATTCTTAGGAAAATCCTAACAGATCAGTGGAATAATATTCCCTTTTAGCACCACCTTTTAGGAGACAGTGCTAAAGAGAGACCCACCAAATTCTCATATTTGATACAAGCCAAAGAATGGCACCATGTTTGGTGTATCTAGCAAAATGAATGGATATACTGTAATCTCCCGCCTATTTCCATGAAAGTTGTATGTCGTATCCTGGACTTCTGATTGGAATCTTATTATTTTCCCTCTATAAAACTTGGAACTTGGTTGCCTTCATTAATTTTAGAATCTTTCTCAGAAAACAAATACTAAAAATCAGCATATAGTTTACTGTGTGATGAACAACTTTTTTTCATCAGTACTGTTCTGCATGATAGTTGCAGGAAACTGTAAGGAAAGGAGTGGTGATATGAAAATCTCTACATTTGCAAGCAAGCTCTCAAATGATTGTAGGAGATTAAACAACAGTTGCTATCGGACTAAACATTTTAAATGTTTGTGATCTCTAGTAAGAACTGATATGAACTCATTCCAACTGGTATCTGTCACTTGGCTTCACATAAATCTACAGGCTTTCTTAATATATTTTTTTTAATTAAAATATATTAAACTAAACCAGTTGATTAAAATACATACCATGCTATGGGTTCAAGCTGACTTTTGTTTTACTACTTTTAGTATATGGACTACAAGTGGAGATAATGGACAAGGCTCCTTATTCCTCTCCTGAAAGCAGCTCCAAATTTGGGAACATATAATAGTATTTTGGACATACCCTTTCCCATAAAAGTCCATATATTTGGGGTATAGCTTTTGAGAATGGTTGGAAAAGTATTGTTGCCATAGATCATGTTTAATTAAGAGGAAAGTGAATAGATTTGAGATCCAAATTCTATGTTTCCTACATAATATCTAAAATTCTAAACTGAACTATTTTTTCTTTAGATTGTGCGTACAGACCTAAAGGACTTAAGAGATTTCAACTTGGATGGAGCACCTTATGGTTATACACCGTTCTGTGAAAGCCGCAGAGAGATGGATGGCTACCGATTCTGGAAGTCAGGATACTGGGCAAGCCATTTGGCTGGAAGAAAATATCATATTAGGTGATAAGTTTGCATCCCAAACTATTTAGTCTGAGAGTAATTGGTACATTTATTTTGAATGTTATAAATAAATTCCAATCTGAATTTATTTTGCATTTTACTTATTTAGTGTATAATTCAGATACAAGTGAATCTAACAGCTGTTCTTTCTCTGTCCTTAGTGCGCTTTATGTTGTAGACTTAAAAAAGTTCAGAAAGATAGCTGCTGGAGATCGACTCAGGGGACAATATCAAGGACTTAGCCAGGATCCAAATAGCCTCTCCAACCTTGATCAAGTAATTATATCTTTATAATTTATATATACACACACACTTATTTCCAATCTTTTGTTCAAAATAGATGCAAATCTTAACAGTAATACTGCAGTTTTGGAGAATTTTCCCTCATTAAAGGCAGATAACATTCCAAATATTTGAGTTTTGCAGACACATTGCTATTCTGTGCAAAATCAACCTTTAGAAACTTGGAGAATGGGCATTCAGCTATAAAGCTTCATGGGATACAGATGTAAGAGATTTAAGAATAACAAAGAATTGAGGAATAATGTAGAAGTTAAGGAAGATAATATTTTGTGGAAAGATTCATGAATATGGATTATGGTTACTAGTAGGTGGACAAATAGGAATATTAGTATTAGTGGCATCTGAAGTAGTGCTTATAGGGCTGCAGGAAAGATGGCCATGGTAGAAAAGAGGCATTCACAAACTCTGCCTGCCTTCTGAAGTACTGTATATGGGTATAGCAGTTCCCAAAGCAAAAGCAATCCATCTGGGTTAATCAAGCTGGTATCCTTATTCTTGACTCAGCAGATGTCACCTGGTTTTCTGGAATGTAGTTGGGACAGCCCAGAAAATCTCCCTTCCCTAGGACTAGGTTGTTAAGCAATTGTGTTGTTCCTTGTAACAGGATGAATAGGGCCAAAAACTTTGGAATATATGGTGCAGTACAAACACAACACTGGAGTAGTGATGAAGGATTTTAATGTTAAAAAATAGCTCTAAATATATATTTGGGAAATAACATAATGGAATCAAGTTGTAGGCAGTTTAGATTTATATACAACAGGTGGCAACTGTTAATCCACAAACAGTAAAAGAAAGTACAAGTGAATGTAAAACTATACAGCTGAGTAAAACAACACTGAAATTCACCCACATATACACACAGCCAACACCAAAATTCTTTTGCTATTCTTTCTCTGCCAGCTTTATCCTACTGATTTCAGTCCTCTCAGGGCTTTTGCCATAGGACTTAAATCCCAAACCCAGTTAAGAAATCTGCTCCTTCATTTCTTGATACTCTGAGGACTTGCAGCCAAGATTACAGGAGAAAAATAAACATCCATTTGTTTCTTCTGGTTAGAATCCTACCCCCTGCCTCTCACTGCAAGAGGAGAAAGGCTTTATAGAGCTGTAGAATATATGAACTTTCAAGATGTAATCCCTTAATCTGCTATAGACATTCAGATGAGCTCTGGTTGCCATCTGTTAAATGCAAGGTACTACAATAACTCAATACAGTTTAAGAACTTCTGAAACTTGTCAGTGATAGCAGTATATCAGATATGTCAAACTCGTGATGTCACGTGACGTCGCACAGCATATTGGAACTTTCCCCCCATTGCCGGCAATGGGGTGGGCGCGGTTTCGTTGTGACGTGTCCGGCCTGCAGGCCGGCAGTTTGACACCCCTGCAGTATATGGTTGCAGATGAGATAGGCTCAAAGGTAATTAAAGATAAATGTTTTCCATTGATGCTTGATCTTTTCTAGCATGCTCATCCTAAGGTTTTATTGTTTTATTCTACATATTCTGTGCTCTGAAAAATACAGCTCCAATGTATTCCTCAGTATAATTGCTTGCTCCTGTGGCAAGTTTTGTTGTTTTTGTTTTTTTAAGTTTGGTCAGCAGACATTTTGTACCTGGATTAATCTTAATTTATATGCAACTGTAATGCCATTGAAAAGTTTTTAGAAAATATATTAGACAAAAAGAGAACTGTAAATTTCTGTTTTATAGGATTTGCCCAATAACATGATCCATCAGGTACCCATTAAATCATTACCACAAGAATGGCTCTGGTGTGAAACTTGGTGTGATGATGCTTCAAAGAAGAGAGCAAAGACTATTGATCTGGTAAAGTTGCTTCAATATATTGTATGTGGAGGGGGAGCTTGTCTCTTGCTCCACCTAGGAGTTCACCAGACCTGCCAAGTGATCATTTAGAAAACCTCCAGTTGGAAGAAGTCCAGCATGTTCTCTAGACAGACTGTTGCACTGTTTCACAGCTCCTAGCTTAAGGAGGTTCCTCCCAATATTTACCCTGAATTCTTTTTCTTTTAATTTCAAGCCTCTTGTCCTTGTTTGGCCCTCAGTTTCAATGGGTCCTGCTTTCTATTGCATATGCAGCCTTTCAGATATTCTTAGCCCAGGGATAGGCAACCTTGGCTCTTTTATGACTCATGGACTTCAACTCCCAGAATTCCTGAGCAAGCTTGGCTGGCTCAGGAATTCTGGGAGTTGAAGTCCATGAGTCATAAAGGAGCCAAGGTTGCCTACCCCTGTCTTAGCCCCTTTAGTTTTCTCTTTTGCAAGATAAACAACTCTCAGGTTCCTTAACTATTCCTCAAGGTAGCTCTTCTGTAAACCTATACCAATATTTCCATTTTGAAGTGCAGTGCCCAGAACAGTACATCAAGTATAGTCTGACAAGTGTAAAGTACAGTGGGACTACTATCTTCTATGAACTGAACACAGTGCTTCATTATATTTAGTTAAAGACTACAGTGTTTTTATTAGCTGCTGGAACATAATGCCTATTCATGCTTGGCATCCAATAGCATTTTTAGGTCCATCTCATATGAGCTGCTATTAAGCCAATTCTTACTCCTCTTTACCAATGAATTTGTGGGCTGGTTGAGGGGTCCTTGGTGCTCGCTGAGCTTGGTTGTTTTCTTGCAGACATTTCATTACCCTAACTAGGTAACATTAAGGACCCCTCATCGTTGGCTGGTTATTTTATCATATCTAGGTTTCAAATTTGCTGATACGGTAGATGAGATTTTACAAATCTGGAAAAGATGCAGCCCATGATAGTAATAATGAAACTGGAAAAAAAAGAGTAATATCGAATTTTCTATTGCTATAGAAATAATAAATAATAATATAATATAATATAGCTATTGCTATATTTATAGATTTTATTAATCATGCTGTAAAAGAGAAAAGACACGATAGCTATCTTGAGAAGGCTGTTACATAGAAGATAGGGCAAAATTATTCAGAATGATTTCAAAAGATATCAAGAAAAAACGGCATTAAATTACATTGGAAAAATGATAAAGGCCACAGCTGTTTAACAGTGGAAGATATTGCCTTGGAGATGGTAGACTTTCCTCGCTGAAGGACCTTAAGAAGAGCCCAGCTAGCTGTCAGTCAGGGCTGCTGCAGTAGTGAAGCTCTCTACCAAGCAAGTCACTGGACCAGATGACATCAGGGTCCCTTCCACAACCTTGTATGATTCTATACCTCGATCTTAAATTCTTAGGGAGTGTTCAGTAAAATTTTCCCTTATGTGTATGAAAAGTCCCCGTTGCCATTGACATATGTGTTACATTGCAGTGTAATAATCCAATGACAAAAGAACCCAAGCTGCAGGCAGCAATGAGGATTGTCCCTGAATGGCAGGATTACGATCAAGAAATTAAACAGTTATATAATCAATTCCATGAAGAAAAGGAGTCGGGAGTACTAATTACAACAAATGAAACTGAATCCCAAAGTCAGAAAGGTAATTGTTTTTCATGGCCTTTATTATTTTAAGAAATATCTATTTCCCATAGAAGTTGGGGAAGTACATGAATGTAACAAGGCAGAAAGGGGCTAAGCCATTGTGTCCCATCTTTTTAGAAGAGAACTTAAATGTGAGCTGTATGCCTCAAGAACAGGTGATATGTAACTTTTTGAGTCCTTTTTCAACTGAATAGGCATTAAGCGACAGTTGTACCTTGAGGACTGCTTGTAATTTGAGTTCAGTGAAAAAGAAAATATATAAATGGGATTTTTTTTCTTTCTTAATATTGTTTATGGATAGTCCTTGCTTAATGTCCATTCATTCAGCAACTGTTATGATAGCGCTGAACAAGGGATACTTACGACCAGCCCTTGTAGTTGTGTCCCTGCGTTCACATGATCACAATTTTTAACCCAAAATTATGATGTTACTGCATCCCACCATGACGTGATTGTCCTTTGTCACCTCCTTCATTGCCGGCTTCTGACCAGTGGAGTCAATGGTGAATCCAGCAGGAGATTGCAAATGGTAATCAGATGACTGGAAAATTGCATCAACACACGATTTGCCTAACAATAGCAACTGGGACTGCAACAATTGCCATTGTAAATTGGTGTGGTCACAGGATGTTGTGCCTTACAAACATGTCACTTAGTGACCAAGTTCCCGGTCTCAATTACTAACAGTCAGGACTACCAGGAATATTGTTCATGAATGTAATGCATAATAGTCCATTTATGAATTTGAAGGTTTTTTTTTCTGAAAACAACCATTCTACATTTGTTATAAGGTCTCTTATTAGTTGTAGGCAAAGCTGTTGTGTAATTTAACCACGTTTGTTTTCTAGTTGAGGCTTCTCTGTCAGAAATAGCGGAATATAATGGAATGTTACTCTCATTTATTTTATCCTTTTGTCATAACAATACATTATTTGCCAGACCTATGCTATTACTGGCATTTAAATGATATGCAGTTATTATATTTGTGCTTCTTCATATTTACCTGCATATTTCTCTCTCTCTCTTGTTTTTCTACAGACACGCTATTGCATGGGGAATTATGATCATGGTGACATACTGAGTGAGACTATTTCATAGACAATTTTTCTATCAAATACTAGTTTTTCTTAATACACTTGCAAAACTGCTGAGTAAAATGGAAGGTGGGGGTCATGCCTATTGCAATTCAATTGATTCTGACAGATTGAACTGGAACTGGATTATATGAATTAGCTGAACAGGTATTCTTTGCACCTATGAGAGATTGAAGAATCTACAGAAGGCTGTGGAAACTGAGTAAAAAAGAGGTGTGGGTGAAAAGCCTCCTTTACCAGCTTTTGACCAAGTCTACCACTTTATGCCAATCTATGTCAATATATCTCTACACCTTTCTCAGGAGTCCAGAGAAAGGGTGGCGACTTAGAGGATGAAATATGGAGAATACACTGGCATTTCCATCATTTCAAGATGCTGAAGTAGAGATTGCTCTTTCATATTTGCACAGGGATTTTAATGATATTTTGGACTGACTAATGCAGTCAGAAGTCAAATGGATTTTTTTTTTTATCATAGACTTTGTCCTAATGGAAAAGTCACAGTTCTTTATTTAAATCTAGTACATTGTGAATATCACATCAGATAACCCATAACTGAGCAAAAATGTCAAAGCAATCCACAACTTTTGAAATATATATTTGCAATTGTGTATTTTAATGAAGCAGACTTCCTGTGGTACTTAACATCTTTTTCCACTGACAACCTAAAAGGACATTTCTCTCCAATTTATTGAAAACTGCAAAAATATTAGGGCATTAAGACTGCTGTAATTTGTCATCATTCACTGAATGTATTTTTTGTTCATGCAAATCTGTGGAAACTTTTTGATTATGTAAATTTGATAAGTTTATTTTTTTTCCTCAAAAAAGCGATGTCAGGTGAATAAAGCCTTAGAGTTCCTATATTTTTTCCTTTAATTCCTCTCTTGTAGATTTCATATTCGTAGTAGTTGTCTTGTTTTTGCTCATTATTTATGCACAAGTTTCTGGTCAAATTTTCAATTATACAACCACACTTGCAATAGTGGCGAATAGCTGTAGCTTGAGTGTAGGATGAGGGTGAAGGTTCATTCTCTGAGCTTATGGGTTGGTTTCCGAATGTTTTGTTACCAGGCTAGGTAACATCTTCAGAGGAGTGTAGGGAATGTCTGTGTCAATGCTCTTCTGTTTATAAGGGCATCAAGTGTGGGTGTGACAAGTGAGGGTCTGGTGATGGGTCTTGTGATGGGTCAGGGGTGCGTCATCAGTGAGAGGCTGGTGATGGGTCTTGTGATGGGAAGGTTACATCAGGTCAGGGTCATTGAGAGGTGAACTGGTGGGAGTGGAAAGGGGACCTTGTGTGGGTTGGTTGAGGGTCGGTGCTGACATCCCGTAAACTCTGCTGAAGATGTTACCTAGCCTGGTAACAAAACATTTGGAAATCATCCCACAAGCTTGGAGAATGAACGTTCACCCTCAACAAACACGTTTATTTAGATGTAAAATGATATCTGAGGAATGTCCAATTTTGTACTGTTCCCACCTCCCCACTTGTAATACTTTTTGTTACTGCTTTTCAGATGAAATAAGCAACTTTTGTAGAAAAACATTGTATTGTGGAAATATTGAACAACTG
Organism: Crotalus tigris; assembly: GCF_016545835.1. NCBI lineage: Eukaryota > Metazoa > Chordata > Lepidosauria > Squamata > Viperidae > Crotalus > Crotalus tigris. The sequence goes on from NW_024096796.1 coordinate 1,208,082, forward strand.
CCTGCAACTTTGAAACGGTTTCAAATACTTATAACTTGTTTTTTTTATATAAAAATGTCCTTTGCTAGAAGAACTAACATTAGAAAACCAGAAAACCACCAGATAAAATCTAATCTGTGAGAGAAAAATGGGTTTGCAATTCACATCTAATATTGGATATTGAGAACAAATTCCAAGCTTTTCTTGGCAGGAATAATTTCTAATTTTGCATTCATATTATGAATTCTATGAATTACTATTATCTACATTGAGTGTAGAATTTAAAGTGCAGTCTTGTAAGATTTAAAACATTGTAAAATTCTATCATAATGCAAGGACACACTATAATCCCTCATTTGAAAAGACATGTTTTGGTTTGTGTTGAAATGTTTATAAAGTAATACAAGTAGTCCTTACTTGCCAACCACTCAGTCAGCGATCACTCAAAGTTCGACCACAATTGAAAAAAGACTTATGACCGGTCTTGAAAGTTGCAGCAGTTGCAGCATCCCTGTAATCACACAGTTGCGATTCAGGTGCTCAGGAACTGGCACATATTTATTTATTTCCTTGTTCATTTTTTATTTATATCCCACCTTTAATATTTTTACAAATAAGGCGGTAAACATATCCAGCACACCTTCCTCCTTCTATTTTCCCCACAGTAACAGCCCTATGAGGTGTGTTAAGCTGAGGGAGAATGATTGACCCGAAGTCACCCAGTTGGCTTTTATGGCTTTCATTCATGATGCTGCTTGGAGCACCCTGCAGTCATGTGACCGCCATTTGCAACTTTCACAGACAGCTTCTGACAAGCAAGGTCATTGGGGAAGCCAGCAGAAAAGTAAAACTCAGAGACACTTGATGTTCACTTAACAACTACAGGTGATTCGCTTAACAGCTTAACAATTGTGGTCAGAACTGATGTCATAAGTTGGCATGGTCATGTGACATTTCACTTGACAGCCACATCACTTAGGGACAGAGTTACTGCTCCCAATTGCAGTCAGTAAGTGAGGACTTTGAGGCAGGATAGTTTGTTGCTGCTCTTGGAGAATTTTTATTCTGGAGGCATTTTCAGGTCTCAAGAAACCTCTGCATAAAATCATACATACCTCCTTCCAATGCAGCACATTTCTAACCTACAATCCACATTTTAAAACATTTACAGCAACATGAAAGCTGCAGGCTGGCAGCTGAGTCATGGTGTGTGGAAATTCCCATTGCACAATGTGCAATGCATAAAGTCCCAAAATGATGTGGTTTTTTTTCAGTCTTGATCCCTTGCAAAATCCCAGTGTTTTATGGAATCCCAGTTGAGAAAGACTATTCTAGAACAACAGCAAGCAATTGTTGTTACAGTCAAGAGCTGCACTTGGTTTATATTACATTTAGGCTACAAATAATACATTAGTAGAAGAGTAACATCACAGGAGAAGGGTGAAGAATGACTATTCAGCTTTCTTGTATTTATTTTTAATTTTACTAAGGGTTATATAATCAACATGTACTAGCTTCAATGCATGTATTTACACAAATGTTCTTCAGGATTTTACTACCAGATTTTTGCAGTTTGATGTTGGGTGAAAAGCCACCTGTCACAGACTACTCTCCCTGATCCTAGATTACAATCTTAGATGAAAATTACATAGTATTTTATAGAATACAGGTAATATTTTAGGAACATGGCAGTTATTTGGAAGGTTAGGAAATCAAATAGCTTCTTGTGCTCTTTCCTTTAGTAACCCAATGTTGACGCATAGTTTAGCAGCAGCAACTTTTGTGCTTTACTGTCACTAATTAATTTTGTTTTATGAATTATTCAAGGGTTCAATGCCAATACAGTGCTCTTTGATGAGTGAAGACTGTCCCATTGCTTATAAAACAAATATGGCTTCCACTGTTTTCCTCAGATCCTTTTCTTCTTCTTCTTTACTTCCTCTTTTACTGCTTTGGGTATCGAGGGATCAGATCCTTTTTGATTGCCATCATGAAAATATATTTAGAGCTTTCAGAGGGATATTGTCTGTTCAATTTTGTTACTTTCTCCCTTTGCATTTTCTTTTTTATCACTTAGCTGCTCAATTAATGGCCTTTTCTTTTATTTAAGCACTCTATGACAGTGATGGCGAACTTTTTAGAGACTGAGTGCCCAAACTGCAACCCAAAACCCATTTATGCATCATCGAGTGCCAGGTGGGTGTGGCCCGCTGGGTGGGCGTGGCCACGATGGTATCGGCAGACTAGGTGGAACTAAAAAGTTCAATCAATTCCAACTTTGCAAGATCTTTTTTTTCCGCAAGAAGTTGAAATTGACTGATTGAACCTTTTTTTTTGCACCCGGTGGCAGAGCCTAAAGCGAAAACGTTTTATAAAACCCAGCTGAAGGCCTAGGACTGGGGCGACGGCGCGCATGCCCATAAAGAGGCCTCTGAGTGCCGCCTTTGGCACCCGTACCATAGGTTAGCCACCACTGCCCTATGATATTACAGCACTTTTCATACTTGCAGCCTCTTCATCTCAGTTGCTGTTTACAGCAGATTTCACGAATAGCCCATTCTTTGAGCACTGAGATCCATCATCTAGAACAACTGATGCAAGTTAATGTCCTCAGGATTGTGTAGCTTTACCATTTCTAATTCAGATGGCAGTTGTTTCTGACGATACTCCTAATTCTACAATTAGTGAGATGTCCAAACTAGATTTTAAGGAAAAACTCATTCTGCACTGAGAGATAGGGAAAAAGAAACTGGCCTCATCCATAGGCCATTTGTCTAATGATAAGGAAGGAAACTTTAGGAGACATTTCTATGCTCTCCAAGTGCCAATGAATATGTGAAGGCACAATGAGGAAGGTGGTATAAAAGCTGTGTGTTTTGATACCTGATTCAGTCCTGAATCAAAACACCCAGTCTGGGATGATGGACTTTTCTTTAGGGACAAGTTCTTTACTAAGAACTCAGTAACATCTTGGTTAAGATGCAAGCACTCAAGACAATGACTAAAATGATGTATCTTTGGTTTTTGAAACTGTTCTCTTACTGATCTTAATACTAACATTGGAAAAGTCAGTTATGGCATTTATCTCTTCATCCTACACTTAAAACAATTTTTAAGGTCACTCCATTCTCCTTTTAATGTTAATGAAAAAGTCATTTTGAACCACTGATTTGTCTTTCTTGTTACATGAAATACGCGTTAATGGCAGTGTGAGTCAATGTGAATCCAAGATGTTGGTGAGTGATGTGCACTTTGGTTAATTCTCATAGGAACCAAACCAAATATTTTGCTTTTTACTTCTTAGGGCTGTGAAATCTGAACAGTCGGAATGGTTGTAGCTGTAACTTTTATCATTCTGATAAAAGTAAACTTTTGCTATCATTTAACAGTCCCAACTTTCCCCAACACTATCAGAAGCCCATCTATTCATGGCATAGTGACATCTGCAGCAATGGGCACATTCCATTGAATGAATTATGCAGAGTAGGTGCATAGACATAGCCATCAATATTTGTAGTGCACAACTAGTTGAATATACAGTAACATGAGAGAGTCTTTAACTGTAGAATGTTTTAAATGAGGACACTGAGTGTATGCAAACCCCAAGTGTACGAGTTCATAAGTGACTGATTTAAGATCATTAGTTTCAAATGAGTAACCAGTTATGAGCCACTTATAGCCCTACAGAAACAACATTCTCCAGCATTATTTTGCTTTAAAATCTGATTGAACTTAATATCATACAGTATTTTAGATAACAAAATTATGTCAGTATGCTGGCCGGTATACAATATGAATATAGAATATTTAAAGAGTATCACTTTTTATACTAATGATTTAAATTTTGTGGGTTTTTTTAATGCTGCTTATGAGCCTGAGAACTATATAATACATGCTACTGGTATCTGTTATGGATTGTAAAATAGGAAATGGGTGTCTTTAAATTTTCCATACTGAAAATAAACAAGTAATGTAGAATGGAATATGGCACACTATAGTATCTCATATTTAGGGCAGAGAGTTTTATCTTCATTTTATAAAAATGAAATAAATTATGGCTTACCATACATTCTCTCTAAAGAAAAGACTTTGCTACAAACTCCCTTGCAGATCGTTTTTTGTTGTGCATATAGGTAAGGAAGCATTTAGCTCTAGATTAGTTCTGTCATCTTTGTACAATTATTTGTAATGTACAGCATATGGAAAAATAAGAAACACGAGGATAACTGAGGAAAATGAATTTGTCATCTCAAACGTATGATTCAACATGAAGATTTGTGCCTATCCTAATCAGAATGATATGATGAAAGTCTAAGTGTGAATAAAGATTTAATTTAAAGATTTTGAATGAGCTACGAGCTTCATAATTTATACTTTCCAAAATTGGACTATGATTTTTATGTTCATACTACCAATGAATCATAAAGTATAATACTGCTGTACATTTTTAAAAAGGTGATACTTGGAAAGTTTAATAAATTTGTTTTACTCTGAAAGCTTTATCTACCTGCAAACAAGATTTCTTTTAACACAGCGTATATCCTGATTGTGGATATATGAAAAATAAAAGTAATAAAATTGAAGCCAGTTTTATCCTTACCCCTGCATTACAATTGTTATACTCAGGTCAAATGATATACAGGTCATATTGATTTGAATTATTGTTTCCTAACTTTAGCAGCTCCCAGACAAGTGGAAGATAAAAATACCAATTTTGAACAGTCCTGTCCTTCCTACCCTTTATTGGCTCTTAACTTCAAGGGAGGAACTAGAGTCTTTAGTGAAATTTGATATTTAGATATTAGTGGATGAATAATTGCTTGTTAGTCACATGTTTAGTAAAAGGGATCAAGGATTAACTAGGGCCTGAAAATGAAAGGAAATATAAAAACTTGTTAGATCAGTTGTGATTTTTTATGAAGGATGGCTACAGCTGAGCCTGACTTCTCTACTTACATTAGTTACATTTTATATTTATATTTGCTTATTTCCAAGCTTATGCACTTTCACTTCTGGGAATTGATACTAGGAAAAATGTTTAATTATGAAAGCTAGTTGGCTAAAAATAAAGGTTGGCTTCCAAAACCATTATTGTGTGATCATTAACATTTGGTTTTTGCAATATTTTGAATTCAATCAAGAAAAGATGCTTTAGAACAGGGGTTCCCAACCCCTGGTCTGTGGACCAGTCGCGGCATGCCAGCAACCAATCTGCACAAACAAGCAAAGCCCTATCTGCAAGATGCAGGCAGCATACAAAACCACACACACTCCGGTCCATGGAAAAACCTCTCTCCAAGGAACTGATCCCTGGTGCCCAAAAGGTTGGTTCTGCTTTAGAACAGTATTTTTCAATCCCAGCAGCTTTATGATGTGTGGACTTCCGCTCCCTTAATTCTCCAGCCAGCATGCAGAGTGTTGGTCCACAGATCTTAAAGCTGCTGAGGTTGAGAAACACTGCTTTAGAGCAGTGTTTCCAAACTTGACAATTTTAAGGCATGAGGACTTCAACTCCCAGAATTCCACAGCCAGCAACGCTGGCTGTGGAATTCTGGGAGTTGTAGTCCACATGCCTTAAAATTGTCAAGTTTGGGAAACACTGCTTTAGAGTATCAACATAGCATCTGTCTGCAACATTTTAAGCAGTTACATTTCTCCAAAGGAGTATATATGGTTTTTTAAAAATGTTGCAGACAGCTGCTACATTCGCATGGTCCATCATCTTTTGGAGATTGTAGAAAAACAGATTCTTATCCATTCCATCCTGTTGAATATTTTAAAATGTAAGCAACGTCTCATCTCTTTCCAAATTTCATTCAGTGCCTTTTAATTTTTGTTTATTTTCCCTACCACATTAATGCTAAGGGATGTTTCATGTTTCTTCTTTATGCACATTTTTAGTGGGTGCATGTTTATCTCTTGGAATAAAAAACTGTTAAATCAGTTAAATAATAGTGTTTTGTTATCTATTTGGAAAAGATTACTATCAATCTGACATGGTTTTCTGTTGGCAATTCAAAATAATCAATTTTATTGAATATATTTGTCTCCCATTGTGGAATGTTTCAGGACAGCATAATGCAATGAAATTTAAATGTGCAAATAAAGCCACAAGATCAAATACATTATGTTGTAAACATACAGCCATGAGTAACAGAATAACAACTAACCAACAGTGTTAGTCACTTAGTCATTAAATCAGTTAAGGCAAGCCGAACAAATATCTTCATAGAGTTTTAATTCTGACTGAAGAAACTTCTTAGATGAGAAGCGAAACGTCTTCAAGGAAAAAACAATGTCCAGTTGCCTTTTGAAAAAACACATTTGAAACAGGGTTTTATTTACTTAACAGATATTTATAGCTGTCTATGTTATGTAACAACTCACAAATAATAAAATAGTAAAAAAAAGTAAAAAGCACAAAAGCCAACAAAATAACACTCCAACATCCCAAACAGAACCCTTCCCCACATATCCAAAGACATTTTCTAGGGTTTGTGGGAAAAGCCAGATCTTTACAGCTTTGGGAAAGTCAAGCATGTAGGAGCCTATGGAACTCATAGGACAGGGGCAGCTACCAAGAGGTGTGCTACCAAGATCCCACTGGATGGCAACTTTTTAGGGAAGGGAGCTACAGTGTGCCCAACCTATCAGGCCTAGTGGAATTGGCAGGTGACCTCAGGGAGAGGCAGTCCTGCAAGCAGCCTGCTCCCCTAACATACAAGGTTTTAAAGATGATAACCAGCACCTTGAACCACACCCAGAAAGAAGCAAAGTCAGTGCAGCTCTCGCAGCAATGTGGCGTAACATGGGTAAACCATGGTGCACCCAAAACTGCATGTGCTGCTGCACACTAGACAGCTGTAATTTCTGAATGGTCTTCAAGGGCAGCACTGCAATAATTCCATATGGAGTAATGAGGATGTGAGTGACTATGAGCAAGGCCTCCCAATAGAGCAAATGGTGCAATTGACACACAAGATGGATCTATATAAAAGTCCCCCTAGCTATGGCTGCCACCTGCTCTTTGAGCAGGCGCTATAAGTCCAAGAGGATCCCAATGAGGGTATGCAACCTGGGAAGAGTCAAAGTTGGTATCTTACCCAAATCAGTTTAAAAATATAACACAATCAAATAAAACAAAGAAATTGGGAAATTTTGAGTGTCCTTGGTGTCTCAGATCCAAGTAGGCAAATCATTCAAGAAAAACGTTCTGGTTTTAGTTAAAGATAACTCTCTAAATAAAGAGTAGCACTTAGTTCAAGGTCCACCAAGCATTGTTGGCTAGGAGGCAAACTTGGAATTTGGAGAGCATTGCCTCATGTTGTGATATCACTATTGAGATGGATGTAGTCAGTTACAAAATAGCATTTTTGACTCAAAAATGTTGGACTACTCCTTGTCAATCTCTATAAGACATTTTCTCCATTTACCTCTTCTTCTGTGCATAAACACATACATCATAAAGTACTAAATTTCTAGTGAGTTATTATCCATTATTTTGTTAGTTGGTGGTGCATTTGGTGGCCATGGCCACAATGTTAAGAATCCAAGCTTAGAACAAACAAAAATATTTAAGGTAAAGATAGAGAACCTGTATTTTGTAGGTCTGATCCAGTCCATCTTCTAGATCAAATAAATATTTCCCAATCTATAATCAATTATTACACCCCAATGGAATTTATACCACACAGTAATTTTAATTCTGTGTTTGAATTCTATGACAGATTCTGCCATTTTCAAACTAAATAAACTCGGGGAGAAGCTACTCTGGTAAATATGATGATGGCATTGAAAACAGGCTTTAGCTGCCACATGCCTGGATGTCTGTGTGGGCAAAGAATGAACTGGAATTTTATCCCAGCCAATTTAATTAAAACTTAACCTAAAACAAGCATCATTACAACATTTCTAGGGAAAAAATAGCAAAAGATGTAGCAGATGCTGTTGAGAAATTTATCACTTTGTTTTGGGCAGGATGGAATTCCATGTCATGAAATAGATCACTAGGAATATTCATTCATTCATTCATTCATTCACTCATTCATTCATTCATATTTATATAGCTGTCCCTGTCACAATCAAGTGATTCTGGGTGGCATACACAAAGTTAAAAAGAAAATATACAAATTAATTTTATCAAAGAGCCACATATAATGATATAATGTGGCATATTTTCATCTGTGGAAGATTTTACATTAGAAATCCAGAATTCAAAACATTGCAAAGCTAATCTAGATAGTCCTCAATTTACAACCACAACTGGGACTGGGAACTTCCGCTGCTAAGTGATATGTTAAGTATTGTATCATGTTAATTTTACAGCCTTTTTTGGTGCAGTCATTAAGCAAATCCAGTTCCCTCCCACCCACCATCATTGAGTTTGCTTGTCAGAAGATGGCTACAAAAGATGCAAATGGTTATCATGTCATAGTTCCGACAGATGAAACTCTTCAAAAGAACTTCGAGGCATTGTTTACCTTAAAGAATCTTTTATTTGAGAAACAAAGTATCGGCACTACATAGTTGTAAACAAAAACTAAATTCCCCTGGGTACAAAGTAACAAAGCACAATTCCCACCTCCAATAAACAGTCATAAATCACATTCCCCAATTAGCTTGAAGCGAGGGCTTTCTCCCCAGCTCTCCAGCCTGCCAAAACTCTATCAACTCTGGGCCCAATGACCTTGGGTCCCCACGGTTGAGTTATTATTGTTATGACTAGCTGGACATCATCCACATTCCCCCTCTCAGCATCAACTAATTCTAAAAGCAATAGAGGAAAATGGCTGCATTTCCATCTGTTGTCAAAGAAAGAACATCTGATGTTAGCAGCATTGACATCGACCTCAGGACTCTGCAACCATTGTAAACACATGACGGTTGCCAAGTGCCCAAATTTTGATCATGTGACCACAGGAACTCTGTGATGGTCATAAGTACAAGGACCAATCATAACCCACTGTTTTCAGTACCATCATAACTTCAGTTGCTAAGCGAATGATTGTAAGTTGAAGACTGTAACTTTCCTAAGGCCCAATGCTTTTCTGCCATCCTGGAGTCATTTATCACTTTCATGCTTCTTTTTCATCCATCCCCCACACTTGCAAGGAGAATATAAGACATGACAGAAATAATTAATGGTGGAGGTAAGAACTACAGAAATATAGGCTAGAATGAGGTGGTTTCAAAACTGGTTCCTTCATCTATTTGGCTTCATCACCTTCCTCCAAATATGGAAAGTAATGTTTCCAAATATGGAAAGAAATAAGGAAGTAATGTTGTTCTTAGGGGAACCATATGGAATACCATAGTTCCATCTCTTATTTTTATGGGGGTTTTTTACAATGAAGGAGGAAATATTTTTATTAAAAGTTCTGTGTTCCCATGCATATGAGGATTTGAGTACATTTTCATAATGCAGAATTATCGAATGAAACAATTCTCAGCTTTAATACTGTTTTCCATCAAGAGTCTCTTGTTGAGGTAGGCAGTTATAAAATTAAAGGAAATCAAACTCTGCCATCCTGAAGTAGGAAAAGGAGTCAACCAAGAGAGATCCTTACAACATCAAAAAGGACAGAATTTCACAGTTTAAAAACACTCCACGTGTTCCAGTCACTGAATTTTTAATTTTATGTCCTTAAAGACTAAAATAGTATTTTAACATATGGTACCATACATCCAGAAGTAATTCCTTGCCAAAAAACATGTTCTGATGAGCCATACCCAATCTGGGGAACATTTAAATGCTACCAATCGCATATAATTCTTCCTTTTCACTTAGGAAGCATGGATGAAGCTCTATCTTGTCCTTTTGAAAATAAGATAAATTTCAGGTTGCTACTCTTGCACTTCATTTTCTTACATGTCAGCTAACCTTGTTATTCCTCAGTGAATGAAATATTTATTTGAAGTAAGAAGTCTGAATTTTCTTTCTGTTCTCATATTATCACCACAAGGTCTGTTTTCAAACTGTTTTCCAAAGAAAACAAAGCTGTGTTCATGCAGTATAACATAGCATAACTAGTTTGGTGCAAAGGTGCAGGGCTGCAAGTTCTAGGCATGAAAATCAGCTGATTGACTTTGGTTCAGTCACTCTTTTACAGAGTTGTGGGAAAAACAGGAGAGGGGGTATCATGTATGTCTCCTTAAATAGCAGAAAATAAGGATGTGATAAAAAAAATACTACGTTTAAAAGCTGAATTAATCAGTGTGCACCACCATGCCACACACGCCCGCCCCCTGTACATAGTGCAAACTGAATTTAACAGGATATACCTATGTGTCAGGAAAAATGGAAAGATATGGATGAGGGTGACCCAAATTGTCCAGCGTGACACTAACCCTGATTATACCACAACATTTTTCTTCAACTTTCCTCTGATTAAAATAATATTAAATTAGGAAATTACAACTTCCCAGTTTTTTTTACCAACTGAAAGTATTGTAAAAATAGTTAGTTCATAAAAGACCCAGCTGTTGTGTGTTGTGCCCTGCAGATGCCACAAATGGAGTCTGCAAGGCGTAATTTAAAAAGTCAAGATGTGGCCACAATGGTGCAAGTGCTGCATATGCGCTGCATGTATAAAATGGGCAGAGCTATAATTGCCACCCTGAAAGCCTCACTGACCACACTCTGTGGCCATCCAATAGCCTGAAGATACAGTAATTGATTGAAGGAAGGTGTTGCAGGGTTGTTCATGCCATTTTGAATTTCTGGAAACTATGACTTGTCCCTAAGATTTGTTGGGGTTACAAAATCTGATTTCTGGACATTCAAAATGGATAATGTAATAAACCATAAAACTTGGTTAGCTGATCTGTGGAATGAACACAAAAAGGTAGCATGAGAATGCTGTTGGAATTTTTACAGACCACCATTGCTCTCTAGTCCTGAACGTTTATCCAGTGGCATGGCGAATCATATATAAACCAAGTGGTGGGATTCAGCCGGTTCGCACCACTTTGGCAGAACCGGTAGCTAATTTTTTGTTGCCCAGGCCCAGAATGGACTTCCAGAAGCGGCATCCACATAGAGAACTGGTTGTTCACATATTTGAATCCCAGCACTGTAAGAACTTCACAATGTTCTTTATTTTCTCCCTAGTAGGTAGGGATTAAATTACAGTAGTTTTTCAATGTCCTTATAGTTTTGAAAGGCTCCCATGTCCAGTGTAAAGATAAGTCATAAACAGAAAGAGCAGGGAACATGGAATTGATAGCACCTAAAGTGCACTTACATTTTATATTTTAAAATGTGCACTTACCTTTTATAAATTAATCTACTTATGTTTTTGCAATTTTTATTTTATGCTTTTGTCTGCTACTGACTGATGACATATTTTCCTTCTTAGTGATGCCCAAGTTGCCACTTTATGTTGCGACCATTATCTGATCTGCTGCACAAAGGGCTTTCTTGCAGTCATTCCTATCACAATGGAATAAAAAAAAAGTTTATTTCTCATTTATGGAATTAATTAAAGAGGAGCTGTATTTCATAAACACAACTCTGTTTGAAAATGGTATGACAAATAGCGGTAATATTTTGCAAAGGTGCATTTTCATTCAGAGTTCTTTCGATAGTTCTTTGAAAGAGTTCTTTTGAACAGGGGGAAAAAACCACAAAAGGAACTGTCACTTTGTTTCTTCAAAGGCTCACTGTGGAATGGCCCGACTTTCTAGCTGCTAAAGAACAGTTTGATGCATTCTTTTTAATGGCTGCTTTCTCATTATGCCTTTCAAGTGAAATACTGTATCTTTTGTCCCCAAAACTAGAGGGCACTGATTTCAGACAGTGCCCTTCTATAGGTTGACTGCGCAATGCATGAAATGCAATTCAGATTTTAGGTGCTGCTGAAGCATTGGAAAAGCAAGCAGCTCTAGAGGATCTAACAATGCTGGTGACTCATGGATATGATGAGGGCAGGGAATGAAGAACAAAGAAGTAACCAGATTTAATTGTTTGTTCCTCCCACCCCCTTGCAATAGCTTGCAATAGCAATTCTCAGCTGCTACAGTATTTGAAAAGAGATTTATTTTGTTTGTCTGTTTGTTTTTTAGTGTATGTTTTTTCTTGATTGGTAACCAGAAGCTTGGCCTTTGGGCCTGTGGTGTTGCAGTTTTCCATATTGCTGAGAAGGGGAGAATGTGCTTAGAATGTACTGTATTCCATTCTCCACATCTAAACAATGGATTTTCCTACTGCAGGCTTAAGATGCTGGACTCCCATGTGTAATTTGGCTGGAAAGGAAGCAGATTTAAGACATCTCTTTCCTTTCCTTTGTCCACAGTAATAGCCTGATATTCTGTTTAAATCAATCTTTCTCAACCTCAGCAACCTTAGTGGTCTAAAACTCCCAGAATTATGAAGATTCAGAGCAAAATATTCCAGTATTGTCCTAGTAGATGCTTATTACCTTTCTCTGTGGAGGTAGGAAAAAAATTATTATTCTAAAAACTGACAGGAGGCCTGATGGAGGAGAAAAATGGGGTCTCAGGAGCCAACCAGACAAACTTCAGCATGTAAAACTTTCATGTGAACTTTTTTGTAATCCTGCTTTATTCATAGTTTTTGGAAAGTAGAAAGAATTGGATTCTCTTTTGATCATACAAGCCAGCATAGGTGGTATTTCAGCTCAAACTTTCACAAAAATTCCTCCCCTTTATAGCTTCTGTCTTAAAGACTCTCATATATATTAAAAAGAATGATTTATTGCGACTTCCTCTAGTATTTCTTGGATAACTATTTCCATGCCTGAGAAACTACAGCTTTTCCCAGTGACTTCGTGCCTGATCTATTCTGTTGTTCTCTATATTAGCTATAGGCAGTCCTTGTTTAATAATCCATTTTTCAGTAAATGTTCAAAATTATGTACACTTGCACACCCTCTTGCATATCCAGCAACAGCCACCCCCATCCCTGCTGCACTCACACTGCACCAGCCACTCACAGCTCTCTTCCACTTGGCAACAGCCATTTGCTTCCCTACCAGCCTGATTTTTAGCTGCCTGAGATGTGCAACTTCCTGCCAGCTTTGCCCTTGCTTGCTGGAAGTCAACAGGAAGTTGCAGAGAGATCATTGCTTAATGGTCTGTAATCCTTTCTTAACAATAGTAAATGGGAGAACTAGGATTGGCATTGCTAAGTGATGCGATCATATGATCTCACTCTTTACAACCGCATCACTTAGCAAGGGAAATTCTGGTCCCAATTGCCATCATAACCTGAGATTACTTGTTCTAAACTCCTTCCTTACAGTTAATCAAGAGCACTGATTATGTTTAGTGGGTGATTATTAAGATTAATGGCATGCTGATTTTCCTTCTTTGAATGTTCTTCTCTCCCTGGCCTGATAATGATCTTTCATGTTCTGGTTCTCCCCCAGCTTCAGTTATCTTCTATTACTTCTGGAACCCTTCTGTGGCCTTTACTTATCCTGGCACCATCAAATCTTCAAGAGCCATACCGTCTAGGTGTATTTTGGTTTCCTACCCACCTTCTTCCCAACTCATCAACTCATTTTCACTTGTTTTCTCCTCTGCTGTGAGAAGGTACCTGGGTTTGTGAATGTGTGAGAAGCGGCTTATCTAGTTTACTCCCTATTTTCTTCACCCAAACTGATCACTCCAAGTACAGTTTGTCTTCTATAAGTATAACTTTTAGATTCTGTTACATAACTTTTCCCTTAAAATGAGGGTTTAGGTAGCTTTCCCAAGCCTTACTTTGGACATGTTCATGAATGTTTTTCAGATAACAATTTCTGAGTTAGTTCTATATCTAGACAGAAAATCAGCAACCTGATACAATTTCTCTGGCTACTACCTTGAGGAATAAGCCTCTTTTTAATGGCACTGTATATTTGTTTCCTCTGGGTAAGAATGCTGTTAAAAGATAGAGCATATACTGGATAATGAACAGCAAATGGGGCTGCACCTTCCCTTAGGAAGCATATGGTGATTACAGCTTGAAAGCAGGCAAGCCTCTGAATTAGAAATGTGTCTCTGTATTATGAATCTAAATGTGACCGATATCTGTCAGAGTAAGAGGCATAAAAAGGGTGCAACAATACTGAACCAAATCTGTTTTGTATATTAAGCAACATTCCCATAACATTCAAATATTTATTTGTAAAACTTGTGTTTAACCAATAATGGCTGAAATTTTAAAAGGGTAGTTACATTTTAAAATGGCTATTATTAATGAAACTATATCTAAAAAGCATGTATCATGAACATTTGCATTACAACTTATGTATTTATTTGTTAAATTTATTTGCTGCCTATCTTGCTGTGGGGCTAATCCTGCACTCTTACAACAATAAAAAGGAAAAAAAATGAAAGAGTATAAATAAAACAGAAGTAAAATAATAGAACAAAAAGTAATGGTAAAACAACCAATGAGAATACATCAACATGATAAAAAAGATGACTGATAGAGTGCAAAGAGCAAGAGGGAAGGTGTGGGTCTGCCATCAATCCAGTAACCACTCCAGCATTAAACTCTCCCCATCTGATCTCCAAGCCAAGTGCAGAACTAGGTCTTCAGGCTCCTGCAGAAGGACAGGAAGGTGGGCACAGGTGCTGCAGCAAAGAAAACTAAATGGTCCTAAGGACTACATATATTGAGATAGTGAGGAATAGCAGCTCTGTCAGAGAAAATTTTTAATGAAAGCAGATTTTTCTAACCAAATGCACTTTTAAACAAATCTGTTAAAAAAGTCAATTTCTTCCTGTTTTCATAATATAGCAGGGCTTTTCAACCAGTAGTACGGGTACCACCTGTGGTACATTGGCACCTGGCAGGTGGTACACGACCATCCTAGAAAAGTGGTAGCGGGGGAGGGGAATGAGCTGAACCAGTGGCAGCACTGCACAAGCTTGAGTGAGAGATGGCTGGAGTTGCAGGGCTGTCAGGGCTCAGCGGAAGCGCCAGGATCAGTGCCAGGCTCCAACTGAAACTTGGCGCTGATCCTGGTGCTTCTGCTGAGCCCAGAAGAAGTGCCAATCAGCTGGAATGTTGCATCATCTCCAGGGTCTTATGATTTACATTCAGATGCTTGGCAACTGATTCATGTTTATGACAGTCACAGTGTCCCGGGGTCATGTGAAGTGACCAAAACCTGCTGCAACCACCCAGCAGACGGGGGAATAAAAACCAAACACCCCCACACCCCACCCCCGCTGCCAATCCTCAACAGAAATGCTCACAACAATGAAAACCTCGGACGTGAGGAAGAGCGCTGCTGGGTGGGCAGGCAGATGTCTTGCTCGGCTGTGCCTTGGGGGGCACTTTTTTCAGTGCCATTGTAACTTCAAACTGTCGCTAAGTGAACTGTTGTAAGTCAAGGACTACCTGTATTTTATCACTTTTTTTCCTTTTTTTTTTTTTGGCCATCAAATTTTTGACACCTTGCTAGGCGACTGGTGGTACTCGGATGTTGCCATATCCTAAAAGTGGTACAATGGGTGAAAAGGTTGAAAAGCCCTGTAATGTAGAGAAATATAACCACAGAGATTTACACTAATCTACACATCCTTACTTATTATGTATGAAGAGACCCAGATTTTTTAATATGCACAAAATTTATAAGTTGCTAAAAGTTTTGGCAAGTTGCTCCATTCAAACCTTATATCTTTCACAGAATACTGGAACAGAATTATCCCCACCTGAATTCTCATTTTAGAGTTGTTTCAAGCAAAGATAGTCTTGACTTTTGTGTTTCAAGCCCTTTTATAAAACTCCTAATAACATGATTCTTTCCAATAATGCTGACCTTCATGGTTCAATGCTTTGCTGACAGAGATAAGATACACTTGACCAAGAAACATAGAATGACCAAATGAAAGAAGTCTGTGGAATGGAGGCTGCATTTTTGGAAAAAATAAATACAACAAAAGTAAGATTATTGTTCTTTAAGCCAAACACACATTGCCTGCTAGTGATACATTATTTATTTGTATTATTTATTACTTGTTATCATTTGCTTATGGACAGGATTTTCGATGTCACTGGAGAATCATGTGGTCATTTATAACTCGTATGAATGAATGAATAATGTATTTATAGATGCGTTAACAGAAAAGCTGTCTATATTGTATGGGGACACACCTACTCATTTATGATACAGATTTTGCAGATGGTAAGTTTGAATGATATGCATTACATGATGAATTTAAAACAATGTTTCTCAACCTAGACAACTTCAACTTCCAGATTGCTGGTGGGGGAATTCTGGGACTTGAAATCCACACATATTAAAGCTTCCAGGATTGAAAAAAAATATTTAAGAAATAGCTCCTATTGAAAGCTGTAAGTCTCCAAATAGAAAATAATAGTGAATGTCCTAATGCAGGGCTTTTCAACCAGTGGTATGGGTACCACCTGTGGTACATTGGCACCTGGCAGGTGGTACACGACCATCCTAGAAATGTGGTAGCGGGGGAGGGGAATGAGCTGAACCAGTGGCAGTACCGCAGAAGCCTGAGCGAGAGATGGCTGGAGCTGCAGGGCTGTCAGGGCTCAGCAGAAGCACCAGGATCAGTGCTTCTTTGGGGCTGTCAGGGCTCAGTGGAAGCACCAGGATCAGTGCCAGGCTCCAATTGGAGCTCAGCACTGATCCTGGTGCTTCTGCTGAGCCCAGAGGAAGCGCCAATCAGCTGGAATGTTGCATCATCTCCAGGGTCTTATGATTTACATTCAGATGCTTGGCAACTGATTCATATTTATGATGGTCACAGTGTCCCGGGGTCATGTGAAGTGACCAAAACCTGCTGCAACCACCCAGCAGATGGGGGAATAAAAACCAAACACCCCCACACCCCACCCCCACTGTCAATCCTCAACAGAAATGCTCACAACAATGAAAACCTCGGACGGGAGGAAGAGTGCTGCTGGGTGGGCAGACAGATGTCTTGCTCGGCTATGCCTTGGGGGGCACTTTTTTCAGTGCCATTGTAACTTCAAACTGTCACTAAGTGAACTGTTGTTAGTCGAGGATTACCTGTATTTTATCACTTTTTTCTTTTTTTTTTTTTGGCCATCAAATTTTTGACATCTTGCTAGGCGACTGGTGGTACTCGGATGTTGCCATATCCTAAAAGTGGTACAATGGGTGAAAAGGTTGAAAAGCCCTATTCTAATGCAAGGGTGTCAAAGTGCCGGCCCGTGGGCCGGTTGCATCATGCGGAGGCTGCCCACCCCAGTTCCAGCAGTGCAAAAAAAGTCGTGATACGTCATGACATGTCATGTGATGCGGCAACTTTGACATCTGTGTTCTAATGATACTGCTTAACCGGAAAACAATGGCTCTCAAAATCTTGTGAATCAGACCAAGGCCCAGCATTTTATTCTCAGTGAATATATTGAGATCCACGGGGAATCCATCCACAGGGCATAAATGCTAAGACTACCCAGAAGCAATATTGTTATATAGTTGCATTTTTTTTTGGTAAGGGTTAGAAGTCCATGATCTGTAAATGCTTTGAATATCCATAATATTAATTTAATGATGAGCAAAGGAAATGGTAACACTTAAGCATGGTGTTGTTTCTATCAGCAAATCTTGAATTAATGAAGGAATTATGATAAAGGATGGGAAAGTTCTGGTCCCCACTTAGTATTGACTTTTCTGTTTATTTTTTTGCAATTACAGATTCAAATAAGCTGATAATTATATCAGAGATCAGGGTTTTCTTTCTAATTATGGATCAATTGCCAAGTTGGGTATATTTTATACAGAAACAGAGAATACAATATAACCTGAATGAATGAATATGTGATTGACTAAATTATAAAAAATGATCCACATTTAGAATAATCACTATTTGAAAAAAACAAAGATATACTCTACTGATCTCAAAGTCTGTTAGGAAAGATTTGGAGCAAAGTTTAGATTTTCTCTACTGATCACTGAATAAATAAATATGGATCAGTGATAGATTGGGAATATACTTTCCAGATTATTAGTGACAGCCAACTGACTGTAATTTATATTTAATATTTAAATACCCAGTGAACACAATATGAATGGCTGAGTAGCTGCATTTCTATTTTTCTTGCTCTTTTAAAATAAGGATAGTATGTGCCAATTATTTTAATGAAGAAAAAAGTGAATGAAATAATAGAGCATTGCTGTGGAATAATTTTCTGCAGGGTGGCATGTTTCAGATACAAATTATGATTCTGAGCATTTCAATTGGGGATGATGTACTTGCAGTCCTTGACAGGTTGGGAAATTGAGATGTGGGAGCCCCATTAGCAATGCTATCTTCTGTACAATGTAGTTGAGCATTTCTATATTAGAGGTGATTCAGATATGATAAAGGTGAGAAAATGTTTGGTTTCTAGAGCAATTAATAAAAAGCAATTAGCATGAGTATTTGTCTTTCATTGCTGTGCCACAGGCCAGACCAAATAGGTGGCTGAAACAATAAGCAATTTCCTAGGTGAGATCTTAAGCTAACAGAAAATATTGTGCTTTGAATAAACATAGAAAAAGACAATATTCGTCAACATAGAATTCCAAGGATGTATTGGATCATCACAAATACTGAATAATTATATACCATTTGAATTATTTATTTATTTATGAAATAAATCTTGCCATAGAGAAATTCTAAGCAGCTTACAGTTACATCCAAGTTAAAACATAAAAAGTTAAAATCAAACATTTAAACCAAACATACATGGGGAGGGCGGGGGTGGAGTGGGAGGGGAGGTAGGATATGTTATTACTCAATCAACTACCTCCATTGCACTGTTCCCACACTGGGGCCCCCAAGCCAACTGGCAAAGCCACTTTAGGCCCTTACAAAATGATAGGAGGGTTGGGGCCAACCTCACATCTTGTTATGAAAATTAAAAAGTTTTTCCACCCCTCAGTTTTAATTCTTCCTAAGCAATTTATGGTCCTTATGGTAGGCAGCTAGTTTAAGAACTGAATAGTTCTCATTGATCTAAGGGACAAATTGCCTTTAATAATCATAATGTTTTGTTAGAATGGGCTCTAACTAACAGACTCTGTCTAAGTTAATTAATTATCATTTGTAAGACAATTAATCATCTGTCATGTGGAACTGATTGTAGTCCCCAAAGATAAATTGTATCTTCTTGAGGTTCCTCATTCCAAGTTAGAAGCAATTCTCAAATAAGTATTAATCCAACAGAAGCTGACTGGTATTATAACTTTATAGTCTCACCTCATAATATAATGAAAAAACTTTGTGGAGAGTGGGTAGAATGGGAGCTCAGCAGACCATCTGGAGATGCAATAAATCTGACAGCCACAGCAATCCTAAAATCAAATACAACTTCATTATATTAGGAAAATGTCTTTCTAATTAACTCATGAGGAAACCTTGTGATTCATTCACCCTAATAGAGTCAGAGAGTTCAGACTTCTTCATCAGTGTCATAAAATCATTGTCCCTTGTAAATGATCACTTCTAATATCAGTGAAGAGTTTGATAGTTTAATTAAGTATTTAAACAGGGTACAGATAATTCTAGTAATGATTTCAACATGTATCTAGCTTTAAGCAGCATTTAAGAAAAACACTGTTGAAATAAATATAATTTAATTCAGAAGAATTAAAGAATCATCTTCATTGAGTAATTTCATATTGAACTAAATTTTGAAAACAAAAGCATTTGTTGTCCTTCAATCCTTTCATGATTTCTTTTATTTTTTCTTGTTATACATCTAGGACAGACATATCAAACACAAGGCCCGGGGGGGGGGGATGCGGCCTGTGAAGTGGTTTCATGTGGCCCGCAAAGCCATCCTGGAAACAGTAAGGGAACGGCTCCCGCTTCCATGGCCCTGGCCCAGGCCGGCCGGGAGCCAATGTACAATTTAGTGGTGGTCATCTATGCTGAAACGCATTCAGTCTTAGCTCCACAAGGCTGTCCAGAAACAGCGAGGAACAAGCCCCTGCCGCATTGGCCCCGCCCCCTGGGTGCATGCTGGGGAGGTGTCACCCTTTATGAGGAATGAAGAAATGCACCATGCCTTGGCGCTTGCCCCGATCCCATCCCCTTCTGCCAGAGACCCTCAGATCTGTCCCACTCCTGCCCAGGCCCCCACAGGCACTCTTGATATGAATGATGTAGAGTTGGCCACGCCCACCCAGTAGGCCACACCCATTCCATCCACACCCACCCAGTAGGCCACAGCCACCCTGGCCCCACCCACCTGGTCCCCCCAAGGGCAACCACAATGCTGATGAGGCCCTCAATGAAATTGAATTTGATACCCCTGATCTAGGAGGTTCTGCGGTATTTATACAGAAAAATAAGTATGATAAACATGAGAGAGAAGCACAAATATTTGTCCCCACTGATAATTAAACTCTTAAAATCATTCTGGTTTGCTCTGACCAATTTCAGAGGCTTTTAGCAAGACATAATTTACTGATTCACCATTCAAAGTAAAATGGAAAGTAACACTAGCAATTAATCTTTCAAAATTTCTGTAAAAAGACACCCACACCTAATGAGGTACCTAAATAGAACTAAGAAACATTTCAAGAAAGTAGACAATGCAAATGTAGCTTCTAATTTTACTCTTACCACACATGCTATCAACATTTTGCATTCTGCCTACATAGTTAAAATATTTTTATCCTTTCTATGTCAAATCTAAATATCCATATTGAGAATAAACCTGGAGAAGAAATGTAAAAAAAGGAGCACAAATACTTTAGCATGATATTCCTATGAGCGTCATGCCAGCATTACTATTTCTATTCTGACAATAATATAAGTGATAATTCTCTGTACATTTCTTTCTCTGTGTGTGTTTATAGAGATGTACATGGAATACACATACTTCTGTTTTACATTGTAAAGAAAATAGAAACACAGGAATCCTCCAGTGAAAGCACACTCCACTTTTCTTGGAGTGAAAGTTCAGCAGCAGGGAAAGCAAAAAATCAGGCTTCTTTCATATAAGCTTGGCCAACCAATGACCCAGCATAACTAAGATAAGTTTTAACCGATGGTTAGATGCATAAACAGTTCACAATAGGATGTAGTGGTGCTTATTTAATATATTATTTAGAAATGATGAGATGATTCAGTTGACAGGTGAATCCTGGTAATTTACATGATCTCCACAATGATTTGTCCCATTTTCCTGGAGTAGCAAGTTATAAAGTGCCATTGACTAACTCTGTATCTTTTGGTATGTGTAAGTTCAGGAAAGCAAGACATTACTATAGGATTGACTTCTGATAATGTTATTAAATTGAAAGCAGTAATATTCTCCAGTAAATAAAGCAATGGGATGGATCATGATGATACTAATGGTTCCCTCCTGGGTGGAGCAGTCAATAATTTGTCCCTCTATAAGCATTCCTCAAAATACTTTAGTTGAATGAAACTTCCTTCCTGACTTGACTGTACTGAATAGGAATTTTAGAAATTGCAGTTTGCTGGGGAGGTGCATTTCAGTTTAGGGAAGGCTAACTCAGAATATCAAGTATTATAGACAGACTCCATAAGCAATCAATGAATCTTGTAGGAAGTCAGAGTAGAAGTGCATTTTCCTGCTTCAAGTTGAGCCCTGTCTAGTTCTTGTTTGTCTGTTAGCAAGAATTCTGCCTTTAATAAACAATGGCTGAAGAAACAGTTAAGATTATCTGGCAGAGATGCAAAGCAGCTAATTTTAAACTGGGTTTAATAATCCTATCAGGAGAGGTCTTATTTAGTTGATAATATACACATCGGTTGATCTGGAAAAAAAAAAAGCAGACTCTGAACTTCCATGAGAATAGTAAGAAGAAAAAAGTTGGATTAGCTCACATGGAAATTGTGGTTAGTGTGTTTTGTTAGGTCTAAGAGTTTTCCTATTCATTCTGCTGAATGGGATCATAGAAAAGGATTACATCACAATGTACATACCCATTGATCCACATCTGAATTGACATGTAGGGAAAGAGTTCTTCTGCTCCTTACATTTACTGCTCATTTCCTTGAATCATGCCCAGGGTTAAGAAACTAGCTGGAAAGGAGGAGTTCGAACAGTCTACTGTACACAAAGTGGTAAAGGAGCCCTTTGGCTTAAGGTTAAATTCTTAAATTCTCACCTTGTGTTTCCATAGATATATTTAAAAACAACAAGAAGAAATACTGCAGCATTGTTTTTTTTTTTTAAAAAAAGTTTCTATCATATGGCATTATAAGGACAAAAATACACACAGACACAGAAGCAGAAGTAGATACAAAAATCTTATATGCTCTTTAATGTCTACTAGCTGTGATTCTTGGCAGCAGAAACAAATGAATGGCAGTTCCAGCTACAAATAATTGTGATAGGCTAAAATATATGAATACCAGGCATCAGATTTTAGGGACCAGAACCTACCTTATGATATGTAAGAAATGCCCTTTTAAAGTTATTAGGTGTATAATTTTATATTGCAGTTCTGCCTGATCATGCTTGATTCTGTCATTAGAATATGAACTCTTAGAGTGAGCCTGCAGAAGTCCCAGAAGAGGCTATATTTCTGATGTTCTTCTTAAAACCATATTTTCTAAATGGGCTTTGAATATTACATGTCAATATTGGGGAACATTTACTAATATGCTTAAGATTTAATTGATTTAAGATAACCAAATCTCACCCCTCAATATAGTATAACCATAGCTAACTTTTGAACAATACCAAATTTATATAGATAAATGTCACTTTGTTCTGTTTTAACTTCTGTCTTAGATTTTTAGCTTTATGTCTTAGTTTTAGACTAATAGTATTCTGGGGGCGTTTCTTTGGTCTTAAAGACATAGCTTACAGCTGTGACAATAATGACAATAATATTCTGTACAGGTAGTACTCAATATACGACCACAATTGAGCCCACAATTTCTGTTGCTAAGCGAGACAATTAAGTGAATTTTGCTCTATTTTACAACCTTTCTTGCCACAGTTGTTAAGTGAATTGTTAAGTTGCTAAATTATAATGCAGCGAATCTGCCTTCCCCATTGATTTTGCTTGTCAGAAGATCGCAAATGGGGATTATATGACTCTGGCACATTGCAGCTGTCATAAATATGAGTCAGTTGTCAAGCATCTGAATGTAAATCATGTGACCATGGGATGCTACAACAGTCATAAGTGTGACTGTTTTCACATGTAAGTCACTTTTTCAGTGCTGTTGTAATTTTGAACGGTCACTAAATGAACTGTTGTAAGTCAAGGACTCTCTGTATTATTCTTTTAGCCTGTGTTTTATGTTTGGTCCTTCTCTTTTACCTGTAAACAAATCACTAGTCTACAACGACATATTACTTATCTAGGGTCTGTAATCTGTACTCTTCAGGCAGAAATTAGGTGTCCAGTTCAGCCCTTCTGCTCTATTAAGCTGCCGCAATATCAACCCCCTCTACCACAAAGATCCTGCAGGAGAAGGGCAGTGTGGACAACTGTGGGATCTGGCAGGGTGAGAGCTGTGAACCATAAACACAAAGTTTTTGCTGTGTCCCTGTATTACAGATACAGTGCCCTTGCTTAATAGGGACACTAAGGAGACAAGTCAAGGTGCTGATGATAACTCAAATAAGCAGGGGATTGTGGTCCAAGAGGAAGAACTAGTTTTGGACAGGGGAAAGTGTGAATCAGGTATTACACATCATGCAAGAACAGCAAGACATCCAAAAAGAGAAGCCACCTTCTGGTACGTGATTCAATTATAAGGGATGTAAATTTAGGAAAGGATACAGAGGTTTCAAAAGAGGTCAGGTGTCTTCCAGGTGCCACTGCCAGTAGGGACAAAAAGCGTATTTGTAAGATAGTCAAGAATGCCAGCAAGAACTGTGATGTGGGTGCTATTCTACATCTTGGCACTAATGATCTGTCTCAAAAAGATGAGACAGGATAGGCTGTAGGCTTACTTTTTCAGAGGTTTTACCAGTATATAAGGAACAAAATGGAAAAGGCCAGGGTATAGTGGCTAAAGGAGTGGTGTAAAGGGGAAGGCTTTGATTATATTAGTCACAATATCTGTATCTGGTCCGATGAAAAAGTGTACAAAAGAGATGGCTTGCATCCATCAAAAAAAGGGACTGAGTTACTTGGCAATAAATTCACAGATTTTTCTGGAGAAATATTGAAACTGAACAACGGGGACAGTGAATTAATTGATACAGAACATTCCTGTCACTGGCAATCTAAAAATTATAGAATTATCAGTGCATGTAATATAGAGATGTGTGTGGACAAGTATATCAACCTAGTTGTCAAGCAAAATCAAACTTTTAATAGTAGGTGCCACACCAAGTGCACTAATCAAAAAGGTGGTAAGAAAATAGGGAAATTCAGGCACCACACAGGTTATGTAGAAAGTAAATACAGGGTTAGTCATAAAGGACTCAAATGTCTATACACCAACGCACAGAGTATGAGCAATAAACCAGTTAAATTCAGGTAAATGAGGGCAGATATGATATTGTTGCCATTACGGAAACTTGGTGGGATGAAACCCACAAATGGAACATACAGCTAGAGGGATTTAAATTATTTAAAAGAAACAGACCAAATAAAAGAGGAGGTAGGATTTTTCTCTATATAAGAAATAACTACATCTCTACAGAAATAGAGCACAACAATGATGAACACTGTCTCGAATGCATTTGGGTCAATATAAAAGGGGGAAAAATGACATTGCCATAGATATATACTATAGGCTGCCCAATCAAACAGAGGAAATAGATGAACTTTTTGCTAGTCAGCTAACTAAGGTATGTAGGAAGCACATCACAATAGTAATGGGGGACTTTAATTACCCTGAGATCAGCTGGGAGACAAACTCTGCATGAAGTAGAAAATCAAATAGATTCCTGACAAAACTAGCAAAAAACTTTGTCTGCCAAAAAGTAGATAAGGGAACTAGGGGATTAGCCATATTGGACCTAATTCTCACTAACAGGGATGAAATGGTAGAAGGTGTTGAAGCCACAGGAACCTTGGGGGGGGGGGGGAGTGACCATGCAATATTGGAATTCAACATTATGCAAGCACAAGCAATAGAACACAGTCAAACTAGAGTCTTGGACTTTAAGAGAACTAATTTCAATAAATTCAGAGAGAGCTTGGGAAGATTCCATGGAAGAGAATCCTCAGGGGGAAAACAACTCAAGAAGCTTTGAAAATTTTTGAAAAATGAGATTATAAAAGTCCATATTAGCACAATACCAACAAAGAAGAAAAATAACAGCTCTCAAAAGAAACCAGCATGGTTGCATAAAGAACTCTGATAAATTGAAAGACAAAAAGGATAAAAAGTATAAAAAGTGGAAAGAGGAGCACATAACTAAGGCAGAATATCAGCAAAGAGTCCGAGCCTGCAAAGATGAAGTGAGGAAAGCTAAGGCTCAAAATGAACTAAGGCTTGCAACAAAAGTAAAAAATAACAAAAAAAGCTTCTTTCACCATGTAAAAAACAAGAAAAAATTTAAGGAAATGATTGGTCCATTAGTGGGAAAATGTGGCAAGAAGGTGACAAGCAACAGGGAGAAAGCAGAACTATTTAACTCGTTTTTTGCATCAGTCTTTACACAAAGGGAAAAAACAGTCCAACCTATCAAAAACAGTACCATAAAAAGCAGATTAGAAACACAAGTAAAGATAGGAAAGAAAATGGTATAAGTGAGCACCTGTCCATGTTAGACGAATTCAAATCACCAGATGGATTAAACCCAAGGTTCTCAAGGAGCTGGCAGATGTGATCTCAGAACCACTGAACTATATCTTTCAAAGATCCTGGAGCACTGGGGAACTACCAGAGGACTGGAAATGAGCTGAAGTAGTTCCCATCTTCAAAAAAGGGGAAAAAATAGATCCAGGCAACTACAGATCTATCAACCTGACTTCAATACCTGGGAAGATTCTGGAAAAGATAATCAAGCAATGAATCAGTGAACACATAGATACAAAGTCATAATCAAAAGCCAATAGGGGTTTGTCAAAAACAGATCATGCCAAATAAATGTTATTGCATTCTTTGACCAGGGACAAAATTAGTGGACCAGAGGAATGCTATGGATATAATTTACTTGGACTTCAGTAAGGCATTTGATAAAGTAGATCACAACCTACTACTTGATAAAATAGAAAAATGTGGGTTAGACAGCATCACCACCAGATGGATTCGTAGCTGGCTGACTGGCCATACTCAGCGTGTGGTCCTCAGTGGAACTGCATCTACATGGAGGGAAGTGTGTAGTGGGGTGCCCCAGGGCTCCGTTCTGGGCCCAGTGCTCTTTAACATCTTCATCAATGATTTGGATGAGGGGATAGGTGGGGAACTCATCACATTTGCAGACAACACCAAGCTGGCAGGAATAGCCAACACTCCAGAAGACAGGCTTAAGATACAGAAGGATCTTGAAACACTTGAACATTGGGCTCTACCTAACAAAATGAAATTCAGTGGTGAAAAAAGTAAGGTTCTACATTTAGGTAAGAAAAACCAAATGCATAGGTATAGTATAGGTAGTACGTTGCTCAATAGTAGTAACTGTAAGAGGGATCTTGGAGTCCTAGTGGACAATCACTTAAATATGAGCCAGCAGTGTGCTGCAGCTGCCAAAAAAGCCAACACAGTGCTAGGCTGCATTAACAGAGGGATAGAATCAAGATCACGTAAAGTATTAATACCACTTTACAATGCCTTGGTAAGGCCACACTTGGAATACTGCATCCAGTTTTGGTCACCACGATGTAAAAAAGATGTTGAGACTTTAGAAAGACTACAGAGAAGAGCAACAAAGATGATTAGGGGACTGGAGGCTAAAACATATAAGGAACGGTTGCTGGAATTGGGTATGTTTACTCTAGTTTAATGAAGAGAAGGATGAGGATGATAGCAGCGTTCCAATATCTCAGGGGTTGCCATAAAGAAGAGGGAATCAAGTTATTCTCCAAAGCACCTGAAGGTAGGACAAGAAGCAATGGATGGAAACTAACCAAGGAGAGAAGTAACCTAGAACTGAGGAGAAACTTCTTACAGTTAGAACAATTAACCGGTGGAGCAACCTGCCTTCAGACGCTGTGATGCTCCAACACTGGAAGTTTTTAAGAAGAGACTAGATAGCCATTTGTCTGAAATGGTATAGGGTTTCCTGTCTGAGCAGAGGATTGGACTGGATGATCTCCAAGGTCCCTTCCAAAATTATTATTATTATTATTATTATTGTTGTTGTTATTGTCATGATGCAGGAAGAAAAGATTTGAGAAATTGCAGAGCCTAGCATTATTAGAAATACTATCTCCTTCTGAAGCAAATTGTTTTGAGTTTCAGTCTGTTTTAGGCCATGATGTTACGAAATGTGGACTGGATGCTGCACAGCAAATATATGTTTCTCTTTTACCAGAAATCTGTGCTTGGTCCCAGTGGGAGCTTTTAGTAAGAGAGGGCACGGGCACCCTCCTCTGTGCAGATATCTAGTAGCAGCTATTAACTGACTCTTGTTCCTGTGCAGCGAGCTGATGGTAACCATTAGTACAAGCCAGATGGTAGTTTCATACTAATGAGACTTTGGGTTGTAGAGAAGTAGAAGCAGCCTCTGCTTACACAAGTATTTTTTCTTTAGAAGCTTTGTCAGCCAGAACAGCAGGAGAGAGATTAATTTCTTGTTTTTGAGATACTAACATCTCCATGATATATAATATATTGCTGAGACGTTCTTTTTTTTTCTTTTTAAATTGACCAATAAAAAGCATAGGTATATTATAGCTTCCTTGGATATTGAGCAATCTTTCAGGTTGCCATGTATAGTATATTTTTCCATAAAATAAATAGTTGCATCATTTCATGGCGAAACTTGAAAATTGAAGTCCAGTTATATTAAGCAGGCTCCATGATTTGATTAGGCTAAGATTTTTCTAAAAACTGCTTTTAAATTGTGATGATTTAACATACAAATAAAGCAACAGGCTTGTAAATAGTCAAGTTCAAATTTGAGTTCCTTTATGGGAAATAGTAGAATCCAATAATTAATAATAATTCATAATCTGCAAATTAAAATAGGCTCTGCTTACTTCTGATTTCCCCCTTGCAAGGAAGATTCTGTATTTAAAATAGGTTTATTTCCCTTCCACCCACAAGCTCAGAGCAATTTCATTCCCATGGAACAGATCAAAGGGAATTAGAATATTAATGACATAGACACAGACATAGCAATGGAGAATGCACATATCCCAAAATATAACAGCAGGCCAAAAATCTTTCTGTATGCTTTATTTAATTTGCTAAGATCCAGTCTTGATCTAGACAGAAACAATTAGGTGACTATTCTTTTATTTTGTTTTGTCTGTTCCCGTAGTAGTTACTGAGATGAAGAAAGGAACACAATCCTTCCCTTTGTAACATTTTTTTTTAAAAAAAGAAGCTATAAATAAATAAATATATAAAGCTTTAGAAGTTATTTGATTCAGTTTAAACATTGCTTTCAGTTTCTGCAGCAAACATGCAGATCTTAGAGATTCGGTCTGAAGGTAGATGCTCTCAGTGTTAATAAGAAGGACCTGTTTGAGAGCTCAATGGGGGAGAAAAATGGAGCTTAGAAAGATACCAGTTTATTGGATAAAATCACCCAAAGAAAGGAGAGGGAATAGATCCTTGGGAATGGTTTGTTCATCTGCTTCATAATGTAACCTAGACATCTTAGTGAAATTAAAATCAGTTTGCATAAAGCAAGTAACATTTACATGATATCTCACTCAGTTGCAGAAGTGCTGATATAAGCACTAGCATTGACCAAAATTTGCTGAGGCATGGACACAGATATTGAAACCTAAAATGATTTTGCAAAACGCAATTGAAAATCAGTTCAAACCAGCAACA
Organism: Crotalus tigris; assembly: GCF_016545835.1. NCBI lineage: Eukaryota > Metazoa > Chordata > Lepidosauria > Squamata > Viperidae > Crotalus > Crotalus tigris. The sequence goes on from NW_024096796.1 coordinate 1,236,906, forward strand.
CAAATAAATTAAAACATATACCAACATGTACAAAACAAGTCATCATTTGAAAATAAGTTCAACAATTATTTTTGAGTTCAGCATGTAGGAGGGAGCACCTGAGAAAAAGGCAGAGCAGAAAAAGCAGAAACTATAGGATAGAATGGGGTAGGGAATCACATGGTGGGGCTCTTCCCCATGATGCGCTTCAGGATTTATTAGGAATCAAAGATATTAACATAAAACCTTGACGAGAGGAAAACCTCAATTGATCAGTATATGAATGCATGCAGCCACTCTTGGAGACAATCATTTGGTTGGCCAACTCCTCTTTGCTTTAATGTCAAATACATATAAAATCTTAAAACCTGTCCCTATGATTAATGAATGTGAGCAGTAACAAAAAGAACAATGGTTCTAATGGTATCATGGCAGACATTGCAGCTTCTGTTACCTTCCAGGTAGTTATAAAGACCTGCATGGCTAGACGGATGTGAAGACAGTAGAGGACTGTAGTATTCAAGTTATCAATGTATGTTTGTCAAAACTATCCTTAATTTGTGACTCATCTATAAATGTAAAATTATTCACTTCTAATTTAGATAATTTAGAACTAAAATGGACATTCAAACTTATCCTTTCCATTCAAAGCTAGACTAACACAATATATTGCTAGTCATGCCTATGGTTTTTCAGGTGAAGGATCAGAGTGGATTGGTGAAATCTGTATAAACATGAATTGCATGTGTCAAACATGAACTGGAAATGAGCCTACATTCAGAAAGAAGCTTTGCAGAGGCCTCCTGAGGCCTTCTGCCCGCCCCCTTGTCTCTCATCTTAAAAATCTTGTATTTCTAACTGAAAAAAAAAAACAATGTAAATTCAGCCTCATGTAATAGCACGGATGTTTGGCAGTCCTTTGCATTCAGCGTTCAAAGCAACTTTCTTTGCTCTTGCACAATTGGAAGCCTAATGGGGTTTCATCATAAGAAATTGCTATTGCATTTAAAGAAAAGTCAAATAATATTGCATTCAGAAAATGAATTTGTCTCCAGAGAACATGATGGTGTGTGTGTGTGTGTGTGTGTGTATACACTAGATGGAAAATGTAGGAATTTATCAGGTTGACAGTCTTCTCCAGCTCTTAAGCAAAAAATTTTAAAATTACTATTTGGTATTTTTTTATTATTAAAGTACAAACACTTGGGGATAAACTTGGCATTGGCATATACTCTACCACTGAACCATGGCTTCCCTTGCCTAGCCATACTGATCCTGGTTAATGTTGGTATTTCTCTTCCATATAGTCTCTTAGTTAGGGCACAAGTATGCAATGTATATTTGCTCTGCCATGCCTTTGCAATTCCACAGCCCCATTCAAATATTGTAACAAAACAAAATCTTTTTAAAAAAGATGCAATATCTTTTTGCATAATTTTTTTAAAGCCATTATATTCATACTTTATTCTTGTCAGCCATCCTGAACCCCATTCTATGGATGCATTTATACTGCAGCTACAGAATTTCTAGCCAGCAAACGAAAAGGAGTTTTAGCCAAAACATATTCAAGGTATACCAAGTGGGGGTTCAGTTGGCCGAAGCCCTTCTTCCCCCACTAGTGCTGTAATTTCCAAGAAAATTCTCTGTAGATTTAAAAAAAAAAATGGTTACAAGATTGGACATCTTGTAACATCCGAACTCTTAGAATGTAGCATTTCAGCGTGTTTAATAAGACAGTGAGAGAAATGTTGCACAAGTAAAATATGGAAATATTTTTCCATGCCACTAATGGACGACAACCACTAGGTTTTCCTTTTGTTAAATTTTCCTAATACTTGTTCTGCAAAATCTTATGTCAATCCAGCCAAATAAAAACCTTCCAACTTGATCAGGCCAGAGATCCATCTGGTCAAGCATCCTAATAATCAGCTAGCTCACTGTTTCTCAATCTCAACAACCTTAAGATGTATAAACTTCAGCTCCCAGAATTCCTCCATCAGCACTGAGGTAGATAATTCTAGAAAAGTCAACTCCTATTGTTACCCAGCAACTGGTATATATAGAAGTATATACTTCTGAAATTGCTTGTTTTCATTGTCATGGCTAGGAGCTGATTTCCTATAAGAACACAAGACTGAGTGGTTAATTCATCTTTTGTAATTACTCTTCTGTATTACAAAATTTCACTCGGGAAAGCTGCCATCAGCCTAATGTACTCCTAGTGTACTCCAAGTTGGAAAGCTTTGTTAATTATATATGTTTCTGGAAAGGATCTTCCAATCATAACAAACTGACAAGAAATCTAATACATTGTGTTATATGAAAAATACTTAGCTGGCTTATGGTCTCAGAACTATTCCATATATCCCCAATTAGCTCTCATTTCAGAAGGCTTCTGCAGAAAATAATTGTTCAAGTAATTTCAATGAAGATTGAGCTAACATGCTGGCTGGTACTGCAAAATTCTCTTTTGCTAAAAGTCCAGAGCCAATGTCCTAGAATACTTTGGAGTGCTGGGGAAAGCATGTGTTCTGTTGGGAATGTTTATGACATTTGTTCCGTAGTGATTGCTCTGACTAAGTAAGCATGCTAATTTTAAATAGCTATAGGAGATGTTTTCTAGACTCCCCCAGCACCAGCGCTGCTGACATTATAAACTGCTCCTGGTAGAGTCAAAGAAAGATGATATGGAGGTTGAAAAGACACAACAGGAGGTACCAAAAAGTGTCCTGCTATATTGTAGATAAAGAATTTTAAATTAAGCATGTTTTTCCTTTACAGTATCATTGATCTGCTCTTGAACTATCTGATCACACGCTAAGTAATACACAATATAAAATTTCTTTCCATGATATTAATGAATTCTTCTAAACAGTCATATTTGGTGTCAAAGTCCCATCCACCTTTTTCTTTTTTTTTTTGTCCTTATAATAGTCCTTATAATTTAAATATCTCGGACTGATTTCCTTTATTTTTTATACTCAGTCATAGCTTCTTTGCCTTTGTAGTTTCAGTTCTATTTGTCCAATTTCAATGCTTTAGTCCAAATGATTTTGAATCATTTAAATGTCTTTGTAACAGTATAATACCTTAGCAAAATTTGGGAAGACACTTGAACTATTGTGACAGGCCATGAAATTGGTATTTCCCTCTGCTGCAAGAAACTGTTTATATTGTGATCTAAGCACAAAATGACCACACACTCACTTACTTTGGCGCTGAAGCTGACAATAATATCCAGTAATTTTTATTTTCTTAGTTTTTACTTATAAAAACATCAAACAAAAACATTGGAGAAAGCCTATTATCACAGGCTGATCCATTAGGGTTTTTTATCCAGGTTGTTGTGGAAATTGAATTTAAACACACAAAAAACTAGTTTCCTTTTATCTTTATCCACACTATGAAGAAGCCCTAGAAATGTGCTATTTGTTGTACAAAGCCTAATATAACAGGCTCTCTGCTGTTCACATTATGCATATTGATTAATTGCTGCAGTGCATTTTTGTAAGACCATAGTGAACACAGTACAAACATGCTGAGCAAACCTCCCTATTCTGCATGTCAAAAACTGCAGATGGTTTTGCCGGCAGATAATTTTAAAAGGTTTTTTTATTTGTTACAAAAATCCAGAGCTTTCCAGAGAATTAGCAGACTGTTGTTAATTCCTAAATTTAAGATTTAGGGATATAAAGTCCTCCCACCCCACCCCAATTATAATCAAATGCTTAGTTTTGATGAGCTGTGAATACGAAGGGCTTTTTCAAATACAGCAGAAAGCCTTTGCATAGACTGAGCTGCCAAATATTTGTACTTAAGAACTAGCGTATCTTTCAGGATGTAGATCATTACAGGTCCCTTGGTATTTGTCTTAAACACTGAAATAGATGGATAAGGTTATGTTTAAATCAAGTTTTCCTTCTGTTATCACTCTAAGTAATTCTCACTGTCCTTTGGATGAAACATAGAAGCAGCAAGCTAAGCATATATAACGGGTTGCGTAATTAGGTAACAGTATTTCCTTAGGAAGAAGACCAACTCTTAGGCCATGAAGAATGAGAACTTCCCCACTGAGAACTGTGGGAAAGAATACAGCTAGTTCTTGACTCATGACCACAATTGGCAAGAGAATTTCTGTTGCTACGCAAGGTGGTTGTTAAGTGAGTCACACCCAATTTTACTTCTTGCTATGTTTGTCAAGCGAATCATTGCATTATTAAGTGAATCGCATTGCATTATTAAAGAATTATTCATTCTTTAAATGAATCTAATTTCCCACATTGATTTTGCTTGTTGGAAGGCATCTTGGAAAGTTGCAAATGTTGGTCACATGATTCTGGAACACTGCAACTTTCATAAATACATGCCAGTTGCCAAGTGCCTGAATTTTGATCACATGACCAAGGAGAATGCTGCAAAGGTTACAAATGCAGGGACTAGTTTTAAGTCACTGTTTTGGTGCCATTGTAACTTTGAATGGTTGCAAAATGAATAGCTCTAAGTTGAGTACTACTATATTGAGATACAGAACCATAAGGAAGTTCCATACTTTCTTGTGCTGAAAACCACATGGAACAAATATACTAGCTTCTCTCTATGATGCAGAGTGAGCCTGATCTTTGAGAATCAGCTGACAACCTTCATATTCAAGTACTATCAACAATTTAACTATTTGTATCCAAGAGAACAGAAACAATAAGTCATAATGACAAACACAATTTGGTTTCCTTCAGTCTCTCATTTTATAAAACTGTTTAAAAACTTATAAAAGCATTTAGAAAATAAAGAAACATAGGTTTTTTTAGAGACAGTAAACCATAATTGGATGCTTTCAAAAAGAAAAAAATGATATGGTATTGTGAAAAATTTTGTTTAATAAGTACAAGACTTATAAACTCAGAGTTTGAAGTGAGAACAACTGAGCACTTCCAACTTTACCAGTGTTCCTATTTGCTCAAAAATAAGAAAGCAAGTCAGACAGGTAAACTCTCCTTCAAGTAAGCGAATGATTTCATGGACACATCCATGCAAGATTAGTTTTTGGTAATGGTATGGAAGTGCCACCACTGTGGGATTTTTTTTTTCTCAATTTTTTCATCTGGTCTAAAGCCTTAGTATCTTATAATATTGTCGTACTCATAAGTCTGCTTAGGTTTACAGCCCAGACATGATCAGCCAAGTCCTGCCATGTGCTGATGCAATGCAGTGTCTTAAATTCAACATCAGCACTCCAATAAATACTGGATATTATCCAGTGAAAATGAGTTGCATCTAAATCTTCCTGACATCAATCAGTGGAGCTGAATTACTTCATTAAATTTTAAGTTAGCCTCATTTGACCTAGGACTTAAAATGATCTAATTTTTATAGTATAGCAGTCACTATTCAGCAATGGACAATATCTAATGCCAAATAACAAACAATCACTTTGAATAATAACTGTGTCTTATTAAATCAACATCCAACCAAAGGGAAGGAATATTTTCCATCATGAGCAGAACAACCAAACGATAATTTAGACTTTGCATAGGATATGTTGGCCTCAGTTGATCATATTCTTTTAAATTTATTGGAGTGATACATAACCAGTCTTTCTCTAGGAAAAGATTTGTTTATCATTTTGTGATGAGATCATTTACAGTTAGTTTTACAAGGGATTTAATTCTTTCTTTAACAAAGGCTGAGAAAATGTACACAGATTCACCAGTTGTTTTGATAATGTAGTGTGAATGTATGCATGCAAAACACCAGTGCCATGTAATCCAAACTTCAGTCCCCAATTCGTAGTCCAGGCTTTAATCTGTTTTCTGGATGTTTCTGTTCTCTATTTTTAAAAATTCCTTTTAGTTTGGTTATATTATGCCTTTGTTTTAGCCATGATTTCAATCTGAAGTCAAGCAGCTGAATCTGGGACCAAGTCATTGTGTGGCAGGTTCACTGCCATTATTATGACGTTCATCACTGAACATTTCACATAGAAAATGTGAATCGATTCTTTGAAGCTCACTTGCTATTGACGATGGAGAAGAGTGGTAAAAACTGCTTTCTATGTCTAGATCTGCATCTAGATGAAATATGAGGTGATATTTGGCCTCAGTTCTAAGGGACTACACTTGTGCATTTGAAACTCTGAGCTCACTAAGACTCTTTTTTATTATTTTTATTTTGTTTTATTAAGAACCCCATTGGTCTTGTAAGAAACAGTAAAAAGACCCTTTGTTTAAAGAAGCATTCTACTTTCTGTTTTACAGACTGTTTTAAATAAGTTTTTTTTAAATTCCATGTTCTTTTGTAATGGAAACACTAGTATCTTGTTTTTTGTATAAAATTCTTTCAATGCTACCACTTCTCTATAATATGGCTCATGTAGTCCTCGGTAGGCAACCGTCCTTGTTCTTCGGTCTCTTCCCTGGGAAGCGCTTCATTCGATCGGTGAAGAAGTCTTTCTTCCCGATTCTTTATTCTCTGCTCCATCCTCTCCAACTGCCTCTTGTACTGATAGCGCTGTTGAAAGAGGTCTTTTGCATAGTCGTACAGCTGCATGTCCAAGTCATTAAGTTCTTCAATCCTCCGTATGGTCTTGGTGTCTACCTCCACTCCACCTGCTCTTGTGCTATTATACTGCATGAATGGCCTGATAAATTTTAGATTGAAAGTTCTCTCAAACAAATACTGGGTTTTTCTCTGAAATTCTGTCAAGCCAAAAAAGGCCATGTCTCTGAGATTTTTCTTGGCACTTTCCAGCAGTATCTGAGCTCGCTTGTTTTCTGGTATGAAGGACATATTATAGCAGCCTACCAAGCTCAGATCAGCCAACATCCTCACTTGACGATTGTTAGCTAAGTTATATGGGCAATCCATGAACTCCTGAAGAGTGCAGCCTGACCAGTCTGTGCCTTCATAGCATGATGGCAGCTCTTCAGGGGTTGGTGTCCGGCCATCACACATATGCAAGGATGTTTTCCAGGTAGCTCCTCGTTGGACATGCCTCCATTCACTGAGATAACGGGACACAGGATCCCTTAGCAGAGTGATGTAATAAAACTTCCTGTAAGAGAGAAAAAATGCATGTAAGAATTATAGATTGTACGTATAATTATTTTTACTTTATTATTTATTTATTAGATTTATTGGCCATCCATCTTACCACAGGGTAGCATCCAGTGACAGTTAATAATATTATTTGTTTCTTATTAATTTTTAAGGTTTACATTATTTGAATCATACAGATTTCTTTTCCACTAGGCTCCACATTACTAGTTTCAAGCAGTGCCAATACAATTCAGTATAAATCAATGATTTGTGGTCATTCAACAGGTTCTTTTGGCATTAAGGATCAACTGACATTTCATATTATTATACACATTAAATGGGGAATGGGACAATTTGCCGCAGCCAACTTGCTGCGGCCAACTCACCACAGCCAACTTACTGAGACAACCCGCCGTGGGACAATTTAATAATTCAATTTAATAATTTTAAATAAATAAAAATAAATATTTTAGTTTTTATCATTCACATTTTATTCTGTCCCTCCTTTTGTATCCTTTTTTAAAATTATTCCATGCCACCCTTTCTTTGATATTAGTGTAACCTTTCTCCCGCATTAAGTTGGCTATGGCAACTTGTTCTGCAGCGAATTGGCTGCGGCAAGTTGGCTGTGATGGGTTGGCTGTGGTGAGTTGACTGTGGTGAACTGGCTGTGGCAAATTATTATAAATCCCATTAAGTGTATATGGCAATAACGAAAACAGGAAATAGAAAGCTACAGAGGAAAAAACCTACAATACTTCTCATCAAAAATCACTTGTCCTGAAAGGAACACAGGATAAACAACAGTGGGCTTTTGCCCAATAAATGACAGAATTATCATGATCAAATCCTTCAGTATAATAAAACTACAGATTTATGTACCTTAAGAGTCCACTCAGACTGAGAATTAGAAGAATTTTATGACACAATAGAAGAATGAATATCCCAGTGGTTATGGGAGATCTGAATGCAAGTATAACAAACCCCAAGGTAATAATAATCTTTTATTGGGGACAATAAAAATTGTCAGTGTTGTTCCTCAAGCAAGACCAAAACTTGAACACTTAATCAGTGCAAATGGGAAAACTGATGAAATATCAACACAACTTGCCAGGAAAACATTTAAAGATCTGAATAATGTTGTTACCTCAAGGGGAACAGATTTAAATTACGAATGACCATATGTATTTTTAGTCAATTCTCTTTCATGACATGAAATGAGGAAGGATGAGAACAGACTGAAAGTGTTTGAAATGTGGCTTTTAGGGAGAATGTTGAGAATTTTTTTTAATCTTAAAAGATAAAAATCTTGAAATCCTAGAAGCCATCAAACAAAGAAAAATGTGATATTTGGTACATTTATTTAGCTACAATTATATACAAAGGACCCTTCAAGAAGAAACAGTGGAAGGAAAAAAAGACAGTGACAGTAAGAGACACTTGAGGTAGCAATACACATTGCTACTCTGAACTGGAACTCGGGATTGAAAATCTCCTGGAAGGAGAAGATACTTGAACTGAACACATTAAATTATGCACTACTGCCCAATAAACATAGCTTAGATAACTTGTGATTCACATAGACAGAGCTCAAGTAACTTCCAAAACTGTAGATAGATGAACTCTAACCTAATTTTTAATCTATTAAAATTCTTCCAATTTTTCTGTTCGCATTGTAATCTTAATAGATTAATTAATAGCATGCACAATATTGAAAATGCATGATATTAAAGATAAGCTACCTAAATTACAGTATTCTGTTCTATTTTATCAAAGCTAACTTTGATAAAGAAATAATATATTTTCTAAAATGCATATGTTCCGAATTATTAATTAATTAACTAAACAGTATTGGTGTTGACAAGAAAGCTACAGAAATAATATAAATATGATAAATCAATAAAATGTTTTAAAAATCTGTCTATATATATATATTGCCTTCAAATCAGTGTTGACTGCAAGTCCCTGCAGTTTTCTTGGCAAGGTTTTTCAAAGGTAATTTGCCTTTGCCTTTTTCCTATGGCTGAGAGTGAATGATTGGCTCAAGGTCACCCACTGGCTTCTTGTCTAAGGCCGGTTTAGCATTCACTGATTTGCTGGTGTTTAGCCTGGTGCCTTAGCCATTACACCAAACTGTCTCTCCATGAAATTAACAGGACTCATGATAAACCCTTTCCACACCATCAAACATACCAAGATATACAGCCCATAATTTAATCAATTAGGCCCAAAGCAAGGTGGAATTAAAAAATACCAACTAATTAAAGAAAGCAAAGAGAGTGGGTACTATATGTATCCCCAAAGGACGTATGTTCCAGAAAATGGGAATCCCTACAGAGGGGACCTTCCATCTAACTGAAGTTCCATGGAATTCAAATTGCAGGTTCCCTCAAGATATTTGACTTGGATGGGTAGAATCAATTTGGCAAGGTGAGTGAAGCCTGGTATTTGGGTGAAGTGTTTCGCCTTACAGCTTTTTAATCACATCCTCTTTGAATTGCTGCTGCAGTGAACTCAAAGTCTGTGTTATCCTGTAATGCCAGGATTGCTGTTGCATTTTGAGCTAATGTCCTGAATCCAATGTTTTATGTCTGGTATCACTGTATATCATTGTATTATTTGTCTTGTATCATTGACTGAAATTTTCCAACTTTCTTTGCTCCGGCCCTGCTCTAATAGGTTTCTTTTCTGTGGGATTCAATCATGGTGATGCAACTTTAAATGTTTATGTTCAGGAGCTCATAATGAGAGCTCTTACAGCTGCTTACCCAAGAGTATTCCATATTCATGCTCCAGTGGAGACACTATAAATGCACACATATACTTGCTTTCTTATTTATATTTAAGGAGAATAACAACCAGGATTTTGTTTAAAAAAAATCCTACCTTTATAAACCTCTACACAAGAAAATCAAACAAACCACTACTGCCTATATAAGGCACAATTACTACTCTATGCATAATTACTTTGAAGAAAACAAAATAAAATAGGGGGAACCAGTTCACCCTAACTTCCCTCCACTCCATGGCTTTTCTATTCACTGAAATCTTATTGGTTTAAAGACTTTCTGTGTATATATATAAATAAATAAATATATTTATTTATTTAGACAGAAATATTATTTCTGTATAATATTACTAATACTATTTGTGTATAGAAATTGACAAATACCAATGCTGTTATGCAAATTATAACATATCAGCGCTAGATCTACACAGGTTTGGAAAGTAAACATTTTGTTCTGAGGCATGTATATCAAACTTTTAGGATTTCTGAAAAGTTTTATTAACTTGTATTCTTTCCTTGAATTTTTAAGATACATTTTTAAGATAAGTAAATGGCACTGAGGTAGGAGGGGAAAATTAGAGAGAATCTGCCAAATCGAAAGGTTAAAAAAAAAGTATCATTTTGTTGTTTTCTCCCTACTTTTCTAGATAGTGTTTTTTCCTTCAATTTGTCTATTTTTTTTTTTTTGCAATGATCAGGAATTAAAGTTAACAGGATGTTATAGATATGCTGATCATATTTTTTCTTCCTCTTGCTTTTTTATAATTGTGATTCTTAAGCTTAAATTTAATACTATTTTATGAATACTGTACATACAGTGCATAATTTCCTTCTGCTAGTGATGATAATGACATTTTTAAACTTCAGCAAAAATTAATAATATATAAAACTGTCAGGTTGTATTGTGTTATCATAAACCTTTCATTACGGAGATTTCATAGTCCACTTTGTCTTATGAGATCAAATTATGTTTACATCCTGCATAGCCAGTTTTAAAAACTTACATGATTTAATTAAATTTTCAATCCTGATTATTCTGTAAAACATCAATTTTGTTTCAAAGGGCATCAACTTCCATTGGATAGTAAGTTGAATTAGAAATAATTCTCACATTGTCACTTCATATTATTTTACCCAAGAGCTGGAATGCATCTACCACTGAAGTCCCTGATAAAATTTTCAAATCATTTCATGGGGCTGGGATAAAGTTCAATGAACATGTTCAGGAATATCTGCATGGTATGGTAAAGAAAGTTAAAATGGAGGTCATTATGGTGTAGTTAAACATTTTTGTTTTTTGTTTTATATGTGTCAGATGTGATCACACACAGCTTTAATACACCATCTTGGCCACCATCTTGCATTTTGACCTTCCCCTTGTGCATGCCTGCTTCCTTCCAGCTTTGTAAGCTATACAGAGAGGAATGCGTGCTGTCATCAATCCAAAGATGTCACCCTATCTAAAAGGACACATTTACACAAAAAAGTGGTGACAAATCAAGCTTCAGTGTATTTTTCTTTTTTTAGCCTCTTATTATTTTGCTTTATTGTATGCCACCCAGAATCATTTTGAGTGAGATGGGCAGTCATATAAATTTGACAAATAAATATATGAAATAAAAAATAACAATGATTCATTTTCCCCAAGCAGGATGTTGCTATGATTTAAAGTATCATTGCTATGAAACACCAAACAGGCAGGGACGAAAACATCAGTGGAAGACATAAAAGTAATGACTGATGTGAAATGTTTCATTGAGAAAGAGAGACCGACTTTGATTCTGATCACTGTATCATTAAAAGTTCTAACAAGTGGGTAGGTTTTTTTTTTTCAAATCAGAGGAATTCTCAAACTCAAACTTGTTTTTCAATCTCTCTTCTATGTTCTATGCTACACTAGATCTAGACTTTTTAATCCTGAAGTGTGCCAAGTCTGGAACACCCAATAACAATCCAGAATCCAAATTCTCTGCCATTGTTACTGACATTTATGATACAAATATTGAAATTGTATATATTAGAATTTAATTTAATTACTTTGTTTTCTATGTTGTATTAAGTCTTGTTTCTTAAATCCATCATCAGTTCATTTCTAACCAGAGGATTCAATCAGATCTGATTGGTAAGGATTCTGCGCCATGTCTGAATTAGATGGACCTAATCTCTGCCTACCAGGTTTTTTTGTACAGATACTTGGTGTATCTAAACTTAAATATTTAGCACGCTGTGCTAAAAATACAGAAGAGAAAAATGTTTTAAAATATAGTACAGAGCAATTGAGAACCATTTTCAGCAAGAAATTATGGCACTATTTTTATTGGAGACACCTCCATGGAAGGCATCAATAGGAAAGTTCCTTGAAATGCAAGCAGAAGTTTCAGAGAACTACTTTTTATGCTAACTGATAGCAGAAAAAGTTTAAACTCCTCTCCCCATCTTCCATAATCCTGAAGGTGCTCAGGCTTACTATTGCTATTGTTCACATAACAAGAAACCACCAAAATATAGGTGTAGCTTGAGTTATGACCATGGTCATTCAAACTTACAATGACTCTGAATGAGTGGGACTTACAATGGGTCCTGGAGTTCTGGCTGTCCCAACATCCCTGTGGATCCCATGTAATTGTGATTTGGTGCTTGCAGTCACTTGAGTGCGATTTCCAATGTTCCCTACCAACGTCCAACAAGCAAAGTCACTGAAGGAGCTTACAGGAAGTCAGCAGTTTGGAGCACGTGAGGTCCTTGCTTAAAAACCTGCATAATTCTTGTTTAGTTATGGCAACTGGGGCTGTTTGAAGACATTTCACTTCTTACCCAAGAAACTTCTTCAGCTCTGACTGACTTTCAAAAGAAAGCATTTGCATGTATAATGCTACAGCAAGTCAGGCAGGTTTCCTAACTGGTATAACCTGCATGAATATACTTACACAAACACACGCAAAAATGGATTGACAAGCCCCTGGCTCCCATGGGCACAGCTCTGGGGCTTCCAACTGCTAACTTCCACTGTTAACTTCCATATCACTACTGACTTCTTTCCAGAAAAAAATGCCCTCCCTGTATGGGGTTGTTCATAAAGAGTAGTGGGACTAACCCACCTTTCTCAGTAGCTTACTGAAAGGGTAGAGTCTGAAGTTAAAATCCTTTAGAATTAGTGGGTTGATTTATTAATGAACATAAAGTATATTGAGATGTAAATTGAAGGTAAGAAATTATGGGATTGGAAGACAAAGAGAGGAAGGAAAAGAAAGAGAAGAATTAAAGAAATAATTCAAAACATTTTCTCTCAGCTAGGGATGTATACACAAGAACAGGATAAAATCAGATACAGAATAATAAAATAAAACTAAGATCTTAAATCTAAAATCTTAATCAGCACCTGGCTCTATTGTTCTCTAGATTTCTGCATTTGTTCTTCTATTCAAATTCCAGGAAATTTGGAATTGGAGTTGCTTATCTGGTTTTGGGCCAACCAGGAAAGAAGTTCTCTACTCTACCCTGTGAGAGAGAAGGAACAGGAAAAGAAAAATAGAGTTGCCTACCTGAGAGAAAGGGAAAAATCTTTTAATCCTGAGTTTGATGACCTCCTCCCTCTTATCTAGATTGATGGGTTAGATTTGATTGATAGATTAAATTGATGCTTTCTTTTAATTCTTTCATATCTCTTTCTCTTGGGATAGGATTTCTTCCCATCCACTTTAGTACATCTCACCAAAGAAGACTCTTGCCAGAGGCCAGTGGATTCTTTTCAATTACAACTTCCATCTTTACAATTGAGTATGCTATGTGAGAATGATGGGAACTGTATTCCAACATCCTCTGTGGAAGTTTTGTAACAGTGGCTTTGTAAGGCATAGTATTCTCCAAATAACCTTGTTTAAGATAAGATAAGATAAGATAAGATAACTTTTATTGTCATTTTTATACTGTGGGCACAATGGCACACATAAAAAATGAAATTTAGTTGCCCGCTCTCAAAGTAAAATACATACATGACACACACCTAAACATACTATGAACAACATACTGTATGTATAGACCCACATCTCTATATATACATAGCAAATAAATATTAAATATTGTCCATCTTGAATATATAACGGAAGGAGGAAGCTTGAGAGTTTGCAAGGTTAATGCTGTATGAAATGAAACTCTGGCTGAATCTGGATGTTCTGCTTCGGATACCACAAAGCCTCCTTCCAGAAGGTAACAAGGAAAACAGGTTGTGAAGAGGATGTGTAGTGTCCTAGATAATCTTACGGACCCTGCTCAAGCAGCGCTTTTGTGCTATGTCCTGGATGGGAGGGAGGGAACTGCCAGTGATCTTTTCGGCCATCCTCACCACTCTCTGCATCGCCTTCCTATCTGAAGCAGTGATGGCTCCAAACCAGACTGTGATGCTGTATGACACTCTCGATTGTCCCCCTGTAGAAAATGGTCAGGACAGGGGAAGGAAGATGTGCTTTTCTCATGCGGCGCAGAAAATGCAGGCGCTGCTGTGCCCGCTTCACCAGTTTCTCACTGTTGAGCGAGCATTACCTGAAATAATGGCAGTGAATTTAACATAATCCACCAGAAGGAAAAATGTGACCTAAAATAACCCTCCCATTTTAAAGATAAATTATTTGGGGGACAAAATCCTAGCTCTTATTGTTACAAGAGTTAAAAACAACACTTTATTTAAGTATGCATGCAGATTTTTTAAAAAGAATGAAAACAGAAAACTGGAAAATATCTTAATAGTGTAGCTTTTGCTGGTTTTCCAACAATCATGAAAGATATAGATGAGAAAAGAGTCTGCAAGAGAGAAGCTTTTACTAAGCGTTGGATTCAGAACATTTGGCTGGAAGTGGATTTTACCACAGCTTAGCAGAAGAATGGCATTTCAATCAGTTAAGAGTCATAGCAAGTCACTGAATCTTGCTCAGCATTGGAAATCTTTCCAAATGTAGGAACTTGGAACCAGACTTTCAGTTGTTCCCTTCATCCTCTGACAAAGAAGGCATCAATCAATACAGGTTATTTTGCAATGGCAGGAAAATATGTTATTGACAAGCCAGGAAAGCAGACAAGGCATTTCCAGAAGATTTGGAAATCATCCAAGAGTTAGCATGAACGGGTTGCTTGGCAACCACATACCCAAATTATCCAATCTCTCTCAATAAAGTCAAATGTGCATTAACCTGAGCTTTTAAATCCCAGTAGGCTTAGGGAGATGGCAGCAGGATACTCCCTGAAATTTACTTAGACCAGGAGGCCTCTGATATTTAGAGTTTCAGAGAAACTGCATTGAATTTCATTCATTTCACGACCTGTGACTTGTGTCACAACCAACTCAGAGCAACATAAATGCAGCAAGGTTTCTATGCTACAATTTGAGAACCTAGGAAACTGCTTTCTACCTAATGAGTACTATTATATTGGCTTGGTCCCCATATTTCAATAAAACATGATTTATCTCATAGCACATATAATTGGCTAGCTTTACATACAGTATAATGCTAAGTTATAAATCAGAGTTTACAAATTAGGAGTTCTTGGGTTGCAATATGCTCAGATTCTTTCTGACTGAACTTTTTTGGCATTGTGATGGAGTACCTGCAAGCTGAGATTAATGTGTATTAAAACTTTGTTTGGCTTAATCACGATTTGTTGAAATTGGCTAGGTTAAGACATATGTAGCCATAAACCATGATCTGCAATCAATAATGTCTGAGTTCACATATTACACTAAGCCAAAAGTGAACAAATCACATTATGTTCTAGTATAATGTTCCCATTTCCCTTCTACTCCTAATTACACATATTTTAGGCATGTGTGATTATGAAACCTGAAACAGGACAGTGGGAAAGTTAGCAGGAAGGTACAAATTCCAGGCAGCTTGCATGCAACTCAGCAGGCAGATAAGTGACTGCTGCTGGGTAGGAAGGGCATGAAGCGGTGTGAAAGGATGTGTGGGAGGCATGGGGAGAGTTGGAGAGGGTGTGTGAGAGTGCATGGGGAAGGCATGGCGATGGATGCAAGGGTGCATGAGAGTGTGGGGAAGTACGCAAGGTACAGGAGTATGTGAGTGGCCAGTGCAGGGCAAGCACACAAGAGGTGAAGGTGAGGGTGTAAGTAAGTCTTATCTCAGCAATTTGCAACCTTTCCTGCTGGCTTCCCCACTAATTTTCTGGGGAAGCCAGCAAGGAAGGTCACAAATGGTGATCATATGATCACAGAGTGCTGCAACTGGTTGTGTAAGCCAGTCGCCAAGTGCCCAGATCATGATCACATGATCCAGGGATGCTGGGACAGTTCAAACTCTGAGGACTAGGTGTAACCATATTCACTCAGCCTTGTCGTAACTGCGAACAGTCACTGAACAAATGGTTGTAAATCAAGGTCTACCTGTATTAGTAGAATATTACAATATATGGCTGGGTAGAAGTCAAGATAATAAAGGTGGGATATAAATTAAATAAATAAATTTATAGATAGCTAAGTAATTTATCTCTATATCACAGTCTACAAAGCAATTATTTAGACTACAATATTTATTTTGGGAATTAATGATATAAGCAGCAGCACTTATAGCTCTTATAGCTTAAGACTATGCAAAATTCTTAACATACTTTAGGGCAGGAGTCCCCAACCCCTGGTCTCTGGACTGGCATAGGTCCATGGGAACTGGGCTGCGCAAACAAGAGAAGTCCTATCCACAGAATGTAGGGAGCATGCAAAACCACACCCCCTGCAGTCTGTGGAAAAAACTTTCTCCATGGAACTGGTCCCTTGTGCCCAAAAGGTTGAGGGCCACTGCTTTAGAGCAAGCTTCCCTATGTTGATTTTTCTCCCACAATAAGAAACATGGAAGGGAATTTCTTGTTGCTCTACTTATTTTGTTCTTTGGTTTTAGATAAGCAGTCAAGGAAATTATTGTGCATTGTGGTTGATTCTCCAAATTTATCCTATGTTAGGCATAGTATCATTTAATAAAGAATGGTAACTAATCTATGAAGAAAAGAGAAAAAAACAAAAATCAGACAGCCTACCAATTTAAATGGAGTCGCACACCTGGTATATAAATATAGCAATCTGCTAAAATAGGTCCATCTTTTTTAAAAAAATCTTTGACCTAATTAATCTTTTTTATATGCTTGTGTATTCCAAGACCATAGAGCCATATGCCATGTGAAATCATACATGATGGCTAGGAAGAAACAAGAAATAACCAATTCCCAGTAGATAGAGATGTTGAGAAGATAAATTGCCATGAAGAAAATAACTAAAATGCCAGCTGATACCATTAATTGCATTATAACTGTATGCCAAGGAAGAGGTCTGACTGGATACACATTAAACATTAGCAGGTATTATTATATCAAGGAGATATTTTAGGTACATTCCATAGTACACTGATGATCATAAAGGTTATTCTGACAGAATAGCCTGCCAAGAATATATTTGGAATATATTAAGAAAGAGTTATATTTGTAACTGTTTGCCACTGTTGCACCTTTTGACACTGTTTAGTAAATGAGAAGAATCTCAGTTCATTATGGTCTCACATTATGTTATAAATGCTCTAACTAAATAAACAAAGTAGGTAATAAGTACATATACAAAAATATACTTGATAAAAGTTAAGTTCTCTAGAAGTCTCTTTTATCTTTTGAAATTACAACATTAACTTCCATTTTTTTTTCTCCGCTCTCTCATCAACTACCTTTTCTATTTCAATTATTACACACTTATCCACATACACAAACAAACAATTGGTAATAAATAAACGTGCTTCCTCTGAGAAAGTGCTCATTAAAATCTTGATTTCTTGATTTTGCTATGCACAAAGCAACAATCAAAGTAACTATTGTCAGCAAAAATAACACATTTTCCTTATATTTATATTTTCCTTGTGTAATTGTTCAAAGCAAAGGTTGCCTCTGCATATTTTGTGAATAGTGCTTTATAATGGCTGCATTTTTCTGAAAGTCCATGTAAAACAAATGACAAGTGGTACACCTGGCAGCATTAAAAATGTTTTTTTATGATATGAAATGCTAAGCAGTTTCATGAATGGACTCTTCTGACACAGATCATATCCTGATGAATACTTTCTGAAGCTGTCATAGGCCACAACGGGAAGATATAAAAAATTCCATTACAAATTACAGAATAGACCAAACATTACTAGTACCAAATATAGAAGATAAATTTAAATAATTATAAAGAATAGTTGTGTCAGCAAACGATGATTTAGAGAACATAGAATATAAGATCAGTGTAAAGAATAGACTCAAAATGCTTAGATTAAAAAGGAGCAATTGAAACAATGAGAATGCATGAAAACTGAAACAGAAAAATATTCCCAAAATTTCGAAGAAGAAAGATCCATGTAGCTTTCATAGCAACCCATCATGATAGCTAGGGAAAGATGAAGGATGAAAGCCTTGGGCAAAAATATAGATGAATGTGACTGAATACTGACTTTCAATGTTAAGTATGAAAGGACAAGGAAAGATAGCTCAGTCAATAATGTCAAAAAATAGAGAAAATAATAAGTAAAAAAAAGAGAGAGTTTAAGAAGGTTAGAGAAACTGCAGGAAAATTTACAGCTAAGGTAGGATTACTCAAATGTAATCATGGACAAGATCTGACAGAAGCAAATGAGGTTAAAGGAAACTGGAAAGACTATACTGAAACTCTCTAAAAAGGGGATTATAGACTGACAGGAACATTTGTTGGAAGAGTTTGGGAACTGACTCCATTAGAAAGTGAGATACGACAGGCAATATACCAGCTGTCAAACATTCAACCACTTAAAGTTGCAAGAAAAAAACAGCTAGTGTTAAGTGCTAGGTGTTCACAAATTCAAAGCAAAACTATGGCTTAGAGACTGGTACATCTGTCTATCCTATAGAAGAGACTTGCAAGTGAACATGAACTACTAAGTGTTTGTTAGTATACTAATGCTGTTCTAATGTCTCAAGCAAACAAAGTTTTGCTTAAAATCTTATGAAGGAGAGTCACATATGGAGAAAGAAATGCCAGATGAACAGAAAAGGCAGGATATAAGATCATGACGGAGAGAGAAAAAGATGATGGAGAGAGAAAAAGAGAGCAAATAGGAAGTTGACTTGTGCTTTATTGATACAAGAAAAACTTCTGACAATGTAGAGCAT
Source organism: Crotalus tigris (assembly GCF_016545835.1). Classification (NCBI taxonomy): domain Eukaryota; kingdom Metazoa; phylum Chordata; class Lepidosauria; order Squamata; family Viperidae; genus Crotalus; species Crotalus tigris. The sequence continues at coordinate 1,255,870 of NW_024096796.1, forward strand.
TCCAAAATGGAGAACTATGAGTAAGAGCTATGCCAAAAGGATTGGCAATACTTTGCATATCTGATGCAAGTAGATGATGTATCAGAAAAAAAAATGATTATGCTCACTAAGCTAAGGGAATTAGAAGGAGTAGAAAAAATGGATGTGATCAAAGAACTAGAACACCTTACTGGTTATTACCAAAGACTGGTCAAGATGTTGAACTGCTTGTATATACGTTATCAGGAGACAAATTTGTTTCAACAACACCTGGTCCGCTCAAATGATAAATTTTTTATTATAGAAGTAAGATATGGCAAACCTGAGGATTTCCAGTTCCTCACAATTGTTTTGGTGGAGGCAAAAATTAAAACCGCTGCAGTTTTAAACAATCTAGTTTTCTGTTACATCCAAATAATTTCTTTGCATTTTAGATTAATGAACAAATCAGGACAAAAAAGCTTGTGCCACAATAATTAGAATATAATGTGCCAAATAAATATTCTGCTATTGATGACTATTTCTACTCCTATGGAATTCTAAACTCCTATCAGATTATACTGCTTCCACATTTAATAATTTGGTTTCAACACAAGTAAATACTGAATTAGGCAATGGTATAGATTGGGTCTCCTCCCTGAACTATGCTGTAATGAGAAAAGGGTGGCTTATGAAAGAGACAAGAGGTAGTAAGAATAGAGGCTATAATAGCATTCTTTGATCTGTAGCCTTCCAAATGCACATAGCTCTTATTACCTTGACTACTGGATGAATCTAACAGAAACTACTGTCTAAAATACAGTATCTGGCAGCAGAATTTTCAGAAAGGATAAGACTCTGCCCAGTTAAGGCCATGATATGTGACCTTAGGTCAAACACTGATTGGATTCATACAACTTATTCAACCATAATGTGATTTGTTTACTTTTGTTTTATTATATTTATCCAGATAATGCACTGTTAATGAACCAACTATTGGGATTTGGCACAAAACTGTTAAGTGATATATTCAGTTAGCTATGAATAAACGAACCATGGCTTATCATGATTTAATATGAGGGTCAGGCCACTTTCTTTTAACCTTACCTTTCAGGGTACTGAGAGAACAGCATGGAGAAAAATCTATGGGTACCATGCAAGTGGCCCCAAATTCAAAGTATCAAAGGAAAAAAAATCAGAGAAACAAATCAGTAACAAGAAGGACAGTTTATTGGAAGTGTAGAGAGACCTGAGTCATCTCTCTTGTTTTGCATGACTTCTTTAATGATCCTAGATAATAATCTCTCAGTTTCATTTTCTCATCTTTTAAATTGAGTATTAATGAATGACACCTCTTCTAGGGCAAGTATAAACACCAGCCAGATGTAGATATTACAGAGCATTTATTATTTACTTATTAAATTCCATTGCAGAAATCTTAGTTGTTGTCATAGTATTAGTTTCTGTCAAATTAAAATATTCCATTCTGTAATAAAACAAAGAGGGAGGGGTGTGGATAAATTTGCCAGATGGTGCTGTAAATCAGATCTTTCCTCTAAGGCTAGGAAATGTTCCTGAATGATTTATTACAAAGCAACAATAATCTGAAATACATAGTAACGCACAACAGTTAAGACAGCTGTTGCAGTGGTTTAAGAAGGGAGGAGGACTGATCACCACAAGTGGACACATTTTCTAAATAACATTGTCTAGGAATCTGCATCCAGACTAAGTAAAATGGATAAAAACTAAACTGTATAGTTTAGTGAATTAAGATCCACATGAACTTTATTTAAGTGGTTGATGAAGGTTTCTGCCAAGGCTTGGCAGAAACAGTATTGTATCTCTTGAGAAGTGGTACTAATCTTTTGGTAGAAGCAAGATGCAGACAGAGTAACTAAAATGGATAAAAGCCAAACTCTACAAGTTTAGTGAATTAATATCCACATGATCTTTTTTAAGTGGTTGATATAAAAGAGATGAACGGACCACAGCTTGGCCGAAACAGTATTGTAATTCTTGAGAAGTGGTACTTATCTTTGTTAGAAGCAAGATGCAGACAGAATACAGTATGTAGAAATACACTTTGCACTCTATAAGTCAATGAAACCTGTCACTATGAATGATAACAATAGGAACAACCAATAGTCATGTAATCTAGGCAAAAAGCACAGATGTGTTTTTTCAATCAGCCAGTCAAAGTAAAGGGACATATCTACAGAATGTTCAAAACAATGGCTGGAACGATGCCTTAAAAATGTCATGGAAAAATATGGGACTCTTTCAGAAGGCAAATAGATATAAACAAACTGGAAACTGATCCTAGCAAAGGTACTGATTAGTAGAATAACAAAAACATTGCTTTCTGAAAGAATAATCACTACAGAAATTATACTAGTTTCCTCCTCCTCCCCCTTTTCCTCCCCCCTTTTCCTTTTCCTCTTCTTCCACAGAATATTTAAACTTCATTTGTTTGAAAATACCAATATATATTTTTGTCTGGAAATTAAAGCTTACTTCCAATTTTGAACATAATATGGAATATCCAATTGCTTTATGTCATCTGATACCTTGTATTCAAGGCATCTAAATAAACCAATGTCACATATATAAATTAGATAATATACATTGTTCAATTTAAGAATCGTCACATCAAAGACTCTTCTGAAACACAGTGGCAAAATTGAGTAGTTAAATAATTTTAAGCACAGTGAAGATTGAAATACAGAAGTGATTAGTTCACATTTTTTTCCTTTTAATTTTACATAGTTTTGGATCACCTGTATGGAATAAAATATCTGCATGATATTTAATGAGAACAGAGCAATATAATTTACTTGGATGCCAACTCTTTCTATAGACATTTTGAAGCAATATATGCAATTTCTTAACAGTTATTGTTCAAAACAGAAAAGAGAATGATGCTTTTTGTTCAACTGCATAAAGATGTTCCATGAGATTTGTTTCCTTGCCTTCCTTGCAATTCATGGGCTTATATAATTATTGAACAGATGCAGACCAGCTGGCTGATGCTGGTACAAACTTGCTGGAAAAGGGAAGGCTGACAATGTGTAATGAATTGTAAACAGATTATTTGAATCCAGATACTGATATTCCTATCAATAAGTAAGTTACTCCCTTGGTCTCACAAGTCCTAGAGCATCAAACATTTCCAGAAGATAATTTTCTTTGTTTTTTATTATCATATCCTGACTGTTCATTATTCTACACTACACTACACTACACTACACTACACACACACAAATTTGTTGACCTTGACTGCTGGCTTGATTCTTAATACATCAAAAGAACATTAAACCATGGCACTGATGATAAACATATAATTACCAAAATATATAAATGTTATTGAAATTTGAAATAGGGGAAAACAGGTTAAAATGTATGATAAAATGGGCTAAGAATGTTGGTTATAATATACAAATGGATCATTTGGAAAATATATGTTAAAAGTGTTGAAATGTATGTTATGACCTTAAAAAGAATTTTTATAAAATGATGTATCATTGGTACATTGCACCATAGAAATTATCTAGAATGTGTAAAGGTACTTCATATATATATATTGCAAATGTGAACAACATTTATTGTGCATACTGGACATGGAAAAAATCTAAAAAAATGGATTCAAATACATACATTGATACAGAAAATTTTAAAGATCAATATTCAATTTAGGCCAGAAGTTTTCCTTTTCAGGTTGCTGAATAAACAGTTTAAAAAGAGCTTAGAAGACTATTTCAATATATGATTATTATGGAAAGCTTAATAATATATGCACAAAGATAGAAAGATTTGACACTACTTACCATAGTAGAATGATTGGTGAAATTTGCTGAGATGGACAAATTGACTTCTCTGATTAGAAAAAAATAATTACTGACATTCATCAATGAATGGAAACCACTTATGGACTTTTTGAGCAAGAAAGAAAATGATTTTTGTGATTTATGATATTTTGGATGATAAGAAACAATAGATTAGAAAAAGAACTAAATCATGATGAAATTGAGTAATTTGATTAGAACTGTATGTGACGGGATAATGGAATATATATACAAACACATACATTCCATTATATATAAAGTAATATAAATTACAACTATATATGTAATATATATATAATATATATTTTACATACATATAATATGTAATATATATATAAAACTTTCTTTTAAATTTTTTATTTTTCTCTCTGTTCTTTCTATTCTTTTTGAGTTTTACTACTATACACACACATATATATATGTAATATATATTTTACATACATACATGTAATATGTAATATGTATGTATGTAAAACTTTATTTTAAGTAATTTGTCATAAATTTACCCCACTGTAGCATGAAGCATGTCCACACTGATTCATCAGGAAAAAATGAAATCTGGATGAAGATGATAATGATATTCTCTCTCTCTCTCACACACACACATGCACATATACACATACAGAATCAAATATTTTGACATAGAATCAAATATTCTGATGTAGAATCAAGTATTATTAAACCAGAAAGCCATCATACATAAGCCACTAAAATGTTTTAGAGTCGGTGTTAGCTATAGGATATGTCAAAAGGTAACTGAAAATACCATTACTCAAGCAAACATCCACTAGATGGCACTTTTGTTACTCTGAAAATCAGATGTGAAATTGCACTGTGGGATCACACTCCAGTGCTTTTCCAAGAGTCAAAAGACTGCAGCATTTCATAGTAACACAATGCATTTCCTTCAGTTCTCATGGGGATGGTATGTGTCTTACATGGTAAGGTCACAAGCCAAAGTGAATATAATTGGCTTGGGTGGGAGACAGGAGAGAAGGTATAATCTGTTTCTATTTCCTGAACACGTTTCAGCTGTAGGACAGTAAATGCCAGGGAGCTTGTGACAAGTACGGATGAGCAGAACCAACTGGCGTCAAAGCATGTCTGGATATCAACTGTGTGCTATGCCAGGAACACTGGGCACTCATCAAGCCAACAAGTAAATTCTCCCCAGGGGGATTTCTTGGCATGTTACACTACCATAAGACCTGCCATTGGTATTCATGTTATGTTAACATTTACAGTTTTGTGATACATTGCTATTGCTTGCTAACTCAGGCCATGCAGAGTTCTTCTGGAATGAGTGTGCAACATTAGTATTTAAATATTTTTTTTTAAACAAAAGCACATAATAGCAGGATTACAAGTGGCAGAATTTTGACTGAAGAACCTGAAATGGAGAGAAACAGCAGCAGCAGAAGCAACGACAACTAAGTCAGGCCTTTGGGGACTTTTATACCTTGGACTGGGATGGGTGTTAGCTGTAAAAATACCTTCCCACTTTCTGTAAGCCAATTCCTTGCAGCTCTAAATCTAGGTAGTGCCCCATTCCTGATGGTAGCTTTGTCTTTAATGCCTATGCAATTGTTCAGTTCATTCAGAACAACTGATATTTTGGGCAAACAGGAGACATTGTTCCTGGATATGACAGGAAAAAAAATTCTGTTTCTTCTTAGGATTCCAGCAAGCCTTTAACAACAGGAATAATTGAGAAAGAGCACATGTACAAAGAATTCAGTGACTTTCATTTCCAGCGTAATTGTTGGATGCATAGCAAGTACAGCATGTGACATTATTATGGTTGATCATACAGACAGATATTTTGACTGTATTTGTCATTTTTAACAGATTGTTCCTAAGGACCAGGGATAGGCAGATGTGATTGTTTGACAGTGTTGAAAGTACCATTGCCTGTTTTATATATAACCTGTTCCAAGTAAAGCTTCATTTTGCAATTGACCAATGGCGAACTTGTCAATGCCAAAAGCATTCAAGTGATGCTCCAGATGTTTTGGGATTGCACCCAAAGCTTTTATCACTATTGGTATTAGCTTTGCTTTCTTTCTCTTACAATGTAAAGTTTTTCCACTTTATTTTAAACAAAGCTCACATAGATGGGGAGATTCTATTTCATATGGTGTTTTTCCATGTAGGTTAAAGTTGTTGTATTATTATATTTTTAGCCTGCTTTTTAAAATATATTTTGGTCAACTTGACTAACTTCCCAGAGTGTAGCAGTATAATAAATATGCAGGATTTTCACTGAAAAATCTCATAAATATATGAATTATTGCACTTTTAAACTTGATGCAGAAGACCAACAATATGACTTGAAAAACATCTCATATAATGATCAGAGATTTGTTGCCACCAGGGCCAGTGCCTACCATTGCTGGCTGCTATATTGGCTGGGGTTTCATTCAACTCACCCATATGTAGCTGTCTCTATAACTGTCTTTTGCAGCCTTGTGCCCACCAAGGTATTGGGGAGTATTATGACTCCCTTCATCTATGCTAGCCAATGGAATAGAGAAGGAAGTCTTGAATCAGATGTCACCAAATTTGAATTAAATCTATCAATAAAAATGTTGACATAAGATTGTAATTGATCATTTACTCTCCCAAGAAACAGCCAAGAAAAGAAAACAAAATTTGCTATTAATGCCTCTTCTCAGGCCGTTCTGAGAAGAAAGTCAGAAGAATGACCAATTTTGATTTAACATATAACACATGTCTTTCTCTATGATAAAAGTTAAAAAACCACTCACATGTCCCAAATGTTTGGGAGTAAAAATAAGCCATGGTTAAGGATTCAAATTATAAAAATATTTTTCTGATCCTGATAATATATTACGGCCATGAGTTGTTCTTCAGAAAAGAGGTCTTACTTTTGCCAAGTGACTTATAAGTTACTACATATTTGTTATTATTTTGTAACAGAAGTTATTTCCTTTCAAGTCAAAATGCCTGGAAACTTAAGAATGGAAATGCTTCAGATATTCCCTTTGTTGATTCCTACAATTCGACCTCGGTCTAAATATTAAAAGCATGTGCAACAGAATTTGTTGAAAGACAGCTGATTCGTTACAACTTTTTTTTTAACTGAAAGAGTTTAGACTGAAGGGAAAACAAATTCCTCCAATTCTGGAGGGGGAGGGAACAACTGCACTGCAGCTAACCCTGGGCCTCAGATGAGCAGGAAATGTTAGAATGACATTGCGTCACTCTCTTCATTCCCTTGTCACTGGGAGCTTGGAGTTGCTGGTTCTCTATGCTTATTTAATTTTGCTATGTATTTTTCATTGACATTACCATGGCACCTCAGCAAAATAATCAATTTGTTTCAGAAAAAGCAGCCAAACTAGAGGCTTGGGAGATAGCTAGACAGGAGAATAATGGCTTGGAAAATTGTATAGGGGTCAGAGCCTAATGTGTTTCCTCGGTTTGATTAAATTAAAGGGTATGTGCTTTCTCCACTGATTAAATAGTTGCTCACACGGAACGGAAGATACACACAATGCCTCCCTGACTGCCAGAACATTGCCTAGCCAGCTAACCCATGAGTGTATCTTCACATCTGCCAATTTAGATACTGGACTGGAAAAAAATGTGCCTAAGTATTCCTCAAGCGACAAGCCGGCCATTGCCTGTGGTCCTTGTGCTTTCTCTACTGCTATCCTCTTGCCTTTCCTAACATGACTTTGTATTATTCTGTAAATTATCCATAATTTGATCTGTTAGTTCAGAATCTCCCACTGGATTTCTTTCATCCCTCTAGAAAATAATATTTCTTTTGGTTTATTTTGAATTGTGTCAATGCAGTTCATTCATTCATTCACTTACTCACTCATTCATATATACCTCTACATCTCATCTCAAGTCATCTTCTAAACTGCCTCCAAATCAGAGATTTTTGAGCATTACACAAATGAAAGCTTCAAAAGAAACAGCTATAATGCCATTGTCATACCAACATTTTTATATTCAAAATAAGTCTTGAATAATGGATCCTTCGGATTCAATCATATTTATTAGTGCTCAATTGTTTCAGCAACAAACATGCCATGTAAGGAATATAGCGATAGATGTTGGGATTGAAACTCTCTTTGCTAATACTTATTTTGTTTGCTTGTTTTGACCCTGAGAAACTAAGCTCCAAGAAGAGGCAACTTCCCTCATATTATTCAGTTGCAGACAAGTACATAGGCCAAAAGAAAAATTTACAAGAGACAGAACTGAAACTAAGAATCAGAAAAATTTACAAGAGACAGAACTAAGAATCTCCCTCATTAGTGCCAGGATAAGCACAAGCCAATCAAGGCAACCAGAGCCTCAGATGAATAAAAATAAGAAGCAGAGTTGAAATGAATAGGCCAGATGCACTGAACGGACATCTTACAATAATATGAACCTCATGAGTAAAATGTTGCAATTGCATAAATTTAAATAAATAAATAAATAAATAAATAAATATTTAAAACTAAAACAACCAGCAACTGCAATTATATGCATAATTTAAAAAAAAATACCGGAAACATTCATGAAGTCATTAACTCAGTCCATATGTGAGATCTTGGGAGGCCAGCTGTTTCCAAATACAGAAGAGCAATATACAAACTTTTTGTTCCCCTTTTGATCTGATTTTTTTTAAAATTTCAATGACACCGTTATTGACATCTCTCAGGTAACAATTAAACTTGAGGGGCACCAAACATTGCTTTGGGAAGCCAAAAAATTCAATTAAAGTAATAGGTGTTTTGCTTTGGGAAGAGTTTACCCTATCTATATAGTGTACTGAGGGTACAACAAAAATTATTCCAAACATGAGTCCATTTTTGCAGATTTGAGTTGGCAGTTAGAAGCAGCACCCCTTCATATGCAGTCCTCCAGATACTGTGGATTTCAATTTTCATAGATCCCAGCCAACTGACTTAAGGACATCAAGTTAAAGAAGGCTGATGTAAACCATTTAAGTTACACAAAACCTCCAGATCAAATGACTAGTTATGCTTCTGCTCAGTATCTGCAATTCGCTTTAGGCTCTGACAAACAAAATGACAGAGCTGAAATAATTCAAAGATATACTCATTAATTTCAGAGGGCAAAGGAAAGCTTTAATTGAATTTTAAGGGCTTAGATGCATGTTATGTCAAATGCACTGCTGACTACTTTAAGGTCTCATATTTAATTATTTCTATATGAATTCCTTCCCAATTCCCAGTTTTTATCAGCATTACAGCATGCAGCAACCTGAGATTTTAGCCTCTACTCATTTACCATAGTCCTGACCAAGAGGAAGTGCCTGCAGCCCTCAATGATGCTGTTCATTGCCAGGTTAAACATTCCTTTTTCCCAGGCATTTTTACAATTACCATAGTTTTGATTTAAATGCTTGCATTCTACAGAAGCTTCTCCCTCTCTGTGTGTAAAATATATTATACATAAAACTCCTAGTTACTTCACACCTCAAAAGTGTAACAAGCACCACAAAAGCAAACCAAATATCGGTTAAAACATGAGGATGAATAAAACGGTAATAACACCCACTGATATCCAATTCCAATGGCAGCAAATTAAACATTAAATACTCTGTGGAGTAAGGTAGTTTCCACAGTTTTCTTAAAAGATAACAGGTTGGAAACAAGTGAATCCCTGGAGAGAAGAAGGGAAGGGAATGCAAGATATCGCTTCCAGTCTCTCTGATATTTGAAGGAGACAGTCCTAAGCTAAGCCATAAAGGATTTTAGAGGTTAAAACCATCATATTGAATTGTTCCTGGAAACTGACTTGAAGGTAATGCAATTCTCACAAAACTGGTATACGATTATAATCTGTACTTGTAGGTAGGTACGGCATCACATTTTGCACTAATAGTTTACAAAGACAGCCCTATGGAAAGTTCATTGTAGTAGTAGTGCTATGCAGGTTCTGAGGTTTTGCTTGATAAAAAATACAGGAAACCAGAAGTTACCTTCAAGCTTTATGTTTTTATTCAGCTGAACAAAGACGGGCTTCTCTAAAAGAGAGAAAAAGCCCCAAATATCAGAAAAGCCTTATTTTTATACCTTCTTTGATTACATAAGCAATTCACCCAGCAAAGCTGACACACATAAAATAAAGACTTCGCCCTTTAAGGTTGGCACACTGTAGATAAGAAGGAAGAAAGCAGAAGTAGCTAAAAATGTGCCCTTTTGGGTGTTTCCCCAAGACATCATATGTTCCCTTTTGGTTGGTTTAGGTAAGGGGTAGGCAACCTTGGCTCTTTTATGACTTGTGGACTTCAACTCCCAGCTATGCTGGCTCAGGAATTCTGGGAGTTGAAGTCCACGAGTCATAAAAAAGCCAAGGTTGCCTACCCCTAGTTTAGGTGTTTCCCTAAGACCACTATATGTTCCCAGGTGGGTAAGGATATTGGGCGTTTCCTTTGCTGTCCTTTTATGACCTTGCATTCATGGTTCTGCAAGTGGCCAGAGATAGGGGGGCCATCTGCACGTATTCACAATTAATACTATCCTCTAAGTCCTGATCAACAGTACTCTAGCTTTAACCATCTCCAAGGCTTCATACTGCAGGCAGAGCTAAAACTGGCATAGCAGCCAAAGTTGAAGGTGGTTCCTCTATCATCTTGCCATATGCAAATCTAGCCATAGTTTTAAGTTCAAGAGAACTTTCAAAATGCAAACCTACTTCTTGAAAAGCATAATCCTGTGTAGAATCAAACCTAGAACTGGCCCAAGAACCAGATGTGTGTCTATTTTTTAAATAAATAAACAAATGAATGAATAAATGTATGTTTTGTTTGTTACAATGCAAACAAAACTTATTCTGATTTAATGTAATACTCAAGCTAAACCAGATTAGGTCATGGTGAAATACCCAATAATTGCCAATGTTCTCTGTGGAATAATAAACATTTATTAAGTAAAAATTCTTCTAACGCAGGGGTGTCAAACTGCCAGCCCGCAGGCTAGTTGCATCATATGGAGACCGCGCCCACCCCAATTCCAGCAATGCAAAAAAAGTCACGATACATTACAACACATCATGTGACACGGCAAGTTTGACACCATGTTCTAACGCATGCACTGGGGTTTTTAAACAGGCACCCCTTCCACATTATGCTTCTCTATTACTTTTCTTTAGACAAAGTCTAGTTGCTTCTTCTTTATCTGATTGATTTTCAGCAAACATCTATTTGTTGCTGGGTCTCATATTTCACGATTCATTGAAATAACCTTTTCTTTGCATTGCATAAAGGTACTTCCAATTAAATACTTGGTACCCCATTATGTTTGTAAAATAATTTTGTTAAAGATTGCAAAAATCCATTTATATCACACTGGTGACACATGATGACAATTGTGTTAGTGTGGGACATGGTCTGATGCAAACTGAGCTAAATTTAAGAAGGTCTCACGTAGGACATTTTCTCCCACACATTTGCCTTTGGTGACTCTGAAGAATGATGTGAGGTTTTTTTTAAAAAAATTCCCCCTTCTTGCCTTTTTCATACTGATTGCTGTGAACTGTTCTGTGAGTTTTTTTTTGTAAACATGAAAGTTTTAGGTTTTTTTTCTCTTGTTTCATGTATTAGACAATTAACAAATCATAAATGCTCACAGAATATAGCGTTGCTTATATCAGCCCCTTGAATCATGAATTTTATTCAAATTATCTTTACCCATCAGGAAATTTTAAGAAGTAAAACCAGGCATTGGGCAGATGGGAAGAATGAAAAACAAAATTGGTTTATTATATTTTCAAAATATAATAAAAATAGAAACACCAAAGCCCAGGGACAACCCCCTTCAAAAAGGTGTTAAAAGGGAAGGAATGTGGAAGATCTATGTGTAAAATTGGTTAATAAATTAATGTGCTTGCATTGCATAGAAATTTCCTAGCTTGTTTTGCATGGCTATTCATAAGGATACCATTTGTACATTTTGACAGTACATTTTCTTTGAATGACAGAGAAAGCTGACTATAAATAGAGTCAGCAACATCTTCTGCAAAAAAGGAGTCTTTGTGTTTAAGGGGTTCTTCTATCATTTATCATTCTGCTGTAGTGTAATATGAACACAGCGTTTTATTGATCATTTAAACTTTTATCTTGCTTTTTCTCTGAAGAACCAGAATAGGCTACACACAATCTCTCCATCCTGCCCTACAATCCAGAACCTGGTAAAGAGACGAAGGCTTTTGGTTTTAATTTCCCTTATGTGGATTTTGCTTGGATCTAAATTATTGCTAACAGTCCAGTAACAGAAAGTATACAGGTACTGACATCAATGTTCTCCACAATATGAGAAACAGTAACTTGGAGGCAATTTAAATAGAAAAAGGTTTTGAGAGGAGAGATTAAAAATTGCTTCTTTCCTGTTCCAATCAAATTTGGGAGCCCCGAAAGGCAACTTTAGATAAAAACAACATTTAAGCAATCAATCACGGAACAACTTTTCCTTTCTCCCCACCCCCCCAAGTCTATTTTGGCCTTTAAAACTTCAGTTATTTCTGTGTTGTTCCAAGGATTGGTATGTAGCAAAACTCAGAAACTTGGGCCACTGGATTCAGCAGTACTCACTGCTGCAGCCTTTGCAATAAATCATTATCTGTTTCTAAGTGTATTTATGGATCAATATGGTTTATTGAAAAGATATTTTAATTGTACCATATTTGAACTCTTTAGTCAAGGTATATCCCCGGAATTTATCTGATTTAGAAAATGCTGTGTTTTTGTTAACTTAATTTCCTATTCTCTTAATCTTGTCTAGACTTGACATTGGCCTGTGACTTGATTATGAAAGACACAAATCTTGACATTCCTGCTGCTCATAACATGTACTGATTGGCCTTATAGTTTTTGCATAGAAATATTCGTTTCTGCTCCCTTGTTCAAAATGGTTCTGCCATATTCATCCAACTGAAATTATTCAGTTAAAAGCTTGATGTCTATTGTAATTACAACTTCTGTCTTCCTTAGATACCTCAAAGGATTGTCATTTAGAAAGAACAGATAATTTCCCTCTCATCCATATTCTGGAACAAACAGACAACGCTTCATTATGGAACTATTAGCCTGTTTTAAATTAGGTAAAGATGACAAATTCTCTACTTCACCAATAATCAAAAGACAGTTGCCCCATAGTCTGAACACATTTACTCAGATGGTGGCTATTCACTCCAAGACAAGCATACGGTACAAAGTCTGTTTTTATTAATGGACTAACATGCTGTCATAAGGAGAATTTTCAAAGTTTATTGTAAAAACATGATAAAAACTTTTGTTTCCGTCCAAATGAAGTCAACAGAGACTTATTCTCAATTGTAGCACAGATGGCTGCAGAAGATAATATTTTCTTGAAATGAAGCACTGAAATGGTGTTATTTATTTTGTTTGAGAAAAAGATAGCCAAGAACTCTAAGCCAAGGGAAAAAATCTAAATTAAAAAGAAACTAACTTAAAAATGTTTTTTTTTCTTTTTTACTGTGTGGTTCTATTTTACCCTATAGTTGACAAACGTAAACATATGTGATTTTCCAAGTAGAATTTTGCAAACTCTGAGAAATGCACAACCTGAAACGTTCATGGTTGCACAGACAACTATGTAAAATCAGCTATATTACGCTTTAAATAAGGAAGGGTGGACAACCTTCCACCTCTTCCTAGCACTTGAATTACAGTCAGGAAATTCTCAAAGTGGAATGCATGGTCCTCTCACTACAATTTAATTTGAATCTAAATTAATCTCCAAAATGTTAAACCTCTCAAATTAAGATTAGGAACAAGGTGCCATAAAAATCAGCTCTTCAGATAAATGGAGAGTTGAGCCAAGATCTGGTATTACTGTATATCTAGTACATTACAGTGACTTTCACAACATACAGATCAACCAAATTCTTATCTTCTAGTCAAACTAGTATGTTAGAACTTAAAGAGCCTGAAACTCAGGAAGAGAGTTTTTTTCACAGTTTGGCCTTCAAGGGTGAAAGTTTAGTTGACCAGTTCTGACTTGAAAATAATTATTTGCCATGTACTGTTTGTCACTATGGAAATATTTTTGAACTTACAGACATATCTTTGAACTGTAATGGCAAAATATTCAAGAAGTGGACTTATTCAGTTCCAATGTACTTCTAAAAGAAGTTTTCCACCTTTTTTTTTTTAAAAAAAAAAGCGCACATAAATGGTGAGTTTTGTATTCTCCATGTATGCTATATTTGACAAAATTGCAGTATTTTCTCATTTTAATCTCACAGAATCTCATTACAGCTAGTATTCATCCATGCTTATGGGAAGAGTGGTGCAATTGGTATGTCTCTCTCTGTCTTAAGATTTATCACTGCAGTACCTTGCACCTGGTTTTTACACACACACACTTTTCTTGTTTGGTTAGTATAAATACCAGTTGTAGAAAATTCTTGTTGTTGTTGTTAATTGCGAAGTCGTGTCCGACCCGTCGCGACCCCATGGACAATGTTCCTCCAGGTCTTCCTGTCCTCTACCATCTTCTGGAGTCCATTTAAATTCACACCTACTGCTTCAGTGACTCCATCCAGCCATCTCATTCTCTGTCGTCCCCTTCTTCTATTGCCCTCAATCTTTCCCAGCATTAGGCTCTTCTCCAGTGAATCCTTCCTTCTCATTAGGTGGCCAAAGTGCTTGAGTTTCAACTTCAGGATCTGGCCTTCTAAAGAGCAGTCGGGGTTGATCTCTTCTAGGACTGACCGGTTTGAACGCCTTGCAGTCCAAGGGACTCGCAGGAGTTTTCTCCAAGAAAATTCTACTCATGGATAAAATTTATGATGTTTTTCTCTTTTTCTCTCAAAACAGTCTGGCTTGATGTTTTAAATGCTAAACTTTCCTGAGGTTGTCATTCATTGCTGTTGTGATGTTGGGTAACAGAAGAAATGATGACAAATGTCTCCCTTCTCATCATACTTGGCATGATTTCTTTATTTATCACTTCATTTTTCTTTTAAAAGACACTTTATGAGCACATTGTCCCAAGTTGAACTACTGTACCTCAGTGTGTTTCAGCAACTGTATCCTCCAGAAAAGTTAGCATAGCTGCTTCCAAGACTTCCTTAGCTGTGTGCATGGACAGACTACTCCTCTGCTGACAGTGAAGGAGCAATGCATGTGAGCTCATGCAGTATTGCATCTTTCAAGGAGCTGCTTTAATGCCTGGAGGAAGGGTGACTGGTTTATGTCAGAACTCTTCAAAAACTAGCCTCCCAAAAGCTTTGCTCAGCCTGTTTTGAGCACCATTTAAATGACAAATACTAGTGAGAATAATTCTTTCTTTCCTATTCCATCAAAGTCATGCTTCCATGCTTCATTAACTTTTTCACTTTTTTTCCAGCAATATACCTATATTAATTCAAAAAGATTTTTTCCCATCGCTATGCCTTTCATAATGCATTACTTTCTTAACTGGGATGTGGGAGATTTTTTTTATGCAAAGTGTGTGTGTGTGTGTGGGGATGGATGTGTGTGTACACACAAACATATACTCTGATATTCTGAGGAATTCCTTCTTCTCTGCCACCTTGTATTTTAATGATGACTGCATTCTCCTGATATTGGCAGCACAGTTGACAAGTCTCTCTGATAGCATATGTGGCACAGACCTCTAAGACGAATAACTTCTAATCCTTCTTTATTGCCTCTCAGTTATAATAACAATTTTGAGTGACTAGCTAATCTAGAACATTCAGCTTTTGACAAGAATTGAAATCTAACTATCTAGATTTTTATAGCAACTGGATTGGCAGCAAATTTAGGTATAGTTTACTACTCAAATGAAACAATATCATAAACTGAGATGGGTAGACTTAGGGTTGTTTGTCCGTGTGGTGTAAGTCTATCCTGTTGGGAAAGAGGCATTTAAAACTAAGGCTCCAGGCTTTCCAAGCTGAGTAGGTACTTGCAGATGTGTCTGAAATAAGTCACTTCCTTCATTTTGTTGCTTTTCTCCTCTACCCATCCCACAACCTCCTTCAGGGAACACCATGCTGAGCATGGTACAATACTGAATGATATTCTACTCTGGAAACAGCACTAGCAATGGTGCAAGAAAGGAAATGGGCTTTTCAAACTCAAAAAAATGAAAAAGGCATAGAGTTGTCCCTGTCCTTATTTAGCAAGAGGAGCTGAATATTGCTCAGTACTCTTTGTTTGAAGTCTCATCTGTCATCACAGAATTTCCTGTAATTTTGCCTGAATCCTGGGAGTAGAACCTAAATTCTCTAAAATGAGGACTGCTACTTTTGTATCATTCATCACTCCTCAGTGAGGCACACATTGCTTTCTTTGTATATCTGAGCTTCCCAAGACTTGTATGTGCATCTCTTCTTATTCAGCTGGAAACCCGTATGAATATAAAACTAACAAGGGCATTGTGGGATGAAGAGGTGGCTTTATGACTATGATAAATTATTATCGGCAATGGAGCAGAAGATTGCATAGTATCAGTAATAAAGTATGTAGGGTTCACCTCTAGAAGCTGAATAGATGAAGTGAAAATGATATGCTTCCTTTTAGCACATTAAATCTAGGTAGATATTGGCCAGATATTGAGACACTATTTTCTTGCTGTAAAATAGCAAGAAAGATCTTAATTCACAACAGTGAAAATACCAAATTGCATCCACATCTTACAGTATGTCTCAGTAAACTGTTGTGAAAGAAGGATAATGTTCTTCTGGAGCACTTGTTTGTTAGAATCAGATCGGCATTGATTGAAAGTAGGTATTAACTGTTAATTGTACGGTACAACAGCAAGAAATAAAAAACTACCCCAAAACCAAAACTATACTAACAGGACAGAATTAAAACTAGTTAGTGAAGCACACTAAATAAACTTGTAGACAACTGACAAGCCTATATTTTATTCAGAGATTGACAAATCAAATCAGCAGCTCTGCAAAGCTGGTAGGAATTATGATATTACCAACAGAAGAGAATGACAGGTTTACAACTACAAGTCAGGTTTGTATAGTGAGACTTAGGTTAGCAAAATAAATCAAATGCATCCAATTTTATTTTTGTGCTACAATTTCCAGTCAGAAAATACATTTTTTAACTAGAGGACTTCTTTTTGTCTATTAATGTTGCTATTGCTGATTCCTATGATGGTCTGATGAACTGATGGACAAGCAAGTTGCCAATATATACTGTAGTGAAATCTCTGAGGCTGATTAGATGAGCCAGCATTTCTTTATGTTTGTGAATGCTCTAACAACTTACTTACACAAAGCTGTTAGCAACAAAATGCTCACAGTCCAAATTCTGTGCAGGGAATGACACCTACCTATTTATGTAGGATGGAAACCTCATACCATCCCTATGGAAGAAGCATCAGATGAGTTGGCTCAACTGATTAGAAGTCTCAGAAAATGCAGTTTCAAATGACTAGGGTAAATTCTGGAACCTGACAGAATAATAATCAGAAAAGAGACTTGATGAAAAGCCTTGGAAATCACTTACTAAACAGCCAAGCGGGAACATGTTTACAGGATTAAGTTTTCAGATCACCTTTAAAAGTAGCACAGACAACAAAATTTCATGTTCTAGTTAAGATTGTTGAGTTTAAACTACTCCCTCCATCTGTATAACTTTAGGTTTTCTGTTGTTTTTTGGAGGGAAGGGAAGGTTTCCTTCAAATCATTGTTAACTCCTAGTGACTACCTGGACTAGTTCCTGCAATTTTCTTGACATGATTTCAGAAGTGATTTGCCAATTCGTGCTTCCTAGGTGTGGGAGAGAGTAATTGGTCCAAGGTTATTGGCTGGCTTTGTGCTTAAGGCAGGATTAGAACTCAGAGCCTCCTGGTTTCTATCAAGGTCCTTAACCAGAATCTGGCTCTCACTAGTTGAAATAGACATATTTTAATAAACAAAACAGGAAAATAATCCTTGAAATTAGTTCTTTTGTCATCTATATTTACCTCTCCACATAACCAGCACCATTCACCACACACTTCTGCTAATGAAGGACAAAACGCAAAAACTACCACAAGATAACTTCACATGTTGTCCCTTCAAACAGGTCTTGAGAGTCTTTTCCAATGCTTTGAGTCAAGATGCCCAGAAAAATATTCCTTCAGTTTTGGGAAATGATGAAAGGTGTATGGTGCCAAATCTAGATTATATGACAGATGGAGTAAAACAGTGAGATCCAACTTTGTAACTAACTCCTGAGTGGCTCATGAATGTGAGGCTTAGTGTGTTGTCAAGTTGAAGCAATTTTTCCTTGCTCTGCTTCTGAACTCTATTTTATCATTGTTTCAAATTCTCTGCATTGTAAAGTTGTGCTCTGAGCTGATACTGATGCAATGTTCAAGGTAATCAATGTGCATAATACCAAATGCATCTGAAAAACCTATAAGCATGAGTTTTCCTGCTGAAGCCAGGATTAGTTTTGGCTAGTCTAAAGAAAAGAAGAAATAGGGGAGACATGATAGCAGTATTCCACTATTTGAGGGGCTGCCACAAAGAAGAGGGGGTCACTTTGTTCACCAAAGCACTAAAGGGCAGAACAAGAAACAATGGTTGGAAACTGATCAAAGAGAGAAGCAACCTGGAATTAAGGAGAAACTTCCTGACAGTGAGGACAATTAACCAATGGAACAGTTTGCCTCCATCACTGGAGATTTTTAAGAAGAGACTGGCCAGTCACTTGTCTGAGATGGTATAGGTTCTCCTGCTTGAGCAGGGGGCTGGACTAGAAGACCTCCAAGGTCCCTTCCAGCTCTATTCTATTCCATTTTTTGTTCTTGAAGATTTCAGCTCTCTGCTTCTGGCATGCAAGGAGCCCATTTTTCACAAGTCTTCCAATTCTGAGAAATATAAAAAATATGACCCAAATGGCACTTGTGAAATATCAAGCTTGATAGCAATTTCTTTTGAATGATCTACTGTTTGCCCTTATTCATCAAACTTTCTCTGTTGTTGTCACTAGTCATCTACTTTGTTCTTGATCACACAAGTCAGTTCTTCCTAGTTACTTATCTTTATTTTTTTATTTTTTGGCCCAGTGACATACAGTATTCCTGTCTACCACCATAAATAACCTGCATTTGGTGATCAATTTCAATTTCAATTAAAGGGAATACTTCATTAGTAAAAAGTTTAAACACAGGACATTGCTTAAAGCCCACTGACAAACACTCACTACAGGTTTTGCTTTCATGAAGGATAATAACAAAAAAATTTCTCGCAGCAATTTCCCATCAAGTGAAAATGAAGTGAAAGAACATATTTAAAGAACTTGTAAGAGTTACTGATGTGGCAGTACCATTTGTTGATAATTTATAATACTGGAAGTATTACTTTTTATTCAAGCCTTATAACTGGGGAATAAAAGTCAAAAGAAATGGAATGAGACAAAATTGTTTTTCATATATTAACTTCACCTAATCAGCCAGTTTGTGTCTTCACTTAAAAGTAGTTTATTAAGAAGTTTACTGATTGATAATAAACATATAATCGATTAGTATGAATGTTATCATTTCCATGACCCTTTTATGCTACATATTGACTCCTAGCCTTCTTATTTCACAAATGTAGTAAAATGTGATATGTGTACAGAATGGGACAGTTCCACTTGGAGAAAGTAATCCTGAAGAGTCAAGACAAATTAAAATCAGCACTATGAATTGTTCATGGAAAGCTACTGGTAAGCAATGCAGCATCTGCAACATAAATGTTATATGACTGTTATATTGCCAACTAATATTTTGCACTGAGTACAATTTCTAAGAACTCTTCAAAGGCAGCTCTGTGTAAAACACATATTAGTAGTAGAGATTACCATTACCAAATATTGCAGGCATTTCTAGCTAAAAAACTCAAGCAACAAAAAATAAAAAATGTTTTTGCCTAAAATTCTGATAAGCCAATGCCAAAATTATCCTAGCCAGTGCCCCAACCATATTAAAATTACCTCATTATTGCCATGATAATAGCTGAAAACATCTAAGTCCAGTTTAAACATCTGGCTCATTATATAAGTAATCATAATAATGACTTGATTCAATCAAAACTTTAGAGTTATCCCAACAGGAAATATACATTATAACAAGCTGATCGCAATGGTGGTGTCTTCTCTGAATTGCTATGCTTATTTTCTAGATAAGTTTTAAGAAGTTGAATCCTTCAAAATATTGTTGCAAGCCATAGCACTCGACATGGTGACCTGGAACTAAAAGGGTCTTGAACTCTGATCTGCTAAACACCAATGAAACAGAACTGCCCCAGGCTCTCAAAGATAAACCAAGAATAGAGCACAGGGAAGCAGCAATTGTGCAGAGAAAGAATAATGTGTGCATCTCTCTTATTTCTGACTTATGCTACTTAGCTGAGTTGTGGGATGGGAGGTGATATGGTTCATGGCGAAGCCATTCAGCCTGAAGTTTAATTTATAGCATTAAGTCAAGTTACTCTAAGACTTCACTCACAGTCCTTTAATAATTTATATTTCTCCAGCAAACTACAATTATGAAGGGAGCAAGGTAATGAGGAGTCCAAATGATGCTTGTATAACAGAGAACTCAAATAATGCAAATACTTACTGCATGGCTCGAATAATTTCTCCATTGTATTTTTACTGATTTGAATGAATTGTGTCTTGATATGTATAAAACATATGCCCAGGGAAAATGTAAACACCAATGAATCTGCTAGAGTGGAGTTGTGCATTATTAACATGGTTGGTCAATCATTCACGTAGATATTTAGACTGGATTTACAGCCTTAAGCAAAAATGTTCATTTATCCACCTACTGAGTTCTTTCCAATGCATGTGTTAAAGCTGTCGTTTGATGGCATTACAGATAGTCCTTGACTTATGATCAGTTGTTTAACAAAGGTTTGAAGTAATGACTGCCTCAAAAATAGTGTTTTACAGCTTATAAAGCACTTCTGACTACAATGGCTAGTGTTACAATCCCTTTCTATGCTTCTCTGACTCTGTTAATTATCAACGCTTATCCCATCCCATCCCATCCCCCAATCTCAAGTCTGGCTTGACCTAAGATCAATCCACCTATTTATGATCCCTCAGGTTCCCCATGCCCTTTGGAAATCTAAACATGAAAGAAAAGATCATACAGCAGCCTTTCCTTTAGCGAGATCAGTAAGATACATAGCCTCCAAATCGGGAATCAGTTGAATGAACTGAAAAACTAAATAGGAAAGGGGAATGCCCTTTGGTTAACACAGTGGATCCCATTTTATTATTCTGGTCACCAGGAGGACATGGCTCATCCTTTCAATGGTCTGTTTCAGTTTACTAAGCCTTCTGGTATTCCCTCCTATCTTCAGGGCTGCCTGACCCAGATAACCTATTAGATGCTGATAAGTCACACAAATAGGGATTTGGCAACAATATTTATCCATGCATAATGCAGCACAGAGTTATAAATCAGGCATGTATAGTAGTACATCTCTTAATTAAATCTGAAACCTCTACTAGCCCTTCTTAAAAGCTCCTTATCTATTGTATTAAATTTATACTGATTTCCATTAAAAAACTATCTACTATCTACCAAAATCTAAAGGGAAAATAGCATCAACTTATATATGATGGCAGTTGTAATTTCAAAGCCATCACTGACAATGATGCTCAGAAACAATTTGGAAGAGACTTGAGAACCTTTTATGGATGATCCATAGGTATCATTAATAATAAGAGGACTAAATCGCTTTCAAGTTGGAAACATTTGCTATGAAATCTTTTGATTCTCATACAGCTAATCTTCCTGTAAGTGATGATAAAAAAAATCTACAGTTGTGTTTATTTATTAGGGAGTTGAAGATTAATATTTAGAGTAATTATAGGAAGACATCCATGTTAATCTAAGGAAGGTAGAAGAATTTAGTAGCACTTTTTCAGAGGACCAAATGTTATTTAAAAGGAATATGCTGACACTGTAAACTGCTCAGAGAGTGCTGTGAAGCATTATGGAGTGTATATAAGTCTAAGAGCTATCACTATTGCTGCTTCTAACCTGTTTCACATATGAACTGTCTGCACAACTATATTATTTTGTTCTCCTTTGCCCTTTCCAACCTCATCTCAATTTAAATCTTACACCAGTTTAGCCACTCTTAATTTTGCTGATAAAATGAGCTGTAACTTATGAAAGCTTATGCCTTTTAATCCACTTTATTTAACACATTTGGTATTTAAAGTGCAACCAGGCTCCTTCTGACATTTGTAAGATGTGGGTTGGCCAATATTATTACAGATGGTGAAGGGATTATAGATGTGCTGGCATACAACAGTACCTGAGGAAGATTGAGCAATATTTGCCATTTATTTTGCATGAAGAAAAGGGAAGGGAACATGCTGCAAGCTCATGGTCTAACATAATGATTTGTTTCTCATTTCTAAATTATCCTAAGCATAATCTGCTAGGATGTCTGAATTGCACAGAAAAAAACACTGCTACTTTCCAAATTACAAGTTACAAATCTACCTCAAACTACAGTTTTAAATTGGAGGTCAGAACAAATCATAGTCTGCCTGATTTGATATTACTAAAGTTAAGGAACTCCAGAAAAAAATGTATATGTTTGAGGAAAGAGAGGGCACATTCCTGATTCTTTAAATAATATTTTGGAATATTCTCTAAGCTGAGCCTCAGTGGTGTTAATTATAACTTAACTCTAAATATCTTACAACAGTGTATATTTTTTAGCTTCTTAAAATATTCTTTTCCATATTTACAGATTTTCCACTAAGTGCCATCAATTTTTATGAAAACAAAATAAACAAAGCAAAACACTCTGCAAGTTCCCAGGCTTCCATTTGCACAATAAAAATGTCCAAATTTCAGTCATGCTAGTTTTTACAGGTTTATAATTGCACTTTATTGCTGACTATCCTGTTTTACAGTTTAATTTACGTTTTCAACCTAACACACCTATCCCTTGTTTTTAGTTATGTCTAGTTATATTATGAGGAAGGCTAAAGAGTGGGAATAGGAAAGTGTAATAAAAAGTAACATCACACTCAGATCCTGCAAGGAATGGCTGAAGATAAAGAGTGTGGAAATGATGACAGCTTGCGGCATATGGCATATGTGCATTCTACACCTGCTCGTGCACATGCACAAACATACATTTTACTTGAGTCACACTTTAGTCTGGAAATTTTTAGCATTCTGCTTGAATTGTTAGACAGAAGCTGGCCCAGTATTTGGAATAATACCATGATAAAAAATACCTCTATCACAGTTTTCCTCTCTCCAACCACAGAAAGATAGGGGACATGGACTCTATCCAAGAGGATGGTTTTGTGGTGACAGAAAAATAGCCAAAACTAAGATAATTAAGCCTCTAACATGACCATCCAATGTGTAATGAAGATATGCAACTTGTCAGATATTGTTATCTGTAGCACATATTGACTTATAGGCTTATTTTCAAATCAAAAGCATACACAGTGAAGCAAAAAGACCTGAAAGTTACAGCAAGACACAAAGGCACCGATACCAGAATTAAAGTGCTCCAGGCTGCTGAATCTTTGCATAAAGCGCCTTCTAGCAGAATAAAGATGAAAGTAAACAGGCAGCCTGTGCTTCAGTAGGACTGCCATTTCTACATCTCTCCTACTGAAGTCTGCCCTGGTTGCAGAATGAAAAAAGGGAACCGAACTCACCTTTAAGGCACTATATAAAACAATCTGAGAAACAATGCCCCACATCTGGAAATTAACTTCTGTACAGGGGAAGTCTTCCTGATTCTCACGAGGTATGACACTACACATCTTTGTGTATCACAGGAATAAACCACTTTAGTTTATTAACTTACATTTTAATGTAAAGAAAAGCTGTATAACCACAGGGCACAGGGCATATTACTGAAAGGGAAGAGTCAACACTTTTAGAAATCTTTTGAGGAGCCAGAGAAGGATTAGGGCAAAATAAATACACTAAGCTTGTTAGAAGCTTAAGATGACAATTTCATGTGTGAAAAATCTCCAGCCCTCCCATCCCAAGCCTGGTTAATTTTTCCTCTTTGAAAAAAATCTCACCAACATCCCCCTTCCAACCCACCTCCCCCCCCAGCTGAAAGATGAGTTTTGAGCATATGAACTAAAAATACACAAAAGACAAACAGTCCTGATTAATTATCCCTGGAAATGGTACATATCCACACTCAAAAGAAATATGTTGACAATAATCCTATAAAACCCCACAGAAGAATTAGTCTGAAAATGTTTGTTTCGGATGGATAATGCTAATTTAACTGAACCACTCCCATTTTTCCTGTAATCATAAGGTAAAATTGGATTGTACTATGCGAAAGTGAAAAAGAATGTGAAAGCTATTTTTTTAAATAAGTCTTATTTCAACAATTGACATGCATGAATAATAGTAAATACATAAATGTTTTTGAGTTGTAATGAAGAACCAGCTATTTCTGCAAATATTGAGCAGAAATTAATATTGTGATGATTTGTGTGCTCCGGAATTCACTGTGGAGAATCTAGCATTTCTCTCGCAAATGGTGGAATCAACTAACAAACAATCACAATTTATTACAATTGATAGAGGAAGCTGGAGATGGTTGCAATAACTAACTGGAAGTTTTTTTGAAAGTAAGAATTGGGGCTGGTGTGTGCATGCTACTGCATTTTTAGAATATCAGACTAAAGATGCAAGATGGGTATTTTTTTAAGGAAGAGAATTTTACCACCTTCATCTTCCAAAGAGTGTCCTCAGTTTCTTACTGATCTAGAAAAAAACCTAATATTCTCTCTCCTTACAATAGCACTGTAATTTCTTTGTGATAATCTGTTATAAAGTTAATTATATGCCTACTGTTAATTAATTAGTACAGTGACATTTTCACAAAATAATGAACAATTGGGGTTTTTTAAAATAACACTGTATCACATTACCAAGTCTATTTTGACAATATTTAACGAACTTCTAGATTAGAATCACAGCTAAATATTGGTAGCATGCAGATATGTCTCTAAATTTAAAATGGCAATGTTTTCAGAGACAGAGAATTACCATACTGGTATAGAACTTCATTTGTAGTGGGCATTTTTCTCTTTGACCTGACTTCAAATGTTTAGACTCAGGAAACTTCCAAAAGCAGGATCTCAGAGCAAACTTTCTTTCTTTCTTTCTTTCTTTCTTTCTTTCTTTCTTTCTTTCTTTCTTTCTTTCTTTCTTTCTTTCTTTCTTTCTTTCTTTCTTTCTTTCTTTTTCTTTCTTTCTTTCTTTCCTTCCTTCCTTCCTTCCTTCTCTTTTTCTTTGTCTCTTTCCCTTCCTTCCTTCCTTCCTCCTTCCACAAAAGATGAACACAGTGAAGAAATGAAAGACAGATACACACCGAAGATGACATACTCCCCTATAAACCTTATAAATGAGGATCACATGTAAGAAAACTGCTATTTTTTCCATATTATCTTTTTCTTTCCAATGAAAATGCTCTTCTAGAAGTTCTATTGTCTAGATCAGTGATGGCGAACCTTTTAGAGACTGAGTGCCCAAACTGCAACCCAAAACCCACTTATGCATCGTCGAGTGCTGGCTGGGTGTGGTCCATTGGGTGGGTGTGGCCCATTGGTTGGGCGTCACTGCGGTGGTAACAGCAGATTGGGTGGGACTAAAAAGTTCAATCAATTAATTCCAACTTTGCAAGATCTTTTTTTTCGCCACGAGATGTTGAAATTGATTGATTGAACCTTTTTTTTTTGCACATGGCGGCAGAGACCTAAAGCGAAAAGGTTTTATAAAACCCAGCTGAAGGCCTAGGACTGGGGCGACGGTGCACATGCCCACAGAGAGGGGTCTGAGTTCTGCCTCTGGCACCCGTGCCATAGGTTCACCACCACTGGTCTAGATATTGCCCATTAATTTGGATTAATGTACCAAAAGTTTTCCCCAATGGCCTAAATAGTCCAGTTAACACTATCATTATGTGTCATATCATCCAGCAATTGTTTCTTGTTTCTTATGCCTCAACATTTTTTATTAAGTCCAGCAAAAATTATAAAATCTGACCAACATTAGCAGAAATAGGGGGAAATAAATTTCCTTTATATAAATTTCCTGAGTATCCCCCAGCATCATCATAACCCACACTTTTCCTCCCACCTCCAGTAACCCCAATTTGCAGGTTGAGCTGTTCTCTCCCCAATCACAGGCTATTCTTCTGCTTTTGCTTGGGCTCTATTTCACTCTACCATGGTTCTTGTAACATGTAATGTAGTTAGATTGCAAATAATAATCTGGAGTTATATTCCTCTTTACTCTTAAGACTATTGCTCAAGAGGAAATAAGAATTCTTGTACAATATAATGTGATGAAAAATGAGTATTAGTACTGGAATAAGTCAAAAAGATTTTGCACATAAATAGCTAAACTGAATTTCTGCTTTATTTCTTGGCAGTGGCCATGTCTCTATGCTGACAGAGCCAAAATTCTATCTTTACAAAACTGAATCTTGAGCAATATTTAAAGGTTCATCTAAGAGGCAAACTTTCAGAAAAAGATCAGTTTCTGCTTTAGCATCTGCTATTTGGAGTTAGCCTCACTGAGCCACGTCATAATTCACAATACTCAACTGCCTTGCAGGACTTCAAGATGGAAACGCTCTAAACAAGACATGTCAAACACAAGGCCCGGGGGCCGGATGCGGCCCGCGACGCGGTTTCATGTGGCCCGCGAAGCCATCCTGGAAACAGTGAGGGAGCGGCCTCCGCTGCCTTGGCCCTGGCCCAGGCTGGCCAGGAGCCAATGTACAATTTTGTGGTGGCCATCTATGCTGAAACCCATTCAGTCTTAGCTCCACAAGGCCATCCGGAAACAGCGAGCAACCAGCCCCTGCCACATCGGCCCCGCCCCCTGGGTGCATGCTGGGGAGGTGTCACCCTTTGTGAGGAATGCACCATCGCCTGGAAGTGGCCAGCAAATGTCCCTCACCTACTTCGCATATCCGGCTTGATGGGCTCTGCCCTGGTCCCACCCCTTTCTGCCACAGACCCTCAGATCTGTCCCACTCCTGCCCAGGCCCCCACAGGCATCCTTGACACGAATGATGTAGAGTTGGCTATGCCCACTCAGTAGGCCACACCCACTCCATCCACACCCACCCAGTAGGCCGCACCCCCCCTCGCCATACCCCCCCGAGGGCAACTGCAATGCTGATGTGGCCCTCAATGAAATTGAGTTTGACACCCCTGCTCTAAACCATGGGTGTCAAACTCGCTGCGTAATGTGACGTGTCATGATGTATTCCCACTTTTTTTGCACTGCTGGAACTGGGGTGGGCACGGCCTCTGCATGAGGTAACCGGCTCGTGGGCCGACAGTTTGACACTCCTGCTCTATAAATTGTCAGAGGGTAAGGTAGCTTGCCAAATGTAAACAATATTTTCTTTTCTGGTTATGGAAGGATATGTGGAAGAAAATAATAAAGACAATTGCTAAAAGAATGGTATGGGACAAAAGATTTACAACAAGTCTGAATAATGAAGTTTAATAATAATTTTTCAATATATTATTTTCTGTTTCAGCTTTCAAATGGTTCATACAGATTTGCTTTTCCCCCCCAACAGTAGAATAATGAATAATTCAAGTCAGCTGCAATCGAGAGTTAGCACACTGCCAATAGTATCTATACTGTGATAAATCTACAAGCTGTCCAGCTTCAAAGTTTCTACATTTTATTAATCATTATGCTTCTTGAATGTCTCTAATTTCACAGGCAGCATTTAGTATACAGCAAAGAGCAATTCTTGCTTGCTCAAATCTATTCTGCCAACCCCCAAAGGGCACCTTGACCCTGTATAACATGGCATCATGGAAAAAGTATACATTTTGTTCTCTCGGAGATAGCATATGAAGCTGTCAGTCACAGGGGCAGAGTGGAAGAAAAATATGCCTGTGGGAAATATGCCTAGTTATAACACAGATGAACAAGAGGCAAATGTATTGTATTGATTTCCTTGGGCAAAATATATAGTATTGATTTTCTGAAAACCAAATTCCATGCTTTTGTATGGAATCAAAAAAAATATATGGCTTGTGAAGAAAGTGCAACTGGAATTTAAGAAGGATTGAAAACAGGTCAGTCTTGAACTATTTTTTCTATATTATCTTCTAGTTCTTTTTATATACATTAAGGTAAAAACATCAAGGGCAGATTCCTCAATAATCTATCCAACCATCATGGCCAGATAAAATAAAGCATTACTGAAAATTTCTTCTTGAAGAAATTTAATATCATGCTTTACTACTACTACTGGTTTTTTTCAGTTACTTTCTTTTAGTGAAATCTCCATGGCTATTTGTGTCTTCAAGCTGCAAAAAAGTATAAATCATTATAATTAAAACCTTATTAAAAACAGTAACTTTACACTGTAACATTTACTGTTCTCATGTCTTCACAACATTGCATTATAACAATGTCAAAATTAAACATACTGACATGAAGATAAACTCTTCTTTACGACATGACTATTAGAACTGCTAGTATTGTTAATTACATTTTGGGATCTATTTTATATAACAAAAATACATTATTTTTTATTTCGGTGATATTCTTACAACCTATGCTTTTCATACCAACTAATACTACAGAGTGATGTGTGAAAATAAATTGAATCTTCTACATTCCCAAATGTACTTTGGGCACTGAAGGCATATAAATGCCTGGCTATGCTGCAGTTATTGTGGCAACTTAACCCCAGCAAATGGGAGAAAAATATCTGGCATCTCTTGCTTACACTATTCTTACTGTAAATAAAACTGCGCACGAAACAGTACTAGTCTTTCTTTAGCTCCTAGTACCAATACAGAGCTCTGCTCTTTTTATAGCCATCTACCAATGCCATTCAAATGTCCTATGTAGAATCAGTATATTGAAGGAATGTTGGTTGTCATCCAAAAGAAATGTATCCATTTATTTTTAAGAACTAGGAAGAAGAATTATATAGGATATACTCACTGAGGGCATTCAATTCCTTATTTTTCTCCTGGTATCATAAATCAGTGTAATCTTTTTTTCATTTTTTAAAAAATTGTCCATTGACTCAAACGATCCAGTCAATGAGAATATATCCAAAGAGTAAATTTGCTTAATATGGAATTAATATTGGGATTGTACATTAGTTTTATTTTCTTAAATGTAATATATTAATACATATGATACTTTCAAATATCAACCTGTTGGTATACCATGTCCTTTTGAGGATAATGTGTCTTCTTTCAACACCAAGTCCTTGTATCATTTTTTTTCCTGCTATTCGATAAATATATTTCTAGTACGAAACACAGAACTTCTATCATTTTTGCTCTGAAAAATCCACAAGTAACATCCCCCCCCCCATTTTCATTTAATTTGTCTAGTGTTTTTGGGAGGCTCTTTTGCAGTTTCTAAATTGAACTAAAATTCACAGCATTCCTAGTAGGCATGGCTGTTCTGGCTAGGAATGAGTAGAGATGAAATCCAAGACATCTGGAGCAGTGGTTCTCAACCTTTTTAATACCGCGACTCCCAACCGGTCGTAAGTTGAGGACTACTCAACCTGTCGTAAGTTGAGGACTACTCAACTGGTGCAGCACCATTTGCAGAATGGGACATTTGGCGGGCTCAGCAGGGCAGAGACAGCCTGGACAATTCCTATTGGCTTTTGAAAGCCAATAGAATTAGACTCTATTCAAGAGAGTCTATTCTATTGGCTTTCAAAAGCCAATAGAATAAAAGGGAGTAGTATAGCTGAGGAAAAGGGAGAAAAAAATGGCGGACTGCGTTGCTTGGTGACCCCCGTGAAATGGTCGTTCGACCCCAAATGGGGTCCCAACCCAAAGGTTGAGAACCACTGATCTGGAGGATAACACATTGGGGAAGATGTAGCAGCCAAAATCCAGTTCTGCTGAATCCAAGAAAAATTCTGATTTATTTACATGGCTAGATCTTCTATTGCTTTTGAGACAGAAAGGAATCCCAGGAGACTGACAATATATTTTTGGTGTTTCACAGCCTTCTTCCTTGATGTATGTTACGGTCAGGTGCCAAGGATGACTAAGAGAAACAGTGCAATAAAGAGCCTGGGAGAAGAAGCAGCGGCACTTCTGTCATCCTTTCACTGGTTGATGTCTACCTATCTTTAGATACCTTACTAACCAAAGCCAGATTTTCTTTCCCCCAGAGATTTATCCTATTTCCTGGATAAATACCGATACGAAGGTTTTCAAATTATCAACAGTTCTAGTCAGTGGGTTTTTTTGTAAGAAAAAAGGTGCCGGAACCCACATCTTGTTTATCTTTTATTTAAAAAATTATATATTCAGTCCTTAACATAAATTTACCTTTCGCACGTAGTCAATCACTGTACACACAACCACACATATCAGTTGTGTAACGAAACATAACGGTCACCGCCCGCAGTAAGTCTCAGCGCGTGACCACACGACCAATCACGAGCCGAGCAGTGCCACAAGCCGAGCAGCGCCATCACAACCAGTGCAGACAAAGTACACATGTATCAGACTCGACACAAAGCAGCCCGCATGCACCATTTTAATGGCCTGCATGTTTCCTTTTGCCTGTGCATCAAAAACAAAAACACAAACCAACCAACCCAAAAAACATTAAAACATTTTAAAAAATAAAAAAATCCTTGCCTGCTTTTTTCCCTTCCTGTCATAAGTGCTCCACATGTTACGTTTAAGTGGCAGCAACTCCCTTTTACCAAATATGCATGCATGTCTCTCACACAAATAAAAAATCTAAATCAAAAGGGAAGCAGCAACCAGCCTATTTACCCTGATTCACTCCACCAGTTAAAGAACACCCACTTGCCCTTTTGGGATAACTCCAACTACCCTTCAAACTGCAAAGAGTCGACAATATCTTGCCTATAAAAGACCCTGCCCAACGTGAGCTCTTTAGAAGATTATTCATTTAATTGCTTCATGGTAATCTCCCAAGAAATTGGATTCAGCTGTTCTACAATCTACAAGGGGAAAATAATGAATGTTGCTGAGTTGGGGAAATGAAATGGAGAGCATTAAACCATTATGGAATTTGTCAAAAAAACAAAAACAAAACAAAACAAAAACAAAAAAATCCAACCACTTTTCCCAATCTCTGAATTGGAGCTTCAAAATTAAATCTGATATCCTTTTAACTCTCCTCTTTTGCTTAATTTATAAACAGAACTGATTTAATCCTAAGGCTCTGGTTTTAATTTTTTTTTAATGTAGGCAAAAGTACAGAAAGAAGAAATAAAGTTACAATTAAAATTTAAAAGACCTTAAAAGGGCCTAAAGACTACAGCTTAAAATGCACCACCATCTTTTTAGGGATTAGCCTAGAAAATAGAATGGTGGCATTCTTCTATTTATTAGGGAAACAGAATTTCTTTCTGATGTTTTCAAAACTGAGAAATCAAGATTTTTTTTTTTTTAACATCCCGGCAACATGAAACATATCCTTAGTTCTGGGTTGCTTCTCTCCTTGATTAGTTTCCATCCACTGCTTCTTGTCCTGCTTTCAGGTGCTTTGGAAAATAGCTTGACTCCCTCTTCTATGTGGCAGCCCCTGAGATATTGGAACACTGCTATCATGTCCCTCCTCGTCCTTCTCTTCATTAAACTAGACCGGGGTAGGCAACCTTGGCTCATTTATGACTTATGGACTTCAACTCCCAGAATTCCTGAGCCAGCATGGCTCAGCTTGGAAACCTCTCCCTTTCCCCTCAGCATGGCTGGCTCAGGAATTCTGGGAGTTGAAGTCCATGAGTCATAAAAGAGCCAAGGTTGCCTACCCCTGAACTAGACATTAATAAAGTTATGAGATAAAGGTCTATTTCTGATTGTAGATTGTCTGTGAACCAACTGCTGGTCAATCAAGGTCCTGACTTGAGTTTAAAATGTCTCTGTGGGTCTCTACTGCTCCTGTGGATGGGCAGGACCTTCTACTGTTAAGAGTTTGCCCTTTTGAAAATGACAAGCTCCCTTAAATTTGTCCTATCTAGTGAGTTGACATAAGATAAATAACTAGTCAATTTCAACTTTAAATCTCTACTAGGCCTAATCTAATAAGCAGCAATAGTTTCTGCTCACTTATCTGACCACACTCCATTGATCTCAATATTCAATATTCAACTTAATATACAGGCCAGAAAAGTTGCAGAGGGGAAACTAAGAGTTAGATTTGCAGAAACAAACTGCCAAGTTCCATTTCAGGTGGTTTTTATACTGAAATCCAAACGATCGATACGCAGAACGGCTGTTTTTGGAAAGACCAAACAACAAAGTTCAAAGTTACAACAGCACTGAAAAGGTGACTTATAACCATTTTCCACACTTATGACCGTTGCAGCATCCCCAAGGTCACATGATCAAAATTCAGAAGCCTGGCAACTGACTCATATTTACGACAGTTTCATATGACAGGGTCATAAGATCGCCTTTTACAACCTTCTGACAAGTAGAGTCAATGGGCAAGCCAGATTTACTTAACAATTGTATTACTAACTTAACAATTGTGATGATTCATTTAAAAACTGTGGCAATAAAGGTAATAAAATGGGGCAAAACTCACTAAACAAAATGTTTCACTTAGCAACAGAAATTTTAGGCTCAATTTTGGTCATAAGTCCAGTACTACTTGTATATGACTTGAATATATGACACTTCTCTTTTTCTCTCCGCCTCCATTCCATTTAAAACAATAGTTTTGGCTTATCTTCTTGTCTAATGTAGAATTCTGGAATATTCAAAAACTCATCTTATTTTCTGACCTTGAGTTGGTCTTGCTATATAATATGGATTCCATAAAGAAAAATGTACTGCAACTAAATGCTGCAGAAGCCATTCTGGTGGCAGGCAATGGTTCTGAATAGCAGCAGCTATCCTCCACTGCCCATTTAACCTATCAATACCCTTATTCTACACAATAACTTTCACATATTATAAAGAATTGGGATGATTCACAAATAAAATGATGAACATTTTTAAAGGAGCACCACTAATTATAGGCAGATACTAATTCAGCATTAAACTACAGTACAAAGGATATGAAATTAATGAACCTTGATGACTGATTGTATGGCACCTGGATGTTCTAACACTAAATTGTTGCAATCTATTCAGAGGAAGAAAAAATCTATTCCAACAATTACAAGAATTACTGCTATTACTACTGTACTTTGTTATAGTAATAACTAGGTTCTTAGTTAAAAGGAGAAAGAAAGAAAATTGTGAATTAACTCAAGTTGCAGCTTTAATAGATTTGCAAAGCTCCAAACTGAGAAAGCTAGAGCAGGATCTTTTTGGATGACCAAACTGGCTGTTGATTACAATTCACAGAAACCGTTTATTCAGTAGTTCTTCAAATTGCAAAATATAGGCAACACTCCCTGTCTCCATCATCATGTTATTCTTCTTTTCCAGGAAACAATGGAATGTGTGGGTTGATATCATAAATACTGGTTGAAACTTTGAGAAGATATGAGTGCATTTGCCCTGAATTTTTCTCTGAGCCCACAAACCACTAGCTTTTTTCAATTTATTTGTAACATTACAAAATTATTTTGAAGAGATACAAAAAAAACTATGACTGCATAAAGTCACCTCTTGAGATTTGTATAATGAAAAATGGCAAATATAAAAGAAGGGCATCCATTTTGGTTATAATAAGATGATTAATCTGCTGACAAACCTAAAGAAAATGATTGTGGATAAGCAATACTGGTTTTCATTAGTATATCACCCAATAGAAACTACCTGGATGAAAGCAGCCAGACAAAGTTTTGTGAAAACCTCAAAATAAGGCAAAAATATTTTAGGTAATTAATCTTTGGAAATCTTTTAACAGCAATTCATGGCCTACCATCAGCTGCAATTATAGTTGCCTCCCTTAACTGACAAAAGGAAAAGTTTTAAATTTACCTAGAGAAAAATAAAGAAAGATTAGACCCATTTGGCTCCCGATGTTTTAAAAAAGTCTATTTATATTATGTAATTCTTTCTGTATGAAAAGAGTATGAAAAATTTCATCACAGAGTATTCTGCGAACCATTCTGACGTTTCAGAAGTGATCCAACCTTGAAATAGGCCATTCCATTTATTATGGAACCTTCCAAATTAATGTGACTTTGAAACTGACTACTTCAAGATCAGAAGACCCCATGACATTCACTGGATGTGTTGCAGTATAGCTCTCATTGGTTAGTAACATCTAGAACAGAGAAACTGAGGATGCACTAGATACTATAATGAAAATAACAACACTTTTAGTGCTAGGACCCCCCCCCCAAAAAAAGGAAAAAAAGGAGAGAGAATTCTTTGCTGTGATTTGTTGCATAAAAGACATCCACACACCCATATAGTGCACTTGTTGCATTTCTAATTCTATGTAAATTCAGATAAATCTATACAATGGATTTGTAAAAGTTGCAGGAAAGTACAACCAAATGATCAAGTCTTGGTCTTCTTAACTTAGCAGTACTGGATCTCCTTTGACACATGCTAGCTCATGCTTTACTTTGTTTTATTTTTTTAAAGATTCTTTTATTGGAATCTTTTTTATAAGCAATGATTGGGAAGCTAGATTGCAGAATCTTGAACATAATGAAAAGTATTTTGTACTTGGGCTTTTCCCCAGGCCTGTTTAAGTAACCTTTGAAAGTATGTGGATAGTTCAAGTTCTGTCACTCAGAGAATGAGCTAATTGTCAGAGTTATAGGATACAGTTGGGTGATATGGACTCTTGATTAAGGAGGACATTTAATACTTCTGCTATAACAACTAATCAGACATTCAAATTTGTGAAGTGTCTTCAAAGGTTCTGGAATCTTTTCTATGGAAGATATGGGTTAAGAATTATACTCACAGCTACACCATGACTCAGAAGATAGGTAATAGCACAAAAATACTTTCATCCAAAAGACTTGGCGTTGGATTTATGTAGGCTAACTGAAATACCAACTGATATTTGTTTACTAATATGGAAAAGATGAAACTTAATCTAGCTCCCTGTTAAGTAGTGTCTATTTGAAATCAAGAGAGTATGAGACATTAAAATTACTATAACTGGAATAAAATTAGTTGTCTTATATAAACCATTTTTAGACATTTGCACCTGCATTCTTCAGCCATAATCAAAAACAGAACCTCAGCTTATCTTTCAAAGTGAGCCATTCCCAGAAGGTTATTTCTTTACATATCCAGCAGACTATATTATTTGCATGTTTTATAGGATTCTATAAAGCATTAAAAAGGGAGCTTCCCAGATATATTGACATGAACAGAACAATCCTCTGGAATGATTTAAAACAGCCATCTTTTCCACAAGGCTCAGCATTGTAATTTGGTATTTTTCTCTGGCTGCCCATATGTACATGAGCATACACAGTCTCTGGCAGTCCCAGCAAAAGTCCGTGTGGAAATTTTCCAATGTGGAAGTAGCCATGTCAATTTTCATGGAGATATAGTTGTTAATGCTTCAAGGAAATTTGCTTGAGCAAAACACTTTGCAAAGTATCACTTTTCCATGTTTTAACTGGCCCTAATGTTTATAACAGTGGTTCTCAACGTTTGTGTGACGGCGACCCCATGCGTGGCGCCGCCCCCATGTGCGGCGCGCATGTGCGGTGCTGCCTCCCTGCGCGGCGCGCATGTGCGGTGCTGCCTCCCTGCGCGGCGCGCATGTGCGGCGGTGCCTCCATGCGCGGCGTGCATGCGCGGCGCCGCCCCCTGAGGGGAGAAAATGGCGGATCGCCTTCTTTGGCGACCCCCCAAAAATGGTTGATTGACCCCAAATGGGGTCGCAACCCATAGGTTGAGAACCGCTGGTTTATAACAAAGCTGAGACTACAGGCAATCAGGAAACTGTTAATGATCAAATAAACAAAGACAGCAGCTTTGAAGTTAAATACTGAATGGGCTTAACATACTAAATATTCTCTTTCGGGATGGTAAATAGCAACATGTCATTTAAAAAAGCCAA
This sequence comes from Crotalus tigris, assembly GCF_016545835.1. Lineage (NCBI taxonomy): Eukaryota > Metazoa > Chordata > Lepidosauria > Squamata > Viperidae > Crotalus > Crotalus tigris. The sequence goes on from NW_024096796.1 coordinate 1,291,658, forward strand.
CATTTTTTCTACATATCAATCTATAAGAAATGTATTTTTGGAATGACAACTGCAGTATCGATAGTAAATCTCCTTCAAATTGAGCTTGCTTCCTTGTGATTTCATAGACAAATCTGTGCATGTGTCTTGGCTGCAATATATAACTGGTTTATCACTGCTATTACTTTTTAAAAATATATCCAATCAACTTCTGGAAAGTTATATTTTATGATATAAAGACTTTGCATTAAAATAACCTACAATATCATTTATTGTCTGGGAACTGGGAAACCACACAATGTGTAAAATTGTACAAGAAACTTTAACACTAGATATTTAGCATTACATACTTCACCCTGCAAAGTTATGCTAGCCTATTACTGAGTTCCTAATTGAGCAAAGAGATATAACTTTAAAAAAATTGAACAATTCTGTCCTTGTTTTGGGAAAGCTAAGAGACAACAACTAGTGCTCCTGAGGCACAAGCCACCATCGATTTATACGCAAATAAATCTAACATTTGGAATAAAGTTGGTATTATAGCACACAGAATGCTAAATCACTTGAGTGGGGAAAAAAGAAGACAAGTTTAAAAAATGGATAGACTCATCATGTGAATTTTCAAAGTGGGTAAAGATGTAAGAGGATTTGAACAAAAATTGTTCCATTAAAAGATCATCTTTACTTCTTGGAAGCCTTTCAATCTGGAGGCCAGTGGGTCACCGTTTGCTATTTGACCTCTTGGTGTCGGTGGCTTCTCTTGAAGTAATGGTATGTTATGTTAAAAACAGCACTTTTTAAAAAAAGAAGCCTGTTAACTTCTATATTCTTCAAAGCTCTGTTCCAATGAGACATGTTTGGAATATTTGTCCACAGTTCTAGTCCGCTACCTAAAGAAGGGATTAAAACAAAACTGGAAAAAAGAAAAAGAGCAAAAAAAAAAAAAAAAAATATGGCAGAGATCAAGTGAGCAAACAATTAAGGCTGTAATTCAACAGTGCCTAGGGGAAAGGCCAGGGAGGAAAGCCTGCTTTGATAAAGGGAATTTTTTTTTACAAATTTCCTCAATGACTCTGTATACAAGTCCACAGTGACTACTCTTCCAAACATGCTAAACCTTTCATTTTTTCTACAGTGTTGATGTACTCAGTTTAGAAATGATCCTTGAGAAATATATCTACATAAGAGAAATGCAATTTCTTGCATCCTTCAACCAAATTTATTTATCTGTACATATTTACATTCGATGGTTAAACTAGGCAAAAATTCTCTGCTGGCATTTGGCTTCTTGGAAAGATCTGTCTCAAAAAAAACATTGGTCTATACCCAAATATATAAAAATGATAAAGGAAACCTTCCGGGGAAAAAAATTGTACTGCAAACAGATCACAACCTTACAAGAAAAGATTGTAAAGTTAAGATTTTCAGAAACATTACAATGCTCTTTGAGAAACAGGTTTCTTGGGCCAGGACTATCAAGAAACAATCAAACCCAATTGCTTTCAATAAAGTATAGTTCTGTGAATCTGCAGTTATTTCTGTGAATGACAGCATAACAGAGAAAAATGGTTTATGATGAGGTACTGCTTGATTCTGTGATAACATAAAGAACTAATATGAAAAAAATGATAAAGGCCTTTTGCCATTCTTTCTTGAAATGTGAAAAGAGGTAAAGATATACAAACTGATTTGGGAGACAGTTTATTTCAAGCATATTGCAAGGCTTGCTTGTGCCATGGCTTTTTTTAATGGTTCAATCCTGCTTGCAGGATGGCATTTGCAATAGTAATTTCACTTGAGAGCAAGCTCTAAGGTTTAACCAATGTGGCTTCTTCCACCAATTAGAGAGATGGAGATGAGGAATAACAGCTGGAAGAACAATCAGAGATGCGTAACATTTAAGAAAATGCTGGGATGTGGTTGACTAGTTCCATGTCTTTATGGCAGTTATTTATTTTATAAATAACTCAGGGTGGCAAATATACCTAATAATCCATCCTCCTCCTATTTCCCCCACAACATCCCTATGAACTTAGTCTAAGAGAGAATGACTGGCCCCAAATCACTCAGCTGGCTTTCATGACTAAGGTGGGACTAGAACTCATGGTCTCCTGGTTTGTAGACTGGTGCTTTAACCACTATACCAAACTGGCTCTCTTGCCTCAGTTGCAAATAGGGGCACCACCAATGGATAAGATAGTTGGATACATGAAATTCTAATTAGTGGTTAACACACTGATTCAAGAGAGAAAGCATTTCTCTAGTACAGTGTTTCTCAGTCTGGACTTCAACCAGCAGGTTGATTGGGAAAGTCTGGGAGTTGAAGTCCACATATCTTAAAAGTTGTCAAGTTTGAGAAACACTGCTTTAGTGGATGGCAAGTGATGGAATGACACACCCAGTTGTGGTTCCATTGCCAGCTGTGAAACAAAACAGAAAAGAAAACAATTCTGTTGATGTTCTCTTTAAGCCTGTACTATGTAGACCTTACACAAATATAGGTTCTGTGTCCATGTCAAATTTGGCCCATTGTTTTAAGGACACTTTGAGCTGCGTTTTGCTGGCCTTGTACAACTTTAAACAAAATAACAGCTTCTGGTATATTTCAGACAGTTTGAAAAGAAAGATCTTCATCATATACCACCTTAAATTTATGAATAGAAAGCAATGTGGAAGTGTGCTAATTACATCAAAAACTGGACAAGAGAATTGGCAACCAGAATTATTGGAGCATGAATGAATTTAGTGCACATTCATTATCTGTAATATATCAGTTCCAATAATCTGGGTCTTCTGCAGCTTTTTCAAAGGCAACTACTAAATACTGTGCAGGCCTGAACTAGAATAATTGTTATTATATGTACTATTTTCACCAGGTGGATGCAATTAATGGAAGCACATCTTTCTTAAAATTAAGAAAGTGCTAAAGGAAGTACACAGTCCGCTATCCAAATGTGGCTTCTTCCTAATAAGCTGCAAGATGTTCCAAAGTCAAGCAATGTAAAGATACAATGCATTTTATTTTCCTTCTACCCATTCTTTATATCTTTTCTCTTAAAATGTTAAATTTGATTTTCTAATGAAGATAAATTGCAAGCTCCTTTCCTTCCTACCAGGCTACCTTGTCATGCTTTGCTAGCTGCCTCAAAGCTACAGAAGTCTAAAATGATTTCTTTCTTTTTTTTAAATCTTAAATCAAAGGTTCAAGATTACTGGTCACTGTGTGGCTTTACAAGAATCCACTCTTAAGTGATCTCTATTCACTTTTTGGGTGAGGGAGGAACATACTTCAGGTTTACAGGTTGATTTTGACTTCTGGGTCAAATCCTCCAACCAATGAAAAAGGGAAAGATCCAAGAATCCTCTTTCTTCCCCCATCCTCTTGCAAAAGGATTGAGAATCTAATTTTCACTTATGCTTTCTGAATTTGCAGAGGAAATGATTTTTTTCATCTTTCTTGTCTTTTTAATGTGGTGAACATATAGTAATGCTCTCTTTGTTTCCCACGACAACCACTCTGTGAGGGGAGTTGGGCTGAGAAGAAAGTCACCTCCCTTTCATGTTTAAGGAAGGACAGAATACAGTCTCCTTGTTTCTAGTCCACTAGCTTAACCATTATAGCAGATAAGAAACTTCTGGATAAACAATCCATACAAGAAACTTTATAAAACAGCCCTTTAATTTGAAATGTTTTAAATGTGTTGAATGAAGACTTAAATGATCCAGGGATCTAGGCACCTGTGGTAATCAATGTTAAATGAAGACATTGTTATGATCTCAGGATGTCAAGACCCAAGTACAAAAGCGGAGATTAAATCCAGATGTTGCAATGAATATTTTATCATTTTTTGCTACTATTGCTAGTACTGTTGCTGTCTTCTGGTTTTGCTTGTGCTAATGAAAGATAGCTCAGCACATCTGTTGGGATGCCAGCTTAGGAGAAGCTGCTTTGCAAATGGGTGAGGATCTTTTTGCTTTGGAGAGGTATTTCTGACCAAACTTTTGACAGCATTTTTAATGACTACAAATCTCAGCGTATCTATTAGCTTGGCTGACACTTCCAACAATGCTTAGTTTTTAAAAAACTGATGATAGAGAAAATGTGCTGGATAAATAGAGATTTTGTTTTTTTTTAATATTAGCCAGTATCCTAAATAAACTTAATCTGCTGAAATCCCATGCGTATGAAGCAGAATGAAAAAATGAAGCTTTATAAGTGAATTATAATCCCATAATAAAGAAAAGAGGAAATGAGATTGTTTCTAATATTAAAAGAATGCTACAAAAGACAATTTTCGTTGTTCTGGATATGTAATCCTAAAGTGGATAATTTTATAGTATTTAAAAAAGGGCCATAATTTTTTATATGAATATTTTGCAGATTAATTAATCATTTATGGTTCTTTGTTCAACTATGGAGAACATGATGCAAATGCAAAACATAATAAATCACTGTATCACTAAATAATGGAAATACAGATAGAGATACAATGCCATATGTTACATATTAATGTATTATAATTAATTCTCTGTGTAACAAATGCAGGCTTGGCTTTGAACCAAAGCAGCTACCTAGAGGGATTCTCTGTATGGCATGCCATTTAAATATCCTAGAAGCAGATATTTAACAACTTTTATACTTTCATAATGTTTGCATTGAGAAGGGAAGGTGTAGAGATGAGGGGTGCTGAGCAGAATAGAAAAACTTAAATAGTTTAAAATGCCAGGAAAATGGAATTCACTTAACTACAGCTACTAGAATGGTTCTATATTTTTAATGGGAACTGAAAAAAAATGGGTGCTTACTGAAACAAGCCAAGCTAAAGACTCTATCAAAGTTTGCAACTGTATTCAGCAGATTTTATTTACTACTTTCCATGACAATCTCTATGCCAGAAATAGTAAGGATATGTTTCTATCTTATCTGTTCTCCTGTCTTTACTGCATACAGGAGAAAATAGTAGTAAGATTCATCTTAGATTAATAGTGTTATTACATCAAGTCTTCCCCAACACACAAGTATTTTTTCTGTTATTGGACTGTTTCAATAAACTCTCCTGGTGGGGAGCAAATTTTGAGGTAAAATTTGCCAAACCCCCACACATTTTCAAACTGGATGTCTATTACTTTTGGTGATTGATATTAACAAGTAATAACACTGTTTGCATTGAAATTGTACCTTTAAAAAAAGCTATTAATTTGCCAGCACGATCTGACTGAATGGTATCTCAGCCAATGTTTCCATGAATAACACTGAATGGATATTGATAGCAGCATCAATGCAGCCCCAGGGATGGGTTAAAAAAAAGACTCAATGTGTAATATGACACCACATTTTAAATACTGAAGGAATGACATACAGAAAAAGGTCAGGATCTTCTCACTATTATCTCAGACTGCTGGGATCTGGAATAATGAACATAGGAATGTCACCATTAAAGTGTTGAGAAAAATTTCTTCACAATTAAAATAGATGGAAATGGAACGGATTACCTAGAACAGTGGTTCTCAACCTGTGGGTCGGGACCCCATTTGGGGTCGAACGACCATTTCACGGGGGTCGCCAAACAACACAGTCTGCCATTTTTTTCCCCCTTTTCCTTAGCTGTGCTACTCCCTTTTATTCTATTGGCTTTTGAAAGCCAATAGAATAGATTCTCTTGAATAGAGTCTAATTCTATTGGCTTTCAAAAGTCAATAGGAATTGTCCAGGCTGTCTCTGCCTTGCTGAGCCCACCAAAAGTCCCATTCTGCAAATGGTGCTGCACCAGTTGAGTAGTCCTCAACTTACGACCGGTTGAGTAGTCCTCGACTTATGACCGGTTGGGGGTCGCGGCATTAAAAAGGTTGAGAACCACTGACCTAGAAAGAAGTGGGCATGGAATAAATTCAAACAAAGATTGGAGAGCCTGTTAGATTTCAGCATTGAGCAGATGGTTGGACTTGATAATCTAAATAACCTCTTCTAACTGTATAACTTTAGGAAAAACACCAGAGGTTTTAAGGAGGCTTCCACCATAGGTTATTATCACCAAAGAGGGAACTCATAATTTATTTTAAACTTGTTTATTGTTTTCATTCATATCTGTTCTAAATGGAAGTGATCATCATGTTAGGTTTATACGATGTCTGCCTGAAAAGAGACCACAAATGAATGCTTTGGGTTGCAAACTGTGTACTCACAGCCAAACTGTGTTTGGTGACAGTAAAGAGGAATGGTAATGTTTTTTCTGGTACCAAAATTACTGTTGTGCTTTTGAAAGAGCAATACTCCTAAAATTTGGAACTTCTCATATGCCAGACCAGGTGCAATATTAAATACATCATGTCAGGCTTCCAGCTAGTATTAAATCCTTAGATATTCAACTCTTCATTTTTCACTTGGCTTGACTTGACAGAAGATTCTTAGGCAAACTCAGATTATTATAGACAAAAATGATGTCTTAAACACATCTTTAATATTTTTTTCATACCAGAGATATAGACATTTAATAAAAATATCAAGCAGAGGAGCCTTTTCTTGTCATGGATATAAACATAATGAGAAAATCTTCAGTCACTTATAGTCTTCACATCTAATGCCAAGACACAGAAATAAAAGCAGCAAAACAGAACCTAACTTAATGTTCTGCTTTGATGATCATAAGGGGTGCAATGCTTAAAGGACTGAATTGCAACCAGAGATATTCAGGATCAAGTCTCCACATCAGTAAGAGTGCCGAATCATAGGATTATTGGCATGTCCGTAGCTGAGGAAACTTCCTCAGTAAGTTCTGAGGAAGGAACTGGAAAAATTTTCCATCAAGGAGAATTAAGACTAGTTGAAGATTAAAGTAACAAGGCAGTTGGACCAATAGTTTGAATTGGCATGAAACAGGTTTCTTTATTCTTTTATATTTATCTGAGGAAACATGCATACACACAAAAGGATTCAACAGAAATGCAAGCATTGCATGAAATAACCCTACAAAACTGACATTGAAATCTTCTTCAGTAGGTCTGACACAGCAAAATTTACCTCCAGGAAAAGCTCACATTAAAAAGATAATCTTCTGTGTCACTAGAGCCATATCTCCTCTCCCACGTCTTTGCTCTGAAAACTAGATTTGCTATAGACACTTCCTGCACTTGCTCTGATCAAAAGGGAGCAATTTCCCATCAGAGAATTGATAAGCAGCCTCAGTCTTAATAATAATCCTGTCCTGTAATTTGATTCATGGTCCCAGAACACAGATTAATCCACTAAGCCTCTCAGTTCTTAGAAATGAGGGAAGAACGTGTTCTTTGTTGGATGGCTTTTCCAATGATATTTTGCAAAATTAAAATAATCAGGAGTGCTATGTGTTGGCTTGCTCAAACTGGGCACTCTAGTGTAAGTAGAAAGAGGAGTTATACTAAACATTCTCTCAATGTTGACTTATTCAAAGGGGCAGCAGAAGAATGGAAAGTGGTGTTAGAAGAAAGCATGTTTATCACTGAATTGGGAAAGCCACCTCAAAAAAACAAAATAGCTAGGATTAGAAAGGAGGATGAGGGCACTTTTAATCCTGCAAAAGGTTGGAGCAAATTGCACTTCATGATTTTACAACTCCATGAAAGAAGATACAGAAGGTACAGCTGGGATGGAAATTGAATGTGGAGTTTCAGTCTTCTACAGCAACTTTCCTGTTTACAAAAGGTTATCCAGCTACTATTTGTGTATAATTTGGCCCAGAATAGTGCATGTTCACACATACTATAACGTATTTTGGAACCATATTTACAATATGTTGAGGTTTTGCTAGAATCAGCTGGACCAGACTGAGTTAGAAAGGGAATTGAAGTTCCCTAGGTGAGCAGACTATTGCATACATTGCATCAACAATCCCCTTAAGAGCCATATTACTTAACCTGACTGGGCTTTAGAAAGGTGATTAAAAGCTGGCCAAAGGTGACTAAACAGGTCTTTGGTAAAGATATATTATGAAATATCCCCTTTTGCAATGTAGCATTCTCTTTGAACTGAGTTGTTTGTTGTCCTTGCCACAGAATTGTGAGTGGTTTCTTCCTGGCTTATTTTATAGAATAGGGCATGTAAATCACTTGGCTGGAATTGGAGCAGTACACAAGCCCACAAAATAAATCAAGGGATAGACAGAGTGAGTGACTGCCATCATGTTTAAAGAATGGTTATTATCACAAGGAGGGCAAGGGTATTTTTTCTTCATTTATTGAATTAAAAAACTAAAATAAGCAAAAAGAGAATTTAAGAAATGAAGTTCTTGGTGATCTCTGAGTGTGGTTTTTTTTTTTTTTTTTTTTTGAGGCTGTTTCATTGCCAGGCTAGGTAGCATCAGCCAGGTGTGGGAAAATGAAGTTATCTATGGTGGTAATGAAATGTCTGGAGGAGGAAAAGGAAGCTTATAGAACACCAAGAACCCACAACTCAACTCTGAGCTACAGATATTCTCCACTATTACAAAGAAAGGAGCGTCAGCAGTGACTGATTCAGCAAAGACAATGGGTTAGCCTAAAGCAGGGGTGTCAAACTGCCGGCCCATGGGCCGGATGTGTCATGGCGAAACTGCGCCCACCCCATTGCCCGCAATGGAAAAAAAGTCACGATGCGTGCGACACGTCACTTGACATTGCAAGTTTGACACCCCTGGCCTAGAGGCAAAGACAGATTTGCTGCACTCCAGAGGATTAAGACTCTGCAATGCCTATATAATAATATGATATTCTTGGCTCATGGGCTTCACAAAGAGTGGAATAAGAAGGAAGAATACTAATTTCACAATTGGAATATAACCCTTCTGACTCCATCTTGAAGGAGAAATCATTACAACCCAGTTATATTCAACCAGTGTCACTCCCTGCTCCATGTTCTTAGCTGAAGTAGGGATCTCTTACATCAGTGGTTCTCAACCTTTCTAATGCCACGACCCCATAATACAGTTCCCCATGTTGTGGTGACCCCCAACCACTTATACAGGGGCGTGGCCAAAGAAAAGGGGAAAAAAATGGCGGACAGCCTTGTTTGGCGACCCCCGTGAAATGGTCGTTCGACCCCAAATGGGGTCCCGACTCACAGGTTGAGAACCACTGTCTTACATGTTACAATATTGCAAAGTCTTTAGAGTAAAAAATATAAACAAACAAACATTGTTATGGATCAGTTTGAATTGCTTGACAGCTAAATCAGGCTGGAACACATTTAGGGACCTGGCAAGCTTAGCCAAGATATTTCTTACTGAAAAATTGATACAATAAGGCATAAGCAATAAGCACGATTATTTTCTCCAACAGGCTTCATCCTTCTGCAACTCATCTCATAGGGAGGGGGTTATAATCATGCTTTCACAATAATATATTATTAAGTCTCATGAAATGTATAAAGTTGACCAAAAAAGGAGGGGAAGGTCCTCATCTTAATTTTCTCCCATTAATTATTTTACTTATAAATACTTCAGAAAACCTTACTGTTTCAATTTCTTCCTAATACTGTTTGGAGGGAGTTTTCACCCTCATTACTGGTCCGAACTTTTTTCTTCCATTACTTAACTGAACCATCATCCATCTCACAGGAACTGCCTTATCTATGACACAGGTTCCTTCTCAATCTGAATGCTTTAAACAAAACTCCAAATAAATAAAAAGTAATTGCCATTTATTGCTTTCACCTGTTCTTGCCAGAGACATTCGTATACAGTACATATGCATCTTTGAATGAAAGACTGAAGATTGGGCTATCACAATGGAACAAAGCTTTCAGAAGTGAGTTTGGGGCTAGAGTCACTAACTGTTTATTGTAATCTAAAGCTTGCTGTCTGGATAATATATTTGGTATTAAATAATTAGGATTTTTTTTGGTGCTTGTCTGTTTGCTTAGCAGAAGATTTTGGCTGAGGCTGGGATCTGCAGAGTGCTAGGCTGAGATAAGGGTTTGTTGCTAGGATGAAGAATGGACTGATATATGGTGACAAAACTGGAGACAATAAAGCTGGAGACAGATATATCGTATTCGCATGACATGTAAAAGAGAACAGAGGCCAAGGAACCGTCTGGGACAGGTCTTAAACCAAAGACCAGCAGAAGCAATTTTACACCAGAAGCCTTCGAGGACTGTCAAGGGACTGCATTTGGAAGAACCAGAGAACTTTCCTGTGACTTGTACATAGTGCATTCATGAGCATGTCTGAATTTCATGATTGTAATAGTACAGCTGGTTCTTGACTTAAAACCACGATAGAGATAATTTCAGACATACATTATTGCAGTCATAAATTAAGGTACCATGTGACTGGAGACAATTTTGTGACCATTTTTATGACAGTCATAAAGTGACTGTTTGTATAGTGAATCACGTGATCATTAAGCAAACCATGGGATTGTTAAGCAAATCCAGCATATTCAATCAATATTTTTTGCCAGGAACTGGCAAAAAATGTAAGAAATTGGCAAAAAAAGTCACAAATTGCAGTCACACGATTGTGGGATGCTGTAACTGGTCTTAGATGTGACCATGGGGGGGGGGTGGCTGTTGTAACTTCAAGAACAAGTTGCATATAGCTTTTTAAAACTCTGTCATAACTTTGAACAGTTGTTAAGTGATTGACTACAAGTCAACGACTATCTGGAGTTAGTATGAAAGCAATAAAAATTAGCCCAAGATATGATGACTCCCTTGGATAATTCCCCAGATACCTTCTTAGATGTCAGCTCGGGGGAGGATGAGCCAATTCCTGGCACATCAGGAATTGGGTTGATTGACTGAACAGCCATCAGTAAGGCATTTGGCTGAGTCTCTAACTGGAGAAAACTTGCACTGGCAGATGGCTAGTGAAGAGGAGGAGGAACTGCCTTCCGCACCTGATCTGAGAACACATAGGGCACAGAAAAGGCAGGAGCAGAGAAGGTCAGCCAGACTATTCAAGAGGAGAAAGCCCCACCTGTCTTGATGGACTGCTTGGAAGCTGGCTATTTATTACAGCAGACAGATGGAGGTGTTGCTGGGAACAACATATTTGTTTCCTAGCTGTGTATTTTCTGGTTGTCATGATTCCTGCCTCACTCTGGATTGATTGTTTGGAATAGAATCATGCCTTGGAAACTTTGCACTTTTCTTGCCTCGTGAACTCTCTTGTGTATGGATTTAAATTTGCCTGGTGGATTTAAGTTTGTCTGGTAAAGTTATTTTGTTTGAGAAATTTTCAAGTGCTTTGTGGACTATTTGGCCATTGCTCTGTGGACTAACCTTGGTCTGCTTGTGGTTGGACTTAATTGGGACAGTTCTGAGTTTTGGTGAAGGGAATTGCTAGGGAATATTAATAAACTCACTAAACCACAGGTACATGTGTGTATGAGCAAGCGGGGAAGCACACAAGATTAAGGATTCAAAACTGGGCCTTTTCAGGCCTACCAAATCATACTGGTTCACTTTCTTAAGAAAACAACTTGATAGGAAGAGGAGGTAGATGTACTGCAAGTGGAATATATAGAATCAAGAAAAATTCTATTTTATACAGGAAGCTCATCAGCACATTACGGAATATTATTTTTTGCCCTGTTAAGGTCAACACCAAAGGAGAGAGTGCATTTTGCTTATTCCCCTTCAGCTTGAATTAAAAGGATGGCCCATATAAAAATTAAAATCATATATACAGTAATCATGAAAGTAGAACAATATGATTCATTCATCCATGCAAATTTATATACATCTATATTAGAGACACTGCTATTTGAGGCTCTTAAAGACTGGTCTGCATCTGTTGAAAAATCCTGGAGAAACTAGGACCAATTTTTATTTGCCACCTGCCATCTGATCTAGAAGAACTCAGAAGAAGATGTGTGAAAAAAAGACGGCAACTACTGTGTTAGGAGAATAATAAGACACTAATGAAGTAGTCTAAGTAAGACATATATTAATTAACAAGATGTGTTCAGGACAAAACAGATGGCACCTTTTCTATCTCCCATAAAGGAGGCAAAAGGAATATAATTGTAGTAATTGGCACTTGCACTTATGGGGGGTATTTTGTTTTGTATTCCCTTGGGTCCAATGAATAATCTGCAAAGTATATATTTTAGAATGCTGCAGACATAAAAAAGTGAAAGAAGTGCGACATAGTGAAAAGAACAAGTTTGGTTACATAATTTTAATGACTTAAAAGAGTAACCTATTAGCATTTTCCAATGAAAATAATATAATAAAGCTAAACTTGATTAACCCAAAGGTTATATATAAACAAATTGGTACAAAGCAATGAGAATAAATAATATTTAAAACAGGGTTTTGATTACTACGCTTTGGCTTCTGTTTCGCCAAGGAAGATTCACAAACTGGTTTTTCTTAATAGTTAGTAAATGGAAAAAAGTATTCTTTTTGGTATAAAGTTTCTTTGACTTTCCTTTGCCTATTATAGTTATAATTAAACAATACATTTGCTTTAATATTCATCTCACTTAATACATGCAGAGCTGCTATAAACCAAGTTGTAGCCAGTTAATACATGCTATTTAAGATGCAAGCTGCTTATTATTAAGTGCAGTTTATGATGATGCTAATGTCATGAGTTAGCCAAATTTGGCAGGAAAAAAAAATGTTAAGAATAGAGGGAAAATCCTAGAAAAATTGAACTCTTGGTTGTATGATTCATTCTCTGTCACATTAAGGATAAATAGGCTCATCCAGACAAATTAAATGTACCCTAAAATGGGAACCTCACTTAAATTAAAGCTTAGATAAAGGGTATGGGATAATTACAGCTCTGGCTTCTATGTCACCTAAAAAATAGAGACCCAAATATTATTTTGCTCTTTTCTTAGTATCCTGAACACCAATTATATGCGTCAATGAAAGCAAAAATCAAGCCTGTTATGTACCACAGGGCCTCAAGACAGTGAAATCTTTTGTGGGATTGAAAACCATACTTCACCCTTGGAATCAATAAAAGGTGTTATTGTGAAAAATAGATGGGGCTTCAGTAAAACTGGTAGGGCTATTACCCCCAAAGTAACTCCAAAATCAGAAGATATCCTTGAGTTACCCTAGAAAGAGCCAGTTCACCCAGACCCCACTTGCCTTTCAGAGTTTATGATGTCATATTTGAGGAAGGAACAGAAATGGCTTCATTTTACAGCTGTAAGGCCTTTGCATATGCTTTCTAAAGTCCAGTCAACCTTTCTCTATCCACAGAAACATTTGTTAGATTTATAGCTACTGGATATAATAGTGAGGTCACAATATATTTGGATTGTTGCTTTCCAGGGTAATTTTACAATGTGATTGTATTTTCAATATACTGTGATTATAGGCTACATTGGCATTAATTTGTTTGGCACATAAAGAGCAGCACCATTTCCTCTGACATATTTGCTATAATCACAAGTAGTTGCATGTTTTGGTATTTTATATCTAGCAGTATCTTTAGAATGTTTTTGCTAAGGACATACATAGGTTGATTGATCTATTTACAATGGATGTCTGAAGATTGAAAATTGAAGGAATCAAGCTAATATTATATGTTGTTTAGAATGAGACTTTGGATTCTTAAAGACTGACTTCTAGATTTGTAGTTCTACTCATGGGAGGGCAGGTAAACATCCATTCATCTATTCCTGCTCCTTTCTAATTCAGCTCTGAAAGGAGTCTAACAAGCTCAGACAGAGACCAAGCATTAGCATTTTAGGAAACTGAGAGAGAAGCCAGAAAATGATTTATACAAAGCAACTTGTTAATCTTTAAGGTGCCACGAGGCTCTTTGTTGCTCTTGCTGTAGGAGAGTAAGATGTCTACACCTCTGGGCGCTAAATTTTATATAATACTTTCCAATTCTATTCTGAATGAGTTGTTTCCCATTCTGATCTTTTAAATAAATAACACAATAGTTTTATCTGATCTTCGGATATGGAAATCCTGTCTTTGTTATCCAGTTATTTGTTATTGGTTTTGTACTAGTATTTCTGATATCTTAATTCTGTTCCAACATTTTCCTACTTCCAGTGATGAAAATAAAAGTTATTTATTTCCTTCCTTTATTATATCTCTATTCCTAATTATCTTCAGAAAGATCTGATGTATATCCTGACTAACTCTTCTGATTTACAAGATTCTGATCAGAGACAATTTCTCTATATAAGACAGTCTCACTTTCTCTAAAAGAAGCTATTAAGCTAAGAAGAAATGTAACATATTGACTAACGATGGAAGAAAACCTGAAATGGTGAATTCAGATTATAAACTTATCTAGGGTGAAACACTGCATCCCAATATGAGATGTCCAAATTTCTTCCAACTGAGTACTGAGCTTCTTGATGTGCATGTACTTGTTTGTGGGCAGGTCCGTGCATGGGTAGCACGCATACTATTGCTGCCGGCCATCAATAGTTCTTCCTTCTGTTCCCAAGAACTCATCTCAAACTTATTTTTTTTTAAAAAAAGAAAAAAAAGCAGTGCTAAAGAAAGCTAGATGTCTGCCTCACTTTACCTCTTTCTGGCATCTAAAATGCTGCAATAGCAACAACATTTTGCAGGATTTTTTTCTTTTGAGATGTTCCCACTCTAATATTCTAAATACTAGGAACAAGGAAAGAAAAACTTCAATCCTTACCAGTTTAAATTGGTTCCCTGAAACTCTTCATCCCCATGCTGGTTTTCTCTAATTCTCAGTCCAGAATCAGTCTTCTGTCATTAATTTCACATTTCAGATTAAAGGCACTTTTCTTATTCAAACTGACAAGATTTTATTTTAATAACAAAGTGTATATAATGCTATTTTTGCAGGATCTCTTCAGGGAAACAAGGCCAGGTGAGGTGCTTCTGTATATAACCACAAGCAATGGCACCTCCTCTCTAGTCCAAAATTTCTCTTCCAGCGTTGCCTTAGCAATTATAAACAGATCACAAGATCATTTTCCTGCTCCCTTACATTTCAAAATCAAATTTGACTTAAATGGTTCCAAATACCTAGATGCTTTTTGTCAATTTCTGTAGCTTTGATTTGCAAGATCATACCAGCCTGGCTTTCCCATCAAATTTTCAAATCTTTTGAAGGACCACAGGCTACTCAAATAAAATGAGGAAGAGGTGGCTAGAACTCTCTGTGCAAGTCCTCAGTATTAATTCCAGCAAATATTAAATAGTGCAAACATCATTAACAGTGTCAGGGTAGACTGAAAAGCTTCACTCTTCTTTGTTACAGTGTCCTGATTTGTGCATGATTCCCATCAGCCAAAGATGTTGACACAAAAGGATGAGAACACCACTGAGGAAGGAGTAAGGCAAGAAGGTCAGAGGAGCTGCAATAAAATTAATACAAGTTGGCATAATGCTGCTTCAGAACGAATTGATTCTTTTTGATGGCAATGAGCTGTGAGCAGTGCTTTAAGTTGTTAGTAAGGAAATGGCCGTAGAAGATTACAAAACATAAGAACTTTCTGTTGTGCAACCAGCTAGTTTGAGACAAGGAGTCTTAGGAATTCAGGTGAGGTTGCCAAACCTCCTTCCTTGTTGCAATTTCTACTGAATGTTCAGAAAAACTCTAGTTATTTGCATAATTATATGGAATGCTACAAACAATGAAATAGAAGCAAACCATTACCCTTCATTAATATGCAGATGGCTATTAATACTGTACCATATTTCCATATTACTAAAGATAACTTAATGTCTTTATGGCTTTCTGCAAAACTGGTCATTACTGAGAAAAAGCTTTGCATTGGAAAGAAAAGCTTTCCATTAACAGAGTTAGAGTGGAGAACCAACAATTATGAGTTGGTCATATGTTTACTGATGAACACAAAGCTTTGAGCGAAGAGGAGATCTTTATCTCTGTCATAGCAAAACTGAAAGTCTAGGATGGCCATAGATCTTTTTGGGACACATTTGCACATAATAAAATATACAGAACTAAAATCTGAACTAACCATTTCTTTGTTGGAACAAAATTAGGGTCTAAAGAGAATAATATTTTATTTGCAACATGATAGTGGCCACTTGTTTTTCTGTTTGTTTGTTTCTTTGAAAGCTAAATATTCACAGGCTTATATCAGAAGACTTCATTGCAGCCTTTGCCAATCTGGCAATTTTCAGATGTTAGGACTGCAACTCCTCAAACTCATTTTCTGTGATAAGAATGCTAGGTGTTGCAGTGCTAATTATTTAGAGGCACCAGGTTGAGGAAGGCTATTTTCTTCCAAAGGAAGAAAACCCAATACCTCCAACCCTGCAAAAAGAGGAATCTCAATCTCTTTTCGTTTCAAAAGGAGAAGACTAAACAGTAGCAATAAGACCTCTCAGGCAAAACTCTCCTTAATAATCCTGGTTTCAACAAAAGACGCTGAAGTGACTTAGCATTATTGCCTATTTCTTCTGATTCTTTCAGTCACAGCAATTAGCTACACAAATTTTGTTACAGGAATGTGCAGCTCAAGCTGGATAATAGTGAGAAGTAATATGTTAACATGCCTAAAATAAGGCAGCAAAATAATGAGCTTAGCCATTAAGAAGTGGCAGCATTCCTCTTACCCTTGCTTCTTTTTTACAATAAACTCTTTGAGCAGATCCACCTAGGAAGGAAGACATTCCAGAGAAGGAAGTAAAAGAGAAGCAAACATTCACTCAGAAATTGCTTTGAATTCAAACAGCAGCATAAGAAACTGTAGACTTAGGTCTTAAATACTGAAGTGCTTTGATGACTTACAGAATGGAAGTAAATAAAAAGGCTGCCAATTGGTTTTCTGTGCCTAATACTTCACTTCTATTCAGGCCATCCATCCCTGAGGACAGATGCATATACTAAACTAACTAAAGATGACAAATTGTTAGAAATCTAGCAACCACTGCTCTATGGCCCCATAGGAGTTGTAGTCTTTTCATCCCCTTTTTGCTTTGGTCTGAACATGAATGAGTATTACATCTCCCACCAGGCTTTTCCTTCTCATCATATATATAGAACAAAAACAAAGAGGAAAGAAACTCAGCTTTGTAACCTCCTCATTAGACATTTGCAGGGATGAGAACAATCTGGGTTGTCTGTCTTTAGATTTTTTCCCATCTACAAGATCAGGGTTTTTTCCAGTGTCTCAGCACCCCATAACATAAAGCTGTTGTCTGAATTGTTCAAGAATGCCTATAGTATACTTTCTTTCTTCCAGTTTAGAAGAAACTATTGTCATTATTTCTAAAGAGGCGTCAGATAGTTTATGCCTGTTCCTCTGAAACAGGGCTGTAGACCTTAGTTTGACCATACTTCCAATCTTAGAGGCTAACAGCAATCAGAATGGTAAACTATGGTTTACCGTAATCTGGAAATCCCACAGAGTGATACACTTGTATCACACCTGACCATCACATTTTGATACTGCTTTAAGCACTAATGAAACCCACATTTTAACACACCATTAAGAGAAAGGGGGATCTATGAAACCAGAATATCTGTAAAATCCACAAATGTTGTAAATTATGTCATATACCTCCATTTATGTTATTTGGATACCAACATAATTAATTCAAATGTCACTTGAAGCAAAAATTTTGTGTGAGTTGTGCAAACTATTTTCGATACTTACTTATTTGGGGATAATATCCAAGATAAAAATCTGCTCCATTGTACTTTAAGTCTCCTAGGCCAGGGCTTTTCAACCAGTGGTATGGGTACATTGGCACCTGGCAGGTGGTACACGACCATCCTAGAAAAGTGGTAGTGGGGGAGGGGAATGAGCTGAACCGGTGGTAGCACCGCACAAGCCTGAGTGAGAGATGGTTGGAGCTGTAGGGCTGTCAGGGTTCAGCAGAAGCGCCAGGATCAGTGCCGCTTTCCAGCTGATTGGCGCTTCTTTGGGGCTGTCAGGGTTCAGTGGAAGCGCCAGGATCAGCACCAGGCTCCAGCTGGAGCTCTGCACTGATCCTGGTGCTTCTGCTGAGCCCTGAACAAGCACCAATCAGCTGGAAAGCAACAATGATCCTGGCACTTCTGCTGAGCCCAGAAGAAGTGCTGATCAGCTGGAATGTTGCAGCATCTCCAGGGTCTTGTGATTTACATTCAGATGCTTGGCAACTGATTCATATTTATGATGGTCACAGTGTCCCAGGGTCATGTGAAATGATCAAAACCTGCTGCAACCACCCAGCAGACGTGGAGAATAAAAACCAAACACCCACCACCACCCACGTTGCCAATCCTCAACAGAAATGCTCACAACAATGAAAACCTCGGACAGGAGGAAGAATGCCACCGGATGCGCAGGCAGGTGTCTTGCTCGGCTGTGTCTTGGGGGGCACTTTTTTCAGTGCCACTGTAACTTCGAACAGTCACTAAGTGAACTGTTGTAAGTCGAGGACTACTTGTACTTTATCACTTTTTTCCTTTTTTTTGTGGTCATCAAGTTTTTGACACCTTGCTGGTGTGACTGGTGGTACTTGGATATTGCAATATCCTAAAAGTGGTACAATGGGTGAAAAGGTTGAAAAGCCCTGTTCTAGGCTAGAGTATTTGTATATGTATTATATGTCATAAGTAAATTTAGACAATTAAATCTAATCTAGAAATAAGAAAGACATAATATTTTTCTTGGTCTTCAGGTTATTTTTAAAATATACAGATAAAGAAATACACATTCAGAATTCTTTATGTAAGAGAAAATAACTGAAGCCACCTGATTATCTTTTTCTGTTGTAGTATTAATAAAGAATAATCCTTGGGTCACAAACACTGTTTAAAGGTTACCCCAACTTATGTTATTCTGTATCTTATGCCAAACATAGTCAACAATTTTGTAACATCGCTCCCACTTAAAACAAACAATAAACAAGAAATAAAATTAAAATGCAACTACTGGAAACATATTACCAACAATTAAATAATAATGTCATGCAGAAACTGTAAATGGCTAAAAATCTGGAAAATATACATCTGATTGTAATGAAAATTAATAAGAAGAAAAAGCTATAAGCCTAACAGTATACTTCTAAAAGTACTGGAAAAAACTCTGATGTGGTATTTTTAAACACCCCATTCCCAACTCAAATAATAAAATAAAATCTGTCAGCTACAAGGAGCACAAAACAGCCACATGAAACATCCACTTATTATCTAAAGAAATATGAAAAATGTAATTATACACAGTTAATTTCTATAGGCCTTCTTTCCCATACAGTACAATGTCTTCAGGAGCAACTCTCTAGACAGAAGAATATAGCTTATTATACATGCAAATATATGTGTGAATTTGCTGAAAGAGGGTGGGAAGATTTGCAGCTGAGCAGGTTAATGATAAAAGCTCTAGCATTATTTTTTTGTTCAACCAAGTCATGTAGCTGAATATCCTGGAAAGCTTGAAGGACAGCAAGAAGCAGGAGAGATTAAAAAGAACAAAGGCGTTTTTGGCTTCTTAAAATATTTCTACCAGCCTGATAGCAGTAGTGGCAGCAAAGGCCAGTGGCAATGGCAGCAAAGGCCAGTGGCAAAGTGTGGGAGTCTGGAATCTATGTCTCCTTCATCCCATCCTGCTCCCAGCTGATACTATGAAGCATTCAGGAAAAAAGATACTGAACAGATAGCAAATATACCAGGAAGAAGGGAGAACTGGATATCCAGGCTGAAAGATATCCTGCTGTGATGTAGAGATGGAAAAAGAATAACACTTGTGCAAAACAGATATTTTTTGAAAGAGTAGAGGCTGAAAATCTGGCACCCCTTCATTTTCTTTCCTCTCCCCACCTTCTTTTTCTTTCCCAAGAAGCAGCTAACTACTTTGAAAAGATCGTTCATCATGAACCTTGGTGCAGATGGCTTCTGATCCCATTTGGAGGCACTGTTGTTTTTAATACAGCTGTCACTTAGACTTTGCTGATTTAACAAAAAAAAAAAAAGGGGGGGGGGAATGCTAATCTATTTCTGCCTAAAGGAACACGCTGCCAGTGACAGCCACCCACTGGGGATGTGGGACTGTTTCAGACACCCTGCTGTCTTTGAGAGAGGCCTGGTCCTTTAAACTGCTTTCATGCCCCATTTACACCCTGCCTAGCAGAAGTGAGAAGAATCTAGGGTTGTCTGACTGAGGCTCAGGGCTACCAGAAATAGAAAGAGGGCTGCTCCTGTTTTTACCCTGCTTCCTCTCTCTGTGACAGTAGAAAAGAACAGTAAGGTTCACTCAGTGCAAACATGGCTGGTGGGGAAAGTGAATAACCTTCAACTGTCCCTTGGTGATCTCAAAAAGATAATAGGCCCATGTTTGAATGCTGAACAGACTTGGTCTCAGTTATAAATTCTCCCTTAGAAGCTAGGTGGTTACAGAATATTGAGCAGCATCATTATATCAACTCTTTCCTTGCATTTTCTTCTCATTGTTTCATTCTGAGCCACATCCTAGCTCACAACTGATGATTCTTTAGCTTTTGCTTTATATTACCTCAACATTCTAACATTCATCAAAGGGCTGACATCACCTATTTACAGAATTCAGCTGTGAATATGAGCCCCATATTATGACTTGGAGTATATAACAAGGCTTTATGCTGCAATATTTTATTACAGCACACTTTTTAAGAGTGTTGGAGGAATCATCTCCTTCTCTCTCTGTAAGAGCTGGATACAACCCTCTGCAGTAAAAATGGCCCCCAGCTGAGACAGCTGTAAATACATCCTTGAAGGTTTAGGCTAAACACTGGGGAAAGCAAATGGTCTGCATTCACTTTTCTTTTGGTCCCCTGGAAAAGACAGCATATCTTTTAAGAATAAGGGATAAAGGGAATAATAATAATAAAAATAATTTCTGTGAATTTATATAACTTATTCTCAGATTTTTTTCATATTGTCTTGCTTTGTAGATAACACTTAATATTTTAAAACCATGCTTTGTAGAACAATATTATTCAATAGCATAACTAAACCAGCATGGTTTGTTGAACAAATGGTAATGGCCTGGTTTATACATTGCACTAAGCTCAAAGCAGCAATGTTTTTTTTTTTTACTATGGCTTAGAATGATATTAAAAATAAACTACAATTTTGAGAAACTTGACAAATCTGCGACAACAAAAATAATACAAACAAAACTCCTAGCTCTAACCAAAATCATTTTTTTAAAGTTTTTTCTCAATGTATCCTAACCATTTAAGCCAATTACTAGACATGATAACATGACCACACATCCCTTAAGAGTTCTATATGGGAACTTGATTAAGATCAATGAAACTTACTAAAAATAATAGTAGAATTTATGAAATGATCATACCAGAAATTCTTTAGATATTGACCAAAGAAAAGAAAATAGGTCCCTTTGGACTCAGATCTCAGTAGGAAAAAGTGTCATAATGATATTAATCATCATAGCCTAGGAAGTAGTGTGCATACAAAATAATTACAGATCCACACTGGCTGGGAATTCTGGGCTCTGCAAATATTTGGAAGATGTCAGATTGGTAAACAGATTTAAACCCACAGATCTCATGAAGCTAGAAGATGTTAAGAACATATCTATTTCTAAACAATGAAAGAAGTTATGCAGATAAATTATGTTTATCTAATGATTGTGCACAGAGTTTGAGCCAGACATAAACCTGAAAGAGAACAGAGCAGTTTCTTTAGACATTTTAATTAACACGAGAGGAAAAAAAGCAGGAGCATTTTGTCAGGTGTTTTGAAGGAAACTGAAAGTTAGTTTAAGTGTGGCAGAAGCAACAGTAACTTCAGCATGAGAAAAGTGCTACAGTTTAAATGCGCATAATTACCATCCGTTCCGCTACTAGGCACGTACAATGGAAGTAAAGGAGTGAGTGACAGTTGCCTGGAATTAAGAGACAGAGAAAAGAAAAGCCAACTGGTTCTAGCTCCCTCCCCTTCCATAATCAAAAGTCACTAAGTATAGGAACAGGAATGCATTGTGCAACCCTCAGACCATCTTCACAGTGAATTTACTACCTGACAATCAAAAAATAAAAGCACTAGGACTGATAGACTGTATCCCCTCCTCCCACTGCCACAAAAAGGGGGATGAGGAATGGAAAAAAATTCCTAGCTTCAGATCCTCTAACTGACAAGTTAATTCAACTGGAAGATTTTTCTGGGTTTCTGTTAACCCAACCCTTTAAAGAAGCAGAACTTTAATATGTGTGCTACCAGAAGTGGGTTGTAAAAGTCAGAACAATGATCAGATGACACCAGGGTTACAAAAAGCTCTAATACTATTCTAATGCACTACTGGAAAGTAATCTTAAGTGAGACACAGAACGGTTTCTGCATGCGCTGGTGAGCAAGGTGTATCCATGTATGTCAAGAACTGCAGGTCTTTGGAAACTGCACATAGGAAAACCCTCTAAAGGCAGGACTATACATTTCACCTTGAACTGTGTGGTATCATTGGTTTATCTCTTGAATAAGCCATGTTTGGCTGGATTCATACATATCTCTAAGCTATACATTATGAATGTCTCTTTTCAGAGAAGATGCTATGTCCAAACCAACCACTTTATAGCTTAGAGTAATGTACAAAGTCAAACCATTTGTATGTCTATTTCAATTTACTATCTTTATTATGTCACTCAATATTTATCTTCCCACATCAAGTCTAACTGCAATTTTTCATAAGGATAAGGGCGCATCACTGGCCAGTTTTGCCCAGTTGTTATTAAGATGTTTCTTTATTGGTCACTAGATTTCATTAAAGTTCCTTCCTACTTAGTAGTAATAGGTTAAGTCAGCAGTTCTCAACCTATGGGTCGCGACCCCATTTGGGGTCGAACGACCATTTTATGGGGGTTGCCAAACAACGCGATCTGCCATTTCCCCCCCTCAGGGGGCGCCGCCGCACGTGGGGCGCCGCCGCGCATGCGCGGCGCGTCTGTGTGACGGAGTCGCCGTCACACAAACGTTGAGAAACGCTGGGTGTTTGTTAACATGTTTTGGGCTTTGACACAAGGCTGGTTGTCTGCCAATACTCCACACAAATTGTGAGCTACCAAAAGACTTTTTTTTCCTATACCAAAAAAAAAAGCTATATTTTTTTGTCAAATTAACTGTGCAAAAAAAAAAAAAAAAAAAAAGTCAAAGATTTTGACTGGATTACTCCAGGCACAGAATGTTGGTCCATACATGTTCAAGTGGATGTTTTCTTAACTGTATTAGTAAAAAGTTAATTTTACACAAAAAAAGTCTACCAGCAATACTGCAAAATTCCAAGTTGTTTTTGATAGAAGAGAATTTTTGTTCTATATCAAGTATTCTATCAAATATTTGCAGTGTTAGAAGGAGCATTTAAAACCAAAGGACTTCCCATAATCCAAGAAAGCATAAGACAAACTATCATACTACAGACTAGAAAAAGATGAAAGAACCAAACCAACTCAAAGCAGAGCATACAGCAGCCCTAAAAAGAAGCACCAAATTATCATCATCCTTACCAGAAAACAAAGGCCAAAGCATTAAAAACAGAAACTAGACAACCAGATCAAGAAAGCTCTAAGTCAGATATGTCAAATTGCAGGAACGCAGGCCGGATGCATCACGTTGAAACCGTCTCACCCCATTGCTGGCAATGAGGAAAAAGTCGTGATACATCACGCGACTTCATGACATCGTGAGTTTGACATGCCTGCTCTAGGTGATCTTACCAAAGAAAGTCAAATAATTAAAAAAAAACAGTAGCGGATGAAACCTAGTGGATCCATCTACCACACTTTTATGGATGACTCAAAACATACAAGCTAGACATACCTCTTCAATTGTATCATTTTCAGGGACCCCAACCTACAACATCGATAAAGAATTGACAAAAAAGCTTGGATATCTCACAGAAGGAAGCAAATATTCCATCCACGCCTCATTACAGTGCCTCCAAAGAATTAAAGATCTGGCAATAGATGAGAATTTAATATTTATTTAATATTTAATATTTATTTGTTATGTATATGCAGGGGTGTGGGTCTATACATATGTTGTATATAGCATGTTTAGGTGTGTGTCATGTATGTGTTTCACTTTGAGAGCGGGCAACTAAATTTCATTTTTGATGTGTGCCGTTGTGCCCATAGTAAAAAAAAATGACAATAAAGGTTGTCTTATAAAGGTTATCTTATCTAGAATGAAATCATGGTCTCATTTGATGTCACAGCATTCTTTATATCCATAGATTTAGAATTAGCCAAAGAACCCATGACAGCACTACTACACAGCACACCTGACCTAACAAAATACACCAAGACTGAAATAACCAGAATCGTCAACTTTTCTAA
Source organism: Crotalus tigris (assembly GCF_016545835.1). Classification (NCBI taxonomy): domain Eukaryota; kingdom Metazoa; phylum Chordata; class Lepidosauria; order Squamata; family Viperidae; genus Crotalus; species Crotalus tigris. Next base: position 1,315,848 of record NW_024096796.1, read on the forward strand.
CCACATACTTTTAGTTAGATGAATAAATATATCAACAAATCAAAGGAACACCTATGGGATTACTGCTTTCAGAATTTATAGCAGAGACCATAATGCAACACCTAGAATCTATAGCCCACTGCCATTCGTACAACTCTAGAATAGATCTGGTATGTAGATGACACCTTTGTAATAATAAATAGGATCAATTAGAGAACATAAAAAAGAACTATCAACAACTGCAAATAAAATTCACAAGGGAAGAAGAAAACAACAACATTCTATCTTTCCTAGATAGCAGCAGTAGCAGAGGTAATGATGGCAAATTAGAAACACAAGTATATTATACCCATACCATCCAAGTGCTCCACTACCAAAGTAATAACCCAACTTTCCACAAGAAGTTGTGTAAGAACACTATTTAGACAAGCACAAACACTGCAGCAACCCTGAAAATCAACAAAAGGAAACAGATCATTCAAACACATCTCCCAACAAAATTGATATCCATGCAACTTTATGAAAAAGTGCCTAACCACTCAATCCAATATAGCATAACCAACACAAGCTGTAAAAAGGAGAGCACTCCTATACTTCAAAACATCTCAGAAACAACCAACACATTATTACAATCACATATCATCACCATAGCATACAAACCAACTAAACAAACCTCCAAAACATCTTAAGTAAACCAAAAGACCCAGCAGCCCCAGAGGGAAAACAGGAAGCATCTACAATATATACTGTAAGGACTGTAACAGCCACTATGTAGGACACGTGGAACAGTGAAAAGACATGATAAAAACCCTTAATTGCACAACAAATGGACAGACTTAACCATAGATTCAAATGGGAAACTGTAAGCATTCTAGACCAAAAATGCTAGAGAATTCCTGGAGGCCTGGCCCTCAGATAAATTGGTCATCAACAGGCACAGAGAGGTAAACCACATTTACACACCATTCAAAAGAAAGAATAAAAAAGTCAAAAATGAAATAAAAGACCAAACATTTTCTCACCAGGATTCAATACCTAAATGAGAAAAAATTTAACACCAAAATTTACACTAGACCAAAAATCAAAAAGCAAATAATACCCCAATCAAGGAACCACCAAACTCAAACAAGCTAACAGTAAATAACAGCCTAATCAAGGAACCACTATGCCTACTTCTACCAACACTGACAGGACAGGACAGTAGTGTATAAAATGAGAGTAAGCCCCACTCCCTTCTAGTACAGATGATGTTATCTGGTTTGGTAATGAAATGTCTGCAAGAAAACAACCAAGCTCAGACAGCACCAAGGACTCCTTAGGTCAGACATGTCAAACTTGCGATGTCACATGACTTCGCGCAACGTATTGGGACGGTTTTGCCATTGCCGGCAATGGGGTGGGCGCAGTTTCTGGATGACGTGTCCAGCCTGCGGGCCAGCAGTTTGACACCCCTGCCTTAGGTCTTTTTTGAAAGCTTCCTTTTTCCTAAAAGAGACATGGCTTTTTATTTTGAAGCTATTTTTTTAACATTTGCAATGGTATATGAAATATATAAAGAACTACCAAAGTAATTTTCCACTATTTCATAAATTTCTCTTGGCATGGGAGAGATTTTAGCAACTTCTAAGTGTTTTTCATATTCTTAGCTGTATAGCTCTGGAACACTTGTCAACTTCAAGGGAATGCAACATGTGCAGTAAAGTTCAATCAAGTAAATAATGGGCTGCCATTTTTATTTAAATTTGGGATATTTTTTTGCTTATGGTCCAAATCTATGTAAGACATACCTGGTTGGAATAATACAGCATTCATTGTTTTGTCGGCCAGGCATTTCATTTCATTGCCATTTATTTGAATTTTGTGGTATTGCCAGCAGACTTTCTTTTTGAAGATTAAAGTTTCTGATTTTCAATGTAACAATGCCTACCAAAAGCTTTTCCTACTAACTCTTTAATGATACAAACATGCACTTTGGGAAGAACTTTAATTCTCCAACTTGGCATCAAGATATGTTGGAACAATAATTCATGTTGGCAAGGAATTCTGGAAGTTGGAAGTTATAGTTCCAACGCATCTGGAAACTGCAAGAATTGGAAAGACTAGGATAGAGAACTGTTGCAGAAGTGCTATTGGCACTGAATATGTCTGTCAAGTTATAATAAAGAGAATAATGCTTCAGCTTTAAATCAGCTTTATAACTAGAAGGCCCAAGTTACTGTTTGTCCTGTTTATTATTGATCTCTACTCATTAGTCTTTCAACTGCCAGCTGGGCAAATAAGGAATTTTGAGAGTATGTTAGGAAGACATCCTTTCATAAGAGAAAGAAAGAAAGAAAGAAAGAAAGAAAGAAAGAAAGAAAGAAAGAAAGAAAGAAAGAAAGAAAGAAAGAAAGAAAGAAAGAAAGAAAGAAAGAATATGAAGGAGTTTTTGAACTACAGCAGAGCTATTTAATACATTATAAAACAATGTTGTTAGAATGTTCTTTATGGTATGTTGTAAAAACACAACAGTGGCCAAGGGACTGGAAAATATCAATTTATATTCCAGTACTAAAAAAAGGACTGCTAAAGAATGCTCAGACTACTGAACAATTGCACTTATTCTAGTAAGATAATATCCAAGACATTGTGAACTTCAACTATCACTTGAACAAGAGCTGTCTCATGTACAAGATGAAATCAGGAAAGGCAGGGACAAACCAAGATTATCAACTGATGGATAGTGGAAAAGGTAAAGGAATTCTAAAAGAATTTTTTTTTACATCAATTATTCAAGGCTTTAGTCTGTGTTGAGCGCAACAAATTGTCTTTATCTCATCTGACTAACAAAGAATTTAGAATGAAATATGGAGCAATTAAATGGTTCAAAATTGCAAAAGCAGTACACCTTCCCGCAGTTTGTGGGGATTGCTGTTGTAGAAGCAACTACAAATTAATAATTAAATCTAAGTGTTTCTATTGAGGGTAGTTTGGGGAGTTTTAATTCCTTTCCCTCATCAGAGTAAGTTAGGCAGAGGGAGAGTTAGGGAAGAGTTTGATATACGTCTTTTAGTGGGAGGTAAGGGTTTTTTTTCTTTATAGGATCAGTTGGAGGAGATAAAAAGGGATTACATGGAGTAAGATCAGAGAGGGGCGAGGAGCGCGGACAAGGGAGGCCTCTGCTAGTGCCAGAGATTGGTTGCCATCATTCTGGCAAGTTGTTGTCATCAAAGACAGATTAACATTGTTCTGGGCAAGTTGTTGCCACCAGAGATTGGCTGCCATTGCTTTAGGCAAGTTGCTGTCACCAAAGACTGACAGCCATCATTCTAGGTAAGTTGCCATCACCAGAGGCTGATTAACATTGTTCTGGGCAGTTGTTGTCATTAGAGACTGACTACCATCTTCCCTGTAAGTTTTTATTGCCTGAGATCAACTACCATCATTCCAAGTGAGTCACCGTCAAGAGAGAGCGACCATCACTGCCCCATGTGTGTGGCTGCTGATCGTGACTGAATACCACCATATTACGTGCCCTGTTAGGCAGAGGCGCCAACGTGAGAGACCTCTTTGGGCTGGTGGCCACTTGGAGGGGAGGTCAGGAGGGCCCGGACTTAGGTGGTCCCTATGGGGTGGGGCTACATATGAAACATATGAAGCTACTTCAGCACAAGAACATCTAATAAAGAAGAATATTTGTAACTCGGGGTTGCAATGCGGGGTTCCTGATGCTCTCTGAGCTTGAAGACATTATATATAGATAATATGTTTGTGTGTGTGTGTGTGTGTGTGTGTGTGTGTGTGTGTGTGTTTCAGGCCCATTTTGAGGAGAATTTGGAAATTTTAAGAGAATTAAGTGCCAACGTTTTAAGGTATGGATTTTATAACACTCAGGCCATCTCCCCAAAATATAAAAGGTTCACATTTTTGGATTCATTCTGTCTAAGGATTACAAAAAAGATATTGGCAGGCTACTCCCTAAGTACCACTGGCTTAGGGTGCTATCCCTCAAAGCCTACCTTGCATTGAATGCTCCAGTTTCCAAAGGAAAAAAAATATGGTCCTCCTAGCTATAGCCTCTAAGATATGTATTCTCTAATTTATTGAAAAAAAAACCTCGGGATTTCATATCAGTTTTCCAGTTCCAGAAAGGGTGAAATAATTTGGCACTGAAATAAATTCACCTTATTTAATCTTTGGCTCAATTTCTCTCTGAAAATTATGTTATACTTTATTACCTCATAATGTCATTATCCAGTAGATAATATTTAACCAAAATATTTTTGAATTATTCTTTAAATGTAAGCATGGAAGTGTACGTGTGTCAATCTCAAAATACAAAAAGTTGTGAGTACAACATTACTCAATAATACTTTCTTAGAATAAATAACATGACATTAATGAGACTTACCCCTGTAAATCTATTCAGAACTGACTAACTGATGTGTATGCAATGTTTAATATTAACTGTAATAGTGTCCCACACATTGCTCCTTTTACTTCTAAGAATTTCAGTACTTTCCTTTTATCTTTGCAGACTAAGGAAGCTGGGTTTTAGCTGATTGTATTCTGCAACAAATTGGACCTGTACAAGGTGATAGATAGACCTGAAAGTGTAAAAAAAAGGAGTAACAGAATCTGTTTAATTAGCTGCAAACCAATATGATGATTATAGACTGTCTATATTGGTAGCACTAACTTATTATTGTTTTTGGAGACAAAAAGAGAGACTGATTTTGGCAGCATCAGAGAAGGAAACAGTAATTATTGTCTGTGTCACTTTGATTGACAGGCTTATCCCCTTAAGAAGAATCTAAAATACTGCTTTCTAGTAAGTTATGAGCAAAATAAATTGGCTTTCTGAGAACACTGTTTCAGAACACGATCGGACTGGAACTGATCAACCTGCTAACAGTCGTGATACCTCACACATCTGGTCTCTGAAAAATAGTTCAGATAGATTAGCTGTAAAGGCAAAAGAAAGAATTTAAGAAGAGTTATTTGAGGAATAGACAACAATGAAGCTAAAAAAATATTCTTGTTGCTATTTGTCAAAGACTTAAAACTTATTAAGTTTTATGGTGTTGTATGTAAAACACTTCAAGAGGGGAGATAAGAAATTTATAGCCATTCAAATGATATTACATTTCAATTCCCAACAGCCCCAGCATAACAAATGGAGTCATCAGAACTTTTAATCCTTAAGGGATTACAGCAGCCCACCTTTGCTTTATGCACCTGAAGTATGGTAGCAATTTCTGACTTGCAAAAGCCGCAATACTTTGTTAAGAGTAACAGAAATGGCCTTAAAATTCAGGCTTTATTTGAGGATCCTACTAAAATATGATTTGCTGGCTAAATTGTAGGGAAAGGTTCACACCTCAACTAAATCAAGACCAATCAAACAAGCCAATTAATCTGATCTATGAACCTGGCCAAAGCAAAGGAAGCAGAAACAGTAAGAAGTCAATGGACCACCATTATGATCACAGGGATAAATACTCAATCCATTTTGTAAAGCAAGAATATTTACATACTTTGTAAAGCAAGAATATTTACATACTTCCTTCTTGCGTATAATTTCCTAGTAGACTACATGCTTGCTTGGCCTAGATTTAGGTATATAGGGTTACAAAGTTGTATATTCTTCTTCTTCACAATGATGTAAATAAAATCCGTTTATCAGCAAATATTCACATTTGCTGTAATATCATATGTCCTAGTCAAAAAATGCATTCTGAACAAGCACATGCTTGTTAGTTAGGAATTTTGTGCCTTCCATAAATGATACTTTCTTTTTGGAAATGGCAATTTTTCTCAAAGGTGCAGATTTATGCAGATGCCAGACAATACAATTTTAAGGCAGTCTGGATTTTTTTATTCTTCAGTTGGTGTATAAACTGGATGTTTTTAAACTCAGCAACAGAGCAACTTAAAGGACTTGTATATTTTGAGTATCTTTATGATATGAAAAGTTGGCATATTGAAATCAGTATGCCGTAGCTCATTAGCAGCTTTAAAAATAGAAGGCAAAGCAGGTAACAAACCTGATTACTATACATCTTGGTTAAGTGCTTGTTTAAAAAAATGGACAGAATATGCTTTAAGAAGGGGCACTGTAATGATATAGGAAGGTTACAGCATGTAGAATATGCTTCAAAGCCAACATAACGGCTAAGTAGAGATATTAACAGACAGAAGATTGAAATGAAATGCATATGCCAGAACTGGATCTGTATGATCTGATGAGGAAGGTTTTCAAAGCCTAAGAGTCATGGTGGTACAGTAGTTAGCATGCAGTAGAATAGAATAGAATAGAATAGAATAGAATAGAATAGAATAGAATAGAGCTGTCTAGCCTCTTCTTAAAAATCTCCAGTGATGGAGTGCCCACGATTTCTGGAGGCCACTGGTTAATTGTCCTCACTGTCAGGAAGTTAATTCCAGGTTGCTTCTCTCTTTGATCAGTTTCCAACCGTTGTTTCTTGTCCTGCCCTCTGGTGGTTTGGTGACTAATGTGACCCTCTCTTCTTTGTGGCAGCCCCTCAAATACTGGAATACTGTTATCATGTCTCCCCCATTTCTTCTTTTCTTTAGATTAGCCAGACCCAAGTCCTGCAGCCGTTCTTCGTATGTTTTAGTCTCCAGGCCTTGGAATATCTTAGTTGCTCTTCTCTGAATTTTTTCCAAACTCTCAACATCTTTTTTGTGATATGGGTGACCAAAATTGTCTGCAGTATTCCAGGTGTGGTCTTACTAGGGTTTTATAAAGTGCTACTAATACTTCACGTGATCTTAATTCTATGCCTCTGTTTATACAATCCAGAATTGCATTAACTTTTTTGGCTGCTGTTGCACACTGCTGGCTCATGGTCAAGTGATCATCCACTAGGATTCCAAGGTCCCTCTCACAGTTACTATTTTTAAGTATTGCAGGCTAATTCTGCCAACTCACTGGCACAAGGTTGTCTCAGCCTTCTATCCTTCTGAGGTCGGTAAAGTGAGGACCTAGATTGTTGGGGGCAATATATTAACTCTGTAAACCACTTAAAGAGGGCTATAAAGCACTATGAAGCAGTATATAAGTCTAAATGCTATTGCTATTGCTACTTTTAGCAATTATTTCCAAATCCATATATGAAAACATCTTTTGTCTGCTCCTACTCTTTCTCAATGTCCAACTTTTGCAACTTATCACTGCAGTGCTCTATTGCTATAACTATTCTGATTTCTGCTATTATAGAAATATCCTTAGTCTTCAAGAATTTGTTTAAGCTGACAACACCTTCCTCTCCAGAATATCCTCATCTTTACTTCTTCAGAACACTTTTCTTAATTTTCTCCTGCCTTGGGCAGAAGGTTGAACTAGAAGACCTCCAAGGTCCTTTCCAACCCTATAATTCTATGATTTAGTCTTGAGCTCATGAAATTAAAACTGAAATTATCTACATTGTTTCTGTTTGCAAGCAGGTATTTTTTTTACTATGCAGCCCACATAGTAACTAACTAACTTTTATGAACTTCATTCCTTTGAAACTGTGCATGTATCATCATGTCCACCACCACTAGCAAGGACCTTGTGGTCAATTAAACTGACCCATTGCTTTCCTGTGCTTAATTAGGAGAGGCTGTTCAGTCTGGCAGTAGCAGTGGTTTTCTTTTTTTAGTGAATGGACCTAATAAGTCCTGGAACCAATTTTATTTTCCTTTTCTTGCTCCTTGCAAGTACCCTTTGCTATCTTCACAAAGATTTGGCAATAATTTTGCAGAATGAGTGCTTTCTAAGGGCATAAATACTAAAAACAGCCCCCCAATGCTTGCATTTCAGTGCAAAAAACACTGAAAAACTGGTTTCTTTACTGTGTCATAGCTTAGGTCAGGGGTCCCCAAACCCTGGTCTGTGGGCCAGTACCGGTCCACGGCATGCCAGCAACCAGTCCGCACAAACAAGCAAAGCCCCATCCACAGGATGCAGGCAGCACACAAAACCATACATTCCGGTCTGCGGAAAAACCTCTCTCCATGGAACCGGTCCCTGATGCCCAAAAGGTTGGGGACCTCTGGCTTAGGTAATAAAGTGAAACTGTAAGACAGAAGAAAATTTTTTTAAAAAAAAAACTAAAAAAAAAATCAAGCACAACCAAGGATAATTTTAAATTAGGTATCACTTGATGAGTACCAAGAGAACGTGAGCACAAAACATACACAAAACAGAAAAAAAATGAGAATATGCCTTTGTTTTCCAAATGTTCACCTAAGCGGCTTAGAGATAAAAATTGAATTTTAATGGTTCTTGCACTAAGACTTTGGTCAGTGTTTCTGCAAACGAGAGAAAAAATATTTGCAAATAAGTGAAATAAAGAAACATGTAACCACTTTAGTTGCACTTTTCTGGCATCTCAGTCTCCAAAAGTGTGTGAAAGCCAACTTCACATTCCACTCTTCCCAATGAATTGGCAAGAGGTATAGATGATCCCAATTGGGTTATTCAATCTGATAGCCTATTAAACTGGTATCTTAGAAACCTGTTTTATTTTACAAGTCTGTTCTTCTGGGAGTTTGGGATTTCTAGCTATGTGGCTTCCAGCACTGCCTTTTTTTTCTTCCCAAAGCCTTCAGATATTAGAGTACTTCATCATACTCCCCCTGCGATTAGCACTTTAAAGACTTCCACATTCTTTCAATCAACTTGGCTAAAGCTTATTTTCTTTCCACTGTTCTTTCTCTTTATCAGCTACTGTACTTTTCACAAAATACCATTCTCCCTCGATATGGTTTTGAAGCTATATGTATCCCACAGACTCTGTGTACAGGTTTCTGGTCTCTATTTGCCAAAGATATAGAAAGTCCACATGAAATGGTTGCAAAGCAAAGAATAATTTTTAGGCCCAATTCTAAGAACAAAACTTCTGAAACCCAAAAGCAAGGCAATGCCACTATTTGCAAAGAGCTGCAAGGTAGGTATCATAACCTTACATATATGGCCTATAAGTGATTAATGGAAAAAGAAATGATGTCATTTATCGCTCTTTCATGGTTTCATATCCTTAGTAGCAACCTGAGCACCAGTCACTCTGAAGGGCACCCATGATATTTAGTGACAACTCTTTAGCCACTTCAATCAACTTGTGCAAGATTTAACCCTTTACTGAGGAGTATACTAAGGAAATAAGCTGCCTACAGAAAGGGCAACTGCTGATGAGAGAGAGAGAGAATGAGGGAGAGACACCACACAAAGGGAAAAATAATAGATATGTATGTTAATCTAGATTTAAGAGAAGAGCTTGAAGGGTAGTACTCATAATTTAGGATTAATGAATACAAAAACATATTAAAAAGAGCATATATCCTCCTTTTTATTGGGAATGGAAAAATGAAAGTGGGTATTGACAAACTGACAGACTGCAATCTAGAGAGGCATGATAAACAAGCAAGGAAAGCTTTAATTGTCACTTCACTTGCATAAAAGAGGTAAAATACATAATCTCTCATAGGCAATTCAGCAGAGCTATAGATAGTTGCCACTCTAGAGTTGGAAAAAAATATTGGAGGTCTAATCTGTTGCTTAATGCAGGATGTGTATTGTAGGATATTATCCAGCTAACTTGGCTTTAATATTTTCAGCAAAGAGCTCATAATTAACCAGGACTATCTATCCAAAGAGTTCTAATTATTAGCATGTTTCTTCAAACATTCAGCCAAAATCTGTTTCTCTGAAAAACCTTTGTAAAAGATTGATAACAGTATTTTTTTAATATCCCTGAGGCATCCCCCCACCTCCAATTATTCAGAATGTGCTACAACTGAAGGGTCAAAAGTGCCTGATGGCCCAGTACTGAATAATTCAAAGCAGTTGTTACTTATTCTTTCATCTCTTGGCTTGTCAGCTCAGCAGCCTCCTAGATTTTACATGATTCCACTGCCAAGTATAAGCAGAACAGGAATATTTCCTCTCATTAGGCCTGCCACTTAGGCCTTGAAACACAAAATAAGGCAAACTGTGCCTTTTTATTTGGACCAACTAATGTTTAAAATGTAATACACAGCTTTATAATTTGGGCTTTTCAAATATCGTGAAGGAAAATTATTTCCAGGTAGGAATATAAAAAACACGTGTGGAGCTTCATAAGTAAGGGCAATGATCACAGACATGTTTGTGCTAGTTGTCACGTGAACACGTGTTTCTTGTTCTATGGGGCCAACATGTCTAGCAAGATTTTTATCTATCTTGGACCCTATCACTTAAGGAATTCCTATATTATTATTTCTGGATTTCTAAGAGAAATGCATTCTAACAAAAATTAGCTAGCTTTGCCTTCAACAGCTGGAACTAATCAAATCTTGAATTTGATCAGATTACACTTCTTTAGAAATATGTATGGATAATCCAAGGGGAAAGTTATTAACTATGTCTATAACTAAAAACAGTTCAATCAGAGGCTACTTTTGTGGGAATTGTAAATATGAAAATTACATGAAATAGGCTCTAGACCTATTCAATCCTTTGCCAACTGCCCTTTTCCATTTATTTTACCAAGACAATTAATATATATATACTGTGCAACATTAAGAATTCAAAGAGGGTACATCATATATTGTGGCCTTTCATCAATCTTCAGATGCTTTGATTGGGAAATGATGGGAAAACATGGATATTAGATTTATCTCTGGATAAGCATAACTAACTGGTGATTTATAGCAGCGGTCCCCAGCCTTTTGGGCACCAGGGACCAGTTCCGTGGAGACAGCTTTTTCCATGGACTGGAGGGGGCGTGGTTTCATATGCTGCCTGCATCCAGCGGATGGGGCTTTACTTATTTTGTGTGGCCCAGTTGCTGGCATGCCCCGGATCGGTGCTGGTTGGGAACCCCTGATTTATAATATCTTGCAGAACCAAACAGAATTTGAACTAGTAATAAGCAAGTCACCATAAATAATTAAATCCTATTTTACAGGTAGTTTCAATTTGTGACCACAATTGAGACTGGAATTTTGGTCATAAGTCAGAATGGTCATTAAATGAGTCACCACATGATCTGAATTGATTTTAAAATGATCGTAAAGTGAATCACCATGGTTGTTAAGCAAACTATGTGGTTAAGTAAATCCAAGCATATCTGTTGTAAAATGGCAAAAAGCATTCTAAATCTAAGTCATAAATGTGAGACAGTTGCCAAGTGCCCAAAATGGGGTTACATGACTGAGGGGGAAGGGGATGCATGATATTTTACACTGTTTGGATATGCTTTATAAGCAACAAAGCATCCTCTGTGATGTCACAGTAACTGTTAAACAAGCAATTGTTAAGTGAAGACTCCCTATTATTTATTCATTTTATATTCCAATATTATTTATATAAACAACTTAAGCTAGTGAATGTATCTAATAGCCCTTCCTCCTCCTATTTTCCTCACCTCACCTCTGAGGTGAGGTAAGCTAAGCGTAAGTGACGGGCCCAATGTCACTCATGTGGCTTTCATGGCTAAGGGATATTAGAACTCATGGTCTCTCGGTTTTTTAGTCTGGTGCCTTCAACACTAGACCAAATAGATCCCATACTCAATTATTCCAATTTTATGGGTTCACACAACAAACAGTTATAATAAACTATACTGATTGAGTTAATTTAGCATGCTAAACTAAAATTTGAGTAGCTAGTTGAGGATGAAGCATAGTCATTATCACTGTTCCTGTTTAAACTGCAGGAGCAGAAACCCTAATCCAGTAGGAACAAAACACTAGAATTATATTGTAGTTCTGTGCTACAGCAGTTGTTAACAGTTATACTGTGAAATTATAATCTAGCTGTAGTCTGTCTTCTCTGGTCAGTGACAGCATATGACAGGTGAATTATTTCAAGCGTACAGTACATCTTACATTTACCATCTCTACTACATTTTTAAATTGGTGCCAGACTATGACAGTAACCATATTAGACCTGTAACTTATAAATCAAGTTAGCTTTTCACTTGGAATAACTTGTAATTCATATAATTTTTATATGAATAAGTGAGTATGGAATTCTCTAAAAGCATAAAAACCCCAGGAGTATCTGTCTATGTGTGGGGTAGGTGGGGAATTGCAGCTGTCATCTTGACTTTTATAATGGATGGATACTCTGAGAAAATATTAATTTCTAGAATATTCCAAGCAAGGACCCACTAAAGATCTCAGGAATGGTATTTATTATAAAAAGATTAGAAAAATGTATATGGCTGCCCATATTTTATAAAACAGTGTTTTTCAATCTTGGCAACTTTAAGTGACATTGCTCTGGTTACTGCTTCAATAAAACCTTGGTTAAAGCACATACAAATCCTATTTAGTTATTAATTTGGCAGTATAACTATACATCCACACTCAGTTAAGTCTGCCACTTAAGAATTACTACAGTCAGATGTAACATCCAGGACAAACTGCAAAGATGTGAAAATGATTAAATGTCTGTCATGAAATCATGGTGCAAAACTTCTGTACTTCTGCCCCAAGGTTGCACACAAATATGTAGGTCGTGTGACCTGTGTTGCGATGAGGTTCTCATAATCTGTCTCTACCCAACTCCCAGAATACTCTAGTTGCTAGAGATTCTTTTTGATTTTAAGGCTGAGGAACAGAAGTACATGTTAACTGACTTTTGGTCAGTCTAGAAGCGCATATAGTAATTTTATGTAAAGGAACTTTATACAATGATCAGACAGACTAGCAATTTGGGGTCCTTCTGTAGGAGTTTCCTAAAGAAGCTACTTAGCCTCCCTGCTTCCTATGTGCCAATCCTAGACCAGATCACAAATCTGATTATACAGGAAGACTAGAGCTATATTTCATTGAAATGGGCTACAGTAATGTTGCAGATATATTTTTCTTCCCCTCCCTCTTATACCTAGTGAGTCAGGATGGAGCTAACTTAAATCTTTTCTGAATACTACTTCCTTTCCCAGGAATATTCCCAAGGAATATTTTAGCCCTTAGTGTTTCTGAATATTTGCTTCAACATATCCCCATGAAATGCTGTAAAACGTGAGAACACTGTTATCCTTCTTGCAAAGAGGAACATTCAAGGATTGTGCTTGTTCTCATATTTAAGATAGCTGTTCTGACTCACAATTCTAGATTCATCCAGAGACTAGAGTTATCCCTTATATATCTTCAAAATTTGCAGTTCCAAAAAATAGCAAAATTTATATACTAAAGAAAATGTATAGATAAATGTTTACTGTAAAATAAAAAAAATGCAAAATATTTGTTCTGTAAAAAATGTTAAAATAATTAAACGTTTTAAAAGATTTTTTCTTATATGGATGAATGAAGAAAGCACCTTAGTTCAGAAAATATTTATGAATGAACACGTTTGAGACTGAAATCAACTGATTTATCCATCCTACTTCTGAATATCTCCATCCATAATTAACACTGCAGGGAAATCAAAAGTGTAATTGAAAAGACAGTGACTTCCTAAAATAGAGTAAATTAATGTAAGGCCCTTGTGCTTAAAAAGATAATATGAACCTATGCTATATTATCACGTGAGACCCTATACTCATTTCTAGAACTTAAAAAATTCACTATGAAATATATCTTATTTTTTAACATCTGCCTTGAAAGTCAGGCTAATTTTCAATTGAACTGCAAGCTCCTCTGAACTTAAAACAGATGAGAAAAACAGAGACAAATTAACAGATACACCAAAATTTAATGCAGATGCATCTTATCTATGTCTAACAGAGAAATTATTCAAAATAGACCAATATCTATAGACCTACCTCCTATCCTTCTTACATTTTGTTTTCTTTTTATCTCACCCTTAAAATATTTCCTGTTTTTCTTAATTGCAGTTTAGTTAAATTAAAAATTTAGAAATACCTTTATCTTTATCATTCCTCATAGATTGTTCTTGTTCTCATGATAAATACACATTTGAATTTCATTTAACAGACTTAACTCATTAAATTCTAATGATTTTTACTAGTACAAAATAAGCTTATTCTTTTACAGCAAAGACAAACTAAAAGGAGTGGTAGCTTCAAGTACATCTGAAATGTAAATGCAAATGAAAATCCAAGACTGATTCTAGTTGCTGAGAAAGATAAGGCTTGATGAAATAGTGGGTAACATTATGATTTGTTAACCCCATCAATGAATTACTACTAACATTGCAAAATGGGTAGAAATCTAACAGATTTAATTAATATCAGGTTCTCTCTCTTTCATATATCAACAAACTACATTGTTAACAGAGAATTTGAACTAGTAGATGCTTGCTGCAGAAAGGTTAGCAGACCTCCCTGTAATCTCTTTCACTATTAATAGAACAATTCAGCAGCTTGAGACCTTGGGATTGTCAATAACTGCCCAGAATGAGAACTCTAATTCCATTTCCACCAATCACCTCAAAATTCCATTTAGACACAGCAATGGAGATCCACATTACAGGGAGTCCTTGTCTTATGATCACAATTGAGCCCAATCTTCTACTGCTAAATGAGACATTTATTAAGTGAATTTTGCCCCATTTTATCTTTTTTGCCACAGATTTGTTAAGTGACTCACTGCAGTTGTTTAGTTAGAAACAGATTGCTAAATTAAGTGAATCTGGTGTCTCCATTGATTTTGCTTTTTAGAAGATCACAACATGACTCCAGGAAACTACTGCTGCATCCGTCATAAATATGAGTCAATTGCTATGCATCTGAATTTTGATCACATGACCATGGGGATGCCGCAAAGGTTGTAAGTGTGAAAAATAGCCATAAGTCACTTTTCTCAGTGCTATTGTAACTTTGAATGGTCACTAAATGATCTGTTATAAGTTGAGGACTATATGTAGTCTTTTTTTTATAACTTCCTTTATCAAATTATCAATTTAGGGATCATATAGTGTAGTGCAATCTTGCACAATTTAATGTGTTCCAGATGAAAGATGAGGGAAGCTGATACTACAATGACCATTTATTTTGTATTTTCAGTTTTCCCACCAAAATTATTGAGAATTGATGGTTTGATTGACAGCCATCCAAACTATTGGGACCTAACATTCAGAATATGGTATTTTTCTGAACCACATCTATTTAAAACAATGACTACAAAGTCTAGAGTGATATGTGAACACAGACTCTTTCATAACTAGAATCTCATTTATTCCTTCTATAAAGCATAGTTTCTGTGTAGTCTGCCATTTCTGATTAATTAAAACACGTTTTTGAAATATCAGCTAAACTATTTTGTAGTGTGACCATACTTGTTATACTTTTTAGCATGTTCTTAATAATATTTTTCAAAAATATTGTTAAGGTTTCTAAAGTAAACATTTAAATGTTGATTTTTTTTTTTAAAAAAACCACACATTGCATGTTTAAAGAGCAAGAGATTAAAACTCTTTGAAGAATGGGTTGAATCCTATGAAGAATTATTAAAGAAAATTCTGGGTTACATAAAAACATCCTGTTCAGGAATCATTCATTATAACAAGTTAATTTAGTTAGGCTCAGAATATTCCTTAGAACCTGAAAACACAATGCAAATAAAGGCTGGAACCATAAGACCTGCCAGCATTGATTTAATGTTTGATTTGTTATTGTTTTCTAAGATACATTTTTGGTACAGTCTTATGACATGAATTACTCTGACACTGGAGATCACTACCAAGGCTAATTTATCCCATTTCTGAAGCCAGAGGGAGAAACATAGTTATTCTTTAGCATTTTTACAACTGCCAAAACGATAACTCTAAGGAACAGGAAAGCTGCTGTATCAGTGAAGCAGTAATTCTGGGCACAATGTAATTTTGACAGCCAATCTTTCGTATAAATAATAATAATGCTATTTCTTTGCCTGCTTTTTTTTTTTTAAAAAATGTGATACAGGCCTCATATGAAATCAGAAAGGTGACATTGCCTATAATTAGGCTCACAATATAAATTAATACATCTTTCTCTCCTGTCTTAATTATCGCAACAATTCATGATGTAGATTAAATTGGATTTTATCAAGGCAAACTGCTGGAATTTTAAATAGTATGTTTTTTAAGAGATCAAGAAAAAAATGCAATAGCAATTAACATGTAAACACATTGTGGTATAAGCTGATGGGAGTGATGACTCAGGAGTTGAAGATGCCCAGCTGGAAAGCTGACAGCCTGGGTTCAAGACCTGAGCATCACGCAATGGGATGAGCTCCCATTCCTGCCCCAGCTCCTGCCCACCTAGCAGTTTGAAAGCATGCAAATGTGAGTAGATAAATAGGTACCACTTCAGTGGAAAGGTATCTGTGTTCCGTGCACCTTTGGCATATAGTCATACTAGCCACATGACCACAGATGTGTCTTCAGACAACGCTGGCTCCCTTGGCCAAGAAATGGAGATGAGCATCATGCCCTAGAGTCAGACATGATTGGTCAGAGGAAATCTTTACCTTTTACAAGCTGATGGTTGATGAGCTGGCTAAAGCGTCAAACACGTTCTTTTAAAAAACAAAACAAAAACAATAACTTATTACTTATGCTATTCCCCCCCCCATGAAAGCTCTAAAACAGTGGTTCTCAAACTTTTTAATGCTGCGACCCCCAACCGGTTGTAAGTTGAGGACTACCCAACTGGTCGTAAGTCGACGACTACCCAACCGGGCATAGGTCAAGGACTTTCCCTGCCCGGGAGTGCCGCGCATGCATGGTGCCACCCCCTGCGCCCTCCGAGGCGTAGCTGGCAAGCAGCAGAGACGGCGCAGGCTGACCACCGGCTGGGCCACCAGTTGGCCCAGCCCAAGGGAGATAAGGCACCCACCGGGCCCCATGCGCACCAGCAACCCTCCCTGCGCCTGCCGGCCTCCCACCTCCCACCCCTGGCCCTCTTTTACTTACATTTTTAGTAGTTGCTCAGCAGTGAGGGGTGGAAACTTCCAGATAGCTCACCTTCGCTGCAGACAACTTGCAGCACCATTTGCAGACTGGGGCTTTTGGCGGGCTCAGGAGGGCGGAGACAGCCTGGACAATTCCTACTGGCTTTTGAAAGCCAATAGAATTAGACTCTATTCAAGAGAGTCTATTCTAGTGGCTTTCAAAAGCCAATAGAATAAAAGGAAGTAGCACAGCTAAGGAAAAGGGGAAAAAAATGCAGACTGCGTTGTTTGGCGACCCCCGTGAAATTGTCGTTCGACCCCAAATGGGGTCCCGACCCACAGGTTGAAAACCACTGCATTAGGAAATGATTTCTTATATCTGCTTCCTTGTGATTTAAATCCATTATTTATCCTCCACCCCTTTTGTAACAACTCTGAACAATTCTTCTCCGCTCTCTTCATAACAGCTCTGTAGATATTTGAAAACAGCTATCATGTCTCTCCACATGAAATGGTCATTCGACCCCAAATGGGGTCCCGACCCACAGGTTGAGAACCGCTGCTCTAAAAATAACACAGCATTTTATTGAAGTGCTGGGCCATGGGCTGCATTTGAAGACTTTGTTATCCATGGAACCTCCAAGACAATGCCTGCGAACTGCACACCCTGCTTCTGCTGTCCTCTGTTTTGGAGAGAGCTGTGTCGAGCTGTGCCTCTGCTTATACAAGGAGGCTCACTCTTGGTATGCCCACATAAAACCTCTCTGCTACGTGAACTGCATCGAACACAGATGGTCCCCGACTTACAACTGTTTGTTTAATGATGGTTCAAAGCTACGACAGTCTTGGAAAAAATGACTTATAACCTATATTCACATTTATGACTATTACATCACTCCTGCAGTCTCATGATCACAGTTTGGATACCTGGCCATTAGCTCACATTTAAGACTTGGTTGCAGAATCTTGCAGTCATGTGTTCATGATTTGACCCCCTTTTTTTTGGCTGATTTCATTGGAGGGGCTGGATTCACTTAAGGACCACAGGATTCGCTTAATGGTCCTGCAATTCACTTAATAACTGTGTGACTCACTTAACATTTCCACAAAAATTGTTGTAAAATTGGGTCCAACTCAACTTACAACAGAAATTCCTGTCCCAAATGTGGCCAAGGACTGTGGTCAACTGCTTACTAGTGCAATTCAAGGTACTTGACCAAAGCATAGAACTCTAAAGCACTTCAGGGCATGGGGTCCACCTATCTGAGAAATCACCTCTGTCTCATTGTTTTGGCCTACTTGTCAACTCCACTATGTGTACTGGACTAAGAAAGACACCTCAAAATAAGGTTATTTTATTGATTGTAGTAACAGAATCTTCGTCTGTTTTGGCCTTGACTCACAGGTTTCACCTTGTCATTTTGGCAAACAGATCTGGTTTATCTCCATCCAGGCCATTATTTTTATTCTCTACATCACACCATCAAATGTGACAGAGTGGATGCATTTTGTGTCCCATCCATTAAGCAATGCCATCTGATAGGACCTTTGCACCTTTGGAATAGTATCTTCTGGAGATTTGGGCTCTGCCCCACCCTGTAAACTTTTAAATGATCTCTGAAAACCTGTCCCCCTCCCTCTACTGTGGATAGGCAGGAATGCACAGAATCTGTTTTGGTTAAGGTATATCTGTTCCTGCTGCTATGTTTACTACTATGTTACTTTCTGTTTGTTAGATCTTGCATCTGCTGCAAACTCTATGCAGTCCACAGTCAGTGTTTGCAGTTTTATAAATTCACACCCTTCTATATTTATGTCATTTTCTATAGGTATTGTCTATGCACATACACATACTCTTACACCCATATACATAAGATTGAACTGATTGTATATATACAAAGTTAAAACATCAAAATGCACACGTGTGCAGGTATAATAATCAACAGAACAGAAATTTAATTAAAATTCTGTTCTTACTGTTTTATTGATCTCTCTTTTAAAATTCTTCTATTTCAACTGACTAGAAAAATGATAAAATATACTACTGGACTTATTTTTTAAAAAAGCTCAAGGAAAATAAGTAGTTTGGGGAAAGGAAAATAATAAATAAAAATGTTTCAACTGAGTTTCAAATAAACCACTTATCAAAACAAGAAATTTAACTATTACATCATTATAAAATTATTGGTAAACATTATTCTAGGAAACACTGGATACATAGTGAGCAGTTAAGGGGGGAGGTCTTCCTTTGCAAAGCAACCAAACAACTGTTGGGATTAGCCTATATTGAAATAAAGTATACCAGACAAAATGGATCAAGAGCTTTTGAAGAATAGCTTAACATCACAGCAGAAAAATGAGTTCATTACAGATGCAATGGAAGGGAAGTGAGTAGAAAGCTCATTAACTACTTCTGTCTTTCAAAAATGATTACACATAGGTTTGGCTGATGGAAAAACCAGCCAATGTGGATAAGAACTTATGACTTGGTTAGATTTATGATCTAATTTACTATTTACATATACATCACATTAATAGATAGCAAACTGGAAAAAAATAATGACCACATCATGCTTCATTGCGATCATTGTTTTCGATCTGATCTCTTGCTAAAGTGATACACTCTCAAACTTTCTGAAGATTTCTTCATTATCCCAAGCAAATTAGTAGGATACTTTGGGCACACCAGAACTTAAAAAACAATCCACCCCAGGAAAATACTAACAATGTTAAAAAGCAGTATCATAGTACTGGATCCTAAGGAATTATCGTGGATTGGGTCTAGGCAAATCTGTTTGTCCCAGTATCCAATGGAATCAACTATTCATTTACTTTTTTGCATTAATTTCAAAGGCATTTAATTTTGATGGACTTGGTCTAGATTTATTCCTTTTACTTTAATAAGAAATATATGAAATAGTTTTGGATCTTTTTAAATACATTTATAGATATGTTGTCAAAGCAAAAATAAACTCATTATGCACTGGCTTATCTATGTCATTCATAGGAGCGACCTACAAGCAATGAAAAATACATCTATCATGAAGGAAGCCAACAACTGAATAAAATTTTAAACAATAAGGCTACAGGTGATAAGGATAGATATTACAGAAAAATACTATCTCTCTGCATCGCTGCATCATTTGTTATCTATTATCTAGAGGAAGAATATGGCTCTGTGCAGAGCAGATATGCTATCAGTGTTTCTAGTTTTTTGTGTGAAATGCCATGTACAACAATAAAGTTGATAATGCATGTATTTAAATGAAGAACAGAAAATACATTTTATTTTTACTCCATTATTTCTTTTGCAATCCAAATCTGCAAGAGAAACCAATGTGCAAAGATACAAAATAATGTTTTTGTTCTATGAACAAAATGAAGCCATACTCTAGGCAGAGGCATGCAATAGTTTTCAGTAATTCAAAATTGGATTTCTATCATTGGTAACGGAGCCAAATTTCACGGTACTATTTTTTATTAAACAAAAACCAAATGTAGTATTTCACAGCAATTTGGGTTTCTTTGGGAAAAAGGGGGTGAGGGTGGGAATACTTGCATGCAATCCCAAATCAACTACTTTGCAAAGGATATGGGAACTTGTTTAAAGGCTGTTACCATGCAGGAGCATCCACAAAATTCAAGAGGACAACCACCATCACATAGCTGACAGTCCACCACTTTTTACACACATGAAAAGACATGGGCAAATGCCTTCTTGACTTTCCTGAAAACCTCTCTCCCCACTACAGAGGTCATTGCTCTCCTGAAATATTTGTCTGAAGGGCACTGAATATGTGGCTGTTTTCAGTGTTGATAAAAATTGAACAATTTATAAAAATTGTCTTGTTCTGTGTTTTCAGTTCATTTTATTTTAAGCCATAAGACAATGAAAGGCTGATTTGGATTACCATGCACCTAGTCCTATCCTACAGATGGAGAATTTAAAAAAAAAAACACTTCACCTGGCATAAATTTAGGTTTTCTTTACGTTCCTAACATGATTGCCTGTGTGAATTTTGCCCTATCACTGAAAATAGTGAGGTGACCTTTGGGTAGTTATAAAGTATGAGGGATTACACCAGTGGTTCTCAAACTTTTTAATGCCGCGACCCCAACCGGTCATAAGTTGAGGACTATTCAACCGGTTGTAAGTCGAGGACTACCCAACCGGTTGTAAGTCGAGGACTTTCCCTGCCCGGGAGCGCCGCGCATGCGTGGTGCTGCCCCCTTGCGCTGGCTGAGGCGTAGCTGGCAAGCGGCAGAGATGGAGCAGGCTGACCACCGGCTGGGCCACCAGTTGACCCAGCCCAAGGGAGGTAAGGCACCCGCCGGACCCCACACGCGCCAGCAACCCTCCCTGCGCCTGCTGACCTCCCACCTCCCACCCCTGGCCCTCTTTTACTTACATTTTTAGTAGTTGCTCAGCAGGGAGGGGTGGAAACTTCCAGACAGCTCGTCTTCGCTGTAGACAACTTGCAGCACTGTTTGCAGAATGGGACTTTTGGTGGGCTCAGCAGGGCAGAGACAGCCTAGACAATTCCTATTGGCTTTTGAAAGCCAATAGAATTAGACTCTATTCAAGAGTGTCTATTCTACTGGCTTTCAAAAGCCAATAGAATAAAAGGGAGTAGCACAGCTAAGGAAAAGGGGAAAAAATGGTGGACTGTGTTGTTTGGAGACCCCCGTGAAATGGTCGTTCGACCCCAAATGGGGTCCCAACCCACAGATTGAGAACCGCTGGATTACACTATAAATGACACAATATGAGTTTTCATGCCAAATACTGAGATCACAGTTGAGAGAACCTGACTTATAACTTGGTGTATGAAACCCAACAGATAATATAATGGGTTTTATTAATAATAAATACAGACACTGATAAATTCTTATCTGAACGGGATTTAATATTATTGACTGCTAAAAATCCATCTACCTCCACAACCTTAGCTTAGCAAGATCCAACATTGACTTTTTCCAAACCACATTTGGATAGCTGCCAAAGCAATCCTCACAGTAAACACAAGGCTACAGTCACCTCTCAAAAAGGAAGAAATAGACAGAACTTGAATGGCCCAGGAAATAGCTATGAAATGAACTGCTCTTCATAACATATGGCAATGCCAAATAATATCCCACTGGCCACATTGCTGGCTGAGGAATTCTGGGAGCTGCACAAGTCTTAAAGTTGTCAAGGTTGCAGACCCCTGTCCTAGACTTATGACCACAATTGAGCCCAGAATTGCTAAATGGGATAGTTAAGTGAGTTATAAAGTGAATCTGGCTTCCTCATTGACTTTGCTTGTCAGAAGATTGCAAAAGGCGATCATGTGATCTTGGGACACTGCAACTATCATATATATGAACCAGTTTCCAAGCAACTGAATTTTGATCATGTGACCATGGGGATACTGCAACGGTCATGTGAAAAATGATCATAAGTCACTTTTTTCAATGCCATTGTAACTTTGAACAAGATTGTAAGTCAAGGAGTACTTGTACAATACACATATTCTGTTACCAATCAATTCCACAACCAGACTTTATTTTTAATCCACCTCAGTTTGTGGGATTTGGAACCAAAAATATTCCTTCATTTCACCTTGGCGGGAATGACTTACAGACTTGAAACTCAATGGTAGAAAAGGAATCAACAAGACTTGCTTAATCATGTTTTTACTTGCAGCAAATGGTGAAAATTCCTTCTGACCAGCTGGCTTGCAAGATTAATTTTAAATTAAAGGCAAAGGCAAACCAGAAATACTGAAAAAAAAAATCAAATGTTTCTGTCAGTTTTCCACAGTTCCATGTCCCAAATAGCCCTCAAACCTGTTGAAATAAATCCTCAATTCAGTAAAAAAGTCAGTATGAACTTGCATATGTTTTGTTATCCGACTAGGTAACATTAGAAGGGCACTGAAGATGTTACCTAGTTGGGTAATGAAACATCTGCTAACAAACAATCAAGCTCAGACAGCACCAGGAGTTCAACCATAGTTCAACTGTCAGCTACACATATTTTCTTCTAAAAATCAGTGTTTTACTTTTATCACTGTGTTGATCAACTCTATTCCTATTTGAATGACCAAGGTAAGTTTTTAAAAACATGCATTTAAATAATTCACATCTTGTCATGGCTACTGATGCTTATGCCAGGGCTTATTATTTCCTTTTTTCAATAAGGATAAAAACACATTTTTGTCCATTTTCCTAGAAAAAAATGCTAATGTATAATGTAAACAGTACTAAAAGTACCCAGTAGTTTCCTAAAACCTTTACAAAGCTATATCTTTAAAATATTTTCTTCTAATCAGACTCTTTCTAGTGCCTCTACAGAAATAGTTTTACAATCTCAGCAATTATTTTGCATAAAACCTACTACTTTGGCTTTGGTAATTGTTTTGGCTCCACTTTGAAGCTCTCCTTAGACTTAGACTATATAAGAAAATTATAGCTTATTAGCAATTTAGTGCCATTCAGTAGAAGAGGTAATAAATGTTACCATATTCACAATATATGGCACAACATTTGGGTTGTGTTATGATTCCAAAATGAACATATAAGGACATATAAGGATTTTCCAGCAGTGCAGAATCTAGGGCAATGGCATTTGCTTGATTTTTAACAACTCAGATGTTGCCACTAGTGTGTCACTTAAAAGGGATTAGCTAAGATAAAAACTCTATTTGGCATATTGAAAAACCAGCCCAAACATTCTATTAAAATTCTTTGCCCATGAATCCAGATCTATTAACAGCAGCATTATGGGTAGTAAAGAAAGGAAAGTCAGTCATTCTCCTCTCTTATAATACCGGTATGTAATTACTCAGTAATCTATAAACAAGCAGGTTCCTTTCTCACCCATTATCTTTAATGTCTATATTGTTTGCTCATGCTGCTATAAGCCTCCTTGAAAGTACTTCTTCTTAATATAGTAAAAACTGAGTTGATCAAATCCTAAATCGAATTTTGGTAAATTTGATTGTGTTATTAGTATCTGGCAATCAGTGTTAGGGAAGAGAAGATATAATCTCTGAGGGTGACAAAATGTGTTACTAAAAATTGTGAAGGGAAAAATACAATGTCTTCATTCTATTTGAATGACCACAAGGACAAAAAGGATGCACGTTTATAACCAGAAGGTTGAATGATCATATGAGGAACCACGAGTTACTTCAGTGAAAGTGAAGGAAGCAGGATACTTATGAGAAACCTATCCGCTGAACTGATGCAGACTAACGAAGACAACATCAGTTATGAATAAATGAATTGGTTATTTGAAAATTATATTATTTATCATGTTCAGGAATTAATTTAGGAGGGAGAATATAATTTATTAAAAATTCACAGGTAACAGGAGGAAATAACTCAATCTTTCTTGTTTTTTAACAGTTATAATATATCTCCAAGTAGCCTTTTCCATTAAAAAAAACATTGAGTACTGTACAAAAATTAAAGCAATCCTGCTTGCTGTTTAGAATTTACTATCTGATGCAAGTGGCCATTCGAAATCTATGTCACAAGAAATCAATGGTGGTGGAGTCTCTTCTATCAGCCTACGCAATCCACCTCTTTACAAGTTCCTTCTGAAAGCAGTGCCACATCACCATAGTTATAAAACCAGTTGGAGGGGAAGAGAAAGGACAAGTGATGCTGGAAGATAATGTGGAGGATAATGTATAGACAATGGAGGCAATGAAAGAAGATCTCTGATCAAAGATTAAAACATGAACTCAAGGAAAGTGTGTTTATGCAGGGTTACAGATAGTGGCACAGCAGAAAAAAAAATGGGGGCATCCTTATGTCTATCACTTGAGAATAGCAGCAAAAACCTAGCAGACTCATCCCATTTGGCATTCATACTATGTCAAGAGTGATTTTTTTAGATTTCTGAGAAATCTATTGGATGGATTGAAGTTCTGTATGTCATATTACTATCTCAATCCTGGGAAATACCAACAAAATCTTCCAATCAGATTTCATATATACATTCTTACAGAAGCTTAAAATCATCAAACGGTAGTTTTGAATGCTAACCAAAAATACATCTTTTCTTCAATGTAACTGGTAATCTATCTGGATAGCTGGATTCTTGCAGCAAACTGAACATGAATTTTGTATATTCTGTGGGCAAAAAATGTCTTTTTGCTGTTACAAAAATCCTGCTCTAGTAAGATTTTCATTGCTGCCAAGTAACCCTTTAAAGGTTATTGTGTTTCATACATATTGGCAGCCAATTGTACAGAGGTAACCCATAAAAAGAATTAGAAAACAGCCAAAAATTAATATCTCAGGATCATCTTTGTAATTATCTTCATTCTGGTAGTTTTTTTAAAAAAAATATTTGCAGTTATAATCAGATTATGAGATGGTTGAAACCAACTTTTTTTTTTATAAAAGGGTGACAAATGGCACTGAAAATGAACACGAAGTGGAAATTAATGTTTGTTAACACATTTCTCATTAAAGTTCACACTTAAAATCAAGAACAGCATCTTACAATTTTTTCCCAAACAATTCTTGTGATTTCTACAGTGAATGATAGTTCATCTTTAGTATAGTATTTCTGTGGGAGACATATTGCATTTTCCTATTTAATCTCTTAACTAACAATTCTTGCAGCAAAATGTGATTACTTAAAAATATGTTTGCCTTCAGATGTCACCAGTGAAGACTGGAACAACTGTCTCCCACATTTCTGCAGTTATTTTTTGCCACCAAAAGTGAGCTTTTCACTGTTCAGTTTTTTCTGATTCATTGTGACCCAGTAGACAACATTTCACTAGGATTGTCAATCAGAAACTGCTTTCTTGAGTCCTTGTAAGCTCATTCTTATGTCATCATTGAAAATAACTAGACACCTTCTCTTCTGTCAGCCTCTTTTTCACCTAGCTTCAGTTTTTTCAAGCATTAATATCGTTTCAGGATTCTTCCTTTTATATTAAATGTGCCAAATATTTATTCTTTAGCTTTGTTGTGAATGCTTCCAGTGAACAGTTTGCTCTTCCTTCATCTAGTGGTGAATGATTTTTCTCAGATATTTTCCAGCACCATGATTCAAAGGCACCTTTATCTTTCTTCAGTCTTTCTAATGTTACAACTTTAATACGCACATGTATGATACATCTGAGAAAACCATAACCTTCGCAATATGTCACTTTGCTGGCAGTATGATGTCTCTGCACTTTCAAAGTAACAGGTATCTCTTTATTTCACAGCTCCATCCCTGTGAATTTTTGACCTAGGAAGTTAACTCTGTTAGTATTTCAACTTTTTCTCCACTTTGCCTATTGAGATATAATAATCATTTATGTACATTATGTACACTACCTAGAGCCACTCTCTGTGGGAGATAAGTGATTAAGAAACATGAAATATAAATAAATAAATAAATAAAATGTATGTATATGTATATATTAATATTGAGCATTAAACAAGTTTTTATTCTTTCTTCTTTCACCTTCAACAAATGAGTTCTAAGTCTTCCTCCTCATTCAAGTGATCAAAACAGAATCAGCAGCAGGAAATCTGAGATTGTTGATATTCTTCCAAACAATTTAAATTTCAATTGTTGTTTCTCCCACTGCAATATTTCATAACATATTTTGCAGATTAGTTAAATAAGATGGCTTTACACAATCTTGCCATGCCTCTTTCCAAATTTTTAACAATTTAATTTCTCCATATTCTTTAATAAGCAGATGAGATGACTCAGATTTTAAGGGCTATTCACAATAATAACAATGATGCTCTGTTATTAAATTATTATTATCTGATTATTCTGTTATTAAAGTGTTCAGTTTTGGTGATAGTTCTGGTCTTTTTATCGCCAAAACTGAACACTTTAATAACAGAATAATCAGAGAAGCCATTGAGATAGAAAAACGCCCACAGAGCATGAATAAATGAGATGATACCTCCCGCCTACCAGCCATTTGGAAACCCACCCTTATTGACAAACGAGTCCCTAACACAAAGAATAACATCAGACCCACACTCACGAAAACCATACAGGATGTCACCACCACACATCCACGCAAAAAGAAAACCCAAACCCACACCGATGAGGAGGCATGACCACAAACCAGACCACAGCTGCATCATTAGCCACTTTAAACCCCTCCAATCCATACATGAAGCAAACTGATACCCACCATGAAGATGAGGCACGACCACGAACGCAAAGCCAAACAACAGCAACGCAACTCTCCATCTGCAACTCATACTAAACTGAGCACAACAAAGCCCCTACCCAAACAGAACACTCCCCCATCCAATCAGAGCACAGCCAACCCCCCATCCAATCAGAGCACAGCCAAGCCCTTAACCCAGCGGTTCTCAACCTTTTTATACGGCGACCCCTGGTCACACGGACGCGCCGCGTATGCGCGGCGCGCATGCGCGGCACCGCCCCCTGAGGGGGAAAATGGCGGATCGCGTTGTTTGGCGACCCCGTAAAATGGTCATTTGACCCCAAATGGGGTCGTGACCCATAGGTTGAGAACCGCTGCCTTAACCAATCAGAACACACCTCCACCCAATCAGAACACAGCCAAGCTCCCACCCAATCAGTTCATACCACCACTGGCAGTTAAAAGGAAGAAACAGCTAAGACCACACATTGCTCCTCGAAGCACGAAGCCGAAAACACCAGCCTGAAGATGATGAATGGGATTTTGTCGAAACGTCACCAAGACACTTCCAATTTTACGTGGGAGAAAACCCGAATAACCAAAGACCTACATACAAACACCTGCGAAAACCTCAGAAAACACACACACACACACACACACACACACACACACACACACACACTTCTTTCATTATTACCGTTCATTGGGGTGTAACATACAAACTATCATCAATCTATGGATTTCTACATTCATACCCACCCATAGATGACATAAATGCATACTTTCTGATACAAAGTTTAACTCTTTCTTTACCGTTAGGCATTAAACTCCACCCCACAATATCAGACATCATTCATTCAGATCTGTGACATCATTCCCTTTTTTGTAAATTTTACATTTACTTTGTTATATTTCAAGTTACACTTTTTCATATGTCATGGTTGTGCATAGTTACTGCTGACCTCTGACACACTTTGTGGCTTTGGTTAATAGAGGCTTTCACTTTGTAGTTTTTATTAAGAGAAGGTTTAGACTGAGTTACTAGACACATATGTGCCATTTTAAGCCATCTTTGTTACAAGAAAGACAATACTGGTTAGTTGTTTATATTTTAAGAGTAGGCCATGAACACTACCAAAGATCAGATTTTAGCTCATGCATGCACATGCATTTTATGCAGTTAGAATCTGTATTTCAGAGATGAAAGCTTGAAAGCTAACAATACTATTGACCATATTCCACTATTTCAAAAGTATTCAGGATATACTGATACATTTCAGAATACTGGGCCCCCAAAAAAGGAAACCAAAAGCCTCTATAATTAAGTTTTGATAATAAACAGCATTGAAAAATAGATAAAAAAATAATAATTTTTCTATTTAAGAAAAAGTACATAAAACATTGACTTTTCAGAATGTTAGACTTTACTGGATAGTAAAGGAAGTGATAAATTTTCTGGCAAATATTTTAATTTGTCAAGAAAAGATAACTGCTTAAGAATTGTGTCTGCCTTTCAAACCTCCAAGATAGTTTTCAGTTAAAATCCTAAGAGATAATAAGGAAGATGAAGGAAACCTGTCCTATACTCAATAACCATCCAGCACCACATGTTAAGTTCCAATTAAACTGATTTACTTATCATGCCTGCGCAAAGGAATCTAGTTAACTAATGCTTAGCACTATTTTGGCACTAGATAAGGATTAATGGTATTCAAGAGAGTCAGGACTAAATCTGCTTGTGCCAATATAGACTGATTTCTCTTTTGATTGCACTCCAGGCTCTGCCCCTCTTTCTCTTACAGTAACAACCTAGGAAGACATAGATCACCTGTTGCATGGCTGTTAATAAAAACATTGTTTTTAATGTGGCTAAGAATTTATACCTCTGAAGTGACCAAGACAAAAAGAGATAAAACTTACCATATGACACATTTCTTTCCATTAATTATTTGAACGGTAGTCAGGAATACAGGAGAGGACTGAGGTAACAGCAGGTGGGAGAAAAGGAAAATCAGCAATACAAACTAATACAAGCTAAACTTGGAGAAAGAAAAGTAAAAAGAAAGAATAAAAAGTGCAAAGAAAAAAGGAATAAAAAAGAAAAGGGAAAAAGTGACACAAAGAAAAAGAAAAGAAATATATAAAGAAGTGATTTCTAATTCTCATCATAAGTATAAACAAGTTCGGTAGCTCTTCACCTCCATAAGACTGCAAACATATATCTCTTTTTCCCATAATCCATCCCTTAATTATAAGCAAATCCTTAAGGCATCAAGTTTTCAATCCTGGTGTCAGCATAAACAAACAAACAAATAAAAATAAATAAATCTGCAATCTTTAGTCCCTTCTAGTGTCCAATTTAAATCATAAAGTCTCTAATCTCTGTTATGACTTCCAGTAGACAAAATAATTTTTGTACCCACAAAAAAGTGTTTAACTTTTTATAAATGGCTTCAGAAGGAATAAAATGCCACATGAACATTGAAAACAGCTATTCAGAATAGAAAGGGAGTGAGACAAAGATGCATATTGTTTTCATATTTCCTTAATTTACACAGTGAATATATTATCAAAATAGCAAGATTAGAAAAGTTGACAGCTGTAATCAAAATAAGGGTCTGGAACGTCTATGGAGATTCTCAGTCATCCGGGTCATAGTTATCCCAAAGATGCTTTTTTTTGATGAGGCAATTGGACTTCCTTGTTTTTCTTTGAAGACACTTCGCTTCTCATCCAAGAAGCTTCTTCAACTGTGACTAGATGGTGGGAAATGGAAAGAATACAAATCTTTCTATTCCCCAACATGCAGTCAGAGCTGAAGAAGCTTCTTGGATGAGAAGTGAAACATTTTCAAAGAAAAACAAGAACATCCACTTGCCTTGTGAAAAAAAGCATCTTTGGGATAAAGGTCTGGTGCACTAATAGTTGAGGTTTGTAGTTGACACCATTTCCTTAGCTGAAAGTAACAGTAAGTTAAAAGAATTCATGTGCAGAATAAAAATGGAAAGTTAAAAACAGATTAATGTTAAATGTTAAGAAGACAAAGGTAATATAATTCTGTTTTCTTAATGAAAGTTCATAGTGAAGAAGTGAAAACCACTGTTTTTTTCCTTGGGATCAGTCATAGATAAAGATGGACAATGTGCTCAAGAAGTAAACACATTAATCCTAGGGAGGAAAGTAATGATAGATCAAAATACTTCTATAGAACTATTAAAAGAATGTTCTTTTCAGTGATAATATATAGTTGTGAATTTGGACAATAGGAAAAAGTTACAGGAGGGAGATATATACCACTGAATTACAAAGACTAACCAAAAGAGTACCATGCATTAAGAGAAGAATCAACCAGCTGATCCTATGCAATATTCTTGGGTCAACAATGAGCAAGTAGAAACTTACACATTTTGAGCATGCAATGTAACTGGATGATGAACAAAAATGACTATTCTTGACAAGATTGAGGAACTAGAGGAAGGAGGATTGATGGAATGAAAGAGATTATAAAATTGTTTTTGCTTATCCTAAAGTAAGGTAAAATGGTGAACAATTTGTTTGTACAATCAGCCAGAATTTAGCTTGACTCAATGGTACCTTACTAAATAATGTATTGAGTAAGTAGAAGAACTGATAAAATAAGAAACATTTACTTTCTGCTGGTATTCCAATGTTTGGGAAAATATAACATGGATTGGGTAGAAGCACTTAAAATCTCTGTAGAAAGAAAAAATTCCTGCATCTGCAAGTATAAGCCAGTTTTAAGTAAGATTCCAGACAATGACACCCACAGGATTCCATGAAATACATTTTTACATTTCATATGCTCATTATATATGTAATGGGCTCTGATACATTTGACCAATATCTCATGACACACTGATATATTTAGCAGTTCAATAAATGGGCAAAACTTCAGTCCATTTCATGAGAAGATTTCACTGAATGAATCACTCAAACATTTTATCCTGCTTTTGAAGAAGTACATCATTACGTTAAATGATTTTGCGTTACAGAAGGCCGACTCTGTTTATAGCATAAAACTGATTTAGGAAAGGACCTTAATGGTCCCAAGAACTGTGCATCTCTGTCTTTCATCATTTTATCTAGGTATCAGAAAGCTTATCAGCTAAGTCAAATCCAAACCAGCTAACTGCAAGGAATACTAAATTTATCTAGTATGAATGGGATTAGGCTTCCTCACAAGAAGCAGATATGTTAGAATTCTTTTGGATATGAATATCTATCTGGTATCACAGATTGTGACAACTGCTAGGCACACCTTATAATCACCTTTTTCTAAGATTTTCCAAAATTGTTGATAATGTCTATAACAGACTACTGAAATACTTTATGAAGAGCTAAAAGTTTAGTCTGCAGAAAATAGGTTGACTTATAATATAATACGAAGCAACTATAATATACTAATATTAAAAAAATATTCCACTATAGTTCACCCAGAAAACACTAACAGATCTGTCTCCAACTGTTGCTGGATTATCTAGCAAATATTAGGAGTTGCTTTTCTCGGTAATTGCTTCTGGATTCTGAAATGCAGTCCCTCTGAAAATAAGAGAATTGTTAACATTGTTGGCCCACATTCTACTTTATGACAATAAAATGAAAGGCAAAACAAGAGAGAGTCAGGAATTAGTATAAATCTAATGGCATCAAATAACCAATCTGATTTATCTAGTCAACAAGAGTCAACAGAGATAATCCAGAGACAATACACCAGGTCAAGACATAGGTAAATTTTAAGAAGACTTGTTCAGGAATCCAGATATACAACAAAACATGGTCTAAGAAGGAACAGAACTAAATCTTCAAGTTGTCTACAGCAGGAAATGTTCCACAGTATAAGCTTATTTATTTAGTTGTCTGTTTATTAAATTCACATGTAACCCATCTAGTAGTTCATGGCAACTCTTATCTAGCTCCTGTGTCCAAAACAATCTCATCATGTACAAAGTGACATTCAACTGATCTAGACCATTTGGAATACATTATTCAATATTTCACTATACTGCTGATTCCATAAAAATAATTCTAAATTAAACAAAAGGGAACTTGCTATAATTTTATTTAGAAATCAATAATTATTCCAGTCTGAAAATTCAGCTTTGAAATTCTGATAAACTATCAGGTGACTTTAAAATTAGTAGGTTCTTGATAGCCTCAAATAGAGTTCAATGTTGAATTTCATTAAGATACATAGTGCTAAGAAACAATAGAGTCCCTTGTGGCATTGCATTTCGATTTAATGTTTTTCCACTCCAGTGACAATTCATCCCCCACTGCCTTACAAATGATGACTTGTGGGTCTTAACCTTACAAGAACGATACATGTGACCCATTAGCTACCCTACTTAAAAGCTTTTGTTAACCTGTAGTAAGAGCTGGAGCCATGGTTTAAATATAGGCAGTAGCAGATGGTCTTACAAAACATCCTCCCTCCAATCCTTTTTATTCCCCTTCTGCAAGTCATCAATGTTCTTTACGTATTACCTAGATTTAGCCTTATACTTTTGGCAGATGGCCTAGTACAAATGACACAGTGGCTTTAACAATACTTGCAAGATGAGTGGCTGGTTTGGTTTGAATTAAATTATTCTCAAACAACAGACAATATTGTTTAAAGTAAACAGAAAATGAATAGAATCAAGAAATCTTGTCTTAGGAACCACATACTTCTGTTTGGAACTGATTTCTGCATAATAAATTCCATTTGGGAGACCCTTTAGACCAGTGGTTCTCAACCTTTCTAATGCCGTGACCCCATAATACAGTTCCCCATGTTGTGGTGACCCCCAAGTGGATGTGGCCACCAAAAAGAGGGAGTAGGACAGCTAGGGAAAAGGGAACAAAATGGTGGACAGCATGGTTTGGCGACGCCCATGAAATGGTTGTTCGACCCCAAATGGGGTCCCAACCCACAGGTTGAGAACCACTGCTTTAGACAGTAACCCCTGCCTGATCATCTCATGATTGGACTATTGCATTGGGGTCTATTTGGGGCTGTCCTTGAAGACCACCTCAAAGCTCCAATTTGGATTGCACTCCAAAATTAAATTCCTTCATGGACAGTAGTTTCAAATGAAAAGGCAGAAAAGACTGTCAAGATCTGATGAAAAGACAAAGGGTGGATTTCTTTTGTGATGGCTGTAACTAGCTTGTCTATTACTAACAGAATTATTTTTATTATTGGAATTATTTTTTATTTATTATTTATTACTAAATTTATTTGCTGCCCATATTACAGTTTGAGGTAACTCTGAACAGTTTATAGTGTGATAAAATATACAATTATGCATTATGTACCAAATTATGTAGATTATGTGATTTCCTTTTTCATTTAATACAGTATCCCTATTTAAATTAAAGTTATAGAAGTGGATACATTAGTTTTTTATTCAGCCCTCATATCTACTTTTTTGTCAGTTAGTACAGGGTTTGTATTAATTTTCTTTTATATATTACTTCATCTATGATATTCAATATTATGATTCAAGATAAATGTTTTATGGAAAAATAAAGCCATGAGATATCACGACATTTAAATAATAAAAAAAAATGTTGCATAGTTGCTTCATTAGGCTAACAGATCAGATGCTGAGCAACAAGAATTTGTCAAAGTACTGGAAAACATTAACTGAACGTTTAGAAGAATTAACACAGATTCTAGGAACTTCGGCTGCTCTAGAATAGAATAGAGCTGGAAGGGACTTTGG
The DNA here is from genome assembly GCF_016545835.1 of Crotalus tigris. Taxonomy (NCBI): domain Eukaryota; kingdom Metazoa; phylum Chordata; class Lepidosauria; order Squamata; family Viperidae; genus Crotalus; species Crotalus tigris. Next base: position 1,349,497 of record NW_024096796.1, read on the forward strand.
AGGTCTTCTATCCAGCCCCCTGCTCAAGCTCTTCTCTGAATTTTTTCCAAACTCTCAACATCTTTTTTGTGATATGGTGACCAAAATTGGCTGCAGTATTCCAGGTGTGGTCTTACTAAGGTTTTATGAAGCAGTACTAATACTTTGCATGAACTTGATTCTATGCCTCTGTTTATACAACCCAGGATTGTATTAGCTTTTTTGGCTGCTGCTGAACACTGCTGGCTCATGGTCAAGTGATCATCCACTAGGATTCCAAAGTCCCTCTCACAGTTACTGTTTTTAAGCCAGGTCTTGCCCAATCTGTACTTATACTTTGATTTTTCCTGCCTAAGTGTAAAACTTTACTTTTCTCCACATTGAAACTCATTTTGTTGGATAGGGCCCATTCTTCAAGTCTGTCAAGATCTTTTTGGATCCTGAGTTTGTCTTCTGGGATGTTTGGTGTCATTGTCAGATGATAATTTGGTGTCATCTGCAAATTTGATGAGTTCCCCTTCAATTCCCTCATCTAAATCATTGATGAAGATATTGAAGAGTACTAGGCCTAAGACAGAATCTTGTGGTACCTCTCTGATTACTTCTCTCCATGTGGATGTAGTGCCATTGAGGACAACTCGTTGAGCACGGTTTGCCAGATCCATCTGGCGGTGATGTTGTCTATTCCACCTTTTTCTAGCTTACCAAGAAGTAGGTTGTGGTCTACTTTATCAAATGCCTTACTGAAATCTAAGTATACTACATCCACAGCATTTCGCTGATCTACTAGTGTAGTCATATTATCAAAGAATGAAGTAAGATTGATTTGGCATGATCTGTTTTTAACAAACTCATGCTGGCTACTAGTTATAACTTTGTTTGCTTCTAGTTGTTTGCAGATCTGTTTTTTTGATTATCTTTTCCAGGATCTTTCCAGCTTTTGATGGTCTGTAGTTTCCTTGGTCTGTTTTTTTTTTTCCCCTTTCTTGAAGATGGGAACCACATCAGCCCTTTTCCAACCAGGTACTTCCCTGGTGCTCTAGGATTTATGAAAGAGGTGGTGCAATGGTTCTGAGATAACATCTGCCAGCTCCTTCAGAACTCTGGGATGTAATCTGTCAGGCCCCGGTGATTTATATTCGTCAAGGTCGATAGATGTTCTCATACTATTTTCTTGCTTATTTTAATTTTTGTTTCTAATTTGTCTTTTGCAGTGGTTTTTTTGATATGTTGGGCTATAGTTTCTTTTTGTGTGAAGACTGATGCAAAGTATGAGTTAAGCAGCTCTGCTTTCTCTGTGTTGCCTGTTATTTCCTTGCCATCTTCTCTCTTTAGTGGACCTACAGAGCGGACCTAGAAGAGCCTGGATCTGCGGTGTGATAAGTTCAATCCTAATCAAACACAAATCAACCAGAAGTAGTAATGATGCAATAGATAAAAAATGACAGATCTACAGGAAAGGAACTTGTTGATTTAAATCAGTTGAAGAGAGGTATAGCTCTGAAGAAGGCAGAATAATGATCACTGAATCTGCATTCAGCAGTATTAAAGTTTTGCCCATTTGTCTGATTTAATGGAAATAAAAAGCCTACTTGTATGTATCCATATCCTTTAAAATATTACTGTTTCTAAGACTTCAATTTTTTAACAGATATTTTAAGAATAGATTTTACTGAAATCCCTTTTCTTGTCTTTCCTTCCAGTTTTTCCTTTTATTTCCCAAAAATAAGCTCATTCACTAGAAGTTTTCTACATCTCTAGTGTTATTTAAATCCTCATAACATAGTACAAAAACACTGTAGGTAACAATTATAAAGTAGCTGATAGTCAGCAACAGATTCAAACAAATTCTAGAAATTCTATTCTAAATAGCCCTGGAATAAATACCCTGAATGCAGGAATAATAAATAGCATCAATGAAAATATTTGTGTTTGAAGACAATGAAAAGGGCTTGTAGGTATATGGATGAATGGTGCATATTATATTTCTATAGACTTCTGCTAATCACTGTGTCCATCACAACAATGGGCATAATGAATATTTTAGGAGAAATCATCTTGTTCTCTAGCTTTCTATGGATCTTTCAAGCAGAGATGTGATATTGTTGAGGACAGAGAATACATTAGAAATTTTGGCAAATTAGCTTAATCAATTATCTTTTTTTACTGCAAAGGGAATGCTAAAAGTTCAATTCTACCAGAGAATGATAGCGTCTCTGTTGATAGAACTGGAGGAAGAAGAAAAGAAGAAAAAAAAGAGGAAGAGGAGGAAGAAGTAGGAAAAGTAGGAGGAGGAAGAAGAAGACGGAGGAGGAGAAGAAGAATCTTTGCTTCTTTGAGAATTATAGTATCAATACATCTAGAGAAAATGGACCATGGAAGACTATCAAAGGAAGTCTGCATGGTAACCTACCTTTCTTGAATGAGTAGCTATATCCAGAAGGAACAGTGTATGAATTAGGACAAGATAATTGATAATTCAAGGAAGAATTCCTGGAGCTTTCTACTCACATATGAACTCTTCTAACATTCAGTTTTGTCCTCCGCACATGAACATCACAAAAGTGACTAAGAAAACTGAAGTATTACTTTTGTACTATTACATAATTTGCTTTAATATGCAACTAGCAAGCAATGTATACATCAAACAATTCAGTGAACAGAACTACCGTATTTTCCGGTGTATAAGACGACTTTCTAAACTCTGAAAATCTTCTCAAAAGTCAGGGGTTGTCTTATACGCAGGAATATAAGGGTAGCTGTTCTCTGAATTTAAAACCAATTTGCCCCCTAGTGACCAGCCCTATTTTTTTTACAGAAATAAGCACTAACAGGACAAAGCTTTCTAGCAGCAAAGGAGCTCCTATTGTGCTCATCTATAAACAGAAATTCAATATTGTACTGTATTTTCTGGCGTATAAGATGACTTTCTAAACCCGGAAAATCTTCTCAAAAGTTGGGGGTCGTCTTATACTCCCAGTCGCCTTATACGCAGGAATATACGGTATAAAGACCAGTTGCATCGTATTTTCTAAATCACTGTAGTATAATAAAACATAGTTTTAAAAAGACATACACAACATTTAGAAATATGAACTGGAACATTACCATGTTTTCCACAAAATAAGACCTGGTGTTATTTTATTTTTTTTGCCTCCAAAAGAGGCACCAGGTTTTATTTGTCTTTTTCACTCATCTCACAGCGGCAGCACCAACAGCCGTGCCTCGCCGGCCCACTTCTTCTGCGGCCAAAGGAGCAGCTTTATTCTGCAGCTAAGAATGGAGCTCCAGCCTGCATTTCACAATCAGAGGCCTTTCCGGAAAAGCCTCTGCAGCCGAAAACCGAGCTCGGTTCTCAGCTGCAGACACCTTCTGGAAAGGCCTCTGATTGTGAAATTCAGGCCGCAGCTCCATTCTCAGCTGCAGAATGAAGCTGCTCCTTCGGCTGCAGAAGAAGTGGGCTGGTGAGGCAATGTCGATCCATGGGAAGCTTGGCTGCAATGGTAAGCTCCACCCTCCCACCCCTGCCCTAGCTTGATTTTTAAGTGTGCGCCTCACCCCAAAACTAGGGCTTATTTTTGGGTAGGGCTTATATTAGCTAGAGCTTATTTTTGGGGTAGGTCTTACTTTCGGGGAAGGGTGGTAGTATATCATATTATTGTTGTTCATGGAAAAATTAAGATTAATAGGGCCTCCTATTTGAGCACTGATACATATATCATGTCTTACATCATTATTTTCTTTTTATGAATGTACCTGTGGGATCTCTTTCCAGAGAGCACTTCTAGCAAATATCTAAATCATATAGGAACTTAAATATGTACCCATATCAATGAAAGGAAGTTAATATTAAAGTTGTACCTGTTTTTTAGTTATAGTTGTGTATCATTGTTCATTAATTGCATAAATCAGCTTTCTTATTTAGCCAGGAATACATATTTACAAAATTGGTTTTTTTGCAAGGCCAAATATTTGATCCTTGAATAAAATATGGCAAATAATATGTGTACTGTGTTATATGTATGTAAGAATATGTTTGTGGATTTCTAAACAAATTTCATGTACAGATTAACTCTGATACAGATTTTCATACATAGTAAGAGCAGTCTAAAGGTGTTAATTGTTCTTTGATAGTAACGGTATACGTTACTCAACTGCAAAATAGGAAGCACACTTACCTAAATTCATCCATCAAGAGACAAGTTGGGAAAAGTTGCACCAGAAGAACATATATAAAAAGAGAGAGATAAAAAGAAAAAAAGAAAAATTAATAACCACAGTCATTCTGAGGATAAACTAAAAATAGTAATGGCAATATTGCCAACTGATCTTACTGTCAGCAGGGAAAACTGAATAGCACACAGATAGAGCAAAGGCTGGTAACCTAGTCTATAGCTTCAATTAACCAAAGCTATAATTGGTAGTGGAGCTTCTTATTTATGAGCCCCTCTCATGACGATCATACCATGCAGAAGACTGCAACGTGGAATAAAAGAAAAGTAAATGATAAATGATATGAAATAATTAACAAAATGAAAGAAAAATAAATATCTGTGAGACTGTGAGAAAGTGGCATGGGATTAAATAGAAATGAACATGTAGGCTTAATTATGAAATAATTAAAAGATATATGAGAAAGTATGAAATAATGTCACCTAAGTTGCTGCAGAAAGTAGATCTCATCAATTATTTATTTATTTAGTAAACAAATTTATTTGGCTGTCCAACTCACACACAGGTTACTCTACAGATGATGATTGGAGATCCATGAATTATGCTTGAGTAGGTGAGGCTAACGGGAAAATCAGAAATGAGTTTTTGGGAAAATTTTGAGTGAATGAGATTCAAGGGGAAGAACATACTTTGCTAGATAACATGAATGGATAGGACAGAAATAATGTACTTTATTACAAATAATCATTTTTAATTGTTATATTGATGTCCTGCCTCTTACTAAAGATGTTATGCAAAGCGCTCATTTCTATTTTATTCTACAACAGGAAACCCGTGAAGTAAATTGGAGAGGGAGGGTGTCAAAGCAACTCAGGCGATTTTTATGGCTAAAGAAATACCCTGATTAAACATCTTAATAACAACACAACATTATCTTGTCCACAGAAGGATGGGTGGCATTGCTTTAAACCAGTAATGGGAAAATTCCACCAGTCTCTTAATATGCAGAAGTATTTTTGTTAATTTCAGCCAGTTTTCCAAGTCTGATGCTGAAATGTGCTAAAGCCTATGTTTGATGCAGCCCCCTCCCATTCAATGGCATCTGTAACAAGGCCCCAATGACTTCAAAATAACACACATGCTATTATATCATTACCCAACTGCTGCAATTATGTAATGACCTCATGATGTCTGATATAAATACATTAAGCGTGTAATTTGTTTGATAATGCCATCGTTGTAGAAGAGTGTGTAGGAATGCAACGAAGAATTCAGGAATAGTTAGGGCAAAATGACAGACAGTTCAGTCCTGGGAAATGAGAAAGTGTGAGAAAAGAAACTCAAAATAATCCTGTCCTGAGTTGTTCGGTATAATGGGAGCAGAAGAAAACTTTGGTAGCTTTCAAGAGTCTTGAAAGTAATTATACCTTACAGCAGTAAAGTAGCATTTCTGTAATCCTTGCTCTGTTGGTTTCATGACTTGGTCTACTTCAAAGACCTAATAATCATGCACAGTAATGACTAAGTGGCAAAATTACCAATTAGAGGAAAGCAACTACCAGAATAAATTCCAGCTGCAGTGAGGTGCCTTCCTTGGCCGTCCTTCTATTTGGCAGTTTCATCACTCAATCATTGTATGTACAAACTGTGATTTGCCACTCTCCCCACTTGCACCTACTTTGTGAATTCCAGGCTCTCAGGTCACCAATAGCAATCGTTTTACTTCTTTGTAAATGGGAAGAATGAACCAATGCTTTCAGAGTGTTGCTGTGTGTTATGGTGAAAGAAAATGATTTTGAAAGCTCAAATAATATTCACATTTTCTGAGAAATGTTTTAATTTAGCTAGTTCTCATTTTTATTCTGTGTAATGCAATGTTTCCCATTTTTTTCCAGGAACACATCTGTACGGAAAACAAATGTAATCTGGATTATAAAAGAGAGAGATTTGTTTCTGTAATAGTAAGAACTGAAAAATAAATAGTTAAGATGCACCAAATTGCCACCAGGAAACTATGGTTGTACTATATTAGTCCACTTGTATATATTTCCATATGCATGGAAATGCTAGACCTTCTCTTTGCAAACTCTGAAGGAATTAGTGTCTATATGTCAAATATTTATCAAATCTACTAATCTTTATCTAAGGTAGCAACAACATGGAATATCTAGGAAAACTATCGTAATTGACAGTCTGCTTAAATGTTTTACGTTTGTTGTTCAGATATTTAAATTATACAGAGCTCTTTACAAAGCCAGAGATCTATATATACAACCAAAATTTTCTTAGGACCACGGTCCTAAAAGGGAATTATGCTGTTTTTTTTTAAAAAAGCATCTTTATTAGTTAGTAGGCATATATTCACAAACTATATTTTTTGTTTGCTTGCTTGCTTTCACTCAGCTAGGAAAGCTAGGTAAATATACTCCTTATGGTGTGCTATCAAGCAGAATATTTCCCTATGGAGCCTCATGATAAATAACACATAATTAATGCCACATAATATTAATGGTTTACTCATTGCCCTAAACCACATTTAACTATGGTTTCTTAAATAATACACATACCTGATTCACAATAAATAGAGTCCGAAGTGTTTGAACTTGCCCAGGCAGAAAACAAACCACAATATGATTTATTTAGATGTATAAATTCTATCAAAATAAATCAGAAATATAGCCTGATGGTGATGATTTAGAAAGTAAGGATGGGGACCTGCAGCCCTGCAGATGTTGAAAAATTCCAACCAGAATGATCAATAGTGAAAGATGCAGATCAACAATCTGTGAACAGAAAAACCCATCTTAAGGAAGATCCATCTGTTTGGTAAAAGTCAACATAAGGAAGAATCTTTTTTGTTCAGGAGAAAAACAGTAATAAACCTAGAAATCAATGAGGATGAAGAAGATAATTTTAATGAAGGAAAAACTAAGCTACAAAAAGCATGTCTACTATTTATACATTTGGAGAAGTATGCATGTTGTATAAAGGTATATAGCTAGGGCTGGGTGCCTGGATGAGGAGATAAGGCATTGCCATCAGTGTGTGCATTATAAAAGAAGCTAATCAGGAGATTATTTTACTATTAAAATTATGCATGAAATCTCAGCATAAAAACTCATTTGTACAGAATTGGGAGTCTATGTTCTGTATACATATCTAAAAGAAAAACCAACCAGAACAGAATGACATATTATGTGTTAGCTATAAGACAGGTGTCAATGTACAAGAACACAGTGATTTAGAAGTAGAAAGCACACTGGTGCTTAGCACTTCTCAGAAGCCAGTAGTCAATTAGCCTCAGTCAGCTTTGGCAATGCAGACAACTGTCTTAAAAGATCAGTTAGGCAGTTCAAGGTCAGAGCAGACAGTTGACCTTCTACTGCCAGTCTCAACAAGACTTTGGTCCTTCCTTTCACACACCACAAAACAATTCTTCTCGTCCTTTCATTCCCTTCCTTTGGCAAAGGAATTTCTCAAGGGTTTCAATATTATTCAGAACAAGCATCAATGTGTGACCTAATCAACACACTGAGCCTTGACAAAGGAGAGCCCTGCTCAACTAACCTCTTTTTGAATGGAGTGGAAAGCTACCCTCCATTCTCAACACTCCCAAACGATGCCTGAGCTTTGTTTTAATCAGCAGTGGAAAGACAACACTTTCCCATAACTCAGTGGAATTAGTGTTACACATATTTGGGGTGCAAGGTCCCAGCCACTGGCATAGAAGGAAACATTATGAGTCACTCTGTAGCAGTATTTCTTAACCTCAGCAATCGATAATGCTGAGTGTTGTCCACACATCTAAAATTTGCTGGGGTTGAAAAACACTGCTCTGTGGGATTCTAAGGAGGAATTTAGGCTGGAAGGAAAGGAGGCAGATCTGTGTAATGAAGAAAAATAAACAAAAAAGTAAATGAAGGAGGAAACAGATTTAGAACAGGAACTAATTTTCTGCCTTATGCTTAAAAAGGACAGCTTGAAAACGACAAAATAATTAAGCAGTCTTTAATGCAGTTTTTCTTCATACCAATATCCCAAGAGAGGTGGCAAGTATTTTTAAAACTTGCAGAATACAGAAGATTTCCCACCCATTAAAAAGGGAGAGAGGGAAAGTTTCACATTTCTGTTCTTTATTTATTTTGCTGTAAAATGCAGAGCACAAAAGCCCTGTGGGTATCTGGGCAGCCAAAGATTGATGCTAGGACAAGAAAAGCAAAAAGGAAGAATGGTCTGCAAAGGCAACACTTTTCCATAACAAGGACAAGGCTGCTATGTTTTAGAAGTATTAGTTCTGGCTTCAGTCACAAGCATAAAGGAATTTGGCAAGCTTCATACAGCTCTCTCATAGCCTCAAAACCACAGACAATTCCAGCACAATTGGCTGGCCCAGCTCAGACAAATGCTGGCAGATGTTTCATCACAGCATTTTTCAGCTGCTGATCTACTGTCTTGGAATTCAGCAACAGCTAACATCTTTGATTTTAACATTATTTGAAGTTAATTAGTTGTCTGAAATCAGTCTTTCTCTTATTCTGCACCATCAGCCAGAATACTCAATAAAGGCAATCTCAAGAGAAAGATTTTTAGTTTTTGAAACTTTATTTTCAGCAACTTGGTTTCCAGAACACTCATCTTCTCCCTCAATATTTGGGCTGCTTTTCAAATTAGAGCAGAAGAGAAAGTCTGTGGTTAGTCTGCAATCTCCCTTAGACTCCAATCCACATTCTCTCCAGTCTAAGTGACCTAATGTCAACCTTCCCAAACCTGTTGCCATCCAGATGTGCTGCATTCCAACAAACATACTTCTTTGATTAGAAGTCAAAGAAGTACTGTTTAGTTATGCAAGTTAAGTTTTGGGAAAGCTCACTTTTCACAAACCCTGGGCTTTGTGGGTTTGTCAAATAACTAGACAACCAAGTTACTTGACAAACTTTTGGGTTTGTCAAGTAACTTGGGTCTCCTATGGCATAAAATACAACTAAATTCCTTTGCTATTTCTATTAGGCTTTACCAATTAGGAGCTCTCCAGACACATTGGGGCCAATTCCTATTATCTATCCACCAGGTTGGAGAGCTTCAAAGGGAAGTATATTTATGTGAACACAGATCTTGATTTTCAGTTTCTCTAATCATATTCCACTTAGCTATTTAGTTAGGCTCACAGTAACTTTTTTTTTCTAACCTGGTAATTTTTCCACAGTTTTTTCTACTGGAATAAGTAAACAGACACAATATCTAAAATGTATATTTGAAAGGGGTTGAAAAGTTCTAGAGCTTTCATACAACTAAGAACATACTTCAGGGTATAAGTACATTGGATGGTGAATACTATCTAGAATATTTTACTTTAAAGAATAAACCTACCTTGACCCAGAACTTGCTACTGAGAATAATGATTGGATATATTTACTGTTATAACTCTAGTGGAAACACTTGGAATTTGAGATAAAAGAATTTGGCAAGTTTGAAAATATTGGAAAAAAGCAAAATATACTTGCTGCATAATCTGCATTTCTTAAGGAAAAGAAGGTAATGAGGCCGAAGACTAGGTTTTCAATTAACCATTCTTATTCAACTTTTAAAAATTCTTATTCACTTATTCACTTAATTCCTCCAAACTTAATTTTCTTGGAATATATGCTGTTCAACATTGTAGATTTTTAACAATTAGTGGCTTAAAGTAAATAGGAAGATGCAAATGCTTAGTTGCTAGGACATACACATAGAAGATTATGTTGATGCATAGGAATTTGAAATATTTGTTCAATTTGATTATTATGTACTGACAGACTCAAGGCAGCTAGAAATACCAAGGCACATATTTATGTTAGTTGCAAAGATTAGTTGGGTAGAAGGTCAAAAGTAACAGATGAATGAAACAAGGCACACATAGTAACCTATTGAATGGAATCTCAGAAGAACACACAGGCTCTATTGTTTAAATTATGTAAGATGGCCAGTTTTTATGAGATAGTTAGGATTATTTCTCTAGCTTAATTAACTTCTTCTTTTGACAAGTATTAAAGTATCTACTGTTGATTATTTAAAATAGCCTCCCCCAATATGATGTCTTCCAGCTACTTTTGGATTTGTAATTCCCAGAGTATCTAGACTAGAAAGACATTACCATAGTTCTGAACTTCCATTTTTATTAATAACCATACAATGGGTGATCTATGTCTTGCTAGGTTGTTACTGTAGGACAGGGGTGTCAAACTGCCGGCCCACAGGCCGGATACTTCATGCCAAAACCGCACCCACCATATTGCCAGCAATGGGGAAAAAGTCACGATATGTCACAACACATCACGTGATGTTGCGAGTTTGACACCCCTACTGTAGAAGAAAGAGTGGCAGAGCTTGGGGTACAGTCAAAAGAGAAATCAGCTTAGACTCACAAAGTAAGTCCAACCCCTCTTGAATTCCACTGACCCTTATCAGGCCAAAATAGTGCTAATCATTGAGTAGATTCTTGTGCATAGGCAAGAGTAGTAATAAATCAGTTTAACTGTAACTCCATGTATGGTCCTGTTCTTTCTGGCCTGACATTTAAAAACTGATTCTTAAAAAAACTAACTAACTAAGATGCAATGATATCAATAAACCTTTAATCACTCTGAATATTCAGCTTTGTGTATTTCCCCCACCCCGCCCCTTTTCTAAACATATTTTATAAGTAATTGTGTATGTAAAGAGGAAGAGTCTAGCAGTTTGACAGATTATACAGATTCAGCCAATAAGTAGAAAAAATAAATAAGGAGGTATGTGATCAGGCAAACATGGGATGATAAAAATATGATAAAACTCAGTTCTCAACCCAGAAGGTAATTATATCCCCTTTAACCAGCAGGTGCTGCTCTGGCAATAGGAACAGATGTGAACAGCAAAGGCTGTAATAAAACAACTGAGTTGCTTGAACATAATAAACTGAAAAATGTGTCCAAGCAATATAAGGGCCAAATGAAACTGGCAGCCCTATGCTTTGGAATAGAAATAGAATACAATACAAATCACCAAGAAACTTTCCTTTCCAACCATCTCAATGTCTCCCTGTCAAAGAAAATCACAAGATCACTCATTGAACAGACGCGTACGACTCTGCTCAACTTGGACAAGTTACAATAGAAGTCCAATACAAAAACCAACCAAAACACCACAAATCAGGAGTGCTCTTCCCCACAATTTCAGCTGTGATCTATCTCAGATGACACAATCCCTTTGTTACAGTATATGGCAGACAGACTTCAAAATGTCTTCTGCCAATTTGCAAGAGGTCAGCATGAGGTCTCCTCCTTTTACAGAATATTTAGGGAAATGGAAGATCCTCAGAAACCTGGAAGCAGGGGGAAGTTGGCATAAATACAGAGAAATACTGTGAAGCTACAACAAAGGAATTCAAACACAGGCTTGTGCTGAGGTATTAATATGTCCATAGTTCCCTATAAAAGATACAGGGTAGGCCTTAGTGAAATAACAGTTTTCTATAGCCCAATTGATCTAATACAAAATGAAGTAAATGTTATTATGTTTCTATCACTGAGGAGGCATCAGTGTCTTCCCATCTTTCATTATTCTTTTGCAGATTCTACCAGACTGAAATAGCACTGTTTTAGTAATATAGGTAAAATACCTTTGAACATGCTTAGCTCATTATTTGATAAATTGTATTATATTTAATGAGTGAAATACTTTAACAATAGATTAGTCTGAACCATTCAAATTATTTATATAAAATCCCAATAATTTAACATGAAATCCACAAGAACATTATCTAATAGGCTCACTAGATGAGTTAACTAAATAAACAATGGGAGAATCATTAACATCATTGGCTAAAGTTTATGTAGGAATGTTTTTAATGTCTGGGTAGCATGCAGGTTAGTGAGTGAATTTGACAGTTAGCATAAATTTTCCCCAGAAGTGGGAGGTACAGAAAAAAGGAGCAGGAAAAGATCAAAGGAGAGAACCAAGCTACCAGTATTTTCTGAGACTGCTTTAGAGGCAAAAGGTGGAAGTCTCAAGGTTGATGAAAGCCTCAAGGTTCAATTAAATGATTTTTAAAAAATAGCATTACAATATTGTTAAGTTTAAAGATGTTGGTGATGCAGATGCTTTCTATCCAATATATAATAAATATAGAAAACTTCTGATCTAACCAAATTTAAATATGAATGGAAAGCAATACATCATTAGTTGTGATTAACTACAGTGGTACTGAGTTTAGGGAAATAATAGGATTAATTCCTAATCTGGAAAAACACAGCCAATTTCAAGGTCTCTATTTTCAAAAAGGAATTTGAAAAAAAAGTAATGTTTTGTTGGCTGCAGAAATACTGCCCTGTTGTCTATTTATAATAGCAGTAGCAGTAGCAGTAGTAGTAATAATAATAATAATAATAATAATAATAATAATAATAATAATAATAATAATAATAATAATAGTAATAAAGTTGGAAAGGACCTTGGAGGTCATCAGGTCCAACCTCCTGCCCAGGCAGGTAACCCTATACCATTTTGGACAAATGGCTGTCCAGTTTCTTCTTAAAAACTTCCAGCGTTGGAGCATTTACCACTTCTGGAGGCAGGTTGTTCCACTGGTTAAGTGTTCTGTCAGGAAGTTTCTCCTTAGTTTTAGGTTGCTCCTCTCCTTGATTAGTTTCCATCCACTGCTTCTTGTCCTGCCTTCAGGGGCTTTGGAAAATAGCTTGACTCCCTCTTCTATGTGGCAGCCCCTGAGATATTAGAACACTGCATTTCAGAGTTATGGTAATGTCTAATGCTATTGCTAATACAGAAATGATACTAAAATATGCATATAGTCTATGGATTGTTCTGTAAAGAGGAGTAGGCTGGTCAAGGATTCCTGTCTACAGAAAAGAGGTAAAAGGGCAGGACAGGACAGAAGGATCAATCTTTACCAGAGAATCCAAGACAAACCCAGACTACACTTATTCATAATAAAACATACTGTACCATGCAGGCAGCTTTTGAGAGATAATTTAGTGGAAATAGAAATATATTTTCTTTGATGGCAGCTTTTGTGAAACAACATAGGGGGAAATGGTCTTGTTAATCTAATACATGTGATGTATTGTGTCCTCTTCTGCTTAATAAAAGACTCTTCAGTCCAGTCAGTGCTTTTATGAGCAGAGTTGATTTCTGCAGACTATCCCTTTTACAGTTTTTAAAAATAATTCCTAACCTTTTAAAAAGTTTGGACAGAGAATATCAGGAAAAATTGTTCTCCTGTATTGGACTCACCAAAGCTTTCATGGCAATCCTGAAGGCATTCAAAACTCAGATGTATCTAGCTATTTCAATTGCTAGATTGTCTTCCAAAGATAACTTCAATTTTTGCATATTATAATCCTGCATTATGCAGCTAGAAAGCCACAGGCAATCAGTAGCAACATCTAGTAATACAAAACATATGGCAGCATGTTATGATGCTGTGGATTTCTATGCCATGCTCTATGTTATTAGTTGTTTCCTGAAGAGGAGGGGGAATTACCAATGCAATGGTATCATGACAATGCAGAAGCATCCTTCTATTGAGAAGTGTCTCCATAACAAAGAGTAAAGCTCCAGCATTCTCTCCTTTTCCTTCTGTTCCTTTATATAAGACTGTTACACTGTTTCCTCACACAGGATTTGAAAAAAACCAAACTAAATTAATTAGACACCCATAATTGTTTTTATTTTAAAATGATTTCATTCAGGCCAAAGATATGTAATTTGTGATTAACACTTTCTGATTGACTTAGTCCTGTCTGTTAGCCTATCCACTCAGATTTCGGTATAGTTAGGATTATGCCCTCCCCATACCTTTTTAAAGTGATTGGCTTAAAACAGTTTCTGAGTTCATCATCGCTTTACTGGAGGGCATGGAAGTACAAAAGCTAATGAGAGAGTCTGTCACAGCAGGGGACAATTTATTTATTTAGTTTCCAGTCATCAAAGGAGGAAGTGACAGACAGTGAAGACACTAGGGCCACTTGTCAGCTTACTCTGGGAAACAAGATAAGACTCTGCTCCTCAACATCCTTTCAAAGGATGTTGATGGCTCAGAACTATTTTAAAGGATTGAGGGAAAGAACAAATGTTCTCCTAGCCAAAGGAAACAAATGCATACCATTTCTGCCTTTCCTTTCCCCTGGGCTGATAGTCTCATGTATATTTTACATTTTTCCACACAATAATTCAGGAACAATCTAATCTATTCTAATTTAGCTGACTTTAAATACCTGATATTCCTTATTGAAAGTCTGATTTTAATCTACTGCTATCCTTTCTTTCCTCTGAGGCCATCTAATGATTGTTCAATTGTCTCCACAAGACCTAAATCAATTAAGCCATGGTTTGCTACATCTTCCTTTTCAGAGTAAACAATGTTATACAAAGAGAAAAAGAAATGATAATTTAAAGAAATTAAATGCATGAGATAAGAAAAAGAGCTAAAGTTAGTTGACACAAACATCATTCACGAATACCCTTCCATACCTTTGCGACTTCATCCATATATTAATTCAATAACTTTTGTTCTTTAAATTCCCAATTTCTCTCTTTCTGAATATCTCATTAGCTTCACCCAATTGCAACTTTCTCTTCCCTTCATATATTTGTTTAGCAATTTGATCCTAATCCATTCTCTTTATATGATAACACCATCTAGCATATTTTTTCATACTTATTTTTGCATTCAGTCCACATTCATTTAGCATATGTTATTGCTTTCCACATATACTTCTTCAATAAACTATTCTCACTGAACACAATATATTTGTCCATTTCTCTTGACTTGCCACATTCCCAATTCCATACAGCAAAATAGGTAGAAGCATGGTGTTGTTAACAGAAGTATGTAACAACTGGTTACTTCAGAGAAACATTCACCTCCTGAAGCAGACTATTTATTACCCAATACCTTTCTAGCCATATTTGCATGTCTTAGAATTTTTTGATTGGTTGGTTAATTTTAATAAATACCCCATCAAGATTTCACAAATTCATCCTTTTATTGTAGTTTCTCACAATTTATTTATAAAGGGCTACTGTTCACTCCATTTCCCCTGTCAAATATCACTATCACTAATATTTTTGATATATAAATTTTCTAATCTATATTGCTTCATACAATCTACAGTATTACCTTTTTTTTGGAAAGTCATTCTGCGTCTCAACCAGTAACATGGCATCATGCGTTCATGCTAACCTTAATCCTAATTCCAGTCCCAACCAACACACCTCCATTACTATCACAATCATTCTTTATCCATGTATCTATTAATACATTGATCAAACAAGGAGAAATTATATACTCTTGTTTTGCTGAAACATTTGCTAAGCATTTTACTTAGTCTCACAGATGTTTTTCTTCCATCAACTGAAGTTCTTAGCACATTCAGCAGCCAATCTTCAACTACATGTTACTGAAAAATATTTCATAATTCAGACCTATTCACAATTCAAGCCTATTCTAATATTATTTTTTAAATAATTTCGTAAAACTTATTTTCAATGAAAAAAGTCAATTGGAAATGGACAATCCACATGGCAAAATATGCAGGAAATGTGGCACGTTATTTTTTTCAAAGACCGGTTCTTCTCCTTTATCTACATACTTTTAATATTGTTCAAATTGTTGGCATCTTTAAAAGATGGATTTTATGCAATAAAGCTAAAATAGTACGTATGGAAGCAATATTGTACTAAAGCTGTTGCAGTGGCTCAGAACTGGTCTACAGACACAGTGAGGTCATTTCTTTGCGAGTTGCTTATTTTCGTTGAAATATAAATTCTGGAATTAAAAGCAAATTGTTGGGATTTGATTTCCATATGGGCTGTCCTATGCACCTGAAGTTAGACCACTACCTTTTAATTAATGTCGAAAAGAAACTAATCAGCATTTATACATGGAATAAGGCGGCGTTATCTTATTGTCAGTGTAACTCACCAAAATGCCTTAGCCATTTCACTGAAAATTATGGAAAACATTGTTACTTTTTCTAATAGGCAAGCATTGGGTTTGGCAACATGCAAATCCAAAAAAGCTAAATTTATACTATAGGATTAGGCAAACATACCAGAGTCCCAAATTCTCAGATGAAATGTGTAGTAAATTAACAGTAAAAAAAACCCTTTCTGTTTTATGCTGTATGAACATTTATTATTCACACTAAAGTTTAAAATGTGGTTTATAAACTTTAATATTAATAATATCATAGCATGTTATATAAAACTACAAATAAATCACAATACATCTTAGAGCAGAGGTCCCCAACCTTTTGGGCACCAGGGACCGGTTCCATGGAGAAAGCTTTTTCCGTGGACCAGAGAGTGTGTGGTTTTATGTGCTGCCTGCCTCCCACAGATGGGGCTTTCCTTGTTTGTGTGGACTGGTTGCTGGCATGTCACGGCCCGGTACGGGTCCAATGACCAGGGGTTGGGAACCCCCGTCTTAGAGCAATGTATGAACCTAACTAACGCAAGACAGATGGCATAATATACAGCATTACTTGTATATAAATGCAAAGGGAAAGTTGTCTTTCAATGGGTCTATCTCTCATTATAACAAGCATGGGAGAAGGTAGATAGTCTTCTACCATATCCCAAAGAACACAATTCTGAATACCATATTCCTGAATACCACATCCCTAGTCATTTAAAAGTAGAGTTGTTCTTAAATCCATCAGCTGTAAACAGAGTCTATATCTGTAATTAAAAAGAGATGATACAACAGTCTGGCAGGATAAAAGACACATGTAAAATCCTAGCTGAATTAATTCCACAGAAAGATAAGAAAGATCAACAGTATTTTAAAGTAAATTCTGGCAGCAAGAGGGAATGTTGTCTGAAGCATCCATGTTTAAAATGAAAGAAAAAAAAAAAGCCTTTCCCTCAGCATGTTGTAGTTCAGCAGCAGAAATAATTCCCATTAGCAATGACTGACCCAACACTGTCCAGGTGATGGTGTGGAAGAAACAACCCACAGATGCTTTTGTCTCAGGAGACCTTTTGGGCCAAGCCTCTTTGAACATCCCCAGCAAATGTAATGGGCTGGAATGCTTTGTCCTGATGTATTTTCAATTTATGGGAAGGAAGATTGGGGGTACTTTCAGACAAACAGTATTGCATACATATACTAAAGTGGCAGAACCCTGTGTGAGAATGAAAGCACATTCCTTTCACAGTATTCATGTGAGCTCTTGCTGCCCACTTGCAGCTTCTGTTAATTTCATCATATCAAACCCAAATGACAGCTTTTACAAATAAAATAATGCACAGACATGTGCTGTAAGAGCAAGAAGCCAATCCAACTTCAATTCCCAGCATTAAAACAAACAAAAATGAGAAGGGATCTGATCTTTGTATCAAATGAAGCCTGTCCTGATGTGGCTTTGTCTGTTATAGCTTAACCTGTTATGTGAACCCAACCAACAAAACATAGAAAATGCATTTTGGGAAAATAACCCGGGTTTGTCATAATATGATTATTTTGGAACAGTTTAATTTGGATAAAACAATTTTTAAAATGTTTTTCAAGCTTAGCACTAGATTTGATTAATCTGAGCAGATTTCTTGGCAGTTTACACAACTTAAGCATTTATTGGTTGTATGGGGGAGAGAATGCTGTTGCGGCTGGAAAAATTAATTGTGATTTCAAAACCAACCAACTCTTGATAAAGAGTTGAAGAATGAAGATTAAAATGACATTGATTCATATTATATTTGGAACGATGAACTTGAATATCTTATTGTTAACCACTGGGAGGTTAGTCTAAAAAATGTGAACCTAATGTCTGATACTGAGGCATTCCCCAAAACAAACGCTTTGAGCTAAATTTTCTCCTCATCAAAACTAACTAGAACCTTCTCAAGAAGGAGGCAAGAAGAACCAATGCAACACTGTGCCTCCCACTTCCAAATCCTGAGCTGATCCAATTCAAGGAGGAAGACAAGCACTTCCATCCCAGCCTCATCACAAATAATCAAGCATGACCAGTGCTGTCTCCATACTGAAATCTGACTGAACAGTTTGAGAATAATTATCTTCATCTAAGACAGTGCTTCTCAACGTTTGTGTGACGGCGACCCCCGTCACACAAACGTTCTGCGCATGCGCCAGGCCGCGCGCATGGGGGTGGGGCCCCCATGCACGGTGCGCATGCGTGGCGGCGCCCCCATGCGCGACGCGCATGCGCGACGCCCCCCACGCGCGGCGCGCGTGCACGCTGCCGCCCCCATGCGTGACGCGCATGAGCGACGCCCCCATGCGCGGTGCGTGTGCACGGTGCCACCCCCATGCGTGGCGCGCGTGCACGGCACCGCGGAAAATGGCGGATCGCCGCCTTTGGCGACCCCCGAAAAATGGGCGATCGACCCCAAATGGGGTCGCGACCCATAGGTTGAGAACCGCTGATGTAAGACCTCTTGAAGCTGCAATATGCGACAAACCTCTCTAGAAAAGGGAGATTGGCTAGAAAATATCCAGGATGGTTGCAGCCAACAATGGCATCTTGAGAAAAGGGTGGATCACCTCTGTAAGTGCAGAGAGGACTACTGTTGCTCTTAAAGATGACTTTATTGCTTGGATCTGCTATCTTCCAAAAGGTCTTATCCTACCAGAAGGAGCATATATTTAAAATGCAGATAGACACATTCACAGCTCTAAGGACCCTATCCAGTTCCTGGATCAATCATGTCAGACTAGAGTTCATCCAACTTTATAGGAGCTGAACAACCAGAGTCCAATTCTCCAGTCCAATTACTGTAGATCCTGTAATGTTAGCTGACAAATCTGTAAAAAAATTCTCATTATGGCTCTGCAGGTGATTTTCTGATGCAGTCCCTCAGCAAGGAGCAAGTCACTTTAAAAAGGGCCCTGGCAGCAGTTTGTAGAAGCAAAATACTTCTGTTTTGTCACTCTTACTGCTATAGTGTAGTCTCTAACAAAGACCAGTGTCAAATTGTATTTGCTCTTCCTTTCCCCTCCCCCCAGCATTTTTTTTCTGCTATTTCATCTCCCAGAAAGCAAACATACTAACCCACCAACCCAAAGGCTTCCAGAAATGGTAAAAAAAGGCTATGAGGCACAATCCAGTCTAAGGCCATTGCCACCCTCTCATTCCATAAACTGTGCACCAAATTCTTGGAAATTCTACCAAGTGCCCTTTGAAACTCAGACCATCAGATACTTGGGATGCACTAGATGAATAGGTTCTACCTTTATATAGTAGGGAATGGGCAGGAAGAACTTCTAATCAATCAAAGAGTGATATTTCCATGACAGAAGACAAAAACATCCTCCAATTCCTGTTCATGTCATCACTGTCTTGATTTAAAAAAAAACAGATCTAACATGTGCTCCATACTGTGTGTTAAGCTATTGTTAATTTGGAGTAGGACCATGAGTTGCCACTCCAGACTCAAAGACCAAGATGGCATATGAGTAATGGAATGGAATATGTGTATGATCTTGGAGAAGAGATGCTGCCAAGGAAACAATCAGACAAGAGAGGAGAGAACTCTCAGTGTCTTTTTTTTTTATTGAAAAGTTTTATACAGTATACAATATCCCCAAACCCACCCACCCCTAACTCTCCCCCCACTTCCCAGAGCTAAGTACAGGGTTACAAATTAATAATCAAATTCTAATTAACATTACCCAACTATATAAGTAACCAAATCCATAAAATACTTTAACTCCCATTTAAGATAAATATAAGCAAATTAAAACAAAAAGAATAATATAAACAAGTCAATATTAATTAAACCATAGTAATACCAAATCTAAAATGAGTTATTATACTATCAGTACTAATCTAAAATTTACTCATAAGCTAGATGAAATTTTTTAATCCCTTATTTATTCTGAATATAATCTATCCATATTCTCCAAACCGAAATATATCTTTCTTGTGTATGATCCTTCAAATAGGCAGAAATTTTTGCCATCTCTGCTAAATTTGACACCTTAAACGTCCATTCTTCTATAGTAGGCAAGGACTCTTTCTTCCAATATTGCCCTACCAATAACCTTGCTGCTGTTATTAAGTTCAACATCAAATTAGTTTCTCAGTGTCTTAATGGTCAGAGAAAGAAACAAAGGAAAAACCCACCCCAATTGTTCAGATGGTTAAAATTGATGGCAAGATGTTTGTACTTTCAGATTTGCAAAATTTGTTAATACAGCCTTACAAAAAAGTTGAATTAGTCCATCTAATTATGTTTCCTATCTAGTTTACTTGGGAGGGCTGACAGTATGCCATTACACAACAAGAAAGCAGGTACAGACACAGCAGTCCCATCTGTTCCTGAAAGCCCAACCTCACAAATAGGGTCTCTCATCTGGTTGTCTGGTGGGCAACATGGGTGGGAGGCTTTCTGTATCCCATTCTCTGAAATTACAAATAGTTCTTGACCTTCCTTGTAATATCATTTCAAAATGCTATCCTATTCCTCCTCAATTGTCTTTCTCAGGACTGAACATGAAGATTATGTCCTCTGATCACGAATGTATGCATTTAGGTATAAACATGTTACATTCTCTTCCTGCAAGGAAACAGAAGTGCTGTCTCTACATGAGAGACATGTACATGGTATACAGTAGCGGGGTAAGGTGTTGGACAGGAGTGGAGAGACTTCTCCTTTACCCTAAGACAGGGGTGTCAAACTCAATTTCATTGAGGGCCACATCAGCATTGTGGTTGCCCTAGGGGGGGCCGGGTGGGTGTGGCCTATGGGGTGGGCATGGCCAGCTCAACATCATTCGCTGGGTAGGACAGGGGCAGATTAGCCAGCGCAGGATGGGACTGGGGCAAGTGCTGGGACATGGGACGGGGCTGCCCTGTGGATTTAACGCTGAACGCGTTCTGGCTTTGATGGATGCAGTCAGGTTGTAGATCAGCGCCCGGTTGGCCTGGCTGGGCTGAGGTGTGGCAGGTCAGTCCTTCGCTCTTTCCAGAGCAGGTCCCCGGGCCGGACGGAACCAAATAGCGGGCTGCATCTGGCCCGCGGGCCTTGTGTTTGACATGTCTGCCCTAGGATGTAAGTTATCATAAAGAATAACTGTAAGAATCAAAACAAGGAACAAAAAGGCCTTAATGGCTCTGTACCTAGACTTTAATGTGGCAGGTAAAAGAATCCTTAATGTGAGCCTATGGATCAAAGGAAGCCGTAGAGAGGTTCCAGCTATGTAGGACAATTAGCCCAATTTGAAAGATAAGGAACTGCTAGCATACAAGAGAGGTTATAAGATAGAAATATTTCAGGAACAGACAAATTTTTCCCACACCAAAGGTATAGATACTTTTGTAGGTTAACTAGTTAGGCAGTGATGTGGCAGCCAAATGGGCATTTTACATATCTTAATTTCGATGATAGTAATTGCCTTTAATTTATTAATGATATCCTTACAAAACCATAATGAAACACACACACACACACACACACACACACAGTTACACATGGCTATCAACTGGCATATTGTTTTTATTTATGCAAAATTCCCATACTCAACTCCTCTAGAACAAAATGGATTCTTCAGCAGAAGATTCAGAGTAATGCTGATGCTCATATAAAAATACAATTACATGTCTACAGAGAGCCACTGCACCAAAATTCCTCTATTACAAAGCATATTTAGAAGTGTTTTCAAGGCAAAGCTTCAGTGCAGCAGTCCAATGAGGAACTAAAATGCATTGCTGTCTTTTACAGAGCTTCTCAGATTTGCCCCTGACTTGACAGAGACTTGTGCCCCTGGTGGCATGTCATGTTTCAGGTCAGTAGTTTTGAGGCTGAAGCTGGTTAATTATTTAATAGGGAAGTGCTGTTCAACATAGAAACTGTAACCACTGTGTGGATTCTTTTCTTTCTTGCTTTTTCCTGAAAACACTTCTGTTCTGAGAATTAATCCAGTCTAACCTTCCACTATCACCAAATTACATCTCTACAAATTCCCAGATAGCATGTTTGTAGGAAGCAACTATTTCCAGGTATTGTAGAAACTGTACTGTTACTAAAAGGGCATTGGGATGAAAAACAAGTTGGGTGCTGTCTTAAGGATTTCCTATGAAATATTGCTTACTTATAAAAACAGAGGAAGTGAAGGGAAAATAATAATATAAGGTAGTTGTTACACTCTTTAGACTTTCTTGCACATATTTAAATGTTGATATTTCACCCTGTTTCATAAAATTGGGACCTCCCAAAATGACAGTTGGGAAGAAAATAGTCTTTCATAAGAAATGAGTGAGAAATTTCCAAAAAGATTGTGCAAATTCCTTTTTAAGAATGATGGCAATGGTAAGAATAATGTTTGAAATACAGCTCAGTATGCAATATTTGTATATCTTTCAGGGTAATGCTGTGTATGTCTCTATCTCTCACATGCCTCCTTTGCTAACACAAATAAATCCCAAAAGGAGAAAAAAATGAGTACTAGGGAGCTTCATTAACACTTTCCACAAAATCCTAGCTCAGGACCACAGGCTTCATATAGTCTT
The DNA here is from genome assembly GCF_016545835.1 of Crotalus tigris. Lineage (NCBI taxonomy): Eukaryota > Metazoa > Chordata > Lepidosauria > Squamata > Viperidae > Crotalus > Crotalus tigris. The sequence continues at coordinate 1,372,155 of NW_024096796.1, forward strand.
GTACAATGAAACAAGATCAATGGGGAGGGGGAATAGAGCAAATGGATTACCTTTTGCAATACAATTGGCAAATAAGAGGCACCAAACCTGACTGAGGGCATAGCAGAGGACAAAAAATTAAATTCCCTTATTACCAGACAAAGCCCCAAGTGCTGAAATGGACTTACATCATAAAAGAAAGGAGAGAAAAGAGAGAAGAGCTTCTAGCCATGTCTATAGCACAGAATGCAATTTGGTTCTTTTCAAAGAAAAAGTTTAATGAAGCAGGGATAAGGACAGCAGATCGCTAAAGTATATTCTGGTCTCTGAAAGAAGACTCCTGTACATACTTAATTAGATGGGAGTCCCTATCAGCATAAATAGGGCTCCTAATGAATAGATATTATTCGGATTAGACATTTCTCATTTTATGAGTCGCAGCTTCACCTCTCATAAATCCTCTCCAACAGAACTTGGTTAGAGTTAATGGTGTTTCTGGCACAGTTGCTACTGGCAGCAGCAAAATCCTTTCTTAGCCATGAGTGGGATTAAACTTTAGAATTTTAAAGAGAAGAATGAGTTAAATTCACAAGTGAACACTTCCTCAATTGATTTGCAGAATGGATATCCTTTAGATCAGTGGTTCTCCACCTGTGGGTTGGGACCCCATTTGGGGTCGAACGACCATTTCACGGGGGTCGCCAAACAAGGCTGTCTGCCATTTTTCCCCCTTTTCTTTGGCCACGCCCCTGGCACCTGGTGATGTAGAAGTGGTTGGGGGTCACCACAACATGGGGAACTGTATTATGGGGTCGCGGCATTAGAAAGGTTGAGAACCACTGCTTTAGATATTGTCTAAAAAGAGTAAAAGGAAGAAAGAAAAATAATATTTTGGGCTAGGAGTTGAATATCATTGTAGGAATCAATTTTCCACAGATTGCAAGACAGTATGATCCCCACACTGTACAATGCTCATAATGTAGCTTAACTGTTAATATGATGATCATTAGTAATTACTTGAGAAATAGTTAAAGCAGATGTAGGACAGCATTTATTTTGCTTTAAATAGAATTGTCTTAAAGGCAAGCAGATGATTTAACCTGCAGCTTAGTATATCATATCTTGGCATTTATGAAATATGAAAAAAGAAAAAAAGTCCAGTGCAATGCCATGTTTGTTTTCATTATTTTCAGCATCAGAATGTTTTAGTCAAAAGTTATAATGTAGCATTGATTTCACAAACTCTTCTAATTTCTAACATTTTTCCTCCATCCTGTAAAAGCAAATAGCAAAAGCAGAAGCACTTTTCTTTCTCTGCTGTTTAGATAAATGTTTCCAAAGGAAGGCAGAATTTCTAAGAAATTTGTTACTTGCTTTTAAAAGAGAAAATGTTACTCTGATAATGTTAAAGGTTGATTATAAATATACCTGCAGTAATAGTAATTTACAAGACTGTTTCAATCAGGTGACTGTAATGACTAGAAGCGGAGTCTAAATGTGTAATTATATCAGGAAATTGTGTTACTTAAGAGTTACAATAAAGACTTCAAAATCAATCGTTTGCCAGTAAATAGGTCCTCTCAAACCTTTGAGTCTTTCCAATATGTGGAAGAATTTTCTGCAATGGATGGAGCCTGGCTGAGGAATTCTGGAAGTTGAAGTCCACAAATCATAAAAGGGCCAAGTTTGAAGACTTCTGGTTTAGATACTTGGATGACATCTAGAGTGGGAAAGGTATACTAGGGTTCAGTGAAGATTCATTTCTGTGAAAGTAGTGCAAAGTTTTCTACTAAGAAAACAGGACTATTTGTACCCTTGTGAACTCTGAACTGAAAATATTTTAACTGGATATTCTTATGAAAATATAGCACAGAGATAGGAAAGACAGAGATCCAGTCTATGATGCTTGGCAACTTAAAAGATGTGTGGACTTCAACTCCCAGAATTCCAGTTTTAAAAACAGTGCATTAGATGAAGTGTATATGTTAGCATCAATTTTACATGCAAAGCAAAACCTTAATGCAAAGGCTACACATGCAAACAACAGTAAAAGACTATCCTACACTCCACAACTTCCTTCTAAGGTTCATCAAGAGAAAAGTGAAGGCTGCAATTTGGAATGCAGAGGAAAGCAAACTGTCTTCTGAAACATCTCCGGAACAATAAAATACTATATACTTTTAATCAGAACCGTAGTTCTAACCTTTGCATGAATTTAGGTACTTTATCTCGTATTTTTTTTTTGCAGCCTGCCCTTATCAGCCCTTTTTCTCTTGACCATAATCTGACCATATTAATCCCTGGTTGGTCAAACAGAAGCTCTTTCTCTTGCAATCCAATAAAGCACTTGAACACAAGTTAAACACACTTCTTACTCTGTTGTAAGTAATTAATGGCAGTTGACTTGACTGGATCAGCCGTCTGCACTCAGCTAACCTTGTTGCTATGTGACACCAATAGATTAAATGATCAGCTCTCACTGAGGTAGGTCTATAATAAGATTCTTATTGCTAATGACGTCTACAGTATTTTTAAATGGGGCCAAGTACTTTTGAAGTAAGGCATTATTATTTCTAGTTTAGTGATCGAGACTGAAGGTTAAAAGACTTGTCCTAGCATAGATCAGCACAGCAGAAAAATCATAGTTCTGCGAAGGAAAGCTTTATAAATAAATTATGCAAATTGCAGTGAGCTCAATTATTTAGCTTAATTTATTCTAATGCTAGCATCAGAAGAGACGTGTTCCCATTTCCATATAGAACATTACAATGACCCATCTTTTCATGTTCAGTTATGCACAGCCATATAATTTATTTTTATTACACCCCTACTTTTTCCTAGGAGTCCATGGAGAAATATTTCATTTTATCCCCACTGCAAATATCTTGGTCTGATAGTGTGACTGACTCAAAAATATGCATTGAATTTCTTCTTGTGAGGATGGACTGGAACTTGCACCTTCCCAATTCTTAAACCTAATGCCGTAAATCATTACCCCACCCAGACTCTAAGACACTGACATCACCATATTGAATGCTGCAGAATCATAAATGATCTGCATCAATGCAACTACAATAGGTCCAAAAATCTCACACTAAACATATGTGCCTTTCTATTATTTCTAATTAATTATTTTTTCTATACTAGCACCATTGTCCTAGAACAGGGGTAGGCCACCTTGGCTCTTTTTATGACTTGTGGACTTCAACTCCCAGAATTCCTGAGACAGCATGGCTCGGCTTGGAAACCTTTCCCTTTTTCCCTTAGCATGGCTGGCTCAGGCATTCTGGGAGTTGAAGTCCATGAGTCATAAAAAAGCCAAGGTTGCCTACTCCTGGGCTAGAAGGAAAAAACTTTATATTGCAGACTATTAATTAAGCATCTATCATGTAATAGTATGATTATTAAAAAATATGGGTGAGAAAAACAGTAAAATATAAATTAATTGGAAATTTTATCTCTCTCCTTTTATATAAAGACAAAGCCCTGATTTGTGACAGGAAGGTATTTGTCCTGAACTTTAGCTTACCCACCAGAAATAACAGGGACAAAGCAACAATAGAAAATCCATTAGCTTATAGTTCTAGAGCAGTGTTTCTTAACTTCAGCAACTTGAAGATGTATGGACATCAATGCCTAGAATTCCTTAGCCAAGATTTATTTCATACATCTTCAGGTTGCTGAGGTTGCAAAACACTGTTCTAGAGCATCCAAAGTCTATTAGCAATTGACTGATCAGCCTGTCAGATGAAAGTCAGACTCTGAAATCTTTATCTCAGTAAATTGTTACAACTTAATACATAACAGAATGGAAACTCAATTTAAAGTAAGAGGGAAAATATCTAATTATTCTTTTAGAATGCCGTTGATGTTCTGAGCTTAGGGCATTTGCAAAAGGCACTCCTGTCAAGCCAGAATGCTTGAGATAAAAATATACCCTTTTAGAAAGGTGTCAAAATTAAGAATAAAATATTAAAAGTGGAAAGAAATAATTCTTCCTTTCCTGTGACAAGATATTTAGACCAGGAACTTTGGTCAAACATTTATAGAACTAAATAAAACAATAACAACAAAATCAGTCAAAGCAAAGTCTTGCTAATGTGGAATAGAACAGGGCTTTTCAACCAGTGGTACGGGTACCACCTGTGGTACATTGGCACCTGGTAGGTGGTACGCGACCATCCTAGAAAAGTGGTAGCGGGGGAGGGGAATGAGCTGAACTGGTGGCAGCACCCCACAAGTCTGAGTGAGAGATGGCTGGAGCTGTAGGGCTGTCAGGGCTCAGTGGAAGCGCCAGGATCAGTGCCAGGCTCCAGCTGGAGCTCAGCGCTGATCCTTGCGCTTCTGCTGAGCCCAGAAGAAGCGCCGATCAGCTGGAATGCTGCAGCATCTCCAGGGTCTTGTGATTTACATTCAGATGCTTGGCAATTGATTCATATTTATGATGGTTACAGTGTCCCAGGGTCATGTGAAGTGACCAAAACCTGCTGCAACCACCGAGCAAATGGGGAAAATAAAAACCAAACACCCTCCACCCCACCCCCGCTGCCAATCCTCAACAGAAATGCTCACAACAATGAAAACCTTGGACAGGAGGAAGAGTGCCGCCGAGCGGGCAGGCAGGTGTCTTGCTCAGCTGTGGCTTGGGGGGCACTTTTTTCAGTGCCATTGTAACTTCGAACAGTTACTAAGTGAACTGTTGTAAGTCGAGGACTACTTGTACTTTATCACTTTTTTCCTTTTTTTGTGGTCATCAAGTTTTTGACACCTTGCTGGTGTGACTGGTGGTACTTGGATATTGCAATATCCTAAAAGTGGTACAATGGGTGAAAAGGTTGAAAAGCCCTGGAATAGAATATATATTTCTTTCTGTTCAATTGTGTCTGATTCTTAAGAGATTATCTGGACAAGTTGGCACTGAAAAACTGGCAGACATTAGTATGGAGGTAAGAAATCTCAACAAGATAATCGATTTAAAAGCTCTGTTGAGTGTTTACTCTTTGATGACAGTACCCAATATGGTTTGTGTGTACTTCATTTCCCTATGTCAAAAATGATAATGCTGAGGGAGGTTCAAGAACTTCAGGTTTGGGGGAAGCATGGAGTCTCTCAGATCATGCAGTTTTCTATCATTTTAAGGCAGAAAATTCATGATAAGATAAATATACACTCTAAAACAGGGGTCCCCAACCCCCGATCTGTGGACCAGTACCAGACCACAGCATGCCAGCAGCCGGTCCACACAAACAAGCAAAGCCCCATTCATGGGATGCAGGCAGCACACAAAATCACGCAGCCTCCAGTCCAGGGCTTTTCACCCTTTTCACCCATTGTACCACTTTTAGGATATGGCAACATATCCTGCTGGGTGGTTGCAGCAGGTTTTGGTCACTTCACACGACCCTGGGACACTGTGACCATCGTAAATATGAATCAGTTGCCAAGCATCTGAATGTAAATCACAAGACCCTGGAGATGCATTCTAGCTGATCGGTGCTTCTTCTGGTCTCAGCAGAAGCGCCAGGATCAGCGCTGAGCTCCAGCTGGAGCCTGGCGCTGATCCTGGCGCTTCTGCTGAGCCCTGACAGCCCGAAGAAGCGCTGATCACTGGAAAGCAGCACTGATCCTGGAGCTTCCGCTGAGCCCTGACAGCCCTGCAGCTCCAGCCATGTCTCGCCCAGGCTTGTGTGGTGCTGCCACTGGTTCAGCTCATTCCCCTCCTCTGCTACCACTTTTCTAAGATGGTCACATACCACCTGCCAGGTGCCAATGTACCACAGGTGGTACCCGTACCACTGGTTGAAAAGCCCTGGTCCAGTCTACAGAAAAAACTCTCTCCATGGAACTGGTCCCTGGTGCCCAAAAGGTTGGGGACATCTGCTCTAAAACAAGCTTATAATACTTCAGAAACAGGAAATCTTGGTTTGACCCCTGCATATTACTCAACCACATTTATTTGTTCACTTGCTCCAGTTTTCAAATCCACACCATGATTAAATGTGGTGCTTAGACACTGAAAAATCTATCTTTGTCTTAAGCCCTTGATGAGATTTTCTTGCTCAATAAACTCCTTGGATAATTTTTCAGTTCTATGGCTTATTTTATATATTTTGTTACCTTACTTGGTTTTGGCTTAGGATCTTAAATGATTAGTGAACGCATCTCAGAATCATATCACCAGCACCACCTTAGGCTCTAAGGTAGCAATCATAGCACAACTCACTCTCTCTCTCTCTCTCTCTCTCTCTCTCTCTCTCTCTCACACACACACACACACACACACACACACACACACACACACACACCCACGACCTCCAAGCCCCCAGAACTCTTGACCTCCTTGAAAGTGGCTTTCTGCAATAAAAACTTAGGCGTACAACCAAAGATTCAATAGAAGCATCATGAGATGCTGCATTTAAGTATTGTGTGTGTGTGTGTGTGTGTGTATGTGAAATCTGTGCCACTTCTGCTTAATGAGAAACTACCTTGGGTTTTACTGAACACAGTCCTAAAATTTCAATTCCGCTGAATTTCCAATGTTGATGTCACTGAATATGCAACAGAGTCCAGATGTCTCTTATCATGAATCCCACTCAACTCACTATCTATTTAATGAGTAGTGCTGGGGGAAGACGTGGCTGAAACCCCAGGAAAGCATCTCTCCTTAGAGTACTGCCCCAGCCCTTGAGAAAGCCACGTTTTCAAATCATTGAAGCCTCAAACAAAGGAGATTACTGTACTGAAATACAATATGAGCTGGAAAAGAACTTTTGGAGAAGAATTTGCTCACATCTACGATGTGGCCATATCTTATGTACTAAGCCAGCATTGTATTTCAGGCTTTTTATATCTGAAATTAAATTTCAGACTTTTATAAATGGTCATGTATAAAGAGTGTTAAAATTATTTATAAAACATACAAACAATAACAATTTGATGCTATTAAAATCTTCACTGGAAAATATTAATTTTCCAATAACATTACGTAGTGTGCTATTCCATTTTTTAAAGTTTTTACAAAAAGCTATCTGCCTGAGATGGTTAAATAGTTTTCTAATTAAATCTTGTTTCCATTAATGTAAGTTAAATGTGTCTTCTCTCCCCATTCCCATGTTGTACTCTCTGTATCTTTTCCATCATCCTAAGCTGATCAGAACATTGTTTCCTTGCTTTTACCATACTTTTCCATTTATTTTCACTACTTTAGAAACTGGCAATGTTGTTTTCACCTTTACTTGAAGATAGTCCTCCTAACCAAATAATAATCATATGGATACAAGCCTTTAGAGCCAATGCAGACATATGATATATTGTACATCTCTCAACAGTGCTTGTATTCTTGTGCAAATGCAAAATCCCTCCAATGAAAAAGGTATATATATATATGTATATGTGTACCTGTGCGTATGTCTGTGTGTATATGTTTGTGTGTGTATATATATATGTGTGTGTGTGTGTGTGTGTGTATAATATGAGCAGGTAAATATCAAGAAAGGCTAGATTCAACACTTAAGTTGTACTATGTGTTCATTGTGCCATGTCAGTTTCAATTCAAATGATAAATTATTTTAGCCTTAATTTCTTCTTTCTAAAATCAAATTCGTTTGCCATTGGCAGCCACTGAAACTGTGCAAAAGTCATCAACAATGAGAGCAAACTCTAGTAAACTGACATTCATAAAGCTGAACTACATACTTTCATATTTTAATAACACATGCTGTCTTTTGAAAAAAAATAAATCATTCTGGAACATACCGTAAGCCTATTCTGCACCATTTCCAGATTTCAACTTTGGAAACCCTGTGACTATTACTGAGAGGTAGACACCTATGGACAGAACTGGTTTTTTCTCTTATTTTTATTTGGTTGGTGAAAACCTATCCCCTTTAGATACATAATATTCACATTATTTTTCTTTTATTTTAAGATGCTCTAACTTTATGGTTCCATAACGTGCTTGGTGGTTTTCTTTTTAGATCATATTGTTCAGTTCTCAGTAACCCATTTTGAACCTAAAGCCTGTAGATAAATCAATGTATCAATGATTTAAATAACAGGGACAGCATAATCTTTTTATGTCTATGAAAAAAAAATCAAACAAACAATTTACAGGAAAACTAAACATTTTAATGCTAATAACAAATGGGCACTAGCCCTTTGAAAGACTTCACGTTTCCCCTTAAATCCTTTAATTTAGAAATCCTACATGGCCCAGTAGCCAGAAAAGCTTTATCAAGCGCTGAGTTGTACCACATGGGGATTATACCCTATATCTGCTGCCGACAGCACACTTGGCGTTTGCACGATGATGATAGCATGTCAGTGCAGGCACACTTCAAACATAAAAAAAAAAGGTTGGTTCACAGAAAACCAGTTTTTGCTTTCCCTGTATTTCAGATGTGGCCAAAACAGTATTCTGGTATATTTGCTTGCCATGTCCCTGTCATCCCAACTTACATTCTTTTCACAAAGGGGAGAGTAGTGGAAATAGCTGGCTGTGACATAGGTTTCCACCAAAAGGCCTTCTAAATCTTCTAAATACAGTATACCATTTAGGAGGATAGGAGTTTTATATCTGCATTCTAAATATATAATTGTGGATATAAATGGATTAAAGCTTCCCAGCCTTGTATAAAATCTTTCCGTTTTATGACGTCAATTAAAAAATCAACTGTGAGAATGTTTCTCTAGACAAAAATAGTGTGTGCATGCATGCCTTGAAGTCAGTCTTGACTGCTGAAAACTGCACAAACAAGTCCATGCAGCTTTCTTGGCAACATTTTTCAGAAGTGTCTTGCCAGGATTGTCCTCCCTGAATTGAGAGAACTGGTTTTGTGCCTAAGGCAGGACTAGAATTCCTGCTCTGTTTTTAACCTAGAAATTTTAATCATCACATCAAACAAATAGCAGGTTGGGGGAAAAAGAGCCTTCCCTCTGTCTTGGGTCTGATTTTGCTAAGCTTTGGTTAAAAATTTATTACATTTCACATGGCAAAGCTTAGGAAGTTTGATTATATTTTCTTCAGAGAATGGATTTAGAAAGACTTTTAGATCTTTCTACTTCTACCATATTTCTTTATTCTTTCTAAATCTACCCCGATTTATCTTTACACAGTGTCAATCCATCATTTCAAGAAAATGACTGTGTTACACCTTCTGTTTCGTTTAATAATACAAAGTGCATGTTTTACACTTAGCTTTAAAGAATAAAGTCAGGGTCTGTTATTGCCACATAATTACAACAATCTAACCCTAAATATCTTAAGACGTCATTGCATCTAGTTTCTATATTACCTGATAGAATAAAAAAACCTATGAAAGACACATCTGGCTGCAAAGACAATCTGATTTTTACAAGATTCCAATTTAAAATCTACCTACCTAATATAGACTATTGAGATATAGGATCAAGATCAGAATGTGATCCTATCCTTCAGGATTCCAGTGGAGACTAAACAACTGTCAACATTCAAGATTTGTTCTCTTTGGCTTTCTCTTTTGCACTGTCACACAATTCTGTACATTAAAAACTCTGGTTAAGGAACAAGGATGACTGCCCTCATTGGAACACTTTTTAGCATATATTAACATTTCAGGAGTAGGACTTATATGACATCTGACACATCATATCTATTAAGTCCCATTTATATACTTAATTAAAATTAATGCAACCATCTGTCCATACAGTATGTGCATAATTTTAACTGCACATTTCTGATTTTCTCCATAATATGCAAACAAACCCATGCCTCTTCTCTCATCTAGCCTGATTATGACATGGTCTGGAGAAGGAATGAATTGGATAATAATGAGATTGTTTCCTGAAACTGTTTGTTCTCTTCTTTCTTAAGAGGAGCAGTTATGGCCACGCTAAAAGCTGGTTAGAAATAATTAGCCACTGAAATCCACTGCCTCTGTCAACTAATTGTCAAAATCACCCCAGTAATATTAAGACCTGCATGGATCCTTGTTTCAATAGGCATTTTTAAAAAGAAATACAATAAAAATATGGGTAAGATTTGTGAATTCTCTTGAGAACAACCCAGGGAGAGTTGACATTATTTAAACCCCATCAAAATCAATGGTCTTAAATGCACAATTAAACACTTAAATCCCATTGATTCAATGAGACTTAACTTTATTTTGATTATGTACCCTGGATGCAATCCAAGGAGATATTTAATGCGAGGACAAGCCATAGGGGATGGGGAGGAGAAAAGGATCAGGCTAAGGTTTTCATAATCCTCCCATACTGCAATTGACTTCTGAATTTTACAAAGCATTCAGAGCATTTTTGAAAAACTTAAATAGCATTTCATTTACTCTTCTGGCAGAAAAAAAGGAAAGGCAACAGTTTGACAATTCAGCTCACATCTTGTATTTGCAAATATTCTAGCATGCTCAATTATTGGGAAGATGAAAAAGATAAGGACAAATGGTCAGTGAAGAGTTCAACTGCATATAAACTTCAAAAGGTGAAAAATGCATATCTTTTGTTCTCCTAGCACCAAGGCCAGCTCCAGATTGATAAGGACTTCCTCCATTTCACCTTCTCTTCTCATGCATGATAAATTTATTACTCTTATTCTTTTCACCTACAACTGCTTTTCTTTTGCCTCCTGAATCTAAAGTTGTTTCTCCTTCAACCAATGAATTTATCTGAAATGGTGATGGGTAAAATCTGCATAGTGATTAGTACCAAGGAAATGCAAGCCACCTGACACTGTTATGAACGATAATGCCCTTGATACTGCTCTATAGCATTGTAGGTTATTGAAATGGCAACTAACCTGCAACTTCTTGGTACAGATTGAGAGATCCTGTCCACTAATAAAGGCACATGCAAGGTCAATAGTGTGTGTTTCCAGAACACAGGGATCCTGTAGTTGGCATCCTAGTGTTAACTGCTGAACCACTTTTGTTTGTACAGACTATGTATCTCTGGGTGAGTGGGCTTGCAGGTGCATAAATAATAATAATAATAATAATAATGATAATGATAATAATGATGATAATGATAATAATAGATTTTGGTTTAGTCTTTTTGACAGATAGTCATATAGAGCAACTAAAGCATTTCTGGAAAAGCTGTGGATTTGCAGAATCTAACCCCCCCCCTCTTTCTTGTGTGTGTATGTGTGGGTACACATGCTTTTGAGTCAGTTTTTACTCCTGGTGACTGCCTGGACTAGTCTCTGAAATTTTCTTGGCAAGAGTTTTTGGAAGTGTTTGCCATTGCCTCTTTCCTAGGGCTGAAATAAAATTACTGGCCTAAGATCACTTAGCTGACTTAGTGCTTAGGTGAGACTAGAAATCATGTTTTCCCAGTTTATATACCAACACCAAATTGGTTCTCTAAAGTCCCTTACTCTTGGAATAGTATTTGACTTAATCACTATGATTAATGGGGAAAACACATGTCGCTATGGGTATGGAGTTTACCATTGTATCTATTGCTCTGCTCAGGTACCTCCCATTTGTACAATATTGTGAAAATACCTTATGTACATAATTTGTTATTTTTAATCAGGAGCATATATTTGGACAAATACACATAAACACAATGATTACACCTGCAGCAATGTTGGGGGCATGTCTAGTCTAAGCTACTGCCTCAAATAATTTTCTAAAATAGATCTCTAGTAGGGCTTTTTAAATTTAAACAGAACTAGAGCTGGATATAGTTATTTCTAATAATTATACCTCTAATACTCACTATTTTCATCATTAGTCCCATTTTCTAAAAAAAATAACCACAGCTGTTCTGGCAGATCCGGCCTAACTATATATAACTATAGTAACATACTTCAGATATGATCCTGTTTCCAAGAGTGGGCGATCTAAGCAGGTAATTTTTCTTTGCATACTTTTGCTTGGCAAGTCGTTTGTCGCAGATAATTGGATAGTTTTATATTTTCCAAAGGAATAGCAACTGATTGTTATATAGACATGGCCTATTATAATGCAAGACTGTTGAATCTGGCCAGAAAAAAAAAACAATATTTCACCTACCTTCTTTCTCATTTGACTGATGTACTGGAAAAATAGATGGGTTAAACACTGCTTGCTATGAGTTCTAAGATAGAGAGTAGAAAGTATTTCCATTGGCAACACAGATAAAACTAAATTGTGACTATGATGAAACAATAGTAGAAACATCTTATCTCCTTTCAGCCTTATCAGAGAAGGAAGGGGTATTCTGAGTTATCTCAAACACAGCCACTTGCTGTCATGTAAGTCAAGGAGATTTTCTGGTTGTATGACACGATTCCTAACAAGAATTTGTATGTGTGTATATATATGCATATGTATGCATACATCTCTTTCATGGTTCATTCTCTCTTGTTCTCCCTTCTTTCCAGAACTTGTCTTGCCACATCACACAGCAGCTCTTTGTGCCAAAGAACAATGCATCAATAATGACAAGTTGGTCATGGTGAGAAATGCAGCCAATTTAATTTAACAGAAGGGATTCACATCGTGGCACACTGTTGTCCATTAACAGAACAAACACCATTCTCCCCATTGCCACCACCACCACACCCTGCACTTGGCAATTGAAGCAAATCTTCCATGAAAATACATTTCCTATAATGTCCTGGTCATGGTTGGAGGAAGCTGCAGCACATTTCCATAAAGCTACCATGTGGAAAATTGCCTTGCTGTTCAAATGGAATAATGTGAAAGAATTTCCTTTTCCTAGCTGAGAGACTCAATCGTTTAAAAGAGACAGTCTAGAATATTACCAAGACACTTGTCAGCAACAAGGCAGATCTTAAAATTAAGACCGCAAATCAAATAGTTTTAAATAAAAAAGCAAAGCAAACTGCACATCACCATCCACTGGAAATAATTGTGCACATTCAGCAAGGTACTAATTAAAGCTATTATTGACATTACAAGATACCCACATCCCAAAGTCAGACTGTGGATGCTGGCAAATCATCTCCTGAATAAGTCCCAACACCGTTCACTCTTTCATGATTAGATTTTTACCTATTAAGAACTTTTATAAGTTCTATCCATATATTATCTATATAAAAGAATTTTACAGAAATTGGAGCCTTCCAATCATGTTCAACTGCAAATTCTGTGTTGTCCAGACATTCTGGGACTGGAAATCCAATCATTTTTGGAGGTGTCAAGCTGGTTGAAGCCTTTGCCATTTACAAAAGAAGATGATACAAACTAGTTTTCAGAAGAGTTAGTGACTGTCAATAATTGAGGCAACACACAATTGTGAGTCAAAGCCATGTATTTGCAATCTTTGCCGATAATCACAATTCTGGCTTTAAAATAACTGCTGTATGTTGATGAAAAATCTTCCAGATTGAGCAATAAGAGGAATACATTTTGACAAGTACATCAAAAGCCATCAAGAGAGAAGGTACTATGTTCTCAGTAGCTCAAAAATGTCATCAACTGTCAATGACAATAATAATAACTTAAAATTTATTGTTTTTGGGTGTTTGGAAGTAAGGAATAGAAAATAATTGTATTTGCTTAGGTGAGACAATCATAATAGTTGTGATATGCTTTAGTGTTCAAAGACATTTAATGTAATTAAACAGTAATTAGATTAATAATCAATTAATACACCCAATCACACATGGTGAATAAATGCTGTTAATTACTTGCTGTAAGCTACTTATAAATATGAACTCAGAATTTGAATTTTACTTCTTTTAGCCATCATATTGAGTCACATTCCCCAAAACCCAGAATTTATGTTGTTTTCCTGTATTCAGGGACATTTGGAATCAGCAAAGCGAGTTGCTTGCCAAAAAGAAGGTATGCAGATGATGCAATAATTTATTCACTTGAATTTTGCAAGCAATATAGGTTTCCATTACCCTCTTCTGGAAAGTGAAGCGAACATTCTAAACTGATTGCGTGATAGATAGACTTCTTTATCTTGTGCCTTGGAAAATTTGAGGTTGAAACTGGCTTCTTGAGTAATGATAGTTAAAAAGTTGTGTGTCAAACAGATTTTTCAAAACCAAAGCTCATTGACTGCAACAACAATCAGTCTGAAAACAACTTCTTTGTATATGCTTATATAGCTCATATAACATCCAAACTAATTTCCAAGTCATGGGATGTAACTCATTTTATTTTGCTTTAATCAGACTCTGCTTTGGATATTCTGTCCACTTCAGCACAAATTTTCAAGAAGATTCACACAAGTGGAAAAAAATTGCAGAAAACTAATCAGAATTTATATCCTACAAAGAGAGGTTTAAAAAGCTGGGAGCGTTTCCCTTGAGAAGATTGAACATAGCACTCCTGAAACACCTGAAAAGATGTTACACAGAAAGAGGTCAAGGTTTGTCCTTCACTGTTCCAAAATAAAGGACACAAAATAATGAATTCAAATTATAGGAAGGCAGTTTCAGACTGAATGTCAGAAAAGCAACTCTAACACCAAAAGTAAATTTGACTGTGAAAATGAATGGTCAAAGAAGTAATGCTCACCATTTCCAGGTTGAATTAAAAAGAGATTGGAAAGCCATTAAACTAGGAATGGATTCCTGAACTGAGAAAGACTAAATGGACTAAATGACATCCAATTCTAGAGAATTGTACAGGATCTCAAGAGATTCAACAGCACAAAAACTGAACCTTGCTGAAGAAACATTAAGTAAAAACAGTAGGATTGTCAAAGCAGCTGAATCCCATGGTTTTCTTGAAATATTTTGTTTTGTTAACCTGGGCCAATTAACATAGAGGGAGAATTTATCTAATAAAGAAGAATAACAGTATTTGATTTCAGATTTGTCTTGTTCCATTTCCTAAAGGAAAGATATTAAGTTATTTAATTTCATTTCCCATTACCGGCATATTTCAATGCTGAAGTAAAAAAGAGCAAGCTGGTTTTAGATGACCAAGGCATTGGATTCATAAACTGCTAGATTAAGACACAAAGATATAACCCAAAGACTAAATTTTTTGCCAGTGACCAAAGTTGTAAAGCCACAAAACTGGCAAAAAAATTTTTACATTCATTTTAAATGGCTTTATCTAATTAAATTCAAAATGCTCATATGTAATCACCAAATCAAATATGTGAACCTAATCAAAATTTAGATAACTTAGTTTTCAAATAAAAGATTCAGATGCCTAAAGCTCCACAACCATGCCTTTGTGAGAACAGAAAGTCAACACTTGAACATATTATTATGCATAAAAATTGAACATAGTTTTACAATTACAATTTTGTAGAAGATGAAAGAACTTTGAAGTAGGCCTATCAATGGTAAAAGGGGCATTGTCTTACCTGAACGCCTTTTCTCAACAGGGAGATGGAGAATCCACCAATGGGTTGAGACTGTATTCCTGCCCAATCAGATCAGTCAGCCAAAGTTGCCACGCCTGTCCTGGACCACGAGATCCCAGTCTTGACATGAGCGAAGCCATTGACTGACAGCAAGACGTTGTGGCTCATAAAAAAACAACTAACCCTAGACCTACGTGACCTATAAGGGTGGGAGTGGATTCTCCATCTCCGTGCTGAGAAAAGGCGTTCAGGTAAGACAATGCCTCTTCTCCAGCACTGGAGATGGATAATCCACCAATGGGACATACCAAAGCTTATTGTCCCTGAGGGTGGGAAATAGCCTGGTCCTGTGTGGAACTTTGGTCTAAAACCTGCTGCAGAACCCTCCTACCAAAGGAGGCTTCTGCAGAGGAAAACCTATCGATCCTATAGTGCCAGATGAACGGGGAAGGAGAGGCCCAAGTGGCCGCGCTAGATACTTCCTCAATGGAGGCTTGGGTGGCCCATGCCGCCGAAGTGGCTGCACTCCTTGTAGAGTGTGCCATGATCTGACTGGGGATGGGTAAGGCCTCTGTCTGATATGCCCCGGCGATGCATGCTCTGATCCACCTTCCAATAGTGGAAGAGGAGACTTTCCGACCCCTGGAAGAGGGGTGGAAGGATATGAAGAGAGCCTCAGAACTGCGGAATTCCGCTGTCCATGAAATGTAGTACCTCAGAGCCCTACGGACGTCCAATGTATGCCATTGACATTCCCGGTCGTGTGTTGGATTTGGGCAAAAATCCGGTAGGACTATCTCCTATGACCTGTAAAATAATGAATTGACCTTTGGAATGAAAGTGGGATCTAGTCGCAGGACTACTCGATCCCTGTGGAAGCAACACAGATCGTTCCTTATCGAGAGCGCGGCTAACTCGGAGATACGACGAGCTGACGTAACGGCTACCAAGAATGCTACCTTGTGGTACTTTTCAGTGGTTCAAACGGTGCTCTGGTAAGTGCCCATGATAGATCCCACGAAGGATACCTATGTACGGTGGGTGGCCTGATGTTCGCTGCCCCTTTAAGGAATGAACGGAGTAAAGGATGATGACCCAGAGATTCCCCGGAGTTGCACGATAGAATCATGGAAAGGGCGGCAATTAGTCTGCGTAATGTGTTTGGAGCCAGACCCCTTTCCAGGCCACTTAACAAAAATTCCAAGATGTTGGGAACCGTAAGTTCCCCGATGTTCAGGTGCTGGCCAGAGCACCATGATTGAAAATTCTTCCACATAGCGTCGTAAATGCGGTTCGTGGAAGGGCATCGAGAAGCCTGAATTACTCTGATGACCCCTTACGAACAAAGTCCCCTTGCTAAGATCGAGCGTTCAAGTGCCAGACAGCTAGTTGTAGAGACTGAGTGAGACCTTGTCCGGGGGGATCCGCCAAGGATCCGTTAGGGATAGGCTTCTCAGGTCGGCGAACCAAGGTCTCCTTGGCCAGTATGGGGCCACCAGGAGTACCTCGGCTCGTTCCTGAAGGAGTTTGCGTATTACGGCCGGGAGAAGAGGCAGAGGGGGAAAGGCGTAAAGTAGCCCCTGAGGCCATGGGTTCCGGAGTGCATCTGTCTGTTCCGCTCCTGTCGAGGGAATGATGGCTTCCTCCATTCTCCAATAGCACAGGACCACAGTAGGGGAATCCCGGTATTAGGAGAGAATACGCACTGAGTAAGGACAGACGCACTACTGGGGGCACCTGGGATCCAGGTACAGCCTCTGCGCCCAGATACTAACAATGGCTGTGCACGGATAAGGACAGACACACTAATGGGGGTGCCTGGAATCCGGCTTGGAATGCTGTGGATAAGGACAGACGCATGATAGGGGGCGTCTGGAATCCCAGCGGTTGTTATCCGGATAAGGACAGGCACACTACTGGGGGAGCTTGGAATCCGGGTGGAGCCAATCAAATAGTGGATACTTGGAAGCAAGGGACACCAGTCCTGGAAAGATGGAGATCACTAAGGTGAAGATCAATATTCATGCCCTTGTGGACTCTCTGAAAAAGGGGTCTCTTCTTATCCTAAAGGCGAGTATTCACCCTCTCTCTAGGAAGGGGCTTACCCCTTTCGTCGTTCCCAATGCTCTCCTTAGCTAGGCCTGTTTTTTTTTTTAAAAAAATATTTATTTATTTAAGTATTATTCAGGTCGCTTGAGTCACTGTGAAGGTCTGATAAAGGAGATAAGACCGCGCACGCGCAGGAAATGGCTTCCACGCATGCACAGTGACTCCCCTGCTCAGTGGTGAAGAGGGTTACTAACGCGCGTGTGCAAAGATGGCTGCAGCGCATGCGCAGTGATCCTTCTTCCTGCCTGAGCCACGTGGAGCCTAACAAAGGATCCGCGCGAAATTTGAAATGGAGGTCCAAGCAGAATGATCGGGCTGCGCTCCTGGCTCTTGTTATCGTAAGATTAGAGCCTGAACATATGAATTCCAGAGATTGCCTCCCCCAGTGCACCCAAGGGAATTAAACGAGGAAACTGTATCTTCAGCAGAGCTGCAGCCGCAGGCTCCGCTCGCGCTCCGCAGCTGGCTAAACTAGTTTTTTTAGCTGCCGGCTCGGTTTTCCCCGGCTGGAATGAGGAGAAGGAGGGGGTGAGGGGGAGTAGGAAGGATCACCTTCCTTACCTAGATTGATGTTCTCAGCAGGAGAATACTTCTTAGTCTTTGCTAAACAAAGACTAAGAGTAAACAAAGACTGAAGACTAAACAAAGACTTAATTAGTAATCCAATCTTTTCTCCTTCCCAATGCACAGCTACTGGGAAAAATTCCCCCAAAAAGAAATTTTCTAATTTTAAATTTGAATAATTTAATTCAAATTAAATTGAATTAAGGAATTAATTTAAATTGAATTAAAGAATAAATTTGCCTAATCGTTTGCGGAATAATCCACCAATGGAGATTGTACTTTCCTGAGCCAAGTTTGCAATGTCTGACCAGTGGGCGAGATCAGTCAAGACTGGGATCTCGTGGTCCAGGACAGGCGTGGCAACTTTGGCTGACTGATCTGATTGGGCAGGAATACAGTCTCAACCCATTGGTGGATTATCCATCTTCAGTGCTGAAGAACAGACCCAGGAGGACTTCTGCATGTTTATATGCATTATTTTTCCCCTGCACAGGAATTAATTCTATGATTATATATGATAATAACCTCTACATTGAAATAATCTTTCTTAGATACATCCATATCCATATTAACTTCATGACTCATAAAGGACATCTCAATTTCTACCAAAACCTAGAGAAATATATCTGAAAATAGTATCAGCAAACACAGAACCCAACAATATGCCACAGCTTTTGTGAGAAGCTGTGCGGCAACACCAATAGTGCATAATAAATAAATAAATTAAAGATTCAAAGAATGTTGAGGCATTTGGGTCAAGAAAATACTTCCTCAGCTCCATGCCAAATAATACAAAAATTTATAGGAAGTGACAAGCAATTCAAAGACCTGGTCAACTCAATCTATTTATTCTCATTGGGTCACTTTCCCATGTTACATTTTCACTGATATTGCTTGTTTCTTTTTACAGTCAACTATACCCAGTCCAAATTCAGTCTATTGGCTTCTCCTATTCTGACTGGAAATAGCAAGAAGAATTGGTGGACTTGTATAAAACTTTTCATGACAACATGAGAAGAGCAAAGACAGCCTCCACAATTCTAAAGTAAATGGTGTCTGTATGTGTGTGTGTGTTAGGGTGCAATGTAAAAGTGAGGATACCTCCTGAAAAACCTGTCAGATGTTCAGATCAGAGAGAAATAGAACAAAGCTCTATCAGCCCAGATGGTCTCAGCATGAGCCAAATACTCTAAATCTCTGGCCACATTTATTACTTTTCAAACACAAATGGGAAAAATTCCCTTTCAGAGAAGCTCTTAAAGTTTAGATATTTCTGTTGCTCAGTCTAATGTAGTCATTAATGATCACGTTATCTTTTGAACACAGAGAGTGTTTTTCCATTTTCATATGATTCCAAAAATAACATAATATATGATTGTTTGAAATGTAACAATAAGATTTTACTTTTAAAAATAGAAAGCCTTCTTCCTAATCAAGTTTGTACCTTATCTATTTCCAAACATAAAGGATTCTTTGATATCACTTAAAAAAAAATTCCTTAGATTAGCTTCAGGCATTCTATGTTAAGTTAGTGCACTCTTAACCAGAATGGAAAACATGTAAAAAGCAAAAGATAGATTATTTATGTGTATGATCTCAAGTGCACAATCATATTATACAGTTTATCTGTTTCTTGCACAATCTTTTCAGTATGAATCTATTCAGTTTAGTTTCTCAATGGTTGCAGAGCACAAAACTTACTTTCCTCATCCGTATATTTTCTATATATTTCCTACAGCTGTTTACCTGCCTCTCAGATTTATGACCTTGCTGTTGCTGTGATTAAAGCAATAACAGTTTGTTTTTCTTTCTCCTTGCAACTGATTATTTTTCCCCCTTCTGTTCAACAGAGGAAATGAGTTATTAAACTCACCAAAACACCCTATGCTGTATTCAATGGTTACAGGTGCCCTAGAAACTAAAGTTGGACTTAAAGAAACCCTTTTAACCCAATGCCTTCACAATGGAGGAAATGAGCCATAGATCTTTCTTCGCCCCCAAATCAATCTCATGCATTACCTTTGATATATAAGCTTTCCTTTCTGAAATGCCAAAAGCATAATACGAAGCCCTTTTAACCTTTCTTGACCTGCATGGTTCTTCTATTAAAGCCCAGAGGAAAACTACAAGATATGTATACATTGGTTAATAGTAAAGCTTGGTTTTGCCAGCTACTGTTCAGAGCAATTATCATTTACAACAGGATGGTGCAACCATTTGGATTTGAAAGCAAAACAGAAGTGCAGAAAGCAAATGATTAAACCAGTCACACCTTTTCCTAGGACTGATCAGCTTTAAGGAGCTGCAAGCAAAATCTCTAGTCCCATTCCCAGAACTCTAAAAACAACCTTTTGGCTTTGGAACTGCATCATTTTTTTAAAAATGTAATTGATTTTTTAAAATAAATTCAAGTAATAATCAAAAAAGCAAGTGATGTTCTTGCTATATTCAAAATATATTGAGGCTCATGCAATATTATAAAATACTTCCAAGTAAATAGCAGAGGCCTTAAATTTTCTCTAGAAACAGACTTCTCTCCAAAAACCAGAGAGCCACAAAAACTGAAGAAATGCAACAATTCAGGAATATAAAGAAATATATATATATAGGTCTTTGGTTGTTCGGGTTTTCTCCCACGTAAAATTGGAAGTGTCTTGGCGACGTTTCGACGAAGTCCCATTCGTCATCTTCAGGCTGGTGTTTTCAGCTTCGTGCTTTGAGGAGCACGAAGCTGAAAACACCAGCCTGAAGATGACGAATGGGACTTCGTCGAAACGTCGTCAAGACACTTCCAATTTTACGCGGGAGAAAACCCGAACAACCAAAGACCTACATACAAACACCCACGAAAACCTCAGAAAACAAATATATATATGAATATATAATATTCATAGGAATATTAACATAATAGTAAGTGACAATGAGAGGTGTTCTACAAATGATATAAAAGCTGACTTCAATTTCAATATTAGATATTGACATAACAGACTCTGTAGACCAGTAGTTCCCAACTGGGAGTGCGAGACGATATTCCAGGGGGTGCAAAAACTAGGGTTTTCAAAATTATAGTGTATATGCATAATTCATTGCCGTTATTTCAAACTTTTGTAAGGGCTGCGAGAATATATCAGAAGCGTTCTAGGGATGCAGAGTAGAAGAAAAGTTGGGAACCACTGTTGTAGACAAACAGCAAACCTTATATTGCTTTTCTCAGCTCCTGCAACCAACATTGTCCATAGAAAGGGATGCTGAAATCTTATAAATTTTAAAGGCCACAGGTTTCCTATGTGATAAACACATTTATTACATATTTATCTTATGTGATAAACATATTTATCATATATTCATACTTCAAGTTTCTTCAATCCTTAACAGAGCTTCCAAAATAGTAGAGGGTGGGCTGGCAGGGGAAGTGCTAATGAAGGGGCAGAGGAATTGCATAAACAGTTCTGACCAGGGACAGAAATTTATAAATCAAAACCCTAAAAATAAATCACACAGAAGGCCAAGACCTCACCCTAGAGGGCAGGACATGGATTAATGTTTTAAAGTTATAAGAAGGCAGATTCCAATTTGGCAGTGGAACCAATTATACTGAATGGTGGTGGGGTGGGTGTGTTTAAGCAGAGGCCAGACAGCCATCTGTCATGGATATTTTAATCTGGAATTCGTTCACAAAGCAGGAGATTGGACTCAAAGACCTAAATAGCCTTTTCCAATTCGGAGATGTATTAAAAAAAACTTCAATCAGAAACATATTTTTGAAAGAAATGGCTTTCAAAATAATGTGAAAAAGCCCTCCATTTTACTAAACCAACTTTTTAATTAAAATAAATAAAATAAAAATTGAATGAATGAACTTGCTTTTTGGCAGTAAGACATCTTTCAAAAAATTGGGAGTGCAAAGTTTGCAGCAATATTTGCCAAAACAGAATCAAGTCCTTGTTATGATTCTAACCACAGCAAAGATGAGTCACCTGATTTGCTCTAAGGAACATTATTATCTCAGAGTCTGATCTTAGAATTTATCTGAAGCAATTAAATAGCGCAGATGCAAACTACTAGAGTCCATATGGGTTTTTTTTTCTCTTTCCAGCTCTAATAAGCAGTGATATTTTGACTGTTCTTATATAATTTGCTTTAAATGTTGTGATTTAAAATTCTTGGAATTTCTCATTAATTGTTCAGACAACCCTAGTAACAGCTGCTAAGAAAAATATCTCAAAATGTATTATTAATTGCCTCAAGAGTGTTCAAGGTCAGGGAACATCTGGCACAAAGGATGTAACAAAATGTCCACATTATCAAGGGCCTTCTTCCCATTCTCTTACTTCCCTTAAACTTGAATAGTTTCCTTTTCCATCTTCAAAACAAAGCAAAACAAAACAAAACACAGATTTCCAACTGTACATGTACTCCCTTTTATTTTAAGGAAGAACAACTTGAGACATTCTAAATGTTTCCTACGCATGAGCCTGAAATAACTTGTTGAGATATTTAGCAACTGTTATTAATAAATCATTTAAGCAGGATAGAAAACACCCACTCAAAGGTGGAAGTGGAAAAGCTGAAGAATACAAAAATACATAACTGTAATCTTAACCACAGCTAAAAAACCCCAGACACAGTAGTGGCCAAAATTGTGGAAACCTTTTGGAGAAAGTGTACAGTAGAAATACCATCTTTGGTTAATTTTCCACCAATTTTTCTTCTAATTTCTTTATAACTGTAACCTTGTTCACTGAATAATATTATTTTACATCACTTTCTGGGCAACCAGTCAACTCTTTGCACCATTACCGTAAATGCCAGCGTATAAGGCGACTTCCACGAGTGCTGAAATCGGCGCCAAAGACGGGGGTCATCTTATACGCCGAGTCGTCTTATACGCCGGAAATACTGGTAGATTCCAGCGTATAAGACGACGTTCTAGGAATGCGGCCCGGCTATAAAGACGGGGGTCGTCTTATATGCCAGGTCGCCTTGTACGCCGGCATTTACGGTACTTTAATTTTATTACATTTTACAAGCTCACTAAATGAAAGGGGGGGGGGGAAAAACAACCAACGATAGCGATCACATAACACACTGATAAATGTCCTCTCAGCTTTAATACAGGACAGCAATAACTGAATCCTACTGTGATCTGATTGGCTCATTGCCAAAACAAGATGACACCTGATTGGCTCTCTAAACACTCATGCTCATTGGCTACAATCAGATGAAGGAACGCTACCTATATCAACCTAAGCAAGTTGTGCTTCCTTTTTCTGGTTATTTGGCTATAACTTTTCATAGAATACAGTATAGATTATTGAACAAACTATGTTGCATTATATTCTTGATTAAATTATCTTTCCATTGATATATAATTTTATAGTGGTGTTATTAGCCATTAAACCTCAAAAATACACCTTTTCCCAAAGGTTTCCACAATTGTGGCCACTACTGTAATTCTACATTCACTGATAGCAAAATCCATGCGCAAACATTCTCCGTTTTTTTATGGCTTTTATCCATTTATATTTCTATCCTGAAACATTTTAAAGACCTAATTCATATGTTGTGAAATGCATATTGTAATCAACTAGGGCTGGACTCATAAATGCTTTTATGTCGCAATAAATGTCTTTGTTTGGATTGCTGGACAACCTCCCCCCTCCCCCATTTACGTTCCATTAATCATTTCAGTGGGGATAATGCATAACAGTTTCTGGTGCAGGATTGGGCAAAAGACAGATCCGGATCTATTAATTGATTTATTTAAATCAACCTGGATTTCTAACTTCCAATCACTGAACAATAGTTGTAATAAAATTACTCTTCCTCCCCAACTTAAATGACACCTGTCAAGTAAAAA
Source organism: Crotalus tigris (assembly GCF_016545835.1). Taxonomy (NCBI): domain Eukaryota; kingdom Metazoa; phylum Chordata; class Lepidosauria; order Squamata; family Viperidae; genus Crotalus; species Crotalus tigris. The sequence goes on from NW_024096796.1 coordinate 1,395,943, forward strand.
TCACTTGCAATAACTGGAAACTGCCTTTCATACGGAAAGGTGGGAGTTTCTTTCAGTTCTGGCATTTAAAACAAAGCTTTGATCTCAAAATTCTTTAATTTTAAGTGCCTCCTTTTTTGAAACAGAGTCCAGATGGTAGATCTTGGGATTTTAATGAGAAGGAAGAGGGTAAGAAGAAATAATGGAAATATATTACAAATCTTGCTGAAGGCTAGAGTTCGTAAGTCTGTAGAGACACATCAAGGCGTTAGAAGCAGATATCATGATCATGATGCAGTCTTTCATAGATACATTCCAACTTACTGCACTGCGCCAATAATTAGAATTATGACCTTTCCATAGTAATTTGCAATGAGTTTTAAATAGGAGAGGGAAAGTAAAGCTGCATAAAGATCAAGCCATAATGCCATAAAATGTTAGCAAAAACTATGCAAATGTACACAAGGAAATTCAATGACACAGTTGTTGGACTCTGTTCTATTCAGTAATTTGGTTATAAAATAGCCTTAAGCTTGACCATACTTTTTATGCTAATGAATGTTTTTAAAAGAAGCTATTGTTTTAGACAACTGCTACTTAAACCCAAATGCTATTTCATTGTATGTTGCCTTGATTGCATAGACAGTAGAGAATAAGAGACCAGCACAAACATTGCACATAGTGGTATTTAGAAAAAATCGGTACCAGTTTAAAATGGTTCAAAATAACCTGCCCAATCACCTTAACATTTGGGTAACCCCTATAGCTCCACTGCATCATTGCTGAAGTCTGATGCTATAACTGCTTCCATTGCTGTTAGTTATGTTATGAATTTCATACCCAAACACTTACAATTACACTGACTGCCCTGATTAAATTGCAACTTAATCAGTTTTCCTAAATAACAACCACATGAAATTAATAAGAATCTGATCAATTTCACTGTAACTACACACCATATGTACATAAGCAACCAATTATTCCACTGTTTGGAGCCTGAAGGACAGAAACCCAAATCACCAGAAACAATAAATTAGAAAACAAAAAATAAAATAAAAACAGGTATTATGTTTTCACCTAAAATCAAACAAAGCTACTTTAAATATCTTTTATGTGCATAGGAAGAAGGACCATGGCTTCCAACACTCTGCAAGGTCCAAGATTTAATATTCATAATGGGGCGTTGTCTTACCTGAGCGCCTTTTCTGAGCACGGAGATGGTTACAATCTTGCATTCCCGAAAATAGATTTCATACTCCAATTTGGTACACTGAAACTTTGAATGTTTACTTTCTAATACAGAAATAGAAAACTTCAGCACTATTGTTGAATTATAATGCCCATCATCCTTTACTATTTCATATGCTAGGCTGCTGAAGACCAGTAGATTGACTAGCTTTTTCAGAATACTACCAACATAGAAGGATACTGTGATCAAGTAGGACAAATTTAAAGTTATTAAAACTTTCCTCCTATATAATACAGGTAGTCCTTGACTTACAAGTTCAATTAGCAACCATTCAAAGTTACAACAGCACTGAAAAAAGTGACTTATGACTGTTTTTCACAGTTACAACCTTTGCAGCATCCCCATGATCACGTGATCAAAATTCAGATGCTTGGCAATTAGTTCATATTTATGACCGTTGCTGTGTCCCAAGGTCACGTGATCAATTTTTGTGATCTTCTGGCAAGCAAAGTCAATGGGGAAGCCAGAGTCACTTGACCATTATACTACTAATTTAACAATTGCAGTGATTCATTTAACAATGGGGACAAGGAATGTCATAAAAGGGGACAAAACTCACTTAATAAATGTTTCACTTAACAACAGAAATTTTGGGCTCCATTGCAATTTTAAGTCGAGGACTACCTGTATATGGAATTTTTTGCTTCCATATTTTTCATATATTTTTGCCTCTACTGTGATCGTCATGAATTAGCAAAGAAATAAAATTGGTCTGAAGGACTTGGTGAAACAATTATAGGTAGCTCCCAATTTACCAGTTTGTTTAGTGACCTTCAAAGTTACAACTACTGAAAAAAGTGACATGATCATTTTTCATACTTATGACCGTTGCAGCATCTCCATGGTCACGTGATTTAGATGCTTGACAACTGGTTCATATTTTTGATGGTTGCAGTGTCCCAGGGTCATGTGATGACCTTTTGTGACCTTTTGACAAGTCACTTAACAAATGTCTCATTTAGCAACATAAATTTTGGGCTCAATTGTGGTCATAAGTCGAGCACTACTTGTATTTCAAAAATTCTTCCTTGTTGTTCATTTCCTTGCTATTTTAAATTTTCTCCAGAAAATAGAATAAAATAGGAATAAAACAAACAATTCCCATCCTGGCTGCTCATTTTGTGAGCAGTTTCATGATTATTCCTTATACAGCTTATTGCAGCCAGTGCAATATTGTAAGCTGTTATCAATATAGAAACCCAAATCTACGTAACTGATGTAACATCGCAACCAAGTCTTTAAAACTCAAAGAAAGCTATATTTTGTGGGCTTTTATTGATTGATTGTGATCTGATTGGAAATACTTATGCTTAAATTTTCTTTGCCAAATCAGGATACTGTTTCTCCAAAATATTACAATATATTTAACAGCCCATCAATACAAATAAATACTTTATTTTGTCCTTAAAAATAATCAGACTAAAGGTGTTTTGTTGACAATAGTGGTTCTTATGATAATATTCCACCTAGTTAATCTCCATCTTAGATAAGATAAACTCGGTACGGTAAGGGTAAGAGTAAGGGTGAGATAGCAAGGCTGCTAAACTGGTAAGTTTCTTTTTCTTAATAACTTCTTGAAGCAATGTACCGTATATGCCGGCGTATTAGGCGACCCGGCGTATAAGACGACCCCCGTCTTTATAGCCGGGCCGCATTCCTAGAACATCGTCTTATACGCCGGAAACTACCAGTATTTCTGGCGTATAAGACGACTCGGCGTATAAGACGACCCCCGTCTTTGGTGCCAATTTCAGCGCTCGTGGAAGTCGTCTTATACGCCGGCATTTACGGTAGTTGTATCCTAGGAGTGGTGGGTCCTTGTGGCTTTGAATGACTGTTTATACTTTGATAATTTAAATAAATATTTGATATTGTTGAACTTAATAATAATTAAAGACTGCATTTTGATATTTGATGGGACTTCTCTGCTTAGCAGCAAACTAATAGGGTGACCTTAACCTCACCTTTACAAATTGTCATTTACAATGGGTATAATATATACACATGATAGCAAGTATGAGTATTCAATAGTAGATGTAAATTACTTGGAGCATTGTCTTGAGAAAATACCCCAAAACCATTCTTTGCTGTAATGAAATATTGGCTGACCTAATAACATTGTTTTGACATGGTTTAACCATGATTAGTTGATTTACTAATGATTAGTTGAATCCATATAAAACATTAATTAAAACCTTCCAAATTGTTTCATAGTCGATGATAATGTAGAAATCCAGTCACTAATTTGCTCCTTAAAAAGCTGCTCACCATCTGTTTGGATTCCTTCTGTGGACCCCAAAGCCGTGATCCACACGCAACTGATCACTGAATTGGAAACTCTAGTATTTGACTAACAAAAGTATTTTTCACTAGAATGCTAGAAAGAAACTTTCACTCTAGAAAAAAAGTTGCAATTGCTTCTGTCAGATTCATGTTTTCTATCATTCATGGCTTTAACACCCAATCAGAATTCACTAGTTTATGACTGTCTTTGACAAAATGGTCAGAAACCATAGCTATTATGTAGTAAAGCACATCAGTTCCTAACAGGCTCTGGAACAACAATGGAGCTGAGCTGCAGAGTCTGCTATATCACCCTTTCATCTTTCAACCTTCTTTTTGAGCTATGAAAAATTCTAAATGGCCTAAGCCCACTGTAGCTAACAGAGTCTCCCTTCTTATTATAGCTTATTGCAGTTTCTATAGCAATCAAGCTCCCTATATTGGTTTCTTCCGCTACTGGGATTCACTGGTCTTCAATTTTCAGGATTGCCAGCCAGTTGTTAACTCTGTTAGCTAAAAAAATTGGGGGCTGAAACCAATAATCTATAACGCACCAAGCTGGGGAGGAAACTGCTCTGTAATATGACCAATTGAAGTAGTAATATGTGCCAATATCTTAGTAGGTGCCTTATGAGTATGGACAAGCTCCTTTTGCCAAATTATTCCATAAGTGCTTTAAAACATTTCTGGATAGGATTCTTCTGCTTTATGGTAAGCCAATATCGACTAATTTTTCTTGTCACCATAAATATAACATATGGGGACATTTTACAGATCCTTCTAACTGCCTTTCAGTGATAAAAGGTAAGATAACAGATCTAAAAAGTTAATTAAACATCCAGTGCAGTGACAATGTGTAAGATAATGCATATATACTACTAAATAGCATTTCTATTTTCCTTGAACTTTGAAGATAAGAATAGTATAAATTTAAACAAAGCAATCTGAAACTACTAATAGGCTTATGCAAAAAACACTCAGTCTTTTGCTGTTACTTAGCAATTAGAAGAGTGACCCACTAAGGCATCCTTAAAAAATATTTTATTCCAAATCAATTTTTAGAAAGTTCCAATGGAGTTCATTGAACAAGCCACTATACATGTTACCTATCAGGTGTTTATCACCAAGATAGTTAAGTACATGTGTTTTTCAATGCACTGTTTACTTCACAGTGATCAAATTTTCTGAATAGTAAAAGCAAACATTTCTAGTATTAGCTGCAGATAATTATGGTAATTTTGCTAAAGGGAAAATGAGCAAACAAATTTAATTTAGAGAAAAACAGACCTACAAACTCCAAATCATACTTGCTTTTTCAAGCCAGAATTTGGTCACCCTACTCAATCTTCACTAAAAGTGTGTTTTGGACTACAGATCTTATAATCTTGGCACAGCTTCGCCTAATGGGAATTATGGAGGTCAGGGCCATAAGTAGAACTCTCTAGGTCCAAAGCAAGCATCTCAAATGCAGCTCTCCAACTGTGAAAATTCAGGTGCTAAACCCCTTAGGCTGCTACAACTGAAGGCTGGCAGTCCATCCTGGTTGTAGCAGATGAAAGAAAATGAGCTGGAAAAAGGGGAGACAAGGCTCAACACATATTGGTTCCAACTGATCAATCATCAGGAGATAGCAGCTAAAAAAATTGATTTTATACCTCTTTGCTGCCATCTATTCGTGGTTTAGATTTTGCAGGTATGCCTACTCTTGTCCTAGCTCAGGGGTGTCAAACTGCCGGCCCACAGGCCAGACGCGTCATCTGGAAGGCGCACCTACCCCATTGCCAATGGCAAAACTGGCCCGATACATTGCGTGATGTCACGTGACGTCGTGAGTTTGACATGTCTACCCTAGCTCTTTCAAGAGAAACAGAATCCTGAGGAGAAGAGAGCAGTAAGTAGCAATTGCTAGTGAGTTGCCAGAGCCTGAAAGGGCTTGTTTCTGGTGTAGAAGTCTACTGCTAAGAAAGATTTTGGAGCAATAAGAGACAAAGAAGGAAGCAACATGGCATTTCTTGCCTCATTCTTCTCTTCTTTCCTTCACGCTGCTCTTCTGCCACAGTTCCTATTGGGACACCTTGCTAGGGCTACCACACCTGGATTGCAACACTTGGATATCTACCAGTTATGCCAGAAAAGAGATAGACGAACTCTAATTTATTATGGCCATCTAGAACTCATCAAGATTTTTATAGCTAAGAAGTGGGCAATAAAGAAGGGCCTCAGGGAAGCATCTGTGTCTGAAGGCCACAAACTGTCTGCCTTTCCTACATTTTTGATGATGTGATTGTAGACCCAATACTACTGGAGGAAGCCAGGCTGAGGAAACCATCAACCACTTTTTTTCTTTAAAAGCTGGTGAAATTTATCAGGAGGAGGAGGAGGAGGAGATGTGAACGTGACACAAAAGAAGAGGAATGGGGGAAAAATATATTTAGAACTCAAGACTTTGTTGAACTGCTTTAAATCAAGGAGACAATGCAGTTATTTTTATTTTTATGATGAAGATATAAAAATATTTCCTGCACATTTGCAGCATGGTTGTCTTAATAATTGAATAGCATAAAACACTAGTTAGGTGCAGCTTCTACAGACAATAAAACAAGTGGATGGCAGCTGTGCAGCTCTATTTGGCACAAGACAGTGAAAGTCCTTATTGCCTCTTAGAAAAGGATTATTATAAAAGGCTGAATGCCATGAAATTTAAAGGACTGAAAAATGAAAACAGGAACATAGGCCGTGCAGGGCACATTGGATAAAGAATGGCTCAATATCTGCATTGCAATGGATGTAGTAGATGCACAAACAGAGTTACGGAAAGCAGGCAACTATTATAATGCTACAAGCAAAAAAAATATTTACATTGGTCTTTATATCAACTGCTATCATTTGACTTCACTTTCTGACACATTTTAAGGTCTTATGGATTTTTATTATCTGTGATTTAGAAGAGTTCTATTCAATTTGCACAAGCATTAAGAGACAGCGGGCTTATAATTAAATGTGATCTAGTCTGGAGATACTCAATATCCATGCTAAAGTGGCCATCTTAGATTTTCACAATCAGAATAAATAGTAATTGAGCAGTAACAAACTTTTCAGCCTATATACAGCAGCACTGAGGTTTACCCTATTTAAGGATATTGTGTTTGGAAACCATCCCTTTCTTCTTAAGTTTCCTTAGATTCTTAGAAAAGATAGAATTTACACATACATACTCACAAAGTTCAAGCTAGTCTTCAGTTCATACAAATATATGGCTGCAGATGAAGGCTTTGATACAACTGCAGTGCTAAGAGTAAAGGAGCAAGTAACTCAGAGTTTTTTCTAAAGACTATTGTGTACATATCAAGACACAGCGGGACAGAAAACTACTGAGGTAGACTGGTAGCCTATGGACTGCTGAATGATTCTATCTTGTCTCTTTGGTTCATCAACTTCATAGGAATCTGATATATGAAGTCATCCAAAAATGTGGGCATCAACATGCAGTTAATCTCTCTTCTTTCTAAAATACTAAGATTAGGTATACAGTAAATCACTAGAAAGGACATGATGAATTACAACAAAATCAATAGAACAGAAATAGCCAGCCAAACAGTGTGACTGCATCTATCAGGATGGGGTAACAATACATATGAACATATATGTAGCTTGAGGGCTGCCTTTACCAGTATGTGGATGCACAGACAGTTACCAGCGATGATGAACCTTTTCCCATTTAGGCTCTCATGACAATCAGTCTGACTACCTCCTTAGACAATTGCAGTATGCTGCTTATGAAACTTGCTTGGAAACTACGATCTGTAAGATTCTATTGAGAGATATACAATGCTTGTACCTTGTTGTAAATAGACTTGAATTTATTTAGAAAAAAGAGGGGCATACATTTAATATCGATAAATTCTTTTACCAATAAGGAATACTATATATTATGGGCAGGAACATACTCTAGAATCAAGGAAAATGTTACATTTTGTTTTCGAAAGGAATTTATATTACAGCGACCTATTGGGGGAAATAAAGGAAAAAATACAACAGTTTTAAAGCAAAAATACATTTTTACTAAAATATCATTTTCAGTTAAGATATAATTCAGGTTAAATTATATATTCACCTACATGGAACAGAAAAATCCACACTCAAAAATTTTACTGCTTGGGTTTTCTACTGACAGCTCAATTACCATGACCAAGATGAAAAGATCTTTATGCATGAGAAATACAAAGATACTAAACAAACTCAATTGCTTAATTTATTTATTTTTCAGTGCTGCAAAGTCTCTAGTAGAGATCTGTGGCTTTTCTAGCTGGAAGCCAAGCAAACAATTCCATCCACTCTGCCCGTCAGACTGAATTTATAAGACCTGCATCTGTGCCTGCAGTTCTGTTTCATAAGCATGAACAACTAGAGGAGGTTCAAGGGGAAAAGCAACATTCCTGCTAAGGGACTGGTGGTTTCTGAATACTGAATAAAATTTATACTCAGTCTGGTTTCAACCCACTTCTTAATAATGAAAATAAGGAGAAATTTACAGTTACAATCCTATCCAAGCAGTCTGGTTCTCTTTCTCCCTGTACTATGAGTTTGGAACCTATATATATTAGGAGTCAATTTCTTCATTATTATTGTCTCTAAATGAACATTTTTAATTTTAAAACATACAGCATTTAAAAAAATACTGAAATATAATTGAGGAATAAGTTTCAATCAATTTTACAGATCCATCTAACTCTACAGTCTTTTAAGACTGTGCTCTTTGAGGAAATGGCCCATTTCGGTTTGAGATATACTTATCCCATCGATGCTTTCCCAAATGAGAAAATTGGCAAAAATAAATTGCACACATGCTCTGGGCTTATCAAGAGGCAACTGCTGTTCATGAACCAAATAATCTTCTTAGCTTGCAGTGATTTTGCACTACATTCAATAACACTTTCTAAAAGTACAGTATGATGCAGGTCTTCTAAAAGGACAGAAAAGAAGGAAAGAACACTTGTCACTCTCCACTGGAGGTGTGAGAAATCCTTAACTGTTATATTTTATCTATTTATGTCAGATGAATGAAGACCCTAAGGTTGTGGGAATTTGAGAAGCATTTTCTTGCTTTCTTTCACCTACATACTATAGAATAAAGTCAACGCTTCAGTGGAGAAAGAATTCAAAAGGATACACTCTTTCTTCTGACTAACAAAGCAATCATGGTTTCTCTATGTCAAACAAAATAACCAGTTTGTAACAGGCACAATTCATATTCTCATTCTTTCTTATCCCTCTTATGAAATTCAGGAGGGAAGATGTGGATACAAAAATCTGATCCGCTTAAAAGAATCTTTTTGCTTGTTCTGACACATGCCCACTGTGCTGAAAGTTCTGAAAAAAGCAACAGCTTATCTGTTGTCTTGATTCCCTTTCCAAGTTCCAAAAGACAAATGGCGTGGAACTCAAGTGCCTCAACCTGATTCTGGCAAAAATAAGAGACAGGAGAGTATCAGCTTTTGTCTTTGAGCAAGTAAGAGATCAGAGCCAAGCAGCTCACCAGCTGAATCATAAAGCAGAAATGTCTAGGTCAGTGGTTCTCAACCTGTGGGTCGGGACCCCATTTGGGGTCGAATGACCATTTCACGGGGGTCGCCAAACAACGCAGTCCACCATTTTTTCCCCCTTTTCCTTAGCTATGCTACTCCCTTTTATTCTATTGGCTTTCAAAAGCCAATAGGAATTGTCCAGGCTGTCTCTGCCCTGCTGAGCCCGTCAAAAGTCCCATTCTGCAAACGGTGCTGCACCAGTTGAGTAGTGCTTGACTTACGACCGGTTGAATAGTGCTCGACTTACGACCGGTTGGGGGTCACGGCATTAAAAAGGTTGAGTACCACTGGTCTAGGTGGCTGTGCAGTCCCCAAGAGCCTTGGATCTGGTTTGAGAGCTTCAAACGTTGCTGCTGAATTGTGATTTTACCATGACAGCAGAAGAAGGAAGATATATGGAGTATAATAATATAAACCATATTTAGCTAATTTAATTGTACTTTAAATTAAAATTAAATACATCAATTTTTTACTGGTGCCACCTACTTTTGTAGTTTGTTCCAGAAATACTGGCCTATGAACAGAAGATTACAGATTGTCGTCATTGGGCGTAATTTACAATTAAAAGTATTTTTGTTCATATAACACATAAAACCAAAACTGAACATAGTGTAGTTATTTATTTCACTAAATTTAGATGAAGTTTAGTATTTCTTAAAGTGCTTCAAATTCCTTAAATTCAGCCTCTAAACAGAAAGAGGGCAGCTATAGATCAGCTTTCATCAAGGTTTTCTACACAAACTTATACTACATAGCCTTAAGGTCTATCTTTGCTTCTTTGTGAAAGGCTTTGCAACCAAAGTAAAGCACTGGGAAGGAGCAAGGTTGGGGGCAGATCTTTTCAAAGTGAGCCATGTCAGCAAAAAAATATTTACTATTTAGACCACTTTTCAAATTTTCATAAAAGCACCATAATTGATTCCTATAAGCTGTGCACAAAATTAGGCAACTTTCAGCTACCAATAGAAACTAGCAATTGTTATAAATGTACTTAATATTAGTCTGTATTTTTCATCGTTCTATTTATAATCCATTTAAATATGACCAATGGCAAACACCAAAAGCATTGAATCAGGAAACAGAACATTTTACAACCCAGTCTAGAATGTGAATTGAAACAACAGCCTTGTTGCTAAATTTTCTTGTGGACTTCATAAAAATCCATTCTCTTCTATGCTATGTTTAAACTCATACCTCCAACCCTGCATAGGAAAACACTAAGCAAGATCATTCCTAATTTTTCCTCAGCATGGAGCTGGATAAAAAGAAAATAGAAGGGAGGAAAATTTAAATAAATGAATTGAATCTGAAGTGGTGGAGCTGAATGTCTTTGGTAGGTGGGACAGTAAGAGCAGAGAGCAAATTTCATCTAAGTTTCCGTGGATTAATGCAGATGTTAGAAGTCTCCAAGCACTACCTACCGTAAGTTTTCAGAACAGTTTCTGATTGTTTCTGTTTCTGTTCAGATAGAACAGTTTAGTTTGTCCTAATTTAATCAAAATTGTTTATGTATTTCCATTTGATCTAACAAAAATGAGCTCACATAAATGTTCACAAAACTATATACGGTTCTGATCAATGACTACAATAAAGATGTTCGCAGATGAGATATGTAGCTGCCTTTCTATAGAAATGTAATGATTAGTGACTGGGGATTAAATTTGCACTTTCTCTGCATCATCTCTGCATTACAATATTTGTTGAATAGACTCTATTTTATTATGTATTTATGAGGTACATTAAGAAAGCAGCAAAGACAATTCTACCTTACTGATACAAAGTCCAGCAGCTTTTTGAAATTCACTCTATGTTGTTTAATATAACAAAATATTTATCAAAATAACTTCAAAACCAGCTATTGTGTAAATTATTAAATTTAAATTACAAGAGTACATCTTGATTAGGATATTATGAAAAATGAGCAAACAAATTTATTGCAGGATTTATCTTTTGACCTTCAGACTGGAAATATTCTTTTTCTTCTTGATACTCTATGTTATGCAATGAAAAAACAAAATAAAGTGGGAAAAAGCAGCCATCCTTGCTTGGGAGCCTTATTTAGTTAGAAAAAAGTATCAGATTAAATTACTGCTTATGCTAATGAATATAAAGAAAATTTGTGCGTTCACATCAGTTTTAAGTCCTGGCAACTACATTGCCATTTTCTTGGCAACATTTTTGGAAGTGGCTTGCCTTCTTCCTGCAAGTGAGAAAAAGAGTGACTGACCCAAAGTTACTCAACTGCCTTCACACTTAAGGCTGGACTAAAACTCATAGTCTCCTGCTTTCTAACCTGGTGCCTTGACTACTACTCCAAACTGAGTCACTGGTGAAGAAATGAATGCATAATCAAGCTGAATTTATAATTAAAAAAGTAAACCTACATTTCACATTTGAAATACTTTAAAACATTTAAAGACAACCAAATAAGTAGATTTTAAGTACATTTTGCATAATGTACAGTATTTGGCAGTCTTCCATTTTAATGAATGGTACTTTTTTTTAAGGAACAATGAAGAGATAAATAATTACTTTAAAATGTTTTTGACCTAGTCAATAATGCTCTGAATATTTTTCTTAAAGATTTGGTTCTTACTTATAGAAACATAAGGATATGACTTGATTTTTATTTTCTTTCCAGGAATGAAACAAATTCAGGGATCATGCCTTTTCCCTTTCCTCTGCAGATTTGGCAGCCCCCCAAAAATATGCTCTTAGGGGCCGAGGGATGATTTCAGAATGATGTGGAATTTGCAGAGGACTGCAAATAGAGAGGGAGTTATTAGAAAACATTCTCCACCACTTAAATTGAAAAGCAATTTAAAATTAACCCTTAGTGTTTAGAATAATATGTTGTCTATTAAGAGAAAAGTTTGATTTTTCCTATGCACCCTGAAGAGCAATTTGATCAGTTGGCTACTGTAGTTTTTTTAATATAAGATTATTGTTCTTTGTAAGAGTGGGAGGAGATGTCAGGATATTATTGTAAGTAAAATTTGATTTAATTTACCTACTTTACTTTCTCTTTAATTTGGCAGAAAAAGTAGAATAAAATGAGCTACAGTGTATGTTTGGTCAGGCTAGATACTGACTACATGCTGCCTAAGCCTAATTTAGTTTTGTGGCTTGATACTGATTCACCAGGAAAAGATAATGATTGTGAGGCTAATCTATATTTTGTTGGAAGGAAACATTTTGTTTAACTTTATGTCTCAACATGTACAAATGTCTGTCCTTTTCCCGTATGGAAGATTCTCACCTAAGGCCTCATTTGGTTTTTGAGTGGTATACCAGAGTAAAACTGAAAAGCTAGGTGGACAGAGCCAGAATAAATATTAAATTTGGGTTGATGAAAATTAATGAAAATACAGTTCAATAATTAAAATACAGATCACCTGAGAACTTCCTACATATTTAATCATTTTATTCTTTTATCGTATTGAAAGGTAGAGTTGAGTAAAGTCCGAGAAGCCTCAAGATTATATTTGAACAGGAGCCAATGAAGTTTTGGGGCCTCAGGTCTGCATATCTGGTCTAACTGACGGGAAAAACCTGGGTGAGAGATGTTTAGGCTGTAGGCTTGTCAATTATGCATCATCCAAATAAAGGCATAAGAGAAGAACAAAATTCAGGCTAGCCAGAGCAGCCATTCATATCCCAAGATGCAAAATAAAATCCACTGTTACATTTTCTGTCAGTCTGAGACACAATGACAGAGTAACTAACTGATTAATTAGTTGAATGGGAAAGCAAGTGTATTCATAGGCTGCCCCTCAAAACCAGAGGATTCTAGAAGCTGGCTTGCAGTTAGCCTGACAAGGGGCACCAAACATGTTTGTTTTGAGAGAATGATTCATTTCAGCAGACAAGCACAGCATTAGACAGGATAAAATTATTCATTCTTGCTTCCTATGCAGCAACCCAATTTGTATCTGCCACTTTTCTCTGGAGAAACCCACTTAAAGGGAACTTTAAAAGCCAGGGGAAGGAAGGAGGAAGGGTAAGATTAATCCTGTCTTTTCTGATTTAAAGTATGTGAACAGAAGGAATAGCTGACCAATTATGATTACAGTTTAATGTTTTTGCTGAAGACCATCCATTGCTTCCATTAGGAAATGTGAGAGAGGCCAGGAACTGATGAGCTAGCAATCTCCCATAGCTTGTCTCAGCAATGCAACATTGATTTCTTTCTCCCCACCCCAAGGTTTGCAATGCTGTCGCTAATCTTATAGCAGCAATCATTACCTAAAGGGGGGAAAGGACCACACATCTGTATTGTGCGCACACACACACACACACATGCACACTCATAGATTCTGTATTGATAAGATTTGACAGCATAAGGCAGTGGTTCTCAATATTTTTAATGCCGCGACCCCCAACCAGTCGTAAGTCGAGGACTACTCAACCGGTCTTAAGTCGAGGACTACTCAACTGGTGCAGCACCGTTTGCAGAATGGGACTTTTGGCGGGCTCAGCAGGGCAGAGACAGCCTGGACAATTCCTATTGGTTTTTGAAAGCCAATAGAATTAGACTCTATTCAAGAGAGTCTATTCTATTGGCTTTCAAAAGCCAATAGAATAAAAGGGAGTAGCACAGCTAAGGGAAAGGGGGAAAAATGGCGGACTGCGTTGTTTGGAGACCCCCGTGAAATGGTCGTTCGACCCCAAATGGGGTCCCGACCCACAGGTTGAGAACCACTGGCATAAGGGAAATTTCCAGAGATAGATGGTGGGCAACAAAAGAACTTGGAAGCAAAACAAAAAGTAACCAAATTTAATTTGGATGCTGCTTTCATGGCCTTATGAGGCTATTTAATAAATCAAAGCAGATTTTGCAAAACACCCAGAATAATCCATCTATATAATATTTTACAGCAAGGGTGGCCAGGCTTAAAACATTTATAAGTTGCAAACAGATTTTCAGGATGCAGTTTGAAATTATATCAGTTTCCTTTTTTAACATGTGATCAAAACATCTATTGCTTAGTTTTATTTATTTTCTGCCTTTGTTATTTTTACAAATAACTCAAGGTGGGGAACATATCCAGTACACCTTCCTCCTCCTATTTTCTCCAAAACAACAACCCTGTGAGGTGGCTAAGAAAGAGTGACTGGCTTAAAGTCGCCCAGCTGGCTTGCATGGCTAAGGTGGGATCTGAACTCAAGTCTTCCACTCTACAGCTGGCGCCTTAACCACTACTGGCTCTCTTTTATTTGTCTGAATGCTTTGTGTAGACAGAATGTCAAAGTCTTTCTGGTGCTAAATACAATATTAAAATGTTTCAAACTGGTGGACTTTATTCTATTCTGGAAATTGCTTAACTTTATAAAAAAAACCCAGAATATTAATGTTTTAGTGGGTATTCCAAATGTTATCTAACTTTTATATTAAAAAATCTTGAAAACTTCTGTCACTGCAAAAAGTCTATATTATTTCTTTTAAAATGTATATATTTACATTTCTTTATTTTTTTGTATAGCTATGAAAATAGGATTTATTTTTACAAATACCAAAATGCAATGAATAAAATATACTATTGTAAATTACACTAAAGCATAAACTAAGAATCACCACTGCAATTCATTAGCTGAAGTTATGTAATAAGATGTGATGTTAACATGAAATTACTGATTGTAAATCACCATTTTCTTTTTAAAGATGAAAGACATTTGCCAAGAACTGCTTCTCCAAAGGGGGTTTTCAGCTGTTAAGTTGAGCTTAGCATGAACACAAAAGAGGACAGAGTGGAGTAAATTTAGAGACATTTCAGATATCATCTATATAAAATCAACAACTATTCAAACAGAAATTCAATAGCTGTGATTAAAGAGAACATATGGAGATGTAACTGTTCAGGATATATGGTTAAAGATAACTGTTTCATCTACTCACCTCCAAAGGGCATACTGAGAAAGTGCTTTTCCTCTCTGTTCAACTGTTGAGGTCTTCTTGTATTACTACTCTGATCAAAATTCTTTATTGGTTAGCCCTTGGTACAGATCAACAGCCCCAAAGGTAATGCTTACTAAGCACCAGCAATATAGAATGCTTTCAGATGCATGGCTAGAAAGCAAATCACTTTTCAATTAAGATCAAGACAAGAGCCACACAATCCTTCCTACGGAAAAGAAACATTCACACAGCGTAGCTTAATCAGAAGGCATCTAGGGAAAAGAGGTTTGAATATTTCTAAAGACTGTGATATAATGATGCATGGTTTTTACAAGCAATGGGATATATTTTAAAAATAAACCAACATACCATTATCAAAACTCTTCAAATTTTAATTGGACAATGCTTTATTAGGACCACTCAAAAAGGCACAAAAGAGTTTTATAAGCTTTTTGAATCCCCCAATACCATTTATCAGGGAAATTGCATCCATCCCTGATTAATCCATTCCTGCAACTATCTTTGAACAGCACCCTGCATTCCTGAAACATCTGGTTTAACTTTTCTTCATTTCTCATTCCTATTGTTTGATGAAGAATTCTTGGGAGCCCTCGAATTGGTCCTAACTCAACTATGGAATTTTTTCACAGATCATCTTAGCTACAATTGTTTGTGAGGAACAATAAAGAGGCACTTAAGCATACAACAGACATATTCCTAAGTACAGTTCTGTGTCCATGGAATTATTACTCATACTTGTATAAATAATGCTTTTAAATATTCCTAGCATTTGCAATAACAGCAAGTATCTGTAGCTCAAGTATAGGATCAAGGTTTGTTCTTCGAGCTTGAAGGATGGTTTCCAAATGTTTTATTACCAGGCTAGATAACATCTTCAGCAGTGTTTAGTGGATGTCTGTGTCAGTGTTCTGCTTATATAAGGGCTTCAGGTGAGGGAGTGTCAAGTGAGGGGCCAGTTGTGAGTCATCAGAGAGAAGCTTGTTATGGGGAGGTACTTCAGGTAAGGGTTCTTGGACGGTGTGAGTTAATGGGTCAAGAGTGAGTCATCAGTGGGAGGGTGGTAATGGGTCTTGTGATGGGGAGATTATGTCAGGTCATTAGAAGGTAGACTGCTGGGGGGAGGAGAAGGGGTTGAGGGTTGGTGCTGTGTCCGGATGGTGCCTCCTAGCCTGGTAATGAAATGTTTGGAAACCAACCCTCAAGCTCGGAGAACAAACCTTCACCCTGATTCCTAGCATTTCGTACATGTAATAATTGCTAACTGACAGCCAATTATAACAAGCTATAATTTCCTTCATATTATATATATATGCCAGACAAGTACCTGTAAGAAATCTTGATTCTGACAACAGGCAGATTTTACTCTATAAGCAAAACTGTATTTCCCTTTTAGCATTTTTCTCAAAATGCTGTTTACTTTCAACAGCAATTAACCTTTGTAATCTAATTTTATTTAGAAATCAGATGTTGCTTAATACATCTCCAAAGTAAAGCATGCACAAGATATACTAACAGTAAGATCTATCACACAAAGGAAAATAAACAATGTGCACCTGGATCAAGAGACTATGAGCAGCTGGACATGAAAGCCAAAAACATAGGGGCACAAGTGGTTTCTTCTGTGCTCCCAACAAAAGGTAGACATCCAATCAGGGAACACAGAACTTTTGAAATTATCCACTAGCTTTGAAGATGGTGACGACGAGAGAACTTTAGATTCTTAGACCATGGTTTACAAAAACCCACATGAGGGGCTTTTGGCAGAGGATGGGCTATATCTCACAATAACTAGGAAGAATGTCTTTGGAAATTAATTTCCTTGCCTTATCTGAAGGGCTTGAAACTACAACTGGAGGGGGAGGTAGATGAACTTTTAGAAACTAACCCCAAGCATAAATCTCAGAACAAACAACCAAGGCCACATTTGGAATACTGGGTCCAGTTCTAGTTACCATAATACAAAAAAGATGTTAAGACTCTAGAACAGGGTGTCAAACTGCCGACCCACGGGCCAAATGAGTCACACCAAAACCGTGCCCAACCCATTGCCAGTAATGGAGAAAAAGTCATGATATGTTGTGACATGTCACGTGACGTTGCGAGTTTGACACCCGTGCTCTAGAAAGAGTTCAGGGAAGAGCAACAAAGATGATTGGGGGTCTAAAACATATAACGAACAATGGCACGCGGCACTCAGAACCCTCTGTTGGCACGCATGCTGTTGCCCCAGCAGGGTTCGCAGAGTAGCGAGCATGTGGCGTTTGGAAGTAAGTGAGTGAGTAGCGAGCATGTGGCGTTTGGGTAGGAAGTGAGTGAGCAAGTGGCATTGGTCCCCCGGGGATGCCCCAGAGATGGCGAGGGACTGGCCCCGGCCACGCTCACCCAATCTGCCGTGACTACTGCAGCACACACCCACCCAGTGGGCCACATACCCCCGCCTCCCCTGAAGGCACCACAATGCTGATGCAGCCCTGGCACTCTGTGATAAATTAGTGGGTTTTGGGTTGCAGTTTGGGCACTCAGTCTCTAAAAGATTCGCCATCACTGGTCTAGTCTAATAAAGAGAAAGACTAGGGATGATATGACAGCAGCCTTCCAATATTTACAAAGAAAGGGAAGACAACTATTCTCCAAAGCTTCTGAGGGCAAGAAAAAGAAGGAATAGATGGAAATGTATCAAAGAGAGATCCAATCTAGAACTAAGGAAAAATTTCCTGACATTGAGAACAATTAATCAGTCAAACAGCTTGCCTTCAGAAGTTGTGGGTGTTTCAACCCTGGAAGTTTTTAAAAAGAGATTGGATAGCCATTTGTCTGGAATGGTATAGGGTCTCCTGTGTGGGCAGGGAGTTGAACTAGAAGACCTCCAAGGTTCCTTCCAACTCTAATTCAATATTTTATATTCTGTAGGTGATGATGTATCCAAGACATGGCTACTGCATGCCATTGACTTCCAAGAATTTGGCTCATTCAGCATCTCACAGAACAAGATTTTCTATATGCCGTAGGTCAAATACTGCTGGGAAGCACATTCATACTTATTTATCTGCCACAACCTCCCCACTTGTAGTAAGTAGCAGCAATACAATCTAGTGCAGGGCTTTTCAACCTTTTTACCGACTGTACCACTTTTAGGATATGGCAATATTCGAGTACCACCTAGCAAGGCGTCAAAAACTTGGTGACCAAAAAAAAATCCTGTTCAAAGTTGCAATTGCACTGAAATGACTTATGACCATTTTTCACACTTATGACCATTGCAGCATGTCCAGGGTCATGTGATTTATATTTGGATGCTTGGCAACTGATTCATATTTATGATGGTCACAGTGTTCCAGGGTCATGTGATCCCCTTTTACAACCTTTTGACAAGCAAAGTCAATGGCAGGGCTGCTGGTGGCCAAGTGCTAAAGCGAGACTTTCCTCCCTCCTTCCCTGCCTTCCTCTTTCTCATGCCCACCTCCTTCTAAAGGAAGATTTTGAACCCTTCCGTATTTTCTTTCTTCCATATATTCATCAAACAAGGAAAAGCCTCCAGAGACAGAAAAGACAAGCTGCTGAGTGAACTAGCTTAAAAAGGCACATTCCCCTTTAAGAATTAGCTACTGGCTAGAAAGAAAAGTTAAGGAGCACAGCTGGCACTTAAGGAAGAAAAAAATATAAATAAGTACTGGCTGCCTGCTAAGGCAACCTCCCCAAATGGCTCCATTCATAAGTAAAGGAATGCTACAGGCAAAATCCATTCAGGAGAAAAATACTTCAAAATCCCTTGCAGCAAAATTTACAGCTAACAATAGCAGAGCAATAGAAGCTAACAAGAGACATAAGCAATCAGCCAAATAGAAATTGCCAAACACTGCTTAAGAACACAAAGCCCTCATTGCACAAATCCCAGAACTTCAAAGTCACAAAAGCACATAAGAATCCTTCACTCTCCATCTCCCTCCCTGTCTCACCTCCAGCTGATGCTACCTTTCTTTATTCCTCGTGGAGGGCAACCCCTCCCCTGCTGCATTTCTTGCCTGTTTGTTGCTGCCAGCACAGGTGGCTGACCACAGAAGTTGTAGATCAGCTCATGGACAGCCTGCTTGATCTTTCCTCCCCCCTCCTCCTTCCCCTTTGGTGCAGGTAGACCTGATTCCACCTCCTTTTTTGCTGCTTTTTTTCTCTCTCCCAAACTGCTTCCTTTTATAGCCTCTCCTGTCTCTGCCCCCCTCCTCCTCCTTTCTCATGGGGGAGGGTGGGCCAGAAGTGAGCCTGCAGCTCTGGAGAACTCTCTCACAGTAAGTCCTTGCCTATGCTGGCTCTTTCCCTCCCCCACTACACGTGGCTAGGCAGGGCTCCATACCACCTGCCACCCGTTAATGTACCACAAGTGGTACGCGTACCACCATTGAAAAGCCCTGATCTAGTGGACTCTCTCTTCTCAAGATTTTTCTCACTGAATTCTCCAATACAATACAGGCTAAGAAAAATCACACTGGTAATGCTCAGAATTGACAAATAAAAACTGAGATATGGTGGGGAAGTATGGTACAAGCTAAATGTGGGTTGATAGAAAATGGTTTATGGAATATAAAAGATTCTATATCTATTTGCCCACAAACATGAAGAGTTGTTCCATACATTGATAAAGATTGGTTTCATAGGTAATGCCTAAATAAGAAATCTTATTTTTAAAAGGTTAAATTAATTAAAACAAATAATAGGATGTACAAATTATTTTGGATCATTTTTTATTCAAATTTATGGAAAAATTCCAGTGGCTGTGCACATCCAATGGAGGCAGAATCAGGGCCGAAAGTTGCCAGAGTTTATAGTATTGTGCATAGCTCTCCTTCAAAGGAAAGGAACAATGTAAAAGAGCCTGTGAGACCCACAGTATCCGGTTTGCCTAGCTAACACTAAGAGCCACATGAAACCAGAGATTAAGCAATGCTCTTTTAGATACATTCTTTACCCAGCTGTATAGCATTGAAAACATTCACATCTGACATATTCCAAAATATATGCTCTTGCATCATTTGTAATGTGGCCACATGGCAATGGTCCACAAAAGGATTGTCTAAAAAAAATAATCTATTTCTTTCTCATGTTACAATTTCTTCACTGAAAATTAAACAAGGAAAAAAAAGCTGTTCCTAGAGAATTAAAATAACCAGATATTGCATTGACAAATCAATTATTATAGTTCCCACAGGGACAGTGGGAAAAAATAGCATTATTCAGCCGGTTAAATACTTTAAATATTTCACTGATTTCAGTAAGAGAAGCATATTCTTAAAATTATTCCCACAGAAGAAGAGGGAATGTTTTGGAACAACTATACCAAGTTCATGAATAAATCTATTTAGTGTCAGAACCAAATTAATTTGTAGTAACAAGCTACCTTCTTTCCAATCTTTTATAAGGTCAGTGTTGCTCTTTTCTTTTACAGGGTTTTGGAAGTATTCAGCGGAAATGTTATCCCTTTGCCAGCTTGAATATCACCATATTCAAAAATATTATCAGAACTGAAAACAAAGACAATTGGTTTGTTTCCATCAAAACAATGACTCCCACCCTCAACAGTCACCAGAAAAAAACAGCCATTCAAGGAGAATCCATGAGCCAATCCAAGCACTCCTGTGTTATTCCTGACTTTAAAAGATCACTATCACATCCGATACACTACTGTAACTTCAGCTTCAAATTTGAAAAAAGCAGATATAGATCTAAATATTCAACAATTACAAGAATAATATAAATATTATGTAAAAAAGGGAAGGCTTTCCAAATGTAATGTTTGATATAAAGACCTTATTTTCTTCTGTTAAACAAAGAGGTACACCCCAATTGTGCCCACTAAGAAATATCAAGATATTTTACAGTTCCTTAATTCTGCTACTCTTCAAAATGTATTGGATGTCAATTTCTGTAATTTCTTTTTGATAATTATGGCTGGAGAGTTATGGGAATTGAAATTTGTACATCTGGAGAATTCAAGGTTGAGAAAAATGAGTTTATCATAAATGAACTTACACTGGATTGTACAGTATGACCGATAAAGAAACACTTCTCAATGCAATAAATAAAAAGTAGTAAGAAATCAAGGGAGGTTCAAAAAGACCAAGTACATTACAGTGACAGATATTTTTTAAAAAAGGAAAGGAAATTGGAGACTGAAAGTTACTGTAGTTCAACAGAAAATAGCCGATTTAAGTTGACCACAGTTCCCATAACCCTAACTGGTAGTCATGCTAATGTTGGGATCAAATATCAACTGGGAAATTAATAATTTTCTATTTAGTGGGATTAGCATCTGCTTAGAGATATTCTTAAGTTAAATTCCCACTTACCTACAAAGTTTTCTGGAACCTTGGATAATTACTTGCTCTCTGTTTGACTCTCAGCATGTCATACTGCCACTACTTATATTTCCATAAACCTCCAGCAATTGCTTTAATTCTGCCTTTCAGTAGTCCTCAAAACCTATCAACCTTGACAGCACTTCTTCCAACTGACCAATGCAAAACCAAAAATCCCCTGGTATCAACTGGTACAGTGTCTTCCATGTTATTGCTATATTTTCTGCCAATTTGTCTATTTAAAGCAGTGGTTCTCAACCTTTTTAATGCCGCGACCCCAACCGGTTGTAAGTTGAGGACTAAACCGGTCGTAAGTCGAGGACTACCCAACTGGTCATAAGTCGAGGACTTTCCCTGCCTGGGAGCGCCACGCATGCATGGTACCGCCCCCTGCGCCGGCCGAGGCTTGGCTGGCAAGCGGCAGAGACAGAGCAGGCCAGCCACCGGCTGGGCCACCAGCTGGCCCAGCCCAAGGGAGGTAAGGCACCCGCCGGAAAAGGGGAAAAAATGGCGGACAGCTTTGCTTGGCGACTCCCATGAAATGGTCGATCGCCCCCAAATGGGGTCGCGACCCATAGGTTGAGAACTACTGATTTAAAGTATGGTGTAACATCTCAGCAGATGTAATACCATTAGGGAAAAAGAGTTAGAAGGCTTCAAATAGGAACTGAGAATTGCATGCTAGCTGCAGAGTACCTATTTTTTACTTTATGAAAAATATTCTTTCTGAAGACTCTAAATCGCATGACAGTTTTATATTTGTAGTAATAGTTATATTAGTAGTAATAGTAGTTGTAGTAATCTTTTATTTTTAAGACAATTCAACACACTGAATTTACAGAAAGTGAGAAATTCCAAAGAAAAGTCAGCAGTTGAATTCTGTGACAGAATTGCATAAGTATGCATACAAAGCCCCAAGATTAAGTAAGCCAACATAGTACGTAAGTGAAACTATTTTTTCAATGCATACTGTATGAATA
Organism: Crotalus tigris; assembly: GCF_016545835.1. NCBI lineage: Eukaryota > Metazoa > Chordata > Lepidosauria > Squamata > Viperidae > Crotalus > Crotalus tigris. The sequence goes on from NW_024096796.1 coordinate 1,418,283, forward strand.
CATACTTATGCAATGCTAAAAAACCCCTAGAACTGGAAAGAAACAAATTTTAATCGGAAGCAGCCCCTATAAGTTAAACTGAGTGTTACTTGGAGATTGATGGGTACAGATGGTAGCGGAATATAGGAATGTTTATTTCTGCTTCTGTTCTGTGCAATCCTAGGAACTTGGGGTAATTTATTGACTGCTTTTTCAACACAAAACTTGAAATTCAATCTAGCTAAGGTAAGTTATAATTAAAAAATAATTAAGAATATGAACTGAAAGATTGGATTTTATTCACTGATGAAACCAACAATTTTTTTTGAAAGATTAATTTAGCTTTGAGGCTTCGTATTAAAAAATAAAAACAATACTTAAAATGGTCTGAGACAAGTAAGTGCATCACAGAGACTGTAAATCCAGAAAGACAAAGTCTGAGTAATCAAGGGCAAAAACTCAGCCTCCAAATCTTCTTAAAATCCATAGGAAAAAACTGTAACATTACTAAAAGTGGGATTAAAAATGTCAGGTCATTCCCATCCTTACACCAATCCTAAATGGGTCTAAACTATGATTGAAAGTTGGCTATTTTGCCATAGACTTTCAGAAATGTAATCTTAGGGTGTTCCAGAGGCAAATGGAATCCCGGGGTTACATGTGGTCCGAAGGCCACAGCCCTACTTAATATTAAAAGCTTGGGGCCAGTCCTAATAACAATTGGTGTGTTGACCACAGTAAACATGCAATTTACTTCAGTATGCTAATGACAAATTAAATAATTCTATTTCCTAACTTGTCGGATTGCTGGGATGTAAATTTACTGGATCAATCTGACTTTTCTTAATATCCTGAAATCTATCGATTAAAATATGTGTACACAGGAGCTGAAGAAGAGAAACACAGGACTTCAGAATAAAGTTAGGATTTTCATTCTATTCCCAAGATTTGTTGGAGAGGGAGAAACAAATCTGGACCTTTTCTCTGTTATATATAATTTTTAATGAAAAAAACAAATATGGATTTGCCTCAGAAGATGACTTTGAAGGCTGCAAGAAAAGAAGTTTGAAGTTGCAACTTGCTGTTCCCCCATCCAGTATAAATATTTGTTGCTTAGAATGCTTTATAGCAGCGGTTCTCAACCTGTGGGTCGGGACCCCATTTGGGGTCGAACGACCATTTCACGGGGGTCGCCAAACAACGCAGTCCATCATTTTTTCCCCCTTTTCCTTAGCTGTGCTACAGGGCGAGCTGTCTGGAAGTTTCCACCCCTCGCTGCTGAGCAACTACTAAAAATGTAAGTAAAAGAGGGCCAGGGGTGGGAGGCCGGCGGGCGCAGGGAGGGTTGCTGGCGCGTGTGGGGCCTGGCGGGTGACTTACCTCCCTTGGGCTGGGCCAGCCGGTGGTCAGCCTGCTCCATCTCTGCCGCTTGCCAGCTACGCCTCGGCCGGCGCAGGGGGCGGCACCACGCATGCGCGGCGCTCCCGGGCAGGGAAAGTCCTCGACTTACGACCGGTTGAGTAGTCCTTGACTTACAACCAGTTTAGTCCTTGACTTACGACTAGTTGAGTAGTCCTCGACTTACGACCGGTTGGGGGGTCGCAGCATTAAAAAGGTTGAGAATCACTGCTTTATATCTAAGCAGAGGATGAGCCTAGAATTGTATATATGAGCTGTATATGTAAAATTTTTCTCAAAAGTCTAGCTCTTGACATGATCCATCTGGAGCTTCTAAATGGACAGAAAATAAATTTGCAGCAAGAAAGGAAAAAATGATAACAAGCTATGAAAATACACATACAACATTCAAACAAAATTTGTCACAATCTAGAACTCTTTTGTTCCTTCCAGACTTAATGAACAAAACACTATTTGCCAGAAAAATGTGATAAGACTCATTTACCAATATTTAAGCTTTCAGCCAGAAGAATTTATTTCTACTTAGATCTTTGTGGGCAATTCTCTCAGACTAACAATCAACCCAGTCATTTGATAAGATTTATTTTTACTAGTAATATTAATGTTATTTTTTATTATTGTGCACATAGGAGAGATGTTCCTAGCCAGCAATAAAAATGTCCATGAAAGGCTCAGCAGGTAGATTTCTGTGACAGATTCTTGTTAATGAGAACACAAAACCAAGACTAAGCAAAGCTGTGGTGGAAACTCATGAATTAGAAAGGTAAATGTAGGGAGAAGGAAGCTAAGAAACTAAAGAATTGGGAGGGAAAACAAAGAAGGGAAAAACTGAGGTGTTCTATTTCCAGCAGCAAAATGTGGTAATCCATAGTGACTGACTGCTCCAAGGAGTTTAAGAAGTTGCTTGCTCAGTCAATCCTTTCCAAGCCAAAATGGATGCTCTTCATGTCTCCTTCCATGCAGAAAAATAGCTGCCTGGGGGAGGGGGGAAGGATTTGAATATCATATTCCCCAAGAGTACTATTGCCCTAATCACCACAACAACCACACTGTGCTGCAAATCAGCAATACAAAGGGAAAACCTAATTGGGGATATTCTACACAATGTCTGATTTGAACTTCAATAAGTTACTCTCTTATGTGGAAAAAAGGACCAAATGAAATCGAGAACTAGGTAATTTAGTGCATATGAGCTTCAATGAATTCTGTCATACCCATGGGGTCTTGACAATGGTAGCCAAAGCACTGGATAATCCCTATCTCCCCTCCCCATTTATCTTTATGCTAGGTATCTTCTAGCTATAGTTAGTGGGGCGTCAGCTATACAAATCTCTGAGAAAAAGTAAACTATATTTGAGGTCTAGGAGGCTGATTCAATCAATCAGTCAATTTCAACTTCTCGTGGGAAAAAAAAGATCTTGCAGAGTTGGAATTGATTGATTGAACTTTTTAGTCCCACCCAGTCTGCTGTTACCACCGCAGCCACACTCACTCAATGGTCCACACCCATCCAATGGGCCACACCCACCTGGCACGCGATGATGCATAAGTGGCTTTTGGGTTGCAGTTTGGGCATTCGGTCTCTACAAGGTTCGCCATCACTGCTCTATGCTCTGCGGCCAGAAAAAAGACAAGCGACCCTTCCCACACACATACCAATCTGCGATGATAGGCAATATGGGGATTGCATTTCTAGCAAATGAGCATTTTGTGACTTGTCATGCTCATTACTGCAGCTTTGGTGTACAACAACACCAAATATGCTTTAAATAATCTCACTCCAGCAAATCAAAGCATTATTCTTCAAAAACAACAACTGCAGAGTAAAGAAACAATAATTCTTAGCAACCTGGAGTAGGAAAACTGTAAAAGCCATTGCATTCTGGATGCAGAAAGTACACAGAAGCTCACAGAATGCAGAATAAGGATGCACTTAGCAATGCTAAAATGGCATTACTTCCAGGGTTAATAATCTTTCAGCTGATGATTTCTATGCATTTATGAGTACTAGTGAATGACCTTCAAGAATACCTGTAAGACACTGAGAAGATGCTTTAAAGAAACAGGAGTCCTTTCTTTCCAGAAATACAGCTTTTCCACATTACTGAACAGCAAATTAGGAAACAGAAGAGACTGATATCTCAATTTAAAAAGGTAAGACCAGTAGCTGTATTTGAGGACACTCAAGTATTGATGTCCCTTTAAGCAGTCATATATGGGATCCTGTCCTACTAAACCACCCACATGCTATCCTTTCTTTCCAATATGTTTGCTTAAGGATTGCAAGCAAAGAGTTCTTTAAGTGAAATGAATCCGGACCAATGTTTCGTTGCTCTTTAAAACAAAATTGTCAACAGCAACAGAATTCTGTTGACCAGATGAAAGCTCCAGGAATCCCAAATAGTGTACATTCTTCAATGGTAGAAGCTGTTTCAATAAAAGATTATCACCCAATGAATTTTCCTGCTCCCAGCAGGCTCTATAATGTGTGCCAGACATAAAAACATAGGTTGTTCCATTACCCTAGATACATTATTCAAAGCGGCAAAATGAAGTGATACAGCCACCACTGTAGTGGAAATAATGCAAGAATGAATCCCTTACAAAGGAAATCTACTTCATCAGTGGTTTTATATAAACAGCTCTTGTTTATAAAGCCAGGTTTCATTACAGGCAGGAGAAATGTTATCTTTTTGTGGACAAGCTAAAATGACCTACAGTACAATGGGCCTATGTGACACAGCAATATTACAAAGTCAGTCAACAATTCTTGTTTATTCTTAATATTCAAAAACACTATCCAGTTCAGAGTTAATGATATGGCAAGGATGATTCTTATTCATTGAGGATGGCTTGGAGCAATAAGATTATTAAACCTCCATAATGCCATTGATGCTTTAATATAATACTTTTTTCATTCAAAGTAGGACATCATGAGAAAGGTTAAAAGGGTAAGCCAAACTCAGTATCTGAATGTGTACTTGTGACACAATACCCTAAATCATAAATCTGGCAATACTTTAAATTAGGATAGCAATCTTATGCATGCTTATTATTATTAAACCCCTAGAAAATGATTTTAGAAAAACTAAGAGTTGTTATAAAAACAAGATATTTAATCAGTTATATTGTAAATGTCATTATAGATACAACACAGCTCCAAAGTCCTTAAGCCTACTCAGGCAAAGCAAACAATTTGTGGGCACTATTATCCCCCAATCCACAGCAAAACCTGCAACTTGGCTTTTCACTATCCAAGCTTTTATTGTTCCAAGAAAGGAAAGCCATGTAAGAACAGGATTTAAATATATATTTAAATGGGGGAAGCATGCAACAATATCTGCCTATAAATCTATTTTATCTACTGATGATTTGCAAACCCAAAGTTGTTTGTTTAGAGTTTTTTTTGGGGGGGTGTTAAGATAAAAGTTCCAAGAACATGTAACTATTATTAATTTATAATGCTTCATCTAGTAGCAATGTATACAGAGGATGGGGGGGAGGAGCATCATTTGCAAGTATTTGCATATATTTGTCTTTGCAGAAAGTGAATCCTTTTGCATAAGTTTCTTAATATGACATTCCTGAGTCAGCTTACATAAAAGCAAATTATAGGGCAATTAGAACAATTAATCAAAATTTGACCAAGGTGCATTGAAAAGATAGCAACAACAGAAGGATCAGTACAAGTAATTAATAACTGCATGCAGCATCCCATGCTGAACAAGTCTAACAAATGGGGAAAAGGGGGAGAAATAAATGAGCTGTGCAGCAGAGATAAGACAAATATACTTTGTTCTGCTTCCCAAGACTGCCTACTCACTGGAAGGATTACAGAGGATATGACCAAAATATATGGATAGCACATATGAACATAAAACCATATGGCACTAGAGGAGCTGTGTTTGAGACTAAGGCTCTATAAAGTAGCAGGAATTAATGACTTACGGTAGGATGCCAAGCAAACAATGAATCTTTAAACATGAATCCAAGATAGTAAGGAAAGTAAGGTAATAGAAGCACTTCAGATGATTTAAATAAAACCCAACATGGAAGAGAAAAATTGAACTACCTCACAAGGCTGACCAAAAGATACTATACATACATGCATACATGCATACATACACACACAAAACCTTTAAGTGACTGTAGATGGAAGCAATTTGTGCATGAATTGTGTGTGACTACAATATAACAGGGTGGAATGCTTCCAAAAGATTGACTTTAGCTGGCTTTTTTATCTAGACCCTAAAACCTTGGCAATCCAGGTAAAAGGAAACCATAATGAGATGAAAGGTGTTTGGGGAATTAATGTGGGCACGAGGGATTGCAAGAAAAAGATATGTCTCTAGGACAGGAATAAAGGATGCTTAAGAAGATTAATGCCATCTAAAAGGAAAATGGGGTGAGGGATGGAGACATGGGGAGAATCCAGCAGGCATGTATATAGGGTAAATCAACAGGACAACCTAAGAGAAAACTTACTTGGCTAAAAAGCACAGGTATAAAATAAATATTACAAACAAGAATTCTGTGCATTTCTATGAATCGGGCATGGCATTCATTAACTTGATAGGAGTGGATAATAGAAAAGGGCTATTATAATCAGAAAACATGTACAAAGACAGCCAATATTGCAAAAAAAGCAAAACAAAAGTCTATAAAAGATACAAAGGAATCTGGCAAGAGACCATTCTTAGTGTTTCTTCCATATGTGCTGTAATGCAGAAAAATAAGGATAGCTCTGAGAATGAGAAGGGTTAACCCTGCCAATGGTTAACAATGGAAAGATTTATGGTTGACAAAGACCCGGGTTTGGAGAAATAAGATTCATGTACGTATGAGTGAAACCCAAATCAAATAAATTTGTTAAAATGTGTGAAATGATGTGGACAAGAGGTAGCATTTCACAACCAAAGTAAAAAACCTTCAGCTACCCGTTTCCTTTCCCTAAAAGCTCTTAAAAATGAGACCCTGAACTTCTGCCCCTTAGTCTGGGTGAATGAAGACTGACTGTAAAGGACATACATTCCACACATTCTCAGGAGCCCTCTCCGCTATAGTTAAGATTGATGAGGTACACACTAAAGCTCAGAAAGAAAATGAGTTAAAATCTCAGGGAGATCCTACAAAGTATATGAGGAAAAACAGTTCCAGAGTGTATGAAGCAGGAAAAGAGAATTCCAGCAGAAGGCAGTGGAAAAGAAAGACAGCTATGGGGTCAATGAGCACAATATAGAGACAGGCAGGCCACGTATATGGGGTTGATACAATTCTTTCTGCCTTCATTCCTTTCAAAGGCTTAGCAGCTGCATGAGACACAGAAATTCCGTAAGTGCAACTTCTCTTTCTCTTTCTCCCCCCCCCCCCAAGCACATGAAAAGGAATGAGGGGTTTGCCCAATGTGTGTGTGGGCAAGAAGAGAGAAAACAGGCACCAACTGCATTGAACACTGTCCCAGGACTAAGTTGCATGCTGAAAACAGAGGGCAGAGCAAACACACACACACACACACACACACAAGCACAGAGGGGGGGGGGAGAACTAGGTAAGTAGCAAAACAGTTCAACAATTGATTCTGAGCTTGATGACAAAAGCAGCCAGCAGATGAGTCACAACAGTGCAGTAAATGTGAATCAAATTGCAACCCTAAGGCTTTTGGGCTGAAGAGTCAGGGGCCAGCTGGGCCATGGATGAACTGTATGTATCTTTCTCTCAGCCATCAGCCTGCTGAGCAAAGTAGTTGGCATAAATCAGCTATGGAAACTGCCAAACATGGAGAGATTCAACAAGAAGCTCCTGGCACTGGGTAACTTGTGAAGTACAGGTAGTAGTCAGAGTGTCAGACTAGCAAAGGGAACTCCAGGTATACATACACATACACAACACACAGGCTTAGAGAAGCCTGAAACTCACTGGCTGACCTTGAGCTTTACTGCTCCCTCCAGCCTACCCAACAAGGTGGTAGTGACGAAACATAGAGGTTCGGCGGTGGGGAGAACTATAAATAATACATCGAAAGAGGGAGGTGGCGAAAACAGAGATCACTGCGCGAGCTAGCCTCCCCCCCACCGCGTCTCACCTGGGCGGTTTGACCGCGGCGCTCTCTCGCTTGTCCAAGACGCCGGGCACGCAGTTGGTGAGCTCGGTCCAGTCGGCGTGCAGCCCGCAGCTCCAGCCCGTGGAGAAACGCGAGAAGAGCCAAGTCTCCCGGCGGTTGGGCCGGTAGCAGGTGCATTTCTTCTGCCCGGGCCGGCAATCGCAGGGGACCTCGAGGCGCACGTTTTGCACCAGGTGGCGGCCGAAAGTGGTGCCGCCCGTCTTCTGGATGTGCAGGAAGACGATCACATCGTCCCCTTTCATGTCGAAGGCCAGCTGGCGCTCCAACTCCCGCACTGGGAAGTAGTACTTCTTGACGTAGTGTGGGTCCGGAGTGGGGAAGAGGTCCAGCTCATCCTGGTACGAGCGGCCGCTCGGCGAGCCCAGACTCAGCCCCGGCCCCACATATTGGTATAGGATGAGCATGAAACACACCGACCCCGCCACGATCAGCAGGAACTTGCTGTTCCTTTCAACCATGGTCCTTCCAGCGCGCTTCATATGCCACCATCTCCCGGCAATGGGGAGGAGGCGGCGGCGGCTGTTCCTGGCGGTGTTGGCGGCGCCGAAATACGCTCCTCTTGTCTCGCCTTTGCTTCACGCACCAGTACCGACAACCAAACCGGCGCCTCTCTTTGCAAGAAGCGAGGATTCCCTGCCCCTCTCTTTTTTCTTCTGCTTCAGTCAGATCAGCAAAAGGGGGAGGGGGGGGCGTACAGCGCTGTTCCAAATGACCCCCTCCCCCGGTTCCGCCTCCCTCACAGCCCCGTCCCGCCTCTGCCTACGGGACTTTGCTTCCCCCTTCACTCCAGCTCCAATCTGGCCAGGCGATCTACTCACACGACCCGCAGCACTCTGTCTCGCGCTGCTTCGCTCGCCGCCACCGCACGCTAGTTCGAGTCCTTCCTGCCTGGCTTCCTATTGCCAAGCCCAACCATGATCTGAGCCCAGCATGCACAGCGCCGCCTCCACTCACTTCTCCAGCAGCTCCAAGCGCGCACTGGAGAAGGGAGAGCAGTCGCGGCGGCGGCGGCGGCGGTAGCAGCAGCAGCGAACACAGGCACGCCGCAAAGACAGCTGTTCTGGAGGCTCCGAAGTTGCAAGCGCCCGCCCGTAGAAATTTTGGGTGTGCGCGCGCTGCTGCTGTGGCTGCGATGTTTTGGGGACTTCACCACTTCCTCTTTTACATAACCAAAGCCTACCAATGGGGAAGCGCAGTCACCGATCTCCACTTTCAAGAGCAATGATATCCATTAATCTCAGAACTGGCGGTCAGGTCTCTCTTCGCCCCCTCCGCTTCCGATCCACGAGAAAGAAAAGACCGCGTGTTCCTCAATCGCGAAATCTATTTTGCTCGCTTTTCTAATTAAAGGGAAGAGCCACCTCGGGATCCAGGTTCTATTATCTTTTCGGGTTGTCCCCCTCGAGAGCTTTTGAACAATTGCACGATTCTTCAACAGGTGCTACTTTCCCCTGGCATTAAACTGAGCGATGAATCAAAATTAATCTGAAAGTCAATTATTGCAGTCATCTTTAACTGAAAATTTATACACCATTCTTTTTTTTTTTACAAACCCAGAATTGGTTGACAATCCGATGCACAATAATGCAATTCAAAACTTTTAGTTCCTAAAAATAAAAAATATGCATCATTTACATATGTAGTTTTACTTTAAAAGTAAGAATATTATCTTGAACAAGAAAAGTAACCAATGATGTTTTAATCCTGTTAAGGATTCTAAAAGGTTTTTTTCAAGGCTGCTTGGGAATGATCCACAAAGACATTTTCCTCTAATAATTATAATCAGCATTTTTATTTCTGTGTTTATGAATGGCATGATTCGATCCAGAGATCTTTCATATACTTAGCAAATGATTTTAAAAGACTCATTTTGCCTTTTGCAGATCTCATCAACATGAGTGATCAAATTAAAAAATTCAGAGCTCAATCACATTTTGGACAGAATCCCATTACATTCAGTGACTTTACTTTGTAATAGAGGTGCAGTTGATTGCTGAATCAGACCCATACTGAATTGTTTGAAGATTCAAACTAGAATTGCTAGTCCAAAATTATTTTCTATCTGAGATGAAAAGGAAACTCTTTCAAATCATGTGCAGAAGCTGTAAATTACCTTGAGGAATATTCAGGATTTTTTTTTTTTTTAGAGCAGTAGATTTTTCCTTAGAGGACATAAATAAAGCTAGTGGGGCATCCATCTTTCTTCTTCAGTGGCTTGCTGCCTTTTCAGGCATTATCACCTTAGACAACTGTCTCATTCCAACTAATAGAGGGCTACTTTTGGCATTTATCACAAAAAAGTCTTGTAATATTGCCTTCAGTTTAGTTAAAGAAGGAATACTTTCATTGCTTTAGGAATGTCTTTATGAAAGTGAAAGCAGAAAAATAATGTTATAAGAAACAATTTTCCTCTCCCTTTGTCTCCCAAGTCTCTGCCTCATCCCATCAATCACAGTAATCTCTTCATTGTGATGTCACAAAGAGTTGCTCTTCTGATGTCACAAAGGCAGGATTATGAGAATGAAAAATGAATAGGGAATGCACCCAGAACTGCATTTTGCAAGATGAGCAGCTATATAACTTTAATACATAAATAACAAAAGGTGGAAGAACTAGAATCTGATAGTAAAATAAAGTATGAGGAAAACTAAAATCGCTGACAGGCAAATCTAGCCACCCAACATCATCAATGAAAAATTATATTGGTACAAAATTTTCTGAAAGTTTAGTGTGTTGAACCTGGCAATGAAAATTTTAGAGAAAAGAAAGAAAGGGGGAGACGAACTCAAAATATAGTACCAATTTTCACAGTTGATAGTTATGGTGAAAAATGCAAGAAAGCACAACTTTAAATGCAGTTATTCTATTCCCCAGGATCATGAAGTCCCTGATCTAAAGAACGTACCTCAGAATGTAAATTGCCATATTTTTCACCAGGAACTGTTGAGTATGGTACTTTTCTAAATACTACACATCATTTGGGAGGTGGGGATTACATGTATGCGACTGGAAGTGAATGGGTATGTAAACTACTTTGTACAAAAATATTTTTTGTATTATTGCTGTTAAAAGCTGGAGAAGAAAACCCATTTGGGGATTTCTCTTTTTTTTACAAGATTGGAATTAGATTCCCCAATAGTTTTGCATCCTGTAATGGCACTCGGAAGCCCTCCAAACTGTCATATAGAATGAATGGCATTTGTCATCTTTCCCACACAAGGCCATCTTGGCTAGGAATGCTGGAAATTCTCACACAGCAGGTTTAGAGGAAAGATCTATGGAGGCCAATCAATTTTTATGCTTATTACCAACACTGGAGAGAGCCAAATATTTTTAATGTTATTTTCCTATTGTGGTTTTATAGATGGCATCATCTGTAGCATTCTATCGTATAAGAAACTTGATTTCAACACGTTTTGGAAAGTGCACATCAGTTATGGGGGGAGGGCGAAGCCTCATCCTCTTCATGCATAAACTCACCACAATTTGAATATATAGGCAGTCTCCTTGGCAAAAATAGGGATGAAAGCTCAATATAACAATCAGGCAGAAAAGAGAGGCAAAAAGTGAATAAAAGTTTATGTCAGTCCAAAAACGGTAATAAAAAGTTATCTAATTAGCTGCTTACAAAAACTTGGACTCTCTCTCCATCTCCTTCCTCTTACCTGTCCTCCTTTCCATCTCCCTTTCTGGCTAAGAATTGCTTTCTCTTTATATAATGGCTTGAAGGAAAATACAATAACAATGTAAAAAATAAATCCTTTCTATTAGTGCATAGGCAACTGGTAGGTTTCCTATTCAGCTTTGCTAATCATTAAATATAAAGCAGGATTGTATGACTTGAGGTATCCACATCCCCAAGTCCTCTATAAACTGTTGATAGATTCTAGTGTTTAATATGATGGAAGAACAGAATGTTAATAAAATGAGATACAATCATATTAATTGAAATTGATTTAATGAAACTGAGATTGATTTGTTGTAATTCCACACATATTTTTTCAAAAGCTAAGTGACACCCTTGGCCCAGGAATGGTGTTTATTAGAGGCATAGTGAATTATTCAACTCATCTCTTCTCAAATGAGCAAACATAAATCTTTCACAGAATCCAAACAATCACACAAAGAATGTCATATTTATTTTCCCTTTTCTTTAACAAACACAGTGGATTTTATCCCCATTTTGTATACCATATTTGAGAATAATTATATCTTCATAATGAAAGAAGGAACAATGGAGAAATGAAGCTTTATTTAAGTTTGGAAGTCAATGTCTGGATTTGGGAAGTGCTGGCATTTATGCACTATTTTATGTAAGCGGTTGAAATAAGTGTAAGACTATTAAGAGCCACAAAGGAGCTTGTGGTATTGATGTTTGCCTTTGGTTGTAAAAGTATATTTACTATACTAAAAGGGTATTTACTACAGAGTGAGTTAGCAACAAATAAGAAGCATGAAAACAATATGAAAGTGGTTTATTTGCATTACATTGATAACGAATCAAAAGAACTGGTTGGTTATGTGGAATAAAAATGTATAAATACAATTTGTTATAAGTCTTGCATTGCTGCATTAATGATTTTTGCAGTGAAATGGAAAGATGCATTACATTAGCTAACTACCTGTTTATTTATTGATTAATTTATTATATATACATAATCAGTTTTATATGGCTGCCCATCTCAGATACTTGATTCTAGGCAATGATATTGGTTTCCTTACAACTAGCACAACTGAATTCTACTGTAGTCCACGGTAAAAGGATCTGTGACATCTAATATTAGATCAGTGATATATTAAAAATGCCACATTTCCAAAATGAATACACAAAATTGCATGATTAATTCAGTGACACCAAATGCAGAATAATGTTGCATTTAAAAAGAGAGAGAGAAGATACAGAATGCTAGGAACATCTCTGGGAGAATTCCTACATTTGTCCTATAAGGGACATCTATTTTTTTTCCTGGGTCACATAATAGATACACACTATCAACGTCTTTAGTATTCAGTATAAGGATCATACACACACACATATAAATACAATTCTACAAAAGTTCCATCTAGATGGGCCCAGTCCGTCTGATTAAACAGAAGTTAGCTTGTCCTCTTTAAAAGTTAAATGGCACCCCAAAGTCTTTTCCAACAGTAATCAAGGATCATTTGATTTCAGTAGTTTTTGCTCATTTTTTGGGTCCCTTCACATTTCTTAGGCCATCATCTTAATCTAGGTTTTCAGTCTATATTACATGTTATCCCTAAGGCATTTCATCTACTAATATTGGTATTAACATTTACTTTATCATAAATATCAGAAAATCATAACCTTCTTTGAATTCGTTACAAGAATATCCTTGATATGTTCTGCTGTTAAAATTAGATTAACTGCATGCTATTTTAACAAGATTACTTGAGTAACTAGTCGGAAACAGATTTTATACTAATTTGCTGTTACTTTTAAACAAGATTGTATTAAATGTTAGGATCTGATCATTATATTGAGGGCAGTCTAAGGTTTAGGACTAGGCATTGAAAAGATGCATTGCATTTTTTTTAACCCTCATTTGAAACAGAGTTTGTTCTTTAATGAGGTATTTAATGTTGTCCTAAAGTTCAAAGAAAAAATAATGCTGGAGGACTTGAGCATTGTTATAAGATTCCTATAAACTGCAGGAGTGGGCAAAGATTAGAACAGATGGATAAGGTTTAGATGAGATGAATTTTTCCTGGTGAGGCTCCAAAAGTGGAGGGGGGGGGGGAAGCCTTTTTGACAGAAAAATTGGTTGTGGGGAAAAAAATAAAATTGGGGAGAAATAGGAGAAGAATTTGTTCTTGGTCCTTTAGCATTTCTACATCCTTCTGCTTCATTTTTATGGGAATTTGATATGACTCAAAGATTCAAAGTCAATGATCTTTATAAACCTTTAACGATGGTGGGGAAAAATTAGATAATGTTGACGGTTTGTTCAGCATCCCTCATTAATGCCTGTATCATTTCAAGGTGCAAGGGAAACTTTTAAAAAGACAAGAACAACCTTTCATGCACAGCGGTGCCAGTCCACTGAGTATCTTAAAAGATCTTGTCTTTTGGAGAAATAGCATAGCAGCTGTTCATAATAGCCTTATGAGCTCTCACCAATCCCAAAAGTCAGACTCATCCATGAAACTAAATGTAATGACTGATTCAAGGGCTAAGAGTGGCTGCCCTTGGGCTATCTTCCTGAGTTCTTCTGCACCATTTCTCGCTTTAATTCTATCTTCATAATATATTCTACACTACCGTACATATGTTGTTTTTTCTTATGGGTTGATTTCCATAAGCTGGTTTGAGATGTACCTGTTGTTATTTGTGTATCAGCCACGTATCTCTTCTAAACAGTATATCAAGAAGCTATTAGGCTACTATTTCTTCCATTACAGCAGGGAACACATTTGGACTTAGGTAATGGTAGCATTGTATTATAAGAATAAAGTGGAAAGATATTGTGTGTCTGGAACATGGGAGATGAATGGTTGAAGATAGTAATTGTGTTGAACTTGGATTCTGGGGCATGAGGTTTCACACAGTTCATCTTGGGAGCCATTCATTTAAGCTACGCAATAAAGTAAGGATAAATTACTAGGAAACATACAAGTGCTGCAAATCATTCAAGACAAAAGCTTTGTACAGTAGCCATTAGCAAGAAGATGAGTCACTTGTGAATTTAAACTTAATCTCGATGAAACCCATAGCTAGAGGATTTATATTTGAATTTCCTTCTTAGTCTCTCAAATTCCTAAACACTCATCTGCATGATTATGGCGGTGGCACAGGGGTTAGAATGCTGTACTGCAGGCTACTTCTACTGACTGCCAGTTGTCAGCAGTTTGGCAGTTCAAGTCTCACTGGCTTAAGGTTGACTCAGCCTTCCATCCTTCTGAGGTTGGTAAAATGAGGACCCAGATTATTGGGAACTATATGCTGACTCTGTAAACCACTTAGAGAGGACTGTAAAGCACTGTGAAGTAGTATATAAGTGCTATTGCTATTACTAAATTTGTTGACAAACACTGTTTAATACATTTACCTTCTGATTCACTCTAAATATTGATTCCGTTAATCTGAAGCTATAGAAGGCATCAGTGTATTAAATGCTTAGAGCTTTTGGTTTGATTTGGAAAGCTGTTGTCAAAATACATGGTGTTCTGTCAACAATAATCAGCAAAGAAAAGTTATGGCCAGTGCATAGAAAAGAAATAAATCTTCTGAAGATGTTATTTTATTTAGCCTTGGAACAGCTGTAAGGATATGATGAAAACATCCCAGAGAAACCTCACAGGACATTTATTCTCGTAGAACAAAGCTGTACCATAGGAGAATCCTGAAAGTTGCATATATAGTTCCTAGAGCAGGATTTGTTACATTTTTCAAAACTGTGGCCCCAAACCATAAATGTGGTACACCTGTGACAGTTCATTTTATAAAAGAAATACTGAAAACATGTAGTATTCTTTCTTTGTCCTTACATTTAATACACTTATTATATTTTTATTTAGTGTTGGAAAAACACAAAGATAAAAATAGATGCATTGTCAAAGAAAATAAAAAACACAAAGAAAGTGTGGTTTTAAGAATGAAAAAATGCAACATTATAGCTGTAAATAGTTACAAGTCTGTATATAGTTATTTAATGCAATTATTATCCAGTACATTTTTATTTATAATACACTTATATAACATATTTTAACCTACTGCATTTTTTATAAATGACTTCCATACTTTATCTTATTTGTCCATGCAAAGTCTACCTCTATAGGCATCCTGCTCACAAGTGGCAAATGTAATCAGGTCTTCAATCCATTGAATAAATTGGGCCTTACATTCATCTTTCCAATGCTGTAATATCAGTCTTTGGGTTATGGCAAGGGCACAGAGATTCTGTTTACATTGCACACTTATTATAAATTTTAATAAGATATGAGTTTGCATTTGTTGACATATTTAATCTATCTCTGAAATATAAAATTAGTTAAATTGAGCCTATTTTTATATTTGGTATTGATTTCACTAATTTAAGATACGCTGAAGGAAAAGGTAGGAATGTTGATGCTTTTTCTCCTAAAATACATGTTCTCTGTGAACTTTATTTAAAAAGTCTTTTAACGATGGTTCTTTTTCCTTTTGTTGCTTCAATATGAAGTCTGAGGCACTATCTTCCAACACTTCCTTTTCATTCATGAGATTTTTTTTTTGCATACCGAAATATTTTCTTGGAACTTGGAATCAGTGGAACATCTTCAAGTTAGAGAACATAATTCAGGGAAGATAGTTTAAGAAAGACTGCCTTGGAATTCTCTATTAATTATTTCCATTTAATTGTAATAAAATATAAATGAAATAAAAAACAGGTATTTTTTTTGGCTACTGCTAACAATGTTTGATTCCCCAGCATGCTTTTCCAAGTCCCCAAAAGTACATGGATATTATGAACTGGATCGTACAAAGCAAAAGCAAAAAGCTTTAAAGGAAACTACTCCTTGGAGCATAATGGTCCCTAAATCAAGTATTACAATTTAAAAAGAAAGAGAAGCCAAATCTTAACATATTTTGAGTTGGAGAAAAGAGAAAGCCACAGCATTGCCAGATAGGTTGTTGGTTTTTTGCAGGTAATTTTATCAGGAACCAGTGTCTCCTGACCAGGACTCAGTAATAAATGCAGAGCTGAGTTTACATGGCTACTCCCATTTTTAAGTTAGGACTCAACAGAAGTCTCACAAACACTGTTCAGCAGGGCCAGAATCTTTACTGCAGACAAGTAGAAATAATACAAAACAGTTGATTGCCTGCCAGTGTAAAAGTGCAAGTGCCTCTTCATACCCATGGTGGTCCAATCTGTAGCTTTTTCTTCCTATTCTTCCCATAAATTAATAACCACTTTGCACAGCACTTGGTGGCCTTAAAATAGTGTAGTTGCTGAGTGTTTCCCTGCAATTCTTTGCTTTCTACTAATAGTGCTGAAAGTGAAGAGAATGAATGAGGATAAAAGGAACAACACAGAGTACTGTAAATGGATATGTAGTACTGTAATGCGTATACACAAACAATGTCCAGCTCTTGAGCAGCAACCAGAATAGCTCTTAGGGGGAAATAGTGGCTTACCCTGGCATACTATAGTTTCTCTTTCATAAAGTATACGGTATGGCAAACTTCATTAAATATGTAGAAGTTCTCAACTGAGGTTATTTTAATATAGATCATTACAAAAAATTAAAAGGCACAATAGAAAACAGTTGCAGAGTAGAGAGCAATTGCATAAGTAATGTACCGGATTAATATATAAGTTTCTTGCGCGTGAAAAAAATCAATTGCATATGTTTCTAAACAAACACAGAATTAATTATGTTACTAATAATAAATAACGTCAAATCAGATTAATTTTGTAGCATTAAGATCCATTGTCTTGCAAAGGCTGGTATTAAGTTACCAAGACCCTCAGAGATTTTATGTTTGCAGTGTATGTGTGCGTGTGTGTGTGTGTGTGTGTGAGTGAGAGAGAGAGAGCGCTTAATTGCAATTTTAGTATTTGGCCATTGTAATGGCCTGTTACAAGGCTGTTTAGATGTATTGTTGTAATTTTTGTTTCAACAACAATAGCATTTGGCTGACCATCAATTTCTTTAATTTAGGAATTAAAAAGAATGTGCATGAAAGAAATTGCAGAAGGGAAATCTACTTAGTTTTTTTGCTTGGTAGGTTGACCTGTAGAAACTCCTCCTTCCTTTTCATTAGGCAAACGTTCGTGTCTGAGAAACAAGAGATCAACCTGTGAGTCTTACTCTTGAAATTCCAAAGTCTGTGTAGTGCTGGCTTGTAGAGCATGAGGGCAGCACTGTCAGCAATAATTTTGATATGTTTATAAACCAGCTGATGTTATAAAATTATGGAATTTTCCACACTCGTTCTATATATGTGATTTTGTTGAGCATTTAAAGACACCTTTTTATAAAGCATGAAATCAGATCTTGAGTATTAAGAAACAGGAAACAGGAACAACAACAAAACCATCTTATTTATAATATTCAAATAGTTTCTAACCAATGTTTAATTAAATTAAAAGAATTCTTTGAGTTTGTCTAATCCACTTCAGTAAGTAGGGACATGGAGAAAGAAATTGCCAATAGGAAAAGATTTATACTATATCAGTTTTATTTGCTCTTTGGGGGTGTGACCTGTGATATAATCCAACACCTCTAGATGGCATCAAGTTGGTGTAAGGTATGAGACACAATTGCAAGCTAGAAAATGGAGATATTGTTATACAAAAACAGGCAATTAATACAGCTCCCCACTCGAAACCTCGTGATTTCCTTGTGGCTACAATGAAATGTCTGCTGAAGTGCTGGAAGAAATATTTGGTATGTAAACAGGAAGACCTACTTTAAGTGAAACTAAGCTCTTGGGGACTACAGTATTTGGACACATGCATGCTATTTTCCTGGTAAAAATATAGAAGTAGTTTGCTATTGCTTTATTTTGAATATTTGCCAACTTCTGAACTTAATATACAGTATGGCCCTGGAATTTTCTGGAAGATTTCTCCTATTCAGCAATCAATCGGTTCTGACCATGATTAGGTTTTTCAGAATCAACCAGGGTGGCTAGATGTTGCTATCTGTTGTGCCAATTCTGTGTCTAGAATTGTGCATTTTTGTGTGTGTATATGAGGAGTGGAGGTGGTTGGGGATTTATGTACATGTCTAATGCAGTTGCAAAGAGTCATTATTCTATACTGCTGCATTACCTGAGCTTCATGGCTATCCCCTAGGCCAGGGGTGTCAAACTGCCTGCCGGCCGGCGGGCCAGACACGTCATGCGGAAGCCGCGCCCACCCCATTGCCAGCAATAGCAAAACTGTCCCGATCCGTTGCGTGACATCATGTGATGTCGCGAGTTTGACATGTCTGCCCTAGCCCTAGGCTGATGTGGTAATCCCCTCTTTCAGCTACTGTAGTCACTATTTTGTTCTTAACCTGGAAAGAGTCAGATTCTTTATTGTCAAACCTTCTGGTTCAGGAATTCAGTTGAGGCTGCTTTCTCAAGAAATCAAGTCATGGCTAATCTTTACTGCAAGCAGGTTAATGGCTAAGTAAGACAACTGAGCAGCACTGATTGACAGAGAAGCACTCTTAATATATATATATTGATTCAAACTACTCTACCCCTTTTCTTGCACAGCTCTCTAGCCAATTCAAATCTGGTTTTCCTGTTCTCAACTTCCCTCATCTCCTTAGAAGGCTACAGTGTTTCTGCATTCTTTCCCACAATAGTAGAAAATGCATTGTCTTCAGCTTCTCTTTCCCACGGACCTAACACCATCAACTCTCTACAGTCTATCTGCCCTCATCAACTATCAGGTTTTCTCCTCTGACCTTTTGTAACCGACTCTGTATTTACAAGCCCAACCCAACTCTTGCCATATAAACTAATGTCCCTGGAGCAAGGGCAGAAAGATATCCACGAGAACCATCCCTGTTTACTTGGGTGTCTAAGCTGTGCAACTCCTCCCAAATGGGAGCTGCTGTTGGAACCAAATGCAGCTGCCTATTTTGTATTGGATCAGAACCACTATTTGCATATAATACTTGTATTGAGGATGTTGTATTGCTCTCCATTAGGTTGCTGGGTACGATTAAAATGCTGGTATTGACCTACAAATGGGTTGGTATCTGGGTTGTACAACTTGTTTCAAAAAGTGTGGAACTTGATCAGTACCAAATTGTAAAATTGGTTCAAGGGGAGATGCTGCATGTTCCCTTCTCCATGACAGATAGGGAGAAAGCAAGAGAGAAGTGTCTTTTTTTGGTGGTGGTGGGGGGGGAAGAGATGACAACATTTATCATGGAACAACTTTTCACCGGTGATCCTGTTGGTGCCTTTGTTCCTGAACTTTGGAAAGAACTTGAAAAAAGAGCCCTTTAGAAAGACATTTGAGGTTTGGCATACATTCATTAATGGTCTATTTAGGCATAGTTATATGTGTACATGTGTGTGTGTTGTCTGTGTATTCATATTACTTCTCCAAAGCACCTGAAGGCAAGACAAGAAGCAACAGATGGAAACTGACCAAAGAGAGAAGCAGCATAGCACTAAGGAGAAACTTCCTGACAGTTAGAAAAATTAACTAATGTAACAACCTGCTTCCAGAAGTTGTGAATACTCCAACAATGGAAGTTTTTAAGAAGAGACTGGGCAGCCATTTGTCTGAAATGGTATAGGATTTCCTGCCTGAGCAGTGGTTGGACTAGATGACCGCCAAGGTCCCTTCCATCATCATCATCATCATCATCATCATCATCATCATCATCATCATCATCATTGACACTGGATGTATATGGCTCTATAGATTTTATTGTTATACTGATCTATTGTTAATTATTATTGTGCTTGTTATTTTAAATGTATATCATCATAAGTTTTTTTGAAATAGGGCAGTTACAAATACGGTAAGCAAATAAAGGAACAAACAAACAAAAACATCCCCTGAAGCTGTGCTGTAGAATTAGCACAATATTGCTCAGGTCCTTCAGATTTTCCTCCTTCAGAAGTCTGGATTTCATGATAGCCAGCCCCTGTGATTGGGGGACCTGGAATTTGAAGAATTGTGCCCAGATGTGATGGCAAAGGTGATATGCATGACAGTAGTCATTGCTTCCTAGGAGCAATCAGTGTCAAAAGAGCCTTTCCAATAGATCAGACATGTCAAACTTGCAGTGTCACGTGATGTCGTGCAACATATCGGGAGAGTTTTGCCATTGCCAGCAATGGGTTGGGCGCAGCTTCCGCATGACGCATCCAGCCCATGGGCCGGCAATACATGAAAAGCTCTTGTCTACCCCAGCAATGTCAAGAAGCCAAGGTGTGCTCCATATCAAACTTTCCCCTTTTTTTCTCCACAGGGACTAAAGGGAATGATGGGACAGAAAGGAGTGAGGGACTGTCCAGCTGGTCATTCCAGGAACAGTAGGGAAAGATGAAACATGGGGTGGATTTTTTTAGGGGGCAGGGAATTGCAAATTATAGGCCACAAGATTGCTCTGGACCACTATAAGAAAAGTCCTAATAGGTTTGGCATCCGGATCCTTGGACAGCCCTATAGAAGGAACACAGTTCATGACAGTCCAAAGTCTTGAATCACAAAGTTGGGTATGTTGTCTCTCTAATAGCTGCTTGGACCTGAAAGGCAACCTTAATACTGGGTAATGTTAAAAATATCATTGTTCCATTTGACCACAGAGAACTTGTGTGGATGGAAAGCTCAGGGGAGGAAGAAACTGTGTATTACAACACAATTGCTCCAAGGCCATATCAGGGCCACTTGTCTGCACAGTGAAAGAGAAGGAGAGGTTGGGATAGGGAGGATGGGCTGGAAAGTAAGCTGATCATAAACAACGTTAGTAGTTTTCTTTCTTGGGAAGATGATTAAGACCTAATTCTCACGTCTTTCTAATCAAGACACCAAGAAGCCTCATTTAATGTATGTATGTCCCAAGATATAAACCCTGAGTCTCATTCTTCTGCTCTTTGGTAATAGACAGCTTGAATACTTTATGAAAACTACTTTGTTCATTGTATATTGAGAAGAATAATAATTATCAGTATAGTAAATAGATGTGGAATGCTTCTCCATCAAAGAAGAAGCTTCTAGCCTCATAAAGCAGGAGAAAATGAAAGTTTTGCTACACTAAATTGTTTGTATTTACAGTAGGAGACTCATTCGAAAGTAGGACTTTCTCTGGAATTCTTGGACTATAACCTCAATCTTCCCTCTAATCAAATCAAGTATACTTTATTAGGGTCTTGGACCAAAATGCAACCTGAGATACAAACAATAAAAATGAATGAACATGATAATACCTAAAATTTAAGCCATAACACATAGTTCAAATCAAACCTTTATAATGTTCATAGACCGGCATAAGGAAGGTTGGGTACAGTCATTAGAAAAGCATAAAGAATACATCAAGAATAAAAATAAAAATGTAAACAAATTATAAAAAGCTAGAAGATTTAAAAGATGCATGAATTAAAAATTAAATACCGAAAAAGGAAAATATTTGTAGATCAGGGTTGAAATGGTCCTTGGTCTTCTCTGAGCTTGGTTGTTTTCTTGCAGATGTTTCATTACCCAAACTAGGTAACATCCTCAGTGCTGGTAAACAACCAAACTCAGAGAGCACCAAGAACCCCTAAAATTAAATGTATTTTTAAAAATGAGAATCTAAAAGAAGGGGAAGAGCATTAGAGGAGTATAGAAGAGCATAAATGATTAATATACGGAAGAGTACATCAGGGTACAAAAGCAAATGGAGAACTAGGTGCTCATTAAATCTAGTATTCAGCACATATCTCTTAGGAATTTTGAACGCTGCTGCTGGCAACATTGTATGTTATCGCAGGGTTGGTATTAAAAAGCATTAAGGTGGTATAGAATTGTCCTGTGTACCTTGACTATTTTTTTTTTATTGAAAATTTTTAAAAGTTTTTACAAATAACAACACAAAAAAACCAAAACAAAACAACCCTCACCCAACCCCTCCCAAACCACCCCTCCATCCCCCCCCGAGCTTCCCAGAACTGAATATAGGCTTAATTAAAATTTAAAAAAAAAACTAAACAAATTTTAACAATTTAGAAAATAATTAATAATAGGATATATATATAACATAAACATTAAGAAAAAAAATATTTAAAAAGAAAAAGAAAAAAAAGAAAAGAAAAAAATGAAAAAGAAATAAGAAAAAGAAAAAAGAAGAAAGAAAGAAAGAAAAAAAGAAAAAAAGAGAAAACAATCTATAAAATATCAAAAATTACGTACAAGTTACAAAAAAGCTAAATAATATTTTTTTAAATCCAGTTTATATTGTATAAAACTTATCCATTTTTTCCATACAGCAAAAAACTTCTCTTGCGATTGCTCCTTTAAAAAAGCCGAAATCTTTGCCATTTCTGCCAAACAAGAAACTTTAAAAAACCACTCTTGCAAAGTAGGCAAAGATTCCTTCTTCCAATATTGCCCTACTAACAGCCTTGCGGCTGTAATCAAATTTAACATTAAAATAACCTCCTTAGCATCACAATCAGTAACAATACCTAACAAAAATAACTGCGGAGTGAATTTTACCCTCCTTCTAAAAATTCTTTGAATATTCCACCATATCTTGATCCAAAAAGCTTTCGTATTTTTACACGTCCACCAAGTATGATAATAAGTGGCGTCCAAACAGCCATATCTCCAACACTTAGGCTGTAAATCAGGATACATAATAGACATTTTTTGTGGATCAAGGTGCCATCTATAAAACATCTTATAAAAATTCTCCTTTAAATTCTGGGCTTGTGTAAATTTAACATTCCTCACCCAAATAATTTCCCAGGTATCCAGTGGGATTGGTTCACCAAAATTTTGTGCCCATTTAATCATACAATCTTTAATTAATTCAGATTCTGAATCCAATTCCACTAGGACCCCATAAACCCTCTTAATGTGAGTTTGTCTTTGGTCCTTTACTTGTTTAAAAAGATTTTCATCTTCTCTAAGCCAGCCCACATTACAATCCGTCTTCCATCTTTCCACTATTTGTCTATATTGAAACCATGAATAGGTAATATTTTCATGTGTTAAATCTTCCAAAGATTTTAACTGCCAACTCTGACCATCCCATCTAAGTAATTGTGTATAAGAAACCCTATCCATTTTAACTCCTCTCCTTATCCCCTGTATCGCATGCCGAGGTATGGCCCATAAGGGTATTTTAAAATCACTCTTGTAATACTACCTCCAAACCCTAAGTAAGGAAATCCTTATAATATGTGATTTAAAAGCTCTATCCACTTTTTTATTAAAAATTAAATAGGCATGCCATCCAAAAAGTAAGTCCCAACCCTCCAGATGGAGTATGTCTACATTTGTTAAATTTACCCAATCACTAATCAAAGTTAAAACCACAGCATCATAATATAATTTCAAATTCGGTACCTTGAGTCCACCTCTCTCGCGGAAATCTTGCATAATTTTAAGCTTTACCCTTGGTTTTTCCCCTACCCAAATAAATTTATTAATACCTTTCTGCCATTCATTTAAATTAAGCTCATTCTTTAAGATAGGTAACATTTGAAACAAAAAAAGAAATTTTGGTAAGACATTCATTTTAATCACTGCAATTCTACCCATAAGAGATAACTGTAACTTATCCCAGTTCTTCAGATCTTTCTGTACCCTGATCCACAACTTTTCATAATTATTCTTATACAGTTTTGCATTAGAAACAGATAAAGTGACCCCCAAATATTTTACCTTATCAACAACTTCAAAATCTGTTAGATTAACCAAAATCTGCTTATCACAGTTAGTCATATTTTTAGGTAATATTTTAGTCTTATTATTATTAATTTTAAAACCTGAAACACATCCATATTGGTGAATCAATTGTAATAATTTTACTACAGAATAAGTAGGATGAGACAGAGTAACCACCAAATCATCTGCAAAAGCTCTTAACTTATATTCTTTTTTGTTAACTACTATTCCTTTTATTTCTTGGGACTCCCGAATTTTGATCAACAAAATTTCCAATGTTAAAACAAACAATAACGGTGATAATGGACATCCCTGTCTTGTGCCTTTTTCTATTGTAAAAGCCTCTGACAAACCCCCATTAACAATGAGTTGAGCAGTTTGTTTTTGATATATAGCACCTAGAGCTTGTGATATTTTTTCTCCAAAATTCATCTCCTTAATTAATCTTAACATAAACTGCCAATTCAGTTGGTCAAAGGCTTTTTCAGCATCTAAAAATATCAGCCCTGCAGAGATTTGATTGTTCTTATCTAGAAATTCTAATAAATTAATAATTTGTCTGACATTATTTTTCATATACCTTCCAGTTATAAAACCCGATTGATCCTTATGTATAAGCTGCTGCAGAACCCTCATAAACCTATTAGCTAAAATTTTTGCAAAGATCTTATAATCCACATTTAAGAGAGATATAGGTCTATAATTCTTTGGTAAGGTAAGATCTTGATCCTCTTTTGGAATCAAAGATATAAAAGCACTGCGCCATGACGGAGGAATCTCTAAACCCTGTAATATATTATTAAAAAGCTCGCATAAAGGTTGAGTCATTTCTTCTACTAAGGTTTTATAATAAATAGATGTCAAACCATCCGTACCCGGTGCTTTACCTAATTTTAATTGCTTAATGGCTGTCACAATTTCCTCATTAGTAATTAAACCATTAATTTCTTGTTTCTGATCTTCTGTTAGTTTAGGAAAATTAGCCTTACTTAAATAGTTATTTATATCTAAAGTTTGTACATTGGTACTCTTATATAATTTCTGATAATAATCTAGAAAAGATTTCTTAATCAACTCTTTCTGGTAGACCAATTTACCATTATAATTTATTTTGCCTATAATTCTCTGTCTCTGTTTCTTTCTTAATTGATAAGCCAACCATCTCCCTGGTTTATTAGCATTACAGAATGTATTTTGTTTCATAAACATTAAATTAGTTGCAACTTGGTCAGCCATCAACATATTAAATTGTGTTTTTAACAACTTTATAGCTTCTTTAACCTTTTCATCTGAAGGGTTTAAAATCAAAGACTTCTCTTTTAACTTAATCTCATCTTCTAATTCTTTACGTTTCTGGGTCTGCTTTTGTCTATTAACATTATTCATTTTTATCAAAATCCCACGCATAAAGGCTTTACCTGCATCCCATACCATTGACATTGATGTTCCCTTATACATATTTAAAGCAAAATAGTCCTTTAAGCATTCCTTTAATTTTTGAACATTTTTTTCTTGTTTAAATAAGTTCTCATTCACCCTCCAGGATCTCCTCTCCTCTTTTTCAGCAGCCAATTCCATCCAGATTGGACTATGATCCGTCAATGACCTAGGAAAAATTTTTACGTTCTTCACCCTATTATATAAATCAGTTGTAATCAAGAAGAAATCAATCCTTGAAAAAGATTGGTGTCTATCTGAGAAAAAGGTGAAGTCTCTTTCCTCTTGGTTACGTTCACGCCAATAGTCTCTCAACTCCCAGTCCTCTTTCAAATCAAAAAAGGCTTTAGGTAATTTAGCCTGTTTAAAAAAAGTAGAAGAACCTTTTTTATCCTTTTGTGTGTCTAAAACACCATTCCAGTCTCCCATTAATATCACAGACCTATAGTCCAGCAAAGTTATTTTCTGATGTAATAATCTATAAAATTGTTCCTGTTGCTGGTTTGGTGCATACAATCCCACTATAAGTATTTTCTTACCATATAAGCCAAGTTCAATCATAACATATCTTCCTTGAGGATCTGATTCTACCAGACAAGCTGGTAGACTTTGCTTAACATAAATAACCACACCCCCTTTTTTTCCAGGGGCAGGAGATACAAAGTGAGATCCCAAGCGAGCATTAGCTAAATATTTTTGATCTTTAAGTAAAATATGAGTTTCCTGCAAGCAGATAATATCATTATGTTGCTTTAGATAATGAAAGATTTTCTTTCTTTTCTGCAGGGAATTAAGACCATTAGCATTCCAGGTCAGGAACTTTGCCATCTCCCTCAACCAGGAGCCTGGAGAAGACTGCCTGAAGATCTGCCACTGAAGAATGTGTTGCAGAGCTCTTGGGTCTTGCTCCTCCCACCGGCATTGAAACACTCTCATGAGAAGATTCTTTAGCTTCTTTCTTCTGTTGTTCCTTTTCCTTATGTTTATGTGCTGCACGGGTCATTCTCTGCTCTTTGGCCTCTATTTGACGCTGCCATTCCACCTGTAATTTTCCTTCAGACTGCTGTTCCACCTCCTTGCCGCCCAAAACTTGCTGGGTCATAGATGAAGATGAGCCTGCTCCCAGGACCGTGTTATAGAATTCTTTAGCTTTGGCAACCGTATTAAGTCTGTATCGTGTCCCCGCATGGCTCAAAACAATACCCATCGGAATCTCCCATCTGAATGGCATCAATCTTGTTTTAAGTTCATTAGCTAAAAAAGCAAAATCTTTTCTATTTCTTAAAATTTTTGATGGGATTTCCTTTAGAATAATAACATCTTGGGCAGCAATCTGGAACCTCTTATTATAAAAAGCTTGTATAATCTCATTACGCAGAGACCTCTTGGCGAAGTAAATCACCACATCTCTTGGCAGATTCTTTTGTTTCGCAATCCAGGAGTTAACTCTGTAAATTTTTTCCACTTCTCTAAGTAATTCATCTTTATCTGTATTCAAAACAACAGCTAGATCATTAATCACCATCTCCATCAAATCTTGATTCTTATCTTCTTTGAGACCCCTGATTCTCAAAGCATATTCCATTTGTCTATACTGAGACATGAGAATGTCATCTTGTGAGGTTTCCATCTTTTTTTCCATATCTTGCAATTTATACTCAAGGAAATCTACTTTCTCTGCAACTTCTTCCACTCTGGAGTCCAACTTCACGACCACAGAAGCCAATCCTGATAAAGCTGAGACTATGTCTTGCCTCAGAATAGTATTATTCTGCACTAAAAGCTCCTTCATTTCCTCCTTCATTTCCTCTTTACTTTCAGACTTGCTCTGTTCCAGAAGTTGCTTCATTTCCTCCCTGATTTGGGACACAGCATTTCCCATTATATCTTTAATATCTTGTGCAGACAAACCTGGAGGGGGAGGAGAAGATAGAGGTGTAGCCTTAGGTTGCTGCACTGGTGGTGTAACTTTGAGTTGTTGTTGTACAGTTGCAATTACAGGAGAAGAAACCACCTTAGAGACTATGGAAGCTGGTTGTCTCTTTGAAGCCATTTTTTTTTTAAAAAAATCTTATTCTCTCTTTCCTTCTCCTTAAAAAAGAATATACTAAAATCCTTAAAATTAAAAAAAAGAGACCAGGGAGAGTGCAAAAAAAAAGGAACTTCCAAAGCACTTAAAAAAGAAAAAGAAACTTAAAAGAGAGTTCATTTAAATCCATCTTTTCTTTCCGGAAATAAGAAAAAAAAAGCACTTTCAAAACGCCATTTTACTTTCACTCTCACTCTCCACCTGAAAAAAAACAAAAGGAAAAAAAATCAACATAAGCTAAAAAAGAAATAAAAAAAATCTCTAACTCTAAGTAAAATCCTTTAAACAGTTCTGTACGCTTTAAAAGTCACTCACCAGAAAACTTTAAGCGCGGAGATGGTAGCGGCGTTTCACTTTGTTTCCGAAGAAACAAAGACAGCTGAGAGGCGGAGAAAGCACGAACTCCGAGGGAACACTCTTTCTACCCCCCCAAAAAAGAAATCCAGGGGGGGTTAAGACGTTCTACCTCTATTCGTGTGGTCTCTACCCCTTCCCTTCGCCCGGGAAGGGGATTTCGAGCCGCGGGCCAGCTGATGCACGCTGTGCTCCGCAGATCTGACACCGTCTCAGGAGGATGGCTACAAAGTAGCCGCCATCATCGTCGCTAGCCACCGGAAGCTCTACCTTGGCTATTTATGTAGTACATGGTTCACAGGCTCCAAGATGCAAGCAGATCAAGTCTCACTGCACCTGCAGATTCAGCAACCACTGAATTAAATGCTGACACCCTCTCAGGTTTCTCTCGGCCATCACTCATCCTTTTTTAGCCAACACAGGTGCTAAGAAGCAGGAAGATGCACACTCCCAACCTATGAATCCTGCACCTGTAAAAATAACTGCCTTGTAAGTAAGCAGCAAGACCACGATCATGCAAACAGGCCTAGTACCTCATTATTGGCAGCTGCTGAGCAAAAAAAAAAAAAAAGAAAAGAAAAAAGCTTCAGCTGTGCATGCTTGACAAGGAAGAAAAAACAAACTTGAAGCCACTTTGGCATCTGGCTCTGTACTTTGTGGATTCTTGCTCTGGACTCCTGTTACATTTCCAACCTTGGCAATTCCTGACCAAGTCTCTGGGCTCCTCCTTTGGCACTTTTCAAGACATGGAGTGCTTTGTGATTATGGATTGACTGATCCGGCTTATGTTTTTCCAGCCTCCAGTAAGCTGTCACGCACACATGCACATTCTTTCTTCTGCTTCCCACTGTGTTTCTGCCACCTTTCCCACCCATCTGCTGCTGTTTCTCCAGCTAAGCTTTCCTGATGCCTTCACAAGCCTTGCTGCAAATGCACTGCTTCAACCACCCATGTCAATACTCTCTTATTAGCCTCCCCTTATTTCCCCATCTTGCTACATTTTTTTTTACCAAACCTCTTCCACAGTATTTTCTCCCCCAGTACCTCTACATGTCTTATCTCCAAGTGCCCACATTGTATCCACATCTTGCTTGCCAGTTGCATGGGCATTTACCTCCTTCACTGAAGCCAGAACATGAAATCAAGGATAACCAAATGTTTTGATGAGTTCTTATTGCCAAATAATAGAATCTTTGCAACTATATAGGATTATATATATATTAGGCTCTATATCTGTCAATAATTTACATAAAAGTATTCAGGATAATCTGAGCTGAATTAATCTCTGAATATCAGAATCAAAATCACATGACAAGAGAACATGTCCTGTTATGACAACCTCCCCTGTTTGGAAAGCTAGTTTTATATACATTTCCTTTAAAATTGGGGAAGGGAGAGCATTGAAATGGCCTCTGATAAATGTCCAGCAATATTTAGAATAAGTAGGATTCGTAGATAGTCTCTGAGAGAATGTCTCTGGAGAATTCTTGAGGACCAATAAATCCCTGTAACATGACTGAGGTCACTCTGAATTTCTGTATCATTAAGTCCACTGCTTAATGACCTTCTTAGCTTTTTCAATACAAGAATGCAACAGAAGTTCATGGGAAAGGCCACAGAATAGTAATTTCCTTGTGATGTTTTCCTACTAAGTAGATCTATACCTATCAGATGTTATTTGAGAAAGCAGCTCAGTTGGAGGTAGAATCAAATTAGGGTTTAGCCAAGTGAATTTTACTGCTTGTCAGAGTTTAGCTACTATTCTTAAAAATGCAACCTCAAGACTCAGTTCTAGGTGTCCAGAGTAACCAATTTAAACATCTGACTGCATTTATTTTAAAATATAAGGAGCTAACATTGGAAAAATGGTCCACGTACCACATAAAAGCTATGTAACTGTTTTTGCAGGAAATAGCAGCTGAAATAAAATTTTCTCTTTGTGTGCGATGAAATCTTAAAATTGCTGCTCCTTTTGTTCAGCTGCAAAATTAACTAGAGCTACTTTATTTTTTAGAAAACAATTCCTGGATATTTAAAGCACTTACTTTGTTTTAGGACCCAATTATCTATTACCACCTGTGAAGTTCATGCTGTTGGAGAAGATTGTCACTTTGGGGGTTTCTTGTGATTTATAACCAGTTGCTGTGATAGGAAAGGGGCTTAAGAGCTCTCCTGAGAGCAACTTGAATTAGAACCAACTTGATTAAATACTTTTAATCAGAGATTGAAGATTCTTGTACCTTAGATTAACTGTTGTGGAGGGGGGGGCAGTCTGACATCCATTCCTCATATTGGGCTTGCTGTGCATGGTCTGTGTTTATCATACAGAGTAAGGATGTCCATCTCTTATTCTTTTGTAGTCAGTTTCTATTCTTCATCTATTTATTGATATGGCCACTAAACTCACACCCAGGTGACTCCAGGAAGCTTACAACATTAAAAATCTACACCATAATTCACACACACACCCCCCAATGGCAGAAGTAACACAATCAAATCAACCACTTGATTGGCTCCATCTCCATTCACGGTCTCCAGGCCCACTGGCAAAACTACATATTTAGGGCCTTTTGGAAAAGCAATAAAGTGGGTAGGCAATTGTACCTTGGAGAAATGATGTTCCATAGAGATAAGGTGACCAACTTTTTTATAATGAGAAGGAGGACACAAATAAATTGAAGAAAAAAATATCGTAAATAAAACATTTTATTCATTGCAACAATACAGAATACACTATAATATGATAAATGCATAATAAAAACATTTCTAACCATAAACTTTTATATTGTAATTATACTTACATGCCTATTAATTATTATTTAAATGAGTACAAAAGAAGGACTGTCCTCCCTAAAGGAGGATGATTGGTCACCTTAATAGAGAAGAGGCCACCACCGAGAAGGCAATGCAATCCCATCAATACCAAAGATGATAATTTTCCAAAACTCAAAGAACCCTAATCCAGAGCCACTTCATCTTGCCAGGGATCAGTTTTACGTTGTTGCTCCCCATCCATACCTCAACAGCCTCCAGGCACTGAGAAAGGATGGTTGCAGCATCACTTAATCCTCTATGAACAGAGATGTACAACTGCAGATGTTATCCTGATCTTATGCAGAAAGTGAGAGGCAGGGACAACACTCTGCTTTCAGCATTCTCATTAGCAGCTTCCCCAGTTCAGCAGCTTCTCTTTGGGGTTTGGGTACAGGGATCATGTTTTCTTTATTTCTCCTCTTCCTCACCCTCAACCAGTCCCTCCTTCTTCAGGCAGGTAGCTTGCTGACCTGGCATCAATGTCCATGGCGGCTTCCCAGTCTCTCCCTGTCATGGTAGTCCTTACAATGGACCAGAATTTCATCAGCAGGAATTCAGAATGTATCTAGTTCAAAGTCTCTGCTTTCCCTCCTCCTTCCACTCCAGAAATATCATAAATGTGAAGGGCAAGGGGCACAAGGGATTGATGGGAGTGAGGAAAGAATGGGTATAGCAAATGAAAAATGTTAGGATTAATTTGTGCAAATATAGGAAATCGTATCTAGACAAGCATAAAAAAAGGGAGAATGTTGTTCAAACCATACAAATGTAATTGGAAGAACTTCCCTAGTAATGAGGATCCTAAAATTTTTCTAGAGATCCTTGGCACAGTCTTATTTTTGGTGATGTGTAGCTTGCAGTTCTGGAGAAACCAGGAGGTCTGAGAAATGGAAAAGATCAAGATGCATTTGGCAGCATATGTGAGTGTTGATTGAAAAATACATGGAAGGGAAATTTTTGAGTAGAAGAATAAACTGAATTATTATAGGTGGACTCAGCCACAGGGAAAAATGCAGTTTGCTCATCTTATTGGAAACTAACATAGAATGGAAGTATCTATTACAGGTGTCATTCATTCTCTCCATAATCCATTCAATTATGGTTGATAAAAGTGATGTTTAAATTTCAACAGTTACAAATAGATTGTGGATTTTGAGACAATATCTTCCCAGACTCTAATATTGTAAAACAGGGGTGTCAAACTACCAGCCCACAGGCCGAGTGTGTCTGTCGTGATTCTGTGCCAGCCTGTGTTCCCAACAGCTGAGTCTGGGGAATCTGAGGAGGAGGTGGATAAGGCATTTGAAGGTCCATCAGAGTCAGAGGGAGGCTCTGATGAATTACAAGACTCATGGTTTGATGAAGAGCCTGGGCCCTCCAGTCGTGTTCCTGATGAAGCTCAGCTGTGTGGGGAGAATGAGTCAGACTTGGAGAATTCACACCTGATGGACATGATGATTCATTCTCATAGACAATTAGCGAGAGCAGATCAGCAGGAGTCAATATGACAACTCCAGGGGAGGAGGAGAAGGCACTGTGAGGCAACGCCTTGGGACTGCTGTATAAAAAGGGAAGGTGTGGGCGGTGCTGGTTGCTGAAGGCAACCATTGCAAAGTACTTCATGGGATCATGTTCTGATAGTATTGCTGGTGACTACTTTTCTGTTTGCATCATGTTTCGTGTGGACAATTTCCTCCATTTGGATTGTGTTTTGCTGCTTTTGTTTCTGGACTATTTGGCAGGTTTGTTACCCATATTAAAAGGGGTTTGTTTTGTTTTGAGTCTCCAGCCTATTTTCTCAACGGAGGTTTGGTTCTTGTGCCTTTAACAAGGACGGCCATAGGCTGGGATAGAACAGCTTCATGCTGAAACCGCACCTACCCCATTGCTGGCAATGGAAAAAAAAGTTGTGATATGTCACAACACATCATGTGACATTGCGAGTTTGATGCCCCTGCTGTAAAATATGATGAATACATGCTGTTAACTCTACAATGAACCTGGCTGCAGCCATTTTCTTTGTTCTAAGTTGCCACAGGATTGGGAGGGGGATGGAGGATTTCTACTAGTCTAAACATTTTACTCTCCCATGGGAACCAAGGTCATTTCTGTCAGTTAGATAGGGTTGGAGCATTTAGTTACAAAGCCAGCCAAACTCTTACATTGGGAAACATAGCTAATTGCATAGCACTGGGGTTGGGAATTCAACTTGTAATATTGTTGCTTTCTGAAGGGAACTTCAGACTTGGTTTCACTTTTGACTGTGCCGATACTATGTAACCAATAAACATGTTCTTTGAGGAAATCTCAAACCTCAGAGTTCTGATTTATTTGGTCTTTTCTATCAGAACCTTGATACATGCATTAGTATTTATTCAAGAATGGAGGGAAGGTGATAAAATTAACCAGATCAGAGAAAAGATATTTTTTAAATTTTAAATACTTCTTTCACATACTTTATATGTTAGCCTGGTTGCTATTTCACAAAATGGTTATGTCTAGTCTTAAAGCCCTCTTCTTGCAAGGTCCAGCTTTCATAATTATTGAGTTTAACAGTCTGAAATCACATACTACAAAAATATAATATATGGATGCATCAGCAGAGAAGAAGGACAGGTCAATTTTTCTGTAAGTTGTCATCAATGAATTCTTAATTGTCATCAACTAACTCAGTCAAAATACTAGGGAATGTGTGAGTATTATCTGGAATTACATTAATGGTGCAGTGGCAAGATTTTTGGCCTCCTCTCAACGTTTTACAAGAACCTGGCCGGTATGTTGAGAGTCTCACTTTGGAGGGTTGACTCTGTGGGTCTGATTCTTTGCAATCTGTGCATGTGATAACAGGAATTGCAGTGATGGCTTCACAGTCCCAGTAAATGTGAGACAGTAGCATTTAAAATTTGTCATACCTGCATGGGGTGCATCAAATGGTACTCAGACAGCCAGGATTCCACTTATTCATGCTTCTGTCATGATCGTTTATGAGGGAGCAGTTGATTCAACAGTCAGAGGAGTTCATGTACTGACAGGTTTTTTTTATTTTATGGTGTTGTAGGAAGATTGGAGAAGAGAGAGATTCTGGTGGTGCTAGTATATATGGACATCTTCCTCAAAGCCCCTTCTTTTAGACCCAATTGAGACAAGAAGGGTCTTTCTTGATCTGTCAGCCTGGCTTTAAAATTCTTTGCTTAAGAAGATTAAAAAGTTTAGCTAAGTATTAAATCAGCCATTTTTATTTCCTTGAAATTTTAACTAATTTAATTTTACTGGTCTTATTAATCTTGTACCACAATGTAAAATTGAGGATTACCAGATATTGTTATTTTTTTAGATTACTTCTCTCAGTTCCATAGCATGGTATTATTGGAACTATACAGCCACTTGAGAACTCTTGATGGCGAAGGTACATGCTTCAACTAGAATTAGCAGAGGAGGCTCTTAGAGAGATAAGGTACTCTAAAGAGCAAATAAAGTGGCAGGGTGTATGCCTCACCCAAAGCTGAAAAGAGTAAAGGTAGAAACATCCAGGAAAACGTATTGCAAAGAAATGGTTGCACATGTCTTATGGCAGCAGATGTTCCCAGCAGATGTAAATGGTAGCAACTCAGACAAAAAAAAAAAAAACAAAAAACCCTGAACAATGCTTGGCGGGCCTCCACTTCCACAGATTCTGTAGCCATACAAAAGCTTTAGTGGAAGAAATTTACAACTATCCATTTGGTGGGACAAGAAGCACAATGTGTTCCTAAATGCGGTGTTTACTTGTTTTTTCCCTTTCCTTTGTAGAAAGTGAAAGGCATTCAGATGGAAAGCAGACATGTTGTCCTTTGTACACTTCTGACAGGAGAACATGCCTGTGGAAAAAGAAAAATAAAATCGAAAGCCAAGGGGCAAAGGCACCATCTCTTGCTTTTGAAATGGAGACAATGATACAGAAAATGCTGAATGACCATTTCTAAAATGGGGAGAACATAAACATGTGGAAGGAATTAACTTTTCTTGTAGCTCCTGCTTCAAACTTTGCTTTCCTAAATTCAATTTATGATGGATTTGTAATTTTCATTTCTGCATTTTGTCTTTTTTTTTACTTTGTCCTCCAGTGTCTCATATTGAAACATGGTAAAAATTTCACAGAATCTGGCTTAAAAAATACCGTTGGCATTTTGTAATAATTTTCAAATATTTTTGATAAAGAAAGACAAGAAAATTGCCTTTTATAAAAATGCTATTCAGCCTGTCTTTTTTATGCTGGTTGGATTTGCCTATTATGCCAAGTAATGGTTTGTTTGATCATAGTTTGTTAAATAAATAGCTGAATTTTTAACATGTTAAACCAAAACTAAACAGACTCAATCGCTGTCTTCTCAGAGTGTATTACAAGTGGCTATGACATGTTCAGATGTATTAAAACATGCCTGGAGTTCCACAATACCAATGGTGAACTGAAGATAGCTCCGTTTCCAGTGGTGCTGACAACCACAGAAGAATGAGGAACCAGCAAATGTATGGGTACCTCAAAATTCTTCTTTGGATGAAGGGGAGGACCTGGAATCAATCACAAGTGCTCTGTATAGAGGGTCCCATCAAAGAGACTGTAAAACAGTGATTTCTGGCTTTAAATTTCTCATAGCTGAGAAATTGTCAGCTTTGTCCAAGCTGTGGTTCAGAGCCCTCAAATGGACATTGGATTCACCCCCTTCCTCTCTTAATTACTTCAGGAAATTGCTTGTTAATTGCTTTTTGGATATTAAGAATCTTGAGAATGAGAAGTTTCCTCATGCTAGATATTTTTTTTTCAATCCACAGTGAAAGAAATTTCATGTAAGTTTAAGAATTTAAATTTTTATTCTGAAATATACAGCAGAGGGCTGATTGAAACATTGATTTCTGAAAGTTTTAAATGGACTAAAGGGACAGATGAATTGGAATTAATATTTTGAAATTATTTATAATTAAAATCCTATTATATATATATATATATATATATATATATATATATATATATATATATATATATATATATATATATATCGTTCTGAGGTTTTCGCGGGTGTTTGTATGTAGGTCTTTGGTTGTTCGGGTTTTCTCCCGCGTAAAATTGGAAGTGTCTTGGCGACGTTTCGACGAAGTCCCATTCGTCATCTTCAGGCTGGTGTTTTCAGCTTCGTGCTTCGAGCAGCAATGTGTGGTCTTAGCTGTTTCTTCCTTTTAACTGCCAGTGGGGGTATGAACTGATTGGGTGGGAGCTTGGCTGTGTTCTGATTGGGTGGAGGTGTGTTCTGATTGGTTAGGGGCGTGGCTGTGCTCTGATTGGCTGGGGGTTGGCTGTGCTCTGATTGGCTGGGGGGTTGGCTGTGCTCTGATTGGCTGGGGGAGTGTTATGTTTGGTTGTGCTCAGGTTAGTCTGAGTTGCAGAGGGGTTTAAGATTTTGGGCTGCCTTGCTATTTTTTGGCTTCGCGTTTGTGGTCGTGCCTCATTTTCATGGAGGGTGTCAGTTTGCTTCGTGTATGGATTGGAGGGCTTTGAAGTGGCTAATGATGCAGCTCTGGTCTGGCTTCTGGTTTGTGGTCGTGCCTCATCATCGGTGTGGCTTTGGGTTTGCGTTTTGCGTGGATGTGTGGTGGTGACATCCTGTGTGGTTTTTGTGAGTGTGGGTCTGGTATCATTTTTTGTATTAGGGAGTCGTTTGTCAATAAGGGCGGGTTTCCAAATGGCTGGTAGGCGGGAGGTATCATCTCGCTTGTTCATGCTGTGTGGGCGTTTTTCTATCTCGATGGCTTCTCTGATTATTCTGTTATTAAAATGTTCACTTTTGGCAATGGTTCTGGTATTTTTAAAGTCAATTTCATGTCCTGTGGCTTTAAGGTGTTGGACCAGGGAAGATGTTGGTTCCTCTTTTTTGACTGAGTTCTTATGTTCTTCAATGCGTGCACTTATTCTTCTGTTGGTTTGTCCGATGTATGTGGTGGGACAAGTGGTGCATGGGATTTCGTATACTCCTTGATTTTCTAATTCAATTTTATCTTTGGGGTTTCTAAGGATGGTGGATATTTTTCTGTTTGTGCAGAATGCTGTTTTGATGTTGTGTTTATGGAGGATCTTACTGATTCTGTCTGTGGTGCCTTTTATGTATGGGAGGAGGGCTTTGCCGTTTTCTTGTTCTTTGTCTTGGATTTTAGTGG
Organism: Crotalus tigris; assembly: GCF_016545835.1. Lineage (NCBI taxonomy): Eukaryota > Metazoa > Chordata > Lepidosauria > Squamata > Viperidae > Crotalus > Crotalus tigris. The sequence continues at coordinate 1,455,019 of NW_024096796.1, forward strand.
GGGTTTCTTTTTGGATTAGGTTTGTAATCTTATTTCTTTGGAATCCATTGGATGTTAGTACATTGGTGAGAGTGTGTAGTTCAGTTTTTAGGTGTTGTTCGTCAGCTAAGCGTTTTGTTCTGGAGATGAGTGTCTTGGCTACAGAGTTGATCTGTGCTGGGTGGTGGTGTGAGAGAGCGTGCAGATAGCGGTTTGTGTGTGTTTTCTTCTGGTAGATGGTGTGTCCTAGGGAGCCATTGGATTTCTTGTAGACTAAGACATCCAGGAAGGGAAGTTGGTTGTTAGCTTCTGTTTCCATGGTGAACTGTATTTTGGGGTGTAGGCTGTTGAGGTGTGTGAGGAAGTTGTCCAGTTTTTCTTTCCCATGTGGCCAGATTATGAAGGTGTCGTCTACGTATCTGAGCCAGAGTTTGGGTTTGTGATCCGATTTTTCTAGAGCTTGGGTTTCAAAGTGTTCCATGTAGAGGTTGGCAATGACAGGTGAGAGGGGTGATCCCATGGGTGCTCCTTCTGTTTGTTTGTATTTTTGTCCATTATAGATGAAGTATGTGTTGGATAGGCAGTGGTTGGTCAGATCTAAGATGTGTTTGGGGGGGTTATATTTGTTTTGGATAGCTGTCAAGGCTTCTTTGATAGGCACTTGGGTGAAGAGGGATATGACATCAAGGCTCACAAGTAGGTCGCTGGGCTGTAAGTTTTGTTTCTTTATGATCTCTATAAAGTGGAATGAGTTTTTTACGGACATTTAAATGGACATTATAGTTGACAGCTTTTTCTGTGGTAGTGGGGGAGTGGGTTGATCATTGACTGAGCACCAAATTGGCATGTATGCATAATGAACTTGTCCACAGTTCAGCATATTATATTTATATTTTATGCTTTATATTTATGCTTATTCGAATCTTAATATTGGTATACATGCTGATTTGTTTTTCCTCTGTCCTCATTGTACTCCCCAGAGTGAGCTCAAAGAGCATAATTCTTTCCTTTTAGGCATACTAATTCAGTGACAGTATGAAATGAGGACTTTTGGCAAAATAAACTAGGCTTTGAAAAGAAAAACTCAGTAAAAATGTTAAGAGGACATATTGTAAAAGATACATTATTTATAAGCCTGATTATCTTGCTATCAGATAGGCCTCCACAGAAATATCAAAAGCAGTTTACATGATTAAATAGCAAAATTCTGCTTAAGACAGCTTGTGGTTTTAACAAGTAGATTAATAGCTCATGTGATTTATCAGTTTGACAAGAATCCTGTAAATTAAAAAAGTTTTAAGATATGGTCTGCCCTTGAAAATGGCCCAGAAACTTCAGTTACTATCAAATACTGTAGCAATGGGAGTAATTAGAGCAGGTTATTAGGACCCTTTTATTCTAATACAATTTTCACCCTAACTTTACTAGCTCCCAAATTCCAGTCCCAATTCAAAAGTTTGGGTATCTAAAACACATTATTTTCTGGTGCCATTTGAAGGTGATTTTTGGAGGCCCTGTTCTGGGTGGTCTCTTATATTGACATATAGTGACTGACTCACTCCAAGGTAGCTGACCCCCGTACTTTCTGATCTTTCAGATGCCATACAAAGATTTGTTCATTCTCTTTTTTTTAATAAATTAGTATGATTCGCTCTCTCTATCTATAAGTATATAAATAATTTTCCTTATTTTTGCCCTGATTGAGAGAATGAGGGGGGAAAACATGATGTGGGCAACACTATCACTGAAAGCAATTGAATTGAACTGAATAACCTTTATTGTCATTTTCCTGTACATAAAATGCCACACATTAAAATGAAATTCTGATGCACTGCTCTCGAAAGAAAAAGTTCCACTCATCAAACAATGTCACCATCCCAAAGATAATGATATTAATAACAATAATAACAATAACTATACTATATTATACTATTATACTATGCTATGCTATGATTTGCTATACTAGCAGCACACACACACACACAAACACACACATATACATACACAAAGCGTACATAGATGTATAGGTATAGGTATGTATAAAAACTTGCTGCATTCACACCCACCCTAGTGAGATTGGTGGAGTAGGGTAGACATGATGTGGTATGACCACTCTACAATAAAATACTGTGTTTAAGAAAAAAGTTAAAACAACAATTTTTGAGTGACATTCCATTTGATTCCCTCCAGCTTGATTCTGTCCAGAGGAATTCAACTTATTTCCATAATCCTCAGCCACAAGGTATCTGGAAAGTACTATAACAAAGTACACAACAATGACTTACATAAGCATACCTTATTATGTTTGGCAGGGCAAAAAAAAAAAAAAAAAAAAATGCTTTGACTAGCCTAGACAGGTCAGAGCAAACTTATGAGCTCTCTAAATACAAATAGACCATTTGATTTGCAAAAACCTGAAGAGGAACATATGAGGAACAAGATATATTAAAATAGCACAGTCCCATATTGCAAGTTACCAAAAAAGCCTAAAGACACATTGTGAAGTTTTATTTATTAAGTTATATTGTTTAATTTGAAAACTAAATATGTTGGATGTCAAATGCATGCAGCTTGCATGCTTCCTCAATCTGCTGTCAAAATGAATCAGCAAAAAGGCCTTTTTAAAGCTTTTTCTTTGCCTACAGATGATTAATGTTCTTTTTCATTCAGCCAGCATTGGAAATGATTCCACAAAGAGGATACCTTCAAACAGGGCTGTCCTTTGACAATTCTTTACATCAAGGACTGTCTTCTATAAAATGGTACACCTGTCATCCAGCTTTAACATTTCCTTAAGTAATATTTGCTCCACTTAGCATCTATCCTGGGATAAACTGAACCTATTATTCGTTCATTCTTAGCTGTTTCCCAGTTTCAATAAACTGCTCAGAGATCAAACAACATCTATGAGCCCACAGCAATTTTGTTCAGTTGCTAGATAAGTTTCAGTTGCTGCTGAAAAAAAAAAAAATGCTTGGGAGGGCATCCTTCTTGTTGCAGAGATAACAGAGTTACTATAGTTATATCCAACACATCACTACAAATTCTAAGGCTAGAGAACTATCACGTACACCAGGCCATCAGGATGTCAACTCTGTAGAGAAACCATGACATTTCCTTGAACGTAATCATGATTATCTCTGTAATCCCTTTGTGAAGCAATTATCTAGTGTCAGCCTAAGACATTTAACTGCCTAAAGTGAAGCTTAAATGGCACTGTACACACACTCAAGATTTCAAACATGTCTACTTGCACCAATCAGGCACTTATTCCTGCTTATAGGGAACCTCTCTTATACTGTTACCTGGAAAAGGTTGGTCCATTTTACAATATCACCTGCCCAATCAGGTCCTGTTATTCAGCAAAGTGAGAAGAGAAAAGGAGACAACAGGATTCCTGTCATTAGATCATTTTCTGTAACTGAGCCCTGGGAATTATGTATATGAAAAGCTAATTTGTTTCCAGACACGCAGAACAAAAATTCCCTTCTCTGTGGGTAAAACAGATATAGCAAATTCTCCACCAACATTTGGGATTCTAGATCATGCATTTGACAAATGCAATGTATCAGAGAAGATATTTAAAGAAACTGACCAAAAACTATTCTGCAGAAAGAGATATTAACAAATATCACTTCAGAATCCATTAATATAAAAAACATGCTCGAACTAAGAATAAATCATTTACCTTGGACGCTGAATAAATATTTATCCTTCATTTTCTGCTTCATCTAAAAGCATCACAATTTGCTTGTACAAGTAAGAGAAACAATGAAATGATCGGGAGCAGGCAAGCTTTTTGATTAATGAGCATCATCACATTATGTCATGGCATGAATGTCAATATTACAAATTAATGAAAATGTAAAATTAAACCTTTTGTAAGATCATCATCATCTAACAACATGAAGATTTGCAATACTTCATGGGTTTGTTTACTTTTTAAAAACCTGGTATTGGTTTCTTTTTAACTCTTAACTGACTACTTCCATAGCATTCTGTAAAATTACATTAAATTTATTGGATGCTGCAACTGGAATTTGGTCAAATCAAACTGAAATATAACTGCAGCATTAGAAAGGATTTCTCCCAGTGTCATAAGCAAAATGAAAAGAGAATTTATATTCAAGCATCTAGAAGAAGATTATAATACTCTTTCTCCCACATTACTATATGCATAAACATAACTCTTTAACCTTTTCCAACATCATGCCCTCCAGTTGTTTTTAATTTCATGTGCCATAATATTTTTGAGAGTTAAAATTTGGGTCAGGGTATGTAGTACATATGGAGACCCAAAACTGAAGCTGAAAAAGCTGATTAGCTTACAGACCAAGAGATTTCCTGAATATTTCTATTAGAACTCCTCTGCCAAATCAACGCAATGAGATAAGACTCATTAGGCCACTATGATCAATTCAATTATTACTTTATTCTCTTCTAAACACTTATATCAACTCTTTTCCTATCTGCAAAATATTTGATTGTGGACTTATACATAATATCTTACCTAAAGTGGGCTAGAGTACACAGTTTCCTGATTTTTAGCTTGGTGCCTTCATCATTAGACCAAACTGGCTCTCCATATATGTTTCTACACACACACACACACACACACACGCACGCACGCACACACACACACACGCACGCATAAGTACATACATATGCCTACTGCTGTGAATGAAAAAAAATCCTAAAAAATGGTGATAGAAAGAATTTACATTTTTCTTCATAAATTCTGCAAAATTGTCATTACATTTGTGGAAATATGTGGTGTATTGTGTCTGCATTTTAAAATAACCCCCACTGAATCTGATGAAAAGAAATGGTTTTTGGTTGTTTTTAAAGAAGAAAATTTCAGTGAATGAAATTCTTGCATTCACTGAGTTACAGAATGGCTGAGGAGCATGTACATAAATATCCTATTTTTGTTGTACAGTCATGTCTGTTGAAATTTTGCAGGCAGGTTTCTCAAACTTCAATTAAATCCTGCTTATGAGTTTTTCAGAGCAGAAAATGTGAACAGCCAAGGAAGCCTCAGAGTGAAGGGGACATTTCTGAAAAAAGTCTTCTGCCGCCTTGTAACAATGAAAAATGCTAAAACAAATCCCCCAACAGATCTAAAATTAAGAGTATAGTAGAAAAACAACCTTCTTTGTAATGAGCTGAAAACTGAGGAAAGCATGGACATTGATTATGGCACAGTATTACGTGATAAAGGAATTTGGAAGTCTATTGTTGATTACCAAATGATAAGCAGATTTGGAAGCATCAAATATTGCAGGTGCTGAATTCCATTCAGAACTTTTAGCTCCTTGATTTTTTTTTTGCAGGAAATCCAGATCTGCCCTGGAGGATTGATACTCTTTAGACAAATCCTGAGCACTGTAGGAAAACAGAGGATGTGAGGGCGATCTAGCTGCGACATCTGTCACCCCATTGATCGCCGGGGTTGATCTGGCTGATCTGGCTGGCTAGGCGGGTGTCCCCTTCCTCCCTCACCGCTCCATGTGCGTCCCTCCCGAAGCTGCACGCTCAGTGGAAGAGGACGACCATCCCAGATAGAAGGAGTGTACCGATCTTCAGTAGGAAAACAGAAAATCACTGTCTTCCCTTAATACTAGCTGAAACAACTTCCACATCAGAAGTGAACCATTAAATTGCAGTCATAACTATTTACCTGTGCAGAAATCCTGGAACTTCAAAAATACAAAATATCAATTAATTGCTGATTATTATATTTTTGTAAAACAAAAATAATTTAATAATACAATATAGATTGTGCCTACAAGGAGGTCTCCTACCTATGAGTTGGCAAAAACAAAAAAATAATCCAGAAAAATCTGGATCTGAAATCTGAATGTAGAATTGAAGGCCAGGAAAAAAGCTAGCTAATACGTGTTATTTTTAATTTCTGAAAAATTGGCATTTTTAAAAAATGCAACTTAAGAACAACTGGATACGTTGGAGAAGAAACTGAGGATGATGATGATGATGATATGGATCCACTAAAAAAACTCCCACATGAGAAAAATACTATTGATCAAAATTATTGTTACTGTTATTGATTTGGTGTACATCCCTCCTTTTTACTTTGGAAAATCATTGGAAATTGCATATCTGATTTTTTTTTGGTGGTTTATTTTTCCTGCATACATGGATTTTCATCATTCTGAGAGAAAATGTTAAAAGATAACCATGAAGCATGGACTGAGGATTATAGGATGACAAAGTTATCTGGCTGCTCCATGAAATTGCTCTAATAAACGATGCTCATTGCACCTTATTTTCTGGAAGCATCCCAAAAAGTGTTTTTTTTCCTTCTTGCAATGATTTTTCCATAATATATAGGCAGACTTACTCATGACTGAAGCGATGCAGCCACAGGTCTATAGGTTTATATGCTCTCTAGTTTCTCTCATGGAACATTTGAATTGGTTAAGCTGTGACATTACTTCCTTCTGGTAGGAGATGAACTCTGAGTGGGTTATCAGTTTACAAGGGGAATAAATGTTCTTTCTCAATATATTTTGGAAATTTTCCGATTAACTCAATGTAACATGGTAGCAAAGCTATTATCTCTCTGTCAGGCAGGGCAGATGGATGGAGCATGTATAAAACAAGCTTAAATGGATCAATAAAAGGGGGGGGGGAGAGAGATGCAATATTACAGAGGTTCCTTAAAAAAGAGAAGGAGAAGGACAAGGTAATGGAAAGAAGGTTAGGCCACGTCCAAGTAACCTTTATGGGAACTTAAATGCTGTATTAGTTATGCATTTCCAGTGCAGTGTATATTCACGCTAAGTGCATGCAAGATGTTTTAGCTTACGCTATTGTCCTACCAGGGAAAGTAAAAAAAAACTGCAATATAATACATGCTATAGTTTCCCAAATACCGGTAAGCATCTTTATTTTGAATTATGGATTATGATGAGGAGTAAATTAGAGATGTGTGATGGAATATCTGACACACCCTGGAGAAGTAAAAGTGGAAAAAGAGATACCTCAGACAAAAGGAAGAAGGAAGAATAAGAAAGAGAGCAAATCCACTTTATTATGGTAAATGTGAATTGAGTGAGAGAATTGTTTTGATAAGATTTCTTTCCAGAAAGTAGTTCTTGTTTCATGAAAGGTTAGTCTTGCAGGGCTTGACATAAAGTTTGGAATGGGATCGTGGTAATTGGGAAGCGAATAACTCACCAGCAAAGTTTAGTGGTTAGGTTTACCCAACATTAAATTTCTCTCTGTACAAAGCAACCAGTACAAAACAAGTTAGTAAGAAAACAAGAGAGAAGACATGAAGATGTTCCATATCCAAAGATTAAGTTTATCTAACAATAAATATCTAGGCAACCGCTAAGTGGCAGCAATGAATTTGGGTTTTCTGTATGTCTGGGGCTACCTAGTGGTTATCCAGATTTTTGCAGCCCTATCAGAAAGGGAACATAGCTCACTCATAACATATAGAGGTAGTCCTCAATTTACAACAGTTCATTTAGTGATTGTTCAAAGTTATAAAGCCACTGAAAAAAATGATTTATGATTTTTTCCCACACTTATAACCATTGCAGCATCTCCATGGTCAAATAATCAAAAGTCAGACAATTGGTAACTGACTCATATTTATGACGGTTGCAGTGTCCTGGGACCATGTGATCACCTTTTGCGACCTTCTGACAAGCAAAGTCAATGGGAAAACTAGATACACTTTAACAACCATATTACTAACTTAACAACTGCAGTGATTCACTTAACATTAATGACAGGAAAGGTTGTAAAATGGGGCAAAATTCATTTAATAAATGTCTCACTTAGCAACATAAATTTGGGCTCAATTGTGGTTGTAAGTCGAAGACTACCTGTACTTTGCAAGCAAAATTCGTTAGTTCAATTCAGTTCTTGGCAGTCTTATTAAAAAAAATATCAAATGGACAAGGAAATAATAACAAGACTTTGGTTGTTTACCAAAAACGAAATAGGGTTGAATTTGGTTAGTGCTTGGAAGATTAACAGGAAATACCAGGTCTGAGGTTAGAATGGGAAATTAGAAAAGGAAAGAAGGAGCGAAACATCCCAAGAGAAGGCAATAGCACTTTTTAATGGCTGTCAAAATCTCACACAGATGTTCTGTTTTAGCATGTTTTTCTGGTTTTGTTGGGAGCATGAGATACATAAACGAGCTTGATTAATAAATACATGACCAAGGGAAAGTATCAAGAAATGTAAAGATATCCTTGGTGAAGAAATGCAGGAGCAAGTAAGGGAGGAGAAATAACAATTTAATTCTGGGAAAGGGAAAGCATGAGGAAGAAATTCAAAATAAGCCTTGAGCCTGTTTAGTAGGAGACCAGAGGCATATTTTGCTATATCCTACAAACATAAAGTAGCATTCCTCTGATCCTTGTCTGTTTCCTGACCTTGCCTACCTTCAAGGGTTCACAAAAAAAGATTTCTCACTTGTAGCAGCCATTCCATGGGGTATAACTGATGCAACTGTTTGAGAGGAGAACAAAATCTTTTTCTGTGTCCAGGAATTTGAACTGATCGGTTTTAACTCTGTTTTATTTGCTGCCTTAAATATTTTATGATGTTTATACAGTTTAATATTTTATTGTATTTTGTGTTATTTTGAATTATAATTATGCATCGTTGTACTAATTATCATAATAACAATAAATTAAAATGTATTGATAAAAGATGAATAAAACGAGTACTTCCTAATGATCTACAAATAAAGGACAAGAGCATAGAGTGGCCTTAATTTTTCTTAGTTTTTTATGATAGATGATTGATTAAAAGACAAACAACTTCAATGGATTTATACATAATGCATCTTACATGCTGGCTTGCCTTTGAGCTCATGGGGTCAGAAATAATTACATAAAAGCCTCTTGTTGGGGATTGGATATGAGCAGTGCAACCAGTAAATTCTGGATTTTTCAGCAGCCTTCAGTACGTTTCTTATGGCATACAGCATTTTTAGATGGCTTAGTTGGACTATGTTTGTTGCAATAGTGATTCTTATCCTTTTTGAAGGAATAAGTCCAGAAAACAATATAATGAGGCTTAATTCTCCTTGAGTTTTCTAGTCCCTCATATTTCTAAATATCTAGAATACCAGGAAAAAAGCCCATATACCTGAGTTAAAAGATCTATTATATGGAACACAAAGATTTAGAGGCAGTTCTGGGGTGGATGAAGGTGAAGAAAATGATGCCTATTCCAGATAGAAAATGCAGGATGCTTTTTGTACAACAGAAGAAACTATCCAAGCACATTTTACATATTATGTTAACTGACTAAATCATGACTCACTTAACCACAAGCAAGCAAATGTAGTCAAATTTTGGTGACACTGCAATTTGGTGAAATTATGAAACCAGAGTGAGATGGGTTTTCTCTGTCATTCAGAGACCAAATACACAGCTTGGAAGATAAACACACCTGAAACATATAATGCTCTAATCTATTTTAAATGCATTGATGCCCATCTGAGTTCCATAAACGGGAGTTTTATGCTGTTACTATATATACATTTTATACTGCTGTTCTCTAATGTACTTAGAAAGCCTGATTTAAAAGAGGTTTACAATAATTTTAAATAAATAAATGGCATCTGGGTCTTGAGTTCATTGCAGGATAATGTAGCTCCCCATGGATACTTGGCTGAGTAGCACAAGGAACAGGATGTTGAATTAGATAGCAAGGATCTGGTCCAGCAGAGTTCTTATTATGTTCCATAACAAAGGATGCTAGGATATCTTTAGGGCTCTTGTAATCCAAACACTGGTTGCATCAAAGGTGAGATATCTGCAATTTGATAGTTCTCTCTGAGCTGCCTTGGAACAAAAGTTCCTCTCCCTAAGCCTTCCATCTGGCAGACAGAGGTCTTTATTTTTCTCAGTAGCACAACACACACCAAACAGAATACTTTTCTTGTCTTTGAACAAAGCTTGAAAAGGGAGCCCAAAAGTGTTTCTGAAAGCAGGAGAGCAAAAGATAATTGACTGCAGCAATTATTAGCTGTGAAAAGGGTTAGCAGTTAGAAGATCTGAATGGACTCCATTGATTAGCCCAGAGACAAAGATTGGAATGCAGCCTCAGTAAGTCGAAAGAAGGCCCCTAGTCTATAGTTTCAAAGTACTAAAGCAGGCAGGGAGAGGTGCTCAGGGCTCTTCATGCCAAAGTCTCACATGACATTTTTGAGAAAATGGAAAAGCTACATGGAGAAGCTAGCATTTAAATAGTCTCTTTAATGAAAGTAGCAAAAACTGCCTAGAATTAAATAGATTCCATATGAATCAAGAAAAGAAGGAAGACATTCTGGTGATATTCTACTTTAATTATTCTTCTGCACCACAGAATGACAGAGCACATTTGGAGAGATTATCTAAGCAGACAAAAATGGAAAATGTGTTTCTTGATTGCATCCGTTTTGTATCTTGTGCTTTATTTCTTGGGACTCTTGCCAATTTTTCTGTCTCTTCCCTTTCTTCTGTTTAATGGATAAATCAACAAAAAAATCCATCTAAATTTGAAAGTCCATTACTACCACTACTTACTCTCAGTGGAGTGGAAAGTCTAAATGCATTGCCATTCTGCAGTCCACAGCATAGTGCCATTTGAAAAATCCTCTTTGCTGACTTTGTGTGTGAACTCTGAGAAACCTACAGCAACACTCCAAGTGAATCATCTGTTAAAATTGCCTTAAAGGAACCACAACTACTACTATGATCTCCTAATAAATTGAACTGTTTTGTTCCATTAACTGATTGGATGATTATTTTTCAGCATTTTAAAAAAAATATATAATTCAATATATTTAGAAAAGAGGCTCTTATAGAATATGGAGAGCTTTCCTGGTCATCATGTAAAATTGTTAATGGCTTGGTGAGATTTTGCAACTGCCAAAATAGCTAATAAAGCTTATACAGTATTAACAAGGACTTTTATAACTTATAAAAATCATAAAGTTATTCTGATACCCAATTGGAAAAATATGCTTTTAAAGATTCTGCCAAATTCAACATACCTATGAGGAACAAAATCAGCTTTGAGAAGTGAGAAATGCATTTGAAATGACCCCTATAATGATATAAGCTACAAATTAACTTCAGAGAACCTCTGAAAAGTGCCACACCAGTTTAGATGGACTTTATTTTGGCAGCCCTTATTTCCATTTCCATCACTGTCTCCTTTTGTTGATGCCATGAAACCCGCTCAGAGGAGTCCTGTTGCTCATATAGAAGCTGAGATGCTGCATATAAGAAAAGAATATAAAAAACTCATAAAATTAAAGAATTTTTTTTTTGCCATTTCATTCTGGTCAGAACTCGAGGTAGCTGCCAAAAGTTATAACTCAGTAATATTTTGGCATTCTGTAGCAGGAGTCCTAAAGGAACAGATATTTGCATTTTATATACCAATCCCGGCTGAGAACTGGGAGAATTATTATCAATGTCTGTTTGCTTCTACGGATCCTGAGAGAAACCATCTTTAAGCAGTGACTTAGTAAACACTAGAACTCCACCCCTTGGGCCTCCAGTCTCACTAAAAGAGATACAATCCATCATTAAAAGCCTAAAGAGCAATAAAGCCCCAGGTGAGGATTTTTTACTAGCAGAATTATTTAAGAAATTCCCTGACTGTTGGGGTCCGGTACTGGAAGGTCTTTTTATACATATAAATAACACCTGCCGTATATCAGATGGGTGAAAGATACTTGTCCCCATATATAAAAAAAGGGAATAAAAAGAATCCTAGTAATTATAGGCCCATTAGTCTTATTGACCTTGTAGCAAAAAATATATGCTACATTTGTTTTGAATAGAATTGAAATCTGGGCAGAGGAAAATCATATCCTCACAGACGCATAAGCAGGTTTTACACAAAACTGATCTACCATCGATATCTGCTTTGTCCTGAACCATCTAATTGCCAAATATGCCTATAAGAGAAGACCCCTGTTTGCTGCTTTTATAGACCTTACAGCAGCATTTGATACTGTAAACATAGAAATACTATAGAATAAATTGACATCTCTTAAAATAGAACCTAGACTGCTAGCTTTGATTAAAACCCTTTACACAAGTACATGTTTGAAGGTGGGGTATGGGGTTAATGGGGCCCTGAATAACAGGATTCATACATATAAGATACAAAGGTGTATCCTGGCCCCATTATTATTTAATGTATACATTAATGACCTGTCAAGGTTAATAAAGATCCCATGGTACATATGCTGATAATCCTAAATACATACTGTAACAGCTTGCTCTATGCCAATGATATGATCCTATTATTATATTCACAAGTAAGATTACGCAGGCTATTAAGAAGGTTTAGGTCCTACTGCCAGGACAACTCCCTAACCATCAATAAATCTAAATAAAAAATCACGGTGTTTGGAAAACATCATGAGAGACATAGATGGCAATTAGAAGGTGAACCAATTGAACAGGTTAACACATTTGTACACTTAGACTGGATCTTGGGCTTACCATCATCAACGGAACACACTCAGAGCAAAGATTCGTTTGAATCTACTGCTTAAATTAAAGAATCATAGTTATCTAGGGTCCCTTGTCCCATTAATCAGAGTATATAAAGTTAAGGTTACTTGTCTGCTCTTGTATGGAGCAGAAGTTTGGGGTATATACTCAGTTACAACACTAGAACAAATGCAGTCCCATCACCTGAGATGTATTTTGGGCATAGATCTGAGAACATCTGCTGCAGTAGTTAGAGTTGAATTGGGAATTATACAATTCATGCTCTATGCAAAATCAGAACATATAATTACTGGCATAAAATTAATGAAATGGAGAGTGATAGACTCCCCAAGTTATGTCTTCTAGAACAGATAAAGTTACAATCACAAACTTCCTGGTTCGCTAAATTGACAAATTTTGTAAGAAGCTGTGGCCTTCCTGTCTCTTGGGTAACAGGGGAACGATTCAAAAAAAGAGCTGCCCAAAGAATTAAGGATATTGAAGCATAAAATAACATAGCTATCCTTAGTAAGGTGAGTAACTTGAAATGGCTGAGCAAATAAAAAAACACTTTTCAACTAGACAGCTATTTGAAGTTACAACTGCCAAAACATCTTAGGAAAATATTCATGCAAGCGAGATTTGAACAGCTTGACACAATGATCAGATATGGGAGATTCCACTCTATACCCTATCATGGACGTCTGTGCATCTGTGAAGCGGCTGAGGTCAAGGACCTGGCTCACATCCTATTTGACTGCTGCCCATATACGAGGGTGAGAGACAGGTACCTTGGCCTATACCCTAAACGAATGACCCATTGGGACCCTTATATCAAAATAACTTACCTTACAGTTATCTGTGGCCAGATTTTGAAAATTACGTTTAACACAGCACAGTATCTGAGCAAAATGGTTCGGCTGAGATTGGCATATGTGAGACTGATTGGGGTAGATTGTAGGAGTGATAGTGAAATATAATTTTATCATATTTTATCTAGCTACATATTAAATTGCTGTATTTGATTCTAATTTCATTTTTAAAATGTATTTTATCCCAACTTCATTTTAAATTGTATTTTATTTCTATTTTATTTTAAATTGTATTTTAACCAATTCCATTTTAAATTGTTTTTACTGCATTTTAGTATAACGTGTGTGGAACTCTGCACCTTGATATGGCCCATGGGCTAATCAATCAATTAATCAATCAGTCAATTAATTAATTAATTAACTATCTCCTTTTGTTGATGCACTTTCTTTTCCTGCTAAGATAATGAAATTGATTTCTGACATCTTGGTGGCATTGGTTGTAGTTTAGTTAGTTTTAGTACAGGAGACTATGTAATTTAACTCTCTGTGCAAGGATCAAGGATTCTATATCATGTGAAGCCCAGCTCATTATCAATCATCATTTCTACAATGTTATGTTCCTCTCTTTAGTTTGGGGAAAAAAATAACAACACTGAATCCCAAAACACCAGTATACTCATTGTTTGGTTTAATTTCATTCCAGAATTCATATTGTGCTGCTTCTCTGCCTTTACTTGGACAACTTGTTTTGCATATACTGTAAGTTATCATCATGACTGCTTCTTTATAGAATATATTTAGTATTCTTCCAACAACGTTTATTCTTTTTTTCTGCTACATCATTTTATTTTGGAATATACAGAATTGTTTTCTCTTGCTTAATGCCTTGTGCCTTTTGGCCTTGTTCACTATCCTTTTTTATTTATACTGTTCGCAGTACGTAAGTTCTCAGGCTTTCTCCCACATTTATTGTGGTCGCTGGCCACATCTCTTAGCTATTTTAGAATACTTTATATTTCTGTTTAAGAAGGCAAATGAAAACATATTTTGAAAAATCATCTAAAGATATTTTTATCATTTTTTCCACAGTTGATAATTTTAGGTTGCATTTGTTTTAATAGTCAGGATATTTGATTCAAATTGCAAGACTAAGTATACAAATAGAGTTAAATTGTTCTTTGTGTACTTTGAAATATATTCAATAGGGGCTTTGTAAATCATATCTTTGTATGGAAAATGGCCCAGATTGTTTTAAAAAATGTAAAGAGTTTTAATACCTTTATAGATTTTGTTATAAATCAGTTTTGAATTGGTTCTGCAACCATTTTTGTAGCTATACCGAATTTTCATTTACAAGATTTATTAGTTACAAATCCTTGGTTTGTAACTTTCTTTTGTTTTGTGCCAGTCTGCCAGCTTAATGACTCAAACCTGTGGAATTAGCTTTTCTCCCTGTTTCTCTGGGCATTCATTTTTGAGGCTAGAGAAACAAAGTTGTCCTTTTTTTTTTTAAAAAAGGTCTCTGAAGCTATGAGTCTGAGTTTGAAATCCTTTTTCAGCTTTCCTTTCTGAAATTGAACTTTAGCATACAGTACATCTTAAATCTGGAAGAAAGTTACAATCCCTTAGTTACCCTTTTACAGCTTGTTGCTCTACCAAGAAGAAGCTCATATATACTGATAAATCATACAACTCAGAGTTAGTTATCGTATCTAATCTAATTTGCATCTCTTTTTTAAAAAATATATTTTATTAATTTTTTACAGTAACAATCTTTAGTACTTTGTGAACAGTGTGTTGTCTGGATTCATATATTTAAAACAATCAATGATAATTAATTTCTACAATTAATCAATATGTTGGTAATATATTTCTTGATCTTCTCTTCTTCCTGTAATATTCTGCTTTTATCTACATTAAATAATTATAATTCTTAATATTTTCAGTATATACCAAGTTGAATATAAACATTTTTAGTATTTATGCATATAATAATATCAAAATATAATGTTTTTAATCAGCTTGTTTCCATTGCATTTATAAAAGTCATCTAAATAATAATTTAATCTAATAATCTTTCTCTAGAGTTCCTTTATATCCAAACTTTTATATTTATTATATATATATATATATATATATATATATATATATATATATATATATATACATATATATGTATTAACTGTATTCAAATAAGTGTTTAGTCATATAATATTCCGTCTGATAGGTTGAATCACGTCTCTTGACTCCAACTTTAATCTTCTTTTGCCAGATCGATTTCCAAATCAGTAAGTTTGGCTTGCCAGGTTGTAGTTTTGTAAGTGTTATTGGGGACAAATCAAGTAAAGTATTGGGTTTTTGTTTCCCATGTTTTAATGATTCTTCTGACAGTTCTTTAATCCATTTTATTAGTTCTTTTTTTTATCCTCAAATTTATTTTGAAGTCCTGGAAGATAAAGCATCTTTTTCTCTTCTTTATTATAGTGAGGTTTTTCAGATTTTTTTTGTATTAAATTTTAGTGTTCTTCATTTGTAGCTTTTCTATTTAAGTCACTTTCATTTAATTTGTGTTCTGTTGTCTGATTTGTTTGTCCATTCTTTGTTGTTATTTTTTGAGTGTTGTTTAATTGTAGATTTAACTTAGAGATATGTTCATTTATATTGTTAAACTTATTTCTAATCTCATCATGGTTTGAAACAATTATCATTTGAATCTGTCGCAGCATTGTATATATTTTCTCTTGGAATGTATTTGTTATGTCTTAAGTCATTGTTCCTGCAGATCTTTGAAGCTCCAAACTGGGGTCTTCAGGAGAAGGTGTTGGTATGGTTTTCTATCACTTTTAGATAGGTATATAATATCCATTTTATTCCTCCCCTCTAAGTAGTTTTTCATCAAGGCACAACTGAAAACAATATTTTGTGACAGTTCTTCTTTTCAGGGATCTTGTAGTTATCAACAAGTCAGGATTCAGTCCAAAGTATTTGACCATCTAAAAGTTTTCCAGTAATTTCTCCTTTAGAAGATTAGCCAAAGGTCAAGATTTTTCTTTCTCTGCAAACAGTTCTTGGGTTTAAGAATGAAGCTCAGTGTGTTTATAATCCCAGAAGGTCAGCAGTTTCTAAACATATGTAGCTTCACTCAGTAGTAGATAGCTCAATGCTTTGTTCCCAGCTGTTTTTTTTTTTTTTGCTATTTCTAGGTATCTTGCCAAATTCTGCGTCAATGCTGCTATAGTTTTCTCTAATCCTTCACTAGATGTCACTGTTCATTTTTCAACTTTTTAAAACAAAGTATTCTTTTTATTCTTTTTATATATATAATTTCATCAATGTTTTTTCAGGTATAGCGTTTTAACAATTTTCTTAGCTTTCAAATTTATCCAAACTGTAGTATTTTATATTTTTATTCCCCATAAGGATTTAATTCGCCACTTCCATCTATAGAAGGGTGAGGTAATCCTCCCCTTCTCACTTTGGGAGGCTTTTTGCTTCTTGGGGAACTGTTGTGCTGGTTATTTCTTTGGACTTCAGCTGCAAGTAACTTGGGCTAGTCAATAAAGTGTGACCAACCTTTCTTCTGTTGGGTTAGAAGGCTTTCCCCAAATCTAGCGAAATGGCCGCCGTTGTTCCAGAATCGTCAGGGCACCCTTCTTTTCTTTGCCGCCTCTCCGAGGTGACTTAGACCCATTTAGGGTCCCCTGGCAGAGTGATCCCATGACCAGGCGCTACAGCGCAAAACCAGAAGTCTCTCTAATTTGCATCTCTTGGAAACCTAATAGCACTCCCCCAAACTCCTTTTTTTAAAAAAACCATCCTTTTTATAATTTTTATATTTTTAAATCTCTCTTGCAAGTGGGTCTATAACAAGAGATATATTTTATGTCACATACATTAATAAAAATAATACATGTATTCCCAGAAATTCTGAAAGCTGTTGCTTACAGTATTTTTTTTAAAATAGATTAAGAAATGTTGATAACTTAAATACCTGATTTAAATGGATTCTAAATAAAAGCATAAAAGGATCACATGCAACATGGCATAAGGCAATATCTTACGGGGGGGGGGGGGAGGAGAGAAATTGTAGAAATGATGATAGCTCTGGCATTTTCTTGTTCAAATAGATAGAAGCAGGTTACCAGGGCTACCACTCACCTGCAAGGCATCTTTGTGTAAAACGTTTTTTATTGCCCCAAGCAAAAGAAGAAGACTCAACGCAGTTCATATTTGTTAGGCTGAATGTTCCAGAGCTAGAACAATATGGGCAGTAGAAAATGTTAATGTGCTGCAGATTGTGCCATACATAAGTTTTCTCTGAATTGATATATGACACTCATTTTGGAAGAAATGAGATCTGATATAAGTGAGCACATTTGATTGGTGTTAGAAGTGAAATATGGATTTGAAAACTTTGCAAACACTCTCCCCCCATGTCAGGGCACCTTTATACTTGCTGCAGAGTGAAAGGTGCGCAAAAAGGGGAATTCCTACAGAAATTCTGATCACATTTATTGAGAAGTTTCGGTAAGGTAGTGCATGCAGGAGGAGGTCACCCAATACCTCATCATCAAAAATGCCATCAAAATCAGGCATGTTGCTACTTCTGCCAGCTCTCCAAAACATCTGCCCTTAAAAGGTAGAGGAAGAGGAGCTTTTTTTTTTAAAACATACATGAAGGATTAGTAGTTTGAAAACTAAGTGTGAAAGGCATAATTATAACTTGGAAAGTTTTAGGCCTAGCAAGTTCAGATAATACTAACTTTATGAGGCATAGCTGTATAAAGCTACCGGGTTCTCAGATTACCACCATTTGAATCTTTATTGATCTGCTCAAAGCTTTTCCAGTTTTTGATACTGTAGATTATTCCATTTGCGATTGCACACAAATAAATCCCCTGCTGCATGAACACTATAACTCTGGTGTTGGAGAGATAAGGCAAACTCTGTTTTATTTACTCTCCCATGCCTTAAGCATTGCATATACAGCTTCTTTTTTCCAGCGTCCTATACTATGGTCATTTTCCAACAGTGACCTTTTATCACACCCAAGGTCCCCTAGTGCCAGTTACTATCATTATGTGGATGACACTGTCTTACTTTCCACCATCTTCCTCAAAGGACAGAGGAATTCATGCTTAGAAATTAATTCTGCATCTTTCAGGCCTTCAGTCAAAGAAAGGTTCATGTACAACAGAGTTAGGACTGGAAGATGCAGATTAACTAAAATGTGTTAAGATGTGTTCTTAGTAGGTAGTAGATGTGATCATTGATGGGGAAATATGTTATTTGTGGATTAATAATTGGCTCATTAGTTGTTTAATTTCAGTTCTTTTCTGGAATCTATCAGGATCATGGGTCTATAACTATGATCATATATATATATATATATATATATATATATATATATATATATATATATATATATATATATATATATATGAAATATTAAAATAAATAATAACATGCCATACAACTGCTTATAAAGTATCTTATGATTCTGCCCAATATATTAACTATATTAAAGTTTGTACTGTGTATTTCTGTCCCTACTCAGACTACTCCTTGTTTTTGTTTTTCAATTCACAGCCTGAAGATATGTGGACTTCAACTCTTAGAATTCCTCAGCCAGTATGCTGGTGGGGAATTTTGGGAGTTGAAGGCCACACATCTTCAGGCTGCCAAGACTGAGAAACACCTGTCTAAGTTATTGTAAGGACAGTCTATGCCTGGTGGACCTGCCCATGTTAGATCCGTTTTAAGTTCTCCACTGCATTGGCTTTTACATTATAAAACTATCTTGAATGAGACATGTGGGATGGCCATTTCAGAAATTGTATTTAGAACCATGTTGAAAATCTCTTGTTTTGAAAGGCTTATGATTAATTTTTATAAGTCATGACTCTGGTCTCTAAATTTTTTTTATTGATTTCGTTAATCTGATCTTTTGAATGTTTCATTCAGAGTTATTATATTATACCATTACATTTTAATTTTTGAGACTTATTTATTTATGGTGGTAAATTGATGCATTTTGAAAAGTCAGCTTATAAATTTTTTAAAAAGTAAACAATCCGTCTTGCTAGAATTAATATGCTAAATTCTGTGAAACAGGCTTAAGTTAGGAATATGCTAACCAAGTGCTTGTCACAATGATAGATAGTTGCATTTGAAGGAAGGGATGTCCATTACAGTTTTTAATGTAAAACAACACGGCTCTGCTCCAAGTAATGCATTTAATATTACACATAGTTCAGCCCTAAAAATCATACAACATGCATTTTTTTAAAACAAATACACAAGCTATAGTTGTTAATGAGAATCCCCAACTATGGACATGATTGCAAAATGTTTATTAAAGTAAAAATAGAGTCCCATTAAGCTCCAATTTACTACCTCTTCTCCTAAAACCATTCTTGAACAACATCTTGGAGAACAAGCCTAAATTCCAAACCTATCTCAGAAATGGGCTTGCTGGACAGGGAAAAAGGTTTGGGCAAATTATTAACTTTCAGGCTCCATTTTCTTTCCTTAAAATAAAAATAACAGTGATGGTACAACTGTAGCAAACAGACATATATAGGAGAGTGGTAAAGAATGAGCATATAACATTCAAGCCTAAGCTACAATCCACCAAAGTACAGGTAGTCCTCAATTTACAACAGTTTGTTTAGTGACTGTTCAAAGTTACAACAGCACTGCAAAAAGTGACTTATGTCCGTTTTTCACACTGTTGCAGCATCCCATGGTCACAATCAAAATTCAGATACTTGGCAACTGACTCATATTTATGATGGTTGCGGTGTCCTGGGGTCATATGATCCCCGTTTGCAAATTTCTGGCAAGCAAACTCAATGCGGAGGCCAGATTCACTTAATAACTGCATTAGTGATTTAACAACTGTGGCAAGACAAGTCATAACATGGGCAAAATTCAGTTAACAACTGTCTGGCTTAGCAACATAAATTTTGGGCTCTATTATGGTCGCAGGTCAGGGACTACCTGTAATTGTGAAGATGAACTCTATAAAAAAATATAAGCATATATCATTGGAAGAAAATATTAATCTCTTTGGGCTTGAAATAGATATCAGAAGAGAATTGCACCATTTCCCAGTCATTTAAATTTTCCATCTCCTGCTCTGCCTTAGTTTTTGTTCTACAGAGTAAAGCTATAGAGTTCAGGGAGTGTCTCTGGTAATGGAACTGACCCTTTCTTGCAAAATACTGCTTTCAAACCAACTTCCTCACCACTCAGGTGCATATAATTTTCAAATATTGTTTGTGTCCCTTTCCTTCTTTTCTTTCTTGTTACAAAATTCCAGGACCAGTGTGTAGCATGAACCCTAAAAAAGCAGGATGGCTTTCCCATTGTTTTATTAATTAATAAATATGCAAATACGTAAAGGCAATTAGATGTATTCCCTAAGCAAGAACATGCCTCATATCACAGGCCAAAATAAAAATGTCTTCATTATTATTGCTTCTGGTCTTCAGGATTTTGTCTCTTAGAGCCTTTAATATGGAGATCTTGTGTAAATCCAAAATTGACTTTGGATCCTTCTGAACAGATGATGGTTCAGCTGTTTTCTGGCTCTACTCTATTTTAAATTGGGACAATGCTGGTTTCTTCTTCCACAACACAGGAACTTTCAGACATTCCATTTTGTCACTGACTGGAACATTTGCTTCTACAGTATCTGCTTCTTGGCTCCTGGTCTAAAGCAACTCATTTTATCTCTAGGCTATTGCTTGGAAATTTAAAACAAAATAAAATAATAAAAATAACAGGAACCCTAATACATTGCATATCCATGGTAGTTGATCCTTTACTGAAGAGAGGGCAGAAACAGAACATTTGTCAATTTCTTCTCTTTCCCTAGGTTATTGTGTTTTCAAGAATATGCAAATTGTCAAAACTAGCTGAATTTTAAATAGAATTTCTGGAATCTGCCTGCATTATTCAGTGCTTATCTCTTAGGCCACTATCACTAGTGTTGTGTCCTGAGCCTGCAAATGCAGGCTTGGGACGTTGCAATGATACTTTATAAGCATGCACAAGGTGGGAAAAGTGCCTGTTTGTTGCTGCCATTGTGTCCGGGGATCTGGGCGTATAAAAGGAGGCCTGCGTGCCTTTGCTTGTTGTTGGAGTTCTGGCTGGAAACGAAATAAAGAGATGTTCCTTGTAAGATGTGTCTTCATCATTCGCCATTACTGAGAGGACTTAACAACTAGCATCTATGCTAAGACATACTGGAGAAAGTTCTTGGTTAGAAAATTGCTGATACCATGTCAATTCATTTTCAGATACTTTTATACGTAAAGTGGTGATGGTGGTAATGTGGTGAGAATATTTTTCTTTTCCTTCCTTCCTTCCTTCCTTCCTTCCTTCCTTCCTTCCCTTTCGATATTTTGTTGAATAGCTTCCCATTTTATCAATATGGGTAGTTTAAATTGTTATGTCCCGAGCCTTTGCAAACGGCTCGGGCGTTTGCAGGCAGTCCCGGGCAGGTGCAAAGCTGCCCGGGACCAGACAGGCTGTCGCCAGCGCCGTGCGCATGCGCGGGTGCTGGCGCGGGAAAAGTAACCCATTTACCCGGGAGTTGCCTATATAAGAGGCTGCGAGGCGTTTGGGCGAGGCTGAAGCCATCTTCCTGTAAGCTGAACGCTGAATAAAAGAAACTGAGAACTCCAGCTGCTTCTCGTGTCTGTTTTCCCGCCACGGACTCAACACTGGCGACGAAGGTGGGATGCCTTGCACTACCTGGAAAGGAAGAAGTGTAAGCTTACCCAAGGAGTCCTGAGCGGCGGAAGAGGAACGGCGTCGACTCGGCAGCTGCCCGCCAATCCGGTGCGCATTCGGGGGTAGGCTGGCTGATAGACCCGTCTCCTGAAGATCCGAAGATGGCGAAAATCGGAAGGCTTTCGGAATTCGACGTCTCACATCCAGAGCGGTGGGAGTCCTACGTATCCAGAATGGAGAACTACTTCAAGGCAAACCAAGTGAGGGAAGATAGCTTGAAGGCGGCCACCCTACTTTGCGTTTGCGGCCAAGACGCCTTCGAAATCGCAGAAAACATTGCAGCACCTGTCCCAGTAGAGTCTGTAAGCTACGCAGACCTGAAGAAGCTGCTGAAGGAGCACTTCAACCCCAAGGTGTCCGTTATCTCATGGCGCCACATCTTCGAACAGAGGGATCAACGGTCCGGTGAGTCAGCCAAGGAATACATCGCCGCGTTATGGAAGGCCGCCAAGCCCTGCGAGTTCAAGGACCTCGAGGAACGACTGAGGGACCGATTCGTGTGCGGGTTAAGGCATCGTGAGCTACAACAGAGACTTTTCGCAAACGAAGAATTATCCTTCCAAGACGCCTTAAGGGAAGTCACCGCAGAAGAAGCAGCAGGCGGCGCCGTCAAAAACATGCGGCCGATCAGAAACAGTGCAGAGGGTGCGTCCGTGCACCAGGAAGACGTCCGACGAAACTCCGAGGAGGATCCGGACGAGGAAGTCGACCGTCTACACCCCGCGAAGGAAGAGAACCAGAAGGGAAGCTCTTCGGCTCCGCTCAAGTGCATCGGCTGTGGAGGTCGCCACAGGAGAACCGACTGCAAGTTCCGCTCCGCTACCTGCCGGGCATGCGGTAAACAAGGGCACATTGCAGCTGTGTGCCTGGGCCGACGAAAGGCACAACCCCAAGAAGAACGCCTGAAGGGTACCAGATTCCCCAGCCAGAATAGGGTAGGTTTTTGCGCTTCGCGAAGAAGCATCTGTAGAACAGGCACACACAAGCCCATGAAGAAAAAGCTGTCACTCAACGTGAAGCTACAAGGGGTTCCATTATCTATGGAACTAGACACAGGGTCTGCCCTGTCCATCATTTCATTGCATACATTTAGGAAGATTTGTTCCAGAGTGGGTCTAAGGCCAAGTTAAGGCCTTCTGATATTGTATTAACAGATTTTCAGAACTCAAGAGTGTGTGTTAAGGGGGAGGCCACCCTTAACGTGCAATACAAGAGTTTTGAAGGTCCACTAGACTTATTAGTAGTAGGGGGTGAACAAACGAGTCTCATAGGACTCGATTGGTTTGAGGCCCTGGGGATACACGTCACAGGACTCAATAGCTTACAAACACTCGACCTACAGGAAGTCTGCAAAGAATTTGCAGATGTTTTCAGCCCCCAGCTGGGCACATTCAAAGGACCACCTGTGTCCTTAAAGCTAGACCCCACTGTCACTCCCATTAGGATTAAAGCAAGAAGGGTCCCTTTTGCTTTAAAAAGTAAGATTGACACTGAACTAGACAAACTAATCCAACAGGGAATCCTAGAACCTGTTGATTCCAGCCCGTGGGAGACCCCCATTGTCACGCCTCTAAAGGCAAATGGGGACATTCGCATTTGTGCTGATTACAAATGCACACTCAATAAGGCATTGCAGCAACATGCCTATCCTGTTCCTGTGGTCAGTCACATCCTGGCCTCTCTCAAGGGGGGGCGTGTTTTTGCAAAGCTTGACCTAGCTCAAGCATATCAACAGCTGCCTGTTGATGATGATGCTGCCATAGCTCAGACCATTGTGACCCACAGGGGAGCCTTTAAAGTAAAAAGGCTACAGTTTGGAGTAAATGTCGCTCCTGGGATTTTCCAAAGCGTAATGGAAAACACACTACGAGGTATACCAGGGGTCTGCCCCTACTTTGACGATGTCTTGATTGCAGGAGACTCCACACACATTCTAGCTGAAAGGCTTAGGGCTGTCCTGTTAAGATTCAGGAAATCAGGCCTCAAGCTCAGAAAAGACAAATGCCAGATTGGGGTGCCTTCTACTGAATTTCTGGGATTCAAAATTGATGCTGCTGGGATTCATCCTGCTGAATCCAAACTAACTGCTATTTTAGATGCACCCAGGCCAAAGTCTAAGGCCGAACTTCAGGCCTTCCTAGGCCTCCTGAATTTCTACAATTCTTTTCTTCCACATAAAGCTAGTGTAGCTGAGCCTCTTCACAGGCTACTAGACAAACAGGCTGTGTGGCTGTGGTCACAAGCGCATGAGGCTTGCTTTAAAGAAGTCAAGGCCTTGCTCACTTCTAACAGTGTTCTTGCACATTTCAACGAGTCTCTCCCTGTGTGCATCGCTTGTGATGCGTCCCCCTACGGGGTTGGAGCTGTCCTGAGTCACCTCAGGTCTGATGGAACTCAGGTTCCTATTGCATACTACTCCAGAACACTGTCTTCTGCCGAGCGCAACTACGCTCAGATAGACAGGGAGGCTCTGGCTGTTGTTGCTGGAATTAAAAAATTCCACGATTTTCTATATGGCAGGCATTTCACGGTCTTCACTGACCATAAGCCTCTGCTGGGACTGTTTACCACACGTAAGCAGACTCCCCACATCATTTCCCCTAGAATGCTTAGGTGGTCTATTTTCTTGTCTGCATATGATTTTTCATTACTCCACAAGCCTGGGAAAGAAATGGGCCATGCTGATGGCCTCAGTAGGTTGCCTCTGCCAGTAGTAGAAGCTGACCCCGCGCCAGCTGTCAACATTCTATCAATCCAAGCCTTGCCCGAGCTCCCTCTTAGTGCCAGGGATGTTACCGCTGAAACGGGTACAGATCACACACTTTCACGTGTCCGCTCCTGGGTCCTGTCCGGGTGGCCTGAGCACTGCCCTAGTCCTGAGTTTCAGAGTTTCTGGTCCAAAAGGAACGAACTGTCCCTTTCTCAGGGTTGTCTGCTTTGGGGAAACAGAGTTGTCATTCCCACCTCAATGAGGACTAGGGTCTTAGAATCCCTCCACGAGGGTCATCCTGGCATTGTTCGTATGAAGGCTCTTGCACGCAGCCACTTGTGGTGGCCTGCTTTAGATAAAGATATTGAGGCTAAGGTACACATGCCACCTGTGCCAACGATCTCGCCCAGAGATGCCCCAAGCTCCTGTGCATAGATGGGAGGAAACACAGTCCCCATGGTCTAGGGTGCACATTGACTACGCTGGGCCCTTTCAGGGCCAGTTCTTCTTGGTCCTTGTTGACAGCCATTCAAAATGGCTTGAGGTTGTGCCTGTCTCATCCACCACCACTGCAAAGACTATTCAGGTACTGAGGGGGATTTTTGCTGCACACGGGCTGCCAGATGTCATTGTGTCCACAACGGCCCTCAATTCACCTCCTCCGAATTCCAAGCTTTCTTACAGGCAAACCTGATTCGTCATGCCACATCTGCGCCTTTTCACCCGTCCACCAACGGTATGGCTGAACGCATGGTGCGCATCGCAAAGGACGCCTTGAAGAGACTCACCTACGGGGACTGGCATCACAGGTTGGCTGACTTTCTCCTTTCTTATCGCACCACACCGTCCACTTCTACAGGGAGAAGTCCAGCTGAACTTCGTTGGGGGCGCCAACTTACTACTAGACTTGACCGGTTGCATCCGGACAGACTGCCTTCATCTACCTCACATCCTAGGGCACCTAGACAACTACTTGTGGGTGCCCCGGTTTGGGCTCGCAATTACGGGCCTGGTCATACATGGGTCCCCGCTTCTGTGTCCAGGATCACAGGTCCTCTCTCCTACGAGGTTGCCCTGGACAACGGTCGTGTCCTGCGTCGGCACATCGACCAACTTCGCTCTAGGCGAGACTTTTCTGCTGAGACTCCTGGGTCTTTTCCAGGGGGGGAGGGGGACCCTTTGGAGCAAAGGGAAGGGCAAGAGCTACTGCCCATCTCCACTGAGGGAGCCACAAACGGCTCGTCCCAAGGTTCTGCAATTGCTCCGAAAAGAAAGTCATGGAGCTTACCCACACAACAGGCACTCACGCCTACTCCAGCCAGGGAGTCACCCCGGGGGCATACTCACTTTCCACACACATCACACAGCAATCCAGCAACGGAGGATACCCGGGGGCATCCCAACAAATCATTCCCCGCAAGAGAACTGGCACACAATTCCCAAGGTTGGCCTGACCTTACCCCAAATCCTACAGGGGGTCAAACATACACAGAGTTAGTCGAGGAACCAAGTCCCGACTACAACAACCCTAGCACAAATCAGGGAACACCTGAGTTTTGGGAAAGTACAGAAACCCACACGAGCCCGAACACAGAATGGGGTTCAGGGAATGGACAGCCTCCTGACAGGTCTTGGACTGACCTAGGAGGTTCTACAGAGACGCCCAGCAGCGGCTATCACTTCAAGGGGCCTGAGGGTCTACAGCTAGGTAGGTCAACCAGGTCACAAAGTAACAGAAGCCCTGGCCTGACGAGCCCGGTGGGCAAGCAAGCAGGCCAGGCATCGGGGCACAGTCCTTGGAAGACACCAGGGCACAATAGAGAGAACAGGCTCACGCCTCCCTCCAGTCAGGGGAATTATGCCAGTAATTCAGAGCTAAGAAGGTCACAGAGAGCAAAGAAATCTCCCAAGTACCTAGAAGACTACATAACATTGCTGGCAAAGCAAAAGCCAGTAAACAGTGGGAACATTGGGGAGCAAAATGTCGTATAAAATAAATGTTGTATGTTGGTAGTAGTTTTAGCCCGGGGGAAAGGGGTGTTATGTCCCGAGCCTTTGCAAACGGCTCGGGCGTTTGCAGGCAGTCCCGGGCAGGTGCAAAGCTGCCCGGGACCAGACAGGCTGTCGCCAGCGCCGTGCGCATGCGCGGGTGCTGGCGCGGGAAAAGTAACCCATTTACCCGGGAGTTGCCTATATAAGAGGCTGCGAGGCGTTTGGGCGAGGCTGAAGCCATCTTCCTGTAAGCTGAACGCTGAATAAAAGAAACTGAGAACTCCAACTGCTTCTCGTGTCTGTTTTCCCGCCACGGACTCAACATAAATTATTATTATTTACATTCCATATAAGAAAATACATTTTTATTTTTCTAGAATCTGAGAAAGCATGTGGCACAAATCCATACATGTTTTAGGGGATCTCAATTATCATTAAAATCACTCCATGAAATGGAGCAGAATAGGTGTTCTGGCAGGGGTATTTTGGTGTTTCATCATAATAATCTCTCATCTTAATTTGTGCTGGAAAATGACGTGCAGCTGCCATTTTAAGGAGCTTTAAAATATGCTGTGGCATTATTTAAAATGGAGAGTCTGAAAAGTAAGGGATTTGGAGGCCTGAATAACGTCATCACCTTTAATTGTTTCCGTTTGTCTAATGTGTTATGAATCTTCACGCATTGTCCTTTCAGGCACAGATTGGCCTTACACCTGCTCCCTTGCTGCTCTCTAGATAAGAGCTGTATCAGCTTCACACCTGCCAACTTTGCTTTAACAGACTTAGCATCTTTTTAGCATATCGGCAGTTTTCTATAAAGTTAATTAAAAATAAGTGTGCATATTTTCAGCCCAGCACCATTTCTTTCTGACAATGCTATAATTTAGTACATGGGAAATTTAAAATGTTCTGCGTGGGTTGTGGGTATCCTGGTTACATATGTACATAATCAGACGCATATCCACTTTTCTGAATTTCATGCTGCTAGGTTTATTTCCATTAAGATTCTTATCAGAGTGTATTGCTTGTGCAGTTTTTTTTTTAAAAAAAGGCATTACAGGGACAACAAGGTTTAAATGCCTTGTTACTTTTTTAGCTGTTTGACATTAATTTAAAGACTGAGATTAAATTAAGGGAAATTTTCATAGAAAGACAAAAATTAATAACCAAGTACAGTGTTTTATCAGAGAATATTTAATAAATGATGGAATCTGGAGAAAGTAAAAATAGAATATAAAATTTAACGTTTTAGTTCTTTTCATTTGTGAAATTATTCTTTATTTGATTTCTTCATATAAAGCCTAGGTTTATCTAGGAAGAGATCATGAAAAAATAATTCACATGGCATTTTAATCAAAATTTATTTATGTTTTGCCAGGAAATATGCTCAGACATCATATTGCTGATATTTCCTTTGCAGACAGCTAATATCATTGCTGGTAAACTTAAGAAGGTTGGATTAAAGCCAAGAACAAGGATCATGGCAAATTGAATCAATAATAAAGCTATAATACCTACGTGTATACACCAGATACCTGTCTTTCAAATTTGTGCCCAGCTGCAGAGTAGATTTTGAAATGTTATAACATTTTGAAACTCAGCCAGTATTGAAGAAAACTATGCTTCAGAAACAGCTTCTGTCCACCAGTGATTACAGAATCTTTGAATGAACCTCCAGGTCTCATCTGAAGTTGATGCAATGGTATGAACTTTAGTGAAAGCCAGCATCTACTGTCTCTAAAGCCTGAGTTTGTGACATTTTTTAAGCCTGAAATGAAGGACAGGAGAATGCTTTTCTCAATTCCATATGCAGAAATGAAATAGATATTTAATTGAATCTTCTGGTGAAGTGAAGGTATAGCTAGCTTAGGAGAGATAAGACAGGCTGAACACTGGTTTCCTTTAATTTATTTATTTTATGTATCACCTGGACCATTATCTATTACCTGGACCATTACAACCATCACAAGTTGCAGCTGTAATGGGCAGGCTGCATTGTGGTTGTAACTCAAGAACTATCTGTAAAGAAATGTGCAACTTCAATGGTCATAGAAACATAGTATGGAATTTCTTAACATTCATTTCTTATTAGTGCATGTTATGGCAAACTGCTTTCAAAATAAAAGAAAACTTTAAAGGAAGTTTGCAGTCTAGGATATAATTTTCTGAGACAGAAGATAACATGCCTTCTTAAGACTACTTTTTAGATGTGATTTTCCTTGATGACCCATTGTGGTTCCAAGTAAAAAATCATTGAGACAAGTTTTATAGTGTTCATAATTCAAATTATGCAACAGGCAACTCAGAAATAGGCAACTCACAATCTCCCAGCCCCATTTTTGTAGTCCCCCCAGATTATGCTCCTGAGGTTCAACAGCAAATCACCAAATTTTCGTGGCATATTATTTGCCATTTTAAACAAAGGAAATGAAGCTGAAGAGGCAGAAATCAGCAAGTCTTAGACCAGACATAACTTTGGACAGATGTCTCCAATTCAAGCTGGGAAAACAAAGGCCCAGAATTTAAATTTTGGAGCAGATTATCTCTATCATCTATCCATCTACCTACTCCATCTATCTATTGTGTTCTGTATTCTGTAATATAGTAGGCAAATCTTTTAAATATATATAATATATTTAATATATATATAATATATTTAATATATATATAATATATTTAATATATATATAATATATAATAAACAAAGTTTATTATCTAGCAAAATACATTTTAGTACATATTTTTACTTTAAAAGATTATCGAAGCCCTCAAACAAAACATTCAGCACCCTTGTTTGCCATGTTCCCAGACACTTAAAAAAGTGCATTCCTCCCAACCAGAGAAGAAATGCCCATTATCGTTCCCCAGGGGAAGTAAATAGTCTGAAGCTGAGTGTTATTTAGTCATAAACATCTTAATTCGCATATCAAGAAATGCAACGACCTGGGTTAAGTTCATTCAAAACATTTTATAGATGTGGTAGAAAAGAATCCAACTTTCATTGAATTAGATGCTTAATCATATTATGGTGTTATCATTTTTATTCCTTCCTTGGTGAGATTATATTGACATAGCTCAACCTTTAAAGCAGAAAGACCAAAGCATGGGGGCAGATCCTGGCTTGTGTGTCAAGGAGATAATCTACATTATTACAAAGATAGATGAGGCTACTGGTATTTCAGGGACCGGAAGGGGCTGACAATGATATATAGAGGAGCTTGCTGTAGCCATTCTGTGCCAAAATTATTTGCTACTTGAATTCCTAGTGACAGTTAAATACCCACTGGAAATCCTCTAGGGATAAAAGGGTCTCTTGTGAAGGGCCAGATATGTGACAGGCAAATAGCTCCATTTCTTCTGAAATACAGTTTCACACCAATCATTTTAATATAGTAGGTTGCAGGCGGTGCATCTGGCAGCAAAAACCTCATCAGCAAAATAAATAAATAAATAAATAGCCATTTGGCTTAGGATAACTGCCTATTCTATAAATACAGAGGAATGACACAGGTTCCTTTGCTTTACCCTAATGGATTCAGAAAGCAATACCTGCTTTTTCTACCTGGGTTGGAATTTCTCTGTCCTTTTGATTACTTGGTTCAAATACAGTGCTGCAAACTAATCAGGCTGTGTTGGCCATGAGGAAAGTACGTGCCTGCAACAGACTATGAGAAGAAAAAAAAAATGGTACCATTTTCTGTATTGCCAGAACTTTGTTCTTAGCCTGGAGGGAATGAATCCTATCAGAGACCCCTGAGACCTGTTCTCTCTTGTTCCAGAGTACCGGGCATGAAATAATAGATACAAGTTATAGGGAGGCAGATTCTGATTGAATGTTAGGTAAACCTCAGTAAGATCAGCTTGACAGTGGAGCCAATTACCCAGAGAAGTGTAGGCAGCCGTCTGTAGGGGATATTTTAATTTGGATTTCTGCACTGAATAGAGGGTTGGGCTCAATGGCCTCCTCCATGACTCTCTGTTTATTTAATTTTAAATCTCTTAATCTCACTTTTGAGATGAAAAGATTCCCAATAAAAAAACAAACTGCCTGCTTGTGAACTAACAGGTTAGTTCTTACCTAAAGAGAATCAAAAGACCTTTAATACAAAAGGAAGGGGAAAAAAAGATAGGTCCAAATCCTGCAGTGCAAAGTTCTTTAAACTGAGATCTTTCAGAATGGGGAGAAGCCGAATGATGCTGATCTTGTAGCAAAAGCCTTACTGACCATTTGTCTGCTTTTTCTTGAAAAACCTTAGCCACAGTAGTCAACATTATGCATATACAAGTTTTAAAAAATACTAATCCATTTTACATCTGTTTTTTAAAAATAATTTGTTGAATATTATACCTAGCTCAAAACTCTAAAACTTCGTACTAGATATCCTGAAAGCTAGCCCCTACTTGAGTTGCACAAATTTTATTACTCTATTTTTAACAGATTGTAATTAGAAAACCAGGTTACTAACACATGTTATGCATCTCATTCTCTTGTGTACAACTATATTCACAACATTGATTAAAGTAGCAGCCTACATTTTCAAATTCTCAGCATTGTGGAACTGCAACCAACAAAAGCAGTTTTTTTTTCTTAAACACTAAATAATAAAGTTGCCTTGTTACCTTTTCTCAAATCATTGTGACTCTACTGTAATAATTTACAATGACATGATTTTGGAACTACATTTATACTAGGAATAACTATACTAAATTGATTGGCTCGGATTATCAGCACTTTTGTGTTTCTGCACAATCTTTTCACAAACATTCTTCATCACTGACAACTGTGCAATCTGCTGTGTATGCAAGCAGACTGCAATAGGAGAGGCCTTGCTTTAACTGTGGAGAGAAGTATTTGGCCCTACATGTCCAAAAAGCTAGACACCTGACCAAGCACAAGAAAGCTTATAGGGCATAAGAAGGCAATCGGCCTTGTTTTCATTGAAAAAGTGGTTTTCAATGGTGGGGGTTATACAAATCCTGGCAAATCTTTTATTTCTGATAAAAGTCAGCTTGCCATTTAAAAAAATATGTATGCTAATAACCTAAGCAAACTGCCACACAGACAATAAGAACTAAGCAGTGACTGACTGGGATCCTACCTTTGTAGCTACATAAACTGACTTCAGCTTGGTGTTTAGCTAAGCTGGTTTCTGATTTTATGCAGGTTGGTTAGAATTGGTCTGTGATTGGTTCTGATTGGTTCTTTCTTTGTGCCTGATCTTGATTTGTTGTTTTGGTGGTTTTAGTTCCTGATTGTCCTTTGTTTGTGAACGCTTTCAATTGGCCATTTTTGGAATGCTGATTCCTGATTGGTTCTTAGTTCATTGCTCAGTTCTGGTTAATTAGTCTGAGCAGCTGAGTTTTGATTTAGTCTTTGTGCAGGCAAATTTCAGGATTGTCCATGTTTGAGAGCTGATTCCTGATTGATTCTGCTTTTGGGCAAGATTTTGATATGGCACAGGGCAGGTAATTAGTTTTTTTTAACCTTCAGAGTTTCTTCTTTCTTGTTGAAATTATTGGGATGTTGTGGCTCGACTAGCCTCTCTGTGCAGGCATAGATAATATTGTGTAGCATTGCACTGTGTCAAGTACAATGATGGACAACAATACTCAATTCACTCAATAGCATAGGCACAATACATCAATATATAGGAACTATTCTCTCTGATGAACTCAATATGCTAGCAGTGCAAGAAGCATAGGTCTAAACAATATGTTTTTAGAGTTCCAGGCTTGAGACGTATTCGTCCATCAACTTACATTCAGATATACTATAATTATCATCTTTACAGATATCAGCCGTAGAGAGGATTATATGATAAAGACTTCATATCTCTAAACAAAACAAAGGCTCTTTTATTACTGTGACAAAGGAGAGCTTTTGTTGAATATTGCTAAATGAAAAACAATGACATGGGAAGAGATTTTTTTGCTCTAGTCAAATGATGTTTCTTCTGAGAACTTATGAACTGATAATCAGAATAACGGGCAATAAATAAGGTACCTCCTATTCCATGATATAATATGAGAACTGGAAAAATGCAATGTCTTCATAATAAATCTTTGTAATAAATTGTATGGACATCCTGCAATAACTGAAAATTGTCATTGCATAACAAAAGATGGTTCAGAAAAATACTTAAGTAGGACAAACTGCCAGGTGAAAGAAAATATTTCTATGCATAACTAATGCAGTGGGTTGAATCTGTTTGCTAGCACTGCAGGACTGCAAATAGGATGCATTTATTATGTGGCTATTAATTGGATTTAGATAAGTAGATTTAGAGATGATCATTGGGTTTGTAAGGGAAATGCACTAGACAGTATCTTTGATCTTCTTCCAATGAAAACAAAAACTTACTGCTTATTTTACCTTAACAGCAGTTTTAGGATTGCTCTGTTTATAGCCCTGTACAGATTATTTAACATGTCAAATTGCTTCTTTGGTCCATCTGGCATGGACAAGATCAGTTTGGTTTATTTTTCCCTTTGGGTGTTTTTTTTAAATCTGTGGTTGCTAATCAATAATTTAATCAACTTTCCTTCTACCTAGCTATCATTTATGTATCAAGCATGCAGTAGGACAAACAGTTTCAAGATCTAGACTAGTTATTTCCAGCTGAGAATGTATGTCAAAGGTCAAAGGCTTCTATATTCAGTTGACATTAAGGATATAAATATATCCTTCTCTTGAGGATATATTTCATTATTACATGCTGGCAGCATTTGTGGTTGTGTGATTACACTGAAACATGCATAAATCCAGTTGGACTCATTGGTCCAAAAGTCCTAGGTCATGTAGTATAGCAATATGGTTTGGCTATTATTTGAGAGAATGTGCTTAAGCTACAAAAATAAGAAATTTGTTGGACATTGTTTAAATATCTTAACTGTTCCTTACCATATAAAAACTAATGCTGAGGTAGCATTCTTAGGAAATGATTGAAAACAGAAGTAATTATTTTCTCTTGTTTAAGGAAAATTGAGGAACAATCATCTCCTATCCATTTTGCTTAAAAGACGGCAAAAGATTGTTGTAGGTATATAAGGAATTCTGCCATGGGAGATCAGGAAGTCAGGACCTAAAGGAACATACCATCTAAATCTTGTATCCAGAATTATTATAGTTATTTACATGACTTTTCTTCCTTGAGATAAATTAAGATGGTCAGATAAGGGTTTCTTTTGTTCAGGTCAAAGAGAAAACTACCTACTTTTAGTAGCAAGACTGTCCATGGATGTCCTAGAGTTCGTCCTGAAGAGAGTACTTATATCTCAAAGAGTCATTTGCAAATAAAAATGAATTTACTTAATTAGATTCTAATTCTATTGTCTAAATTATATCAAATATAGCCTCCACAAAAAAAGAAAACAAAAAAGAGACTCTTTTTAATTACTATCAAAATGGAGAAACCTCAGTCACAATTAAACTGTACACTTATATTGGAAAAGATCTATGAGGCTACTGCAGAAATATGTGCTACAATGAAAAAGTTTACTACAGAACTAAGATCCAGAAATTTCACTTCAAATGTTTAAATGGATGTCCAGGCTACTGACTATGGTATGAATCAAAACATACTAGAAGAGGAATTAACAGAGATAAAAGAGGAACTTATTCTAGCTTACAAACTTTCCATCTGCAACTTAGAGGAACTGAATAAGCAAAGACTGAGACTTCAAACTACAAGGCAATGACCCTTCAAGGAGGAGAGAAATAGACGTCTAACGCAGAGGATGGGATTGCTATTATTGCAAAGGCTACTGCAAGCAACAAAGACAGATCTACTCGCTGAAAGGGAAGCGTCCCTATGGAAACCTGCTTGGCGCAGGAAAAAAGCCAGAATTAGACTGAAAAAAGAAATTTAAAATTGTGTAATGGATTTAAAGACAATGTTTGATTTATGTTTGTTTTAAGGATTATGATTTAGAGTTAGAAGCAAGAAAAAATATAAACATATTTATATGTGATTTTTAGAAAAGATATTTTAAATAGATTAAGAATACTTTTTGGAATAACATTTATTCTGATGAAAACTATGTATTGGAATTGAAAAAATGTTGATTTTTTAGATTGGGATGGTTTTAATAATTAATGGAGTGTTTTAACTTAGATGATTTTTTGTACAATAACATAGATGTGATAAGGTATGACAATAAATTGGATGAAATTTGAAGTTTCTGTAATGAATTGAAGTGAATTAAGGTTTAACATTATTTTTGAACTAAGATAGCTATTGTGTAATGGAAGAAGAAATAAATGAGATTGGTGATAAAAGGAGGGATGAGAGAAATTAAGAACTAGAATATATCTGGAAGGGATACCTGAACTGATAACTTGTTGAGTTAACGAGAAATTTGATTTTGGTAACTGTAAACTGATAAAGTTTTAAAAACAGGTTTAGTAGTAATAGAAATTTAATTTAGAAATGGAATATTTTAAATGTATTATGTTATTTGAGGGAAATAGAGAGGAGACAGTATTGAGTTGAGTTGTTTATTTATGTTTTTACTTTGGAATGTCTGATTACCCAAACACCATGGTGTGTCCTGAGTACTTTTTCTTAAAAATTAAAAAACCAATAAAATATTTTCAAAAAAACCCCTACTTTTAGTAGCAAGACTGCCAATGGATGTCCTAGAGTTTGTCCTGAAGAGAGTACTTATATCTCAAAGAGTCATTTGCAAATAAAAATGAATTTACTTAATTAGATTCTACCTTGATTCTTCTGCCTTAGACCAGGGCTTTTCAACCTTTTCACCCATTGTACCACTTTTAGGATATGGCAATATCCGGGTATCACCAGTCGCCTAGCAAGGTGTCAAAAACTAGATGACCCCCAAAAATAATAATAAAGTACAGGTAATCCTCGACTTACAACAGTTCGCTTAGTGACTGTTCAAAGTTACAATGGCACTGAAAAAAGTGGCCCCCCAAGGCACAGCCGAGCAAGACACCTGCCTGCCCACCTGGCGGTGCTCTCATTCCTCTCCCCTGCTACCACTTTTCTAGGATGGTTGCGTACCACCTGCCAGGTGCCAATGTACCACAGGTGGTACCCGTACCACTGGTTGAAAAGCCCTGCCTTAGACCTCAGTCTTCTGTTACTATTGCCAAGTTTTTGTCCTATAAGGAACAGTGAAATCTAAGGGTGGAATAGAATATGGAAAATTTTCCAGCAGAAGCACACTGAATTCTCTTCCAAAACAGCTGGAAGAAGTAATTACTTTATTGCCCTCTACGCAATCCATACTCCAAAGATATTGGATTAGGAAATGTATTGTAGAGTGAGCTAGGCCTCTTCTAACATTTTTTTTAGCCATTCTCCCTACCACTCTGAGATTTCAAACATTTAAATGAGATACTTAAGGATGGGCTACCTCATCTGGGGCCAATGGCAACAGGGTTCCATAGATCATGTGCTCATATGAAGAATGTATAGTATAAGGGAATAGAATTGTTCTTAAAAAGTGAATAAACAGATAATTTCATCAATAAATTGAAACAGTTAATTCTAGCATCACTAATTAAACACTTTAGTATTGAACTGTGAATGCAGAAAATTTTCTGAAAAAATTATGATATCCCATAATACACAAATATTTCACAAGACAACCAAGCTTCTGTCTGCTAATTGCGTTGAAAGGAGACTCCACTGTTTTAATCCTACAAATCTATACTTTTTTGGGGGGATGTTAAACATTAAAACAGGACATTTAGTCCACAAAATAGGAATCATCTGGAAATATCTTTGTAAGATTACATTTTCAGCAACAGGCATATTAGTTTTGAATTAGGCATTGTAATCTGTGTAAAGGAGAAGAGCCACTGACAACCTAAAGTACTTTAAGCTACCTATCAAATTGGTCTCTTATTTAAAGAAACAACCTATCATGGACAATTCAAAATACAATGTCAATAGTAGCAACTCTAAAATAGAAAACAAGTTAGGATTATTGTTTAGGTTGGATTCTGTAAAACTCCTTCATAATAGCTGCAAAAAACTGATTCTTATAAACTTTTCAGAAGATGAATAAGTGATGGTGGTGATGAGTCTCCATGTGTGTTTATAAATGTGGATACAAACATTTTATAAAGAATTAAGGCTTTCCTAGGCAGACAGTTCAGAAACTTTAATCATGCATCTTAGTAAATCTAGTGATTTAGCATGTTTGTTCCACAATAAGGATAAATCTCAGCAGAACATCCTCAAGCATTTCTCATAAATCATTGCAACGGAAAGCTCAATTATTCTCCGGAAAGAAATATATTTAGGTGCTTTAGGAGAAAAAAAAAAAGACTTGCCTTTCCACAGGCATTTAACAGTCCCCCCCCCTTCTTTTTGTTAAGTGCCATCTTCATAGATGGTCCCAGATTATACTTTCAGATAGTGCTTTCTGGGTAATTGTCCACTTAACAGTCTAGTGCCTTAATGACAGGCCATTGTGAAGAGCTTTTGATTTATGTTTTTCCTAGACATGTGTGTATGATCTGGAGACAATGACTTGGAAGCTTGCTCAGCAGTTTTATACAACTAGTTCTTTGGTTTCAAATGCTGGTACAAATGCTAAGTGTGAGTGCTACCCCATTTAGATCTATATCAAAAATTATTCCATTAAGATAGTAAGATTGATCTGGTAAGAAGGTCCAGCTCATCTGCTGCCCTATGTATGCTGCAATGGATTTCCAGGTGTAAGTCAAGAAGTAGGGACTTCCTAGGAGATAGTAAAATGGCAACATCAGTATTATGGTCTTACCTTCACATGTACAATATAATCAGAGTGACATAGCAGAAGAATGAAGTGACCGAATGGCATGGAATTATGCTGGGTAGCAAATGAAGATATGTTTATAAAAATACAATCTAGAAAACTGAAGAACCAGAGAGAAATACTAAGCACTCATACTTAGGTTTTCTATTGGCCTAATACTTTTAATATACATTTTTGCATCCTTTTTAGGTGATTCTGAGACTCCTTTCACAAAAGCCAAATCACTGCTAGTAAGTTCCTATTACTTTGAGGCAAGAAACCTAGAATAGCTGCAAGTTCTAAAATAATGAATCTCTTCAAACCTCCAAATGTAGGGAGCAAAATATCTTGCTTCTGCTGATTTGTGCAACCCTGCATATTTTGTATGAACCTCCCAATGATGTGATCCTGCCCTTCTCAGACGGTAAGTGATCCCCAAGCGTACTTAATTTGCCCACTTGTGATATTAGAAGGAAGCATTTGAAATGGCACTCCAGTCCCACCCTCAGTGATACAAAGTGATTGCATCCATTGTGCTGCACATTTTGACCAAGTCTCTAAAGATAGGTAGAAATAAGGCTGAAGTGTTTGAAAATAAAATAGCCAATCTTGAGACAAGGCAAATAGAAGAACTGCAATAACTGAAGCTCAGCTTTGGCTGAATCGTTTCTATTAGCGGTAAGGATTGCTTTAGCATAAATAGTACATTTTATGACACTTATAAATATTTCTCCTATTACAGTTATTACGATAAATATTTGTACACCGTGCTATTTAAAAGAAAATGAAATACCTCTTTCTATTTACTTTATTTTTTCCTTTTATTTTTTCCAGTTTTTATTCTTATTTCTCTTTTCTCAAAACAATACTCCTAATGGAAAAATAAATATTTTACCATTTAGGTTTTAATGGGAAAAAGGTTTTATTAATTTAACATGGATATTGAAATGAGATAGGAAGAAAAATCAAAAGACCATCCCGCCCAAGCCGTAGGGGATGGTTTTTCATTTATCGTACCATGACTGCCTTTTCTGGGCACAATCTATATTAACACTCCCAAAGAGAGCTATTATAGCAAAATAATACATGCCCGAACATAAAAAGAAAAATCTAGACAATTATGAAATTATAAAACATTAGAGTCTCCTAGTTTTATTGATCTATTCCACATCCTAATTCACTTTCCTATAACAGCTTCAGCAAGTGTGCATAATATGTAAATTATTAACGTGAAGCAGTTTAAGAAAAAAAATATGAATATCTAGCTAGGCTGTGAAAATAGCATTCATCCCTCTTTTCCCTTCTTCTTTTTTTTCTGCTAGTTTCAAGATTTGCAGGTTAAGCAGAGTCTGATTAATTTTCCAGAGGGTGTTGGTAAAACTGTGGAGATAATTTAGAGACTCAATATGTAGATAACAAATCTACAAAATTCCAGCTGCAGCAACAAGATTGTGCTCTAAAGCATTTCTTTCATTCTGTTCATAGCTTGATTGTATTCCCACTAGGCTGATTTAAAAGTCCCATTAGAAAATTGATAGTGTTATGTATGCATCTGCTAATAAGAAGTCTGACGGCAAGCTGGGCAACTAAAGGGCATTCTTAGGTTAGATGGCAACTCTTCCAGCTCTTAATAGAAGAAAATCCTCAAAGTTAGTAGAAGAAAATTCATTGCTGTATGAAGTTATGGTGATTTAAAAAACACTTGTTTTTTTTTCAGAATACAATCAAGAAGTGGATGACAAATAGTTTTTTAAAATAAATCACAGGTAACACAATCTAGTACAAAGGTGTCAAACTTGCCATATCATGTGACGTGTCACGGCGTATCGCGACTCTTTTTGCATTGCTGGCAATGGGGTGGGCGCGGCTTTAGTATGATGAAACCGGCCCATGGGCCGGCAGTTTGACACCCCTGATCTAGTAGAATTAATTATTATTATTCAATACGGATTCTAAACATGCCTCATATAGTGATATATTGCTTCAGTCTTTGGGCTGCTCTTGAAAATGTTAATAACTTGCATTTTTTGTCTTAAATACCAGGGATGGCAAAGGCAGTGAAGTGTTTTCTGTATGTGGCCCAAAAGACATCTGTGAATTCACATTCTGGATGTCTCAATCCAAATATCTGGAAACTGTAAATAGCTTTTTTTACAATTATGTTGAGCATATGCCAATAAACTAGGCTTCAGAGAATTATGTACCTTCTAAGTCACAGATGGATCTTTGCTTGTATCCCACCACTCACTAAACATGTGGATGGCACTTTGTGTTTATTGAAAAACAGAATTAAGTTTTATAAAGAGCCTGAATTTTCCTAGATACAGTTATAATGTTCCTGACACAACTGCTTCCATAATAGTTACATGCCTCAAAATAGCAAGATCCAAGGTCATTACTGTTTTTGAATATTTAATTTAATTAATTTTCACCCAGGATATGCAAATAATGGAAATGATTAGCTTGATGCAGAAGAACTAAATCTGTCCAGATCTCTTAGTCCCCCATTCATCTGCTCATCCCTTGCTATATACTCATCTATTCTGGACTGCAGAATGCTTTTTAAATTCTCTTAAGTCAATATGGCTGAAATTTTTGAGAAAGAAAGGACAGCTTTATTATTACTTCATGTGGCAGCCCAGCAATGTGAACTCATGATTCACATATGTCACATGTCACTGTCTGATAGCAGTCAGTTCCAGATTGCAAAACAGATGAGGTTGCCTCTTGCAGCCAAAGGCAGCCAAAAGGAAAACCTCAACCTTTTGATTTTAGTGTTAAAGCCTTCTGTACCCAAAATATTTTTTAATCTGTGTATGTCCCTACAGATTATTCTAAACTTTGGGGGTGGGGAGGCAATGCTCTTTTTCTACAGCTACTTCTTCTTGCTGTATGCCTGTGTGATTGGAACTATTGCTTAGGGTTGCATACAAATTGTTTGGTGCACATCCAATGTATGGTTCAGAATTTGGAATGGCTGGATAGTATTTTTTCATTCAAGGCAATAAATCCTTTGGTTAAAATATAATAGCCAGCAGGGGCATACAGTATGTGTCCTTGGGAGACAGGGGCCTCCAAAAAGACGATAGCTGCAACTGTGAAGATGACTTTTGTCTTAATTTTTTTTATTAACTCTCACTCTTCCCCCCCCTTACAGATGCCTAAAAGCAAATTTTTCATATTGTAGTAATAAGGGTTTCCTGCATGTCTC
Source organism: Crotalus tigris (assembly GCF_016545835.1). Taxonomy (NCBI): domain Eukaryota; kingdom Metazoa; phylum Chordata; class Lepidosauria; order Squamata; family Viperidae; genus Crotalus; species Crotalus tigris. Next base: position 1,495,768 of record NW_024096796.1, read on the forward strand.
CATTTACTGGAACATTGATATCAGTGGATAAAAATCTGTTAAAATGGCATTGATTGAGAGAGAATACAGTATGAAGAAAAAAGAGCCAGGGTTCAAATCAATCAAAATGTTAATAACAGCTATCCTGAACAAATGCATTTAATGGCAAGATCACTGAGTGGCTAACTAGGGATTCCCCAGGTAATACTGTAAATGCAATTAATTGATAAAATTTAGATTATAATTGTTGTATATTGACCTAATTTCATAGGGCTGTTATAAAACAGTTAACTAAAGATGTTCAATTCAAATTCTTAACTGTCTGTATGTATATATTGTAAGCCTGTGTTTTAGGTGGGAATGTATGGTTTAAACTCATTGGCTGCTGCCTAGTGGTGGTCTGTATAAATAAGAGTCAAGCGGCTGTTAGAACCGCTTCTGTGTGGATTGAATAAATGAACTGTTACTTTCACTCTGGTCTCTTCAATACCTCACTGTTCTCAGGATACAACAGTGGCGACGAAGGTGGGATTATGCTGCTAAGGAAGAAAGAGCTGGAGGTCTAAGAGCTAAGAGTCACTAAGGGGTAAGACCAGGCATCAGCACCCTGGTAGGAACATCCCCCCTTCTGCCTGCTAGCAAGCCACGCTGGAGGCATCATTATCCTAAAGGATCCGTCCCTAGGATTCGCACAGAAGCCCTTAGCAGCATAAGGCATTGAGAGACTCAGTAACAGTCAGCTATGGCCAAAGTTGACAAGCTATTAGAATTCGATGTATCGCACCCAGAGCAATGGAGCTCTTACGTCTCCCAAGTCAAAAACTATCTGAGAGCAAACCAAGTCAGGGAAGATGGACTAAAGGCTGCAACATTACTATACATATGCGGCCAGGCAACTTTTGACATAGCAGAAAATCTAATTGCCCCAGCCAGCTTGGAATCAGTTACTTTCGCTGACTTGAAAAAAAGACTGCAAGAACACTTCGAACCAAGACTGTCTATCATTACATGGAGACACGCGTTTGAGCAGAGAGAACAGCAGCCAGGGGAGTCAGCTGCTGAATTCGTGGATGCCCTGAGACAGGTGTCCAGACTCTGCGAATTTCCAGATTAGAGGATTGGCTCAGGGATCGACTGGTATGTGGCCTGAGAAACAGAGACTTACAACAGAGGCTGTTTGCAAAGGAAACCTTAATGTTCCAGGACGCCTTGAAACAAGCAATGGCAGAAGAGGCCGCTGGGGTAGCAGTCAATGCTTTATGACCCTCGAAGAATTCCCCCAGCCAGATAGCAATTCATCATGAAGATTCAGAGAGAGCAGATGACCCGGACGAGGACATTGAGATCAACCTGGTGCAGAAGCTTCCAGGAAGAAGGCAGCGGCCATTTGACAAGGCAGCCTTCTTCCCTAGCTCTGCTGGCTTCAGAGAACAGCACCAGTGCTCAGAATGCAAGTTTCGTACAGCTGTGTGCTGAGTTTGTGGCAAACAGGGCCACATCGCTATCGTCTGTAAAGGTCACCAGAGGAATCTCCACCCGAAGACTTCCCCAGGAGAGGTAAAGGGGCCCCAGGGCAAAACAGAGTAGGATATTGCTCCGGAAGGAGGACCTTCTGAGAACAGGAGCCCATCGCCCCCTCAAAGAAAAGCTTAGACTAAGAGTCAAGCTACAAGGAGTTCCATGCTCAATGGAATTGGACACCGGTCTGCCCTGTCCATAATCTCCTACAAAACTTTCAATTACATCTGCAGACATGGTGGGAAATGAATCAGACTCAAGCCGTCAAATCTACTGTTGACAGATTTTCAAAATTCCCGTGTAGCAGTTAAAGGCAAAGCTAGGTTAAAAGTGACGTTCAAAGAGTTTGAGGGTAACTTAACATCATGGTAGTCGAAGGCCAGTGCACAAGCCTGATTGACCTAGACTGGTTTGATGCCCTGGGCATCCATTTGACTGGAACCCAAACAGCGGATTTGGCAGTTGTCTGCCAGGAATTTGCTAATGTGTTCAGCCCCAACTTAGGCAAATACAATGGAGTACTAATCGTCCTCCACCTTGATTCAACCGTAACCCCAATCAGGATCAAGCCTCGCAGAGTGCCTTTTGCCCTTAAACCCATGATAGATGCAGAGATAGATAAGTTAGTGCAGCAAGGTGTGCTGCAACCAGTAGATAGCAGTTTGTGGGAAACCCCCATAGTCACACCAGTTAAAGAAAATGGTGAAGTGTGCATCCGCACTTATTATAAGTGCACCATTAATAAGGCACTTCAGCAGCATGTGAACCCGGTACCTGTAGTCAGCCACATCCTGGTATCATTACAGGGAGATCGCTTATTCGCAAAGCTGGACCTGGCACAGGTGTATCAGCAATTGCCTGTGGATGATTCCACTGCAGAGGCACAAACAATAGTTACCCTTAGAGGGGAATTCAGGGTTCATCACCTGCAGTTTGGGGTCAGTGTAGCCCCAGGGCTTTTTCAGAATGTAATGGAATGCACACTCAAAAGTATTCCAGGTGTGCCCTTATTTTGATGACATTCTAATTGCTGGGGAGTCAGCAGAAATATTAGCAGAATGTCTAAGAACTGTTCTTCAGCATTTCCGTGAAGCGGGGCTGAAACTCAAAAGAGACAAATGTCAAATAGGCGTGAACTCCACAGAGTTCCTGGGATTCTGGATAGATGCTGCCGGAATCCACCCCGCTGACTCAAAGCTTAAGGCTATTCAGCAGGCTCCCTGACCTAAGTCAAAGGGGGAGCTGCAGGCATTTTTAGGGTTACTTAATTTCTACCATGCATTCCTTCCTTATAACGCTGCATTAGCAGAGCCTCCTGGATAAAAGGGCACTATGGCAATGGACTAGCATCCACAAAAATAGTTTCAAAGCAGTCAAATCACGGCTGTCTTCAGACTGTGTTAACACATTTCAATGAAAGACTGCCTATCAGTATTGCATGTGATGCTTCATCATATGGCATAGGAGCAGTTTTGAGCCATTTAATGGCTGACGGGAGGCAAGCTCCCATAGCATATTATTCAAGGACACTTTCCCCTGCGGAAAGAAATTACGCACAAATTGATAAGGAGGCATTAGCCATAGTAGCATGAATAAAGAAGTTCCACGATTTCCTTTATGGTCGCCCATTTACGGTCTTTACAGATCACAAGCCTCTTCTAGGTCTGTTTATTGCGGACAAGCAAACCCCTCAGATCCTTTCTCCAAGGATGCTGAGTTGGTCAATCTTTATGGCAGCCTACAATTACAGGTTAGTCCATAAACCTAGCAAGGAAATGGGCCACACTGACGCACTCAGCAGGTTGCCCCTGTCTAATTCAGAACCAGACCCTGCACCTGCTGCATGCATCCTGTCAATCCAGGATCTGCCAGAGTCTCCCCTTCATGCAGGGGATGTGGCTGCTGAAACAGCCACTGACAAAACACTCAGTCGTGTTTTGAACTGGGTGCTGAGGGGGTGGCCAGAAGCCAGTCCTGGGACCGAATTTCACAGCTTCTTCAGAAGACAAGATGAGCTATCAGCATACAAGGGCTGCATTCTGTGGGGTAGTCGGGTTATAGTCCCACACACATTAAGAGAAAGAGTCTTAGAATCTCTGCATGAGGGACATCCTGGAATAGTCAGGATGAAGGCACTCGTGAGAAGCTACCTGTGGTGGCCAGGGTTGGACAAGGACATAGAGGCTCAAGTGAAATGATGCCAGGTTTGCCAGCAGACCAGACATGAAATGCCTCAAGCCCCAGTACATCGCAAACCCCCTGGTCTAGGATTCATATAGACTATACAGGACCCTTCCAAGGATATGTGTTCCTCATCGTAGTAGATAGTTACTCCAAGTGGCTTGAGGTAACACCTGTCCCTACTATGACTACTGCCAGGACCATCCAGGAACTGTGCAGAATCTTTGCCATGCATGGCTTACCAGATGTAATTGTGTCAGATAATGGGGCACCGTTTACTGCTGCTGAGTTTCAGTCCTTCTTATGGACTAACTGTAAGGAACGTCCTAGGTAGATCAGCAACACAGCACACCAGGAACGCTCCAGGATCCAACAAGGTTTATTGCGCGTTGTAGGAAAACAAAGTTTGCCCTGGGAAGGCTCCGTCCCCGCGCGTTAAATGTTACACCGCGTCACGCCCACCATACACACCCTAATCAGGCCTTATAAGGGAACCCCGCCCATGCTCCACCCATCCGCCCCACCCCGTGATAGACTCCACCCTCCGGATCCTCTGCCGTTTCCCCACAGCCAGTCCGAACAACAGCAAACCCCGTGATATAACTCCATCCTTCAGTTCCCCTTCTTTCGCTGACATTAGGACCTGTCAGACCCAGCGTCTCTTCCAGGGCCGTGTTTCACCGTTTACAGTCACTCCGGCAGCTTCCCCATCACGTGAGGAATCCATGCGCGCAATCAACCGACGCCGGCGGTGTAGGTGCCGTTCCGCCGGGGCTGCCTGGATGCGCCAAACCGTCAACTCAAGCCGCGCTGGATGCTATGAATAGCCGGGTAGGTGTCACGCTGGGTCTGACATTCGGCTTCCCCTCACCACAACTCCCCCTGGAAGAAAAGATAACTGATAAACCACAGAGTTTATGCTATTCAACTACCCCTTTCCTTTCCCCCCCGCTGTAGCCTGTCATGATACCTCTTGACCAACCCAGGGGCGGATACATCCTCCCTCGGTACCCAGGAGGCTTCGGACAAGGGATACCCCTTCCATAAGACCAGGTAATACAATCTTCCTCCCCGTAGCCGTGAGTCGACTATGTCCTCTATTTCATACCATCCTGGTGTGACAGGACCTGGGGGTTGGTCATGGGGGACTCTCCCTAAGGGCTTCAATAAACTTACGTGGAATGTCGGATGTATTTTACCTAGTAGTTTTGGCAATGCGAGCTTCACCGTTACAGGGTTGATGATCTGTACTATGCGAAAGGGGCCGATATATTTCGGTGCCAGTTTCCTGCATGGGACCTGTAACTTAATATATTTGGTGGACAAATATACGCTATCCCCCACCCGTAATTGGACTGGTTGTCGACGACCCTTATAAGCGTGGTACTTAGTCGCCTGTGTTGCCTGGCTTAGCGCCTGTTTCACCCTATTCCATACCTGGCCCGCTCGAGCAAGCCAGTCGTCTGATCGCTGTAAAAGGGGTTCCGATGACATACATCCGGGCACGGAGACCATGTCATGCCCATAAACAACCTGAAAGGGGGTCAACCCGGTGCTTTTATGTACCGCGTTGTTATACGCTAGCTCTGCAAATGGTACAAAGTCCACCCAATCCGACTGTTGGTAGGAGACATAACAGCGTAGGTACCGCTCGATGGCTGCATTTGCCCGTTCCGCCGCCCCGTTGGTGCAAGGGTGGTATGCCGAGCTTAGTCCTTGCGTGGTCCCGATGCTGGCTAGAAAGCCGCGCCAAAAACGGGCCGTGAATTGTACACCACGGTCTGAAATAACCCGACGGGGCGCCCCGTGTAGTCTGTAAATATGTTGCACAAACATCTTAGCTAACTTTCTTGCCGAGGGTAGACCCTTGCAGGGGATAAAGTGTGCCTGCTTTGAAAATAGGTCGACCACTGTCCAAATAACCGTGTAGCCTCTCACATTTGGCAGGTCTACAATGAAGTCCATCCCGATATCCTGCCATGGCCGGTTCGGGTCACATACCTGCTGCAGTAATCCCATTGGCTTTTTCGGTATTGTTTTTGCCTGTGCGCATATGTGACATCCTTTGACATACTCTTCAATGTCTTTCCTCATCCCTGGCCACCAGAACTGGCGTCTCACTAAATGCAATGTCTTTACAAAACCGAAATGGCCAGCTAATTTTGAGTCATGGCATCTGTGATATACTCGGTTCCTTAGCCCCTGTGGGACATATAGCTTATCTCCATGCCAGGCTAGGTCATCATGACGACTTAAGACTCCGGGGTTAGCTAAGATCCAGGGATCTGTTAACAAGGCCGATCTCAGCTCATCCTCGAAGGTTACCAACTGTGCACTCACCTCAGGTTGTGTGGAACCTGGACTTTTTGGAGGTATGATAGCGTGAATCACCTGCTCTCTCCTGCTATTATACTGCGGTAGCCTGGACAATGCGTCCGCTAGGAAGTTCTTTCCTCCCGGAACGACCTTCAGATGGAACCTGAACCGTTGGAAGTATTGCGCCCATCGGACGTGTTTGGGTGCCAATCTTCTTGGAGTTTGGAGGACTGTGAGGTTCTGGTGGTCCGTCCACACCTCAAAGGGGTGCTGTGCGCCCTCCAACAAATGGCGCCAGGTAGACAGAGCCCATTTCACAGCAAACGCCTCCTTTTCCCACACTGCCCATCGTCGTTCCGTTTCGGTGAACTTCTTGGAGGTGTAGGCGCACGGTTGTAATAGACCTTCTGCATTGCGTTGCAACAATATCGCCCCAACAGCGACATCGCTGGCATCGGCCTGGACAACGAATGGTCGGCCTGGGTCGGGGTGCACCAGTATGGGCTCCTGTGCAAATAGTCTCTTAAGGGATTCAAAGGCCTGTTGACAGGTTACAGTCCAGGCGAGAGGTTGTCCCGGACGGGGTTTGCCAGCTATATGCTTGGTGCGCAATAGCTGAGTCAATGGCAGGGCTACATCAGCAAATGAGGGGATGAACTGCCGGTAAAAGTTCGCAAACCCCAGGAACCGCTGTAGTTGACGTCGGGTTTTTGGAGCTTGCCATTCTAATACGCACTGTACCTTACTAGGGTCCATCTCTATCCCTGCCGCAGAAACCCTGAATCCGAGATAATCAATACGCTCCTTGTGGAATTCGCACTTTGATAATTTACAGTAGAGCTGAGCATCTAACAATTTGCGCAAAACTGTGCGCACCAATTCCACATGTTCCTCTACTGACTGTGAATAGATCAATATGTCGTCCAGGTACACAAGAACACCCTTGTATAAGTGGTCATGCAACACTTCGTTAATAAGCTGCATAAATACAGCTGGGGCTCCTTGTAACCCGAAAGGCATTACCTTGAACTGATAACTGCCTAACGGACAGTTAAAGGTTGTCTTCCACTCATCCCCTTCCCTGATTCGAACCCTGTAGTACGCCTCACGGAAATCCAGTTTTGTAAAGATAGTTCCAGTAGCCAAATGGGTCAGAAGGTCTTTCATAAGTGGCAGGGGATACACCTGCTCTATGCATACCGCATTGAGACCCCTGAAGTCCACGCATAACCTCAAGCCCCCATCCTTTTTGCCCTGGAATAACACAGGAGCGGCCATCCGAGACCGTGCCGGCTCTATAAAGCCTCTGGCCAAGTTCTTATCTACGTACTTCCTCATCTCCTGTAACTCCGCGAATGTCATTGGGTACATTCAGGACTTTGGAAGTTTGGCTCCAGGAATAAGTTCAATTGCGCAATCTATACGCCTATGGGGAGGCAAACTGTCGCACTCCTGCTCACTAAAGACCATTGCGAGATCATCATACACTGATGGATATTTGAACTGCTCCCCATCCTTTATTAGATCTGCCACCTCCCCCTTCCCGTTGCTAATGAGCCTCTCCGGAACCGGTGGTTGAGGACCTACTGCAAGGCGTAGGTGGCGAGCTCCATCTGCCCACCATATGGTTGGTGTCCATTTATCCAACCACGCCAGGCCTAGAATAGTAGACTCTGACATGGAGGGGACCACTATAAATCTTAATACCTCCCAATGCGCACCTACTTCCATCCTAACGGGTTCAGTCACTAACGTGGTCGGTGCTCCTCCTAATAGGGACCCATCCACCTGCTCAAAGCGGATTGGGGATTTCAATCGGGTTACCCTTATATGCATCTGTTGCGCCACCCCCTTGCTAATAAGACATCTGGTACAACCGGTATCAACTAACGCCTGGAATGGCTTCGGTTCCCCAGTGACCGGACTTGTTAATGTTATTGGAATGTTAAACGGAACTATAGGTTCACTTACCATGGGATCCTCCACTGGACCCTCCTCCTCGTATTCGTGGAGCGCGGGGGGTGCATCACCAGGGGTTTGTTGGAGTGGCATCTGACCCGTATGGTAAGCAACTCGAGACTTCTCTGCGGATTTCTTCGGCGTGATACCCGGTCTACCGATTGCCGTCGGTGTGCCAGTCAGCTCGGTTAGGTCGGCCACCCCACACTCTGCAGCCCGGTGGCCCGGTCGGTTACAGCGAAAGCACCTGAATACGGGCTTCGGTCGGGCGGTACCCGGTACGGCCTGAGTAACGCCCGCCCCGGACCGGTCTGGAGCACGGCGCGCTTGTGGTTTGTCTGCACGTACGTCAGGACGGTCCCTCAATCCAAACTCCAACTCCATAGCAGCTTTAAACCAGTCGACTAGGTGTCCTACAACCCCTCTGACTGCGCAGGCGCGACGTATGTCCGAGTCCAGGCCAGCCTGGAAGTGATGGATCAGTAACCGATCTGGCCACGACTTCAGCCTCCCAGCCGCCTTTTGAAACTCGCGGATATATATCTTCACCGGTCTACCCCTCTGTCGTAAGCCTACCAATTGGGCCTCGGCTCTTTGTAGACGGGTTGGGTCATCGAACCTTGCCCTCAGTGCCTCGAGGAACAGCCCTACGTCGGTTAACTCTCTTGCTTGCTCGCTGTATAGATCCGCGGCCCAAGCAGCAGCCTCTCCCTGCAAACATGCTGTGACCGCCACCACCATTGCCCAATTGGAAGAGTATAGGGTGGTAAAGCGGTCCAGATGATTGAGCACGTGGCTCAGGAATACTGCTAACCGATCTGAGTCACCGTCGAACGTGAGCGTGATCGGGGGGGGATTCCATACCACGTTCTGTGGCCATGGGGTTGGCGCCAGGCCTTCGTATGGAGCATTCCCCGGGTGTAGTATAGGACGAGATCCCTCCCCCATGGACCCCGCCCTTAGCCTATCAGCACCTAGAGATTGACCTGCCGCCGGGCGCGGCCCCAGTCCGTAACGGGGTCGTTCCGCTTCAACCCGCCCCGGGTCTGGGTCCTGGAATGCTTTCATTTCCATCCCTGGACTTGACAGGTGGAAACGGGAGGAATAGGCCGGACTGCCCTTAACAGGACTACGGAGCGTTGCAGGATGAAGACGTTCCCCGAACTGCTCTCTCAGAACATCCAAAGTATACTGTCCTGGAGCCGTTGAGCAGCTCCATTCCTCCTCCGGATCTCCAGTCACCCGGCGTTCCCTCCATCCAGTGAAACTCGGCGCTAACCGCCGTCCCCTATTGTCCTCTGGTCCTTCCAATGCCGAACCTAGCCACCAGTCACCCTCAGTCCCCACCGGGCGTTGTAGCCCTAAACTTGGTTCCAGCTCCGCCGGAACGCGAACCCTCTCCTTTGGCCGCACTACCGGCTATTTGGCTACTGCGCCGCCGATGTCCGGGCCCTCCAGCTGCTCGTCAGGCTCCGCCGCCTCCGCAGCCTCCACCGGGTCCGCCCCTTGTGTTCCCTCCGCCATAACGCTGCAGGCAACCGGCGTCGATCGGCAATAAAGGTGAGGGCAAACTTACTGTAAGGAACGTCCTAGGTAGATCAGCAACACAGCACACCAGGAACGCTCCAGGATCCAACAAGGTTTATTGCGCGTTGTAGGAAAACAAAGTTTGCCCTGGGAAGGCTCCGTCCCCGCGCGTTAAATGTTACACCGCGTCACGCCCACCATACACACCCTAATCAGGCCTTATAAGGGAACCCCGCCCATGCTCCACCCATCCGCCCCACCCCGTGATAGACTCCACCCTCCGGATCCTCTGCCGTTTCCCCACAGCCAGTCCGAACAACAGCAAACCCCGTGATATAACTCCATCCTTCAGTTCCCCTTCTTTCGCTGACATTAGGACCTGTCAGACCCAGCGTCTCTTCCAGGGCCGTGTTTCACCGTTTACAGTCACTCCGGCAGCTTCCCCATCACGTGAGGAATCCATGCGCGCAATCAACCGACGCCGGCGGTGTAGGTGCCGTTCCGCCGGGGCTGCCTGGATGCGCCAGACCGTCAACTCAAGCCGCGCTGGATGCTATGAATAGCCGGGTAGGTGTCACGCTGGGTCTGACACTAACATGATTAGACTTCACTTCAGCCCCCTTTCATCCTGCTTCAAATGGCCCCCTTTCATCCTGCTTCAAATGGCCCCCTTTCATCCTGCTTCAAATGGCCAAGCAGAAATAATAATAATAATAATAATAATAATAATAATAATAATAATATCTAACTGTTATACACCCATTCATTGCCAAGCAGTTCAACAATATACTACAAAGAGGAGAAATTGAAAAGTGGCTAACAACTGGGAAAACCTACCTAATAATGAAAAATCCAGCAAAAGGGGCAACACCAGGTAACTACAGGCTAATTACCTGCTTACCAACAACTTTCAAATTACTAACTGGTGTGGTAGCTGATGCAGTACAACAGCATCTAGTTGAAAACAATCTCTTTCCACCTGAGCAGAAAGGAAACCGCCCCAATAGCAGAGGAACAAAAGATCAACTCCTAATAGACAAAATGATCTTGGAAAACTGCAAGAAAAGGAAGACCAACCTGAATGTGGCATGGATTGACTATAAAAAGGCATTTGACTCTCTGCCAATTGACTGGATAATCAAGTGCCTAGAAATAACAGGAGTCAGTAGAAACATCAGAAAATTTGTGCAAAGATCGATGGCACAATGGAAGACACAGTTGCAGGTCAATGTGAGAGGCTGGGAGAAGTTAATATCAAGAGAGGAATATTTCAAGGAGATTCATTATCACGATTACTATTTGTTATTGCACTGTTTCCTCTGTCAACAATACTGAATAACTCAGGACATGGCTATCAAACATCAAAAACATCTGCCAGACTATCCCACTTCCTTTACATCAGTGGTTCTCAACCTGTGGATCGGGACCCCATTTGGGGTCGAACGATCATTTCACGGGGGTCGCCAAACAAGGCTGTCCGCCATTTTTTCCCCCTTTTCTTTGGCCACGCCCCTGGCACCCGGTGATGTATAAGTGGTTGGGGGTCACCACAACATGGGGAACTGTATTATGGGGTCACAGCATTAGAAAGGTTGAGAACCACTGCTTTACATGGATGATCTGAAGCTGTATGGAAAAACATCATCTGAAATAGAATCGCTGCTCAACACTGTCCGTATATATAGCCAAGATATTGTAATGGAGTTTGGCTTGGACAAATGTGCCACACTTAATATCAAACAAGGAAAAATAGTGAAAACTGAAGGAATCAAGATGCCCCACGAAAATAACATTAAGAGTCTGGATGAGGAAGAGTACTACAAATACTTGGGTATCCTTCAAGCTGACAACATCAAGCACACTGAAGTCAAGAAAAAGATTAGAGGTGAATACATCAAGAGAGTGAAGAAGATCTTAAAGTCCAAACTCAATGGAGGAAATACCATAAAGGCAATCAACACCTGGGCAATTCCAGTCATTAGGTACACAGCTGGAATAGTGAACTGGACTCAAGCAGAACTAAAAGCAATGGATAGGCACACCAGAAAAATAATGTCAATGAATCATGCCCTTCATCCATGCAGTGACATTGATAGACTTTATCTACTAAGGCAAATAGGTGGGTGTGGAATGCTACAAGTACATCAGATGGTTGAAGAAGAAAAAATGGCTTTGGAAGAATATCTGAAGAACAATAATGAAGATGCACTGAAATTAGTATATCAGGAAGACTTACAGACTACTGGAGAGCCAAACTGGCCTACAAGAAAGACCAAATGAAGAACAGAATAGAGGCATGGGAAGACAAAGCACTACATGGCCAATACATGAAAAAAATAGCTGGGAAAGCAGATAATAATAAGACCTGGCAATGTCTAAGAGCAGGAAAATTGAAGAAAGAGACTGAGGGACTAATTCTGGCTGCAGAAGACCAAGCCTTAAGGACAAATGCATACAAAGTCAAAATTGAGAAGACAGCAACAGACAGTAAATGCCGCCTATGCAAAGAAGCTGAAGAAACAGTGGACCCTTGGTTAGCTTTTGCAAGAAGATTGCACAGACTGACTACAAGCAGTGGCATGACAAAGTAGCAACAATGGTGCATTGGAAGATCTGCAAAAAATATCATTTGCCTGTAAGCAAAAACTGGTGGGATCATAAAATAGAGAAAGTCATAGAAAATGATAAAATTAAACTGCTCTGGGACTTCAGAATTCAAACAGACAAGCACCTGCAACATAACACCCCAGACTTAACAATTGTCGATAAGAAAGACAAAAAAGTCTGGATAGTGGACGTGGCAGTGCCTGGAGATAGCAGAATAGAAGAGAAAGAACTGGAGAAGATAACAAAATACAAAGACCTACAAATAGAAATAGAAAAACTGTGGCAAAAGCAAGCAAGGGTAGTACCAATAGTCATAGGCTCCTTGGGTGCAATCCCAAAACAACTGGAGCACCACTTGAACACCATTGGCATTGACAAATTCGCTATTAGTCAATTGCAAAAGGCGGCCTTACTAGGAACTGCTTCCATCCTGCGACGATATCTGTAATACCATCAAACATCCACATCTGCCTATCCCAGGTCTGGGTAAGGACTCGATAGGTGGACAAAATACCAAATCCAGTCTGAACATCTGGCTGACTGTGCGATGATCCATAATAATAATAATAATAATAAAGTTGGAAGGGACCTTGGAGGTCATCTAGTCCAATCCCCTGGTCAGGCAGGAAAGCCTATAACATTTCAGAAAAATGTCTGTCCAGTCTCTTCTTAAAAACTTCCAGTGTTGGAGCATTCACAACTTCTGGAGGCAGGTTGTTTCACTGGTTAATTGTTCTGTCAGGAAGTTTCTCCTTAGTTCTAGGTTGCTTCTCTCCTTGGTTAGTTTCCATCCATTGCTTCTTGTCCTGCCTTCAGGCGCCTTGGAAAATAGCTTGACTCCCTCTTCTTTGTGGCAGCCCCTGAGATATTGGAACACTGCTATCATGTCCTCCCTCATCCTTTTCTTCATTAGACTAGACATACTTAATTCCAGCAGCCTTTCCTTATAGGCTTTAGCCTCCAGTCCCCTGATCATCTTTGTTGCTCTTTTCTGTACTCTTTCTAGAGTCTCAACATCTTTTTTACATCGTGGTGACCAAAATTGGATGCAGTATTCCAAGTGCGGCCTTACCAAGGCATTGTAAAGTGGTATTAATACTTCACGTGATCTTAAGTCTATCCCACGGTTAATGCAGCCCAGCACTGTGTTGGCCTTTTTGGTAGCTGCAGCACACTGCTGGCTCATATTTAAGTGATTGTCCACTAGGACTCCGAGATCCCTCTCACAGTTACTACTATTGAGCAAGGTACCCCCTTTACTATTCCTGTACATTTGTTTTTTATTGCCTAAATGTAGAACCTTACTTTTTTCATCATTGAATTTCATTTTGTTAGATAGTGCCCTGTGTTCAAGTCTGTCCAGATCCTCCTGTATCCTAACCCTGTCTTCTGGAGTGTTGGCTATTCCTACCAGCTTGGTGTCATCTGCAAATTTGATGATTTCCCTATCTATACCCTCATCCAAATCATTGATGAAGATATTGAAGAGCACTGGGCCCAGAACAGAGCCCTGGGGCACTCCACTACACACTTCCCTTCATGTAGATGCGGTTCCATTGAGGACTACACTCTGAGTACGGCTGGTCAGCCAGCTATGGATCCAGGATGACCAAAGAGTCGCTAAAAAGAATAGTGTCTGGGGATTGGCATCATCGGCTGGCAGACTTTCTGCTCTGTCAGCATACAACCCCTTGCATATCAACAGGCCACAGCCCAGCGGAACTGAGATGGGGATGTTGGCTGACCACGAAGCTGGTCTGTCTCCATCCGGATTGAGTAGCAACAGAAACAGCACAGCCCAAGCCCACAAGAGATTTGCAAGTTGGCGACTGAGTTTGGGCAAGGAACTACAGTAAAGGGGCATTGTGGGTGGTAGCTGTGGTTTGCAAGGTGTCAGGGACACTGTCATATGAAGTGATCTTGGAAGATGGGTCCATGTTGCGCTGCCACATCGATCAACTGCATTGCGGCAGGCTAATCAGACCCTGGCCGCTGACAGAGAGGAGAGCCGGAAGCTGCCTGGCAGCTGCGATGCACCTGAGTCTCCTGGGTCTTGTGAAACTCACAGAAAAATGCAGGGTGACTTAACATTGGTTGAGTCACCACAGACTGGAGAAACCATGCCCTTAGAACAGAACTTGCTTGCAGACTTGTTCCCCAGTCTTTCAGGAACTGCTCCATTCAGAGACACGAGCACTAGTCTACCCGGCCAGACCAGCCAAAGAGACACTGGTCTACCCAACACGAGCGGATCGAAGAGCCCTGGTCTACCCAGCCAGTCAAGGGGGCTGGTAGACCGGGAACCTCCGGCAGTGATGTGGTGATCAGAGCGGTTGCGGAAGCCGCCTGCCTATTTACAAGACTACGTACATTTCTTTGACGTGTGAACTAATTTCATAAGGCTGTTATAAAACAGTTAACTAAAGATGTTCAATTCAAATCCTTAACTGTCTGTATGTATATATTGCAAGCCTGTGTTTTAGGCAGGAATGTATGCTTTAAACTCATTGGCTACCGCCTAGTGGCGGTCCGTATAAATAAGAGTCAAGCAGCTGTTAGAGCCGCTTCTGTATGGATTGAAAAAATGAGCTGTTACTTTCACTCCGGTCTCCTCAATGCCTCACCGTTCTCAGCATACAGCAATAATTATGGAGAAACTAACTCAGCAAGTGCAACAAAAGAATTCCACTTTCTTAAAAAGCCATTTACAGAGTTCTAGTTTTGTTTATTTCACGTGAAAGCAAATATCTAATCATAGTCTAGACAAACCGTTTATGTATATGTCTGTGTATTTTTTCAGGATTACAATTTAGTTATATTATTGATAAAGTTTTCATTTTTATTGCATTATAAACTTTATTTCACAAAAAACATGATTAAGTAAAATGTTCATATCAAACATATAATGTGTATGTGCAATGTGCAAGTTGGAAAGAACAAATTAGGTCCATTATTTCCAAAGTTAGCAATAATGGCAAGGTAATTCTGTTTTTTTCCCCCACTCTAAGAGATTAGATTCATACCTGCCACCATCAAGCTTTGTACCTCAAATGTGATACAGGGCATAGGAAGATGCCCATAATGATTTAAAACCATAGATTCTATCTAAGTTTTTACAAATATTTTTTTTCCTTTCGGAAGTCAGACTCCATATTTGCTACAGCTTAAACTTTGGTTCTCCAATGGTTCATTGGGCTGTTAATTCTCCTTGATAACTTTAAATAAAACATTCTTTGCTGGCAAGAAACTTATTTGGGATAAAAAAATTGCAATAGTTACAATGTGGTTGTGGTATCTGGTTCTGAGTCTTAGGAGTCTTGGGATTCACTTTATATGAACAATCTTTATTGAACTAGATCTTATATAATGCATAATGTTTCATGCTGTCTGAAATTCTGTCTTGGTAAACTTTCTCATGACAAATAAGTGCTCTCTACTATGTATAAACACTGCAGTGAAGCAGTGTTTATACATAGTAGAGAGCACTTATTTGTCATGAGAAAGCTTACCAAGACAGAATTTCAGACAGCATGAAACATTATTTATTTATTTATTTATTTAAATTTATAAACCGCCCCACTCCCGCAGGACTCTGGGCGGCTAACAATAAAAACACAATATAACTTAACAAGACAAACAATATAGTAACATTCATCCAGGGGTCAGATTTTATAAAGCCCAGGCTTGCTGGAAAAGCCAGGTCTTAAGCAGCTTGCAGAAAACCAACAGGGTGGGAGCGGTCCTAATCTCCGGGGAAAGCTGGTTCCAAGACGTGGGTGCCATCACAGAGAAAGCCCTCCCCCATGGCCCCGCCAAATGGCACTGCTTGGCCGACGGGACCTGAAGGAGGCCCAGCCTGTGGAATCTAACCGGACGAAGGGAACTATGAGGTAGTAGATGGTCTCGCAAATAGCCTGGCCCTGAGCCATATAGAGCTTTAAACACCTTGAATTGAACCCGGAGACCAATAGGCAACCAGTGCAGCTCGCGGAGGATAGGTGTAACGTGGGTGTACCGAGGAACACCCGCTATCACTCGCGCGGCTGCATTCTGGACCAACTGTAGTCTCCGAATACTTTTCAAGGGTAGCCCCATGTAGAGCCCATTGCAGTAGTCCAGACGTGAGGTGACAAGGGCATGAGTGACTGTAAGGAGAGCCTCCCGGTCCAGGTAGGGTCACAACTGGTGCAACAGATGAACTTGTGCAAAGGTCCTCCCAGCCACATCCGTCAAATGATGTTCCAATTTCAGCTGTGGATCAAGGTGGACACCCAAGTTGCGAACCTGCTCCGAAGGGGGTATATTTTCCCCTGCTAGAGTCAACACTGGGCAGTTAACATGATCCTTGGGAGGCAACATCCAAAGCCACTCGGTCTTGTCAGGATTGAGCCTAAGTCTGTTAACCCCCATCCAGACCCTCACGGCTTCAAGGCAACGGCCCATCACATCAGCCGCTTCACTGAGAGAGCTTGGGGAAGAGATATATAGCTGGGTATCATCAGCATACTGATGAAACCTCACCCCATGCTGTCTGATGATCTCACCCAGCGGCTTCATGTAAATATTAAATAGGGGGGAGAGGACCGACCCCTGCGGCACCCCGCATTCAAGGGGCCTTGGGGTTGACCTCTGACCCCCCCACCAGTACCGATTGCGAGAGGTAGGAGGAGAACCACCGTAGAATGATGCCTCCCACTCCCACCCCTCCAAGTCGTCGCAAAAGGATACCATGATCAATGGTATCAAAAGCCGCTGAGAAGTCAAGTAGCACCAAGACAGAGGAATAACCCCTGTCTCGGGCCCGCCAGAGATCATCCATCAGCGCGACCAAAGCAGTTTCTGTGCTGAAGCCGGGCCTGAAGCCAGATTGAGAATACCAGATAGCCAAGGAAATTAACAAAACATTTTGAAGAATACACTTGTTTTGTAGGTTATAAAATCCAGCACAATTGGGATTACCGTGACTATTAAGATAAGCATTGATTTAAGAGTTGCTCACTTTGTTTGGGTCATAATGGAAAAAAAATCCATGCTGCAGATCAATGATTTTGAAACAATGAGTAAATGTTTTTACCAATCACTCATCTGTTTCCTTTTTCTGCTGTTCTCCAATTTTTGCCTGTTCATTATTACTTTACACTTGTCAGTTCATTAAATAACTCTGTATAGAATGCTACAGGACCTCATTTAGCTGCATGAAGATGTATGTAGTTCATTAAACATCCAGGAATTTTTTAAAAAATTAATAAGTTCCACCACTTGAAAAGATTTGGAAATCCCTGACTTAGAAAATCTTCAGCATCATTGGGAGAAAAATGGAACATTGCATCATTTCCAGAATATTCCATTCCTGAATTTAAATTTTGCATATCCCTCTTTAGCATCCTGTCTACTATAAGGACCACAAAAAGCTAGCAGGTAGTACTTGTATTGAGAATTTACTGACATTCCAAATTAAAGCAAAACAAATTATTTCAATCAATAAGGTATGAATATACCTTGATAGTAAAGGACTTGATATCAGGGGCAATCTTGCCAAAAGCCATTTACACTGCATTTTGGAAAATATGACTGCACTCCATAGTTCAGTTAAACAATTTCCAGAGAGTGCTTCTTGGTTTAGCACCAAAGTTAGATTTTGGTTGCCACTCAGAAGCCAATCATGTTTTTTGTAACTTGAATTTTGCCCAGGGAGTCACATATTTATATAGTTAATAGACATTTCATCTGGCAGAAGCTAAATTCCACTATCTTTACCTTCACCCCTTCATAGGATTTAAAGGAACAATTACTATTGGTATCAATAGATATTTTAGTGGAGCATCAGTTGGTTGAGATATAATCAGAGTTGTCCATTTCACATTTTAGATCTTCTGTGGCAACAATTGTAGATTCATTAGTAATCAGTATATTTGTCTGAGCACAATAGAACTTCAGATAATGCAGAAGTGCATTAACTAAACACTGTGCATTACAGCAGGGTAAAGAAATGGTCTTCTGATGTTGTCTTTCGTTTTTCATGTTCCCTTCACAAACATATTTGCTATAATGCTGCGTTGAATAAGGCCAGTGGTAACTGCCATTGCAAGTAGCAGAAACTATTGACTTGAAGTGATAGCAATGTGCTGTTGGATTGTCTATTCTTACTTACTAAAAAAGATTTCTCCAAGTACTTTTTATTGACTGAACATTTGCATTTAGAAGACATCTCTTTTTATTAGCAAGTTTCTTTGATGAACTGAACTGCAGAGAGGCTTTTTTTCCTCTTATAGACTACAATATAAAACCTACATGTTACAAAATAAAATAAATGATAGCATTTTATTCATTTCAGTGTAATTCCTAGCAGTAGCAGCTAACTCTTAATATCATTTTGCCTAGAAGGGCATCCCAGATGGGCTCCCAGATGAGTTTCTTCAGTTGATATTAATTTCTAAATTAACTATTCACTACAGTTCCAGTGATAAATACGAAATTCCAGAGGCAGTTGCTTGCCAGGAACAGTGAGTACAAGTACAAATTACTCTTTCTACTAAATATGTCCATATAAATTCAAGCATACATTTTCCATAGTTGGTTCCACTAGGAGCTTCTCCTGATTATGCCTAAACGAGATGAATGGAAGTGTCAGAAGAACATGACCAATATAATTCCAATTCAGTCCTGTGTGGATAACATAGGAATTGTTCCTGGTGGTGTCTTTTATTAATGATTTTCTATGAGCCAGTTAGTAATAAAAGGAGAAATATGATAAATATAGATATTTTACTATATA
Organism: Crotalus tigris; assembly: GCF_016545835.1. NCBI lineage: Eukaryota > Metazoa > Chordata > Lepidosauria > Squamata > Viperidae > Crotalus > Crotalus tigris. The sequence goes on from NW_024096796.1 coordinate 1,514,630, forward strand.
TGTCGTTTAATTATCGAATCTGTGCTGTTTCTTTCTTTGCTTCCCCTCACATCTGAAATGCATATCTCCAAATACATTTCCTAAGTACACTTTCACTAGAAAGTTTGGAAGTTAACTCTTAAAAGCAATTTTATGTAATGAAGTAGCTTTCAATAATTCCAGGCACTTTATACACTTCTTACTGTAGCCTTACACTGTGTTTCAGATCAAAGCAAGCTAATAGATGACTAATAAGCAATAGAGCTCTCTAGGTATTAAGTTGGGAATTTATAATTGCATAGGTCTTCTCTTCCATTCCCATCTTTCATTTCATTAGGAGGTAATCTCAAATTCAATGAATGAAAGGGAACCATTACCAGTTGCCCCTCTACCTAGTTAAGGCAGCAAATGGTGCCTTGTACAAGTCAAGGTACATAGGACTCCAAGTATCTTTTTTCTTAGATAGTAAAAGAACAACATAAATGATACAGTTCCCCAACATCCATAGGTTTCATAACTCCAGCTAGCAAGCCTAATATCAAAGCTGACAGAATGGTATCTATCTATCTGTCTGTCTGTCTGTCTGTCTGTCTGTCTGTCTGTCTATCTATCTATCTCTCTATCTTCAGTATGTATACATACATTAAAACAGACTTGCAAATTGCTATAGACAAAAGTATCTACACTTTATTTCCCTACTATCTCTTGAATGTAAGTACTTCTTTATTTCAGACTGAGATTGCTCTGAATGAAAGACAAATCATTTTAAATGTGTTTCGTGATTAATTCTGATTTATTTATTTATTCAGTTTGCATGGCCACCCATCTCACTTAAGTACTCTGGGCAGCTTACAGCAGTTTAAAAAGAGCAGTCCAATAAAATAAAATCTTACGACCAATATAGAAACATATAAAACAGAAACCACTTAGAAAACAAAAATAACTATGGCCAGTGGACATAGTCCATCCTTTCAACAAGCTCAACAAAGCCAATGTAAAAGCTTTCCACCATGGCTGGACTTCAAGGCATGGTGGCAGAACCATGTCTTCAGGGCATTTCTAAAGGCCAGCAGAGATGGGATCAATCTAGGTTTCATGGGGTTGATGTTCCAAAGGAGTGGGGGGGGGGGCGGACAGGGAGTGGCTCACAGCAGACAAGGCTGTGACAGTCTTTCATAGATGGAACCTGTAACTTGCTTTCCCTGCCAATTCTGATGGCCCTCACTTGAATACCAAGATGCAGACAAGTCCTTGAACAGAATTATCTCTGAAGAAGTATATCTAGCGATCAGGCAGATAACCCCATGTGTGTGAAACCCTTGATAACTGAAGCCAAAAATATCTGCTTTTGCTTCTTTTCCTTTTAGATTCCAAGCATGTTATTTGTAGGAGACCTTATTTTTTTTTTTTTGCAATTCACAGACCATAACATTTTCAAATGGAAACAAATGAAGTCATTGATTGAGAGGAAATCTTATTATTTTCTAAGTGGTTGGATATGGGAAAATAGTAATAAAAGCAAAACTTCTATTAATAGTTTAATATATTATACAAGGGTATTCTTTAACTTTGAGAAGTTGGCTATATAACAGATTTGCAAGATTGAGTGGCATTTGTTTTCCTATCTGTCAACACTTGAAACTTATTGTAATCTAGTGCCAAGTTTTAAATGAATTAAGTAGTTTATGGGAATATTAAAATGGCATTAATCTAATGTTGCTGGTTGGTGGGTAGCATACAAATTTTAATAATCTACTACTACTAATAACAATAATGATAATAATAAGCAGAACTTGATGTGCATAAAGCCAAAATCAACTAAAGATTTGACAGCTGTGATTTCACATTGTTTTGTATATGATAAGCAGTCAGCAAAATGTACAGTACTTGCTAAAATAAAGCCAGGGAATAAAGCTGTATTATCTTTTTAGTTTGACTTCAAAAATTTCCTTCTTTATTCCTATTTCCAGAAGTGACCATAGGTCAGCTATTAATATAGGGCTTAATTTTACCTAGTGCAAGTTTTATATATCCAGGTCTAAGAGCTTCTGAGAATCAGGTACCCAAAGGTGGTAGGTAGGCAGTAAAACATTTGAAAAATACATGTATATTGACCTGAAAGTCTCTATTGGAATACATTCTGTAGCTTTAGGTAGTGCTATAAATTTGGAAGCTAATTCAGTAGCCCCAAATGGACCTTCTGGGATCATCTAGTTTTCTACAGCAAGAATTCTCAACAGTAATTCTGTTGCCCCATCTTGATTGTCTGTGATCCATTCCTCTAGCCATTAAATGCAATAGTTCAGGGACAATTCTGTGTGTTCTTGACTAAATAAGCATAGATCTTACAGTTGGTCAATTTCCTTGCTGCTTTTTTACTGAAACTTCCCAAAGAAACATTTCCAGTGAGTATGCAAAGTTCACAACATACAGTATCCAGATAGGCCAAAGTAATCAAGCCACAATATAAGATCACAGGATCCTTATTGAGCCACTAATGGTAACAACACTGCACAAGTATATTGATGTCAAACAATCTAAAATTAAATATTGACAAGAAAATGTTGGTCAGTAGGAAACCAGACCCTGAGACTGTGTTTCAGTGTCTTCTAGATAGGGTTGTGCCAGTCCTCATTATTCTGTCCCAGCTACATATGTCCTTGTTACTTCACAGGACAACCCCTCTTTTAACAGTAGGCTGGAAAAACCAACCCTTTTTATCTGATATACAGTTCTGATAATTTTCCCACAAAACAAAAGCAACAAAACACTTTTCCAGCCGATAGTTTGTTCAAAAGCAAAACAAGAAATAATTCACAGGCAAAACAAACAGACCACGATCCCTTGACACTGAAGTTCTTTGCAAATGGTTGCCTCCAGCAACCAGCCCTGCCCACACATTCCCTTTTTGTTATGCAGCCCCCAAGGCGTGGCTTCTCACTGCTTCCTCCTTCTCCCCTGAAGTTGACTCATTGCCTCCCTCTGATTTACTCGTGTGACCTTTCTATGTTTATGAGCATCTCTGAGGTCTTCCAGGTGTGCTTCCTCTGAGTCTGACTCATCCTCCCAGCACAGCTGGCTTTCAGCTTGATCAAGAGTGGAAGGGCCAGGTTCTTCCTCACTTTGTAAGTCTTGTAACTCATCAGAGCCCTCCTCTGACTCTGATGGATCCCCAGGCCCCTCCTCCTCCTCCTCTGATTGCCTGTACTCAGCTGCCGGGATCACAGGCTGGCAGGGAATCACAACACACATTTTGTGTTTGCTCCTTAACACCCTCATCTGTGTTTCAATCTTCAAGGAGCTAATTGGCAAAAATTGTTTTTGTACAATTACAGTGGAATCAATAAGTTGAAAGCATTCTTGATCCAGATGAAATAGCAATAGTTTTCTTGCACCCAACTCATTAGAATGACACTGAAAAGATTTTCATTTGTGCAAAAAACATTTTAAAGCATTTTTCCCCAAGAAGAATAGCTGAAAATCGCAAAATAAAATTTTGGCAAAATAGAATTTTACATATTTGTGTGTGTGTGTGTGTGTGTGTGTGTGTGTGTGTGTGTGTGTACATGTGTGTATCAATCACCTTCAGCTATTTTCTTTGGTATCTCTCTCTCTCCCCACTCTCTCAATAAAATAAAATAAATCCAATATTAACCAGTGAAACAACCTGCCTCCAGAAGCAGTGAATGCTCCAACACTGGAAGTTTTTAAGAAGAGACTGGACAGCCATTTGTCCGAAATGGTATAGGGTTACCTGCCTGAGCAGGGGGTTGGATTTGATGACCTCCAAGGTCCCTTCCAACTTTATTATTATTATTATTATTATTATTATTATTATTATTATTATTATTATTTATTATTTCAATCTGATAAATAAATATGTACAAAAAAGTATGTCTAAATGATAATATTTTTTTTAATTTGTTGCACTTTTTTCAGTTGTAGGTTAAACTGTAAACTGTAAGACAAGAAATAAAAGGAATACTAACTCAGTAGTTCATTAATTCTACAAGTTTCTTTTCCACCCGCCTTTTGGATAATCATATATTTTCAGAATTTATTCTGCTTTAAGAGATATATGTTTTGACCACAGCTAAATAGAATTTCTTTGTTATTTGATAAAGGAAAGAAAAGCAATCTGGAATAAGCAGTAAATAACCCCAATTATTTCTGAATTCCCAAGTGCTTCAATTAGTGCAAAATCTGAAAGGATACTATCCATGTATACACACACACACACACACACACACACACATACACACACACAGTCTTTTATATGTTTTCTAAGAAAAGCATAAAGTACTACTTTTAAACATTAGGGATTTAAACTTTAAAAGAGACTAAGAGAACACCTATCTGAATGGTAAATTGTCTGAATTTTAAGATCAGACAGGAGACACCTTAATAAATACAACCTCAGTTTCTGAGATCTGTTTGTTGGGCTTGTGGGAGAAAGTCTATTTCATATTGCTCAAAGCTATTGGAGGTGTGAAAGCTGCGTCTAGGCTCTCCTTTTTCCATTTTGAGGAAAGGCATCACAGTCTAGACCAGCGGTTCTCAACCTATGGGTCGCGACCCCATTTGGGGTCGAACGACCATTTTACGGGGGTCGCCAAACAGCGTGATCCGCCATTTTCCCCCCTCAGGGGGTGGCGCCGCACATGAGCGCCGCACATGGGGGAGGCGCTGTGCATGCGCGCCATGCATGGGGCAGCGCTGCGTGTGTGTGCCATGCATGGGGCGCCCTGCGCATGCACGCCACGCATGGGTGCCCCCCCGCATGCACGCCACGCATGGGGCGGCCCCCCCGCATGCACGCCACCCCATACGCATGCGCGGCGTATCCGTGTGACCGGGGGTCGCCATATAAAAAGGTTGAGTACCACTGGTCTAGACCTTTGTTTAGGAGAGGCATTTTCAGACTGAGCTAATTTAATAATAATTTTAATGGTTCTATGAAACATTAAATGCTTATATCTATATTATTATTGTTATTGATGTTACCACTGTTAAGTGATCTATGGAGAGCAAATCAAGTCATAAATAGTAAAAATCATAAGTAAAAAAGTACCTGAAAAGACTTGTGAGTTGGACAGAGAAAGAAGTTAGGGAGGTATATTCAAATCAAAAAGCAAACCCAAGTTAATCATATGAACCTCTGATTACATTATCAAACATAGCACATGACACACTTGAGAGGAAGAAATAATAGAAGACTTGGGAGACAGGGAAAATTAACATTTTTCCTCTATCAGATATCACAAATTCTTTATGAACACTAAAAGCTTGAAAAGGTCTTGTCTTATACTTTCAAGGGACAGGTAACTATTTTATTTGCAGTCCTTTGCTTGTTATCAAAAGAACTGATGCATGAGTTCTACCATGAAGTGCAATGTAAAAAATTAATAATCATTCAACAATGATTATCTTTACTTACTGAAACATCAATCCAAAAATCCATTTGGGGAATAAAGAAATTAATGCATCAATGTACAGCTTTAGATGATCAAGTACCTACTGTATTCTGTGTTTGAGTAGTATGTGGGATGGAGTTGAGACTGAACTAAATTTAATTTTAATTTAAGTAAATATAAATACAGTTTATACTACTTGCATTTATATTTATTAATTGTCTCATCTTCAACCCCATTTAGATTTTGGCAGCCACATTTGAATGGACTGAGTTGGGGGGGCACTCCTAAGGCTTTGTGAAGAAATGCATCTTCCTTGGGAGTTCAAGTTGTATATTCCTGAAACAAATTAAAAAGAGCTGAAACAACAGTTACAGATGCCCTGTAACTCTCTATAAGTCGTGGAGTTTCTTTGCTAATAATAACCATTATTTTAATCCTACTTTCTTTATCATAATCCCATAATTAAATGTACCATCTACATGAGTAACATCATGTTTGTCTCCCATTCTGCTGTCTGCTGAGACACAACAAATGAAGGAAGCTATGACTACTTGTCTACTAATTGCCTTATCATCTTTTTCTATTCATCTGCATCAGAGGGTCTGAATGGTTAGCAACCAATGCTTACTTTGGGCTTCTAATCATATCTGCAAAATATACTAAAATTATTATTTTGTGTGGCACACCGTGCTAGAGAGCTCAGAGGACAACTTTTAGCTATGCTGGATCTCTCCCTGGCATCATTTTATCAGAACTGGCTCTTTCTGATTAAGCAAGACCTTCTGGTGCCAAAATCCAAGGAATAAGCATTTAATGGCTTCACCATTACACATCCACTAGCTGTGAATTATATCATTGGGATCATATTTAGATGCAAACTGCACACCTGGGTAACTGAATGTAAAGGTAGTCCTCAATGTATGACCACAATTGGAACTGGAACTACTGATGCTAAGTGATGCAGTCATTAAGTGAGACATATCCAATGTTATGACCTTTTTGCCAAGGTCATTAAGTGAATCATACAGTTATTAAGCAAAACTGGTTTCCTCCTTTGATTCTGCTTAACCAAAGCCCCCTTGGAAGATCATAAATGGCAATCACATGATTCTGGGATATTGCAACCATTGTAAATACATGCTGGCTGACAAGTATCCAAATTTTGATCACATGATATGGGGATATTGAAATGGTCATAAGTGTGAAGACCGGCCCTAAATCACTTATTTCAGAGCTGTCCTAATGTCAAATGATCATTAAACAAATACTCTTAAGTCAAGGACTACTATGATTTGTTCTGAAGTTTTGAGAGTTCTGCTAACTTCTTGTGGAAACAGAATGGAACATTTTATGAGTTTCAGCAGCTGATATGAGATGGTATATTTCAAGACAATTAGCTTGCAGAGCCTCAGGTGGTGTTTTCAGCCATTGAGTCCAAAGCCCAAATCTGAACAATTTTAATTACTTGAATATGAGTAATCAGCCTCTAGACAGTCATTGCCCAGACTTGTTGGGTGGTTTGGTCATAATGTCCTGAAGAAACAGATGGCTCACTTGGGCCTAATGTAGTTATCTTTGTCTCTCCCTGTAATCTTCTCTGAGTTATCAGGTCTGTAGATAAAAATAGCCATATGTTGATGCTACAACTAGATTGTTAAGGAAGGATACAAGGAGAAACTGCTTAGAATATCTTTCCCACCCTAAATGTTAGTCTCAAATTTGATGCTGTGAACCACTGGTAAGATTCTTCTGTGGAAATATCAACATCCATGACAAACAGGTTCACCATATCATTTTTTGAATATGTATACTGGAACACTTTGGGTATGGATGGAGATTTAAAATGCCTACTTTGCCCTGGTCATATCATTGGTAGATCAAATTCAGCTGTTCCTTGGCAAGGTTGCCTTATTGGTGTCTTATTGATTAAAATAAATTATCTTAAATACATTATTTACATACATTATTTAATAATCTGCCCATCCTATTTAGTGGAATGCTACAATTCAGAGATTGATCAACAGGTGTCCTGATAATCTCAAGTACATGGTACAATCATATGCTCAACTCTTACTCTACTTCCATTATTGGATCTTTGTATATTAACCTTTTGTGATGTATATATTTGTGCTATAGGATGATTCAATAATGCTACATGAAAGAAGTCAAAGTAGGAAAGCTTTTTATAAACCTACTATCTATAGTTCTGGTCAAGTTTATTGCATGAATTTGTGAAGGTTTTAAGTTTTCAATAAAAAAATCTAGATGTATTTCAGGTTTTTTCCCCATTTCTTAAAAATTCCAGGTGTTAAATACCCATTGATATACTTATAGATGCTATTATTTGGTGTAATAGTCCTTAAATCTGTATTGTTCATTACTATGCTGCTTTTGTAAATTAGTTTGGCTTTTTATACTTAAGATTCTGACCCTTTTATACTTAAGATTCTGACCCTTGTATTAGAATCAGTCATGAAAGTTACTGTATATAAAAGATTATAAAGAGGGTTATGATGGAAACTGCAACAAAACAAACTAGATTAAATAATAATTTTAAAACTGTAGGTCACATCTAGATTGTTTTGGGGGCAGCACCTGGTGCAGTTTATATTAGCCTTTTCAGCTTAATAACCTTATAAATAACCTTTGAGTTTGCTGATTGGATAATGATAGGTGTAGTCCAATGGGCTGAGCTGCATGGTTCTTGGTACAGCTGGCATGTTTATGATTTGGCCTCTAATTGAGTTATTTATATATGTTGTCTAAATCTAACTCCTTTCATTTTAAAGTATTACAAAAGTCATTTGAATGTCTGATAGCCAGAAAAATATAAATGAACAAACAATTTGATCTAGTTTTAGTCACCTATACTTATGTGTATATTGTTTGGTTTCTTGCTGATTTTTTTTCTGATAGCAGATGTTCCTGAGTAATTAAGTCAATAGTTATTTTCTGTGAATGATATCTACATATGTTACACTCATTAGACAAAATTACCAAAGTGGTATAAATCATTTTGATTGGGTTTCCATTCCTCCCCACGGTATTTTGCGGCATTGAGGAAGAAATTTAGCTTTAGCTTTTCCCCTCCATACTGAATATTCATATGCTTTACACTTTCTACAATGGTTTTAGTAGTTTGCAAGGTATCTTTTTTCATTTAATTTTAATGGCTTAAACTTTGTCTGGCTTTCCTCTTTTTACTTCAAAGACATACATAATCACTTTTGAGCCTACATGAATATATGCAAGCTTTGAGTCACAGAAAGAGTCTGACACAGAAGAATATAGATATGAATTGTACAATTGATGGGTCCCAGTGGAAAAACAGACACTTGAGAGGAGGGGAAAATTTATTTTTGCAGTTAGATATTTTTTAAAGAAGTTCTGTAGTTTTAACGTTTTAGACTTAGTGCAATTCTTTCTGGATTTTTCTCTTAGCCAGAATATCTCATAGCCTTCATGGAATGAGGAAAAAGAAAATAAAAATGCCCCTGTTACCAATGAATTTACAAGGAAATAATACATGCAAAACTGAAATGAAAATAAAGTTTCAGCTACTCATTTTGAAAGATTTAGTCTGGCTCCTGATAAATACTTAGTAATATAAATACTAATTGGGGCCTAAGAGTGTGGAGGAATTAATTCTTGGTTATATAGTTAGTGATTATGATGCATGACACATTTTTGGATGCTATGTATTTTAATATTTTTAATATTCTAATTGTCTTTATTTTTAGTTTTGTTTGCCACCCGAATCACTTTTAGAGATATGTAGCCATACAAGTAGAATAAATAAATAAATGAATTTTGGCTTTGCAATGATGTATGAAAAAGTGAGCTGGAGAGAGCAATTGGATGTGTCAATTTTCTAAAAAATATGGGATAAGAAAATAACACATCGTTATGTATCTGGTAAACTTGACTTGTCTGTAGAAAAGCTTTGTAAAGACCATTGAAAAACCTTGCCCTGGGCGATCATCTCTCTTATCTTCTTAGAAGGATATCACCAGTATAGTTCCAATCATAGCAGTAGAGCAAATGACTAGGAAAATGGTATTTTAATAACCTTTTCTTAAGAAGCTGATATTTCATTCTATGTCTGACCTGTGCTTTTTACATGAAAAAGCAACTCACATACACACAGAAGCAATAGTAAAAATTGTATATTGTTCACCAACTGGTAATAAAAGAGTGTAGAGTTTACCAAGAAAATTAAACCCTAAAATCTCTGGGGAATTTCAACTGAATTCAGTACTGTCTTCCAATATATTCTGTGTTTATCAAAAGATAGTAAGAGGAGTTGGAATAATCCTTTTTCCTATTATTAAGTTCAGAGTTTTTTCTCAGTTTTTTTTTAGTGTTGGCAATACACAGAGTCAACATAAAAGAGCAAAATTGCACAAAGATACATTTAAATTCAGAATTCTTAATAATCTAAATTACATGCCTGAAATTTGGGGATGGGGATTTGTGCAAATAGCTATCAAACAAAAATGTCTGAATGCAGTACTGTAAATGTATGAAAGAAAAATCATGGTAAATCAAAAATATCTCTTCATTTTGATTTTCAATTGTGCAAGAGTTTTGGGCTACATCTTGCTGAAATAGGGATGTCTGAGGAATTTGACATTTGTGAATTTTGATGTAAAATGACTTGATCTCCATGAGGTTATAATGTATGTGTATGTTGCAACATATTGTCTGAAACAGCTATACTCTAAATTGCATGAAGCAGTTATCTATTCAAAAATGTAGGAAAATTCATTTTGAAAATAAATTGGAACTATGGATGGACAGAACACCTGCATCCATACTAACTGTGAAACAGCTAGTTACCCAATGCTTCAAGATAGTGAACAGGAAGCTACTCTCACTATCTGAAATAGACCAACTACACATTACATCCCAGATTTAAGAAGACTCAAAAGAACAAGAAAGAAACTGGGCAGCACTTGGCACAGACATCCACATCTATTGGTTAAAGAAGCTAATAGCAATGTATGAATGACTAGCAGCAAGATGAAACAGTTGCTAGCAGCAGGCTCCCACCTAGACTGGCTAACATAAGAGAGGACAGTGCTGAGCATGAAAGAGACCCACAAGGGAACAGCACCGTCCAACTACTAGCCAATAACTGCCTCCCCACATGGAAAATCCTATCAGGCAGCATAGCTACCAAGATTCAGGACCATATGAGCCCAGTTCAGAAGTGCATTGGGAACAAAGCCAGAAGCACAAAACATCGGTTGCTCATAGACATAGCAGTAGCTCAAGATTCAAGGTCTAGACCAAGGGTGTCAAACTCGCAATGTCACATGATGTGTCATGACGTATCGTGACTTTTTTTCCATTGCTGGCAATGGGTGGGCGTGGTTTTGGCCTGATGCCTCCAGCCCGTGGGCCACCAGTTTGACACCCCTGGTCTAGACAGACTAATCTAAATTCAGCCTAGATTGACTAGAGGAAAGTCTAAGATTCAATGCCACATACATGAATCTGTGAATGCCTGGGGCTATATGAAGTCCACAGGACACTAAGGATCTTCCTCAAGAACTCAGTGGGACTGTAGAAGACAAAACTGGAAATCAACTCAAGACAGGTCACATCTGACCATCAAGTGCAGCTTATATCAAGGTGCATAGGCTTGAACCCTCTCAGCCAAATAATCATTATTGGATATAAGTTCAAGAGCAGAATTACCATCAGCCACCTCCTCTACAAGTTGTATGCTAACAATGAACATAGACGTTGATCCACCTGACACAGATCTACAGTGAGGACACTGGGTTATCATTTAAACTGGAGAAGTATGGCCCGATAGCAATCAAGAGAGGGAAAGTAATTAAGGCTGAGGGGGTGGAATTACCAGGGGGCCACATAGAGACATACAGACAGTTGTAAGTATCTTGGTATCCCATAGTTACATGGGAATCAGGATAAGGAGGCAAGAAAGATAGCAACATCCAAGTATCAGCAAAGGATCAGACAGGTCCTGAAGAGACAGCTTAAGCTCTGAGCATGTATACAAGGCTAGTCATCAAATATTCTGCCAGTATAGTAAACTGGCCAAAGAAACTGCTGATGTGAAGATCCGGTAGCTCCTCATAATGTATGGAGGTTTTCACCCCAACACCCAGAGACTATACACTAACTAGAAAGAGGATAGTTGGAGCGTTAAAGCCTCTGTCCTGGATGAAACCCAGAGCATCTAGGAATACATCACTAAGATAGCTCCCAAAGAATGGCTGAGGCAGCAGCAGACATGGGAGGAAAACCAAGCAGAGAAAGTGCCATGGCAAGACAAAACTCTGCATAGGATGTATCATGTGGCAAACATTGGATAATCCTACCAATAGTTGGAAAGTATTGAACTAAAAGGCAGCACTGAGGTACAGCAGTTCAAGAACAGAAACTAAGCATCAGATCCATAACAGCAGGAGTCTGCCACATAGTAGGCAGGATCCAAGGTGTAGACAATGCAGAGAAGCCTCAGAGACAGTCCAAAGCATAGTGGCAGGGTATAAGATGCAGGCAGCAACAGCATTTACTGACCAGCACAATCAAGTAGCTGTCATTGTGTACAGGAACATCTGCAGAGAATATAGACTAGACATTCCTAAGTACAGATTGGAAATCCCACAGAAGGTTTTGGAGAATAAGAAAGCTAAGATCCTGTGGGACTTTCAGACCCAGACAGACAGGTACTAGCCAATCAACATCCTTATAAAGGACAAGAACCAAAAGACAGTGATGATGATAGATTTAAGGGTGCCAAGTGACAGCAACACCAGGAAAAAGGAGCATGAAGAACTTGAAGTACCAGGACTGAAAGAGGAACTGGAAAGGATGTGGAAAGTAAAAACCAAAGTGGTGTCAATAGTGGTAAGAGCATTTGGACTGTGACTGGGAGAGTGGTTCCAACCGGCCACAGGAACAACATCAGAGCTCTTTGTCTAAAAGAGTTCAATGTTAGGAACAGCTAAGATCCTGTGCAGAACGTTCAGACTCTCAGGCTTCTGGTAGGAGATTAAGGAAGACACATACTTGGAGGGCAAGAAAAAGCAGTATGAACTTTCTTTCCCTGGTGCCAAGTTATAAGTTCCATGTCTGTATTTAACTTTTACGGACATTTTGAGATATCTCATTATAGTTTTTCCCCCCACTAATTTAGTTTGGTCTATAGAAAGGGCTAAACTGGATCAGATACAGCAGATCTGTGATTAGATTCTTATATAGATTATTTTTTATTAACCTACATAGCAGTTTTGAAAAATAGAACAGTTACTTAAAAGTATGTGCTTAACTCTTTGCTCTCTTGCCTTCCCCAGAAGCTGTTAACTCCCAGTGCAGAAAATACTAGTGACACTTGCATTTAAACAAGGTACAAATATGCCCTGCTGACCTCTTTTCTCTGTCCAGTATATTGTTTTCATTTTGTCCCCAGCCCATGATGCTTAAGGCATCTTTGGTGAGGAAAATAATTGTTTTCCCCTGAAGAAAATATCATGCAATAAGAGCTGCAAAATGTGTTACATTTTATTTGGCCATCACCCCTTCCCTCTGGTCACTGGTCAGGCTCATTTGTTGTTTTCCTAAAGAGCTAGACACAGTGGTGCATGATATGCAAAGAAATCTACTTCATTTGGGCTTCAAGTAGTACTACAGAGGAGCTTTCTGCCACAGTGCTGGTTAAAATCTCTCAGATTGGGCACTTTGGCAAAAGCTGCATGATTTTCTGCCACATGACACCCAGTCTGGTGATCCTGGCATGTTCTGAAAGATTTCCAGGGTCAAGGTTTCCATAAATACTGCCAATTCAGTGTGGGAGTATTTGTGGGAGAGGGGAAGATGAGCTTTCTGTTGAAAAGGAAAGTTGCTTTCTAAAGACAAAATAGGTGATCTTTTTGCTTTTTTGGAGCAAACTGAGTTACCTCCAGGGCCTAAATAATTTTGCCCAAAAGCAAATTACCCTTGCTTTATTTCAAAACTAAATACTTAAGGTATTTAGGATATACAACTTATACTGATGTTATACATGTTCTGTGATTATCTACCTCTCTGAACTGCCTATCTTCCTGATGAAAGAGTGGGGAAAAACAGTCTTCCTATAGGAAGGTGGCCTAAGAGTACTCCAATCAGAGGAAAACAAAATGATAATGGGAAATGATAATGTGATTGTCTTGGCACTTCTAGTCTTAAAAATTTCAGAAGACAGTAAGAGAAAAAAAATGCAAAGAACCAATATTTCTAGAATTGCATCCTCAACTTAAGCTGCATTAGAACACCAGAAAGTAACAGTTCTGGAAGAATGTATATTCTGAGGCTCAGAAGAATTTAATCACATGTACTGGGGATGAACAAAACAAACTTGCTGTAGAATTCAGGGAACCACAAGTTGTGAACTTAGTTGAGAATGAGCAAATGTCATCGATGGAAAATAAAAGATGTGATTCCTGAAGAGAAATGTTTATATTAGCTCTAAACCAGAAATACATCTGTATGCTTGAAAGGGCTTAATCTGCTTAAGGTATCTTATTACATTTTCTCTGCATGTACTTAGCATTGATCACTGGTCATGTGATTACTGTTGTGTCCTGAGCCTGCTGAAGCATTCAGCAGGCTCAGAAATGTTGCAAACGGTCCCGGGCAGACCAAAAGCTGCCTGGGACCAGACTGGCTGTCGCCAGCCTTGTGCGATGTGCAAGGCCCGAAAACAGCCAGCTTCTTATTGGCTGACACTGTCCGGGTTCAGGACTCTATAAAAGGTCTGCATGCCTTTGGAGAAGATCAATAAAGAGATTACTTGTTCACCATGTGTCTTCGTCAATTGCCTAAGAACCGAATACATAAAAGTCACCATGGTTGGACTCTGATTGCAAATTATCTTTTTATTTGTTGTAGTAACCAGCAATTTGTAATGCCATCTGGTACAATTGAGCTCCTGCAGTGAGGGTCACCACAGGTCACTCTGACCTTCCAACCTGATCTAGTGCATTACACATAGCATCAGCATTTTATTTTCTTAAAATAGCTACTGCAGGACTAAAATTTCAGGCAAGCCAACAATGCACCGAGATAATTATTCTGTATAAAATTTAATTTTGAACAATTCATAATCCTCTTATTTTCCAGAAAAAAGGAGTAGCTTATGACTTTTATTAGACCCTAACAATGTGGAATCTTAAAAAACTTTAATTCTTAGAATGATTTCAGAAGATATTTTTTAAAAATTATGTTACCTTTGTAATTTTTGACTCCCAATTGGCACAGGCAACAGCTGCTCAAAATTTATCTACTCCTGTTCAAACAGTCTGCCAACAAAGTAAGTCTAATTTACCAAAGCTTAAACCATAACAAATCTGTTAGGTTTTAAGCTGCCAAAAGACTTTATTTTGGGGTGTTCAAAGAATGAACATTATTAGAACTTCATTATCTCCAATAACAATATATAATAAAAGATGGAATCAGCAGAATGGGCTACAGTAGAACATACTGGGCTTGCTTTACCAAGGTCTTCTCTGAAATTCCTTGTATGTTTATAAAAATGCATTAAGAAACATCTTTTTTACCCGGTTGACATGATTTTCAAATGCAGAGGAATTCAAACCACAAGTCTTTTGCTTTCTCTCTTTACAAGATCATTGTCTTGTTCCCCCAAAAACACATATGGGCAATTTACAGACCAATATGTAGCCCTTAACTGTTTACCTTTCAGCTGTTCTCCCCATAGCCAATTTTGAATTGGCAGCAACAAGGAAATAGTCATCTTCTGCTACTGTTGGAGGGAGGAAAGATTTGTTCTTAGCAATTCCTAGCTATTCCTGCCGGTTATCTGCCTCCAGAAATAGATGCCCATATGAATGTGGTTCTTGATAGACATCACAAACAGCCTTTGGAGACAAAAAGGTTGCCTATTGTTATATTAATTTCTCTTTTTATTAGTAAATTTTAAACTGCATAAACCTTTCCAGTAGGCAGCTTACATGTGCTATTTTTATTCTGCCTCTGTTTATTCCAGTGTTGTTTCCAGATTCTGAGAGACTTTCCTCAATGTTTTCTCTTATTCAGTACCTGCCTAAATGAATTATATTGCTGAGACTCATAACTCCTTGGTGATGTGTAATGCTTTCCCTATTTTTCTTCCTAATCCCCTTGGTGCTTACAAATAGCTACAGCAGATTTCCAAGTGCCAGTGAAATGAAAGATCTCCCCCCCCCCCATTCAGTAGCCTATTCCATTCTATCAGTATTCACAACTGTATCCTACATTTTGAGGTCCTAAAGTTTTTGGAGATGGGGATCAGGACTTGGAATCTCCTGGGGAAAATGTGGCAGTCACAGAATAGGAACTTAAAATTCTAGGTAGAAGAGAGGGAAGGAAATATTTTTCTCCATTGTTGTTTGTCATTTATTCATCTAATAAGTAAATTCGCTTTGCCCTCTAATCTTCTCCTATTGCTAGGTTACTCTTTCTAAGATTTCATGTAAAAGGTGGTTTCCCACTAATGTAACTCATTTTTAATAATAATATTCATGAATGAGGTGCTGATAGCATTTTTGTAGCTTTTCAGTTTCCAAATTTTCTGTTATGAACAGCACTGATGGCAGCAATGGATGAGATCATATATTTAAAGACTGGGCATTTGTACAGTTTTTAATGTCAATGAAGGAGAATTGGCTGAAGACAATTAGGGCTACTTTAGTTAATTGCTAGGTTTATATCCCAGCATTCCTTCAAGAAATCAAGAGAGACTACCTAGTATAACCTATAAATGGTTAGAGGAAAGGAGCTATAGGTAGATAGAATTTCTAAAACAGACACTAAAAGCACAATTGGATACAAGTTCAATGCAGGGAAAAAGGAAAGCAGAAGAAACCAGTACGGCTGCATAAAAAAGATCTAAAAACAAAAGGATAAACAGGAGGAAGAATGAAGATCATCATTTAGATGACCTAAAATTATCAAAGAAGCTAATGCTCAGAATGAGCTGAGTGTCAAAGTACATGAAGAGCAACAAAAAAGTATTCTTGACTATGTTGAAAATAAAAGGTAGAAAAAAGAACACAAATGGGGCAGTATTAACTAATAACAAAATAAAGGTGTAGCAATTCAACTCATATTTTGGCTTAGTCTTCACCAATGATGTATGGCTTCAGTAGGCAACTTTGAAGATAGAATAAAGGACTAAAATTTAATCCTAATGCTAATAGAAATATAATCAGGATATACCTCTTTATTTTGAATGAAGTCAAAGATCTAGGACCAAATCTGCAAATTCAATCCAGGTGACTAAAGTTTCCTTACTGAGGTCTTAGTGAATCTGAATGTTTCTCTACTGTAGAATGTATGATATGTCAGATGACTGGTGGAGACCAATGGTGGGATTCAGCCGGTTTGCACCATTTCGGCAGTAATTTTTTGTTGCCCAGGCCCAGAATGGACTTCCAGAAGCGGCATCCACACAGAGAACCGGTTGTTCACACATTTGAATCCCACCGCTGGTGGAGACTAAATGTTTTTATTTTCATAAGGGAGAAAAAAGAGAATCTAGTAAAGAGCAGACCAGTTTAACTCAGGCAAATACTGCAAAAGGCTTTAATGATATCATTGGAGATCACTTGTTATGCTCTTACAGTTACTAAAAATATGTATGAATTGTTTAGAACAAGTCTTGAAGGAGTAAGATATTTATTGGCCATAGAGATAATAGAACTTCAGAACAGAGAAGAAAATATGTTGTAGACTATTGTAATTCTTTTTCTGTGTTCGGCTTCCTGTTTGTTCAATGAAGGGTGTTTTTATTTTTTTACTTGAGACTGCTTTTTGCTGGTGTATTGCTTCCTAGCAGTATGTTTCAGATGTTTTGTCTGAAAGAGATGGCATAGGTTGATGGCATATTCTTATTTTATAAATGTAGTATTCACAATTTTACAGATTAGTTTTAACAAATGACTTTAAATCAATTTTTGTTGTTTATGCTCTGCTCCTGCACTATATGTTGAGTGTGATTTCAGATAAATAGATACCACATTCACTGGTACAAATATGCATACACACATTCAAGTCTGTCATATACGTGCATTTATTGGTGGGGAAATATTCGGTATTGGTTTCAGTTGCAGTTAGCAATCATTGGTGGACAAGCTGGAGTAGCTGGACATTGGATTTTATTTTATTGTAATTTTTCTATTTACTGTGCCTTAAAATTAAAAGTCATCTTCATGACTTCATTTCAGAGAAATGCAGTATCCCCTGAAGTTTTTGCTTCTTTGTTCAAATTTTCAATATCCTTCTTTCATTCAGTGCCACCTTTTTTCTAAAATCCTCCAAATTTGTTACTTCTTTAGTCCAGCTGAAGACTCTCTAGTTTCCTACAAACTGTGAATAACTCAGTTCACATTTTTAAAATGGAAGATGGGTAAAGTGAACAGAACAGATAAGTGCTTCTCTTTTTTCTTTCTGAATAATACTTACACAGATACAAGCTGAAATATCATTTTTATCCTTGAAAATGGGAGATGTGATAGAGATTAATGACTGTGTGGTGAAACTAAAAATAAAGCATGCAAAGAACTTTTGACTCTTGATTCTTTTAAACAATAAAATCTCTCATTCAGAAAAATAACATTGCTGCCAACAACAGCTCCCATGGTTGTGTTTTATAGTTTTTATCCTAAAACAATTTTTACTCCTGTACTCTGTTGGTTTCTTCAGTATGTTCCTGTGAACAAAGCTTGTCCTTCATCTGTTTATAACTTGGAAACTTTTTTATCTGAATTAGTGATAATTTATGAGAAAACACCCCAGAGAGGAACTATATGAAAAAGAGTTTCAGAGAGACCTTAGCTTAGATTTTAAAATGGGCAGACATGGCAGGATGAACTCCCTTGGCATCATGCCTGTTTGAAATAGCAGTTTCTTAAATCATAGACAGCTGAGGATAATTTATACTGCTGTTTCTATTTAAAAAATCCTCACATTTTAGAAAACAAAATGGCTGTCGCTGAACTACTATATTGATATATTTGAATAAGGTGTGTCTTTAATCTGATATTTTGGGTTAGCTTTTGTGCTATATTTTCCTGAAGTCATGTGTTTAGTTAAGATCTATTAATTGAGGTAAACAAAATCCTAAGAGAGAGACATCTGTGGTGTTCCATCAGAAGTTCAAAGTGTATCTGGATATGCCTTAATTTCTTTCAAATATTGTTGGCAAAAGCTATTTTTCAAAATCATGAAAATAGTTCCAATGGAGTAAATCTCTCTGGATTTAAATAATTCATCTTATTCTGGTTTCTTGCCCAGCAAATCAGTTTGCCACCTGTATTTTTGTCTTTTCTTTTCAAAATAAGGGATAGAAGTAATTTACTTTCATTCCATTAGATATTAAAATTTTCTCAAGGATTATATCAGTACAGTACTTGCAGGAAGTTACTGCCTATCAGTACTATTGGTGTTGAGTCCGTGGCGGGAAAACAGACACGAGAAGCAGCTGGAGTTCTCAGTTTCTTTTATTCAGCGTTCAGCTTACAGGAAGATGGCTTCAGCCTCGCCCAAACGCCTTGCAGCCTCTTATATAGGCAACTCCCGGGTACATGGGTTACTTTTCCCGCGCCAGCACCCGCGCATGCGCACGGCGCTGGCGACAGCCTGTCTGGTCCCGGGCAGCTTTGCACCTGCCCGGGACTGCCTGCAAACGCCCGAGCCATTTGCAAGGCTCGGGACATAACACCCCTTTCCCCCGGGCTAAAACTACTACCAACATACAACATTTATTTTATATGACATTTTGCTCCCCAGTGCTCCCACTGATTACTGGCTTTTGCCTTGCCAGCAATGTTATGTAATCTTCTAGATACTTAGGAGATTTCTTTGCTCTCTGTGACCTTCTTAGCTCTGGGTTACTGGCATAAGTCCCCTGACTGGAGGGAGGCGTGAGCCTGTTCTCTCTATTGTGCCCTGGTGTCTTCCAAGGACTGTGCCCCGATGCCTGGCCTGCTTGCTTGCCCACCGGGCTCGTCAGGCCAGGGCTTCTGTTGCTTTGTGACCTGGTTGTCCCACCTAGCTGTAGACCCTCAGGCCCCTTGAAGTGATAGCCACTGCTGGGCGTCTCTGTAGAACCTCCTAGGTCAGTCCAAGACCTGTCAGGAGGCTGTCCATTCCCTGAACCCCATTCTGTGCTCGGGCTCGTGTGGGTTTCTGTACTTTCCCAAAACTCAGGTGTTCCCTGATTTGTGCTAGGGGTGTTGTAGTCGGGACTTGGCTCCTCGACTAGCTCTGTGTATGTTTGACCCCCTGTAGGATTTGGGGTAAGGTCAGGCCAACCTTGGGAACTGTGTGCCAGCTCTCTTGCGGGGAATGATTTGTTGGGATGCCCCCGGGTATCCTCCGTTGCTGGAGTGCTGTGTGATGTATGTGGAAAGTGAGTATGCACCCGGGGTGACTCCCTGGCTGGAGTAGGCGTGAGTGCATGTTGTGTGGGTAAGCTCCATGACTTTCTTTTCGGAGCAATTACAGAACCCTGAGATGGGCCGTTTGTGGCTCCCTCAGTGGAGGTGGGCAGTAGCTCTTGCCCTTCCCTTTGCTCCAAAGGGTCCCCCTCCCCCCCTGGAAAAGACCCAGGAGTCTCATCAGAAAAGTCTCGCCTAGAGCGAAGTTGGTCGATGTGCCGACGCAGGACACGACCGTTGTCCAGGGCAACCTCGTAGGAGAGAGGACCTGTGATCCTGGACACAGAAGCGGGGACCCATGTATGACCAGGCCCGTAATTGCGAGCCCAAACCGGGGCACCCACAAGTAGTTGTCTAGGTGCCCTAGGATTGAGGTAGATGAAGGCAGTCTGTCCGGATGCAACCGGTCAAGTCTAGTAGTAAGTTGGCGCCCCCAACGAAGTTCAGCTGGACTTCTCCCTGTAGAAGTGGACGGTGTGGTGCGATAAGAAAGGAGAAAGTCAGCCAACCTGTGATGCCAGTCCCCGTAGGTGAGTCTCTTCAAGGCGTCCTTTGCGATGCGCACCATGCGTTCAGCCATACCGTTGGTGGACGGGTGAAAAGGCGCAGACGTGGCATGACGAATCAGGTTTGCCTGTAAGAAAGCTTGGAATTCGGAGGAGGTGAATTGAGGGCCGTTGTCGGACACAATGACATCTGGCAGCCCGTGTGCAGCAAAAATCCCCCTCAGTACCTGAATAGTCTTTGCAGTGGTGGTGGATGAGACAGGCACAACCTCAAGCCATTTTGAATGGCTGTCAACAAGGACCAAGAAGAACTGGCCCTGAAAGGGCCCAGCGTAGTCAATGTGCACCCTAGACCATGGGGACTGTGTTTCCTCCCATCTATGCACAGGAGCTTGGGGCATCTCTGGGCAAGATCGTTGGCACAGGTGGCATGCGTGTACCTTAGCCTCAATATCTTTATCTAAAGCAGGCCACCACAAGTGGCTGCGTGCAAGAGCCTTCATACGAACAATGCCAGGATGACCCTCGTGGAGGGATTCTAAGACCCTAGTCCTCATTGAGGTGGGAATGACAACTCTGTTTCCCCAAAGCAGACAACCCTGAGAAAGGGACAGTTCGTTCCTTTTGGACCAGAAACTCTGAAACTCAGGACTAGGGCAGTGCTCAGGCCACCCGGACAGGACCCAGGAGCGGACACGTGAAAGTGTGTGATCTGTACCTGTTTCAGCGGTAACATCCCTGGCACTAAGAGGGAGCTCGGGCAAGGCTTGGATTGATAGAATGTTGACAGCTGGCGCGGGGTCAGCTTCTACTACTGGCAGAGGCAACCTACTGAGGCCATCAGCATGGCCCATTTCTTTCCCAGGCTTGTGGAGTAATGAAAAATCATATGCAGACAAAAAAAATAGACCACCTAAGCATTCTAGGGGAAATGATGTGGGGAGTCTGCTTACGTGTGGTAAACAGTCCCAGCAGAGGCTTATGGTCAGTGAAGACCGTGAAATGCCTGCCATATAGAAAATCGTGGAATTTTTTAATTCCAGCAACAACAGCCAGAGCCTCCCTGTCTATCTGAGCGTAGTTGCGCTCGGCAGAAGACAGTGTTCTGGAGTAGTATGCAATAGGAACCTGAGTTCCATCAGACCTGAGGTGACTCAGGACAGCTCCAACCCCGTAGGGGGATGCATCACAAGCGATGCACACAGGAAGAGACTCGTTGAAATGTGCAAGAACACTGTTAGAAGTGAGCAAGGCCTTGACTTCTTTAAAGCAAGCCTCATGTGCTTGTGACCACAGCCACACAGCTTGTTTGTCTAGTAGCCTGTGAAGAGGCTCAGCTACACTAGCTTTATGTGGAAGAAAAGAATTGTAGAAATTCAGGAGGCCTAAGAAGGCCTGAAGTTCGGCCTTAGACTTTGGCCTGGGTGCTTCTAAAATAGCAGTTAGTTTGGATTCAGCAGGATGAATCCCAGCAGCATCAATTTTGAATCCCAGAAATTCAGTAGAAGGCACCCCAATCTTGCATTTGTCTTTTCTGAGCTTGAGGCCTGATTTCCTGAATCTTAACAGGACAGCCCTCAGCCTTTCAGCTAGAATGTGTGTGGAGTCTCCTGCAATCAAGACATCGTCAAAGTAGGGGCAGACCCCTGGTATACCTCGTAGTGTGTTTTCCATTACGCTTTGGAAAATCCCAGGAGCGACATTCACTCCAAACTGTAGCCTTTTTACCTTAAAGGCTCCCCTGTGGGTCACAATGGTCTGAGCTATGGCAGCATCATCATCAACAGGCAGCTGTTGATATGCTTGAGCTAGGTCAAGCTTTGCAAAAACACGCCCCCCCTTGAGAGAGGCCAGGATGTGACTGACCACAGGAACAGGATAGGCATGTTGCTGCAATGCCTTATTGAGTGTGCATTTGTAATCAGCACAAATGCGAATGTCCCCATTTGCCTTTAGAGGCGTGACAATGGGGGTCTCCCACGGGCTGGAATCAACAGGTTCTAGGATTCCCTGTTGGATTAGTTTGTCTAATTCAGTGTCAATCTTACTTTTTAAAGCAAAAGGGACCCTTCTTGCTTTAATCCTAATGGGAGTGACAGTGGGGTCTAGCTTTAAGGACACAGGTGGTCCTTTGAATGTGCCCAGCTGGGGGCTGAAAACATCTGCAAATTCTTTGCAGACTTCCTGTAGGTCGAGTGTTTGTAAGCTGTTGAGTCCTGTGACGTGTATCCCCAGGGCCTCAAACCAATCGAGTCCTATGAGACTCGTTCGTTCACCCCCTACTACTAATAAGTCTAGTGGACCTTCAAAACTCTTGTATTGCACGTTAAGGGTGGCCTCCCCCTTAACACACACTCTTGAGTTCTGAAAATCTGTTAATACAATATCAGAAGGCCTTAACTTGGCCTTAGTCCCACTACTGGAACAAATCTTCCTGTAAGGACCCACCCCACTTTGCATCTTAAGAAGACAGAACTCTTGGAATAGTTCTTCCAACAGGAATCCTTTATTAAGAGAAAATGGTTGCAGGCATGCTAGACAGGACTTGGGGTTCAAGCTCTCCCATTCAAGGTTTTAAGGGGTTCCCCAGTAGTCCCACCCAATCAACCCCCCTTCCAGTGATAGTTTCAAGTATCACAATTCCATCCCCTTTCTTCTTCCGTCTGGATGGAGACTTCAGATAACTACATGAAAGGCAATTACTCTTCTTTGATATGTTAAAGCTTAGAGGCCACAATAAACACACATTCAGTCCTTTGAAGTGTGCTGAAGGAAGTGAGGGCCATAAAGCCCCTTTGCTCTCCCCCTTTTCTCCCTCTTATGGCAGAATCCAGAGAAGGCAGAATTGGGAGTTTCTATGTTTGATAATTAAAGATGAAATATAATTGGATTCTGACATCCGGCCCCTCTTAACAATAAGAGAGATCCACCTGAAAGAAAACACAAGTAAAAAATTTAGTTAGGCTTGTTAGGATACTCTGTGTGAAACTTCTTCAATAGCTTCGGGGCTCTGACGTGACGTTTATGGACCCACTCATTTTGTGAGGCAGGGAGGTGTTTCCAGGCAACTAGGTACTGAGTTGTTCCACGATATCTCCTAGAGTCAAGGATCTCTTTTATTTCGAAGTGTTGTTCCCCCTCCACCATGATTGGAGGTGGTGGGGGGGGGATTTTTGGCCGTAGAGGTGACTGATGCTCTCTTTTCAGCAAGCTGCAATGAAAAACTGGGTGTATTTGCCTGAGGTTTTTGGGTAATTCTAATTCTACTGTTACTGGATTTATGATCCTTTTAATTGGAAAAGGTCCTATATATTTTGGTCCAAGTTTTTTACAGGGCTGTAGGGACTTTAGGTATTTTGTAGATAAGTACACCATTTCTCCTATAATGAATGGTGTAGGCTCAACCCTTTTTTTATCGGCTTGTGCTTTGTATGCCCGCCTAGCTTCATCTAGTGATTTTCTGACTATTGGCCAGGTGTTTTGTAGGCTTTCCATCCATTCTTTCAGTGAAGGGATCGTTGGTTCTTTTGGGGTTAACTCTGGCATAGGGTTGAAACTTTGGCCGTTGGCTATTTGAAAAGGAGTGTAGCCTGTGCTGGAGTGGACTGCATTATTGTAGGCAACTTCTGCAAAAGGAAGTAAGTCCGTCCAATCACTCTGTTGGAAATTTAAAAAACATCTCAAATATTGCTCAAGTACCGACTGGCAGCGTTCCGCTTGTCCATCTGTCTGAGGGTGATGGCTAGATGTCAGTCCCTGAGTGGTCCCTAAGAGGGATAAAAATTCCTTCCAAAATGTAGACGTAAATTGCACTCCCCTATCAGAGATGATGCGTTGGGGTGCCCCGTGCAATCTGTAAATGTGCTGGATAAAAAGTTTTGCTAAGGCCTTTGCAGTGGGAATTTTTTGGCAAGGGATAAAGTGCACCTGTTTGGAAAATAGGTCCGTGACTGTCCAGATAACAGTATTCCCATTGCTTTCAGGCAATTCCACTATAAAATCCATGGCTATTTCCCTCCAGGGGGCTGAGGGACTTGCCACTGGTTGTAACAGCCCTGGCGATTTCCCTTGCAACCTCTTTGCTGATGCACAGGTTGGGCAGCTGGCAACATAACTTTCTATGTCCTTTTTTATTGATGGCCACCAAAATTGCCGTTTAATTAAGTGTAAAGTTTTTACAAATCCAAAATGCCCTGCTGATTTTGTGTCATGGCAAAGTTGCATGAAAGTTAGTCTTTGAGTTGTTGGTATATATAACTTTTCCCCTACCCAAGGCAATCCGTCTCTCATTGTGCACACATGTTTGTTTTTCTGGAACCAATCATCTGTTTCCAAACTTTTTCTGAATTCAATCCCATTTTTGGCTGTCCAGTTGTGGTTTTATTTTGGCTTGGGTCTTGTGGTTACTGGCGCTGCCAGTTGTGATTCTGCCATTATTGGTCTAGAGTCTGTGGTTCGTGCGCTGTTATATTGGGGCATGCGAGATAGTGCATCTGCCAGGAAGTTCTTTCTTCCTGGTAAATGTTTGAGCTTAAATTGGAATTGGTGAAAATGCTGGGACCAGCGGGCTTGTTTGGGATTGAGTTTCCTGGAAGTTTTCAGGGCTTCTAAATTTTTGTGATCAGTCCATACCTGGAAGGGGATTTTGTTGCCTTCCAGGAACTGTCGCCACGTGAGTAATGCCCAACGTATCCCATAAGCCTCCTTCTCCCATACGGGCCAGCGCTGTTCTGTTTCCGTGAGTTTCTTAGATGTATATGCACAGGGTTGCAATACTGCATCATCATTTTCTTGTAATAGCACAGCCCCCACTGCCACATCACTTGCATCTGCCTGTATTATGAAGGGCTTGTCCATATCTGGGTGCCTTAGTACTGGTTCGGCAGAAAAAAGTCTCTTTAGTCTCTCAAACGCTGCTTGGCACTCCATTGTCCATGTTAGTGGCTGGCTAGGTTTTACTGAGGATGTTCCCTTCGTTTTTAGTAAGTTGGTGAGGGGCAAGGCTATCTGTGCAAATGAGGGGATGAATTGGCGGTAAAAATTTGCAAAGCCCAGGAAACTTTGTAGTTGCTTTCTTGTGCGGGGTGGTGCCCATTCTAATACTGCTCTGACCTTCTCTGGGTCCATTTCAATGCCCTGTGGGGATATGCGATAGCCTAGGTAGTCTATCCTTTCCTGGTGGAATTCGCATTTTGAGAGTTTGGCATATAGGTGAGCGGCTCGCAGCTTCTTTAAAACCGCTCTGACAAGTTTGACGTGTTCTTCTTTTGTTTCGGTAAAGATAAGAATGTCGTCCAAGTAAACAAGGACCCCCTTAAACAGGTGCTCCCTTAGAAAGTCATTGATTAATTGCATAAAGACTGCAGGGCCCCCTTGTAATCCAAATGGCAAGACTTTGAATTGATAGCACCCCATGGGGCAGTTAAATGCAGTCTTCCATTCGTCCCCTTCCTTGATTCTCACGCGATAGTAAGCTTCCCTTAAGTCTAGTTTAGAAAAAATTTTCCCTTTCGATAGGTGTGACAGCATGTCTTTCATGAGGGGCAGCGGGTATAGGTTGCTTTCACTGATTGTATTCAGGGCCCTATAATCCACGCATAAACGTAAAGAGCCATCCTTCTTCTCTCTAAAAAGGACCGGGGCAGCCACTTTAGGCTTAGCTGGTTCAATGAAACCTCTCTCCAGGTTTTTTTTAATAAATCTTTCCATTTCCTCCTTCTCCTTTGGGCTCATGGAGTATAATCTGGGTTTCGGGAGTTTTGCCCCAGGCTTGAATTCAATGGTACAGTCTGTGGGTCGGTGGGGGGGAAGCTCATTCGCCCTCTCCTCACTGAAGACTTCAGCAAGGTCCCTATATTCCTCTGGTATTTCTGTTAATCTTTTTTCCTCTCCTATGGATGCTTTTTCTATTCTTGATTCTGGTAGCCTCTCTTGGGGTTTTAAGTCCATAGGGTCCCCCTTCGGGAATTTGATTTCTGTCGTCCTCCAATTTACCCAGGGGTTCCATTTTTTCAACCATTCCATCCCTAGAATCATTGGGCATTCCATACCTGGGGTCACCACAAACGTTAAGTCCTCTTCATGGTTGCCCAGGGAGAGGTGTATTGGCAGAGTGGCTAGGGTAGCTGGCACCCCCCCTGCTATGGATCCATCTAGCTGGCCAAATGAGATTGGTTGTTCCAGTCTCCTGGATGGGATGCCCAGATTCCCCACTAGTGTTGGGCTAATGAGGCAGCGGGTGCAGCCAGAGTCTATTAAGGCTTTCACCTTCACAGCTTCGGGCATGGGGGGGATTAATATAGTCACTGTTTTGAAGATGGGTGTGATGCGTCCACTTACCAGGGGTTCGCCTTCCGAGCTGTCATCTGAGGCATCCACCGTCCCTGTGGTGTAGGCTGGAGTTCTTTCCCCTTGGTGAGCAGAGGTGGGGTTTTCTGCAATTTCCATCATTTTCATGGCTGTTTCTTTTGGCTTAGCTGAATACCCTCT
This sequence comes from Crotalus tigris, assembly GCF_016545835.1. Classification (NCBI taxonomy): domain Eukaryota; kingdom Metazoa; phylum Chordata; class Lepidosauria; order Squamata; family Viperidae; genus Crotalus; species Crotalus tigris. The sequence goes on from NW_024096796.1 coordinate 1,541,471, forward strand.
GGGTTTGTTGATTGGGGATCTGTCTGGGTTGTGCTGGGGGGCCTTTGAGCGGCATTCTACAGCTCGATGCCCTTCTCTTCCGCACTTGAAACACCCCATCTGCTTCTTGGCTGTATCCGATGATTTCACCGGTTGGTGTGTCAGCTCAGGCGGGGGGCGGCTCCATTGTTTTCCTCGGCGATGCCTCTTCAATATGTCGATCTCTGCTTCCTCTGCCAAGACGTACCATTCCTCAAGTCGATGTGGGTCTCCTCGGGGCAGGCAAGCATCATATAGATCATAGTTTAGTCCGTCTTTGAAACGGCCAAGGAGGATGTCTTCTGGCCAATTCAGTTTGCTGGCAATGGCTCGGAATTCTTGTGTATACTCAGCCACTGGGCGTTTGCCCTGCCTCATCGTTGTTATTCTTTCACGGGCTTTGCGATCAGCCAGGGGGTCTTCAAATCGTCTTCTCAAAGAGGACATGAAACGGTTGAAGTTACTGAGTTCTGGGGCATTGGAGTCATGCAGGTTCACCACCCAATCTGCAGCTGGTCCATCCAGGGCAGATTGCACGATCCGGATGCGGGCTTTGTCGCTGGGGATGTCCTGCCCATATTCCTCCATGTAGCTGAGGACTTGGGTTAGGAAAAACCCCAAGCGTGTTGGCTCCCCTTTGAATTTCACCTCCAACGGTGGACGTCTTGGAATGGATCGGTGCCTCCATTGTGGGTGGTAGTGTCTTCCGTCCAGATTTCCATCTGTGGTCCGGTAGGGGGTGGGAGCTCCTGGATCAGTAAATGTCCCTGGGGTTGCAGGTTCCACGTCCCCCTCGGTGTCTCTCCCTTTGTGGCTCCAGGAACTGGGGCGGGCGTAGGGCTCAGGAATCTCCTCTCCTAGGGAGCTGAGAGTTCTCTTCATCAGGTCAATAGCTCTCTCTAGGATCCAGTCTGAGTACGGCATACAGCTTCCTCCCTCTTCACTTGCGTGCAGGGATTTCTCCATCTCCTGCTTCCATTCTGGTTGCTTGGTTCCCAGTCTCTCAGGGTCACTTTTCTTGATTCCTTTCCCCACTCGCTTTTCTTTCCAACGCCCATCGACCAGCGAGGCTTGTGGTCCTGTGTCTCCACCACTTCTTCTTCTGAGAAATCTGGCCTCTCGGATCCCAACATCTGGCAAGGTTCCAACTGGGTCAGCGGCTCTCCTTCCAGGGAGTTTTCTCCCTCTCTTGCTTCGTTGTCTGACATGGTAAATTTTTGCAAAATCCCCCGGCAAGGGTCTACCTTCCAGGTGGATTAATTTTGCAAGTCCTGTCTAATGTAAGGACCCACCCCACTTTGCATCTTAAGAAGACAGAACTCTTGGAATAGTTCTTCCAACAGGAATCCTTTATTAAGAGAAAATGGTTGCAGGCATGCTAGACAGGACTTGGGGTTCAAGCTCTCCCATGCAAGGTTTTAAGGGGTTCCCCAGTAGTCCCACCCAATCAACCCCCCTTCCAGTGATAGTTTCAAGTATCACAATTCCATCCCCTTTCTTCTTCCGTCTGGATGGAGACTTCAGATAACTACATGAAAGGCAATTACTCTTCTTTGATATGTTAAAGATTAGAGGCCACAATAAACACACATTCAGTCCTTTGAAGTGTGCTGAAGGAAGTGAGGGCCATAAAGCCCCTTTGCTCTCCCCCTTTTCTCCCTCTTATGGCAGAATCCAGAGAAGGCAGAATTGGGAGTTTCTATGTTTGATAATTAAAGATGAAATATAATTGGATTCTGACACTTCCTAAATGTATGCAATGAAATGATGGAAAGGGCAGACCCTGTGTCTAGTTCCATAGATAATGGAACCCCTTGTAGCTTCACATTGAGTGACAGCTTTTTCTTCATGGGCTTGTGTGTGCCTGTTCTACAGATGCTTCTTCGCGAAGCGCAAAAACCTACCCTATTCTGGCTGGGGAATCTGGTACCCTTCAGGCGTTCTTCTTGGGGATGTGCCTTTCGTCGGCCCAGACACACAGCTGCAATGTGCCCTTGTTTGCCGCATGCCCGGCAGGTAGCAGAGCGGAACTTGCAGTCGGTTCTCCTGTGGCGACCTCCACAGCCGATGCACTTGAGCGGAGCCGAAGAGCTTCCCTTCTGGTTCTCTTCCTTCGCGGGGTGTAGACGGTCGACTTCTTCGTCCGGATCCTCCTCGGAGTTTCGTCGGACGTCTTCCTGGTGCACGGACGCACCCTCTGCACTGCTTCTGATCGGCCGCATGTTCTTGACGGCGCCACTTGCTGCTTCTTCTGCGGTGACTTCCCTTAAGGCGTCTTGGAAGGATAATTCTTCCTTGGCGAAAAGTCTCTGTTGTAGCTCTCGATGCCTTAACCCGCACACGAATCGGTCCCTCAGTCATTCCTCGAGGTCCTTGAACTCGCAGGGCTTGGCGGCCTTCCGTAACGCGGCGATGTATTCCTTGGCTGACTCACCGGACCGTTGATCCCTCTGTTCAAAGGTGTGGCGCCATGAGATAACGGACACCTTGGGGTGGAAGTGCTCCTTCAGCAGCTTCTTCAGGTCTGCGTAGCTTACAGACTCTACTGAAACAGGTGCTGCAAGGTTTTCTGCGATTTCGAAGGCGTCTTGGCCGCAAACGCAAAGCAGGGTGGCAGCCTTCAAGCTATCTTCCCTCACTGGGTTTGCCTTGAAGTAGTTCTCCATTCTGGATACGTAGGACTCCCACCGCTCTGGATGTGAGACGTCGAATTCTGAAAGCCTTCCGATTTTCGCCATCTTCGGATCTTCAGGAGACGGGTCTATCAGCCAGCCCTACCCCCGAATGCGCACCGGAATGGCGGGCAGCTGCCGAGTCGACGCCGTTCCTCTTCCGCCGCTCAGGACTCCTTGGGTAAGCTTACACTTCTTCCTTTCCAGGTAGTGCAAGGCATCCCACCCTCGTCGCCAGTGTTGAGTCCGTGGCGGGAAACAGACACGAGAAGCAGCTGGAGTTCTCAGTTTCTTTTATTCAGCGTTCAGCTTACAGGAAGATGGCTTCAGCCTCGCCCAAACGCCTTGCAGCCTCTTATATAGGCAACTCCCGGGTAAATGGGTTACTTTTCCCGCGCCAGCACCCGCGCATGTGCACGGCGCTGGCGACAGCCTGTCTGGTCCCGGGCAGCTTTGCACCTGCCCGGGACTGCCTGCAAACGCCCGAGCCGTTTGCAAAGGCTCGGGACATAACAATTGGTGTATAGAAAAAAGCAGTATTTTGAAAAACAGAAAAAGGAGCTTGATAATTTATATATCTACTTCATTTATTTTTTTAAAAAACTTATTACTATTTAAATCTTTCAAAGGTGGGTCATTCAGTAAAGCTACATCCTCTGATGTAAGAGTGGAAGTAGAGGGCAATATGATCTCTCTCTCTCTCTCTCTCACACGCACACACACACACACACAAGCATAAACAAAAGACAAGCCAATAGAACTTACTGATATTTGATAAAGTCAGATATTGTACAAAGATGTATGTCCAGAAGAACTGCTTTTCTTGGGGGACAAATATTTATACTTCCCACATTATTTCTATAAAATTAGTAGGATTTGGAATGCTGATATTTAAATTAAATCAGATAAAATTAAACATAAAAAGAAGAAAATGAAATAAAACAATGTATAAAGATATAATAGCCACATATTCTTGCATCTGTACCCACCCCCTAGAAATAAGTTTGGAAATAATCTACTTATATACATAAAATACATTGAAATGTGTCTTTCAAAACTTGACATTTCAGTCACTGCTCTTTAACAGTATTGTTGTCTTATTGCAGAGGGAAATGGAACATAGGGGGAAAGAAAAAACAACAAATAATTCAGTTTTACCACTTTGTAAGTATATAAAATAGTTCATGGATAAAGGCTTTTAAGTTTGACCTAACTGTTCTGAATGTTCTGTTAATATTCAAAATAAAATATGTCTTTTCTAAGTATTTTGCTTCATTCTGCCCTTTTGTATGGTGTTTTTTCAGCATGTTCTGGACAACATGATTGGAATGTTGACCTTTATTTTGCATTGGGGTAATAAATAATTCCTATCTTGGCTAGAACTCTAGTCTGGGTTAGTTGACTTGATGAAGTTTTTGTGTGTATGCAATCTGGTGCATTCTCTTATGCTTTCTTGATGTTGAACTCAGAAACTGAAAATTAACTACACTGGTTTGATTGCTATTAATATGTAGAATATTAGCTTTTACAGTTGTGTTATTGAGCTGTTATATTTGTTTATGCCCTGGTATTGGTGGTTGAGTCTTGCAAATGGTAGTGGAGATGATGGTGATTTGTTTTGATTAGATAATGTTAATAAACACTGTTCAAACAGTTATTTAGCACTAACCTATTTTTTTTCTACTGCTAGACAGCCAAGTCATGTAATATTTAGAATGGTATATAGAATAATCTAGTAATAGAAGTGCAATTGTGTTTGCCCTTCCTTGGTTGGAATGGAATGTTCAAGTTGTGATGTGCTAAAAAAATTGCTAACTGAACAACATTGAAGAGACAATTAGCCTTTTGCCTTTCGTATTGCATCCATGAAGTCAAAGCCTATCTTCTATCATTTTGTGCTGTGGGATTTTTTAAAAATTGTCTATACAATTATATTTTTCATTATTGTTTCTGCAAGCTGGTGGGTTGATAACAGCCAGCATGGATTGCCACTGAACAATTGTCACTTTGCAGGAGTCAGTGAATTCTCAAAACACATAGTTTTGTTCTGATATAATATGGAATATTTAAATATTATTGCATTGATATGCAGTCAGCTTGGAACATTCTGATTGAATATTTCAGCCTAATCTGCTTTGTTCTAAGCTTGACATAAAACACTATCATGTCACAATGTCACCATTATTTATCTATTCTTCCTTCTCTTATACCTCTTAATGTTATATTGTTAGGATGTTTGCTCATCTATTCTTGGAGACTGCCTGGACAAGTCCCTGAAGTTTTGTTAGCAAGATTTTCAGAAGTGGTTTGCCATTTCCTCCTTTCTAGGGCTCAGAGAAATTGAGTAGACCAAGATCACTCAAGGCTGGCTTTGTGGCTAAGGTGGGACTAGAACTTGTGGTCTCCAGCCTAATGCCTTGACCAACACTAAACTGGCTCATCTGTACTTGTTGTAATAGACTATAAAATTGTTAATGTCCTAACCGTGCTATGATATCACAGTGATGCCAATTTTCCAAGTGAAAATAGGAAACATCCTCTAGCTTTTCTGAATGTATCTATGGCTTATTGCATTTTGTGCTATAAGAAAAGACTAAGTGCCCAGCTTCTTTTATCTAATTTGCATTAAAGGATTGTAGACTGCACCAGTGGAAAATATCACAATATTCTTCTTCTTTTATTCTTGTAGAAAAAATTAGACAATATAAAAACTTCAGATGATGAACAAGATATATTGTTTTCTTCCCTAATAATTCTAATAATATTACATTTCTCAGAGGTTAATTTTTGCCTAGTATTTGAAAAATAAATTAAGCTGCAATGTTGTAGTTGGTCCAACAAGTCATCTGATTTTAGTTTCAAAAACAAATGATTCCAGAATACTTAAGACAATACTTTCGAGAGATTGCTTTTGAATTGCAATTATGTCATCTAAACTTCAAAGGTACAATAAACAGAACAATCTTTGGTTGCTATCACAGCAGCCTTGGTTTAGTCTTGTAAAATCCCTCCTGTTTCGTTTTTACTTATTTTTCTATCATAGAAATGCTATGAAAAAAATGTTGTAAGATGCCAAGATACTGAACTTAATTTAATCTGCAAGTTCAGAGATATACAGTATGGTTGTATAACTAGGCACATGTCGTGGTAAATTACCAAGAATGAAATGGAAAGGCTTCTTTCAGACACAGAATACTTCATTCCACAGAACGAAACACTAATGCAAATAATGTTTCCCTCTTGAAGAGAATCTGCAATAAATTCATGATGCTTAACTGGGTTGAGAAACTACATATTCTATTAGTGAAATTCACAAATTACCCCTTTTTTTCTTGTGATTTGAGCGCATAAGGTATACAAAACATTTTATACAGATGCAAATAGAAAGTGATGTTTTGTTGGTCCTCAGATTGGAAAGTTGGTTGGAACTGAAAAGCACCTCAGTTTTTATACTTCTATATTTTGACGTCTACTGAAAGAAATATCGTGTGCATGCTGGGGCAATTTACCTTAAAGATGCCACTTTTTAATTGCTGATTTAGATGTATTATTAAATATTATTTCTAAATTTGGGCTACACATTTGTTTATATTAACAAATCACTATTACCTATACTTCCAAATAGAAGATAATCAGCTTTGTGATTATATTCTGAACTTCATCAGCTATTCAAAGTAGGTTTTAAATCAACTGCTGCATTTCCTTTAGTTTAATTGATGCAATTCTCTTATATATTCTTGACCATATCCCAAACCCATATATAGCACTAAAAATCTCTATCTATGATTAATTTATACATTCTAGATATTTCACTATAAATTACAATCTATGCTGGCTTTACCCATGCTGTCTTTGAACTTTGGAAGATATAAACACCAAACATCTGAAAAATACTGGTTTGCGGATGAATGTTCAGGATGTATTCAGACTATAATGCCAGAATTCTCAGTCAGTATGGCTAGCAACTATTGAAAAATGGATGAATCTAAAGAATGAATACTTTAGGAGATTCCAGAACTGAAGGTATCTTGCAAGCAAAACACAAGAGGAAGGCACCACTAAATTATATGAAAAGTTGCTCAAACAAAAGGATTCCATTTAACCAGAACTGACCTGAAAGGGACTTATAAAATCTGGAAGGCATTGTATTTCAAATATTTACTGGCAATTGTCTTGTTGATGGCTTAGTCTAAAGGTTCTCTAGACACTACATTTGCAGCAAAGGCTTGCTTGCCATTTTGTAATGGCATTATACACAGAAACAGATTAAAAGGTTAAAACAATTCTGTTGTCAAAAAAAAAATCAATAATGCAATTGCAACCTTTAAATACATAGGTATTTTAAATGCATACTGCATACAGTTTGCTGTTTAAAGCCATTTTAAAATTCCTCAGGAGCTCTGTGTTTATATTGGTATTATTACTGTTGGTATTATTTCGTTCAACTAGGAACAATGAGAAAAAAATTGAAATCAAATGAGTTTTAATGAGTAGTTTTTTGGTTTTATCTCAATTGGAAATTTAATCTGAACTTTAAAAAAATAAAATAAATACTTATTTTCCATGAAGCAGACTGCAAAATTTGTGTTCTTATCTTCCAGGACAATACAGTAATTTCTAGAAGTGGCTTCCCTTGTGATCCTTTAGTTCAGTATCTCTCACTAGTGGAGTTGGCTATCCACTGAGATTTTTTGCTTTATTCTTCCAGATGCTTGTATTGATATGGCCCTGTTATTGCCTTAATCACAATTCCTTCAGATGGTTTTTAATGTGATGTGCACAGATACGAATAAAACACACCCACCAAGTCAGGCAGGAAAGGTATGCTGCAGACCCCATCAGTTAAAGAATTCCAATTGGTGTGCTCTAGAAAGAGAGCCTTCTCTGCTGTTCCCCCCTCCCCCCCCCCCCCGTGGAATATTCTCACCCTGGAGTTGAGATAGGCCCTCACCCTCCTGGCTATCTGCAAAGGAGTGAAATCGGTGACCTAATGTGGGGAGCTCAGAGGAGCACACAGCTGTGGCTAGTTGCTGTTTTGAGAACCTTCCCTTTGCCTTTTAAAACTAACTTATAACAGATTTTAATCATCCTTGACTCATTTTAAATTCTAAATTTTCTAGGTTTTTATTTTTTATATACTGCTTTTATATTTTAACATTTTATTATATTCTATCCAGAATCTCTCCCTGAGGGAGATGGGCACTTCAAAAAGGTGAAAAATAAATTTAAAAAGTGCTGTTCCTAATTTCTAGGGAGAACTTGATATTTGTTTGTACACATCCTGTGTGTGCATACTGCATTTGAAGGTACTATTGGACTGCTGTCATTGCTCTCTACAATCAAGAATGGTTAATTAAACCACCCCAGGTCCCTTCTATGGTCATTGATGCATTCTTTGATAATATCTCCAAAACTTTTGCTGGCCTAAGAAATGAGTAATACAAGCTGATCTAGAATTAACCTTTCAAAAACTGACACAATGATCACATTTCCTACTCTTGGGATTTGAGGCACTTTATTCCTTCTTCGTGCAGATTTTTCAGTCCTGTCATTTTTGCACTGTGGCCTCCAAATAAATGTTCAGTAACTCAGTGACATTTACAGGTAATTGCCCTTGGAGAGTGGAGTTCCTGCTTTCTTCTTTAGCAGAGTGCAGGCTCCACTGATGACTGACAGTTTCTTTTCTGTTTTCTGATCATCTTGTGAGCAGTTTTATCTGCTTCGGTTTCTTTGTCACAGCTGGTAGTTGTACCAGATCTTAAATCCGACTGTATTATCTAGATAAACTAGCCAGATGACAAAGTGTGAAGCTTGACCAAACTTTTTATGCATTGGTATCTCTTTGAATAGAGAAATTAGAAATATTTCCATGAAAAGAAAGACATAGAATCTGCTTCAATAGTGCTGGAAGTAGAAGGAGAAAACTTCTTGAATTTATCTGTTGCCTATGTAATTATCATATCTAGCAATGGAAAAGAATCTTCTATTTTTTGTGTATAATTTGATTTGCTAAATGTTTATCCTCATTTTCCCAAATAGTATTCATAGAATTCACACAATTTTGTATTTTATGAAAAACAATTCATTTTGTTTTAATTGGATGATACCTGATAATGAGAGAAAATAGAAACACAGGATTTAGTTATAGTTCCATCCATCCAATCAATTCAAATTTTAGATGTGCTGGTTCAAAAGGATTGCAGGTCAGTAAGTTCAAGTCAGGGCCCCCAGAACTTCATAAGCATTGTGATAGAAAGATAGGATCCAACAAAGGGGGGCTGTTTGCTGAAGGAAGCCTTGCTGTCTGATCAGCATTTGATCAATCGAAATGTTGATCTGCTATCGGCATATCAGGTGCTCAAACAGCATGAACAAACACACAGCGGGCTAGAATGAGCAGATCACTGACTATCCGTCGCCCATGCAATTACTCAGAATGGGGGGATGGAAGATCCAGGTTACACACCAATGGAGACACTAGTGAGGCTGGAAGCCATGACAGTTAGGGATATGAAAGAATGGACTGGACCAACCACAAGGTCGAGGAGGAGGCAGCGCACCAGCAGGATTAATGCAATGAACATAGCTGAGAAATTGCCAATAAAAACAATCATACAGCATGCTGACTGCAGGGCAAACTAGGACAGCGGGGGGGAGGGATTATGCGGTAATGCCGGACAGTCAGGTGTTATGTAACAAGCAAGCTCAGCTGGCGAGGCGGGCGGGGGAAAGCAGAACAGAGAGAGTGAAGTGGATATCGGCCACTACAACTGAATCAGGAGTGACATGGCCAATTATAGACAGGCGGGGGCCAGAGGGACCTGTAATGCACTCAATGGCCAAATTAATGGCCAAACCAATGGTATGGAAAGAGCTATAAAGGCGGGGCTCACCTAATGTTAACCCACCAACTCACCATGGCCAATTTGCCATGGCCAACTTTCTGCCAGACACCTTGTTATGGCCAACTCGCTAAAAGACAAGAGTTACACTAACATCAAAGAAATAATGGAATAGAATCATTAAAGAAAGGTTGCCAAAGGAGGAAAATAAAATAAAATGTGAATGATAAAAATCAAAATATTTTTAAAATTACTTTAAATAATTAAATTGAATTGTTGAATTGTCCCTTGGTGAGTTGGCCTGTGGTGAATTGGTCATGGTGAGTTGGCTGCAGTGAGTTGTCCCATTCTGGTTTGGCATAGTGGTTAATATGCAGTAGACTAGAAACCAGGAAAATATGAGTTTTGGGCTTAGGCAGAAAGCCAGCTAGGTGACCTTGATCAGTCGTTTTTTCTTAGCTCTAAGAAATAGGCAAAGACAAACCACTTCGAAAATCTTGCCCAGAAAACTTTGAGGACTTGTTCAGACATATATAAACAAGTCTGCTAGCTAATTATTTAAAAACTTGGGATAAAGTATACCAATGGTTATGTGTGCTTATGATGTTCTTGGAGAAGATTAAGAATTTTTTTTTTCATTTTTGTTGTGGATGAAAATTTGCAAATAAAGAGAAGTTGCCAGAAGTACTCCAACTGCATAATTATTCAGGGATTTATTTCCTCAACTGTAGTTGAGCTTCACAATTTCCATGGTAATTTTCCCTGAGAAATTATTCAACATACTCTAATATATGAATGAATCCTTAAATAAGTAAGAGCTGTGCTGTGTGAGAAACATTATTAACAAAGAGAACAGTACTTTCCCAATTTATATATCTTGCCTGGAGCAGTTATAAGCAAAAGGAAAATTTTGGGGTTTTCATAGGAGGTAAGTGGGAGGCATAGATATATCAGAGGACTTTCTGCAGCTGTTCCCAACCCCACCCCCCATTGTAGCATTCCTAAGAGAATTTCATACTGCAGCCTTAGTTTCCATCTCTCACATATTTCTTAAGCCAATTTCCCCTTATGGTATGTCCTCTTTGCTCTGATGATACAGAAACCAAAGTAACAGGTTTCTTTTTTTCCCTCTGTTCCTCTGTAGGTTTGTGAAAACTTTGCACCAATGATGTACTGATAGTACTTCACAGAACTGAATTGAAAAAGCATCTTGGATGAGAAGGGAAATGTCTTTAAGGAAAAACAAAGTCCAGTTGCCTTTTGAAAAAAGTATGGATGACTGACAATCTCCATAGACATAGTACTTCATAGGGAAAAAGATTCAATGTACCTATATTGCAACTTAAAGATTTTTTAAAAAGAAAAAAAATCTTTGTACCATTGGACAGAAACCAAAAGGGTGCCCACTGGGAGATTAAAGGTTGAGTGAATGAAATGCTGGGTCAGCTGGCAATACCGAACGGATGCAGAGAGCATTTGCAATGAGTTGGGAGTGGGAAGAAGATGACATCAATTTTGGCACCTGGAAATTAGTGGGAGTCCTGGGCAATGGGCCAAGTGCAAACTGCCTTATATTTCAGAAGAACTTGCTTAACTCCATCAGCATGCTGTACGAGCTTGAAGCAGTTTCAAGCCTCTCCTTTCTAATGCCATACTCTATTGGGAAACTGAACTGATTTATTTCCAGTTGGCTGCAATAGAACTGAAACTGCAGCAAAGCAATTTTTGAGGCAGAAGTCACACTGGGACTCCATTTTGCCACTCTTACTGCTTTTCTTAATCTTAGCTCCTGAGCTTTGGATCCTGCAAAGTAAATTCTAGCTTACAAGCTCTGCAGCTTCTCTTCAGTTGCTTAAAAAGCAAGACAAGAGGTGAAATTGGCAAGCATCTCTTTCTATTCTTCAGAAGAGGAACAGCCAGGATACTTAAGCATCAAGCTTCTGCTTTCTTCCCCCCCTTTTTTCCTTTCCCTTGTGAAGCGGGATTTTCATTACTGCTGATATGCAACCATTAAGCAAGGCCCTGAGATTCACCATTTCTTCTTCCCAACATTTTACAGGTGGCTTTGGAATTGTTCTCTAGATAACCTGAATTAAGATTGTATGTGGCATAGTGGACAGTTTTAGAGAAACTTCTGTTCAATAGGAGTCATTCAGCTGTGATGTAAAATAGGTTTCCAATTAAGAATTAAGGTGAATTAAGAGCATTGTGAAATAGAGATGAACTGGTGGTGATATATCTCTGCAAAGATTGTTTCACAGATAACCTTAGATGTATCAATTTTCTATTCATACAGAAGTTCCATTTTTGTGAACATGAGAGCAATGGCTCAATAATTCATTTTGTTCCAGGCAAAGGAGCAGAGTTCAAGGAGTGAGACTAATAAATGGAAGATTATCCATGAGTAGGGTCCAGATTGTTTGCATTTCCTCCATCTGATTAAAATCATCTTCCTAAAATATTTGTGGCAAATAATCAACTAACCTTAACTCAGACACTTGTTTGGAAAAATGATTCAGTCCATCCTTTACAAAGTGGAGCAGCTGGTCAGAATATACTTTGGGCAGGTTAGTGGCCACATCTTGTGTTTTGAAGACTGAAGTCTACATATCTTAGTTTTTGTACTATCTAGTCAATTAGCCTTAACTCTGAAAACGCTTTTTCCTTTTCCTTTTCATTAATCTGGAGAAGACCATTGATATCTTTGATACTGGCAAATAAAATATAAAATTAAAATAAATGTCTTTATCAAAAACATAGTCAAGGCCATGAAATAATTTTATGGTTTTTTAAATGTTGTAATAGTCTTTTTTGCCTGAGAATTCAGGATGTTCATGGGCTTTAGCTCAGCTGTAAAAATTCACATTTTTTCACGTGATCTCTGAAACTATTTCTTGTAATAAGTTCCTAGTAATGTTTGCTCCATTCTGATTTCTAAACCACTTTCCTTAGTCAGAATCTTTCAGGGAAACTGTTTGCAAGAAAACTGAAAGCAAATTCTTGAGACAAATCTATGCTTTGATGCATTTAGTTCTACAACTCCATGTTTGTATTCTAAATAATTATTTTGCACCTGGCTGTTATTGGGGTTTTATGCATAAATTAATGTTGTGGCTATTGCTGCAATGTCTCAATTACCCATTTGTAAATGGAACTGACAATGACCTTGTTTACAGAGCTATTAAGATGATAAAATTGGCACTGCATTTTATACCTAGGGGCATAATAAATATGCAAATAACTGAATCTGTGGCTATCCCTCAAAGCTTCATCCAGAGGGCTCATTTATAGTACGGAAGAATAATTTGTACAGGGAGAGGGAAACATGGCCTGTTGATATGCCTGAACTTCTTTGTGGATTTTGTTACCACTTGTTGGAGCATTTGAGAGAAAGCGGGGTTATATATAACTTTGTGATGATTCTACTCCTGATTATTTGGGCAATATACTACCGTATTATTCGCTCTTTGGGAATTGTCCTGGGTAGATTCCATGTTGTTCAAATCTCTGTGACACTGCTATGAAGAATTAGCCATGTACTTAGGACTAGTTAATATCAATAAGATGATGAAACTGTGAACTCAGGAAATAATTTCAATCAAGCATGCTTTGCTGCAAACTTAGGAAAGGCCTGTGAGAGAAAACAGGATTTGGTTTATAAATTAATGTGCTGCTTACTTGTGACTGAAGAGCTAACTAACAGAAAAGAGAAGCTACTTCTTACAGTATATAAAAGCAATTGATGATGAAAGTATGGCATGTGGGTTACAGTAGTTTCAGATTTGGAGTATGATGCTGCATGACATTGAAAAAAATATGAAAAAATATGAAAATATGAAAAAAAATTCCCCAGCCTCACTGATGCATGCCACTGTGGCAATTTTTCAAATATTAATCTGATAGGACACTTCTACATTAGAATTCTGTGTTAATATAAGAGCTGTTAATTAAGGTATATCAAATGTGAACGTTATGATGCACCTAACTTGGTAAGAGTTGTAATGTATTTGGATGTTACACAAATAACCTCATTTCTTCTACTTTATTTTTACCCATTTCTGTGCTCTACAATGAGTCTGTTGCCACAGGAGTGGCAAATTCTGTTCTCCCAGTTCTCAGGATCGGCCCATCAGTCAATTTGTTGTACAGAACCCTTCCCTAAAAAGGAAGAATGACCCCCTCCACCCCCAACTTAAAAACCTTATGGAGGATTAGTACTGAGGAAATGCTGATTTGACATAATATGCAGTGGCTTCCTCTTTTTAGCTCAGTACCTTTTCATTCATCAAAAAATTCCATGTAATATATATTTTCCCCAGCATATTTGGTTTTTCGACCTGTGAATCAAGAAGGTGTGTCTCTTTTTAACAGATGAGAAGAGTTTTCTTTTGAAAATAAATGTTTAAATGCTCCTTTTTTCTATTTTAGGCACTAATGGAAAAAAGGAAGTATACTTAAGTCTTGCTGGATTTCAAGAATACTGCAGTTTGCTAGTCAATTCAAGCTAAAAGATATATATTTTCCAGATGGTAGGTTACTATGGAAGAAATGATTGGTTGCAAAGCAGAAATAAATGCTCTCATTATTTGAATATTAATGCACTCCATCCATGTGAGCAAGCTGTACTTCCTTTCTGCCAAAGAACAAAATTGCATAGAAGAGGCTACTGCATTAGGCACATAATCCAAAAGAAATCCTAATTTATATGCTAATTAGCCCTCATGTTAAGAATTACAGGGTTAATTAAGCATATCATCCCACCCACAATTTTATCAGCAATAGACATGGCGGTGCAGAGCAGACATCTTGCTGTTTGATCGAGTTAACTACCAATAGCAATTATTGAGGGGTACTTCTTCTTTCAAAGCAAATCTAGCAAGTTAAACCACATTTTGTCCAAAAGAAAATCAGTAGTGTGAAGGGGTTTTTTTTTATGATGAAAAGAAAAGAGAAGAGAAAAAGACATTGGAATGGGGGATGGATCAAGTATATTACACACAGTGGTACATAGCCTGAACTTTTATGTTTAATTAAACTGGGTTGGCTTCAGTTATTGAACATGAAATAGCTGCTAATTGATTGAGAAGACAACTAGTGAGGTTCAACAGCTTTGTAATAAATGCATTTCTTATGGCACAGTTGTTAAAGCTAAATATATTTTAATCATCAATTTTATATTTAATTAGGATCCGGAACCCATCTCATTACATTAAAATTAAATCCTTATTTCAGACTCTTGGAGCCTGACCATATAACTGCATGCTGGGTTTGCTAAAGGGAAGCGAACAAGTCATTCTGTTTTGCAGTTTTCAGTCCTGTTGTAAAAATATTTTAGGGAGCAATATGAAAATAATATTGCTTTATCCAGAGAGAAATGGAGTTGCTAGCTTAGAAGCTGCAGAAAGATGGTCCTGATTATTGCTACATCAGTAATGTTGAATTTTGTGTTAATCTATTTTTGAAAACTGGCTAGATTCACATATTACTATGGTCTGAGCAGATTTGGATTTATTTGATAATTTTTTTATCACAACATAAAATATGTACAATGTAGCGGTTATAAATAACCTCACTGGATTGCAATTGATGTTTGTCTAATATCTTTTTAAAAAAAGTATTAGTGTTGAGTAATTTCAGTAGTTTCTCAGGCAACAATTTATTTATTTAAATATCCACATTTCTGGATTCTTCGGAAAAGATGCTTTTATTATTGTTATTTTTATTTCATGCAAATGTCAACATTTTTTAAACTTAGAAAGTATGAAGTTATAATGAGAGCCAGTTTGGGTTTCATTCAAATGGTGCTGTGCTAAACTAATGGATGCAGCTTTCAATTTTGAATAAAATAACTTAAAAATCATTTCAAAAATCAGTTCATAGAGATCAGAGTATATATTACATACATGCTTCATAATAAATAGAGCAGTACAAATTTTTCAAAAGAAATGTTTCAAAATGTTTGGGAGTTCTCATAAAACTGACTACACATTTTTGCCTATTTAATTTTTATATCACCTTTATTTTGGTCAACTCAAGGCAGAGTACATTGCTGTTTCCCCATAGCAACAACTTCTGTAGTGGGTTGGGCTGAAGAAAGAGATTGGTCCTATATGTCTTAGCTGGCTCTCATGCCTAAAGGAGACCTAAAACTCTTGGTTTCCCAGTTTCTAGCCTAGCACCTTAGTCGCAACATCATACTGGGTGCCAAGGCTCCCAAGATTCCAGTTGACTCTCTCTGAAGTTGTAGTATGTGGATCTCCATGTCAAGACAGTAAGGAGTAGCTAACAAAGCAACCTTGTGAACTTGGAAAAACATGTAGCAGCGTTATCGATTCAAAAATACTTCTCACACTTCTGAAAGTTGCAAAGCATGTTATAGAAGGATTGCACAGCCCTTATCTTGCATTCCATGCTTTTTAAAAATGAGGATGTTTTGAAAATCAGAGAATTGTAATGGAAAAATAAACTTGTATCTTCCCTTCCCCACATCATTTTTTAAAAACAAGTTTTATTAATTTTCCAATTTTACAAAAATCCAAATATTAAGGAAGCAGCGTGGTGATTGGGTAATTAATAGTCCAATAACAGATCTTTCGTACATGTCTCAGGCTACATCATCAAAAATTCCCTCTCTATTTCCCTTAATTACTATATCACATTCAAATTAATACATTGCTAATTATAACTCGATCAGTTGACATTTATCAATATATTTTAACTTATACATATCCATATCCTGTTTAAAAAATTTACCTAATTTCAATTTCAAATTACAGTGTTCCAATTTAGCTTAATATCCATAGTATTTAGAGTTCGGGTAACCCAAATTTCCCTTATTTTATTACAAAATAGTTGTCATATCTAAAACACATATTGTTTACTTAAATAGATTCTTACTTTATTTTACAAATATATTCTATTTCTCATCCTAGTACCTCATCACTTACTAATAAAGTATCCTTTATTGTCTCAATCCAACTTCCATATTATAATTCAAAACTATTATTCTAATGGCTAATTTTTATTTCCCTTGTAAATCTAAGTCCTAAATTTTAAATCAGTTAATATCTTTTAAAATCTCCTTAGCCCATTAAGTAAGATTTTAAGCTCTTCCATTATAAGTCAAAAAATCCCATTTTTAAAGTCTAACTCTAGCTTTCTTTTTGTGCCAAGCAGGCTTCCATACCAGTGCCTTTAAATTCTCAGGTGGATCTTCCTTCATTCCTACACATGTTATTTGAATCGAGGGAGACCATCCAGTTATCAATTTTTCAAAGGAACTGGTCTCTTTGTAATCATTGGATTGTTGGCCTAATAGTTCAAGTTTCCATGTTTAGTTTAGTATATTTGTTGTCAGTTCAGTCTGGTCTTCTTCTTCTTCTGGTTTCATCTGGCTTAAGTAAGAAGTCATGTCCAATGTTGTGGTTGTTGTTTGGTTGTCTAGGTTCTCAATATGCTGTACTTGTTGATTTTCAGCACCTTCCATCTTAGTGTTGCTTTCTTCAGTTTCTGTTGTTTTTTGAATTGCAGATTTTTTTAGTTGAAATCAAGGTTTGACTATCAAAGTTCTTAGTAGATTGTACTTGGTGCTCTTTAAAGTCCACTTTGATATTAATTTCTTCCTCTTCTGTTGCTTTTTGGATTGTAAGTTCATCAGTTAAAGTCTAGGCTTCATTTTGTAAATTTAGGGTGGCACCTTTGTCTTTCATTCTGGAATTCATTAGCTCAGTAGCTTCAAGGATTTTTTCAAATATAAATTTATAGTTAAGATGTGAGTAATATTCCTCCATTTCTATGGTGTTTACAGATAGTCCTTTAGTGAAAGCTGTTTTTGATAAAAGTCAGTGAATGTCCACCTCCACTATTCCTAAAAGTTGTTTTCATCACCCAGCTGTTTCAAATTCTTATCTTTTTTAGATAGTACCAAGGCTGTAAGCAGGTCTCACAGTAAAAAAAAAATCACTTGCTATACCAGGTTTTGCAATAAAATGTCCCCGATAGCATGTAAAGTCTTTTTCCAAACCCAAGTTAGGCTTTTATCCAGTTTAATTTTTTTCCAACTTAACAAGTAGATAAAGTAATAGGTCCCTGTAGAAATAGGAACTTTTTGGGACCCCAAATATCCAAAAGATGCAAATCCAATTATTTAGTTGTTTAGTTTAGTTGTTCTTTTCTTTTCAAAGCTTTATTTTCCCAAGGTAGGCAGACACCACCATGTTAAAAAAAAAAGGGGGGGGGAAAAAGAAATTTCAAGAGGCTTTTACAGGAAGGTAGTTGGGATACAAGAAAGGTAAGGTAAGGTATCACCCAATTCCTCCGTGATGCTTTCGTTGTGCTTGGTGGTAATTTTGGCTTTTGGCTGGTACGGCTTAGTGATCGGCCATGTTGATGGCTGATCTTTTCTCTGTCAGTCCAAAGGAGCTGCCTCAGATCAAATGGAGGGGCTGCCGCCTTTCTGCAATCTGTCAAGGGTCCTCCTCACGGTCGTCGCCCCTCCAGGGTGACTTTCAACTCTTTTCAGCGTCTCCCAATGAAGGAAAACTGGACGGTGGACAGAGCGCTTTCATCGCACATCCGCTGGTGCTGCGATCACAAACCGGAAGCCCCTTCCCCACTTCATTTTTGTTGCAGTGTCCCAAATGAGAAGACCTATGTGTTAGAAATTTGGAGAGGACAATAAAGAGGAAGATTAATTGCAGAAGATAAGTAATGGGTCAGAAAGAGTTAAATCTTCTCACTAATATTACCCACTGCTTAAAAAAAAACATCTCCAGAAATGACTTCATCAAGAAATAGCAGCTGTTGATTTTGATCACATTTGTTTGCACAACATTTGGTCTGTCCATTGAGGTCATGAAATGTTTAAAGAAGAATATGGAAGAACTGGAGCTGTAACATTGATAATGTTTTAAAAATGTATCATGTCCTATTAAAGATAAGAAAGCAATGGAACTAATCTCCTTGTCAATTTCAGCTTGGAAATAGAAATACTAGCAAACAGGAATAACAAAACATTATTTAACAAATATTTTAAAGTCATTTTATGTCATTTTAAGCTGAGGTAAATAACCTTTTGCTCTATAAGAATGCTGTTTTTTTGTGAGGCTCCAAAGTAGTTGGGATATCCAGACTATTTTGAGGGTTTGTCTTTAACTGTAAGATGGCCATATTAGGGCTTATTCTGCAGCTATCATGTGTCACCAACTTGAAAATGGCAGGATAACTATCAGTGTTCAGCAATCTTGGTGAAGTGGCCTCTGAGAATTAGAAAGGAGAACTGAGAGACCTAAAAAGACTATTTAGCATATAAAATAAATACAATTTTAGGTTTTGCTTTCAGCACAAGAAACATTTTATAGATAGGAAATGATAAGTAAACATCAATGGGTAACTTGCCGTGATATACTAGAGTTTTCTCAAAGGGTGTGTAATATGAAATCAAGAGGTTTGAGAACAGAGGGATATCCATGTTGATATATTTTATATTTTAACACTTTTCCAGTTAGATTGTCTACACCTGTATCCTTACCATTTTTTCAGTGTTCTTACAGAATTTATGACTTCTTTTTTATCATTTTTTATTTTTTGTAAACAAAGTTCAGTTAGAGGAATTTAGAATGAAATAATAGTAGTTTATATTAATAGATGTTATAATTTAGCAATACCTCATGTTTCTTGGCAAAAATGATTTGCAAAAATGGTACTTAAAGTACTGGAATAACAAAGTCACATGCATTAACACATAATTATTCTCCAGAGAATAAACTAAGGCTTTGATTACAGTGAAAATTTGTTAGGCTCCTGAAATTCTTAGTTCAGCAGTGTGCCAATGCTTTTTGATGAGCTGTTAAACTGCAGTCTTTGCCCATTGCCTAATTATGTAAATACTTGTTGAGACAGCATGGGGGAATTAGGACAGCACAAGGTAGATGTCCTAACCAGTTCAGAGCTAGTCTATATGAAGTGGGAATTGATGGCCTGCTCAATTTATGTGTTTTTATATTTACTTCTGAAGTACTGAGAGATTCAGGCTAAAAAAACATGTAAGAGAGAGGAAACAGGAGAAGTAGGAAACAAATTCACTGATTCATTCAGCACTATTTTAATCAACACACCACCAATTTTTACCTGCATTTTGGTGACTGAAAGGACCAATGTTTGCTATGTTGACTGTCTTCTGCAATAACTTCTTACTGTTCCAAGTACATTTTAATAATCTTGCTGATTCCATCCATCCATTGTATCCATTTGCCATTTTTTTACTTTCCTCAGTGATTCCAAACATAACAGTTTTTTCTATTATTTTGTTATATCATATGATCACATTTATTTATAACTCAAACACACACATTTGCTCTCTCTCTGTATGTATGTATATTCTATCTATCTATCTATCTATCTATCTATCTATCTATCTATCTATCTATCTATCTATCTTCATCATCACCATTGTCATCACCATCATCAATCTCCCAGTTTATTTTGTATAACTGAAGATGGTCTGCACAATACAGTATTCCCACCTATTTTCTACACAATAATAGACGGGTACGAGGTGGGGTGGCTAGAGAGATAGACTAGCACAAAGTTACTCAGCCAGCTTTCATAAGTAAGGGAGAAGTTAAATTCACAGCTTTCTAGGCCTGCATCTTAATCACTGTTACCAAACTGGCTTTCCAGTCTGTAAGTTTCTGCATATGTGAATTTCTGCTTGCTGATCATTGCCCTAAATGGTGGGCAACTTTATTGATCAAGAAAAGATTGATAGGTATGTTTTCAATAATCATCTGTATACCCATAATTTGACCGTTTATCTGTTCTTTGTCAGCATTCATCTTTCATATTACACATTATTACTGGAACAACAATTGCTTCAATAATTCTGATCTTTGTTTGCATGAATATTCTTATATTTATTTATCTTATCTTATCAATTTGCTCATTGCTTTCCTTCCAAGGATAGTCAATTTATTTCTCTAACACATAGTCCATTTTATCTATTCTTGATAAAGAATATATATTTATTTGCTGTATATATTAAGGAAATATGGGTAATCAGGTGTTTTTAGTGTTAAGGTGATCCATATTCTGGAATTAGCTACTCAGTCAAAGGCCTTGCCCTAGTCAATGATGGAAACATAAGCCACCTAGTGCTAGGGTCTCCAACCTCCGGTCCGTGGATCGGCACCGGGCCATGGCATGCCAGAAACCGGTCTGCGCAAACAAGCAAGCCCCAAACAAGCCACACCCTCTCCAGTCCTAGAAAAACCTCTCTCCATGGAACCGGTCCCTGGTGCTCAAAAGGTTGGGGACCTCTGACCTAGTGCACCTCTCCCTTATTTAGGCACTATCAAATGACAGAACTATGCAAAACTAGTTTTCTCACCTGGTACCAGCAATATAGATGAAAAGTTTCATGCTAGTATCATTTTATATCAACAAAAGCAGAGGTTCCCAACCGGGGGTGTGAGACAATATTCCAGGGGGTATGAAAGCTTGAGTTTAGAAGTTTCAAAATTATAGTGTATATGCATAATTCATTATTTCAAACTTTTGTAAGGGGTGCAAGAATATATCAGAAGCGTTCTAGGGTGCGGGGTATAGAAAAGTTTGGGAGCCATTGAGCTAAAGGATGGGTTGCTAGTCCTTTAATTTGGCAGGGAGGACACAGTAAAGTCATTAGATATTGCCAGTAGGAGAATAAATAGACTTGGCCTTTGGTGAGAATAAGGATATTTTAAGTGTGTTTCCTGTGGCATTTAGAGAGGTTGCCTTAGCTTAAAAACAACATTCATTAAACATTGGATTAATTTTTCCTGTAGTCAGAACCCTACCATTAGAAATAACATTTGACATCAGAGCTACAACATTTTGCTTTGCTCCAAAGGCAAAAGAAAATGAGTTCCACTTCACAGCTTTGTCAGATAATGTTGCCCTACCATTTAGCTTAGCATGTAGAATCAACATTGCTAGTGGCTGACAAGAAGACATTAAGAATGAATTTACTTATTAGGTTTCTTTTTAATAAGAAAAGTGAGAAATCAATATGCCATTTCTGGTATTTCAAACCCTTTCCATCTGACCTTTTGATGACCTCAACAGCTTTTCTGTTCTCCCCAGAAGGCGTCACTTCTCAGAAACATCTGCTTATGCCCTGGGGTTGTTTTCTCCTACTCTTAAATTAAAAAGGGAGAAAAAAAGCAAAGAGGAAAAGCAATTTTAAAATAAATGCAACATATTATCATGAACTCTGTTGGAATTTTTTCCACTTGAAAAAGCCTTTACAAATGTGCTGATAAAAACATTGCAACAGTATGTTAAACTGTAACAAATGTATTCATACAAACAAGGAAAAGTGTTTCAAAATTTTTCTCCTAGGACATTTTTGTCCAAAAAATGTTATTCACCAATGGTTATACCATAGTGATTAATGTACTGAAATTGAAATGGGAAGAGTCAGGTCCAAGTTCCCACTGAACCACAGACTTCACCTTAGGTCAGGCGTAGGCAACTTTGGCTCTTTTATGACTCGTGGACTTCAACTCCCAGAATTCCTGAGCCAGCTTGGCTGGCTCAGGAATTCTGGGTGT
Source organism: Crotalus tigris (assembly GCF_016545835.1). NCBI lineage: Eukaryota > Metazoa > Chordata > Lepidosauria > Squamata > Viperidae > Crotalus > Crotalus tigris. Next base: position 1,563,593 of record NW_024096796.1, read on the forward strand.
TGAAGTCCAGGAGTCATAAAACAGCCGAGGTTGCCTACCCCTGCCTTAGGTGGATCTCTTTCTCTGCGCCACCTATCTCATAAGGCTGTGGTTGGCAGATGAAATAAAATGAAGATAGACCCTTGTGTTTCTCCTTGAGTTTTCAAAAATAAATAAAAATAAAAATTGGGAGATACAAATGCAGTATATAAATTAAAAAGGCTTGTTCATTTTGTTCATGCAAGCAGCTTTGTTTAAGCAAGCAGTTTAAAAAAAGAAAGGCCTAACTCATTTCTTTTTCATTATATTTTCTAAGTGGAAACTTTCCACCTCACTTCCCTAAACAACACTTTTTTTTTTTTTGCAAACAGAAAATAGAAGAGCAAATTACAGTAATAAGCGGATCATTTCCAGCAGAAAAATGATCTGGTGAGCAAAAGATTTAAGATTCTTATCTCCAAAATTTAGGGTCTCATGCAGTTGCTTTTTATGAAAAAATAAACAAGCACAGTGTTGAGTAGAGTATACCTTCTCAAAAGCATGCTCATGTTAATTTTTATTTTGGCTATGTGTTATTCCTCATAGGAAAGGAAGGGAACTAACTGGCAATTAGGACAGGTACATGAAAAACCTCTGGAGCTTTTGTGGTCTGCAATATCTGTTCTTTACTAATAGCAGCTCTTTAAACTAGTTCCATTTCATACATTTGTTTATTTATTGTATTAGTATCCTGCTTTTTCTGCAATAGCTCTATTTTGTAGGATAGATATGGATGAAGGGTTTGCAGATCCCACTGATGCTGTAGTCTATACCAGGGATAGGCAACCTTGGCTCTTTTATGACTCGTGGACTTCAACTCCCAGAATTCCTGAGCCAGCAGTGCTGAAGGGACAGGGAAGGTGGCTCAGGAATTCTGGGAGTTGAAGTCCACGAGTCATAAAAGAGCCAAGGTTGCCTACCCCTGGTCTATACCAATGATGGCAAACCTTTTAGAGACCAAGTGCCCCAAGTGCCCGCTCCTGTTCCACCCGCCCACTCCCATCCTGCTGCGCCCACCCTCAGGGCCATCCATGGCATGCTGCAGATCGCCCAGGTGGCCCTGCAGCACCATGGTGGCCACGCCCTCCACCCACATCCCACAGCATCATCTGCTGCCCAGCTGCCATGTGCTTGGCTGTGCAGCTCCGCACGGGCCGCACCTGGGGGTGACTCTTCTCAGGGGGGGCTGCTGGTGAGGAGGGGGCTACAGGGGAGGAGAACCTGGGGCAACAGCGTGCGTGCCCACAGAGAGGGCTCCGAGTGCCACCTCTGGCACTAGTGCCATAGGTTCGCCACCACTGGTCTATACTATTGAGAATGTATGTGAAAATGGCAATCCATTCTAGTATTCTGCCAAGATAAGTAAATGACTATTCACATTCCTATTACTCAGGACAATCTCAGCATGGAAGCTCAATGGAAGTTGAGCTCCTTAGCTCAGAAGAGAAGTACAAATTGCGCTAGTGTTTATGTTGTAACTGGATTAAAGTAAAAAGGATATGCAGTTCTATGAAATATATAGATGTCTTTATGTTTGTGTATGCATGTATACACATGTATGTGTGTGTCTATAAATGCACACAGGTTTGTATATAAGTAGTACATGGAATGTCAGAATCATGAATTAAGGCAAACTGCTGGTGTTAGAACAGAAATTTAAGACTGAACGTTATGGCAATCACCAAGCTGAAGGGGGCTGGAGTGGGATGTTTCATAACACAAGAATATTAGATCTGCTGCAACTGAAAATCATAGGAGAAATAGACCAGACACTGTTAACAAAAAGTGTTAACAACTGATCAGATACAAAAATGACAAAATGGATTGAAATTTATATTCTTGTGATTTGCCCTGCCAGTCTTGATGGGAGTGTTCTTGGTGGTTCTTCAGTTGGGCTGTTTACTGTTAGTTTGTTTGGCAACTCTTTGATTGTTGCTCTGATGTTAATCTTCATTTTAATTTATGCTCTTCTGAGTGTTGATTGCCGATGGGGAGAATTTTGGTCTGTTTGTTTCATTTTTGGCTTTTTGGTGGTCTCTTTAGTTGAGTATGTAGGTGTTGTTTATGTCTATGTCATTGTTGGCCAATTTGTCAGAATGCTAGCCTTCTAGGAATTCTCTACTATTTTTGGACTTGCATTGGTCTAGGATGGTCACAATTTCCCAATTAAAACTGTGTTTATCTCTATCCATGTGTTGTGAAATTAAAGACTTTTCACTGTGTCTTCTGACTGCTAGCTGGTGTTCATGGATGTGTTCTGCTTGTCTGCTGCCTGTTTGTACTATGTTTATCACAGTCTTTATACTATATATTGTATATATTGTATATATATATATATATATACTATATATTGTATATATTGTATACTATATATTGTATACTATATATTGTACTTGGGTTTTTTTTTCTGGAGCTGCTAGGTCTTCTGGTTTACTTAGGATGTTCTGGAGGTCATTAACTAGTTTGTGTGCTAGGCTGATTCCATGCGGTAATATCCACTAGAGTATAAACTGAGAGCGAACCCTATTTCCTACTAGCATTAATTATATTACCTAGTTTGGGTAATGAAATATCTGCAAGAAAACAATCAAGCTCAGAGAGCACCAAGGACCCCTCACATTGAAAATAGCCAAAGAAAGAGATTAAGTAAAATGCAGTAGAGCCAGCAAGAACAAAAAGACACCAGGGTATATTGCTAAATAAACAATGCAAAGAAACTGAAGAGATCAAATGGAAAGACACAGGATTTATAATCAAGGGAAACTTTGATACATAATTTCTTCTTTATAAAGGATAGCAACTAGGGTTTTATTACAAAAAGATTTGATTGTTCAAATGTATACAAATTGTCCTTAATTGTCCCAATACGAAAGACAGTGGTTTCCTATTTATGTCATTTTGAAAAACATATTTTTTGTATCTTTTATTGTTTTTCCCATTTATATTCACTTAATTTCTTGTAGTTGAACTTGATTTTAAAACTGAAACTTCTTCTGTATTTGATAATAGTTTTCTCTGTCTGAACTTGACATCTTCACTTTACTCCTCCCCAATTATTTATCTCCATTAATATTTTTCTGACTCTGATATTGTTTTACAACTTAAACTTTAATGCTTTTACTATGACTGCACTCTTTCTTACTTCTTTCTCCAGAGTCGCTTATTTTCCCTGCTTTCAGCTCCTTCCTTAAAGCATCTGGGCTGAGGTAATAGTTTATTTCTATCAATACAACAATTTCATTCTTCTCTTTCTTAGCCTTCAGTTTCTAACTCTCCTCTGTGTTAATGCTGGAAAAAGGCAGAGAATTTTTTTTGAAAAAAAAAAAGAGAGAGATGGTACAAATATGTTGAGCTGTACAAAAAAGTTCCCTAAACTGCTGGTATTTAGGTCTGATCACTGCACTAGAGCCATACATCCTAGAGATCATAAATAGGCCATAGAAAATAATACTAATATGGAAGTCCATGAATTGATAAAATACCAATCAAATTGTCTAAAACTGTGTCATTTAAGTTCTATTTATGTTTTGCTGTAATATGAGGAAAACATAATCATGGCCAAATGGCAAGAAAAGACAATGTTATGTTATGTTATGTTATGTTATGTTATGTATATCCTAAGAAAAGGACAGTGCTGAAGCATGCTCGAATTATAGAACAGTTGTACATATCACACATGCTAATAAAATATAGTTCAAGGTTTTGTCATCCAACAGAAACATTAAGCAACACATAAAATAAAACTTGCTAGATCTGAGACTGTGGTGCTGGGGAAAATAGTTCCAAAATATTTTGGATTCAATTCAAGTACTGTAAAACCTAATAGCTCATTGGTAGCATTAATAACAAGGCTAAAGCTCATAAATTTTGGATACATAATATGAAAGCAAGAGTCATTGGAGAAGAATATGATGCTTATAAAAATTAAAGGCAATTAAAAAGTTGATTAACACAAGGTGGCTAGAGCCTATCACTGATAACCAAGAGCTTACAAGAAATCCAAAAAGAAGTTACTGACAGACAATTCAGTGTAATGATTTTCATTAAAGCATGAAGAATAGGAAATGACTGAATGACTGAGTAACAACAAACATTTTGAAGGACAGGTGTGTATGTGTGTGAGTGAGAGAGAAAAAAAGCTCTATAATATTATAGCCTGCATTTTGTAATAGAAATATTGCTGAATATATAGGCTGAAGGCAATAGTTCAAATGTTTAAGAAGAATTAGATGGGACCCTCTATTTCTGTAAATAATTCATCAGCATTCTAACACAAACACATATCCGTGAGTCCAGAAATGTCTTACAGAAAAATCTTGAACCGCTTTGAAAGGTACCTTATTTGCGATTTTATTAAAAAAAGGATTGACTCATGATATGAATGGGACGAGATGCAACTGATAGCAATACAGGAGAATATTTGTAGCTAAGGGTTGAAATGAGTGATCCTTGGTCCTCTCTGAGCTTGGTTGTTTTTTTGCAGACTTCTTATTACTCAAACTAGGTAACACCATCAGCACTGAAAAAGCAACCAAGCACCTCATTGCAACTGATATTTCAGGAGACAGGCAGGGCAGAATGGTGGGCCATTGTCTTTTGATATTGTTAACTACCCCACCAAATAATCCCTTGTAAAGGAAATATTTACGTAGTCCAAATTTAATAAAAGTTGTCTTCCTCAAAAAACAGGAACAGCATTTTTCCTATTATATGGTAAATGCAATAGTTTTATTAAAAGGGAAAAGGAAAATAACCTTTTTTTTCCTCAAACAATTTCCATAAGTCCTTTATTACTACAGAATATTGATAGTTAATTATCCTGATGCTGTAAAATATATTTATTCTGCTTGTGTGAGTGTCTCATTATTATTTCCCCTAAGATGAAAAGAGAAGCTTAGAATAAGAAATCTTTTATCAGAGAGAATAATAGCTGCATGAAATGCATGCTGGATGGCATATGGATAATTTAGGCATATTGGATGGCAAGGGATGCTTTAAGATTACTTTTGAAAAGTAAAAATAAAATTGCAGCTGATTTGGAGCCAAGTCAGGCACTTTTGAAACTAGAGAGATCATTTCAAGCCTTTTCTTTTCTTTTCTTTTCTTTTTTCTTTTCTCTTTTCTTTCTCCTGTTGGAATTGATACAAATCCATTTATTGTGTATTGTTAGTGATCCTTCTCACTTTAAAAGCCTTAGTAACTGTCACCACATCGTTGATATGCCAAGAGCTGTCAGCATGATGGAAGATGAATGTCTAGACTTTTTTCTCCTTCTCCAGATGGAACTACAATTGCCACTGGCTTCTTTCAATAGTGAAAAGCAGCTGCAGGGGACATCTGGCTGGAGGGGAAGACACTGTTTAATCACCTGTTTGTCTTCTCAAGATCACCTTTCTCCAAATTGCTTTTCTTTCAAGAAACTAATCACCTTTATACTCCCAATCTTCTGCTCAATCTGAAACCATTCAAATATGCTTTCAACTGTACAAAATTGACAAGATAAATAATTATGGAACTATAGGTAATAAGTAAATTGGCCTTGTTTTTTTATATCTCTACCTCTGTCTTACTCCTCTGTCTCTTTTTCCTATTTGATTGCCTGCTCTGATGTCACAGATGCCTGGACAGGGCTTTCTCCAGGTCTATAGAAGCAGGTGCATGCTTTTTTCCTGCTTAAAGGTGATCTCTGACTGATCCTGGTATGAAACAATAGGGAATTATGGAACCATGTTTCAAAAGATAATTAAAAAAAATTAGTTTAAAATATTTTAAGAATATAAAATATATAACTACCTTAAAGTTTTTAAAAGGAAGATAAAAATCATGAAATAAGAATAAAGTAGCAATAAATAAAAGATTTACAATTATCAAAATTTGCAATTTTTTTTTATTTTTTCATTAATTGCATCTATAGTTGGTTCACTATATCATCTTAATAATTATAAACTCTAAACATGAATATATAGGTAGTCCCAAACTTACAATTACAACTGGGACCAGAGTTTCGATAGCTAAGCTGGGGGGTTGTTAAGTGAGGTAAGAAAGGAGTTTCTGAGAGAAGATGAAGAAAAAATTTGTGGGATATTGTTTGATGGGATTAAATTTCGATATATTGTTTCTAGTTATTCCTAATGGATTTTATTCTGATCAATTGAAAAATGAGACTTAAAGATTTGTTATGGAAAGAAGAGGGTTTTTTGTATTTTTACAGATAATGACAAATTACTGGTTAAAGTAAATGAAAGAAATATAAAACTTAATCTTTTTACTTAATCTCATATCTACATAAAACACAAGTAAGGAATTATTATACCTAATGGACTCTTGGTGATTAAGATTGAATGACAAGGCTTTATTCTTTGCTAATAGATATTAGGAATCAAAAACAAAATAAACAAAATCTGAGTTGAAAACACACACATAAACATACACACACACAAACATACACACAAATAAACACAAATTACCTCTTACAGGAAGTATCCCTGAAAATGTTGAACATTCCTGGAAATGTTGAATATTTCCACATTCCTGGAAATGTTGACTATTTCCACATTCCTGGAAACGTGCCCTGTGAATGCTGGTTGTTGTAGATACAACTTCCTCTTGAACTCAGAATGTGTTTATAACTATGACTTTGTCTGCTAGATTACAATTCTTGAATTATTAGTTAACAGAGGTCCAGAATAGCAATACATGTAAGTGCCATGGCCTTCAATTTTTGAACATTCATTGTGAGCTTTCAAAGGTTCTCTCTGAATAGCCTTGCCACTATATTCTGACTTGAAGTTCTATCACCCTCAAAGAGAGACCTTTAACAGTTTAGGCACTTTATTCAGAAATGAATTGACTATTTTTGCCATAGCTATTTATGTAGCTGAACCACTATCCAATTTAAAAGTGAGAAAAAAAGAAAAAAAGTAAAAATGAAACAAGAGGGGAGAAAAGTGAGAAAAGCACAGAATAAACAAGAGATTCACAAGCATAAGATTAAGTAAATTAAATGAAAATTCTCAGAATAATAGTGTCACTTTAGAACTATAGATCATTATTAAAATGAGATTAATATACAAGTATCAACAATAGTAATATGCATAATATAAAGTATGACTTAAAACATTGTGTGGCCAATATGAAATCTGTTCTTATTTAACAAATCATCTATGACTTAAATGTTAAAACTTTATCTTGAGAGAAACGTTTCAATATAGTACCAACCATTAATAAAAATATAATTACAAAATAGTTAAACTCTGTGTCAGATTTGTTTTTCATCAAGGCACATTCTCACAATTTCATTTTTATTATTCTATATGAATTTTCTAATGAGAAATATGTCTAGTCTAATGAAGAAGAGGATGAGGGGTGACATGATAGCAATGTTCCAATATCTCAGGGGTTGCCACAAAGAAGAGGGAGTCAAGCTATTCTCCAAAGCCCCTGAAGGCAGGACAAGAAGCAATAGATGGAAACTAACCAAAGAGAGAAGCAACCTAGAACTAAGGAGAAATTTCCTGACAGTTCAAACAATCAATCAGTGGAACAACCTTCCTCCAGAAGCTGTGAATGCTCCAACACTGAAAGTTTTTAAGAAGAGAATGGACAGCCATTTGTCTGAAATGGTATAGGGTTTCCTGCCTGAGCAGGGGGTTGGATTAGATGACCTCCAAGGTCCCTTCCAAATTATTACTACTACTACTACTACTACTACTACTACTACTACTACTACTACTACTACTACTAAGTGTAGGGTATCCTGGAAGATGTTAGCATGTATACAACTAGTTTGGTATACTTTGTAGAAATTTAAGGTGCAGAAACATTTTATGCAAAGATGACAGGTTCAATAGAGAATTTAATCATATAATCTTTAATTTGCTTAGTTTCTGAGCCATATTTCACCAGAGGTACCCCACATTTTGTGTTGTATAGTTTTCACTATCAGTTAAATCCTTTCTTTGTAATTTCTTTCAAACCCACAAGAAAGGTAAAGTAAAAAGATCCACTCTTGTTATCAAAGTCAGACAACTGGTTTCATAGTATAGTTTGGAGTTCAATAATGCCAAACTGCTTTGTTCTTTTAGATCTTCTACACTATTCTACTGTGGAGAATTTTGGTTGACAGGACTTCTTCAGAGGACATTAAACTTTGTCCACTTCACCAATGGGAAGTGTCTTGATTTAGCTTGTTGTGTTTGGTGTGTGTGTGTGTATGTGTACATTTCCTTCATTTGAGAGAAAATGCCTTAAAGTTCTATCTGCTATGTGTTTATCACATAGGAGAACAAACCCATCAAGATAAGAGTCAGCAGTCCATCTGCATTTAAAAGACAAAAGCCACTGTTTCAAAGACCGAAAAGTCTACATTTTGGACAGAGAGGATGGCTGGTTTGAAAAAGGTGTCAAACAGGCCATCTAGGTCAAAATTGAACAGCCCTCTCTCAACAGAGGGGGAGGATACGACATCACCCACAGGTATCTCCAGTCTACAACACAGTCCTTTCAACAGTTCCAAGAAGGCTCCACACCCATTTGCACTACTCAGGCAACCCTGATGACACCCAGATAAACATCCAAGTGCCCTTCAACAACTCTCTAAAAGAATGCAAATGGCCAGCTGTCTGCAAGGGGTATGAATCCTGCCATTCCCCACCATCCAGTCAGAGCTAAAGAAGGTTCTTGGATGAGAAGTGAAATGTCTTCAAAGGAAAAACAAGAAAGTCCAGTTGCCGTGTGAAAAAGAATCTTTGGAACAACTATGACCTGAATGACTGAGAATCCCCATAGACATTCATTTGCTTATTTTACAGAAGATATAAGAAATGACAAAGTGGGAGCTATTTTTGCCATTTATTTGGTCAGTACATTGCTTTGACATAGGATTTAATAGCAATATATTCCAGACACATTTCTTATAAAAGCTTAGTTGATTATTTAAAGAAAAATGTAGCATATTTTGCTGATGCAGTTGTTCTTCAGTTCCCCCCTCACATCTCAGTATTTTTGTCTATCACTAGTGCTTTAAAATGGTTTTATCATAATGACAACCCAGTTTCCTGCTATTTGTGTGGAGACTTTTCCCCCCTATATTAAGAAGCAATGAATTGTGTCTGAACCAATGTACAACAACTCTGAATTGAAACAGTGTGAGTTAGCCTATTGATCAGAGAGTTTAATGTTGGGATGAATTAAAAGGAGACAACCAGTGAACTGGGGGGTAGGACTTGTAGGCAACTAAGTGGGCACAAGTCACCACTAATCAAGGCACACTTTTTGTCATCCTAAATATTACAGAACAAGGGTCAGACAAGAACACAGTTCTTCCCATATAATATTGAATAGCTTGTCTGGGGTTTTCCAATTTTCTTCATAATGGGCAGACAATTAAAGCAAACAATAATGCCACTTTCTATAATTTTGCCCCAGCCTATCATTATGTAGCTATTTGGTATTCATTGAATGTATTGTGAAATCAGTGACAATTTAATACCATTATCATAACATCTTCTCATAATGGGCTTTTAGCCATCATATATTTAGAACCACTCAAAACCATAGCACTGGAAAGATTGACTTGTCAACATCTGCTGTTTGTGTGTACATGTGTGTGTGTCTGTGTTCATTTCCTTCAATTGAGAGAAGGAAAGTAAAGCAAAGCAAACCATCCCCTCCCTAGTTATCTTCCCAATGACTTGAGAAGTAGGTAATCATTCTGTCAACTCAGCTATAAAACAAGGAGGACCAAGGAATATTGATAAAACCAGGAAAAATATCAGTAGGCAAACTGAGAATCAAGACCAGTTTAAGATTAACTTCCTAATTGTAATTCTCTAAAAAGCAATTATTCTCACAGAATGTCCTCTCTGTTCTCTCAATGTCTCACTATTGCTGTAATTCTATCATTACTTTATGGAACCTACCCCATATTTGACTTACTTGTCACATAAAATGCTGCCACATCTAATCACATCACTATCATATCCAATAATCCAGTCATTTGTATATCTGACTTGAGTACCGTAACTCCCTGCCCTTTTTCCACATTTGCTTCTGGTGTCAGTATAAACAATTTGTGCGTAAACAGATTTGAATGCTAGTCTGTGGTTTAAATTAAGTGAAGTCTTGGGGAAGTATAAGAAATTTATTCTACATATACAGTTATCATCTTAGAAAGTAGATTTCCAGAATTTTTACACCAGAATTTTTATGGTGATTCTAAACAAAAGATACTGACCAAATAAATGGCAAAAATAGCTCCAACTTTGTCATTTCTTATATCTTTTTTAGAAAAGTCGGGCTGTATGCAAAATAAAGAAAGACATTCAAAGTGCATTCTCAGAATAATTTCTAAGTTAGTTACAACTACTATTATTATTTTGAAATATAAAAGAACACATAGCACTTTTGCATGGAGATAATATATTTAAAATCTAAAATATGATAAAATGAAACTAGAAACAGAAGTGCATAGATAAATCTATTTCATTGCGCTCTAATTTTGGAACAAAACTAGTATTACCCATATTGCTGAATTCTTCAGCATGGACTGAATTGGAATTTTACATCTCAATAAAATCCAGTAAATGCCATACTATTCCTCTACTGTTCTTAACTAGTTTAACAGTCATTCATTCTAAAAACACTGTAAGCTGATAAAATATCTTAGATGTTGCCTAAATGGGGAAACTAGAAACCAATTTGGATCCAGAAACATTTCCAAGTAAAATGCCTGTTCTTTCTGGAAGATAGTAACTTTATATGGTAGTTCCAACAATATATGTCCCTTTTGTTAAACAGATATTGACTGGGTGCAACAAGGCTATTTTCTTAATGCCTTCTTAACTCAGTCACCTGCAAGCCCAGAAATAAGCATAGCTTCATTAAGAGGTGCAGACTGGTACAATGAACTTGTCCACAGCCTATCCAGAGCACCTTTTCTGAATCCAAAGAACTACATATTTCTGTTGCAGATCCATTCAGCAGAGACAGATGATTCACCTGTCTGGAAAATGTCTTCTCACCTCTGTTTTCTTTGGATTAGATTTCAATTTATTTTCCCTTATGCATCCCATTACTGTCTACAAGTAAATGTTCAAAGGAGCTATACCATAATCTGGAGATGTTACAGAGGAAATCTGGACATTAGTATACTGATTGCATCAAACTACATATCTCCCAACAGATTTTTATAGATATTAAGAAGCACTGCAGTCTGAATGGAGCTATAAAGGTTTGCTGTGGTAGCTCCCATTACAAAGAATGGTAAAATGACACAATCTGAAATATGTCTGAAAGATATGACCAGCCTAGAAAGTGGGACACCATGAATTCTAGTTCTGCCTTAGGCATGAAGGCTGGTTGGGTGACTTTGGGCCAGTCACTGTCTCAGCCCAAATCACTTCATGGGATTGTTGTTGTGAAAGAAATAGGAGGAAGAAGTAGTATGTCTGCACTGCCTTGAATTGTTTATAAAAATAATAAAGGGGGGATATAAAAATAAATAAAACGCTCCCCCCTCCATTGCCAAATCTCTTGAGTGATCAAGAAGAATACCATAGCGGATAATCTCAAAAGCTGTTTAAGATGAATTCCAAGAATGTGCCTATATTGCTTAAAAAAGGGAAGACCATTTTAACTCCTATAGGAAGAGTGGATCTCAAATTATTATTTAGACAACATATTACTATTTAGACAACAAAAAATAATATTTAGAGATTTTTGGACTCTGTTATATTTGTATAAAAAAGAATGGTCAAAAACAACATTTTGTTGGAAATGTAATAAGGATAATGCTTTTTAAAAAGATGTTTTACAGTGTCTTATGCTTATTGAATTTTGGAAGACAGTATTGGATTATATAAAAATAATTGTGTAACAAAAATTAAAATGTTCAAATAATAATATTATAGCCAGAGTCACTTTATAGGGAAGATGGGCAGCATAAAAATTAGCTAGATAGCTAGCTTTTGTTGTTGTTGTTAATTGCGAAGTCGTGTCCGACCCATCGCGACCCCATGGACAACGTTCCTCCAGGTCTTCCTGTCCTCTACCATCTTCTGGAGTCCATTTAAATTCACACCTACTGCTTCAGTGACTCCATCCAGCCATCTCATTCTCTGTCGTCCCCTTCTTCTATTGCCCTCAATCTTTCTCAGCATTAGGCTCTTCTCCAGTGAGTCCTTCCTTCTCATTAGGTGGCCAAAGTATTTGAGTTTCAACTTCAGGATCTGGCCTTCTAAAGAGCAGTCGGGGTTGATCTCTTCTAGGACTGACCGGTTTGAACGCCTTGCAGTCCAAGGGACTCGCAGGAGTCTTCTCCAGCACCATAGTTCAAAGGCCTCAATTCTTTTGCGCTCAGCCTTTCTTATGGTCCAACTTTCACAGCCATACATTGCAAAGATAGCTAGCTAATATCTATCTATCTATCCATCTATCTATCTATCTATCTATCTATCTATCTATCTATCTATCTATCTATCTATCTATCTATCTGCCTATCTGTCTATCTATCTATCTAGATGCAAGTATACATGCATACATTGGAACTTCATGCCAGGATTCTCTATGCTCTTATCATGGCGAAAAAGTTAATATTGCAGCTTTGTAAAGATAAATGGATGGTTCCATTTTACTCGATGGATTGAGTATCTGATTGCATTTGCCATCTATGAATGGATTGCCTATAGATGTAGACTTTGTATGAACAAATATAATGAAATTTGGGATTCATTTATACAAAATGCAATATGTTTTTAAAAAGTATGATAGCAACATACGTGTAATTATATGGGAATGATTACTAGAGAAAGTTGGTGTTCCTATTGTTCACTTGATTCTTCATGATTATCAGTTTGTCAGAATTGTCTGTTAGCAACTCTGTAAAGAATTAGTTCTCAGACTGATAAAAAATAAATCTTTATGTAAACAACCAGCTGTAGACTTTCTCATTATCAACTAATTCAGCTTTCTCCTCTCCAATATACTGAAAATCTCAGCCTTTAGTGTACATTGAGATATATTGCCTTTAAATTGAAAATAGTTTACTTGTTGGAATTCTTGTACTGTTAATCCTTTAATCTTAATACCTGAAGAATCTTAATCTTACTGAAGAAAAGACTGTCAGAACTGTGATAAGAAAAGAATAATTTTTGTTTAGGTATCTGCCAAAAGTTGGAGAAACTACTACTGTGAATTCTTGGAAACTTCTCTTATGTCATCAGTAGAAGCATCTTGCCACCTTGTCTTCTGTTGGCCTTTTTTAAAAATTGCCTTTCATTTTTCCATGCATCACAGTCTTTCTTAAATGACTTTTGCTGTTGCATTATGTCTCTGGCTTTAATATTTGTCTAGATTTTTCAGGCTTTCTTTCAAATAGATATCTATTTCCTGGCTGCAGTCATCTACTCCTATGAATTTTTTGAGTCTATAAATATAAAATACCGTTAGTGCTCTAACTTTTCCTATTTGCATTGACTTGGTACTGCCTGTTGACATAATTTTAGCTTTTTTAATATTAAGCAGCAGAACAACTTTTGCACTTTATTTTTTTCAATTAAAACAAGAGATTTCTCAAATCTTCCTTATTTTTAGTCATCAGAGTGGTATTGTCAGCATATCTGAGGTTGCTGATGTTTCCCAGCAACTGTAATTCCAGTTTCCATTTCTTTTGGGCCAGCTGAATAAATAAGGTAATATTCAACCTTATTGCACTAGTTTCTGAATCTGACCCATTTTATTGCTCTATAGATCATCATTCTAACTATTGCTGTGTAGTCTTTATAAAACAGACAGATGAGGTAGTCTGGTACACCTATTCTTTTAAGGGCTTTATGTTGGGATCTACATAGTGTACATTATTAACATAATTAATAAAGCAAAAACAAATGCCCTTTTAGATATTTGCCTTTTCTGTTATTCATTAAATGTTCATGATATGTGATTGTGGCTGCTTCTGCTTTTTCTGAATACAGATAGTATCTTTTGCAATATTCCTTCCATGTACTGCAGAAATCTGGATCACAGAATCTTGAGCATTGTCTTTCTATCATGAGGTAAATTAAATCACCATACATCAGAAGTAGCATTCAAGCCAGCTGAATATGGTTTTAATTTTAAAAAATCATAAAAAAGTTTTTAAAGGTTCCATAAAAGAACTAGACAATCTGTGACCTGTTGGGTCATCCTTTCAGAGATATTTCCTTACCTAAACAGTGTAACAGAATGACCATGGGCGGATTGTTATTATTTTGATTTTAAAATTAAAGAAGAAAACATTTTAATAAAGAAGAAAGATGCTTATCAAGACAAATATAGATGTTTTTTTTAACACAGGATGCTTTTGATAGCAATATTAGTTATTGATCTGCCATTCTTTAAAAATATGCTAATGTTTTCATTTCTTTTTCTTCTGCTTAAAGCGATATACAACTGACCATGCTGGAATACTGGTTTCTCCAGATAAATTAGCACCATTCTCCATGGTTTGTTCTTGCACTTTGTGTATAGTGAGAGTAAAGCATGACTGTATCGGGAATTATGTCCATTTTAGTTAATCCATGTGAAGAGTCTATCTGTGAAGCTAAGTGGGTAAGAGTCTATCTGTGAAGCTAAGCTAACTAGGAGAAGAGAAGATTGCATGATAGTTGTCTTCAAGTATCTTGATGGCTGTCAAACAATATGGATCAGAATTATTTAGTAGCATTCTGTAATAAAATGGGTTTAAATTACAAGTAGGTAGATTTTGATTGGACAAAATTTCCCCTTCTGCACAGTGGAATAGGTTGCCTCAAAAAGTGGTGGATCTTCTTTAACTTGAACTGTTTAGATCAGGGTTTTTCAATCAGTGGTATGGGTACCACCTATGGTACATTGGCACCTGGCAGGTGGTACACGACCATCCTGAAAAGTGGTAGCGGGGGAGAGGAATGAGCTGAACCAGTGGCAGCACCGCACAAGCCTGAGTGAGAAATGGCTGGAGCTGCAGGATTGTCAGGGCTCAGCAGAAGTGCCAGGATCAGCACTTCTTTGGGGCTGTCAGGGCTCAGTGGAAGCGCCAGGATCAGCGCCAGGCTCCAACTGGAGCTTGGCACTGATCCTGATGCTTCTGCTGAGCCCAGAAGAAGTGCCGATCAGCTGGAATGTTGCAGCATCTCCAGGGTCTTATGATTTACATTCAGATGCTTGGCAACTGATTCATATTTATGATGGTCACAGTGTCCCGGGGTCATGTAGAGTGACCAAAACCTGCTGCAACCACCCAGCAGATGGGGGAATAAAAACCAAACACCCCCACACCCCACACCCATTGCCAATCCTCAACAGAAATTCTCACAACAATGAAAACCTTGGACAGGAGGAAGAGCGCTGCTGGGTGGGCAGGCAGATGTCTTGCTCAGCTGTGCCTTGGGGAACACTTTTTTCAGTGCCATTGTAACTTCAAACCATCACTAAGCGAACTGCTGTTAGTCGAGGACTACCTGTATTTTATCACTTTTTTCCTTTTTTTTTTTTGGGCCATCAAATTTTTGACACTTTGCTAGGCTTCTGGTGATACTTGGATGTTGCCATATCCTAAAAGTGGTACAATGGGTGAAAAGTTGAAAAGCCCTGGTTTAGATGACCATTTCTCAAAGATGTGTAATAATAGTTTCCTCCACTGGAAAGGGGAAAAAATAAAAACAAAATGAGGATGTGACTTTGATCATATGTTGGTATTGTAAACACTTAGTATAGGACCTCAATCACATGCTTATTTTGTTTGTTTTGATTCTGGGTTGTTGTTTACATTATCCTAGTAAGGAAGTTGTTATTGTGTTTGTGGCGATTTCTCAGCTTTTCCATTGTTGTGGAAGGATACCATCTGGTTTAAGCTGGATTAGTAGCTAAATTTATCTCTAGGAGCAGTAGATTTATTAGATGACTTCCCTATAGATCTTATTGGGTCCAGCTGGATTTCAAAAGGATTTGGGAATGTTTGAGACTGGTTCTACCAGGGATTCTGTTGATGTCCCAATTGTTACCAATTGGAATAGGTCCATAGTTGCCATGGGCATTTTGATCTCTTAAGCTGCTCCAAACTAACTGGTTCCTCAGCAGATTTTGATTTCTCTTGTTACCATAAGATTTAGACTCTGAGATGATCTGTGTCAGTTCAGTCAGAGATTTTGCTAGGCAGCAGAAGCGTGCAAACCAAATCCCAAGCTAACCTTATTCACAGGTTATTCAATATGAAAGAGTTCGCTTACAGGCATCCTTGTAGAGGATGGTTATGGTTTTCTGCCCTATTCTCTGCCTACATCTTTCGCTGGTTTATTTTTACTACAGAAGGCCTATTTAGAAGATCATGCATTTGTCCTGGCTTGGCAGCTTTCTCCGGTGAGACTTTTTTTTACTGACATTACATAAAGTAAGCTTTCTTACCCCAAACTGAATCATGGAATGATTTGTGCTTTATTTTGAACTGATCTGGCATTACAAGAGGAGAAAAGGTAGGTTATTTGAGGGACTAAAACCACTCTCTGAGGCTTGAGAGCTGGAAAGGTCACTGGAAGCAGGAATAGTTCTGAGATGTCTAAGCTACCTTCTTCTAATGGGCTTCCAATGAAAAATCTATTTCTTGTTAATTGCTGCTTTGAGTTATATAGCTGCTAAAGCCATAAGCTGATACATTATAACACATATGGTCATTTAACCATTTAACTGTCCTTTCTGTCCCTTTCTCTTCCTTTGTTTCCTTCCTTCCCTCCCTCCATCCCCCCAGAAGCATTACTTACCTCGGTGTCAGAAAAAACCATCAGAGACTCAATGTCTTAGTGACTTCAAGCAGACTGAGTACATCCTCTGTGATATCAAGTATTATCTTTAATTAGAGGAGTGGTTTCACAACACCACATACTCTAGCTATTCTTGGTTCCCATCCAGGAGGGGCACCAATCATTCTATGCATTTGCAGTCTTGAATGCCTCTAAAAATTATGACCCTCATATTTCCCTTGAAGTGGCTCCCCTAATTGGGGCGATCAGTGTTTCTCTACTTCAGCAACTTTAAGAAGTGTGGACTTCAACCGCCAGAATCCCCAGCCAGCATGGTGCCTGGGAATTGAAGTCTATACACCTTAAAGTTGCTGAGGTTGAGAAACACTGCTCTGAATTATGGTTACTACAGCTGGAGTCATTATCCAAGTCAGCAATACTTAAATGCAGCTTTCTCCAAGAAACAGTCATTGTATGGATACTGAATAGTCCTGCTGAAGAGCCCTCAACTGTGTTCGAGCTCAGAAACTGGCAAGCAACAATGCCAGTTTCTCAGTCAAGCAGTTGCAGTCCAAGTAATGGAGGAGTGAGAAGTGGATGTTGATGGATACAGCTCCATTTCTGTAAAATTCTTCTCAGAGTGACATGGGATTCTTCACATACGTTAGTTATAAGATGTCTGGAGGTCTTTGTACACATGTGTCTTCTCCCTCATTGTGTAATAACTTCTGCATACATTCTGTCCATAGTACCTTTTCAAATCACAAAATATAGATAGAAGAGATGATACACATTGAAGAAAACATGTATGGTAGAAAACAACAACATTCTCTGCCACAGCACTAAAGGAAGATCATAAAAAACTGAAAGAATTTTGGAAGCAACTTGGAAGCAATTCTGAATCTTGGAAAAAACAACAGATGCCTCTTTGCTTCTACTGCAGTCTGTGATAATTCAGTACTTAAGATAAAGTGAAAAATCCAGCATCTATAGATATCACTTATATAGCAACAGATCTATTTTTTCTATCTGTGTCTGTGTTATTTATCAGACAGAATCATGCCAGTTACAAGTATGTGGAGATAGAATTGAGTTAGGGAGGCAGGATGTGGAAAGTTGATCTGAATTAACAGCTGTTTGTAGATGGCCTTCAGGATTTAGAGAAAGCTCACAGTAGTCACACCATTGAGAATGCAAGTGATTAAGTGAAACTTCAAAAGGAGAACAAAGTTGACCAGTTTTTATGTGATCTAGTCACTACATATAAAATATCTCAGAATCTATTGGAAGAAACTGGAGCCTGCTATTACCTCTTAGTTCTGTTTCACAATGGGATCATCCAACAGCTAAGATATTTGTCAACACAGTACTATTATATTTTTAATCTGTTAGAAATTGCTGTGAAAATGAGAGGAATACAGTTTTGTATAAAAAAAAAAAGCTGAATCAGTTTTTTTGTCTAATGTTAAATCTGCAGTGAATGGAAAGACCTTGAGAGACTAGTGCCAAATTAAGTAATAACAACCTAAAAAATGTTATTGACCTCTCTTCAGTATTTTTCCTGTTTTCCTTTTGTGAGTTATTGATATTGGCAGCCACACTGGTGTCAGTTGAGGGAGAATTGATGAAACATCTTCTGGAAGAAAAACTAATTTGCCTACATGCAAGACCAGCATGTTGCTTTGCCCTCTGATGCAAAATAAAAACCAACCTTTACACTCTTGAGCTATTTTTAGGCTGATTTGAACAGTGCTTATTGTGCATCATCTGTTTCACAGTTTCAGAGCTGGTGTCAGCAGAAAGATGGTCACCTTAAGATTTCCTATCGAAAAGTGGGAATTTTTAAAGACAATTCTTATAAAAGTATTTAAAGAACATGGGTTATTTGGTGATGATAGCTGATTGACATGGTCCATTAATGAAAATTATTTCTTCATTCACCCACCAACTGTTGCTCAGGGATTAAAAGGAACCTCAAAGATAGAGATCTGTGTATCTGTTTAAATATGATGACAGGATTTTACATACTGTTTAGTTTCAATGGTCCTTCTCTGTTTTTGTTTAAATAAACAACTGGAAATGCTACATATTTTTTGTTTTTAGTCATTTCCCTAATATAGCATTCTATTTGTTGGATTGGTTTATGTCTTGTCTTTTCTGCAGAAACTCATGATTAAACACAATCTTTTCTGCATCCATGAAGAGAGAGAAGTGTAGTAATTTCTCTGGTGTTATTAAATATCAACCAGCCAGTGTCTTTCACCATTTTAGAAAAAGATGGCTGAATGATATAGTGTTAGTTGTGATCATATATGAAATCACTCACATTCACAGAGTTGAAAACCAAATGGATAAAATCTATTAAAATGGCAATTGTTTGAGATTATGCCAATTCTATATGGCTCTGGGTCTATGTAACTTGGAAACTACCTTTCCCCAGCAGTTTCTGTTCACTCTGCATGAGCAACAAGAGAGTGCTTGCTAAGAGTCCCCATCCAGCAGGAAGTGCAACAGGTGGGGGACATAGCAGCAGGCATTCCCTATAATAGTTCTTCTTCGGAATAATTTGTCTTCTGAAACAAGGATAACCCTTATTCCCAGTTTGCCTTTCAGAAACAGGCAAACTCTTATTTGTTGGGTCTGTTTGGTTTGGTTTCAGATGGAGAATAAATCTCATTAACAATAAATAAATAAGAAAGCAAACAAGCTTTGATCCTCTCAGGTTAGCAGAATTCCTTAATGCAAGAAGTTTTAAATTAATTTATTTATCAAATTTAGAGACTGATTTGCATATAGTATTTGCCAAGCCAATATACACTTTGCTGTAATATTTGAGTGAAATATGACAGATACTAATCAACTCCACTGCTGCATTCCAGGTTGCAGAAAACTCCATTTTGGCACTTCTTGTATCAAGCAATGCCAGTTGGTTCCCATTGAAGATTGTCAGATTTTGTTTATACCTTCCTCTAGGAGCCAATTAAATATCATCCAACTAGTCTGGCTTTTCAAACACAAGCTATTTATTTATTCATTTAAAATCATTTTAGCCCACTTTTCTACACAAATGAATCCTCAAGTGTCTACCTATAATTAAAATAAAAAACACAAAATGAAAATTTTAATGATGTAAATGAAAGTTAATTCTTAAATTAATAAACAAAATCATGAAGACAGAGATGCATCTTGGTTCCTAAAAGTGCAAAAAAATGAAACTAATCTACTTTAATAAAATCTTCATTTCAGTGTTGAGTTTAAATTTTGGATACTTCTGAGAAAAGTGAAGATCCTAGATTTGCAAAGACATAGGAGAATAGAATATGAAAAGCAGCCATTAACCAAACTATGCTTCTCAATTTTCTGGGATCATAAGCCAGGAAAATTGAGCATGCCAAATTCAAGCAGATGCCTGTCCTAATGCTAAATTTTTAGAGTTTGGTGTCTTAATTATTAAAAAAGAGTGTAGAAACTAATAGGAAGTGGTTAAAAGTCCAGATTGGCTGTGGAATAATAATTAGAAAAGATTCACCAACAATTATCTCTTAATGCTCAGAGCCTAAAATGGTTTACTCTATCTGTAAGTCTTATGTCTTCTGTCAACTAGGCAAAATATAAATGGCTTCCTCCTTTAATCTTTTACTATTAAAAATACTTCAATCTATGCTTAATTTTATCTTTTGATTATTTATTTGTTAAATTTATTTTATATCCATCTCATAATGAACAACTCTTATTGTTCTAATTATTAATCAGTTGATATTTGAAGCAATATGAATATACAATGGGGCAAAGAAGTATTTAGTCAGCCACCAATTGTGCAAGTTCTCCCACTTAAAACGATGAGAGAGGCCTGTAATTGTCATCATAGGTAGACCTCAACTATGAGAGACAAAATGAGAAAACAAATCCAGACAATCACATTGTCTGATTTGGAAAGAATTTATTTGCAAATTATGGTGGAAAATAAGTATTTGGTCACCTACAAACAAGCAAGATTTCTGGCTCTCACAGACCTGTAACTTCTTCTTTAAGAGGCTCCTCTGTCCTCCACTCATTACCTGTATTAATGGCACCTGTTTGAACTTGTTATCAGTATAAAAGACACCTGTCCACAACCTCAAACAGTCACACTCCAAACTCCACTATGATGAAGACCAAAGAGCTGTCGAAGGACACCAGAAACAAAATTGTAGATCTGCACCAGGCTGGGAAGACTGAATCTGCAATAAGCAAGCAGCTTGGTGTGAAGAAATCAACTGTGGGAGCAATAATTAGAAAATGGAAGACATACAAGACCACTGATTATCTCCTTCGATCTGGGGCTCCATGCAAGATCTCACCCCATGGGGTCAACATGATCACAAGAACGGTGAGCAAAAATCCCAGAACCACACAGGGGGATCTAGTGAATGACCTGCAGAGAGCTGGGACCAACATAACAAAGGCAACCATCAGTAACACACTATGCCGCCAGGGACTCAGATCCTGCAGTGCCAGACGTGTCCCCCTGCTTAAGCCAGTACATGTCCGGGTCTGTCTGAAGTTTGCTAGGGAGCATTTGGATGATCCAGAAGAGGATTGGGAGAATGTCCTATGGTCAGATGAAACCAAAGTAGAACTGTTTGGTAGGAACACAACTCGTCGTGTTTGGAGGAGACAGAATGCTGAGTTGCATCCAAAGAACACCATACCTACTGTGAAGCATGGGGGTGGCAACATCATGCTTTGGGGCTGTTTCGTGTACAGAAAAGAATGAATGGGGCCATGTATCGTGAGATTTTGAGTGCAAACCTCCTTTCATCAGCAAGGGCATTGAAGATGAAACGTGGCTGGGTCTTCCATCATGACAATGATCCCAAACACACCATCCGGGCAATGAAGGAGTAAGAAGCATTTCAAGGTCCTGGAGTGGCCTAGCCAGTCTCCAGATCTCAACCCCATAGAAAACCTTTGGAGGAAATTGAAAGTCAGTGTTGCCCAGCGACAGCCCCAAAACATCACTGCTCTAGAGGAGATCTGCATGGACGAATGGGCCAACATACCAGCAACAGTGTGTGCCAACCTTGTGAAGACTTACAGAAAACGTTTGACCTCTGTCATTTCCAACAAAGGATATATAACAAAGTATTGAGATGAACTTTTGATATTGACCAAATATTTATTTTCCACCATAATTTGCAAATAAATTCTTTCCAAATCAGACAATGTGATTGTCTGGATTTGTTTTCTCATTTTGTCTCTCATAGTTGAGGTCTACCTATGATGACAATTACAAGCCTCCCTCATCTTTTTAAGTGGGAGAACTTGCACAATTGGTGACTGACTAAATACTTTTTGCCCCACTGTAATTGATTACATAGTCTACCCTACCATCTTCTCTTCCTTGATAGAGTCAGATTTGTACTTTGGTGTATCTTTGAGCTGCAGACAAACAAGGCAAATGGAATGTAATTTAAAATATCAAGTGAATAAATGAAATATAATCTTCAGACATTCACCCAGTACCATTCTATTATTACTTTTTAGTGAATTTAATGGTACAAACTTCTAGAAATAAGCACATATATTAGCAATAAGGTTCAGTGCTACTTTAGATATCACTGGGTTACAATCTCTTTCTTCTCTGATGGTTGACCATGCTGTCATATCTAATGGAAACTATATTTAGTATTGTAGCTTTTAGCATTGGTTTTAACTGTATTAATGGATGGATTATCCTGTAGAATGTACAGGATATATGTAAACAGGAAATATGATTTTGAATGTATCATTTAAGTCAGCAGTCTCCAACCTTTCCGGCTTTGCAGACTGGTAGGGGGAAGAGGGATGGTTGCACATGAACGATGGGTGAGTGCCTATGTGTGAGCAGCTCCATTTGCACAAACAGGCACACGAGCCCACTACTCACACAAATGGAGTTGTGTGCATTTGCTTGCCCACCTGCTGTGTATGTGTGCTTGCCTGCCTCTTCCGCAGCCCGGTTCTGAACAGACTGTGGCCTGGTAGTGGGCCGCAGCCCAGGAGTTGAGGACCTCTGTTTTAAGTCAGTTAAACCAATTATAGTTAAAGCAGTTAATAACAGTTGTCCATTTCCAGAGGCTATATTGCTAAAAAAAATTAACACATCTTGTTACTGAGTTGTGATTAGTGATATATGTATCTTGATGATCTAGTCCAGACTCTGTAGTCTCTATACATGTTCTGGAACAATAAACCTCAGATTTTCTAGAGAGTATAATAATAGAAAATAAATCCATGAGCTATCAGGAGTAATTGTAATTGAAATTACAATTATCCTGAGCTGAGGTGGCGCAGCAGTTAGAGTGCAGTACTGCAGGCCACTTTAGCTGACTGTGTTCAGCAAGTCAGTGGTTCAAATCTCACCGGCTCAAGGTTGACTCAGCCTTCCATCCTTCCGGGGTAGGTAAAATGAGGACCCAGATTGTTGGGGGCAATGTAAATATATATATATATATACATTGCTTACTGGTGTACACCGCTTAGAGAGTGCTTGCACTTAAAAGCGGTATATAAGTCTCATAAATAAATAAATAAATAAATAATTGCCAAAGATTTGAAAAGTTCCATCAAGTTTTATCTAAACTCATTGTCTAGATTTTCCATTCCACCCTCCAAACTATGGTTCTCCATGTGATATTTTATAACAATCCCTATATGTGTGTGAATCCACAAATGTTTTTAACAGTTCTGGTGGACTGTTGTTGACTGATGTAAAACAAATTCTTCCAACAAATGCTTTTATATTTGTTTACATTCATCAAAGTCAAAGTCAATTCATTCCATTTTTTTTCCTAGCTGGATGAGAATAGAATAGTGTTTACTCTAGCAGCATCCGTGAACATGGAGGCCAATTCTGAAAGTGTATGATTTATGGGATATGCTAAAATATGTTTCTTTTTATTTTTTGTTGAAAAAGTCTCTTGTAGATCTGTTTAATCATGTAATACCAGTGAACACTAGAAGACTGTGCCACAAAGGCTTTTTCATCTTTCAAATAATTTCAAATCATTTGTAGTAATTAAAAGGAGCATCTAAAATCCCACTGATGTGCTCAAATTTTTGGCTTATTGCAACTAAAGTTTTGAACAAATCTGAACTGAAGTTTTTTTTAATCACCCACAACTTTTAAGCAAACAGACCAGTTCCATTTCAGTTAAGCTTACTCCCTTTATTCCCTGTAGAGTAGAATTTTTGGAACCATAATTTTATTTTAAGTTCACTGATGTAAAATTTGCTATTCTTCTAGTGGTTTTCATTCTTTCTTTAATAAATCTACTCTCTTCCCTTACTCTGCCTCCATTTTAACACATTTTACAGGTAGCATTCAGTTTAATCATTTAAGTTTTTCACAGGTAACATTCAGTTTAATCCATGATAACAGAGAGAGAACTGTTAAATAAATCTGACTTGTCAAGAGTGCATAATATGTACTAGATTTGGAATAACAGTTGTAATGTTCAGGAACAAACCAGACTCAATAAACATCTTCCTTAAAGATTATAAGTTCTTAGAAGCTACCTCTTGGTCTATGGCAGTGTTTCTCAACCTTGACAATTTTAAGGCATGTGGACTTCAACTCCCAGAATTCCACAGCCAGCATTGCTGGCTATGTAATTCTGGGAGTTGAAGTCCACATGCCTTAAAATTGTCAAGGTTGAGAAACACTGGTCTATGGAAACTAAATTGATGAAGATATGTATTTCATTAAGACATACTCCACAGCATGTGGTGTCAAATTTGGAATTATGTTTTTGTAAATATATGCATGCCTCCACAATTTGATTATGTCTCTAGGTGAAAAATTACTCTGAGTAAAATCAGAAGAATATGGAAGGCATGCAACATTTAATAAGATGTGATGCTGTTTATTTGTTGTTGTTGTTTTAATCCAATCAGACTAATTTTTATCACTTTTTCTGGTGCTGGGAACAGTGCTAGGTGTTGGCAAAGAACCAGTCATATCGTGGATGCTGTTGGAAATAATCATAATAATTGCATAAAGCAACTCAATACTGATGCTTCTGAGGCACCAATGAATTAATTGCATGCCAGAACAGAAATGATTACCAAAACATCTATGCATCACTGCATTGCAATGATCCATATTTGTACAATGTAATTGTACTGCTGTACATAGGAGAATTGTGGTCAGGATTAAATTAGTCATGAGAGAATGTAAATACTCAGTTTCTTATTATTCTGCATTTCATGCTATACAAACAGACAGCAATAGGGAAACCAAACATAAACAAAAGTAATTCATACAATACAATTTGCCAAAAGGCGATCATTTCTATTTCACATCATAAGATTTGTACTGAAGGTTTCTTGATGAACAAACAAGCTTTTCCAGAGAAAATCCTTCCTCGCTCTGTGACAGAGGTCCTGGTTGGATTATAAAAACAGAACAAAGATATATTTTATTTATTTACTCATTTAGTTGGCTGGATTTATAAAGCTAATAAAAACTACCATTTTTAGTTCTGTAGCAAAATATTTATACTGACATATAATCACTCAGCCACAACTAAGACTATCCAAATTTAGCACAGAAGAAGCCTAACAGGAATTCTCAGGCTGAATAAGAGTCCTCTGTATAAGTTTTCATTATGAGGAAGACAGGAGACATATACTGAGATGGCCATTTATAGTCCAAACAAACCAATAAATAGCTTTTGAAGAAAAAGTTTTTCTTTCTTTTGGTCCCCCCTCCCCCAATGGAATGGACAAGGAGGTGCTGCGTTTTTGAGGAAACATTGATCTTTTCTACATGGTACACATAATTAACTCTATTCCCTTTTGTTTTTTTGCTTATGAATATAAAACTATTGGACTAAATCCAAACATTTTGTGAGTTCAACAACACATTTTTTTATTCCCTCCTGAACATTTTTTTCTGCATGAAGTATCTTCAAGATAAGGCTAAGAAATTATGTGTGGCCTGAGGGGTTGGTAGAAAAATAATACTATCAAAATATCTATGAACATGGCTTAAGCAAGCTGCATTTGTCTATTTTAACAATTATTTTCTCATTGTGTTTATCCATATTGAATGTTAGCTTTGTTCTGAAGAAAGTCCAACTCTCGCTAAAATAATATTTAATACAGGGAACTGAATTAGGATGGAAAAAATATGTCTATTGCACAATTACATGGTATGATTACATAACATGTGGATGGAACCCAAATGTGAGAATAATGAATACCACGGAGTCCCACAGTGCTCTGAGGAGACTCAGCTGAAAGTAAGTTTCATTCAGTTTATGTTTTGGGAGAATCTATAATATCTATCAGGATTTATTCTTAATGCTACATTTAGGCTTAGAGACATAGCAGTTTCTACATCTTTTTGATTTCATCAGAAGCAAAACATTCAAAATTATACAAAAGGAAACAGTTGGCTCATTCAAGCAAGTAAACAACTTGAACCTTTTGAGACAACATAGTTCAGCCAATAGGATCATTCATAGTTTTCCAGGATCCTGATTTCTCCTTCATAAACTTTGGCTTTTTAAGTCTCAAGTTTTAGCAGAAAACAATGCATTTTTCAAGTATTAATATAAGTTTACTATAAACAGAGACTGAATGATAATCTTAAAATGCTTTGTTTATATATAGGATTGGAACTTTGAAATTTAGATTTATATCAAAATCACTGTTGAATCTCCTCTGATCTAACAATTGCTTTCAAAATTAAATCATCAAGTCACTGAATGAAAGTCTGGCTTCTAGTGAGGATATGGTGAGGAGCAGGAATGCCATTTGTGGAAGAGATTGGTGGCTAGATTGTGACTGGTAAAAGCTTTTACAGAGAATAGAGTGGCTCAGTGGTTAGAATACAGTACTGCAGGCTACTTCTGCTGACTGCTGGCTGCCAGCAGTTCTATCTCATTGGCTCAATATTGAGTCAGCCTTCCATCCTTCGGAGGTAAAAACGAGGACCTAGATTGTTGGGGGCAATATGCTGACTCTGTAAACCTGTTAGAGAGGGCTGTAAAGCACTGTGAAGTGGTATATAAGTCCAAGTGCTATTGCTATTGCTATCTTGACATTGTCCATATGGACTCTGGGCAGGTGCTCCTTGTGTGTAGACTGCAGGAACCAAGGTTTTAGAGATCAGCTTATGTGACTAGCTGGGCATCATAGAATTCCAACTAAGTTTACAACTGTAATACAGCCTATATAGACATAAAACTCAAACAAGTCTAATCTCTTCTTCACTTTTTTGATGTGTGTTTATTGTTTTAAAATCTTAAGAACCTACAGATCAGCAAATCTTTACTATATTCCCTGGGAGAATATAGAAATTTAGAAAAAATAGTATTTGGGAAAAACAGAAAAAGAATATTTAGAATATTGTTTTTGAACTGTTAAAAATGGACTAAGGGTCCAGATGGATTTGAAACATGACTTTATATATAATAGAGAATATATAAAATTTATATATTTTATATATTTATTTATTTTATATATTCTTCTTTTAATTGTAATATTTAATTTCCTCTATATTCAACCTTCAAAGTTCCATCCTATCGTGTTTTTCCTGAAAAATTCAATTTCCAATGAAAAGGATTCTTAGAAAAACATGATAGGATGGAACCTTGAAGGTTGAATATAGGGGGAGCTAGAGGAAATTAAATATTACAATTAAAAGAAGAATATATAAAATAAATTTTATATATTCTCTATTATATATTAATACAGAAAAGCAAAATATTTAACAATGTATGTTTTCAAGAATATTGTGAGCAATGGACTCAAAAGTAAATTTTAAGAATGTCTGTAACATGTAAACCATGTTACACAAGAGGAACAAAATCTACTAGATAAACTGAAATTGATTTGAGTGTGGATTTAAAAATGACAAGCTACAAGAATTATGTGGAAAAAAGATAATATAATGGATATACAAAATGAAACTGGTAAATGTATGAATAAGTAAAAAGGACATACAAATAACAAACCAGAAGAGTGAATTCTTCTATGCTCAATTTACAAAAGAGACCTGTTAAAGTTTGGAAGGTTTTTTTTTTTGAGAAGGAATAAAAAAAAGATGAAAAGAAATCAAGTTCTAACATACTATTTGAAGAGATAAAAGAGATAAAAACTAAATTAAAGTACAAGGAATGGAATATAAAAGTACAAGAAAACATTATAAAGTTGGTTTGTTTGATGAAGATTAAAATAGATCTGTTGTTTATCACTGGTAACTCTTAATGGATTTTTGCTGACCAGGACTGAATAAGACTTTAAGATTTTGTTTATGCTTAAGAGATAATGTATGGGAAGAAGAGAACATTTATTGTATTTTAAGAGATGTTAAGTTACTAAAATTGTTTATACTTGTTGCGATGAAAGGGGAATTTTCAGCTTAAATGGACTCCAGAAGATGGTAGAGGACAGGAAGGCCTGGAGGAACGTTGTCCATTGGGTCGCGATGGGTCGGACATGACCGCAATTAACAACAACATGTATGTATGCATGCATGTATGTATGTATTTAGTTTGTAATAGTTCCTATGTTTTCAACTGTAATATCCCAAAAATTTATTATATAAAAATGTTATAATGAAAGGGATATGTGAATTAGCTTAGAATGGCAGTCAAATGCAACTTTTGTTATTAGTGGAGAAAATATCTGTACTGCATTGGCTTAATTTGAGCATGTAGCAAAATTTCATGCTCCTGCTGAGATCAATAGGAAGGAAAAGATTTATTCCAAGTTTGGCATACAATCAACTTGGTAGAAGTTTAATATGGATTTAAGTGGTCCAGGTTACTGTATAAATACATATTTTTCTTGTTCTTATTTTCTATATTCCTAAATGTATGTATGTATGTATGTATGTGTGTGTGTGTGTGTGTGTGTGTGTGTGTGTATATATATATATATATATATATATATATATATATATATATATATATATATATATATATGTAGGTCTTTGGTTGTTCGGGTTTTCTCCCGCGTAAAATTGGAAGTGTCTTGGCGACGTTTCGACGAAGTCCCATTCGTCATCTTCAGGCTGGTGTTTTCAGCTTCGTGCTTCGAGCAGCAATGTGTGGTCTTAGCTGTTTCTTCCTTTTAACTGCCAGTGGGGGTATGAACTGATTGGGTGGGAGCTTGGCTGTGTTCTGATTGGGTGGAGGTGTGTTCTGATTGGTTAGGGGCGTGGCTGTGCTCTGATTGGCTGGGGGTTGGCTGTGCTCTGATTGGCTGGGGGGTTGGCTGTGCTCTGATTGGCTGGGGGAGTGTTCTGTTTGGTTGTGCTCAGGTTAGTCTGAGTTGCAGAGGGGTTTAAGATTTTGGGCTGCCTTGCTATTTTTTGGCTTCGCGTTTGTGGTCGTGCCTCATTTTCATGGAGGGTGTCAGTTTGCTTCGTGTATGGATTGGAGGGCTTTAAAGTGGCTAATGATGCAGCTCTGGTCTGGCTTCTGGTTTGTGGTCGTGCCTCATCATCGGTGTGGCTTTGGGTTTGCTTTTTGCGTGGATGTGTGGTGGTGACATCCTGTGTGGTTTTTGTGAGTGTGGGTCTGGTATCATTTTTTGTATTAGGGAGTCGTTTGTCAATAAGGGCGGGTTTCCAAATGGCTGGTAGGCGGGAGGTATCATCTCGCTTGTTCATGCTGTGTGGGCGTTTTTCTATCTCGATGGCTTCTCTGATTATTCTGTTATTAAAATGTTCACTTTTGGCAATGGTTCTGGTATTTTTAAAGTCAATTTCATGTCCTGTGGCTTTAAGGTGTTGGACCAGGGAAGATGTTGGTTCCTCTTTTTTGACTGAGTTCTTATGTTCTTCAATGCGTGCACTTATTCTTCTGTTGGTTTGTCCGATGTATGTGGTGGGACAAGTGGTGCATGGGATTTCGTATACTCCTTGATTTTCTAATTCAATTTTATCTTTGGGGTTTCTAAGGATGGTGGATATTTTTCTGTTTGTGCAGAATGCTGTTTTGATGTTGTGTTTATGGAGGATCTTACTGATTCTGTCTGTGGTGCCTTTTATGTATGGGAGGAGGGCTTTGCCGTTTTCTTGTTCTTTGTCTTGGATTTTAGTGGGGGTTTCTTTTTGGATTAGGTTTGTAATCTTATTTCTATGGAATCCATTGGATGTTAGTACATTGGTGAGAGTGTGTAGTTCGGTTTTTAGGTGTTGTTCGTCAGCTAAGCGTTTTGTTCTGGAGATGAGTGTCTTGGCTACAGAGTTGATCTGTGCTGGGTGGTGGTGTGAGAGAGCGTGCAGATAGCGGTTTGTGTGTGTTTTCTTCTGGTAGATGGTGTGTCCTAGGGAGCCATTGGATTTCTTGTAGACTAAGACATCCAGGAAGGGAAGTTGGTTGTTAGCTTCTGTTTCCATGGTGAACTGTATTTTGGGGTGTAGGCTGTTGAGGTGTGTGAGGAAGTTGTCCAGTTTTTCTTTCCCATGTGGCCAGATTATGAAGGTGTCGTCTACGTATCTGAGCCAGAGTTTGGGTTTGTGATCCGATTTTTCTAGAGCTTGGGTTTCAAAGTGTTCCATGTAGAGGTTTGCAATGACAGGTGAGAGGGGTGATCCCATGGGTGCTCCTTCTGTTTGTTTGTATTTTTGTCCATTATAGATGAAGTATGTGTTGGATAGGCAGTGGTTGGTCAGATCTAAGATGTGTTTGGGGGGGTTATATTTGTTTTGGATAGCTGTCAAGGCTTCTTTGATAGGCACTTGGGTGAAGAGGGATATGACATCGAAGCTCACGAGTAGGTCGCTGGGCTGTAAGTTTTGTTTCTTTATGATCTCTATAAAGTGGAATGAGTTTTTTACGTGTGAGGTGATGGATTCTGCATAGGGCTGTAGTTGTTTGGCGAGAAATTTGGCTAGGTTTTGTAGAGGTGAGCCTATGGAGCTGACTATAGGTCTGAGTGGGGTTCCTTCTTTGTGTATCTTGGGGAGACCATAGAGTTTGGGGCATCTGGATGATTTCTCTCTGGGAATGATTCTTTGCTGGATCTCTTCGCTAATGGGGGAGGCTTTTATTTTGGATCTGGTGGTTTTTTCCAGGTAGGTGGTGGGATCTGTATTTAGGGGTTTGTATGTGGAGTCTTGGCACGAAGCAAACTGACACCCTCCATGAAAATGAGGCACGACCACAAACGCGAAGCCAAAAAATAGCAAGGCAGCCCAAAATCTTAAACCCCTCTGCAACTCAGACTAACCTGAGCACAACCAAACAGAACACTCCCCCAGCCAATCAGAGCACAGCCAAGCCCCTAACCATTCAGAACACACCTCCACCCAATCAGAACACAGCCAAGCTCCCACCCAATCAGTTCATACCCCCACTGGCAGTTAAAAGGAAGAAACAGCTAAGACCACACATTGCTGCTCAAAGCACGAAGCTGAAAACACCAGCCTGAAGATGACGAATGGGACTTCGTCGAAACGTCGCCAAGACACTTCCAATTTTACGCGGGAGAAAACCCGAACAACCAAAGACCTACATACAAACACCCGTGAAAACCTCAGAAAACAAATATTGAACCTCTACGGGGAGGAAATCCACCATCTGACCAGGACCTATGAAAAACTTGAAGTCCAAAGAGCTTCCATTTTATGCGACCTCGCATTCCTACGCAACTGCCGAGATCAAAATCTAATCCCCACATGTTTCCAACTGAAATTCCACTCCAACTCTGCAGCCACCAAACGGATCCTGAAAAGAACAGAATTGGCCCTAATCAGAAATGAACTTCACACAAAAAGATTCCTCCTAGACCGAATTAACAAAGATCTCCTCACACTCCACCTCAAACTCAGCAACAAGATCCACCCCGCACTTTGGGACAAATCCAAACAACTCGCCGTCTGGAGAGCCGAAACACAGACCACCCTCAAGACAGATACACACACCAACAAACTCCGAAGACTACAAGAACGCCAGAAACAAACCCCTCCTCCCTCACAGCCACACATGAAACAAACAGTGCATAACATCTCAGATAGGATCCTCACCAAAGCCGAAACCAATGTCCTTTCCAAAGGATTCAACTTTGCAGTCACTCCCAAACACATCCCCACTGAAACCATTATATGTGGAGTTGAAACCAGCCTGACCAAAATCAACCCCGACGATGCTAACAGAATCAGACTCGAAATCACCAACATCCTCTGTACCAGCAAGCCACCCAAAAGCAACTTACCCAAAGAGGAACAGACAGCACTACGTAACCTGAAAGAAGACACCAGCATAATAATCCTACCAGCAGACAAGGGCAACGCCACGGTGGTTATGAACACATCTGACTACCAAACCAAATTAACCAACCTACTCCAAGACTCCACATACAAACCCCTAAATACAGATCCCACCACCTACCTGGAAAAAACCACCAGATCCAAAATAAAAGCCTCCCCCATTAGCGAAGAGATCCAGCAAAGAATCATTCCCAGAGAGAAATCATCCAGATGCCCCAAACTCTATGGTCTCCCCAAGATACACAAGAAAGGAACCCCACTCAGACCTATAGTCAGCTCCATAGGCTCACCTCTACAAAACCTAGCCAAATTTCTCGCCAAACAACTACAGCCCTATGCAGAATCCATCACCTCACACGTAAAAAACTCATTCCACTTTATAGAGATCATAAAGAAACAAAACTTACAGCCCAGCGACCTACTTGTGAGCTTTGATGTCATATCCCTCTTCACCCAAGTGCCTATCAAAGAAGCCTTGACAGCTATCCAAAACAAATATAACCCCCCCAAACACATCTTAGATCTGACCAACCACTGCCTATCCAACACATACTTCATCTATAATGGACAAAAATACAAACAAACAGAAGGAGCACCCATGGGATCACCCCTCTCACCTGTCATTGCAAACCTCTACATGGAACACTTTGAAACCCAAGCTCTAGAAAAATCGGATCACAAACCCAAACTCTGGCTCAGATACGTAGACGACACCTTCATAATCTGGCCACATGGGAAAGAAAAACTGGACAACTTCCTCACACACCTCAACAGCCTACACCCCAAAATACAGTTCACCATGGAAACAGAAGCTAACAACCAACTTCCCTTCCTGGATGTCTTAGTCTACAAGAAATCCAATGGCTCCCTAGGACACACCATCTACCAGAAGAAAACACACACAAACCGCTATCTGCACGCTCTCTCACACCACCACCCAGCACAGATCAACTCTGTAGCCAAGACACTCATCTCCAGAACAAAACGTTAGCTGACGAACAACACCTAAAAACCGAACGACACACTCTCACCAATGTACTAACATCCAATGGATTCCAAAGAAATAAGATTACAAACCTAATCCAAAAAGAAACCCCCACTAAAATCCAAGACGAAGAACAAGAAAACGGCAAAGCCCTCCTCCCATACATAAAAGGCACCACAGACAGAATCAGTAAGATCCTCCATAAACACAACATCAAAACAGCATTCTGCACAAACAGAAAAATATCCACCATCCTTAGAAACCCCAAAGATAAAATTGAATTAGAAAATCAAGGAGTATACGAAATCCCATGCACCACTTGTCCCACCACATACATCGGACAAACCAACAGAAGAATAAGTGCACGCATTGAAGAACATAAGAACTCAGTCAAAAAAGAGGAACCAACATCTTCCCTGGTCCAACACCTTAAAGCCACAGGACATGAAATTGACTTTAAAAATACCAGAACCATTGCCAAAAGTGAACATTTTAATAACAGAATAATCAGAGAAGCCATCGAGATAGAAAAACGCCCACACAGCATGAACAAGCGAGATGATACCTCCCGCCTACCAGCCATTTGGAAACCCGCCCTTATTGACAAACGACTCCCTAACACAAAAAATGATACCAGACCCACACTCACAAAAACCACACAGGATGTCACCACCACACATCCACGCAAAAAGCAAACCCAAAGCCACACCGATGATGAGGCACGACCACAAACCAGAAGCCAGACCAGAGCTGCATCATTAGCCACTTTAAAGCCCTCCAATCCATACACGAAGCAAACTGACACCCTCCATGAAAATGAGGCACGACCACAAACGCGAAGCCAAAAAATAGCAAGGCAGCCCAAAATCTTAAACCCCTCTGCAACTCAGACTAACCTGAGCACAACCAAACATAACACTCCCCCAGCCAATCAGAGCACAACCAACCCCCCAGCCAATCAGAGCACAACCAACCCCCCAGCCAATCAGAGCACAGCCACCCCCCTAACCAATCAGAATACACCTCCACCCAATCAGAACACAGCCAAGCTCCCACCCAATCAGTTCATACCCCCACTGGCAGTTAAAAGGAAGAAACAGCTAAGACCACACATTGCTGCTCGAAGCATGAAGCTGAAAACACCAGCCTGAAGATGACGAATGGGACTTCGTCGAAACGTCGCCAAGACACTTCCAATTTTACGCGGGAGAAAACCGAACAACCAAAGACCTACATATATATATATATATATATATATATATATATATATATATATATATATAAACCCTGGGAGTATTCATATCAAAAAATAAAATGAACACCAGGGTAGTAAAACTATAAAAGTTTAATTAAAAAGCATCAAGCTTTCGCCGTCCCTGCCGGCATCATCAGGGCTAGAGCGCCAGAAAGTGTGAGAGTTTTTTATAGGCAAATTAAAGTCTGCGCCCGGCTCCTCGATCTCGTCACCGGGCCTAATTGATTCAATTGCGCTTGATTGGTTTGCTTCTTCCTATTCCTCTTAGTTACGTGTGTGTTGTCGTCTCTCCTCCTTTCTTTCGATTCTGGGATGGGTGGGATAACTCCCCTACCGCTCAAATTATCTCTGTTCTTCAACCCATCCTCCCCATCAGGTTTGAGTGGTAATGTACACTTCCCCTTCCTTTCCCAATCATCATCCACTCGGCTGTTCTTTTTGCGATAGCCTTCTCTTTTAACTTTAGTACTTTCTCCTCCCATCCAACTGTCATCTGGGCAATCCTGTAAGTCGTTCTGAGTTGGCTGCGATATGCTGGTGATCTGGGACAGGTTGATGGATTGTTTGTCTACTGGGGGGGCGGTCCCCTGGCTGTGATTACATTCAGTCGTCTTACTCCTCCTCCCCCTTTCCTGAGCCTCTTGTGTTCCTTTCGCACGCGTTATAATTCGGAGGTTCGGTCTGGGGGAGGTAGTGGAATTGTGATCTTCTCGAGTGCCACTGTGTTTCTCTTTCGCTCTCCTCTCCCTTCTAACGTCGCTCGTGCCCATGTGCGCATTGTGGGGGTCTTCGGAGTCTATGGGTGGAAGGCGCAACAGTTCGGTCTCGTAAATGCCACCCTCTTGCGCATTCTCCCATCCCAATTCACCCCTCCCCCTACTCTCTAAAGCATCCATGAGTCCGTCGCTGGCTTCGCTCCGCACTTCACACATCCTCAATCCAGCCGTCTCAGCTGAGTGGAAGGGTCGTCTCCTCCTCTCCAGATCGGTTGCCTCGCTTCTTTCCAGGTGCAGGCAAGCTGCCAGATTCATTCTGCTGCTCCTTTGGGTCCGTGCTAGCGTTGTAAGAGTGGTAGGAATGCTCCGCAATTGCTCTTCCTCATCTGGCCTACACCGAGTCAGTTGGGGGGTTGACATATTCTCCTTGATATTATTAGGGTTGTTATTAGGTCGTCGGTGATGGGGCAGCTGGTTGGTCGCACTCCACGATCTTAACGCCATATATGCTGGGCACAGGTCAACGTGCCGATTAATAGAGCTGTTATTAGAGAGCCACGCCTCCCTAAGTAAGCGGCCTCCCTTGGTATTGTCACTTGCCAGCACGCTAACTTCACTGAAATTGAATCTATGGCCTAATTCTGCCATGTGAGCCCATATCTGGGAATATTGGTCCCCCCTTCTTACTGCCAATTTATGCTCGTGGACCCTGGTCTTTACTCGTTTGGCAGTCTCCCCAACATAGTTACATGGGCAGTCCATACAATCAATCTTGCATATGACTGCCGATCATTCCATGCTGGGGAGCGGGTCCTTAGGGCGCATAATGGCTGCTAGTAGCATTTGGTTTGGTTTGTGCGCTACTTGTATATTGTATGGTGCCAAGATTCTCGCTGTAGCCTCTGAGATATTATGGATATAGGGGAGGGTAACACGTGTGGTTGTCTGGGGTGTAGGTTCTTGGGGTGCAGGGTTATTCCGGGGTTCAGATGATTTACTGAACCGGTTAACAAATTTTGCCGGATACCGTTGCGCTTACATATTTGGAAAAGGGAAGTGTCTTGGCGACGTTTCGATGAAGTCTCATTCGTCATCTTCAGGCTGGTGCTTTCGGCTTCGTGCTTCTAGGAGCAATGTGTGGTTGTAGCTGTTTCCTCCTTTTAACTGCCAGTGGGGGTATGAACTGATTGGATGAGAGCTTGGCTGTGTTCTGATTGGATGGAGGTGTGTTCTGATTGATTAGGAGCTTGGCTGTGCTCTGATTGGCTGAGGGGTTGGTTGTGCTCTGATTGGCTGGGAGGTTGGCTGTGCTCTCATTGGCTGGGGGAGTGTTCTGTTTGGGTGGGGGCTTTGTTGTGCTCAGGTTAGTCTGAGTTGCCGGGGGGTTTAAAATGGTGAGCTGCATTGCTATTTTTTGGCTTCGCGTTCGTGGTCGTGCCTCATTTTCATGGTGGGTGTCAATTTGCTTCATGTATGGATTGGAGGGGATTAAAGTGGCTAATGATGCAGCTGTGGTCTGGCTTCTGGTTTGTGGTCGTGCCTCATCATTGGTGTGGCTTTGGGTTTGCTTTTTGTGTGGATGTGTGATGGTGACATCCTGTGTGGTTTTTGTGAGTGTGGGTCTGGTGTCATTTTTTGTGTTAAGGAGTCATTTGTCAATAAGGGTGGGTTTCCAAATGGCTGGTAGGCGGGAGGTATCATCTCGTTTGTTCATGCTGTGTGGGCGTGTTTCTATCTCGATGGCTTCTCTGATTATTGTGTTATTAAAATGTTCAGTTTTGGCGATAGTTCTGGTCTTTTTAAAGTCAATTTCATGTCCTGTGATTTTAAGGTGTTGGACCAAGGAAGAAGTTGGTTCCTCTTTTTTGACTGAGTTCTTATGTTCTTCAATGCGTGCACTTATTCTTCTGTTGGTTTGTCCGATGTATGTGTTGGGACAAATGGTGCATGGGATTTCGTATACTCCTTGATTTTCTAATTCAATTTTATCTTTGGGGTTTCTTAAGATGGTGGATATTTTTCTGTTTGGGCAGAATGCTGTCTTAATGTTGTGTTTGTGGAGGATCTTACTGATTCTGTCTGTGGTGCCTTTTATGTAAGGAAGGAGGGCTTTGCTGTTTTCTTGTTCTTTGTCTTGGATTTTAGTGGGAGTTTCTTTTTGGATTAGTTTGGTAATCTTATTTCATTGGAATCCATTGGATGTAAGTACATTAGTGAGAGTGGGTAGTTCGGTTTTTAGGTGCTGTTCAATGATGAACTGATTGGATGGGAGCTTGGCTGTGTTCTGATTGGGTGGAGGTGTGTTCTGATTGGTTAGGGGCTTGGCTGTGCTCTGATTGGATGGGGGTTGGCTGTGCTCTGATTGGATGGGGGAGTGTTCTGTTTGGGTGGGGGCTTGGTTGTGCTCATGTTAGTCTGAGTTGCAGGGGATCTAGCTGATTCTGTCTGTGGTGCCTTTTATGTATGGGAGGAGGGCTTTGCCATTTTCTTGTTCTCTGTCTTGGATTTTAGTGGGGGTTTCTTTTTGGATTAATTTGGTAATCTTATTTCTTTGGAATCCATTGGATGTTAGTACATTAGTGAGAGTGTGTAGTTCGGTTTTTAGATGTTGTCCATCAGCTAAGCATTTTGTTCTGGAGATGAGTGTCTTGGCTATGGAGTTGATCTGTGCTGGGTGGTGGTGTGAGAGAGCGTGCAGGTAGCGGTTTGTGTGTGTTTTCTTCTGGTAGATGGTATGTCCTAGAGAGCCATTGGATTTCTTGTAGACTAAGACATCCAGGAAGGGAAGTTGGTTGTTAGCTTCTGTTTCATGGTGAACTGTATTTTGGGGTGTAGACTGTTGAGGTGTGTGAGGAAGTTGTCCAACCACTGCCTATCCAACACATGCTTCATCTATAATGGACAAAAATACAAACAAATAGAAGGAGCACCCATGGGATCACCCCTCTCATCTGTCATTGTAAACCTCTACATGGAACACTTTGAAACCCAAGCTCTAGAAAAATCTGATCACAAACCCAAACTGTGGCTCAGATATGTAGACGACACCTTCATAATCTGGCCACATGGGAAAGAAAAACTGGACAACTTCCTCACACACCTCAGAAAACCTCAGAGGAATTCTACTGTATGTTTGTCATAGCAATAATGCATTTTTATTTATATTTTGATTCTATTGCATTTAGCAGAGCTTCCTCCAAATCTAGAGCCTTCAGCAAGCAAAATTCCTATATAGGATTATGCCTTAAAACCCAATTTAATATCTCTTGGTCCCCATCAATTTTGACTGAGCTTTCTCTAATTCTCATAGATAAACAACAAGATAAGTAATATGGATGACCAAGTATTAGTTGCTAATTTGATTCATAATCACCATCAATATTTAGTTTTAAAATATGCTTAACAAGTATTAGAAAAAAATTCACTTCACTCGAAATGTAACACATACCGTACTTTCTGGTGTATAAGACGACTTTTGAGAACATTGAAATAGGCGCCAAACTCGGGGGTCGTCTTATACACCGGAAATAACGGTAGTTTCTGGTGTAAAAGACGACTTTCTAGGCATGCGACTTGGCGTCGATTGTCTTATATGCCGGAAATAACGGTAGTTTCTGGTGTATAAGATGACTTTCTAGGCATGCGACTCGGCATCGATCGTTTTATATGCCGCAAATAACGGTAGTTTCCAGCGTATGACAACTTTCTAGGCATGTGACTTGGCGTCGATCGTCTTATATGCCGGAAATAACGGTAGTTTCCGGTGTATAAGATGACTTTCTAGGCATGCGACTCGGCGTCGAAGTCGGGGGTCATCTTACACGCCGGGTCACCCTATACGCCAGAATATATGGTATATGTTTTATTTCAAATGCTTGGTATTTTTAATAAGAAAACTCACACAAATATGTATTATATTTGCATAAATTCTTTTGCAGTTATGTAATCTTATAAATGAGGAATTTGAAGTCATATTCTACTAGTTCCCTTTTTATTGTCTTGCATTGTAGCAAAATTGTATTTTTATATTATGAAAAGGGAATTACAGCATTTAGCAGCAACAAGACTGAAAAGTATTTTCTGTTAAAAGACTTTGCATCGCAAAGATTGTAGCACTCATTAAACATTTTACTAGTTAAATAACTCAGTTGAAATTATACACTATTGTCTTTAAATAAGCAATCCTGACATTCTCACAGTTAAGCATTCAAAAGCCTGCAATACAGTTCCCAAATGCTTCTTTTATTCTGGTGCCTGTATAGATTTCAAGAACAAAGGAAGAATGAGAAACTGTCATTGTGGGAAAGAATGTGAATGAGAATTATTTTTTAAGTTCTATGGGGAGGCCAGACAAGACATCTTTACATTTGTAGACATGTCTGCCTTTGCTCAGCAATAAATAGGTTGGTATTTGACCCTATTCTTCCCCCTCTTCTTGAGGTTAAGGGTCAATAGCAAGGTGATGCTCAACTCTGTGAATGGAAGAGGTTTAATTGCTTAAGAGTTGTTTTACTAGCTAGTCATATGGAAGTAACAACAGAGAATGTCGCAACTCCTCTTTCCGTTTAGCATATTTCCATGCTTTTGACTATTTGGGGCTGAATGCACCAAAATATGAACTTTCAGAAGCATTGTAATTAATTTTAAAGGGAATATACATGGAACAAATATGCATGAGATGGAAACTTCCAAAAGTATGGCAGAAACAAATTTCTATGGTTTCTTTTATAGCCAGAAATTATTTGTGCTTTATGATAAAGTAGATTGGCTCGTCTATATTTAATTTATATTCTATATCCTGGATTGAAATATTTGTCCAA
The DNA here is from genome assembly GCF_016545835.1 of Crotalus tigris. NCBI lineage: Eukaryota > Metazoa > Chordata > Lepidosauria > Squamata > Viperidae > Crotalus > Crotalus tigris. Next base: position 1,603,388 of record NW_024096796.1, read on the forward strand.
TAATGAGAAAGTTAGACTTCCAGTTAATTTGTGGGGTCTTCTAAAAACAGGATTAAAATATAATGCAAAGTTACATAGTCCTTGAGCAGCATATTTTCTCTGGTACTCTGATTTTATATCGTTTAGTGCAATAAGGGCTATTTTAATTCCAGTCTCTTGCTCACACTTTAAATTAAACTCTGATTGCTTCCATATTCTCTTCTTTAACAGAAATTGCCATTCTCTGTTCACTTTCCTTTCTGCGGAGAACTTGATAATTTTGCTGATACATCAGTGCATTTCAATTATATTTGTATTCTCCTCTTGAGTTTATGTCAGCTTGAATGATAAAGAATTAGTACGGCTTTTCAGAGTTCATGTGCTACTAATTGAAAATATCCTATAGGTCTTGCCATTTTATTGCTCTCTGTTAAATAAAACTGGGGGATTAATGATGAATAGCCTACAGAATGGCCTCTTTTATTGCCAGATTTTTCCTGCATAACACCAGTCTTTTTATATACATGGATCATTCATTTCTATGCATAGATTCATCTGTGTTTTTAAATCATCATTCTCTCCCAAGTCCCCCTTGGTCTCTTAGTGTTGTTGGTTACGTATATCTCTAGAGCAATGACATAGTGGAGATCAAGGCAAATAGTGAGCTGATGAAAATGGCTTCCCTGCCTTCTATTAGTGGGAACTTCAGCTGGGTTGAAAGCCCTGTTTTGCAAATGAAAGGAGTCTTCCATTTGCAAAATGGGCATTTGGGATGTAAGCCATAACATATTCAATAATACTATAGTGCCTTCAATACCTAAACCATCTAGGATCTCCAGAAGGATGGTATTATTAACATATCTTAAGTTGTTGAAAAGTGCAAAAGAATAAACAGGGACACATTTGCCCCCCTGATGCAAAAATGATGCCGCAGAGAGATCAAACATTAGGATGCTTAAACCAGGGCTGAATTTTAATTGAATAAATAAAAAAAATCATCCTAATTCTTGTATTAGATCAGCCTACTTGGCCAAATATTTTCCAGGCATTAAATATTGTCAACTGGTGTATCAGTGATTATATTTTGCAGATGCAGATTGATTTCTTTAACATCATAATCTAATTTGAAATTTGACATATATAGAATTCATGTGACCTATGTCTTTTTCTCTCTCTCCCTTTGTGTTTATCAAATATTTGATATCTGAATTCATACGAAATTGTACTTTTTATCCCACATTAACTGCAAATATAGTTTTCAAATCCTTTAATTAAATTAAGGCATATACTGTAAATGATGAGTTGATGTAATCCATTCAGTCATGACTAATTCTTGGCAATTCTATGGGCCAAGTATCTCCATATCTTACAATCTTGCACTACTTCTTTGAGTTGTTCTATGCTCTGATTGATTTCAGCTTTGATGGGGTCTAGCCAGCATGTTCTTTGGCAATCTGGTTTTAGCACTACCCTTCCAAGCATTTCTCCAATGATTCTCCTACATGACATGGCCAAAGTAAGTGAGACACAGTTTTGTGATTTGCCTTCCAGTGATATATCTGGTGTTATGAACTCCACTGCTTGCTTGCTAGTCACTTTTGCTTTCCAAGAAATAGCAGAAGCCTTTTCCAGCATCATAGCTCAAATGAGGTGATTTTCTTCCTGTCTTGTTTTTTAAAGTCCAACTTTCATAACCATAGGTAGCTATGGGAACATAATAGACAGGACTAACCTACTTTTGGTTGCCAGGCTGATGTCCTTGCTTTTCCATATTTGGCTCTTGTTCATCATTGCAGAAAGATTGTACCCCATTCAGAAAGATAATGTGTGGGATCTGTGAGTATCAAAGCCACTGTATGAATGTAGGAACAGCATACACTGAACAGCATAATCAAGTAGCTGGCATTGTATGTAAGAACATCTGCATAATGTATAGACCAGAAGACAGTGGTGGTGATAGATGTATTAGTGCTAAATGACAACAACATCAGGAAGACGTATGAGGAGCTGGAGAAGTACTGGGGCCTAAGAGACAAGCCAAAGATAAAGTGGAATATAAAAGCCAAAGTTGTCCCAGTGGTATGATAGTAGCATTTGGGGCTGTATCTGCTTAGTAAGAGAGTAGTTCCAACAGATCCTAGGAACAATATCAGAGCTCTCTATCCAGATGAGTGCAATGTTAGGATAATGCGAAGAACCCTCAAACTCCCAGGCCTCTGGTAGAAGACTTGAGATTGAAGAAGACACATAATACTCATAGAGGTAGAAGAGAACTTTTATACATGCACACACAGAGAAGGACACGCATGTAAAAAGAACCTGAAATTAGTGTGGAGTTACTATCTACATTCCATCTACATCTGGACAGTAGATGGAATATATACAGGAATATGATAATAGAAAAAGAATCAATAAAATTCTACAGTAATCAAATTGCATCAGCAAACCTGAAGCATGACACAATGTCCACATAGAGATACAGTAAGTTTTCATATCAAATGAAAGGATACTTAACAGAGTGCGCAAATTACCACACAATATTCTTGCTGAAACAGATTTTAGAAAAAACTGAAGCACAAGGTAATTTGGGGAAAGCGGCAAGAAGGTGACAAGCAACAGGGAGAAAACAGAACTATTTAACTCCTATTTTGCATCTGTCTTTACACAAAGGGAAAACACAGTCCAACCTATCAAAAACAGTACCATAAAAAATAGATTAGAAACACAAGTTAAGATAGGCAAGAAAATGGTAAGTGAATACATATCCAGCCTAGACAAGTTCAAATCACCAGGACCAGATGGATTACACCCCAAGGTTCTCAAGGAACTGGCAGATCTGATCTCAGAACCACTGAACTATATTTTTCAAAAATCTGGGAGCACTGGGGAATTACCAGAAGACTGGAAAAGAGCTTATGTAGTTCCCATCTTCAAAAAAGGGAAAAAAATAGATCCAGGAAACTACAGACTCATCAACCTGACCTCAATACCTGGGAAGAGTCTGGAAAAGATAATCAAACAACAAATCAGCGAACACCTAGAGACAAACAAAATCATGATTAAATCTGTCAAAACAGATTATGCAAGACAAATCTTATCGCATTCTTTGACCAAGTGACAAAATTAGTGGACCAGAGGAATGCTGTGATATAATTTACTTGGGCTTCAGTAAGGCATTTGATAAAGTAGATCACAACCTACTGTTTGATAAGATAGAAAAATGTGGGTTAGACAGCATCACCACCAGATGGATTCATAGCTGGCTGACTGGCCATACTCAGCGTGTGGTCCTCGATGGAACTGCATCTAATTGGAGGGAAGTGTGTAGTGGGGTACCCCAGGGCTCTGTTCTAGGCCCAGTGCTCTTCAACATCTTCATCAATGATATGGATGAGGGGATAGATGGGGAACTCATCAAATTTACAGACGACACCAAGCTGGCAGGAATAGCCAACACTCCAGAAGATAGGTTTAAGATACAGGAGGATCTGAACAAACTGGAACACTGGGAGCTATCTAAGGAAATGAAATTCAATGCTGAAAAAGTTCTACATTTAGGCAAGAAAAACCAAATGTACAGATATAGTATAGAGGGTACCTTGCTCAATAGTAGCAACTGTGAGAGGGATCTCGGAGTCCTAGTGGACAATCACTTAGGTATGAGCCAGCAGTGTGCTGCAGCTGCCAAAAAAGCCATTAGGTTGCATTAACAGAGGGACAGAATCAAGATCACAAGAAGTATTAATATCACTTTACAATGCCTTGGTAAGGCCATACTTGGAATACTGCATCAGTTTTGGTCACCACAATGTAAAAAAGATGTTGAGACTCTAGAAAGAGTACAGAGAAGAGCAACAAAGATGATTAGAGGTCTGGAGGCCAAGACATATAAGGAATGGTTGCTGGAATTGGGTATGTCTAGTTTAATGAAGAGAAGGACAAGTGGGGACATGATAGCAGTGTTCCAATATCTCAGGGGCTGCCACAAAGAAGAGGGAGTCAAGCTATTTTCCAAAGTGCTAGAAGGCAGGACAAGAAGTAACAGATGGAAACTAATCAAGGAGAGAAACAACCTAGAACTAAGGAGAAACTTCCTGACAGTTAGAACAATTGACAATTAATTAATCAATCAATCCAGCAATCAATCAGTAATCAGCTAAGAAATATTAGACCATCACTTGGTGGAATACTAATGAAGACTTTGGAAGAGATATTCAAATGCTATGACATATCTTTATTACAAATATCAGAATTGTAGTGGTGTTCTATGACATATTATGGAAGTGAAAGTTTGGAGAAGTCTCCAGAAGGCTGGAGAAGATATCCATGGTGTTTTGACAATATCATAGATGGCCAGGAAAAAATAAATCAGAACAAATTAATCCAAAGTTCTCACTTGAGGGATAAATGATCAGACTCTAAAATCAATGTGGACACAGTATGGGAAAACATAGGTCCGTGAGTCTGTGAAAAAGGTCCTTATAAAGGAAAAATTGGAAGAAAGGAAAAAAGAGGATAGCCAGCACCAAGGAGGATGGACTTAATTGTAGAGAAGATAAAAGCATTGTTGGAAGATCGGATGGGCCTGGTGGGGGCAAATCATTTTTGGGACAGATTGTATTAGTGATTTTATATGATCACTAAGAACTGGCCCCAATTTGATAAACACATAATCAGTGTAACAGGAATTTTTTATAACTGTATTTTGATCTAATTTTATGTTTTTAATATATCACCTTAGTTAAACACCTGCAGGCTGCATGGTGCTATCTCTCAGATGGGTGCCATTTTCAAGCAGCCACAATTTATTGCAGTCACCCTGAAAGTAGCATCGACTTCCAGGATGGAACCATGTGACCTAGAGATACCAATGCTCGAGCAGCCTGCTTTCCTTCCCAACACTAGTACTGGACTGCTGGAGATCTACAGAAGGTAAGACAGAGATCAGTGACATAGGGTGAGGAGGATGGTGTAGGACCAGATGGAACACTGGGACACAGTGGGGTGTGAGGAGTGGGAAGATAGGTAGGGAAACTCAACTATAGCAGTTTCAGTGTTCTGTTTGTAAGGGCTTTGTGTGGTCAGTAGGTCTTGTGATAGTGAGGTCACATCAGGTGAAGGTCATTCAGGTCAAGGTCTTCTGATGGGTCTTGTTATGGTCAGGTGTGAGTCACCAGTGAGAGTCTTGTGATGGGTCTGGTGATGGAGAGGTCAGGTCAGGTGAGGGTCATTGGGAAGTGAATGTTATTGGTTGGGGATGTTGCATGGGTTGGTTGAGGGTCGATGCTGTCTTTGGTTGACTGTGTGGTTTTTTGAATTCTGACAGGTTTGTAGGCTGGTTGTAGGTCAATGTGTCTATTGATGGAGTTGCTTGTGAAGCGCCAAGGCTTTGATAAATATCTTCTTTTAACTTTGAGATCAATTTATATCTCTGTCCAGATCAGGGCATCTCATTCTGCCACCTTTGGTTTAAACACAACAGGCAAATATTCATACTAGCTCCTTTTGTGATTTTTCTCTCATAATATATGCTTCCCATATTACCTTTGGGGATAAGTATGAAAAATTAATCCAATAAGATTTCTTCTAAAATAAATAAGTAAAAGTATATTGTCACAAAATCTTGGGGATATAAAAGAGGTCATGACAAAGTCCTTCCTCCTTTTAAGTAATGCAACACTGTAATCTACCTTCCAATTTTGACACATTTTCTTCTGCTGTGAAAATGTGGATGTTTTAATAGTGCATCCTCAACATTGTTTTCAATTTGGTTAAGCTTTTAACATTACCACTGAAAGGTGATGGTATTGCTGAGTGTTTTTTCTGTAGTGCCACTCTCCATCACAGTCTGATCTGGTAAAGCTCACAAGAAGAGTTCCTTTTTGATAAGTTCCCCTGGGATTTAATTAAAGTAAGGAAGCAGCAGACTGATGGAGAAAAAAAATTGTGCACTGAATAACAGGACACTGATACACATTGTTAGTCCAACTTACAGCTGAAGTAAGGGCTAGAATTCCATTGTCCACAAACAGCATTTTACATAAATATTGTCTTCAAAAGCAAAAGTAAGGGTATCATTCAATCACGCATGCATCACTCACACACACACACACACACACACACACAAAGATACAAAGTTGCAGTTGCATTGGTCTTAACCAAAACTGTATTTTTATATATTTTCATTTCAGAAAAAGTGTATATTACATCTGACTGCAGTCACTTACTTGATTGAACATTCTAAAATTGTGCTAGTAAAAATGGTCACAATTAACTAATATGCTGCTGCGTTGAGTCTGATGCAGGACTGGCAGTTGCAGAATTGCAGGAATAACGTTCAAGAAGGAAAAGTATTTAGTAATTACTATAATGACCTCTGATTTAAGGAACATAAAACTACAGCAAAACAGGGCTTCTTTGGCATATGTCTTTAAGATGATAATGATACAGAGTTGCTCTTCTTGCTTTTAAGAATGAAGCAAAATAGTGCATACTAAAATCATAGCTTATTGAAAAGTTCAGTCTTGTTTCTTTTTGCAAAGAAGAAACCATTTTTATCTTCTCAACCAGCTCTAAACCAACTTACCTTTTAATGAGGAATTTGTTTGATTTGCATTTTTAATTGAATTATTCAAAGTTTCTGAACTAAAATGAATCAGACTGCAGTGATCAGGTTTTGCTCTTTTTCAAATAAAGTGATGCAATTCTTGACTGAGAATATATATTGCAATGTGCTTGTATTTATATACACAAAGATATATATTTTAAGGAAAATTAGGATCAAAATTGGAAGTTTGATACTTTAAAATGCATCAAAAGTATAGAATTGAGACTTCCGGTGGCGACGGCCGCGTCGATGATGGCTTTTTTCAGCCGTCTGCCCTGGGATGTGTCAAAGCCAGCTGAGACAGCGAGCAACAGCTGTCTTGCAGCTTGGAACCTCTCTCCCTGGGCGAAGGGGAGGAGGTGAGCTTTCCTCAGATAGTGGTAGAGCTCCCTGAGACCCCAAAGCTTTCTTTTTGGTGGTCGGAGGGTGAGAGCTCCCACAGAGTCTGAGGTGTCCTCCACATTCCAGGATGCCTTTGCCCTGATTTTTATCCAGGGCAAAGCTAGACACTGCTTCCATATCTGCACTTAAAATGAATTTGTGAGTAAAATTTAAAGCAGACAGAGCTGACCAGGAGAGATTAAAACGGTGATTATTTCAAGACTTTAACTCTGGAAAAGAATTTATCTTTTCCTTTTTTTTTTAATTAAGAGGGGTGAAAAATGGCGCTGAGATGTTGATTCTTTGAGTGAAAGGACCGGAACTTCTATTTGAAACAATGTAACAGATTTTGTATTTATATAAAATGCAAGAATCTTCTTTTTTCTTTTAAGGGGACTTTTGTCTTTTTTCCTCCCCCTTTTTTGGTATTTGTTGATTTTATAAGATTTTAGCAGACTTTTTAACAAGTGGTCTTAAAAATAAAATGGCTTTAAAGTGTCTTGGGGCTTCTGTTGTTTCTAAAGCCTCGATCTTCCCGGTAATGCAGACCGTTCAGCAAGCTAAGTTTAAATTACCACCACCTTCTCCGTCGTTACCAGCATCTATACTTAAAGATTTACAGGAGGCCTTGGGAAGTAAGGCAAGACAGATTAAAGAAGAGATAGAGGAATTTCCATAATGAAAATAAAATTAGGGAACTGAGAGAGGGCACTGCATCTGCGTTTCAAAAGTTTGTTGGTCATATAGATCGACTGGATGATCGTATTGATGATGTTGTGGAAAATTTTGAAAAACTGGAAGATTGAATTGATAAAGTAGAAAATAAGGCAGAAATAATACTGGATGACATTACTATGTTACAATATGGAGACATGGAATTTGCTTTAAGAATAAGGGGAATGAAGGATAACATGCAAGAGGCTTTGAGATAAGTGGTGGTAAAAGATATAGCTTTCAATTTGGGGGCTGAGCCTGAAGAAATACTGAGAGAGACAGAAAAAGTTTTTAGGGTTAATTCAAGGGTTGCGAGGTGGAGGAATTTGCCACGAGACGTGGTTATTTATTTTTCTAGAAGATCACTTTGTAATGAAATTTTACAGGCTTTTTATAAGCAGAGATTTCAAATTGCAACTCAAGATGTTATAATTTTAAAAGAAATACCTTCAAAAATTCTTAGAAAAAGAAAGGATTTTGCTTTTTTGGCTGATGAGCTAAAAAAATGACAGGTCCGGTTCAGATGGGAGATACCGGCTGGAATAGCGGTGAATTATATGGGGATATATCATAGACTTAACACAATTTCAAAGGCGAAAGATTTTTACACTTCTGTTTTGAAGGCGGGCTCTCTATCATCTTTACGACCTGAGATTACAGAAGAAAAGTCGGAAGGGCAGCTGGTTGAAGGTGCTATGTTATTGGATGTAGGAGACATACAGACTGAACCTTTGCAGCAGTGTCTTGTGACAGAAGATTTTTTTAAAGAAACCGAGAATGACTCGTGCAGCCTATAAACGTAAAGTAAAAGAACAGCAGAAGGCGGATGTTGGTATAAAGAAAAGGAAATGATGAACTTTTGTAGTAGTTTTTTGAGATGGAAGATGTTTTAAAGGAATAGTGAATGATTTGTGTAATATGTAGATGTAAAGAAAAAGAACAATAAATAGTATGTTTTAAAGGAATAGTGAATGATTTGTGTAGTATGTAGATGTAAAGAAAAAGAATAATAGAAGGTGATGATTTAGTGGAAAAGTTTAAATATTTGGGAGTATATATATTATAAAATTTTTAATTTAAAGTGTATAAAAATAATTATGAAATATTATGGGTAAATGTGTAAAAGAATTTAAATTCTAATGATCTCTGTTGGTGAGAATTTTAGTGATTAAGATGAATGGTTTGTTGAAACTTCTTAAGCAGGAGGGTATTAATAGATTTACTTAGGGGTGGGAAAAAAAGCAAATAGCCAAGTTTATCGAATGTAAGTTTGTTGGTTGGGTTATATTGGAAGGAAAATTTTGTGTTTATTATGGATGAATGGTTGTTTAAAAGAAATATACTCCTCAGCGTGGAGAAGATGGATAAATTACATGTAGAGTAAATAGAGTTGATATGGGATTAAAAAGTATTATTAAAATTATGAATAATTTTTAGTTTTTTAATTTGGAATTGCTTATATTGTTATTTTTGTTTTTTTAATATTTTATTTGTTTAAATTTGTTTTGTATTTGAGTTAAAGTACATTATTGATTTTGTTATGTGTATAGTTGGATAAGTTTATTTAGAATTTGTTTGTTTATTTGTAACCCTGTAACCAGCTCTGGGAAGTGAGGGGGGAGAGGGAGGGAGGGGGTTATTTTAGGGGGGGATATTGTTAAAAACTTGTATAAAACTTTTCAATAATAAAAAAAAATCAAAGAGAACAAACCAAATCAAACCTTATATTACACATAGAAAGGGAGGAAATGAAGGAATGGAAATGAAGAAGAAGGAAAGTATAAGAAACAAACTAGAGAAGAAGAGGTCAAGCAAGAAAAAGAATAGCAATGATATAAAATAAAAGTATTGGGCTGCAATTCATTTGCAAGGCAGAGCTGTGTCATAACTCAAGACTGTTAATAATGGGTAACAATGAAATAAAATTGCACATAAAAGCAAATGCATGTTTTTCCCCCCTCTTTTGGTTCCCTGAGCTCCAAACCTATCCAAAAGGCTATCATTAGGGTGATCAGTAGTGGTTCAATTGCAAAGCTAATGAGAGTGAACACATTGATCACTGAATCAAATATGCCCTATTCCACTTTTTGGTTCAAGGAAGTACCAAAAGGCTTAGACTTCCCAGATTGCGTACTTGAGACAGAGCTTAATACATTAATTTGAATTGGAGACAATATGAGTTAAGGATCTGATCGGACTTGAATCAATTAAAAATTATTCAAATTGCCAACCCTTGTTGAGACTGAATTTTGCTCTGAGATGATGCCAAAACCCTGATAAAAAGAGGTTGCTCAAGAAGGTTTGAGGGAAGGACAGGGAAAACTGTCCTATAAAAATAGCAGGCACCAATCCAGCTGGCCAACCCCACCCCCCACCCCCGAGCTAGTTAAAGGAAAGGCACATCTACCACACTTAAGAGTATTTTTTAAATCATCTGTTAGCTAGCTAGCAATCTCTCTGACCACTGCTCTGTGTCATTAGCAGACTGTAAAATGAAACAGAACTTTGAGATGGAAGATAACTGATATGTTCCCTTCCATATCGCTGGCGAAGAGATGGCTCTATAATCAGGCATGCTGAGAAACACTATGAGACAGAGGATAAAAATAAAAAGACTCAGTCACTTACGGAGGAAGCAGTACCTCAGGCAGCTGATGTGGGGTATTTGGAAAGGGCAGCAAATCATTAGTTATTTATTTTTACTGCCAGTAAAAGGAAGCTCATGGGAATATTTGCTTGCTGGATTATCTCACAGGCAAGAATAATTTGACCAGCTCTGATGGACATGCATTGTTTCCTCATCTGTCACTAGCAGGTAAATATCTTGGCCTGGCTCAGCATCAGTTCTCCTGGTCTGAATAAGGCTTGCTCCCAGAAAAGCATGAGGAGAATGTCATTTAGGTACTTTCTGTGGAAGCTTTGAATGTTTACACACAAATAAAGCAATTCCAATCAGAAATAAAATGTATTCAGCTCAACTACATTATGGGGGTATTTTCATACTGTCATTTGTTTTTATTTTTTTTAGAATCACAGCTCCTTGATCCTTTTTTTGAAATTGAAGAATAATAAATAAGAGTGGGGCAAGAGAAATCTCAAACAAATTCTATAAGTCCCTTAATAAGTACAAATATCAGTTTAGTTTTCAGCCTAGTACAGTGCTTCTCAACCTTTTTAATGTCGTGACCCCCAACCAGTCGTAACTACTCAACCGGTCGTAAGTCGAGGACTACTCAACTGGTGCAGCACTGTTTGCAGAATAGGACTTTTGGCGGGCTCAGCAGGGCAGAGACAGCCTGGACAATTCCTATTGGCTTTTGAAAGCTAATAGAATTAGACTCTATTCAAGAGAGTCTATTCTATTGGCTTTCAAAAGCCAATAGAATAAAAGAGAGTAGCACAGCTAAGGAAAAGGGGGAAAAATGGCAGACTGCGTTGTTTGGCGACCCCCGTGAAATGGTCGTTCGACCCCAAATGGGGTCCCGACCCACAGGTTGAGAACCACTGGCCTAGTATATCTTTACTAGAAGACAGGAGCCATGCACTTCTATACTGGGGGGGGGGAGCTTCATCACGAAAGAGCCTGCAAACACAGAGAGGGAGAGAGAGGAAGAGGGAGTGGGAGCGGAAGAGGGAGAGGGAGGGAGAGAGAGAGAGAGAGAGAGAGAGAGAGAGAAAGAGAGAGAAAGAGAGAGAGATTAGATGTGTTGCTATATCAACCCCTTATGAACAGCAGTAGTTTCCTACTAATGTTATAGATAATTTAATACAGTTTTATATCATAAGGAACATCACTGGATGGAAAATCCAGTAAATCTCAGCTCATCAGAATATATTAAGTTTATAAGTGATTTGTGCTTTTTAATACCTACAGTCATTGCAAAGTATCCTTGCTTTAATCATTTACATGTACATGTGTACTGTGTTGCATCCATATTGATCAATAAAAGCTTTTCGGTCTAAAATTATTTGGCAAGCTACATAAACAAAATAGATTCTTCATTTTTTTCAAAGACCAAAATGATAACTTCATGGTTTTTCTCAGATTTACAGTTTTTTTAACCACTATTTTACAGCAAGAAAGTTTCCTAATAAGTTAAGATATCCTGCAGGACCATTGCCCTTTCTCTTTTCCCCTTGGTAATATTTAATTTCATTATTAAAAAATTCAAAGGCCAAAACTGCAACTGGGATCTATGTCAAAAAGCTGCAATGGAGCGATTATTCCTGTTTAGCATTACAGTCAGTATATTCTATTCCATTCCTCCTGTCCAACCAGGTTTTTTTTAATTCTCTACCCATAAACATGCATAAATGTCATATATACACATTCAACAGCCAAGCCATATTCACTTCTAAGTAGGTTCATGCTGTATTCCTTGTATTACTTTGGAAGTTTTTCTATTTTGCAAATGTCAGGACTTTCCAAAGCTATATATTATTATTGCATTTATTAGCATTGCCTTATATTATATTTTGCCCTTCCCAAGTCCTTCATTGTGCATTTTGCATACATCTATACAAAATATTTCTATCTATGTACTAGTTTTCTATTCAGGTTGAATGAAGACCCTTTAGCTATATTGGTCAATCAGAAACTGGGGCTATCACCAAATACTTATTATTTTAACTGTACTTCTTTATATATAGTACTGCAGCTGTATCTATATAGATATGCACAATCCCTAAATATCCTGATTGATTGCAGTGCTACAGAAGAGGTAATGATAAATCAAACTATAGAGATTTAAAATTAATCTTTATAGTGCAGTTTTACAACCATTCTGTATCTGTCAAATATCTAGCTAGTATACAAGTGGCACAAGCCATTATGAAAAAGTGGCTATAGATTCCAGCTCCATGTTCAAATCACTTTAAATAAAACTGTTTTTTCAACAAAGCCAGTTTGAACAGTCAGTTGTACAGTATTAAATATTGGCCAGTCAAGCAAGCTATGCATATGCCCCAACTATATTCAGATTTCAGTTAAATGGTCAGAAATTCATATTTCTATTTAATTATTGCTGCTTATTTAATTCCTTACACTAGGATATGAAATAGTTTCTTTTTGTTTGTATTTTTATTTTATGTACTATTAATGACTATTGTGTAAATTGTTTGAGTTTGGCCTGGAGTAATTTTTAGTAAGAATAATTTTTGGATTTCTATAACTATTGTTATGTCTGAAGCTTTCTAATTAAAGAAAATGTTTTTGTTATAGAGATGAATTCAATATAAATTAAAAATTTTTTTTATGTAGGATGGAGTCATTTTTCTTGGAGCAACACATTGGCAATACACAATAGTATTTACTTTTAACCTGCATGAGCCATAGGGAGATATATGCCAACTTCATGCATTCTTTAAGAGCATCATTTAAGCAAGGACCTATACATGTAGCCTACTTGAGGATTGTAAGTCCTCTTGAAGTGTAGTAAATATGATAAATTCATAGCCTGCTGCTTACACTGTGCAAGAACCATAGCTATGAAAGTATTGTCCCTTGCTGTTGATTTAATACAAATGTTGGTTGAGATTCTGGTAATTGTAGTTCAATACATTTACAGATTCCTGGCTGAAGAAGATTGTAGCAGAAAGCTTGCTCTAACCAGAGTAAAACGAAATTGTAATCCGGTTTAGCTACATGACACAAATTGCTTCATGAAGAACATACTCACCTCTAACCTAGCAAATATGAGTCATTAGGAGGTACAAGCTCATATATTTTATCTTTGTTGGCAAACCAGCATAGTAAAATTTGTGGAAGAGGGAATATTAGTGTGCTTGTACTTTTTTACATATCTGGGCAGGGTTGCCGCCTGAGGTTAAACTGTAGCTAGATTGTTATGGATAGATCCAAATGTCAGTTAATCATAAGGGACTTCCTTCTCCCCACCCCATCCCAGAGAGACTATGCTCCAGGTTCTCTTGTTTAGAGTTGTCATCTTATGGGACCTAGCAAGTGTGTCTTTTCAGGGATTGCCTCTGTTCTATGATCTTCCCCTGATATAAAACAGGTCCCAACTCTGCTCCCCTTTAGGAAAATCATTAAAGCCTGGATGTTCCTATAGGATTGGATTGGAGCCAATGCAATAGATCTCCTTTGGATTGCTTTGTTTTGTTGCCATTTTATATTTATATTTTATATTCATATTTAATGTTATGTGGTTGGTGCAGGGGGTTTTGATTTGCTTTTTTTTGCGTCACTCAAAGTCATGCTGTTTTGGGCAGCCTTATAAATCTTATTAATAAATAAGTAACAAATATATCTATTTCTGGCCTCATTCCTTGATCTGTTCCACTCAATTCTATACTTTTTTTTAATTGAAAAGTTTTATACAAGTTTTTAACAATATCCCCCCTAAAATAACCCCCCTCCCTCCCCCCCTCACTTCCCAGAGCTGCTTACAGGGTTACAAATAAACAAACAAATTCTAAATAAACTTATCCAACTATACAAATAACAAAATCAATAATATACTTTAACTCGAATACAAAACAAATTTAAGCAAATAATATATATATATATAACAATATAAGCAATTCCAAATTAAAAAACTAAAAATTATTCATAATCTAAATAATACTTTTAAATCCCGTATCAACTCTATTTACTCTACATGTAATTTATTCATCTTCTCCACGCTGAGGTGTATATTTTTTATCTCTTCCTTTTTTTTTTAATTAAGAGTGGTGAAAAATGGCACTGAGATGTTGATTCTTTGAGTGAAAGGACCGGAACTTCTATTTGAAACAATATAACAGATTTTGTATTTATATAAAATGCAAGAATCTTTTTTTTTTCTTTTAAGGGGGCTTTTGTCTTTTTTTCCTCCCCCCCTTTTTTTGTCTTTGATTTTTCTTAAGCCTGTTGAAGAAACATAGGTTATTTTACATGTCAGAAGCTTGTAATATAATAACTTTCATTTTTTAAATCACCTGGGAAGTTTTTTTTGTAGATATTGTTTTTTTTTCTTTCTCTGCCATCAACTACTCATTTTTGTTCTTTCTCTTGGTCAAGAGTATAACATCTGGACTGTAGGTAGAGATAACCACTGGATAGCAGCAAAGAGAGTTTTCTGTATCTGTCTGCTATTATCTAATAATCACTTAGACTTTCATAAGAGGCAGTTTTGAAGCACCTAAAATTCTGAGACATTGCATCTAGAATCTAGATGAACCATTTATTTTTAGGCTGATTGTCACATATGGTACTCAATAACCTCACTTGTGATGCGTGAACATTGATTTTCACTTACGTTACAGAGCTATAATTATATTGTGTCTATAAACATGCTAATTGCTTAGAAAAATATATAGCTTTTCCCAGAGCTGAAAATATTGGCATAGTAATTTTCTGTTTTGTCCAGAAATCTTGTGTGACTACCAAATAGATTTTTAACTAGGCATTTTCACTCAAAACTTGCAGCAGTCTGCAGTGACCTTTTCTTTTCAATTGCCAATTACTTTTTCACTTACCACTCAAAATTTGGGCTGCCAGATCTGGGCTACAGAATTCAGGGACAGGCCCAAGATGGCAGCAAAGAGTAGTATTTATTTTATTTCTTTGCTACCATATAGTGATCAGGGTTTGTGCAGCCCAACACTAGTCCTACTGAAAATAAAGCTAATGTTTTAAGATTTGCCAATAATACAAACATGAATTGTCAAGAGCCAGTTAAAGCAAAGTAATTACATGTGAGCCTTCTATATAAGTAGTGTGGCTGGAACTGTATGCATTGCTGTGGTCTCATTAATACTTGCTGAAATAATGCTGACTGCATTATTTATTTGGCCTCATGGAATTCTCTTGCATTTCTCAAAGTTTTCTTATTTCATTTAAATTACAGACAATTAGATGTTAAAGTAGCCATGGTAAGTATGGTAAAAGCAAAAGAGAGTCTGCCAAGATAGTCTGGCTGTAGGAAATCTCTCTTCCCACTGAGTTTCACCTCTGATTTATAGCATTCATTATCTATAGCTTTCTATCTGTCTATAGCTTTCATTAAGAAGCTGTAAGATGCTCTTGGAGAATATGATTGAATTCAAATTCCCATCAGTGCAAGCTACTATCAAGTGCTGCAAGGACTAAAAAGATTCAGTGGCATGACATTGGAACATGATTTAAATTATGCCATATTCTACTGAGTAGTCAAGTTGTGGAATGTGGAACAAGCGTCATCTGGTCTCTAACCTAATTTCTCTGCACTTCTAAGAACTTCAGCTGAATATCCTAATTTCCCAGAGTATTAAAACTATAAAAAAATATATAGATGGAAATTCTAAAACATTTCTGGCTAGGCAATTGGGGGCAAAGTTTATAATCTTATTTTTTCTGATGTCTTTTTAAACCCAGAATTCTATTCAGTTCTGCCAAGAATTGTCTCAACATTTGGAGAAAAGTTAAATTTCCAAGCAGCTGAATTCCAATCAGGTGAGATCATTTCACATTAGAATTTTTCAGGCATCCTAAGAGAAGTTCCACATAACCACCAGCCTCATCGTTCTCTTCTTGTATTGCAGTTTCATATGAATGACCTCACTACAGTCCAAAGGGATGATGGAATGGAGAGAAAGGAAAGATCAACTGCATGAATGAATCAGTACTTCATAACAGTTGCCCATCTGCTTTTATTTCTTCATTGCATTTCCTTTTGTAACAAGGAAAAAAAAGCAAGTGATGGCTCTAGGCAAAACCATCCCTTTCAATTGTTCATTAAAATGGGCAAATGATGCCAAGGTGATTGAAGGAGGAGGGAAAATCCCAGGAAGTTGTAGAGTGATGAAGGTAGAGTTTCCAGCAATGGAAAACAACCACACCATTAGTTGCTCCAACACTGTAACATTCCTTTTTAATATTTCAGTGAATTGTTTGAAATATCCCTGGCTGGCATTATTGGAAGAAATAGAATTTATCCATTTTTTATATAATGACATATCTCTTTCTCTATCTCCCCAATCAGATTCAACAAAATCAAAAAGGACACAAGCAAGCATGTGATCCTGATGGCTGTGCACCCAAGGACTATGCACATGATTGTGAATGCATGCAAAAAGCTTAGCTTGTCTAATGTTTATACAGTTCATTAATTCCGAAGAACCAAAGATTTGCCTTGAGAAGAAATAATTTCATGCTATTCAGGCCTGTATTAGCTCATCTTCTCTCTGTGCCCAAATATAATTTAAAGAACGGCATCTCATCTTCAATGTATTTTTTTCAGTGTGTTTATTCACTGATGTAGAAGAGATTATTTGATGAGATCTATGTATTAAGCTAAGTGCAAATGATTTGCTTACAAACATCAAAGTGCAGAAAAGAGCCCTAGGCTATTTGATTGGGTGCCAGTAAAACAGTTTCTTCCACAGAGTTTTAGGAGGTACAATTTTTACTGAGAATAATGTATAAAGCAATGGGATACTGAAAGTTTTCACCTAAGTGAATATAAAACTAAAGTATTTTTAAGAATAGCAAGAGACTGAGAAGAGAGGAATTGAGTTATTTCATATAATTTTTTTTAGAAAGATTTACAAAATAACTCTAGCATAGATTTAGGCCAGGCTGAGTTTAATCTTAAATTATTTCTAATACACAAAATGGGATGGAAGCTCATAAAACCCATTTCCTCTCCCCTGGCTGGGTGGAATTTTCCCAGATATGATGCCTTCAATATATTGTGAGTTTAGCCTGGGCTGATTTGGATATTGAAAACTGGGCTGGTTCTTGTTTATTCAACAGAAATCCAAGGAAGTGTACAGTTTTTAATGTAGTCACATCATGATCTCCAGTAAAGGTTTCCCTGCCTTGAGCTGAATAAAGCTATGGGTAGGAGTAAAGATGCCAATCTCTTGGGGGCAGGGGAAAGGAAGTGTTGAAATCCTACATTTATGAGAGATATTTAGTGCTAGGGGTATGTATTTGCATATGGTGTAGGGAATTGGGAGAAGGTAACAGACTTCTCTAACATGCCTTATGAGGGAAGTTCTGATATCTATCCTGGGATCCACATTTGCCTGTAGTATTGCTGGCTAAATTAACTAAATATTGGGAATTCAGCTGTCTTGAAAAACTAAGAGAACAAAGAATGCACTGTCTACCCATTGCAAATAAATAGTTGGGATATTTCTCTGTGATAACAGCTGTAATTCGTCATGTTTTAGATACAAACTTGGAATTTGACATTTCCCAGAATTAAAATCTGGGACTGGACTATAATTGCTTAGGAACAGTAGGCTTGGCTGGTAAAAATGTTAAAGTATATACAGTTTATGAAAAAGGAATCAAAGGGATCAAGTCTTCTGCATCTGTCCAGTAAAACTCACTCTGGTATTACAGATCCGAAGGTGGCATAATTACAGCAAGATTAAGGATTTTCCTGGTCACTTGAAGGACTCATTTCCCCTGAAATATGTTTATCTGAGAATCTGAGCTGACGAGAACAACAAAGTAATAAAAGTGGGGGGACACTTTTTCAGCCCCACATTTTATAAATGCTTTGTCAAAGTGCATCAGTACTCTTGCTGCAAGTTTTTGAAAAGGCATTCCCTAAGTATACTTTATCATTCTGTTGAATTTACAATTGATGAGCAATGGGGTAATGAAATCATTATAATTATTTATAGGATACTAATTTTTAAAATTAAACTTTTTTGTTTAAATATTTTTTTGTTTAGTTTCTAAAAAGATTATTTTTAGCATTTATTGATAGATAGAAGTTGTCTTTAAGATTTTACTGGAAAAAGCAACAGAAATATTTAAAATATAGATGTTATTTATTTAATGTATATTTTATTTTCTCCCAGATAACATCATGCTTCTTTATAGTCTCTGTTAATTAAAGCATAGAAGTATCCCAGAGATACTGAAGCCAAAGGTCGCTTCTGCAATTCAGAGCTCTATAATTGTTTTTACTTTACAAAAGCCTCTCTTGTGTAGTGGTCCTTAGAGATTTTAGTGGTCTGAAAAAAAGAAAGTTGTATTCAAATGAAAGGCAAAAAAAATTGACTTGTTTGTTTTTTAAACCCAATCATGAGAAAAATATCATGCTATTGTTTAATGGTTTTTTTTTTTGGGCTTGGGAAAAGAGAAAATGTTTTTTGTTTACAAGCAGATATTTGCAGGGTCCTTTTGGCAATATTTCTGCAAGCTCATGCTATCATACTCAAAATTTAGAAAGAAATCCTAGCATTAAAGTAAGACCATAATAGATGATAGATCAAAAGATAATAGATCGAGAGATGATAGATGATAGATAGATAGATAATAATATTTTGGAATTGGAAAGCTATCACTATATTTTAAATGCATGTATTGCCACAATGACATAGTTTTGCACATTAAACAATGTATATTTGTATCATTTGTACTTCACTTGACTCTTAGTTTCTTCTTGTGGATGCCCATAAGTATAGTCCTACAACCCAATCTTGATCTGAAAGAAGTATACAGCTGTGTATACTGTTCCTTATATGGCATATATGCATTGGCTATTTTATGCCTGAGTAACCATCCCATGGAAAATTAACCATCAGGTTATTGGTGAGTTTAAAATATCTGAGTGGAGTCAAAAGGCCATTAATATCAATGTATATATCAATCTTGAACCCATATTTATTTTTACTGTGTTTATATTTCTCTATTAGATCCCAAAATATTTATCTCTTAATGTCCCCATTTCTCTGCCATTACTAATTATCTCTTAAGCATTTAAGCCTGAATCTCTCTCCTCAAAAATGTTTGTACAGTAAATATTACAAATGAAAGCCGTTTTTCTACATACTCCCATAAATATCTTATTACTAATTGGCAAAATATTATGTTTGTTCTGAATAATTGTATATCTAGAGAATTGCTCTACCATTTCCACAAATCTGAGTAAACATTCTTGAAAATCACTAAAAATGCTCAAGATACTGTCAATAGATAGCTACAACTTATGTTGAGTTCCCATAACACAAATATTCTGAATGTCACAGATTATGTGATTCAAATTAAATATTCAAGCAGATGCAGAACACTTTAGATGAGTTCTACATCATAATTACAGGAAAATATCCCATTGGTATTTACCCAAATGAAAGAATTAAAAACTTACTTTTATCAAAGAGATAAAATTGGATGGAAAAAATCCATTTTGACAACTTTTTCAAATTTTTATAATTTGCACCACATCAAATGTTTTCTCCACATCTAACAGTCATGACATACATGACATATATTATATTTGTAAATATTATATTTTATAATATAAAACATAGATTTCCATTTTATCAGAATACAGTGATAAAATGTTCATGGAAAATCTAATACTGTAGTCCATTGACTTGATATCCTTTCATGAAATCAGTTTGTGCTTAGTAAATTATAGAATGTTTCTATAATCTTTGTATAAGGCTAGCTGTCAACATTCTGGCATCCCCATTTGACAAGGATATTGAACAATAATTCACATTGTATGTGGAGGCCTTTTCTGTTTATAATGGTTGTATAAGTCTCATAGTGTATTAATTATAGGGCCCTCTTTTCAAAAGAGTCATTATATATATCTTTAACAATATATTTTTATTTTAACAACCCTGTAATCCCTTGCATCAGGGTGGAGTCAGGGCAACTAAATGGAGCTGAGAGTTTACTGGCTGGATGCCCTTCCTGACACCTCTGTGGAGCTCACAGCAGATATTTTCTCTTTGCACCCAGGGAGAGAAATATCTGTCGCTACCTAGGATCAAACTCATAGCCTCCTGGGATGAGAGCTCTGCCTCTAGGCCATCACACCACTCATATCTCTAACAATATAGGGACTGGATTTTACTTAAATGTATTCCACTCAGTGAAAATCTCAACTGTCTTGAGATCTTTCATTATTCAGTGGTGTCAAATATCCCCTGCAAAGCTAGAAGTGTGGCTAAATTACTTGAATGGGTGCATAAAATTTTTGGAAGATTTATTTTGTCTGCTCAACAATTATTTCTACATTTGCAGATAAGCATTATTCTTATTCAACAAATTAATCAATTTAAGCAAAATCACCAATTAAATTAACTGTCCGAAAGTAAAATATAAAGATCAAGGTTATTTTAAAAAAAATCTATAAAAAGAAAAAAAAAATCCTGTCAGAATAGGCTGGTTATCAATTTCCAAAACAAAAACAAAAAGATATTTACTAAAAAAAAAACTGTAAGGGAAGTAGAGGAGCCCCGCTTCCCTTAAATAGGGGTAGTATTACATTCTGTGGGGATTTGAAATGCCTGAACACTAACTAGACCAGTGGTTCTCAACCTGTGGGTCGGGACCCCATTTGGGGTCGAACGACCATTTCACGGGGGTCGCCAAACAACGCAGTCCGCCATTTTTTCCCCCTTTTCCTTAGCTGTGCTACTCCCTTTTATTCTATTGGCTTTTGAAAGCCAATAGAATAGACTCTCTTGAATAGAGTCTAATTTTATTGGCTTTCAAAAGCCAATAGGAATTGTCCAGGCTGTCTCTGCCCTTCTGAGCATGCCAAAAGTCCCATTCTGCAAACGGTGCTGCACCAGTTGCATTGTCCTCGACTTACGACCAGTTGAGTAGTTCTCGACTTACGACCGGTTGGGGGTCGCGGCATTAAAAAGGTTGAGAACCACTGAACTAGACCAAATTAAAATCTTCAAAGTCTATTGGGACACCCTTTTTCACTCTTCCTTTCTTTTCTCGAAGCCAAATTTTTGGCTCAAATTCATATAGCATCTCCTTTGGAATTTACACAAAGAAAATAAATGTACAAATAAAATCATTAAAGTCTATTCTAGTTTAACCTAGCAGTATCCTAGAATGAAAAGCAGGGCTAGGAATGACATTATAGCTGCCTTTCCAATATTTGAGGGATTGTGACAAAGAAGAGGGGTCAACCTATCCAAAGCATCTGAGTGCAAGACAAAAAGTAATGGATAGAAAATTTCAAGCAGAGATCCAGCCCAGAATTAAGAACAAATTTTCTGACAATGAAAACAATTAATCAATAGAACGGATTGCTTTCAGAAGCTGTGTGGGATCCATCACTTGAGGTTTTAAGAAGAGATTGGACAGCCATTTATCCAGAATGGTATAGACTCTCTTGCTTGAGCAGGGGATTGGACTAGAATACCTCTAAGATCCCTTCCAACTCTAATTGTTCTATCATTCTGTTATTCTGTATATTAATGTATTAGATTCAAGATTGGGACACCTAAAATCAAAGTGAGAACTTGGAGGCTTAGGAGACTGAAACTGGGAAAATATATGTTCTTTTGTATTGCATTGTATTGTATTCCAATATTCTTCAAAGAACTCTTTAGTTACACTTTGTCTCTTCTGTTTGAATGTCTAGGGAAAACGTCTGAGCTCTTTATTAAATTCCTTCTTTCTGACACAGAGTATTCAATTACTTGCATGGTAACCAATTCTCTGTGAAAATGAGGCAATAGATATGCAAAGATGACCAAGAATGAGCATTCTTCTACAAATATCTGTGATTCTGTAAATTTTCTCTTATTATAAATACTTTATCTGCATGTTAATGTTAACAATAATAATTGAAACATAGGAAGACTGAATTAGATCACCCATTTTTATAACACGGTATTGACAAAAGCTTATACAGCATACTGAGCTACTCTTAGCTGTATCCATGATTTGTTAACACAACTGAATCATTGTGTTTATATAACACAATATGTATAATACCTACTTGATAAAAAAATAAATATTTGTCAGATCCCTAAGATGACACAGAAACAAAAGGAATGATACAATTATAGGATATATAATGCCTGTTTTAAAAGAGTTATTTGTATACCAATAGATAAAGACCATAATAATGCTTACTAAGCTAATTAATTCAAACTGGTATATTTTGCATGTAGAAGAACCAATAGAACTAAACCTAGCCATATTTTTCAGAAATTACAAAAATCTGATTAAAGAAAGAGAAATATGTGCATTCATTAGACTTGCCTGGCATTTTCATTAAGATAATAATAATAATGAGAAACTTCCTTACAGTTAGAACAATTAACCAATGGAACAACCTGCCTCCAGAAGTGGTGAATGCTCCAACACTGGAAGTTTTTAAGAAGAGACTGGACAGCCATTTGTCCGAAATGGTGTAGGGTTCCTGCCTGAGCAGGGGGTTGGACTCAATGACCTCCAAGGTCCCTTCCAACATTATTATTATTATTATTATTATTATTATTATTATTATTATTATTATTATTATTATTATTATTATCTAAAACAAATAATTATATAATACAGACTGTATGAAAAAATATGTCCCATCATCACTACCACTGCATATTCCAAAAATATAAACTATGCTCAGTGAATGGGATTTTATGATATATCCCCTCTAACTTATTTGACAGTAGCATATATAAATGGGCCTATGTAAAGGCCTTTAGGAATTTGGTTCAATACAAAAATAATCCTGGATGCTCCCCCTGCAATGCTCCCTAATGCCCCTACAATGCTCCCTGGGAATTTCACTATATCCCAGTTGCCATTATGTTCATATGTTGCCTGAGAATGGTTCTGATTCTCTAGAATCTTGGGAATTCAAAAATTCAGGGAACATCTTACATGATTAAAGTTTTACTTTCAATACTTCTTCTAAACAAATTGAAAACTATGCAACAAAGTTAAAATAAGCCAGGCTAACTAGAATAGTTAGTGTAATAGTATAATATAAGCCCAGTCTTCACGCACACAAAGCTCTGAGAATATAGATCTTAAAGATTTAGACTGACCCACCTCCAGAAAGAAAAATTACCTACACTAATTTTGTCTTGAACATATTTAATTTGAAAAGAATTTAATAATTATCATACAGCAAAAATGAAAATTAACATGGATATTCCACTTTTTTGGGATATTCTTTGCCACTTATGAATTTTGTAATTTGAAAAATATTCCCAAATATTTCTAAATTACAACTTGCTCAAGTGGATTTTTATTAACCCATTAATCTGTCATTTGTACATGTATAATATTTTAACAAAAATCATGACCTTTTTTCTTTTGGTAGCTAATATTCAAGAATTCCCCACAAAAATATATTGAGAGAGCATTCTTCTTAAACCAGCTGGGGTCATGGAAAGTATCACTGCATCAACCTCAAATAATAGTACTGAGAGGTGTCACACATCATGTTAAGCCAAAATTAAACAAACCACATTATGACTTTGTGTGATGAATGACTCCATTTATTGTAAAGTTTCTTTTTCCTTTCTTCAATACTTTCTTCAAATGTCAAACTTCAGTAGTTGTTATAGAGAGGAAACTGAAAAGAAGTAATAGATAGGAAAATATGTATTTTCCCAATGTCTCTGATAGTGAATTTTATTTGATCCAAAGATCTACCTATTAAAGGGTTTCTTAGAGATTTCCTGTCTTCAAATTGTGTGATTCATATTCTATTGCCTTTTGTAAGTATATTTTTATTTAAAAATCATTGATACAAATTCAATATATTCAACAGAAAAAATGTTATTTTGTACACAACAAATTTTTGTACAATAAAAGCATTTTGAAATTAAACTTAAGAAAGATATCATAAGGAAAAACATTTGCAGAAAGACACATAAATATTGTGTTCTAGTTCAGTATATAGGTTCCATTTTTCTTAGAATCAAAGCAGTCCTGCTAAATGAATGTAAGAGTACTGTTTTTTTTTTTTGTTTTTTTTTTTTTACTGGTTTGGGTTATCTCATTCTCTTAAATATCTTTTTGCTATATCTAAGCATCTAGTTTATCTTCTGTCTGATTTATAGTTTGTGTTTGATGAGACACTTTATTAGCTCTCTGAAGTTTTAATTGAGTTTAAACTTTACTGAGCATTTTTAAGCACTGCTAGGATGTCCTAAAAGCAGAATAGGTATGTTTCAAATAATTTAATTATATGATTTAGTTCAGTTTCATTTGTTTCCTTCAGAAAATAATAATTCTGAACTATGAAATTTTGACCATTTTATATCCCAAATGATTTTGGGTGCACTTATTTCTATTAAGCAATATTAATTGTGTAAATCAACCAGCATATTCTATAACAATCAAACCAGCAGCATTTTTTTTCATGATTAGTTCAAACATTAAAATGCATGCTGAATATCAAATTGCTTTGGAGTTTCTTAAAAAATAAATTTCATGTGCAAACTAGACATCAATATCTAAACTAATTCTAAATATTTGTTTTTTTAGGCAAATTGAAAATTGATTTATGTAATTTAAAATATTAATTCCATCCTTTAAGGAAAAATAATGTATCAGAAGGATTAAGAGCTTTTAATTCCCTTGCTTTCTCTATAATCACCCTGGGAGCTGCAAATGCTAATAAAGATCAGAATCTGGCTCAACTTTTCTCAGAAAAAGGTTTAATTTTATTGTAATTTTAAACTCAGACTAAATTACATTTTAGTGGGTTGATTCATCCAGCCCTATCATAAGGCTTACTACTGCATGTACTTTGGAGCACTCTATCGCCTCATATACAGTAAAGTAATCTTGGAAATATAAATCAAAATATAAGTATTGGGCTTGTGAATAAAAGCAATGTGAAATGTTCACTCAAAACTTGAAGATTTTCTCTCTGTGAAATGCTTAAATAAATAAATGTATGTACTTAACCACTTTCTATTTGAAGGCAAACAGTTGAGTCATATACCTCTAATACCTGTAAATAGGAAAACCATTAACAATTATATCCCTCTGCTATCAGTTCTTCTGTTGATTTTATTTTTTATTCCCCTGGCAAAATTCTAGTATCCCATGATAGGTTAGTCACTTAGATTTGCCTGTTATTTTTTTATCTGTAAAATGCTTCATGTGCTGAAAGCTGCCAAGGGGTTTGGGGGCTCATCCTGGGTTTAATCTATTTCATGGTTTCAATATGGCATGTCTAACATAATGATTTTTAAAATCCACATTAAACTTGATTTATCATACAGCAAATATCCATGGCATCCAAATCCCAAATTGTGTCCTTCTAACTCCAAGAACCTTCTTTTTCTCAGCAGCATCCTCCCTTTCATCCAAACTGCAAGTTATAAAATAGAATTTCAGCTCAGGTAGACACACTTCCCCTTTCTCCTTGCATGTTGTAACATCTTATATTTAATTCCTATTTCTTTCCCTGCCTCACAAATTTAGATCTCTCCTTCTGTTACTGTTTAAATGGTGCATCATTTGTCAAAACATGTATTTTCTGAAATAAAAACATCAATCTAGACTAGGCATTCATTTTTTTCATAGAAATTCTCCCAGCAATGACAATTGCAGTTTCTCCATTTTAATACATGTTTTTTTTAACTTCATTCCCTGTTTTAACATGTTATTTTAAAATAAATACCATTCATTTTTGTCATACTGTTACCCAGATATTTTTCTTTCTTCTCAATCTTAAAAATCTGTTTTACTCATTAATTCTGCTTGATGTTTGATTTTCATATTATTTGGTTAATATCTTGATTTTCTGTTGTTAATTTTGAAACCTGCTCATGTATCGAATTCATTAATTTGACCATTAATGTTTTAATTCCCTTTAAAGGTTTTTTTTAAAACCAACACCAAGTCATCTGCAAAAACTTTTAAGGTTCTTTTAAAATCTTTACTCCCCTAACCCCTTCTACTTGTTGTATATCTTTATTCAGTATTTCAAGAATACAAATAAACAAGACAACAGACAGTGGCCATCCCCCTCTTATTTCTTTTTATATCTCACAGAGTTTTGTTAGATCTCCATAATCAACTTTTTTGTGTTTTCTGTGGAGTGTAAATAAATCTTTTCCATTTTATAAAATTCTCTCCAAAATTTTAAAATTTTGAGCAAGGAAGTCAAATTTAAATGATTAAATACCTTCTTTGCATCCCAGAAAATCAGTGTGGCTTGTTTTTCATTATGTTGATCAAAATATTCCAAAATATCCAACACATTTCTAACATTCTCTTTTAAACTGTCTTTTAGGTAAAACCCACATTGATCCTCTGAATAAATTCCTACAAAATCATTCCAGTATACCAGCTAGAATGGCTGAGAACCATTTTAATCATTACAATGATTACATTACATTATCAAGTAATAATCATTATTTAATAGTTTGTTGTTAAAGTCATGTTAAAGGCAAATCTAAGCGGCTAACCTATCATGGGATACTAGAGTTTTGCCAAGGGGAATACAAAACACCCTCTTTAGGTATTAGTACTATATTGGCCTGTTTTCAAATCTCTGACATTTTTTCCCCTGTAGGATAAATTAATTCTGTTTTGTAAAGGTTGTAAATGTTCATCCACAAAACATTTATAAGACTCTGATAATTCATCTGGTCCAAGCACTTTCCTGGCTTTAATATTTTATACAGCTTCAGAAACTAACCTTATTATTCTAGGTCTGTTCATAATCTCTGTTTGTCTGTAATGTTCAGTAAATTTTGTTTATTTAAATAAGCATCTATTTTATTCAGAGCAATGTCACTTCCTTTGTACAAATTGTAATAAGATTGATGAAATGCTTTTTGTATAGTCAAGTTATCCATTAATACAGTATTTCCCTGTTGTAATTTCCTTGTATCATTTTCTTTTCCTTTTCTTTTTGTAACTAATATATATGCCAACCAATTCTCTGGTTTGTTTGCAAACTCATTTTTTTTTTTGCTTCACATAGCTCTATTTTATTTCCATTTCTCTTACTGATAGCATAGATAACTGTCATTGTAAAAGCTTAATTTGTTGAGAAAAACTATTTTCTCTGGAAATGCCTTTAGTTCATCTTTTCTCTTTATTTTATCAAAAATAGCATTTAGTTTCTCTTGACTCTTTTTAGTTCATTATTATATTGTATAAAATAACCTCTTATGAAAGCTTTATTTGCATCCTACACTATTCTTAAATCAGCACCTTTATCTAAGCTATTTTCAAAAACTCTTTTAATTTCTTTTACAGTCCTCCATTATTTCTTCTTTCTATAGCAGTGGTTCTCAACCTGTGGATCGGGACCCCATTTGGGGTCGAACGACCATTTCATGGGGGTCGCCAAACAATGCAGTCCGCCATTTTTTCCCCCTTTTCCTTAGCTGTGCTACTCCCTTTTATTCTATTGGCTTTTGAAAGCCAATAGAATAGACTCTCTTGAATAGAGTCAAATTCTATTGGCTTTCAAAAGCCAATAGGAATTGTCCAGGCCGTCTCTGCCCTGCTGAGCCCGCCAAAAGTCCTATTCTGCAAATGGTGCTGCACCAGTTGAGTAGTCCTCGACTTACAACCGGTTGAGTAGTCCTCGACTTACGACCGGTTGGGAGTCGCGGCATTAAAAAGGTTGAGAACCACTGTTCTATAGCAACTATTTAGTCTTCATCTAAAAGAGCTAGATTTCCTTTTATAAGGAAATGATTATGATTTGAAAAAGGTCTTTGGTAATATCTGTACTTTAGAAACCTTAGTAGCAAAATTCTTTGAAAGCCGAATAATATCTATTCTTGAAAATGATCTGTGTCTTTAAAAATAAGTAGGTATATTTTCTTAAATTATTTTTTCTGACTCCAATTATTAATCAACCCTAAAATGTCCATCAAAATTTATTGTCCTTTTTTCTAATATATTTCTCTTGCAGGCATATATTTTGTTTTGATTTTTGCCCGAATAATGATTTTTTTTCTCTTTTAACGAGCATTTGCTCCATTTATATTTATATTCCATATTAAGTATTTATAAACCATAATCAAGCCAATGATACTTTGGTTCTTTGTTCAATATAATCTCTTTCAGTTTCTTGTTGTACCTATGGAAATTTTTGTGTAGTCTTATCTGACACTTCCATTTGAATGTTCCCCAATTTCCCTTTAAATTTTCTAGAACTACTCTCACTTTCTGGACAGAATTCACTAAAAATCTCTGCTATGTAAAAGTAAAAATCACGCCTTCCAGTTTGCCCAATTGAAACAGAATTTTTCAATCTGCTTCAATCTGTCAGTCAAAAAAGAATAGTTTTTCCACTTACACAAGATTCTAATAGGAATTTAACAACAATTACATCTGTATTATCAATTTTCAGTCTTATATTATAATGCTGCAGGCAAATTTGATCCCTTGTCTACATTAAAATCCTTAGAAACATTCCTTATTCTCATAAATCTTATAATTATTGTATATACTTTATCAATGTCTGTCTCTGTATCATTTTCATCTCAATCCAAAAAAATGGCTAAGGTTTAATAATCTTTTCTCTAACATTTTCATCAGAATTCTCTGGGATTGTACTAAATTTCAAAAAAAATATCCTTCTCTCTCAATACAGTAGAGCCAGATTATCTACTTCTTTTTCCAATTCTCTGTCTATAACTTCTATCTTATTCTCCAGAATTTGTTTTAGAGTGCTTTCTGCCTTTTACTTCTTTCATTTTTTCATGTCTTTCATCTATTGTTTTTAAAAGCTTTCAATTTGGTATCAAATGATTCAGCTAATTTACTGCCCAGTTCTTCATAAATTTTTAAAGCAAAAAATTTCTCTATCTGTAGGTTGCTCTAGCAATCTGGTCTTCCCCTCCATATTTTGCCACTTTTTTAAAGTGGTTGCCACTATAATATTACAATAATATGTATAAAATGAGAGTGCCATAATTGCAAGGGAAAAAGAAAAGGCAAGCTTAATTTTGTCTTCCTGTTCCTTTAATATTTTTGTCTCAAAATGGTACTCTGTAGTTACAGTTAGCATCACAGTCTGATTTACCTTTATTGTTTGCACTGTTTAATGGTAAACAAGAAATATTCCCACAAGGTTCTGGTTTGTTAGTCTATTTTTATTCCAACTTGTTTAAAAGCACTTTCATCAAAAATTAATCTTTCAAAAAAAGTATCCCTTTAATCAGTTTTAAATTTTCTTATGTCCATTCCTTGATCAGCTTTTTGCTAAAAGTTTTTAAATCTTTAAAATCATTTTTTCTCTTTGTTGACTTAAGAAGCATTTTTCAAGGTTCCAACTAATGAAACCAAATAAAGCAGAACTCCAAGACTTGAAGTTTCTTCAAAGCACATGTTTATTGGATACATAATATTGGCATAGTCAAAAGTAAAACCAACTCTAAATTTTTCCCTAGAGATTCAATGTAACTAAATGTAACATTACCCTCCCTTCTATTTTGCTATAAATCATGCTACCCAATGAAAGTAATTGGCAGGCTCTGCAACTCATCTTTGCTCCTCCTTTCACCATCTGTGGGAATGACCTTGCTTCCCATGGGACCGCTCTGTGCTTAGTCTAGCATACTTTCATTTTCTTTCCTCCTCCTCCTGCCAACCTATGTGGCAACTTGTTTCAGAAGTTGACAGTGTTATTGCTTAGAAAATCTTTTCTTTGCTATAATTAGTTACATCCCAAGGTATTTAACAAATTTAAGACTAGTACAAACCTTGTGTCCATATAGAGTTCATTATGTTGTGAGCTTGATTGAAATTACCTTGGTGAAATGAACAGCATAGAAGCTTAATAAATAAATATATAAAAATAAATAAATTCCTTGATTCCCAGCCACTAAACTCATGAGCTGACTGCAAAACCCTCATTTCCTGCAGTATATTCAAGGAGACTAGCTGTTCAGAGTAGAAGTAGGCAAACTCACAATCTGTCTTTATCTGGAAAGATTT
Source organism: Crotalus tigris (assembly GCF_016545835.1). NCBI lineage: Eukaryota > Metazoa > Chordata > Lepidosauria > Squamata > Viperidae > Crotalus > Crotalus tigris. Next base: position 1,633,711 of record NW_024096796.1, read on the forward strand.
CACCAACCAGAATTCACTTTCTAGCCTCCAATCTCTGTTCTTTCAGGAAATCTAATTTGCTATGAATCCTCACTGGAAGTTTCAGGATCCAGTTGTTTTGATGGTCATCAAAGTGAATGAGGACTTCATAGCATGCTTGGAGATGATATTCTTGTTTTCAATGATTTATAAATAGATGGCTTGGTCTATAATTTTGTCATTACCATCTTCTCCGGGCATTCTTCCTAAATATATGAATTTTGTTTTCCTGTACATATAGAAGAGTTGTTCATTAATTGGACCAGGAAAAAAATTGCCAGTTATTTAACTAGTTTCATCAATTTGAGAACGGCATTATCATGTTCATAACGTAAGATCAATAATGCTTTCATCTCGTTTTAATTAACTGCATGTGAAACATTAAATTTGCCATAGGTTTTGCATATATTGGAGACCCTGGGCACATCCATCAAATAGTTTTTCTCAATCTCAGGATTTTTCAGTTACATGAACTTCAACTTCCAAAATTCTTAGGAAAAGCCACAGTTGCTAGAGAATTTTACAAAGTGAAATTTCTTATCTGGGATACACATTGTTTGAGGGAAGCTGCATTAGGTGAATGTAAGAACGTCCTGCTGGTGCGTGAATCAAACAAGCCACCAGGAACGTTGCAGTAGTCAACAAGGGTTTATTGCTCTATGTTGAAAACAAAGTCAGCTCTGGGAAACTCCCCATCCCAGTGTCCTAAATACAACCCGTCACCACACCCACCGCGCACGCCCCAATTATCCCAATTACCCCCGTAGATTACAACCCCACCTGCACCACACCCTGTCTCCCCATGTGTCGTCCATCGGTTCCATAGCGTAGCGGCACAACCGCGCCTCTGCCCCGCCCCATCTTCCCAGCGACCACGTCTTGTCAGACCCAGCGTGATAGTTCATCCACAGGTCAGCGTGTCCGTCCCGTATAGTCCCGGTGTATCCTGTTCTCTCGTTCTTCATACTAATTGGTCACGTGGTCCGCTCGTCACTGTGGAGGCACCGGTAGCATTCCGGTAACGGCACCGTTGATTCAGCTCACACAGGACTGCTTGGAGAAGCAGGTACCGTTCAACGTCTGTAAGAAGGCCGGACTCCGGACCACACACAGGTAGGACTCACGCTGGGTCTGACAGTGAGTTTGTAGTATGGCTAGTGGATTGCATTATGGCTTGGAGCGTAGCATACACCTAACTCACATGTTTAATTTATGCCATAAACTATTAGCTCAAGCAAATTTCCAAACATATGACTAACTAGTCAGTAGTTAAATCCAATTTGATAAATGGATCCTCAAATAAAGGATATAAATTATAACCAATATAAATTCTGTTCATTTGCAAACAATGAAACTTATGCATAATAACTGTTTCTTTGACCTTCCTTTGTCTTCTGGGATTAAACAAACTCATGCTGACTCCATGTTTATAGTTACAATCATTTCTGAATTTCAGTTAATGACAAGCAGTGGAAGATACTGACCTTAACATCTGCTTAATGGTTTCTGACGGATCCCCAGTTATCTTGTATGGGAGATAGAATGGTAAATAAAAGACACGACTATGAGATAGCCGTTAATGTTTTGAATTTTGATTTGTTTGTAGCTTTATGCACTTATGAACTGGTTGTGCCTTGGTAAATAAGGGAAGTACTGTTATTATTCCTTCTACTAACTTAGTTCAAAGAAGTTTCAGGCAATGTTTTAACTATAACTTTCTTTTTCTAAGAACTTCAGTTTGATTTTTCATCTTCATACTCCTTTCATTGTCTCTTAATCTCAATAGTGACCTCACATTCTCCAAGTAAATGTCAAATCATAATAACTTCTCCACTTTGTTCTAAAAAACGTGATCAAGCTTCCCTTTTTGGAAAAATCTCATTAGTGAGAGTACATCTCTTTTTAATTGCTCCACTGAACCCTTTATGCCCTCTAGGGATATCTTCATATCCAGTGCTCACTGCATTGTCATGTTGATAGGTTTCACTTGTGACTCATCTAAAGTCTGTTTGCAATAGACCTTTCCCAGATAAGTTAAACCACATTAAAAAAAAAAATCTATTTCACAGAGTTATTTTGTTGTTAGCAGAAAGCACCCCAATCTCTATGGACAGAAATTTCTTTAGTTAAGACATGCAGAAATATGCAACTGCTAGTGTGTCTTTCTTTTTTTGGTAAAGACTATTTAAAGTCTATTTTTTCAGATAGATGACATGTATAAAATTGTAAGATGTACAAATGAGCAAGCCAGGTAGCTAAATAACATAAATCCTTCATATTCTGTTTTATTGCTGTCTCCTCTACCAGCTATAACTGACTAACTCTGACTACAATAGTTGATTTTGACAAATGAGATTAGGGCAAAATTGTTATGCATTGATTTGCAATGTGATTGACTTTACTGAACCTAATTATAGTTTGATGATTTATTATAAGACTATTATTTGTTCCCTGAACTTTATGTATTATTGCCTCAATATAATTTAATTATTACATTGTTTTTATACAGTGCAGATTAATTGTTTTGTTGAATTTCTGTTTTATTTCAGGATTGGTGATATAATTTATCTCTATCATTATATTTGGCATGCAGTAAAATTAACAGAGACATTAATCTAGACTTTTGTAGCTGTTGACTTTTTTCTAGGGAAACAGTCTAAAATTATAACTAAGGATTGCTTAAGAGACAATCTTGAATATATAATAGCTGCAAGAAACTGCTATATAATGGGACTTAGAGGTTTCTGGGACTAGTTGATAAATCATAAACAGAGAGGAACAGAATGGGGTGGGCAGAATGAAATCTGTCTATAAGAACTGTAAGTAATAAATATTTATTGCACAAGGGCAGCAAAGGGCTGGTAAAACTACTTGAAAGGATAATGCCAAGAAATGCAAATCATGCAGAATTCTTCCTTTTTCTCACTTTAAGGAGATTAAAAAAAATGGTCTTCTTTTTCCAACATCCTATATTCATAGACTAGGTGTATTCAAGATACATAATACAGATTAATTCATAGAAACTGCTCTGGTACTGATGCTCACAACTTAGAAAATCTGATTTGATAGTATGGGATACTTCTGTTAGTATAATTATTTAGGTATAAAATAAAACCCAAGCCTAATTTTATAAAGAAATCCTAGAACAAAAATAGCTCAGAAAAACCTAATAATAATAATAATAATAATAATAATAATAATAATAATAATGTTCTTTCTCGTCAGTGCCTGGAGACAGCAGAATAGACGAGAAAGAACTGGAGAAGATAACAAAATACAAAGACCTACAAATAGAAATAGAAAGACTGTGGCAAAAGCAAGCAAGGGTAGTACCAATAGTAATAGGCTCCTTGGGTGCAATCCCAAAACAACTGGAGCACCACTTGAACACTATTGGCATTGACAAATTTTCTATTAGTCAATTGCAAAAGGCGGCCTTACTAGGAACTGCTTCCATCCTGCGACAATATCTGTAATACCATCAAACATCCACATCTGCCTATCCCAGGTCCTGGGTTAGGACTCGATAGGTAGACAAAATGCCAAATCCAGTCTGAACATCTGGCTGACTGTGCGATGATCAATAATAATAATAATAATAATAATAATAATAATAATAATAATAATAATAATAATAATACGACGACTGACTACAAGCAGCGGCATGACAAAGTAGCAACAATGGTGCATTGGAAGATCTGCAAAAAATATCATTTGCCTGTAAACAAAAACTTGTGGGATCATAAAATAGAGAAAGTCATAGAAAATGATAAAATTAAACTGCTATGGGACTTCAGAATTCAAACAGATAAGCACCTGCAACATACACCCCAGACTTAACAATTGTTGATAAGAAAAACAAAAAAGTCTGGATAGTGGATGTGGCAGTGCCTGGAGACAGCAGAATAGACGAGAAAGAACTGGAGAAGATAACAAAATACAAAGACCCACAAATAGAAACAGAAAAATTGTGGCAAAAGCAAACAGGAGTAGTATCAATAGTAATAGGTGCCTTGGGTGCAATCCCCAAACAACTGGAGCACCACTTGAACACCATTGGCATTGACAAATTCGCTATTAGTCAATTGCAAAAAGCGGCCTTACTAGGAACTGCTTCCATCCTGTGACAATATCTGTAATACCATCAAACATCCACATCTGCCTATCTCAGGTAAGGACTCGATAGGTAGACAAAATGCCAAATCCAGTCTGAACATCTGGCTGACTGTGCGATGATGATGATGATGATGATCATCATCATCATCGTGATGTTGGAAGAAACCTTGGAGGCCATCAAGTCCAACCCCCTGCTCATTATTTCTTTATGCTTTCTTAACACAGAATGATCCTGGAAGAGAAATAATTAGAGAATATTATTACAAGATTGAATCTGGGTCAGTTGGCTTCATTTGTGTGAGAACAGTATTATTTGTAGAACTTTAAGCTTGTCTTTTCACCTAACTTTTTGACAGCTTAAAAATGCAAAATATTCAGACTGATTTTAAATAATATATTTCTGCAAAAATATATACTACTTAATGTTGGGAACATTGATTCAGATAGGTGATGAGTACACATCTGAAACAGCTGGGGATTCAATGATGTTTAAGACCTTGAAGCACTTTTATACAGAGAAGCATCAACTAAAATTATATGCATAATATAATGAAATGCAAAAAAAATGTCATCTGTGAGAAAGATAGTTGTACAAGTTATATATCTGTTCAAGCTATTCAATCCACAAAGAAATCTGATGACTAACAGTTGGTGCATCTTAATGTCTGAAATGTGGAATCTTGAACTAATAATTTGGGCAACAAAAAATGGAGCATACTTGGACCCACTTGTTTATTTCTTGCAGAAATCCATTTCAGGCTGAGAAATTCTCAGAGGTAAAGTCCAAATGCCTTAAATTGCCAAGGCCTAGAAATACTGGACTAGATTATTTATTATTGCTAAGATAATTTTATAGGAATATCCATGAAATGAATAGCAATAGACATTGACTGTCATTTAAATTAGGGTTTTTGTGAGCGTTTCATTTAATAAATGCATCTGTGTACATGGTGTGTGAGCAATCCTCCTTAACAGTACATTTTGGTATGCTAGTTTCACAAAACATAGGCTTTATTATTTGTTCTCAATGTGTAGGTTTTATAATGCATTTTTTTTTAAAAAGGATTAAATTGTAAAATTTGGAAAAGCTTAATTTTCAAAGAATAATTAAGTTTTAGTTTGGATTCTGAACAGAAGTTTCTTCTGTAACTTCTATATTTTGCAAGATAGTGATTGGGATGATAAGTGATGGTTTTGCTTTGTCTATTAGACTACCAGAATCTCCATTTGAAAACAGTCTCTGGATTGGAGATGGACTTGTAATACCCTGGAGTGAATCAAGCAAGTTGGAGAAGAAACTACAAACTACAGTATTGCTCTGACTTGATAGAAAAGACTTTTACATATTCAAGATGTTCCCAATCCTGGCTATCCAAAGGAGCGAGAAAGAGTGCCAGAAATAGATAACACTTTGATTTCTTCATGAATGATTTTGCAAAACAGACCACTGCAGAAAACATGTCAACAATGGACGGTGTGCCTTCAAGTTTTCCATTCTAATTTCCATTCTAATTTCAGGAATAGATGGCTGGCACAACTCATCACAGGATCTTTAGCAGTAGACAAGCAAGTCTGTTGGATTGGACTCCAAGACTCCAGGGAAGCAAAGTGATTTATTTAGTTTACCCTATTCATCACCCTCATTTTAAAGGACAGCTTCCAGATAGTTATTGGCTGTTGCAGTATTCAGTGACTCTACTATGATTGCTTGAAGAAAAATGGTATAATCAGCTTCCGCTGACTCATCTTCAGTCTGATATCTGAAACCAAGCCCTTAGTGTTAATCATAATATTTATTTTTTTAAATAATCATCTACTTTGGTTGCATCAGAGTCAGTACTCAGGCAATAAATAATTAAATGAAAGAAAATAAGTGGTAGGAAAGGAAGTTACTATTGATTTTCATGGGTATGACTAAATTCCCTCCTGTACTTAAATTTTCCTCTGATAATAAACCAGACACAGTGCTTTTCTTCTAATTTCCTTTGAATGGAAATGACTTCATCAAGATATTTCAGATTAAATCAACCCTTCTCTTTTCAATTTACCCATGAGATTTGTTTAATCACTGGAGCATTCGTCTGCTTAAAGAGCAAAGGAAAAGGCAAAAATGTAAGCTCTTTCCAGATGGCGTTCAATTTGAGTAGAAATGAAGGGCTCCTATATTACTGCAACCTCCACTGGAGTCGATCGAAGTACAGAATCTCATAAAATGTAGACTATTCTTGGTGACTTATTTCCAACTAGCTTGGAAGCTGGAGTTGGCTATTTGTTTGTATTTATTCTTCATGCACACTTTTAAAATAAAATGAACAAGATTTTGTTCCTTTCAACCATGTACCAAATATTCAAAATGGGATGGGACACCATTGTAATTCTTCTCAGGTACATGTAATTGAGTGTGGTCTGTCAGTTCACAACGTTTTAATTATCACTTTAGGCACAGAGTGGAGAACTTTTGTAAATGAACTAAACTTTCACAGTGAACTTTCATAAATGAGTTAAATATTCACAGCCAACATTGAGCACAGCAACATTGCAGTCTTTTCCTTTTTAAAATCATGAATTTATAATGTCAAATCTCTTGTTTGACATTGTGACTCCTCTTTCAACCTCATGCTCTCTATTGTATAATGCAAGCTTCCCATATGTACCATAACTATGATTATATCCTTAATTTAAAAAATTGACAAATCATTATTGAATGTTTTAAAATTTATATATTTTAAAAAGTTTACTGACTAGCTAAAAAGTTTAATAGAGCACAGAGAATAATTCTGTTATGATAATCTTGTAAATTATAATGTATTTTCTCAAAGCTGCAAGAGGTCTGTCATAGAAATTTAAGGAGGATTGTATCACAAAGTATTTTTACATAATCATGTTGCTGTTTAAAACTGGAAAGTGGGAGTCTAACAAAAGGGAAAAATACCTTTGACAGTTGACCTGGCATATTTACCTGTATTATTGTTCTCAAAAATAAATTCCTCTGCTTCAAGCAATAGCCTACTTTCTACATTCTTTAAATCCTGGTTCAGAATGAACCCAGTTTTTTCCCTTCTAACATGTCTTTGTTTATTTATGGATTAAAATTCAGATTAAAATATGTCAACTTATTATTACTGTCAAAAAGACTAGAGTGAAGATTTTTTAAAAAAAAATGCTATGTGTACTGTACATATTGATTTTATTTTATCTGTTTGTTTAATATTATTCCTTGTGATTAATAGTATAATCTTGAACACAGTACCCCTTGAATTCAAATATTTTTGGAGAATGAGAATTGGCAGGGAGTTGGTTAGCATAACTTTTAAAATGTGTTCTGTGTCTCTAAACAACTCTGAGAGGGATTTTTTTGGTATAAATATTTGTCAAAAGACTAAACTACAGGAAGTGACTTTGTGAATTTATAAAGCATAATTAATATCAGCTTCAGTATTTCCTGAAGAATGTATAAAAACTCTTAAACAAAATTAAACAAAATATCCTAACAATTATAAGTTAAAAGGTGGCATTCTAAACTTATTACCATGTTTTGAAGTATACATTAAAACAGGACAGTATTGTCCTGTTTGAGCTTTACTGTACACTGCTTGAAGTGTGCTTAATAAGTAACTAAGTCATATGCCACAGTTTAAAATGCTTTTCATCCTTATTCATTACCTTGAATAGATGATATTTCTTGAGACCTATTGAAACAGACAAGTGACTTCAGCACAGATAGCATTTGAAGGACTGGGCCATGGATTCACACAAGAGAAAGATATGTTAAGTTTTCCATTGTCTACAGTGTGATATAAAGTGAATAACCCTATTCAGAGTTTCTGGGCTCTGTTTCAATTTACATTGCTCATTAATGTTAAAAGTGTTTTACAGGATGCCCTAGAAAGATTTATGATATCACTTGCCAGCTGAGTTTTTCTGCTTTCTAAATCATTTATTTATTTATTTTATTTATGAGACTTATACACCGCTTTAAGTGCAAGCACTCTCTAAGCGGTGTACACCAGTAAGCAATGTATATATATATTTACATTGCCCCCAACAATCTGGGTCCTCATTTTACCTACCTCGGAAGGATGGAAGGCTGAGTCAACCTTGAGCCGGTGAGATTTGAACCGCTGACCTACTGAACACAGTCAGCTAAAGTGGCCTGCAGTATTGCACACACACACACACACACACACACACACACACACACACACACACACAAAAGGTTAGTTTGCACATGGATAAACATGTGGAGAGATATCCCACATCAAAAAAGAAGCACTCAGAATCCATCAAGATATAGTTTTGCAGGATATTTGACTTCTGATCTGAAAGTGGCCATTTTTCAACAAAAGGGATTCAAAGAGAGACATCACTGTAAAACTGCTAAGTGGAATTTGCTGGCAAGTTTGATTACATTTGTTTAGATCTTCATCAAGTGTAAGTCAATTTTTTCCTACTACAGATGGGAAGTAAGCATAGCAACACAAGTACAGCAGAGCTATTAAGACCATGACCAATTACTGCTATTGTAAATGCCCAGTAAGCTTCTTTTGTTTATAGATATTAGTTACCTTTGCAGATATTTCTTTCTGCAGCTGTCTTTGGCTGCTGCTTTAGCTGCTGCAGAACTCTTTTGGGTTACATTTTCATTGTCGTGATTTTTATTCACTTTGCATATATTTTGTAAAAAAGGGGAGTCATATCATTATTAAAATGGATAAAATGATAGTAATCATTATAAAACTGTGCATTTAAGAGTCCCAGAACTTGTCTCCTTTTTCACATCACTGTGTCTGATTCCTATTCCCTTTATACCTGCATATTTATGTATCAATACCAAAGACTAATCTTTCATGTATTTGATGAAACTGGCGTGCAGGTATTTAAAAACTATGGAAAAGTAATAATACATCACATTTTTGTGTCCATTTGCACAAATGGCATTTGTAGTCTGGATCCTCAATCTACATAGCTGTTGAAAAATGCTATGTTAACAAAAATTGCTATTTGGGTAAGCTAATGGGGAAAATATTTTTTCATAGCAATTTTAGAAATTTGGTCATGCAAATCCTGTTTGAACAGATTTATTTATTCCATCAGATAATGTACCCACATTGTGCATATGTCTCTGTTATAGAAATAAAAACCAGCACAGATGTTTAAAATCTTTTTACTTAAAGAAAAATAGGCATAACTTTCAAAAATCAGGAGGGGTAAAATAATTGTGCACAATATGAGTACTTATGAAAAATTGTGACTCAATCAATATGCAATATGGTCTCCCACACATAACAACTATATTTCTTAAAGGCTAAAGCATTAAGCATATTTACCATAATGAAACAATTGTTAGAAAAATGAAGCTTGAAAGGTTTTTATTTGAATACTTATGAGCTTTCTGCATTTGAAAAGATAACATTTCTGTTGGAAAGCATTAACTACATGTTAATGTTTATATTCTTGGAATAAGCAGGTCTTTATGACCTGGCTTTAAGAATCAGATGGAACAGGTCATTCAGAATCATTGTTACAAATAAACTGCCTTTATGAAAGTATGGACAAAATGAATAAAATACATTAATAAGAAGAAACCCCACACACTTTTATCACAACTCTTTGATTGCCTTTTATTTTTCTTGTTTTCTTGTTTTCTTTATTTTTATATACTGAAAAAATAATGTTTCATTAGTTATCTAACATGTTTAAGGTGGACAACACTTTGATTTCTCTATATCTTGCCATGCTGATGAAGATGCAAGTGGCATCAGCTTAGAGAAGGCTTCAACAGGCACATCATGTATCCCTTATATTTCCATACAGAATTGTGAACAGTCAGAGGTTAAAGCTGAAAGAGAAGTAATCAACCATTCTTAGCAATAGAAAGATTAGATTTCAAACCATATTATGCCATGGTTCCGACAGACATAGACAAATAAAGCAGAACTCTGAGGCTTGCAAGTTCCTCAAAGAATATGTTTATTGATACAAAGTATTGGCATGTCAAAAGTGAAACCAAGTCTGAATAGACACGTAACAATCTCCAAGTTAAGAAATCCCACCACCCCTAGAGGTATGCAAACTTCTACTTTCCCCAATATACCTTCTTGGCGGGCTTTTCACGAAACACTCAGCCTATAGTCCCGGGAACGGCCGATGATCTTGATTCCCATGGGAGAAAATCTGTTTAGTCTAGCGAAGCACCTGGTAAATCTGCTTGGTAAATCATACAGACTGGTCTGCAGTTTGCTGTATCTTGTTTTTCATCCTTTTTTGAAAATAGTTACTTTATCCATTTCCCAATACTTGGACAGTTTCATTTATTTCTTATTTATAAAACCTTTCATGCCATTTCAAAGCAAACCCAACTGAAAATTAGTCCAAAGTAATGGATTGTTTCAGATAATCTATGTATTGCAAGACCATTTAAATAATCCATTTAAACAAGGATGATCAGCAAATCTCTACTCTTGGATGTAATGAGTTCTGGGTCATACAGATAGTCTTTGACTTATGACCACAATTGAGTCCAAAATTTCTGTTGCTAAGCAAGACATTTGTTAAATGACTTTTGCCCCTTATACGACCTTTCTTTACCACAGTTGTTAAGTGAATCACTGCAGTTGTTAATTTAGTCACGCAGTTGTTGACTTCTGCTCACCAGTCCTACTCAGTGACAATCTGAATTTACTCAAATCTTCTTTCTTGAACTCTAAAGCACACATATAAGTATATTCAGCTTTGATTTGCATAAAATCAAGAATGTCAAAATTAAATGGCAATTTTCTCCCAAAGTTCCTACTGATTTTATTTGTAAAAATCTTCCCTATTGGTTAGGACAGTGTTTCTCAACCTTGACAATTTTAAGGCATGTGGACTTCAACTCCCAGAATTCCACAGCCAGCATTGCTGGCTGTGGAATTCTGGGAGTTGAAGTCCACATGCCTTAAAATTGTCAAGGTTGAGAAACACCGGGTTAGGACAATCTCAAGGAAAACAAACCCCTTTTTGTCTGCCTTTTCAAAACAGAAAGCTTTCTTTAATACATAAACAATTTTGGACAGCCTATGCTTAACATGTGGTTGACATTTCTCAAATAAGCATAAACTGTCAAAGAGGTATGATGAAATATGGTAATGATATCTGAAGAGAGGATTATATGGATTAGTAATTGCAAATATTACAACAGTAATGTTGGTATATGTTTACCGTTGTTAATCATTAATTGCTAATTGTTAATTAACTATTCAACTAATCAACTATTAATGGATAGTTATGTTGGAAAAGCCAAAGATTTCATGCAAAACATGCACTCAAATTTGTTGGAAATAAATACCATATATTTGAAACAAGTTCAGACGAGTCAGGAAAATAATGGAATGACATAGCATTGCCAACCCTCGTGAAGATTTGGGCATTCTTATGTGTGTCAATGCATCTTAAAATCTTACACTGCTGTGATTTAAGATCTATAAGTAGCTTACTTATTACATATAATTATTCCTTGAGTGCTGAAGGGATTATCATTAAAAAGAGACTATATTTCATCTTTAATAAGAATACAATAAATCTCAAGTTTTTATAGGGAGATGTTTAATGAAATAAGATCAATAAGCAAATGAGGGATTGAATACTTATTAAATTTGAGTTTCTTACATACATTCAATGGAAGGCAATTAAGAAGAAATAAATTTATTATTTACCAACATTGAGCAACAAAATCACTGCCCATTAATGGAAATATCTGAATAATCCAGATCATTCCCTTCTGTATAAGATAACTTATGTGTGCTTCTTCCTAGGCTTATGGTATCACCTTTGTTTTGATTTTGTTCACTGTGTTTGTTAATGTTTCCAACAATTCCTCCTTGAATTCTGTGTAGTATTGAGCCATTTTGGAATTGGTTCCTTCCCAAGTTTGATTTGATTTAGTGCCCCTTTTGTTTCTTGAATAATTATTGGTTTACTTAATATTTCTCTATGTTGATCATTAAACTCTTTAAGGACACAATTTTCTGTGCATTTGTTCATAACCACTTCATTGAGGTTAGCAATGAAATATAGTTTCTTGAAAAACACTGCCAATTCTATTTCTTATCTTGTATGTTACAGTTCAGTCACTTCCTTTGTAGCCGATATATCTGTGTTTCTTTATTTTTTCTAGTCTGATATCCTAAGAATATATTTGCTTATTTGCATGTTCAACATTCTTTTCTTTAGCAAATTTTCTTTTCTTTTGTAATTTTTCCATTTCCAATAAAAGAATGTTGAACATGCAAATAAGCAAATACATTTCTTAGGATATCAGACTTGATAACAAATAATTGTTGCTTCACTTTTCATCTGTTGTCTTATTTCTTTCAGTTGTCTTTTGGGATTAATTCTGTCCATTTGTTCTAATTTTCTTATTTTGGCATGTAACTGTTCTTTAAATTTATTATAGTTTACCTTTTGTTTTGCTTCTAGATTAATAAAAACATCATTTTCTGAGCTTGTTTCTCAAATGATGGTAACAGAGATTTATTTACAATTATTTTGAAGAAAAATTCAATTCCTTTTTGCAATTTCTGTAGAACATTGTCCTGAAATAGCAACGTGCATCCGGAGAATAGTTATTATAATTGGATTGTGGTCTGCATATATCATAGAGGGAATTTGTGTTTCTTTAATGTATGGTATTAGAGCTTAGGAGATTCAACATGTATCTGGTTTTCAATATGGCTGATGTATGCTGAGAAAAAAGTGTAATCTCCTTTGGATTTTAGAGTCTCCATGAATTTATCATATGCCAATTCATTCCTCTATTGGAAAAATCATTTCGGAAGATTTCCAACTATTCTCCTTTGAAATAAATTGTCCAAATTCAAAATCTAACAATCCATTCATGTTTCCACAAACCTTCTTCCATGTCTATTAACTTTTGAAAAATGTATTTTGTAAAATTGTTATTTATTTTTATTTGGAGCATAAATGGAAAGCAGGATTGTTACTTTACCTTTATATTTTTCCAATATCTTACAAGCTGATGACTTGATATAAATTGTTATTCCATTTTTCTTGGTTTCTTCCATGGCTCTAAGTTTTGTCGTTTGCTTTAACAAATAAAAATGTCCCATTTTATATGGTTTTTTTTTTGTAGACAGACAATATCATTTTAATTTTTTTTCAATTTGTTAAACATTTTGATACAGTTTTGTTGTGATTAGACATTAAGCCTAATTAATATTGTCTCTATTTTAAAGTCAATCCAGTGCTGCTGCCATATCCAGTTTCCATCAGGCTGGCAGGATTTTGTTTTGTAAGTGATAAAATGTATTCCATATGTTTGGAAAAGATTTTTTAAATTGACTTATATAAAAATATAGAAACTGTTGTATGTATTGCAATGGAACATAAATATAGTTTATAATAATTTACATTTAATGAAATCAATCGTAAAATATTAATAAACAAAAGATTAGTATGTGGTACAGTAGCTATGACTTTTTAGTATATATGTGAACAAATATTTCTCTATATCAGAGCTTTTCAACCTTTTCATATGACAATATTTGAGTACCTCTAGTGCTTAGCAGGGTATCAAAAACTTGATGACTAAAAAGGAGTGGGGTGGGGATTTTGGGTTTTACTGATTAGATTCATTTGTTATAGAAATGGCTAGTTTATTATATGGAAAGTAAAAAGTGAGGTTCAGTATTTTAGGTAGTAGCTTCTATTTTAGGAAGTCTGTTCTTTTTCCCTTCTCCCCCTCACTTTTCCTCCCCACTGTGTCCTACTATTTGCTTTTGTATTTTTCTATTTTATTCTATAATCTAATAAAATATTACAAACTTTAGAAAAAAGGAAAAAAGTACCAGTTTTAATTTCTTTGGTCGCTGTTCCTTTGCTGAATCACTTTCCCTTTGCACTGACAAATGTATAATGAATTTATCTGTGTTTATTAATATGCACCACTACCAGCTAACTCAGGGTCTTCAAACTTGACACTTTTAAGACTTGTGGACTTCAATTCCCAAAATTCCTCAGCCATTATGGCTGGTTGAGGAATTCTGGGAGTTGAAGTTCACAGGTCTTAAAGTTGCTAAGTTTATAGACCCCTAAGTTAGCTAGTCGGCCCTTCTTTCTCTCTCCCTTCTGAGCTCTCCTTCCACAGTGTAGTAAGAATGCACACATCCCTCCCAGTCCCTTCCTGGTATCCTTAAAGACACAGGAATCAGGTGCAAAGCAAGAAAAGCTCACAAAATAAAGAAACATATAAACTCCATTTTTTTTCTTTAATCTGTCTCAGGCATGTCACAATTCACAATGTTGCAACCCAAGACTGAAAGGCTCCAGCAATTGCAAACGCTTTAGCCTTAAATTAAGCCTGTTTACCTTCAAAGAAAACTTTCTAAAAGCCATAGACAGACTCAAGATAAGGGGGTAAAACTAATTACATTTGTTTAAAGGAATTAAACCTATGGAAGTCAACACTTTGGACTCATTGCTAGCCTAAAATACAGACTAAACTATTCCAATAACCAAAGCACACAAACTGAGCCTTTGAATTACAAAACACTGTAAAAACTGTACAAAAATCCTTATGGTAACCTAATCAAGCTACCAGATGATCCAGAACTAAATAAACCCACCTCCTTTTCAACATGCTCGTCTGCCGCTTTTCATTTCATCAGTGCTGATTGCATTCTCCTGGCTGGAGAAAACAAATCAGAGGACCTTTTCTTCCAGCAACAGCTGCTGCTTCTTCCCTGTCCCTGTTTTCTTCCTGCCTATTTCCTTCTCTTTCCCTGTTGTCTTTTTTCCCCTTTCCCACCCAACCACCTCCTTTTATAGCCTCTCCTTGCCCCTCTTTTCTTCGATTCACCTCCAGCTCCGTGCTGCTTCTGGAAGTGCCAATCAGCTAGAGCCAATCAGCTGGAGCCCTGCCAGCTCCTGGGGCTTCTGCCTAGCCCTGACAATCTGCAGCTGCAACTGCCTCTGCCTTGGATCACTTTGGCTCATTCCCCTCCCCTGCTACACTTCTCTAGGATGGTCACATACTACCTGCCACGTGGCAAAGTACCACAGGTAGTACGTGTACCACCAATTAAGAAGCCCTGCTCTATATCCTTCTTTTACTTCAGTTGGCTTTGTTGGTACAAGGTTGATGGATTATGGCAGACTATTTTGTAATAGTGAAGCAGAAATAGAGAAACAGTTGTTTCAATGGTACCTGAATATTTATAAGGCTACTTGAATATCTCTAATCTGCAGTACAGCAGCCATTTGCAGACCAATTAACATCAAGCTTCATCATGTAATTAAATAAATACTTTGTTGAATTTCATCTTTGCATGTTGCTCTGTTTCTCATTATTAGGGTCTTTACAACATCATTATGTCAAAGGAGTAACCAAGCTAGTTTTCCAGAACCTCAAAATATTTGTTTTTACTATTAAAATAAAGGCTTTTAGTCCAGCCTCAAGTTAGTACAATGAGGCCAAAAAGAACCTTGGATTTGTTGCTGGAGCAGAAACTGAAGCAGCCTGTCCTGGATCAGCTTTTGCTTTCATCCAAAATGAAAACTACAAGGGGAAAACATAGCCTTTGGATTCATTGCATATCATGTGACTTTCTTTTATTTTGATCATATCATAGATATTTTGATCATAGCTTCATAAGTGATTTTAACATATGGTTGGATTGGTATTGATTATGTTATTATAAATGTTGCAAGCATTATAAAATGAAATACAGGGAGTCTTCAACTTACAATAATTCATTTAGTAACCATTCAAAGTTACAGCAGCACTGAAAAAAGCTACTTATGACCGTTTTTCATACTTTACGACCCTTGCACATTCCCATGGTCATGTGATCAAAATTTGGATGCTTGGCAGGTGACTCACATTTATGAAGGATGCAGTGTTCCGGTGTCATGTGATCACCTTTTGCGATCTTCTGACAAACAAAGTCAACGGAGAAGCCAGTATTCACTTAATAACTGCGTTACTAACTTAACTGCAGTGATTCACTTAACAACTATGGCAAGAAAGGTTTAAAAATGGGGCAAAACTCACTTAACAAATGTATCACTTAGCAACCAAAATTTTGGGCTCAGTTGTGTCGTAAGCCGAGAACTACCTGTATTGACTTTTTTTAAAAAATAATTGAACATTATATTCTCCTAAATTCTACACCAATGTGTTTTTACTGAACATGTGTGTGTGTGTGTGTGTGTGTATGTATGTATGTATGTGTGTGTATATATATATACATATATATATATATTTTCTGAGGTTTTCGCGGGTGTTTGTATGTAGGTCTTTGGTTGTTCAGGTTTTCTCCCATGTAAAATTGGAAGTGTCTTGGCGACGTTTCGACGAAGTCCCATTTGTCATCTTCAGGCTGGTGTTTTCAGCTTCATGCTTCGAGGAGCAATGTGTGGTCTTAGCTGTTTCTTCCTTTTAACTGCCAGTGGTGGTATGAACTGATTGGGTGGGAGCTTGGATGTGTTCTGATTGGGTGGAGGTGTGTTCTGATTGGTTAGGGGCTTGGCTGTGCTCTGATTGGCTGGGGGGTTGGCTGTGCTCTGATTGGCTGGGGGGTTGGCTGAGGGGTTTAAAGTGGCTAATGATGCAGCTGTGGTCTGGCTTCTGGTTTGTGGTCGTGCCTCATCATCGGTGTGGCTTTGGGTTTGCTTTTTGCGTGGATGTGTGGTGGTGACATCCTGTGTGGTTTTTGTGAGTGTGGGTCATACATAAAAGGCACCACAGACAGAATCAGTAAGATCCTCCATAAACACAACATCAAAACAGCATTCTGCACAAACAGAAAAATATCCACCATCCTTAGAAACCCCAAAGATAAAATTGAATTAGAAAATCAAGGGGTATACGAAATCCCATGCACCACTTGTCCCACCACATACATCGGACAAACCAACAGAAGAATAAGTGCACGCATTGAAGAACATAAGAACTCAGTCAAAAAAGAGGAACCCACATCTTCCCTGGTCCAACACCTTAAAGCCACAGGACATGAAATTGACTTTAAAAATACCAGAACCATTGCCAAAAGTGAACATTTTAATAACAGAATAATCAGAGAAGCCATCGAGATAGAAAAACGCCCACACAGCATGAACAAGCGAGATGATACCTCCCGCCTACCAGCCATTTGGAAACCCGCCCTTATTGACAAACGACTCCCTAACACAAAAAAATGATACCAGACCCACACTCACAAAAACCACACAGGATGTCACCACCACACATCCACGCAAAAAGCAAACCCAAAGCCACACCGATGATGAGACATGACCACAAACCAGAAGCCAGACCACAGCTGCATCATTAGCCACTTTAAACCCCTCCAATCCATACATGAAGCAAACTGACACACTCCATGAAGATGAGGCACGACCACGAACGCAAAGCCAAAAAATAGCAAGGCAGCCCAAAATCTTAACCCCCCCTGCAACTCAGACTAACCTGAGCACAACCAAACAGAACACTCCCCCAGCCAATCAGAGCACAGCCAACCCCCCAGCCAATCAGAGCACAGCCAACCCCCCAGCCAATCAGAGCACAGCCAAGCCCCTAACCAATCAGAACACACCTCCACCCAATCAGAACACAGCCAAGCTCCCACCCAATCAGTTCATACCCCCACTGGCAGTTAAAAGGAAGAAACAGCTAAGACCACACATTGCTCCTCGAAGCACGAAGCTGAAAACACCAGCCTGAAGATGACGAATGGACTTCGTCGAAACGTCGCCAAGACACTTCCAATTTTACGCGGGAGAAAACCCGAACAACCAAAGACCTACATATATATATATATATATATATATATATATATATATATATATATATGTAGGTCTTTGGTTGTTCGGGTTTTCTCCCGCGTAAAATTGGAGGTGTCTTGTGACGTTTCGACGAAGTCCCATTCGTCATCTTCAGGCTGGTGTTTTCAGCTTCGTGCTTCGAGCAGCAATGTGTGGTCTTAGCTGTTTCTTCCTTTTAACTGTCCAAAGACCTACATACAAACACCCGCGAAAACCTCAGAAAACATATATATATATATATATATATATATATATATATATATATATATTATATATATATATATATATTCAAGAATATTGGTAAAAATGCGACTCCCAGGCATAATTATGAATAAAAGAATAAAATACGATCACCGGGAGGGTTAAAATAAGAATACTTTACTAAAAATATACTTATACTAAAAAGTTGCCAAGCTTTCGCTGGGGGAACTCCCCAGCATCGTCAGGGCTAAAAGTCCATTACAATAAAGGTGGTTTAAGTAGGTTCAAGTAACGTTTGCACACGGCTCCTAAACCGTGTTACTGGCCCTGATTGGCCAGCTGATAACCAAGTTGTGTCTGTAACGTTATGTTCTTTTCTTCGAATGCCCTTCCCTATCCCTCCACTATTGGTCTTTGGAGGCGTTAGTAACCTTGCATCCCCTCCTCTTCCGATAATACCAACGCCTGCCGTATCGGGGGGAGGATTCAATCTGATGTTTTCTTGTGTCTTGTGATGGGGATAGGGTTCCACTAACTGTGGGTTAATATCCCTTCCCAATTGTATACCTCTCTCCTCCTTTGTCGTGTCAACAGCTCTTATCTGAGTATGGTATGCCTCAGCAATCATGTCTTTATTCCCCACCCCAGTCCTCCTTACATCCGTTCCCTCCCGTTGTTTGGCACTCAAACCGCTCTCATTACTCCTCCCCTTACTGATCGAGCGGGTTGTCATTCTATGCTTTCTCTCCCCTCTCCATGTGGGACGCTCCTTCTCGTTGCTATGGGCAACCGCACACTCCGAGATTTTAACAAGTCTTTTAGGTGTTCCGGCTCCACTGTTATCGCTTCCTCCCTCCTGGGGGGGTGTGAGCCTCACATGGGGTTGTTGGGCGGTGCGTAGATCATCCATATCGGGTGCCCCCTCCCTTTCTTTTTCCGTGCGCGGGGAATCCGTAGCCTCTATTCCAGCGTCCACATGTTGGGGTGGGAGACTCTCTTGCTGCACAGTCTGGCGCCGGTCACCTGGCAAGGGGGTGTTGATGGTATAGTTATTTACATCCATATGCAGGCGTTCCCGGTGGTCGGGGGATGCAGTTTTGCTCACGGCCAGAAAGTGGGAGAAATTGATGTGTCGCATTTCGGCAGCTTACCGCAGGATAGCGTTTTTACATACTTGCGCCTGAGAAGATTTACCACCTAAGATTCTAAGAAGGAAGCCTGTTATAGATACAAACGAATGCCAACAGGCTCTCCACCAGTTCCAACGCAGAACCATAAAAGCCCTTATCAATGATCAACATAGACGGGTGGAACATTTGAAAAAATGTATTCAGGAACATCGACAGCGTTGTGACTCAGCATTATCGGAACAGCATTTCCAGGCCTTGAGCTACCACATCAAAATGGTGGCAAAAAGAATCAGTCAGAGTCAGAAAACAACAACACATCTCCAACGCAAGATGGATGCTATACGTAAGTCCCAATATAACAGTTTTGTTAATGAGTTGGTATGTAATCTCTCTTCAAAACCTTTAACTAACCCACAACTCACCCTACTGCAGCGTGATATTAACCATAACCTTATGGACGCTCAGCCATTAGACTTTGTAGCCGCACTAGAGCCAGATATGCTTCACATGCGGACAGATGAGGATACCAGGAGTTCTATAAAACAACAGATCACAGGGCTGCTTACTAGCCATAGGTACCATCACATCCTGTCCAGGGAAGAAACTGAAGCCCTCATACAACTCAAGCAGGATGATACCATCATCGTACTTCCCACAGACAAAGGTAGAGTGACTGTTGTAATGGATAGAGAGCTATATACAACTAAGGCATTAGAACTCCTGGGTGATAAATCAGCTTATAGAATAGTTGAGAAAGACCCCAAGGTAACACTCAAAAATAAAATCAACAAATTGCTAGACAGCCTGAAGCGCAGTAAGAAGATTGGGGATGACATCTTGAGGAGGATACGCCCTTGTGACACGGCTCTCGCCCGTTTTTACGGGCTAACAAAAATTCACAAGGGAGGTATCCCCCTTCGCCCCATTGTATCGTTCAGGGGCACCCCCATCTCGGGACTAGCCAAATGGCTTAGTACCCGTATCAACCATCTCGTAGATGGGAGCAGCACGATGGTCAGGTCTGCAGAAGAGTTTTTAACTAGAATCAAGACTCTCAGAGTGGAGGATGACGAGACAATGGTCTCGTTCGATGTCACCTCCCTCTTCACCTCCATTCCCCAGGACCTAGCCATCTCAGTCCTGAGAGAACGGTTGACGTGCATGGGAGGAGGGCACCATCAGGACTCCCTGCAGACAGAGGACCTCGTGAAACTTATAGAAATATGCCTCCAGACCCATTTTACATTTCAGGGCTCCATCTATGAACAGATCAAGGGAACTCCGATGGGCTCCCCCATCTCTAGTATTGTGGCTGAGGTGGTCCTCCAGCAACTTGAACATAAGGCTATGGCTTTATACCAACCCAAGTTTTGGGTGAGGTACATGGACGACACGTTCGCTGTTGTCAAAAGACAACATGTAGCTGCATTTATGGGAATACTGAATTCCATCTACTCTGATATAAAATTTACTGTGGAGGAGGAAAAACATAACACCCTTGCCTTCTTGGATGTATCCATCCATCGCCAATTGGATGGATCCTTACATACAAAAGTGTTCCGTAAACCAACTCACATGGACAGGATCCTCCATTATCAGAGTAATCATCCAGTTTCCCATAAAATCAGCTGCATTAAAACATTATTTAAGCGCGTTGACTTCCACTGCAGTACGGATGAGTATAGGAATGAAGAGAGGAGACACCTCTTTCGCATATGCCGTTATAACGGTTACCCATTAAGATTCATCAGACGGCATAGCGTAACAACCCATCTTTGGGCCAACCAACGTAGAGAAGAACCCTCCTTACAGAGAACACGCATCTCCCTCCCATACATTAACAATATCTCAGAGGCCACGGCCAGATTGCTGGCCCCCATGGAATAGAGGTGGCTCACAAGCCAAATCAAACTCTACGGTCTAAAGTCATGCACCCAAAAGACCCCCTACCTCCTATGGAGAAATCATCTGTTGTCTATAAGATCAATTGCAGGAATTGCCAAGGCAACTATGTGGGGGAAACAGCCAAACGCCTGAAGACTCGTCTCCATGAACACCAATTGGCTATAAAACGCCTGAAGACTCGTCTCCATGAACACCAATTGGCTATAAAATGGGGCGAGCAGCATTCACAACTTTGGATGCATATGGCGCAAGAGGGCCATCAATTTGACTTTGCTAATACCTGTATCGTAGCTAGTGATGCCACGAAGGGAGGCCGGCTACTGAAAGAGGCCTGGTTCTCAAATGACAGCTCAATTAATCGTCGCATTGACTTGCATCCAGCGCAATAAGCGCTGCGGAAATGGGACTCAAATTACCACTCATTACATCGCAAGCGATCATACCAACACTTGTGGCGTTATGGACAGGAAGCCGCATCCCCCCACCACCGGGAACGCCTGCATATGGACGTAAATAACTATACCATCAACACCCCCTTGCCAGGTGACTGGCGCCGGACCGTGCAGCAACAGAGTCTCCCACCCCAACATGTGGACGCTGGAATAGAGGCTACGGACTCCCCGCACACGGAAAAAGAAAGGGAGGGGCACCCGATATGGATGATCTACGCACCGCCCAACAACCCATGTGAGGCTCACACCCCCCCAGGAGGGAGGAAGCGATACCAGTGGAGCCGGAACACCTAAAAGACTTGTTAAAATCTCGGAGTGTGCGGTTGCCCATAGCAATGAGGAGGAGCATCCCACATGGAGAGGGGAGAGAAAGCATAGAATGTCAACCCGCTCGATCAGTAAGGGGAGGAGTAATGAGAGCGGTTTGAGTGCCAAACAACGGGAGGGAACGGATGTAAGGAGGACTGGGGTGGGGAATAAAGACATGATTGCTGAGGCATACCATACTCAGATAAGAGCTGTTGACACGACAAAGGAGGAGAGAGGTATACAATTGGGAAGGGATATTAACCCACAGTTAGTGGAACCCTATCCCCATCACAAGACACAAGAAAACATCAGATTGAATCCTCCCCCCGATACGGCAGGCGTTGGTATTATCGGAAGAGGAGGGGATGCAAGGTTACTAACGCCTCCAAAGACCAATAGTGGAGGGATAGGGAAGGGCATCCGAAGAAAAGAACATAACGTTATAGACACATCTTGGTTATCAGCTGGCCAATCAGGGCCAGTAACACGGTCTAGGAGCCGTGCGCAAACGTTACTTGAACCTACTTAAACCACCTTTATTGTAATGGCCTTTTAGCCCTGACGATGCTGGGGAGTTCCCCCAGCGAAAGCTTGGCAACTTTTTAGTATAAGTATATTTTTAGTAAAGTATTCTTATTTTAAACCCTCCCGGTGATCGTATTTTATTCTTTTATTCATAATTATAGTATTTTTACCAATATTCTTGAATATATATATATATATATATATATATATATATATATATATATATATATATATATATATATATATAATTTCAAAGCAAGAGGCAGCTGCTGTAGAATTTCAGGACTCTCCCTGAATGTTGATATGATGAAGTTATTTTTAAACATGTCAGAAAGTTATCCTTAAGCCCTTTGCTTACCCAGTTAATACTTTGATGGCATGAAAACATTGCCATCTGTTTCTACCTGTGAGAACATGCAGACTTATTTTAATCAAATGACATGCTGTGATTGTGTTTGGCTTGTCCAATCATTCTGATATGCAACAGCTTAGTGGAAACTGTGCACTGATCATCATAATCCCAGACTGGAATTTATGGCAATGAATATATAAAAAGCCTTATAATGTTTGCCACTGGAGCAGCAATGGAAAATCTTTGACAAGGCACCATTGGGGCTTTCATTTGACAGCAGGAAAAAAAAATATTTGTTTCTTTTTCCAGACAACGTGAACTACAGTAGAAACTTGGAAAGCACATATGTTTTCTATGCTAAACTAGTGGGTTACATGTCAGGAAGAATTGCTTTTATTCATAAAGAGCATTATTCCAAGAATCCAGAAAGCTGACGTATCTTGCTCACCTGAATTACAAATCCAAATTTCAGGTTTAGGAGGCTTGGTGCAAATGATCAGTGCAAAATTAATATTGTAGTAGGAGATTTAATCTCAGGTTTAAGACTATATATCATAGTGAGAGAGGAAGAGTATGTGCATGATTCATTATAAGTCCTTTGTTGTGTTTTGTAGCAAAAATGTGCATGCTGTCCACTCAAGCAGGGAGGTTTTTCCCTCCCTCCCTCCCTCCCTCCCTCCCTTCCTTCCTTCCTTCCTTCCTTCTTCAGAAACTATAACTTAATTCTGTTAAGTTCCTATTTATCTTCAAAGTTAGTTTTAAGTGTAACACAACATAGATTAGGAGGTTTAGTTTAAAACATTTTTGAAAGAAACCACATTTGTCTTAATTGGGTAGCTGGACTCTATTTTATACAGGATGACTGCCAGCTTTAAAGAAGATAATTGGCTTGAAATGTACTGTATATGTAAGAGATTAAGATATCTATATTTTTTAAAGAGAGCTATCCAACTTTCCTTATATTCTTTTAAATTAGCAAATATTTCCCAGAACAAATGGTATCTTGTAGCCAGTGTTAGGATTCAGGCAGTTCGCACTACTTCAGCAGAACCCGTAGCTAATTTTTTGTTGCCCAGGCCCAGAATGGACTTCCGGCAGCGGCATCCACACAGAGAACCAGTTGTTCACATATTTGAATCCCACCATTGCTTGTAGCCAAATTCAAGAAAGGTAGTAGAGGATGAGGATAAAATAAATTCTTCACAGAAGTTCTCAAAAGTGTAATAATATATTCCTCCTGCCTTTTTTTCTGCAACCTGACATGCTGGTAGCAATCAACATGAACTGCTTTTATTTATTGGAGGTGAAAAAAGGGAGGTAGACACATTTTCTAAAGTTCTTTTTTGTGTCTGGAACAGTTAAACAGTATTTTGTTTTAACAAATTATGGGACACTTAAACCAGTGAAAGTATTGTTTCATCAAAATATGGACAGTTCAAACCCTTTCAGTGGATGGAATGTTTTATTTTGAAATAGAAACTAAACACAGCTTCCATTTTCTCTATACCTCTATTGACCACTGTGCTAAATTTAGTCATAACCTTTACATAAATAATATTTAATAGTATTAATAATTTGCTTCTCCATAATAGGGTAATAAAACTCTTATTGTAAGTATAGGCAAAGGAAGTTTGTTACAATTCTAGGAGCTGTGCTGCAGATAGATAAAAGTTCTGCTATATTAAATGAATTTTGGGACTATATTCACATTTTTGTGCATATTTGTCACCAAGAGAACTTTGCAAATAAAAATGTGTATCTGTCAGCTCTACAAGGCAACACCAAGAAACAGATAACATGTAAGCCTCAAGTACTTTTATTCAAATGGCTATATTAAAACAATCTTGCAAGTCCAAATGTGCTTTAGCTCCTCCCTCTTTTATCTTCTAAAATATTTTTGCTGATTCTTATCTCTTAAAAGTAAATAGCCACCATAAAAAAAGTTGCTAGGGCATTGTCCACTGATAGTAAACCATAGCTCTCTGCAACTGCCACGGATTTGTGTCTTGCATCTTTGTACCCATACATGCCAGTAACTTTTATACCCCACTTAAGCTCTTTTCAATTTCAAATCTGAAAATAGAAAGGCTGATTGTCTATCTAAGTGCCCTGATAACTTTATAATGAAGGACAATTATTTGTTTCCTATTTTAAATGGAGAGGATTATCCTGTAGTATTAGCATTAGTTTGAAAAGTTCTAGTTGTGCAAACAATGGAGCCAGCAAGTAAACATTATTGAAAGAGATGAGGTAGGTGGGCTAAGATGGGTTGGGTGAGGTGAATGGAATGAAATGGAATAGAATGGATAGTTAATTACAATTGATTAGTTTTGTAAGTTGACTATATATCTGTCTGGTGTTAGCAACAGATTCCAGTGGAAACAGGTAGTAGTAGTTTGGTTGAACATAATAACCACGTTCAGAATGACTTGCCCTATTAATTTTTCAGAATCTTTTTGGCTTCTTCAGTATATTCTTGGATTTATCTCAACTAGTGTAGGAAGCTGATTCACAGTATTCTAATACAACCAGAGTTATACATTTTTTTAAAAAAGCAGATTTCTAGAAACATTACCGTAAGTCCATTTTCATTTATTCACTCACTCATTACACTTATCCAATTCTACTTCCCCAGGAAGTCTACCATTCAGGTCAAGCCTTGCTTAGCTTCAACTGTGTAATAGCATCAATCTGTGGTTATATATTATTGGGAATATGAGTAGTACCAGTAGTTTTTTTGTAAAAAAAAAAAAAGTGCCGGAACTCACATACGTCATACAACCCGCCTTGCCTATCCTATAAGATTCCATCCCAAAAAGGTGCCGGAACTGCGTTCTGGGCGTTCTATGACAAAAAAAGCCCTGAATAGTACTAATACAATAGCAAATTACTGCATTGTGAATTCCCAAGAAATAAAATGCTGATGCACATGTATTTGCTATGGTATTAAGTCATTCTAGTCTTATGAATGTCCAATGTAAAGAAATAACATGGATGCTCAAAACCCTTACCTTTTTTCTTACAGAATGATTTTTTTAAGTAATAGTTCACAGTATGTAAAACACAGTACATCAAGTGGATTTTTAAAATGCATTTATTTAGGAGGAATAAATATTTAAGTTTGATGGGCTTTGATTGTAGTTTTGGAAAGACACTGTTAAAAAGAATTTGCCCTCATTTCCAAATCTTTGCCTGAATTTACATATAATGGTAGTAATGGAGAAACAGTTTATTAAGCAAATCATTGTTTGTGGTAGAATAGAATAGAATAGAATAGAATAGAATAGAATAGATAGAAAGACAAACGTTTCAATGAAATGCTTTATTTTGGGAAATTGGGAAGGCACACCATATAGCAAAGACATATATGCCTTACTAAATCAACTCATTTCTCTTGTTTGCTCCTTGGATCCTAGCTTGATTTTCAAACAATGTTTCATAAGAGATTATTTTCTACTTACAGTGATGTCAGTTTTGGCCTTTTTCATACAAGGTATTCAGGATAAGTAAATGCACATGTTTGCAAGGAGGACATCAAGATTGCAGTGAAAGACCAAGAGCACTCTTCCTGTACTCTAAATGGACTCTCTGTCTTCAGACAGTTTTATTCTCTCTGTGTTAAATCATGACATATACTTTTTACCTACTGAGTTTGTGGGCATTAGTATATTGGCTTGCAAAGGTTAAAGTTTCTAGCTTGTATAGAGTAACAAGATTGGGGTAATACAAGCCTTTGATTGCATTTGTGGCTTACTGGTCATCATGTGCCTTTTGTTAGCAGGCAATGAAGCATGCATCATGGATACGACTAAACCTGAGGCCTACTATAGTCTACCTTTCTAAAATGTGTTATTTTACAATATTATATTTTATTTAAGATGTTTATGTGGCTGACAGGTTCATTAATCATCAAGTGAACCAAAGTGTTAGGGTTCCGTTGTGTAATCTGTTTAATACAGTATGAAGACTGCATCTTTGCCTGACAATTGGAAGAATCCTATTATTATTCCTCTATAAAAAGGGAAAGACTTCAATAATAAATACTATATACAGTATGGGAGGATATATTTATTCATTGAATGGGTATGAGAGATGACAGTGAGCAAAATTTGGGAAGAATAATGTGACTTTATGTTAGGCTCAGAAGATACCAATAAGATTTGATGAGGAATGAATGTACTTTTCATAATATGCTAACCTCAACATAGAATATCTTGATGAGTATATATGTATGTGTGTGTATGTATGTATGTGTGTGTGTATATATGTATATGTATATATAAAATAACTATAAAAATACGAATCCCAGGCATATCTGAACAATGATATAAAATCCTTGAACTCTGGGAAGGATATAAACCAGCCATTAAAACAATAAAAACAACTATTTACAATAGTAAAAACAATCTTAGCTTTTGCTGGTCCACTACCAGCATCATCAGAGTGAGTGTTAGGGGTGGGGAGTTTTCTTATAAACCCAGCTAACTCAATTTTTTGCCCATTGATTGTGTGATAGGGCCATCCGTCCTAACCAATTGTAATTGCCTCAGTTGTCCCGCCTCCCCTTATTTGCATTCCAGTTTTACAGCTTTCTTTCCTCCCATTGTTCCTTTTTCTGTCCTTCCCACCCTTGTCGATCCTACCTTTCCTGATGCTATTATGCTGGTGT
Organism: Crotalus tigris; assembly: GCF_016545835.1. Classification (NCBI taxonomy): domain Eukaryota; kingdom Metazoa; phylum Chordata; class Lepidosauria; order Squamata; family Viperidae; genus Crotalus; species Crotalus tigris. The sequence goes on from NW_024096796.1 coordinate 1,661,206, forward strand.
ATCTTCCAATCGCCCCCCCCCCGTGGTCATTTTGGGCCGCATGTCTGGATCCGGCATTGTGGGTGCTCTTCCATTGCTGCTCCCCCCCTTTTCCCCCAGTTTGTCCACCTGTTGTTCCTGTCCTCTGCTGCTTATCCCTATCGGCCCTATTCCCTTCACACTTGGACATGCGCACGCATAGCAATATCCTGTCCCACTGCCTCATCCACACTCGATCAGCTGGAGTGACTGCTGAATCACTCCCAGATCTGCTCCATCGTCCGCACCCCAGCAGTTCGCTCCCTGTATGCAGGCATGCGCATGTGTTGCAGCGTTCTCCCCCCCGCCTCGTCCGTATCCAATCAGCTGATGTTTTTGCAGGAGTATTTATGGGATCATTCTCCCACCAGCCACGCTGGACGGGCGACCATTTGTCCTGCTTCTCCTCCCCATGAGTTGTGTCATTCTCCTCCACTCGTTGTTTTTACCCCTCCCTAGCCTCAGCGATTCATTGTGCATCCAGTCTCCTTTCCATATAGTTGTTGCCTTCTTTATCTCCTCTCCTTGTGAGCGCAATCCACATTCTAGCTTGCTCTTCATGTGTTTTTAATGCTTGATATGCCGGGGGCAGCTCTATGTGTCAGTTGATTGATCATGTATCCGAGAGCCAGGCCTCCCTGAGCAGATGCCCTCCTTTGGAGGCATCTTGGGCGATGGCTTCCATTCCCATAAAATCAAACAAGTGGCCATTGCTGATCATGTGTGTCCATATTTGTGAGTACTGCTCTTGCCTTTTGAAGGCCAACTTGTGTTCATGGATCCTGGTTTTGATCCATTTGGCCATCTCCCCCATGTAATTACACTGGCAGTCCTTGCAGTGCACTGTATAAACCACCAATGGTTTTTCTTCTTTAGGTAGTGGCTCCTTGGGGCGCATTGTCTCCATGCGGAGTGTTTGATTGGGTCAATGGGCCATGCTGACATTGTGCGGTGCCAATATGTGTGCTATAGGGTATCGTTATCCAGGTTGTTGCCCCTAGATAGTTCCGTACTCTGCAAGGCTCTTGATGCCTACTGTATCGCCGGATGAAACTGGTGGCCCATACCGATAGATTGCTACATTACACAAGTAATCACCCAACGACCCACAAGATGCATCTGAATGCTGTTGAACACATAAATAGGCCAAGGAAGTGAAACGTGCCCACCTACACCAGATATGTAGGTGGAATGGCTACCCAGCCAGTTTCATCCGGCAATACAGTAGGCGCCAAGAGGCCCGCAGAGTACAGAATGACGAATCGCTAAGGCTAGGGAGGGGAAGAACGATGGCATGGCCTGTGGGGGAACGAGCCCGTAAATACTCCTGCAAAAACATCACCTGATCAGATACGGATGAGGCAGGGGGCAGTATGCCACAACACACACGCACACCTCCATACAGGGAGCAACCTGCTGGGTGCAGACGACGGAGTGGATCCGGGAGCAATTCAGCAGTCACTCCAGTTGATCGAGTGCAGATGAGGCAGTGGGACAGGATATTGCTGTGCGCACGCATGTCCAAGCACGAAGGGAAACCGGATGAAATAGGGCCGATAGGGATAAGCAGCAGAGGACAGGAACAACAGGTGGACAAACTGGGAAAAAAAGGGGGGAGCAGCAATGGAAGGGCACCCAAAATGCTGGATCCAGAAGTGAAGCCCAAAATGACCACGGGGCGGGGGGGGGGCGATTGGAAGATACACCAGCAGTAATAGCATCAGGAAAGATAGGATCAACAAGGGTGGGAAGGATGGAAAAAAGAACAACGGGAGGAAAGAAAGCAGTAAAAGTGAAATGCAAACGAGGGGAGGCGGGACAACTCAGGCAATTGTGGTTGGTTAGGATGGATGGCCCTTTAGGATGCAGGACACACACTTGGATTACAACGCACACAGCTGGGACCTATGACACGATCCAAGAGCCGAGCGCAAATGATTGGAGGCTGCATATAAGCCCTCCCAATGACTGCCGTTTACACCCTGATGATGTCAAGAACTCTTGACGAAAGCTAGGTTTAGTAAATAAAAGTTTTAACATTTTTAACTTTTGTATAATTTTATTCTCTTGATGTTCAACTATTTATTGATTTTAATATATATATATATATATATATATATATATATATATATATATATATATATATATATATATATATATAGGTTTTTAGGTATTGCTAACAAAGAATAAAGAGAGAATGGTATAGCTCTTAACTCATCAGCCAAACTTACTCTTCTGAGATTCGAACCTGGGCTATCTGCATGTTAGGCAGATGTTATAACCTCTAAGCCACGGGTTCTCTCCCACTTTGTTAGCTACCAGGAGAGAGACAGGGGGAGGAGATTTTTACCTTGAATGAACACCCTGTCAGCCCAGATATGGGAGAAAGAAATCTTCTTTCTTTTCTTTTCTTTTGCCTGTATCAGCTCAATCTAGAGCCATCCACAAGCAGCAGTCACTAACTGCGACATCATTTTACATTTTTAGGTTTTTAGGTTTTGCTAACAAAGAATAAAGAGAGAATGGTATAGCTATTTCGGGTTCCTTTAACCTCATCAGCCAAACTTACTCTTCTGGATTCGAACCTGGGCTATCTGCATGTTAGGCAGATGTTATAACCTCTAAGCCACGGGTTCTCTCCCACTTTGTTAGCTACCAGGAGAGAGACAGGGGGAGGAGATTTTTACCTTGAATGAACACCCTGTCAGCCCAGATATTAGAGGTTATAACATCTGCCTAACATGCAGATAGCCCAGGTTTGAATCTCAGAAGAGTAAGTTTGGCTGATGAGGGTTAAAGGAACCCGAAATAGCTATACCATTCTCTCTTTATTCTTTGTTAGCAAAACCTAAAAACCTAAAAATGTAAAATGATGTCGCAGTTAGTGACTGCTGCTTGTGGATGGCTCTAGATTGAGCTGATACAGGCAAAAGAAAAGAAAAGAAAGAAGATTTCTTTCTCCCATATCTGGGCTGACAGGGTGTTCATTCAAGGTAAAAATCTCCTCCCCCTGTCTCTCTCCTGGTAGCTAACAAAGTGGGAGAGAACCCGTGGCTTAGAGGTTATAACATCTGCCTAACATGCAGATAGCCCAGGTTCGAATCTCAGAAGAGTAAGTTTGGCTGATGAGGGTTAAAGGAACCCGAAATAGCTATACCATTCTCTCTTTATTCTTTGTTAGCAAAACCTAAAAATGTAAAATGATGTCGCAGTTAGTGACTGCTGCTTGTGGATGGCTCTAGATTGAGCTGATACAGGCAAAAGAAAAGAAAAGAAAGAAGATTTCTTTCTCCCATATCTGGGCTGACAGAGTGTTCATTCAAGGTAAATATATATATATATATATATATAGGTCTTTGGTTGTTTGGGTTTTCTCCCACGTAAAATTGGAAGTGTCTTGGCGACGTTTCGACGAAGTCCCATTCGTCATCTTCAGGCTGGTGCTTTCAGCTTCGTGCCTCGAGCAGCAATGTGTGGTCTTAGCTGTTTCTTCCTTTTAACTGCCAGTGGGGGTATGAAGCACCAGCCTGAAGATGACGAATGGGACTTCGTCGAAACGTCGCCAAGACACTTCCAATTTTATGTGGGAGAAAACCCGAACAACCAAAGACCTACATACAAATACCCGCGAAAACCTCAGAAAACAAATATATATATTATGTATACACACACACACACTTGTCCATCCAACAGTTTTTCCTATATATTTATAGCACTCTAGAAGTATAGAAAGGTTTTGGAACTCAAGATAGTATTATTTTCCTGAATATTGAATTTTTTGTAAGGGTAATTACTAAAGCCTCTCAAGAGCTGAAATATAATTTTAAGTTGCTTTTAGGTGAGGTGAATGTTTTTATTCTTGTCTGTGTATACTGCCCTATGACAGAGCTAAAATCAAATAAGACAAAATATATATATATATGAATAATGTTTGTTAAACGAATTTACAGAGTGATTGTACAAATATTAGGACATACATAATTTGAAAATCTTTTCCCAGAAATAGTATCTATGTATGAAATAGTTTTATGCAATTATTTTTATTTTGAGCTGTGATATGGAGAAAGAAAACATTATCAGCTGCTTTTAAAACAAGTGAATTTATATAGTTTGAGCAAAACTCATGGATAAAATGTATATTGGTTATACAATGTATAACATGCTTTCTTTTTTCAGAAAAGTTTGGGTACAAACTGGATACTTAGGAATCAACACTGAGTAACCTCACCTATTTTAAAGATGCTGAAGATTTCTAAGTTTTCTTATTTATTGGCATTAAAAGCCAAATCTTTCTCAAATTGAGCTAGTGACAATAGGTATACAACCATGATGATTTCTTGATGACTATACCTAAGTGGTTTGTCACTGCCTTCTTCACAGATGCTGTTGTTATTTTTTTTTAAATTTTGCATTCTGGTCTACAGCCCAGGGATTTTTGGGACTCTCACAGGAAAAAATTACCCAAGTCAGCCTTTGATTAGTTTTTGCATGACTGGTCACTGAGTAGCATCACAACTGAAGCTCCAAATCTTTCACATATGTATCATAAATGTGTGTACAGCATTTGATAATGATTTTGTATCTATCATCTTGCAGAGTTTGAACTTTCCTTGTAGACATAAATGCTTCTATTTGGTATGACTTATTAGCATTAATAAGTTATATTATTATATTGCAAAATAGTTTGTTTCTTTGGTCACATGATTTCTGCTTTAAATACAGTCAGGTTTTTACTTATTTCTACTATCTTAAAGTTAAAAGACAAGTTGATGTAGGCAGCATTGGGTGAATATAATATCCATGGCATATTCTTAAAATTTATTTGTTAAGTTCAGGATTCAGATTCACTTATAGTATTTCCCAGATTTTAAAATAGTTATTAGCAATAGGTCCAGTTATAGATAGTCACATGAAAATTTAAGATTATTATCCCAATACTTGGTAGTAATTATTTTTCCTCTGGCACAATGTCAGGTTGGACAATTGCCAAGACTTGCTGTTTTCTTCACTGTCTTTTGAGTTTTACCTTCTGCAGTTTTATACTTCTTGACCTACTGTATGTAAGGTGTTGATTGAATTTAGTGTTATATAAATAGTTATTGCAGCTCATGTACCATCATACTGATAACTTCTGCAATAAAGATTCCACTAGGTTACAGAGTTCACTGATAGTGAATTTATATAAGGCAAGCATTTGCTCATACTGGCTTTCTTTCTCCTGTAAAATGAACAGTAGGATCAAGAACACCAAGCAAGTTTAGATTTCTCAGTTATGATTTACATTAGTTGGTTGCTTACAGTTTTGATTCAGTTTTGATTTGAGGCTAAGGATATTAAGTCAGGAAGAGTCCAGAAAGCTTCAACATTTCATAAGCTGTAGTCAGTCCTTTGTCCTGTATTTGAAAGAGATCTGAAATAAATTATATTTACATGTACAGTATATTTAGCTCTTCTTGTGAGTTTATGCACACCACGGCAACATATATTATTTCACTGTGAGCAGTTTATATGTGAATGGAGGAATGACTGAAAAATTGGAAATTGACAGAAACAGGACCAAGTGAGGCTGGAGAAAGTGAAGTTGTGATTGTCCAGTTGTTTCTAACTCTCCATGAAGCAATGGACATCATTTTACCAGGATTGGTAAATGCTTTCTTAAGTTATTTTAAGCCCATGCTTATGTAAGCTTGTGTTTAGTGATAATATGAAGGCACATTGTCTTTTTTTGACCTCTTTATCAATTGCCTTTGATTTTTCCATGCTTTAAGAAATTTCCAAGCAATCCAATTATTCGTACTTTCAGACTGAGGAAAGACTATTAAAAAGTAATGAATTGGAATATAAACAGCATTGTAGCAACACTGAGTCAAATACAACATTCCTGGAACAATCTGCAGACAAAGCAAAGTAAATTAATGTGAAGGAAGATGTCCTGCCTGAATACAGAATAATTTCCTTGTGACAAATGTCTGACCATAAAATCACCAAGCTATCACCAAGCTATCTGTATAGAGGAATGTAAACAAAGAACTACTTCAGAATGCTGTTGGAAAAGAAATAATAAAACAAGAAGGTGGCAATCTCTTCATTAATAGTGATTATTTATCATGAACAGTCCAAATTAGTAACATCAAATAGTCTTAAAACTTCCTTTAATGCACAGCAATATCAGTGCAACTGTCTGATATAATGATCCCCAATTAAGTATCTTCAATCATTCTAAGAAAGAAAATAAAAGCTAACATTGCACATTCAGGAGAAGTATACCATTTGCAGCTTATGAAATTCTTGAATAGCCAAGAGACTTTATAATATAATATGTCCTTCAAACCTCTTTCTCATAAAACAACATGAGTTAGGCTATTGTGTTCCACATTACTGAAACTGGCCTCTGACTGACCTGCTGTGGAACGCACTGGAGCCAATTATGGGCTGTAGAGTTTTGTGACATGAACTTTGCAACCTAGTCCCTGCACCATTGCCCTGACAATGTCACAAAACATTTTCTTCATTATTCACACTCAGTACATATATCCCTCCTTCTAACTTAATTTTGAAATCTTTTGTACATTCTATGAAAACTATATGATTGTGTTGGAAATACAACTATAAAACTGTGAAACAAAAAGGTTTCATTAATGTAAACCATTATAGCTACTGGAATGAAAAATTGGAATCATATTTTCGGAGAAGGTCTTGTTAGTATTTTGTGTGCTAATTTTTGTCTGTCTGCTATAAGTCCGCTATCTTTTATTCCACAAAATAAATTTCCTACTTGTTTCAGCTGCAACACATTGTTTTTTTTGTAATCAGCTAAGTCACCTTAGTCCTTCGATCATGTTTTGAGCTCATGATTGCCTTGGGGAAAAAATTCTGGTACACTTGAAACTATTAAACACCATATTTCTTTTTCTCTTACATAGAGTGTTGTTAAATCTGCTGTAGTAATATTGCTTTATTGTTTTATTTCTTAATATTATATTCTTATTTATTTTTTATTATATTTCACTTGACAGGCCAACTGTTACCTGCGTTATATTCTTAAATCTTAACTTCATATTGTGTAATGACTAAGCTTTGAATATATATGATGTAAATATAACAAATTTGGATAAAAAAATAATTGGGTATTCACTTTTCACTCACAGTTATTTCTATTAAAGCCTAGAAGAACATAATTATATGGTAGCAAACAGATTGTGTAGGTCTGTTCAAAGTTTAAGCTATTTTTTTTCCTCACAGTTTTACAATACTGTTTAATTGCTGCACTAGGAATGTGTTAGAATGTGACATATTTTGTCACATTGACTTTGATAAAATATATTAAGTAATTTTTCTTCTTATCACACATTTAAGTCTTTGGTTCAGACATTGTTCGGTATTAGGACAGAGTGTTGAACATGGATTGGGAATTATGAACTGGTGAGACTAGAACCTTCACTTGTTCATTTCTGTTATTCACTTCATTCACATTTATTTCAGGAAACTAAAGATACATTCACTTTATCTTCATAATAACTTTGGTTAGTAAATTCAGCAGACACATGGTTATTGCCAAAGTTCATTCAGTAGGTTACATGCTTGAGTTATGATTCAATTCATTAAATATAGTTCCCTAATCATGGTTCAGATGCATTTTTATGTTTAATCCTAGTTGCAACTAGATTCCAAATGTAATTCAAGGTGTTTATTGTTAGCTATACCAATACCAGAAGATTGAAGAATTTACTTATTCATGCAATTGGTTGAGGATAGCAAATGTTATGTCTGTGTAATTTTTTGCCAAGCCAATGGCAATAGCATTTGAGTGCAACAGTAAGAAATTATATTAAAGTCAAGAAAACAACAGTGTTATAAACTCAATTTTCTCAACTGAGTTATATTTTCAGACAGCAGATCAAAGGACAACAACAGCTGATCTGGGGCAATAACACCAAGACCACTTAGCCTGAGAACCAGAAGAGAACTGAAAGAGAGGGAAAGGAAACAACAACAACAAGATCACTTAATTTACGTTTGACCATGTGATCCAAGCCAAATGTCTTTTAGTGTCTTGCTCAGGGCTACCTTATAAATCCTGATGCATTTAGGACAAACTTAAATTTTTATTTTATATGTGTGTGTGTGTGTGTGTGTGTGTGTGTATGTATGTAATACAATTATATTTCCATCACAGAGATAATAACTTCATTCTTTTGTTCTATTTTAAATGATGTTTGGTTGCAGCATTGGAAATTTTCTGTGGACAAGTCTCATGATCTTCATGGAAGTCTACCATCAGCCCTGTAACCTCAAGTTGATTGTTTCCAAATATTGGGGTCAAATGGTTGAATTAAAACGAGAAGGTAAGTTAATCAGGATGAACCATGATGAACAGGCATTTTGGTATGGGGCCTTAAATTCATAATAAAGACAAAGAATGCTCAGTTTGATATCTTATTATATGAAATATCAAAGTATTCTAAAAAATATATAGCAGGATGAAGAATCTGTAACAAAGTTTCCTAGGTTTGGTGACTTCCAGTATATCCTAGACATGTTTACCCAATAGTAACTCTAAAATCTGATTTGACTTATTTATTGTGATAGTTTATTCAAAGTCCTAATAAGCTACTGATGACTGTGCCACGAAGAGAAAGAGTGTTTTGTAAGGAAATGGATTTACATTGTTTGAATTATCTACCTGGAGACAAATTAGAATAAAAAAAAATAACTTTAAAAAATAGTGGGAAATAAATTGCAGTTTAATATGTTTCTGAACTTTATGTTGCGCAAAAAAAAAAGATGACTGGAACATAAACGGTGTTGACAGAAAAGTCAATTAAAAGGACACTAGACAACAGATAGCCCAATGGGCAATGTAACAAATGCTGACAATGGTAGGCAGCCTGTCACCCAACCAGACCAAAAAAGAGAGAAAGAGATTGGAAATCAATGTGAAAAAAATTATCCAAAGGTCTCAGAGAAATTCGAAAATGAAAGAGAAAAGCTCTGGATTCAGCAGTTTGATACCAGCTGCAATCTTTCAAAGATATTTCCTCATTCAGCATTCAGCATGCAGCATTGTTACAGATCAGAGTATGGCAATCATAAATGAATGGAGGACTGTCATCTGTGAGAGACAAGTGGGCTACTCCAGCTGTTGTAACTAGCAAAGGCAGGCTGAGGAATGCTAATTTACCATATTTCAATATGTGTTAAGGCACAGTTTTTCTATTCCTGATCTTACAGTTGGATAATAGCCATTGTTGGAATGTATTTCTATACAACAACTACAGTATTTACAAGTTTGGGTCTATGGTATATACTCTATGGTTTTTTGTTCTGAGTAGAGTTTTCTATTTTCCTGTTACAGTTATATAGTTAAGCAGTAAAACACATGGTGACTGTACTCTTTGTTTGCTCTGAACAGAATTTCTAAGAGCTATCTATCCTTTTTCAGAAGCCAGTCTTCTATTCACAGAATGGCTCTACTCAGTTTAGAATCTTCTATTTGTGTAAGAAGTATAGAGGCAATTACTCTTTATTTTAGAAAAGAATGGTTTAGGTCAGCTTTGTTTGAAAAACAGAAGGATTATCCTTTATAAGAGAGCTGAGGATATGAAGTATTTCATAGAAATAATTAAGTGTGACTCCATTATCTGACTACTTTAATTCTTTATTTGCCCCTCACCCTATCGCAAAAGGCTATATCTTCATAAAATGTAAATATTTATATTAGGAATGAACTTTAGAATCTTTCCATTATACTGTCAAGAACTTTTGTGTCCTGCTACAAAAATTTTTTTTTTCAACATGTCAGTTGTGAAAAAAATCTAACTATTATGGTTTGTTCATTTGCTTTTATTAATGATTTGCATGTGTTACTTCTATTTTTTATTTACAGCTATTTTTATCTTTTGGATGAAAAGGAGACTAAACTAGGAGAATTAGAAACCTGCGTCTACTGCAAACCCACCCACATGGACCAGCTCCTCAGCTTTGCAAGCAACCACCCCACTGCACACAGAAGGGCCAGAACACACTGCAGTACCACAACATTAAGAAAAGCAGAAGAAAAATGGATGCTTGACGTCTTTCTCTGTAACGGCTATCCAAAAAAACTTATTATTCTGACACACAGCACCAAAACCATAACACACCACATAGCCAACCACCATGCAAAAACTAACTCTACCATACACAAAAAGCGTGTTGGAAATGATAGCCAGAATTCTCCAACCCCTAGGAATAGTAATAGCCCACAAACCCACAGCCACACTCCACCAGCAATTATCCAGAACCAAAGACAAGATACAGAAGGATGAAAGAAACAATGTAATCTACAAAATCAACTGTAACCATTGCAACCAATTCTATGTGGGAGAAACATTATGTCAGTTAAGAACCAGGATCCATGAACAACAGCTGGCAGTCAAACACCATGATCCCAAATCCTTAATCTCTACCCAAACTGAACCAAACAGCATCAGTTTGATTGGAGCAACACAAAAATCATCAGCCACGCTACCACCCACCACACTGGTGAGTTCATCAAAACCTGGTGTGCCACAAGCAATTCCATCAATAGTTACATTGACCTGCAACCAGTCTATGACCCTTTAGAATCCAAATCAACTGCACAGCCAACCAGAAACTGACCCTCAATCAACCCACGCAAGCCCTCTCTCCCACCAGCAATTCACCTCCCAATGACCCTGACCTGATGTAATCTCCCCATCACAAGACTCACTGATGACTCACACCTGACCCATCACAAGACCCATTACAAGAGCCTCACTTGACACATGCACACCTAAACCCCTTATAAACAGAAGAACACTGACACTGACATCCCCTAAACCAGTGGTTCTCAACCTGTGGGTCGGGACCCCATTTGGGGTTGAACAACCATTTCACAGGGGTCGCCAAACAACGCAGTCCGCCATTTCCCCCCCCCCTTTTCCTTAGCTGTGCTACTACCTTTTATTCTATTGGCTTTTGAAAGCCAATAAAATAGACTCTTTTGAATAGAGTCTAATCCTATTGGCTTTCAAAAGCCAATAGGAATTGTCCAGGCTGTCTCTACCCTGCTGAGCCCGCCAAAAGTCCCATTCTGCAAAAGGTGCTGCACCAGTTGAGTAGTCCTCGACTTACGACCGGTTGAGTAGTCCTCGACTTACGACCGGTTGGGGGTCGCGGCATTAAAAAGGTTGAGAACCACTGCCCTAAACTCAGCTGAAGATGTTACTTAGCCTGGTGATGAAATGTTCAGAAACCAACCCACAAGCTCGGAGAACAAACCTCACCCTTACCTCATAGTCTATATATGCTGTGGAAAATTTCCATGATTTATGTTTTGAAAATAAGTTATTACTTATTATATATCATAGAAATAGATATGTTACCGTATGCCAAGCTGAAAAAAACTACCCATTTGACATGCAATACCAAATTATAATAAATGAATAAAGCATTGTTTGCTGATTCAGATATATTAGCAAAATTTGATTTGTGTTAAAAGGAAGTAATCATTTGAATCATAAGGTGTTCAACATTTACTTTTTCTCTTGATTTACCATCCTTTATTTACCTAGTTGTCCTAAAATATCAGTAGATGATATTTCTAGTGGTGGTTTCTGGTGGTTTCTATTCCACTTTTTAATTCCTTCGATTTAAATATAATATCCACCCAATTACTTTCCTAGAGCTGTAGTGGTACATGTAAAAATACAACCAATAACACCACTGTGCATTTAGTAGACATTTATTTTTATCCCACTTTCATTATTTTTTACAAACAACACAAGGAGGCAAACATATCTAACACATCTTCCGCCTTCTATTTTTCCCTATAACAACTGTGTGAGGTGTCTACTAATCATCACTATTCAGGTTTTTCAGGAGGTTGGACTATAGATTAAATCTTGGCAGTTTCTCTGGAATATTAGCATACATTGATCCTAGAGTAGGAGAGTGAATATTTTTCCCCTAAAGCATTTGTTTCCAAGAAAGTACTTTTATTATTAACCAAAAAAGAAAAGGTTCTAATCAATAACGAAGTCCTTCAAACTCTATAATTCCCTGAGTTAAAAATTAACAGGGATTTAACAGGGATTAGCTCACCAACCAATTATTCTAAAATATATGTAACTATAAGCAATCAGCTTTTACTTTGACCATAAATGAATCTTTGTTGATCCATTTAACTTGTGAGTAGAAGTCTCTACATCAGGAGTTCTCAACCATGGCAACTTTAAGACTTGTGGACTTGTCCACAAGTCTTAAAGTTGCCAAGGTTGAGAACCCCTGCTCTACATGATGGATAGGCCATTGTGATTTCTTAGTTAATATTTGAGATATATAAAAAAGCCATTCTAGAATAGTACTAATGGGCTATTGTATAGGAGGATTTTGAACATACAAGAACTAAGGGAGTTTGTGGTGTATTCCCACTCTTCTAGTTCCTGTGTTTGGAACTGGAATTATCAGCTGTAAACCAACCCACAGTCCAGACATTCAATATTAAATATTCATAGTATGAAAATGTAGCTGCTGATAAATATTGGACTAAATAGACAGTTTCAGTGTGGGATAAGCAGCCTATTCTGGCCATTGACTTTTAAAAAGCTATCAGCTGTGTGGCTAATATCTATCTCATTTCTTAATGCATAATATTGGTTTTAACAGTAGTATATATATGATTTTCTTTGCTCTTAGTACAAGTAATTGGATGCTTTTCAAAATTAAATTTTTATTCCCTACAGAAATGTTGAACAAAATCTCTAGTCAGGTGGCTCTGATTCAAATTATAATTAAGTTCCCACTATTAAAATGCTGGTGACTTACTTGGGGATGATGGAGTCTATAGAGAATAAAAAGACAGGAGGATCATTATGGTATAAGATAAGGCAATGAGATTGGAAAGTTATACAAAATGGATTAAAAGTGCATAATCCTGAGATGCTGTCTTTGTCTAGACCAGTGGTTCTCAACCTTTCTAATGCCACGACCCCTTAATACAGTTCCTCATGTTGTGGTGACCCCCAACCATAAAATTATTTTCGTTGCTACTTCATAACTGTAATTTTGCTACTGTTATGAATATTAATGTAAATATCTGATATGCAGGGTGTATTTTCATTGTTATGAAGTGAACATAATTAAAGCATAGTGATTAATCACAAAAACAATATAGCAATGCTTGCTGGAGAAGCTTACTCTTCCTTGCTCAAAAATGTTGGGAGGGAGGGAAGGGGAAGGAAGGAAGGAAGGAAGATTGAAGGGGAAAGGAAGGAGATTGAAGGGGAAAGGAAGGAAGGAAGATTGAAGGGGAAAGGAAGGAAGGAAGGAAGGAAGGAAGGAAGGAAGGAAGGAAGGAAGGAGAGAGATTGAAGGGGAAGGGATGGAGATGGAGATGGAAGGAAGGAAGATTGAAGGGGAAAGGAAGGAGATGGAGAAGGAAGGAGATTGAAGGGGGAAAGAAGGAAGGAAGGAGAGAGAGATTGAAGGGGAAGGGATGGAGATGGAAGGAAGGAAGGAAGGAAGGAAGGAAGGAAGGAAGGAAGGAGGGAAGGAGAGAGAGATTGAAGGGAAAGGGATGGAGATGGAAGAAAGGAGATTGAAGGGGAAAGGAAGGAAGGAAGGAAGGAAGGAAGGAAGGAAGGAAGGAAGGAAGGAGAGAGAGAAATTGAAGGGGAAGGGATGGAGATTGAAGGAAGGAAAGAAGATTGAAGGGGAAAGGAAGGAGATGGAGAAGGAAGGAGATTGAAAGGGAAAGGAAGGAAGGAAGGAGAAAGAGATTGAAGGGGAAGGGATGGAGATGGAAGGAAGGAAGATTGAAGGGGAAAGGAAGGAGATGGAGAAGGAAGGAGATTGAAGGGGAAGGAAGGAGAGAGATTGAAAGGGAAGGGATGGAGATGGAGATGGAAGGAAGGAAGGAAGGAGATTGAAGGGGGAAGGAAGGAAGGAAGGAGGGAAGGACAGAGAGATTGAAGGGAAAGGGATGGAGATGGATGGAAGGAAGGAAGATTGAAGGGGAAAGGAAGGAAGGAAGGAAGGAAGGAAGGAAGGAGAGAGAGAGATTGAAGGGGAAGGGATCGAGATGGAAGGAAGGAAGGAAGGAAGGAAGATTGAAGGGGAAAGGAAGGAGAGGGAGAAGGAAGGAGATTGAGGGGGAAAGGAAGGAAGGAAGGAAGGATTGAAGGGGAAGGGGAAAAGATGGAAGGAAGGAAGGAAGGAGAGAGAGATTGAAGGGGAAGGGATGGAGATGGAAGGAAGGAGATTGAAGGGGGAAGGAAAGAAGTAAGGTAGGAGAGAGAGATTGAAGGGGAAGGGATGGAGATGGAAGGAAGGAAGGAAGATTGAAGGGGAAAGGAAGAAGATGGAGAAGGAAGGAGATTGAAGGGGGAAGGAAAGAAGTAAGGTAGGAGAGATTGAAGGGGAAGGGATGGAGATGGAAGGAAGGAAGGATTGAAGGGGAAAGGAAGGAGATGGAGAAGGAAGGAGATTGAAGGAAAGGAAGGAAGGAAGGAAGGAAGGAAGGAAGGAAGGAAGGAAGGAAGGAAGGAGAGAGATTGAAGGGGAAGGGATGGAGATGGAGATGGAAGGAAGGAAGATTGAAGGGGAAAGGAAGGAGGGAGAAGGAAGGAGATTGAAGGGGAAGGAAGGAGAGAGATTGAAGGGGAAGGGATGGAGATGGAGATGGAAGGAAGGAAGGAGATTGAAGGGGAAAGGAAGGAAGGAAGGAAGGAAGGAAGGAAGGAGAGAGAGAAATTGAAGGGGAAGGGATGGAGATGGAAGGAAGGAAGATTGAAGGGGAAAGGAAGGAGATGGAGAAAGGATTGAGGGGGAAAGGAAGGAAAGAAGGAAGGAAGGAAGGAAGGAAGGAAGGAAGGAAGGAGAGATTGAAGGGGAAGGTAAGGAGATGGAAGGAAGGAAGGAAGGAAGGAAGATTGAAGGGGAAAGGAAGGAGATGGAGAAGGAAGGAGATTGAGGGGGAAAGGAAGGAAGGAAGGAAGGAGAGAGAGAGATTGAAGGGGAAGGGATGGAGATGGAAGGAAGAAAGGAAGGAAGGATTGATCGATCTTTGGAGAGTCATGTTTTTCCAGATGGTAATGAACTGCAACTCCCAGCATTCCCCACTCTTCCACAGTGCTTTTTTAAATTTTTATTATTTTATTTTCATTACAATCATAAGAAAAAAAATTCAGATACATAAGAAGTTAAAATACAACACACAAATTCTGACATTGCTCACCCATTTCCCCCCAGACCGCGTCCCCCTCTCATCTCTTCACTTCCCCCTTCCTTCTACCTCCTCCTCTCCTCCCCTCCCTCTCTCCTCCATCTTTCTACTTACTTATCCCTCTCCTCTTCTTCTCAATCGGATGCGGTCTGAGGGAAAATGCCGGAGCAATCCTCTATCCCAAAATTTGAACTATTGAACGTACTACCCATACTCTCCCCTCCCCCCTCCCCCACCCCCTTTCCCCCCGACTTCCCAGAGCTCAGTACAGGGTTACAAAAAAAAAGAAAAAAAAAAAAAAGAAAACTAAACATAGTCAACTTAAATTTACTACTTATACAATAACCGGAATCATAATAACCCTTAACTCTCTGCAAACTTCAATTCATAATTTAATAAAAATCCATTATTCATAAAATAAATGAAACTTTGTTGTTCCATACTTCTTCTGAATATATTCTATCCATCTTCTCCATACAGAAACATATCTCTTTTGTGAATGGTCCTTTAAGTAAGCAGAAATTTTAGCTAAGTTAGAAACCTTGAATACTCATTCTTCTAAAGAAGGCAGAGAATCTTTTTTCCAATACTGACCAGTATTGAACATACTGTGTATGTCTCTAGACCAGTAAGGTCTAGAGACACACTGATGCCCTCCGACGGCGAGGGAGGCAGGCCGGGTGGCTCGGGGGAGGAAGGAAGGGGACAGAGCATGGCCGGGCAACCAGGAGGTGTGGGGAACGGCTCAGCACCGCAGCTCAGCTCAGCTCAGCTCAGCCAGCAGTAGCAGCAGCAGCAGCAGCAGCAGCACGTTGCCCGAGCAGGGCGGGAAGAGAGGGGGTGGTGGTGGTGGCAAATCATGAAAGCAGCGTCCACACATTCAGGGTGCAAACGCCTTGGACCGTTTGGCTCCCCCACCCCTTTATTTACTGATCTGCCACAAGCTCGTGCAAACAAGCCCCAAGGAGTTCTGAACGAGCGGTCATTTAAAAAAAAAAGCTTTCAGCAATGAGGCAAAAAGGGGAACTCGCTCACGGCTCTTTTTTCCCCGTCTTGGTGATTGGGAAGGCAGTCTCTTTCCTCTCTCTTTCCTCTTTCTCTTTCTCTGTTTCCTCTCTCTTTCTCTCTCTTACAGCAGTATCGTTGGGGGTCCCCACAACCCCTGGCCTCTGCACGTCCTCAGACGAATGGGTGGGGAGGGGGAGCAGGATGGGAGGCAGCAGCTCCGACGGCAGTGGCAGTGACAGGGCAGCATCGTCGGGGTCCCTGCCATCCCCGGCCCGGCCACTGCCCCTGCTGGGACTCTGCACTGCCCGGCCTTGCCCTCCGCCCATCTATGGAGCCACGGTGGAGGCAGCGCCTGCCCGAGCCACCTGGGGAGGCAGCAGGAGGAAGGAGAGGAGGAGGGCGAGGAAGCAGTCACCCTAGCTGGGGGGAGGAGGATGGGAGGCAGCAGCTCCGAAGGCAGCGGCAGTGACAGGGCAGCATCGTCGGGGTCCCTGCCGCCCCCGGCCTCGCCCTTTGCCCCTTGTCCAGCCCAGCTGCTCCCCCCAGGCACACATCTTGTCCCGGCGCCCGCCCAAGCCGCTTTGGGGGCAGCAAGAGGAAGAAGAGGAGGAGGAAGGGGAGGGCAAGGAAGCCGCCGCCAGCGCTGGGCCCCAGGAGGCAGCTCTCCTCTCCTACCTTTGCTGCATCTCCTTCTTCCTTCCCATCAGCCTGGATTCCGGTGTGCCTTCCCGGCCAGCAGGTCCAATGGTCGGGCTGGCTGGGGATTGCAGGGGCTGGTTTCCCTTGGGCTGCGGCTTGCGGGAGGGCTGCCCCACTCAGCGGAGCCTCCAGCGGGCCGCTCCCAGCAGGGATCCCGGGGCTTCCTCGGGCGGCTCCAAGCCACAAGGCTGTGGCCGCACTTTTCCCAGGGGGTGGGGCACCTGGGTGCAGGGCCAATCAGGAGCCCTGCAGGAGGTAAGTCTGCCTAAGATAGAGAGAGAGAAGGGAAGTGAAAGTGCTCCCCCTCTCTCTCTGCAAGTGGCAGAGGAGGCCGTGCGGAGACAGATGCGGAGCGGTGTCTCGGTTCCTAAGACTATCGGAAATATGTGTTTTCCGATGGTCTTAGGCAACCCCTATGAAACGGTCGTTCGTTCCCAAAAGGGGTCGCAACCCACAGGTTGAGAACTGCTGGTCTAGACAGATATAGTTATAAAAACCGCAAAATTGCATGGATAAACTACAAAGTAAGTTTGTAGGAAACTATATTTTTGTTTCAAAAAATATAATATGATTTTCAGCTATTATATGTTACTGGATGGTGTATTCTTCATAGATTTTTTATTATCTTAAGGGCTAGAAAAACCCAACAAACAAACAATTTTTTAAGTAATAGCATAGATTAACAAATACTGAAATATATTCACAAAAATTCAAGCTAAATGGTCCCTTGGTGGGAATCTATGGATGATATGGATATGTACTCAGAATGGTGTCTCTGGTTCTTTCATATGTGTAAATACATGGACACAATAGAGCTGTGGACTATTGGATCATAATCCAATGTTAATTCTGTAAGTCTGGTTGTGGTTGAAAGTAACTGGCACTGAACTCAGTAGGACTTGTTTCCAAGGAGAAATACACACAGAGGAAAAACTGTTCTATATGTTTCAGTGGTTGCATTTGGAAAAAGCCACTACAGTATTGGATGCTTTCATTGAAATCCATAGAAATATATAATAGACTTGTCCAATTACTTAGAACACATTGGCCAATGTTGGGATTTATTATTGAGTCAAGAATTCAAGACAGATTAAACAAAAAGGAAAAAAACAAAGAAAAATCTGCACGGATTCTGTCTGAAATAATTTTCATGAGGGCATGTTTAGATTAGTAGGACACAAACTAGTAATAAAGCTAATATATTAGCACATAAAGCATATTAAGGAAGAATAATCAAATACTGGAACTGATTAACTGTGAAGACAAGTAATTCTAAGATCCTCAGAAGTGTATGCAGCCATAATTAATACACACATAATACACACCTACATAAATACACAGATATTTGAATGATAGCTCAGAAAAAGTAAAGCAACCATGAATTCTGAATCTGGAATGAAGCAAAAATTATGCCAGAGACATGGATCATGTAAGTATTGTCCTTGAGTTCTAAAGGATATAAAATAAGGTGTTCACATAAGTGAAAATTCAGGTGTAAAAAGCAAACTGTGTTACATCAAGAGCAGTGAATGTATATGATTCAAGCTAGATATCATGTAGCAAAGCAAGCTTAGAACCATGTGAGCAGATCTTCTATGCTTACCCCAAGATATTTCATCATTATGTGCCTGAGATGGTTGGTAATAACATGGACAGTAGGACCTCAAAGACGCATAGCTCATACTTTTGGAAAGTATTTTTTATGTCAGCCTTCTGACAATAAATACTATTAGACTGAGCTAGAATAAGTGTTAGGAATAAAAAGCAAGTTATTGCAATATATATGTGGCATGTGTGTGAAGCCTTAAAAAAATATTTTCCCCTTTCAGTGTAATATGGAAGAGTCCATCAGAACATTACCACAGATTTTTGTCATTTTATTCTGCTGCCTAAGTAGATATTACCAACAAAGCCTTATCCATTTATTGTGAGATCTTTGGCACCATATACAATATGTAAGAAATTCAATGAATAAAAACAATAGGAACCATCAAGGAAGAAACCACTCCTAACTAAGACTGACAAGGCAAGCTACTACATATAAAGAATGAGCAAACTTCACCATGCACTGATGATGTTATCTAGGCTTGTATTGAAATATCTGCTGGAAAACAACCAAGCTCAGATACTAACAAGAACCCCAAAACTTATAAACTTACCTGAATGGTATTGCTGGCTTATTTTACATGATAGTATTGTATCTGAAACTATATCTGCTTATGCTGCTGAAACCAGTGGTGGGATTCAAATATGTGAACAACCGGTTCTCTTTGTGGATGCCGCTTCCAGAAGTCCATTCTGGGCCTTGGCAACAAAAAATTAGCTACCAGTTCTGCCAAAGTGGTGCGAACTGAATCCCACCACTGGATAAAATCCATTATTCATCTCTGTCTTGGGTGAACTGAGTGATGCTTTGGAGTCTTTTGTGGTGCCTGCAGCCTGTGGGGGCCTGGATAGGGGACAACAGACTTCAACTGAACCCTGGTAACACATGGTGTCTGTGGGTAGTGAGCCCCTCTGCATTTGGAAGTTATCATCTTTGGTCTTGAATGGGTTTGCACTATCCCAGACAGACCCAGTATGTAATCTGGGGGTCCTCCTAGACTGCTGTTCAAAGAAGAGGTGGCAGCCTTAGCTGGGGGGGGGGCTTTGCTCAACTTTGTATTGTGTGCCAATTATGCCCTTTCATGGATAGGAAATCTTTCTGGCCAGTCAAGCCCTGGTTATCTCCAATTTGTTTATTGAAATATGCTGTACTTGGGGCTACCCTGGAAGCTTAAGAGCCCACATGGTCAATTTTAGGTACACAAAGAATGGTACATCTGACACCTCTGCTGCTGGTGTGTAGCTCACCCCATCAGCCCAAAAAATCTGCTTGGGTACAGGAAGACAAACTTTTCTGTGATTCCCCCACTGTGGGACAGGGCCCCCGCTCTCTTGGTATTCCATAAAAGTGTAAAAACATAGATCTGCAGCTTTGCTTGGGGCTCGCAGAGCAGCATACAACCATGGGGTTATTTGGTGCCCTGAATGTCTTTCCTCCCCACCTTTAATCAATTTTTAACATACCTTGCCTCTTTTAAATTTTCCATGCTGTTGTTTATGTTTTTAATATTTTATTGTACACCTTCCAGACTCCCCCTGTGAGGGAGATGGCAGTTCTTAAATATGATGACAGACTGACAGACAGACAGACAGACCATCAGGCCGACAGACAGACAGACAGACAGACAGACAGACAGACAGACAGACAGATAGATGATAGATGTTAGATGATAGATAAATAGATAGATAGATGACAGACAGACAGACAGATAGATAGATAGATAGATATCAGCATATTTCAAGCTAGGTATGGGTAGAAAATTCATCTGAGATTATTCATCATCATTCTAGCCATTGTCTATCCACTGCAGGATGTTTCCAACCAATATGGCCCTGAGCTTTTTTGGAGATGATTATTATACATGAGAAATATAGATAAGTACATTGGATGATGATATCAGTCAGAAGAACAGAGAAGAAAAAGGTACAAGAGCATTTCTTGATTGTGGAATCAAGGCTGCGGTCTGAAGATCCCCACTTTACCTTGAAAGAGTGCTTCTGTTAAAATGTACTCACTCAATGAGGATAATAATTGCAGGGAAGAGACTTCTTTTGCATTGTGTAGAATCATCTCATAGATGAGATTTACTATATCTTTTCAATACTTATTTTCCATCATCATATAAACAGGGCTTTTTTTCTCAAAGAATTCCCAGAATGGAGTTCCGGCACCTTTTTTGGATGGAACCTTGTATGGTAGGCAAGGTGGGTTGTATGACGTGTGTGAGTTCTGGCACCTTTTTTTTTTTTTTTTAAGAAAAAAAGCACTGCATATAAAAATAAATGTATGACAATGTAATCTGTTTGTACAGATATTTTAGTAGCTGTCTTGCTGGATATGAAAAGTAGGAGGTAGGGAATTAAAGCAAAATTTGAAATATATTTATAACAACCCTAAAAATACTATGTAGCCTATTAGATAAGCACACTGAAATTTTAAGTTTTTCATAGCTGTCAAATTTATCTATTTGTTTTGTTTTTCCTTCTGGCTAGGGAAACTTGGAAATTATAATCTAATACATTTGTAAGAAACCAGACTGGAGACAGAATTATATCCCAAATATTTGTTTTAATAGTTAAAGAAATGTAGCTCTCTGTTAATTGAATAAGAGGGTAGAGCTTTATCTATTGCTACTGATAGTAGGTTCCATATATAGAATTCCTTTATATCTGCCTTTATGTCTAGATTTATCTCTATAACCAAGCATATAACTGAGAACCACTCTGGGCTCTTACATAACCAAATTATCTGAGAACTTTTTGATATGGAATATTCATCTTGATTTATCATTGTTTAAAATGTGAGGCTGTTTCTGCATTGTACTAAAAAAGGAGACAGAACCATGTTTCCAAGTGATAAACAGTGACTTAAAATAATCTTTTCATGCTTTCTGTGCTGTGACAATCTTGAAGTATGAATATGTATAAACAGAAACAAATTCTAGCCAAGAAGAGACTGCTGTGTTATCTTAAAATGTGAATAAGCAGAGGGTTCTGTATCCTTTAATCCATGCCTGTCTTGCTTTTGTTATTTTTTTAAATCTGGAAATGCACCCCTGCAAGTTTATTTTCAGATGTACATTTATCAATATCATTTTGCTGTATGTACTGGGGAAAAAATTGCATAGGGGCCCTGGCTGGAAGCCCTGTTTTAAATAGAACAATCATATTCAAATTAAGATTCCGATTTAGTGATAAGTGGCAAAATCATCAACATTAGCATAACTTATCATTTATAGAAATACGTCAGATTTTCCAGGTGCTGAGCATGACCTTGTGCACAGGTGTACCCTCTGAAAAAGGAAAGAGAGAGACAGAGAAGGGAGAGAGAGAAACAAAATTGGGAGAAGGCGCTTGCATAAGGAAGAAAGATATGGATACAGTATATACTGGAAGAAACATATGAAAGGTATTCAATAGCTAATATTAAGAAAATAATCTTAGAGGTCAAAAGTATTCTCTAACCAAGAAGCTGTGGTAGCCCTAGACTGGTGCCTTTCATGAATCATGCAGTCAGCAACCCTACTTAATGTGGCAGCCTGGGCAATAATTGCTTTGGTTGCTTGTATGGAATGACCATTCCTACCATGTAAGTGTTGAGAAAAGGTTTTAATAATCAGTAAAGATCAAAGAAAGAGTGTGCCTGCCAAAGGGAAGACACCAGCAGCCTTCTTTTTTTAGATGTGTGGTATATACAGGTAATCCCTGAGTTATGAGCATTCATTTAGCACTTGTTCGAAGTTACATGATAAGCGCTTCCTAGTGTTTACAAGCAAGTCTTGATATTATGAATGTTGCAGCACCATGGCAGTTGTTTGCCCTTATGAACGAATGCAGAGGATCTGCAACATTCACCCTATCCCCCCCTCCTTTTCCACAACTCAAGAGGCTCAAAGTTTGAGTAAGTGGAGTAGTTGTTTCCAACAGCAGATGCAACAACAGTCAAAGACAGGAACATCATTGATGGACAAGAAGCTGTGCCAAATCCTTTTTTGTTGCTCAACCCTTGGTGGGATATTTTCTGGGGCTGGTGGTAGGTCTTGGATCTGGTCTTTCATCACCTGAGGCTGCCAACTGCTCTGTATGACCCAAATATCTGTCAATTCCAGGTGCCTGAATGCTAATCTCCTCCTTAGGCTGGTGTTCATCTGAGACCTCGGATAATCCCTGATCTGCTTTTCCTGGCATTACCCATGCAGTATATTCCAAAACCAAGCCTTAGAAAAAGGCCTATCAGATCAGATCAGAAGGAATCTAATGAGCCACTGGAAAGAGCAAAGTTCAAGTACAAGTAGCACTATCACTGTTGGCTGAATTAAAAACTGACATTGGCTGGAATGAACCACTTAATCAGAAGAGCATCAGATCTTCAACTATGGACAAGTACATCATAGAAGAAATGTAGAATCCATCAATTTGAACAAAGTCAGCACTTGGGGAAAGGGAGGGAGATCTCAATTCACGCACAAGAATCAACATTACTATTCCCAAGTTTGTGCTGCAACTACCGAGGTGCACAGAAAATCAAAACAAAGACATCATTCTGATTATATTACACTGGAATGCTAAAGTTGGAAGTGAAACAGCATTAGGATATGGGAAAAATTTAACAGGTGTACACAATGAAGCAGGAGACAGGCTATTGATTGATTACTACAGTTCTGCCCAGAAAATTTAATGTGTATAGAAAATATCTTCATCAACCTAAGCAACCAGACATTATTGAATAGACTGCCCCAAATCCAAATCAGCTATAAGCTCTGCAAGTTGAGATGGAGAAGTTAATTATCAAAACCAAAGCTTGATACTGGTTGAAATTTAGATCACCAATGTCTCCTTGCAAAATGACAAATTCAAAGAAAATAAAATCAGACAAACAAAATACAACCTCAGTAGGATTCTATATGATTATGTAGCACAAATAAAGAATAGTTTAAATGGATTAAGTTTTATAAATAAAATACCTGGACTGAAATTTATATTTTAAATTTTATGTCATATAGTATGCCTTATTTTAACTGTGATGCTTCTGCACTATATACAAACAAACAGCAGAACACTGTAATATTAAAGCAGGTTAACAAATTTATCTGTTTATCAGTTTAGTAGGATCATGAAATAAATGAGAGTCATTTTTGGAAATTATTGAGAGAATATTGATGGGCCTCAGTTAGAATTATTCAAACAACAAAATCATGAAAGAAAACAAATGGTAGTTCCCAACCTTTTGACTTAAAGAGAACATTGAACGATGCCAGCAGAGATGGAAAGAGATGTTGATTATGTAGATCTAGGTGAAAATTCAATAAATTTTGCTTTCTACAAGTTGAGTGTTAATCTGGTATTCAATCAGACATGTCTATAAAACAGGCTGAAATATTAGCAAGACAAGGGGGACAAAAGAAAAGAAGACAGAGATATATATTGTTTATGTAACAACAGCAAGGCAGATCAAAGGAAAATCAGATTATTAATCATGAAAAGAAAATGACCAAAACTTGAAATAGGAGTAAAATAAAGAAACATTGTATGAAAACCTCCAATGAATAAAAAGAACCTTGAATAAAAAGATACATGTATCAATCATGAATTGGAATCAGTCTTGAATATTTATTTATTTCATTTATTAAATGTATTTGTTGTCCATCCCTCCAGTAAGGTGAGTCTGCTAATAGCTCATAAAAAGATAAATAGAAAAACAGTTAAAACGTTCAAAAATATGCAAATTAAAATTTAATTCAGTAATTTGTAAAATAGTTGGACTCTAATCAGATCAAATTACTTAATTTGATTCAGTTTTGAAGGAGAGGTAAGATTTGGGAAATCTAATCAGGTTAGAATAACCTCATTTGCCTGTCAATTTGGGATTCAGCAGACTGATGCACATTCATAATCAGAACACAGTTATCTTTCTCAAAAAACAAAATAAAAGGCAAAAAACAAATATGACTTCTTGTGACTTGGATACAGAATTCTTCTAGTATAATTCCTAACAAGTAGTCCTTACTGTACAACCATTCATTCAAAGTTACAACAGCACTGAAAAAAAGTGACTTACAACCGGTCCTTGCACATATTAGTGTCACAACTCCCCTCATGCTCACATGATCAAAGTTTGGGTGCTTTGGCCATTTGCATGTATTTATGATGGTTCCAGTATCTTGGGGCTCATCTGATCATTATTTGTGACTTTCCCAGCTGGTTTCCAACAAGCAAAATCAATTGGGGAAGTTAGTTTTGCTTAACAATCATGTGATTCATTTAACAACTGCAATGATTTGCTTAACTGTGACAAAATATATATTTACTCTTATTCATGTGCCCCAGAATGATTTATAATTTTTATGTCAGTGTAATGATGTTGAAGGCAGCCACTAACAATCAGTAAATTACAACTGCCATACCTCCTGCAAAAAATATTTTATATATAATATTTATATATAAATATAAATAAATAAATAAATAAATATGTATGTGCGCGCATATAGTGTGCACATTTATTTTATTTGTTTATTTATTTATATTTGGTTTTAAAAAATTTATTAAATTACCATAGCAAAATATTAGTTTATTAAGCAACAATTTATTAAGATAAACATACAGTGCACATAAACAATACAATTTACCCAACTTTGAATTTTAAATGTATTACATAGCTGGTAATTAAATAGTTACTAAATGGCCAGGTTCCTATTTCAGCCAAATATTAAGCAAAATCCAGATGGAATATTTGAAAAACAAAAAGCTACCTAATGCTAATAAACAGATGTTTCACAGAATCTAGTAATGAGTAGATTGGGGCAACTCTCCAAATATCACTAGAAAGCACTGACCTAAATCAAAGATAAGTTACCAGAAATTTTATGTTAATTTAATTTATCTGTAGCCCTTAGACCTAATTTCAACATTCCCCAAATAAGAACACAGAACTCAAGAGACAGCTCTTGAGTTGCTCCTTGGGTTGCCACTTCCCTGCATCCTGCTACTTGGAGAAACTAAAAAAGGAGTTGGACACAAGAATAAATTTTCCTTCCTTCCATTCTTCCTTCCTTCCTTCCTCCTTCTTTCCTTCCTTCCTTCCTTCCTTCCTTCCTTCCTTCCTTCCTTCCTTCCTTCCTTCCTTCCTTCCTTCCTTCCTCCCTCCCTCCCTTCCCAACAATGAACAGTCCACTAGTGCTTCAGCTTCACTCAACATGTGAGTTTACTCCTGAGAAATATGAGGCAAATGGGCAGAAAAACTGGTGGTCAATTCAGACAAAACCAGACCAGCCTAGTATCTAATTGAAACAGACCTTGTCCATCTCACCTGCTACTTAGATGGAACCCACAGAAGCCAGGGGCTTAAGCTAAATTAACAAACCATTGCCATACTGCTGTCAAGAAAACTCTATAACCCTGTAGGCACCAAGCTTGACTTGAGGGAATTTTTGCCTTTTATGCTCTGGCATATGTGGGAAAAGAAAAAAGTCGAAGAGAAAG
Source organism: Crotalus tigris (assembly GCF_016545835.1). Taxonomy (NCBI): domain Eukaryota; kingdom Metazoa; phylum Chordata; class Lepidosauria; order Squamata; family Viperidae; genus Crotalus; species Crotalus tigris. Next base: position 1,687,241 of record NW_024096796.1, read on the forward strand.
GGCACAGCATAATCTCCTCCTTTGGAGATTTAGCTCAATAACCGAAGAAAAAGGATAGGGTAGGACAGTGGTGGTGAACCTATGGCACGTGTGCCAAAGGCTGCGCTTGGAGCCATCTCTGTGGGCACACGTGCTGTTGCCCCAGCCTTGCCTCCCCCCATGACCCCCTCCTCACCAGCAGCACCCCTGGAGGAGAGTCGGCCCTGAGTGTGGCCCACACGGAGCAGTGCAGCCAAGGACATGGCAGTCAGACAGTGTAGACAAGACTCTGCCCTCATGCCCCATCACGCACAGTTGATGCTGCAGGGCATGGGCAGAGGGCATGGCCGCCATGGTGCTGCTGGGCTGCCTGGGCAATCTGCCATGGGCCCTGAAGGCGGTGAGTGGCCCTGCAAGCAAGTGGGGTGGGGGACGTGGTGGGGGCAGAGCAGGGGCGGGGCAGGGGGTGGAGCAGGGGCAGGGGCAGTTTTTTGGCACTCGGTCTCTAAAAGGTTCACCATCACTGGGGTAGGATAAGGTAGATTAGGGTAGGGTAGGGTAAGGTAGGGTAGGGTAGAGTAGAGTAGAATAGAATAGAATAGAATAGAATAGAATAGAATAGAATTCTTTATTGGTCAAGTGTGATTGGACAGACAAGAAATTTGTCTCTGATGCATAAGCTCTCGGTGTACATACAAATAAATATACAGTGTACATACAAACAGAATGGTCTTCCATTACACTGTGTAGCATAGGGTAACATTTTTTCCCTCAGTAATCATATTCTAAGATTGCTAAGGGTTCAGTCTGATAAAACCAGAAAGTTAAGGTTAAGTTAAGTTATCGTTACCAATATTAAGCCAGTCTGAAAAGATTCCTTTTTTTCCACTATTTCCATTTTTCTCCACTATTTCTATTTGCAGATTTGCTTTATTTTTATTCCCACATTTTCTCTACTTTTGTAATTTGAGACTGCAGTTTCAGATTTTCAAAAATGCCTTTTCCCCCACTGGCTTCCTCAAAAGAGTTCCACTCACTGCTCTTTTACAGAGTTTATCAGCAAGGACACTGTCATTTTATAATGGGTTCCTGTTGCTACTCAAATGAAAATGTCATGGCAGCGTGTGAGACTTAGATTGAATTGATCTTTGCAGCTTCTGTCATGGTGACATTATGTGAGTCATTTGATCTAACCGTTGACTGTGCTCCAAGTAGATGGACGGGAGATAGGCTGCATTACGACTTGGCCTTAAAGCAGTTAGCTAATCAGAATTGGTCATATAGTAATTGCATGGACTCATACAGACCTATAATTACTCTATATGGCAAAACCTTTTCCAATCTTATTTCTAACACTTTTGCTATATCTCTGCAATTATACTTATCTGCTCCAGGAGGCACAATTATATAGTTATTTGTGTGCTGTAAAAACTTTAAAGTGAAATGTAAAGTTGAATCCAATATTTTTGGCCCAACCACATGTAATATTTCTGTGGGCTCTAGATGATACTGATAATTATAATTAGCAGTTTGAAGAGAGCACAGAAGATTGCCAAAAAGTTCACAGTTTGCAGATAGAAGTTTTGAAATAACATGGAAACAGTGCAGGGTACATGGAATTCTAATCTGGGAATATGGATATCAAAATGGCTCAAGGTCTGAGGGGTTCTGGAGCAGAGTATTTTCTAATAGATATGTAATCCCACTTTACCTAGCATGATTATGACCCACCCATATCTGGAGTGTCGTATCAGTGTCAAAAGTAATATTTCTGTCTTGTGCCAGGTTTTCTGCACAGGTTTTTGTGTGTCCATTGTGTGTGTGCATGTCAGACAAGGCTAACATTAACAATGACCCACCAGAGTGCAGCCTACTAATTTCAGGAATTGATCCTGGTCCAGTCCTTTTGGTCCAGAGTTGGGCAACTTTTCTGATTGAAAGTTATGTCTAGCTTCCAGTCAGAAAACACATATACTCAGATCTTTCTCTCATAATGATGTTCAGAGGATCTGAAGAAGGGGAAGTTTAACTGCTGCTTCCTCTCATTAGGAAAGTAGCAGCCAGGAAAAGCAATCCTTTACCGCCTCTTTTTTTTTACTGACTGCGTTACAGATCAATGGTTTCTTGCTGTTATTTGTAATATGACACCAGTGATATGAAACAAGTTTGCTCAAATGGAAGGCAAAGCTAGAAAGCTTTCCTATCTAACCGTCTTGCTAAAATTGGGAATAGCTAGAAGGAAGACTATGGCACATGTTACTCATGGCCTATTATGCACAGCCACACCGGAGGCTGCTCAAATTGAGCTATATATTGCCTGACCCTGTTCTAAAATAACATCTGAAGTAGAACCTTTACTGATGAAATGGTAGCTTCTTTTTGTATTATCAAGAGAACAAGAAGGTTTATTGTCTTGTCACTACACACTGATATTTCTGTAAAATCATCCTTAGCTCCATCAAATGTTATATAGGCAAGGCTTAACTAATCATTCAAGACAACTCAGTGAAAGAAACCTCTGTGTTCTTGATGGCAGTTTTTGTTCTCCAAAATATTTCTGGAGGATGAATACAGCTACCTCTTCACATGTTTTCTGAGAGGAGCCTCTAGTGCAGTGGTTCTCAACCTTTTTAATGCTGCGACCCCAACGGTCATAAGTCAAGGACTATTCAACCGGTTGTAAGTCGAGGACCTTCCCTGCCCGGGAGCGCCGCACATGCGTGGTGCCGCCCCCTGCGCCGGCTGAGGCATAGCTGGCAAGCGGCAGAGACGGTGCAGGCCAGCCACCGGCTGGGCCACCAGCTGGCCCAGCCCAAAGGACGTAAGGCACCCGCCGGGCCCCACGCACGCCAGCAACCCTCCCTGCGCCCGCTGGCCTCCCACCTCCCACCCCTGGCCCTCTTCTACTTACATTTTTAGTAGTTGCTCAGCAGGGAGGGGTGGAAACTTCCAGACAGCTCACCTTTGCTGCAGACAACTTGCAGCGCCGTTTGCAGAATGGGACTTTTGGTGGGCTCAGCAGGGCAGAGACAGCCTGGACAATTCCTATTGGCTTTTGAAATCCAATAGAATTAGACTCTATTCAAGAGAGTCTATTTTATTGGCTTTCAAAAGCCAATAGAATAAAAGGGAGTAGCACAGCTAAGGAAAAGGGGGAAAAATGGCTGACTGCATTGTTTGGCGACCCCCGTGAAATGGTCGTTTGACCCCAAATGGGGTCCCGGCCCACAGGTTGAGAACCACTGCTCTAGTGCATTGATACTTTGATTCATGTTAGAGATTGTGCAGATAAGGATTAGAAAAGGTTCCTATTCTATTTCATGGCAATTTATAATTAATTGTGATTCTAGTATCACAAGGTGCCAGATTTGGTTAAGATCTGAAAGTATTTGCTATATAAATGAATACTACCGGTATAACTGATAAACTGTATCTTAAGCAAGCTTTGTTATTATTAAAGAATGGCATTGTTGGGCTTTCTAGGGCTGGTTTAAGACATGTTTCTACTTACAACAAATTAATTTTGCCCAAATCCAAACTCTGTACTAGTCAAATTACTATACACCTGAGCATAAGGTAAAACTGTGCTTTTCCCCACTTCTGCCAATAAAAATTACACAACAGATTGCTGTCCTTTCAGAATATCTAGAATTTCTTGCCTGTGGCAGCTACTTCAAATAATTTTGTAGTAGGACTAAACTTTATTCTATCATATATTTCTACTAGGTAGAGAAGATCAGTAACTGAAGTTTCTGTAAATTGTTTTGGATGATTTCTTTCTTGCATATAGGTAGTCCTCAGTTTATGACTGCTTGCTTAAAGATGATTTACATTAACAATGGCTTGAAAAAGGTGCTTTACGGCCCATAAAGCACTTCCAGCCATCACAAAAGTCACACATAATCATGTGATTCAATAATGAAACCTATTCACACTTGTAACCAATTGCCAAGGGCCCTGCAATCTTGTGATCTCCTTTTGCAATCTTCTCTGCTGGCTTTTCCAGAAAGTCAGTGGGGAAGCTGGCAGGGAAAGTTGCAAGCTGTTGCCATCTGCTGGGAGGACCCCATCTTGATTCTGGGGGCTGCTGAAAGAGCTGCTTGCCAAAGACAATTCCAGTAGAAACAGCGATCCGAGCAGGCATGGATCTAAAAACTTTTGGCAAGCAACTTCAACAAACAGCCCCCAGAACCAAGAAGGAGCTGAAATCAAAGTAGGATTTTAAGCCCCTGAATGGAAAGGCAGCACGGTAAGATAAGGAGCACAGGGTGCCACAGGATGGGGGATGCTCAAGAGGCCCAGTACACATTATGCGTAAATATTTCTCTGCTCAGGGGCTGAAAATCCTGCTTATATTTTGGCAGGAAGAATTTTCAGCTTGCACATGTCTTCCCCTTTCCCTCCCCCCTCCCAGGCATCTTGCAGTCCTTACCTGGGACTCTGTCTGCTTAATGGATCACTAGATTGCTTAATAATTGTAATTGGGAGTGCTAGGATTGTGCTTGTTGAAAGAAGCAGTCATGTGATGTCATGCCTCACAACTGCTTCTCTCAGTGACTCAGAGTTCTTTTCCAATTGTGATTATAAGTCGAGGATTACCTGTACTGCAATTACAATAGTATGATGATTCTACTTAAAGTAGAAACAAATTACTTTATTTGTTTCTCACTAAATATAGAATGTTCAATTTTTTCACATTTCATTTAAATCAAGCTAATTAGCATTCTCAGTCTTTATATGGATACTAAAATGCAGTTAGCACTCATTGTTTGCATTTTTCTGAATTTTATGTTTTTTTCTGAATGTTAGGAGAAATTGTGAATAAGGTACTTAAGAAATGTGTCTGCAAAAATATGTATAATAGGCAAAACTGTACAGAAAATGTAAAGAATGCTCATACTTATAGATATAAATTGATCTTTCTATTGTATTACAACAGATGTGAGATGGGATAGGATAGGACAAACTATCTTTAAAAAATGCAAAGATAGAGGAAAAATACAAAATTCTCCATCTCTACCTTCACTTAAAGCTAAGTATTGTCACTGAAGTAAGAGATCATAAGTAAAACTTCTTATTGCTATCAAAACACTTTCTAATAATAAAAATATAAATAGAACTGATATGCCTTTCATTCAGCTGAATTCTGAACTCAAGTATGAATCTGACTGCCTTGAATAGATTCTATGATTTCATGAGGAGTTAGGATAATGCTCTAGCAGACATTCTCTCCAGATTTTAGCAGTTATTAGGCAGAGCAAATTGAAGAAATTTCGGACTCCATTGCAACAAGGGTTCAGCGGCCCAATCTCTGTAAGAGCAGCCAAACATTAAAATGCAGATCTACTTCTCAAAAAGAGGTATTAAAACTAAATTCAAAATGGAATCTCCACAGAATCTGAACGAAAAAGGCTGGCTTAGGGCTCAGCCTGCAGGGCTAGTCTCCTCTTCTGCTTTCAAAAATATAAATAAATGCTGGTTTTATGTTTTACAGAATCTAATTCTTCTTCTTTAGAGAGAGAAGAACTTCTTTGGACGCATACAGAGAGAAACTGCTTTTACTTTTGAAATGCTGTTTTCCTTGCTTTCTGTCCCACAAATATTGCTATCAGTTTATTAGTGTTCAGCTGCAATTCTTGCCAGACCAATCAGTCATTCCTGGCTCACCATAGACTTCAAGCAGCTTTTTATTAGTTTCCATTTTAGAAACATCTGAAATATTGTATAAATGTTACTGGGACAGTAGGAAAACTCTGAGTGAACTGGGTAGATTTGGAAATGTCAAACTGTGATGGTCAAATGCTGAATATATATTGGAGTATTTTATTCAAAATATGTTTGAATACCAACAGATAGCCATACAGCATGGGCATCTACACATGATGTATGTGCCCATTTATCTGCTAAAAAAAATCAACACAGCTCTGGCTCCCTCTCCCTCTCGAGAGTTAGTAAGTAACAAAGGGAACAAGGTTGTTTCTGAGCTCTCTAGCAGAATCTCCTGTTTTACACTGGGCAGTTGTGAATGCAGGGGGTATAGAGTGGCAGCATAGCATCTTTCAGAGGGTCTCCTTGCAGGCCGCCAATAAGTCCTATTGGATGGATGGGAAAGACCTAGCTTGGGCAGCCAAATTGCAGCAGGACAGTTGGGAAGTGGCTGAACACTGGCTGGATTAATAGCAGCCATAGGTTTCTGGGGTCCAGTGTACTCTGGGCAAGCCATCAGGCAAAGGCAACAGTGTGCTTCTCCTGTGTCCTTCAGCAACAGGTACCAGAGCAAAATGCTTTTCTCTTGATCATCTCAGATTCCACAGCAATTTTAATAATTTGCAAGGACTTGCCCTGCTTTTCCTGGTCTCATTCATTCAGGCAGGAACAGATACATTTCCTAGGTTGGCAGGAGCAGAGTAATTGTAAGAGATTGAGAAGCAGCAGCAAATGGGACTGCTGTGGTAGACAGAGTTAATGAAAGAAAGAATGTATTAGAAGAGACCTTCCTTAGGGGACCCCACATGCAATTCCCTTTAACTCACCCAACCATTTAGAATAGGAAGAAGAAAAAAAGGAAGATAGGTGGATTTTGCTGAGCTGCATGTTTAATTTCTAATAATAGGAAATGGTTCGTTTGAGACTCTCTAGTCACTGGGCTTTAAAAAGGGGATCCTACAAAACAGATTGTTATCAAATGTAATCTAATACTCTGAAAAAGAAAAACATAGGTATTTAAAAATCTCAAGCTTTAATACTCCTATACTTATCATTTTGCAATATTTCAACTTGCTTATCAAAGAGTTCTATGATGTCTCTTCCTTTTTAAAAAAATAAATAAAAACAACTATAGAATGATAGTTTTTAACCATCTCCTTTGGTTTCCCATGAGAAAGGAGTTAACCTTTGAATTTCCAAATCCCACGCTTCACTCTGGTCCCAGGTCAAATTGGACATCCTATAGTTCAGCTTGAGTTGAAGTAGATATTTTCCAATTCACTGAACTGAGCCCGAAGTGAATGTTATGCTTAATATAAATCTAAAGTACATTGGGATAAGTTTCTACCCATTTGTTTTTGGTAGAGTTCCTGTAAACGTTTTATAGTAGTACAAAAGAGAAAGTTTAAGGACACCTCAGTGTTTGTTGTTGCAATTTTTGTAATTACCAGTAATTTCTCTTCCCTTTAAAGTTACTATTTGCATTTTTGAAAACCTACATACTAATGCAGAAATGCATTGATGTCAATTCTAGTTGTTCATCATTTCTTAATAGTATGTTTTAGAATCCTGCAGGTTAACAAATGTGATAATTATTTAGCCTATTGGAAAGGTTTTCTCCAACACATCATAACTAGGATGAATAACTGCATACAAATTACCTTTGCATTGCAATCGATTTATATATTTCCAAGTGTAATTAAATGAATTCAAATTGTCATTTGCATTGCCAATGAATCACTCAGATTCATTTTTAGCATGTGTTATTGTGTGCAGCCTCAATGCATTTTTAAACTTAATTTTGTAACCTGAGCTCATTTAAAAAATATCTGAATTCCCACATGGCATTTGAGATATCATTTTCCAGACACTAAGCCATAAAGACATAGGAATGTGTATTTCCCCAAAGACAATGAACATAAGTATGTACAAGTTAAATATGTTCAAAAATCAGAATAATGCAGAGTATATTTTTTATAATTTGTAGCTCCATTCATCCAGTATCTTGGGTAACTAAGCTGGCTCTCAATATTTATTCCTCAGGAAAATTTTAAAATATGTTTTTGAAGTTTAGGCATTTTAATACTCTGTGTGTGTACTTAAGAATGTTGGTAGCTGCCTCATTCCAGGTCAGGCTGTCTGTCCATGTACTTCAATCTAGTTTACCCTGATTGGCAACAGCTTTCCAGAGGGCATTTACAGCAAATGCAACCGGTGTCAGAATCCAGTTATATTTCCTTTCTATCTATCATATCTGATATAAAACCAATTCTTACCCTTTCCTGGATCCTGCCATATTCCTAAGAGGGAGGGGGGAATATGCATGTGGGTTTTATTACTTTCACTTCCTCTATTCCAGTGGTTCTCAATTTTTTTAGACCGGCAACCCCGGTCATAAGCAGGCGGCGCGCATGCATGCCGCCGCCCCCTGCGCGGCACGCATATGCGCCGCCGCCCCCTGCGTGGCACGCATATGCGCCGCCGCCCCCTGCGTGGCACGCATGCGCGCCGCCGCCCCTGCGCGGCATGCATGCGCACCGCCGCCCCCCACACTGCCCCTGCACGGCGCGCATGCATGGCACCGCCCCCTGCGCTGGCTGAGAAAAAAAATGGCAGATCGCGTTGTTTGACGACCCCCGTGAAATGGTCGTTCGACCCCAAATGGGGTCGCGACCCACAGGTTGAGAACCGCTACTCTATTCACTACAAAATAACCTTTTGTTTATTCGTTTCGGGTCTGCTAACCCTCACAATGTAACCATTTGCCTTTCATCCTATGCCCCTCTGAACTTCTCCTCCTTACCGGCCAGCTAGGAAAAGGGGTGTGTGTGTGAAAATATGCAGCCTCCAGAATCTAGTTTATTTATCCGTCATCAAAATAAGGTGTGAGGAGCTGTTGAATGATTGTGCCAACAGAGCCGGATTGATGTTATCTTTCCTGGATTTAACACCTAGAAATCTGCCAGTCTGAATCACCTGGAAGAACTGCGGGTGGGGATTGCTAAGGGACACTTTAAAACATCGATTTGTAAGGAAATCCCTCAGATCCTGTCTATCATGCCTGCTATCAATATCTCTTAATAAAAGTTCCTCTTGGAAGAGACCATTTCCAAGAGTTCTGCTTTCTTAAGATGTGGATTGAAGTGGTTCCTTAAAACCTGATTGCTTGCCTGCAGATGCTAGGATTGCAATTTGGAACCATTTATGAACTACGGTTGTGCTTTATTTTTGACAGTGCTTCAATTTTGGGAAGAATCTTTAGAACCTTCTGTCTGTTTGTCTGTCTGTCTGTCTGTCTGTCTGTCTGTCTGTCTCTATCTATCTATCTATCTATCTATCTATCTATCTATCTATCTATCATTTATCTATCTCATTTGGTATATATTCTCACCTTATTTTCTATCTGTCAGCAAATAATAGCATCTAGCTACCTTAAATTGGACTGGGCTAATCTAGGTTGAGAAGATGATATGGCTGAGAAGAGGATTTCATTAGTACTCACTCTGGGAAATACATGATTGTATGATAGGCTGAAAAGTTGGGAGAAACCCTATCCTGCTTTCTGGAAAGTAGTGCCATTTCTTTCCATTTCAGTTAGGTGACCATTTTCTCTTACAGCCACACTAAACTGGGTACTGCATAAATATACATTTTAAAGTGAATTCCATTTTTCTGTGAGATTGAGCTTTAAATTGGAGTGGCAAATGTTTCTTTAGTGATCAACATTTCATCAAATACTTGGTTACATTTGGCATCTCATAAAAATGATGAACAAAACTACAGAGTGCAAAATCATCTTCCAATTCATATAATCTACATGTATTTATGAAAACTTAATAAATAAATTAAAAACTCAATGGAAACAAAATAATTTCACCATAGTAGGAGAACACTATGGTATTACAAGTAACCTATCCAGTTGATTGCCAAATTCAAGGTTGTAACTCTTCCAGTTTTTCTTTTTTTAAGAAGCATAGACTTTAAATAATTTAAAGGCAATTTTTCATTCCAGCCTATAGTGTTTGCTTTACATTCAGTAACTTTATATTCCTTAATAAATCATGCAAAATGTAATCCAAAGTATCAATGAATTTTACTTTGACAATTTATATTAATTCAGAAAATTAATCCAGTTTGACTGGGGCATCACTGTGTTGATTTGATGCTAATAACTGAATTGATTATAAATATTCATATTATCCAATTCTGAAGCATTTTAATTAAAGTAGAATGAGTTTTTATTGATTCTGTTCAGAAAGTTGATTTTATGATTACACTGAACTGCCTTGAGATCAAATCTCCAAGATGAGTATTCATACAGTCCTACTAATTTAATTGTAGTAGTAGAATCAGGAATAAAATTACTAACATAAGAAAGAGAAACGCATATAGAGAGAAGTTTAAAACTAAGATCTCATAACAAGGATCTTAAAGCACCTGCATATCTCTTTTTAGGCTCAAATAAAAGTCTGAAATGTTCAGCTACTTTAATAAATAATTATCATACTTTCACTGTAGAAGAGGTCAAAAAACAAGTATCAGGCTCTTTATTGTGGAAGGGGAAAATAACAACATCTTGAAAGTCTTCTCCATTTTATACCAAACAAAATCTAGGCAGAGTTATTTTGAATTTCTTTCTTACATTATTCTCTTTCTCAGGACTGAATAATATTTTCTGAAAGTCCATGCTTAACAGTCCACTCATTTCTTCCTCATTCCCAAGGCCAGGTCTACATTTCTTAACAATAGCAGAGAGATGCTGCATTTGAAGCACTTATTCCATGCATCATAGTGCATTCAGCCCCAGTGGCAAGGAAATGCTATCCTGGATTAAATCAAGAATGAGAAAGATAAGAAATGGGAAATTATATGCCCTCCCTTTCCTTTAGGTTCTCTTCTATCATGTTGTAACTGCTAAAAAGATTTTGAATAGTATAGGGTCCCCTCCCCCCGTTATTTTCTGGAATGGTCACATGACCAGAGGCACTACAAAAAAAATCACATTTCTTTTTTCAAGAATTGCTAGGAAGCATATATCAATATTGCAAAGAGTTTGGCACTGTGGTAGCATGCCAAGCTTTGGGTATTTTTTAAAATAGAAGTGACTTCTTATAAATTTTAGAAAGTAGATAACAAGCTACTATGGTGGGAGAAAAAATCCAAGTTGGACTGATTCAACTAATTTTATTCCCCACACAATTTGGGGAGGAATAATTTTAATCCTATCTGCAGGTTTTCTGACTTCTAATGCCTCTCTCAGATAGAGAAGTTGAAAAAATTCTAACTATAAGGCCACTGTAGTAATTACAATACATTACCCTCAATGAAGACATTTTCATCCTACATGGACTGAATAATTGGTGTTCCAGATGTTTTTGGATTTCATCCAAAGTCCCTACTACTACACCAATAGTAACAGACACCTTCAATGCAATTCCAAAATATCTGGAACACTACATGGACATTATTGTCATTGACCAAATCACTATTAGTCAATTACAAAAGGCAGTTTTCCTTGGTACAGGACGATATCCTGCGACAATAACTTTAATAACATAAAACAGGGATGTCAAACTCAATTTCATTGAGGGCCCACCAGCATTGCAGTTGCCCTTGGGAAGGCTGGATGGGTGTGGCCGGGGTGGGTGCGGCCTACTGGGTGGGCGTGGCCAGCTCTACATCGTTCGCATCAAGGGCACCTGTGCAGCCCTGGGCAGGAGTGGGGCAGATCTGAGGGTCTCTGGCAGAAGGGGGTGGGACCAGGGCAAGTGCCAAGGCATGGTCCACTGGAGGAACCTCACTGTTCCTCTCAGGCCATGCAGGGGGGAGGCTGGATGATGGTGAAGGCTTCCTGGAGCTCTGGGCAGCAGAGGTCAAATGCCCAGCCTGGCCCTCGAACACCCGTGGCACCAAGCCCAGCCCCACTTCCCCAAGGGGGTGCCCAGCTGCACTTACCTCCTCCTCAAGGCTGCTGCTGCTGTGCTTGCTCTCCTTAGCCAGGTTGTTCATGATGGGTACCAGGGCAAAGTCAGAGGGAGACTGAATGCGTTTCAGCATAGATGGCCACCACAAAATTGTATATTGGCTCCCGGCTGGCCTGGGCCAGGTCCAAGGCAGTGGGGGCCATTCCCTCACTGTTTCCAGGATGGTTTCGTGGGCCACATGAAACCACTTCACGGGCCGCATCCGGCCCCTGGGCTTTGCGTTTGACATGTCTGCCATAAAACAACAATACCTGCTTATCCCAGATCTTTGGGAAAGACTGGCTAGTTGAATTAAAATGCCAACCATATTTGTCCTTGTAATGTTCCATACAGAAGGTACGGATTAGATCTTTTAGATCACAAGATCCCAAAACATATGACAATATATCATGCATTGCACCCCAAAAGTAATACAGATCATTTTTATTTACCAAGTAACGATGGTGGTCAAGATTTTCTGCAAATTAAAAGGCACTGCAATATGAATTAGAGGTCTAAATGATTACATAAAAGCAAGCAAAGAGAAGATGTGAATAAGTGTAAAGTGCAAAACTGAATAGTTACAACAGTGAATGAAAAATTGGAAAAATAAATATCTGCATGGTCAATACAAGAAAGATGGAAGACAAGATGAATACAGAGAGAGAGAGAGAGAGAGAGAAAGTGGTGTAGTAGTTAAGATGTTGGATTAGGAATGGGGAAAGCAGGGAAGCTATCTGAATGGGGATAATCACACTCTCTCAGCTGTAGTTCAGGGTTGTTTTTGTTGTTGTTTTTGCCCAATCTATCCATCATCCTGTGTTGATCCAGTGTGGCATGCTATGCTCTGAAATCTTCAGTGTTGAGGCATTCATTTGGCATTGGATTGATTCAGGCTGATGGAGCAACAACAACAACAGGTAGTTTCAATACTTTGAATGTGGCCAAAGTTAGTAATCTGTTCTTCAACAGGGCAGAGACTTGGTTTATAAAAACAAAGCTTTGACAACTACTTAGAATGCAATGCAAGTAGTTACAGTATCGTTCCATTTGCAGTTAACCTATAAATATAAATGCCAACAGAAAAACAATAAAATGTTGTGTCAGAAAGCATATAAACTGTTATTCCTTTGTTTTGTGAAACACTTTTCATGTTGGAAGAAGAATTCAAATAAAAAATATATAGAGGAGGTGGATGACTTGTTTGCATGAAAACAGAAAGCTAAGCAGGGAGTCTGTGAGTCTGTGTGGGAGAACAGCAGATTTATTTGTTTACATCTCAGTTAGCCCTTACTATTTATCTTTTCTCATACAGCACATATCACATGAATTTGCCATTCATTATTCAACTGGTGGTCCTCTCCCACCAGTTCTATTGCCAAGTGAGCTTGTTACGTGGAACACGTTTGCTGAAAAATGAAATAGTCCAGAAATATTTGCTTGCTTATTATTTGCTGTAAAGTTTTTCTTTTTCTAAAAGTTGCAATTTATGTCCTTCAGGTTCAGAAACAAAGTATTCCTGATACTTTTCACAATACATTGTCTTCACATGCCTTGCATGCGTTGATAGATTAACTGTCATAATGGTAATATAATAAATAAAGTTACAACTTGTTCCAAAAAATAGATACACTGAGATGTCGCTTTTGGCTGAAATGAAACATTACTGAAGCTGAAATATGGCACATTTGGAATATGCAACGAACATGAAATACCAGGGAATTATACTACTTCAGCAATTCACCACATGTCATGATAGTCAGGATGGAAAAGACTATGAAGTTATGATTCTATTCCCCTATTATTTATTTATTTAGTTATCAAAATATACACTTTTTCCTGTCTTGGATTCAATTTAATGGCAGAAGTTGCTGATCATTGGACTAATATTGGATATTTGTTCATGATTCAGCTTCTGTACAATCCAGTTATATACTACTAGTTATTTATAAAAATAATAAAGGCAGGATAAAAATAAATAAAATAAAATTCATTGTCATAATCTTTAACTGAGTGAACTTCATAAAGCTAAAGGAACTGAATATGTGTCCAGCTGTGTAAATCATTGCATGAAATTCAGAGGTTCACCTTGTAAATCATCAACATCTTGGAACATTTTTGTTGCAATGTTATGGTTACCAAGTGCAAACCTCCAGCAAAATATTTTAAGAGTCTAGAAAATCAAAGCAAATTTATTTTTGGAGCCTGGAACATTCGCATCCTGCTGAAAGGAGAAAAGATGGCAAGGTCTGAAAGACTAACAGAACTCACAGCAGCCAATCATTGCATTGACATTCAATGAGATCAGGCTTGCAGATGAGGGTTTATCATAGGAAGCAAGTGCGTAGATGTATGTTCTTTTGGAAAGGGAAATAGAGACTGAGAACAAGACCTATGAAGAAGATTTTGCAATCAAAACTCCTCTTCTGAAGAACATCTGTACTCTGCTTACTGGACTAAATGAATGTAAGTTCCACTTTCCTTTCAACAAATCCTGGTATGTCATTATTGTCAGCATCTACTGCTTGGTAAGCTAGAAAAAGATAGAATAGACAACATTAACCACCAAATGGATTTGTAGCTGGCTGACAAACTGTACAAACTGGTTCATAAAGGGCATGCCTGACAACTTTCTCAATGCCCTCATCATAGCTCTTTATAAAAACAAGGGAAAAATTATAAATCAGACTGTGGAAACTACAGTATTTCACTACTGTCTATCACAGGCAAGGTTTTTTTCCCACTTTCTCCTCATAGGACTTGTCACCCCTGGAAAGGAACCTCCTAGAGGTACAGTGTTGCATTTGACCAGACATGATATTTGCCATCAAGCACGTTCAGGAGAAGTGCATCAAGCAGAACAATGTACTTTACTCCGACAAAGTCATTTAACACTGTAAACAGGAAGGTTCTCTGAATTACCCAGAAACATTGTGGATACTCAAAAAAATTAATTAAAGTTATTCAGCTGCTCAATGACAGAATGACAAAATAAGTCCTTTACACTGGTGATACATCAGCTGCATTTGCCATTTCCAGGACTGTGTATTATCGCCAATCCTCTTCTTCACTTGCATATTGACATATTGAAGGCCTGAAGGAAGGAGTGTACAATGGGTACTGATTGGACATCTCTCTCTTTGAACTTAGCTGCTTTAATAGACAAAGTGTTTCCATGCAATCATTTAAGAAACCCTCTTTGCTGATGACTGTACACTTCTGGCACACAAAGACAATAATCTACAACTGAAGCTGAACACATTCTCAGATGTTGCTATACTCTTAGTCTATCAGCCTGAACAAGACTGAAGTAATTTACCAACAGTATAGGAACAAAAATCATTGCTGATAACATCCAGATGACAAATGTGAATAGCTTCAAATACTTGGGAAGCACCTTTGGATAAAGAAATTGACTCCAGGATCAGCAAGATAACCCAGCCTCTAGAGTGGGTGCATGCTGGGGTGCTCTGTCAACCTTTTCTTTGCATCTCTACAAAGTAGAGGTCTCCAGAGCTGTGGTTCTCTCTTTTCTTTTATATGGATATGAGTCTTAGATTCTGTACTGATGACACCTCAACAGGAGAATTTCACATGCACACCCTCTGCTTCATCCTGGGCATTCATTGGCAAGGTCATGTATCCAACCTGGAGGATTACGCAGAGTCTGCCAGCATTATCAGAGCTCAGAGGCTATGGATGGGAAACATCATTAGAATGGTCAAAGATCATATGCCTTGCCAGTTGCTCTGCTGTGAACTGGAAACCGGAAAGAGATCTTGAGGTCATCCACACAAGTGCTACACAGATGCTGTGAAGGAAACCATACACTACTTTGACCTCCAGCCAAAGAAGCTGCAGCCCATTGGCAAGCCATGTGCTATGAAGCCTACACCAGCTTTGAAAACTGGTGCCACCAAAAATAGATGGAAAACCATGAGCAGAGCACAGAATGACATCCACAGTTATTGTAACAATAGATTTCCTGTGCCCCCATTGTGCTAGACTTTGGGGTTCCAGACTGCGACTGCAGAGTCACTTCCAGGTTCAAAGATGAACCATATGACAGCATATCTTCTTCGAATCCAGAAGATTTATCTACTTGTGGACTTCAACTCCCAGAATATGGTTACCATCTATATACTTCCAGCAAAATATGTTAAGATATAAGTCCATATTTCTAAGGAGAACAAAATGGATAATTTCTTTTTGCCTATAAACCAAGAAGCTTTTACATTTGCAGAAAATTATTTTGAAATAAATAGTAGCAACCTTATCACCTTTGTATTCTTGTCAGTAGTTTCCATATAAAGGTTCATCCATTTAAGACATAAGTTGTGAAAAAGCCAACACACCTCTCTGCAAATGTTTGTACACTTGAATGGCTATTATAATTAGATTTATTACACATTTTCAGAGAGAGTGAAGGCAGCAATTGTATTTCTGAATAATAGTAATGGTTTACTTTTTCTAATCATCAGCCTCCTCTTTAATTTAGTCAACAGTTACTGATAAAAATACTATTTGATTATTCTAAAGGACTTTATAGACTTCTAAAGGGATCTAGATGTGAAATATATTAGGGTAACTCATGGAATTCACATTAGAGTTGGAATTCCAAATTACTGGGTCTTGTCTCTAGAAAACACTGTTATTATCAGGACTTGGTTCAGATCACCACACAGGCACAGTTTGCAGCCCAATTCAATATGCATAGCATTTTTAACATGGTACTATCATATATAAGTATATACACATATTGACTTAAAGAGGAGCAAATGAATCTTAAACTGCACTAGCTTTCCATTGTGATTTATCAATGAATAAATCACATTACAATGATAAAATATGTGCTATTATAATTATAAAAGTATGCATCAAGATTCTTTTTTTCTGAATGTTGGACATGCTCGCATTGGTAGCTGGGCCTTTAGTTACAACAGGAAACCTGTTTGTCTCCTATACTTGAATTTGGTTTCTCCATATTGGATGGATGCAAGTCTCTGAGCATAACCGACCAAAATTAAACAGAAGCAAAACCAGAAACGTAGTTTGCTTCTAGGTCCAATTCAAAGTGCTGGTTTTGACCATTAAAGCTCAGATGGCATGAATCCAGGTAATTTGAGGGAGCATCCCTCTGTGCTTTTTTCTACCTGTACCATCAGGTCCAGGAGGAGAAACATGTTGCCAGTCCATTCTACAAAAGAATTCCCCCTACAGGACTTAGAAAATTAGCCTTTTCTGCTGGCCTTTGGAATATAATTTCCTCTGAAATCCCTTAAAATGTGTTTTTTTTCCCCCGCAAGCCTGGGGATCCCTGCCAACAGGAAGCCCATGTGTTGATGTTCCCTTTTGTCACCCTGGTTTTTTTTTTAAAAAAAATATATTTGCTTTAATTGTTTTTTGTATACTGTTTTGGCTCTTGTTTTTATTGTATGCTGAGATGAGTAACAATAAAATAAAATATAAAATGAAATAAAACTGAACAGGCATATTCCCCTAAGCACTTTGTGATTATTCCAAAAAGTAGGAATATTGTCTGACTGCGTGCGGAATGTTAATCATTGGTAGTGATTAGTGTAGAATCATGTACAGTCTTTTTCATTATTTTTATAAGAGATCATTCTGGAGATACTGCTCATATTTTATCCCATGGGTGCGCTATGCTATTAATATTTATCTTTGGTAGCATTCTTTGCTGCATTTTACGATCCAGGCTCTATCATAACGATTTTGGTCACTGGAGCATCAGGAAAAGAAAAATGGAAAAGATTAGGGAAACGAATGAGGAATGTGGACCCCATAAACCAACTGAAATTCTCTTCAACATAGTGCTGCTTGTCAGGCAGGTGTGATTTGTTGGATCTCAGACTTGTAACACAACTTATAAATGTATATAACACATATATGAGAAGCCTGCCAGATCATTCCTAAAGTCCCCAACTCCACACTCCTTCTACCCAAGTCCATGGTGTCTAGGTTCTTCCAGGTGAAAAATTATCACTGAGAATAAAAT
This sequence comes from Crotalus tigris, assembly GCF_016545835.1. Classification (NCBI taxonomy): domain Eukaryota; kingdom Metazoa; phylum Chordata; class Lepidosauria; order Squamata; family Viperidae; genus Crotalus; species Crotalus tigris. The sequence goes on from NW_024096796.1 coordinate 1,704,905, forward strand.
TAGGCTGGTAATGCTTTCTCTCTACCTATTCATTATACTGAATGAGTTCAAATAGGAGAATCTCCTTCTCTAGGACTAGTTTTTAAATAAATTATTTCGGTTTTTCCTTGTAATCAGGATAATCATGTCCACTTGTCAAGAGAAATCTAGACTTATTGGCTGCAAATTCAATCTCAACACTAGAGTAACAGCAAATGAAAGATTTAAAAGTATAGCAAGTCTAGAGCTATACACCAGAGTGAGCAATAAATCAGTACACAAACACACACCAACAAACAATAGCAAAAAAACTATATAACTGAGTACTTGAAAGAAGTAAAACACTTCTGACACTGTTGTCTATACTTTCCCTGCCATAGCAAAATAATCCTTTAACATTCTGAATAAATGTGATCCAGTGGAATGAATGATTGGGAATTAATACAGACAAAAGTATTCATCGTGAAAAACAATACATAAGAATTTTAATTATTTGCTTAGTAAAAATTCTTTTCCTTCTCAATATTTGGTTTAAAATTAAGTTTTTTTTATATGTAGACTGATTTTTTATATGTATAAGAATGATTGATTTTATTGTTTATGACAAACGATTAAGAAAATCTTTGAAGAATACAAGAGTCATGGGACCACAAATAAATTTTGGTAGTACAGTATTAATAGAGAGATATTGGGAATAGAGAAGGAAGAAATAAAAGTAAAAGAAATTAAATGAAAGTAGAATGATTGCAGAATAGAGAATAAGAATGTTGTAAAAATACTAAACAATATTTATAATTACCTAAGAAATTAGATGGAAAATGTATGGGAGGGAATATGATACAGAAGATACTTGGAATAGAATGAAAAGAATTATGTTACGCAATAGTGTATGAAGTTATGCTACTAAGAAATATGAAAAAGGTTGTTTGGTAGAATGATGAAGTGAAATAGACTATGGATGAGAAAAATATATATAAAAGGATTGCTGCAAAAAAATGAAGAGAGAAAGTAATGCATATTACTGACAGACAATGAAAGAGAGCAGACTAAAAATGTAATTACATGGATTTGATGAGATCCTCAGAAAGTAAGATATGAGATTTAAAGAATACAAGGCAATCTGTGAAACAATGTATGGACATGGTTTTCAAAGATAAAAAAGAGACAATATACAGTCAACAGAGGTTTTGTTAGTTAGATCTACTGCAGTTAAAGTTCCTTTCCCCTTATTTTCTTTTATTTTGCTTTCTACTTCTTACACTTTTTGCCAAACTACATAATAACACTGCTTATCCCAAAAGTGAATACACTAGTCTTATGGATATTTATGCACATCATATTTAGTTACCAGCTAGCCTCCAGACCCTACATCAGTGGTCTTCAAACTTGGCCCTTTTATGACGTCTGGACTTCAACTCCCAGAATTTCTCAGCCAGGCACACTGGCCGAGGAATTCTGGGAGTTGAAGTCCACAAGTCATAAAAGGGCCAAGTTTGAAGACCCCTGTGTTACATGATCATAGCTATTTTTTTTATTACTTCTTTGTAATTTTATCGTGGTTCTTAAACTTTAGTCTATTATCTCAGAAATTTTCATATAGTTTGTGCATGGCAGAATCCTCACCTTGAAAAACATACAAGCAATAAAGTTCAGTCCTTTCCATATTTTCAGTGGGTTTACAACTGATATAAAATCCCCAAAAATCTTTTTATAAGTCCTTAAATTAGGGAACATGAGTGATGTGAAAAAGCAAAACTTATTTCAAGAAACATTTTGACTGATATTGTGCCTTAATATGGTTGGAGCAGTTCTATTTCTCAGCATAATTAAAAACATCAAAACATTGTGTGCTCTAACTATATTAAAGAAGAATGATGAATCAATAATATTTTCGTACTAAGAGCATATGACTACAACGTGATTGCTGTACAATTTTAGTCTTTTAACTTTACTGAAATATAATTATAAATGCAACAGAACTAATGAGGCAGTAGCCTTCTAAATATTGCTGAAGTGCAATTTTTGGTCTTTTTTGGTTTCAGCATATAAACTAGGGTTGATATTAACTAAACATTTAGCAACTAATAAGACATAGGTTACAAATCAAAGTAGGTTTCTGCATTCACTCTTCATATTTGGAAGAAATATAATTACATTCCCTTACATATTTTTTTTCATGAAATTTATGAAAGTTATAATTGAAGACTGAAGCGGTAATATGGAAGAAACAGATTTTCAAGACAGACCCTTGGAAATTGTTTATTCCTTGGATGAAGTGTACTGAGAAATAAACTATATAAATCAAGACAAGAAATATGCAAGGCACAGCATTTGGAATACTGAACCTTTTTCTGTATTTGATTTTTGGATACAAGGATATGGTTACCAATTGCCAGATTTAATTGTTAAGTTAATTTTTGCTTGGTTCTTCAAAAGTAGTTTCTGATGAGTTGACATATTAATACACTGACTTTAATCATTATGCAACTATCTTATGCTTGCAGTGTTGGTATAAGTCCATGATTGGTGATTCTAAAAATTCTAAAAATATCCAATAGAAATAGAAATAAGTATTTTATCAGTGCCGAACCATGGCTTCTCCTGACATAGGAGCTCAGCATAATTATGGCATAATTAAAGGAGCAATATCAAAATTAAAAAACCATACAGTTAAGGAACATTTCCAAAATTCTACAATATTGATGCTGAACTGGTCTATTGCTAGTGTGCTGAAATTCTGTATTATTCCTGGCTTATAAAGAACCTCATATATTATAGACTGCATGTGGTTGAAAATCATATAATTATGGTCAAATTCCATAAAATTTAAAAATTTTCTACATTAGCTGCCCAAATTGTATAAAGAAATCTACAGGGAAATATCAAGATTGATTGTACTGCTGACCAGTGGTGCTGAGGGGAAGACTATCAATATTATTGGGCTGATAGAAATAGGCACATACATTAAGGGACTTATAGATGTTCCCACTCCTGCATGAACCAAAGGATATATGACTTTTGTATGGAGTAACAAAGCATGATTCTTTTAAATAGAGAACCATTCCAAGACATTATGTAACTGGGATTAATTAGATGGATAAGATCATTTTGGAATCTTTATTTTTTAAAAAATAACATCTGCTTCCTTTACAACAAAAGTACAGCCACTTGTATCCACTACTCCATAAGGTGAATTGCAACTCACGTTCATTTAGTTTCAGGCATTTTACAGATCTCTGCCTTTGGGCAGATTCTCACTTTCCACTACTCCCATTGCCAGTATGCTTTCTGAGTGCAGAAACAACATTATCGTCCTCTGACTCCCAGCCATTCATAAAAGCACCCAAACTCCCAGGTTTTTTAGCTTCCATTAAAAACTGCAGTTTCTCAACCTGAGCCATCTTAAACCATTCAGAGAAGATTGTGTCCAGTGACTTGCCTGTTCTAGTGGCTGTGCCAGCTGCACGACCTGGCCTGCTCTCTCACCTCCCCAAATAGTCACTGATTTAGGTAGCCATTCTATCTTGGTCTATCAGGTTACTATGTTCTCACTGATCAGCAGGTGCCATTTTCTTTATTTTTATTTTTTCTTAAAAAAAGAATCAGACAAGCCACTTGATCCAAATGGGGTTCACAAGCCCACTGACAATCTTGTCTCTGGGGGTATGATATTCCAAAGGGAGCCATCACATAGAAGGCCCCTTTTCTAGGTCCCACTAGATGTTCTTCCTTGATAGTTGGGACCCACAATATGATCTGGTGTGCTTGATAAATGTAATAATATTAATATAATTTTGCAGTTGATCCAGAAGGACCATTTGGAGCTTTCCTTGTCCCACCATCTTCTAGAAACTCATCACTTCATTTAACCCATACATTATTCAGGTGGCACTTTATTTGTTTCTGTCCAAGCTCAGTGAAGCTTGCTGTCTTTGTATTCGATGTAACACACACAGTACTGAAAAACGTGACTTCTTTTTCACATTTTAGAATGTTTATGTTGCAATAAAGGCAAGTGCTATTTTGTTTTTATGAAGCTGAACCATCCGTTGTGCCTTGCTACAATCATTTCATGAACTCACCAACAAACACAGAAATTAAAGAATATGTTCCCTGATGCTTTGATTATTGTAGTATCAGAGCAACGATGGTATCATGAAGGGGCTGTGGATGGGGGGGGGAGCAATTGTGTAGTATCAAAAGTAGCAATGTGAGAAGGGAATATGAAAGCATTCAATATCTGGGAAAGCAAAAGAAAGCCATTGAGACTAGAACTGAGGGAACAATCCCTAAATAGAAAATCAGACAATGGTGGACTGGTCCACACAAAGCCAACTGATGGGGCTTCCCCTCCTGGGCAGATGGAAAGAGCAAGAAGCAGGGAAAGATAGTTCAGATCTTGCACCGATCATGATCTAGACAGAGCACCAGCCTGGTTCCATTGCCAACACATTGCAATCTGGACTGATAATTCTGAAGTTGCCTTTGGAAAGAGTTAGGAATAGTGTGGAAGATTAGCAGTTTAGGTTGCAGTATGGAATTACCTTTCTCCTATTTTTATATTTTTAAACTGTAAAGAATATTTCTTAGGATTGTGATCTTTTCTGCTTTGATGTGATTCTCAAAGACAGCCACAGAGACTTTCAGTTCTTAGGATGCTCTCTCACAACCATTTGATTCATTGTAGAAATATCAAATGTTCATCCTGGTTATTGTGTATATGGATGCTGCTGACATCCAGCTATCTTGGGTTCAGTGACACAAACTGCATCACTGAATTTGTTTGCAATAATGCTAACCTTATGATAAACAACCTATTAAAGGCAGCATACAATATTCATCTTCCTTCCTAGAAGAAAAGGAACATTTTTTTCTGGGAAATGTTTATGAATTTAAAAATAACTCAAATGGAGACTTTTAACATTCTAGTTCTTAAAAGGCAGCAAAAGTTGATTTTGCATAATGTGTTATCTTCAGTAATTGCTTTAAATTTTTGAGGGACAGAGTTGTTGTTTTTGATATACTACAGTGACAATGTAAACATTCAGAAAGAAGCAATGAATATTTGCAGCTATTTTCAATCAATCTGTCCTTTTTCTTCATTTTCTTTTTTAGTTTATTATAAAAATAGCAACTCACATACCAGTAACTAAACAAAAAAAGGTAGGTGCCCAAATAGAGAGAAAATTGCTGTATTTTATTGAGATAGATTAGCTCTAAGTATATTCTAATAGCTTAATAATAATAATGATAAAGTTGGATCTTGGAGGTCATCTAGTCCAACCCCCTGCTCAGGCAGAAAACCCTATACCATTTTGGACAAATGGCTGTCCAGTTTCTTCTTAAAAACTTCCAGTGTTGGAGCATTCACAGCTTCTGGAGGAAGGTTGTTCCACTGGTTAATTGTTCTAACTATCAGGAAGTTTCTCCTTAGTTCTAGGTTGCTTCTCTCTTTGGTTAGTTTCCACCCTTTGCTTCTTGTCCTGCCTTCAGGCGCTTTGGAAAATAGCTTGACTCCCTCTTCTTTGCGGCAGTCCCTGAGATATTGGAACACTGCTATCATGTCCCCCCCTCGACATACCCAATTCCAGCAACCGTTCCTTATATGCTTTAGCCTCCAGTCCCCTAATCATCTTTGTTGCTCTTCTCTGTACTCTTTCTAGAGTCTCAACATCTTTTTTACATCGTGGTGACCAAAACTGGATGAAGTATTCCAAGTGTGGCCTTACCAAGGCATTGTAAAGTGGTATTAATACTTCACGTGATCTTGATTCTATTCCTCTGTTAATGCAGCCTAGCACTGTGTTGGCTTTTTTGGCAGCTGCAGCACATTGCTGGCTCATATTTAAATGATTGTCCACTAGGACTCCAAGAGCTTACTGATTGTTCCTTGGATACTATGGTTATGAGGTTATTTACACATTTCATAGCTAATGTAGTATATGATATTCTCCTCCAGAAATATTATTCATTATCTTGGTTATGTTTCAAATTATATGTTTCAAATTATAGTTCTGAACAAATTGTCTTTTATTATTTTATATATTGCTGTAGGTGAGAATCAGGATTCCACATGAAAGAAGTAATAAAACAAGCATCTTTTCCTAGCAGCAGTCATAAGGATTACTTTTTGTGGGTTGATAGACTTCCTACCTATCTGTGCACCTCCAAATAATATCCCAACTGTTGACTTAAATGTGACACATTTGGCACAATGAAGATGCACAGATCTTTCCCAGTTAGATCCCACCTCTGCTTGTGTAATAATGTATTTTTTAACCACAGCTTCAGTATTATTCTTCATGTAATATATGTCCTGCTAACCTAGATATAAAATTTCTTGATTCTAGAGTTCAATTAAAAAAAAACCAGCTTTCATGATGGAAGCTGCTACTTTACTTTTAGCATCTATATTTATTATCTAACCACTGGTGGTGCAGTCGTTAGAATGCAGTATTGTAGGCCAACTCTGCCCACAGTCTGGACCTCGATCCTGATGGACTTGAGGTTGATTCAGCTTTCCATCCTTCCAAGGTTGGTAAAATGAGGACCCAGATTGTTGAGGGCAATATGTTGACATGTAAACCATTCAGAGAGTGCTATAAAGCACTATGGAACACTTTATAAGTCTAACTGATATTACTATCTGTGTATCTATCTATCTATCTATCTATCTATCTGTCTGTCTGTCTGTCTGTCTGTCTGTCTGTCTGTCTGTCTGTCTGTCTGTCTGTCTGTCTGTCTGTCTGTCTGTCTACCTATCTATCCATCCATTTATCCATCTATTTATCCATCTATGCTTTGTGGGAAAGTAACAGTATTCTATGTGGCCACATGACCACAAAAAAGTCTTCGGACAATATTGGCTCCCTCAGCTAAGAGATGGAGATGAACACTGCCTGCTAGAGTTGGAAATGACTACCTTTATCTTATCTGAATAGTTATGAAAATTTTCAAATATCCTAATTCAACTTTGGGGTATATTTTAACTAGGGCTCTCAAAACTTCAACATAGTTTAAAACGCCCAACTCACCTAAGTAACTTTGGGCAGTTTACAACGTCATAATAAAATCATATAAATACATGAATAAAATATAAATTAAAAACAGGTTAAAATTTCATGTGCTTCTTCTTTAACTGTTTAGCATATTTGCTGCCCAGGGCTCTCTACGTCAAGTGGCAAAGGAAAAGTTGGCTATCTGCTGTTCACGATCACTCTGATTGTGATTACCAAAAATAGGCCAGAAGGAGTCTGATGGCAGCTATTCTAACTAACAACTGTTATTAAAAGCTGTAACCTTTACAAGCCACAGCTTATTTCATCAGATGCATAGATGAAGTGGATAGATTGACATAGAATTTAAACTGGGATAAAGTGGGGAGGAGAAGAGGGTGTAATCCAGTTAGTTTTGCAGATGCAGGTTACATATGAGATAGATTACAAGTATCTTCTCAATTAACATTCGTAATATGTTAAAAACATAAAATGTGTTGGAAAAGATGCTACTAAAGTTCATCTGGTTTTTTTTTGCTACCATAGACTGATATGACTCTTCTCCTACAGTTTATACAAAAATAGCCCTTAAGATATGCCACAGATTTGAGACGAGAACCATACAAACACAAATATGAATCTGAAGATGCCATTTTAAAAATCCCCCCCCCCGAAAACAGGGAAAAATGGAAAATTTCAATCCAACCCAAGTGTATGATGTAGTTGCTGTCTACTTTGCAATATCACTTATATCCACTCAGCTCTTTAATTAATGTGAAGCACAGCCTCCACTCCCAAATGCTCTATCCAGTGGATTTTTGATGTATTATGTCTTTTGGTCTTTTTCTTTTTAAAAGACACTTTTAATATTTTAAGCAACTTGGTAATATGCACAGAAAATTCTGGTTATTGACAGATTAGAAGTAGACTGACTACTTATCACTCTGCATACCAAGACATTCATTTTCTGGATTCCTACTCTAGAGAAAATCCATTCCCCAGCCTATGGTGAACTAGAATATAAAGCAGTGAGAAGGATTAGTATTTCATTCAGGGGAGCATGAAGAATATGACACCAGATGTTGTTGGCCAGAATCAGTGTTTCAATGAACAGGAAGAAGTAGAATATTGGGGTGACAAGGGGTGTCACAAGGGGTGTCACAAGGGTGACAAGACACTAACCATGTGACAGTCATAATGAGAGAGATCAAAAAGAAGAAACTCACCACAAAGCACTTTTTCTGCTGCAGCTAATTTGCTACCTCAGCTTGTCAGTTAATTTTTTTTTCCTTAGGTATTCATTTAGAAAAGCTTTGCTTCTGAAAGCTTTGCTGAGATTTTGTTAATTGCTTCGAACAGAAGCTATGGAAAGACCAGACTGATGGTTTTCCTCACATCTTGCACCCCTCTGTACTGTTGCTAAAAGGGGAATCTTTAAAGTATGTATTAAAAGGTATTTGATGGCTGTAGCTTTTAATACAAAGCTAAAATTAGATTCTCTGATTATAGCACTGCCTCTTGCACTGTGGTATTTTCTGTTGCCCTAATAGATGAAGGGAGAAGTTATAAATCCTGGGCTTAAGTTCCTTCAGAAGTGGCTTCCATGGAAACCCTTTTGACAAGCTTTTAAAAATGTTTCTGACATATGAGTTTAAGCAAGAAAGTTTGACATGTGTCATTCCTATATCTAAAACTAATTAAATGAAGTTTTGTCTTGTTAAAGTCTACTGTTAGAAGTAGGCAGCAAGATCTTAACAAACAGCAGCACGATCATACCAGTGAGGGTTGGGATAATTAGAATGATTCAGCATAATAGGTGATGTTACATTCTGGTGCTTTCATCATTTGGTTGCCTCTGAGTATCAAGTGCTTCCCTGTGTCATTGTTAGTAGATTGGCAGTGCCTTCCTTAATCTCTGACAGAGGGAATAACATTAGGAGCCAAAGACTTTGATACTTGTGTCCACTTCACCTCAAACATTTCATCCAGTCATGGGAATGGAGTGAGAATGAGATGATTTCTGACTGCAGGACTCAGAACTTCACATGATTCTGATTAATGCTGCATGCAGCTGATACAACAGGCAGCCAAATTTTAGTTGGGACTTTAAGATCATGGATAGTAGGTCCAACATGGGAGAGAGAGCAGCCAGAGCCCCAGCTTTTGCCTTCATTCCCCTTGATAGGTTCAAATGCATTTACTTCAGTTTGGGGTAGCGTGCTTGGTGCATTGCCAAAGGGAAAGAGATATCGGCTATTGGCTTTGCCAGCAGTGCAAAATTCATTTCTGTGCTATCTGGATAAGCCAGTGAGTTATGCTGGTTTGGTTTGTTCTGCTATATTTATTTATTTATTTATTTATTTATTTATTTATTTATTTATTTATTTATTTATTTGTGAGACTTATATACCGCTTTAAGTGCAAGCACTCTCTAAGCGGTGTACACCAGTAAGCAATGTATATATATTTTACATTGCCCCCAACAATCTGGGTCCTCATTTTACCTACCTCGGAAGGATGGAAGGCTGAGTCAACCTTGAGCGGGTGAGATTTGAACCGCTGACCTGCTGAACACAGTCAGCTAAAGTGTCCTGCAGTACTGCATTCTAACTGCTGCGCCACCTCGGCTCATATGTATGCACTTTGCTCCTATTATTAAAATTAATAATGTTTTTCTATGTGTGGTGAATTTCCTTTATTTTCTTTATGACTATATCAACACACACCTCTCCAGTCCTTGAATCAAAGGAAAAGTACATCAGCATAATTTGCACCCCTTACTGGGTGTGCAGCAACTTGCGATTGGTGCTGCACATGTTCTTTTAATGCAAGACAATTTAGAGGTAGTGATCATTGATTTAATTTGGATGGAGGCTTTAGTTATGTTTGAAGTTGCCTAAGTGATAGTTTGCTGCACGAATGTTCTGTTGTTTGGCTATTTCTGAACAGAAGTTTCTTCTTGAAGAACATTAAATACATACTCAAAAATAGCCCAACTGAGAAGTTGGTCAAGTGATTAGACATTTGTGAAATGGAAAGAACTCTTCTGAAAGGTAGACAATTTCTCTCTTCCTTCATCCCACACCTCTTCATGTTACCTGTGACTATCATTTGGGATAAAAGAGGAAATAGACACAATTTATTGCCCATTTTTCTATACTTCCTATCTATCCAGCATTCCCTCCCTAGCTCTTTAATATGTATAGGAAACTGCTAGATCAGTGTTTCTCAATCTTGACAATTTTAAGGCATGTGGACTTCAACTCCCAGAATTCCACAGCCAGCAATGCTGGCTGTGGAATTCTGGGAGTTGAAGTCCACACGCCTTAAATTTGTCAAGGTTGAGAAACACTGTGCTAGATGAAGTCATCTGGTGGTTCAAGTTGGGGACCATCAGTATACTGATGGTCCCCAACTTTATATCACTGCCCTGGGTCATAAGGGAAATGCTGTTATATCCTAACCCCATATCTGGAGGCTCTAGATATACAGGAGGCTGTAGGAGACAATAGCCTGAAGCTGAACTCAAGTATAATTAAGTTTTTGTTTGAAGTTTTGAGTTCTCAGTCACTGCCAGTATTATATCTGTGTATAGCCAGGCATTTTCATGAAGAAGCAGATTTACAGTATAATTCTAGACTCGTGGCTCCTACTGGTACAATAGATGGAGGTCATAGCTAGTGTCAACTTTGCCCAATACTTTTGCTATCTTTCCTAGTGCAGGAGGGCAAAGGTCCAGCAATAAATGTTCTCAGAAGACCTAGCTGGACTACTGCAATGTGCTTTACATGGGTCTACCCTTAAAGACTATCCAGAAAGTATGAATGTTCCAAAATACGGTGACCTATGTACTTCCTGACTTACAGTAATGGAATGGTATAATACCGATTTTATGAGCCCTGTGCTAGTTGCCGATTGATTTCTGTATACAATTTAAAGTGCTGTTGCTTATATATAAAGCCCTTTAAGACTTGACCCCTAGTTACCTGCAGGACTGCCTGTTCTGACTAGAATTGGCCCAATCAACTAGATCACATGGCTAATTGTGTTCCCACACTTTCATAACCACTCACATCTGTTTTACTTCCCAGTTGTTATGTGCTGTAAGTGGAGCTGCCCTTGAGGAACATCTAGAACAGGGGTGTCAAAGTGCTGGCCCGCAGGCTGGACACATCATCCGGAAGCCGCACCCACCCCATTGCCGGCAATGGTAAAACAGTGCCGATACATCTCGCAACGTCACGTGACATCGCGAGTTTGACATGTCTGATCTAGAAGCTGGTATAGAATGTGGTATCCCAAGCAGTGGTAAGTGGGCCTCAATATATTATATCAATATAGTTTCATTAATTGCTAGTAGAACTCCAGATGATATTTATTGGGCTGGTTTCATGGCTACCTATGCAGAGCCATACATGGTTCTGGTTATCTGAGAGATCTTCTCTGGCATTCATCTACCCATTCAACGAGATCTTAGAGTCAGCTATATCCCTGGAACTGTCATCTGATGGGGCCTTTTATATGTTCTTTTATCATTGCCATCCTGATTCTTTGGAAATCCTTCTAGTAGAGTTTCATCCGTCTTGTGGCTACTTTATAATATACAGTGATCATGGTTTACTGATTTTGTATGAATTTTGTTTTTATATCACTTGGATTATGGAGGTTCTAAATCATTTATTATGAGCCACCTACTATATCTAGGAATGGGCAGAACCCAAGCATAATGAATTGTAAATATATTGATTTTAGATAGTACTATGGATGATTTAATTGTTATTGCATTGTAAACCTTGTAGGCTGCAGAGTCATTGGATTGTGGTAGGAGTACAAGATTAATAAACAAACAAACAAGTGTTGCTGCCAGTGAATAGATATGACCAACAGTACTGGAGGTAGCCAATAAAGTGTGTAAAATGATGCTGTAGTAGAGAAACTTACCAGCCTCTCAAAGGAATAAAACTGGTAGAAAGTATGATCACACAAAACCTCACAGTGGGAGAACCAGCAGCAGAAAACACATTTGGGATAAGCTATAGGCAGTTGACAAAATCCAGTTCTCTTCTTCAATTTGCACCAGTTCCCAAAATAAGTCTTGTGTCCTTTCAAAAGAGTGATAAACATATGTTTAAGAACAGGTCTACTGCTCTTCCAGAATAGGGATAAACTTGTGAACATAAGAAGTCCTTGTAATATCTACTATGAACCAGGCATCCTGACTCTCTGGCAGCCTAGGTCTACAAAAAGCAATGTCAATGTTGCCTTATTAAGCTTAGGTCTAGGACTCTAGGTGCACTCTGTTGATGCAGCCCATGGTACATTTTGCTGCAACATTGTTGGTTTCATATCTTTACTGTAGTTCTTCTGTCCTTTTAGCACCAAGTCTGAAAAAAAGTAAAAGAGTTGTTAAGTGTGAGCCAAGGTGTGTGCTGAACCCATGATCATTCTTGTTTTCTGTGAGTTCTAAAGGTTGTAATTTACATATGGGATTTAAATTGCTCCATTTAGTGGGCCTAAGAAGAAGGGCCATCTCCATCATTGTTTTTTCCCTGTGAAATATTATTCCCTGGAGATAACATTGGCCCACAGCTTGATACACTTTCAAAAGGCTTGGGGACCCTAGGTGATGCTTTTTATTTTGACTGAGGGGTGGGGGTTATTTGGGTTTTACTTCTGTAAGTCTCCTGAAGTCACTGTGAGTGAATTGGGAGGCCATATCAATTTTATAAACAAACAAACAAATAAAGTGGCAAACAGGCAGTTGGGAATTCTCAGGATGGGGCCAGTGGTAGGATTCAGCCAGTTCGCACTACTTTGGCAGAACCAGTAGCTATTTTTTTGTTGCCCAGGCCCAGAATGTACTTCTGGAAGCAGCATCCATGCAGAGAACCAATTATTCACATATGTAATGACCCAGGGCCCGAACGGAGGCAAAGCAATTAGCTGGTCAGAACAATTATCTTTGTAAGCACTGCCAACGTTCACCCAACAGCCCCCACATATGCTGGCACAAGTTCAATAAAACAGTCAATGAAGTTAAACAGTTCTTTAAAGTAAAACAGATAACAAACAAAGTATGATCTTTTCAATGCCCAGCTTGCCTGTAACCTGCAAACTGCAAAACTGAGGACAGCAAGGACAACTCAGCAGGAAACAAACTTGATCCAAAATACAAAGAGTCCAGGTACAAGAGCTCACATCACAAGAGTTCACATTTGTTCCTGGCAAATGCCCCACCCCACAGCGTCTCCTTAAATCCTACTCTCCAGGTGTGCCTTGTGGAGTTGGGCGTGACGCTCTCCCCCCCAAGCAAGTGAGCCTACCTCCATTGTTCCCTCCTCCTCTCTGCTCTCCTTGCTCTGGGATCTGGTGGGGAGGGGCCTTGCTTTTCGCCTGAGCTCTGCCTTCCCTGTTCCAAACTTGAAGGGCCCTGGCCTGCTTCAGCCTGCTCCTCCCCACAGTCCTCCGAAGCCACAGACACCCCCTCCTGGGCCTCAACAGGGAACTCCATGTCATTCTCAGAGTCAGGCTCTGATGGAGGCTTGACAACATATTTGAATCCCACCATTGGATGGAGCATCTTTCTTAGGGGGAACTGAGTCACTGATACCAATTTTAAAAGAAGAAACTGCTTTGTTTGCTTTGTTTTTGGCAGCCAGCCAGAAAGTAAGTTTTTAGGTGAACTTTTAAATATTGATGTGGATTAGTGACTTTCAAGGTTAGGTTTGGCACAGGCATAGAGATTTAGAAGAGGCAGGTTAAAAGAATTTTTAAAAATAATCCCTTCATAGACTGACTAGAATTAATTTAACATTATGTTCCAAAGTGCTCTCTGGTCTGGAAGATGAAATTGGACAGAATCAGTAAGATCCTCCATAAACACAACATCAAAACAGCATTCTGCACAAACAGAAAAATATCCACCATCCTTAGAAACCCCAAAGATAAAATTGAATTAGAAAATCAAGGAGTATACGAAATCCCATGCACCACTTGTCCCACCACATACATCGGACAAACCAACAGAAGAATAAGTGCACGCATTGAAGAACATAAGAACTCATTCAAAAAAGAGGAACCAACATCTTCCCTGGTCCAACACCTTAAAGCCACAGGACATGACATTGACTTTAAAAATACCAGAACCATTGCCAAAAGTGAACATTTTAATAACAGAATAATCAGAGAAGCCATCGAGATAGAAAAACGCCCACACAGCATGAACAAGCGAGATGATACCTCCCGCCTACCAGCCATTTGGAAACCCTCCCTTATTGACAAACGACTCCCTAACACAAAAAATGATACCAGACCCACACTCACAAAAACCACACAGGATGTCACCACCACACATCCACGTAAAAAGCAAACCCAAAGCCACACCGATGATGAGGCATGACCACAAACCAGAAGCCAGACCACAGCTGCATCATTAGCCACTTTAAACCCCTTCAATCCATACATGAAGCAAACTGACACCCTCCATGAAGATGAGGCACGACCACGAACGCGAAGCCAAAAAATAGCAAGGCAGCCCAAAATCTTAAACCCCCCTGCAACTCAGACTAACCTGAGCACAACCAAACAGAACACTCCCCCAGCCAATCAGAGCACAGCCAACCCCCCAGCCAATCAGAGCACAGCCAAACCCCTAACCAATCAGAACACACCTCCACCCAATCAGAACACAGCCAAGCTCCCACCCAATTATTTCATACCTCCACTGGCAGTTAAAAGGAAAAAACAGCTAAGACCACACATTGTTCCTCGAAGCATGAAGCTGAAAACACCAGCCTGAAGATGACGAATGGGACTTCGTTGAAACGTCGCCAAGACACTTCCAATTTTATGCGGGAGAAAACCCGAACAACCAAAGACCTACATACAAACACCCGCGAAAACCTCAGAAAATATATATATATATATCTAGGTCTTTGGTTGTTAGAAAACACCAGAAGAAAACACACACAAACCGCTATCTGCACGCTCTCTCACACCACCACCCAGCACAGACAACTCTGTAGCCAAGACACTCATCTCCAGAACAAAACGCTTAGCTGACGAACAACACCTAAAACCCGAACTACACACTCTCACCAATGTACTAACATCCAATGGAGTCCATAGAAATAAGATTACAAACCTAATCCAAAAAGAAACCCCCACTAAAATCCAAGACAAAGAACAAGAAAACGGCAAAGCCATCCTCCCATACATAAAGGCACTCACAGACGAATCATGTAAGATCCTCCAGAAACACAACTCAAAACAGCATTCTGCACAAACAGAAATATCACCATCCTTAGAAACCCCAAGATAAAATTGAATTAGAAAATCAGGAGTATAAACGAAATCCCATGCACCACTTGTCCCACCACATACATCGACAACAACACACAGAAGAATAAGTGCACGCATGTGAAGAACATAAGAACTCATTTCAAAAACGATGAACCAGCATCTTCCTGGTCCAACACTTAAAATCACAGGACATGAAATTGACTTTAAAAAGACCAGAACTATCGCCAAAACTGAACACTTTAATAACAGAATAATCAGAGAAGCCATCAAGATAGAAAAACACCCACACAGCATGAACAAACGAGATGATACCTCCCGCCTACCAGCCATTTGGAAACCCTCCCTTATTAACAAACGACTCCCTAACACAAAAAATGACACCATACCCACACTCACAAAAACCACACAGGATGTCACCACCACACATCCAGGGCGTAAAAAGCACCCAAGCCACACCATGATGAGGCTGACCAACAAAACCGAAGCCAGACCACAGCTGCATCATTAGCCATCTTTAAACTCCCTTTCCATCCATACATGAAGTCAAACTTGCACCCTCCATGAAGAGGAGACACGACCACGAACGCAAAGCCAGAAAATAGCAAGGCAGCCCAAAAATCTTAAACCCCTCTGCAACTCAGACTAACCTGAGCACAACCAAACAGAACACTCCCCCAGCCAATCAGAGCACAGCCACCCCCCCAGCCAATCAGAGCACAGCCACCCCCCCAGCCAATCAGAGCACAGCCACGCCCCTAACCAATCAGAGCACAGCCAAGACCCTAACCAATCAGAACACACCTCCACCCAATCAGAACACAGCCAAGCTCCCACCCAATCAGTTGAAACGTCGCCAAGACACTTCCAATTTTACGCGGGAGAAAACCCGAACAACCAAAGACCTACATACAAACACCCACGAAAACCTCAGAAAATATATATATATATCTAGGTCTTTGGTTGTTAGAAAACACCAGAAGAAAACACACACAAACCGCTATCTGCACGCTCTCTCACACCACCACCCAGCACAGACAACTCTGTAGCCAAGACACTCATCTCCAGAACAAAACGCTTAGCTGACGAACAACACCTAAAACCTGAACTACACACTCTCACCAATGTACTAACATCCAATGGATTCCATAGAAATAAGATTACAAACCTAATCCAAAAAGAAACCCCCACTAAAATCCAAGACAAAGAACAAGAAAACGGCAAAGCCCTCCTCCCATACATAAAAGGCACCACAGACAGAATCAGTAAGATCCTCCATAAACACAACATCAAAACAGCATTCTGCACAAACAGAAAAATATCCACCATCCTTAGAAACCCCAAAGATAAAATTGAATTAGAAAATCAAGGAGTATACGAAATCCCATGCACCACTTGTCCCACCACATACATCGGACAAACCAACAGAAGAATAAGTGCACGCATTGAAGAACATAAGAACTCAGTCAAAAAAGAGGAACCAACATCTTCCCTGGTCCAACACCTTAAAGCCACAGGACATGAAATTGACTTTAAAAATACCAGAACCATTGCCAAAAGTGAACATTTTAATAACAGAATAATCAGAGAAGCCATCGAGATAGAAAAACGCCCACACAGCATGAACAAGCGAGATGATACCTCCCGCCTACCAGCCATTTGGAAACCCGCCCTTATTGACAAACGACTCCCTAACACAAAAAATGATACCAGACCCACACTCACAAAAACCACACAGGAGGTCACCACCAAACATCCACGCAAAAAACAAACCCAAAGCCACACTGACTATGAGGCACGACCACAAACCAGAAGCCAGACCACAGCTGCATCATTAGCCACTTTAAACCCCCCCAATCCATACATGAAGCAAACTGACACCCTCCATGAAGAGGAAGCACGACCACGAACACGAAGCCAAGGAATGGCAGGGCAGCCCAAAATCTTGAATCCCTCTGCAACTCAGACTAACCTGAGCACAACCAAACAGAACACTCCCCCAGCCAATCAGAGCACAGCCAACCCCCCAGCCAATCAGAGCACAGCCAACCCCCCAGCCAATCAGAGCACAGCCAAGCCCCTAACCAATCAGAACACACCTCCACCCAATCAGAACACAGCCAAGCTCCCACCCAATCAGTTCATACCTCCACTGGCAGTTAAAAGGAAGAAACAGCCAAGACCACACACTGCTGCTCGAGGCACGAAGCTGAAAGCACCAGCCTGAAGATGACGAATGGGACTTCGTCGAAACGTCGCCAAGACACTTCCAATTTTACGTGGGAGAAAACCCGAACAACCAAAGACCTACATACAAATACCCGCGAAAACCTCAGAAAACATATATATATATATATATATATATATATATATATATATATATATATATATATATATATATATATATAAATGTATGTATGGTATGTATGTATGTAGGTCTTTGGTTATTCGGGTTTTCTCCCACGCCAAATTGGAAGTGTCTTGGCGATGTTTCGATGAAGTCTCATTCGTTATCTTCAGGCTGGTGCTTTCGGCTTCGTGATTCCAGGAGCAATGTGTGATCATAGCTGTTTCTTCCTTTTAACTGCCAGTGGGGATATGAACTGATTGGCTGAGAGCTTGGCTGTGTTCTGATTGGATGGAGGTGGAGAAGCCTTGACAGCTATCCAAAACAAATATAACCCCCCCAAATACATCCTAGATCTGACCAACCACTGCCTATCCAACACATACTTCATTTATAACAGACAAAAATACAAACAAATAGAGGGAGCACCCATGGGATCACCCCTCTCACCTGTCTTTGCAAACCTCTACATGGAACACTTTGAAACTCAAGCTCTAGAAAAATCTGAACACAAACCCAAACTCTGGCTCAGATACGTAGATGACACCTTCATAAACTGGCCACATGGGAAAGAAAAACTGGACAACTTCCTCATACACCTCAACAGCCTATACCCCAAAATACAGTTCACCATGGAAACAGAAGCTAATAACCAACTTCCCTTCCTGGATGTCTTAGTCTACAAGAAATCCAATGGCTCCCTAGGACACACCATCTACCAGAAGAAAACACACACAAACCGCTATCTGCATGCTCTCTCACACCACCACCCAGCACAGATCAACTCCGTAGCCAAGACACTCATCTCTAGAACAAAATGCTTAGCTGATGAACAACACCTAAAAACCGAACTACACACTCTCACTAATGTACTTACATCCAATGGATTCCAAAGAAATAAGATTACAAACCTAATCCAAAAAGAAACCCCACTAAAACCCAAGACAGAGAACAAGAAAACGGCAAAGCCCTCCTCCCATACATAAAAGGCACCACAGACAGAATCAGTAAGATCCTCCATAAACACAACATTAAAACAGCATTCTGCCCAAACAGAAAAATATCCACCATCCTTAGAAACCCCAAAGATAAAATTGAATTAGAAAATCAAGGAGTATACGAAATCCCATGCACCACTTGTCCCACCACATACATCGGACAAACCAACAGAAGAATAAGTGCACGCATTGAAGAACATAAGAACTCAGTCAAAAAAAAGAGGAACCAACATCTTCCCTGGTCCAACACCTTAAAGCCACAGGACATGAAATTGACTTTAAAAATACCAGAACCATTGCCAAAAGTGAACATTTTAATAACAGAATAATCAGAGAAGCCATCGAGATAGAAAAATGCCCACACAGCATGAACAAACGAGATGATACCTCCCGCCTACCAGCCATTTGGAAACCCGCTCTTATTGACAAACAACTCCCTAACATAAAAAAATGACACCCAACCCACACTCACAAAAACCACACAGGAGTTCACCACAACATGTCCACGCAAAAAGCAAACCCAAAGCCACACCGATGATGAGGCACGACCACAAACCAGAAGCCAGACCAAGCTGCATCATTAGCCACTTTAAACCCCTCCAATCCATACATGAAGCAAACTGACACCCTCCATGAAGATGAGGCACGACCACGAACGCGAAGCCAAAAAATAGGAATGCAGCTCACCATCTCACATCCCCATGCAACTCAGACTAACCTGAGCACAAAGAGAACACTCCCAAACCAATCAGAGCACAGCCAACCGCCCATCCAATCAGAGCACAGCCAAGCTCCTAACCAATCAGAACACACTTCCATCCAATCAGAACACAGCCAAGCTCTCATCCAATCAGTTCATAGCCCCACTGGTAGTTAAAAGGAAGAAACAGCTACGATCACACATTGCTCCTGGAAGCACGAAGCCGAAAGCACCAGTCTGAAGATGAAGAATGAGACTTCGTCGAAACGTCACCCAGACACTTCCAATTTGACGCGGGAGAAAACCTGAATAACCGAAGACCTACATACAAACACCCGCAAAAATCTCAGATAACAAATATATATATATATATATATATATATATATATATATATATATATATATATACACATACATACATACATACATACACAGAACCCCATTACCTTCTCCAGGATGTCCCTCCATCTCTTGAGCCCTTGTTCTGCAGGTGTACTGGCAAGGCTTCATGGTATCATGAGCTCCACCCACATTGGCTGGGCAGGCAGCAATTGGTGTGGTTTGTCCCTACAGTGAATCCATGGTCAGAAGCATATTCTTGCTGCCAGACTTTACCAATGAATTGTGCCAGTTGCTGTTTCACTCTTATTTTCTCTCCAGCTTGTTATCGTGGAACAAATAAGCAAAACAAGTCAATTAATTGCCTTTGGATTTTTCCACAATATAGTCAAAACCCTTATAATGCAGGGTGTTGTATAATTATTTGCATACTTTTAATGGACGATGCTCTACACTCTTCAGCATATAACAGCACTGACATGTTAGGAAATAAGTAGGCAAATATATAAATACATGACTGTGTAAAATTAGTTTAGTATTAAATAAACAGGTTTTCAAATCAATCTTAAATGCAGTAGCCAGAATTGGGCAAGAACACAATTCCATAATCAAAGACCTAGTTTCTGAAATATATCCAAATAGATAAAGCAACATATAAAGTGCCAATAGAAAGGGGAGAAAGAATCCCTTTTGTTATTAACTATTTTGTATAAACAGGTACATACTAGGATGGGGGCTGGAACAGGGAGTGGTAAATAACTGACTGCAGGTTCTTAAATACTAGCACCAACAACTGGCATTGGACTCTGGCTATTGTAGGAAGCTGATAAAAGCCCTGCAGAAGCAGAAATATGAGAAAAAGATAGATTGAGAATAACACATACTGCAAAGTTCTGGACCAAGATTAATGATTGAAGAAGGAAAAAGGAAGACACACCTTAGACTGTTAAGGTAATGCCTAAAAGAGAGACCACCAGGGCCTGAACCAATAAATCTGCAGTGTCAGGAAACAGAACTTGTTTAATCTGGCAGAAGTTCAATAACTGAAGATGACAGACTCTTACAGTTATCATTATAAATGGCCAAAGAGAGAACACATCATCTAACAGAACCTTGAAGTTCTTAGCCCCCATCATTGGAACCATCTCAGAGCTTTGAAGCAGGACAGAATGGAAAGCGGGGGAAGGGAAGATACAGCCAAAAAACCCAGAATTTTAGTTTTTCCACATTCCCTTTTAATCATATCATCCACAATGAGATATCTAAAAAGCATTTTGAAAGGAAGGCCCATCCATCCTTAATTGTGTCAGGAAAAAACTAAGGGGAGGTACTATCTCTCCCATTGTCCCTGGAAATGTGGAAACAAAGATTTTATATGCTCTGATAGGCATTCAAGAAGTGCCAGGCAAGATGCCCTGTTCCTTAAAGGACATGGGGCTATTATAAAAACCAGAAGTTTTGAAAGTTAAAAAGCTAATTGCTTCAACTTTCACCGCCTAACAAGATTCTAGCAGGAAATTTAACGAAGTATTATATATCAATTCTCTTACTATGAAGCCAGATTGTAAAACTATAAATCAGGCCAAAGTTTTTTATCAGTGCTGAAAGGGCCAAGCAAAAACAGCATCTGGGGTTCTGTAGGCAGTCCAGTATTATCAGTTTCAAGGGGAGATACTGTACGTAAGCAGAACTTACCTCCAGTCCACTCTGGTTTTCTAAAGCCAACAAGACATTCTCAACATCCCCATTGCCAAACTTGTTCCTACAAGACTGCAGCCTTTGGGGCAGCCTTAAATATCTAAAACAGGCAAACAATTTTTGGGAAAAGGCAGGACAAGCTACTTAGGAAGTCATGATTGAATGAATTTGATGAAATCAGAAAGAATGAAAAATTTAAAGAGTAAAGGGCATTGTTTGAAGTGTAATTTGCAAGTATAAAAAGGTATGAAAAGGTATAAAGAATTGAGTTTAAGTTAACTAGATATACCCTAGTTACATTTCCTTTCCTCTTACTTTTTGTCTTTAAATTCTTCTGTATTCTACTTTTTTCTCTTTGTACACTCTGCAAAACATTGCTTATCCCCCCCAAAAGAAATAGTATGTTGAATGTGTTTGTAAAATACTCTACTTATGAGTTCTGTAAATCCACTACATGAACATAACTATGTCCTGATTTTCAGATGCTTAAGTATGTTATGGAATTCTCAGCACCAAGAATAGACACTCACCAGCTGTACCAGTTGTTCCAGCAAAGCTGAGAAGTTTTAAATACCTCAGTCCTCTGTATTTCCCACAGAGAGGCAGCTAAAGGTTACTGGACACCAGTTTGACAAAACTTCAACTCTCATCATCAATCTTCCTTGTAGATGGCTATTCTTAAACAAGCATTCCAGCCTGAGGTTCTCCAATTGCTGTCTTCTGGACTCTCATGCGTTAGGAAGCTTGCTTTGGATTCTTAAACTCTTCAGTGTTTAACCTGTATATCTATAAATAAGTACAAATATTTAGGACATATCAGTAAGACTCTGGTGACAACACTGTCAAGGCAAACAGACATAGGTAAATATTAGCACCTTGTGAAATTCAATCTAACAATATGCAAACACTGTCTGTCTGTCTGTCTGTCTATCGATCGATCGATCGATAGATAGATAGATAGATAGATAGATAGATAGATATTCAAAATCAGAAAACACAGATCACCAAGACTAAAAAATTTATTAAAACTTAGCTTTCGCTAGCATCTGCTGGCATCGTCAGAGTTCAAGCCAGGATTGAGGGAACACGTTCTTATACTCTCTGCAAAGCCAAGCGAATACATACACACACACACACACACACACACACACACACACACACACACAGAGAGAGAGAGAGAGAGAGAGAGAGAGATTGAAAACACCAAATTTGGGTTCACTAATCAATCAGTTTGTGGTTGCACAGATTTAAATTATTCAGATATATAAAAGATCACAACTGTGAATATGAAAAAGACTATAGCAATAACAGAAACAGTTAAAGGATACTAAATTGCAGTCACAAATTATTCATGCCATCATCCCTTAATTCTTCTTGCTTGACCTTTAAGCCTTATTCTGTTTTTCCAATTTAGAATTCTTGCTGCTGAGTCGACACTGACACTGCGTTGTACTTGGATGAGCACTGATTTTAAGTAGAGATACAGGGTGGTAGCATATCAAGTAGTTGAGCAGCATCAGAATACAACTCCATGTTAAAGAATCCTTTGAAAGCTGAGGGTGAGTTCACACATGTCTTCTTTCCATCATGTGGAAAAAAAACCCTCAAAAAGGTATGTATCATAATGTTTACCCAAAATCAACTTCAGATCTAAGGGCGATTTCTTGAATACTCAAGGAACAGTTCTGGGTCTGAACCAGGTCTTCATATTTATATCCTCAGTCATTTCTGGGGAAAATTACAGATGGCAGAAGTGCAGGGAAAGCGGTCCTTTGGCAATTTATGAGTGGAGCAATACAGGCAGGTAACTCTAATGAAGGTTTCTACATGGCTGTGATGCAAACAGGATTTTATATACTATCATTTGCAAATGAAACAGCAAAACCAGGAGATGATGTAACAATGTGGTTAGTCTCTTTCATAGTTTCTGTAAGAGCTCCACTGTCTATGCATCATGATAATATGCCCTGGAAATTTTCCTTAGTGGCCATTTCAGAATGAACAAATCAATGCATGTTTAGGGGAGGAAATTATAACCCAATTCCAAATTACTTAGACATTTCAAGTTAGTCACTGCAGTTCTGCTTAGTTGTAATTGTGCAACCTAAATTGGTTCTTTCCCCCTCTTTCTCTATAGTCTAAGAGTTTAAGTATAAACCAGTGTTTCTTAATTTTTAATGGAAGAAAGAAAACAGGACAGTAAATCTTGGCTCTCCACTGAGCTGAATAAAAGTGTTATTTTTTGTATTACTAGCTTATGACATCATAATTATGGTGTCTATTGACATGGCGCTAGAATACCTTTAGGCTGTATTGGCACAAAAGGATTTAATTGCCATACTCTCATCATCTGAATAACATTAGCAAAGTTAACTTGTAGAAAGATGGGCTGTTAATACATTTAATAAAATAAATGAATAAAATAAAATTTGTAAAGTAGAATAAATAAAACAATGGAAAGTTATTAGATTTTTTTAAAGTGAAAGTTCTTAAGATTTAATTTTTCATGTTCTTACAATATTATTTTTCTCAACTGTATATCTCTAGTTCTCCTTTTAATAGACCATGCTTTTGCCTTGAATTTGAAATTCAGAATTTAATTCTGCATATCAAAATAAACATATAGCTTCTTACTTTTGTGCACGCATGATAAACACACACAGAGAGATAATATCAACTTCCAATATCAACTTCCATATTAAATACAGGACAGCTCTGATATTTACATTCTCCTTTTCTTTGTCATTCTTAACAATATATTGTTCTTATAATCTGGACTATATATTCATATAATAGATACTTGCACATATTGACAGATTTTTCAAACTAGTACCTGATAATAATCAACAGATCTGACACTAAGCGACTTAGCTTGGCTATTCTTTTATTTGACTTGGCAGTAGATACAGAAACACATCTTCACTAGTTAAGAACTTTACTGCAGACAAAATGAAGCTATCAAAAAGCTGCTATTAGATTTGCAGTGCAAATGATTTATGTGTTCCTGAATTTGATTTTCCCTCCCGCTCTTCGCACAATTTAAGAAACTCTGATTCAGCACTTAATGACCTTGAGGATGAGCAGTTGGTGAATATTTACATCTGTGGCCTAGGAATTGCTGATTGCCTGCCTCAAGATTCACAGATATTGGTGTTTGAATGCAATTAATAATTATAACAAATGTCTTTATATTTTTACGTACAATACTTCTTATTTAAATCCTCTGATTTGAAGAATACATTCTCTCGTAAATGATGCATGTGGTGAAAGATGATTACCTATATTGCACTGCTTCCATTATAGTCCACAATACATGAAAAACATTCATATTTTTCAGCCATAAACACAATGGAACAATAAAGCAATATATTAATGGAGTCCAGAAATTGCCACCCCTTTAACGAAAGCATTGCAGACAGGCTTCATTATATGTTATGGAAAAATATCTCCCTCTATTGTTTGAATGTTGAGAAATTTCCTGTTACCAGTAAGAGGAAACATTTCTTGAAAAAAAAAGTCCTTGTTTAGTTAAAACTAGGAGCTGTAATTTGAAAGACAGATTTGTGGTTCACTGTTTGACATGCTTCTTCAAGAACTACCAAGTCCACAGTTTCTGGGCAAAGAAGGCAGAGGGAAGAACAAAGCCATCAAAGAATGTTTGTCTAGGTAAATTAGAAATGAGTCCACTTGGCAGTATTTTTAGGCTTAAAATATGGGTGAGCAAATGTCAAGTTCACACTGGGAATGTAAAAGAATTCTGCCAAGAATTCAAGTGGAAATGAAATTTGGTGTTCTATTCCAATAGACTTCTCAGGGTCATCAGTCCAACATTTCTAGCTTTTATTTTGCCCTACCAAATATTCACAAAAAAATGTATGTGGAAAAAAAGATACATTACTGAAGATTCATGTATGCAGCAGTAGTTCCATATAAAAAGAGAGCTTACCTAAAAGTAATTTGCATTTAAAACCCTGCATCAATAAAATGTACATGTCAAAGAACAAAAGCACAGTGATTTGAATTTGAAAAAGGGGTTTAGAACAATTTACATTAATAGTTACATAGATTATAAAAAGATGTATACAAAAGCCTTAGTAAGTTACAAGTGGTTGCAAATATATATATATATGTTTTCTGAGGTTTTCGCGGGTATTTGTATGTAGGTCTTTGGTTGTTCAGGTTTTCTCCCGTGTAAAATTGGAAGTGTCTTGGTGACGTTTCGACAAAGTCCCATTCGTCATCTTCAGGCTGGTGTTTTCAGCTTCGTGCTTTGAGCAGCAATGTGTGGTCTTAGCTGTTTCTTCCTTTTAACTGCCAGTGGGGGTATGAACTGATTGGGTGGGAGCTTGGCTGTGTTCTGATTGGGTGGAGGTGTGTTCTGAATGGTTAGGGGCTTGGCTGTGCTCTGATTGGCTGGGGAGTGTTCTGTTTGGTTGTGCTCAGGTTAGTCTGAGTTGCAGAGGGGTTTGAGATTGTGGGCTGCCTTGTTATTTTTTGGCTTCGCGTTCGTGGTTGTGCTTCCTCTTCATGGAGGGTGTCAGTTTGCTTCATGTATGGATTGGAGGGGTTTAAAGTGGCTAATGATGCAGCTGTGGTCTGGCTTCTGGTTTGTGGTCGTGCCTCATCATCGGTGTGGCTTTGGGTTTGCTTTTTGCGTGGACGTGTGGTGGTGACATCCTGTGTGGCTTTTGTGAGTGTGGGTCTGGTGTCATTCTTTGTGTTAGGGACTCGTTTGTCAATAAGGGCAGGTTTCCAAATGGCTGGTAGGCGGGAGGTATCATCTCGCTTGTTCATGCTGTGTGGGCGTTTTTCTATCTCGATGGCTTCTCTGATTATTCTGTTATTAAAATGTTCACTTTTGGCAATGGTTCTGGTAGTTTTAAAGTCAATTTCATGTCCTGTGGCTTTAAGGTGTTGGACCAGGGAAGATGTTGATTCCTCTTTTTTGACTGAGTTCTTATGTTCTTCAATGCGTGCACTTATTCTTCTGTTGGTTTGTCCGATGTATGTGTGGGACAAGTGGTGCATGGGTTTTCGTATACTCTTTGATTTTCTAATTCAATTTTATCTTTGGGGTTTCTAAGGATGGTGGATATTTTTCTGTTTGTGCAGAATGCTGTTTTGATGTTGTGTTTATGGAGGATCTTACTGATTCTGTCTGTGGTGCCTTTTATGTATGGGAGGAGGGCTTTGCCGTTTTCTTGTTCTTTGTCTTGGATTTTAGTGGGGGTTTCTTTTTGGATTAGGTTTGTAATCTTATTTCTATGGAATCCATTGGATGTTAGTACATTGGTGAGAGTGTGTAGTTCGGGTTTTAGGTGTTGTTCGTCAGCTAAGCGTTTTGTTCTGGAGATGAGTGTCTTGGCTACAGAGTTGATCTGTGCTGGGTGGTGGTGTGAGAGAGCGTGCAGATAGCGGTTTGTGTGTGTTTTCTTCTGGTAGATGGTGTGTCCTAGGGAGCCATTGGATTTCTTGTAGACTAAGACATCCAGGAAGGGAAGTTGGTTGTTAGCTTCTGTTTCCATGGTGAACTGTATTTTGGGGTGTAGGCTGTTGAGGTGTGTGAGGAAGTTGTCCAGTTTTTCTTTCCCATGTGGCCAGATTATGAAGGTGTCATCTACGTATCTGAGCCAGAGTTTGGGTTTGTGATCCGATTTTTCTAGAGCTTGGGTTTCAAAGTGTTCCATGTAGAGGTTTGCAATGACAGGTGAGAGGGGTGATCCCATGGGTGCTCCTTCTGTTTGTTTGTATTTTTGTCCATTATAGATGAAGTATGTGTTGGATAGGCAGTGGTTGGTCAGATCTAAGATGTGTTTGGGGGGGTTATATTTGTTTTGGATAGCTGTCAAGGCTTCTTTGATAGGCACTTGGGTGAAGAGGGATATGACATCGAAGCTCACTAGTAGGTCGCTGGGCTGTAAGTTTTGTTTCTTTATGATCTCTATAAACTGGAATGAGTTTTTTACGTGTGAGGTGATGGATTCTGCATAGGGCTGTAGTTGTTTGGCGAGAAATTTGGCTAGGTTTTGTAGAGGTGAGCCTACGGAGCTGACTATAGGTCTGAGTGGGGTTCCTTCTTTGTGTATCTTGGGGAGACCATAGAGTTTGGGGCATCTGGATGATTTCTCTCTGGGAATGATTCTTTGCTGGATCTCTTCGCTAATGGGGGAGGCTTTTATTTTGGATCTGGTGGTTTTTTCCAGGTAGGTGGTGGGATCTGTATTTAGGGGTTTGTATGTGGAGTCTTGGAGTAGGTTGGTTAATTTGGTTTGGTAGTCAGATGTGTTCATAACCACCGTGGCGTTGCCCTTGTCTGCTGGTAGGATTATTATGCTGGTGTCTTCTTTCAGGTTACGTAGTGCTGTCTGTTCCTCTTTGGGTAAGTTGCTTTTGGGTGGCTTGCTGGTGCAGAGGATGTTGGTGATTTCGAGTCTGATTCTGTTAGCGTCATCGGGGTTGATTTTGGTCAGGCTGGTTTCAACTCCACATATAATGGTTTCAGTGGGGATGTGTTTGGGAGCGACTGCAAAGTTGAATCCTTTGGAAAGGACATTGGTTTCGGCTTTGGTGAGGATCCTATCTGAGATGTTATGCACTGTTTGTTTCATGTGTGGCTGTGAGGGAGGAGGGGTTTGTTTCTGGCGTTCTTGTAGTCTTCGGAGTTTGTTGGTGTGTGTATCTGTCTTGAGGGTGGTCTGTGTTTCGGCTCTCCAGACGGCGAGTTGTTTGGATTTGTCCCAAAGTGCGGGGTGGATCTTGTTGCTGAGTTTGAGGTGGAGTGTGAGGAGATCTTTGTTAATTCGGTCTAGGAGGAATCTTTTTGTGTGAAGTTCATTTCTGATTAGGGCCAATTCTGTTCTTTTCAGGATCCGTTTGGTGGCTGCAGAGTTGGAGTGGAATTTCAGTTGGAAACATGTGGGGATTAGATTTTGATCCCGGCAGTTGCGTAGGAATGCGAGGTCGCATAAAATGGAAGCTCCTTCCTGGATGTCTTAGTCTACAAGAAATCCAATGGCTCCCTAGGACACACGCGGGAGAAAACCTGAACAACCAAAGACCTATATATATTAATTCACAGAATATTCTCTTTTTTATTTGTAGAAAGAAATGTCAGACTGGAATAGAATTTTAGTATTATGGTTGGTAAACAGAAAGTTTTTTTTTTTAGCAATCTGTGTATCTTAATTCACATGTGGACATACATAAACGCACATTACATACAAAGACCATTTCTGCATAGACATAGAAACCAGGAAGCCAGAAGCACAAGATACATATATATACATATTTGTTTTCTGAGGTTTTCGCGGGTGTTTGTATGTGGGTCTTTGGTTGTTCGGGTTTTCTCCCGCGTAAAATTGGAAGTGTCTTGGCGACGTTTCGACGAAGTCCCATTCATCATCTTCAGGCTGGTGCTTTCAGCTTCGTGCTCCTCGAAGCACGAAGCTGAAAGCACCAGTCTGAAGATGACGAATGGGACTTCGTCGAAACGTCGCCAAGACACTTCCAATTTTACGCGGGAGAAAACCCGAACAACCAAAGACCCACATATATACATATATATATATATATATACCGTATATTCCGGCGTATAAGGCAACCCGGCGTATAAGACGACCTCCGTCTTCAGCACCAAGTTGCATGCCTAGAAAGTCGTCTTATACACCGGAAACTACCGTAATTTCCAGCATATAAGATGACTCAGCGTATAAGATGAGCCCCAACTTTGGCGCCGAGTTTAACGCTTGCAAAAGTCGTCCTATATGCTGGAAAGTACGGTATATATATGTTAAAATCAATATGTGTGTTTGTGTGTGTGTGTGTGTATGTGTGTGTGTGTGTGTGTGTGTAGGTCTTGGGTTATTCGGGTTTTCTCCCACGTCAAATTGGAAGTGTCTTGGCGACGTTTCGACGAAGTCTCATTCGTCATCTTCAGGCTGGTGCTTTCGGCTTCGTGCTTCTAGGAGCAATGTGTGATTGTAGCTGTTTCCTCTTTTTAACTGCCAGTGGGGGTATGAACTGATTGGATGAGAGCTTGGCTGTGTTCTGATTGGATGGAGGTGTGTTCTGATTGGTTAGAAGCTTGGCTGTGCTCTGATTGGTTGGGGGGTTGGCTGTGCTCTGATTGGCTGGGGGAGTGTTCTGTTTGGGTGGGGGCTTTGTTGTGCTCAGGTTAGTCTGAGTTGCAGAGGGTTTTAAAATGGTGAGCTGCATTGCTATTTTTTGGCTTCACGTTCGTGGTCGTGCCTCATCTTCATGGTGGGTGTCAGTTTGCTTCATGTATGGATTGGAGGGGTTTAAAGTGGCTAATGATGCAGCTGTGGTATGGCTTCTGGTTTGTGGTCGTGCCTCGTCATCGGTGTGGCTTTGGGTTTGTTTTTTGCGTGGATGTGTGGTGGTGACATCCTGTGTGGTTTTTGTGAGTGTGGGTCTGGTATCATTTTTTGTGTTAGGGAGTCGTTTGTCAATAAGGGCGGGTTTCCAAATGGCTGGTAGGCGGGAGGTATCATCTCGTTTGTTCATATTGTGTGGGCATTTTTCTATCTCGATGGCTTCTCTGATTATTCTATTATTAAAATGCAGAGAGCATGCAGATAGCGGTTTGTGTGTGTTTTCTTCTGGTAGATGGTGTGTCCTAGGGAGCCATTGGATTTCTTGTAGACTAAGACATCTAGGAAGGGAAGTTGGTTATTAGCTTCTGTTTCCATGGTGAACTGTATTTTGGGGTGTAGGCTGTTGAGGTGTATGAGGAAGTTGTCCAGTTTTTCTTTCCCATGTAGCCAGATTATGAAGGTGTCGTCTACGTATCTGAGCCAGAGTTTGGGTTTGTGTTCAGATTTTTCTAGAGCTTGGGTTTCAAAGTGTTCCATGTAGAGGTTTGCAAGACACTTCCAATTTTACGTGGGAGAAAACCCGAATAACCAAAGACCTACATACAAACACCCGCGAAAACCTCAGAAAACACACACACACACACACACACACACACATACACACACACACACACACACACACATACACACACATATATATATATATATGCATATATCTTTGGTTATTCGGGTTTATTCGAGGAAGCACGAAGCTGAAAACACCAGCCTGAAGATGACGAATGGGACTTCGTCAAAATGTTGCCAAGACACTTCCAATTTTACGCGGGAGAAAACCCGAATAACGAAAGACCTACATACAACTTAGAAAACACACACACACACACACACACACACAGTAAGTTGGATGTAAGGTAAAATTACAGAATATGGTTCATAGTACAGTTTACAAATGAAGTAATAATGTTAGGAATTTCATAATGTTTTTTCTGCAGGCATAAGCTATGGATGTAATGGGATTGATTTATGTGTGAGAAAAGAAACCAATGAAACAGGTTTGTATTCCTCAAAATGATGACTGAACCAGAATTGGAAGGGACTATTTAGATCATCATGTCCAGCTCCTGCTCATACAAAAATCTCAATGACTACTTCTGCAATAGTGGGCTGTCCAGTCTCTGCTTGAATTTATACAATCAAAGGGAACCTACACTCTAGGATGATAGAGAACATTGGCTTCTTCAGGAGAAAAGAATATTCACCGAAATGATTTTGATTCTATTTCATTTTGCCTGAACTCCTACTTGAGGAGATAGTGAATGTCAAGCAACACAGAATTAGAAAGGAATTATTATTGTCATTAATTTAACAGTTATTCAGATTTCCTGCCTCCTGCCTTGTTGCCAAACCACATTACTGTATCATATTCAGTTTGTAATCAACTGCTAAGATCTTTTTCACAAGCACTATTGCCCAGCCAGGTATCTCTCATTCCATAGCTGTATATTTCATTTACATTTTCTAATGGAAGAACTTTGCATTATCTCTGTTAAATTTCATTCTATTATTTTCAGCCCATTTTTCTAACTTAACTATGTAATTCTGAATTTCATTCCCATTCTTTAGAAGATTGCCTAACCTTCCAATTTTGTATCATCTGCACATTTGATAAGCATATCTAAATGAGAGCTGGGAAAATCTGGTTTTGAAGGCATACACAATTTAAAAGTAATTACTGTCTAAGCAAGTCAGGTAAAGAGTAAACAATCTAGGCCTGAACTATGTGCATGAAAAGGAACTCGTTGAACATATTTTTGAGTCAGCTGTGTATCCATTTAATAGTCTCATCATCCAGATCATAGCATAACCAGTTTGCTAATTAGATTATCATAGCTGTATTTGTCAAATTCTTTGCTGAAATTAAGATTTATTATGTCTACAGCCTTCCCAGATTGCATTAAATAAATTATCCAAATTAAAAAATGTGATGTAGTTTAAAGAGCTATGTTCTACTTCATAAATCATGACTTCAATCCATCAGTCGTATTATGGCTTTTAAGGTATTGACCATTTCTATTTCTGTACATTTAAACCAAACTTTATTATAATTCTGATATTCTATCAATATGAATGGTTATATACTTGGGTGTGGGTGTGTGGCTGTGTTCATGAATCAGGCAGGCCTGTCACAAAATATGAGTTATGGCGATTTTCTAATATTTTCCTGTCAAACAGGGCCACTAGTCGTAAAGCCAAAGAAAACAATTTTATTTCCTCCATTGTTTCCTTTTCATAACGCACATTTCCTTTTCTATAAGGTGTTATTTTGAAAAATAAATGATATTCAGCAACAGGATTCTACCAATACTGCAAAAACTCTACCATTAAAGGTATGGCCGGCTAAATACAAAATTGAACAAGGTTTGGTTGAATGTGAACTTTAATTCCACCTCCTCTTAGTAACTCTGTTTTGCCTCATTTCCTCATGACTTGTACCTTTTCCTCTGCTTTCTTTAATGACTATTGCAATTTCCTCTCTCTTAGACCATTACTATTTGTCTTTACCTATTGAATTTCCTTTAGCTCCTATAATTTAACTTCCCTGCCTATCATTTTTTTTTCCAGTTTTTAGCCTTCTCTACTAAGCATCACCTAGAATCACTGGGAGTTTAATCTAGGTAAAAATTGTCCTTTCATTGATTTTCCTAACACTGTGTACCATGCAGTCACATCAGCCATACAATCCACATACTGTAGATGGTACAGATAGATTTCAGAAATTATTAGAGCAACCCATATCCATAAAGGAATGCAGAGTGAGCCAATGATGTGAGAAGCACCAAAAGTTTGTTTTCCTTTAAAAGATCTTTGGATTATGTCTTTAATCAGGCAAGAGGTAAATAAGATTGAAGTGTTTTCACCCCATAAGAATTCTTTGCTAAACATAATATTTAAAAGGAGGGCCACAGTCTTGAGAACAAATAAATGTTTTTGTACCTTCTAAGTAACATTGACCTCTGAATTCACTTCATACCACTCTGGATACATTCCTTTCTGAACAAACAACAAGGTAATTTTCAGTAAGATAGTACTATAATAGCTATTGCCATTGGATTATCTTTTTCTGAAAAGATATCTTCATGATTTATTTTTTGGGATAACTTTTTTTCTACTTTAAGTATCTGGTTTTTTGGGTTTTTTTTACTGATTTTCTGCTTAAGAGATTGGATGAGTTTCTGTGGAATTCTTTTTAAAAATAGTTGGATGCGAGGCAAACATTGCTAGCAAAGTTTTTATATTTAAAAAATTTCCTGATTCTGATAATTTTTTTCATTGCAGTTCTAGAAATAGACTCATTTTTCCTTGGGAATTATTTTTCTAAATAAAAACAATTTTAAAAACTTACTTAAAAGAAAATGAAGATCCCAAAGTTTGACAGATTATAAATTTCAGATGCTGAAAGTTTGGGCAGATTATCCTAAGAGAGCAGTCTTTTAGGAGATATTAATATCTTGAGAGAGGTGTACATAGAGAAGAATGCACTTCCATATAATAATCTCTCCAAATAATTGGAGCTTTTTAATGCATCAATATAATCTGAGCCTTGAGACATATTAAAACCACTCCACTTCTTTTCAAAACTTTTAAATATATTCTCAATAGCAATTTAGCTTTTGACAGCAGTGTAGCTGCTATCGACAATGTTAGCTTTATCTTCTGAGTCAACTTCAACACCATGTGATGTGCATTGCAATAAGTTAAACAAGAGGCATCAACTTCAGAATACGAAACTATGGTCAAATCATCCCTAAAATGGAAATGGTTGTTGTTTGTGAATCAACCAAAGTCAGCTAAAAGCAGTTGCATCCATTAAGTCTATGTGAGCCTCTAGTAGCATGGCTGAACCTGGAAATTGTTCCAAATTGATCTTCAATCCCTTACCACAGTCTTGTGAAAACTGTAGTTCTTACTACTACTACTACTACTACTACTACTACTACTACTACTACTACTACTACTACCACCACTAATAATAATAATAATAATAATAACAATAATAATAATAATAATAAAGTTAGAAAGGACCTTGGAGGTCATCTAGTCCAACCCGCTGTTCAGGCAGGAAACCCTATACCATTTCAGACAAATGGCCGTTCAGTCTTTTCTTAAAAACTTCCAGTGTTGGAGCATTCACTGTTTCTGGAGGCAGGTTGTTCCACTGGTTAATTGTTCTAACTGTCTCCTTAGTTTCAGGTTGCTTCTATCTTTGATTAGTTTCCATCCGTTGCTTCTTGTCCTGCCTTCAGGCGCTTTGGAGAATAGCTTTACTCCCTCTTCTTTCTGACAACCCCTGAGATATTGTAACACTGCTATGATGTCCCCCCTTGTCCTTCTCTTCATTAAACTAGACATACCCAATTCCAGCAACTGTTCCTTATATGTTTTAGCCCCCAGTCCCTTAATTATGTTTTTTCTCTGTACTCTTTCTAGAGTCTCAACATCTTTTTTACATTGTGGTGACCAAAACTGGATGCAGTATTCCAAGTGTGGCCTTACCAAGGCATTGTAAAGTGGTATTAATACTTCACGTGATCTTGATTCTATCCCTTTGTTAATGCAGCCTAGCACTGCGTTGGCCTTTTTGCAGCTGCAGCACACTGCTGGCTCATATTTAAGTGATTGTCCACTAGGACTCTGAGGTCCCTCTCACAGTTACTACTATTGAGCAAGGTACCCCCTGTACTATACCTATACATTTGCTTTTTCTTGTCTAAATGTAGAACCTTACATTTTTCACCATTGAATTTCATTTTGTTAGATAGTGCCCAGTGTTCAAGTCTGTCCAGATCCTCCTGTGTCTTAAGCTTGTCTTCTGGAGTGTTGGCTATTCCTGCCAGCTTGGTGTCGTCTGCAAATTCGATAAGTTCCCCATCTATCACGTCATCCAATCATTGATGAAGACGAAGACTTCTTCCAGAGCTTCTCAGATTCTATTCACACAACTTAATTCTGATGCTCTGATCTAAAATACAAATTTCCAGATCCCTGCAGATGCCCATGAAAAATGCCATCTACCCACAACTCTTGTGAATTTCAATCTTTTCATTCTAATTCTTTTATATACTTCTTTAAAAATGTGATTCTATCAAAATTCTATCACTAATTTTCAATGGCCTCATATGTTTCATTTGTTTTGTCTCCTCTAATTCCTTCCCTTCCCTTTCCCTTTCCCTTTACCCTTCTCCTTCCTCTTCCTCTTCCTCTTCTCCTTCTCTTTCCCCTTCCCCTTCTCCTTCTCCTTCTTCTTTTCTGTTGGACTGTATACTGCTTCATATTTCTTGATCACCCACCACTGAAAAGCTGTCTGATTTTATAATTATATATATATAATTATGTTATAATTATAATTATATAATTATAATTATGTTATAGAAGTACTCAGTTTGCTTAAAGTTCTTAATATATGTATAGTTTTATGTAAGTAGGTATACAACAGTAGTATCAACTAGGAAACTTTGTTTTGTTTTGACACTGTTATGCATCACTAGTAATAATATGGTCCAGAATATTGAAAGGAAAAAGGCAAATAATTTAAGATCCTGCAATCCTTTTATAATATATCATTTCTATCTATAATTCAGAACTTGAAAAATTAAAGGAATTCAGATAATTGCCATATTTCCATATTGAAAGGATAATGTGGCATATGGGGAATACTGTGACATTCCATTTGTTAAAATGGAAATTGATGATTATTTGAATTATATTATTCATCAAATTTTGATAGAAATAGAAGCAGAAAAGGGATATAAAATATGAAGATTCTGAAATATACAGTTCCTTGAACATGGTAGCTTTCTCTTTATTCATTGCTAGTAACATTCATTCACTTTATTTGCAAAAGAACTTGTCCCTGCAACTGGAGGAAAAAGAAGTTAAATCTATCTTTAGAATAGAATTATATTAAGGGATTAGTCACAAAAGAAATTTCCCATTTAGTAAATCAGCAAGTAACCTGTAATCAAGTTGTGATTTCTTTCCTAGGCTATATTTTGCAAACAACAGGACCAATTTAGGTGGATGTTAGCAATCAGATTGGGGAGGAACCAAGTTAGGTTTGATTTCTCTGATTTTTGACTCCTTGGGGACCCGAAAATAGAAAAATGTGACAAGCATGGTAGAGTGAAAATAAGGATCACAACTTACTGAAAACTTAAAGGATGTCCAGTAAGCTAACTTTATGAAGAACTGCTAAATTCTAGAAAGTCTTTTTATCACTTGAAAGAGTAGAAATCATTATCTTCAATTCAGTTTAGGTTAAGCCCACCTAGATTAGTATAATAAATGATTCTGATTAGACCATTTGTGAACAGGTAGTCCTCGCTTAACGACTGTTAACTTAGCAACCATTATGACCCAATTCCAGAATTCTGTGCACATCCATCCACCCCACAGTCACATGACTGCATTTCAATGCTGGATAGCCCAGCCACCTTTAGTTGTAGCATTCCACAGACTTGTTACCAGAATTTACAATGAGTTTTTTTTTTTTTTGCTTGTTTCTGACCTTTTCGGCTATTACCAGCAAAAAATGCTGATAGGAATACATGAATTGAATTAACAACATGAAGTTCACTTAATGACAACTACAAAAATTTTGCAAAATCAGGCCCAATCACATGAGTGCCTTGACTTACAACCATCATGACTTATGATGGAAATTCCAGATTTCCTAACTGTTGTAAATTGATGACTACCTGTATTACATTCTTACTCTGCTTTTTCTTGAACAGTTTAAGATTGAGCATAAGACTTTTCTTCCATTGGCGTTTTATCTCCTCAACAATGTAGAAAGTAGGATAAATAGTTCAGTAGTATCAAAAGATGCACTGAAAAAGGATTATTACAAGATATATTCAGTAGGATCTTTAACTATCAAAGCATTACCTCCAATTTCTATTTTTAAACCACTAGGGTAAGTTTTTAATGGTCTGAACACTTATTTTCAATTATGTTCTGCACGTACTAAAGAACAGTACATTCTTAGGGCTCTATACATGTTGAAAATGAATACAAAGGAGCATTTTGTACCTCTCTGTTATTCATTAAAGCAGCAATACTTTTTGCAGGCTGAAGCATGCATCTGAAAAAGAAAAAGATGATGACACTTTAAGTTGCATCAATAGACTCCATAAAACACTTTCCCCATATTCATCCAGATGAACATCTGATTTGTCAGGTTCAAAGTTCTACTTCCAGATCATTGCAAAGCATGAATAGCTTCAAAATGTATCCTAAAGGAGGGATGGACAACTTACAGTCTTGGGCAACATGTATCCATAGTCCAGTTCCATTCATCTTTGTGAGCAATCAGTATTGATCTTTGGTCAGAGCAATTTCCTGCACCCTACAACTTCCCTAGCTGGGAAGAAAAGGGAGAGAAAAATGGCTATCAGAAGGAAAAGAGATGTACATATGTAACTATAAAAGTATAACATTTATACAGAATTATGGCAATCATCAATTCCCACGTATTTCCAAATGAGAAAACACCAAGAAATGTCAGTTTTCCATCCATGTTAGGGTCTATATCCCTATCTTATGCTTCAGCTGCAGAAGCCATCAATAGGATGTAAGCAGCAACTTTTACACAGATCGTGATTCCAAGTTGCAATCTGTCTGCCCCTTTTGCATTTCCAGCACAGATTGTTCAGACATATGCACAAATACATTTTTTTGCAGAGGGCTAAACAGGGGGATATCTGTATCTTAATTGGTGTTACCAGGAATGTACCTTATTAGCCTCCTGTTCTAAGGAGGCAGTATGCCCTGGTAATTTACTTTAGTAAAGGGGAGGCAAAGCATAGAAAGTAGCTCAGATGTCAGATGGAATAGAATTATCTATTTGTGCTTCCCTCCATATAGTTTTTCTACTCTCATGGTACTTGACTGAATGCAAGTTGACAATAGAGGATTGATCTTTCAGCCTACGCCTGCTTCTAGAGATCATATACTGATGAATCAGGTTAGACAAGACACTATGGATGCTTGAACAGAATTGCAATAGATACTCTAACACAAAACGCATCCTTGTTCTTGTTCCTCTTTTTATGGTGCCCAAACTTCCAACATCTGAAATTTATGTGTATCTCAATGCATACACCTTTATGGACATTGTGAACCCTGCTTCCCTTTTCCAACTTTCACTCAGGTATCTTTCACTCCACGAAAACACAGTTCCTCATAAACACATACTTCTATTTATTTAATGACTGTCCAATCTATACACCTAAAGGAAAATCACACTTAGGATCCCAAATACCCTACCTAGTTGCTCTGTCTCAGATAATTAAAGTCAATGAAGCAATTAACACCAAATGATAATATAATAATATAAGAAGACTAAATATTCAATTAGGCTCCCTACCTTTTGAGATGAGAATTTATTGAAAGATATTAAAAGCTAAGATACATTATTGGTGAGAAAATTGAAGCCTGAATTTGTCAGGATACTTCACTTTATTGATAGATTTTTCACCATCTTCCTTGAAAATGGGCTTCTTTTCATGGCCCTTTCCTTCTTCTGTTTAAATCAATCTTTCTTTACTTGCTCTGGTTCTTTTTTCGGATTGGGTCTCCTGCATAGCTGTCCAACCTTGGGCCACAGGGTCAATTCAAAAGAGTCCTGTTTATCATCTAACAGTGACATTTTGCCAAAACAGGAACAGATCATGACATTTTATTTCACTGTATTTATTTATATTCTTCAAATTCCTACCATAATTTATTTCCTTCCTCTTTTAGTACATATCAATGTTTACAACACAGGCAGTAAACATTCAGAGAGAAAGTATAAATAGTAGGTCTGACCTTATCAGCAAATGTAAGCATGTAACTTTCACAAAAAAATTGGGTGCAGTACATAATTCAGGAGAGTAAAATGTTCTGAAGTTCATGAGATTGTTCTATTGCTACAAATAAATGTTCCTTAAAATAATTTCAGTGCTAAGTAGATAAACTGCACTGATCATGGATGTCTTTATTTTAATGGAATCTTCAATTATCCTGTACATGAATCATAAGAACAAACTCAACAATAGTAGTTTAGTCATGGTCAATAATTATTAACAGATTATTCTCCACATTCTCATCCTATTAATATTTCCCCATTCTTCTGGGGACAGTCTGAGACTTAAATGCAGTTTGTAATGTAGATAAGGCTCCAAGTGAATACTGAATTGATAGTTGTGTTGTCCTGGTTAAAATTTTATTTGCTTCAAAATTAAAGTGGCATTTTGGTCATGCTTTTTAATGCTCGCGCATTTATCTCTGACCTGCCAAAGATAGTGATGTTTTCTTCTATTATTTTTTCCACTGTCACAGGATACAGGATATTATGCTGCAGTATAACAGGATGTAAGTGCCTGGTTTCTCTTTTCCCACTTTTCTACCAAGAAAATGATCTAAAATTAATATTGCAGGATCAATAATGATAAATCAAAATCACTGAATGCCTATGGTCAAAGATGGAGTCACACAAATTGAATTACTATGCTGAAAATTATTGCATATTTTTATTATTAATCTTATAGGAAAGATTAGGTTACAATTTTATAAAGCCAGGGGGGAAGATTAGGGGAAGGGACAAATGTGGGTTTTTAAAGGCAACATCATTGCAAAAGAAGACCAGACAGCTGACTTTATCTGATTTAGGATGAGTTCATCATTCTTTTTTTTTCTTTCTCTCCTTTTCAAAGGGAATTTTAAAGCTATGTACAAACATTCACATATACACTGGACAAGAAATATCCCAAGTATCTTAATAATGAATACGTAAGGTAGCAAACATTTCAGCTCAGCTTTTACAACCATATAGAATTTGTTTCCTGCAAGGAGGCCACATGACAATGGGCAACAGGGAATAAATTGACTGTGCTGCTTCCAAGAAAAGCAAAGCTCATTAAAGTAGGAAACAGAATCTGGAGAAGTCAAACGTCTTCGTGAGCTACCCCCATTTATTTCACTAAAGGATTGGCATTTAACTAGGCTTAAGTCAAATTTCCCACTGTGTTTTGCTTCTCATGACTATCAAATGTTTTAAGAAATATAGGGGTTTTTTCCAGTGTTTGAAATAAATTTTATTTTGACAGAGTAGCTAAGGCAATGAACTTTCAAACAATTTGGTAAAGGTTTTTTTTTTTTTTGCTATTATAAACAATATATTTTTGTTGCTTAATAAAAATATTGATTGCTTTTTGGCAGACCATTTTTACAGAAATCCATGGCATAGAGAATATGTTAGTATGAAAAAAGGACAAAGCCTGATTCACAATTCATCCATAATTAAATCTACAACTGCTTTTTATATAGATTATATCAGCAATCTTAATAGAGAAGTATAAAAATGTTGGAATTGAGAAGGAATGGTAAGAACATGAAAACCATCTATTTGGATCATTTTAGTAATTCAGCCAGCCCAATATACTATTCTGTATGTTAGTATATTAGTATCATGATACTAGTATATCCTCAGAGATAATATTGAACAGTTCTACAATAGTAGTAGGTTATGATGATGATGTTGAGTCATACAGATGTTTAAACTGGATTTGGCATTTGGGATTTGGCATCAGTCTTTCTCAGGAACCTGAGACAGGGAGATATTGTTGTTTGATGGTGTTAGAGGTATCATTGTAGGGTGTAAGCTGTTCCAAATAGAACTACCTTTTGCAATTGACCAATGGTAATTGTGTCAATACCAATTGTGTTCAAGTGGAGTTCCAGATGTTTTGGCATTGCACCCAAGGCACCTATTATTATTGGTACTAGCTTTGCTTTTTTTGCCACAGTCATCTATTTGCCAATCTTTGTATTTAGTGATTTTTCTCTAGTTCTTTCTCTTTTCTTCTACCATCTCCAGGTATTGCCATGTCCACTATCCAGACTTTTGTCTCTTTCTTATGAACAATTGTTATATGTTATGTGGCAGGTTTTTATCTGTTTGAATTCTGAAGAACTCTTAGCTTCATTTTCTATTATTTTGTCTATCTATGGGCTCACCAGTTCTTGCAGGGAATTGGTATTTCTTGCAGATATCCAATGCATCATTGTTACTTTGTTATGTTATTGTTTGTAGTCAGTTTGTGTGATCTTCTTGCAACACATTTTAGAATCAAAGACTATGTATGTTTGGATGAAAAAAATGTAAGGTGTGGAGAAAGCAAGCTTAGATATGCATTATTGTTGGGAGGACAAGTCAGTGATATATTGGGAAATACAGCTTTGAAAGAAATTCCACAACTGTATAGGAATTACAGTTGTCTTTCAACCATGTGTAGAGTAGCGTATTCAGATAGTTTCCCACATTCATTTGAAGAGTCAAGATCTCAAGAGACTATTGTTTAAAGAAATCCTGAGGAAATGTATGAAGATGTTAAAAAATCCAAAGAATTAAGGCCATTTTATAGCCAGTATGATTAATATGGTGGGAGGTAAGATTTTAAAATATCATATTCAAAATTATGAAGAAAATTATACTGTTATTTCAAACCATGCAATTTACTGACTGAAACTATCAAGCTTAGGAGGTGATAGTGAAGGAAGCAGGATCTCATGGTAAATGAGCACCTGTCCAGCCTAGACGAGTTCAAATCACCAGGACCAGATGGATGACACCCCAAGGTTCTCAAGGAACTGGCAGATGTGATCTCAGAACCACTGAATTATATTTTTCAAAGATCCTGGAGCATTGGGGAACTACCAGAGGACTGGAAAAGAGCTGATGTAGTTCCCATCTTCAAAAAAGAAAAAAAAATGGTTCCAGGAAATTACAGACCTATCAGCCTGACATCAATACCTGGGAAGATTCTGGAAAAGATAATCAAACAACGAATCAGCGAACACCTACAGGCAAACAAAGTCATTACTAAAAGCCAACACGGGTTTGTCAAAAACAGATCATGCCAGACAAATCTTATTACATTATTTGACCAAGTGACAAAATTAGTGGACCAGAGGAATGCTGTGGATATAATTTACTTGGACTTCAATAAGGCATTTGACAAAGTAGATCACAACCTACTACTTGATAAGATAGAAAAATGTGGGTTAGACAGCATCACCACCAGATGGATCCGTAGCTGGCTGACCGGCTGTACTCAGTGTGTGGTCCTCAATGGAACCACATCTACATGGAGGGAACTGTGTAGTGGGGTGCCTCAGGGCTCTGTTCTGAGCCCAGTGTCCTTCAACATCTCCATCAATGATTTGGATTAGGGGATAGATGGGGAACTCATCAAATTTGCAGACGACACCAAGCTGGCAGGAATAGCCAAGACTCCAGAAGACAGGCTTAGGATACTGGAGGATTTGGACAGACGTGAACACTGGGTGCAATCTAACAAAATGAAATTCAATGGTAAAAAAAGTAAGGTTCTACATTTAGGCAAGAAAAACCAAATGTACAGGTAAAGTATAGGGGGTACTTTGCTCAATAGTAGTAACTGTGAGAGGGATCTAGAAGTCCTAATGGACAACCATTTAAATATGAGCCAGTAGTGTGCTGCAGCTGCCAAAAAAGGCAACACAGTGCTGGGCTGCATTAACAGAGGGATAGAGTCAAGATCACGCAAAGTATTAATACCACCCTACAATGCCTTGGTAAGGCCACACTTGGAATACTGCATCCAGTTTTGGTCACCATGATGTAAAAAGGATGTTGAGACTCTAGAAAGAGTACAGAGAAGAGCAAAAAAGATGATTAGGGGACCGGAGGCTAAAACGTATGAGGAACGGTTGCTGGAATTGGGTATGTCTAGTTTAATGAAGAGAAGAATGAGGGGGGACATGATAGCAGTATTCCAATATATCAGGGGCTACCACAAAGAAGAGGGAGTCAAGCTATTTTCCAAAATGCCTGAAGGCAGGACAAGAAGCAACGGATGGAAACTAATCAAGGAGAGAAGCAACCTAGAACTAAGAAAAAACTTCCTGACAGTTAGAACAAATAACCAGTGGAACAACCTGCCTCCAGAAGCAGTGAATGCTCCAACACTGGAAGTTTTTAAGAAGAAACTGGATAGCCACTTGTCCGAAATGATATAGGGTTACTTGCCTGATTAGGGGGTTGGACTTGATGATCTCCAAGGTCCCTTCTACCTTTATTATTATGAATCATCGCACAGTCAGCCAGATGTTCAGACTGGATTTGGCATTTTGTCTACCTATCGAGTC
Organism: Crotalus tigris; assembly: GCF_016545835.1. NCBI lineage: Eukaryota > Metazoa > Chordata > Lepidosauria > Squamata > Viperidae > Crotalus > Crotalus tigris. Next base: position 1,747,822 of record NW_024096796.1, read on the forward strand.
CTTACCCAGGACCTGGGATAGGCAGATGTGGATGTTTGATGGTATTACAGATATCGTCGCAGGATGGAAGCAGTTCCTAATAAGGCCGCCTTTTGCAATTGACTAATAGCGAATTTGTCAATGCCAATGGTGTTCAAGTGGTGCTCCAGTTGTTTTGGGATTGCACCCAAGGAGCCTATGACTATTGGTACTACCCTTGCTTGCTTTTGCCACAGTCTTTCTATTTCTATTTGTAGGTCTTTGTATTTTGTTATCTTCTCCAGTTCTTTCTCTTCTATTCTGCTATCTCCAGGCACTGCCACGTCCACTATCCAGACTTTTTTGTCTTTCTTATCGACAATTGTTAAGTCTGGGGTGTTATGTTGCAGGTGCTTGTCTGTTTGAATTCTGAAGTCCCAGAGCAGTTTAATTTTATCATTTTCTATGACTTTCTCTATTTTATGATCCCACCAGTTTTTGCTTACAGGCAAATGATATTTTTTGCAGATCTTCCAATGCACCATTGTTGCTACTTTGTCATGCCGCTGCTTGTAATCAGTCTGTGCAATCTTCTTGCAACAGCTTACCAAGTGGTCCACTGTTTCTTCAGCTTCTTTGCATAGGCGGCACTTACTGTCTGTTGCTGTCTTCTCAATTTTGACTTTGTATGCATTTGTCCTTAAGGCTTGGTCTTGTGCAGCCAGAATTAGTCCCTCGGTCTCTTTCTTCAATTTTCCTGCTCTTAGCCATTGCCAGGTCTTTTATTATCTGCTTTCCCAGCTATTTTTTTAATGTATTGGCCATGTAGTGCTTTGTCTTCCCATGCCTCTATTCTGTTCTTCATTTGGTCTTTCTTGTAGGCCAGTTTGGTCTCTCCAGTAGTTAGTAAGCCTTCCTGATATACTAATTTCAGTGCATCTTCATCATTGTTCTTCAGATATTCTTCCAAAGCCATTTTTTCTTCTTCAACCATCTGATGTACTTGTAGCATTCCACGCCCACCTATTTGCCTTGGTAGATAAAGTCTATCAATGTCACTGCGTGGATGAAGGGCATGATTCATTGTCATTATTTTTCTGGTCTGCCTATCCATTGCTTTTAGTTCTGCTTGAGTCCAGTCCACTATTCCAGCTGTGTACCTAATGACTGGGATTGCCCAGGTGTTGATTGCCTTTATGGTATTTCCTCCATTGAGTTTGGATTTTAAGATCTTCTTCACTCTCTTGATGTATTCACCTCTAATCTTTTTCTTGACTTCAGTGTGCTTGATGTTGTCAGCTTGAAGGATACCCAAGTATTTGTAGTACTCTTCCTCATCCAGACTCTTAATGTTATTTTCGTGGGGCATCTTGATTCCTTCAGTTTTCACTATTTTTCCTTGTTTGATAGTAAGTGTGGCACATTTGTCCAAGCCAAACTCCATTACAATATCTTGGCTATATATACGGACAGTGTTGAGCAGCGATTCTATTTCAGATGATGTTTTTCCATACAGCTTCAGATCATCCATATAAAGGAGGTGGGATAGTCTGGCAGATGTTTTTGATGTTTGATAGCCATGTCCTGAGTTATTCAGTATTGTTGACAGAGGAAACAGTGCAATAACAAATAGTAATGGTGATAATGAATCTCCTTGAAATATTCCTCTCTTGATATTAACCTCTCCCAGCCTCTCACCATTGATCTGCAACTGTGTCTTCCATTGTGCCATCGATCTTTGCACAAATTTTCTGATGTTTCTACTGACTCCTGTTATTTCTAGGCACTTTATTATCCAATCATGTGGCAGAGAGTCAAATGCCTTTTTGTAGTCAATCCATGCCACATTCAGGTTGGTCTTCCTTCTCTTGCAGTTTTCCAAGATCATTTTGTCTATTAGGAGTTGATCTTTTGTTCCTCTGCTATTGGGGCGGTTTCCTTTCTGCTCAGGTGGAAAGAGATTGTTTTCAACTAGATGCTGTTGCACTGCATCAGCTACTACACCAGTTAGTAATTTGAAAGTTGTTGGTAAGCAGATAATTGGCCTGTAGTTGCCTGGTGTTGCCCCTTTTGCTGGATTTTTCATTATTAGGTAGGTTTTCCCAGTTGTTAGCCACTTTTCAATTTCTCCTCCTTGTAGTATATTGTTGAACTGCTTGGCAATGAGTGGGTGTATAACAGTTAGATGTTTCAACCAAAACCCATGCAGTTCATCTTCACCTGGTGCTGACCAATTTTTGATTTTCTTTGCTCTTTTTTCTACCATTTTTGTTGTTATTACTAGTTCTTTCATTTCAACTTCTGTTTTATTTGCATCCACCTCTTTTAACCAAGCCGCATCCTTGTTGTATTTCTTTGGGTTATCCCATATCTGCTTCCAGAACTGCACTGTTTCTTCCTTGTCAGGTACTGACTGATTCCTTGCAGTTTCTCCATTGATGGATTGGTAGAAACGTTTCTGATTGGATTGAAATTGGAGGTTCTGCCTATAGTTTGCAATTCGAGCTTCATATCTACTGATTTTCCTGGCTATAGCTGTTATTTGTTGCTTTATTATTTCCAGTGCTTCCTTGATCTTCCTTGTTTCTAAGTGGTATTTCTTGATTAGGTATTCTTTGGTCTTCTTGTTCTTCAGCTTCTTTTCTTTCATCTGTTCTAGCTTGCTTGCATGTGATCTTAACTTGCTGATCTTATTTTCTAGTCTAACCTTCCATTTTTCTGGTGCACTGTTTGTTTGTTTTTCTTTTTGTTGATTTTGCATCCCAGGTATTCTGTTATAACTGCAGCTGTGCTGTACATTAGTTGGTTTGTTTCTTGCAGTGAATTGGTGCTTATACTTGATATTGCAGTATTTGCATCTTTTAATGCTTGTGCTAGCTGTTTCTTTGGAACAAGCTTCAATGCAGGTAGCCTTATTCTGTTGTTTTTGTGCTGTTCTAGATGCTCAGTTATTCTTTGTTTCAATTCTTTTATTTCTTTAGTTAGAGGGTTTTGTTCTTCCTGAGGAAGAGGTGCCTGGTTTCCAAATGAGAACAGTTGTATATCTCTGCTGGATTCCTTCACTGCCAACTCCCCCTGGTTTGCCTCTACATTCTGAATTACTTCTGGTAAGGCTTTGATTTCTTTGCCCTGGGTAAACCTTTGCAGTTCGTCCAATTCTGTTTCTGTGAATACTTTATTTCGTGTTATAAATCGGCGTTGATCTGCTAGTCTCTGTTCTGTTATTTCTGATTCTGGATGTTGTTCTTTCCAGAACTGGTGCATTCGTTTTAGATATCCTCTTCTTGTTGGACTTGATCTGTAGTAACAGATCATTATTTCTTTGTTTTCCATCACTGTGTATCTGCGACGGGTAAACACCTTTTCTTCCAGTAGTTCTGCAGCTGCTGGCCCTGGTTGCTCAGCCAACAGTCCTGAGTCCTGTAACCCATTTTTCACCAGATATCCAGGAACTCCAATATCTAGCACGGACCTTGTTAACCCGGGCGACGTCCGAGCCGGTATGGCATTCTGAAATTTACGTCTCACCATATTTTTTATGGGAGAGACACTCTTTGTCTGACTCCTCTGATGAGACCTGTCCAGTATGGTTGAACCTCTGGCATAGCTCTCATCTTCCTCAGAGTACACAAGCCCCACAACCACGTCAAGGTAGTGTCTCACTGGGGGATTATTATTATTATTATTATTATTATTATTATTATTATTATTATTATTATTATTCCTGTCATCTGATCTACAGTCTATTGGCTCTGTACAATCACCTATCATGGCTGATACCAATATGCTTTTAATGCTATTCTGAAATATTGAAATGAACTTTCTAAAATGACATTTGTAGAAATGGAGTTGTGACGAATTGAAAATCTAGAGGCAAGGCACCCATAGGCAGAGATCATTAAGTTGGAATAAGATTAGAACAATTTTCCCCACAACTGGTATGGTCCTACAGAAAGCAGTGGTGAAGTTACTATTTCCAAATATTTTATCCATTGAAGAATGTTGTGAAGAACATTGTCCTGTTCTAAGAGCATTGCTGAAATAAAAACATGGCCAACCTACTTAGTCTCTTCTGATAAATCACCATGTTTCTTCTTTTTATTTTCTTTCTTTCTCATTGAAGATTCATTGTTCCAAAGTATGGATAATATGATAATCCATATTATCTAATGTATGGATAATATGAATTCTAGATTGGTCTTCCTTCCTATAGGCATTTAGCAAGCCTATAATTTGCAGCTTGAACAATTTTTTTAAAACCCCCGATATAATTTATATTATTCAGCCATGCATATCCATTAGCTCAATATTTATTCAAAATGAAATAAGAGCATCACTATTATACATCTATCTAATAATCAGCTTCACAACAGAAATATGGTAATTATTTTCAATCCAAGTTTCTTCTTGAACAGAGTCGTCATTCCTTCAGGGCTAAATCGAACAGTTCATAAAATTTATACATGCAAAGAATTATTGGTCATTTCCTGTATTGCAACAGATGTAATTGTGATTTCATTAAATAGTCAATTAAAATGCCAAGTTCCTTTTGCATGGGCAAAACCAATCTATGTACAGAAAGCACTTTTGTCTTTCCTCTATCTTTCCTTGACAGCAAAAGGCATGGGACAGATGAAGCAACTGCATGCTGGAATTCCTAAGAAAAGTATTTCTGTTTTGAGTGCCTTGTGGCTTTCCCTACTGGAAAAAGTTTGGAATTGCCAAAGCTATTTCTGCAAATTGTCTGATTGTGAGGACTGAAGCTGCTGAGGTGAGACCCTCAGATTCTCAGTGAGAAAAAAAAATTGAGAGCAAGGAGAAGCAACATTAAAGATTAGTAGCCATTATGCCACTTGCCTAAAATGGTGAAAAGAGACTCAGAATTTAAACATACCTAAGGACAGTTTTCCTAGATATTGATAAACAGAAAAACATCTTGTATGGAAGATGTAAAATCTTCCTAATTCTCTGCAATAATTTTAAAGTTATCTTTCTAAATCTACATGTAGAATAAAGAGCACAGGGAGAGTCTAACCATTCTATTTTCTACAGCAGCTTGGTTTGGTGAAGGTTTAGAAAAGTTACATAACCTGAGCTAGACTGTTGTTTATCTGTGTTTTATAACATATGTGGGCATATGCATAATTATGTATGTATGTATGTATGTCATATTTATGTAGTGTATATCGGAGGTGGTTACCCTTTGAGACTTGTATGCAACGAAATTTCATTTTAATGTATGCTGATTAGTATATATTCCAAGTGATATTAAAGTTATTGTTCTGCTCTGCTCTGCTCTGTTCTGTTCTGTTCTTTTCTGTTCTGTTCTGTTCTGTCCTGTCCTATCCTAAACGATCCTTAATGTACAAGAATAGAATTTTGACAATAATGACTTCATTTCCATTTCTATAATGTTGCCTTGCTAATGTATCTTAAAGACTGCTGTTATCTAGTTAGTTGAATATTGAACTCCTATTACAGATTTATTTGAGAAGATAATTTGATGATTTAAGTAAGAAAGATATTAACATTATTCCAGCGGACATTTTAAGATTATTTTTAAAAATTGCAACATCAATACAAAAATTTATATATTTTGAAATGTAAATGAATTTGGAAGATGAAAATCTTTAAAGGATGTAGTCATCAGTATCTTCATTCTTCCATGCCCATTTGCACACTCTGATAACTTTGTTAATAACAATTTGCATATTCTTATAGATTATGTGCTTAGATGAAGCACAAAAGTTTGACTTCATTGTTCATAAAATAAGGCATTCAAAGTTATAAAGCCCCTTGGAAAGTTATTCCCTGTACTTCCCCACTTCCAGCATTACTGTTTTACTATTCACTTTTTTTGACCCTAAATTATTGAATTTAAATAAAAGTATAAAGATTATGTTACTAATGCATGTCCCTTTGGATCAAACTATTCAACAGTTTGTATTTGAAGGCATTATTATTTAAAAAAAACCCACATGGATTTATAAGAGGGTGACCATGCTGTTTATATGTCAGATGGAGGAAGGAACTTAGACAAGGTGATCTGAAAGATGGAAGTCCAAGGACAAGTCTGAGGCAGACTCCATCCTAACCTAAGAAAACCTCATCTGACATGGAGACAGGATTAGGGATATATTTAATGCAAGAGTATTAATATAGCATCTAAATCTCTTTTTGTATTTTTACATCCTGCCCATATAAATAGTGGTGTTTATGTACAGAAAGTCCTGATCTTAACAAAAGACTGGCAAGTAGGCTACTATTATATTAGCTCAGTACAATTATAGTCCCTATGGACACTCGCTCAAACAAGATGTGATAGGATATTTCCCTTGGTACTTGCCTTGCTTTCAGCTCATTTGAGTTGTTCTTTTTTAGATTTTTTTTATGTTTTCAAAAATTAGGATTCACAACCTAAATCAAAGCACTATCCTCTACATTAGGGGTCCACAACCTTGGCAACTTTAAGACTTGTGGACTTCAACTCAGCAAAGCTGGCTGAGGAATTCTGGGAGTTGAAATCCGCAAGTCTTAAAATTGCCAAGGTTGAGGACCCCTGCTCTACATAACTTTTATTCACTAGAATGCCTGTGGGGTTGGAATGGTTTCTCAAGCATAGTTTAAAAAATACAAATGGTCACCTGAATAAGAGAAAAAGAAAGAGAGAGAGAAGTGGGGGGTGGGTGGGTGGGGAGAGAGTTGTTTATGTAGCCCAAAGATAGGAGAGCTAAAATAGCTAAACAACCAAACAAAAAAATACAGAAAGGGTGTCTTTTTTATGGCAGTCCTTGCCCTATCAAATACCTTTCCTGCTGAACTTCTGCAAGTCTCTAATTCCCCTAGTTTTCCAAAAGCATGAAGACTTGACATTAATTGATTAATATGCCATCTGTCTCACCGTCTGAGGTGAGCATTGGGATAGGCATTCCAAGCATTAAGATAAGATGAGGTGATTGCACATCAGAAGTTTGACCTGGTGCGAATTTAGTTTTTAGATGTTTGGTTTAAATAAATGTAATATGGTTTTTAATGTTATTTTAATTTTTGTTTAGGAGCCATGCAGAGTTTGTTCTAAACTGGGAGGTTGTATAAATGTTTTATATAAATATATGGTAGAGATAATATCAGCAACTGCCTTCTGGTAAATATCTTATATCTGTGTCCATCATGGCACCCGTTTTAGGAAAACATCCAAACTTGTTCACTGAATTTTCAAATGTTTCCAAAACTTATGGAGGAATGACTGGAACAAATGGAAAATGTGAGACATGTGAATGTGAAAAAAGCGAAAAGAAGGATACTTCAAGCTGATACTAGAAAGATAAAGTATACTTATATATGTATTATTTAGTACAATGATTTTTATATTGCCCAATATTGAATGATTTGTAATGTAATAAAAAGGACATGAAGCAAGCCTTTTTATATCAAGGACAGTGCCTTTCTAACATGCTTACTGAACATGTGCATACCACAATCTAATAATATGCCAGTCTGAAAATGGTGAATAGTTCCTGCAATTATATGCATACTAATCTCTGGAAATAAGCCCTAATGAATATTGCTGAACTGACTTCTGAATAAATTGTTTCCTTGGCCTGCACTTCATGTATCTATTTTTTATAAGGAGAAGAGTATGATGATGAATATAATTTGTCCTTCAATCTTAAATATCCTGCTTTTCAAAGTTATAGTTTGAGTGGGTAAGTGGTATGAAATATGTGTTTCCTGTCTATTATATCATATCATTTTTAATATGCACTTCAAATGAAAACTATGGAAACATAGTTTTAGAACCTCACTATATAGTAACAAAATAGGTAGATTTCTGGGCTTGTATGTACACCAGGTGCCACTTGAATCATGTCCTAATAATAATGTCATTTTAGTTATTACAAGATCGGCTTTTGATACATAAATATTTTTCTTATTTGTTTAGGTCTTTCATTATATTTTAATTATTTTTTTAAAATGCATATGTGAAAGAGGTGGAATATATATGCGTTTTGAGGACAGAGGAAGAATTGAAATTTGAGTTGTTTATGTATTGAATTTAAATACGTTAATAATAATTAACAATTACGAATCCTGCATTCCCACTGACTTTATGATTTCCTGCTTCAAATTATATATTCTCTTCCAAACAAATCCAGAGATGTTTAACTAGGCTATAATATTAGGATGAGGCGATTTAATCAAATTTCTAAGATGCTTTTTTATTTTTGAAATCTTAACAAAAATGAGAAAATTACTACAGTAACCTTTCAACGAAGACCCTTTTTGAAACTTAACTAACAAAGGTAATGTGCCAGATAAGCTTTAGCTGTCAGGTTGAATAAACATGTACATTTATTCAACTTTGTCACAATTATTTCAATCACATGGGTCACTGTCTGGTTCATAAGGGCCTTTAAATCCCACTGAAACTGAGAGCATGACAATCCCATGGACCTAGGCCCATTTGTTTAAGCAATTCTTATCAATAACCAGGATATTTGATGGAATAAATATAGTTTTGCTGTGCTTCTGTGCTAGATTATAAGGGCATCAGATCCTAAGAATTAGCACTATTGTGAGCATAAATTGATTTTATAAATTGATTTATGAACAGTCAAATGATAATAACCCATTTTTTTCCCACTCTGAACTGACATGAAAACTTAATCTTGTGTCTACAAGGAGCCTGAATGGGATGAAATGAGCTGAAGTTAGATCCAAGCAAGATAATATTGCCCTTTCTCCATCTGGTTCTCTGTCTGCTGCTGCTGCTAATTCTGTGTGGGATGCTATTCACCATGCCTGAAGATACATGTCTATAGTTGTGGAGTTTATAGCTTGGGAGCTTTAGAAGTATGTTTATTTATAGCATTAATAGCAATGATATGAACATAAGCCAGAAACTTTCTGCTCCTGAACTTTTGTTTTGCACTCAAGGTTTTGTAAAAATTATAAGGTTATATTTGCTGAGAGGGTCAAAGCTAGTGTGTGTTCTTTGTCTTTGAACTTTTGCTGCCTTTTCTCAAAATGTGAAAAAAATGATTATGGAATGGAAGGAGAGTTGGTTGAACTTAGACCTAACTTGAATAAAATAAATAAATAAGGCTGAGAAAGAGGTAAGCAAAGCTAAAGATTAGCATGCATTTTTCAGGGCTTCTTAATGTGACATGCATCAATGTATTTCATAAGCAGCTCCCTTTGAACAATTCATAATTGCCTGAAGTTGGAAAGTTTGCTGGAAATCTAATCTTGGGAAAGAACTCAGAGCAAGCAAAAAATGAGTGGGACCAATCACTGCTGGAAATACCGAAATAGCTGAAAAATGGCCTAAACTTTTACAGAAATAAATGAAGCTGAAATTCTATCAGCTAATAAGATAAATTCCTGACATGTTGGCTCCCAAGTCAGAACATGCAGAAGGCCATCAGAATGGAATTTTCTAAGCGTAATAAGTACTACCTTGCACATTGGGCTCCCACCTATGGCTATTGTTATTCTATTGTTTAGCTTTTTATTGTATTTTGGTTTTATCTGCTTGCAAACTGCTATAAATTTGATTCTGAAATATACAAATGTAATCAATAAATAATGCCAAAATATCAACTTGATGCCAGAAAATCTAATTTAATGCATTGTAACCATGCTCAACTGTGCTATATACCTACTGATTTGTTTTATCTTTTCACTATGGCCTCTCATTAGTGCTTCCTTAGAGTGTATTCCACTACAGTACAAATGTAATTGTATTTTTTTTCTGTTCATGATCCAGAGTACATGATTTTCTATTGCTCAAGGCCTAAAGAATGAACCAATCTTTTCTCTGCTATATTGTTCTGAGAAGCTGGTTGAAATTTCAATTTAAAGTTCTTTTAAAGGTTGTAATTGGTCTTCATTTATTGATTTTTCTTCCCTCTTTTCTGTCTCAGAGGATCCTGGTAAAGGAATGAAGTTGAAGTATTATGCTACTTTCTAGTGACCAGCTGTTCACAGCATGCAATATGACTGCATTAGCTGAACTGTTGCAGTGATAGCAGATCAGTGAAAGAAGAGGAAGTCAATGTTTATTTTTAGATCTAATCTATCAAAAGTAGTAAAGTTCATTACTTTGTGTTGTATTTATTTAGTTACAAGATTCTTCTTGTCTCCTGTCATTACACGGAACAGAGATAAGTATTTTAACAGTGGTTTTGACAGACAGGGAATGGGAATCAAATGACCAAAACCAAAATGAAGACATAGATGTACAGGTAGTCCTCAGCTTACGACCACAATCTAGCCCAAATTTATGTTGTTAAGCAAGACATTTGTTAAGTGAGTTTTGCCCCATTTTAGGACACTACAGTTGTTTAAGTTAGTAACATGGTTGTTAAGTGAATCTACTTCCCCATTGACTTTGCTTGTCAGAAGGTTGCAAAAGGTGATCACCTGGCCCTGGGACACTGCAGCCATCATAAATATGAACCAGCTGCCATGCATCTGAATTTTGATCACGTGATCATGGAAATGCTGCAATTGCTGTAAGTATGAAAAATGGTCATAAGTCACTTTTTCGTGCCATTGTAACTTTGAAAGAACACTAAACAAACTGTTGTAAATCAAGGACTATCTATACTTTTAAATTATATTATATTTAAGATTATATTAAATAGCAGTTGATCTTTCACAAGACAGAAATTCCATCTCCAGGTCTTCTTCATATTAAGGATTCAGTTTTTTTACTCCAAGTAAATGAGTTATGCTGTGATATATGTTTCTTATTAGAAATTCCTTTGAAGATATTGGAATTAGAAGTCTCCTCTTTTGCTTATTTATGCCTCAAGCACTGATATTTTCACTGATGTGATTCTGTGAAGATCACCTGATTATATATTCATGAGAATGTCATACATTTGCTAGAAATGTTTCCCAAAAGGTTTTGTTTTGTTTGGTTTGGTTTGAAGTCTCATCCAATGTGCCTTTTATTACTGGGAATTTCCTTCAAATATGTTTTCAGACTTTACAAGAGATCTTTAACTATAAAAATCCCACTCATCTGCTTTTGTAGGATGTATTGATTTCGTCTTGAAAAACTGATGAAGAAAAAAATTCTTTGTATATATTGAGATTCTTTACTGCACTTTCATTTGCTGCAAATCGGAGTGGGCAATTTTTTTCAGTCATGGATCAACTTTTTGATTAATTTTGGTGGACTTAGGGGACTGCAAGGAATATGTGATATACTGGAAATAGCAGAGATGATATTTTCTGCATTTTGCTCCATTTAGAAAATGCTAAAAAGAAAACAGATACATTCATTGTGGTGTACATCTCCTACGCCTATTTAGCTTTATTTACTCATAACACACAAAAACTCAACTCTGTAAATGCCACTATATCTCCAAATTGTGACAGCATGATCTTGGATGGATTTTGAAGATATAAACATGAATCAGGGGGATACATACATAGATTTTTTTATCCTTTCTGTACAGTAAATTATGATCTCCATTTCTACAAATATATTCCTACATGTCCCACTAGGTAAGTAGTTAAGAGTGTTAGAAAAAAATAATCAAATAAATTCTGAAACTTCAGTTCAACTCTGTTGCTTCATAGCTCTCTTCTCCCCCAGCCCTACCACATAGAAACTTTGGTGCTCTTGCTGAACTTTCCCATGGGAATATTGGAGCACTGATGATCTATTTGACCAGTGAAGCACTGAATGTTTCCATATATTTTCATTTCCTACTGAAAACTGCTAGTGGAGATAAATTATTCCCTACCATACATCTCCATTACTCTGCAATTCCCTCAGGTTTGGAATCAAGCAGAACTATTTTGTGTAGCTATTTGGGAAGCCCAAGGGAAACTTTTACCAGTTGCTACTAATGGTTACAAAGTACAGTATATTTTCCTAAAACAAACTTAGAATCAAAAAATACTTTTCTTCAAAGTTTCTGCAATATTTTGCATGCTAGAGTTGCAAAAATAAAAAATAAAAAATCCCTGCCTAGCACCTTCAAGATACTAAAGCCATTTCCAGGATACTCTGATAGGATCACTAATGGCTATGAATTCTGGAAGTTGTAAAACATTTGAAGGTTATTCAAAATCAGATTCTCCATGGACATCTAGTTGCACCAGAATTCCACAATTGCAAAGCCACCAGATAGCTCCATTTGTTGGGTGCCTCTGGATTTCGTTGTAGCTGTGGGCAGTCTATTTAATGATTTCCATACTTACCAGCTTTTACCTGACCCAGATGCCATCTCCTCTGTTGGTTCCATCCAGTGTTGGTCCCTTGTAACTTTGCATAGGTCTGCTCTGCTTTCAGATTCTTCGGAGTCTAAGCCTTTTCTTAGTTTGCTTATTTCCCATTTTGCAGCTCTGAATGAGAGATATATCTTACTAGTAGTAGCTCTGAATTTCCCTCAGTAATAGACTTTGGAAATTGACTATATAGAATTATGATTATTACAGAATCTATATGCATGGTGGCATATACATTTTATTAATAAAACAAACAATTTTTTACTCTTCACCATTTGCTGAAAATTTCACACAAAAATATGGGGAAAAATTGCCAGTAGTAAGCAAGATATACAATTTCACCTGATCATGTATACATAATATGTAATGCAAGTTCAAAAAGCGAACTGGAAATAATAACTGCCTGTTATTGCTTTCTGGAACACAGATTAAAAACAAAGACATTCTCATGAACTTAAAGTAGAATACACTGATCCACATTCCACTGCCAATGTACAGAATAATTGTTTCTTGAAAGCTGTTGCCAAAGGCCTTGGGCATATCCTGCTGTTAGAGAAGGACTTACTATACTAAGTTGAGTATATTCATAACTTTTTATTTCAAGATTGAAAATGGAGTGATTTTTGGTTGAAGATTCCAGAATTCATATTACTATCATCATATCAGTTTTATATCAGTTTAATATATAAATATATTCTTGAAACTAAAGATAACTGAAAGTATAATTAACCCTCTTGTAATTTCCTCAGTGTGACAGGACTGTTGGTTCTCGAAATATGAAAAAAAGTATTCAGATTGTGAAACTGGTTTCCCATTAGGAGGTCTGAAGCATCTTTGACAATTTAATATGTGTGGCAATGATAATCTTGATGTAATACATTAAAACACAGATGAAAAGTTCAGTTATAAAGAAAATCTCTGTGGCTTCTAGTTATCACAGTTCAGAAACGACAAGATCACCATAATAATTAATAGACCCATCATTGAATATTACATTTTGTAATAAGTGTGTTTTAAGATCAACAATGCCAAGTCACTAGCAACTCTTTAACCTATTTGTCTCTTTTTTCATGTATTCAGGAGGGTTATCTAAAGAGATAACAGATATCTCTTTACTGACATCTTGAAGCAAAGATGTTATTATAGTTATTAGTCAAGGATGTGAATTGCTGTATTGCACTTGATAGAACAGTGATGGCGAAACTTTTAGAGACTGAGTGCCCAAACTACAACCCAAAACCCACTTATGTATCGTCGGGTGCTGGGTAGGCATGGCTCATTGGGTGGGCATGGCCCATTGGGTGGGTGTGGCTCATTGGGTGGGCATGGCTGCGGTGGTAATGGCAGACTGGATGGGACTAAAAAGTTCAATCAATCAATTCCAACTTTGCGAGATCTTTTTTTTTCCCACAAGAAGTTGAAATTGATTTATTGATTGAACCTTTTTTTTGTTTTTTGCACACGGCAGTGGAGGCCTAAAGCGAAAAGGTTTTATAAAACCCAGCTGAAGGCCTAGGACTGGAGCGGTGACATGTGTACCCACAGAGAAGAATCTATGTGCCACCTGTGGCACGCATGCCATAGGTTTGCCACCACGGGCTTAGAAGTATCTTTCCAGCCCCAAGTATCTGCAGGAGAGATAAGGGAGAGCAGGTGACAAAATGAAGTCATGACATATCAGGTTTAAAATATGAAAGAGTGGCTTTGTGCAGTGACTTCACTGGGCAAGTTATAATTCTACAACATTGCAGCTAAATGCAGCTGCCTACATTTCAAATGATATGATTCTATATTACATAAACTTTTGAAAACTACTATTATCTTAAAAACTCTATAGAATGCAGAGCAGCCAAAAGACAACAGAGAAGTCACAGCTGAATGGAATTTCCTCTTTCATTTAACTCTTAACTCTAGGAATTACAGCAATGTTGTTGTTATTGTTGTTGTTGGCCAAATGCTTGACAATGCACTTGACAATAGTATGATAATGTTAGCAGAGGAGCCAGACCAGGTTCTGGTCATTTTTAAAAATATTAATAGGCATCATTGAAGAGTATTATAATATAGAAGAATAGGTATCCTCATCCATATGAGTTCTTTCCTCTTTAGTTATTTTAGAAAATAGGTAGAAAATCACATCACTATAATTTTAGTTTTTTCTGCTCAATTTTGGTGGTACCAATTTGGAGGCTGCAAAAAGGTGCTTGGAGAATATGCTTGGGGATGCAAATTTACTATGGATTCTTGTATATCATCCATATTCAGTAAGGACTCTTGTGCATTTTCCCCAAATATTCTTTTCACAGAGGACAGTAGTTTCTTTCCCCTTCCCCTTGGATGACTGAGGAAGGATAATGACTGTCTACTTTCATATTTGACATTCATCTCTTTTAATTTGTTTTATTCAAATATCTGTAATAACATTTGTATGGATTTTCAGTCACTTTGGTAATCAGAGAATAGCAGCTTTAATACAATATCACTGGATTAATATTAATAGCCAATACCAGAAATTATGAGGCTTAGTCGTTTTATCAAAAACGTTTCTCACGTAAAATATATATTATATAACTGTAATTCCACATATAACTTGGTATGGCATGCAATCTTACTAAAGTTGTTTTTGCCATATGCCATGCAGAGATTTTCTTGTGCCGTCCAGTATGAACATTCCCCGTCCCTTATTTTAAATGTTACCAATCTGAATTCTGTTTTGTGATATTTCTTTGTGGCAAGTCATTTCAAAAATACAATGTCAATAATTTTTCAAACTTGCCATGGCCCAATTCTCACTTCTGTATAACAAAGTAGGTAGAAGTATATTGTTATAATTAACCATTTTCACTTATTTCATGAGCATTCATTCCTTATAATAGATCACGTACCACCAGATTTTACATATCTTAACATTTCCCCATCTACAGTAAATATCCTACCATACAACACAAGTTAATTTACTTGCTTTATTTTTGCGATATACAGCATGTGTAACTTGCAATCTTTCACTTCATTTTCCTTCTCAGAAATAATTTTCCTAATACAAATATTCCTTGACTTACAACAGTTCATTTAGTGACCATTTGAAGTTACAATGGCACTGAAAAAAGTGACATGACCATCTTTCATACTTATAACCATTGCAGCTTCCCTATGATCACATGATTTACATTTGCATGTTTGATAATTGATTCATATTTATGACGGTTGCAGTGTCCTGGAGTCATGTGATCCCCTTTTGCAACCTTCTGACAACCAAAGTCAATGGGGAAGCCAGATTCACTGAGCAACCATGTTACTAACTTAACAACTGCAGTGATTCACTTAACAACTGCAGTGATTCACTTAATTGTGGCAAAAAAGTTGTAAAATGGGGAAAAAGTCACTTTCTCACTTTTAGCTATTGTATTTTGTATTTTGTAGCATATATTTATATATATAGTCTTATTATTTAATATTGTAAGCCATCAGAGTTACCCTGTGGCAAGACAGGCAACAATTAAATTAAATTGTTAAATTAAATTAAATTAAATTATTAAAAAATAAATATTAAACAACTCAGAGAACAAATCATTATCAATATTCATTGGAGTAAATCATGCAAATATTACAAAATCCAAATTATGAATTCATATTTTTATACTCATTCAAAAGAATCTCAAAAACACAATTTCACATTTTCTAATTTACATCTTAGAAGAAGTAATCATTAAACTTACATTTACTTCGTTGTACCTACTTATTAGCTCCATCCCTGAAGATCAGGCCACCTTTATTCAGAACAAATACAACATTCTCTTTTCTCTTAAAATCATAAGCATACTCATTCCTTTCCTTGAACAGAGAAGAGCAACAAAGATGATCAGGGGACTGGAGGCTAAAACATATAAGGAACGATTGCTGGAATTGGATATGTCTAGTTTAATGAAGAGAAGGACGAGGGGACATGATAGCAGTGTTTCAATATCTCAGGGGCTGCCACAAAGAAGAGGGAGTCAAGCTATTCTCCAAAGCACCTGAAGGCAGGACAAGAAGCAACGGATGGAAACTAATCAAGGAGAGAAGCAACCTAGAACTAAGAAAAAACTTCCTGACAGAACAATTAACCAATGGAACAACCTGCCTCCAGAAGCGGTGAATACTGCAACACTGGAAGTTTTAAAGAAGAGACTGGACAGCCATTTGTCCGAAATGGTGTAGGTTTCCTGCCTAAGCAGGGGGCTGGACTCAATGACCTCCAAGGTCCCTTCCAACATTATTATTATTATTATTATTATTATTATTGTTGTTGTTGTTGTTGTTGTTGTTGTTGTTGTTGTTATGGATCATCGCACAGTCAGCCAGATGTTCAGACTGGATTTGGCATTTTGTCTACCTATCGAGTCCTTACCCAGGACCTGGGATAGGCAGATGTGGATGTTTGATGGTATTACAGATATCGTCGCAGGATGGAAGCAGTTCCTAGTAAGGCTGCCTTTTGCAATTGACTAATAGCGAATTTGTCAATGCCAATCGTGTTCAAGTTGTGCTCCAGTTGTTTTGGGATTGCACCCAAGGAGCCTATCACTATTGGTACTATCCTTGCTTGCTTTTGCCACAGTCTTTCTATTTCTATTTGTAGGTCTTTGTATTTTATTATCTCCTCCAGTTCTTTCTCGTCTATTCTGCTGTCTCTAGGCACTGCCACGTCCACTATCCAGACTTTTTTGTCTTTCTTATCGACAATTGTTAAGTCTGGGGTGTTATGTTACAGGTGCTTGTCTGTTTGAATTCTGAAGTCCCAGAGCAGTTTAATTTTATCATTTTCTATGACTTTCTCTATTTTATGATCCCACCAGTTTTTGCTTACAGGCAGGTGATATTTTTTGCAGATCTTCCAATGCACCATTGTTGCTACTTTGTCATGCCGCTGCTTGTAGTCAGTCTGTGCAATCTTCTTGCAACAGCTTTCCAGGTGGTCCACTGATTCTTCAGCTTCTTTGCATAGGCGGCATTTACTGTCTGTTGCTGTCTTCTCAATTTTGACTTTATATTATTATTATTATTATTATTATTATTATTATTATTATTATTATTATTATTATTATTATTTAAGAAGAAACTGGATAGCCACTTGTCCGAAATGATATAGGGTTACTTGCCTGATTAGGGGGTTGGACTTGATGATCTCCAAGGTCCCTTCTACCTTTATTATTATGAATCATCGCACAGTCAGCCAGATGTTCAGACTGGATTTGGCATTTTGTCTACCTATCGAGTCCTTACCCAGGACCTGGGATAGGCAGATGTGGATGTTTGATGGTATTACAGATATCGTCGCAGGATGGAAGCAGTTCCTAATAAGGCCGCCTTTTGCAATTGACTAATAGCGAATTTGTCAATGCCAATTGTGTTCAAGTGGTGCTCCAGTTGTTTTGGGATTGCAGCCAAGGAGCCTATGACTATTGGTACTACCCTTGATTGCTTTTGCCACAGTCTTTCTATTATTATTATTATTACTATTACTATTATTATTATTATTATTATTATTATTATTATTATTATCACACAATCAGCCAGATGTTCAGATTGGATTTGGCATTTTTTCTACCTATCGAGTCCTTACCAAGGACCTGGGATAGACAGACGTGGATGTTTAGGCAGCACTTACTGTCTGTTGCTATCTTCTCAATTTTGACTTTATATGCATTTGTCCTTAAGGCTTGGTCTTGTGCAGCCAGAATTAGTCCCTCGGTCTCTTTCTTCAATTTTCCTACTCTTAGCCATTGCCAGGTCTTGTTATTATCTGCTTTCCCAGCTATTTTTTTTTATGTATTGGCCATGTAGTGCTTTGTCTTCCCATGCCTCTATTCTGTTCTTCATTTGGTCTTTCTTGTAGGCCAGTTTGGTCTCTCCAGTAGTCAGTAAGCCTTCCTGATATACTAATTTCAGTGCATCTTCATTATTATTATTTTATTATTATTATTTACTTATTCATATTCTTTACCATATATTTTCTCAGATTTTTGGTCATGCCATGGCATGAACTGGTGAGACCAAGTATATGTATAGGTAGTCCTCAACTTACAACAGTTTATTTAGTGACCGTTCAAAGTAACAACCATCCTGAAAAGTGTCTTATGACCATTTTTCACACTAATAACAGTCACATGATCAAAATTCAGATGCTTGGCAGCTGATTCATATTTATGACAGTTGCTGTTTCCTAGGGTTACGACCTTCTGACAAGCAAAGTCAATGGGAAAGCCAGATTCACTTAAGAGACATGTTATTAATTAGACAACTGCAGTGATTCACTTGACTGTGGCAAGAAAGGTCATAAAATGAGGCAAAACTCACTTAACAAGTATTTCACTTAGCAATAGAAATTTTGGGCTCAATTGTGATCATGGTTGAAGACTACCTGTTCTTCAATCACTAACTAATTTATGTACATTTCAGTAAGATTGGCATTGTTAGGTATGCCCATGTCACATGCACCATTCTTTGCTAATAGTAAGGATACAATATGGTCTGGTTTTCCATATCACAAGCACAAGCAAAACTGAGTTTTACCACAGGCAAGCTCATGCTATTTGTATACCAAAGCTCAAGTCTGAGATGCCTCCAGTGTCTCTTGCAATAAAATACAGCAAAATCATTCTTCTCTGCGTCTGATTTGCTACTACCTGCACTTAATAGGCCAGAACAATTATGAAGTCCTCAGCTCTGCTACCAAAAGGTAAATGAAGGTGCAGACTGTGTTGACCAGCAATAAACAAATTCACATAAAAACAAAACAATAAAAGTGAAAGTACAATTACACAGGTTTCATTTTAGAAATAGTCTAAAGTAGGCAGGCATCCCTTCAATTTTCAATTAAAAGTCAAGAACCTAGGAACCAAGTATACTTTCCTGCAAGAGATTTTCATTGTTGAGGCACCACTACTAAAAAAACCCTCAATTCCAAGTCACTGCACCATGAACCAGACACACAGATGGGCTTCCCTGCTGAATTTACGGCACCAGTTGGGTGATCTTGTGAGAGGCAGTCTATATTAAGTACCTGATTCATAGAGGTATTTGCAAATTAATCTCATTATCTAGGGACTACTTTGCAGCTTCTTGACAGTTGTAGAAATATTTTAGGCTTTTTTTACCCCCTTATTTAACTATTGGATTGGAGCTAAAAAAAATACAACTTAGATATTTGTAACCTATCCACCATCTATTGAGCTCCTCACTTTGTTGGGACCAAAAAGAATTTGATGGTAGGAGGTTGGAACCTCCAACTTATTGGAGCAGCTGGATCTGGTTTCAAGTTAAATAGAATTTGTAATTTGCTGTGAATATTTGTGTCTAATGATAGTTACTGGGAAAAGTGATATTAATTCGATTTTTGACCTCTTATAAAGACTATATCATTATAGAGCAGTAACTTAGTAAAAAACATTACATTTTAAAAGATGTATTGTTCTATATAAATCTGCTTACTTTTGTCTTACAAAAAGTGCAAACCAGAAAGAAAGGGAAAATAAAATATTTTTGTATGTACCCTATAGCTTTAGTTTGTATTTGCACAGCCGTATACCTAATTATAGTATATCTGTATATATTATACACGGGTGTGTGTGTGTAGGCACAGTCAGCTCTGTGTGGTCAACAAGGCTATGAAGTCTCCTGAAAGTAAAACATTCAGGCCCAAACAGTCCCCAAAGATCAGGGAAACAAGAAAACTTTCAAAAACAGTTTGTGATAGGGCTTTGTTTTCTAAGACAAAAAAATGCTATCTATTCCATTAAATAAATACAAACTCTTGAGTGTACATAACAACTAATCACCTTGGATCCTTGACATAATTTAAAGCATTCATCACTAGCAACTATTTTTTTTTCATTCTTTCAGAAGTGATGTTTATTTGAAATATGCTAAGGTGCCCTATAGGTAAGAACTTCTTGTCAGGTGAGGGAAGAGATAGGATGTTGGATTTTTATTTCTTTTATCTTGGGAGCTGACAGGATGTAAAAGATTAAAAAGTCAGTGCACCAGATGTATTGGTCTTGTCATTTTCAATTCAGTCTAATTATTAATATGCTGTGTGGACAGCAATGCTTTATTAATTGTATCAGTAGCTGGTGATCAATGTGACAAGTCAAGTAAAAGAGCAATGCTATTCGTCAGAGTTGTCAAAGGATAATTGTCCTCATATGCATTAGAATAAGTCAGAGGAAGAAAGTTTATAGAATGAATGTGTTCCTCTTACTACATTTAGGTTGAACTCTGTAGTTGTCAACACAATTAAAATTAAAAATGGCCTCCAAGTAACAGAAAGAATCATAGTTTGGTATATATAGTTAAGTAAACACAAGGTAAAGTAGAGGTGTAAAGTATATGTCAAAAAGTATTTTAAATTAAATAATATATTGTTCAAAGTAAATTACATTGCTGTAACAATGAAAAATAAAATATTTAACAAACAAAAAGGAAAATCAATGACAACTTGCTTTCATATTGCTAACTTAATAGAAAGAATACTATACATGACAAATCCACAGGCATTTCTACAGTGATTTCTTTTACTTTTTATGAAAAAAATGTATGCACATTTATATGGATACAGTGGTTACGCAGAGTGTACAGTGTGTACTGTGTACAATGCTTACCCAGAGTAACCACTGACAACATTTCCATGCAGTGACAAAATTAAGTGAACATGATATGCACATTTTAACTTCAAGGTCTTGATAGGATACATAGAAATCCAGGATTGTCCAGAGGTATATAGAAATAATTATGAAGACATATCTGAGAATTTTAAGCTAGGGCAGGGTCTGGGCCACGGCATGCCAGCAACCAGTCCTCACAAACAAGCATCCACAAGATGCAGGCAAGTAGCACACAAAATCACACACCCACTGGTGTCCGCGGAAAAACCTCTCTCCACAGAACTGGTCCCAAAAGGTTGGGAACCTCTGAGCTCGGGGATTGACATGTTTGGAACAGACTTGTATACAGCACACTGTTTGGCCTATGAATTTATTTTTCTTTTCAGTTATCATCCACCTCCTCCTCTCTTTCTCCCTCCTTCCCTCCCCTCTCTCTCTTTCTTCCTTGCTCCTTATTCTCCTTTTTTATATTGTGTCCTTAGCTTAAATAAAAGGCTCTCCATATCAAATATGTACATAGATAATCTGAGTTAGAAGAACTTTTATAGATTTATAAGTGAAAAGGCATCACACAATTGCCCCTCAATATATAGATTACATGCAGCTCAGCATGTTTTAGTGGTTGAGAGACAAATATCACCCATTGACAATAGTGGAGCCTGATAATTTGTTATGCAAATAGTTTCTTCTTTCAATCTACAATCTACCTTTTTCTCACTGAGTTGGAACTACATACCTCAAAGGAATCTTATTTTGTATGTTTTGCTTTATCCCACATGTCTTCTTCCTTTGTCTGTTTGATTTATTTTACGTAAGGTAGTGCATGACTTACGTCTGCAATGGAGCCTGCCCGTCATGGTCATAACTCATAACAGTCATAAGTCAAGTCACCCCATGACCAACCCAGTTTTATGATCCTTTTTCCACTGGTTGTTAAACAAATGCTGCAATACTTAAATGAATCAATTATCACCTGGGTTTTAAGCACCCCTGGGAAGTCTGTCATAACTTCAACTTATAAGCATATGGTTATAAGTTGAGAGACACCTGTAACTGCATTTTCATGCAACGCTGAACTATTATTTGTCAATAGCATTTCTATGTATAGAAAAAGTCTTATTTTCTTTGAATCCAGCTCATTAATGTTTATTTTTATGTAAATCAGCTTTTCAAGCCAGTATACAACAAGTTTTCTATCTATAATAAACCAGCTTCTGGATAGGCATAGCACTTCAAGTTGTATGCATTAATGACACTAATGAAAATAAATTATATCAGCTCCTTATACAAAGAAAAAGGAAATAGATCATATATGGCCTGTATCCAGGGACAAAAGTATTCAATCTGAAATAGAAAATTAATGAATTCAACAACAGGTGTAAGAAATATCAACCATCAGTGTTCTTTAGCAATGTCTATTGATCTCAAGAGGCTTAACTATGTTGGATTGTGGCCATGGCTTGCTTCATATTCACTTCATATAATTCAGCAATTACTGTATTTGCAGGCTATTTTGCTGTATTTTTCATTTTCTCCAATTCATATGCCTTATGGATTTCCCCCAAGGGTTTAAAGAGAAAATTATTAAACAGATGTGCTTTAGAGATGCCATTCCATATGAAAAAAATCCAGAAAGTAGACAATGCTGGATGTAAGGTCTGGATTGTTCATTTTTTATGCTCAAAACAGTGAAATGTTATCAGCTTTCTCTGAGGAAATCTACCTAATATATTTGGTACTGTACATAGTAAATTTGCTAAATAGTCTGAAAGTAGTATTGGAAAAAATAGTATTTTTATGTAAGCTTTACTGTAAATTAGAAATCTTGTGGGTCAAGAAGGCCCTTTGGAATGAGAAACATGAATCTGTTTCAAAGTGAGGGAAATTAAACACTGAAGTAATATACATAGGATTGTATTGTACTTTTGATTGCAACTATTTTTAAAATGATCTTATACAGTCAACAGTTCCAAATTTACATAAGTTGTATTTACTTTTCATCAAGAATTGTGATTTACAAGCCAGGCTAGATGATTGCAACAATTAACTTTTGGCCTCATATTTTATCTTTAGGGGAAAATTTGCTCTACAAACTTAAAAATTAAAATTTTAAAATTCAGTATGTTGAGGATGTGTTCTGTGTGAAATGGAAAAGGGAGGAGTAAAGAACTGTTTTTGTGAAAACGTATTTGTTCATAAATCTTGTTTCCATTAAACAAAAGCAGAAAAATTCTCCAAACCCCAATACTCTACCTTCTCTTGAAAACTAGGGAATTACAGAGTGCACTTTATATATCTTGAATCACTGAAAAATATGACAGGAGAGCCAGAAAACATTCTGGGAACAAAGTCTGAAGACCAATCATTTGGAAGAATTTAACCCCACAAAGCTCTCTGTGTGTTTACATGTGTGTGTGTGTGTGTGTGTGTGTGTGTGTGTGTGTGTGTGTGTGTGTACAGATCTCTGTGTGTATGTGTGTGTGTGTGTGTGTGTGTGTGTGAGAGAGAGAGAGAGAGAGAGAGAGAGAGAGAGATGCAGGAAAGGAGAAGAGTTTTTCCTTTGAAGTCTGATCTGTGTGGACGGTTAGGGTCCCAAAAGCTATGGCTATATTTTGCATTTGTTCCACTCCTTCCAGGTCACAGTCACTTGGTCAAACCTGGTGATTACAGGTTTCCTTCTTGGAAATGCTTAGTTGGAAACAACATCTAGAAAAACTAGAAAAACTTTTAGTGGCATTTTCCATTGCCAGTTGGGTATAACTCTCAGAGGCTGTTAACTTGTCTCTATAATTTTAATTCAGTCAGACTATTTACAATTGGATATATAATATGCCTTTCTATGGACAAAAGGCTGATGTCTTCTTCAGCTGCTTGATTTCCAGAGATTCCAGTGAAGAGGCAAGAGGCAAGTAACCATGATTTTTAATAATTAGTTTGCCCCTACTGCTCCTATCTAGGGACCTCTTGGAGGTAATATGAAGTATAGTATAATTTCTGTTCCCAAAAATGAACCTAAGGGTCAGGCTCTATAATTCAAAAATGTACTTTGCTCCTTTTGATACTATTTTTGTTTTCATAGAAAATATTAAAACTGATGAGAAAAATTTGTACTTGTGATGTGCTTCATAACCAACAATAACTCCGGCAATTAATATCAGGTGTCAGACTCTAATTGCAGGGAACAGGATCACCAATACCTCTGCAGGATACTCAGTGAGTATCATGGCATGATTTGAAAATTTATGGAGATAAAATCCTCATATTCCCTTCCCTCACTCTTTTTCTCTCTTTCTTTCAGACATAGAACTACTGAGCTATTGTAACTACTAGGAAAAAGGCTATTAATTATCCATTCCACTCCAGTTTCCAAACCCAGATAGAATGTCTTTAACTACTTCTGTTCTTTATTGTTATTGCTTAGTTCATTTCCCATGCAATAAATCTGACCAAAGAGGAGCTTAGCAAAGAGCTGAGAGAAGGCTCTGAAATTTTACAAGAACATAAAATTGTATCTCATCTTCAAATTCCAGTACTAGTCTACTAGTGTTCATCTTTATAACTTATGACTTTTTTTACTACTTTGACATTCAACCTGCATTTTAAAATTTGCCCTTAACTAATGGTTAAGGTTTTACATTGAAAAATCCAGACTCAGACATGAAAGGTATTAGGCAAGTCATTTTAATCCAGCCAAGCCTGGCTTCATTCACCAACAACAATATGCAGAATGTTGGCTTATCATGCCAGGAGTAGTCTATTATCTACAAGCTGCAGATGGACTCTGCCTTGGCTCTTTCTTAGCAGGGCCTTGGCTCCTAACCTTGCTAAGACCCTTGCTTGGCCCTGCTAAGGACTCAGCTTTGGCTCTGTCTCTAGCAGAGCTAGGCAACTTTGTGTAGCCAACAGCTTCATATTTTTTTTTTTTTAAAAAAAGCTTTTTAAAAATATAGCTCTCTGATGACAGCCTTGGAAAGGCAGAGAAAGAATTCTATGCCTCTTTTGGAAGGTTGGAACTATGTAGCTTTGGGGAACTATATAGCTTTCATGTGGTCTTTTATCCCCCAAACAGGTTTTGTGAAAGAAGTTAGGCCGAGAGATACTGACTTGGTCAAAGCCAAATTTCATCTGGTTCCTAGTTCTTCCCAGTCCTAAAAATAACAAGCAGAATGATTCCTTGATTTAATACTGTATTGTTGCAATTGTTGAAAGTTATTCTAAAGCAATCCCCCAGGTTGCGTATCACTATCATTCTGCACCTGCAAATTACATTTTTAAATGGATATATTAAATGTATTTTTCATCAGAATTATTTTAAAACTGATTCTATAATTGAGACACCCACTTCAAAAGGTTTGATAAATTCTTCTGAGATGCTTCTTTTCTTGGACTATATAGATATAAGGGAATCTAATTATCCTCAAGAAACCCTTTGGTGTTAACAGAAATAGCCCTACTTAGATAAAAGGTTACGACTCTCTATCAATTATTGGAAGGATTGGCTATCATTTATTCTATATCAGAAGGGAGTATGAAAACAGTGAGTTTAGTTTTCATCTAAAACACATTATGGATAATGTAGAAGGGAAGGGATTTAAATTGAAAACTGAACTTATCCATTTTAGGTATTATTGTCTTAAAAATCCTTGCATTTGCTATACAAATACAGGATGATCACAGTGTTTCTAGACTGGTAATTTGTAATTCTGCTGCAAAAATGAACAATGGCTCTGTATACTTGTTTCTCGCAACAATTGGAAAATTTGTTTTATAGAAGAGTTATCTCATGGTAGACATAGAATTAATGATCTGCTTATTCACATGTATCTGTGTGCTGGTGCACGTGTGTATATGTGTGCACATACACATACATACCACCCCCATGGGTGAATTTTGTTAGAAAATACTTTTTTCAATTGTTGGATAGAAATGTCATTTCAAGATTCTCCAGA
This sequence comes from Crotalus tigris, assembly GCF_016545835.1. Taxonomy (NCBI): domain Eukaryota; kingdom Metazoa; phylum Chordata; class Lepidosauria; order Squamata; family Viperidae; genus Crotalus; species Crotalus tigris. Next base: position 1,773,620 of record NW_024096796.1, read on the forward strand.
TATTGTGGAAAAGAAACCTTACATTCTCCAATTTTTTCAACATGAAAGCATTCTCCAACAATTTCTCAATGGTTGTGCGAACATCACTAAAAAAAAGCCCAGCCTATGATGTTCCTGGTTGATGCCTCCCCGTGACATTTAATTAATGTGAGAAGCCAGAAAGACTTTGACCACATAACAGATAATTGTACAAGGTAAAATAGGACATTCATCTACACCCCTTGGCTGTTCATTATTAAATAAGTACGAGAATATCACACTTCACCACCCATTAGGTTTCTAAAATTCTCTTCTTTCAAATATTTTTAACAAGATACATCAAATGAAATAATAACTGATAAAATAAAGCAGAATTCTTGGTCCAACCTTAATTCATTTCATTTGGGTGACATTTTTCTGGTTTTTGTGGTTGTAAGAATTTTTACATTTATTTAAATTATATAGTACTGATCTGTGTAGATGGGTATCCTCCTATCTTTCTCTAGCTGCCATTTCTTACAGGTGCACAGCTTTTCTGATTTCCTCTGCCAATATAAGTCATCATAAAGACTTCCTCAGGGTTAGCAATAGGGCAGCCAGGGAGATTGAAGTGATAAAAAGAGTTTGAAAAAGAACTAGGAATATCTACTATAGCAGCAGTTCTATCCATTGCCTTAGAATATATGTGCAAGAGCAGATTGAGAATGAGGTGGAGGCTGAAGCATTTTTTTCAACAGAAGAAAATGTTTGGATAATGACAAAACTATTTTAGCATAGTACTCATGGTACCTACATATTTTTTTTACAAAATTGTCCAGAGGGCTTTTGACTTCACTGCCGCATAAAGAGTATTGGAATGGATTTTAAGCCACATATTAGCTAGAATGGTTTTGGTTACCTGATAGGGGAACATGATCATCATTTAAGGCAGACATGTCAAACCCGCGATGTCATGTGACATCACGCGATGTATCGGAACTTTTTCCCCTTTGCTAGCAATGTGGTGGACGTGGTTTCGTTGTGATGCATCCAGCCCGTGGACGGACAGTTTGACACGCCTGATCTAAGGGATCAGTTCTTTTAAATTGTTTGGAGTCATTCCACTTTCTTCTTTGTGAGGTTATGTAACAGATCCATGTCTGAACTCTCAAGTGGATTTTTTTTTAATAGAACCCAATTGACAGGCTGTGGAAAAAAAATTAAACTGATGTTCCATTAAGTGCTCAACTTCAAAGGAAAGCAGAAACATTAAAGCATTATTTATTTTTCTCACTATAAATTATGGACCTTGTTGTAGGTCACTGAAGAACTGTAAGTGTATATGTGTTGAAAGTAAAATATGTCAATCTTTCTGCCTCCTGCATGTCTAAACTATCAACATAGTTGATTACATAATTCACAGAGAGCTTCTCAGTTACTGTCTTGCAAGCATGAATTAGGAACAGGATGAAGAGGCGTTTGCAAAAAAACTGAAACAGCAATTCCCCAATTGTATGAAGAAAACTGATTCTTAGCGGACCAGATCTATCAACTAGACAGGCCATTTATTTCATTTGGGTTTTTTTAACCATTCAAAAGAATTCCTAAGGTCCCCTTTGTCTTCTCACCCCAGCACAGTAAACTGTTCTCTGAAGGAAAATACTGTCTCTTTTGTACAAAAATTAGTTCTATAATATTAAAATTAAAATATTAATAGACCCAGTATCAAGGGTTCAAGATGATGAGATTAAGTACAATGAATGTATATGAATTATCAAAATTTCAGGATGATAGTTCTTTGATCCCATCAATAGCAGAAAAAGCAGTTTCTTTAATCCAATTATATTTTCCATATTTACTATAACCTTAGGAAATGCTTGGATATACAATGATTATATCTGTTCATGCTCAATGTACTGAAAGATTAGATCATATGAATAACCACATCATAAGATCTTTGCCTCAAAGTATTATAAAAGTGACTTCAAAATACCATTATGGGCTATACCTCGGCATGCCATAGAAGGTATAAGGAAAGGGGTAAATATGGACAAGGTCTCTTATGTACAGTTACTAAGATGGGATGGCCAAGACTGGCAGTTAAAATCTTTGGAAGAATTAACACATGAAAATTTAACTTATTCATGGTTCCAATATAGACAAATAGTGGATAGATGGAAGATGGATTGTAAAATGGGCTGGCTTAGAGAAGATGAAATTTTTTTAAAACAAGTAAGAGATCAAAGGCCAACCCATATTAAGAGAGTTTATGGGGTTTTAGTGGAATTAGATTCAGAACCTGAACTAGTTAAAGATTGTATGATTAAATGGGCACAGAATATTGGTGAAACGATTTCAATGGATACTTGGGAACTTATTTGGATAAGAAATGTTAAATTCACACAAGCGCAAAATTTAAGAGAGAATTTTTATAAGATGTTTTATAGATGGCACCTTGACCCAAAGAAAATGTCCATTATGTACCCTAATCTACAGCCGAAATGCTGGAGATGTGGATATTTGGATGCTACCTATTACCATATTTGGTGGACGTGTAAGCATATAAAAGCTTTTTGGATTAAGATATGGTGGAATATTCAAAGAATTTTTAAAAGGAGGGTAAAATTTACTCCGCAATTATTTTTACTAGGTATTGTTATTGACTGTGATGCTAAGGAGGTTATATTGATGTTAAATTTGATTACAGCCGCTAGGTTGTTAATAGGACAATATTGGAAGAAGGAATCTTTGCCTACTTTACAAGAATGGTTTCATAAAGTTTCGTATTTGGCAGAAATGGCAAAGATTTCGGCTTTCTTAAAGGAGCAATCTCAAGAAAAAATTTTTGCGGTATGGGAAAAATGGATAAATTTTATACAACATAATTTGGATATGGAAAAATATTATTTAGCCTTTTTATAATCTGTAATGATTGTTTTTTCTTTCTTTCTTTCTTCTTTTTTTTTTTTATATATATACATTTTTTACGTATTATTATTCATATTTTTTTTTTTTTATATATATATGCTTTATTCTTCGTCTACTTTCTTCTTTCTTCTTTCTCTCTCTCTCTTCTTTTCTTATTTCTTTTTTTTTTTTAGTATATATTATTCATTTTAAAGTTTATGTTATGTATATTATTATTATATATATTATTACTGTGATTTTTATTATTATTATTAATTATTTTATAAATTGCAAATGTTATTTTTAAAATATTTGTTAAATAATCCTATATTCAGTTCTTGGGAAGTCGGGGGGGGGGTGGGGTGGTTGGGGAGGGGGGGTGGATTCTTATTTGTAAAACTTTTGAAAAATTTCAATAAAAAAAAAAAAAAAAAAAAAAGATCTTTGCCTCAATCTTCATATTCTTGGAAAAAGTTAACACAGTCCCACCTACTCCCCTCTAGCTATGTTGGATTTTCCCTCCCATAATTCTTTGTCAGTGTGTCCAGTAGGAACTGGATTAAATTTCTGTAAAGCATATATAAATTTCACACATGAAATAAATTACTTTTTATTTTCAGTAATGCAAGTCATTTGCTATGACTACAGTAGAGTGGAGAATAGTATATAGAATACACTAGAATCTTGATTCAGTTTGACCTAGAGATTCAAAGACAAATCAATAACAATTTAAACCAATATGAGATTCAGTTGGGGAAAAAAAAGTTCTTAAGATATAACAAAGAAATAAAAACTTCAGCTGCTTCAGGTTTGGGTTAAAATAATATTTTCCATCAAGAAAATACTAATTACATCAGATACCAAACATTCCTTTGCAAACAATTTTTGAAATATTCACTCTGTATCTCTCTCAAGATAAAGATAGCAAGGATGAAGAAAGAAAATCATAGCAAATTCAAAAATGTCCCTAGCAACAGTCCTAGAGAAATGAGTTGCTCAGCCAAGGCTGAAAGTATCTACTAAAATTCAAAATAAAAATATAAAAAATCTGTTTAAAAGTAACTCTTTCTCCCCCCCCCCATTTCCTTTTTAGAGTTCCAAATATAGCACTTCAATTAAGAATTTCCATTTACTTGCCCTTGTGAGGTGTAGCTTTGCTGCCTTTCACTGAGTTTAATGGGGTGTCTAGAAAGTTGGTACAGAGCAGTTACCGTGTTTCCCCAAAACTAAGGCCGACCCTGAAAATAAGCCCAAACTTGATTTTGGGGGGTGTCGGGCGCGTCTTCTGCAGCCAGGCCTGCATTTCTCAGTCACAGGCCCTTCCGGAAGGCCTGTGCAGCCAAGAACCAAGCTATGGATTCAATCCATAACTCGGTACTTGGCTGCATAGGACGTCTGGAAAGGCCTGACTGCAAAATGTAGGCCGGAATGCAGCTGCAAAATGAAGCTGCTCCTTTGGCCTCGGAAGAAATGGACCATCTGGGCAGGGCTGTCGATGTCGGAGGTAAGACATTCCCCCAAAATAAGACCTCATGCCTCTTTTGGAGGCAAAAACAAAACAAAACAAAAAAACCCCGGATTCTCAACCTTGGCAGCTTGAAGATGCATGGACTTTAACTCTTAGAATTCCTTAGTCAGCATGCTGGCTGAAAAATTTGGAGACCCCAAATCCTGTCAGCTTTATTAGGTAAACCAGATAGATGACCTAATTCTACTGAATGTAAATACTTTAACAGAATCTTGCAAGTCTGAAAGTACAGTTCTCCCACTGTCTACCAGCAAATTCACCAACTTTAAAGAAAGTTGCCCAATATATAGTGAAGAAGGTGATGAGATGTTAATTATTAATGCAGTAGTTCCATTATTTAGGTAAATCTCAGATACATCTCCCCTAAAATCCAGATAATGTTGACTTCTTCGTCTGAATCATTGAGCTTCATTGCAGATTAGAATGACTACCTTAATTTAACATAAAATCAATGTAAAATATTGAAAAGCTACTTCTGTCCGAATCTAAATGCAACACTATAGAATGCTGTTAGCAAAATGTATCACCATATTCAACAATATGGCACAATTAGCGGATCTAATCATTCAGCTTTTCAAACTTCTATTAAATGCAATTATTATTCATTTATCAAGAGCAGAAAGTCCCACTTCACTGTACAAGTTAAAATGCAATTAGGTGCAGTAGGGCAGAACAAATTTCTCAGCATAGAATGGGTTACAAAGTACATCCAAGCTTCATGAGGCTTACTAGTCAGGCTCATCATTCTCCTAGGACATAATAATGCCACTAAATATGCTGGATCATTAGCAAAATTACATAGCTAAAGAAGGGCAATATTAATACAATTCTGTAATACTTTACAGGAATAGCAACTTGTTAAACATCTCCAGGAAATAATTGGACTACAGTCAAATGCATTAACTCGCTATGCTTTTTAACAACAGAACCTAGGCAAGTGATTTGCTTTGGACAATTCATATGACAGAATCACAGAGATGGAAAAAATTCTTTAGACCATCATTTCTAGCTCCTTGCTCAGTGCAAGAATGCAAGCTGAAGCATCCCTGAGAGATGGCTCTTCAATGTTTGTTTAAGCACATCCACTAAGGAACCACTTTCATCAGTAATTAGTTCCATTACTGAACCACTTTTATTCTTAGCAAGTTTCTCCCAAATATTCAATTGGAATATTTTTTTCTATATGCTTATTCTATATACTAGAGAAATTCAGTATAGATCTAAACTAAATACAGATTTAGTTCTAAGATCCTACATTCTTGTTTATGGTTCTCTGATCTTCTGATCATCCTTGTAATCACCTCTGAAACTTTTTCAATCTATCAGAATTCTTGCTAAATTGTAGTGCTGATAATGGATATGATACTCCAAGCTGGGGCAACATGGGGTCTGATCAATACAGAATACTAAAATGGGCAATGGAATGCCAAGCGGTATTCGAGAGGTTAAAGAAAATTTTTTCCACCGAACCCGTACTGTGGAACCCAGACAAGGATACACTTTTCATAATACAGACGGACACAAGCGATGTGGTTGTGGGGACTGTACTATTACAATAAAATGATGAAGGGGTATTGCAACCATGCACATACACATCCAGGAAACTCACCGAAACAGAACAGTGCTGGGCCGTGTGGGAAAAAGAGGCATACGGATCACAAAAACTTGGAAACCTTAAAAACGCCCAGGAAACTCACTCCCAAGCAAGCCTGCTGGTCCCAGCATTTTCATCAATTCTGTTTTATGCTCAAACACTTGCCGGGGGGGAAAGAACTTCCTGGCAGATGCACTGTCTCGCATGCCCCAATATAACAGCACATGAGCCACTGGTTCTAAACCACTCATGCCTGAACCACAACTGGCAGTGCAGTAACCATCAGAGCCCAAGCTAAAATAAAGCCACAGCTGGGTAGCCAAACCAGAATTGAATTCCGGAAAACTTTGGAAACAGATGAATGGTTCCAGAAAAATAGACACGAGTGCACAATCAAGGACAGATTGCCATGGGTAGGGGAGAAGTTATATATACCAACCACCCAGAGGGTCACTTTCATGCAATGTCATGATACAAAATCAGCAGGGCATTTTGGATTTGTAAAAACATTACATTTAATTAATTTTGGTGGTCGTCCATGAAAAAGGACATAGAAAGTTACATGGCCAGCTGCCCAACTTGCACAGCTGCTAAGAGGTTGCAAGGGAAATCGCCTGGACTGTTACAACCAGTGGTGAATTCCTCAGGCCCCTGGAAAGAAATATCCATGGATTTTATAGTGGAATTACCAGAAAGCAATGGAAACACTGTCATCTGGGTGTTTATGGACCTGTTTTCCAAACAAGTGCACTTTATCCCTTGCCAAAAGATTCCCACTGCAAAAACCTTAGTGAAACTATTTGTGCAGCACATCCACAGACTGCATGGGGGACCCCAATGCATCATATCTGATAGGGGAGTGCAATTTACATCAGAATTTTGGAAGGAATTTTTATCCACTCAGATACTGTCATCTAGTCATCATCCTCAATGCAATGGACAGACAGAACATTCTAACTCAGTACTTGAGCAATACTTAAGATGCTTTAGTAATTTCCAGCAAAATTGGACAGACCTACTCCCTTTCACAGAAGTTGCTTACAATAACATAGTCCACTCCAGCACAGGCTACACTTCCTTTCAAGTAGCCACTGGTCAAAGTTTCAACCCTATGCCAGAACTAATGCCAAATGAACCAGCAATCCCATCGCTGAAATAATGGATAGCACAATTACAAAACACCTGGCCAGTAATTAGGAAAGCCTTAGACGAAGCTAGGCAAGCATACAAAGCACAAGTGGATAAAAAAAGAGTCAAACCCATACCATTCACTGTAGGAGAAATGGTATATTTGTCTACAAAATCCCTAAAATCCCTACAGCCCTGTAAAAAATCTTGGCCCAAAATATATAGGACCTTTTCCAATTAAAAGAATCATAAACCCAGTAACAGTAGAATTAGACTACACAAAACCCTCAGGCAAATACACCCAATTTTTCACTGCAGCTTGCTGAATGAGAACAACAGTCGCCCTTACGGACAAAAATCTCCCTCACCACCTCCAATCATGGTTGAAGGAAAACAACACTTCAAGCTAAAAGAAATCCTAGATTCTAGAAAGTATCACGGGGCAACTCAATACCTAGTAGCATGGAAACACCTTCCCTCCTCACAAAACGAGTGGGTCCATAAAGTCATGTCAGAGCACCTAAACTACTAAAGAAGTTTTATAGAATATCCCAACAAACCAGACTAACCTCTATACCTGTTTTTTTTTTCTCTACAGGTGGCTCTCTCCTATTTTTAAGAGGGGCAGGATGTCAGAACCCATTTCTATTTCATTTCTATCTATCTCCTCTGATCTAAAAACAAATCTCACTTTTCCCTGGGTTCTGAGGGGTTATTGCTTTTGCTTCCTCTATTTGCTACAATGTAACCTTTTGCTTTATTTATTGCTTCTGTGTCTGCTGCCAGCTACAATATAACAATTTGCTTCCTGCACTGTATATCTCTCTGGACTTTCTTCTCCCTAACCTGTCAGCTACGAAAAGTGGGGGGAGAAAGAAATACAATCTCCAGAGCCTGGCTTATTTCTCTGGTTTCAAAAGGAGGTGCGAAGAGCTGCTATGACCAGAGCCGGACTGATATTATCTCCCCTTTCCCACGATCAACTTAACATCTGGGGATTGGCCGGTTTGAACCGTCCAGATGAACTGTGGGGTGGGGTTTGCTTGGGGACACTTTAAAGTATCGATCTGTAAAGGAATCCCTCGGGTCCTGTCTATTATGCCTGTTATCAACTACTTTTAATAAAAATTCCTGTTGGAGGAAACTGTCTCCAAGAGTTCTGCTTTCTTAAGATGTGGGATTGAAGTGGGTCCTTACAGTGGAGCTTTTCCAGTCTATAATCAGTTATACTTCCAGACTTCCTCTTAATGCAGTCTAAAATTGCATTTGGCCCTTTGAAACCAGACAACACTGCAGACTAACATTCAATATGAAATTAATTATATTTCTTTTTTAAAATTATAATTTTATGAATTAATTACAGTGATAAAGAGTAATTGAAACTAAAATGAAAAGAGTTCAGGAAAGCCAAAATGTGAAAAGAACATGCCCCAACAAAGCAACTTCTCATCCTCATCATGAGAATTATGATCAACAATTTCATAATCTTTTCACCTCTTCTTAATTAACAAATATAAAACTCTTCATCCCATAACCCATCTTAATAGGCAAATCAAATAAGTAACACCTTCTCCAATTCAATTATCAGCAAAATATCCAAACAGAGCTCTAAAATAATATTTCACATTTAGAAAGCTTATTGTTCCATATCTCAATACTTAGCTGTAAACAAAACTCCATTTAGAAAGCATAAAATAATCCTAGTGTAAACAAAACTTCCCGAAAAGTTTAATATAACAGAGACCATTTCTCCTTTAAAAAGGACAAACTCCAGTACACATTTTTTCATTCCAAATGCTGATAATTACAAAGAAAAACACCCCAAACAGCAACATATTTCATTCAAACAAACTTTCCATATCTCAACTGTAACTAAATGCACATTTAGCAAATATAAAGTAATCCCAGTATCCAAATATAAACAAAAGACTAAAATTTTACATAACATAGAGGGATAATTTCTCCTTTAAAAAGAACATGTTCACAATTACTTCTTACTTTAAATAAAAGGAATTAAATAGAGATCCAGTTTAAATTTTATCAAGTTTGTGTACATAAAGTATCTAGGGGAAAAAGCTTGAACCCCACGTGAATTGTAAGGAAATACAATATATACCACGTTTCCAGCTGAGATATCAATAAATCCAAAAAGAACAACCCAGAATGACAACATGTCCCGTTTTTAACTCCAATAAAATTAATTAATTTTCCATCCCATTTTTTTATACAGGACAATGCTGTCTTTCTCTGTAATACTTGCAGATAGTTCTTGATCCATGTTTTTAATTTCTTCAATATATTAAACAGTCTCTTTTGTAAACCCAGGGAAAAAAATTGTTCCAGTTGCTCTCTGGGATTGTCATTTTTGTTTTCTTCTTGATTTTTAAGCCTCCTCCATTCTTTTCTTTATATCAGATAACAAATTCTTGTTCAAAGACTTGTTCTGTTGCATTTTCTGTTACATCTTCTTCTGGGAACAGACTGTTCCCAGAAGACACAACATAGCTGATACAATTGATTTAAAGTCCAAACGCATTTCTAGGTGTAAGCTAGTGCCTCAAAGATATCTTTGAACGCCTTTATAAGTTACTTGTCTCATTATGTCTCCAATACCCAGATTCATTTTTCTTTCCCACAAACCTGAATTTATTCTTTAAAAATAATTTCAGGTTTTATATTCAAAATGCCAACGTTTTCTAAGCCTTTAATTGGTTTGCAACTTTTCCTCTTGCTTTTGCTATATATTTTAATTTCTTAAAAATTATAATAATGCATCTTCATTTTCTTATATTAAGACTTGAATACACTCACCCCGTGTTTGCAATCTTGTCATTCTGAAGGTGTCTAACTTATTTGAAGCAGTTAATAGGCATTTTCTGAAAGTGCTTAGCAAGGGAACCTTTAAAAAGACTCTGTTCGTGGCTGAAGTAAATTCTTCCATCTCCTGATTCTTCCCCCTCCAGAAATTTCAAAGGGTCAGAGGAGCCAATCTACTTGTAGGCTTTCTATTCATGGACATAAATGTCAATTCCACCTTTCATAGGACTGTTTTCAGACTGCCTTCTTTCTCAGAAATCAGCTAATTACTATTCTGAGATCTTTTTCATATGCACTATTGTTGGGCCAGATATCTCCATTCTATATTGGTAAATGGATTTATATTTTCTTCATGAATAAATTTGTCTTTCAATTTCATTTTATTATTTCAACCTACAAATTCTGAATTTTTTCTATTTCCCAGTGTAACACTTTCCCACCAAATTTTGTGTATTTGCAAGTTTGCTAAATATCCCCTGTAACTATTCAAGTCATTAATGAAAAAATAACTTTGCAGCATCATCTTTGGCATTTCAACTTAATGAGGAAAAACTCAAACTCTTTTAGTATGCTTTTTAAGCCAGCTATTTTATGTATCCATCTAATTGTCAGGCATTTTACTTGTTTATCATAGTGACATGACATGGGGCACTTTGTCACATCCTTTGTAAAATAAGCTATTTTATACCCAGAGCATTCCCATTATCTAATAAATTCCCTCTATCTGCTTTGAGACTTTTTTTGACTCATCACCTAGACAAGTCCCTGGTATTTTCTTGGCAAGGTTTTTCAGAAGTAGTTTGCCATTGTCTCTTTCATAGGGCTAAGAGTGGTCCAAGGTACCCAGCTGTCTTTGTGCCTAAAAAGGGACTAGAACTACCATCTCCTGGCCTGATGCCTTAACTATTACACCAAAGTTGATAATAAAGAAATTACTAAATAAAAAAATAAAAAATTGAGATAGTCTGCGAATTACAAACTCACTGAACTGTTGTACCATATTTTAAAAACTGATATTTAACCAGTTAGTTAATCAAAATGGCAAGCGGTACTTTATTAATTTTTTGGGCTCAAATAAAGCTAATGTTGTCCTACATTATTCTTATCAGATCAATGAAAAAAATCTAAATCCATGTTGACTTCTGATATTTACTATATTGTTTTGAAGGACTTATAGATCATACTATTCTCTGCAGCAGGAGTTTTCAATTTTTTTTTCAGGCCAAGGAAACTATTAATTTTAAAAAAATCCCATAGCCTCTCATCAACATCCAAAGCTCTAGTGAAAAAAAAATTGCTCAGTTCGAGTCAAATGTTGTTGCCTTCAGCTTTTCACAGAATACCATCAGGTTCTTACCCAATCTTGGCTCCCATAGAACAATTTTGAAAAATTGCTTCAGTATCAATATTAGTATCAATAAAGCACACTAGCAATAACACTTAGTCTTATATACCACTCCATAATGCTTTACGGCACTCTCTGAGTAGTTTACAATGTCAGCATATTGCCCTCAGCAATCTGGATCCTCATTTTTATGAAACTCAGAAAGATGGAAGGCTAAGTCAACCTTGACCCATCAAGATGGAACTCCAGACTGTGAGCAGAGTTAGCCTGCAATACTGCATTCTAACCACTGTTATATCAAAATATCTCTTCTATAGTTGTCTGCATCTATTGTATCCCAATTAACCAGATTAAATATATACATGCTTTAGTAAACAATTATTCATATCCAGCAATAAAACAGTCAGAGAGGGATCAGGAAGGTTATTTGATAAGAGACACTTAGCCTGCAATTTCCCTCCATTGCAACAATTTCTCTACATTAGGAAAAAATTTCCCCAAAGAATACTACAGATTGAATAAAATGTTTAATGAAACATAATGAAATCAACATGATTAAAAGCACAATAACAACTTACTGATAATTATTTCATCATACCCAAAGAAATAAAGCTATTTTAAAGATACAATTAAAGAGATCAGAACTATAAAGCAATCAAATAAATTGGTAGAAGAGCTAATGAAAGACGCTAGTTAACTATAGGGCAAATCCAAAGGGTAACAATTCAAAACTGCCATAATAAGAAATTTAATTTTTTTAGCTAAGTTACAAAAAACATTAACAGTAAATAGTTATTAAAATACTAAGGGATTATAGCTTCAGAAATTAAGCTATAATCTTATATTAAGCTGTCAACTCTGCAACGATCTTGGCTGAAGCCATTTTTGCTTCGTTTTCGATTGCCACAGTACTGGGAGGGGGGGTGGGTGATTTTAATGTTAGAACAAACAACATTTTATCCTGTGAGAACCAAGGTCATTGCTGCCTGACTTTTGGCGGACTGAGCCTTCTGTTAGAAAGCCCACCAAAGTATTCTACTGGGGAACATAGTTGATTACATTGTGCTGGGGTGGGAAGTTCAAATTTGTAACCTGGTAACACTTTGGAGGGAATTCCAGACTTGGTTTCACTTTTGACTGGGCAGATACTTTGTAGCCAATAAACATGTTCTTTAAGGAAACCTCTTGCCTTTGAGTTCTCATCTATCGGAACCATCAGATTAAATCAAGTCTCTTTAAAATTTTAAAACTTGGGGTCCTGAGCCCTGGTCGCCTACCTAATCCTGTTAGGTAGATGACAAAGACTCAGGGAGGAGATTGAAATGGAGAAGAAGCGAGGATTGGCCACTGGCCTCAGTGCATCATCAGCTGATGGGACGTAGGCTACAGCCCAAGAAGCGAGGATCGGCCACTGGCCTCAGTGCATCATCAGCTGATGGGACGTAGGCTACAGCCCAAGCAGAGAGTGCAGCCCCTGCAGCTGGACCAAGGCTGAAAGCCCGGGCGATCCTATTGGAGATGCTGAGGCAGCAAGAAGGAATACTGACCATCAGAGAGAATTGGGAGTCGGGTGCTGCCCTGCAGTGGAGGAGCACCTTTAAGGCTGCCAGGGCTGAATTGATCTCATCCCACGGCTCTCATTCTTCTGTGCTAAGGAAGGTGAAGTGGTCGGCTGAGTGGGATGAATCAGGGGAGTGGAGGTACCTGACTGCAATCCACAGCCACTCTGTCAAGTGGCTGAGGGAGAAGTTTGACCGACTTGAGATGGGAGAAGTGGAGCCAATTGCCTGCCAGGAGATTTCCAGTGGATGAGGTGACAGACACTCTCCAACCCTTCCACCTCCTTGGTGAAGCCCAATTCCCATAGCGATGGCTCGTGCTGCATCTTGCTGCCTGGACCAGCCTTAACATTGAGTCCAGTGCACTGGCAAAGCCCCGACTGAGATTGATGCCCTGCAAGTCCAGGAGCCCAGCCAAGGGGTTTCCATAGATGGGCCCTGGGCCACGACCCCAACCCCAGTGACCAGGTACACAGCAAGCTTACTGGGGGCAACGGCCTGTGGACTGACCTTCTATCAAACCCATGTTTGATAGGGACCCCAAGAAACTGTCTTTCTTCCTGAATCAATTGTGGCCTCACCTGAATTGTTATGCAAATGCTTACTCAGACAGGGCCGGTTGATTCCATAGCAGCAAACCTGGAAGGGGAAGCTGCCAAATGGGTGATTTGCCTACACGATGAACAGGCACCAGAATTGTGGGACATCAATTTGTTTGTGAACGAGCTGAGAGCTGGGTTCAAAGACAAATCCCAAGCCTTGCAAGCTGAAAAGGACATCCATAGTTTGAAGCAGAGGGGCCAGCCAGCGAAATAATATGTAAGAGAATTCCAGAAAGTGGCTGGACAGATCAGGCAGTGGCCTGAGCGATCACTAATTCACCACTTTAAGGCAAGCTTAGACCATGAATTATTCCATGCATTTACCTACAGGGGGATATCTGACCATGTCTGTGAATGGTACCACCTGGCTATAACCTTAGACATCAGAGACTCACAGCATTTGACTCCAGACCAAGGTGAATCCAAGAAAGATGCCAGGTGACCTGATGTCCCCTTCTACCACTGCCTCTGGCTTTCCTTGAATATATACTGGACCTCCGATCAAGTATTTTAGGTGTGGGCAGCTTGGACATTGAGCAGCTGATTGTAGAGTTCCATTTCCTCCATCTAAGAGCACAACTGCTGCCTCCACAAAACCCAAGAGGAAACCTTATGCAGTATGACAGAAGTCAAATTGGGCCAGCCAGGAGCAAGCTGCATGGGTCACTTTTCCTCCCCAGGGTAAACATGAGACCCCAGTAGAGTGCTTGCCTACATTGGTCCCTTATGACAGTGATGACAAGGGAGAAGACAACTTGTAAAACTCTTAGTCCCTAAGACAGGTGCTGAAATGGACTTGCATGTTTTAATTGACTCTGGCTGCACCAGATGCCTAATCAACTTCCCCACGGTACTTAAGCTAGGCATTCGTGCCAAATTATTGCCCATAGCTATGAATGGATCTTTTATAGGGGGAGCTCCTGCCACTCACCTAACTGAACCAGTGCATCTGGAAATGGGGGAGCATTGGGAACTCATCTATTTCGTAGTGATCCCAAAAATGACTGAAACTGTAATTTTGGAATTAGCCTGGCTTAATAAGTTGTGCCCTATGATCTGGTGGGAAAATGGAGTGAGGACTTTGAGATTAATGATGGGGTCCTTGCCTCCTACTCCAGCCAGTGATAGGCAGGGGGCTATGGCAAATGAGAACCAGGGGCAGTCCCTTAAAACTCTGAAATCCATTGTGGGCCCCCTACCTGGGACTCAGCTCATCCCAAGTGAATTCCAAGACTTAGCTGATGCATTCAGCGAGAAGGAATGTGGCATCCTCCCCCACATACACCAAACGACTGAGATTTTTCTGGGCGCCAAACTTCCCAAGCCCAAAATGTACTCTATGAACCCCCCCCCCCAAGAGTTAAAAGATCTGAGAGAGTATATTGATAAGAACTGAGTCAGGGGATTCATTCAGTCAGCTAAATCCCATGTAGCTGCCCCTGTGCTCTTCAAAAAGAAAAAGGATGGATCGCTGAGGCTGTGCATTGATTTTAAAATGTTAAATGCTGTCAGCATGGAGAATATGTACCCCGTCCCCTTAATGAAAGACATGCTGGCCTATTTAGCAAAAGGAAAGGGTTTTTTTACCAAATTAGACCTAAAAGAGGCATACTATCGAATGAGAGTTAAAGAAGGAGATGAGCAGAAAATGGCTTTTTACAGCCCCCTAGGGAGTTTTTAGTTCAAAGTTATGCCTTTTGGTCTTCAAGGATCCCCAGCTGTATTCATGCAATTGACCAATCAAGTGCTGCATGATCACTTGTACAAAGGGTTCTAATCTACCTTGATGAAAATTTCATTTACACAGGGACCATGGCAGAGCATGTTAAATTAGTGTGTGAAGTACTCAAAAAACTGCTGAAAGCCAAATTCTACACGAAACTCTCAAAATGTGAATTCCATGAAATGCGTCTAGACTACCTAGGACACAAAATTTCCAGTGATGGGGTGGAAATGGATTCAGCCAAGGTTAAAGCCATACTAGAATGGTAGCCCCCCCCCCCGGACCTGTAAACAACTTCAAAGTTTTTTGGGATTCACAAACTTCTACCAGCAATTCACCCCCTCTTTTGCTGAGATAGTTTTACCAATTACTGAATTATTAAAACCTGGAAAAGTCGGAGGAAAGCCATGACCCAGTAAACCCCTGCCATGGTCTATAGAGGTCATAGCTGCATTTGAGAACTTAAAAAGACTGTTTGTAGCTGAACCTGTTCTCAAATACTCCAACCCGGATGAACAATTCATCATCCAACTCATGTCAGTGATGTAGCTGTGGGGGCAGTCCTTCTGCAAAGAAACCAAAGGGAAGACTTACAACCCTGCACCTACACTTCCAGGAAATTAACAGACACTGAGTGAAGGTGAGTTGTTTGGGACAAGGAAGCTTTTGCAGTGAAATGGGTCCTGCTGACTTGGCATCATTTCCTCGAGGAAGTGTGGACTGATCATAAAAATTTAGAGGCATTGAAAAACCCCCATAAGTTATCTCCCAAACAAGTTCACTGGGCACAGTATTTTAACCATTTCAATTTTAGTTTAAAGTATTTCCCCGGGAGAAAGAATTTTTTGGCTGATGCCTTGTCCAGAATGTCCCAGTATAAAAGTCACCATGAAGAGATTGTGAACTCCATCATTCCACTATCACAGTCAGTTTCTCAGATAACCCCTGGAGGCCAGGTACAGATGAAACTATTTGAACCAGATAGCCTGTTGACAAAAAACTTAAGGAGGAATTAAAAACTGACTCCTCGTTCCAGGCAAATAAAACCATACTGACTTATCGAGATGGGTTAGCTTGGAAGGAATCAAAACTGTACTTGCCATGAATACTGAAAGTCCAACAGGCTGGCCACTTTGGGTTTCTAAAGACTTTACATCTGGTCAGAAGGCAATTTTGGTGGCCAGGTATGAAAAAGGATGTAGAAAGTTATGTGAAGAGCTGTGTAACTTGTGCAGCCATGAAAAAAATGTCCTGGACAGCTTCCAGAATTATTGCAGCAGATAGCAGACCTCTCCCAATCCTGAGATTGCCATGGATTTTATTGTGAAACAAAGTAGGGGTAATATGGTAATATAGACTGTCATTGACCTTTTTTTGAATAGGGGAGTTCAATTTACTGCAAAGTTTTGAAGGTACTTCCTCAACCTGATCGGATCCACACAAAGACTATTGTCAGCTTTTCATCCGAATATGAATGGAGCAGCTGAGAAAACAAACTCAGTGGTGGAACAATACATTAGATGCTATGTTGATTACCAACAGATGAACTTGGCTGACCTCCTCCCTTTTGCAGGAGTAGCTTATCTAACACCTTGCCTAGTAGCACTGGACTTAGTCCTTTTAAAATAGCTACTTGTTGAGACTTCATTCCTATGCCTGAGTACCCACAGGAGCCTCCCATTTCTCAAACCTTAGATCAGTGGGTAACCTCCTAGAAAACTGTTTGGGACAATGCAAAAAAAAAAAGCTTTAGTGAAAGGCTCAAAAATTTACAAAGAGCAGGCAGACAAGAAATGGTCTTCTCAGAAGCCATTTCATGTGGGGGAGAGAATCTATCTCTCTACAAAATACTTAAGACTCAAATTGCCTAGTAAAAAATTAGGATCAAAATTTCTCGGTCCCTTCCCTGTAGTTTGAATTATAAACTCTGTTACAGTAGAATTATGTATGGGAGGAGGGCTTTGCCATTTTCTTGTTCTCTGTCTTGGATTTTAGTGGGGTTTCTTTTTGGATTAGGTTTGTAATCCAAGAAACCCCCACTAAAATCCAAGAAAGAGAACAAGAAAACGGCAAAGCCCTCCTCCCATACATAAAAGGCACCACAGACAGAATCAGTAAGATCCTCCATAAACACAACATCAAAACAGCACTCTGCACAAATAGAAAAATATCCACCATCCTAAGAAACCCCAAAGATAAAATTGAGTTAGAAAATCAAGGAGTATATGAAATCCCATGCACTGCTTGTCCCAACACATACATCGGACAAATCAACAGAAGAATAAGTGCACGCATTGAAAAACATAAGAACTCAGTCAAAAAAGAGGAATCAACATCTTCCCTGGTCCAACACCTTAAAGCCACAGGACATGAAATTGACTTTAAAAATACCAGAACTATCGCCAAAACTGAACATTTTAATAAGAGAATAATCAGAGAAGCTATCGAGATAGAAAAACACCCACACAGCATGAACAAATGAGATGATACCTCCCACCTACCAGCCATTTGGAAACCCGCCCTTATTGACAAACGACTCCCTAACACAAAAAATGACACCAGACCCACACTTCCAAAAACCACACAGGATGTCACCACCACACATCCACGCAAAAAGCAAACCCAAAGCCACACTGATAATGAGGCACGACCACAAACCGGAAGCCAGACCACAGCTGCATCATTAGCCACTTTAAACCCCTCCAATCCATACAGGAAGCAAACTGACACCCACCATGAAGGTGAGGCATGACCACGAACGCGAAGCCAAAAAATAGCAAGGCAGCCCAAAATCTTAAACCCCCCTGCAACTCAGACTAACCTGAGCACAACAAAGCCCCCATCCAAACAGAACACTCCCCCAGCCAATCAGAGCACAGCCAACCCCCAGCCAATCAGAGCACAGCCAACCCCCCAGCCAATCAGAGCACAGCCAACCCCCTAACCAATCAGAACACATCTCCACCCAATCAGAACACAGCCAAGCTCCCACCCAATCAGTTCATACCCCCACTGGCAGTTAAGAGGAAGAAACAGCTAAGACCACACATTGCTCCTAGAAGCACGAAGCTGAAAACACCAGCCTGAAGATGACGAATGGGACTTTGTCGAAACGTTGCCAAGACACTTTCAATTTTATGCGGGAGAAAACCCGAATAACCAAAATACCTATATACAAACACCCGCGAAAACCTCAGAATATATATATATTTCCCTTTTTCAAAGATGAAAACTACATCAATTATTTTCCAGTCATCTGGTAATTCCTCAATGATCCAGGATCTTTGAAAGATATATTTCAGTAGTTGTGAGAGCATATTGGCCAATTCCTTCAGACCCTTGGATGTAAACCATCTGGTCCTGGTGATTTGAACTCATCTAGAATAGATAGGTGATCTCTTACCATTTTCTTGCTTATTTTGATTTGCATTCCTAATCTGCATTTTACAGGGGTTTTTTTTTTTTGATAGGTTGAACTGTTTTTTTTCCCTTTTGTATAAAAAATGAGTTAAGCAGTTCTAATGTGTAGACCCAAGAGGGCATTATCAAGGCTCTTGTTTTCCCAGTTGTGACATTTGTCTTTGAAAACTGGACAATCAGAAAGGCTGAATGAAAAAAGTTATTGTAGTGCTATAGAAATTATAGCGCTATAGAAAATTATTGAAAATACCTAGCTCTGGAAGAATAACAAAGTCCTAGGTGAAAACCCAAACTGCTCATTCAAGCAAACCACATCTAATATATAATCACTGATTAATAAATCCTTCTTTGCATTCATACCCGTGGAAAAGTGACATGCTAAAGAAGCCACATAGTTAGCTGCACCAATCTTGTGTAGGTGGATCAGTATAAATGAGAAGAAATCTTTGTTTTTAGGCAGCTTAGTATTTATCTGCTGTCTCTTAAGGATAATTTAGGATTAGTTGTTGCCTTGATCCATGTCCTACATTTTTATTCTTCAATTTCCATTGATCAAAAATTGATCCTTCTCCCATTTATTTTACATTCTCTGTTTAAGGAGAGCTACCCTCAAAGTAGTTGTTATAGTGGTAACTAGAAAAAGATATTGCTTTTAGGCTGCAATGTGCCAGTTCCTCTGGATAAGATGAAATTTAGAAGAAACCAGTACTGCATTTCAAGAATAGTAGAATGTAAAATCTGTGGTTCCTGTATGTTAGAACTTGGAAGCCTTATAAAAGTCCACCAAAAAGAAAACAGCCCTGCAGCACTCACAAATATTTTTAAATTAAAAAGGACAAGGGGTAACATCAATCTTTTCTCATCCCAAGTGTAAATAGTTCTTTTCTGGATTGGGCTGTTTCTTATAACTAAGGGAATAAAAAGCAGTAATAGGACAAGATAATATGAGTTATACATTATTATTTAGCTGACCCCACAGAGACACCAATCATATGATGATGAAGACGTTCCAACAAAAATCTGCCTCTTTGGCCTAATGGGGAATCAAAGGAAGAAATAGGGAGACAGGGTCATCTCTGAAGCATGTAAGCTTCACCAGAGAAATCTATACTGTGGGTGGAATGTAACAGGCAGGTCTCAGTCCATGTTTTTGTGAATGTGTGGTAATAAGGATCTGGCAGAAATTAAGGTAAATGCTTCCAGTCCTAGAACTGGGATGGAGATAATTCAGAATTTGGAATTTGATAGGAATGCAGGGAGTGGAAAAACAGTTTTGATGGCTGCAGCCTGCACTAGCAATAACCACTGCAGAGTGTTGAAAATATAGTAGAATGGCAGCCTCAATAGCTCATGATATACAGACAAATATTCTAGGTTCATATTTTAATAGTAATCAAAATGTATTGCATTTCCAGAAGGTTCAGCAGCTAGATACATGTATTAAAACAACTGTACATGAATTTTGCCTTATTAGAATATTTTCAAAGGCAATTGTTAAAAAAATCTGAAAAAATATATGATGAACTTCTATATTCTTATAAGGCCAGCCACACTATCCAGAGCATGTGGGCCTCTCTTTCCCTAATTTATTTCCATTTTTACAATATCTACCTGGATTGCTTAGATTTTATAATGAAAGACCATGTGCAGCCTACAAATAAAATTCTGATTAGTTATCATTAATGAATACATTAGAAAATATGCTTCTTTTGTCCAGGTTACGTTTGGTCCCAATTATGGTGCAGATTTTGCCTAGTCTGAAATTTCTATAAATAATTGAGGCATTTCATTAACATCTTGTCATTTTGGAAATATGCATTTTGTATGTTTAACAATGGTCTAAAAAACCTAATAGTTTCATATTATCTTTGCTCCAGAAATATCAAATATGCTCTGAATCCTAGATTACATTTTGGAACTTGATTTTTTAAACCACATTTTAATCAAATTTGGCCTAATCCTGAAAAATCAGATAGACAGCTTTCATGTAAATATTTATCCATAAGTCCTGAGTCCATGTTTATTTAAAAATTTGTCCTATTTAATACCAAACCCCATTTTTTGATTACTGATGGAGGCTAATCTAATCCTAACTGGATCTTATATTTTAAAAAATGGGGAGAAGAATATAACTAGTGTTTGATTGTTAGAAATGAATGAATAGTTATAAATACAATGAGAAAGCGTATCAGTACTTCATGGAACAACATCTTTATCCATCTATTTTAGGAATATAGCTCAGTGGAGAACTAGTGGTTACTTCATCTATTGCCCGATTTGTTTGCCACCTTTCATAATGAAGAGTTTGGAGTCCTGTTCTGTACTCTTGAATTGACCTAATGCAACTTCCCTTTGTACTTTGGAATTTCATAGAAGTGATGATTGTTAAAAAAGAAAAGAGTGTTGTTTTTGTTGTTTATGTTTAAATGTTTAGAGGAAAAAATCAGTTGAAATTCCTCATATGTCCGATTTATGTAAAGTATTGTAGATAATTGATCATTCTTGAAAGCCAGGCATTGAACAATATTTTAGCTCAGCATAAACTGAGTATTCAAAAGAATTATACTATTTCCTTCTGGAAGTTTGTCCTGCATGTAGTGAGAAAGTGAATATTGTTGCGTCCTTGGCGGGAAAACAGACACGAGAAGCAGCTGGAGTTCTCAGTTTCTTTTATTCAGCGTTCAGCTTACAGGAAGATGGCTTCAGCCTCGCCCAAACGCCTCGCAGCCTCTTATATAGGCAACTCCCGGGTAAATGGGTTACTTTTCCCGCGCCAGCACCCGCGCATGCGCACGGCGCTGGCGACAGCCTGTCTGGTCCCGGGCAGCTTTGCACCTGCCCGGGACTGCCTGCAAACGCCCGAGCCGTTTGCAAAGGCTCGGGACATAACACCCCTTTCCTCCGGGCTAAAACTACTACCAACATACAACATTTATTTTATATGACATTTTGCTCCCCAGTGCTCCCACTGTTTACTGGCCTTTGCCTTGCCAGCAATGTTATGTAGTCTTCTAGGTACTTGGGAGATTTCTTTGCTCTCTGTGACCTTCTTAGCTCTGGGTTACTGGCATAAGTCCCCTGACTGGAGGGAGGCGTGAGCCTGTTCTCTCTATTGTGTCCTGGTGTCTTCCAAGGACTGTGCCCCGATGCCTGGCCTGCTTGCTTGCCCACCGGGCTCGTCAGGCCAGGGCTTCTGTTACTTTGTGACCTGGTTGACCTACCTAGCTGTAGACCCTCAGGCCCCTTGAAGTGATAGCCGCTGCTGGGCGTCTCTGTAGAACCTCCTAGGTCAGTCCAAGACCTGTCAGGAGGCTGTCCATTCCCTGAACCCCATTCTGTGTTCGGGCTCGTGTGGGTTTCAGTACTTTCCCAAAACTCAGGTGTTCCCTGATTTGTGCTAGGGTTGTTGTAGTCGGGACTTGGTTCCTCGACTAACTCTGTGTATGTTTGACCCCATGTAGGATTTGGGGTAAGGTCAGGCCAACCTTGGGAATTGTGTGCCAGTTCTCTTGCGGGGAATGATTTGTTGGGATGCCCCCGGGTATCCTCCGTTGCTGGAGTGCTGTGTGATGTGTGTGGAAAGTGAGTATGCCCCCGGGGTGACTCCCTGGCTGGAGTAGGCGTGGACGCCTGGTAGTTAGGTAAGCTCATGGAATTCCTGTTCGGAGCTCTCGCGGAACCCTGGGATGGGCCGTTTGTGGCGCCCTCAGTGGAGATGGGCAGCAGCTCGTGCCCTTCCCTTTGCTCCAAAGGGTCCCCCTCCCCCCCTGGAAAAGACCCAGGAGTCTCAGCAGAAAGTCTCGCCTAGAGCGAAGTTGGTCGATGTGCCGACGCAGGACACGACCGTTGTCCAGGGCAACCTCGTAGGAGAGAGGACCTGTGATCCTGGACACAGAAGCGGGGACCCATGTATGACCAGGCCCGTAATTGCGAGCCCAAACCGGGGCACCCACAAGTAGTTATCTAGGTGCCCTAGGATGTGAGGTAGATGAAGGCAGTCTGTCCGGATGCAACCGGTCAAGTCTAGTAGTAAGTTGGCGCCCCAACGAAGTTCAGCTGGACTTCTCCCTGTAGAAGTGGACGGTGTGGTGCGATAAGAAAGGAGAAAGTCAGCCAACCTGTGATGCCAGTCCCCGTAGGTGAGTCTCTTCAAGGCGTCCTTTGCGATGCGCACCATGCGTTCAGCCATACCGTTGGTGGACGGGTGAAAAGGCGCAGACGTGGCATGACGAATCAGGTTTGCCTGTAAGAAAGCTTGGAATTCGGAGGAGGTGAATTGAGGGCCGTTGTCGGACACAATGACATCTGGCAGCCCGTGTGCAGCAAAAATCCCCCTCAGTACCTGAATAGTCTTTGCAGTGGTGGTGGATGAGACAGGCACAACCTCAAGCCATTTTGAATGGCTGTCAACAAGGACCAAGAAGAACTGGCCCTGAAAGGGCCCAGCGTAGTCAATGTGCACCCTAGACCATGGGGACTGTGTTTCCTCCCATCTATGCACAGGAGCTTGGGGCATCTCTGGGCGAGATCGTTGGCACAGGTGGCATGCGTGTACCTTAGCTTCAATATCTTTATCTAAACCAGGCCACCACAAGTGGCTTCGTGCAAGAGCCTTCATACGAACAATGCCAGGATGACCCTCGTGGAGGGATTCTAAGACCCTAGTCCTCATTGAGGTGGGAATGACAACTCTGTTTCCCCAAAGCAGACAACCCTGAGAAAGGGACAGTTCGTTCCTTTTGGACCAGAAACTCTGAAACTCAGGACTAGGGCAGTGCTCAGGCCACCCGGACAGGACCCAGGAGCGGACACGTGAAAGTGTGTGATCTGTACCCGTTTCAGCGGTAACATCCCTGGCACTAAGAGGGAGCTCGGGCAAGGCTTGGATTGATAGAATGTTGACAGCTGGCGCGGGGTCAGCTTCTACTACTGGCAGAGGCAACCTACTGAGGCCATCAGCATGGCCCATTTCTTTCCCAGGCTTGTGGAGTAATGAAAAATCATATGCAGACAAAAAAATAGACCACCTAAGCATTCTAGGGGAAATGATGTGGGGAGTCTGCTTACGTGTGGTAAACAGTCCCAGCAGAGGCTTATGGTCAGTGAAGACCGTGAAATGCCTGCCATATAGAAAATCGTGGAATTTTTTAATTCCAGCAACAACAGCCAGAGCCTCCCTGTCTATCTGAGCGTAGTTGCGCTCGGCAGAAGACAGTGTTCTGGAGTAGTATGCAATAGGAACCTGAGTTCCATCAGACCTGAGGTGACTCAGGACAGCTCCAACCCCGTAGGGGGACGCATCACAAGCGATGCACACAGGAAGAGACTCGTTGAAATGTGCAAGAACACTGTTAGAAGTGAGCAAGGCCTTGACTTCTTTAAAGCAAGCCTCATGTGCTTGTGACCACAGCCACACAGCTTGTTTGTCTAGTAGCCTGTGAAGAGGCTCAGCTACACTAGCTTTATGTGGAAGAAAAGAATTGTAGAAATTCAGGAGGCCTAGGAAGGCCTGAAGTTCGGCCTTAGACTTTGGCCTGGGTGCTTGTAAAATAGCAGTTAGTTTGGATTCAGCAGGATGAATCCCAGCAGCATCAATTTTGAAACCCAGAAATTCGGTAGAAGGCACCCCGATCTTGCATTTGTCTTTTCTGAGCTTGAGGCCTGATTCCCTGAATCTTAACAGGACAGCCCTAAGTCTTTCAGCTAGAATGTGTGTGGAGTCTCCTGCAATCAAGACATCGTCAAAGTAGGGGCAGACCCCTGGTATACCTCGTAGTGTGTTTTCCATTACGCTTTGGAAAATCCCAGGAGCGACATTTACTCCAAACTGTAGCCTTTTTACTTTAAAGGCTCCCCTGTGGGTCACAATGGTCTGAGCTATGGCAGCATCATCATCAACAGGCAGCTGTTGATATGCTTGAGCTAAGGTCAAGCTTTGCAAAACACGCCCCCCTTGAGAGAGGCCAGGATGTGACTGACCACAGGAACAGGATAGGCATGTTTGCTGCAATGCCTTATTGAGTGTGCATTTGTAATCAGCACAAATGCGAATGAATGTCCCCATTTGCCTTTAGAGGCGTGACAATGGGGGTCTCCCACGGGCTGGAATCAACAGGTTCTAGGATTCCCTGTTGGATTAGTTTGTCTAGTTCAGTGTCAATCTTACTTTTTAAAGCAAAAGGGACCCTTCTTGCTTTAATCCTAATGGGAGTGACAGTGGGGTCTAGCTTTAAGGACACAGGTGGTCCTTTGAATGTGCCCAGCTGGGGGCTGAAAACATCTGCAAATTCTTTGCAGACTTCCTGTAGGTCGAGTGTTTGTACGCTGTTGAGTCCTGTGACGTGTATCCCCAGGGCCTCAAACCAATCGAGTCCTATGAGACTCGTTCGTTCACCCCCTACTACTAATAAGTCTAGTGGACCTTCAAAGCTCTTGTATTGCACGTTAAGGGTGGCCTCCCCCTTAACACACACTCTTGAGTTCTGAAAATCTGTTAATACAATATCAGAAGGCCTTAACTTGGCCTTAGACCCACTACTGGAACAAATCTTCCTAAATGTATGCAATGAAATGATGGACAGGGCAGACCCTGTGTCTAGTTCCATAGATAATGGAACCCCTTGTAGCTTCACGTTGAGTGACAGCTTTTTCTTCATGGGCTTGTGTGTGCCTGTTCTACAGATGCTTCTTCGCGAAGCGCAAAACCCTACCCTATTCTGGCTGGGGAATCTGGTACCTTTCAGGCATTCTTCTTGGGGTTGTGCCTTTCGTCGGCTCAGACACACAGCTGCAATATGCCCTTGTTTGCCGCATGCCCGGCAGGTAGCGGAGCGGAACTTGCAGTCGGTTCTCCTGTGGCGACCTCCACAGCCGATGCACTTGAGCAGAGCCGAAGAGCTTCCCTTCTGGTTCTCTTCCTTCGCGGGGTGTAGACGGTCGACTTCCTCGTCCGGATCCTCCTCGGAGTTTCGTCGGACGTCTTCCTGGTGCACGGACGCACCCTCTGCACTGTTTCTGATCGGCCGCATGTTTTTGATGGCGCCGCCTGCTGCTTCTTCTGCGGTGACTTCCCTTAAGGCGTCTTGGAAGGATAATTCTTCCTTGGCAAAAAGTCTCTGTTGTAGCTCTCGATGCCTTAGCCCGCACACGAATCGGTCCCTCAGTCGTTCCTCGAGGTCCTTGAACTCGCAGGGCTTGGCGGCCTTCCGTAGCGCGGCGATGTATTCCTTGGCTGTTTCACCGGACCGTTGATCCCTCTGCTCGAAGGTGTGGCGCCATGAGATAACGGACACCTTGGGGTGGAAGTGCTCTTTCAGCAGCTTCTTCAGGTCTGCGTAGCTTACAGACTCTACTGGAACAGGTGCTACAAGATTTTCTGCGATTTCGAAGGCGTCTTGGCCGCAAACGCAAAGCAGGGTGGCGGCCTTCAAGCTATCTTCCCTCACTTGGTTTGCCTTGAAGTAGTTCTCCATTCTGGATACGTAGGACTCCCACCGCTCTGGATGTGAGACGTCGAATTCCGAAAGCCTTCCGATTTTCGCCATCTTCGGATCTTCAGGAGACGGGTCTATCAGCCAGCCTACCCCCGAATGCGCACCGGATTGGCGGGCAGCTGCCGAGTCGACGCCGTTCCTCTTCCGCCGCTCAGGACTCCTTGGGTAAGCTTACACTTTTCCTTTCCAGGTAGTGCAAGGCATCCCACCCTCGTCGCCAGTGTTGAGTCCGTGGCGGGAAAACAGACACGAGAAGCAGCTGGAGTTCTCAGTTTCTTTTATTCAGCGTTCAGCTTACAGGAAGATGGCTTCAGCCTCGCCCAAACGCCTCGCAGCCTCTTATATAGGCAACTCCCGGGTAAATGGGTTACTTTTCCCGCGCCAGCACCCGCGCATGCGCACGGCGCTGGCGACAGCCTGTCTGGTCCCGGGCAGCTTTGCACCTGCCCGGGACTGCCTGCAAACGCCCGAGCCGTTTGCAAAGGCTCGGGACATAACAAATATAGTTTTTATTAACCCTGTTTACATGTATATATGTATGTATGTATGTATGTATGTATGTATGTATGTATGTATATATATAGTTACATGTGTGCATGCATGTGTGTGTTTATTTATTAATCAAATGTATATAGTTAGCCATCTCACCAAGGACAACTCTGAGTGATGAACAAGAATCAATAAGAACATTAAATAAAAACAAACGTGTTTGTGTTATGTGTTTATATATTGTATAGATCAATTTACTTATGAGTCCCTGAAGATTTAGCTTTCGCAATTTTTGACATTATAAAGTCATGATTCACAGAACTATGTTAAGAAGAAAACATTTAAACAATGAAAACAAAAAAGTAATGTTTTACCTTGAATTATTTTCCCCGACTTATTATTTAAATAGAAAATAAACATGCCTCTTTAATACCAATGTGTTATTGCCTGAATCCCATTGCTAATTCAGTAACCTTCCTTGCAATATTGATGGTTCCCAATAACATGCAATTTATTTTGTTAACACATTAAATGAAGCATCTGAAATAAGCACCTAAATTAGATTCACTAAGACAGTTGTTACAATTTCATTAAATTTGAGTATATTCTCCTGCAGAGCATTTACTCTGTATTTTAACTATTGTGTGTGAAATGGTTTGCCAAAGAAATTAAGGTGCCATTTGATTAAAAGCACTAAAAATTTAAAGAATGTGTCTTGATTTAATTGCACTAAAGAAAATAGCTGTTAGATATTAATTAGCATATCTACTAAATGTCATTGCTTATTTCAACAATCATCCTTTAGCTGGGACTTTAGCTCTGGGCAACAAAAAAATAAATCTGATGTAGCTATTTCAGTTGGACATCTCCTGCAATGGTGCAGTCACAGCTAGATGCTTACAATTTTTCTGCCTGAAAGCAATGTGTCACTCTCACCGTTTCACAAGGAATGCCTTTTCATGTACAAGTCTTCCTGCATCAGGGGCATTTTTTATTATATAATTATCACCATGAAGATGATGTAATGCCATAGGGGCTAACCAAAAATGCTATCTATGGTGATGAAAAGTACACTGATAGAAAGCAGATGACATTAATGAATGTTTTCAATCCTGAACATCTGACAGATTTGCTTTGCCACAATTCAGGGATTTCATATTTCAAATTCTCTACTTCAGTTATGAATAAGTTCTGCAAATGTTGGTAAGATGGTATCAAATTATGAACCAAATGCCATTCTCACCAAAAAAAAAAAAAATTAAATCAACTCAAATATTGCTAGCATGGGGGATGTGTGTCATGTTCTTGCTAGCCAGTTCTGAACTGCAAAAGTGGAATAGCTACTAGAATTTTAACTCTTTGCTGTCATCTAGTGGCCTCCATGATTTGTGCAACTCAAATCAAGTAGTTGTACTTTGATTTACTCATAAAATCACCTTAATTGACATGTATTAAAAATAATTACACTAGCAGTTTTTAATGATTTATTTTAATAATTAAATATTGAGACTGGAAACAGTTCTTTGAAAGGCATATGTTGGGCCATTAGTGAATAAATCAAAAAGGTAAAGTTTTGAAAGATGCTTTAAATGTGGCAGTATTGGAACCTGGCAAACTGCATGAGGACTACTGTTCTATAAGACATTAATTTTGCATCATTTATCATCATTCATTTAAGATGAGGAACAAACTCCACATGACATAGGAAGGTTTATATCAGTTGTCCTTTCAATGAATGAATGAATGAATGAATGAATGAATGAAATAAACTTCTAACTATTGTAATCTTTTATTTGGCTTAGTAAAGGCATTAAAGATGCTAATGGGGGTGGAGAAATGCAAATATTTCCAGAATAAATTGCCCCTGTTGATGAAAAATGTATTCAAATAGTAGACCTATGAGAAGATTTCAATAAAGGGCTATTGCAATCTATATTTGCTTTTGTGTCTATATAGATTATCCAAAAATATATCTTTGGCTGTGGAAAACTTTTCATTTATGTATGCATTCCCAATACATGAAGACTTTCTTGGCAGGCTATAGAAATGGTAAAGGCTATATTTCCAAGCCTTTAAAATGTAAGTTTTGCATGAGGCACAAAAGAGATTACACAACACTGAACACACCTGAGAGAAGGATTATGGTGAGGTATTCATTTCCCAGCAATGTAATAAACTCCTCAAAAATTCAATTTGGTAATGGACAACCTCATTAGAAACTCAAACTAAAATAGCATGAACAGCCCAGCAATTGTCTACTTTGCAACTGCCAAAATGTTTGCGCTGTTCATTAACTGGAACCATTTTTGCATTGCTAATCCTAATGAGATGCAGCTTTCATTACCATTCAAGCTTTATGCAGTGGAAGCTTGGATTTATTTTCCCTTCCAAACCAATAATCTTATTCTGTAAGAAATCTTCTTTTGCCTCAGAATTACTGAGATGCCTCACATCATTTTCTTGGTGAATGAGGAGTATAGATCAGGATTTGCAGAAAATTCAGTTCAATCAAGCCCTAATCTTCAATTATATTTTAGTACACAAAACTGTGCAGCCAATGCCTTCCTGTACTTAATACAACAATGTACATGATACTGTAGTTAAAGTCCAATGAAAAAGACTGAGATGGATAATACTTTTGCATCTTACTGACTATGGATCACAACGTGGCCACTTATAGGTTATGAAAAAAAATCAGAAAGGAGCAGCTATAAAATCTATATCTGACTGTATATAAAATGCTTCTTGCAAGATGAGGTTCTATGAATCTGTTGAACTGGATTATGAGCCATGAAACCTTTTGCAGTCATAAATTTCTTAGTCTTTAGTTAGCCCCAAGATTGTGGAGCATTTTTTGTTCTTGGTTTAACTGGAAAGAATTATCATACTTTTAAAATACACAACGTGAACATACCTTACTTTCAGAGCTACTGCCTAGAGTCCATATACTGATGAATAGCTTCCAGAATCCCGGTATTTTCTTGCTTCTTTAACTTCAACTTCTTCAGACTGAGACCTGGTATTTTTATCGATGATACCTTCCAAGAGAAAATTGTAAAATAGGACACATGGCCTGACAATCAATAGTTGCCTGTTTTGCTGTATTCTTTTTGTTATATGAAGAAACTGAATATATAGATTATTCAACAAAACAGAACAAGTTGCAAGTATCCAAATTTTAGCATATAACTTCAGCAAATGATTTTACAATGCTTTCTCTTTTAAAATGGGGTTGATGTTTATATAATGTAACAAAAGTCTGGACATATAAAATTGCAAAAATTGCTTTATTTTTTGCTACTGTGATTGCTACTTCTTTTGTTTTAGAAAGCAGTTTCATTTGTCTCCACATTTCAATAAGTTCAATAACAATATATAGTTTCTATATAGAACAATCTGTTCTTATGGTCTGTAATAGCTTTTTTTCAATATGCAGCTTCTCTGCAATTTTTTTTATATAGGATCCATTTATATTGTTTTCTCTATATGGATCCTGTGACTAAATAACTGGTTAAGTTTTAGATCAAGAGTTCAAAGAAAATTCCTAGACCTGAAAAAAGTCAAATCTATAGAATCTGAATGAAACCTGAGTTATGGAATGTTAATGTAAAGATCCACGTGATCCAAATATTTTGAATTACATATACATACATGCTGCCTGCCTACCTAGATTACTAAGTGGAAATCAACCTACCAAACATAGAGAAACTTAGTCAGGACTAGTTATGTCAATAGGCAGTATGAAAGAAGTTCCTCAGGAAATGAATGCTCATAGGTTAATATAGTGTAGGAGAAGGTAATAGTGCTCCATTATTGCCTCAACTCTTGAATTAGCATCTTGTCCTAAGATGCTATGGAGGTTGAAGACCTACAGGTACTGCTGAAAAAAAGATTAAACTTTTGTACATTGAGTGAGAGGAAGCATAAATGGTATAGGGTCTCTTCCTTGAGCAGGGGTTAGACTAGAAGACCTCCAAGATCCCTTTCAAGCCTGTTATTCTGAAATTCTCCCTTGTTCTCTCCAGACCAAAGGATTATTTTTGACCTGTAGTCTTGCAGCAAACCCTTTCCTCAGATATCCGGAGCACCAAACAAATGAAATCTATATATTTTCTTTGTTGCTATTCTTTTCAGGATCCACTTGTCTTTATTTTTTATGAGGGTGTGCTTATTTGGTAGCTATTTCATTAATGGGCAATTTGTCTTCTCCTCCAATACAACAATTTACAGCTATTTAAGGGGATAGGCAACCTGATAATGGTAAAATAATAGTCCTGTCCAATTGCCTCTCTTGTTAGTTTGATGCTAGGGATTAGTTTGTATCAAGAACCTCAGTGTATTATTTATTTATTTTTATTTAAGTCCTGTTTTATAGATATATACAGTAGATCCTAAAGAGAGTCAAGCTAACTTTGTGTGCTGAGGCTTACACACACACACACACACACACACACACACAGAGAGAGAGAGAGAGAGAGAGAGAGAGAGAGAGAGAGAGAGAGAGAGAGAGAGAAAGAGAAGAAAAAGGAGAAAGAGGAAGAGGAAGAAAGAAAGAAAAAGAAAGACAGAAAGAGAGGATGAGAGAGAGGAAGAGAAAGCTCAGTGTCTTATTTAGAGCAGTTTTTCATATCAGACCTTGGCAGTGAATATTTATTAGCCTGTTGAGCAATTAAAGTAACACTTTTCCTAGGCATCTATAACTTAAGGTCATTTTAACAAGAGCTACTGAAGTGAAAGGGATAGTGTTAACACGATTTCAGCAAATGAACTATTTCCCATTTAGAAATAAATAAAAGTAGAAACTTTTCTAATTTCTTTCTAATGACTTTTTTCTGAATTCAAATATTTCAATTGATAAAGGATAAGCCTGGGATTTCCAGTGAACAAATGGGGGAATGAAAGCAGCTTCTTGGAAAGTGGAGCCCATGACTGCGGTGGAATGAAGAGCCGGTCAGTAGACTGGCTCTTCATAATTCCTCTGGACAAGGAAAGGACTTGAGATTACCCACAAATGCTTCAGACAGTTGCCTCCAAAGGGTTTACAGCTCTAAGAGCAGATCTGAAAGTAGATTTAAAAATGACAGGCTACAAGAATGAAATGTAAAAATGTAACATTGAATATATAAAATAAAACAATCGATATCTTAATAATTAAAAGAGTTGTACAAATAGCAAACAAAAGAGTGACCTGGATAATTTTTCTATAATAATACGATGTAAAACTTGATTTCACTGACAGCCGCATCAGCATTGTGGTTGCCCCCGGGGGGCTAGGTGGCATGCTGGGTGGGCATGGCTGGGTGGGCATGACTGTGGGGAGGATCTGGGGGTATCTGGGACTGGGTAAGGGACTGGGGCAGGAGCTGGGACTGGTCCACTGGAGGAGTCTTTTCATCCCTCTTGGGCCACCCAGGGGGCCCCCAGCAGTGATGTGGGCTGTCTGGGACCTTGGGCGGTGGGTGACCCAACCCAGTGCCGTTTTTCAGGGTTCATGTGGTCATGCATTGGGCAGCTCCAGGGCTAAGCTTGGGAGGAGAAGGGAGGGATTCTCAGTTGCTTCTTGGGAATGGGGGGCTCCCCATCCTTCCTGTTTGCTGGGGCCAAAGGGGTGTGGCAACTGATGGGAGGCTCGTCAGCAGAGCTGAAGGATGAAGTTTGATGGTGGGGTCTGAGTGGCAGGGACCACAGATAACAGTGACCGGCTGGGCTGCCTCACCGTGGCTCCACCATACATCTTTATTTGCCCATGCCCACTTTCCCTCATATCTCTGACTCCACCTACCACTTGGAGGGTCAAAATATTTAGAAAAAAATTTAAAAAATTAGAAAAAGAACTAAGAAAAATCCATTTCTACAGCATTATTTGAAGGGACTAAAATTATTAGAAATAATAGTAAGGCATATAAACTTGGTTTATTTGTTCAAGGTTAAAATAGATATGTTATTTCTGGTAACTCTTAATGGACTTTTGCTGGCACAAGGACTGAAATCACAACGCTTTATGGATTTCTTTATAGATAAGAGATGGGATGGGAAAGAAGAGATGACTTGTGTTTTAAAAGAAAGTAATATATTACTAAAATTGTTTAAACTTGTAATGAAAGGAGAGGTCAGTTCTTCATTTCTTTGATTTTTCTTTAGTATATTCTTATTTCCTTTCTTTTCTATTTTTCTTACTATTTATTCTTTTCTGCATCTTCTATTTTTTTCTTTTTATCCTTTTTTAGTTTGTTTTTATTTTTATTGCTATAATTGTAATTTTTAATTAGATTACTACTAGAAAAGATAATGGATAAGCCTGCAGGTTATAAAATCAGCTACTAAATCGTCATCAGCCTATGAACCAACCCTTACACTCTTAGTGCTATGAAATTAAGTTGGCTGCCAGACAAGAACTTAGCAGAAGTCTCTCAGACACATGATATGGTAAGCAAAATGAAAATTTACTGCAAATTAGAATGAATAATTGTTTAAATAATTGGTTGGTTACTTTCTCTCTGAGTAAGAGGAATAAGTTTCCCTTTTATATCCACAATAGTTTAAACCCACTGATTCTTCATCCCACCTTGTCCGTACTTGAATGGGATCTTTCCCCTGTGCTTTGTGGCTGTGAAGCCAAGCAATGCTCGTTGTTGACACAATTAATATCTCTGCCCTCAGAATTGTATGCCTTTGGCTTATCACTCAAAGAATAGAATGATTGGAAAGTAAGACTATATTTGTAAAGTTCTGATGATTGGCATGAAGACTGTATTTACAGATATACACATACACAGGACAAACGGGGAAGGTAAATAAAAAAGGGTTTGTGTGTGTTTTGTTTCATATAATACTACAAAAGTACAAATACAATTAATGCTTTGTAGTTCTGTTTATGTTTCTTAACTCTGTTTAAGAAGTTTGAATCATCCTACTATCTTTCTTGGGAATGAACTTCATTGAACCCAATTGTATTCTCATTTGGATAGACATAGTTTAGATTGCACTGTGCAAACGGCAATTTATCCAACTAATCTATAGAAATAAAAGCTTTTCTAAGAATGGTTTTATGTAGTAAAATAAAGAAAGGGAAGCTGGAGGTTCATTCTATAATATAATTACTGTTATGAGTTTATAGTTTAATTCTCTAAAAAGAGACTTTAGTCTTCTAATGCTTCCCTGGAATAAACCTACTTATTCATTTCTGAATAGGCATGGAGAGGACAGGGTTTTTTTTTCAATTGATGGTCTCAGTTACTTCTAAGTAGGCATGTAGAAGAAAGATGTATCCATGTGCAGTTGATGATCCTGCTTATTTTGGAAGAAAATTTGTATGTGCACTCTATCATAGTTTGAATGTGATCCTCAAAATCATTCTCAGAACTAAGCTGTAAATGTTCTCTACCCATAATATAAACCATTACTTGGGTTTCTTGTCTAGCTGGATCTAAAGCAGGGGTGTCAAACTCGCAACGTCACGTGATGTGTCACAACATATCGCAACTGTTTTTCCATTGCCGTCAATGGGGTGGGTGCGGTTTCGGCATGACGCATCCGGCCCGTGTACTGAAAGTTTGACACCCCGATCTAAAGGATGGCAATCCAGTTACACTTGAACTTGAGAGATAGAGTGTGTGTCTTAGGAAGAAAGAACACAAAAATATACATATTAGTGCAATTGTGTTATGGAAGGCACTTTAAAATAATTCTGTCCTTATTTCTGATTCTGAAATCAGAAAGGTATACATTGTTTTTATAATCAGATGAGCTTAGAAGTGAACAGCATTAACATTTTTGCAAGCCACGCCTACCCAAAGGTCCTTCAAAATGATACCAGGCTGAAAAATTCATGGTCAGCTTTCTGTGCCTATGCAATTGTTTTTCTTTAAATATATTCAGGACTGTTGTGCATAAGACTAGACTATGATTTAAAGCTGCAGATTATAATAGGTTAGTTATTTCTCTCTCTTTGATTTTGCCCTAATTGGCTTTTGATTAATTAATGTTAATATTTATTGTAAACTTGATGTTTTGGTTTCAGTATAATAGAAATGTGTGCATATCTGAGTAAAAGTGCGAAGTTTTCTGTGCTTAAGATACTTTCTCTTAAAAATAGGTAATATTACCAAATGATCTGAAAGGGAGAAGCATGATGGCAATTAATCATTGGAAGACAGCTGTAGTCCTGAAGGTGGAGACCTACAGAGTAATAGATTTAAATCCATATTTAGTATGTGAAAGGAGAAGATGGCAGAATTTATTTACATGTATGAATTTTGGATTTTACTGTGAAAGCAATTTTGGTTTGTATGTGAGCAAGAAATCTAAAAGTACCCCCTGGGGCTTGTAATAGGGGGAAATATAGAAAGTCTATAAGTAGATAAAAGCCTGTAATCATAAAACCTGTAAAAGCCTATTTTTAAAAGCCTGTAGCCATGTGACTTATGCAAAAATCGTGAGCTCTTCAACTTTTATTCTTTAAAATGTTCCTAGCCCT
This sequence comes from Crotalus tigris, assembly GCF_016545835.1. NCBI lineage: Eukaryota > Metazoa > Chordata > Lepidosauria > Squamata > Viperidae > Crotalus > Crotalus tigris. Next base: position 1,808,659 of record NW_024096796.1, read on the forward strand.
CAGGTTTGCACAGATAATTTCAGTGATGTCACTATACTGAGTTAATATGCATAATTCATTCCTGCTTCAGAATGTATTTTCTGAGTAAGTGGAAAGGTGAATCTAAGAAGCCCAGAACTTGGGAAGTATAATGTATAGTTCTTGTTGGAGGAAAATAATAGAAGTGTAATTAATTCATTGTGAAAGAAAGGGTTTTTTGATATGTTGAGAGGCAGAAATGTTTTAATATAGGATAACTTTGACATTTATACTCATTAAATAAGTTAAATTGAAATCTGCATTCTTTTTTAATGTGCCTCGAGAATAGTGATGCTCTGAATCAATCAGTTGGTAAAATAAATCTTGTAGTTCGATCTCAAATGTACAATGAACTCTGATTTAGAACCATAAAATTTAAGTATATTAAATAATTCAGACTAAGATTTTTTACAAGTTGATTTATATTTTCTATGATAACATGGTCTGCAGTGCTGCTCTGAGTCTGCCACCACTTCTTTGTTGATTTCAGTTACCCAGAAACCAGTAATAAACTGCCATTTTGATTGCTACCTCTGCTTATTTCGGCTTTCATAGCTGATGCTGCCTTCACATGGGGATTTGGTAATCTGTTACTATAAACAATACGAATAGCAAAAGTGATTGACCATGAAACTGTGAATGATGGGAAATGTAATCCAACCCGGCACTATATCGATTTATATACCTGGTCACAAGAGATTGTTTTCTTGTCTTCTATCCTATACTTTTGTTTACACTCAATACTCAAACTGGCTAAGAAACCATACAGATTCAAAAAATAAGAAACAATTAAAAACATGAGATACTACTTTTGAAGCATCTCTGCTTCCTCAGCTTCAGAATAAAATTTTGCCAAGAACAGTTGCTGAGAACAGTTTCTGAAAACTTTCGTAATTTCAGAATAGTTTGTCATCTAACTTGAGTCATACATCATACCCAGACATATTTTGTTTTAACCACAGTTTATTTAAAAGCCATAATTAAAAAGACTGACAGATTGTACTAAACAATAATATAGTTACTGTGGTTTTGATTTAGCATATTGAGAGAAATAAGCCATTGTTTCTGGTTGCAAAACTTTACAAAACTTCAGCAATTAAAGTTAAATAAATAAATAAATCTGATTTTTTAAAATGTTTTGACTTGTAGTAAGTCCAATTTTATGTCAGAGGAACTTTGCAAGCAGCTAAAAACCAGTAAGCAATTCACTTCTATTCCTCTAGGTTGCAGGCTAATTAGTTAAGTCATTCATATCCCAAATGTTCTGATAAAACATTCACTTAATCTAGAACTTAATCTTGGATGGAAATGCTATTTCTGATATGTATCACAAAGATCTCTCTGAAATAAAAGAAGAGCATCTCTCCCAGACTGCTCCATGACAAAGAAATTCTCCTTCAGTTTAGGAGATCAGCAAAATTATAGATTAGCCTCATGTATTATACTTTTGGGAAATGTGCTTGAGAAGGTGGTGGCTCATAGAATAGATTCAAATGCATCTGAAAATTAATTTTCAGCTAGGATGTGATACTGAAATTACTTTGATTGTCCCAGATGACATTCACTAGAAACTGGATGTTGAAGTAGGTGGGTATGCTAATTCTTCAAGATCTCTCAGTAGCTTCCATTTTTCAATAATACTGACCATGTACTTTGGGTTGTTTGGTGGGAAAGTCTGGGGTAACCGTTTCATGGTTTGGGATAATAATAATTTGAAGCCCCAAATATATGAAGGATGTAGGCTGAAGAAAACTGGTCTACAGTTATCAAGACCAAAACAATATATATATATATTAAGGCAAACTGAAATTTCACAAAGAAATGAATGTTGAGGTTGAATATGGGATAATTGGATTTTTCCAATGCAAGTAATATGCATGTAGTAAAGACATGAACCTCAAATCCTTTGAAACCATTGCCTCAAGAACAAAAAAATCAATATCAGCATTTGAATCAATATTGTGAATATCATTCAAGTTTATCTTTTAAAGCAGACATGTTAAACTCGCGACGTCACCTGACGTCGCACAACGTATCGGGACTATTTTACCATTGCAGGCAATGGGGTGGCGCAGCTTCCACGTGACATGTCCAGCCCGTGGGCCAGCAATTTGACACCCCTGTTTTAAAGGAAACTGATTTGGAAAGTTTTTGCAGCCCTTCCCTTCCTAGTGTAGAACAAACACAGTCATCCTATTTTCTGTACTTTCCAGCAAGTTTTGATAGACACCCTCTGATCTGGCATCACTTTATTTCTTAATGTCTTTTTTATAACTACCTTGCATGTACTCATGACAGTGAAGCTTTTGACAGTGATTGGTTGAATCATGTGGCAGAAAATGTTCAGCTACTCAGTCAGTGTTCAGGATAAATATCCTGCAGCTTTGGCAAAGGAATATAGCATCATCTTTTACTCCAGATTAAAAGAGGAAAAAAGAAACAACCATATGTTGAACTAGTCTTTTAATTCATCTGGTTCTCCAAAGCTTCAAAAAGGAATCTTCCTAATTTCTCCTGAAGGGTCATAATCCTATTTGAAGAAGTTTAATCATGACACCTCTTTGTATGTTAAGGACTTGACCTACTACTGATTTATAACCATGTTCATTTCACCAACAAAGACTTAAGAGGCAGGAAGTGAGGGAAATGGAAAGAAAGTTCCAAGGAAAAATAAAAGTACATGAAAAAGAAAGAGAAAAAGAGCCAGGTGATGATATGATGACAAGAAAAGGCTAATCAGAAAGAAGATTGTAAAGAGAGAATAAAGATGATGGCAGCTGTACTCTATCTGAAGGGCATCAAGTTGGAGAAGATTGCTGAGAGGAAAGGATCTATTGATAGGGAAGGGTATGCAGATACAATGAGTGGAACTGGAGGACAGAGTGGAAAGAAATAAGGAATGCACAGCATTGGAAAGAGGAGGCTTATTAATAATAAAAAAAAGGGTTTGAAATACAGGCAGTCAGGCTCCAGCAGCTCTGGGAACATACTGTAGGTTTGCCAAGCTAAAGCCTCAAATAGAAGTACATAATTAAAATGACTCTAAACGTGTTATTTGCATTTTCATTAACTCAAGAGGAACACTAACCACAGAAGAGCATTTTTATTGCACATTAACCTTATTATAGTTAATCAAAAATGCTATCTTCAAACATGGATAGTGCACATTTCTGGAGTTCTGCCATTTTCCAACCAGGCAGAGTCACATCGCAGGCTTTTCATTCATTCATTCATTCAAGCCTAAAGAGAAATAGACAAATTGTATCCTCTGTACCTTTTTTCATTTTTTTTACTCTCTACCCAAATGATTCTTTTGCGTGTCTACCCCAGAAAATCCTCTTTCCATCCATTTACATATTTTCCTGTAGTTTTATCTCACCTTTCTTCTTTTTCTCAGAACATAAGTCCATTTCCATCCCTGCCTCTGTAACTTCTTGCATATAGTGTCAGTGACATAGTTCTTATTATTATTCCAATTATAATTGTTTTGGCATAGCTGAGATGTTTTCGTTGTCATCTCCTCCTCCTCTTTTCTTCTTAACTACAGCAACATGGAATATTTCCAGGTTCATGTAATATAGTTACATACCCCACCATATGACAGTGATGCCACCCACATCACACACCTCTAACTACAATGAAAACAGTGGGATGAAGACATAATGATGCAGGCATTTTTTTTACTCCCACTGTTTATGATCCTGTGCATTCTTTTCATTATTCATGGAAGGAGAGGCACTGGAAGTATGCTGTAATTAGCCTACAGACCTTGTGTTGTTTCCTTGATTTGAAGGAAATCAGGGAAATTCTACAAGTTTCTAGGATCAAGGTAGCATACTAACCTGACAGTTGTAGATGGGGCAATGAGATCAAAAAAGCTAGTGGCAGAAATTGGAATGTACATAATTGATGTAAACTAATAAACCACTATATCAGCTGCAAACTTGTAATTTACTTTTAATAAAGAGATGTTGGAATAGTGCTTTGGTTATACCAAAGCCAAGAGCTAGAACCAGAGGAAATCCATATTTGAATGGAATATAACCCTTTTGTAACATTGTCCAATAAATGACCTTTCCTAAGGATCAGGATTGATATTAAGCTTAATTAACTGAATGATGACTATTCAGGCTAAAGGAAACCTATTGTCCATCTGAATACACAGGTGCATGAAAATACAGCAGTATGCTAATAAAACAATGATGTGCCAAAAACCAAAAGTTAAAATTTGACTTATGGATAAAAGCACCAAGAATCAGGACCTGAACTCCCTTTATAAATACATGTAATCCTCGACTTACAACAGTTCATTTAGTAATGATTCAAAGTTACAATGGCACTAAAAATGTGACCTATGACCATTGGTCACAGTTACGACCTTTGCAGCCTCCCCATGATCATGTGATCAAAATTCAGCTGCTTGGCAACTGGATCATATTTATGACTGTTGCTGTGTCCCAAGATCATGTGATCAGCTTTTGTGACCTTCTCACAAGCAAAGTCAATGGGGAAGTCAGAATCATTTAACTACCAGGTTATTAACTTATCAACTGCAGTGATTCACTTACAACTGTGGCAAGAAAAGTTGTAAAATGGGGCAAAACTCACTTAACAAATGTTTCACTTAACAACAGAAATTTTGGACTCAGTTGTGGTTATAAGTTAAGAACTACCTGTAAGTTGTTTTCTAAAATATGACAAAATTTCATGACAAGACTAATGAAAACCAGCTGGTCAGAGTTGGACACTTTTAAGTTATAAAATAGAAAATAAAGAGGAACTCTGCAAAATGGGAAAATGTGTGCTTGCAGTATGTAATAACTTCTCCATGGTATACCTTGCTATTTTATTTGCTGCTTTTTGCCAGGTTCTCTTGCTTTCTTTTCCACATTAGAAGGTGTTTCCAGAATGAAGCAACTACAACAGAATTGTTGGTAACTATTTAACTACTAATTTAGATAACTTATCTGGTTAAATTTAGTTTGAAAATGATGTTAAACACTTATGTGTATCACTAATTAGTTATGCTGGAATTGAGAAATGTATTAAAGGAAGACTAGATTCAAGGTTTCATTTATAAACCTATGGAACTGTACTGTGTCTAGCTGTCTTCTGTAATTATTTGTCTATCTGGAACAAAGATCCTGAGAGAAGAAAAAATACTTTTTTTATATTTACCCCTTCCCAAGAGATGTATTCACATTAACAAAAAAGTTCTTCCATTTAAATGGGCCCTCGGTGGAAATTAATATGCAGAGCTGAATTTGTATCAATATCTGATTTGTGAAAATGATTGAAATCAATGGAAGCTATGTACAGCTATGTTTTTAGTATGGCCTCAAAATTGTTCCTTTCTTCTTCCCTCCATTCCTTCCTTCCTTCCTTCCTTCCTTCCTTCCTTCCTTCCTTCCTTCCTTCCTTCCTTCCTTCCTTCCTCTCTCTCTCTCTCTCTCCCTCTCTCCCTCTCTCCCTCCCTTCCTTGCCAAAAACCAACAAAAAATATCACCAATCAGTCATTTGACCATAAGATGCTGCAATTGGTCATATAAACAAGTAGATTGCCAAGTGCTCTAAATGCAGACTGTGATGTTTGTGTGAGGTATAACATTTTACAACAGTCTTTTATGGGTCATAAAACACACTTTCTGGGACCATTATAATTTTATACAATCATGAAGCATCCAGTCGTAAGTCAAGGACTACCTGTATAAGATGGACAATGTGTGGATCACCAGATAATATTAAATTCCAATTCCCATCAATTCTAGCCACACGGCTAATTGTTGTGTATAATGGAATTGCAGTCTTTAACAATATACCAAGAAGCAGATCTTGTCCATCTTTATCCTCAGAAAATATTAATCTGCTTTAGGGAGTGGTCTGGCAATTATATGGCTCAGGTTTCTGGATATTGGGATATTTCTTATGTCATCAGTGTAGCTATGAAAAGACGCTCTCCTTTAGAATAAATTTAAATCTACAGTGAATTCTGCCAAAAAGTTTGAGAATGACAGGGAGCGTACTATTCATCTGGCCTTAAACCACTTTTCTTGCAGAGATTTATATTGTCAGTGCGCAATCATGATGTTTAAAGACAATCTATAAATTACTGCAGGTTTGGAGTGATACTATGCTTCAGAATAGACTATTCCATCTTGTTCATTGCAAATCTCTTCTGTAATAATTAAAAATAGAACATGTATGCACGAGTAAAATTTAACAATCCCTTCTGTTCCTGCCGTCCGGAGCAGAATAATCCTGGTGGCTAGGTTGCAAAAATAATTCACTGAAGCAGAAGGTTCCATCTCAGTGCAACTCAACTGATTATAGGCTTGACTAACCCCATGTAATAGCAGCAAGTTGTATGGCAAGTCTAGTATAAGCCAGGCGGGCATCACCTTGACCTCTGTTAACTGGAATCCAATTGGCAATTATTCATCTTGCCTGGGACATTTGAAGCAATTACTTAGATTGAGGTGGACAATTTGTGAGATGGCCATTGAAGAGGATAGTGTGTCTAGTGTGTGGCCACATGGGAAGGAGGGATTGATATATCAAAATGGGAGAAAATATTACTGAAATAAAAAGAATTGAAAAAAGGATTGTTCCTGTATTACCCATTTCTAACATTACTGAGGTCTTCAGTAGAAAGTGATAGCCAAAAAAAAAAAAAAATTCTTCTGAAGAGGGGATGTTTTTTTAAAAAAATAAAAGAATGTTTATTAAACTTCATCCTTTCCAAACAAAATATTTGCTTACTATTTTTAGGGAAAACCTTTTAATGGATCAGTTTGTCAGCCTAACAGAGAACATACAATTTGGCATACTATTATTAGTTTACAACTGAATGTCAAAAATTTTCCCAGATGTTCAATGCTGTTGTTTGTCCAAGTGCAACTGCCAATAAGGAAAGGCTCATTAATTGGAAAATAATTAATTTTCCAATTTGAAAAGTTATAAATTATAGATATACTGTAACTGGGCAGATAGAGTAAGATGTTTTATCATTCTATTGTTTTGTCCTTGAGAGCAGCTGTAATTAATTTGTAAACTATCCTAAGGGATTCCAGGAATCTGGAATATATCCAGTGGAAGTCTTTTTACAGAAGTCCTGAAGCTATCCTATTTCTTCTATAGCTCTCAGTGAACACTATAAATAAGTGAGTAGGCATTTACTTTTTGATGGAATATGATGCCTCCAGATCAATACTATTGCCCTTAATTTCATTTCTTTTATGTCTTACTATTCCAATCCCATTGTCACAGACTTTTCTACCATCATATTGTGTCCTAGATTCTTTGTTTAAAATATTAACTTTTAAACTTGTAAGAAAGAAATCCTTCATTTTATATTTTTATGAAAGTAAATGATGGAGCATTTAATTTGGTACTGCTATCAAAGTGAATGAATCACAAATTATATACGGAAAATAAATGAGCCACACATTCAAACGAAATAAACTAGGAGTTTTTTTCTCCAAATAATTATTATCTACAGATTGGGAAATGGACAATTTCTAGTCATGAGACTTCCAGGGAAGAAATGGCTAACCAAAGATGGCTTCGCCAAGAGTGAAGCTGATGACTATGAAGGAAGAGAGTCAATGAATGAACCAACTCTTTGCAATTTATCTCTGGACAAAGATTGCCCACAAGTGCTCCAGTCAATGGTTCTTACAAGAAGAACTCAAAACAACCCTGTCTCTTGGTTGGAGCTCTGTGGGCCAAGGGAATGCCATCTTAGCCCAAGCCACAACGGACAATGGGTTTGCATGGTTCCTTTTCTTATCCATTTTGCAAATTGCTTGTTAACTGCTTTTCAGTTATTAGAAACCTTTATAATGACAAGCTTTATACATGATGAGTTTCCTTTAATCCTTGACAAAAGAAGTAAAGGAAGTTTTAAATGCAAGCTTAAGGACTTTAAAAAAAATGTTTAATTATTTTTGAGTAAACAGTCTGATTTTGATCTGATATGGGAAAGATATAAATGGATTTGGAGTGCAGATGGATTTGAAATAAATTTTGAAATTAATTATAAGAATCCTTCCCGTAGGAAAATGCTATTGTTTCAATTTTTTTAAAAACATAAACTTTGAAGGATGGCCACTTGAGGTAACCAGAAAAGATTAAAGATTATAATTAAAGAAGAACACTTAAATTTGACCTACTAATATGAACTGGAGCAAAATATCTCATCACTGAAAGATGTTAGTGCATAATGGATCCAGAAGTTAATTTTAAGAGTGTCTGCCATTATAATCAGACCATGTTTAAAAGATGCTAGATTAGTCTGAGACGTGTTTGAAAGTAGATTTAAGTAGAAAGTAGATTTAAAAATGACACGCTACTAGAATGATATGGAAAAGATGATACATTGGATGTACAAATAAAACCAGAATGAAAAGGGATAAACAATAACAAACCAAAATATACAAATAAACAAAGCAAAAGAATAATCTGGACGACATTCCTCTACTGGATTTACAAAAAAGACTTGTTAAAGGTTTGAACAATTTTGTGAAAAGGACAAAAAAAATAAATCAAGTTCTATAACATTATTTGAAGGGACTAAAAAAATCTAGATTCTAAAGGGAAACAATATAAACTTGGTTTATTTTTTATCAAAATTAAAATAGATATCTTGTTATCTCTGGTAATCCTTAATGGACTTTTGCTAATCAGGCCTGAACAATAAGGATTTGTTTATAGATAAGAAATGGGATATAGGAAAAAGAGATAATTTGTTGTATATTAAGAGAAGTTACTATAGTTATTAAAATTGTTTATACTTGTGGTGAAGAGGAAAGTTATATTTTTTTTACTATATTCTTATTTTATCTTTCTTTTTTCTACGTTACTATTTTTCTTTTCTGCACCTATTTTTTCTATTTTTTTCTTTTCATTCTTTTTTCAGTTTGTTTTAGTTATTATTGTAATTGTAATTTTAATAAAATTACTATTTACAAAAGATAATAAATAAGCCTGTGGCTTCTGTTTACAAAACCAACTCCTAAAATTTTATATTTTAAATTGTAATGTTTAATGAAATTACTATTAAAATAAGAAAATTTCTTTTTACGTATAATATTTTATTCATTTTCCAATTTTATATTTAAGTATTTAAAAAGCAACGTGGTGGCTGGGTTAATCAATAGTTCGATAACAAAATCTTTAGTACAAATCTCAAGTTACAACATCAAATATTTCCTCTCTTTTTCCCTTAACATTTACTGTCTCGTATTTAAGCTTGTACAGTTCTTATTATATCAACTCAGTAAAAACATTATTATTACATTTATCAATAAATTTTTAGCTTATACATATCTTAATTATTTTTTACATTCAATCTTCATAAACAATCCATATCCACTTATTATTTTTTTCCCAATTTTTAGTTTCCCATCAATATTCCAATTTAACCTTTGATATTTATAATTTTCAGGCTTTAGGTAACCAAGATTTCCCATATCTCAATTCATAACAGAATCTAATATCCAAAATACACATTTTATCTATTTGAATATAATCTTGTTCTATTTCCTAAAAGTTATCCATTTCCCACTAAATTAAATCATCTACTTAATAATACAATATCCTCTTTAATAAAATCAAAACCATTATATATATTACCTGGGTTAATCAATAAATCAAACATATTCATAATAGTTAATTTTTTTTCTTTTAAGTGTAATTTTTAAATATTAAACAGATAAAATCCTTATTTTCAACTAATTTCCAAATATTTTAAATCTAATGACCAGATTTCCCCTTATCTCAACTTTTCCCTTTAACCCTCTAATTAATAATATGAAATCCCCTCTAATAAATTAAAATCCCAATTTTCTTCAGCCTTATTCTAGCTTTCTTCCTTTGCCAACTAGGCTTCCATATCAGTGCTTTTAGATCATCAAATAGATCTCCCTCTATTGTTATATATGTTATTTGAAATAAAGGAGACCATTTAACTGCCATTTTTTGGAAGGACTAGCCTTAGTATTAAGTTGTTGTTGTTGTTGTTAATTGCGAAGTCGTGTCCGACCCATCGCGACCCCATGGACAATGCTCCTCCAGGTCTTCCTGTCCTCTACCATCTTCTGGAGTCCATTTAAGTTCACACCTACTGCTTCAGTGACTCCATCCAGCCATCTCATTCTCTGTCGTCCCCTTCTTCTATTGCCCTCAATCTTTCCAAGCATTAGGCTCTTCTCCAGTGAGTCCTTCCTTCTCATTAGGTGGCCAAAGTATTTGAGTTTCAACTTCAGGATCTGGCCTTCTAAAGAGCAGTCGGGGTTGATCTCTTCTAGGACTGACCGGTTTGAACGCCTTGCAGTACAAGGGACTCGCAGGAGTCTTCTCCAGCACCATAGTTCAAAGGCCTCAATTCTTTGGCGCTCAGCCTTTCTTATGGTCCAACTTTCACAGCCATACATTGCAACTGCGAAAACCATGGCCTGGACTATACGCACTTTTGTTGGCAGGGTGATGTCTCTGCTTTTTAGTATGCTGTCTAGATTTGCCATAGCTTTCCTCCCCAGGAGCAAGCGTCTTTTAATTTCTTGGCTGCAGTCCCCATCTGAGGTGATCTTTAAGCCCAGAAAAATAAAATCTGTCACTACCTCCATTTATTCCCCATCTATTTGCCAGGAATTGAGAGGGCCGGATGCCATGATTTTGGTTTTCTTAATGTTGAGTTTCAAGCCAACTTTTGCACTATCCTTCTTCACCCGCATCAAGAGGCTCTTTAGTTCCTCTTCACTTTCTGCCATTAGAGTGGTATCATCTGCATATCTTAGGTTGTTGATATTTCTCCCGGCAATCTTAATTCCAACTTTTGTTTCATCTAGCCCTGCCTTTCTCATGATGTGCTTTGCATATAAGTTAAATAGGCAGGGCGACAGTATACAGCCTTGACGGACTCCTTTTCCAATTTTGAACCAATCAGTGGTTCCGTGTCCAGTTCTCACTGTTGCTTCTTGACTTGATAACTATTAAGTTATCTCCATATTATTCCAATTCCTCATGATTGCCCTGATATGCTTATCTTCCATTCAATCTGTTCTTTTTTTTTCAAAATTCTTCTGATTTATATAGAAAGTCTTTTCCATTTTAAGTGTTGTCACTCCCTTTTCTGGATTTTCCATTAACTGTATTTAATAATAATAATAATAATAATAATAATAATAGTAAAGTTGGAAGGGACCTTGGAGGTCATCTAGTCCAACCCCCTGCTCGGGCAGGAAACCCTACACCATTTCGGACAAATGGCTGTCCAGTCTCTTCTTAAAAACTTCCAGTGTTGGAGCATTTACTGCTTCTGGAGGCAAGCTGTTCCACTGATTAATTGTTCTCACTGTCAGGAAGTTTCTCCTTAGTTCTAGGTTGCTTCTCTCCTTGATTAGTTTCCACCCGTTGCTTCTTGTCCTGCCTTCAGGTGCTTTGGAAAATAGCTTAATTCCCTCTTCTTTATGGCAGCCCCTGAGATATTGGAACACTGCTATCATGTCCCCCCTTGTCCTTCTCTTCGTTAAACTAGACATACCCAATTTTTTGGTAAAAGCAAAGTCTGACAGTTTTCCTAAGTCTGCTTTCTTTTAAAAGTGGATTTTTGCAGGATGTTTGCTATCAAGAAAAAAAGTCATTCCGCAAAAAAGAATGAAAATGTAAAAGGTGTTTTAATATATAAAATTCTTAAATTATATATTGTGCATAATTGATAAGGCTATATATTGTGCATAATTTTATTTATTGATTGATTGATATTCCACTTTTATTTTGATAAATAACTCTATGCAGTTAATATACCTAATATTACTTTGTCCTCATCTTTTCTCAACAATCTTGTGAGGAGAGTCATGGTATAAATTGGTCTTTCATCCTTGAATGAATATGTTCAATGCTTTGAAAATGCATCTTTTGAAGAAAAAAAGAAGACTAATTGATGATCTTCTAGATTGCTTTTATTCATTATTAGTCTTCTCTCATTATGATGGCTTGATTTCTGTCTGCATAATGGTGATGGCCATGTTAGGTTTTGTGTTAAGATGAAGAGTTCTTCTCTTTGTTAAGCTAGACATACCCAATTCCAGCAACTGTTCCTTATATGTTTTAGCCTCCAATCCCCTAAACATCTTTGTTGCTCTTCTCTGTACTCTTTCTAGAGTCTCAACATCTTTTTTACATTGTGGTGACCAAAACTGGATGCAATATTCCAAGTATGGCCTTACCCAGGCATTATAAAGTAGTATTAATACTTCACATGATCTTGATTCTATCCCTCTGTTAATGCAGCCTAGCACTGTGTTGGCTTTTTTGGCAGCTACAGCATACTGCTGGTTCATATTTAAGTGATTGTCCACTAGGGCTCCGAGATCCCTCTCACAGTTACTACTATTGAGCAAGGTACCCCCTACACTATACCTGTACATCTGTTTTTTCTTGCCTAAATGTAGAACCTTACTTTTTTCACCATTGAATTTCATTTTGTTAGATAGTAGCCAGTGTTCAAGTCTGTCCAGATCCTCCTGTATCTTAAGCCTGTCTTCTGGAGTGTTGGCTCTTCCTGCCAGCTTGGTGTCATCTGCAAACTTGATGAGTTCCCCATCTATCCCCTTCATCGTTGATAAAGATGTTGAAGAGCACTGGGCCCAGAACAGAGCCCTGGGGCACTCCACTACACACTTCCCTGCATGTAGATACAGTTCCATTGAGGACCACATGCTGAGTACGGCCAGTCAGCCAGTTACGTCCACTTGTGGCAAGATTTCAAGAAAGCATCAACTTATCAAAAAACCAAAACAAAACACATACATGTTATATCTAGAAAAATTTTTTTTACACATTGCCATCTGGAAGTCTTTAGCACCCTTGATTATTTGTTAGTTCTTGTTTCTGCTTTAATTTTCTCGACTCAAGTAGAATGTTTCACCAATTACACTATGTTATTGGAATTACATAGGGAAACAATTGCAAATGTTAGAGACAGGTTGTTTCTAGACTGTCTGTTCAACATTGTGATCTAAATTCCTCATATGAATAAGATAGTTTTGATCTATATATGGAAGTTATCTCTTTCCTCAAGTAGCATATCCATTTTTTCAACATTATATTTATAAAGCAGTTCTGTTTTTCTAAACTTCAGAAAGTTTTAGTGAAAAAAATGGGATTCATAAAGATATCCATTGGTCTTTGGCAAAATTTAGAAAGCTGTACAAAGATAATTTTGCTGAAGTAATTGGCATATTCTAATAGTAAGTCCCACATTTTTCAAATGCAAATTAATGAGAAAAAGGCTGTTCTATAATACACAAGGTTAGCAAATTAACATTATAGCTAAATGCTTTGTTTTTAGTACTAAAAGACTAAGATTTTAGTCTCTGATTTATTGGCTTTTATGTAATGGAAAAAAATGTGAAAGTATTAAAGATCAATATAAATGAACTACCCATTATATCAACCTTTCCCTAATCTTTTTTAGAGAAATATAATTTTCAATCATGCTGCTGGGAATTCTGGAAGCTATAGGAAGTACAAAGAAGACCTAATGGTTATAAGATTACCATGTGCCTTTAGTTGATCATATATTAGTGTATTTCATAAGATATCAGGTTCAATTCCCCATACAGCCACAGAACATGTTGAGTTATTTATTTCTTTAAAACATTTATATGGTGCCCACTCATATCACTCAGATGATTCTGGGTGGTTTAAAAAAATATAAAGCCACAAAGCCTATGAAAAAGGAATGTAAAACTATAATACATATACCAACAAACAAAACAGTAAAATAATAAAACAATGATCCAAACAGTAATAACACAACTTGCTACAAAAAAAAAGAAGCCAAATGTGTCCCCTGGTTCAAAAAGTTGGGGAGCCCTGCATTAAACTATTTAAAAGAAGTTTCACAGTAGCCCTACTTGTCCTTGCAGAATCCTCTGCATACATTACATAAATGCCTGATCTCTCAATCTATCTTGTAACTTCCAATACTAAGAAGGAACAAAAACAGGCTGCAAGACTGACAATTATTTGCTCACTATCTTTATCATAGATACATGCCCCAGCACCATCACATACTTGTGCACCTATGTATGAAGTAGCCCAGTTCTACATGCATTCAGCTGGTTTTGCCAAAGTCCATCTCTAATTTCATCCTTATGTTTAGAAAAATTCTTGCTGAGGTCAGGAAGTTTCCTTTGAACCATAAATTGCATCTATTCTAAGCGATTGGAGCTCATTTGTCATACAGAATCTGATCTTGGGCTAATTAAAATAATCACTTCCATGTCACTAGTCAGCCTGCAGAGCAATCCTTAATTCCACACCATCTGGCTGCAGAATGCCTGAACCATTTGAAGGCACTAGCAAAATCAGAGGCTTTGAAGTTTCATTATGCCGATGAAAAACTATGTTTCCTATTAAAGGCCACTTTTACACATGACTAACCAGCAGAAAATTGGTTCAACCTGAGGGCCCTCTGGGGCAATTTGAATGCAGTTGTTCCCTGGATACAAGAAACTGTATGTTTAGGTGTCATGGAGCCAAGATTGCGCTTACTGTTGTTGTTATTGTATTCCTGATCAATTTCTGTCTCACAACTATATGTACATGTGTGTGTTACATATTTTTACTGTGCAGATACTGTGCTGGGAAATTAATTTGCCTCTAAAATATTTCAGAGATTACAAACTATACTTCACAGAAGCAAAAGTTATTGTGTATGTCCTAGGGAAATGCCATCCTTTGATCTGGAAGTAAGGATAATTTACAGGACTAAAGTAACTAAACCAACCACTGACAAGCTGAACCATCATAGCAAGCTGTTTCCAACTAAATGCATACTACTGATCATGGATACAAACAAAACTGTTCTAAAAAAAAAAAAAAAAGTTTCCCTAGCAGCAGATGGCTCTCAAAATATTCAGACCACAGCATGTGCTAGCGGAACATTTCTAACAGAAATAAAACTAGTCAAACAGAAAGTGAATCTTTAGTCATAGACTATAAGCTGTAGTATTCATGTGGATGGTTTCTACTGTACCATATCACTAACAGTAGCAATACAGGATGTGAAGAATCTTCAGCGTAAATTATCAAATAGGGAAGACTAATACAAGGATTTGATGCAAAGACTCTAGCAGTTCTGTAGAAGAGCAACTAGACCAGTGTTTGTCAACCTTGACAACTTGAAAATGTGTGGACTTCAACTCCCAGAATTCCCCAGCCAGCATGAAGTCCACATATCTTCAAATTGTCACCATTGAAAAGATTCAGGGAGTTGAAGTCCATACATCTTCAAATTGCCAAGATTGAGAAACACTGACCTAGACTAAAAAGTCTAAAAAAATTCAAGCTTTTCAAATGAAATTTGGAATTCATTTTTTAAATAAATATTGCATATTAATAATTGTAATAAATATTTATGTAGGAGATGATTTGACTGAGCCTAAGGAGAATCAAGTGCATCATCAGTCTCAAGTCCCTTCATGCCATTAGAGATCTAAGTCCAGCCCATCTTGAATTCCATTGATTCTTTTCTATCGCCAATTCTCTTTGACTATTAGTCATTCAGATTCTAGTAGAGAGTGAGTTAGTTGCAATAAACCTGCATGCATTTGATTTCCTGTGCTTGACAATTTGTGTGGACTATAAAATGATTTTATGATAAATGATATGCAAAAAATAAATGCCTAAACTAACTAAAAAAACTAGACAAAACAAAAATGAAATGAAGATATAACAACAGGATAAATAAAAATGGAAAAAAACAAATAAAAATATAAAACTATTCAGATTTCAAAATTATACTACTCTTCTATAATTTAAAGCTTTTACATTTATAATAATATAATGGTTACCATTTCAACTTAGTTCATACAAAATGATACTGTCAAAATTGTTTCTCCTTAGATTCAAAACCAATTCAAAAGTTGAAACTGACACATTTCATTAAGCCAGCTAATATTCTTCCAGGAACATCTTAACAGTCCAAAAATGATATACCCAATGTTCTTCATAAAATAAGACATTCCAATTTTTTGAAAGTTGAGTATGGTATTTGTACTTTGATGTTTGACTTCTAAGAACCTGGATAATCATAATAATGATATTTAGCTAACAAAGTAGTACCATTGGATGTCAAAGATGCTTTTTCATGAGGCAACTGTATAAATCTTTCCATTCCCTGCTATCCAGTCCGACCTGAAGAAATGTCTTGGATGAGAAGTGAAAGGTCTTCAAAGAAAAACAAGAAAGTCCAGTTGCCTCATGAAAAAGCATTTGGGATAACTATAACCATAGACCATTGGACATATCCATGGCAGGTACAATAAAGTCCTTCTATACTTCTCTACTGTTGTAGAAGACAGATCTGGAAATAATGTAAGTTTTTTTTTATTTCTCATATTCCAAAGTTTTTACATTCTAGGCTGTTGTAGAATTTCAATTACAACAGGATTTTGAGATTATGAAATCAATTTCTATAAGGCACATGATAAGCTGTCTCAATTGATTTAGAGCAGTCTATATGAAACTGACCTTATAAACATTTCGCTACAGCTTCTGCCAAAGTTTATATTCTGAATATTCTGAATTAAATAAGGCTTCTTCCCTCACCCCCACTACTTGATTGATCTTGAATTGGCTCCAAGGGTTCCTGTCAGGCCACCAACGCTTTGTTCCTTGTCTTGTCTTAGACAACTAAAGTTACAATCAATTTCTCATTTGCCTCATTCTTAACTTTATTACATCTTTTTTTCCCATTTAATCAACTTTATTTACATATTATGTAAGACAGTGATTTATGGTTTGTAACTTCACCAAAATCTCAAAATTACTCACTTCCTGAATTGTAACTTCAAAGAGAACTTAGGGAATTGGTACAGCGTTCTATATATCTTGATCTGAGTAAGGCTTATGGGCAAAATATCCACCTAATGATAAGTGAGCATGGGGGTGTAAGCTAATTTCTCATTCAAAACCTCAAGCTGCCTCTATAACAGCTTCACCCGAATGTGGATTTGTGGCAGGGAAGAGACTGTCAGAGGGAAATCTGCTGTATTGCAGATTAATAAGAAGATATTACTTCTTCAAGCAATTTGATCTTCTCCCAAATTCCAGAAATACCTGAAAACAATCAAATGAATATTTCAGCATAATTACTTTTTTCACAATAAGTCAAACATATCCCAAGGCTCAAAAGGCAACTTTGGGCAATTTCCAAAGGAATAGGGTGCCATTTGAGCTGTGCTATAATGTGCACACTTTTTGTTATGGGAACAGATGCTCCATTGGCAATAATATAGGCTTCTCTCGATGTCAAATAGTTATTTTAGACAGATGTTTTTGGTTGTGACTATAGCAGGAAAAAAATGAGTTAGACTCCCTCTTACCACTAAGAAAATTCAGTCTTCTCTGAGAATTTTTAAATGATAAAAAAGCAGGGCATTGTCTCCTTTCATACAATTAATAATGCATTGCTGGTTTTGTATGGAGAGTTTTGCAATTGTTAGAAGCAATTTTGACGATAGTTTTTGGGGAAAGAAGAAAGAAAAGTTTTCTGAGTCAGAACTCTTGCTCTGAAATCCTTATGGAAGTCTTCTGCCTGAAACAGGGAAATGAACAGAAATGCATTTATTGACCTGACCTTCATGTGTCCTTATGTCCCTTCACCTTCTTAGCCCAGCCTTCATGCATTTATCTATGTTTTCCTGTGCTTGAATTATGCTTAAATAATTTAACATTTGCCACTACTATTAGGAGGCTATAAATAGGGAACAGTTGTGTTTGTGTGTGATATTGGGTCAAATTCTCCTAAAAATATTATCTCGGTATCATCCATTTGTTATTCTCCTCTGGCCACCAAGTGTATGCAGAATTTTGTCCTGGAATAACTTAGTTTCCTTCTGCAATAATGTTATGTCATGGTGAGTGTTGCACAAAAGAGGCTTTGTGATAATGGAAATACAGCTAATTCTAAAGACTAATGGGTCCTAAACAACATGTTAAAAATCAGGGGAGAAAAACTGTGGTCACTACTAAGCATCTATCTAAAAAACTTACATAGCATTTCCTATTTTCCCATAAAATAAATTGGCAAGGATTTGCCATAAATAGACTTAGTTCAAAACTGTTCATCCTCCGCCAGTCATTCACATACCATACAATAGTATTATTTAGTGGGATAGAAGCATGTAAAGCCCACTTCTATGAAGTCAAAGAATGATTAACCAGTAAAAGATAGGCCACAAAATACAAGAAAAAGCAAGATGGAAAATTCATTTGAAAAAAGGCAGAACAGATAGGAAAAATGCATATAAGGAACGGCTCAGAAACAAAGAAAACAACAGAGAGATGCCTCTGTGATTTCTACAATGATTTGGATATTTTTAATTAAAGTCATATTTCATATTAAATTCATATTTACATAATTTATTTGTTAAATTCATATTTAGTGATACCTTCTTCTTCTGACCCACTAGAAACTATGAGCGTGAACTTCGGTATTTCAGCTCTCAACCCAATAAATTAGACTTCATGTGGTATTCATAATAACATCAATGGTCTCAGTGGACATAGGGCAAAAGTCTCAGACTCAGATCAGTGATAACAAAAGCCAAGAGACTGCTCCCCTGTGTTATTCTAGCCATGGAAATAGAAAGAAATGGGGAACAAATTTTCTTAGTTCATATTCTTATATTATGTTACTTAATTAGCACTTCATAATACAATATGCAAATCAGAAACAAAGTTATTTTTTAATACTCTCACTTTCCAGATTTTTTGATGCAGAAATAATATGAATTCTTACAAATTGTTATAAAATGATTGGGGAAATTGTTAAAACAGTCCTTATATTTTTTCAAAAATAAATTCAATGCAGTTTTTGCTTTATTTTTTGATGTAGAAGTAGAACAAAATAATGAGAAAAATAGCAAAACTGAAACTTATCATTCCTCTCTTGGTGAGCCAATAAAACTGAAATATGTAGTAACAAAGAACCATTTTGGTACTACAAACTCTGTTGGAGAATCACCAAAGAGGAACAAAGAGATTTCACTTTCCGTTTCTTCTTGCTTAATGCTGGATAACAAAATGAAAGTGAGAATTAAGCACAAACAATCTACTTGACTTTGGATTTTATGCTTTCATGGTGCATCTCAATTAATCAAAGATTTGCTATAAAACCTTGACTTGCAAGACTGAGAACACAGTGGTCATAAAATATGAGCTGATTAATTTTACCCTAATTTGTATGATAATTAAAATTCTAACTTTTAATTCTGTTAATTGTCCTCCCACAAGGGGGTTGATTAGCCTTTGCACAACATGCTGCGAAAATGTGCTTCCAGCAGGTCTGTCTTTGTTTCTCTTAAAAATGTAACAGCTTCATGCAATTATTCTTTAACTTCTATAAATAAATGCATGCTTCAGATAGTTTGGTATGATCAATGTCAGCAGCAATCATAAATCAATTGCTGAACATTGTCAGACGTTTCTCATGTAAGTGGAAAATGATGTGGTCTTGGCAGATAACTGTCCTTGCTAATAAATAACTGTCTGTGGAAGTGGTGGTGGTGGTGGTGGTGGTGATGATGGTAGCAGAGGCAGTCTTCAGATAAACTGAAAGTAGAGTGATAATACCGGTTATGAGGCTTGTGCATCCTTCTTCCATCTCTCTCTCTTTTTACAGCACACACTTTCAACATTTGAAATCGCAGAACTGCTTTGAAAGTTTATGTTCCCTGTGAAAAACAGAAATAATCCTCATGCACTGTGACTGAGATAAAGTAGTGATACGTCAATAAGCCTTCATGTTTCATTCACTGGTCACATCAGAAGCTTCATTAACCCCTTGCACATCTGCAGTGCATGTGCCAAAAACGTATGTGACAGCCACACGGACTACACTATAATGATCAGAGTAACTGAGAAGGCAATGTGAACAGGGGATATAGTGTTTAGACAACTCAATTCACTGAAGCTAAGCTAATTACATCTGACTGGGTTCCAGAGAAAAACTTGCAAATGTTGTTTATTTTCAATTGTCTTAATAGAGGCATTGCTTTAATCTGAATTTTCTTTTCCCTCACATTAGCCTGGTTGGGGTTTCTTCTGTTTGTTTATTTATATATTTTTGTACTTGTATATCATAGTTGCAGAATCAATCAACTGCAGTGACAACCTTGTTCAAAACCAAACTAAGAATATTTTGTTTGCTAAGTACCAAGTTTATAGCTGAAATTGTTCTCGAAACTCTTCCATCAGTTTCTTGACCTGGCGCCAGTCTTACAGCTATTATAATCATCTACCAACAATTAACTTGTACTTTCCACACAAAGCTTCAATTAAAATTAGATAAACACTTCAGTGGTGAAAGTGTTAGTATTAGATTAATCAGCCATTCCTTGTATTTTCCCAGTAGTTCTTTCCAGGCCTGGCATCAAAGGTCCTGGCAGAAGCTTTCCCTTAACTAGACAAAACTTCAGGTGCTGTAGTGAGAAAGGTATGACTGCAAGTTGCTCATCTTCTCCCTTTTTCTGGATTATTGTTCTTCCATTTCCTGCTCTGTAGCCTAATCTAACAGCTGCCTAATGTCACATCACATCATTGTAAATTCATTTCAACATCGTCTATTCCAGAATTGCAGTAATTGCAGTAATTCAGAGGCTGTGGGAGTGGGAGATAGGGCAGAATGTAATGCAAATGGATAGGGTTAATTTTTTTAGAGAGTTTTGAGATTTTTAAATATTATTTTCCATGAATTCTACGTTTATAGATACTCATTTTTTTTTCATTTTGTAACAAAATTGTAAGAAACTGAGACATTACAATCTGGTTATACCAAAGATACTTTTTCATGAGGCAACTGGACTTTTCTGTTTTTCTTTGAAGATGTTTTGCCTCTCACCCAAGAAGCTTCTTTAGCTCTGACTAGATCAGTGGTTCTCAGCCTGTGGGTCGGGACCCCATTTGGGGTCTAATGACCATTTCACGGGGGTCGCCAAACAACGCAGTCCACCATTTTTTCCCCCTTTTCCTTAGCTGTGCTACTCCCTTTTATTCTATTGGCTTTTGAAAGCCAATAGAATAGACTCTCTTGAATAGAGTCTAATTCTATTGGCTTTCAAAAGCCAATAGGAATTGTCCAGGCTGTCTCTGCCCTGCTGAGCCCGCCAAAAGTCCCATTCTGCAAACGGTGCTGCAGCAGTTGAGTAGTCCTCGACTTACTACCGGTTGAGTAGTCCTCGACTTACAACCGGTTGGGGGTCGCGGCATTAAAAAGGTTGAGAACCACTGGACTAGATGGTGGGGAATGGAAAGATTTACTTGCAGACAGCTGGTCATTTGCATTCTTTTAGTGAGTCATTAGTGCTACCTGGAAGCTTATCTATGTTTTCAGGGTTACCTGAGTAGTGCAAATATGTGTGGAGTCTTCTTGGAACTGTTGAAAGGACTGTGTTGTAGACTGGAGATATATGATGTCTATCCCTCCCCCTCTGTTGAGAGAGGGCTGTTCTATTTTGACATAGATGGACTCTTTGACCCCTCTTTTAAAACAGCAATCCTCTCTGTCCAAAATGTGGAGTTTGTTGTCTTCGAAAGAATAGCCTTTGTCTTTTAAATGCAGATGGACTGCTGAATCTTGTCCTGATGGATTTGCTCTGCTATTTTGTGCCATACGTTTATGAAGTTGTTGTTTTGTTTCCCCAATGTACAGATCTGCACATGGCTCACTGCATTGTACTGCCTATGCCACACTGCTCAATTTGTTTTCTGAGTGTTTTACTTGGGGTGGACAAGCTTTTGCCTTAGTGTATTCCTGGGTTTGAAGTGTGCACGTATGTTGTTTTGACTGAAGATCCTCCTGAGTTTTTCCAATATTCCTGCAATGTAGGGAATGACTACATTGTTTCTTTTATTGTTTTCTGTGTCTGTTACTGAGAAGGTCTTGCTGGGTCCTTTTTGAGATTTGATGAAGGCCCACTTGGGATAGCCACAAGTTCTGAGGTTTTCCTTGATGTGTTTTAGTTCTTTTTCTTTACCATCTTTGCTGGTAGGCAGGCCTTCAGTTCTGTGGTGTAGGGTTCTGATAACTCCCATTTTGTGTTTCAGTAGCTGGTGTGAATCAAAATTTAATTTTGATCTGTGTGTGGGAGCTTCCTGTAAATTTCAGTATTAACACTTCTATCTTCCTTAATGTATACAAAAAGGCCATTTATGTCAAAATTGAACAGCCATCTCTCAACAGAGGGGGAGGAATACAACATCATCTATCTCCAGTCTACAATTCAGTCCTTTCAACAGTTCCAAGAAGGCTCCACACACATTTGCATTACTCAGGTGACACAGACAAGCCTCCAGATAGCACTGATGACTGGCTAAAAGAATGCAAATGACCAGCTGTCTGCAAGGAGTATAAATCTTTCCATTCCCCTATGACAAAGAATCTCCATAGACATTACAATCTGGTTAGTGGTGCTGAATTTCAAAAATCCAAATCTGAAGGAGTTGAAGTTTGGAAAAAAAAAAAAGGAGTTGAACTTACCCTCAGTATACAGGTTAACAAACCTTGATTTAACTCTCTATTAAGTCAATGATTCCAGAGACTGGATTTGGAACCTATTGCTTGTATATTGCCTCTAAATAAGAAATAGTATTGGATTTATTAGGGGAGGAAGTTGTAGTTTCACTAATCAGTTATGGGGGATGAAGAATGGAACAACAGTCAGAAATTTCAAATTTCAAATATTTCTATTCTTATTCCCTTCCTTCCTGGGTTTTGTTTTGTTTGTTTGTTTGTTTGTTTGTTTTTGTTGTTAAGTCCTCCATAATCTTTGTGGCTTACATTACATAAGACCTGGTTGTCTGACATATTTACTTGTACCATCAACTTGAATGACTATGGAGACTACTGGAGAAGGCTCTATATTAATTCTAGGAAAAGGCAAGCTATACAATACAAAATTTATGACAATTTTAGTAAACAGGATGACTATCATTTGACTACCCAAAGCCTGAAATGGGAACAAGTTGGAAAGATCCTGAGGGTTTTTCAAAAGGAGCCTTGAGAAACCCACCCATCCTAAAGGTTCAGCTATCTGCCACAACCTACTTTTAGCATTAAGATTCAATAATGTATAGTATTTTAAGAGATATGGACATTATTAATCAAATAGAACTTGAGAGATGAACTAAACCGCCTTTTAAAGCTAGTGAGTTCATGCCTGCTATTATATTCTGTTAGCTTTCTCTTTGCCTTATCTACTTTTTCATATACATCACAATAGGAATTATCTCCAATAAGTAGAAATAGAAATGTTCCATTTCTTTCAAGGTATTTTGAATTATTTCAAAATGCTGATTTCTGGAAATTTAGCTTGAAAGCTTCTCTACTTGCAACTCTCAAATCTATTGTTTGCTTTGGCTGTAAACTGACTGTTAAAATATAAGTGAATTCTGTTTCAAAGACATAAATAAATCAATATGGTGGAGAAAGCATCCTTCAGAATGGCCATGCCATCATGCTAGTGTCAGGTAGGCTGCCCTGTATTCATAGTATATTGGTGTTCCGACACCCCACTGTTGGGTTCAGCAAGATAAAGTGGACTGTTTGGATTATAAACAGGAAGGATGGTGCAATAGGCCTTATACCAGCTTTTTCATGTCAGCTTGCATGCCTGTACCACACTAGTCACTTCCCTGCTTATCAGCCTAAATAAGTACTCCAGAAGCTCTATCTTCTTCAGAGGCAAGTTTGTTGGGGTATCCCAAGAGGATCAAACAGCTTAAGAGTCATAATTTCTCTTATATCTCAGACAACAATAGTCTAGAAAGGACAGTGGGTTGGGCCAACCAAATACCATCACTTTCTGTCTTACTATCTAGTTTCTCATTCAGATGTTTTGCTCTGAGGGATCATCATCTAGGAAGGTGTTCCAAGAGACTTTAGAGGCAGCATAGGTTGGATGGAGTCATGCTAGCTGCTTTCCCTCAATTGCTGCAAAAAGTAATGGTGGGACCAATGAAACATTCTGAGGAATTGCTACTGCAGCATTTGATAAGAGAGAGACCACCTTGATGGATAAGAAGCTGCAGACCTCTTCATGAGCCTGGCTCCAGCTTGAGACATTTTGATTCTGATGCAGAAGAGCAAATGGCATCCTCTGATTCTTGAGCATATAATCTTCAACACTTCCCTAAATTATTTTGGGTCTGAGGTGAAAATAAAACAAAAGCCCACCACATAATCTCTTCTGGGAATAAGACTGACCCTTCAGTTTGAGTACACTGTTATTCATCCTGCCCTTTTGGTCCTACTGGTTATCAGCTGGGTTGCAGCAATCTGTATCCCTCCCACATTTCTCTTTCCCTGATCATTCTCTTGACTGATGATCATCATGTGAAAAGCTGCACTACACAGTTGGACAAAGGCAGTCTTAAATTCCCTGTCCCATCAATTCAAAAGCGCTTTTCTTCAAATAAAGTATAAACCCAAGAAATTTACATAAGGATTAGGAATGGGATTATCACTAGAAATAGGTGCAAATAATTATGGTCATCACATTTCACCAATGGAGTACTAAACAATCTGGTATGAAATGAGACAGCCAGTTTAGAAAGCAGGACTGAATACAAAAAAAATAAGACCTCCTTTCAGACCCATAATATTTCAGGCTTAGATATTCTGGTTCCTTATTCAGATGCACCGAAAGAAAAAAAGTGTCATTCTTCTTTTTGGGTGTTATATTTTGCTGTATAAGTAAAATGTACTTCTAGAAAGTTGTTAAACCAGTTCATGAAGCCTGCAAGAACCACTGAAGTGAATACAAATATGTGAAGCAAAAGGGTTTTAAATATTAAGAGACTGCAGCAAATCAAAGCTACGTTTTGGCAAAAGCTAACAGACATCACATTACTGATCAAGCTATAATAAGAAAAAACATTTGAAAAAAATAGTAGTACAGAAGCCAACAGTGAACTTTAGAGGGATCACGGAATGTGTTGTAGTGCATTAACTACTCTTAAAGCATATTTAGAATATTTTGCACATGTTTGCTGAATTTATTAAAATTCTTTATTTTTAATTTAGAGACACTTTGAGACTCTGCTTTACAGATTCCAAAACTCCTTTTTTTCTGCTCCAGAGGCTAACTTTTGATTGGGTTAAACTGTATATATATCAGTTGGATGTCATATTATAAAAACATAAGTAGGAAAATGTTTTCTAAATATGATAAAGGAAGGACTGCAGTATTTTAAAAATCAGAAAAATTGGCTTCCCCAACTCTTGAAAAATACTGCCAAAATATCTATATGTAATATATCTTATCTATCTATCTATCTATCTATCTATCTATCTATCTATCTATCTATCTATCTATCTCCAATATATAGATTAGATAGATAGATAGATAGATAGATAGATAGATAGATAGATAGATAGATAGATACACAGATTTTTTTAAGGTACTCAGCAAAGCATTCCTACTATCAGTTACTTGCTCCTAAATTCCCATAGCTCTTCTGGAAACAAACGTGTTTGCAACTCTTCAATTCCTTGAGGATTTGGGAGGAACTGACAATTGGGAAAATAAACCCGTCCCATTTATTTCTTAATTCGATTTATAAAGCTGCCTATCTCACTTTGTGACTGCAGGCAGCCTACAATTAAACATAAACAATGCCTCCAAAAGAAACAGCTATGCGAAAAAATCAAACAATAAAAACCATTAAAGATATACAGTACAATCCCTCACAGTCATTCAAGAACAATACGGTCATTTTATGGGCTCCATGCCATTCTTTGAACCCTAGGCCAGATGACAAAGCCTGGTCTGACCTTGGAGGAGCAATGTTCCAGAGCAGAAAAGGCCACCTTCTGTATCCCACTAGATAACGTTCTCTGTTGTGTAGTGAGAACGGTGAGGCATTGAAGACACAGGAGTGAAAGTAACAGCTCGTTTATTCAATCCACACAGAAGCGGCTCTAGCAGCCGCTTGATTCATATTTATACAGACCACCACTAGGCAGCAGCCAATGAGTTTAAAGCATACATTCCCACCTAAAACATAGGCTTGCAATATATACAGACAGACAGTTAAGGATTTAAATTGAACATCTTAGTTAACCGTTTTATAACAGACCTTATGAAATTGGGTTAATACACAACATTCTCTATTGGATGGAACTTACAAGCCTCTTCTGCTGGACCTGATGGAGCAGGTAGATGTCACTGGAAAGAGGCAGTTCTTCAAATAACTTGGCTGCATGCCATGAAAGGTTTTATAGTGCTTCAATACCTTGAATTAGACCCAGAAGCAAATTGATAACTAATGCAGCTTGCAGAGCAGAGGTGTAAAATGCACAGATTTAAGTGTGCATATAATTGGTCATGTTGCTGCATTTTGTACCAGGTCAAGCTTCCAAATATGTAGGGCACTTTATAATAATTGATATGGAAGTTGACTAGGAATGAATGACTGAGTGTAGATCCTCCTGATCCAGGAATGGGTGCAGACTAACAGACAATTCAAAACTGTACAAAAGCTTTCCTAGCCACAACTGCCATTTGTTCTTCAAGCAGAAGTTGCAAGTCCTGAAGGACCTCCAGGTTGTACATTGGATCTATCTGGGGAACTGCAACCTCTTCCAGAACCAGAAGTAATGAATTTCTAGATCTAGGTGGTGTTGAGTCCCTCGCGAAATGGCAAGACACGAGAAGCAGTTGTAGTTCTCAGATTTGCTTTATTCTTCATTTAGCTTACAGATCGAATGCTCCGGCAACGCCCCAAACTCCCGGCCTCTTATATAGGCCTTTCCCGGGTCAATGTGTTATTTTTTGCGCGCCAGCACTCGCGCATGCGCACAGGCGCTGGCGACAGCCTGTCTGGTCCTGGGCAGCTTGCACCTGCCCGGGACCGCCTGCAAACGCCTCGAGCCCGTTTGCAAAGCTCGGGACATAACACCCCTTTCCCCCGGGCTAAAACTACTACCAACATGCAACCCATTTTTTTGATGCCGTGCTCTACTCCCCAGTGTTCCTACCCTTCTACTGGCTCTGTTTAGACAGCAATGTTATGTAATCCTCTAAGTACTTAGGAGATTTCCTTGCTCTCTGTGACCTCCTAAGCACTGGGTTTCTGGCAGGTGTCCCCTGACTGAGGGGTGACGTGTGCCTGTTCCCCTTATCATGCCTTGGTGCCTTCCAAGGACTGTGCCCCAATGCCTGGCTTGCTTGCTTGCCCACCGGGCTCGTCAGGCCAGGGCTTCTGTCACTTTGTGACCTGGTTGACCCTCTCTGGCCCTTCTAAATGATAGCCACTGTTGGGCGTCTCTGTAGAACCTCCTAGGTCCGTCCAAGACCTGTCAGGAGGCTGTCCATCCCCTGAATCCCGTTCTGTGTCCGGGCTTGTGTGGGTTTCTGTGCCTTCCCACAACTCAGTTACTCCCTGATTTGGGCTAGAGGTGTTGTAGTCGGGACTTGGTTCCTCGACCACCTCCCTGTATGTTTGCCCCCTTGTAGGACTAGGGGTAAGGTCAGGCCAACTCTGGGGATTATGTGCCAGCTCTCTTGTGGGGTATGCTCCCGGGGATCCTCCCTGACTGGAGTACTGTGTGGTGCAGGTGAATAGTGATTGTGCCCCCGGGGTGACTCCCTGGTTGGAGTAGGCGTGAATGCCTGGTGGTTGGATAAGCTCCTGGAATTCCTGTTTGGAGCACTCGCGGAATCTTGGAATGGGCCATTTGTGGCTCCATCATTGGTGATGGGCAGCAGCTCATGCCCTTCCCTTTGCTCAAAGGGGTCCCCCTCCCCCCCTGGAAAAGACCCAGGAGTCTCAGCTGGAAGGTCCCGCCTAGGGCGGAGTTGGTCAATGTGCCGACGCAGGACATGACCGTTGTCCAGGGAGACCTCGTAGGACAGAGGACCTGTGACCCTGGAAATAGAAGCGGGGACCCATGTATGACCAGGCCCGTAATTACGAGTCCAAACCGGGGCACCCTCAAGTAGTTGTCTAGGTGCCCTACGGTGTGAGGTAGATAAAGGCAGTCTGTCCGGATGCAACCGGTCAAGCTTTGTACTCAATTTGTGCCCCCAGCGAAGTTCAGCTGGGCTTCTTCCTGTAGAAGTGGACGGTGTGGTGCAATAAGAAAGGAGAAAGTCAGCCAACCTGTGATGCCAGTCCCCATAGGTGAGTTTCTTCAAGGCGTCCTTGGTGATGCGAACCATACGTTCAGCCATACCGTTGGTGGATGGGTGGAAGGGTGCAGAAGTGGCATGACGAATCATGTTAGCCTGCAAGAAAGCTTGGAATTCGGAGGAAGTAAATTGAGGGCCGTTGTCAGACACAATGACATCTGCGAGCCCATGTGCAGCAAAAATCCCCCTCAGTACCTGAATAGTCTTTGCAGTGGTGGTGGATGAGACAGGTACAACCTCAAGCCATTTTGAATGGCTATCAACGAGGACCAAGAAGAATTGGCCCTGAAAGGGCCCAGCGTAGTCAATGTGCACCCTAGACCATGGGGACTGTGTTTCCTCTCATCTATGCACAGGAGCTTGGGGCATCTCTGGGTGAGAGCGTTGGCACAGGTGGCATGCATGCACCTTAGCCTCAATGTCCTTGTCTATCCCAGGCCACCACAAGTGGCTGCGCGCAAGGGCCTTCATTCGAGCAATGCCAGGTTGACCCTCGTGGAGGGACCCTAAGACCCTAGTCCTCATTGAGGTGGGGATGACAACTCTGCTTCCCCAAAGCAGACAACCCTGAGAGGTGGACAACTCGTTCCTTTTAGACCAGAAACTCTGAAACTCAGGACTAGGACAGTGCTCAGGCCATCCAGACAAAACCCAAGAAAGGACACGTGAAAGTGTGTGATCTGTGCCCGATTCAGCGGCTACATCCCTGGCGTTCAGAGGGGACTCCGGCAAGGCTTGGATGGATAGAATGTTGACAGCTGGCGCAGGGTCAGCTTCTATTACTGGCAGGGGCAATCTGCTGAGGCCATCAGCATGGCCCATTTTTTTCCCAGGTTTGTGAAGTAAGGAAAAATCGTATGCAGACAAAAAAATAGACCACCTGAGCATTCTAGGTGAAATGATTTGGGGAGTTTGCTTACGTGTGGTAAACAGTCCCAGCAGAGGCTTATGGTCATTGAAGACCGTGAAATGCCTGCCATATAAAAAATCATGGATTTTTTTAATTCCAGCAACAACAGCTAAGGCCTCCCTGTCTATTTGAGCATAGTTGCGCTCATCTGCAGACAATGTCCTGGAGTAATATGCAACAGGAACCTGAGTTCCATCAGCCCTGAGGTGGCTCAGTACAGCACCCACCCCATAAGGGGAAGCATCACAAGTGATGCACACAGGAAGGGACTCATTGAAGTGTGCAAGTACACTGTTAGAAGTGAATAAGGCCTTGACCTCATTGAAACTAGCCTCATGTGTTTGTGACCACTGCCACACTGCCTGTTTATCTAATAGCCTGTGAAGAGGCTCAGCTACACTAGCCTTATGTGGAAGAAAGGAATTGTAGAAATTCAGAAGGCCCAGAAAAGCCTGCAGTTCGGCCTTAGACTTTGGACTAAGTGCTTCTAAAATGGCAGTTAGTTTGGATTCAGCAGGGTGAATCCCAGCAGCATCAATTTTGAACCCCAAAAATTCAGTAGAAGGCACCCCTATTTTGCATTTGTCCTTCTTAAGCTTGAGGCCTGTTTTCCTGAACCTTAACAGATAAAATGTGTGTGGAATCTCCTGCAATTAAGACATCATCAAAGTAGGGGCAAACCCCCGGTATACCCCGTAGTGTGTTTTCCATTACGCTTTGGAAAATCCCAGGAGCGACATTCACTCCGAACTGTAGCCTCTTTACCTTAAAGGCCCCTCTGTGGGTCACAATAGTTTGAGCTATAACAGCATCATCATCAACAGGCAGCTGTTGATACGCTTGAGCTAGGTCAAGCTTTGCAAAAACACGCCCCCCCCTTGAGGGAGGCCAGAATATGACTGGAATCAACAGGCTCCAGAATTCCCTGTTGGATCAGTTTGTCCAACTCAGTGTCAATTTTACTCTTTAAAGCAAAAGGGACCCTTCTTGCTTTAATTCTAATGGGAGTGACAGTGGGGTCTAGTTTTAAGGACACAGGGGGTCCTTTGAATGTGCCCAGCTGGAGGCTGAAAACATCTGCAAATTCTTTGCAGACTTCCTGTAGGTCGAGTGTTTGTAGGCTGTTGAGCCCCGTGATGTGTATCCCCAAGGCCTCAAACCAATCGAGTCCTATGAGACTCGTTCGTTCACCCCCTACTACTAATAGGTCTAGTGGACCTTCAAAATTCTTATACTGTATGTTAAGGGTGGCCTCCCCCTTAACACACACTCTCAAATTTTGAAAGTCTGTTAGCAAAATGTCAGAAGGCCTTAACTTGGCCTGAGTTCCACTGCCGGAACAAATCTTCCTAAATGTATGCAAAGAGATGATTGAAAGTGCAGACCCCGTGTCTAGTTCCATAGTTAATGTAACCCCTTGTAGCTTCACCTTAAGTGACAGCTTTTTCTTAATGGGCTTGTGTGTGCCTGTCCTAAAGATGCTCCTTCGCGAAGCGCAAAACCCCACCCTGTTCTGGCTGGAGACCCTGGTACCTTTCAGGCGCAATTCTTCCTGAGGTTGTACCTTTCGTCGGCCCAGACACACAGCTGCAATATGTCCTTGTTTCCCGCACGCCCGGCAGATAGCGGAGCGGAACTTGCAGTCGGTTCTCCTGTGGCGACCTCCACAGCCGATGCACTTGAGGGGAGCTGAAGAGCTTCCTTTCTGATTTCCTTCCTTCGTGGGGTGGAGACGGTCGACTTCCTCGTCCGGATCCTCCTCGGAGTTCCCTTGGACTTCTTCTTGGTGCACGGATGCAACATCTGGACTGTTCCTGATCGGCCGCATGTTCTTGATGGCGCCGCCTGCTGCTTCTTCTGCGGTGACCTCTCTCAAGGCATCTTGGAAGGACAAGTCCTCTTTGGCAAAAAGCCTCTGTTGTAGCTCTCGATGCCTTAGCCCGCACACGAATCGGTCCCTCAGTCATTCTTTGAGGTCCTTGAACTCGCAGTGCTTGGCGGCCTTTCTCAATGCGGCGATGTACTCTTTGGCCGACTCTCCGGATCATTGATCCCTCTGCTCGAAGGTGTGGCGCCATGCGATGACGGACATCTTAGGCTGGAAGTGTTCCTTCAGTAACTTTTTTAGATCTGCGTAGCTGACAGACTCTAATGGGACAGGTGCTGCAAGGTTCTCTGCGATTTTGAAGGCGTCTTGACTGCAGACACACAGCAGGGTGGCAGCCTTCAAGCTCTCTTCCCTCACTTGGTTCACTTTGAGGTAGTTTTCCACCCTGGCTACGTAGGACTCCCACCTCTCTGGATGTGAGACTCCGAAAGCCTTCCAATTTTTGCCATCTTCAGGAGACGGGTCTATCATCCAGCCTACCCCTGAATGCGCACTGGATTGGCGGGTAGCTGCCGAGTCAACGCCGTTCCACCGCTCAGGACTCACTTAGGTAAGCTTACACCTTTTCCTTTTCAGTCGATGTAAGGCATCCCACCTTCGTCGCCAGTGTTGAGTCCCTCGCGAAATGGCAAGAAACGAGAAGCAGTTGTAGTTCTCAGATTTGCTTTATTCTTCATTTAGCTTACAGATCGAATGCTCCGGCAACGCCCCAAACTTCCGGCCTCTTATATAGGCCTTTCCCGGGTCAATGTGTTACTTTTCGCACGCCAGCACCCGCGCATGCGCATAGGCGCTGGCGACAGCTTGTCTGGTCCCGGGCAGCTTGCACCTGCCCGCGACCGCCTGCAAACGCCCCGAGCCCGTTTGCAAAGCTTGGGACATAACAGGTGGCCTCAAAATCTCAAGTCCCTCAGTATCACCAATTTTCATCTGAAGCCTGTTGCTCTCCATCCAAACAACTACAGACACCAGACATTGACACAGGATGTTGGCAGCGTTGCTTACTTCACCAGGGATGAAGATATATAGCTGGGTATCATCAGCATACTAATAATACCTCACCTTTGGTTATGGAAAATGTTGCTTTTACCAAAGCTTCTATCCACTTTATCCCAGTCCTTCCCACCACCCACCTCAGCTATCACATGTACTTTTGGAACTTTTTGAAATCCAGATTTATTTCTTACCAGATGGAAGCAGGTCATAAGCCTCAGGCATAACTTGTTTTTCATCAGTTCCTTTAGATTTAATTCTTAGAAATTAAAAATACTGTAATGAGTTGCTGCAACCTAGGATGTACAGTATACTCACTTGCCCAGAAAGTATGGCTAAAATAAGGTAAAGATGGTAGAGAGTATCCTGGTGGATAGAGTCGGAAGCAACCTTCCATTCAGTAAAACAGGGTTGATTGACTACACTTGCTATGGCAGCCATTTTGTGAGTTTTTCCAAGTGCATGCATTCAGAATAAAAACCTGCCCATCATATCTGTCTGAAAAGTTTCATGATCCCTGATCTATGAAGTCCATGAAAAGGCCACTCAAATTATCCACTGATGGATCATCACTAGATCCCTTGTCACCCATTCATTGTTGAACCATTTGCTGTTATTCTCAGATATGTTACATAGCTCTTAGTACATTTAGCAACCAGCTTTTAAATCCAGGGCTTTTTTTTCTCATTGAACGCCCAGAACAGAGGTCCGGCACCTTTTTTGGATGGAACCTTGCAGGGTGGGCAAGGCGGGTTGTATGACGTGTGAGTTCCTGCACCTTTTTTTTTTTTTAGAAAAAAAGCACTGTTTAAATCCATATTCTTGCTAAATTCAAGTCTATTCTATGTATCATATGCCTTCTCTATATCAATACAAATAAAATAATCTTTTTCTCACATTCATATATTTCTAAATAAAAAACAAAAATCTAGTCTGCATATCCCGTGCCTGACATAAAGTTGCACTGCACTCCTAAAATTTGTTCAGTGTTACCTTTTGTACTCTTTCAAATACAATTCTACCAAACATCTTTCTAAGCATACTTAGCAACTAAGCACCCTGTGGATTTTCATTTACTCTTGCTACCTTTTTCTTGTATAAAAGAACAGTAATAGGATTTCTCCAATTTTCTGATATTGATGCAGTCTTCTCACACACATTAATTATATTGCATAACCACTCCAGAAGAAATCTGCATCCATATGTTAACATCTTTCCAGTTATGCCATCTATACCTTCAGCCTCACAATTTTTCAATAATCTCATATAATTTATGCTGTCATTTGTTTTTGGACTCTAGCATTTATAGCATTCATCTCAACTTCTCTCTGCAACATATTGTATAACTGTCATTTCCATACAAACTTCCCAAATAGATATTTCAGATTCTTCACTTAATAATTTCTTTATTTATATTTTTATATTATTAATTACTTTTCCCATTGGACAAGTTAATGATAAAAACTGAGAGACACTCAGCAGACGTTCAATTCCTTTCTTCTACTCCACTACTTTATCTTCTAAACTTGTCTTTCAGCCTTGTGTAGATTCTATAATAGCTACACCAAGACCTCTGGAAAACCAACTGACCATAATTGCCAAAACATCAGGGGTATGATCTGGGAAAACAAAATAAAAAACCAGCAAATTCTGGCTCCATTCGTATGTGTGAAATGATTCTATCTACTTTATAACATTGCCGGAGCCACCACTGCTCTTGCATCTCCTAAACTATTAACTGTGACTAATATTGCCTTTCAAGTGCAAATTTGATAGCTTCCTCACAAATATTTTCAGCCAATCATGCTGCAAACTTGACTTTACAGAAGTGAAGTCATCAAAATATTGTTTACCACTATTTATGCACACTTGCACCTTCTTCCCCACATACACACATCTGAGTCAGTCTAAGTCCACATTTTTTTAAAAAAATTAAATTTTATTTAATATATAAAATACAAAGAAAAATAGAAATAAGAAATTAAGGGAAGGAAAAGGAGAAGGGAAAAGAAGGTGTGAGGTACAAGGGAAAAAAGAAAACAAAAAGGCATTGATTTCCAACTCTTTTCAGCACAGTACAAGATAAAAATACTCCAGCCTCAACTTTTTGCTTTTATCTATTAATATATAACTAGCCGTTTCTATAATGACAAATCTATCTAATCGACAAAACTAAAGTCAAAGTTTCATTTTTTTTAGCGCAAGCACAAAATCCAGAAGTGATATCCAAATGAAAAACATACTCAGATATATTCCCCTCTTTAAATAGAATGATAAATTCCTGTTTTATCTTGCTGTGGAAATATTATTTATTTCTATTTGCACCTAATGATTTTAAACTAAAAAAAAACATTTTTATTAACAAAGTTAACTATATACTTTCACATTCTTTGACCTTATTGAAAAAAATGCTCTCTTTTTTTCTTTTCCATCCTTTTTTATTATTATTAAATGCTAAACTTTCTTTAAACACTTTTCTAGAATCAAAACTTTATAATACATCTTTTTTCTTTAACTCCTTAACATGCAGGCTTTGAACTTCAGTTTTGAATTTAGCTCTCACCTTCCAAACTACCCTCATAGAATAATACTTTTTTTTTCTTTTATAAACATCCTTTTTAAAACACAAAGTTTTTTTTTAAACTGGTGCATCATTTTCTTTAACTTTCTCTTAATACAAATACTCTCAAATACATTTTCAGTAACATTTTGCATACTTTAAAAATTACTTAAGCATATTAAAAATACATTTTCAAATTTTAGATTTAAGACTTTCTTTCAGTTACAAATATCAAACAAGAAAAATCATCCTAGATCCAGTTAAATCGCTCCTTCCAGCTTGTCATCATGGAGTAGAATCTTTTTCTTTTCTGGAAAATTTATCAAGTAGTTCTGTAACAGTCCAGATTATGTAAAAGCCAGTACAGTATATTCCAATGAGTTTGTTTAAAACAAATTATACTAAAAAAAACAATAGGGACAATCTCCCCATTTCATGAATTATAGAAATTTTAGTCACTGCCAAGCCTCATTACCCTCCAGTTCATTTGGATTGCCATAAACTGTATTTCTCCTATAAAAACTATGATTTTAGATGTCCACCATACTTTACCTTATTACAACATCATCTATTAGGCAGGGGGAATGTTCGGCCAGGTTCAGACCTGAATGTTAGATTTGATGCCCTATAAGAAAAACTAAAAATGATAAAGGGATTTGGGGAAAATAGAAGACCTTTATTAATCCTGTTGGTTTCCTCATCTGTGGATGAATTACTTCAATTTTTATCCTGTCTCTCTATCCCTAGGGCTTTAGATAACCAACAATCAAAACAAAATATAAAACTCAAAATTCAGTAAACACAACTGTTCAAATCTGATTCAAGAAGGAATCAGATTGAGAACATTATTAACTTCCAGTGATAGAAGAATAGAGATTGATTCAGAAATTGAATCAAGTGACATCCTTACTTTCAAAGAATAAAACAGAATCACTAAAGCTCATTTAGTGATTATTCATATTATGATTTCTATCTGGCATGCTGTGCATAATTCTTCATAAGACCGTACTGCACAAAAATATAAGACAAATCTATATTTTAATTTTATTTGGGACTGGGATAATAATGACCATGTGAGAAAAAGATTGAACTGTATGATTGCCTTTAGAATTAACTAGTAAACCCTTAGCAATTTAAAAAAATTCCATACAAGCAAACTTCAACCCAGGAGATCACGAAGCAGCTATAAAAGTCTGTCAGTAAACCAATTATATACAATGGTAGCCTTTTCAAAAAGTCTTTATTAGGGTGATTAAAAAAAACTTAACAAAGCATAACATTGCCTTTAAGGTCCAAATTTGATAGCTTCCATTCAAGTGTTTGCAGCCAGTCATGCTGCAAATTTGGTTTTATAGAATTGAAAGAAAACTTCTACATCTCAAAATATATATATAAACAGTGTATATATTGTTTTAAGTGGACATTGTTCTTCATTGTATTACTCACATATAACTAATATTCTAGTTTATTGCATTGGCTGGAAAGTAGAAGGAGAATGGGAGTGATCCTAGTGAGCATTGTCCCCAGAGATCTATCCATCCTTCCTCCCTCCCTCCCTCCCTCCTCCTCCTCCCTCCCTCCCCCCTCCCTCCCCCCCTCCCTCCCTCCCTTCTTTCCTTCCTTCCTTCCTTCCTTCCTTCCTTCCTTCCTTCCTTCCTTCCTTCCTTCCTTCCTTCCCTTCTAGCCTTTTGCCATTTTCATTTTGCCAGAATGCCCATCAATGCCAGATGGATCCAAAATTGCTCTAGCAAGTACACATTTTTTGTTTCAATTTTTTTTATTTTATTCAAACCATTAAAATACAAACTCCATAACAAGGAAAAAAGAAAAAAAGATAATACAAAAAGAAAACAAAATTAGACAAGACTACGTAAAATATATGCACAAAAAGAAAAAAAACATACATAAATTATTTGCCCTAGTTGAATACTGATAAATACATTTCAAAGATAATAATTCCTCCCCACTTGCAAAGCAGGCACACAATTTATAAATTTCTACAACACTGTTTACCCAGCCCACTTGGCCTAACATCTATCTACTAAGAACATATTTTACAAGGAGTAATGATTCATTTTGAAATATGGGACATGGGAAATAATAGATTGGGCTCATTTGTGTTCATTAAGAGGGAGAAGTTTGAAGACCCTGGTAAGGAAACATAATGTGACCAAGCACAGTGGGAGGAACTAGGAAAGAGAACGGTGCTGAACTCTAGCTGATATCTCAGAAGGAGAAAAACAAAAAAGTAAGAATCAGATGAAGATGGATGCAGAGAGAATTGAGAGTAATTAAGGAAGCAAATAAACAAGGTCTACATGGAGTGTGGATTTGTAACATAATGTTGTATGAGATAATGAATAAATGAGAGAGAAAAATAAAGGAATTTTATTAGGGTTTTATCTGAACTTGAATACAGTTGTCCAAAGCTATTTCTCCATAGGTAAGCCATTAGAAATATGAAAATCTATAGATTCTAAATTAAGAATTCATCAGAAATTATGAAGCCATCTACATCAGGGCTTTTCAACCTGTGGTACGGGTACCACCTGTGGTACATTGGCATCTGGCAGGTGGTACACAACCATCCTAGAAAAGTGGTAGCGGGGGAGGGGAATGAGCTGAACTGGTGGCAGCACCACACAAGCCTGAGCGAGAGATGGCTGGAGATGCAGGACTGTCAGGACTCAACGAAAGCGCCAGGATCAGTGTCGCTTTCCAGCTGATCGGCGCTTCTTTGGGGCTGTCAGGGCTCAATGGAAGTGCCAGGATCTGCGCCAGGCTCCAGCTGGAGCTGGGTGCTGATCCTGATGTTTCTGCTGAGCCCTGAAGAAGCAGCAGTCAGCTGGAAAGCAGCACTGATCCTGGCGCTTCTGCTGAGCCCAGTAAAAGCGCTGATCAGCTGGAATGTTGCAGCATCTCCAGGGTCTTGTGATTTACATTCAGATGCTTGGCAACTGATTCATATTTATGACAGTCACAGTGTTGCACGGTCACCAAACCTGCTGCAACCACCCAGCAGACTGGGGAAATAAAAACCAAACACCTCCCACCCCACCCCCGCTGCCAATCCTCAACAGAAATGCTCACAACAATGAAAACCTCGGACAGGAGGAAGAGCGCCGCTGGGCACTGTCTTGCTCGGCTGTGGCTTGGGGGGCACTTTTTTCAGTACAATTGTAACTTCAGACAGTCACTAAGAGAACTGTTGTAAGTCGAGGACTACCTGTACTTTATCACTTTTTTCCTTTTTTTTTTTTTTTGGTCATCAAGTTTTTGACACCTTGCTAGGTGACTGGTGGTGTTCGGATGCTACCATATCCTAAAAGTGGTACAATGCGTGAAAAAGTTGAAAAGTCCTGATCTACATGTCTTTGATATGAAATATAAAGCTTATTTTCTAAAGTATGAATTAATTTTATACAATTAAGCACAACTGTGTAGTTCGTATGTGGATAAATTAGGGGTCAACAGTGGGAACTTGGATGGTGATGAAGTTTGCCATGCTATAGCCATTATAATGATAGTGCTCCATTGGTAGCATGAGCAAAAGGGGTTTACTAAAAGAATATGCCAGCAGTCGAATAGAGAAATCTTAAATCCCCTTTTCCTTTTCTTTATATGGGTCTGGAACTCACAAAGCAGTATTTTGTCTGCCTGAAAGGATGCTGCAGCTTCTTTGACATTCTTTTAAAACAATCCTACGAACTAATCTTCAAATGGCAGCTGTGATAGACTCTTAAAAGGCAAATTTACTCCTTTCCTCCTTGACTAAACCTCTACTTATGAATGCAGAGGAAAAGCTTTACAACAAGCATACAGAAATACAAGTCTAATACAAATACAATTCAATACAAATACAATACAAGTATAACCACACAAGCACAAGAATAACTTTAAACGTTACGCTATGGAATTAATGGGATGAATCTTCTTGTCTTCTACAGACAGGCTTGCTGAGCCTTTTTCTCTTCTGATTCCCAACTGGCTGGGCAGTTTCCTTAAAAGTATATATCAAAGGCACAGTACACATTCAAACCAGATTTTTTTTTTACTCTTTTTGCAAAGTGTCCAGCAACAGCTGAGAGACCTGTAACAGTTTTTTCCTTCCTCTGCTTCACTTTCTTATCCTTCCTTCTGGGTTGGCCCATCTGATCCAATTTACTTCTCTTCTTGGCTTGTTTTATGAGGTATTTTCTTCACTAGTGAGGACTTCTCAGTATTTCTTTCTCCATTGGCCCTACATTGTGAATCAAGAGTCCTGATACCTTTGTACCCGCAGGCTGTCTCTTTTCTCATTAGCTACAAAGAGTTGACACATCTGATCAAAGTGCTGCAAAAATAAAAGGCTCCTGTCATTTACATTCTACTTTTTGTTTATTCAGAAATAGTCTTTACTTCTTTGGACCTTTACTTCTTAATCCTTATATCTTATGATGCATCTCTCTAAACTTTTCCTTTTCACCGATTTGTTTTACCATTATATCTTTCTGATCTCTACCTTTTCTACATGGCTGGGTACATCTCAGACTGTTCCTACATTTTCTACACTTTTCCTAATTCCTGAGTGTTGTTTTCTAGCACTTTAGTCCTTGGAATGTCTAAGCATCTCTGTCCTCCATTTGCTCTTTCTGAAACTTGTTTGCAATCAGATTTTACTGTATCATACATCCTTCTAGCAACTTTCTATGAGATTGCAGCAAATTTTAACTCCAGTACAACTGTTCCATTGCATTTGTGTGAGCCCGGCGAATCTTTCAAGGTGGACAGTTCTGCCATGGACTTCTCTCTACCATGGATTGCTTTGTTCATAATCTCAAGGAATCATTAGACATGAGTAAGCATCAGTGATTTTGATAGGTTTCACATTCCTCGGTCTCAAATTTTATTCTTAGTTATGCTCTAAAATGCCTGAACTGATTAACTGATTATTACTGCTATAAAACTAATGTATCCATACATCTTGTAGGGTAAGGCTGATACTTCCTAAGACACAGATCTTTAGGAAATCAGGGTGGCCACAATCCCTCTTGAAATTTCTGAGGAAAGAAACTATAGAAAAAATAATAGCTTTCCTCTGAAAGCTTAATATTAACAATAGCCTTCTGCCACAATAGATCTATCTTTTCTCTTGGAGACCCAATATGAATTTAACTATATTTGTTAATGAATATGCTACTTTCTATTGACATTATCAAAATAACTTATATGCACCAACCCACAATTCTTATTAATGCTGTTGACCTCAAAATGTGAGGACCTCCAACTGATCTAGGGAGACAAAAGAAGCACCTCAAAAATCAACATAGAGTTGGTGCTTTATCTCCCACTAGTTGTGGAGTATTTTGCTTGGCATTTAAAACATCTGAAGTTGCAACTAATGGGAAAGTAGCCATTGAGGCAGCATTCCATATTAAAATAGCAAAAGAATAATAGCATGACAAACTTGACAACAGGATAAGGAAAGATTTCTTACAAATAGGAAAACAGGCCTTTTCCTGATTCTGGAGTGTTTCCGTGTTTCTGAATGCAGTGCATTTCCTGTTGAACCAACATTGAATCAGAACCATAGCTACTGTTGCAGGATCATGCAGGCACAGAGCTGGGCAGATAGTAGTGCAAGCGTATCTTATGTAAATCAGCACTATTACTCCAAGTTAACAAGCCAACAGATAATGTGCCTAAGCCATTACAGTCAATTGTTAACCAAGACTGTCTATTCTACCTATATCCTTAACTAGTGAGCAGAAATAAGCCTAAAGTGTAAGGCTCATAAATCTAACATTAAAAGGCGATGTGTTAAATATTTAACATCAAAGTTTCTTAACACTTGACAAATGTATAAAGCACAACTTTTGGTAGACTATTGTCTACTTTACTAGATATATGAAGCTTTAGCCTGATATAAATAGATTATATAAAACCATGGAAAGGATGTAGGAGGAGACATACTAAAGTCATCTGTAGGGTATGTTTATAGTGATACTTGGTATTATGGTCTTCACAAAGCCAGTTATGTGTGAGACACACTATATGCATAGTGTGGTAAGAAAGATATTTCATTAAATTTAATCACTACACTAAATGAATTACATTATACAAGTGCCTAAAAATTGTCTGAAGTAACCATCCAAAGGTATTCAAATCCATGAGCCTCAGCAAAGGGCAAACCTGATGCTTAAGTATTTTGTCATCTTAGTATAAATGTAGGCATTTTATATATTCCTGTCCACAGATCTAACTTTTTCTTATTTTTGTGCTGCATTTTTTAAAAAACTGATGATGGGAATGGCATAGATGCTGGTCCAAGTGATATAAACATATTGTGAAGCAAAAAGATGGTCTATTATATTTGGAAAGTAATAAAAAAACTGCAGCTCTATACCAGTAAATCAGGCTCATTTCTCCCTTGTCATTACAGACTCCATATCACAACAGTGTTTTTATAATCAAAAACTCCCATTAGATCATAAAAATGAAGGAAAGCAATTAACTGTTTTTCATTATACTTATTGTTTAATTAGCTTATTATGAAAATTGCTTGTTAAAAGCCAGAAATCTACCTCACCGTTCCCAGCAATTAATTCTTCTGATCACATGTGGGAACAGAGATGCTATGGAGTCTCTGCATGGCCTCACAAACTTTCCTTTGAATGACAGAAGAAATATCCATGGTGAGACTGCTCCAGTGCTCTTGAAAGAAGCACAGTGTAATAAGACTAAGACCTGCTGGACAACACCAAAGGATCACAAATTCTACTCTTAATTTCAAAGATAGGACTCCGAACTTGCACTCTTTTGTCATCTCTCTTGTTTTTGCTTTCTTATGGAAATTATGGAAGGCTGTATTTCAGTCTTAAAAAATATTTGGTCTACAGATGTTAAAAGGGCCCAAGAAGGTCTAAGTTAAAATTGCATTTGAAGATAATGTGCTGAATTTTTGTGCTGAATATTTTAAAAATACACACATGTGGATTTGTATTATATTTTATTTGACGTGAAAATTTGTATTATTTCTAGAGAGAATCTATTTAACAAGGTATCCAATACATATTACTAATCAGCCAAGCATTTGAATATGATGCTTCCTATTTGTCAACTTCATATGTGCATCTGCCTTTAGTGGCAGTAGAATGGAATGCACCTGTATCACTCCAAAGTGATGCTGGTCATCTCAAAAAGAAATGCAGCCATTTTCCCCCTGAAATGTTGAGAGCTGATAAGAGAAGAAAGTTCTTCAATCTTTCCAAGTTGTATTGCATTTACAAAATACAAGGATTGCATTACTATTTGCCCCAAAACAAGGCTGGTACTTTGCCTCCTCCCTTTCTTCCTCCCTCCCTCCCATGTTTGATCATTCCTTATCTGGTATAAGTGCCACTTTAATACTTTTAAGCAATATTTTATTGCCTTCTGATTAATCTCCATGATTTACCAAACTTCATTACCTATAACCAGTGCATTTTTTCAAAAAAAAAAAAAGGTGCCGAAACTCACACGTGTCATACAACCCGCCTTGCCTACCCTACAAGTTCCCATCCAAAAAAAGGTGCCAGAACTCCGTTCTGGGTGTTCTCTGAGAAAAAAAGCCCTGCCTGTAACACACATTCTTACAACAGATATTATATGGCATTCATAATCTCATGTCATAATGAAAGACATTACCATCTAAATTATTATTCTATTGTACTTTATAGATATCATTAGTTATTACTCTTGTCAATCTAATGAATTTAAAAAATGGCAGAAAAAGTTGTAAACTTGAAAAAGGGAAGTCATAAATAGTGCTAAGCAAAAATGTTGTCCTATATTATTTCCTACCCCATTTTTATTTAAATGTACATTCAAATGCATTTAGTAAGTTAATATACATTAGTAAAATAATTCTCATGGATTTATTCACTGCGTCCCATACTGAAGCCTATCTAAAAACAGTTTACAGTACAAACACCTAATAACAATATACCAAAACAATATAAACTGCAACCAATATTTATTTTTTAAAAGTTTATATTCTGCTGGCTGGTGATCAGCATCTGGGAAGGATAAAAATAAAGGACATTTGTTTTTCTCAATTTTTTTTTAGCAATAAATGAGAGAGGTTAGTCACTGGATCTCCCTCCATATATGGCAGCCTCACAATTCTGTTTCACTTTTTTTTAAAAAAAAAACAGTTAAGACTTAGCTTTTTTTTCAGGTATTGGGGTTCAGTTGAGTGAAGTCCTCCTTTGTCCTGTTTGATCATTTTATATAGAGGGTGGATGTTGTATGAGATTTTTGTTATGGTTTACTTCCATTATATATCACCCAGGGCCCCATTGTTTTAAGTTGAGCAATCTTACAAATGTATGAAACAAACAAGCTCCTTTGTATTAAGCCAGATTTTAGGTCCATCAAATTCAGAATCTCAGTAGGTCTCCAAAATGTCAAGCTGGGGTTTTTCCAGCCTTACCTGGAGATGGAATAGAGCCTAGACCTTCCCAGATCTAATTACTCCTGATAGGTTGGGCTGCAACTTCTTTAACTCCTAGCCATGCTGATTAGAAATTTCAGAAGTTGAAAATCAACACATTCTAAGGTTGCCACCTTGGGGAAACAGGGCTAATGACTTAAAGACCCTAAATGACATTTTTTTTAACATTTATTTTATCCTCTTATTTTTATGTAGCTCCTTTATTTGGACTGTTGAAAAACAGCAGTTCAATTAAAGAAAGCATACTAATGGCCCAATAATTCACTGGAAAATTAGTTCATGAAATGGCAATCCTCTCCCTTCGTACTCCTTCATCGTTCCATAATGAATCTCTTCTTGCTACCCAGCCAATGCAGAAGTTCTACGTACAGGATATCCCAACTCAGCTCTGCTGCTGCAGCTTGATGGAATATTGCTGTGAGGTAACAGAAGCTGCCATTTCTCGCTCACTTTCAAAGAAACCATATGAATTCTGCTTCATCCTTTGCTAATAATTAGATGTCTTAGGCATATCTGAACCATTTGCACTTTTCTGAAACTATTTAGTTAGTATATTAAAATGTCTTGAATGTAATTGCTGAACACTTGGTAAAATTCTCATTGGTGCCCGTTTCTCAGTCAATGAAACTGGTTATCGGGGTAAAGTCATTCATCTGTAAATTTCTTGTTTCATTTTTTTCATCTGCTACTGTTTGACACATGTAAAGAAAACATGAATACTCAGTACTTTTTAACCCCATCAATTTATTTATGAATGATATAGAGTAAATATAATAGCTTTCTAGCATACATATTCTAAAAATTGAAATTATATGGAGTACAAAGAACATGCATCAAGAATGATGGGTGTTTGAAAATATATATTAATGGAACCCAAATTGTTTATTAATGAAACAATACTAAAATC
The DNA here is from genome assembly GCF_016545835.1 of Crotalus tigris. Lineage (NCBI taxonomy): Eukaryota > Metazoa > Chordata > Lepidosauria > Squamata > Viperidae > Crotalus > Crotalus tigris. Next base: position 1,852,610 of record NW_024096796.1, read on the forward strand.
TAATTATTACTACACATTGTTATTACAAAACCAGTACACACTTTTTTTAATGGCTCAAAGGTGCCATTATATATCCCTGGAGCAACCCACAACATTGGATTGAGTGAATGGACTAATTTGTGAATAAACTATAACTGGATGTATATTTTGCCATTTGTCTGACAACTCAAGGTATCATAGTGGGAATCTTTCTTAATTTAGTTCCCATGACAATGGCCTAGATAAGTAAAGTGGCCTGAGGAAGCTAAATAAATCACCCCATGAGCTTCATGGTTGAGTGGGAATTTGAATCACCATTTCCCAAATCCAGTGTCTCAATCAGTACATTGTATTTCTTTCTGAATTCCCATCAGTGTCCCAAATGGACAGTGGCACAAGGTTGATTTGCAGCTGTGTTCCAACCTTCTGGCACATTAAAAATAGGGTATTTGAATGTGTAGCAACATTAAGAATTGTCTCCAATTATATTTTTATTGATACTAGAACTGAAAAGCAAACTATAGTTATAAAGTGATTCCACTATTTGATTAACAATTGTCTGTTTAACCACAATTTAGGGAAGAACCCAAGAAACCTGGTTCATACATACTACTCTGTAAGACATGACGCTCCATGAGTATCATAACCAGAGCAAAATGACAGGGGCTTTAGAATTCCTACTAGAATTATTTGTATCATTGTATCATTAATAATTGATGAGTTAACCTTACATAAGACTAGCATATGTCATACATGACAGCCAGTTTGTGTATGGTTGAAGCATTAGACTAGAAACCAAGAAACTGTGAGTTCTAGTCCCGCCTTAGACATGAAGCCAGCTGAGTGATCTTGTGCCAGTCACTTTCTCTGGGCCCTAGGAAAAACCTTGCCAAGAAAATTGTAGGTACTTGTTTAGGAAATTGCCAGGAATCAAAAAATAACTTAAAGATGCACACACACAAAAAGTGATACATATCTATTAAGTATGAAATACAGCTACACTCATATATTGATACAGGTTTTACCATAGAGTACATTATCTGTAAATCAGGTTTCAGGACATTACTGCATGTGGCTTCAACTTCTCTTAGGATATGAACTGAGTCTCCTTTCAGCAATCAGTGGCATTGCTAGGTACTTTCACAAAACTAGTTCCTAGTTTGTGTTGTGATGCACAAAACTGAAAGCACATTTGGTAATGCCTCAGACAGATACTCCATGGATTCAGTGGATGAACTGGCCTTCTATAATGCAACGGATCTAGTGGGATTTGTTATAAGCAAGTTTAATTTGCTGTATAATTTATGATTAGAAATCATCTAATGTAGAAAAGAAGCCCCACTATGACATGTTTTACTACTTGTCACAGCCTGTGATTAACCTGTGAAATGTTTTCATTTGGATCTAAATGAAGAAAGGGGCTTAGGGAGCTCTCTCTTGCCTGGAACCAATACAGAGACACTTTATGAATAAATATTTTGGCTTCAGTAATCATCAGACATGACTTTGGTTTCTCCTTTTTTCAAAGAAGAAAGAAGGGGAGGGAAGCAATGCAAACTGCAATCCAGTAGAAGTGATAAAATGCTTATGAGGGGCATAATATGACAAACATTCTAATACAATATCCTCTGTGTTATAACTTAAGCAAAAGTACACACCTTGTACTGTAAGATCAACAGTGAAAATACACTTAAGGGAGAGATCATGTTTTAGACAGAAAGGCGGAAAAGAATTTATTGTATTAATTTAAGCAGAAAAGGTTTAGGTAGTTGAACAGCTCAGTCATGGTAGCAACTACATAAACAGGCTTATTGCTACCTGGGTTTTCAGGCCTTAAATCATCCCAAAAAACCTCACAAATTTTGGCAGTACTACATTAGATGAGTCACTGGTTGGATTCTGTATTTGATATACCTATGTTAATTTAAAAATACAAAAGACATGATTGGATCAAATTAAGACCTATAATTAATTAGTGATCAATACCTATAGCAAGGTAATACCTTTATTATAACTGAAATAGCCAGGAATATTATCTAACTCAGGGAATGACTGGTTTCATCCGAGCTTGATTCTCATCTAGATGTTGTCTAGTAGGAAAACCTGTTCCCCAGCTGCAGCAGACACACACCAATGGGGACCTCCTAAGGCTGATTAGAAGGTAACCAGCAGGGGGCATAGGCAGCAGGAGCGTAGAGGCCTAGCCCTGGACATCAAGACCTCTCTGCACAACCTGAGCCTGCTGTGCCACTGTTTCTTCCTCAGATGAAAAAATGTAGCAAGTGGTTCTCACAAAACAGACCAAACTGGCTAAAAATGTAACAAACCTGCATACTTTGGAATTGTCCAGAGCTCATCATCAAGAGGATACAAAAATCAGAGTGTGGGAAAGAAGAAAAGAGGAAAAAGTCAGTGTTGTGTCCTGAGCCTGCAAATGCAGGCTCAGGATGTTGTAATGGTCCCGGGCATTGCAGAAGCTGCCTGGGACCAGACTGAGTGGTGCCAGCTTTGCGTGCATGCGCAAGGCGTGAAAAGCACCTGTTTTGTTGCCATTGTGTCCGGGGATCTGGTCATATAAAAAGAGGCCTGCGTGCCTTTGCTCATTGTTGGTGTTTTGGCTGAAAACAAAATAAAGAGTTGTTCCTTACAAGATGTGTCTTCATCACTCGCCATTATTGGAAGGACTTAACACTGGCAACGAGGGTGGGATGCTTTACAAGCTAAACAGAAGGAAGCTTTAAAGACTCATGTAAAGATGCTAAGAAAAAGACTCAGGCATGTCTTGAGCAGAGATCTGAAGCTGCTGCAGAGCTGCTTGTCACAGCTTGAGACAGCTTGAGAGTCTCTGTGTGTTTATTGGTTTTTATATACATTTTACATACATAGGCTTTTACCATTAAATGCTGACATTTTACATTCATAAGTTTAACCATTAGATGCTGACATAAAGTTTCTTCATTGGAAAATTCCTTCATATAAGCAACTATTTTCTAGTAACATATTACCTGATCAGCGACTAGGTAAAAACAAATACAGATAGATCAAAAGGAGAAAGAACTGACAAAGGCAGGAAGAGATAGGAAGTAACTTAAGCATATTATCTATTTAGGTAGGTAAGGTATTAAGTCAAAAGGGGATGACTTTCTGGCTGCTTCATTGGGACAAAGGGTATCAAAAGGTTATGAGGTTTGTGGGTGGGGAAAGCATGGCAGTTTGCTGTGGGTGCGATTTCCTCCACAGACTCACCCAAAGAAGTCCTGAAGAGGGAAGACAGCATTAAAATCAGTGTCCCAGCCTGCCAGTACAGCGTCGCTGGAGGGTAAGCTCAGCTGAAAGACCCCTTCCCTAAGAAAAGCGAGTGGTGAAGTGCAAATTTAGGATGGCGAAGATCAGCCGTTTATCTGAATTCAATGTCTCACACCCGGAGAGATGGGAATCCTACGTTGTGAGGGTGGAGAATTACTTCAGGGTAAACCAGATCAAAGAAGATGGCTTGGAGGCTGCAACTCTGTTGTGTATCTGTGGACAGGAAGCCTTTGAAATTGCAGAAAATCTGGTGGCCCCTGCCCCTCTGGAGTCAGTAACGTATACTGACCTAAAGAAACTAATGAAGGAGCATTTCCAGCCCAAGCTGTCCATCATTGCTTGGAGGCACACATTTGAACAAAGGGATCAGAGGGCAGGTGAATCTGCTAAGGACTTTATTGTGGCCTTGGGGCGAGCAGCCAGACCATGTGAGTTTAAAGACTTGGAAGAAAGGCTGCGCGATCGTTTTGTGTGTGGTTTAAGGAACAAAGACTTACAGAAGAAGATCTTCGCAAAAGAAGATGTCTCTTTCCAAGATGCTCTATGAGAGGTTACAGCAGAGGAAGCAGTAGGCGGGGCTGTAAAGAATCTGCAGCCCACCAGAAGTCCTCCAGAGAAAGTCACTGTCCACTAGGAGGACGTGCGAGAAGATTCGGAGGCAGATCCTGAAGAAGAGGTGGATAAGCTTTACCAGGCAGCTGGAAGAAGACAGAAGGAATGCACAGAAAAGACTCCAACAGCTCTTCAATGCTTCGGGTGCGGAGGATGCCACAAGCGAGCTGACTGCAAGTTCCGTTCCGCCATTTGCAGAGCATGCGGCAGGCAAGGCCACATCGCATCCATCGGTTTGGGTCGTCAGAAGGCACAACCGTGTGAAGAATTGCATCTGAAAGATACCAGGGTCCCCAGCCAAAATAGGGGGACGCTCTCCATTATTTCCTTCAACACATTTAGGAAAATTTGCAGCAGCAATGGCCTTTGAGCTAAACTCAGGCCATCCAATGTAATACTCACAGACTTTCACAATTCTAAGGTGTGTGTTAAGGGGGAGGCCACCCTTAAGATACAGTACAAGGATTTTGAAGGTCCCTTAGATGTGTTGGTTGTTGGGGGTGAACGCACAAGTCTTATTAGACTCGATTTGTTCGAGGCTCTGAGAATCCAGGTTACTGGGCTGCACAATTTGCAAACGTGGAGCCTGGCAGAAGTCTGCAAGGAGTTTGCAGATGTGTTTAGTTCTGAGCTTGGATCCTACAAGGGGCCTCCAGTTTCATTATGGTTAGACCCAACCATAAGGCCCATCAGGATTAAGCCTAGGAGGGTACCTTTTGCCCTCAAAGGTAAGATTGATGCTGAACTGGACAAATTGCTCCAGCAGGCATCTTAGAACCTGTAGATTCTAGTCCATGGGAAACCCCCATAGTAACACCTCTAAAGACTAATGGAGACATACGTATATGTGCAGACTATAAGTGCACACTAAACAAGGCGCTGCAGCAGCACGCTTATCCAGTACCTGTAGTAAGCCACATCCTGGCTTCCCTAAGGGGGGGGCATTTTTGCGAAGCTTGACCTGGCACAGGCCTATCAACAGTTGCCTGTTCATGAGGCAGCTGCTGAGGGTCAAGCTATTATAACTCATAGAGGAGCTTTCAAAGTAAAGAAATTGCAATTTGGGGTGAATGTAGCCCCTGGCGTATTCCAAAGTGTCATGGAAAACACACTTCGGGGTATTCCTGGAGTCTGCCCATATTTTGATGATGTTCTCATTGCTGGGGAATCATCTCAAAACTTGGCAGAGAGATTAAAGGCTGACTTGCTTCATTTTAGAAGAACAGGCCTTAAGTTAAAGAAGGACAAGTGTAAGATAGAAGTCCATTCTACTGGCTTCTTGGGATTCAGGATAGATGCTCAAGGCATTCACCCTTCTGAATCTAAATTGAAAGCTATTCAGCAGGCCCCAGGCCCTAAGTCTAAGGGTGAGCTACAAGCCTTCTTGGGTCTATTAAACTTTTACCATGCATTTCTGCCACACAAAGCTGCAATAGCAGAGCCCTTACACAGGCTCTTAGACAAACAAGCCTGTTGGCAATGGACCAAAGTCCATGAAAAAAGTTTCAATGAGGTTAAAGCTTTGCTTACTTCTAATGCAGTGTTAGCTCACTTCAATGAGCAGCTACCTGTTTGCATTGCCTGCGATGCATCTCCTTATGGAGTGGAAGCTGTACTTAGCCACCTGAAGGCTGATGGGACGCAGGTGCCTGTGGCCTATTATTCCAGGACACTGTCTTCTGCAGAGCAAAATTATACTCAGATTGACAGAGAGGCTTTAGCAGTTGTGGCTGGCATTAAGAAATTTCATGATTTCTTATATGGCCGCCACTTCACTATACTGACCATAAGCCCTTGCTGGGGTTGTTTACCACAACCAAACAGACTCCACATATCCTGTCTCCTCGTATGCTGAGATGGTCCATTTTCCTGTCAGCATATGACTACATGTTAATTCATAAGCCTGGAAAGGAAATGGGTCATGCAGATAGCCTGAGTAGATTATTCCTGCCAAACCTGGAACCTGATCCTGCTGTCCATTCAAGAACTGCATTCTGGGGATCAAGTCATCAGCCTTCAATGGCCGCTGATGAGGCCATGGGTTCCCCATCACAAGGTTCTGCAAGTGCTCGGAATAGGAATTCATGGGGCAGGGGGTCATTCCACACACCCACACTTACTCCAGCCAGGGAGTTACACCGGGGGGTATCCACATTATTCATACACTACAGATAATGCTCCAGACAGGGAGACTGACCGGGGGTATCCACACAAGTCACATCCTACAAGAGAACTGGCAACATAACATGGGAGCTGGCCAAATTCTGCAATTGATCCCAGAAAGAAGTCTGTTGGAATGGGGGCTAGCAGAGAGGAAACTCCTGAATCTGGCGCTTCTGGCATGGCCTTGGGGTCCACTGGGTACTGGGCCCTGTAGCTACCCCGGAATCTCCATCTGCTGGCCTTGGGTTCAAGGGACAGTGCTCCCAAGAAAGGTCCATTGTGGATCTGGGGAATACCACCCCTCCAAGGGATGCTGGCTTGGGCTCAGAGGGTCCAGCCAGCCAGCAGATGGGCAGGACAACCGGTATGTGGGGCAGCAAAGTCCTGACCTGCTGAGCCTGGCAGGTGAGCAGGTAGGTCAGGCAACAGCACCAGGGTCACCTGAGGCATTTGGGCTGCAACGTCTTGGCCCACCCAATCTGGTGGACGAGCAGGGGAACCAAGCAAACTCTCCCGGTCCAAGGAGGTTGCAAAGGGCCAAGTGCCTGGCCAAATACTTTAAAGATTTTGTGAAGTTGCTGTCCAGTTCAAGAGGTAATACTCCTAAAGTCATTGACTAGAAATGTTATTTTGTTTTATTTGATGATTTTGGGTATATCTATTCATCAAAACAATGTAGAGGGAATTTTGGTTGAAGGCAACCTCAGGGACTCCCTTCCATGCTTTTGACTATGAGAACGTATGACACTCTTCCCAAAGAAAAAATATTGAAGGTATCAGGATTGTTTCAATCTAGGGGGGAGGGGCGTTGCACATGCGCAAGGCGCAAAAGCGCCTGTTTTATTGCCATTGTGTCCAGGGATCTGGTCATATAAAAAGAGGCCTGCATGCCTTTGCTCATTGTTGGTGTTTTGGCTGAAAACAAAATAAAGAGTTGTTCCTTACAAGATGTGTCTTCATCACTCGCCATTATTGGAAGGACTTAACAGTCAGGTTGTCTCAAAGGTGCTTTTTCAAAAGGCTACTGGACTTTGTTTTTCCTCAATATTTTTCCATTCGCTCCTCATCTAAGAATATTCTTCGGATCTGACTGAATGGTGAACGATGGAAGGATTTATATTCCTTGCAACCACTTGGTCATTAGCACTCTCTCTGAGAGTTGTTGAGGCCACTTGGAAGTTTATCTGTGCCCTCAGGGTCACCTGAATAGTGCATGAAGATTGAGCAGCACTATCTCAACAGATACGACACAATCTCTCTCCTGTTTACAACACAATCTTTTCAATAGTTCCAAGAAGGTTCCATGCCCATTTGCAGTATTCAGTTGTCAAAACGCAACTGACTTTCTGGTTTTTTTTCCCTACTCAAGCTTTTTGTAATATGCTGCCTGATTCATTGTTCTGGATTAATTGTTCAAAATCCACTATTTTGCCATTTTGGATGCCTCAAAAAATGTACCAATTTATGAGGGTTGTTGATTTTGCTCTCTTGTGAGCCAAGAAAACAATAGCTGTTGTTTATTTCAGTAATAATATTTGCATACTGCTACTATCTGTGACTTCGATATTCTTCTATAAACCATGCTCTAATAACATTTTGCAAAACTCTTTCCCTAAAATTTATTATTTTAGTAATAAATCCTATCACATCTCTGGTGTGACCTGTAAATTTTGAACACTAGTAGAAACCTAAGTCCATCTCATATCTTTATGAAGCTTTTTAGAAAGACTATAGAGCAGCTATTTTAATTTCCACTGTATTATCTAACAAAATCCTGACATAATCTGTATTCTAGGAAGCTGCAGGGACAGGATCTGGATAAGGAATCTGTGGATTTTCAAAATTTCCCTTTATTAATCACAAGTGCTTTCCAATGACAAAATAATAAGAAATTCTGATTTTTTTGAAGAATGAGGATGAGCAAGCATACTGAGCATATACATTATCTATTTAAGATATAGTAATCAAATAATGTGTTTATAGCATCCCTGCCATAGCTGATTGCTTCTTTTTTTTCTTTCCTACTCAGTGGGGTTTTAAATCAAAGATGCATAAAGCCAAGGTTTATTGTTCATATGTATCACATTGCTGTGGGCTAAATCACTGCCTTTTTATTCTGCATAAACGATGCTTCAAGCTCTAGAGGGCTGAAAGAGGACTGAAGAGGGCAGGACTGGAGAAACCCAAGCAATGAAATGTAGATGCTAGACGGGTCTACATGATGTCTTCTGCCCCTAGTTTATCTAGGAGGAAAATGAAGTTCATTTCACTGAAAGAAGAAAGAACTGGCTGAGGGGATATATCTGAAGAATGAAAGAAAGTCATTCTAGTGAATTTTAAAAAGCAAACTTTAAAAGTCTGTTTTGCTTTAAAAGGTACTGCAACACAATAACAGGGAAGAGAAATTGTGAATTCTTTTATTCTTTCAGTTGTTCCTGACATCTTTGGAAAATACATTCTCATTCTCCCATTTTCACATGGGATATCAGATAGTTTGCAAGCCCAATAACCCCATAAGTATTCTAGGTGGACCAAGAGAGTGCTCAGCGGTTACTTTTTTTTGGTTTTTTTTATTAATACAGATAATAGTAATGAAAGTTATTTTTTATGGTTCTGTCCATATTTATTTATCCTGAGATGTAAAGAAATCCAACTTTCTTCTAGTTGTATTACTCTGGAAGTCCAGAAAAGTCTAACAAACCTTCTGGCCATTTTTCTCAAAAACACAAGAAACAGTAGTCTGAAATTTAAATATATTCAGCTGATCTCAAATCTCCATACATTCAGTCATAACTGTGTTTCAATAAATATCCTGTCTCCTATTTTTAAAACAGGAAATTTTGCCTTTATTTTTATATAAACATTTTTTCAATGGACTGCAATGTAGCTATGTTTCTTTCTAAAATGTAAACATTTTATATGCACATCTCTCCAAGATAGATAAATAAATAGATATATAGAAAATTGATAGGATGGATGGATGGAGGAATGGATAGATAGATAGATAGATAGATAGATAGATAGATAGATAGATAGATAGATAGATAGATGAGAGAGAGAGATTAACATTTTATTAACAGAAAATGCATCACATGTAGTTTTATAGGCTGTGTTGAAGTGAAAACAGCATCACAAGATTTGGAAAATTTAAAATGTAAAAGATAACTCAATTATGGTCCTCCAAAAAAGGAAAAATTGTGAATGGGGTCAGAGTAGTTAAAATGAACTAAATGAACTACCTGTATGAAAACAAGATATTGGAGAATAGAAGCCTGCAAAATAAACCAGTATGTAGGTGAATAATGGAATTCCAGATGACGGTTCAATATTTCCAGTCGATTCAATCTTTCCTTTCAGATTTCTTACATTTCACTTCCAATTAACCTGGGATTTATTTGCATTTAAATGCAGATATGGACTTTTAAAGATATTATTATTTGTATCCTCTTTCTTTAAATATACTGCATATAAATCCAAAAAGTAGCAAAATAAAATTTGGGAAGTATGAATTATTTTCTGTCAGTGTCCCCAAAGAATGAATTCCTCTAGTAGCTGAAGTTAAACATCTGCTTCTCCTATGGTGTTTCAGTAGGGGAGCATTAATGTAGGTTCTTAGTTCCTGCTGTGAAGTACTTACATCTGACCTAAATGCATAGTTGCATTGTAAGGGTGAAAAGTGAAAATAAAATAAATAAATCATGGAGAAGGACACCCAAAGGATGAAAGACACACTTGATTTCTGGTCTTTCTTTAGCTCAGGTGGGAGCGGATCAGAAGCAGTGCTTGTATTTTACACTACAAGGAACAGAGAAAAGAATTAATATATTAGTATTCTTATACATGCCTGCTCAATGGAATTTATCTCAGACAAATTTATATAGGGCTAAAGCCTTATAGTGTATAAAATATATAAACAAAATTATATATTCAGCAAGAAATCTATTCAAGCAGCTGTTTAGTGGAGGAAAGGGAGTAGAAAGAAATTACAAAGATGGAGCAATCTTGCTAAACCTTTTCCCCACAACGTGCTTGTTGGCTGCTCAATTATCCACCCATGTGACAGTCATTTGCATGATTAGAAATGATCCTGTCTCAGCAATGTCTACTTTAGCTATTAGTAAATCTGGTAGCTTTTGGAATAGTCATGATGGAGAATCATAGAAAAACATGCAAGGAAAGGCCTAATTCTGTCACTGGAATATTGATGCAATAAATGTCCACTTGAGATGCAGAGCTAATTAACAGCTTTGAATGTCTGTTGCCTATTAACTAGGAAGAATCTAAAAGAGTTTGTTTTTTAGCTTGGCTATCATGTATCTAAATAGGCTAGCAATTCTCTGCATGTTGGATCCAGAGACCCTAAATCTGTTCAAAATACTGAGACTGGAAACAAAACAAAGAAGATGAAGTTGTTGTTCATGTATCAAGATGCTCTGCCAGCTCCCATGTTATCTCTTGATGGAAAAACATGATTCTGAGGAAGAAGGTCTGCAACCTAAAATTCTCCTGTTCTTACAATTCAGTTAATTAGGTATCTACCTGAATTACTTCCAAATGTTATCTTATTGTGGACTTAAAAAATGTTTTAGCTCCTTTTACTTATTTACTTATTTAATAGATCCTGTGGCAGTGACATTTTCCTTATTCCGTGCAGCTTTCTGGAATTGGCTGATAGAAAGAGACCTTACTCTGTCACATCAAGACCACAGATATATCTTATTGCCAGTAGTTAACCAGACACTCAGTAGAATTGTCTGCCAAATCACTTGGAAATGCTCAAGCACTCATCAGAATCCATCTTGATTTATTAGATGTCAGAATAATGTAGGTCTGTTCAGCTTCTCAGTGGCAGTCAGTCATATCTGGGCCAGGAAATGCTTTGACAATGACAAAGTGTTAACTATAATGTTCTTTATAATACAATTGCCTGCAGCAAAGATTAGGCCTAATACATGGCCACTTGTCTGTGTTATTTGGGACAATCCCACAATTACCATGGAGGCAATGAACTGCTGAGTTTTTCCAGTTTTAGCCACTAGAACAAGGAAAATTAAATCACTGAAAACCAATAGTCAAAAGGACTGCAAACCCTAAACTCAGAAGGGACCCTGCAAGGCAGCAAGGCAGCTAGTACAACAGAATCTCTAACTTGTCCCTATTGCATAAGGCTGTTCACTCTATCATCTCAGGAGGAGAATCTTAGTCACAGATAAGATATTTGTAAAGGTCAATTTCACCCTCCATCTTCAACATTAAGACTGTTGAGGAAACTGAAACAGACATCTTGGAGTAAACAATTATCATCATCTTCACCTAATTAGTCCAGGTAACACATATTGAGTCTACTATTTATCCAGCTAAAATTTATTTACTTACTTACTGATTTACTTGCTTTTCAGATTTCTGAACTTCTAGAGGAACATTAAATCTAAAATATGTCTAAAACAACCTGCCTGACATATTGGACTTGTGTTTTTCCAGAGGACTGCTTGATTCATGTGGCAAAATGAATCACATGATAAGGAGAATCTCCATGCTGGGGACTTGTTACTCTAAGAACCTGGAGGGTAACTAAAGTCTTGGTACACATTTGCCAAGGGCACTGCATTTCACATTAAGGAAAAATGTTAGCAGGTTTTTTTTTTTCCTTGCCAGCGTGGGATTCTGGATGGGAGGGGAAGTATAACCAGGGATATCCAACAATTGCCACTCTTCAGTTGTCTCACATTAAGATGGTAAGGACAGCATCAACCTGAACATTCATCACTGAGGCAGCATAGAACTTAACACAATTTATATTGGCAAAGTTTTCAAGGACTGGAGAAATGCAGGCTGATGTGGCTTTGAGGAAGTATCCTGGGAGAAAAGAAATTCTTTCTGGCTGTCTGTAAATTTTTGATATTGAGATGAGATAGAATTCAGGTGACATACAAATCTCAAAGATTTGTATTAAGCCAAGCAAAAACATATTTAGTTTATACTGACATAAGTATATTTTTTCACCTTATCCAAGGCACAAGATGACTTGATACCATCTTAAAGAGGTACTCTGTGCATATATCTGTTCAAATAGAAAGTGTAAATGTTCTGTTTATCTTCATTCATATTTAATTCACAATAGATCCTCACAGGTTAATAATTTATGCATGTGATTGAGCTTGTCATATTTTTGTTGTTGATTTGTTTTTAGATGCTGCACCTAATTAAATGTCTGAATGTCTTTGAAGAATGCACTTTGTTGACAAATAAAATGTTATGATGTTTGGTTGGAAGTTAAAATGCAGCTATTTATATGAAACTGCTTCATTTTATTCATCTTGTTTCTTGGCTTGCCCCACTCCAAATATACTTTATAGTGCTTATATGTTGTACATTATTTTGCATGAATATAGTAAAAGCCATGCATACACTGTAAACAAAAAAAAATGTTATGAGGCAAACATGAATTGCATGGCTTCAGACAGCTGGTAAAGCTTGATTAGTAGTTGTGCTTTTTAATATTTGATGAATATTTCATGATTATTTAAAAAGAGTGCAAAGAAAAATTATGATGCTCTGGTAAAGTAATGTCTTATATGAATCAAAACTCAGGAATATCCACCCCCTCCCCCCCGCACTAACCCTGATAACAAAAGGAGCAAGTAAAGCCAAGAAAAAGCTGAGCCAAACTGTTTATTCAGAATTTTGGTGGCAAATCACTGCGATTGACTCTCTCATCCAGATTCAAAAGCAGTAGGCGCTTGTGCTTCAGGTTCCTTAATCCTGTCCAAAACGTTGAGAAGAACTATGTTGTTTGCTTGTCTTTTCTGATGTCTGAAAATTACTCTCTGCAAATTCAGCCTGGTTGTTTTGTTTTTAATGAAACCCATCCTGGTAGCTTTAAGGCATTTTGTGTGTGTGTGAGAGAGAGAGAGAGAGTGAGTATGTGTGTGTGTGTGTGTCTCTTAACCTTTGTTATACTTCTGGACTACATTTTTTTCATGATTGGATTTTGGTTTTGTGTGTTTTGGTTTCTTTGGCATTGCACAGGTGAGGCATGACCTTTCCACAACTGAACACAGTGTCCATGGGCAGAAGGACATAATGAGAGAGAATAACAGAACCCTGCTTTTCACATTTCCTCTGTCCATGAAGCCAGACTTCCAGGCTTCTTCTATGGTTTCTCTAGTTCTGTCAGTCAGAAAAGAGAGAGAATCAGATTTCCAACTGTGTATGACCAGACCTTCTTCTATATGTAGTTGCTGTGTCTTTAGTTCTAATTCACTCATCTTAAAATAAATGGGTTTGCTGCTGATTATTTCATATAGTTTTTAAAAATTAAAATTATTTTCTTATTTTTTGTACCACTCTACTGGTTTTCAGAACAAAGAGTAATAAAAAAAGAAATGTTATTAACATTTAACAATAACTATTATTATCACAGTCGCATTTAATAAATGCAGTTAGGTAAAATGAGTGCCCTTCTGCCAAATGGAGGTGGGAAAAAGACTCTGCAAATAGTAACAAGGAAGGATAGTTAATGACCCTCAATTGGCCTACAACTAGCTCCTGGAGTGTTTACCAGTTCCCACTTCCAAATTTCAGGGCCCAAATCAAACATATTTTTTAAAAAATTATAATTTCCATCTTAGTATACTTTAATTGCTATGGAAGTGGAGTGCTGTTTTTAAATGGACTAAAAATTCTATTAAGTACTTCATCAGGTTATTTTTTTCTGTAACTGTTATATTTATATTATATTTTTTTCTTCATCTCTCCAGTTTCTTAAGGTTAGTATTATGGAAACAATGTGCAAGGAGAGATTCTTCCAAGAAATCTATAGCATAGGCTCATCCTTCCATAAAACAGCCAATTCTTCCCCCTAAAACCCAGTACAATTGACTATTGTTTTCCATTCATTAACACGTGAGAGAGAAAACTCTCTGTTCTGACACTTTGAAAATACCGTGGTTGTTAAATGTTTGATTATGGATAGGATACTAGAGGAGAAAATTGTGCTCCCAATCAATATACTGTATCATGACATATCTAGAGGACTCTGAATACCTTCCATTTATTTCCTGTCTGTAATGACTGTTAGTGGAGATTCACTGGCTATTCAGCAAGCAATTTAGAAAGACAAGTATAATTTATTCTGTTTAGGCATCTCTGGGCCAGTTTCTGTGGTATAAAAGTAATAAACAGTAAAGGAATGGTGAAAAGTTCTTCAATTAAAATGAAAAAAATTTAGATCATTGGGAAGGTATCATAATGAACATAAGATACTTTTTGACTGTGATGGGGGAAAATCTCATTCCCTTTCTGGTCCTGCTAAAATAGGTGCAGTACTTTTCCCCCATTAGAATTCAGACTTGAGCAATGCTAACAGAAATCAGATTTTTAAGACCTACTTACAACAGAAAGGGAAACCAGAGCTCCTTTAGAGAAGGTGAATTGGTCAGCAAGACCTCTGTTATATGAGAGGTTCTGAGCCATTCTAACCTTCCTCAATCCTATAATTCCAGTGAAGTGCAAGGAGAAAAAAGCTTCCTGAAGCCATTGATGCCCAAACCTGAGAAGCCTCGGGACTAACTCTGAAAGGAAGAAATGGATTAGTCATGATATCTCTATTGATAACAGATTCTCTCAGTTTGCCCAATTCTGAAACTCTGTCAAAAGGTCTTCTCCAGTAGAGAATATGTGGGCAAATTACACTGGGGGAAAAAAGTGATTTCTCCACATACTTCTTTTTCCCTTTGCTTCTTTTTCTGGATTTTCACTGTCTTTTGTCTCTCTCCATCAACATGAGGTCCTTCTAAAACCAAACACTTTCTCCACTTCTTACCTTCACATATAGTCATACTTCTCTTGGCTCTCCTGCATGGCTGCCTTGAATATTAAAAATGAAAGTCTCTCACAATGTCACAGACTTTAATACATCCTGCTGCATTGTTTGCAATAGATATGCCTGGAAAGAAACCATGAAAGCAGGCTTTGCATCTTTAAAATTGATTTTATTATAACTTCTCTTAATTTCAGCTAAAAGGCACTTGCTAGGCAACATTTATGTACTTTTATTTATGCAGGCCTTTTTTTTTACAATATTTATATAATACTGACTCTGTCTAGACTCCCATAATCACTCCCATCTATACCATAATATAAAATAACCATACAATAAACAACTCTCTTCAGGCAACTAGATCCCAATCACTTTATAAATTATAAATTAAGATTACAAATTAAAAGCTCCAAGGAACAATTCTGTTTTTTCTGCTTTCCTGAAAACCAACAGCAAGGACACCATCTGGGTCTCTGGATGCCTGAGAAAATTGTCTCAGCCATACAGAAATTTTGAACGTCTAATGTGTTTTTATTACAAATAAATCAATTCATTAAGCTATAATTATTTTTAAGATATCATCCAGGGACAATGAAAAAAACATAGACCTGTCCTTGGCTAAGCTAAAGTTTGACTAAAACAATCTTTCTGCTATTTCCTTCTGGCTCTTCTGGTATATGAAAGCAGTCCAGTTATAATCATATTAAGTGTAAGGAATAGCACGGATAACAGTGTAGTTTCGTCTTATGAGCCTTAGTTTTCAATTCAGGAAAGGTTGATAAAAGAGGCAGTGCCATCTGTTTTAGATCTTGAAGTTAGGAATTTACTTTTTGAATATCAAGATTTATACTGCTATAGTTTTCACTATGGAGGAAAATAGAAGCTTCATTTTGATTTTATCTGGACCTATAAATTATTTTTCCATTTCTTCCCCTAGCTATTTTGATCATATTTTTATTGAAACACATAGCTGACATATTAATATGTTGCTTTTCTAAACTATAACAATAAAAGATACAGGAGACATATGCATACGGTAATTGTTTTTTATCTTTCCCCACTTTCTTTTTTGATTTTTCTGTTTCATTTTCCTTTGCCTCTTCCTCTCTTCCCCCCCCCTTTTTTTTTTTTTTAAAAAAAAAGGTCATATTGTCTGGCTTACTTGCTATGAATGGACCATTTTCTCAAGACATCAGAAGACGAAAGTTTGTTTTTAAAAAATGAAAAGAATTTTCTATTGTATTTAAGTATACTACATGCATTTCTTTATATATAGTGTAATTAGGGAAAAGTCCTGCCTGACTCTGAAATATGATATCATTTAAGAGAGACCAATCTTCTCCAAACATTCACTTTTCAGATATGCTGAGTCTAAAACTGTCAGCATTCCAAGCAACTATGTCCTTAACCTTTGACCTTCATCCACTTCCACGGGGAATCAGGGGTGTTTTCTAAATTAGGCAACAACCTGTTCTTTTCCAGCTCATTACCCCCAAAATAGCTAAGCTGAGTAGGAAGAAGAGGCATGGGAGCCATGGCAGTTCTCAGAACAGAGGAGGTAAAAGTAGCAGAAATAGCAATAATAGTTTTTGTGCTTTTCCAAAGACACACGGCTGAGCTACCTGGAGGTGCTAACACAAGTGGCAGTTGGTGATTTGAGAGGTATGAGAAAAGGCTGTGGTGGGTGGACAAACGGAAGAAAGGCACAACCAACTGCTGCCACCTGCCACAGAAGAAACTGTGTTGAATCTCCCAATTGAAGAGAAAAGGAGAAAGAAGAAAGTGCTGCTGGCTATCACAACAGCTGCCCTAATGCCAACAGTAGAAAATCTTCCATTTACTCTATCAGGATGACCGTAGGTAATGCAATTGCCCTGATGTGCTGACCGCAGGTAATGCAATGGCCCTGATGTGCTCCATGTACAACTGGGTTGATTTCTTAGGACAAAAAATTATCCACTTGTTCTTGTGAACCAGGCTGAATCTGCTAGCTAACAACCCTGCTGGGAGTTCTGGAAACTGCTAATATCTTTCCAGCAGATCTGCAGAATGCCAGATGGATGAAAACTGATAAAAATGATACTGGCCTTGATGCGGTTCAATGCAAGATTTCATCTTCCTATTTTATATAAATTTTTAAATTCCTAAGATACTTACAATACTGCTTCATCATGTTTTTCTTAAAATAAAACTCATTTACATTTAAGGGGCTTACTCCCTAGTAAATATGTTTAGGATTGACAACTCTTTCAAAATTGTATCTATTCCTCATAATCAGTGGATACTTTGTAAGTACTGTATGAATAACAAAATTATGCCACTTGTGATTCCTGGACAAAAGCCGAAATAGGTAAGAGCAAAACCAGATAAGTCCCTAAATGAACTTTTTGCAATCATATCAGAATTAATTTGATTCCTGGTTTAAATTAATATAGGATTGATAGGGAATGTTTATCCTGATTCTACCACGAACCCTGTATCTGAGGCTACCAGCAACTTCAAAAGGGGAGGCTCTCTTCAAGATTGCAAAAGAGGGAAAAGGACTGAACTTTCCCTTCTTACATATTGACATCCCAATGAAATCTCCCCTCCTGAGCTCCTGAACTGATAAATAATTAGAAAAGAAAACTGATACAGATTCAGAGTGGATTTAAAATGAGGCGGGAGAGGGAAAGATGATTGCATAGAGGCATCTTCTTTTCTCCAGTGAGTTCAGCCTCTCTATTCAACAACCTGAATCCATGGAAAGAGAGCAATGATAACCAGTATGCAAGCCACTTTGCAAATTACTTTGCAGGGCTATTTTCAAATTTTACAGTATTGCGTTGAAAACAACAACATTGTTTATGATTTTCTAGTAACAAATCTTTTTGTTTATTTTAGAAATAAAGAACATACAAAATCTAAGAAGGCATAGTTTGATTGCCTAAGTAATTTCCAGGTGCTTTTAAAGTAACTTTCAAAAAACAAAAACAATTCTCTGATGTTTAGTTTGAAAAATGTATTTCCTTTATAACATGTTTTAAACTGGAATGAATTTTTAATGCTGAATTACAAGTCCCTAAAGATGAATTAGTAATAAGAATTCTGACGGCTTTTAACTACAGCATCAGGCATGAACAAGATTGCTATTAAATAGCCACATTTTATAGTTCTTTCCTTTATATATATTATATATATATTCATAAAAATAGACTATGAGTTAAAAAGTTGAATCTCTTTGGACATTTTAAAATATTACTGTAGAAATGTTGATGACCATTCCCAAATACAACCCAACATTTTTATGCATGAAGTGTACATTCATTTTGTGATAAGACATTTTTGGTTTTGTGAGAGGAATGTAATGCTACACAACCATTCTAAATCAATTCAAAAACAGTTTCAGAATTTTGTGATTTCATGGCTTCTGGTAATCTGCTATTTGATCCATTTTATTCCAGTTCAGCTCTGATGTACACAGTATCTTCTCAGAATCCTGCATTTTTTTTTCCTTTTTGTAGTGCTATAGTTCTGCAAATCCATTCCCCATTGGTAAGGATCTCCTTTGCTTAGCTTCTGAGATATAGCTTCCCCAGAAGAATCTTTGGTTTGAATGAGCAAAGATAAAATTGGCAAGATATTTTCTCTCCCACACTTTTAGGGGAGGTGGGAGGCAAAGTATTATTGGTTAAGGAAAACACTGAACTACTTATATTTTTACATTTCTTATCACTCACTTTGATGTAGAATAGGGAATGGAGAGGCTGTGGTCAAGTGGAAACTGTGGCCAATGGAAGTGCCTCTCCAATGAGTACCACTTCTTATAGCCTACCATTTTGTTTAGCAGATATCATTCCTTTTCTCCTACTACAGGCACAGTTAGAGGCATTCCAAAAAGCAACTGGTTGCAAAATTGATGACATGATACCATGCTGTTTTCGAATGAAATTTTTAATATAGGAATGACAGCTTGGTAGCTGAACAGCCTGATTCTGTTACAAACACTCATATTTTTGGCAAACAATCTAAGGTATACAACTTGTACTGAAAATATGAAAAAGAGAGAATGCCTTGTTGCTCCACGTTGGATGGTGTATTGACTGAATTACTTCTTAAAAACTCGTCTTGGTCAGCTGGAAAGAGAACATTGATTCACTCATTATGTTCTCAGTGTGGTCTCAGAGTTCCAAGGTCAAGCTGGTTTCAAACCACTTTGAAGGGATTGGGAGACAGAAAAATATGGAAGTGATGAAAAATATTGCTTGAGGAATGCTGAGAATTTCTGTTTGTCTATATTTTTAAGCAAAATTACCTGATTCCTAACAAGTAAGACAACTGAAATATGGTTATCCTTAATTTATTTAATGAAGTGGTTCTAATCTTTGCTATTTCTTTAAAGGGATACATTAATGTATCTAGAAGGGCATCTAAAGATGCAGATTAAGTCATAATTCTGCTCCACAACCAAAACACCATCCTTATGAATAATGTAGCATTAACAAAGTTGGGTATAGAGTGGAAAACTGATCTTAATATTTAGACAAAGGAAAATAATTACCACAAATACCAGTATCCCAACTCATCTGGACATTTAAATATCTGGTCAAACATCTTGATCTTGGGTCAAAAATATATCAGATAATAATTCTTACAAGGTATGTATACATTGTGTCTGGCTGTTATATGATTGGTAGCTTCTACAACTTTGAGACATCTTCAGAGACAATCTAATACAACATGCATATGCTATGTCATACCTATCCAGAAATTATAATAATTAGGGAATAGTTAATATCACCAAATGTACCCCCAGTGCACAATTTTCAATAACAAAGATAATTTAGAAGAACTCAACTCTATACATGGTCCTTTCAGGTGAGTGCAGTCCCTGCCAGGAGATACCCAATTCTTCAACATAAAAAACATTCGTTCTTATGAATTTCAAGATTCATATTCAATTTACAGTACCAGTCCCAACAATTGGTAAAACTGATATGGATTTCAGAATATTATTTTATTTTTCACTTAATCATGTTTAATTTTAGAGTCACCTATAATTCCTTATCTTTAAAAGAAAGCCAATATTCAGATTCCTGTAAGTCTTTCTCTCATTGGGCCAAGAGAAATATATGACTCATAATTCAGTAGATAATACAAATATCCATGAATGAAATATCATGATGACTAATGAGACTGTGCCATCTGAAAAGTTCCTTATTAGGAATGTATCTGTTGTTGTAACTAAATGACACTGTATTTGTGTATCACAATGTTCCTAGTACTTTATTAGTGTACAGAATATTATCCTTGTAATGAAGTAAATTTCATTTGTTGCCTTCTGCCTCCTTATTAATTTGGAAATAAACAATGCATTTTAATACCAATTGAGGCATATTTCATTGAAACGAGAAAATGTGCACCATTTTTTCTTTCTTTTTTTAATTGCATGAAACAGAAAAAGAAAAAATACAAAAAGAGAAAAGTATTTTTAAAAAGAAAAATAAAACCATAGTAAGAAGAAAATGAAAAGAGACAGAATACAAAAGAATAGTACAGTTTTAAAATAGAGGTTAAAGAGCTGGTTCATAACAGATAGCAAATTTATGTCATAAATCCAAGTTCTAAATATATGGTATTACTTTCTTCCTGTTCTAAAATAGTCTCTCTCTCTCTCTCTCTCTCTCTCCCTCTCTCTCTCTCTCTCTCTCTCTCTCTCTCTCCTCTCCCTCCCTCCCTCCCTCCCTCCCTCCCTCCCTCCCTCTCTCTCTCTCTCTCTCTGTCACTATGATCTATGCTAGGTTTATCTATAATTCTTCATGTATTAGTCATTCCAACATTTTGGTATATCACATTCACATGTTTAAATTATATTACTTTTTTAAATAGCAACATTTTATGGATATTGACTCAAAATGGAAAAATAGCGGGGCAAGTCTGCATCAGATGTATACATGTCCCATCTATCTTTTTACATTTGAAGCTGACAACCAATCTTTTCTAAACATAATCTGAAGTGTCCAATAAGAATGAACAAATATTTTGTTGAATTAGTATTATTTTATACTAAGTATGAAACATACTTAAAATTCTTTAAAACTTTTGGACATTGGTATATTAACATTGGATTTTCCAGTTGTGATTATCTCAAAGTTCGTCATTTGAATAAGAATAAAAAATGGGCTTTCATCCCCTTATCAACCAAATATACCTTGCAGCTTTCATGCTGAAAATGTAGAATTATAATTAAAACAGGAATCAAGCTTATGCTACAGTATCAAAGGGATCTGTCTGTCTGTCTGTCTGTCTAGCTAGCTAGCTATCATCTACCTATTAGATATACATGGTACCCATTTTATACATCGTAACTCTCAGCAGCTCACAACAACATACAAAATAATAAAACTCAACAGAATTAAAACCCACATACAAAATAATAAAACTCAACAGAATTAAAACCCATAAATGCAACCAAAGCACCACAACATCCCAATTCCAGATACACATTTTTCTAGGATGCCACGAAGAGAAGGCCAAGAAGATCATTTTTTTAATCATTCCAATAATAGTTTTTGGAGTTAAACATTTGGATTTCATAGAGAAATACATGTCATAATAAAAACCAGAAAAGTTAAAACACCTACTGTTATGATCATCTAAATCACGGTGTCAAGCTCGGCGTGTCACATGACATGTTGCGACGCATCGTGACTTTTTTTGCATTGCCGGAGCTGATGCAACCAGCCTGCAGGCCAGCAGTTTAATACCCCTGATCTAAATCATAATTCAGAAACATGTAATATACCATGGGGTCCTTGGTGTTCTCCAAGATTCTTTGTTTTCATGCAGATATTTCATTACCCAGCTAGGTAACATCTTCAGTCTAGTGCTGAAAAAGTTACCTAGCCAGGTACTGAAATATCTGGATGGAAACAACCAAGCTCAGAGAACACCAAGGACTTCATAGTTCAACCTGAACTACATATATTCTATTTGTAGATAATATATCAACAGCCCATAACAATTTGTCTTCAGTTACAGCAAATTTACACCCAGAATATTCTTTGATTGCCTGATAAGATAGGGCAATGGTTGTAACATCATTAAAAATCATCTTTGTTGAATTCCATAAGAAGTCTTGGAGTGTGAAGAAGTAATTCCACTTGTAATAACCCTGCTCAAGAGATTATAATGCAATACTGTAATCTATTTAATAAAAAGAATCTTTTGCCAAAACTGACTCCAAAACATTGAACTTACCATAAAAAAAGCTTTTTCTCTACATCAGTACTAAGTTTTCCAAATGTGCATCTAAAATATCTAAAATAATAATGAAGTATTATCTAAGGTGTTGAGTCCGTCGCGAAATGGTAAGACACGAGAAACAGTTGTAGTTCTCAGGAAACCTTTATTCTTCAGTTCAGCTTACATTGGAATATGGTGGCAACGCCCAAAACTCTCGGCCTCCTTTTATAGGCCTTTCCCGAGTCAATCTGCTACTTTTGGCGCGCCAGCACCCGCGCATGTGCACACGTACTGGCGACAGCCTGTCTGGTCCCGGGCAGCTTGCACCTTCCCGGGACCGCCTGCAATGCCCCGAGCCTGCTTGCAAGGCTCAGGACATAACACCGCTTTCCCCCGGGCTAAAACTACGACCAATGCCATAATAATACACAACCCACTCTTAGTACAATGCTCTGCTCCTCCAATGTTCGGAGTTTCCCCCGTTTCTATTGCCTTAGTGTTTTCTACCCTTCTACTGGCTCTGTTTAGCCAATAGTGTTATGTAATCCTCTAAGTACTTAGGAGATTTCCTTGCTCTCTGTGACCTCCTAAGCTCTGGGTGTCTGACAGGTACCCCCTGACTGAGGGGTGATGTGTGCCTGTTCCCCTTGTTATGCTTTGGTGACTCCCAAGGACTGTGCTCCAATGCCTGGCCTGCTTGCTTGCCCACCGGGCTCGTCAGGCCAGGGCTTCTTCCAGTGTATGACCTGGTTGTCCCGCCTAGCTGTAGGCTCTCTGGCCCTTCTAAGTGACTGTCACTGTTGGGCGTTTCTGTAGAACCTCCTAGGTCCGTCCCCTGAGTGTAGTCAGAGGTGTTGTAGTTGGGATTTGGTTCCTCAACCACCTCCCTGTGTGTTTGCCCCCTTCTAGGGACAGGGTTGAAGTCAGGCCAACTAGGAGGAGTGTGTGCCAGCTCTCTTGCGGGGAATGGATTGTTGGGATGCTCCCGGGTATTCTCTCTGACTGGAGTACTGAGTGATGTGGGTGAGAAGTGATCATGCCACTGGGGTGACTCCCTGGCTGGAGTAGGCATTGATGCCTGGGTTCTAGTTGGGCTCCATGACTTCCTGTTGGGAGCAATTGCGGAATCTTGAGATGGGCTGATTGTGGCTTCCCCATTGATAATGGGCATCATTCCATGCCCCTCCCTTTGCCCAAAGGGCTCCCCCTCCCCCCCTGGAAAAGACCCAGGAGTCTCAGTGGGAAGGTCCCGTCTAGGGCGAAGTTGGTCAATGTGCCGACGCAGGACACAACCGTTGTCCAGGGATACCTCGTAGGATAGAGGACCTGTGACCCTGGATATAGATTCGGGGACCCATGTATGACCAGGCCCGTTATTACGAGTCCAAACCGGGGCACCCACAAGTAGTTGCCTAGGTGCCCTGGGGTGTGAAACAGAAGGAGGCAGTCTGTCCGGATGCAACCGGTCAAGCTTGGTAGTCATTTTGCGCCCCCAACGAAGTTCAGCTGGGCTTCTCCCTGTAGAAGTGGACGGTGTGGTGCGATAAGAAAGGAGGAAGTCAGCCAACCTGTGATGCCAGTCCCCATAGGTGAGCCTCTTCAAGGCGTCCTTGGTGATGCGAACTATGCGTTCAGCCATACCGTTGGTGGACGGGTGGAAAGGTGCAGACGTGGCATGATGAATCATGTTAGCCTGCAAGAAAGCTTGGAATTTGGAGGAAGTGAATTGAGGGCCGTTGTCAGACACAATGACGTCTGGGAGCCCGTGTGCAGCAAAAATCCCCCTCAGTACCTGAATAGTCTTTGCAGTGGTGGTGGAAGAGACAGGTACAACCTCAAGCCATTTTGAATGGCTGTCAACGAGGACCAAGAAGAATTGACCCTGAAAGGGCCCAGCGTAGTCAATGTGCACCCTAGACCATGGAGACTGTGTTTCCTCCCATCTATGCACAGGAGCTTGGGGCATTTCAGGGCGTGAACGTTGACAAAGGTGGCAAGCATGCACCTTAGCTTCTATGTCTTTGTCTACCCCTGGCCACCACAAGTGGCTGCATGCAAGAGCCTTCATACGAACAATGCCAGGATGACCCTCATGGAGGGAATCTAAGACCCTAGTCCTCATTGAGGTGGGAATGACAACCCTGCTTCCCCAAAGCAGACAACCCTGAGAGGTGGACAACTCGTTCCTTTTAGATCAGAAACTCTGAAACTCAGGACTAGGACAGTGCTCAGGCCATCCAGACAAAACCCAAGAAAGGACACGTGAAAGTGTGTGATCTGTGCCTGATTCAGCGGCTACATCCCTGGCATTCAGGGGGGACTCGGGCAAGGCTTGAATGGAGAGGATATGGATGGCTGGCGTGGGGTCAGCCTCTATTACCGGCAGGGGTAATCTACTGAGGCCATCAGCATGGCCCATTTCCTTCCCAGGCTTGTGAAGTAGGGAAAAATCATATGCAGACAAAAAGATAGACCACCTGAGCATCCTGGGGGAGATGATTTGGGGAGTTTGTTTACGTGTGGTAAACAGTCCCAGCAAAGGCTTATGGTCAGTGAAGACCGTGAATTGCCTACCATATAAAAAATCATGGAATTTTTTAATTCCAGCAACAACAGCTAAGGCCTCCCTGTCTATTTGAGCATAGTTGCGCTCAGCTGCAGACAATGTCCTGGAGTAATATGCAACAGGAACCTGAGTTCCATCAGCCCTGAGGTGGCTCAGTACAGCACCCACCCCATAAGGGGAAGCATCACAAGTGATGCACACAGGGAGGGACTCATTGAAGTGTGCAAGTACACTGTTAGAAGTGAGTAAGGCCTTGACCTCATTGAAACTAGCCTCATGTGTTTGTGACCACTGCCACACTGCCTGTTTATCTAATAGCCTGTGAAGAGGCTCAGCTACACTAGCCTTATGTGGAAGAAAGGAATTGTAGAAATTCAGAAGGCCCAGAAAAGCCTGCAGTTCGGCCTTAGACTTTGGCCTAGGGGCTTGCATAATGGCTTTTAGTTTGGATTCAGCAGGATGAATCCCAGCAGCATCAATTTTGAACCCCAGAAACTCAGTAGAAGGTACCCCAATTTTACATTTGTCCTTCTTGAGTTTGAGTCCCGTTTTCCTGAACCTTAACAGGACAGCCCTTAGCCTTTCAGCTAGAATGTGTGTGGAGTCTCCTGCAATTAAGACATCATCAAAATAGGGGCAAACCCCTGGTATACCCCGTAGTGTGTTTTCCATTACGCTTTGGAAAATCCCAGGAGCGACATTTACTCCAAATTGAAGTCTCTTTACCTTGAAAACCCCTCTGTGGGTCACAATAGTCTAAGCTATAGCAGCGTCATCATCAACAGGCAGCTGTTGATATGCTTGAGCTAGGTAAAGCTTTGCAAAAATGCGCCCCCCCTTGAGGGAGGCCAGGATATGACTGACCACAGGAACAGGATAGGCATGTTGCTGCAATGCCTTATTTAGAGTGCATTTGTAATCAGCACAGATGCGAATGTCCCCATTTGCCTTAAGAGGCGTGACAATGGGGGTCTCCCATGGACTGTAGTCAACAGGTTCTAGAATTCCTTGTTGGATCAGTTTGTCCAACTCAGTGTCAATTTTACTCTTTAAAGCAAAAGGGACCCTTCTTGCTTTAATTCTAATGGGAGTGACCGTGGGGTCTAACTTTAATGACACAGGGGGTCCTTTGTATGTGCCCAGCTGGGGGCTGAAAACGTCTGCAAATTCTTTGCAGACTTCCTGTAGGTCGAGTGTTTGTAGGCTGTTGAGCCCTGTGACGTGTATCCCCAAGGCCTCAAACCACTCAAGTCCTATGAGACTCGTTCGTTCACCCTCTACTACTAGTAGGTCTAGTGGACCCTCAAAATCCTTATACTGTACGTTAAGGGTGGCCTCCCCCTTAACACACACTCTGGAGTTTTGAAAATCCGTTAGCACAATGTCAGAAGGCCTCAACTTGGCCTGGGTTCCGCTGCCGGAACAAATCTTCCTAAATGTGTGCATAGAAATGATCGAAAGTGCAGACCCCGTGTCCAGTTCCATAGTTAATGGAACCCCTTGTAGCTTCACCTTAAGTGACAGCTTTTTCTTAATGGGCTTGTGTGTGCCTGTCCTGTAGATGCTTCTTCGCGAAGCACAAAACCCCACCCTATTCTGGCTGGGGACCCTGGTACCTTTCAGGCGCAATTCTTCCTGAGGTTGTACCTTCTGACGACCCAGGCACACAGCTGCAATATGTCCTTGTTTTCCGCACGCCTGGCAGATAGCGGAGCGGAACTTGCAGTCGGCTCTCTTGTGGCGACCTCCACAACCGATGCACTTGGGGAGAGCTGAAGAGCTTCCACTTGGTTTTCCTTCCTTTGTGGGGTGGAGACAGTCCACTTCCTCGTCCGGATCCTCCTCGGAGTTTCTTTGGACTTCTTCCTGGTGCACGGATGCAGCATCTGGACTGTTTCTGATCGGCCGCATGTTCTTGATGGCGCTGCCCGCTGCTTCTTCTGCGGTGACCTCTCTCAAGGCATCTTGGAAAGACAAGTCCTCCTTGGCGAAAAGTCTCTGTTGCAACTCTCGATGCCTTAGCCCGCACACAAATCGGTCCCTCAGTCGTTCTTCGAGGTCCTTGAACTCGCAATGTTGGCGGCTTTCCTCAGTGCGGCGATGTACTCCTTGGCTGACTCTCCGGGTCATTGATCCCTCTGCTCGAAGGTGTGGCGCCACGCGATGGCGGACATCTTAGGTTGGAAGTGCTCCTTCAGTAACTTCTTTAGATCTGCGTAGCTGACAGACTCTAAAGGAACAAGTGCTGCAAGGTTCTCAGCGATTTCGAATGCGTCTTGACCACAAACGCACAGCAGGGTGGCAGCCTTCAAGCTCTCTTCCCTCACCTGGTTCACTTTGAGGTAGTTTTCCACCCTGGCTACGTAGGACTCCTACCTGTCTGGATGTGAGACGTCGAATTCCGAAAGCCTTCCAATCTTCGCTATTTCGTATCAGGAAGGGTCTATCAGCCAGCCTACCCCCGAATGCACGCTGGATTGGCGGGTAGCTGCCGAGTCAATGCCGTTCCTGCCGCTCCGGACTCACTCGGGTAAGCTTACACCTTCTCTTTTCCGATGTAAGGCATCCCACCTTCGTCGCCAGTGTTGAGTCCGTCGCGAAATGGTAAGACATGAGAAACAGTTGTAGTTCTCAGGAAACCTTTATTCTTCAGTTCAGCTTACATTGGAATATGGCGGCAACGCCCAAAACTCTCGGCCTCCTTTTATAGGCCTTTCCCGGGTCAATCTGCTACTTTTGGCGCGCCAGCACCCGCGCATGTGCACACGTACTGGCGACAGCCTGTCTGGTCCCAGGCAGCTTGCACCTGGACCGCCTGCAATGCCCCGAGCCTGCTTGCAAGGCTCAGGACATAACATAAGGCTTATTGCCTTTTGATAAAATCAGATTGTGCAGGGCCAAGATGGATAATTTAAGGTAATGTCATGTGTCACCTGCTGTATATACAAGGGCTTTTGTCAGCATTTTTGGAGCATCATTTGAAATACATTGGCTGATAGTTTGCACCATCAGCAGAATCAGTGCCAACCTTTAAAATTATAGTGATATAAGCTTCAGTCAAGGGAGTTAAAAAATTTTAGTCATAAAACATAAAAATTAAACAGTTTAGGATATATATACTACTCAATTAGATAGTTCCAAGACCAGAAGCTTTTTCTGTTTGTATTGATTTAATATTATCTATTATTTCCTGAAGAAATAAAGATGCAGCTAGATAAAAACTTTGATCATGTGCAATTTTGTGAAGGACTATATTATTTTAAACATGATTAATTTTGTCCTTAGAATTTTTTTTACTCTGTATTATAAAGTCAGGTATAATAGCAAAACAAAACAAAATGCTGATTTATTAAATCAACTGTTTCAACTGATATTCAAAATAATTTACAGGACTTCCCCCATCCTCCCAATATCTTTGATTTGTGCAATTCATTGAATATTCTATGTCAAGTGCATAGAGGAATTAAAATCCATATTTGGTATGTATTCAAGATTCCCTTTATTTTCCAGATCTTTTTGTTTAATAGTATATTAAGGTAGCATCTTGAAAAACAGGATGGCTTTTTCTTATAATTATTTACAATTATCCATATCACTTATACCTTAATCACCTCTCAACTGGACTGTTGCCATGTGCTGAACAAGGGATTTTCCTTAAAGACCTTGGAAATTCAACTGGTCCAAGATGCAGAGCCTTAGGTAACAATGACAATATCTCTTGGTTTACAGCTTTATTCCAAGACCTACACTGGTCACCAGTGAACTTCAAGGTGTAATTCCAGTTTCTGATTGTCATCTTTAATATGTTTCATTGTTCAGGCTTGACTATTTGCAGGAGAGTTTTCTCTCCATAACATTTTTTATGCTTCATAATATTTACTAGGGTGGGTTCCCTACATGTTCACTCAGTCAGAGACTGGCAACTTAGGGACCATGAAAACACACCTTTTCAGTTGTCATCCCATTTCTCTGGAATAGTAGCCCTGTTCTCATTCTCTATCTTTCTCTCTCCTCTCCCCCCACACATACACATATACACAAGCACAGATTCATATCCATGTCCATATGCGTCTTCCCTTCTGGTTTTTAGGAAGCCAGTAAAAAACTGACTATTCCATAGAATCAAGGAGGCTGGTCTGAAGGTTAGAACTGTCTCTCAGTCATGTGACTGGGTTCTTTATTATTGTTTTATATATAATCCCTAGTTCCAGAGCAATGTTTTCTAATTGCTGTTTTTTTTGTGTGTGTATATATATTATTGTATGTATGATTTTAATTCCAATTATGTGTGATGCTCAGAATCAGCAAACTGTGGAAATCTATGAGCTCTGCAAATAAATAAATAAATCTGCAAAAACCTTGTAGCTGGATTTTCGTCATGGCCCCTTTCTGTAGAATAGTTTGCCCTTATATGGACTGACATGAATATCTACAGGGAGATACACAGATCTTCAATAGAGCATTTGGAGGATATTCAGTTTAAGATCTGCTTTTGATAGATAGTGCCACTATTGTAATACTTGTTAGTTTTTTATGTTTTTGCTCATTTCTTGAATCATTCATTGAAGGTGCTAGTATGCTTCAATTCAAGGAACTGTGTGCATCAAAGGCTGCAAGACTTTACAGATACTAATACATACATGCAGTGATGGGATTCAAATATGTGAACAGCCAGTTTTCTGTGTGGATGCCACTTCCAGAAGTCCATTCTGAGCCTGGGCAACAAAAAATTAGCTAAAGGTTCTGCCAAACTGGTGCAAACCAGCTGAATCCCACCACTGCATACATGCATGGATACATATATACATACATACACTGAAAGACAGCCAAAGTAGTATAGTGGTTAAATGTCTAGATTAGACCCTCTAGAAAGAGCCAGGTCATAGTCTTCCCTTTGGCATAGAAAATGGCAGTGATTCTCTTTCAATCTTAATAAAAAAAACCAATTATCTACCTAATCCACACTAGAACAGCATGGTAGATTATAGCTCATAACCTTCAATGAAGAAATATTCGTCCTGAAATGGTTTGATTTGAGGAGTCCTGGTGACACAATGGTTAGAAAGTAGTATTGCAGACTAACTCTGCCCACTGGCAGGAGTTCAATCCTGACTGGTTCGAGGTTGACTCATCCATCCTTCTGAGATTGCTAAAATAAGGACCTAGATTGTTGGGGGCAATATGCCGACTCTGTAAACTACTCAGACAGTGCTATAAAGCATTATGGGGTGGTATATAATTCTAGTGCTATTGCTATTGTTATTGATCCAGTCATCATCATTGTCCACATACATAAATTCCAAGACAAAAATAGGAAAACAGTAAAATTTTCGTTTTATTAGTTTGTTGTTCCTTTGGGTTGCACTGTTTTGGTTTTGCTATTTGCCACCTGGAACCCATTAGGAGTGGGGTGGTTCAGAAATGTTGTAAAAAAATGAATAAGGGGGGAAAATAGATAAATCTCTTTGGGAATGGATTTGCTTGTTCAGCATAAAGTCATAGACTGGTTGCAGCAAGCAGAGTTGATTCAGATAAGTGTTTCCACTGAGAATAGCTAATCGGGCCAAATTAGCTATTATGGCTAACTGCTGTATGACTAATATGCTCAATCCATAGAGACTGGTGACTGCTTAATACAGCTGTATTACGGTATGCATGGAGGTTTAAGTGAGAAACCAGCTTTAGCATGATTCTTTTGAAATTAGAAAAGCTGAAACAATATTTTGTAGCATATAAGATACGTCCAAAGAAAACAACAGAAGTGTGAGATAATGAACTGAAAATAAATAAATAAATGCGGAAGACCACTAAATAATTACAAAGAGATATAGAAAACTGTTTCCTAATATCTAATGATAGATTTTGGGGGGAGGGTTTCCTTTGTCTTTGAGCAGAGGTGTTTCTGTTGCATCCTCTTTATTCCAGTATCTCTATCTCACTAATCTTGCTATCACTATTGTGATAAGCATATGAAATTATTGTGTTTACATCTGAACATATGAAATTATTGTGTTTACATCTGAGCATATTCATTATACCTATCTTTTTCCTCTTCTTTCACAACTGTTACTATTACACACAGGGGGCGAGATGGCTCAGTAGTTAAAGACACTGAGCTTGTCAGCTGACAGCCCAGGTTCAAGACCTGAGTTCTGTGCAATGGGATGAGCTCTCTTTACTTGCCCCAGCTCCTGCCCACTTAGACGTTCAAAAGTATGCAAATGCAAATAGATAAATAGATACCAATTCAGTGGCAAAGAAATGTCTTTGGACAAATGCTGGTTCCATCAGCTAAGAAATGGAAATGAGCACTGCCCTAGTGCTTTACTTTTACCTTTACTATTAAATAAATATAACCAGCTCCCATACAGGATATTTGGGCCAAGGAAAATAATTTATTAGTTCTAAATACAATATCTTTAGCTAACCAACTATTTATTTTAATAGGAAGTAGACATAAATATAACATCTTGGTCCATTATATGGATTCTTTTGTAATGAGATCACTAGCAGGTATTTGCACAGCCAGTGCTTGGAGAATTTTCTTTGAATAAGAGATTTTGTGCAAAATATGCAATACATACACAAGGTCCAAAATCCACTGGGATAACAGTGAAATATTAACATTGTAAATGGATGTACTTCAGTAACATTTTTATGGGGCTATTGAGCTGTTCTTTCAAGTAGAGAAAAATCCTGCTAAGTTTGCTTCTGTTTCTCATTAACACATTATTTCCATCTGAATAGGCAAAAAAATTGTTAGACATATCCATAAAACACTGATTTTTTTAAAAAAAAATGCATGTTCTTTTCCTCTCAGAAGTACTATTTAAGATTGTTGGAAGGATGGAAAGAGACAAGATCCAACATGATCTGAGGATCTCTTGCATACTATACTGTTTGGGTTGGTTAAGATAACCATGCACAATATTTTCTAATACTGTACATGTTTATTCTTAAGGATATATAAGTAAAACTATCTGTATGGTTGCACTGAGGCAATACCTATTAACATGGTTAATAGAGCCAATGGAAGACCTCTATTGGCTCAAGTGTTTTCACCAGGAATTAGGATGGTTAGTTAATGTTGAAGGACCTTTAGGTGAGTTGTGAGATTGTTGAAACTAAATCTGAAAATGAGGTATGTATATATGTATGTATTCACAGAAAATATATGGCCACTCATCTTAACCAAATTACTGGGGGGTTAACAAAATCAGTATGTAAAATAATCCAGTGTAAAAGCCATACAAGGGAATAAATAATTAAAAATGATGTGGCTCCTCACAAAACTGTTTCATACCACAAAACCTACACCCATCCTTTAACACCTGGGTCCCAGTGCCTAATTGAAAAGGCAGATCTTCAAGACCTTCCAGAAGGACAACAAGGTTGGGGCTGTCAGAATTTCAATGGACAGCTGTTCCAAAGACAGGTACTGTGATAGAAAAGACACACTTCTTGGATGATGTTATTTCACTGAAGTGATCCAGAGAGTTTGCATCATGACAGGTCTGAAAAGAAAATCCAGAAACCACTGGAAACAGGCAGTCTCTCAAGTAACCTCCCTCTGTGTGATGTAAGCTTTAAAGGTGACAACCAGCATTTTTGTTGATATAGAATTAAATATCATCAATACTGACAATATTATAGGACGTACAAAGGAAAATTTTGGTGTGTTTGCTGTTATAAATACATAGAAATGCAACAGTGGAGTTAAGGTTATTTTAGTTACTTGATTTTAGCATTGATTACCCAAAACAAAATGATGCAGCTGAATTTTAGCAGCACAATCTGGAAAGCCTCTGGGTTGCTCACTGATTTTGAAGACAAAAAGATTTGGAGAATTGTCTTAGATTTTAAGCAAGCATGTATCTATCTTAGAAC
Source organism: Crotalus tigris (assembly GCF_016545835.1). NCBI lineage: Eukaryota > Metazoa > Chordata > Lepidosauria > Squamata > Viperidae > Crotalus > Crotalus tigris. The sequence goes on from NW_024096796.1 coordinate 1,885,168, forward strand.
TGATACTATATTATTTGCTCAACACAAAGTAAAACTATGTCATTAATTGACAACAGTCATAGACAGACAGAGTTCTGAGGGCTACAAAAAGAGACTTGGGTCTGGATGTATCTCTGGGGTTGTAAGTTACTAGCCTCACCAAGCAAAAAGATAACATTACATCCAAACATAGTATTATGCATAGTTTAAACATATTCTGTATGTGATTGAAGAGCAAAGAGATTTTTGATATACACTATCCAGAGTCCTAAGTTATCAGTTGGAAGATCTTATAAATTATTTAAATAAATAAAAATAGATTTAAATATCTGTGAGTTTTGATGGACACTTAATACATTAAATAATGCATTAATCAGTTACCTTGCTTAGACAGTAATGCTTTTCCTCGCTTAAAGGTCAACTACTAAACCCAGTCAAATCTCACTGGTTCTAGCAACACAGAATAACGTTAACAATGTCAAACACCACACTCTGGGAATCTAAAGTTCTATGTATTTTTCTTTTAGAATTCTTTGCATCCAATGAGTCCTTGCATTAACAGAATATTGGCAAGACTTCATAATACCACTAGATCCTTCTCCATCATTTAGACAAGTAGCAGAAAGTGAGGCTTATCTATTTCAGCCAGATCTTCTAAAACAAACAATTGTTTTTTAACTAGGGGGGTTATGTACGCAAAACAAATTGATGTTTGGGTTTAGGTATTTCCAGAATACAACTAAATAAAATAAACCTGTTGGGTCAATTGTGAGTTACATTTAACCCATGGATCATTTGAGAGATTAACATAGTCATTGATCAATTAAGCAGATTCCAAACAGAGCCAGCCAATACATTTTTCCCCTGGTTGTATAGTATAAATAATATCAGTATTTTCATTAAGCAAATTTGTAGTGTTGGTTTTGTTCTTTCATTTTCTTCCTTCTAATAAATAAATTTATGGTACCATTGAGTTATGTGTTTATATTACATTAGAACCTAAGAGAATAAGGATCAGAGTTGAATTTCTGTTTCTGCTATAGATTTGCTATCTATCTGGCTCATTCATGAGGTAACAAAGTAATTGGATTTAAAGTTATAGACTGAAGGCAACAGGCCTCATCAGTTTAAACTAAGTATTTCCCTTCAGATGTTTCATGGATTGCAGTCTATGGACAGAATAATGTCTCAGTCCATCATTTTTCTATTCTGCCTTGAGAACACATCTGGTGGGAAAATACTGAAGTATAAAGCTTTTAGAGTAATGTAAAAGGGGCCTGCTTTCTATTGGTTTGCCCATTGTTGCTTCTATTCCTGAAGAAGACATTCTGGAAGGTATACTGAACTCAGCTGCCTTGAGGGAATACTCAGGACACTAGGAGAGCTATTATCTACCTCTGTCCAAGTGCTTTCTAGGTTTATTTGTGTACTTGTTACTAGCAGCAGGATGAAAATGTTATATGAAGATTCCCTTATAAATCCCAGCTCACCACATGTATAATGAGACCACATCAACCTTAAAAATGTTAAGTGCAGTATTCCACCCTAATTTATGATCTAATAGAATACTGACTACTGGTCCCTGATTACAAATAGGAAGACTAGTAAAACTATGATGATGATAATTAAGCAACATAAATCATAATTATTATTTATTAATTATTAGCTTAGCCATAAAAGTAAAATACCCAACTCCTCAAATTTGGCTACCAGTAGGAAGACCACTAAAAGATCATATCTATAACTAAGCAAAAGAAATCATTAAAATAAAAGTACCAGTCTGGGAGAAAAACATTCTTAGAAAGGAATGAGGCAGTTGGGAAAATGGTAGGAAATAAAAATGGGAAGTGATTAGCTATCTCTGTGGCACAGGGACAATGATTCAATAAAGCAATGATATCATTTGAGAAGGAAGTTAATAAAACTTTCTTATTCCCAGCCTTAGTCAGTATATTGTTTTATGTGATATGAAAGATGCTGACAGTTGAATTCTGATAATCATGAAACATGCTGGTGCAGAGAAGGGAAAGTGAAATGTTAAAAGTCTTTTTTTTCACCTCGTTATTGTCATCTATCAGACAGCTAACTGCAGCAATTAAAGTCTGAAGGCAAGAGCCTTGAATGAATTTCATCTAAGTAACATTAAAGTAAGAAAATTCCAAGAAGCAAAATATTAGAATGGCCATTTTTAGGGGACTGCTCGGTGTTTGCTCCCCTCCATTCCAATATTGTTCAATGGCAACCATTATTCTGGGTTGGCTTTGTTTGCCTCAATAAGAGCAGAGACACAGTCCATGTTCTTCTATTATCCATGTGTGTTGTATTCTTTGGAGTCAATCACGACTTCTGGTGATTACCTGGACAAATGTGCACAAGTCTCTTCATGGTGTTTTTTTTGGGGGGGGGGGTAGAGAACTGGTTTTCTATGTTTAAAGTAAGGCTGTTTAAAGTTTCCTCATTCTTAGTTTTGCCTCTAACCACTAGACCAACGTAATTCTCCTTATTATCTTTACCAATACATTTTATTCTCTATTATATGTTTCTTTCAGAACTAACCAACGAAAAAAGTCTTATAAACATTCTGTGCATTCTTCATAGAAATGTTATTATTCCCCTATCCCATCATGTTTTCTCCATTGGAAAACAGGTTTTGTTTGGCCAATCATTATAACAATCAGGAAAAAAAAGACAACTATATAAACGGTATCACAATACATAATCGTTTACTGAAGATTTTACTTATGTTTTATTGTCCTGTAAATTTATTTTGAAATTCCAGGTATTAGATTTAATTAGATATAATTGTATGAGTTCTTTGTATTCATCTATGAAGTTTTTGTGTGTTTTTATAGCGCATAGTAGAAATCAGCTATTCTGAGTATATTGCTCTGTTTTTTGCAATCATTAATGCAAATACTTTTCATGATTTTGGTTTGTTATTCCTTCCATCCGACAGAAGGCACAGAAACTTTATAGCGGCTGAGTTTTAAAAAGAACAATGAAATGTATAATGCAAAAGATATTTCACCTAGTCAATGCCACATGTACAGCAGCTAAGTTATACAGTATTATCCTAAAAATCTCTCAAAAACTGCATTTTGTATCTGGTCTGTTCCTAGATTCATTAATGCTATGAGAAGGAAATGTGAACTAAGCTTGAGGTAGTGATCATAGTCAGTTTCATATTTAATCAAAGGCATAAATCTATTCCTTGTAATTGCATTTAAATCTAGCTGTACAAATGTATAAATAAGATTCTGGTCATAAAATTGCTCAATTATAGGTAGATTCAGGGAAGAAAAGTACTTCAGAGAGAACTCATATTGCTGACCTGAGAATACCAGTACTTAGAATCAATTGTTCCCTGTGGGGATCCTACCTTTATTCTTTTTAGCCAACAAAGCTTTGGAAATATATCATTTCATACAAAAAGAAGCAAATAAATAAATGCTCTGATAATAGCTCTTGGGTGGGTAGGCCATATTCCAGTTTCTGCTCTTAAAAGGATAGAAGAAACCTAATCTGGGCTTACAAATGTTGTTTTAACATTCAGGAACATTAATACCAAGGACAAATACACACACATAAACACACACACACACACACACTCACACACACAAGTGCAAAATTAACTGTTGTAGTCAAACAGCTGAGGCCATGGTGTGAAAGCTTGGACCTCTGACATCTCTTCTTGCAAAAGACCACTCGGTCTTCTCTCTGATCCCATTTCCTGCTTTTGGGTAACTACTTGGTAGTTCCCGTTGCTTCTGCCTATCAATCTTGGCATCTTCCTTCTAAGTACAGCATGTGAGAAAGACAGAGTTCACAATCTGTGATGCCTTTCAAACAATTTAAATGTTTTAAAAATACAAACACTGAAATAATTACAGAGTCCCACTTCTTGGCTGGAGGATTTAATTCTTCTTTTCTCACCTTCCAAGACAGACAATCTCACACAAGAAAAGAAAAAGATAACATGTAACCACCACATTTTTTAATAATGAAAGGGAAACTGATATCTCACAGTAGCTCATTTAAAAAAGAAAATTCTAAAAATCGTGATTATGCATAATTTATGAATTTGCACCAAAAATAAAAGGCAATTTAGTTTTGACTTAATATCACATAGAAACTAAGAAAGCAAATGGTCCTTGCTAGATTTTTAACTATTTCTACTCACCTAGCAAAATCTGAAGATATCTCTGCAACATTTTTCTAGGTGTTTTAGTTTCTTGGGAATCCCAAATTTTAATCAGAGTTGGTGGAATATAGTAAACTCTAATTTATTTGTTTGTTTGTTTGCTTATATCTCACTTTATTGTTTTATAAATAATTCAAGGCAGCAAACCTATCCAATATACCAGTGGTGGTGAACCTATGGCACGGGTGCCAGAGGCAATACTCGAACCCTCTCCGTGGGCACGCGCACCGTTGCCCCAGTCCTAGGCCTTCAGCTGGTTTTATAAAACCTTTTTGCTTTAGGCCTCTGCCGCCATGTGCAAAAAAAAAGGTTCAATCAATCAGTCAATTTTAACTTCTCACGGGAAAAAAAAATCTCGCAAAATTGGAATTGATTGATTGAACTTTTTAGTCTCACCCAGTCTGCCGTTACCACCACAGCCACACCCAGCCAATGGGCCACGCCCAGCCAATGAGCCACACCCAGCCAATGGGCCACGCCCAGCCAATGAGCCACACCCAGCCAATGAGCCACACCCAGCCAATGGGCCACGCCCAGCCAATGAGCCACACCCAGCCAATGGGCCACACCCAGCCAATGGGCCACACCCACGCAGCTCCCAACGATACATAAGTGGGTTTTGGATTGTAGTTTGGGCACTCGGTCTCTAAAAGGTTCACCATCACTGCAATATACCTTCTATTTTCCCCACAGTAACAACCCTGTGAGATGGTTGGATTGAATGACTGATCCAAAGTTGTCCAGCTGTCTACTGTTTTCTAACCTGGTATCTTTCCTTTCCAGCCTAAATAAAAATTTCTCTCCCTTGATTTTAAAAGGACTAACTTTTTTCTATCTGCAGCAGCGGAAGAGGTTGCTGCAATTTGATTTTGTACCTGATCAAGAGCTATGCCTCAATCATAGATGTGATTTCCATTTGTAATAATTCCATCTGTAATGTTGGGATGTGTCCTGGAATATCTGCTGGTTGAAAAAACTGTATTCACAATAGTAGTCAACTTCGCCTTAAATTTTCCTTTGTTTGTTTGTTTGTTTGTAAAATGTATTGGCTGCTCATCTTACAATAGGGTAACCCTGAGTGGCTAGATTCAAGGCCAATATTTCTTAAATGTGTCAAACAAATGAAATTACCATTAAATACTCCACATATTTCTTTTTTTTCTGATCTTGGTATTTGTGAGATTTCCATTTTTTTTCCAAGCACATTCTCTCTAAACCAGTTACTTTAATGCTATTTTTGACAAGCCTTCCTTTTTCCTCCAATTGGGTCCCCATGGCCTTTTTTAAAATCACAAAATTATTTTAATACTCTGAGGAATGGTATATTGAGTGTGCTTTTTTAAACCAATTTGATGAGTGTTGAAGGTATGAGTTTGTAAAATGACTGCTAATCCTTAAAGGCTTCAGACTTTCAGTAATATTTTATATAGTTTTAAAAGATCTGGCATGTTTGCTTTTGTTGTAATCTCATAAAGAATCTCATAAGTGTGTCATGTTTTCCAAAATGAAGCAATATTCACTCTGTTTGCCACTTTCCCATTTCAACTTATTCTATTCTTAATGGGATTTCTAACTTTGCATTTGCAATCACCCTCACTTTCATTTTTATTACAGAACTGGAAAGTCCAGAGTAATAGCCACCAAACCTATACAAATTATCTTATAATTTCTTTTAAAACAAACTTGATTAGGAAGATGCATGAATACTGTTATTTTAAATAGTGCTTAGCCATTCCCCTTATCCTAGAGGCATCTTTTGTCTATAATATCAGAATTCTAATCCCATTATGTTATCCCAAAATAGTGGCACATCAGTGAGCAGACGCAGTTATATCAATACACATTGTATATTTTACTTTTAATAACTTACTCTTCCTATTTTCTCATTTTGATACTCTTACTCTGTTTTTCCTTATTCCTATTAAAACCTGAATAAGATATTAAAATAAAATTTTGGTTGTCTCTGATGACTACCATGTTTATTTATTTATACCTCTTTTTCTTTGTTGGTTTTCCCTTTCCTTTTTTCTCTTACATTTTATTTGAGCAGATATTTTTGTATAAGACCTTTAAGCACTACACTTTATATACTGCTTGAATTAAAACTCTGCAGGAGTCCTTTAAATTTCTTACTGCCAAAGGTTCTTGAGTTCTTTTGCATATGAATACCTTTGGAGATTTTATTACAAATCGTTTTACTACCAGCTCAGCTAATGTTCCCAAAGTTTTTTTTATTTTATTTTTTTTAAAAAATCTTCTTAATCTGACTCCAAAAGTAAGAAAACTTTTAAAATAAATCATACACATTTCTTTTTTCAACATTTCAACATTTAATTTATAAAATATAACAACTAAGATATGAAATACAACCAAAACTATAACATTGCTAATATTATTTTAAAAAATACAAAAATGATAATTAATTGACACTTTAAGCAACTAAAGTTATATCCATAAAGTAATAATATACAGAAAGCTCAGTCCTTTAACTCAGGGGTTCCCCAACCCCTGGGCCAAGGCCTACTATCAGGCTGCGGCCCATTCAGAACCGGGCCACACAAGCAATGGGTGAGTGTGCATGTGTGCGCAGCCCCCTTCACATGAGTGGTGAGCACTTGTGCTCACAGCGCCCTTACCAAGTGGCAGGCATACGCACCCCTGCCCCTCATGCAAAACCATCCCCTCTTCCCCCCCCATGCTGAACACCAACCCAGAAAGGTTGGAGAACACTGGTTCAACATATTGTTAAATCTTTAACATATTGTTAATTATAGGCCATCTATCAACCATCTTCTCAATTTTAATACAGTATGTTATTTCAGTACAACAATATTTATATAATAGATTATTAATATTCTAATATTCAGGTGACTTAGTAATGAATGCAGATAAGTGAATATTATATCTATATTAATTATGGTTTCAGATATTAATGTCCCAAGTATTCTAAATATTTAACCTATTCTTTAAAATTACAGTAGGAAAGAATGAGATCCAGAAGGAGTCCCAAGCTATAGTCCTGCTCCTTCGCAGAGAGTGCTTGACCATGCAAGGATAACAAGCGAGAATCCTGGTGCAGAAAAAGCAACTCTGTTTTACCTGGGTTTAGTTCAACCTGTCCTCTCCCATCCAGGCTCCAGGATAGGATACTGACAGCATCTCCTCTGCAGCCGGGGATGGTAGTATAAATGTCAATATAATCAACACACTGATAATATTGTACCACCAACTCTTACATCACCTCTTGTAATTGTTTCATATAGATCTGTGTTTCTCAACCTTAACAACTTTAGGATGTTTGAACTTCAACTTCCAAAATTTCCCAGTCACCTTGCTGAATTCTGCAGGTTGAAGACCATACATCTTAAAGTTTCTAAGTTTGAGAAATACTGATACAGATATTAAGGAACACGGGAGGGAGGACTGATTATTGTAGCACCCTAAAGATCATAGGTCAATCATAGTCAATTGAAACCTTCTTACTGGTTAAGTAAAACTGCTGCAAAACTACCTGTACTCCTCACCCCCGGAATACATCATATCCAGCTAGTAGAGCCAAAGGAATTATGAAGGGTAATTCAACAATATCTGCAGCTTGGTATATTCTAGAAAACTGCAGTAAAAGGATACTTTTAAAAAAGAAAAGAGTTATTTGTAGCAAGTGCATCTTGCCTCTAAAACCATGGTTCTCAACCTTTTTAATGCCGTGACCCCCAACCGGTCGTAAGTCGAGGACTACTCAACCGGTCGTAAGTCGAGGACTACTCAACTGGTGCAGCACCGTTTGCAGAATGGGACTTTTGGCGGGCTCAGCAGGGCAGAGACAGCCTGGACAATTCCTATTGGCTTTTGAAAGCCAATAGAATTAGACTCTATTCAAGAGAGTCTATTCTATTGGCTTTCAAAAGCCAATAGAATAAAAGGGATTAGCACAGCTAAGGAAAAGGGGGGAAAAAATGGCAGACTGCGTTGTTTGGCGACCCCCATGAAATGGTCATTCGACCCCAAATGGGGTCCCGACCCACAGATTGAGAACCACTGCTCTAAAGAATATGCATGCAACATCTATCTATAAAGACCAAGATGCCTTACTATGGATAATCTACCATTGAATATTTTACAGTTGTTAAAGTTTATTATTGAACAGTGATAACATCAGACAGATTTTTTTCCTAACTGCTTTTAAATCAGTGGATGAGAGCTGCTGCTGAGTAAATGAGCACAGCATGAAACAGACTAAAGCCTTAAGCAATGCATAATAGTTTGGGAAGCAGGCTTTGGAAATAAGAATAGATTTGTTGCAATGGCAGATCCCTGTTCTGAAATAATGGAAGTAAACTGTTAGATAAAAGTAAACTGAGCATCACCATGTCATTCTGTTCACAAATCTCTTTTCCAGGTTATTAAATGGTTATGAAAGAGTGCTTAATACTCACAATAAGAACTACAGTAATTGCTTCTAAGTCATCATGATTATATAATTATGATCATTTATTTCCATGGAAAAACTGGTCCATTATTTCTTTGTACAAGGAGTATGCTACTAAAACAAAGAGGCCTTCTCCAAAGATATGTGGATTGTAACCTTTAATTAGATACTAGTTCTGTCCTTAGTGTCATTGGGAATAAATGGCCCCTAGTGTATCTTCCTTTTTAAAATATTCTCTTTTCTAAACTTTTATAAATGAAAGGTTTGTTTACCTTTCCCACCACCACCAAATTAAACTAGAAGAAAAAATCTTATATGTTCATAATGATTAAAGAATAAAAATGACTTAATAATGTGGTTCAACCCCAAAAAGCAGTGACAAATTGTCCCACAGAGGAAGTTAACTATGATCAAAATGACAATATGAGGTCAACACAGAATATTTATTGTAAAGTCCAGAATTGTCCACAATAACTTTCAAAATATTTGAAAATGAAACTAGGCATTTACAATTGTATGACTTTTGGGGAAATGTGATAAATGATAACTGTGCCAAAGAAAATATGTTTATTGCACCAAAGTTTTAAAATACTGAGGTCCAGATAGGTTTGGTTACTGTTTCAATACAAGAGATCACCTGATTTATTCACTAGAACCTTACAAAATATGTTGGCATAGTAATGCTTAAATTTCAGCAAAGTTCATCTGGGATTCTGGAAGAAATTCTTACCACTGCAAATGTGTGACCTAAGTTAAAGTACTCTGGTTCACCTGACTGACAAAAAGTAAGGAGTAGCCATCCTGGAAATAAAAATATAGTAAATATAATTTCCGTGCCTAGTAGCAGGAGTTTGTTACAGTTCAGTGACTTGAAGAATAGCCTCATCTGTCCCATTTTTATTCTCTTCCTAGCCTTGCCCCTCCTTTCCATCTGTCTCAGGTATGTCATACCACCACTCTTTCCAGCCGCAATGCACTTTATAATCATTCATAGAGTGATTTTTCTTTTGCCTTTACTTTTAACAAATAAAAAATATTCTATGCTTAGAATATAGCTTTTTATGTATATATGTTCAAATCTGGAGCTTACATAAAATATTTTCAATCAAAATTTCCTCATACTTTCTCCAACCAAGCCAGCCAATTGCTGGACACAGAGAAAACTTGCCAGTCAATGCTCACTTGTTTCTCCCTAATGGGCCAATCATTGAGTTTCTTGTCCTCAGAGCTTTTACTGACCTGTGAATTAATAATTGAACATTTCAAAGAAATAAAAGCAAATTGTTGGAATTCACTTTGCATGCATGGGTTTTCCACATCTATAAACCTATTGACCACAAGGATCAATAGGTATAGGCATAATTAGCAGAAGGACTCTGCAATTTGATCTCCTTTGCTATTTTTTCAAAAAAAATAATAATCTTACTTTGCATGTCTTCAAACACTGCCTGTAATTCCAGTCTCTCTCAACCTTTTTATCCTATATTTATTATTCAAATAATTTTCAGGTTTCAGGTAGCCCCAGGACTTTTTTTCTCATAGAACACCCAGAACTGAGTTCCGGCACCTTTTTTGGATGGAACCTTGTAGGGTAGGCAAGGTGGGTTGTATGACGTGTGTGAGTTCCAGCACCTTTTTTTTTTTTTTTAGAAAAAAAGCACTGGGTAAAATTGGAAGTGTCTTGGCGACGTTTCGACGAAGTCCCATTCGTCATCTTCAGGCTGGTGTTTTCAGCTTCGTGCTTTGAGCAGCAATGTGTGGTCTTAGCTGTTTCTTCCTTTTAACTGCCAGTGGGGGTATGAACTGATTGGGTGGGAGCTTGGCTGTGCTCTGATTGGCTGGGGGAGTGTTCTGTTTGGTTGTGCTCAGGTTAGTCTGAGTTGCAGAGGGGTTTGAAATTTTGGGCTGCCTTGCTACTTTTTGGCTTCACGTTCGTGGTCGTGCTTCCTCTTCATGGAGGGTGTCAGTTTGCTTCATGTGTGGATTGGAGGGGTTTAAAGTGGCTAATGATGCAGCTCTGGTCTGGCTTCTGGTTTGTGGTCGTGCCTCGTCATCGGTGTGGCTTTGGGTTTGTTTTTTGTGTGGATGTGTGGTGGTGACATCCTGTGTGGTTTTTGTGAGTGTGGGTCTGGTATCATTTTTTGTGTTAGGGAGTCGTTTGTCAATAAGGGCGGGTTTCCAAATGGCTGGTAGGCGGGAGGTATCATCTCGCTTGTTCATGCTGTGTGGGCGTTTTTCTATCTCTATGGCTTCTCTGATTATTCTGTTATTAAAATGTTCACTTTATACGAAATCCCATGCACCACTTGTCCCACCACATACATCAGACAAACCAACAGAAGAATAAGTGCATGCATTGAAGAACATAAGAACTCAGTCAAAAAAGAGGAACCAACATCTTCCCTGGTCCAACACCTTAAAGCCACAGGACATGAAATTGACTTAAAAAATACCAGAACCATTGCCAAAAGTGAACATGTTCGTTGTCATGCCCAGCTGTCTCGCACGTGTCTTACTCTGAGTGCTCAGTCCTGGGGGTGTGTGCACAGTCATCGGGGCGCGTCCCTCCTGGTTACCGTGTTCTTCCTTAGTTCTCCCCTTTTTTACCTTGTTGGAAGCGCTCGCGTATGTTCTATGGGAGTCCTCAGGATCGTCAGGTAGGGGGTATGACAGCTCGATCTCTCGCCCCCTGCCGTTCTCCGACTTTCCTTCCTCCTCTCCAATGGTATGTAGGGGTTCATCATCAACCACCTCCCGTGGTTTGTCCTCATAGGAGCTGATCGTTCCAGCTACATGGGGAGGTTTTCTCCTCCTTTCCCGACCAGCTGCGATGTTTCTTTTGGTGTGTGGGCAGGCCATTGCGTTTGGTGATTCCTCCGCATTTTCACCTGCCGTATCTTCCCTCATCTCCTCTTTGTAGCCGGGGGTCCGGACCTTGGTTCCTGTCCCTCCCCTGATCTTCTGGGATTGCGGCAGTCCCGCGGGGATGGTCAAGGTGCCTCGCGTTTGCTTCCTTTCTTTCGAATTGCACCTGGTTCGTTGGGCGGTGCGGGTGCTACCCAGATTGTTATCAAACCGTCGGGGGTGTTGCCGCCGATTATTGGCACTCCATGATCTTAAGGCTAAATAGGATGGGCATAGGTCAATGTGCCTATTAATAGACTTACTGTCTGAGAGCCATGCCTCTCTAAGAAGGCGGCCCCCTTTGGTGTTATCATTTGCCAATACACTGACGTCACTAAAGTTAAACTTATGGCCTAGATCCACCATATGGGCCCATATTTGGGAGTGACAGTCTCTCCTTCTCACTGCTAATTCGTGCTCATGGACCCTGGTCTTAATGCGTTTAGCAGTCTCCCCAGTATAATTACATTGGCAGTCCGTACAGTCAATCCTATAGACGGCTGCTGATCTTTCGGTGCTGGGGAGCGGGTCCTTAGGGCGCATTATGGCCGCTCGCAGTGTTTGGTTGGGTCTATGGGCCACCTGTATTTTGTGTGGTGCCAGGATCCTAGCTGTGGCTTCCGATACGTTATGGATATAGGGGAGGGCAATACGTGTGGTGGCTTGAGGCACGGATTCTTGAGATGCAGGGTTACTCCGGAGTCCAGGTGGTCTCCTGAACTGATTAATGATTTTAACCGGGTAGCCGTTGCCTCTACATGTTCGGAAGAGGTGGTTTCTCTCTTCTTTTTTGGCTTTGACGGTGCTGCAGTGTGTCTCCACTCGTTTGAATAGCGTCCTGACACAACTGGCTTTATGGGCCATCGGGTGATTACTCCTAAAGTGGAGAATCCTCTCTGTACACGTTGGTTTTCGGTATACCCTGGTAGCTAGACATCCATCCACCTGGCGCTGCACTAGTACATCCAAAAATGCTAGACTGCCCTGATCTTCTTCCTCCATGGTGAATTGGATGTCCGGGTATACCGAGTTCAGGATGCCCATAAATTCAGTTTTGTGTCTTTTCTTAATGACCGCAAACATATCGTCCACATAGCGGGCCCAAAATTTTGGTTGGTATTGGGCCATCGCTATGTGTTCCAGCTGCTGGAGTACCATCTCTGCAACCACACTAGAGATCGGCGACCCCATAGGTGTTCCTTTAATTTGCTCATATATAACCCCCTGGAAGGTGAAGTAGGTGTTAAGACATATTTCCATGAGCTTTACACAAGCAACCGAAATAACTGGAATTGCCATTCAGCTAATCTGAGGTTGGGAGAACTGGAGACGGACGAGGATAAAAATACAACTAAGAAGAGAAAAAAAGCGCAGGCCAACTACACACGGCTGAACCAATCAGGCCCCATAACAAGATCAAGGAGCCGAGTGCAAACCTCGGCACGCCTATAAAAAGACCTTCTCATTCTCTGGCACGCCAGCCCTGAGGATGCCGGCAGGTGACGGCGAAAGCTTGGCGCTTTTTAAAACTTTTATAGTTTTAACCCATTAAAAACTTCTTTAGTTTTTATTACCCTAGTGTTCATTTTTATATTTTATTATGAATATCCCTAGGGTTCACATTTTTAACCTTTTTAATCGTCATATATATATATATATATATATATATATATATATATATATATATATATATAGGTCTTCGGCCGTTCGGGCTTTCTCCCGCGTAAAATTGGAAGTGTCCTGGCCGGGAGAAAGCCCGAACGGCCGAAGACCTACATACAAATACCCGCAAAAACCTCAGAAAACATATATATATATTGATTTTGTGTGCGCGTGTGTGTGTGTGTGTGTGTGTGTGTGTGTGGTGTGTGTGTATATATATATATATATATATATATATATATATATATATATATATATATATATATATGTTGTATATATATATATAGTCACAATCTTTTGCAGAGACCTTAGCAACCTTTACAGAATTTCAGGTTTGCAAGAAATCCCAGTGGGGCTGTCTCCTGGCATTTGTCTCTTCCTTCTCAGATGGGTTTTTCTGACTTTGTCTCTGCATTTTAGATACTTTCCTGGTTTACTCTTTCTCCAAAATGTAGGAAAGGATACTGCAAAGTTTTGACTGCAGACAGACTTTAATAACACAGTGTTTCCTATTACCATATAATTTCCTAAATAAAGTTTATCTTGTTTTTCTTTTATGCAGACACCAGTCTCAAGAGTATTTTCTTATAGAAGCTATTCTCATTACTATTTTCCAACAGCATAAAGTTATCCACTATACAACATGAATAACTTTCTGCCCTCTGAAAAGACACCCATGGCTCACAGATTTACTATTAGAAATTTGTCGTGTACATTTGTTTATAAGAGTGATTGTTTAATAAAGTCTTAATAAATGTACTGAAAATCTTCAATAACTTTATCTTAACCAAGATGTCAGGTCTGCATTGAAAAGCAATGACTGAGAAGGTAGCTTACTAGGAAATCTAAGAGTAGCTTTACAGCAAAATTGTACTCAAGGTCCTGCTTGCATTTTAATGGAATTTTTCTTTTCTCTTATACTCTCTCCAGTATGATGTTGTCAGGGGAAAAACTTGTAAAAGAGAAACAAGAAAAAACACGCAACAAAATTCTCACTTTAGGATCCAGAGGTTTATTTCAATTGGACACACAAATCCAATACTTACATTTCAACAACTTATTGCAATAAGGCAGTGGTTCTCAACCTGTGGGTCAGGACCCCATTTGGGGTCGAATGACCATTTCACGGGGGTCGCCAAACAACGCAGTCTGCCATTTTTCCCCCTTTTCCTTAGCTGTGCTACTCCCTTTTATTCTATTGGCTTTTGAAAGCCAATAGAATAGACTCTCTTGAATAGAGTCTAATTCTATTGGCTTTCAAAAGCCAATAGGAATTGTCCAGGCTGTCTCTGCCCTGCTGAGCCCGCCAAAAGTCCCATTCTGCAAACGGTGCTGCACCAGTTGAGTAGTCCTTGACTTACGACCGGTTGGGGGTCGCGGCATTAAAAAGGTTGAGAACCACTGCAATAAGGGCTAGAATGGACAAGCAGTCATTAAGTGTGATGGCTAAGCCAAATGGCAACATCCGTATCTTTGAAGCAAGCTTTATACCTTATCATTGTGCCCACCTCTAGCATTCTGGTGCCACCCAATAGCCATCTCATTTCCCTGTTCTTGTTAAACACATCAACATGTGACTTTCTGGAACAGTATCTTTTGCTACTTTCCTTTTCCTAGAAGTGATCTCCAGGTCAGATCCCTATTCCTGGAACTGACCACTGGGTAGTTCCTCATTCTAATTCTGTTGTCCTGATTACCAGGTCACTTCCCTGTTTTTTTCTGTTCTAACCACTATTTTCCTCACTACCATTTCCACTCGTGTTTTGTACCCGTGAACAAAGCTCAGTTTCTCAATTCCTATGCTATCTGGTTCCGCACTCTGTTCCTGTGGAGAAATGTGTGCCAACCACAATCTTTCACCATCTACTGCAAAGTATGTCTCAGCAGACACTGATCTTTATTTTAATTGACTATCAAAGAAATATATTTGATTTATACAGAAAGAATTATTAGAATATTTTTTCCTTTCACAGTGTCCATGCTGATTTATTAAAAAACAAAACAAAACAGGTGTTAGCCCAACAACTAGAGCAGACCAAGAATCAATTTCATTGGGAGGCTAAAACTACTTTTATTGAGATTGGTTATAACAATAGAAAATTGTTAATTGGATTTTGTTGTCTCTCCTGCCCCTCTTATATTCCTGTGAATTGTGGAAGTAACTGGGTCTCTTCTGCATATTTTCTTCTTATTTTAGATTCAAGTTTTCCCTTTTGCCTGTTTGGCAACATATCTCACTTATCACACTTCTTGAAAAAAACACCCTTTCTCTAGAATAGTGTTTCTCAATCTTGGCTATTTTAAGATGTCTATACTTCAAATCCCAGAATTCCCAGGCTAGCTGCAAAAATCTGGATATCTTTAGATGGAAGCAAGGAATTTGCCTTTTCTGTATCTGATAAGAAAATTTCAGAGTTTGGAGTGCAAGACAGAGATGCAACAACTCTCTAAAAACTTCAATCTCAGAGGGGGAATAAGATCACATGTAGAATCTTCATTGATAAGGCCCCTACATAGCTGGCTCTCCCATAGATCTTTGGACATTGAGCTTGATTTTTTAATTAAAATCACAATTTTTAAAGGAATCTGAATAGCATGAGGGTGGAGCTATCCAGTGAGATTCAGCCAGTTCGCACCAGTTTGGCAGAACCAGTAGCTAATTTTTTGTTGCCCAGGCCCAGAATAGACTTCTGGAAGTGGCATCCACACAGAGAACCAATTGTTCACATATTTGAATCCCACCACTGGAGCTATCTATGATCTCTCAATTTTTTTCAAGTATCTCATGCGCTAGCATATATATGTTAGATTTTCTGCACTTGCCATCCTTATTTTGCTAAAATAAGGTTCAAAATAGAAAAGCCAAACATATGCTTATTCTCATCTTTTCATCATTCTATTTCCTTAAGTAGGGACAATATATTAACAAATGCCTTAATTAAGGTTCATTTTAAGAATTGGAGTGGCTGATAATTACATTTTGCTTTTTAAAAAAATATTCTACAGGCATTAACCAAAAGTATATGAGAAAGCAAAATTCTGACTTCCGGTTCCGGTTCACGGCGACTCCGGTCATCTAAAGAGACTTGTCTCTCCACTAGCTATGTTTTCTTTACCGGTAGACCCCTAGTAGGTTGAAAGTCGCCCTGGAGGGGCGACCACCGAGGAGGAGGCTTGCTGGTGACTGCAGGAAGGTGGCAGCTTCTTCCGCGGCTTCAGCTAACTCCTTAGGGCCAATGGAGCAAAGATCGTCCTGCAAGATGGCCGATTCCTTAGCTGCATCAGCCAAAAGTCACAGGTACATCTAAGCATGAAAGACCCACCGCGGATAATCCGGGTGAGACCTCTCCTTCTCCTCTCTTCACCCTACTTGATTGTTTGCCTGTAAAAGCTCTCTTGGAATTAATTCCTTGCCTTGAAAGAGCGGCATTTGTATGTGTGGGGAGAAAGGTGCCTGAATAAAAAGACAGAACAAGTAATTTCAATGACTATATTTTACTTTCATTTACTTTGGGGTACAAAAAAACCCTTTTTTAGAGCTTTACTATCACTTTAATCTGGAAGAATTTTTTTCCCACTTTTCCTTTAAAAGAGAGAGAAAAGGGAAAAAATGGTGTCTGGGAAAGATTTTGTAACCTACTGAGGACATTTTGTGGTGAAAAGTTAATATTGCAATTATCTGTTTTTCTTTGAAGATGAAGTGGGCTTTACCTTCAAACTATTCTTGAAGAGAAAAGATAAGCTGATCCAGCTGTGGGAAATTGTGGGAGTGGATATTGTTTATATATAGCCTCCACTAAACTATAAAAGGGACTCACTTCAATTACTACTAAAATGGAGAAACTTTATTTACAACTAAACTGTAAACTTATAGTGGAAAAAAATTATGAAGCTACTGAAGAAGTATGCACTAAAATGAAAGAGATTATTACAGAAATAAGAGCCAGAAGCCTTACTCCAAATTCTCCAAACTGATCTCCAGACCTCATCTGACTATGCCACAAATCAAAATATACTAGAAGAAGAACTAATTGAGATTAAAGAGGAATCTATTTTACCTTACAAGCATTCCATCATATTCTCAAGGATTAGAAGAACCAAAGATTGAGACTGGAACTTTTGAAGCAATGAAGGTTTAATTACAAAAGAGCCACATGCTCATTACAGAGAACAGGGTGTTTTCTATGGACTCAAATGATATTACAAGCGACAAAGGGAGATCTACTTGTTGAGATAGAAGCTTTGTTATGGAAACCGGCCTGGCACAAAAAGAAAGCCAGAATAAGACTGAAAAGAGAAACTTAAAACTGTATGTAATGGATTAAAAGGCACTGTAGAAATATGGATTGATTTAAGGTTTAAGACTTAGGGTTAGAAGCGAGAGAAAAATTGGTGATTACTAGAATATATATGTTAAATAGATTAAAAATGTAATTTTTGGAATAGGTTTATTTGTATATGAAAACTATTTTGTAATGGAATGAATGAAAATGGAAGAGGTTTTATAGTGATTTGGATTGATTTAATAATTAATTGAGTATGTTAATTTAATAAGATGATGCTTTGTGTAATAATATGGGTGTTTCTAGATATGATAACTATTTGAATGAGATTTGAATTTTGTCTAATGGACTGAAATGGTTTAAGGTTTGGTATTATTTTGTTCTGTTATAGAGATAGACTGGTTGATGGATGGTATATGTATAGGGTAGACTTAAAAAATAAGAGAGATTTGTGATAAAATTAAGGATTTAGGGGATTAAGAACCAGAATACATCTGGAAGGGATACCCAAAGTGATAATATGTTTACTTAAGGTTAAAGTGGATTATGGTAATTGTAAATTAATAAAGTTTAAAAACAGGATTAGGATTTATAGAAATTTAATGTAAAAATAGATTATTTTAAATATATTATATTTTTTGAGGGAAATAGAGAGGGAATATTTAATGTATTTATTGGGTTACTTTATATAGATTTATTGTTGGATATTTGAGTACCCCAGCACCACGATGTGTCCTGAGCACTTTGTTGTAAGAATTTAAAAAAACTAATAAAATTTGTTTTTTTTTTAAAAAAGAAAGCAAAATTCTTCTGCCTGGTTCTCTTATATTTACATCCCAAAAATACTGTAGGAGATGATCAGAAAGCTGGAATATCTCTTCCCCGCCCCCACATACTTTCACTTATATTTGTTTTTCATCAACTTTTCAATGACCTCCGGATATTTTTAATGTTTGCTTATGGACATGAAAGGTCTGAAAGGAATGTCTAGATTCTCTACCCACCCTCCTTCCTTCTCAGACTGTGATAATATCTCTGGTTTTGCCTATTCATTCAGTACTGTGTATTTCTCTTCGTCTGAATAATATGTTTAGTCAGCTTTGCCCTGGTTCCTAAATCCTACATGCTGGAGAGCAGCATAGCAAATTTTCTCTGATATGATCGCTCACCTCTCTGCTTCAGTAAATCCTGAGCTGATTACACTCTGTACCCTGGAGGTGACAACACAAAGCCCTTCCTGGTGCATGAGATTGCATTGCAAAACTGGAAATGGCAATGTGATTTTTACCGAGCAGAGCTAGAAGCTAGGAAAGTGGAAATATTAAACAAGTCTGACATGGCCCTCTCATATATCACAGCCCTTTAGCAAGTTCAGGGTCACTGCTTTTTGTTGGAGGCCATAGGACTGCCACTCATTTATGTTGGCTGTTTTTTTCTGCCTGAAGTAAATTCTGATTGGCTCTAGGTTTGTCATTACCCAGGAATCATGGACATTCAGTGATCATTCACTGCCTTCTTATTGAATAGAAACTGAAACACTCTTGTGAAGAGACGCACATGCTATAAAATGCACAGGTCAAGGGTGCAACACACTGGCGTTTCTTCTGTTGCTGAGCTAAAATATTCCAGGCAAAATGGGCTGGTTATGGTGCTGTGCAAGGCAACTCTCCAGAAAAACAAAATAATTGTGACTTTAATTCTTGTTATTTTATTCATTTATTCAATTTAGAGACTACCTGATAGCTACTATAGTATCTCTACATTTCCATGGCCTATGCTAGATGGCAGGAAATATTTTGTTATTTAAATTAAGATGTTGGATGGTCAAAACACTTTGAAAATCTATTGCCAATCGCCCAGATATCTACAGGTAGTGCCTTGATCTAGTTCTCCTCCTCCCTTCTCTACAACATGTGTTTTTGAATAGATTTCTAGTAGAAAGGAAATGTTATGTGTCTCTAACAATTATTTTATTTATTTTTTCCTATTATCATGAAAGGAAAAGAGGTGGTCTCCCACTCTCCATCTTTTAATGTATTATTCTGAAAAGTTAGTAGGTTTGTGACAAACTATTTAAACTACCAGCATTGATCAATGCATTTAGGTCTCCATATATTGTTCGAAATGGAATACTCCCTGGACTTCAGGCTGGCAACTGACTTTCACCTCTGTAGGTGCCTGGCATCATGAAATGTTAAAAATATCTTTCCTTGTGATGGTTGTGTCAATACAATATTATTGAACTCCAGTCAAAAACACTCAGATACATTTATCTTACTGTGAACCCCAAACAAATTGATAAAAAATTGATAAAATCTCCATGTTACTTGCCATTTAGATCTTTACAAAAATTGAAATTAAGTCTAGAAATAAATAATATATATTCCTATCAGAATATGTGTAATGGCATATTGATATTAGGCATCACCGATGATTTAAAAGGATTACTGTTGTGGTTCTGCTACCTCAGATGTTTCTGTGTAATATTGTAACATAAATTATGTGCAACCATTAGATCACATTGCCACTGACTGTGTGAATGGACAGTCTAGCTGTACATTATCTATGTCACTGTGGAAACCCTGCTATTGTACAACACGTAGCTTTATACATTGCTCTGGTAAACTCAGAAAACTCAGATATTGTCATTTAACAATCTCCGAACTTCAAAATGGTAAGCAATTCTTACCATCTTGTAATGAAGAATGGTAACCATTCTTCAGATGGAACTCTCTGAGATTTTTTATTCATATAAATTTTTTCATTCTTAGCCTGAGGTAAGAAACCCAGTGATGACAGATTCAGATACAGATTATATCAACAAAGGTCAAACCAATCACACTAAAAGCATATATTACTTAAGAAAAGTCCTTTCGTACTCAGCATCAGCAACAGTATATGTTGACGCTGTTCATTTTGTCAGACTGGTTTAGCCATAAACCATGAACTTGATTTTGTCCAATATTTTTTATCAATTTGTCCCCAAGGTCACCTTACTTCTTAAGTTTTAAAAGACTTAGAATTTGTTGTGATTAATTTTGATGAAAAGGAGTCGGTCTATGTTTTTTTTCTCCCTGACAGTCTGGCTGTTCTGTGATCGGTAAATACACTATATCACTCTGAGTAATGAAAATATGCTTCAACCAAGCGCTTGGAGAGGCAAACAGCCATCTGTCTTGCAGTCAGTCTCAGTTGTTTCATGTCTCCTTCCATTTAGGATAAGTTGCTTTAGATAACTCTTTTTCTCTCTCTCCTGGAGTCATAAGCAGAACCCTGCTGGAAAAAACTCTCAGAAAAATGGAGGAAAATGGTTCTTTTTCCTGACAACTGGCCATCAGCCCAGTTATCAAACCAGCAAAGTGACATCTTTTAATGTAAAATATATCAATCAATTTTATTTTGAACAATTACATAAAAACATTAGAAGGTTAAAAACAACAGCATTCATATTTAAAACAGCTATTGTCTTCTTTTCTATGCAATAATAGCCATAGCAATAGCACTTAGACTTATATACTGCTTCATGATGCTTTACAGCCCTCTCTAAGCTGTTTACAGAGTCAGCATATTGCCCTCAAGAATCTGGGTCCTCATTTTACCAACCTCCGAAGGATGGAAGGTTGAATCAACCTTGAACTGGTGAGAATCGAACTGCCAAACTACTGGCAACAACAGGCAGCAAAAGTAGCCTGCAGTACTGCATTCTAACTACTGCGCCATCATGGTAATTCAAAATTTAGTTACCATATAGATGATAGTTTCATATCCAAAACAAGGTGGTTCACATAACATTTATCTCTTTTTTCTGGAAGTGTGCAGCCGGGCAGTGAGATAACTATTTCAAATAAATAGAAGTTACAGTATGATAACACATATTGAACTGCTTCTATATATACAGCGGCACAGGGAGTAGGATTTTAGAAAAACTCCCCTGCAAAGTTCAAAAGGCAGAATGACCTGCCTGGCCTTGAAAGATCTTTCTTCAGCCTAGGAATGCTAAAAGTGTCAAAATATTTTACTTGTACTCTGTGACAACCTACTGAATTCGTTATCATATTCCATATCATTTAACCTTTGAGAGAATGTTTCTTTGGCATGTTCATATCCTAATGATATTTAATGATAACCCAAAAAGCCTTTTGTTTACCTTTCTAATTTCAACAAAAACTAAAGGCGATAAGCCTGTTAGGACAAAAAAAAAAAAAAAAAACCCACAAAACAACCCTGTGGATTTTCAGCATGTTAATAGCCTTCAAAACCATATCTAAATTTTAGACAACCCTACCTCCAGTGAGTAGGTTAGATGCTACCCCCTACATGCAGCAAGTATGGATCTTATGCCTGAAAACTAGGATCTCAGTGAACATTCATATTTGCTATCCATTTCTTTTTCTCACAGGCATCTTATAGTGAAAAATCATGGTAAATCTACATCTGACCATTTTTGGAATCCAGCCAAAAGTTTCTGTATCCTGTCTGTCTGTCTGTCTGTCTGTCTTCTGTCCATCCATCCATCCGTCTGTCTTCTGTCCATCCATCCATCCATCCATCCTTGGAAGGAATCATTCCTGTAGTCTTTCTCTGGTGTTCTAGGTTCTTTCTTTTTTCAGCTTTCTTGAAATAATTACCTCTGTAATTATTTCAAGAATATGCTGGTGCACTGAGTGTTAAGAACTTGATCATTTGGTGCTAAGGAAGACTTAAGAAATCCTACACAGTGTTGATTTTTTTTCAATATAAACTGCAATTGTTAATCTTCTTTCAACTGGGAATTTTTGCTGAGAGTTATTTAAAGAAGAAATGTTGTTATTTAAATAAGAATGCTGTTGATCATCTTAAAATCCACCTGAATAGTGTGAAGTTGGATAATTTATTTTAAACAAGAGACATATATTTAATAGAGATATATATGAAGAACATAAGAACTCAGTCAAAAAAGAGGAACCAACATCTTCCCTGGTCCAACACCTTAAAGCCACAGGACATGAAATTGACTTTAAAAATACCAGAACCATTGCCAAAAGTGAACATTTTAATAACAGAATAATCAGAGAATCCATCGAGATAGAAAAATGCCCACACAGCATGAACAAGCGAGATGATACCTCCCGCCTACCAGCCATTTGGAAACCCGCCCTTATTGACAAACGACTCCCTAACACAAAAAATGATACCAGACCCACACTCACAAAACCACACAGGAGGTCACCACCACACAACCACGCAAAAAACAAACCCAAAGCCACACCGATGACGAGGCACGACCACAAACCAGAAGCCAGACCACAGCTGCATCATTAGCCACTTTAAACCCCTCCAATCCATACATGAAGCAAACTGACACCCTCCATGAAGATGAGGCACAACCACAAACATGAAGCCAAAAAATAGCAAGGCAGCCCAAAATCTTAAACCCCCCTGCAACTCATACTAACCTGAGCACAACCAAACAGAACACTCCCCCAGCCAATCAGAGCACAGCCAAGCCCCTAACCAATCAGAACACACCTCCACCCAATCAGAACTCAGCCAAGCTCCCACCCAATCAGTTCATTCCCCCACTGGCAGTTAAAAGGAAGAAACAGCTAAGACCACACACTGCTGCTCGAAGCACAAAGCTGAAAACACCAGCCTGAAGATGACGAATGGGACTTCGTCGAAACGTTGCCAAGACACTTCCAAATTTACGCGGGAGAAAACCCGAACAACCAAAGACCTACATATATATATATATATATATATATATATATATATATATATATATATATATATAATTCTTATGCAATATGTATGACCCAGAAGCTAAACTTTCTAAACCTTACCTTAGTACTTGTGACAGTTGTCTTTTCTAGGAAAGCAGATCACGCTTTATTAGTATTAGTATTAGACAGTAACTAACTTCTACAGTAGAGGTACTTGGCCTGGATAAAAGTAAAATTTTATCATTTCACTTGCTAAAGAATCCCTTTAGAAGCACCAGCATAATTGCTTATCTGTACTAGAGAAGACTAATGAAGCTGTAAACACAAT
Organism: Crotalus tigris; assembly: GCF_016545835.1. NCBI lineage: Eukaryota > Metazoa > Chordata > Lepidosauria > Squamata > Viperidae > Crotalus > Crotalus tigris. The sequence continues at coordinate 1,908,656 of NW_024096796.1, forward strand.
CTTCTTTCTATATTTTATACTGGAGTACTTACAAGAATGGCCTCTCAAAAAATTGATGGCAGTCTTCTAGACCTCTTCAAATATTACCATTAAATTGTAATTTTGAAATAATAGAAGAGATATTCCTTATATAATAAAATGTTGGGAGTTTTTATATTAACTATATTTAATTAAGTGTCATCATCATCATCATTTTAGCCATTATCTATGCACTGCAGGATGAAGGCCTCTTCCGCATGTTTCGGTCCTGAGCTTTCTTTTGCCAATTAGGCCCACAATACTTGCTGATGTCATCAATCCATCTTGTTTTAGATCTCTTTCGTGAATACTTTTTATCAAGTGGGATCCATTCTATGACTACCTTGGTCCATCTGCCATCAGTTCTTCTTGCTATGTGACCAGCCCATTTTCAATTCTTTTACTCTCTTGATGGTATGATATACTTTCGTTTGTTCTCTAATCCATGTGCAGGTCTTTCTATCTTGACTTGTAATGCCAAGCATGTATCTTTCCATGGCTCTTTCCGCCACTCGTAGTTTTTTTTATCAATTGTGAGGTTAGTGTCCATGTTTCATCAGCATATGTTAAAGCAGGTAACACACACTGATCGAAAACATTTCTCTTCAGACATAGGAGGAAGTTGTTCTTGAAAATTATGCTTAGCTTGCTGAATGCCTGACAACCACATTTAACAGGCCGTTCAATTTCCATTTTTGTATCATCTTCCATTGAGATCTGTTGGCCATGGTATATGTAGTAGTCTACTATGTTTAGTTCTTCTCTATTATAATTTTTTTTCTTCTTTAGTGAATTTATTAAACTTAACCTGGCTCTTTTTCAGGTTTATTTTTAAGTCAAATGGTTCTTCTGCTTCATGCACCTCTTGTATATGTCTTGATAGCACTTCTGGGTCTTGTGAAAAGAGAACAACATCATCTGCAAATCTTAAGTGATTTAAATACGTGCCATTGATTTTTATTTCATCTTTGCCTATTCTAGTTTACAAAATATTTATTTAAGACAGGCTGAGAAAAGGATAGGTGATATTGTATTGCCTTGCCATACACCTTGTTCTATGTTGATTTCCAATTTAAGATCATTCAGGTAAATTGTCACCATTGTTTTTCATATAATGATTGTAGTAAGTTTATATAAGGAGTGTCTACACTTTGGTTGAGCAATGTATTAATTATTGTTTGCTGGAATACTAAGTCACACACTTTTTGTAGTCAATGAAAGCCATGCACAGAGGCATGAGGTACTCATGCCTTTCAATGATTTGCTGAACAACCTAGGTGTGATACAAGTAGCCATTTCTAAACCATGCTTGCTCCATTGGCTGAGTGTTATTTAATGTTCTCAATATTCTTTTTGCTACTATCTTGGTGAAATAGATTACTAAAAGAAGGCTTATTAGGTTTTAGTTCTTTAAATCATCTTTGGCCCCTTTCTTGTGTATAAGAATCACTTCAGTATTTTTTTCATACATTGGGTATTTTTTCTTCTCTGAGGAAGGTATAGTTTTGCTGGTATCTTGTGTAAACTGTGACCACCAGTTTTCAGCATTTCAACCATAACACAGTCATTTCTTGAAGCTTTGCCATTTTTCATTGATTTTATGGCACTTGATACTTCCTCCACTAGAATATCTGGCATTTTCTCTTTTGTGGGTGTTGTTACTTTTGAGTGATCTTTGCATAGCTCTGAATAGAATTTTCTAATTATTTCTAACTTTTCCTTTCTTGTTCTACACACAGAGCCATCTTCATGTTTTAATGCAAAAACCTTCTTTCTTTTATTTATAAGCTTGCATTTTGCTCTGTTAATCCCTGTGTTTTCTTCAATTGCCTTTTTCTGCTTCCTAATTAAGTGTAATTCTGATTAAATTGAAACTAAATCAGATTTAGTTATCTCCTGGCCAGTTCACTTTTTCCCTTGGTTCAATCATTTTTGAGATTCTGATCTCTGGCATTACATTTGACATTAAATGCTATCTTCTCCTTAAAAATGTTACACACACTCCCCACTCTATATCAACAGATTCATCTATATCTTCCAGCAACTTAATGGAACCATCTTGAATCCCAAAACCAGTTCAGTACTCTTCCATAATAGCCATGCAGAATGTTTACTGCAATTCAGATATGTATACCAATTGTTTTAAATAATATCAGCCATTCTGAATTAGAATGTAGTTATTGAGTCAAATATTTGATGTTGCATTTTATCATTTCTACTATACTTATTAGAGGTGCATAAAAATATTACTCCTACCACCATTACATTCAACATGCAAATATCTGATCTCCAGAGTCAAATGATATATGACATGCATCAAAAATAATTATCTGTCATATGCACTTTTTCAACACATATGCTAAGGAAGTATAATTATAATAATTGATTTAGGCTTGCAACAAAGTGGGAGGGGATAAATTAAGAAACCAGGAGTCTTGGATAGCAAAGCAGGAAGCAAGAGTAGACGGAGATGTTGAAAGTTTTCAAGATAATGAAAGCTGATGCTCCAAAATGTGATAGGAGGGGGAGGCAATGCAAGAACAGCTTAAAAAATAGTAAAATTACCTCAAAAACAAACAAACAAATCAGAATGCAGAAAGAGAAATTTACTTACACTGCATACACAAGCATGTATAGAATGTTTTTCAGTGCTGAGTGAATATAGCCTGCCAACAGGTGATAAGCAAAAGGCTGCTTGTTACAGTGGTGGGACATTATGATAATATTAGCCTTTCACTGGGAAACAGCTGAGGTAAAATTTCAGTATATGGGGTTGGTGTATCTAGTGAAAGTTGAATGCTGACTTCAGTACTTGCCTTTCTAAGTCAATATTTGACCTTTGAAGCTAGTATCTGACTTACAGATCGATATCTAAATTTTGTCCCTCATACCATTAGCCAGATGACAGATATTGTCTAAGCAGTCAGTGCAAAATTGTTATTGGCTGCAATGAAGTGCCAAAGAAATTTAACCATTTAAAGGGAGTTTTTCGATAAAGTCAAAGCAAGTGAAACCATAGGAAATTGACTCTTTTCTGAAACAACACAGCCAACACTGCAACTCTAAATCTGTATTGTCTCATAAATACCAAAGTAATATCCTTTCAAGATTGATTGTGAGGGTTTACATGCCAAGTTATTCTATACTGAAGAATCTATAGAGAGTTATAGTAACTCAAACAAATAAGTTGTCTCATAAACTTTTATGAACCACAGCCAATTACATTTGATAAAAATATGTACTCATCCCATGAAACCTTATGCCATAATAAATCTGATCCTGCACAAGTAGTTATAGGACTATTTTTTGTTTCTGATCCCCAGGCAGAAATGTCTTCATGCAAGTCCACAAACTTTCCTTTTTTCCTAAATAAAGTAGTGGAGCTCTGTTCTCCTCTACTTTGTTGAAAGACTGGAAAAAGTTTGTGTCAAAAACTAAGCATGTGGAACTGATAGGCCTGAGATAAACTCAGAAAACAGTGTTGGATGGTGGTAAGTGCTGGGAGAGAAAGAGTTAGAGGGCAGACCCACATCTTGTAGCTTTCACATAATGCACATGTAATCACATCCACAACAAGGTAGCTGATCTCATCTTTAAGTTAATAGTGGCAAAGTATTACGGATTTACACACCTTTAAGTTGAGAAGGGATAGTGGCATCTTAAAGTGGAATCTTAAAAATCTTAATACTGCTGTACCCCTAGTGACAACTTAAGATTTCAGTAATACCTTCACTGCTAAACTTGGATTGAGATGAAGATTGGTATTGACAGGACATACTTGAAGATGTTAGGACAAGTATAAAACATCACAGTATAATTCCCAAAGATGGTACTTGCAGTTTCTTCATGTGGTTGCAAGTTTCAGATTCACTCTGATTCACTGATCTCTTGTTAATAAAATTCATAATAAGTTTAATTTATATATTTAAGGTTTTCTCTCTCCCTGTCTTCCCTCCTTCCTCTCATTCTTTGTCTTTGTGCATTTTAATGCCACTTTAAGACCAGCATTAGGACGATCTCTCATGCTGATGAACTTCCAAAAAGATGGGAAAATATGCCATCTAAAAAATATTTGACTCTACTCAGTGATGATGTGCAATATTACAATTTAGGTGCACTTTGATCATTTAAGGCCAAATCCAAATGGGGATTTGAAGTACCTTAGCCAGTGCCAAGGACCCACTTTATTCTGGTTCTCTATTGCCTTATATCTGAACCTTGCAATATTGCAAGAGGAACTGTGCCATTGGTATCTCTTTCTTGCTTATATTAATGAAGGTTGGTTAAACTTAGGATGAGAAGTATCTTTTTATGAAGTAGCACCTGCTGCTGCTAATAACTAATAGTGTCATCCCAAAGTGCTTGTAAACTATTAAAAAACTCAGATGTGTCCATTTTCAAGGACTGTTAATTTGCTGAAACTATAGCAGCCAGGGAATATGTCTTCTTTCATATAGATCTGCCTGACCACTGTGATCATCATCAAAAACCATTCATTTGACATCAGTCAGGAAAAGATGTTTTTCTGTTGGGATGTTTCTTTTTTAGAGCAGTGTTTCTCAATGTTGGCCACATTAAGAAGTGTGGACTTCATCTTCCAAAACGTCCCAGCCGGCTTGTGGGAATATCTTAAAGTGGTCTAGAATTTTCTAGAACCACTATAGAACATTCTCATAGATGTAAAGTGTGTGCTGACGTCACTACAATTTAGGACATGGTTGAGTCATTTGGTTTTGAAATCTCATGCCAGAATAGCTGTAAAAATGGTTGATGGTTATAGTTATAATTAGAGAATTTGTTGTTATGTTAAATTTGTATTGTATATAATTATATATTAATTCTTTTTCTTCTTTATTTATCTCTTTATCATTTTGGGTGTCGAGGGATATTCAGAGTTCTGGCTCTTGCTCTTCTAGAGGCCTCAACCCTTGTTGTAATGTGTCTTTGATGTTGTCTCTGCCTCTGCTCAACACTGCACATCCGCAGATCAGGTGAAGGAGGAAATTCATTATTCTACTGGCAAGCTGAAACTACATCCCTCCTCCATTCTGTGCTTCCAGCAGGACCTGTGAGCTCTCCATCTGCAACGGTGCCTCTCTTTTTCCTTCTTCAGACAACCATTCATCTACTTGCCCCTCCAGTGACTTCCCCATTGTGCCTGACCTCTCCATTCCTGGCTTGGAGCCCTCATTGACTTTCCAGCGCTTCTATGTATCCCCCTTCAAAATCCCCGAAACCGGCTCTTCCTCATTGTCTGAGCTGGCATCTGGGTAAGCCATCACACTGTATTAAAATATATATTTTTTATTCTAGATATCATATTTTGTATAAAATTGTATGAGAGACAGCATATTCTGCCTATCGGCATATATGAGAGCTGTGTGGAGTAGGTGTTAAGTGTCAGACAGGAAGTAGGGAGAGCAGATACTATTTCACCTTAATCATGAAAAGTTACTGGATGATTTCTCTCAACCTCAATCTACCTCATAGAATTATTATTGTGGGAAAATAGTAGGAGTGAACACTAGAAATGCTGTATTGAACTTTTACATAAAAGGTAGAATGTAAATTAAACATTCTATATACTGTATATACTGTATAATATTTTTTGTTCATTAGTGCTCACAGTAGACTATGGCAAAATATTTACTAAGCATTCTTGAACTTTGTTCCATTTAGATGTGCTGGGATTACCCTCTCAATGGCCATCTTGGCAGAGAATTCTGCAACATGTCTATATATCACCATGTTGAGAAAGACATAGGTAACTAGAATTCTAAGAATTATATTGGTAGAAACTTTTTCATTTTCATCTTTTTTCAGTTCACTCTATCGTCAGATAAACAGAATGAACTAGTTCAAACTGGTGATAAAAATATCATTAAACTTTCATATTGCTTAGTAACTGTTGCTAGCGCTGGGACCTAACAAACAAATAAATGGAATCTGAAGAAAACATTTTTAAAAATAGATGAATTTTCATTAGATCAAGAGAGGTTGGATTAATTAGTAAACTTAGCATTACCTAATCATCATGGAATATAGTTTAAAATATCCAATTTAGAAAAGGAACTGATTATTTATCTGGTTAAATATATTAAACTTATTCATACATAAACACACACACACAAACATAAACATACAAACGTAGATGATGGACACTTTAATTGGGTATAATGAGAAAACTAGTACTTCCTGGCTGTTTTTTGAATTCGCTAATGTAACATGCAATAAACCAACAATTTGAATGTTCCAATTTTTATAGATGCACTGTCCTGAAAAGGAAATTTGAACAGCTGGAGCAAAACATTCTGAGTCACTAAATTATAAATTGCACTTGTCAAGAATCAACATTCAGCCCCAGCTCTCAAGGAATAGATCGGGTAAAAAGCTTTCCCATTTATCAGTTTAGCTATTGATTGCCTCTACAAGGTCATTGAATCTGAGAAGTAATAAATGGAAGACTTGGTTGCTAATACAGCAGGCTAATTGTGTTAATAATTTTGCATGCAGGAACTTGATAACACTTAAAAGTGCCCTAAAGCATTAAGGGGCTAATAGTGTATGTAGGCACTTCTACATTAGCTTTCTGATTACCAATAACAGGCATGCTGAAGGAATAAGAAGATAGATGACATCACCATTCATGTTATTTTAAACAAAAGGCTCAAGAATTGCAATATATAGGTAACCTGAATTGGATTTCTTTCCAAGCATGCTAATATACTGATACTTCTATCTGAATTAAAACCAATTTTCTGGACCTACTACATAATCCTGCACAGTTTTTTTTCAGTTCTTGAACATACTTAAGTCCAATGGAGTATATTTAATCTAATATAACACAGTGTTGGATATAGACAGTGGTGGGATTCAGCCAGTTTGCAACAGTTCGGCAGAACCGGTAGCTAATTTTTTGTTGCCCAGGGCCAGAATGGACTTCCGGAAGTGACACTCACACAGAGAACCAGTTGTTCACATATTTGAATCCCACCACTAGAGGTAGACCAATACCCTAATTGAAAAAGTTTGAGTATTGTCCCAGGAATATGAATACATGAACTTTTAAGTGAAATTTTGCCCCAAAAAATGATTTAAGGTTCTGCTACCACTCTCATTATGAGATTCTCCAGATTTCTATATTTCAGCCTTATCTTTCCAAGCCAGGTAGATTGGGTGGTCTGATCTATCATGTGAAAATGTTTCTATTTAGTGAAAGTTAAAAAATGTGATACCATATATGTATTATACCAAGTATAATTATATAAAACTTGTTTATAGTCTGTACATTTGCATAATAAACAATAAATAAACCTCATTTATTGTTTTAATGTCTTTTAAATTGTTTTAGAATTTTAGAATTGTAAGCCTCCAGAGTCACTTGGTTGAGTTAGACAGCTATAGAAATGAATGAATGAACAAACGAATGAATCACATAATATGGGTGGGCAATAAACCCTTTTGAAAATCTATGGGGAAATACCACTTTTTCTTCAATAGGCAGTGTTAACCTATTTATTTTCTCAGGAAAGATTAGGACTCTAGATAGTCAAGAAACTAGCCTATTTGTGTGGCTTTAAGTGTTAAATTCTATTTCTACCCTGCAATAGATGGAGGGGGTATTCTGTGAAGTAATGACTGAATTACAATTTTTATACAAGTAGTTCTTAAGTTACAATGGCAACTGGGACTGGAATTTTCATTGCTAAGCAATGTAGTCATAAATCCAACATCACAGGATGTTAAAATCCCTGGAATCCCTGTTGCTCTCATAACCCAAGGACTATGTAGGCTGTTAAGCAGGAAGGGGCAGGAGAGCCAGGCAAGCAGACTGGTGGCTGCATAGGTGCATGATAGGGATGCTGTAGGCAGGCACTACTGGGTGCGAGTGTGTATGCAGGTGCTACATAGGTTCATGGACAAGCACTCTGAAGCACAGGCAGGTGAAAAAGTAGCAGAAGGAACCACTTCTGACTTTCTGGTAGCTTCCCTATTGATTTTGTTTCTGGTAAGATGGTAGACAACATCAGAAATCATGATCATGTGACTTTAGCAGGTGGAACTTCAAGAACCAGTCATAAATACTACTTGTTCAGTGCCATCATAAGTTTGAACAGTCATTGAACAAGAGGCCGTAACCCAAGGGCTACTTGTATGATTTCAAAGAATATGGTGGATTTGTGGCATTCTAACAAGTACACTGAAAGAGTCAAATAGACATATGTTCATGATTTATGTACATATATTATAATGTTCATTTACCACAGTATACTTGTAAAGATTCAGTTAAAACAGCTAAAATCTGAGATGCAACAATTTACAATTAATATTAATCAATTTATTATAAATCATATCCCAACTTTTCATATAAAGAAGCATATAAGATTGGTATCAGAATGCCCTCTGGGCAGAAAGGCAGGATATAAATGGCACAAATAAATTAAAAATAAAATCAGCTACCATAATTCACGTAGATCACATAAGCCTGGTGTTTTGTTTTAATCTGTTTTTAGTTTTATCCCAAGGTTAATTTCTCTTAACATTATTATTTTTTTTAAATGTTACTAAATTATAGTTGGACAGTTCAATGGACACTATCTTATATTCTTGGTTGGCCCAATTATACATGGAAAGAGAAAAAACATGATTAGTGCTATTAGAATAATGTATTGCTCAGTAGGGCTGACCAAATAATTCAGCAATTTGTTAAACAAATTAATCCTCTTACTGCTTGTGGCATGCCCCTGAGCACATTGTTATTTCCTTCAGTTTATTAATTATGCAAATGCATTCCATGAATGTCCTTTTGATAAAAATAATGATCATGAATATTCTAATTTGTGTCTATTTGTGTGCAGGTGGGGAGGCAAGGATGAAAGGAGGTGATTTATCATAAAAAAACAGACATGTTGTTTTCCATTTTTATACAATTTTCCAAAATATCAATGTTTTCACTTTGAAGACTGAGCATTATTGGAGAACACACATTTGTAACAGGGAGAGACTTTAATGAGATGCTCATATCAATGTGACTCACTGTACTGAATGTGTGTAACTCAGCAGGTGCCATCAATAACAAAGTAAGTTGGCTTTAAGAAAGGCTTTGAAGGAATAGGCAGAGATCTGTAAGTGAAAGTGTGGGGGAAAAACAAACTGGGAAGTTCATCAAGATGAATGTTTTACTAGTTGATACTTCATGTGATTTATAATGGGTAAATAGTCCCAGCTGGACCCTTTGAAGTATGTGAGCCATAAATTTTATTAGGAAAACTTTTGGAGCTGCTGGTATGTAGTCCCTTCTCTTGTTCCAGATAAACTTCATGATGGCTGCTCTGCTTCTTTATGTTTGGTGAAGCTCAGTGATTTTTTTGTAAAAAAAAAAAAGGTGCCGGAACTCACACATGTCATACAACCTGCCTTACCTACTCTACAAGGTTCCATCCAAAGAAGGTGCCGGAATTCCATTCTGGGCATTCTATGACAAAAAAAAAAGCCCTGGTGAAGCTGCTCTAGAATCTTACTAGTTATACCGGACAACAATTTTTTTCAAAAGTTTTGCTTCCTGAAAAACTTTTTGGTGATTATGACAGACCCCTTCAAACTGAGCACAAATATAATTTTCAAATGACTGAATCTTGTACGAATCTTGAGAAATATGAAATTAACTTTTAATGACTGTAATGTATTTAATTACATGTTTCTGACAGATAGGAATTCAACAGGACTAAAAGTGTTTGGCTGCTGATTTTTGTTTGTACTCAGTGTCTCACTGCAGTGTCCAATATTAGTCAACCAGCATTGATGGATTCCAGTTGCCCTGATGCCATTTTTCTATTGTGGCAATGGTGAAATTATTCACTGAGTTTGTCAGTGTCTGCACCTAGATTTTTGGGAAGGAAATCTAAGTGTGAATGGAGAAAAAGAATCTTCAGTGAAATGTTGAACATCATCATCTTCTATGTCATAAGAAACTGAATGTAATTTGGTGCTCTACAGTTGTCAAGAAAATTCTCAATCACATCCTTGAATGTTTTCCAGGCAATTTTCTCTGGACCCACTAAAGATCTTCGAACCACTTCTCACTGATGACATTAAGTGGCTTCTTTAATCTTTGCATCAGTTATTCTTAGAAACATCTGTCTCAGATAAAGAAAAAAATCTTCATTTTCCTTGTTCACCATTTTGCGAAATTTTTCATCAGTCCAGGTTTTATGTGAAGCAGAGGCAAAATTATCTTTTGTCAAGTCAACAAGTGATTCATGTGCCATGCTTTTCTATCCTGGAGCGAAATTCGTTTGGAATGACCTTTTTTTTTTTAATGTAAGGTGACTCTCTTACATGACTGTCCCATTTGCATATGTAACAACATTTGCAACATACTTGGTATATCTGAGCTTCATTCCAAGGAGCAGAGCCTTTTATATTTCTACAGATATTCCATTTGTACTTGGTATACTGGATGTGCCTCAACAACAATTTCATGTTTTTGTATGTTTCTTTCATTTGTACACAAAGGAAACAGGTGCTGAAGTGTGTACATTGCCATTGTTAAAATGGTACATGAGAGACTAAATTACTGGTTATTTTCATGATTAGCAGCTAAAAATCTATAAGATGCACCCAAACTGTTCAGAAAGCAAAATCTTTGTTGTCCAGTGATCAATTAACTTTGAATTAGCTGTAATATACTCTGGATCACTTTTCTTCTTTTTAAAGATAGGAAGATAAGGTTCAGCTATGTCATCAGCAAGTTCCTTCTATCTGCAGTATTTCTTTGGTTGCTTATACAACTTTCTATACCTTAGGAAATATCTCTGTCTTAGATATTTGAATTCAAAGTAAATAGATGATTCCTGATCGCATTTCTTTCAATCTCAAGCCTTCAATCTGCCTCTTCATGTTGATAGCATTTTTCTCTTTGCATTGGGCATCTGCATACTGTTTTCTTTTTTTTTATTATTTTGAATATATCAGAAGGAGCTATTTTTGTTCTTTCCTTCATCACCAACTTGAGTTCTTTCTCCCAGTCATGTTTCCAGGCATGGAAAGTTACCTACCACTGCAATGAGTATATTAAAAATCTTTTTTTTTTAACATTCAAGATACATACTCAGTTAACTCAGCTTAAAAGAAATATTTTATTTCTGCTTTTAAACTTCTAGAAGAATTTTACTGAAAATTTAACTACTTTTGGAGTAACCTGATATATGATTTTAAATCAAGTATACTGGTAACCACACTGAATTTATCATCTGTCAAAATTAAAATGCTGTTCGCAGTGAATTCAGTTTGAAAAAACTCTAGTAATATGTGTTGCTAGAAATACTGTTCTTCAAGCAGAATAGTTCATTTAAAGCAGGCATGTCAAACTGTCGGCCCACAGGCCGGATGCGTCATGCCAAAACCGTGCCCACCCCATTGCTGACAATGGGGAAAAAGTTACAATATGTTGTGTGACATCACATGACGTCGCGAGTTTGACATGCCTGATTTAGAAAATACATCTTTATAGGAGCTTAAGTTATTTTTAATCCACTTTTCTGTTTAGGGTGGGCTATAAAAACTAAAATAATAAAGTATAGTAAGACCAGTCAAGCAACTGATTCAAGCTTTCAAAGTAGCTATGTGCAGAAGAGGCAACATTATATGATTGCAGGCTGGGCATTGCCCAAACTATTGGCTATAATTCAGAGTGCTTTCTACATCAAAATTCAGTAACTTTCTGACTTCCTAGTGCAATAAATAAATATGTTGAAATCTTGCAAGAAAAGATTGCACAAATAAAAATCTCTTGTGAGCAATCAAAATATTGTAAGAATGGGCATGTCATTGAGATTTTGTGAAATATTAGCAAAACTTTTAACTCATAAGTGGTGGGGAGACTTGTTGACTCATAATCTTCCTTTAATAGAAAGCTGTAGTACCCTTCTTGCCCAAACTCACATTTTTCAATACATTTTTAATATTTCCATTGTTCAATGACAATTTCATACATCTTTACAAATGCATTAAAAACTATAATGGGGTAAGAAATAACAGAATATCATCCATTTTCCTCAGAGACAATTCCTCCCATTGTACTTCAGTCATGAATTTCCCCCAAAAAAGTATTTTCCTAAGCCTTCTGCAGAAATATGAATAGTGGGGGAGTGCTAAGACATGAAAGGACTGCAAATATTCAGTACATATAAGTTTTTATATTTAAAATAAGGTGAACACCAGGGTAATAAAACTATAAAAGTTTAATTTAATTTAAAAACGCCAAGCTTTCACCGTCACCTGCCAGCATCCTCAGGGCTTAAAGCGCCAGGGAGTGAGAGAGTCTCTTCTAAGCAAGCCAAAGTCTGCGCCCGGCTCCTCGATCTCGTCATCAGACCTAATTGGTTGGATTGTGCTCCGGTGACTCGTTTCTTCCTGCACCCCTTTTTGCGTGTGTCCTCATTTGCCTTCTTTTCTTTGAGCTCGAAAGTAGGTGGAGCAACCTCCTTGTCTCTCTGATTGTCTCTGTTCTCTCCCTCGGGTTTATCTAGTGGTTTGCATTTCTCCTTCTCCTTCTCCCAATCCACATTTGCACAACTATTCTCTCTCTGAGTGTTTTCCCTTTCATCCCTAGTACCCCCCCCCTTGTGCCCAACTGCTGTCAAGATGGTCACATGTCTCACTCTGGGTTAACTGGGGTGTGGTAGTGAACTGGGATGGTTCAGTAAGTTGTTTGTCTATGCAGCCAGTCTCGTAGATGCGGCCAAACCCAGTTAACATGCTCTCCCCCCCTTTCTTTCGTCTCCTGCGCTCTTTTTCCCTGCGTGATAAACAAAGGTCTCGGTCTGGGGGGAGGTGGGGTTACGATCCTTCTGAACGTCCCAGCATTCCTCTTCCATCCCCCTCCTCGCTCCGTTGCTTCTCATTCCTGCGTGCCTGTGACAAGGATCTTTGGAGTCGATGGGTGCTGTTGATGTGAGGTGCGGTAGGCTGATCCCACAAGCTCCGCCCTCTCGCGCATTCCTCCATCCGGGTTTGTTCTTCTCTCCACTCTCCAGGATGTCCATCGGCTCGCAGTCGCTCCTAGAGCTATCCCACACCCTATACATCTCCAACTCGGTCGGCATTATAGAGCGGAGGGGTCGTCCCATCTTCTTAGGACCGATCGTCCTATTCCTCTCGAGCCGTGGATGAGATGTTGATTTTAATAATCCCCCCCCCATCTCCGTCTATGCTGTCTTCTGCCATATCAATTGGAAAGTCCCTGATGTTCATAGTATGGGGATTCTGGATTTTAGTTCTTATCGCCCTCCTGGTCTTTTGGGAGCGCGTCAACACGGTGGGGGTGGTGGGGGCTCTCAGACGTTGTTCTTCATCCTCTGGGTTGTCCACGATTGGTCGGGGGATTGGCATGTTTTCCTTAGTTTTTTCACTAGGTCTGCCGCCGGGCCGTCGGTAACGGGACGGGTAATTGGCCGCACTCCATGCTCTTAATGTCAAGTGTTCAGAGCAGAGATCAATATGTCGATTAATGGAGTTACTATTGGAAAGCCATGCTTCTTTAAACGAGTAGAGTCACACTGCAGTACTGCCAAAGCAAAGAAAGAGGAAAGAAACCATCTTTTCCAAGTATGTAGGCGCAATGGGTATCTGGTAGGATTCATTAATCGGTTTAGTATACCATCAGAATCTCGGAGCAACCCACCACCTCGTGAACTAGTGCCACAGACAACACGTGTCACCCTCCCCTATATCTGCAATGTCTCAGAGGCTACTGCGAGAATTTTGGCACTGTATAACATAAAGGTAGCACATAGACCCAACCAAACGCTGCGGGCTGCCATCATGCGCCCCAAGGACCCGCTCCCCAGCATGGAAAGATCGGCAGCCATATATAGCATCGATTGTATGGACTGCCCATGTAACTATGTTGGGGAGACTTCTAAACGAGTGAAGACCAGGGTCCATGAGCACAGACTAGCAGCGAAAAGGGGCGAGCAGCACTCCCAGATATGGGTTCATATGGCGGAATTGGGCCACCGCTTTAATTTTAATGAGGTATGCGTCTTGGCAAGTGACAGCACAAAGGGAGGCCGCCTTCTTAAAGAAGCATGGCTTTCCAATAGTAACTCCATTAATCGACATATTGATCTCTGCTCTGCACACTTGACATTAAGAGCATGGAGTGCGGCCAATTACCCGTCCCGCTACCGACGGCCCGACGGCAGACCTAGTGAAAAAACTAAGGAGAACATGCCAACCCCCCGACCAATCGTGGACAACCCAGAGGATGAAGAACAACGTCTGAGAGCCCCCGCCACCCCCATCGTGTTGACGCACTCCCAAAAGACGAGGAGGGCGATAAGAACTAAAATCCAGAATCCCCATACTATGAACATCAGGGACTTTCCAATGGATATGGCAGAAGACAGCATAGACGGAGATGGGGGGGAATTGTTAAAATCAACATCTCATCCACGGCTCGAGAGGAATAGGACGATCGGTCCGAAGAAGATGGGACGACCCCTCCGCTCTATAATGCCGACCGAGGTGGAGATGTATAGGGTGTGGGATAGGTCTAGGAGCGACTGCGAGCCGATGCACATCCTGGAGAGCGGAGAGAAGAACGAACCCGGATGGAAGAATGCGCGAGAGGGCGGAGCTTGCGGGATCAGCCTCCCGCGCCTCATATCAACAGCACCCATCGACTCCAAAGATCCTTGTCACAGGCACGCAGGAATGAGAAGCAACGGAGCGAGGAGGGGGATGGAAGAGGAATGCTGGGACGTTCGGAAGGATCGTAACCCCACCTCCCCCCAGACCGAGACCTTTGTTTATAACACGGGGAAAAAGAGCGCAGGAGACGAAAGAAAGGGGGGGAGCATGTTAACTGGGTTTGGCCGCATCTACGAGACTGGCTGCATAGACAAACAACTTATTGAATCATCCCAGCTTACTACCACACCCCAGTTAACCCAGAGTGGTACATGTGACCATCTTGACAGCAGTTGGGCACAAGGGGGAGGTACTAGGGATGAAAGGGAAAACATTCAGAGAGAGAATAGTCGTGCAAATGTGGATTGGGAGAAGGAGAAGGAGAAATGCAAACCACTAGATAAACCCGAGGGAGAGAACAGAGACAATCAGAGAGACAAGGAGGTTGCTCCACCTACTTTAGAGCTCAAAGAAAAGAAGGCAAATGAGGACACACGAGAAAAAAGGGGGTGCAGGAAGAAACGAGTCACCGGAGCACAATCCAACCAATTAGGTCCGATGACGAGATCGAGGAGCCGGGCGCAGACTTTGGCTTGCTTATAAGAGACTCTCTCACTCCCTGGCGCTTTAAGCCCTGAGGATGCCAGCAGGTGACGGCGAAAGCTTGGCGTTTTTAAATTAAATTAAACTTTTATAGTTTTATTACCCTGGTGTTCACCTTATTTTAAATATGAATATTCCCAGGGTTCATATTTTTAGAGTTATTAACCATGGATATGATAGAGCAGTTCTGCTCAGAGCCAGGAAGTGGGAGAAGTTTGCACAGCGCGTTTCATCTAACTACTGTAAGCTAGCATTTCTGCATGGCTGTATTAAGGAGAATCTGGCCCCAAAATCGCTGAGGAGGAGACCGACGGTTGACTTCTTGGAATGCCAGCAAGCAGTCCGCCAATTCCAGCGGCGCACCTTACACACCTTGATCAACGACCAACATAGACGTATAAGGAATTTAAAAGCATGGATCCAAGACCACCGGAACTATTGCAGTTTAGAGTTGACAAACCAGCATTTTTGGATGCTGGACCGGCACATTCAACAAGCTACGGAACAAACAACTCGTTATATGATGGAGACATTCCTAAGGAGAATGAACCTGTTACGTGACTCCCACAACAGCACCTCATCAAGAAGAGTGGTATGCAATTTGTCTACTAAAACATTAACCCAGTCTCAACTTTCCCTATTACAACGGGATGTGGGTCATAATCTTGCAAATGCAGACACCCTTGACTTCATAGCAGCATTAGAGCCTGCCTTATACCATATCGGAGCAGGGGAAGAGGTCAGGAGTTCTATTAGACAACAAGTCACAGGCCTTATAATGAACCACAGACGCTACCAAACGCTATCTGGGAGTGAAAGGGAAGCCCTGAGCCAACTTAAAAAAGATGACACTATTGTCATACTATCAGCAGATAAGGGGAGGGCAACTGTTGTCATGGACAAGGAGGTATATATAAACAAGGCACTTGAATTGCTCAATGACAGTACTGCATATAGAGTAGTGAATAAAGACCCCACCACTACCCTTAGAAACCATATCAACAAGCTTCTTGATGACTTAAAACGGAATAGGAGGATGGGGGAGGATGTGCTTAGAAAGGTATGCCCTGGCGACTCGGCTCTTGCCAGGTTCTATGGGCTGCCCAAGATACACAAACCCAGCGTCCCCCTCCGCCCTATTGTTGCATTCAGGGGCACCCTTACCTCGGAATTGGCCAAGTGGCTGAGCATACGTATCTGCCACTTGGCCAGTAATAATAACACCACTGTGAGATCGGCAGACAAATTTCTAGGTAGAATTAGAGCCCTGAGGGTGGAGGAAGAAGAACTTATGGTCTCCTTTGATGTGGTCTCCCTATTCATTTCCATCCCGCAGGACCTTGCAGTCACGGTCCTTAAGGACCGGTTGAATCAAGGAGACCAGGGACAACACAAGGACTCCCTCCAGATGGAGGACCTTATTAAACTGGTGGGAGTCTGCCTAAAGACCTACTTCACCTTTCAGGGCACTATATTCGAACAAATTAAGGGAACACCAATGGGGTCTCCGATCTCCAGTGTAATAGCAGAGGTGGTGCTCCAACGTTTGGAACACATAGCGATGGCCCAGTACCAACCAAAATTTTGGGCCCGCTATGTGGATGACACGTTTGTAGTCATCAAGAAGCAGCACAAGACTGACTTTATGGGTATTTTGAATTCGGTATACCCAGACATCCAGTTCACCATGGAGGAGGAAAATCAGGGCGTATTGGCATTCTTAGATGTATTGGTCCAACGCCAACTGGATGGATCTTTGACCACCAAGGTATACCGAAAAGCAACTTGTACGGACAGGATTCTCCATTTTGAGAGTAACCATCCGACAGCCCATAAAGTCAGCTGTGTTAGAACTCTATTCAAACGAGTAGAGTCACACTGCAGTACTGCAAAAGCAAAAAAAGAGGAAAGAAACCATCTTTTCCAAGTATGTAGGCGCAATGGGTATCCGGTAGGATTCATTAATCGGTTTAGTATACCATCGGAATCTCGGAGCAACCCACCACCTCGTGAACTAGTGCCACAGACAACACGTGTCACCCTCCCCTATATCTGCAATGTCTCAGAGGCTACTACGAGAATTTTGGCACCGTATAACATAAAGGTAGCACATAGACCCAACCAAACGCTGCGGGCTGCCATCATGCGCCCCAAGGACCCGCTCCCCAACATGGAAAGATCGGCAGCCATATATAGGATCGATTGTATGGACTGCCCATGTAACTATGTTGGGGAGACTTCTAAACGAGTGAAGACCAGGGTCCATGAGCACAGACTAGCAGTGAAAAGGGGCGAGCAGCACTCCCAGATATGGGTTCATATGGCGGAATTAGGCCACCACTTTAATTTTAATGAGGTATGCATCTTGGCAAGTGACAGCACAAAGGGAGGCCACCTTCTTAAAGAAGCATTGCTTTCCAATAGTAACTCCATTAATCGACATATTGATCCTCTGCACACTTGACATTAAGAGCATGGAGTGCGGCCAATTACCCGTCCCGTTACCGACGGCCCGACGGCAGTCCTAGTGAAAAAAACTAAGGAGAACATGCCAATCCCCTGACCAATCGTGGACAACCCAGAGGATGAAGAACAACGTCTGAGAGCCCCCACCACCCCCACCGTGTTGACGCGCTCCCAAAAGACGAGGAGGGCGATAAGAACTAAAATCCAGAATCCCCATACTATGAACATCAGGGACTTTCCAATGGATATGGCAGAAGACAGCATAGACGGAGATGGGGGGGAATTGTTAAAATCAACATCTCATCCACGGCTCGAGAGGACTAGGACGATCGGTCCGAAGAAGATGGGACGACCCCTCCGCTCTATAATGCCGACCGAGTTGGAGATGTATAGGGTGTGGGATAGCTCTAGGAGCGACTGCGAGCCGATGGACATCCTGGAGAGCGGAGAGAAGAACGAACCCGGATGGAAGAATGCGCGAGAGGGCGGAGCTTGCGGGATCAGCCTCCCGCGCCTCATATCAACAGCACCCATCAACTCCAAAGATCCTTGTCACAGGCACGCAGGAATGAGAAGCAACGGAGCGAGGAGGGGGATGGAAGAGGAATGCTGGGACGTTCGGAAGGATCGTAACCCCACCTCCCCCCCAGACCGAGACCTTTGTTTATAACACGGGGAAAAAGAGCGCGGGAGACGAAAGAAAGGGGGGGAGAGCATGTTAACTGGGTTTGGCCGCATCTACGAGACTGGCTGCATAGACAAACAACTTACTGAACCATCCCAGTTCACTACCACACCCCAGTTAACCCAGAGTGAGACATGTGACCATCTTGACAGCAGTTGGGCACAAGGGGGGGTACTAGGGATGAAAGGGAAAACATTCAGAGAGAGAATAGTTGTGCAAATGTGGATTGGGAGAAGGAGAAGGAGAAATGCAAACCACTAGATAAAGCCGAGGGAGAGAACAGAGACAATCAGAGAGACAAGGAGGTTGCTCCACCTACTTTAGAGCTCAAAGAAAAGAAGGCAAATGAGGACACACGCAAAAAGGGGTGCAGGAAGAAACGAGTCACCGGAGCACAATCCAACCAATTAGGTCCGATGACGAGATCGAGGAGCCGGGCGCAGACTTTGGCTTGCTTATAAGAGACTCTCTCACTCCCTGGCGCTTTAAGCCCTGAGGATGCTGGCAGGTGACGGCGAAAGCTTGGCGTTTTTAAATTAAATTAAACTTTTATAGTTTTATTACCCTGGTGTTCACCTTATTTTAAATATGAATATTCCCAGGGTTCATATTTTTAGAGTTATTAACCATATAAGTTTTTCTATATGTACATTTTCAACTGCTATCAAGCCCTTACCATACTATTGTAAAATGAGAATGCTCTTGAAATTTTTGAAATAATGCAGCCATAATACTGCTGATGCCTTGAACGGCATCTCACTGTCTTTTGTCTGCAAAATAATAAAACTTACATTTTGATTAGTTCAGAACTGATCAATTCACCCAAGTCTCTATCCTTTTCATAGTCTGTCCCTTTTCTGGACAGCCAAGCAAATGTAAATAATTCCTTCCTCATCTACAAAACCCATCTCATGCTGGCACTTCCATCACCACCTATCCACCTTCATCCATTTACTGAAAGACCAAAAAAAGTCAGATGAGACTGCATTTTTAGAATGGTTTGGAAGGACATCCCCAATGTTCAGTGCCTTAGGCTAGGGCTTTTCAACCAGTGGTATGCATACCACCAGTGGTACATTGGCACCTGGCAGGTGGTATGTGGCCATGCCCAGCCTAGCCAAATGTAGCAGGGGAGGGAATGAGCCAAAGTGGCTCAGCCCAGGATTTGCCGTGAAAGAGTCCTCGGGAGCTGCAGGGCTACTGGGGTGAGGCAAAGGCCCCAGGATCAGCACTTCCATCTCACCCAGAAGAGAATGGAGAAGGAGGGGGCGGAGACAGGAAATGATATAAAAGGAGACAGTTTGGGCGGGAGAGGGAGAAAAAAAAGATGCAGCCTTAGGAGGAGGAGGAGGAGTCAACTGAAGCTGCACCAAAGGGAAAAGAAGAAGGAGGAGAGAGGAGAAGATAAAAAACAGGCCGGGCACACACACAGATGGCAGCAAAAAACAGGCAAGAAACGCAGCTGGGGAAGGGTCGCCCTCCAGGAGGAATGAAGAAAGGCAGCATCCCCTGAAGGAGACCAGCAAATAGCTCTCACTCACTTCACACACCCATGGACTCCGGAGGAGGGGACGCCGTGAGTGGAGTAAGTCCATGTTACTTGTGCTATCCACCCAGCCCCTCCCAACTTGCCCGGTTTTAGCAAGCAGCAGCACACCAGAGTGAGGAGTGGAGAGGCTGGGCTGGGTAAGGGGAACCGGTGAGAAGCCGAACCTGCCTGGGCGTGTGCAGAGGGGGCAGTGAGCGCATGGCACCTGGCATCCCAGGTGACTGTTTTGCCCTGCAGATTGATCGCGTTCTGAGCGCTTCCCTTTTACCCAGGGCACCATGCACTTGCTTTCCATCAAGCAATGTTAATAAAAGAGGGAACATAAATAACCTTTTCCCATACCAAAGTCATAAATCAAAATTTACTTTTCAAAGTACTTAGAAAATGTTTTCTAAGAGGAAAGCTTTTTGGTATCATAGTTGGCTTTCCATCACCCCTTGGTATTTCAAAGTTAAAGTCAAAAGCAGAGATAAATTGGTTGTTATTCCTCTCTACAAACAGAATTCTTCAAGTGACAGCATCCTGAAAGCAGACTTGGTAAATAGCATTTAGCATTAAATAATAAACACCTAGAAACAATGATAAAGCCACAAATGATTGCTTCTCCTCTGCCATTAAGAGATTTTAATTAGCACTTTAATCACAAGAGTTACTGCATCTTTTTGCATGTTAATTGTGGAGCGGTATTTGGAACAAATATTGCCATACCATCCCCATGTCTACTGGCTGATCTGAACTGAGAATTGAGGGGGTACTGCAGCTAAGGAACATTTAGATAGAGTTTTCTGCCCAAAAACCTCAGAACTCTTTCAAGTGACCAAATGCTCAGGGTCTGAAAGGCTGGCTTTGAATGATGTCAAAACTTTCTGTAGGAGATTGTTTTAAAAATGAAGAGTTGCGATTTTATAGATGTTTGATATCGGTTCTCCTGCCTCTGTCCTAGGCTGGTGATCTGATTGCTACAATATCCATCTAGGGAGATGAAGTTTTCTCCAATGATACAGAGATCATCTGATTCTATAGAGTATCTACACTCTGTATCTTCTCATGTCTGCCCTAAAGAAAGAACTATGGGAGGATGCAGATTTTCCCAGCCTGAGACCATCAGATGGATCGGTATTGGCTCTCTGAAAGTCTCTCCTGCAGAAGGAAGATTGGATTTAAATATTGTTACAGGTGTTGTAATTGCTATGGTTTTAATTGGAGCACATTAGAACTTCTTTAGATTAAAATACACAGTTATTTGTGTTACCACATCTGATGGGCATGCCTCATTTTTTACCTTAAAGTAACTCTGTCATGATACCTGCCATCTGAGATACAAAATACAGAATAATAGAATTGGAAGGGACCTTGGAGATCTTCTAGTCCAACTCCTTGGTCAGGAAGGAAGCCCTATACCATTTCAGACAAATGGTTGTCCAATCTCTTTCTAAAAATTTCTAGTGTTGGAGCATTCACAACTTCTGGAGGCAGGTTGTTCCACTGGTTAATTGTTCTAACTGTCAGGAAATTTCTTCTTAGTTCTAGGTTCCTTCTATCCTTGATTAGTTTCCCTACATTGGGTATTATCTCCCCCCGATTTGTAAGCCCCCACCTGGTCTATATTTAAACAATCCCTTCTGGCTCTATCCCAGGCTAGGGTTTAAGTGGCTTATGGACCACTTGTATGGGATTCTGGTTTTAAATGATTCCTTTTCCCCAGACTTTGGATGATTTGGGAACTTTTACAGTATGCATACATTGTATTTCATAAGCTTCCCAGAGTTGTAACAGATGAGGGTTATAAATTTCATAACTAAATAAACAGACAAATTATTATAGTGTGATCTTTGATTTTGTTTATTTCTATCTCATCTTTTCTCAGAGAATTCAAGATGGCATATATGGGGTAGTGGATAAATATCTAAGAGTACTCATAGAACAAGAATTGGATTGGATTAGTTCTGCAAAACAAAGTAAGCAAACTCTCCCCCCCCCCTCCATATAGATGCATACAAAGAGGTGGAGGGCACTTCAGAAAAATGATTAATGGGGGAATCAGCTGATCAATTTTGTGATGTCATATCATTATTAAGAATCTTCTGCAACTGAATTCAAAATGTATGCTGCTAATTGAAACATTTGTTAAGTGACTTTTGTTCCATTTTATGACCTTTCTTGCCACAGTTAAGAGAATCCCTGCAGTTGTGTTAAGTTAGTAACATGGTTGTTAAGGGAATCTGGCTCCCCCATTGACTTTGCGGGTCAGAAAGTCACAAAAGGGAACACATGATCCCAGGATACTGTAACCATCATAAATATGAACCAGTTGCCAACCAGGATACTGTAACCATCATCAATCTGAACCAGTTGCCAAGCATCTTAATTACGATCACGTGACCGTGGGGATACTGCAATGGTTGTGTGAAAAACAGCCACAATCACTTCAGTTGTAACTTTGAACTGTCACTAAAGGAACTGTTGTAAGCTGAGGACTACCTGTACTGGCACTGCAGTCCAAACCATACAGCAGCACAACCAGCTCTCTACTTAAAATACATTATATCTCTGTTTCAAAAACTGATGGACAGTCTGTTCTTCATAAACCAACACATCTTGACCAGTCATTATGAAATTTGATATTGTGGATAAGAGGACGTGATCAAAATGAAAGGTGATTAAACAACAGTAGAAATGAGTGGGAGAGGGAACTCAAAGCTGAAAACATTTTTACAAAGCAGAAGTTCTTCTTTGGGTGTGTTCAAACATTATAAGTGATACAGAAAAGATTATTTCAAGTTATATGGATGAATAGGTTTTCTGAAACTGGCATAATGGCCATACTGGCTGAGAATGATGGGATTTATAGCCAACCTAGTTAGAGGACACTAAATTAGTCTGGTGGTCTATTTTGAAATTAGGATATGACATCAAGTTATGCTGCTTGTATGCTTTATGAGAATCTACTTATGGAATTAATATTATGATTTTTTTTAAAAAAGCACACATATCCTTCCGAGGAGAGGCATATTTATTATATGACAGCCATCACCATGCCGAGTACTAGCTGTAATTAGTAAAGCAATGGATGCTGCCCTATCTAGTTCCCCTAGGCAATTTCTCATCTATCATTACAACTTCTCTTTGCAACTTTTAAAAATATTTTTTATTAATAAAGGCAGCCAGGGATGCCTGATTTACCTGTCACAAACCTCCAGCTCTTCTGAGTTATTCTGAAGAACTCTCTATCCTTTCAAGAATTGCAAATATTTAAATTGAATTTCTATGTGTGGTGTTTGCCAGCTCAGAAGATAGGTTGAACAATTCAGGTTCATAAAAGATTTATCAATGCAGTTAAAATTTTACTGGCCAAGCAGTATGTAAAATAACACTTGAAAGTAGTGGAGGTGGGGGTCGGGGATTGTTGAGCTTTGGAAATGGAAAGGAATTCTAACTGAAAAGCGTCCATCTTCCTCGGCTGCCTTGGCTTTGCTAATGAAAGCTGCCCAAGAAGAAAAACTGTTTATTCGAGAGCTGTCACTTGAAAATAAAAACATTGAAAATCAGAAAAGCTAAAATTCAAAAATCAGATGCAGCTAAGGGCTGAGTGTTACTGGCTATCAAACAATAAAAATATCAAGAAAGGTAAATAGGAAGTCAGTAGAAATGACAGCTCTAACAAACCAATCATAGTCTGCGTTAATTGCAAGTTTGTTGAGTCTTTGGAGTTTGTTTATATAGCTGCCTACTCACTCACAGCGACTCTAGGAGGCTTACAGATAATAAAAACACAATATAGAAAAAATAAAAAGTAAAAAAAATAATAAATTACAGTTTTAGTGTTTCTTCTATGGAAGGAACTAATTTAATAATATTTCCTACTACAGATTTAAAGCATTATCTAACCATCCTTCACTCAGTAAAATACTATATATTATGAAATTTGGTGTCTTTGGTGCTGCTCTCCATCTTGCCTTTATTGTGTCTGATCCCAGACACTACAAATCACTTGACTTCCTTCCAAGATATTGGTAACAAAGTCTACAGATTCTATATACTTTTAATCTATGTCAGAATAAGGATGAAAACACATTGATATCAATAGAGGTAGAGATGAATTAAGGCTGTTTTATTCAGGCATAGGACATTCTAATGTTGCTGTCTTTATCTTTAAAGGTTCAAAAGGCAAGAAACCATAATATGACAATGAGACAACAAAGTCTCTCTTTTAACAACAATGAAAAGAACTTCAAAATGATCAGAAATCATCTTGTATTAAAGATTTAGGAAGATAAATAACATAATTTCTCAAGGAATAGACCAAATTTCTTTTCTGCCTCTCTCATTACAAAAAATAAATCAGAAAGTATTTCATATATTCAATCAAAACTTGAAAATGTGTAAAATCACAAAGCTAGGTAAATATTACGGTCTGTATGACCTCAGAAGAAGACAGATTAGATTAGATTAGATTATGTTTATATACCACTTTTGTATTCTGCTTATTTACGGTATATTGAAATCACTTTATCCATAGGAATTGTCAGCCATTCAAGATAGTCCAGACAAGAAACCAAAACCATGAGTACTAACACTACTTCTTTTTTTTTTTTTTTTGTAAGGCCACAGTAACAGAATCTGAAAGTACTTCTCCCCTTCTGAAGCATCCCCATGTCCCCATTCCTATTATGGGTTTCAGATACCTCTTGTCTGATTGTTGCCTAGGCTGCTTATCCTTCACAAAAATATGCACAAAAGTGCTCATATGAGAGGGCTTTCCTGTTCCAGTAGCATACAACCAGAAAATGCCATTTTGCCAATGTCAAGATCATAGATTAGAGACTCAAATCAAATTCGCATGGACATGTCACTCAGTGATCCTTTACACTTATAAGCCTAGCCATACAGAACTCATTTTTCTAAGAGAAAAGAATGGACTCAGCTTTATCCTTCTTATTGAAGTTTTTAAAGAAAAGGGACTTGCATGAATAGAATAAATTCCTCCCTCATCTCAAGAATAATTGACCATTCCTGGAGATACAAATGATCAGGCTGCCATTTATTAAAGGAGCAGGAAAGAAAAGTTGCAATAAGTGCAAATCATTTATTCCAAGTATTCTTTTTGAGGAATGATCTGAATTTTGCTAAACTAAGAAAAAATGGCTATAGTAAAAAGCATTAGATTTCATTATTCCTTAGCATCAAGAATTCTATGGAAATATAAAGAATATTCTCCTTGCTGAAATATGGTGTACATTTGATAAAAATGTAAAAGAATTCGTATTTTATTTAGAATATTATCTGACAGACCTGCATTCGGAGTCTGTAGCTATGGAGCTGAATTTAATGGGGATGTGATTGAGACACAGTTTAGCAGTTCTACATCCCATTACCTTAAAATTGAGATAAAGTACCTACCTATTACTGTAGATAAGAGTCCTACCACAATATATAGAACAGACCCTGACTATGGAGTCTTTCATTTTTTTAATTTTAAAAAATTATCTCATATAACAAAACCAGTAAAACAAGACACCTGAACTAAAACTTTGGGAGTTTGGTGCATTAATGTTAATCTGGGCCTGTAATTTTGCTTGCTTGTTCCCTTTACCAATTCAGCTTGTAATAGATAACCAGGTGACAATATCACTGCAATTTTTTCACCTGTACTTTCCCCGCTAGGGCTGTTCTACCGCATAGGAAATTCCCGAAATAGCTATTAAAACTGAGCATGTTCTTGGCCTTTGGTTGAGACTGAATGCTTGCTGAAAATAGAATCAGATCTTTTCTCGGCCAACATTTTCCCTGTATATTTTTTTTCCCAAGAGGGCTAGTTTTTAAGATGTTGAAAGGCCTGCACAATATAAAAATTTGCAACCAGCTGCAGTTCTAGGAATCTGGGATGAAATTTAGAATGCTTGAGAGGAGAAGCTTTTGCGACCGCTGACCTAAAATATCAAGAATATTCATATCTTATAATCACTTTCTGCACTGTGTGTGCTTGTGTGTGTCTGTAAATGTTCCGTATTTTCTTCACTGCTAAATAAGATTCCAATATCATTTACAAGGTGACAGGTACTGCATATCAAACAAGTTGCAGAATTCTTTACTACCTAGCACAAAATACTCAATTCATCGGCCCAGATTTATTTTTTAATTTTATTATTGCTTGGGTGCAATGTCCCTTCTCACACATTACAATTTTAATAACCTCTATCTCTTTGTGTAGTACTACTATTTATTGATAAAGGTTTTTACTGTTATGAATTCTCCTGATATATTTGGTTTGCAGCTGAGAAACATTCAAGTCAGAACTAGTCAAACTTCTCCAAAGACAATTTTTTCCCTGCAACAACTAAAACAATTTCTTGTGCAAGGCAAATAAAGTACAATTATTTTAACTTAATTTAAATTATTTTATTCAGATATGCCATATGCCCAATTTCATATGATTCACAATGTAACAAAAAAGATAACTAGCAATAATTCAAAACAAAGCCAACAAAATAAAAAATGAATAAGCAGTAGAAGAAGAAGATGGAGAATCTGTCCAAAAACAAACCTCATGAGGCTGTCTAGCCACCCTAGATCAAAGCCTGGGAGAAAAGCCAGATTTTCAAGGCCCCCTGGAACATTACCAGAGCAAGAGCCACCCAGACTGCAGGGAAATTTTCATTCCAGAGGGCAGGAACTGTTAAGTCCTTCGCGAAATGGCAATGACACGAGAAGCAGTTGTAGTTCTCAGGAACTCTTTATTTCTGTTCAGCATACTGGTTACAAGACGCCGACAACACCCAAATCTCCTTGCTCCTTTTATAGGCGATTCCCGGCCAAACTGCAACATTTGGCGCACTCACACCCGCGCATGCGCGCGAGTGCTGGCGACAGCCAGTCTGGTCCCGGGCAGCTTGCACCTGCCCAGGACTGTTGCAATGCCCTGAGCCTGCTGTCACAGGCTCAGGACATAACACCCCTTCCCCCCCGGCTAAGACTATGATCATACAATAATAATATACAACCCAATACGAGTGTGGTACCCATACTAGCTTTGTACCAGTTATCCCTTTGCTTTTATTGTTCCCCAGTGTTTTATTTCCTATGTGTACAGGAATACTCTCTGTTAACTCTGTTTTGCCAGTAGGGTTACAAAATCTTCTAAATACTTAGGAGATCTTCTAGCTCTCTGTGACCTCCTGACTTCTGGGTACCTTCCAAGTACCCCTTGACTGAGGGGTGATGTATGCTTGTCCCTCTTGCTAGGCTCTGATGATTCCCAAGGACTGTGCTCCAATGCCTGGCCTGCTTGCTTGCCCACCGGGCTCGTCAGGCCAGGGCTTCTTCCTTGTTTGACCTGGTTGTCCTGCCTGGCTGCAGGCTCTTTGGCCCTCTTAAGTGACTGTCACTGTTGGGCAATTCTGTAGAACCTCCTAGGTCTGTCCTAGACCTGTCAAGAGGTTGTCTTTCCCCGTGTTCCCGTTCTGTACTTGGGCTTGCTGGGGTTTCAGTGCTGTCCCAAAACTCAGTTGTCCCCTGAGTGATGCCAGAGGTGTTGTAGTCGGGATTCGGTTCCTCGACCACCTCCCTGTGTGCTTGCCCCCTTCTAGGGACAGGGGTAGTGTTGGGCCAACTAGACGGAATGTGTGCCAGCTCTCTTGCAGGGTGTGGGTTGTTTGGATGCTCCCGGATATCCTCCCTGACTGGAGTACTGAGTGATGCAGGTGAGTAGTGATTATGGCCCCGGGGTGACTCCCTGGCTGGAGTAGGCACTGGTGCCTGAGTTCTAGTCGGGCTCCATGAATTCCTATTTGGAGCACTCGCGGAATTTCGGAATGAGCTGTCTGTAGCTCCTTTGTTAATGATAGGCGGCAGCCCGCACTCTTCCCCTTGCCCAAAGGGGTCCCCCTCCCCCCCTGGAAAAGACCCAGAAGTCTCAGAGGGAAGGTCCCGTCTAGTGCGGAGCTGGTCGATGTGTCGTCGCAGGACACGACCGTCATCCAGGGAAACCTCATAGGACAAAGGACCTGTGACCCTGGACACAGTGGCAGGGACCCATGAATGGCCAGGCCCGTAGTTACAAGTCCAAACTGGGGCACCCACAAGCAGTTGTCTAGGTGCCCTGGGGTGAGTGATTGTGGAAGGTAGTCTGTCCGGGTGCAACCGGTCAAGCTTGGTAGTCAGTTTGCGCCCCCAACGAAGTTCAGCTGGGCTCCTCCCGGTAGAGGTGGAAGGTGTAGTGCGATAAGAAAAGAGGAAGTCAGCCAACCTGTGATGCCAGTCTCCATAGGTAAGTTTCTTCAAAGCGTCCTTGGTGATGCGAACCATGCATTCAGCCATACCGTTGGTGGACGGGTGGAAAGGCGCAGAGGTGGCGTGACGAATCATGTTGGCCTGTAAGAAAGCTTGGAATTCGGAAGAAGTGAATTGAGGGCCATTGTCAGATACGAGGACATCAGGAAGCCCGTGTGCAGCAAAAATCCCCCTCAGTACTTGAATAGTCTTTGCAGTGGTGGTGGAAGAGACAGGTACAACCTCAAGCCATTTTGAATGGCTGTCAACTAGGATGAAGAAGAATTGACCCTGAAAAGGCCCAGTGTAATCAATGTGCACCCTAGACCATGGAGACTGTGTTTCCTCCCATCTATGTACAAGAGCTTAGGGCATTTCAGGGCGTGAGCGCTGACAAAGGTGGATGCATGCACCTTTGCCTCAATGTCTCTGTCTAACCCAGGCCACCACAAATGGCTGCGTGCAAGCGCCTTCATACGTACAATGCCAGGATGACCCTCCTGGAGGGAACCTAAGACCCTAGTCCTCATTGAGGCAGGAATGACAACTCTGCTCCCCCAAAGCAGACAACCCTGGAAGGTGGATAACTCGTTCCTTTTGGACCAGAAACTCTGAAACTCAGTGCCTGGACAGCTCTCTGGCCATCCAGATAAAACCCAAGAAAGGACACGCAAAAGTGTGAGATCTGTGGCTGATTCAGCAGCCACATCCCTGGCATCTAAAGGGGACTCAGGCAAGGCCTGAATGGAGAGGATATTGATTGTTGGTGCAGGGTCATCTTCTATTACTGGCAGGGGTAATCTACTGAAGCCGTCAGCATGGCCCATTTCTTTCCCAGGTTTATGAAATAAGGAAAAATCATAGGCAGACAGAAAGATAGACCATCTCAGCATTCTGGGGGAGATGATTTGGGGAGTTTGTTTATGTGTGGTAAACAGCCCCAACAAAGGCTTATGGTCAGTGAAGACCGTGAAATGCCTGCCATATAGGAAATCATGGAACTTTTTGATTCCAGCAACAACAGCTAAAGCCTCCCTGTCAATTTGAGCATAATTTCGCTCCGCAGAAGACAAGGTTCTGGAGTAATATGCAACAGGAACCTGAGTTCCATCTGTTCTGAGGTGGCTTAGTACGGCTCCCACCCCATAAGGAGAAGCATCACAAGCGATGCACACAGGAAGGGATTCATTGAAATGTGCAAGCACACTATTAGAAGTGAGTAAGGCCTTAACCTCATTGAAACTTGCTTCGTGTTTTTGTGACCACTGTCACACAGCCTGTTTGTCCAGGAGCCTATAAGAGGCTCGGCTACACTAGCCTTGTTTGGAAGGAAGGAGTTGTAAAAGTTCAGAAGGCCCAGAAAGGCCTGTAGTTCGGCCTTGGACTTTGGCCTAGGAGCATGCATAATGGCTTTCAATTTGGATTCAGCAGGGTGAATCCCGGTAGCATTAATTTTGAATCCCAGAAAATCTGTAGAAGGCACCCCAATTTTACATTTGTCCTTCTTAAGTTTGAAGCCCGTTTTCCTGAACCTCAGCAGGACAGCCCTTAATCTCTCACCTAAGTTGTGTGTAGAGTCTCCTGCAATTAAGACATCGTCAAAACCCCTGGTATACGCCATAGTGTGTTTTCCATTATGCTTTGGAAAATTCCAGGAGCCACATTTACTCCAAACTGTAACCTCTTTACCTTGAATGCTCCCCTGTGGGTCACAATGGTTTGTGCTACAGCAGCAGCATCATCAACAGGCAGCTGTTGATATGTCTGAGCTAGGTCAAGCTTTGCAAAGACACGCCCCCCCTTGAGGGAGGCCAGAATATGACTGACCAAGGGAACAGGATAGGCATGTTGCTGCAATGCCTTATTCAGAGTGCATTTGTAATCTGCACAGATGCGAATGTCCCCATTTCCCTTAAGAGGCGTGACAATGGGAGTCTCCCACGGACTGGAGTCGACATGTTCTAAAACTCCTTGCTGAATCAATTTGTCCAATTCAGTGTCAATTTTACCTTTCAAAGCAAAAGGGACCCTTCTTGCTTTAATTCTAATAGGGTTGACAGAGGGGTCTAACTTCAGTGACACAGGGGGTCCTTTGTACGTGCCCAGCTGTGGGCTGAAAACATCTGCAAATTCTTTGCAGACTTCTTGTAGGTCTATTGTTTGTAAGCTATTGAGCCCTGTAACGTGTATTCCCAAGGCCTCAAACCAATCGAGTCCTATGAGACTCGTTCGTTCACCCCCTACTACTATTAGATCTAGTGGACCTTCAAAATCCTTATACTGTACGTTAAGGGTGGCCTCCTCCTTAACACACACTCTGGAGTTTTGAAAGTCTGTTAACACAATGTCGGAAGGCCTTAGCTTGGCCTGAAATCCGCTGCCAGAACAAATCTTCCTAAACGTTTGCATGGAAATGATTGAAAGTGCAGACCCTGTATCCAGTTCCATAGCCAATGGAACCCCTTGTAGCTTCACTTTAAGTGACAGCTTTTTCTTGATGGACTTGTGTGTGCCTGTCCTATAAATGCTTCTTCGCGAAGCGCAGAAACCCACCCTGTTTTGGCTGGGGACCCTGGTACCTTTCAGGCGCAATTCTTCCCGAGGTTGTACCTTCTGACGGCCCAGACACACAGCTGCAATGTGTCCCTGTTTTCTGCATGCCCTTCAGATAGCAGAGCGGAATCTACAGTCGGTCCTCTTGTGGCGACCTCCACAACCGAGGCACTTGGGGAGA
This sequence comes from Crotalus tigris, assembly GCF_016545835.1. Taxonomy (NCBI): domain Eukaryota; kingdom Metazoa; phylum Chordata; class Lepidosauria; order Squamata; family Viperidae; genus Crotalus; species Crotalus tigris. The sequence continues at coordinate 1,939,673 of NW_024096796.1, forward strand.
GCTGAAGAGCTTTCCTTCTGTTTTCCTTCCTTCGTGGGGTAGAGACGGTCTACTTCATCGTCAGGATCCTCCTCTGGGTTCCTTTGGACTCCTTCCTGGTGCACGGACACAGCTTCTGGAGTGCTTCTGATTGGCCTCATGTTCTTGATGGCGCCGCCTGCTGCCTCTTCTGCAGTAACCTCTCTCATGGCATCTTGGAATGATAAGTCTTCTTTAGCGAAAAGTCTCTGCTGCAATTCTCTATGCCTCAGTCCGCATACAAATCTGTCTCTCAACCGTTCTTCTAGATCCTTGAACTCGCAGTGTTTAGCGGCTTTTCTTAGCGCAGCAATGTATTCTTTGGCTGATTCTCCGGGTCGCTGATCCCTCTGTTCGAAGGTGTGGCGCCACGCGATGACGGACAACTTTGGCTGGAAGTGTTCCTTTAGTAGTTTTTTGAGATCTGTGTAGTTAACAGATTCTAGAGGTGCAGGTGCTGCTATGTTTTCAGCGATTTCGAATGCGTCTTGACCGCAAACGCACAGCAGGGTGGCGGCTTTTAAACTATCTTCTCTTACTTGGTTGACTTTAAGATAGTTTTCCACCCTGGCTATGTAGGACTCCCATCTTTCCAGATGCGAGACGTCGAATTCTGAAAGTCTTCCAACTTTTGCCATTTTTGTAGAAAAGGAAGGTTCTATCAGCCAGCCTACCCCCGATGCTCGCTGGATTGGCGGGCAGCTGCCGAGTCAACGCCGTTCCTACTGCTCAGGACTCTAGGGTAAGCTTATACCTGTCTTCAGTCGATGTAAGGCAATCCCACCTTCGTCTCCAGTGTTAAGTCCTTCGCGAAATGGCAATGACACGAGAAGCAGTTGTAGTTCTCAGGAACTCTTTATTTCTGTTCAGCATACTGGTTACAAGATGCCGACAATGCCCAAATCTCCTTGCTCCTTTTATAGGCGATTCCCGGGCCAAACTGCAACATTTGGCGTGCTCGCACCCGCGCATGCGTGCGAGTGCTGGCGACAGTCAATCTGATCCCGGGCAGCGTGCACCTGTCCAGGACCGTTGCAATGCCCTGAGCCTGCTCTCACAGGCTCAGGACATAACAGGAACCATGACCAAGAAGATACACCTTTTGGATCCCGAAAGATGATGATGCTTATTTGACGTTACCTGAAACACATCAACCCTGTTGGTTCATATCAATCAAACAGATTCCATGTAATACAGGCTGTTCCTCAAATAACTTGAATCACACTCATAAGCAGACCAGCTCATGAGGTATCACACTGGCATACTGAGGCATATCCAACATTGCCTTTGTCAGTTGAAGCTTCCAAGTGATCTTCAAGGTGCATTGCCATAGTCAAACCATGAAGTGATTAGGGCATGAATGACTATCTGAAGGCTTCCCAATCTAAGAAATGGCACAACTAGTATACCAGGTGAAGCTGTGCAAATGCCTTCTTGGCCACAGCAGCCACCTGCTCATCCACAGAGCTGATGCTGCACTCTGTTATATTTCAGTCAACCTAACTGGAGTTGATGTCCAAATCTAGCCAAATGTGCTTATTTAACAAATCGTTGTTGAACAATGGTTTAACTCTATCAGAAAAAAAATAAAAAATAAAAAATGAAGCTAGAATCAACAAAACTGTTAGAAGAAAGATTGTGCACACGGAAAGTGAAAAATCTGGTTTAAGGTTTTTTTTTTAAAGAAGTCATTTTTTAGGTGAAAAAGAAAAAGGATATTTCTAAGATGACTCACAAAGATTAATAATATCCAGGTCAAAAGAGGGAAACAAAAAGGTACAGAGCTTTATCAAAATATTATTACTTTTGGTCCTGCTTGTACGTTTTCCACTGACCTCTGCCTCTCAATAATGGAAAACAGGAAGCTGACTAACTGAAAGGTCAAATTCAGCTGGGCCATTTTTATGTGTGGAGGAGGCGGGTGATACTGGATCAGTTTAATCTTTAAAAAGATGGGTGAGAGAGATCATAGTTATAAAATTTGTTTTAAATATTGCTAATCAATAAAAATGTCCATATGTCATCAGCAGGATAACTCTGAAAGCAGAAAAGTTGAGTTTAAACATGGGGATGCTTCATAAAATTAGAGAAAAGTAGCTTGATGATTAAGCATTTTAGAGATTAAATAAGAGGAGAGCAGAAAATTTAAATAGTGATTACAATGGTATAAAAGAAATGGCTGATGGATCGATGGGGAAAATTAAGGACGGAAGTCGCCTATACTTTTTTTTTTTTAAGTTAGCTGTTTACTTTTGCATTTGCTGGTTTATTTTTCTATATGTTTCTATATTATGACTTTTATGTTTATGTGTAGTATATGTCAAATTTATGTACATATGTGCACATGCGTGTATGAATACATGTTTGTGTATACAGGGAGACATAATTTATAAATATATAAAGGTGACCATTTGTAACTTTTTAGCTGGATTCCAGAAGTCAAAGAGGGAAGCTGGATTCACTTAATGACTGCATGATTCACTTAACACCTGCAAAGATTCACTTAAACTGTGGCAAAAAAAGGTCACAAAATAGGACAAAACTCACTTAAAAACTGCCTTGTTTAGGGACAGAAATTTAGGCTTAATTGTGATCATATGTTAAGGGCTATCTGGCTTGTGATCCTGTGTTGAGGACTACTATGGGGCCTCGCCTTCTTTTTCTCCTTTCATATAATGTGCTGTCCCTCATGTAAATACGGATTTATTAGCACATCCAATCTTGGTCCAAGCAAAACAGTTACAGGATTCCAAAATATTTATATGAGCTATATTCAAGAGAAGCTAAAAGCTAAATATAAGTACTTTCTCAAAATCCCCATGCTGTTTTAAAAATAGTACTTCCACAGTTAATATGTTTCAAAGTTTTTTTAAAAATATTTCCACTGTATTTTAATATTTATTAGCTGATTTATCAAATATTAAGAAATCTTTCCTGCCTCTCAAGAAAAATATGAAATACATTTATATAGATAAGTGCTATTCTAAGATATGAAGTAAAATTTATAGGCACGCAAGTAGTGCAAAATGTATAGAAAATAATGTGTATAAAAGAAAAAAAAATAACACCACAAGCTACATTTGCATAGAAATGGCCGTATGCTTCTAATTAGAACCAGAAATGAAAACAATAGAAAACTTACAATCAGACTATATCTACAAACTTAAAACATTGCTAGTGCAATGTTTCCTTTTATTTGTGTGTACTGTTAAAAATTACTGAGAAACATTTACTGATACTGCAAAATGCAAGCAGTTGTTGCAACAACAACAGTAATTTCTTGTTAACTTGGATAGCCCACTTATATCCCATTTTATAAAGAAAGCACACAGCAGGGCCCCATTAAAAATGATCAAAGCCAGAGGGCCTATAGATAATTCGCATAGCAAGATTAATAAAAATGTACATACATATGCATGGTCATATCCTTCCTCCAATTAGCATTAGAATTTAATCCACTACTGCCCACATAAAGCACACAAGCAAACAGTTGGAACAAATTCTCAATAGCCCTCCAATAATATTTTTTTAAAAAAAATTATCCTCCTTCTCCTTCTCCTCCTCTTTCTCCTCCTCCTCCTCCCTGCTTCAAGCTTCATGTTAAACCCCATTGGGAACAATTTTGTGGAGAATGATGTAAAACAAGAAGTTGTGGGCAAGAAAGGGACTAATTACAGCATCAGCAGCAGCCTTAATACTTCTTCCATTTAAATTCCCCATTCCAAAGCTAAAGCAGTGCTCATGCTTTCTTATACACTTGCACATAACATTAAGTTAGTTCTCTGTTAGGCCTTCTGGAAAGCCTTATCTAGGCATACAAAAATTAATTTTGATAAACATGGGGTGAGAATGCATGACCTATGTTTAATAAGAATGTAACAAATAAATAATCTCAAGCCTTTTCAGATAGTAGAAAAAACCATCATGTAAGTTCATGTAATTTGTACTGACAACAAAATTTAAACAATGAGAACTAATAAAAAAAATAGGTAAAATTTCACAGGGTTTGCTTGTTGTTTGGGCCATCTTTGCTTTTAAAGCATTAAATATTAAAAATACACATTGTGGAGGACAGTGATGCTATCTGGTAGTGTTGGGGGTGACATGGACATTGTGTCGCCAACCCTTGGACACCGTATTGCAAACCCTAGGACAAATTCATGGAGGAAAAGGATCCTTAGTATTTTTCAAATCAGAAAGAATATGCCTCTGTATAGCTGTCACTGAAATACACTATTCTCAGTTTCTGCTTGAATTGTTGGAAATAAGATTCTGGATTAGAAGAGCCTTCTTATGCTCTTATAATGCTAAGTGATACATCATCCTTTTCCTAATAGTCTCAAGCACAGTTTGCCTTAGCTGCCTTCGCATTGATTTGACATGTTTATTGACTATCCATCACAGGCCCCAGAACTCCTTCATATCAGTGAATCTTAGCATCAGTTGAAAGGTGTGGACAGAATTTGTCAATGTATGTCTCTTTATATTGAATTTTACTTTCATTGAATGGAAATAGATTAATTACAGGAATAACCTCTCCCCCTTGTTTCTGTTGATAGCTGCAGTAACGAAATAGAGGTTGGTTTTTTTTTACCTTGCAACAAAAGTATGTATGCTGCAGTGTCTTTTTGTGTCAAGAAACAACCAATCTTGTTGTATGCAATTACTTCTTTCCTGTGGCTACATTTTGTAAAAACTTTACAAGAATTTTATTCCAATCATGTCCACCACTGCAGATTTCAGGAATGAAGTACAACACAGAAGAAAAGATTTCATTCAAATTCACTGTGTTTAAAACCTACAATGTATTATGCATGTTCCATCATTAGCAACTACTACAAATTTTCCAAAGTTTGTCATTCCAATGGCATCTTACAAAGGAGACAGGTTCATTAAACTTAAGCAAAAAAATAAAATAAAAATCATTCTGTCTGGTTTAGAAAATATGTTTATTGAAAACTACTTGGAAAACTACTTCGCAAAAGAAGAAGGCTAGAGTTAGATTCAAGAGATTTGATTTGACCTACCAGATGGAGTACTCTATGAATAAACAAACCCTTGTTTGAATATGGTTAAAGGAATGGATAAATCATGGATATAAAGGGGCCCTATATTAAGAGGGACAAGATATATAAGTAGTATAGTATTCTTTATAATATATGAAATATAAAAATATTGGGATGGTGTATGTGAATGGAAAGTTTGGATATTTAAATGTAATTAACATTGAGAAAATTATGACTGAGAAGAATGGTTCGAATAGAGAGGAGAAATTAAGATTAAATAAGAATCTTGAAAACAGGATATATAGTGACTTAATAAGATAACTTTTATGAATACAACTGAAATATAAGCGGATCCGAAAAGATGTTATATGCTGATGTTACTGTTATTTGTACAAACACAAAAAAAATATTTATATTCAACCTTGTATATATTGAAAGTGTTAAGAACTATATTTGCTTAATGTTGATAAAAGGAGAATATTATTGGAAGAAGAGAAGATCAAAGAAATATAATAAATTGATTATGAAATTATAGAAATTATTATTGATTGTTTTTTAAATATATGAACTCAGACAACACAGTTTACTAAGCACTAAAGATTGTTATTGTAAAAAATCAATAAAATATATTTTCAAAAAATAAATTCATTGTTATTTTTATGCTACTGTAGCTTTATTCCAAAGATACCTATGTGCAAATAATCAGGTTCAATTGGTATTTGGGATACCAATGGCATGTGGGATTTTGATGTTCAATTACAATTTTTATTAATGCTAGTTCATACTTATTCCAGTAAATATATGATCTAGGAGGAGAAGATTATTAGCTATTCACATTAGCTATTGAGTACTCATTGTGTACTAATTCTGAGATTATTTTTTTTATGAATGTGGGGAAAACCCTGCTAGATCAGATTAACAATCCTTTTGTTCATTACATGGTTTTTCACTAAGATAATTTAGATGATTTTTGGAAGTCCCACAACAGGACTTACAGGCAATAGGCCACTCAGTATTGATTCCCCCAAATTGATATTCTGTCATATATTGTCTCTGAAGCTGGCGATTGCTTGCAGCTATCCTATTATTTTCTTAGCTATGTGCTGGAATCCTATTCTGTTTCCATATTGGAAGGCAAAGCACTTAATCTAGTCTTGATTTGTGGCCACAACAAATAACCCCAGAGTATTTTTTTCTGCCTAGTAGTTGGTTAATTATCTCAGTCTCAGAAAACAGAATTGCAGATATGCTTGATATTTAATATGTGCAAAAGAGTTTATTTAGCTCAGAACAACATATTTAGCAGGTATGAACATATCCTATGATCTATAACAGAATTTTCAATTCATCAGGCAAATTGTAACTTATAACTTGCTTCCCTCACGTCTGATCTGAAAAGTGGGAAGATGATCAAGGAAAGATTTTTGAAAGTCATAGGAGACAAGCAGAAGGGAAAATCCTATTGCCTGGTTTATCCTTCAGATTTTGGACTTTTCACCTAGAAATCACTGGAAATGGGAAATCTACCATATGTTGCCATATCAAGCTTAGGGGATTCTTCAGACTGCCAAAAAAGGATTGGCAGTCCATGTTTCCTACAAACAATGAGCTGCCAATTGGTAATGTATACAAATATGTGTGTGGTTTTTGTCATTTTTCTTTAAATCCACAGTTTCTTCTTTAAGCTGATTTCAGATCTGGAACAGATTTTATCCGAAGCATTTATTGTATGAATTATTCCTATTAAAATGTTTATGATTTTTAAATCATTCCTAGAAGAAGCTTCATCGCCAAAAGTTGCTTCACTTCTGAAATTCACTTCAAAAGTATTACAGTGTTTCTATGGTTCTTTTCCCTCCAAAAGTATTTGGATTTGAATGAGGTCCTGCTGTTTGTTAAATAATGTAAAGCCTCTGTTGTATGTTGGGCGGAGATAAAGGCTGTTTATCAGAAAGGCAGAATGGAGAAAAGAGAAAATTAAAGCCAGCACATCCATTCTGTACAGACTGCAAAACTTATTTTCATGCACAATGAAGGTGTTCACAGTTTAAATACTCGAGTGCATTAACAAGCTCTATTTCACATATATGTAGAAAAATCAATCAATTCATTTTACTATTTATTTAGGGTATATATGCAAAACATGCAGATATTTGGGGTAACTTGTGCAGACACAATCAAATCCAGGCCGTGTATTTCAATATGTAAAATGAGAGAAATGGAGTGAGTGACTGCACAGATTGAAGTTCAATTCATGAGTCTTTGAGGAACTCCTCTTGACACGAAAGCATCAGAACTCTAGTTTAGAGTGGTACAAGGGCATCATTTTAGGGTTTTCTGAAGAATAAACTTTCCACAAAACTCATGTAATAATAAAGAGCAATATTTTTTTAAAAAAAATTACATTAAAAAACCATTATGAAACAAAAGTCACAGTATAAAAAAGAGCAAGTATTTTTTTTCACCAATCATGTTTAACAAATCTTAACTTGAGCATCAAAGGAACATTTCTACAAATTTATTTACTTTATTTATTTATTTACTTCAAATGCACTTGAACTACATTGTGCAAATAAATTATTTTCTTGCTAACAAACTGTTTTTATCTTGAACAAACAGATCAGTGCCCATGCTACCATTTAAATCAGTGAGCCCAATGCAATTTAGCAAAATGATTTCACATCAGATTTAGGTCTCTCACAAAGAGGATGACTATCTCTTATAGGCAGCAACAATACTGATAATTAAAGGGTAACTTTAATTTAAGAAACAACCTATTTCTATACAGTACTGACTAAAAGAAATGTTTTTCTATTTTGAAATAGCCACACAAGTCAACTCCTACAAAAGAAAATGAAATAAACATCAGCACATAGCTAACAACTACTTAGTTGTTAATTGGTAATTAACATCATTTTATTTTAGTACCAGCAATGAAGGTAGGAGAATTGCTCAAGGGTACAGCATATGCAATTTTATGTAAATAATCTGCCTTGCTGGGAAATGACCCCACATATCTACTGCTCCTTGATATTACAAAAGATCCCTTTTTAAACAAATCTTCTGAATCAGGAGCACAGCTAAAGGTTTTATATAGAATTATAAATATTAGGATTTTTTTCATTTACAGGCAAAACTTCAGTTGAAAGATTTTTATATTTTTAAGTTGATCATGATTTAATGACAGGATTCTCAGATTTATTCCACAAATTAATCTTTGTATTCCATCTCTTTTGACGGGAAATACAAATTTATTAAATTCAAGGAAAGGCTTTAGATAATAGATAATGTGCTGACTTAAAAGAAAGATAAATACAGAGCACTGTGTGCCAGTTTCACATCAAATTATTGATAACCCATGCTATGTAAGGAATTTTTAAGAGGCATCTAAATCTGTGGAGCTAACTTTAAATTCCTTTTTCACAGCTGACTTTAAGTTCTTCATTTTTCAGAGGCTTAGAGAATGGTTCTTTAAATATTACAGAACTGTGGAGATTATATTAACATGGATGATGTAAAGAAACCAATTGCCTGGAGTTATTTTCAAATGCTTACATTTAGAGCTTAAACAGAAAATAAAATAATTCACTACCTTTTGGATTAGAAAAGAAACTTATGGTTGTTTCCCTAATAAGAATTATTTTAATGTATTTAATGATAATTGTTGAAGTAAATTTCAGTACTCAGTGCAATACAAAAGATAGCAAGGAATTTGCTCATGATCACATGGAGCTCTATGAGTGAACAGGAAAACAAACAAACAATAATTGTAATTCTTGCTTCATGATGGTAATTGGGACCAGCAACCCTCTTGCTAAGTGATGCAGTCTAAAATGCAACCACATTATAAAAAATATGTTGATACTTTGGAAAAAGTACAAAGAAGAGCAACTAAGATGATTAAAGGCCTGGAGACTGAAACATATGAAGAACAGTTGCAGAGTTTGGGTTTGGTTAATTTAGAAAAAGAAGGACTAGGGGGACATGATAGCCATATTCCAGTATTTGAGAGGTGCCATAAAGAGAAGGGGATCAACTTATTTTTCAAAGCACCAGAGAGCAGTGCAAGAAACAATGTATGGAAAATAATCAAGGAGAGAAGCAAGCTGGAATTAAGGAGAAACTTCCTAACAGTGAGGACAATTAACAGCTTGCCATCGGAAGTTATGGGTGCTTCATCACTGGAGGCTTTTAAGAAGAGACTGGACAGTCACTTGTCTGAAATGTTATAAGGTCTCCTGCTTGAGCAGGGGATTGGACTAGAACAGGGCTTTTCAACCTTTTAGCACCTGGCAGGTGGCATGCGACCCCTAGCCAAGTGTATCTTGGGAGGGAATGAGCTAAAGAGGCATCACGCAGGCCTGGAGGAGATCAGCTGTAGCGCAGAGCAGAAGCCCCAGGATCTGCGCACGCGGCTCCATGCTGGTTGGAGCTGCCGGCGTACCTGGAAGAGAAAAGGGGGAGGAGGGGCAGAGAGAGGAGAAGCTATAAAAGGAGGAGGTTTTAGCAGGAGATTAAAAAAAAGTACACAGAGAAAGAGAGAGAATAGAAGAGGCTTTTGTTAGCGAAGGGGTGAGGAGAGAGCAAGTGAGTGGCCTTTGTGAGTGAAGGGTGAGAGAAAAAGTGAGAGAGAAGCTTTTGCGAGCAACGTGTGAGTGAATGAGAGCAAGAAAGAAACTTTTGTGAGCAATGTGTGAGTGAAAGAGAGCAAGCAAGAGGCTTTTGCTAGTAAAGGATGAGGCTAGGGGTTGTGAGTGAAGGGTGAGAGAAAAAGGGGAAAGTGAGGGGGAGAAGGGAAAAAGAAAAGAAAAAGCATTGACTTCTGAGTTCCACTGTTGCAGTAGGAAGTATTAACATTGAACCTCAATTTTTTACTTTTCCATAGTATTACAAACTAGCCATTTCTATAACAACAAATGAATCTAACCAGTAAAGCCCAAATTCCCCCCCTTTTTTTTTAGTAATCAACTTGTTGACACCTTGCTAAGCCCTTGAATATTGAATACTTGAATTTTGTCATGTCCAAAAAGTGGTACAATCTGTGAAAAGGTTGAAAAGCCCTGGACTAGAAGACCTCCAAGATCCCTTCCAGCTCTATTCTGATGGATTGAAAGTTCCACATTTGTACTATGGAAAGCTAAAATAGAAATGCTGATGGTACAGAATTTGGTTGTCTGTGGAAGAGAGAAAGAAGACTATGCTGATGAGCTAAAGCAGCCAGTTGTGTATGGAGAAAGTGATACCAAAACAATTGGTGGAATGAGCAAAGAGACTTGAAAGCTACTATAGCTGTGAAAGGAGCAGCAGAGTCTTACAGCTTCATAACTCTTCCAAAGACATAAACCAGCTACTGCCAGCAAGCTAGCAACAAGTGATTGTTTTTTTTCCCCTCCTATGAACTGATAAGGACAGAGAACTAGAGAAGTGATTCAATAAAAGGAAGACATTACAAGGCTATTTCAAACTTCAGTAGCACCTATTGAAAGACAAAAGCTGGAAGATAGAAGATCATATAGGGTTAAGTGTAGGGTAATAGAAAACCATGCATTTGCAAGAAAACACTAGGAAGGAAAAAAAACAGTCCTTAAAGGTGACAGCTAGGGAAGGAACAGTGATATTATTGTTGGAAAAGGTAGTATTGTTGGAAAAATAGTAATGTGTAACTGCATCAGCTAGCAGTGAATTAAACAATGTTACAGCAATGAACTGAAAAAGCATTTCCACAAGCCTCTTCTCTGCATTTTGTTTTAGTGAATGACTACAGCTTCTAATTTGTTCCTTCCTCCATATTATCTACGCCATGTATACATTTATATACTTCTGTTATATCTCCCATTACCATCCTTAAATTCCAACATAAAAGACCATTGTTGTTATTCTGTGGCTTCTTAAAAAAGCTGTTCCAGCCTCCTAATTATTTGGTTCTGCACCTTTTCTAGCTATATAATATTTGGATAATGTGAGGTGTCCACAAATGTCCATAATACTCCAAAGTTTGTCTCATTGTAGAGTTGTTTATGAGTATTATTATATTAGCAGGGCCAATTCACAAGAGTGAATTCACAACAACCAAAAGCAAGACAAGTAAAAGATATTCTGCATTTCTGGAATTCAGGAACAACTTTCAGCCTCTGGCAGAGGAAACTAGGTCTGAGCCTTGAGGAGAAGAAAATTGCAGGACCGAAACAAAATGGCTGATCCCTAAAGACGAGAGGGGATTCAGCTGTTTCCTGCCAAAAGATAAGAAAACTCCTGCTAATTGGTTGATTTAGTATTACAAGGAATCCAAAAAATTGTATGCTGACCAGACACACAGGCTTATGAAGCAAGATTTTTGCCAAGAGCAATAGCTAGAGATTAACACTTCCATGGTTATCGGGTATACTGACAAGGATTCCTACATGCTAATTTGTGTGGAGACAATTAATACCACTAACAAAAGCTGCAATCATATCACTATATATTTTGAAGGTCTAAGAAGGAAACTCAATAACTTGAAGCTCATCACTTTTTCTAGTTCATGAGAGATGACTAGAAAGTGGAGGAAAATACTACAGATTTATGACTGGCTACAAATTCTAATCTAATCTAATTTACAATCCAATTTGAAAAATCCTATGAAAAAACAGGAAGTCCCTTCTGGAGAGTTCTTTACAGGTAGTCCTTGCTTAACAACACTATTTGGGACAAGAAACTCCATCATTAAGTGATGCAATCATAAGCTGAAAAACCACATGACTGCACTACTTAGGAGCAGCAGTTCTCGCAATCCCAGTTGCTCTTATTAAGCAAGGACTATGCTGATTTCAAGTACAAATTTTAATAATCCTGAATTACAACTTTATGCTGATTTCTTCATTGACTTTTGCTTGTTAGAAGCCGGCAGAAAAGGTTGCAAATTGCAATCATGTTACCAGGGCTCTTTTTGTCATAGAACGCTCAGAACCGAGTTCTGGCACCTTTTTTGGATGAAACCTTCTGGCACCTTTTTTTTTTTTACAAAAAAAAGCACTGCATGTTACCATGGGATATTGCAATAGCCATAAGTGTGAGGCCCATTCCTAATTACTGCTCATTCAGCACCATAATAAGTTCAAACAGTCACTGAATGAGTTGTTTTTAATTAGGACTGTCTGTAAGACAGAAATGATCTTTTATCAAGCAAAAAATTATCTGAAATGGTATAGGGTTTTCTGCCTGAGCATGGGGTTGGACTAGAAGACCTCCAAGGTTCCTTCCAACTCTATTATTCTGTTATTATGTTATATGATTAGTTTAGCAGCAATGGGCTTCAGATGAAGACTTGTACATTGTAGGATATATCCTTGTAATGGAGCCTTTAAAAATACTCAGAAAAAAAAATCAGAAGGAATGTATGGAGTTGTGTCCATACCTTCAAAATTTTTGAAAAGAAAGAGCTAGGAAATTATAAACTAGTCTGGCTCTATATCAATAAATATAAATACATCAGTCTATTAAAATAAGTTAACAATAGTATAAAGATAAAGATTTCCTTGTTCAGTCATGTACAACTGTACAGGTGCAATACTCATCTCTGTTTCTCAATTGAAGGAGCCAGCATTGTCTGAAGACACTTCCTTGATTCTGTGGCCAACATAGCTATATGCCAAAGGTGCACGGAACGCTGTTAGCTTTCCACCAAAGTGGTACCTATTGATCTATTCGCATTTGCATGCTTTCGAACTGCTAGGTTGGCAGGAGCTGGGGCAGGAATGGGAACTCACCCCATTGTGTGGCTCTCGCACCTTGAACTCGGGGCTGTCAGATTTCCAGCTGACAATCTCAGTATCTTTAACCATCATGCCCCCTCGGAACAATAGTATAACTTAACTGAATTCAGCATGGATTTTTCACAAAGAAGTACATCCTTTGGGGCAGGATGATGACTAAAATATGTTGGATTATAAGATAAACTCTAATTAAGAGAACCTAGACTAAATAAAGTAACATTAGCATACCTGGGGAAAAAAACTAAATTTTCCTTGGTTGTCTAAAACATTTATGGATATATGTGTCATGGTTCCGATCAACAAAGACTCCAAGGGATGCAAATTCCTCAAAGAACATGTTTATTGATACAGAGTATCGGTACTTCAAAAGGGAAAAAAATCTGAAGAGATGCATAACAATTCGCCAATACAAAGTTAAGAAATCCCACCCCTAAACTAGGCAAGCCATTACATTTCCCCATTCAGCTTGTTGGCGAGCTTTTCATGAAATGCCCAGCCCTCAGTCTCGGTAGCAGTTGATGACCTTGGTTCCCATGAGAGAAGGTTGAAGAGAGAAAGTCTGTTTTGTCTAGTGCAGACATGTCAAACACAAGGCCATGGGCCGATACGGCCTGCCAAGGGGCCAAATTTGGCCCCTGGAGCTGTTCACAGAAATGGCAAGGAATTGGCCCCTGCTGCCCCAGCCCTGGGCAATCTCCTGGCGCACACACAGGAAATGGTGAGCGCTCGGAGGCTGGTGGTGCGCAGGAGCAGCAGCACCTCATTTGCCTCACCATGTCCCACCTGGCCTTGCCCCACCCCTCCCAGCTTCACCCGTCACACTTTCACTGGGATCAACCCATTCCCGAGTGGGAGAGCCACGGCCGGCAGCTTCCTTCCTGAGCAAGGAGGAAACAGAATGGGAGCTTTAGGATTCTGTCTGCCAGCGTGCAATAGGAGTTTGCAGGGGCTGTCAGAGGGACACGGCAGGTGAACGGCAGCAGTTTTCAGTTTCTGGCATGGGGGGGTCGAAAGCAAAACTGGCCTTTCGGCAGGCTTAGAGTCAACCCCAGTGTGGAGGCAACAGAGAGGAGGGTAGACTGAAAGGGAAGCCACTGCTCCACACATTTTTTTTTAAGCTGCCAGAGGCTCCAGACAGAAGTTTCCCACTTTGACCATTTCCCCTATCATTTCCTCCTGTTCTATGGCTCTCAGAACCTGCACACATGTTTGTGTGAGTGTGTGTGTGTGTGCGCGGGGGGGGGGTGTCTCACCTCCTGCAGCACCATGCTGTGACATTGGGAGGAAAAGAACGGGAGAGAAATGCTTCTTGCAGCCTGCCATGGGGCTGGGGGTGGGAGCTGAGGGGGGCAGGGCACAATGCAATTGGCAGCACATTGAGAAAAAGAACTCCCAAAAAACAGCTTTCATTAGTTAGCAGCCTGCCATTGCAGAAGGTCTCTGTTGAGGGTGCAGGACTGCAAGGCGTGAGAGAAACACACACATCTTTGTGTGCACTCACACACACACTCTGTGTGTGTGTGTGTGTGTGTGTGTGTGTGTGTGTGTGTGTGTATTTGTATTTGTGTGTGTCTGGGAGAGGTGAGCTAAGCCATGCGGAGGCAATGATGGGGAGGGGAAGCCTTTGCCCACAGCTGGCTGCCTGTTGCCACCTCTGCCTGGAGCCTCTGGCAGCTTAAAAAAAAGGAAGGAAGGAAGGAAGGAAGGAAGGAAGGAAGGAAGGAAGGAAGGAAGGAAGGAAGGAAGGAAGGAGGGAGGGAGGGAGGGAAGGAGGGAGGGAGGGAGGGAGGGAGGGAGGGAAGGAAGGAAGGAAGGAAGGAAGGAAGGAAGGAAGGAAGGAAGGAAGGAAGGAAGGAAGGAAGGAGTGAGTCAGGGAAGGAGGGAGAGGCAATTCAGTTGGAAATGCTCCAGTTCAAAGGAGAAAGCTATTTTGTGTTCTGTTTTGTCACAGACAGAACTTTGTTGGCAATCCAAGTTAACATTAGTATTCTTGAAATGTGAGCTCTTAGGAAAGTATCGCCTCCTTGTATGTTGCAAACATCCATTTCCAGTGGGGAAAAATATTTTCCTTTGGTATATTTCCAGTCTGAATTAGACCAAGGTAGGCTCCCTACAGGAGAGCCCTTTTAAGGATTATGTATTAATAGAAAAACAACTAACCTACCTCTGCTCATAAAAGCTAAAACTGTTGTACATAAAAAACAGAGGAGCTCTGATTAACTATCACAGCCACCATTTTGACAGTTTTGCTGTATTGTTGTCTGTGGACACCCCCACTAAATGCAAGCATGGGATAAACTGAGCCTGGTTTGTTCTCCATCTTTTAAGTGGCCACAAACTACTAGCAAAAGTGGCATTTGATCACTAGGCAAGAAGGCATGGAGAAATGTTGCATTTGAGCATCCAAGAAGGAAAGGAGAAAGAAAAGAAAGACAAAAAAAAGGAAAGAGGGAAGAGAATAAGAAAGGAAAAAGAAGGAAATAGGGGGAAGGAAGAAGGAAGAAAGGAGAATAAAGAGGGAAGGAAAAAGAAGAAAAGGGAAGAAGGAAGGAAAGGAGGGAGGGAGGGAGGGAGGGGATTACAGTGAGAGAGAGGGAGGGTCTGAGGGAAGTGCTGTCTTAGCATTTGGCCACCAGCAGCCCTGCTGCCCTTTTGCCATCCCCTTGTCTCTTCATCTTGATCTCTCCTGGTGGTCTCCCATCCTATTGCTGAGGATACTTTAGTTACAAAGCCAGGTTTCCTCATATGGAGAGAGAGTAGGCTTCCCTCTGACCCACATACTTTGCCCTTCCACACACATCATGGCCAAGGAGAGCAAGAACAGCAGCAGCAGCTTCAAGGAGGAGATAAGCACAGCAGGCGCCCTCTTGGGACAGCAGGGCTGGGCTAGGCTGTGGGGTCCCAGTGCCCTGGAAGCTCAAGGACCAGGCTGGATCCCCCCAGCCCCGCCCAGACCACACAGGTGCCCCCCAACACAAGCAATGTTGCGCTGGGCACGCCCACCCTGACCACACCCACCCTGACCACACTCACTCACCCCCCCCCGAGGTCAACCACAACCCTGATGTAGCCCTCAGTGAAATTGAGTTTGACACCCCTGGTCTAGCGCAACACCTGGCAACCCCCCTCCCTCCGTGCTATGTGGTAATTAGGAATGAGAAGGAAAAAATGGCTGCAGCCATGCTCATTCTAAAGTTGACAATATGTTTATGGAAAAGTTGTAGTTGAAGGAATGTTAGTTGAAGATAACAAAGAATATGATGTGATGTTGTCGGCTGAGACTAGAATGATTGGCAGCAAGTATTAGGTTGTATAATGCCATGGGAATTATGGATTTAGAAATTAATACATCAAAAGCTAATGTGTTGTTGTTGTTGTTACAAGTGTAGAAACTGTTTTAACTCAGAAGCTGATTCTTCATTTGAGAAGCTGACTCCCATGGGACCTCTCTCTTTCTCTCAGCAGAATTGCTCTGCCTTCATGATTCACTTTAATCAACCTGGCTGACCAGGCTTCAGCTAGATGAAAGGATTGTAAAGAATGGTTTCTTTCCTCCCAAACTTTGCAAATTCAATAAGAAAAATGTCAGTCTCTAACTATGAACAGGCAACAAATATTTTTGTTTTACTGTTTCAAAAATAAACAAAGGTATCAATAAAGATAAACAATACTAAGCTACTGAACTTGATAGGATCTCTTTGTATTTTGAGAGGAGGCTTGTTAAGAGATGTTTTTTTCCTCTCTTTTTCTTAAATATATTCAACTAGTCAGTCTCCTAAAGGTACAATACATTCTAGGATAACTTTATATCTAAACAAATTACTCTGATATAAAATTCCATTTTATTTGGAAACCATTTTTGGACTAGATTTCTATACATGGAATGGTATCTCATTCCAAATATGTGTTCTACAGGAGCAGTCTCCAGCCTTTCTGGCTTTGTGGACAGGAGGGGGGAGAGGGAATGGTTCCGCATGAATAGCAGGTGAGTGCACATGCATGAAGCTCCAATTGCACTAGCAGCAGGCACGTCTGCCCCCCACTCACCCAAATGGAACTGCATGTGCACAATCGCCTCTCCACTGTGAGCACAAGTGGAGCTGCACATGCATGCATGGACTCACCCGCCGCTTCCATAGCCCATTTCTGAATGGGTCACAGCTCAGTAGTGGGGCATGGCCTGGGAGTTGGGGATCCCTGTTCTAGAGTTCATAATTCAATCTGATATATAGCCCACATATTATCTACTGCATTGTAATATATTGTTATTTGTAACTTTTTTTGCTTCTTACTGATTTTATTTGTGCCAGCTAAATATTTTGACAATTCAGTAGGGAAATGCTTTGACTAGAAATTGTAGAAGAAATGTCTTATAGTATTCTACACTATTAATGGTGTTTTAGAACATTTTAGCCATACGACATTATTCATGTTTTTGTTGTTGCTGTTATCCACCCATATTTTTGTTTACTATTTACCTTTTTTCTTTCTTTAGTACATTTTTACCTAAAGCAACCAAATTTCTGTGAAGATACAACATAATTTTATTTGTATACAATAGCAATGCTGTATATGAGAACAACATTCTCACAGTTTGATCTAGTGACACCAAGCTAGAAACCAGGAGACTGTGAGCTCTAGTCCCATCTTAGGTATGAAAACTGGCTGGGTGGCTTTAGACCAGTCGCTCTCTCAGTCCATAACATCAAGCTTGGGTCAATCCCTGTCACAACCAATGGATCAATATTCAATTGATCTGAAAAAAAGCAGACATTGCACTTGCAAGAAAATGCTAGGAAGGAAAAATAATAATAATACAGTGTATACTGGATCCTCCTCAAAGTTTTGATGCTCCTTGCTTAGTGGCCATAAGCCAGCGGTTCTCAACCTATGGGTCGCGACCCCATTTGGGGTCGATCGACCATTTTACGGGGTCGCGAAACAACGCGATCCACCATTCCCCCCCAGGGGGCGGTGCCACGCATGCGCGCTGCGCATGGGGCAGCCCCACGTATGCGCACCGCGCCGCGCATGCGCGGCACGTCCGTGTGACGGGATCGCCGTCTCACAAAGATTGAGAATCGCTGCCATAAGCAAAACCACAGCTTATATACCTTTGGCACATTATGTTGCAAACGCAAGACAAAGAAAAGGGCAGATATAGTGGAAATTTCAGCATGACAGTGGAATATTTTAAATAAGCCCATCTGTGTGACCTTATTATTATTTATCCCTTCCTCCTAGTAGGTCAGCATCCTAGCCATACTATTTGAGATATGGTCAGTGAATTGAAACAAACTGGTTTATTGAACCACAGGTTCCTGAGCCTTCTTCCTGTCACCCCTCGGCCAATTCAGTTTGCTATGAATGTTTTCTTACAAGAGCACTTTCAGTAGTTCATATATTCGGGGGAAGCTTTCATAAGTTTGATAGTGAATGCAATTTACATGTGTGGGGGGAGGGGTACCTTTTTACCACCAATATTTAAGCAAACCAATTCTTCCCTTAGAAAGAAAATTCCAAGTTCTTCAAGTTTCAGTCCTTCCTCGGCCTACTTAATAGGCATTTTCCTACCTAGTAAAATGGATAGCTTGTCTTTCAGCATTTGCCTAAATCTCTTAATTTCTTTTCTGCTTCCCAAACATGCCCTCCCCTTCGAGCTGCAAGGAGTGGAATCTTAGCTTAGCAGAAAGACTGCAGGGAGAAAGCAATGGTCTTTATTTCTCTCTTGCTTTAAAAGTGCTGCCTCTTATTTCTTTCACCTCTACAGATTACCTCCTTTCCCTCTTTTGTTTCATAGCCTTGTCTAAAGCAGCTTCTTTATCTCTCTTCTAAATTCCCCCCACACCCATTGTACTTTTCAGAGATTCTCATTTATCCAAGTTCTAACTTCCACCAGTTACAATCTAATGTCACAACTTTTTTCACCTCTCCTACAGTACTGGCCAACTGTTTACAATTACTATCATTGTCTTTAAAAGCATATTTGACACCCTTAATGAAAAGTTTGCCATCCATATTACCATTCAGAACAAAAAGATTGTTCAATGACAGAAATGCTTTTAGAATCCTATTATAGACTGTTTAGTCAATTATTAACAAACTATTAACATGATAAATTTCACTGACAACATTATGTTGTTGTATATTAAAATGCACTGATATAATTAATTCCAGTTAATTGTGTCCCCACTAGCCCATGGCAGATAATAATCTTAAAACCATGAGTATCAATCCTATCAGAAATAAATAAAGGCCATGCTATACTTAAAGACAGGCATTATGGAATCTGATGACATAGTTATGACAGGATGAGTAAGCACACATTTAATTCTTTTCCACAATCCAAGCAATTTTCATAATCAAAATTTAAGCCACTGAAATAATTTTCAAACTAGCAATTAAATTTTTAAAAAAATTCAATAAACTTTGGACTTAAATAGCTTCATTGAAAATAACATCACTAGGCTTTCTAATAAATGGATCTACAGCGAATGTGTAATGCTGTATATATCTTTCTTGCCTTATATCATAGTATCTGAAATGGCAGCAAAGGAAAAGTTCTGCCTTAGAAAGATGTAAGTTATTGGATCTAAGGTTTTCCTGTGACCACAAACTGCAGATTATAGCTGCAGTATCTTGACAAACAATATTGTACTTAAAGTTGCTATCATTGATAAATACACTATTAAGATATAGTTTTTTTAACTCCTTCTTTTTGATAAAACTGTATTTGATTAACTAGAACTTTATAAAATAGAAACACAATTTGCAGGCAATATGATTCACTGAGAAATCAATTGCCCAAGAACTTTATTTATGTTGAATGTTATTTTATGTTGAAAAAAATTCAAGTACACCCTAACTTGGCAGACTGAAGTTAGGGCATGTCAAGTGGGTAGTAGATAGGAGGCAGGCAGTAAACTGGATGGCATGGGAAGCCTCATGATTGGAGGCTCCATACTGAATGACTAATACTTGCCCATTATTGACCACTCAATGATGGTACATTTTCTAAGCAACGTTGCAAACAGATAAATCTGCTCATAAAGAAAATTATGAGCTAATAAAGATCTCATGAATTTCTTTCAGTCTCTGATTGAATCAATCAATTCAGTTTCAAAATAAATCAAGGTGAATTCTCAATCAGTAAGTTAAATTTCATTATGAATTTATATTGGCTAATGAAGTTAGCCCCAGACTAATACTTATTCAAGCAAACAGGCTTTACTGAAGATGCATTTGAATGTAGGATCATGCTGAACCTTACTTGACAATAAAGGACAATAAAGTAGCTTCATTTTCTGCTTACATATAGGGCTTTATTATTTATTTTAATTTGAGACATAATAATTGATTAAAATAATTATCTCATTAACAGAATCTGTAAATGGCATTAGACTGAAATCTAGTGATATGGATTTGTTCCTTAGTCCATATGAGAATTCTGAGTTTTGCTTATGACAAATGGTAATTAGTTGCTGATGCTTTTAACCCTTTATTGCTTAACTTCATTATGTAATGAGGTTACACAGATTTTTTGAAATGTCTTATAGGCTGCTATCACCTCTGTGAGTTGATGAGTTGTAGTTATGTATTCTAATAGAAGCATTCATGGAAATGACAACAAAACAGCTGTTGCAAATATTAATTTGTTTTCTGATGCACTCCAGAATACAATTCAAAAAGTACTGCTGAAAGTAGAGGAAATTTGAACATTAAGAAAATGTTCATTTTTTAAAACCAGATGAGCAAAAGATTTGCCCAACACAAAATGTATCCGTTGTCATGAGTCTGTTCTTCATGTTTAATTATTTTCACAGTGCTCCTTGACTATCAGTACTAAAGTTTGAAAATTGTTTACATTTTCAACAATCAGAATTACATCATCAGCATAATTCAGCTGACGGATGTTTACTCCTTCAGTTTTTTTTAAAAAATGCTAATTTTCCAATTCAGCTTCCCTCGCTATATATTCAGCATATATCATGTCTTATTCTGTCCATCCCACTGATTAGACCAGATCAGGATATTAACTCCACAGGAAGATTAAAACTACTTTTATTGAGATTGGCTGTAATCACATATTTTCAAGTCTGCTGTACCTCCTCCTACTTATATTGTACTCCCCAGAAATAGGGGGGCTCTTTCAATGTTATTTCATTGTTCTGGACTTAGAAATGTTTTACCCCCTTTTGCCCAGGTCATGGTACTTGCATATTTCTTACTATCTACATCAGTGGTTCTCAACCTGTGGGTCGGGACCCCATTTGGGGTCGAACGATCATTTCACGGGGGTCACCAAACAACGCAGTCTGCCATTTCCCCCCCCCCTTTTCCTTAGCTGTGCTACTCCCTTTTATTCTATTGGCTTTTGAAAGCCAATAGAATAGACTCTCTTGAACAGAGCCTAATTCTATTGGCTTTCAAAAGCCAATAGGAATTGTCCAGGCTGTCTCTGCCCTGCTGAGCCCGCCCAAAGTCCCATTCTGCAAACGGTGCTGCACCAGTTCAGTAGTCCTCGACTTACGACCGGTTGAGTAGTCCTCGACTTATGACAGGTTGGGGGTCACGGCATTAAAAAGGTTGAGAACATATTCCACCCAGTCTGCAGCTTCCTCATAAGTTTCTCATGATGACAATAAAATGTTCTAGGATTTCCATTGTTATAACATTCCACAGATTGGTATGATAAATACAATAAAAGGTCTTAACATGGAATTTGCAGATGAGTCTGATCTGTTTCACAGTCAGGCAATATAATCAATGAAGCACTTTGAAGCTCTATTGACTTTTTATTTGTATTATTTGGCTTTTTTATCATTCAGCATGCATCAGCAATAATATTCTAATATTCTTCTAAAGCCAGCTTGAACATTTGGCATATTTCTTTCCATGCAGTGTTCTAATTTGCATTGAGAGTACTCAACATTATTTTGTTAAAGCATGAAATTAAGGACATCGTATGACAGTTTGCAAACTCTATTAAATCTCCTTTTTTATGATATTGGTATATAGACTGATCTCTTTCAGTCTGTTGGCTACTGGGTGATATAGTTTAGTTAGAACTTTATAGATACTTTTCTTGCTATATTTTTATAAATATTACATCAATTCCTTTAGCCTTCTAACTTGGTAATGTATGGAGAACGGATCTAACATCTTCTTCTACCAGAAGTTCTTATAAGAACCTTCTAAGGTGTTTGGATGTTGACATCTGTACTGTAGAGAATTTAGTATACTCCTTTCATCTTTTATCTTTTGGAATCAGTAACTCCAATATCTATCCATTAGTATCCTTTAGCATACCAATTTGTGGATGGCACCACCTGAGTTTAGAGATATTTCAAAGACTTTCACCATTTGTTTTCATCTTCACTATCTTTACTATCATAATATTGTTTCATGTCTCTTCTGAAACCTATTTGAAATTATTTGTTAAGTTCTTTCCTGAGAATTTTTTTGTCTTTCCTTGCTTTGAGTTTTCTTCTTGTCATTCCTCAGATTCTTTATCAATAAGGTATAGGATTTCAAAGCAATTCCTAATGTTCTTGAAAATGGTGGGTAAGTGGTCAAGAACATGTCATGGAAATTGGTGGGCTTTCTTCTTCACTTTGACTTAACTTGAAACTTGCATATGAGTTTGATCTGTTTCATACTTCTTTCTTTTATAATGGAGCTTTTCCACCTCCTTATACCAATAATACTCAATTTCATTTCTGTATACTTCATTTGGTGATGCCTATGTATACTAGTATCATTTTAGTTGTTTGAAAACTGTTAGCAAAGAAAAAACAATGGATTACCAGAAATTAATAGTTTTGCTTTATTTTGGTTTCTTAAGCTATACTGTCTAAGTACATTTTCCTTTTTAATACTTTCAACAATCCAGTCTCCAACCACAGGAAACACATCTTGCTTGCATGTTCTATTGATTTCAATTTGAACCTGACCATAAAACTCATTCTCTTCTGCTGCATAAGTGATTGGAGCATAATCTTGGATTATTGTCATACAACAGGGTTGTCCAGACAATGTAATTAATATTATTAACTCATTGATTACACTGCAGCCAAATACTGGTTTCCTGCCCATGAAATCAACACCATTCCTTCTTTATTTTTCATGTCTTGACTAATAAATGGAATGATCTTCAGATTGAAAGTCTCCAGCTCAGTTTGCTGATGCCTAAGTTTCAGTCTGTAGACTGTTCATTTCATCTTTCATTATGCTGAATTTTTGCCATGTTCATGTTTTTTACATTCCAACTGTAATTCTGACTTTGTAGCTTTGGATTCCCCCCCCCCTTTATGGCAACATCAACAATTAGAATAACTCCAAAGGCATTATTCTAGCCACATAATAAACACCATTAATATTCCAAAAGATTTTCAGCTCTTTGTCAGTAGCATGTTGAGTGCCACCCAACTTGAGGAACCTATCATCTGGCACTGTATCATAAAACATTTTATATTTTTTATCCATGTGGTTTACTTGCTAAAAAAAACCAGGTGTGGTTCTCCACTGCCATCTTCCATGCAGTATGAAATGATGCCTTTGCCATTGTCTCTAAAATAATATTCTATCTCAAGCATCTTCTTATGTTGTCCCATATAGGTAGAATGCTTGAGGTGGAATGCTTGCTTTAACTTGACAAATGAGATGATCTTCATGTGTTCAGTGATTGATGGGATTTTATTTTCTTGGCATAAAGTCCAGACATTCTTCACTTACTTCTCCCAGGAATACCCAACCACCACAATGAGGTAGCACAACAGGACTTGGAGTATCAAAAGATATAAATCTTTTATTAGGCAGAGAATTTAATTGATATTTGAGGACAACCAGAGAAAAGGAAAATATCAGGAATCACTCAATTTTCTAGGTAGGTATACAGATACACAATATAGGGAGAATAATACAAGTAGAACAACAGGAACAACAGAAAGAAACTGCTCAGATCAGTCTATACTATAAATCAAATGAGAGTATCATTATCTGCATTATCTAGCTCAAGTTTTTCTAGATGTCAATATCTTTTCTCAATCTCCAGTCTTCTTCTGAGTTGAGTGATTTTTTTTTCCTTAGAAGAAGCTTGCCTGAGGAAAGTTGCCCTCTTCCTATTGAAGACAGACAAAAAAAAACAAATAAAACTTCCCCATTTTCTTTTTATATTCTACATTTCAAAGCCGGCTGCAGCCAGCTTCAAAGTGTTTGGAGACACTGGGGATAGAAATGATGCCATGTGAAATATAAGAACCTAAAATAGTCCTGATAATTCAAGCCAAGTTCAACAGTTGGCTTCTCACAGTAGCCATCTGATGCCTCTGGGATGCTCACAAACAGAAGCTGAAAACATATCTTTCTCCCATCAATGTGGCTCTATAACTAATACTAATGGGAATATTTACCCCAACTCAGAGGTTGTATTGAGTCCAACACCAATAACACTTGTTAGATTTGTCCTTCATCCAATCCCACTTTAAAAGCCAGTCAGGCTGGTGGTCATCATCCATTTATTGTGGTAATGAATTCAATAAATTAACCATATTTGATCCTAGTAGTCTGAGACTAGGAGCTAAAAGGCCTGTCTCACTTTTCCCCATGTTATCTGTGATTTTATATTTTCCCAATACAAGCAATCCTCATTTAGCAATCACAGTTGTGATTGGCAACTCAATCATTAAGGGAAACAGTCACAAGTGAAACCATGACTGTGCTTATGATCTTATTTCAGTTTTTCTTTGATTTACAGACCTGTGAAAATTTTGAATGGAGGACTGGTCTTAAAGTTAGTTTTTTTTCCACCATTATAATGCAAATGGTTATTGTACTAAACAGTAACTAAACAAGAGCTATTTGTCCCCATTCGGTCATTTTTTTTCTAGGATGTAGAGTCTCAAGCATTCTAGTTTGTCTCAAAAGATAAGTATTCAAATCCATCATCATTTTGGCTCAACTTTCCTGCACCTTTTTTAGTTTCTTCAAATGAACCAATCAGATCCATGTATAATGCTCCAAGGACTATAAACATATCTATAGATATTACAGTGTTAACCATTTTATTTTTACTTGCTTTCATATTGATCACTAGCATGGAATTTGTCTTTTTCATAGCTCCTTGCAAATTGAACATATTTATTGAACTATCCACTGTGACCTCCATATCTTTTTCCTGGTCAGACCCCTTCAGTGCATATTGAACTTTTTGTTTGTTTGTTTGGTCTGAATAACTACCAGATGTTTTGGGAATAGCAGCCAGCACTGGGAAGACTGCTCTAGCTATAAGGTATTGGGCCTGATTCACCCAATATTTATTGAAGAAATTAGATATATTTACACAGCACATTAGACCATAGATCGATTATATGGTGTAGTTTAGCATTTATAAGGATACTGTTTGTGTCTTTTTTCTCAGATTTCCTCTTTCCCTCCTTTGGAGGGAAAAAAATTTTAAATAGCAAAGGACAATAAGAAAGTATGGTATTTCCAGGGTTTCTGATTATGAAAAAAACAACACCAAGATTGACTTTCATGTTTTATTAATGAAAATAATAAACCAATTCACTTCTCTGTTTCTATTAATATGAATGCAGATACACACAAATCCTCTGCTGTTCCAGTATCATTTAGTAATAAATTAATACAACATTACCCTAAGCCATCTGAGATCTCCCTAATGGACCCAGAAAAAAAGAAGCAATTATAATGATTTCTCAGGACAAAAAGGGAAATAAGCTGGAAATAGCTGAACAATGAGACACAAGGCAATCACAAATTGCCCTTGAATTATCTGTTGCCTCCAATACTTGAGGGCAACCTCAAACTGTCACCAAGCCTTGTTTGTTTGCTTATTACAGAGCCCCGAAGGCTTCCTGTAGTTGAACAAATTGTGGTTTTTATCATGTTCCAAATATGTCATCTGCTAATAAAACATAGAATGTTGCCATTCAGTCAAACAACTGTTAATCTGGTTAATATTATTTTTCCATCAGCCAATTCTTATTTTGGTTTCCAATTAAAAGCCAAATATTAACTATAGCTCTTTGTGGTGCTTTTGGGGAGTTTCTTTTGGAAGTCTTTGTGGTTATAGTTATGCAGCTGGAGTAACACAGGTTTCCTCAGCTGCATTTGCTGATCCTGTTAGTTCTGCAATAACTGTTTTCTCCTTTTCTGTGATAAGAAAAATGGCATGACCATCATCTTCTCATCCTTCAGGAGGAATTTTCATGGCTTAAACTTCCAGAGAAATCATGAACTTTTAAGCAAGGCCACTTTACTACCCATCAAATTCAGGTAGTAGCCAGGGCCAAAGCCTTATTTATAGTGAGTTAATTAAAGTGGAATTTCCTTGAATGAGTTAAAAGATTTTTCTCCATCTGGACTAGATTGCCACTTAGGAGATAAACTTGTCAATTCTTTTGCCTGATATCTATTTCTTGATTGTTGATGTTTGTGTTCTCCTCCATTCCTTTCCCAGCTTCTCAACAATGTCTCCCAAAAATACTATTGGCTAAATCTATAGCTGGAGCCTGGAGCAGAAGGAGATATTGATTAGGGACACTGGTTAAAAGAGTTTTTAATAATAGAACTCAAGGGACATGTTTCTGTTTCCTCCCCAGCAAAATATGCAATTACATACATGTGAAATAATCTTCTATTTCTTTTACCCCCCTAGTTTAATGCTCATAATGAATCTCAGAACCTGCAACATGGTATACAGTATCTGACAGTTCAAATTACTTTCACAGCTTGAATATCCAGCACTAATCATGGGCCAAATACACATACAGCATGCAACTCTTTCACTACTTTTTCTGAAATGAGATCAACCTGGTAATAACACCCAGGCCATTGAATATGCAGGCACACAGCTGGTAGAGATACGTGGAAGAGTAACAACTTATTGACAATGGAAAATAACTTAAATTTAAATAAAGATATCACCACCAGATGGATTTGTAGCTGGCTGACTGGCCATACTCAGCGTGTGGTCCTCAATGGAACTGCATCTACATGGAGGGAAGTGTGTAGTGGGGTGCCCCAGCGCTCTGTTCTAGGCCCAGTACTCTTCAACATCTTCATCAACGATTTGGACAAGGGGATAGATGGGGAACTCATCAAATTTGTGGATGACACCAAGTTGGCAGGAATAGCCAACACTCCAGAAGACAGGCTTAAGATACAGGAGGACCTGGACAGACTTGAACAATGGGTGCTATCTAACAAAATGAAATTCAATGGTGAAAAAAGTAAGGTTCTACATTTAGGCAAGAAAAACCAAATGTACAGATATAGTATAGGGGGTACCTTGCTCAATAGTAGTAACTGTGAGAGGGATCTCGGAGTCCTAGTAGACAATCACTTAAATATGAGCCAGCAGTATGTTGCAGCTGCCAAAAAAGCCAATCTAGTCCTGGGCTGCATTAACCACTTTACAATGCCTTGGTAAGGCCACACTTGGAATACTGCATCCAGTTTTGGTTACTACGATGTAAAAAAGCTGCTGAGACTCTAGAAAGAGTACAGAGAAGAGCAACAAAGATGATTAGGGGACTGGAGGCTAAAACATACTGCTGGAATTGGGTATGTCTAGTTTAATGAAGAGGAGGACGAGGGGGGGGACATGATACCAATGTTCCAGGGGCTGCCACAAAGAAGAGTGAGTCAAGCTATTCTCCAAAGCACCTGAGGACAGGACAAGAAGCAACGGATGGAAACTAATCAAGGAGAGAAGCAACCTAGAACTAAGGAGAAACTTCCTGACAGTTAGAACAATTAACCAACGGAACAACCTGCCTCCAGAAGTGGTGAATGCTCCAACACTGGAAGATTTTAAGAAGAGACTCGACAGCCATTTGTCTGAAATGGTGTAGGGTTCCTGCCTGAGCAGGGGATAGGACTCGATGACCTCCAAGGTCCCTTCCAACTTTATTATTATTATATATATATATATATATATATATATATATATATATATATATATATATATGTTTAACTAGCAAAAATGCAAGAACACCAGGAAATATAAAACTATAAAAAGTTTTAATAAGTTAAAATACCAAGCTTTCGTCGGCAACTGCCAGCATCATCAGGGTAGCTTCCAGTCAATGCCAGCATCGTCAAGCTAACCTGACGATGTTGGCAGTTGCCGGTGAAAGCTTGATATTTTAAACTTTTAAAACTATAAAATATTTTATAGTTTTATATTTCCTGGTGTTCTTGCATTTTTGCTTGTATATATATATATATATATACACCAGCATAATAATCCTACCAGCAGACAAGGGCAACGCCACGGTGGTTATGAACACATCTGACTACCAAACCAAATTAACCAACCTACTCCAAGACTCCACATACAAACCCCTAAATACAGATCCCACCACCTACCTGGAAAAAACCACCAGAACCAAGATAAAAGCCTCCCCCATTAGCGAAGAGATCCAGCAAAGAATCATTCCCAGAGAGAAATCATCCAGATGCCCTAAACTCTATGGTCTCCCCAAGATACACAAAGAAGGAACCCCACTCAGACCTATAGTCAGCTCCATAGGCTCACCTCTACAAAACCTAGCCAAATTTCTCGCCAAACAACTACAGCCCTATGCAGAATCCATCACCTCACACGTAAAAAACTCATTCCAGTTTATAGAGATCATAAAGAAACAAAACTTACAGCCCAGCGACCTACTAGTGAGCTTCGATGTCATATCCCTCTTCACCCAAGTGCCTATCAAAGAAGCCTTGACAGCTATTCAAAACAAATATAACCCCCCCAAACACATCTTAGATCTGACCAACCACTGCCTATCCAACACATACTTCATCTATAATGGACAAAAATACAAACAAACAGAAGGAGCACCCATGGGATCACCCCTCTCACCTGTCATTGCCAACCTCTACATGGAACACTTTGAAACCCAAGCTCTAGAAAAATCGGATCACAAACCCAAACTCTGGCTCAGATATGTAGACGACACCTTCATAATCTGGCCACATGGGAAAGAAAAACTGGACAACTTCCTCACACACCTCAACAGCCTACACCCCAAAATACAGTTCACCATGGAAACAGAAGCTAACAACCAACTTCCCTTCCTGGATGTCTTAGTCTACAAGAAATCCAATGGCTCCCTAGGACACACCATCTACCAGAAGAAAACACACACAAACCGCTATCTGCACGCTCTCTCACACCACCACCCAGCACAGATCAACTCTGTAGCCAAGACACTCATCTCCAGAACAAAACGCTTAGCTGACGAACAACACCTAAAACCCGAACTACACACTCTCACCAATGTACTAACATCCAATGGATTCCATAGAAATAAGATTACAAACCTAATCCAAAAAGAAACCCCCACTAAAATCCAAGACAAAGAACAAGAAAACGGCAAAGCCCTCCTCCCATACATAAAAGGCACCACAGACAGAATCAGTAAGATCCTCCATAAACACAACATCAAAACAGCATTCTGCACAAACAGAAAAATATCCACCATCCTTAGAAACCCCAAAGATAAAATTGAATTAGAAAATCAAGGAGTATACGAAATCCCATGCACCACTTGTCCCACCACATACATCGGACAAACCAACAGAAGAATAAGTGCACGCATTGAAGAACATAAGAACTCAGTCAAAAAAGAGGAACCAACATCTTCCCTGGTCCAACACCTTAAAGCCACAGGACATGAAATTGACTTTAAAAATACCAGAACCATTGCCAAAAGTGAACATTTTAATAACAGAATAATCAGAGAAGCCATCGAGATAGAAAAACGCCCACACAGCATGAACAAGCGAGATGATACCTCCCGCCTACCAGCCATTTGGAAACCCGCCCTTATTGACAAACGACTCCCTAACACAAAAAATGATACCAGACCCACACTCACAAAAACCACACAGGAAGTCACCACCACACATCCACGCAAAAAACAACCCCAAAGCCACACCGATGACGAGGCACGACCACAAACCAGAAGCCAGACCACAGCTGCATCATTAGCCACTTTAAACCCCTCCAATCCATACATGAAGCAAACTGACACCCTCCATGAAGAGGAGACACAACCACGAACGAGAAGCCAAAAACTAGCAAGGCAGCCCAAAATCTTAAACCCCTCTGCAACTCAGACTAACCTGAGCACAACCAAACAGAACACTCCCCCAGCCAATCAGAGCACAGCCAAGCCCCTAACCATTCAGAACACACCTCCACCCCATCAGAACACAGCCAAGCTCCCATCCAATCAGTTCATACCCTCACTGGCAGTTAAAAGGAAGAAACAGCTAAAACCACACATTGATGCTCAAAGCAAGAAGCTAAAAACACCAGCCTGAAGATGACGAATGTGACTTCGTCGAAACGTTGCCAAGACACTTCCAATTTTACGCGGGAGAAAACCCGAACAACCAAAGACCTATATACAAATACCCGCGAAAACCTAGAAAACATATATATATATACCTGGATTTTTAACCATTTGGGACTATAAGGCATAATATGGATCAATTTGTTCAGAATAGCTTGTTTTCAAAAAGTGACACAAGAAATTCAACCAGCCACTGGAACAGCAGCGTATGTCCATTATAGTGCTGATTGCTGCAGGAGTTCTTAGTATAGCTTCATCTTAAAAATCATGACACTCCATTGCTTTAATGTAACCAATTTGCTGGTATTAAGTGCATTTGCACACACAGTGGGTATCATAAACTTCCGCAGGTAGGGAATAACTGAACTCATCACTTTACTCCAACCACTCCTATTACCCAACACAGTCAAGATCGGAATCTAAACCTCTCATTCTTTTAGCTCTACATGCTATAAATATATCTACACTAGGAATTGCTGATATGATTGAACGCAAAGCACTAAACCGTTACTGCAGTAAATAGCACCATCTAGGGATATCCATTTAGAAGATCTATCTAAGAATAATGTTTGACACTGAGTAAATTTATCTACAAAACAAATTATATGTGTATATACCAAGCTATCTATGTAGCTTCAATGAAGCCCAAATATGGTATCAAATCTGACTTTTTGTTTAAACATATTTACTGCTTTCTCTAGGCAGTTGTAGCAATGCACAAGTGTCCCACTTCCAGTGATATCCTAATAGAACAACACTGTTAGGTAAAATAAATGGAAAGACTATGAACATTGATGAGTGAGAATCTAAATCTTGCTTTCAAAGTTGTTTCAACACTTTTTTCATTAGATTGCTTCCTATTGGTTCTCACTGGTACATTTACCCAAGAAATCCATCAGAACTTTGCTTCCATACATTGCTACTATCTATTTAGTATTGTTCAGCAGACAATTTCCTAACTCTGGACTATTTATTAGCTAGCTTGCTTACAGCCCACACTTTATCATTCTGCCATCCATGTGCAAATAGTGAAATCTGCAAGTGCAAAGCAGTGGCAATGCCAATTCAGAATTCAAGGAGCTGAAATTCACATAGGTGATGAAGTTTGCACTATGACTGTATGTGAAAATATGTGAGCCAAGAAATAATTCTAATGGTTTGAAAGCTGGAGTAACTGTTAATGGATAGAAAGGGGGAAGAGTATTTTTGTTCTCCTCTATGGATTGTGGAAATGAAAATCATTATTCCCAACCTGAAACAGATATAAATATATAACTTAGCATCATGGCAAGTATCTGATCAGCAAGCTAAAGATCCCAGATCAGTTTCAAGCAAGGTAAAGGTAAAGGTTTCTCGGTCAGTCATTCTGACTCTAGAGCACAGTATTCATCTCCGTTTCTTGGTCAAGGGAGCAAGTATTGTCCAAGGACAATTTCCAAGGCCAAAGGCCCATGGGATGCTGTTACTTTCCCACTGAAGTGGTACCTATTAATCTACTTGTATTTGCAAGTTTTCAAACTGCTAGGTGGATAGGAGCTGGGGCAAGTAACAGGAGCTCACCCCATTGCACAAAGCTTGGATCTCGAAGCTAGGCTGTCAGGTCTGCAGCTGACAAGCTCATTATCTTTAACGACTGAGCCATCGTGCCCCCAATTTCAAGCATCTTCCAGCAAAACAGACATAGTCTGTGACTTATGTATATCTGATACATCAGTTAATGAGAATTAACATGGTCATTTATTGCTTCCTGGGATCCATTAATAAACAAGCTAGTCCATCATTGTAGATACAACCAGTTGTAATTGAGATTGAATTTCTAAATTAGATTCTCAACCTGGGAGTATTTCTAGGTTGAGTATTATTACTAAAAGGATCAGGTGTCTTCTGGGGCCAGGAGCAACTTTTCCTAACTTTTTTAGTTGTCCCTCTCTAGATAAAACTTCTACTAAAATAAATTTCTGTGATGATTCTCAGTCATCCAGGTCATGGTTGCCCCAAAGGTTCTTTTTCAAAAGGCAACTGGACTTTGTTTTTTCCTTGAAGACATTTTGCTTCTCATCCAAGAAATTTCTTCAGTTCTGACTTCAGTTCAGTTCTACTAACATACACAATTCCATAATAGCAGACATGAGGCTGAGAAATAATGTGCTATGTAATCACCTGCCGTCATTGTTTAATGATAAAACTGTGCTTGATGTATGTCATGTTTTCTCTAGTCCCCAAGGACTGAAAACTACTATGATTACTGTTGCTGCTGTCATTTCCACTTCCTGTAGATGTGAGAAGAGGAACCCTTTTAATCAATTCCCATCCCCCCACCCCCATCCCAGAATGCTTGGAGGTAGGCTACTCAAGTTGAATGAGTTTTTTTTTCAGTTTCAAGTTTTTTATTAATTTTACAATATTACATTTACATATTTGAAAAGTAGCATGGCAGCTGAGCACAGTAATTCTGTTACATTTGAATATCATCAGTACAAATCTCAAATTATTACAACAAACTAATTCCCTCTCTTTCCCCCATGATATCTACTGTCATGTTCAAACCAATACAGTTCTTATTCTATTATCTTCAGTCTATACATATCTTAATTAATTTGATATTCCACCTTTTAGACAATAACCTAATAAGTTTTTCTTAACTTTAATTTGCCATTGATATTTAAGTTTAACATTTAATCTTTATCATTTCCAGGTTTTAAATGATCCCAATTTCTAAGTCTCCTATCTCATATTTGGAGCTAATATTTTTTTTTCTTTTCTTCCTTTCACTTCCTTCCTTTCTTCCTTTCCAGAAAGAGAAAGAAAAATTGAAAATAAACCACCAACATTTATACCACAAACCCCTATACAAATTTAATTATTAGTACTTATACTTTTAAGTTTTACTTAACCTTTGTCTCAACTCATAACAATATCTTAAATTCAAATCTTAATTATTTGTAGACGTTCAGATTACATTTAATATTTAATTTTTCCAAATTTTAATTAAACACAATTCCTTTATCGAAATTGCTCATACATTCTAATATTTAAAATACACACCTTATATATAATTTCTACCCTCTATCTTACCCATCTAATGACAATATAGTATTCTTATTTCAACATATTTCCAGATTTTATATGACCAAAATTTTCTTTATCTCAAATTGTTACAATGTCTTATGTTCAGAATATATATTCTATCTATTTAGATATATTCTATTTTAGATCTCATATATAGATCAGAACCCCAATCTTTTTCAATCTTATTCTAGCTTTTTTCTTCTGCCAGGTCATTTTTTTGTATTTTTGCCTTTAAATCATCAAAAAAATTTCCTGTATTGTTGTGGCTATTGTTTGATGTTGATAAGAACGTCCAGTTGATGTTTTCTTAAGAGGGCTTGATTTAGCTGGTAGTCTCTTTATTTTTCCAGTTTGATGCAGCTGTCCCAAAGTATTTATATTCTCTTTCATCTGTTTTTCTTGTTTATCTTCAAATTCCTTCTGGTTTATAAGAAATGCCCTTTCCTTGTTCTCTATTATTAATTCCTTTTTTGTGTTTTCTATTGTCTGTATTAGTTGAGTATCTAAGTCTTCTGTCATAACATTTGGTTGTTTCACTTTCTCTATAGAATTCTTTATAGATAATTCTTTAATTGAAGTCATAGTTTGAGTTTATATATCCAGAGCTTGCATACATAGAGTTTGGATCATCCCTTTTAACATACAAAGAATTTGTTCCTGTACTTCTTCTGTAGAAGAATTCCTTTCCTGTTCTCCTTCCATTGTAATATATTAAACTCAAGAGAAAGAAACTGACAGTCAGAAAGTCCACCAAATAGGGAGCTGAGCTGAATTTTGCAGATGGTGTTTCAAGGTTATTTTTTTATCTTGTCTATTTTCGAAGCTGTCAACAAGTTTCTTAGAGAATAGCATGTTACGTATTAGAGTTAGTTGGATCTTTTAAGGGTTTTTTTTCACTCTATTTTAAGGGGGGGGAAACCCAAATCTTCAATAGTAATTAGAATAAAAATCAAGGAAGAAATATATATAGAGAGAGCAGAAAGTTACAAATCTTATAATCCATCAACTTTATGAAATAGGATTCCAATTAAGATCTCAGTATTTTTCCAATGTTTTAAACTCCCAAGTAGTTGATAGCTGCTGTTTCTGGAGGGACAGCTAGAATCCCTTTTCCCTCACCACAGGGGGGAAAGTACTTTAGCAGCTTATGCAGGTAATTAAGTAGTTAGGATGTAAGAGAGGCAAACCTCACCCAGTCCTGTCCATGCTGCTTTGAAGTTGCCAGATGGTAGTGTGACTTCGGCTGTTTACAGCCTAGGGATGAGCCATATTTTTATGGCCGGTCCCTTCGTTCGCTAGTTTGGAGGGATCGCCTGGTCTGACGGAAGAGTTGCTGCTCTCCCAGGATCCAGCGAAAGCCCCTCCTTGCTGGTCGCCTCTTTGGGGTGACTTTTGGCCCTTTTCAGGGCCTCCCAGCGATGCAAAACTGAATGGGGAGAAAGCAAGTCTCCCATGGCGGCAGTGTGACGAACTGGAAGTCCAAGTTGAATGACTTTTTCTCCCTACACGCATCTGCCGTAGTTTAAAATCTATTAGTAGAAGTGTTTTTATATACCCAACCACCACTATTATTCATAGTTTAGACAGGCTGTTAAAACTTTATTCTCCTTGTTTTTTAGTTAATATCTGTTACATATTGTATATTTAATAAATTATCTTCTGGTTCCTGATTTTTTCTCTTACATTTGTGAACTCTCTTAAAATGGTTAATTGTCATAATCACATACATTGTGATCTTAAAGAGAACTCAGAAAAGTTTAATAAATAAACAGATGCCAGGTTGAGGTTGTTGTTTTTAGACTCTACATATGATTCCAACTCTATCTGAAAAACTGAATGTTGGCTGAAGACTGAGTGGCTGTTTTATGTCTGATTATTGTCAGAACATACTTTCAATACTTCTTTAAATTATAAGCACAGTTATTTGAAACTATTGAATAAAATGCAACCCATCTAAACATGTACTTCTCAAGAATTTATCACCATTTTACATGAAAAAAAGTTTAAAGACATATTTGTGTATTATTTGCTTTTTATTTTTACTTTTTACTTAATTTGGGATTATTTTAAATAATACCCAATCATTTCAGGACTGGTGATTTGTTTCATAATTTACAACTTTTACTTAAGACGTGAAAGCACTGCCAGGTATTATGGTTCCTGCTTGTTGAATGTAGCATATGTTAAATGCTTTTAAATATTGACATTTCTACATCAGGCTCAAAGCTCTTCCTTTCAATCAGGTGTCAATTGTCTATTTTTAATAGAAGAAACAGAAGCAGATCAAAGCAATGATTGCCTAGTTTTTTGTAAGGAACTCACCTGCATAAGGCTATGCTCACTGTTTGCAGGAGTAGATCAATGTTTTGCTATCAAATTTTAAAGCTAGTTATATTTTTAGCAACTCCTATTTAGCAGATATCATATTCCCTACTTCAGTGATGCATTGTTCCTTCATATGCATCTGATTGCATTGTACTATTAAGGTACATCCTAATTCTTTCAGCTGATGATATTGTCTAAGATAAGGGTCTATGACAATTCTGTCAGGTATTTCAGCCTTCAGGAGAATGAGGGTGGGGGAGAAAAATAATTTGGATTATTTTATTCAAAGCTCAGAAATCCCAATATTAACAAAACTTTGAGAAACCCTGAGAAAATAAGTTATAATAAATTTAAAAATGAGAATGAGAATTTTTTTCTTTTAATAAAAAATATTCCTATTTTTCTACATACAAGGAAAACACAAGGAAAAGAAAACCAGGATGAGGAGTTTATTATTCTTGGATATGTGCTTTTGAGGAATTTTCTTTTTTTGGGGAGGGGGGAGGGAAATTACACAACACCTTTAGTAATTAATTATAAAAGGGGTGTAGTATCTATGTTTTATTTATGTAGCCCAGAGGGTTGCAGTAAAGTCGGGAAAACAAATACAGTAAAACTGACACAAATTTTTGGGAGTTGGAAAGAGACCTGAAGAAATTATGTGCCAGGAATATTGATGCCCAGGCTCTGTAATTAGGAAACGGTGGAATCAGATTGGTAATTAATGGATGAAAAATAAATTTCAGGATAGAGAAAAGAGGCTTCTTAGCAGGCATCAGAAGTGGAAATCATCCAAAAGCAGAGGAAGGTTATCCTGAGGTTTTGAGGAAAACTGAAACAAAGAA
Source organism: Crotalus tigris (assembly GCF_016545835.1). NCBI lineage: Eukaryota > Metazoa > Chordata > Lepidosauria > Squamata > Viperidae > Crotalus > Crotalus tigris. The sequence goes on from NW_024096796.1 coordinate 1,976,074, forward strand.
TTTGGAGAAAGGAAATCGACATGATTGAATGGAATCAAAACAAAGCTATGGGGGTTGTGGGTACAACCTTTACATACTCCACACAAATAGATTCCATAAAAAGAGGTGGAGCCAGTTAACCAAAAGGAATGTCTGCAATACTGCATTCTAAGCAATGCTCTACCAGGGTTCGTGTAAGGAGAGAAAGTGTTCAAAGAGAGAGGAAAAAGTGCAAGACTTTTCTCCAGCCATGCTTGTGCCTTGCATGCATGCTTCCCTGCACCTGGCATATTTGGGTGTTTGTGCACATATTTATTGTGCACATATTGTATGAGTGAGAGGTTCCTAATGGCTTGTACAAGCGTACATTATGGGAGAAAAAACCCAAACCCAATTACTTGCTATATTAAGAAGTAATTCCTAATAGATTATCTCTGCCTATACAAATGCTTTCAAACAGAAACACTAAACAGGGCTGTTCAAAATATTCATATATTTTTATGATTGATATCTATATGCAGCTTGTTTAGATACTGTTTAAAGAAACGCATCTGAACAAATTGTATATAGATATCCAAACATTGAATTTTATCTCATTTATAGCTACAGTGGAATCAACTTCCCCCCGAGGTTCGAACTACTCCCACCCTGCCGGTCTTTAAGAAAGCCATTAAAACTCTCCTGTTCCGGCAGGCCTGGGGCTGATGTCCTCGGCGGGCCGGGATATGATCGGACTCGCGGTATGACTGGATTATTTTATTTTATTGTTTTATGACTGTTTTTAATTTTGTACGCCGCCCTGAGTCCTTTGGGATTGGGCGGCATATAAATATTTGTAAATAAATAAATAAATAAATACATTAATATATAAATACATATATTAATTTGATTATTTCTCAGATATTTTATTTTTATTCCCATTTTAATAACCTTAGCAATTACAACCTGACAGTAATTTTTGGAAGTCTGTAAGATGTGCAGAGACCCTATGTGGCCCACGAAGTACAACTCTTATATTATGGTTTTTCTCAGTCTTCAAGAAAAGCTGCTGTACCTAAATTATTCCAAGTGCCTGGATCATAGAAGTGTCTGTTGATATAGTGTTGCAGCTTGATGCTCAAGTGACTTTTCTATCTTTTAAAAAATGAAATATTATGCAAAAATAGGATTTAATGGATACTTGCAGGTAACAGACACAGATACTAGCTGAAAACAATCTGTTTTTGTTAATCCATAGCAGGAAGAAGTGGTTGATCCACTAATTATCCCTTCTGTTGGGTTTATTTTTCTCCCATAATGTACACTCATGCAAGCTATTAGTAAGCTCCTATTCATACAACTACAAAACTATTTTGCAGGTTCTTCCCTCTCTGTGTGAAAGAAAGACAACTAAAAAGGCATACAGACGTTATGGGAATGAGGATAATGTGATTTGTAACTAGATATACAAGCAATGTTAAAAGTGTAATCTAAAATAAATTTAATATGTTTGCTGGTCTTAAGATACTATCAAACCTGGCTTGGTTTGGATAAAGGATTGCTGAATAAATGATGCTTGTGAATGGGTTGTCATCATAAACTTTTGACAATGATTATTTGACTCCTGAGCAATTTTTTGACATGAGCACTCATTCCTATTTTCATCTCTACATAGAAGCTATCTATCTGTATAGGTTTTCCTTGCAGATTTTAATGTTAATGTTATCCACATTATAAGCTTTTTCTTGAGAGGAAATGTGTAGAATGGATCTTAAAGGAAAATTACTTTAAAATGCCACATGATTTATACTAAGGGCCTGGAAGTGTGGTATCTGCTACTGTGTTTCCCCGAAAATAAGACCTGGTCTTATATTTTTTTCCCTCCAAAAGAGACACCATGTCTCTTTCAGGGGATGGCTTACCTGCTTACCTTACGATTGCTGCAACTGGGCCTCCCACACTCTGACACCTTTTGCACCATTGCCCGAGTTCTTCTGTGGCCGCTTGCAGTTGCTTGTGGCCATATGCCACATGGCGCATTGTGCTGGTGCTGTTGCTCGGAGCAGGATGCTTTATGGCTTGTTGTGCCACACAGTGCATTGCACCAGTGCCACTGCTCGTATGTGCCATGGCACAATGTGCCATGTGGCCTCCTTCCATGAGTGGCAGCACAGTTCGATGAGCCATGTGGCTTCCTGCTGCAAACACCAGGATAATACTAAAAACAAAACTGTTTAATTAAAATCTGAGCCTTTTTATGGTATGGATTTACCCAGGATTCACATTTTTAGCATAATTAGAGACCATATATACATATATGGTCTCTAATATATACATTTGTCTGAAAAACTTGGCTATAGCTGTTGGATTGGATTTTCCTGGCTATAGCTGTTATTTGTTGCTTTATTATTTCCAGTGCTTCCTTGATCTTCCTTGTTTCTAAGTGGTATTTCTTGATTAGGTATTCTTTGGTCTTCTTGTTCTTCAGCTTCTTTTCTTTCATCTGTTCTAGCTTGCTTGCATGTGATCTTAACTTGCTGATCTTATTTTCTAGTCTAACCTTCCATTTTTCTGGTGCACTGTTAGTTTGTTTTTTTTTCTTTGTTGATTTTGCATCCCAGGTATTCTGTTATAACTGCAGCTGTGCTGTACATTAGTTGGTTTGTTTCTTGCAATGAATTGGTGCTTATATTTGATATTGCAATATTTGCATCTTTTAATGCTTGTGCTAGCTGTTTCTTTGGAACAAGCTTCAATGCAGGTAGCCTTAGTCTGTTGTTTTTGTGCTGTTCTAGATGCTCAGTTATTCTTTGTTTCAATTCTTTTATTTCTTTAGTTAGAGGGTTTTGTTCTTCCTGAGGTAGAGGTGCCTGGTTTCCAAATAAGAACAGTTGTATATCTCTGCTAGATTCCTTCACTGCCAACTCCCCCTGGTTTATTATTATTATTATTATTATTATTATTATTATTATTATTATTATTATTATATCTACATTGTTTTAAAAGGAGATTTCTTCCTACATACAAAACTTCACTTTCAGGATCTCACTAAAGTTTTGTTAAGATGAAACTTTCTGGATTTGAGGCAGGAATATAAGCAGCACATTCTTTTATTTAGTTATTTTTTTCTAGAGCTGGGCTGAAGAAAAAGTTTCTAGGCAAAAGAGTTTTGAATGCACAGCTAAACTGACTCAGGATTTTCAGGGAATTCACCTTGACTCATGGCCAAAAAAATCCATTACTAGAGTTAAATACTCACAGTCTCCTAAATTCATAACAAAACATGTTGCCAGAAACAAGAGTGTCCTGAGCTGAGCATGAAATATGTAGGAATGGCTATTTTATAATATACTACTAGTAGAATAGTAAACAAACATTTCAGCTTATGATTAAAATAAATGTATTTTAAAAAAAAAACAAAAATCAGCAAGCCTAAAATGCTTTGAGGTATTAATATAGTATTATAAGAGATTAGCAAATACTAGTTCTAAAGTCAAGATGCTAGTATCGTATCCTCAGTAGTTATTTTAACAAGCATCTGAGTAAATTTATATTTAGATCAGTAGGGAACTGATAAAACAAGCACAAAAATTATATTACAAAACTGTGGTCTTAGAAAATGTATCTGTATATGTTAAAAGCTAGTGAAATTATTAAGACTGATATTTATGTACAATATATAATAAATAATAGGTTTAAAGCAATGGTACCATTTCTACTTAGTGTGCTCTCAAAGAAATAGCAGATGTTTAAAAAAAATACTTCAGCCTATGTTATTAGAAAAAATGTTGTTTGAATAAAAAAAAGGAAACAACATAATTGACAATTTCCTTGATAAAAGAAATTCTAAATTTATGATACGGGGCCATGAAAGTCCATTGCTTTATTGCTGTAGACCAGGCATGTCAAACTTGCAACATCACATGATGTCGCGCAACGTAGCGGGCCAGTTTTGCCATTGCCAGCAATGGGGTGGGCGCAGCTTCCACATGATGTGTCCAGCCCGCAGACTGGCAGTTTGACACCCCTGCTGTAGACAATGTTTCTCAACCTCAGCAACTTTAAGATGTGTGGACTTCAATTCCCATGCTAGCTGAAGAATTCTGGGTATTGAAGTCCACCTATCTTAAAAGTTGCTGAGGCTGAGAAACACTGTCCTAGGAGAGACATATGAGCAGTGAAGTTCTTTGTTATCAGGAAAAATTGGTTCCAAATCTTTCAAACCTGGTGTCTTTGTAGTCAATTATATATTAATCAAATATATGTGCCTTTTATAAACATAAGATCATGCATTTATCATAATTTATCACAGCATTTTCAGATATAAAAAACATTTCAGGAACCAGAAGTTATATTAGAGAGGTTCAGAAGCAGATGTCAGCTTGCAAAGTGGTGTTATTGGATTTAAATGGAGTTCGTAGTTCAAGGAACAGTCGTTTGCTTATAGATGCCTGACACCCTTAAGGGACTCAAAAGGAGGAGTATATGAGAAGTGTACTTTCCTCTTGGAATGCAAATATCCAAACTCTATCAGATGTGTCCTCATCCTGTGAAATATTTTTATTCCCTTTTAAAGAAAATATATAGATATAGAAATGCATGCACACATAACCACCACCTGAGAAACTAATTAAAATATTAAATGTAATAATGATAATGGTAATGATAATGATGATGATGATGATGATGATGATGATGATGATGATGATAATAATAATAATAATACCCCCAGTGAGGCACTACCTTGACGTGGCTGTGGGGCTTGTGTACTCTGAGGAAGATGAGAGCTATGCCAGAGGTTCAACCATACTGGACAGGTCTCATCAGAGAAGTCAGACAAAGAGTGCCTCTCCCATAAAAAAAAATGGTGAGACGTAAATTTCAGAATGCCATACCGGCTCGGATGTCGCCCGGGTTAACAAGGTCCGCGCTAGATATTGGAGTTCCTGGATATCTGGTGAAAAATGGGTTCTAAAGAAATAAAAGAATTGAAACAAAGAATAACTGAGCATCTAGAACAGCACAAAAACAACAGAATAAGGCTGCCTGCATTGAAGCTTGTTCCAAAGAAACAGCTAGAACAAGCATTAAAAGATGCAAATACTGCAATAGCAAGTATAAGCACCAATTCACTGCAAGAAACAAACCAACTAATGTACAGCACAGCTGCAGTTATAACGGAATACCTGGGATGTAAAATCAACAAAAAAGAAAAACAAACAAACAGTGCACCACAAAAATGGAAGGTTAGACTAGAAAATAAGATCAGCAAGTTAAGATCACATGCAAGCAAGCTAGAACAGATGAAAGAAAAGAAGATGAAGAACAAGAAGACCAAAGAATACATAATCAAGAAATACCACTTAGAAACAAGGAAGATCAAGTAAGCACTGGAAATAATAAAGCAACAAATAACAGCTATAGCCAGGAAAATCAGTAGATATGAAGCTCGAATTGCAAACTATAGGCAGAACCTCCAATTTCAATCCAATCAGAAACGTTTTTACCAATCCATCAATGGAGAAACTGCAATGAATCAGTCAGTACCTGACAAGGAAGAAACAGTGCAGTTCTGGAAGCAGATATGGGATAAACCCAAAGAAATACAACAAGGATGCAGCTTGGTTAAAAGAGGTGGATGCAAGTAAAACAGAAGTTGAAATGAAAGAACTAGTAATAACAACAAAAATGGTAGAAAAAAGAGCAAAGAAAATCAAAAAATGGTCAGCACCAGGTGAAGATGAACTGCATGGGTTTTGGTTGAAACATCTAACTGTTATACACCCACTCATTGCCAAACAGTTCAACAATATACTACAAGGAGGAGAAATTGAAAAGTGGCTAACAACTGGGAAAACCTACCTAATAATGAAAAATCCAGCAAAAGGGGCAACACCAGGCAACTACAGGCCAATTACCTGCTTACCAAGAACTTTCAGATTACTAATTGGTGTGGTAGCTCATTCAGCACAACAGCATCTAGTTGAAAACAATCTCTTTCCACCTGAGCAGAAAGGAAACCGCCCCAATAGCAGAAGAACAAAAGATCAACTCCTAATAGACAAAATGATCTTGGAAAACTGCAAGAAAAGGAAGACCAACCTGAAGGTGGCATGGATTGACTACAAAAAGGCATTTGACTCTCTGCCACATGACTGGATAATCAAGTGCTTAGAAATAACAGGAGTCAGTAGAAACATCAGAAAATTTGTGCAAAGATCGATGGCCCAATGGAAGACACAGTTGCAGATCAATGGTGAGAGACTGGGAGAGGTTAATATCAAGAGAGGAATATTTCAGGGAGATTCATTGTCACCATTACTATTTGTTATTGCACTGTTTCCTCTGTCAACAATACTGAATAACTCAGGACATGGCTATCAAACATCAAAAACATCTGCCAGACTATCCCACCTCCTTTATATGGATGATCTGAAGCTGTATGGAAAAACATCATCTGAAATAGAATCGATGCTCAACACTGTCCGTATATATAGCCAAGATATTGTAATGGAGTTTGGCTTGGACAAATGTGCCACAATTACTATCAAACAAGGAAAAATAGTGAAAACTGAAGGAATCAAGATGCCCCACGAAAATAACATTAAGAGTCTGGATGAGGAAGAGTACTACAAATACTTGGGTATCCTTCAAGCTGACAACATCAAGCACACTGAAGTCAAGAAAAAGATTAGAGGTGAATACATCAAGAGAGTGAAGAAGATATTAAAGTCCAAACTCAATGGAAGAAATACCATAAAGGCAATCAACACCTGGGCAATCCCAGTCATTAGGTACATAGCTGGAATAGTGGACTGGACTCAAGCAGAACTAAAAGCAATGGATAGGCAGACCAGAAAAATAATGACAATGAATCATGCCCTTCATCCACGCAGTGACATTGACAGACTTTATCTACCAAGGCACATAGGTGGGCATGGAATGCTACAAGTACATCAGATGTTGAAGAAGAAAAAATGGCTTTGGAAGAATATCTGAAGAACAATGATGAAGATGCACTGAAATTAGTATATCAGGAAGGCTTACTGACTACTGGAGAGACCAAACTGGCCTACAAGAAAGACCAAATGAAGAACAGAATAGAGGCATGGGAAGACAAAGCACTACATGGTCAATACATTTAAAAAATAGCAGGGAAAGCAGATAATAAAAAGACCTGGCAATGGCTAAGATCAGGAAAATTGAAGAAAGAGACCGAGGGACTAATTCTGGCTGCACAAGACCAAGTCTTAAGGACAAATGCATATAAACTCAAAATTGAGAAGACAGCAACAAACAGTAAGTGCCGCCTATGCAAAGAAGCTGAAGAAACAGTGGACCACTTGGTAAGCTGTTGCAAGAAGATTGCACAGACTGATTACAAGCAGCGACATGACAAAGTAGCAACAATGGTGCATTGGAAGATCTGCACAAAATATCATTTGCCTGTAAGCAAAAACTGGTGGGATCATAAAATAGAGAAAGTCATAGAAAATGATAAAATTAAACTGCTCTGGGACTTCAGAATTCAAACAGACAAGCACCTGCAACATAACACCCCAGACTTAAAAATTGTCGATAAGAAAGACAAAAAAGTCTGGATAGTGGATGTGGCAGTGCCTGGAGATAGCAGAATAGAAGAGAAAGAACTGGAGAAGATAACAAAATACAAAGACTTACAAATAGAAATAGAAAGACTGTGGCAAAAGCAAGCAAGGGTAGTACCAATAGTAATAGGCTCCTTGGGTGCAATCCCAAAACAACTGGAGACCACTTGAACACCATTGGCATTGACAAATTCGCTATTAGTCAATTGCAAAAGGCGGCCTTATTAGGAACTGCTTCCATCCTGCGACGATACCTGTAATACCATCAAACATCCACATCTGCCTATCACAGGTCCTGGGTAAGGACTCGATAGGTAGACAAAATGCCAAATCCAGTCTGAACATCTGGCTGACTGTGCGATGATCCATAATAATAATAATGTTGGAAGAGACCTTGGAGGACTTCTAATCCAACCCCCTACTCAGGCAAGAAACCCTATACCACGGGTGTCAAGCTCGCCACGTCACGTGACATGTTGAAACACATTGTGACTTCTTTTGCATTGCCGAAGTTGGTGTGTGCATAGCTTCCATATGATCCAACCAGCCTGTGGGCCAGCAGTTTGAAACCCCTGCCCTATACCATTTCAGACAAATGGTTGTCCAGTCTCTTCTTAAAAACTTCCAGTGTTGGAGCATTCACAACTTCTGGAGACAGGTTATTCCACTGATTAATTGTTTTGACTGTCAGGAAATTTCTCCTTAGTTCTAGGTTGCTTCTCTCCTTGATTAGTTTCCATCCATTGCTTCTTGTCCTGCCTTCAGGCACTTTGGAGAATAGCTTGACTCCCTGTGGTTCCATTGACCACATGCTGAGTATGGCTGGTCAGTCAGTTACAAATCCATCTGGTGGTGATGCTGTCTAACCCACATTTTTCCATCTTATCAAGTAGTAAGTTGTGGTCTACTTTATCAAATGCCTTACTGAAGTTCAAGGAAATTATATCCATAGCATTCCTCTGGTCCACTAATTTTGTCCCTGGTCAAAGAATAAAATAAGATTTATTTGGCATGATCTGTTTTTGACAAACCCATATTGGCTTTTGGTTATGACTTTGTGTGTATCTAGGTGTTCGCTGATTCGCTGCTTATATCTTTTCCAGAATCTTCCCAGGTATTGAGATCAGGTTGATAGATCTCAGTTGCCTGAATCTATTTTTTCCCCTTTTTTGAAGATGGGAACTACATCAGCTCTTTTCCAGTCCTCTGGTAGTTCCCCAGTGCTCCAGGATATTTGAAAGATATCATTCAGTGGTTCTAAGATCACATCTGCCAGTTCCTTCAGAACCTTGGGGTATAATCGATCTGGTCCTGGTGATTTGAACTCATCTAGGGTGGATAGGTGCTCACTTAGCATTTTCTTTCCTATTTTAACTTGTGTTTGTAATCTGTTTTTTACGGTACTGTTTTTGATAGGTTGGACTGTTTTTTCCCTTTGTGTAAAGATGGATGCAAAAAATGAGTTAAGCAGTTCTGCTTTCTTCCTGTTGCTTGTCATCTTCTTGCCACTTTCTCCCACTAATGGACCAATAATTTCCTTAACTTTTTTCTTGTTTTTTACATGTTGAAAGAATATTTTTTTATTATTTTTTACTTTTGTCACAAGCCTTAGTTTATTTTGAGCCTTAGCTTTCCTTCCTTCATCTTTGCAGGCTTGGGCTATTTGCTGATGTTCTGCCTTAGTTATGTGCCCCTCTTTCCACTTTTTATACTTGTCCTTTTTTTCTTTCAATTTATCAGAAAGTTCTTTATGCAGCCATGCTGGTTTCTTTTGAGAGCTGTTATTTTTCTTCTTCATTGGTATTGTGCTATCCTGTGCTTTTATAATCTCACTTTTCAAAGTTTCCCAAGTTTCTTGGGTTGTTTTTCCCCTTGAGGATTCTCATCCATGGAATCCTTCCCAAGCTCTAACTTTATTCAAATTAGCTATCTTAAAGTCAAAGACTCTAGTTTGACTATGTTCTATTGCTTGTGCTTGCATAATGTTGAATTCCAATATTACATGATCACTCCTCCCCCCAAGGTTCCTGTATTTTCAACACCTTCTATTATTTCACCTCTGTTAATGAGAATTAAGTCCAATATGGCTGATCTCCTAGTTCCCTTTGCTACTTTTGGGGTTTTCTGCTAGGTTTGTCAGGAATCTGTTTGAACTTCTACTTGGTGCAGAGTTTGTTTCCCAGTTGATATCAGGGTAATTAAAATCCCCCATTACTATTGTGATGTGCTTCCTACATACCCTGGTTATGTGACTAGCAAAAATCTATGTCCTCTGTTTCCTTAGGTAGCCTATAGTATACACCTATGGCAATGTCATTCAAGACAGTTTTCAACACTGTTTGCTCTATTTCTATAAAGATGTAGTTGTTTCTTATATATAGTGCAATTCCACCTCCTCTTTTATTTGGTCTGTTTCTTTTAAATAATTTAAATCCCTCTAGCTGTATGTTCCATTTGTGAATTTCATCCCACCAAGTTTCCATAATGACAACAATGTGATGTTAAGTGTCATGACTTCTACTACTTCATCAAGTTACCTACTGTATCCCTCACTCGCTTAACTCAGCTACCTTCCCGCTGGTTAACAGCCATCTGTGGTAAGGGAGATAGAATTTTATGAGCCCATGAATTGAATTCAGGATGTATTTAGCAATGATTAATGGGTACAATTTATATCAAAATGAGCATGAGGGATGCAAAGAGAATTATCTTTGTAAATGTAATAAATAGCAATGTCAGTGATGGAATCAAAAGAAACAAACAATAACATAGCCTGAAGCTTCAGAGAAGTGCCAAATTGTTGGAAGTCATACATTTCGAGTTTGTAGGGGAAATATAAAGCCTGCAACGTTAGTGTGCTATTGGGCTTGCAGAAAAACTATACCAAAAATTCATGTGAGCAAGAAAGAATTATGTTTAACCTTAGAGGAAAGTAAAAAGGGCTAAAGCCCTCAAAAACTACCAGATGTATCTAATTAGAAAGGTATGGTATTCCAATTAAACTCAGCACCAGGTGCCTTTATAGACATATCCATACAGTTTTCTTGCCAAAATACAGAAATGATTTGCCATTCTTTTTCAACTTTCCTAACCAACATCTTTGGAATTTCAGTGGTCCCCGTCCAAGAACTAACTACAGCTGAGCCTGCCCAGTAGGCTCAGCCAGATTTGAGACAGAGCTGCCACTTACCTGAGCCAATTCTAATGCATCACTATATAAATTTGGGCTGGTATCCTTAGCATATGATGGGGAGAAATTAGAATATATTGGTTTGATCAAATAAGATCTGGATAATATATAATCAAGGAAACTAGAACTATAGACCAGATGGAAAAGTTTTTAAAAATCCATAAAGAGGATTTTGGCAAACTATTTTAGTGTTGTTAGAGAAAACTATAAACAGACATGTTCAAATTTAACTTACAAGGTCTATCTTTAGCGATGCAAAACTTTACACTTTTAAAAACTTAAGAGGTTGGGAACAATTCTCCCTTTTCTATTATTGTTAAACAATGGTTGAGAAATATTAGACAGTATTTGAAAAATATGGCTTATAGTTACACCTGGCATAATGGATCTGAGGTAATTTATTCTAGTTTTAAGAGCCTTTCCTCATGAATGATTATTAGCAAAAGAGATAAAAATGCTGCAGGGATAAAAATGATGGTCAAAGTAAGGAAGCACTCTTACAACCCTCCACACTATCATGTATGCTTTGCAGTTTCTAAGTGTTTTTCAGTACAGAGAATTGTGAGACATGGTTATGTAGATCATAGCCTGGGATAAAAGATCACCAGCATCAAAGGAAAGAAGATAAAAATGAGTTGCCAGTTCATTCTGTTGACTCTGGACTGCAAGACACTAATGAAAATGGGCTCTGTTTCTCACATATTGCAGTTCTTTCTTTCCACCTGCAAGTTTTCAAAGTTTTCTTATATCTCAGAACTTAGAATATGGTGTGGCTTACAATTTTTCCTGCTCACAAATTGTTAGCCTGATGATGTTACTGTATCTACTTTGGTAATGAAATGTCTGCAAGAAAACCAACAAGCTCAGACAGCCTCAAGGACCCCAGAGTTCAATCCTGAACTATATATATTCTATTAGTATAATAGTAAAATGTTTACCTCTCTGGGTTCCACCTTAGATTACTTTAATTCTGGAAGTTTTCCTACCATTCTTGTACCTTTCAATCATCCTAAAGTATTGGACAATAGAGGCTAAATCTATATTAAATCATTTCAGCAAATGGAAAAGTGGTATTTTGTCCCATCTTGATCATCTTTTCCCCAAATTAGTAAACACCATTCCTTCATTGGATTTTTTAGTTCTCTAATCATCATCATTCCATTGTATAAAGCTGTTCCATGCAAAATTTCAAAATAAACTAGAAACAATGGCAGTTCAGATTTTATTTGCAAGGCAAGCAGAAGAATTTACTCAGTGAAGACTGGGCTATGTTGCTAGGAAAGGTCTTCTGTTATTCTAACAAAACTTACTTCTATTGTATTTCACAAGTGAACTGTGAATGTCCTGTCCTAAATAACTGAAATTGGCAGCAATCTATTGGATTACTCACTTTATCATTGAAAACTGGATTGCTCTAAATAGCCATTAAATAAGAGACTTGATGAGCAAAGAATAGTTTTTAAAAAATAGTTTAACAAAAGATAAAATGCTGAAAGCAAGTGCACCTTTAAAAGTACAACAAATATGGCAATTGTAGCTTCAACTAACTGTACTTTAGAGGACACGTATCTATAAATTAAATATATTTTCCATTGGTACTGCTTGTGTCTTTTATATTTCAATTTATTACAGGGAGGTATACAATAAAGATAATGAAAAGACATTGCCATTTCAATCTGCTGCTTTTGCAGTGCTATTCAATTGCAACCTCTGTGACTCTGGAGAATGACAGCTATTAGACCGCAGGTGTGAATATAATAGAGCCTTCCCTGAAGATAACATTAAATGTGCCAAAAAAAGTTGTTCTAAAACTTCTCTCCCTTTGTCTTCTGTTGTATAATTGCCATTCAAAAGAATCCATAATTGGCTAAATTTTCCCTAAAGTGTTACTCAGAGACATGGCAGAAATCTCCTTGGGAAAGATGCCATAATCCAAAGTGCTCTCTGCTGAGAGCTTTTGAAACAGAAGCAGGCCATTATTTCAAGTACATGTTTTATTTGTGATCTAATCAAGTCTGTACATCTAAAACTCCTACAGATTAACACACTTATTAGTCCCATGAATCCTGACACATTCATTGTAATTTTCCTGTTTAAATGTAAATGTTGGTGGCCCAGTTTAGATTTGACTGAGTTTCTCCATAGATGAAGGTACGTGAAGAAGAGGCTTAAACCCAAAAGGTCAAAAATATGCATAAAACCTATAGGAGGAAGTTAAAGTGGCTGCATGAATATTCATGCAGAAAAGCTGATGAATAACATGCTTTTAAAATATCCTAATGGTCCAAAACTCAATTGATCGCATTCCTATTAGCAGTAGAACTTTTCCACTCCAAAGTGCATGCCTCACAATTGAAATTATCTCCTGTTATTTTTCCCATGACTGGTCTTCATAAACCATAAAGTGATCCAGGATCATTTTTAAAACATTCAAATGGTTTTAAAAAAAGCAGTGCTATATCATATAAGTAGTGGCTTTTTACATTTGAATGCATCTGACAAGAAAAAAGGTAACATCAGGAAACAGCTGCAAGGTATTTTTATCTTGTACACTAGTTTTCTTGGAAAAATGAATTTTTGATGAAAAGCAATACTCAAAAAGGATACTGTCATTCGCAGTTGCAAGTTGTTCAAACTTGTAAGATCTTTTCCCATACAGTTGAATTGGCTGTTCATAAATACTAAATGGTTGACAATTCTGACAAAAATGATGTGAGTTACAATTACAAACATATCTGGCATTAAATAAATGAGGTCGGATTAATTTCAGTTATTTTTATGACAATAAAAGACAATTGGCTAGAAATGAAAAATGGGAACAAAAAGGTAATCACCAATGAAATGAGTCTTCTCAGAATATTGATGAAGCCTTTTGGTCATTTTAACTGAACAAAGTTATCCATTTCAGTTTTGCTTGGCTTTTCATTATTCTAAAATTCATGTATTTTTGCAACAGTTTCATACATGCGTTGAAAAGCACACACACGACTATATGGATTTTTTGTAAAATCATAGAATATAAAGTTTTCTTGAGTCTTTGTGACTCACCTGCAACTTCCAAAGTTTCCTAGCAAGTATGTGCATTTTTGTCTACACTACTAATTCTGTTGTCAAGATAGCTCAGACTTCCAGCTTCCTCGATTCAACATTTAGAACATAGAATCATAGGGCTGGAAGAGTCCTTGAAGGTCTTCTAGTCTAACCCCCTGCTCAAGGTAAGAGCCCTTATACCATTCCAAACAACTTTTGTTTCTTGAACTAATAATTCTAAACGTAAACCAACAATTTATAGATATAACTTGAGAACTATAATATTTCTTACTGTACTTCCACATAAAGACAGCATGTGATAATTTTAAAATGTCTTCCCCTAAGCTGTGCCCTCAACATCAGAAAAATTGTTATTCTCCCTGATTCACCTCCCAAAATTAAAATCTCGGCTGCTTTTAAAAAGAAAGCCTTAGTTCTAACTATTTAATAAGAGTTTGATAACTGGGGAAATATTGAAATGGCTCCTATGTACAGGTAGTCTTTTACTTACAACCACAACTGAGACTAGAACTTTTGTTGCTAAGCAATGTGATTGTTTTTTGCTACAATCATTAAGTGGATCTGCTTCTCTCATTGACTTTGTCTGAAGTTTCCTGGGAAGGTTGCAAATAGTGATCACTTGACCCTCCATGATGCTGTAACTAAGGTCCTGAGTTGCAGTAACTTTTTTCAGCACTATCAGAACTTCAGTAATTAAATGAATGATCATAATTCAAGGACTGCCTGTAAATTAACACCTGCTCTTTGCCCAATCTCTTTCTTATTCTGTTTTAGTTTTATGCTTTTTATAATTTTAAAGTTTTAAATATTAATAATATTAATATTAATTTATATATATTATTTTTAATGTTGATTTGATTGTGAGATGGATGGCTATATAAATATGATGAATAAATAAATAAGAGTATGGTACTCAGTCCAAGTAATAGAGGTGCAGTCTGTATGAATATAGGTATAATGATTTATTTTTAGTCAAGCTGATACACAGAGCTCCATACTAGATTAAATCTTATGTTAAATATTTGGCCTTCATTTTTTTAAAAAATGAATGAAGATTATTGAAATGTTGAGCCCTAATAATTTAGTCTGATCAGAGTTCAGGCTAAGAATTTAGGTAGCAAATTTATCATTTTTAGTGACAATTCAGAAAATATTGCTGTCACCCAACTTACTGTAAATGCCGGCGTATAAGACGACTTCCGCGAGCGCTGAAATCGGTGCCAAAGACGGGGGTTGTCTTATACGCCGAGTCGTCTTATACGCCGGAAATACTGGTAGTTTCTGGCGTATAAGATGACGTTCTAGGAATGCGGCCTGGCTATAAAGACGGGGGTCGTCTTATACGCCGGGTCGCCTAATACACCGGCATATACGGTAATCATATTCTGGGCACCTTATTACTAGGCATTTTCCTCTATATATCTGTACAGTAGATAAATATTTGCAGGGCAGGCAATACATCTAGATTCAATTGTTTAGCTCTTTTCATGTATCCCTTTGCATATGGATCTCAACATTGAGGAAGAAGGGGACAATTTTTCCTATCTTATTTATTTGACCATTTTACACTCATCCCAGTCAAAAGGCTCTGGACTGGAAACAAGATATAAACATTTAAAAAAGAAAAAAAATGAGATACCTTTTTCTTTTACTTATTAAATTGAATGCTGCCCAACCCCCAATGACTCAATTCTCACCCTAAGGTTGATGCCAAAGACACTAAGTTACGGTTCAAGACTTGGTGGAACAAAACCATTTTCATTGGTAAGTATGAGGGAGATGATCTGGGGCCATCACTAATGCTAATGAAAGAATTCATTTACCTGTAGAGATAAGCTTCATGCCACAGGCAATTTCACTGGTTCTGGTGACAATCAGCATAAGTCACATAGTGTAACCTGGAGTGGAGGGAACCTTCTCATTGGTCTCCACGTGTCCAAAGTAGATATTTCATATCAGAAATAGTCTTCATTATCAATTATCTATGATACAGATTTTTAAAAATCATCGCTACAATATGGAGACAATAAAATGCCAATAGCATACATTTTAATAGAAATCATATGTATAATCTTCAGCAAGGCTTCTCATTTCATTGTAGAAACTTAGTAAGGGTTTTTTTCAATTGTATTTCATAACTTAATACTACTTTTGGTTTATCCTCAGAAAATTGGGTACCTTCTCCCAACATATCTAAAGATCACTTTTGACATGATACCTAACTTCTAATCAACAATTCCACAAATGAACCTAGCAGAAAACTTTTACCTTCCAACTGGGTGGTGATTTTGTTTGTTTGTGTTTGTTTGTTTGTTTTCCTTTTCTTTCCAGCAGCCTCACATTAACTTCTTTATAACAGTTTTGCTAGTCCTTCTGAGAATTAGGTGTGTTTAGATGTGTCCATCCTCTCAGGCCAACCAACTCACCAGAAAAAGTGTAGCATGGGACTGTCAGTAGGGTTGGATCCAGAGTTAATCATACTTCCTGAAATCATTTAGACTCAAATTAAACATAACAACAGATAGTGGCATTTAGTTGACTTTGACTGAAGCTGGGCCTTGTGTAGCACTTGAATGAGTGACTTCCTGGGAATTTCTGGATTACTTCATAAAAAAAGGAAAAGCAAATTATTACTGGAATGCTACTAAGAAAAGTTCATGGCTGAGTCACTAGAAGTTAAGCTTGACATGAACTTGCTTTGACCATCACATCTTTTAACATAATTTTTATTTAAATGAAATATTTATTTATTGGGTCTATTTTCAATATCAATAAATCCTATCGTATATATTATATTATTTTCCCCTTGAAAAGAATGAATCAGCATATTGAAGGTTTAAGACCTATAAGTATCATCCAAGTTATCCCTTCAGATTACTCAGCTGTGGTGGTGCAGTGGTTAGAATATAGTATTGCAGGTTAATTTAGCTCACTACCAGGAGTTCAATTCTCAGTTCAAGGTTGACTCAGCCTTCCATCCTTCTGAGGTTGGTAAAATGAGGAAACAGATTGTTGGGGCAATATGCTGGCTCTGTAAACCGCTTAGAGCAGTGGTTGTCAACCTGTGGGTCAGGACCCCATTTGGGGTTGAACGACCATTTCACGGGTGTCGCCAAACAACGCAGTCCGCCATTTTTTTCCCCTTTTCCTTAGCTGTGCTACTCCCTTTTATTCTATTGGCTTTTGAAAGCCAATAGAATAGACTCTCTTGAATAGAGTCTAATTCTATTGGCTTTCAAAAGCCAATAGGAATTGTCCAGGCTGTCTCTGCCCTGCTGAGCCCGCCAAAAGTCCCATTCTGCAAATGGTACTGCACCAATTGAGTAGTCCTCAACTTACGACCGGTTGGGGGGGGGTCGCAGCATTAAAAAGGTTGAGAACCACTGGCTTAGAGAGTGCTATGAAGCACTATGAAGCAGTGTATAAATCTAAGTGCTGTTGCTATTGCTATTCATCAGTAAATTTAATGATAATAAATGTTCTGGATGAATTTCTCTCCAAACCATAAGTAGAGAGAAATGTTCAAAAGTGATGGAGTTCTCTGAAATTTTATAACACACTTAGAAATTAAAAACACAAATATAATGAAAAGACCTGTATACACACACACAGACACACACACACCAATAAATGACAATGGGACTTACTCAGAGAAATTGCTGTATCTAATTCAGAGGTAGAAAAATCACCAAAGGACTCATAAAAATAATGCCATGATAAAAATGTGTGGGGAAAATGCATTTGGCAGTAGGAGAAATGTACTATTATTACTACCAGCATTAGATGCTAATTGTAAGCTCAGTAGCAAGGTTCAGACCCCGTTGTGAAACAAACTGGTGCCTTAAAGACTATCAATCTGGGCAGTGGAAAATATTAAATTTATCATCTTGACCACCAAGAAAAAGGCATGAAAGAAAAGAGGGGCCTGCCATTCTTATTGTGAGTAAAAAATTATCAGAAACTCATTGATCAGGTTTATGAAGTTTTGAGCAGGACAGGAAATCTAGAAGTATAGATTAATGAGTCATTAAAACTAATGACCATTTGCTGTCTTCTGATTTGCCTGCCTTCTAGCCAATGCAGCATTCGCAGAGTTATTCTGTTTGATACTAGATAGCTAACATTGCACATTTTATTTACATCTTGGAGAATTAAATGAAGAATTGCTTGCAACATCTTGATTTGTGAGACAAAACAGAATTAACAAAAAGATGATTATGAATCTTGGATGTTCTGATGCTTTAAGACATTAATCCCAGTTAAGTGGGTGTGAATAGAATACAATTGCAAATAAGCTTGCATTAGTTAAATAATTTAGTTTGCTAAGGGAATACATAAGCTGATAAGAATATTAGTGCTCTATAGAGCTATCTTATATGGCTGAGAAATTTATTATATAAACATCCTAGAATGGCTGTAATAAAGATTTTTCTCCCTGATTAATAATAATAATAATAATAATAATAATAATAATAAAGTTGGAAGGACCTTGGAGGTCATCTAGTCCAATCCCCTGCTCAGGCAGGAAACCCTATACCCGTGGTAGTGAACCTATGACACGCATGCCACTGGTGGTATGTAAAGCCCTCTCTGTGGGCATGCGTGCTGTCGCCCCAGTCCTAGGCCTTCAGCTGGGTTTTATAAAATCTTTTTGCTTTAGGCCTCCGCTGCCGTATGCAAAAAAAAAAAAAGATTCAATCAATTTCAACTTCAGGAAAAAAAAGATCTCGCAAAGTTGGAATTGATTGATTGAATTTTTTAGTCCGACCCAGTCTGCTGTTACCACCACAGCCACAGCCACCCAATGGGCCACACCCACCCAATGGGCCATGCCCACCTGGCACCCGATGATACATAAGTGGGTTTTGGATTGCAGTTTGGGCACTCGGTCTCTAAAAGATTCACCATCACTGCCCTATACCATTTTGGACAAATGGCTGTCCAGTCTCTTATTAAAAACTCCCAGTGTTCCAGAGCATTTACTGCTTCTGGATGCAGGTTGTTCCACCGGTTAATTGTTCTAACTGTCAGGAAGTTTCTCCCTAGTTCTAGGTTGTTTCTCTCCTTGATTAGTTTCCATCCATTGTTTCTTGTCCTGCTTTCAGGTGCTTTGGAAAATAGCTTGACTCTCTCTTCTTTGTGGCAGCCCCTGAGATATTGGAACACTGCTATCATGTCCCACCTCGTCCTTCTCTTCATTAAACTAGACCTACTCAATTCCAGCAACTGTTCTTTATATGTTTTGGCTT
Organism: Crotalus tigris; assembly: GCF_016545835.1. NCBI lineage: Eukaryota > Metazoa > Chordata > Lepidosauria > Squamata > Viperidae > Crotalus > Crotalus tigris. Next base: position 1,995,129 of record NW_024096796.1, read on the forward strand.
CCAGTCCCTAATCATCTTTTTTGCTCTTCTCTGTACTCTTTTTAGAGTCTCAACATCTTTTTTACATTGTGGTGACCAAAACTGGATGCAGTATTCCAAGTGTGGCCTTACCAAGGCATTGTAAAGTAGTATTAATACTTCACGTGATCTTGATTCTATCCCATTGTTAATGCAGCCCAGCACTGTGTTGGCTTTTTTGGCAGCTGCAGCACACTGCTGGCTCATATTTAAGTGATTGTCCATTAGGACTCTGAGATCCCTCTCACAGTTACTACTATTGAACAAGGTACCATCTATACTATACCTGTACATTTGTTTTTTCTTGCCTAAATGTAGAACCTTACTTTTTTCACCATTGAATTTCATTTTGTTAGATAATGCCCAGTGTTCAAGTCTGTCCAGATCCTTCTGTATCTTAAGCCTGTCTTCTGGAGTGTTGGCTATTCCTGCCAGCATGGTGTTGTCTGCAAATTTGATGAGTTCCCCATCTATCCCCTCGTCCAAATCGTTGATGAAGATGTTGAAGAACATTGGGCCCAGAACAGAGCGCTGGAGCACCCCACTACACACTTCCCTCCATGTAAATGCAGTTCCATTGAGGACCACACACTCAGTACGGCTGGTCAGCCAGCTACGAATCTATCTGGTGGTGATGCTATCTAACCCACATTTTTCTATCTTATCGAATAGTAGGTTTATCAAATGCCTTACTGAAGTCCAAGTAAATTATATCCACAGCATTCCTCTGATCCACTAATTTTGTCACTTGGTCAAAGAATGCAATAAGATTTGTCTGGCATGATCTGTTTTTGACAAACCCATGTTGGCTTTTAGTAATGACTTTGTTTTATGAAGAAAGGAACATAACAGTAACAGAGGTTCTGCTGTGTCCGGCATTCACTTTGCAGGCAAGCCTACGAATAGGATAGAAGTACAAAAACAGTCTTCTATCCCCAGAATTAGCATTTTTTCAGAGAAATTTTCTATTGTCATGCTAGCCATAACTTTCATAAATTTGCTTAATCCCTTTTAAAGCTGTTTAATTAGTGAACCAATACTGTAGTTAATTTATCAGATTAATTAAGCATCCTGTGAAGTTTTTTTCATTTATCTTTAACACAATAATGTTTTGTGTCTTGATATGTATAGAATTTTGAATTACTTTCCCTTTACATAGTCAGAAATAATAAAAATGAGTGCAACTGGTCATGATTAAACTTGTTATCTGGAAATTATATTGGATAATAATAATAACATTTTTAAAAATCCATTTTCCACTGCAGAAAAGAGATATCTATGATCTCATACATTTCATTTCTTTCAAGGTAGAATATAGTATGAGTTTCAGCCAGCATATCAAAATATATACATTTTTATAATAAAATAGTTACAAGAGCTCTAGAATTCTTGTGGAGAGTTATAAAAATGTTCCACATTGTTTGAATAAAGATTACAGTTTAGAGTAACATCACCTTCTGAAGCTGCTAAGAAAGAGATGGCTTCTGATACAATGCTTTCATTTTTTAGCAATTTTCTAACTTACTTTGATAGTGAAGCCATTCCTGTCCTAATAAACTTGAGATTCCACAATTTTAGATAAAGAAGTTCAGTCAGCCCTACTGGGTGATCCATCTACTTAACTTAGACCCCAACCATGCTGTCTAGATTCTTTCTTCTTATATGACTGTCACAGTCCACGCAGTCCTCTTACAGGAATTTGTTGGCGGTCCACTTGATAAATATTTTCCCCTCTTCAATTAACTGGAAGCTGGAAGATATATTAGATCCCACAATATATCAAAAATCTGCTTGACAACTAGAGCATCCACATATAGTATAGGAAACTTCAGTTATGTTATCATGTTATGTTTTATGTTATGAATCTTAACTTGACTCACTTAATTTAATAGTAAATTTTCAGCCTCCAGTCTCCAGAACAGTTATTGATTGGATAAATCAGTGTTTCTGAACCTCAGAAATTTTAAGATGTGTGGACTTCAGCTACCAGAATTCTGGGAGTTGAGGCCCACATATCTTACAGTTATTGAAATTGAAAAACGCTGGCCTAAATCGATAGATATTGCTTCATATCTCAGTCAGGCACACAAAATCTGTAAACTGAGTTATGACATCCACTCACATTTTTTATCTTGCTTTACCTTGAAAATTCTACTTCATATTCCAAACAAATGCTTAGTAAAAATTGCAACTAAGCCAATGTAATTATAAGGGTAAAAACAAAAGATGTCTAGAAAGTTGTAATCTAAAGAAGCTTCCAATTTCTTCTGTAGCAACTATGATTACAAAATTATCCATGATTACAAAAAAGATCACTTTTTTCTAATATCCCAGATCATGAAAACCATAAATCATAAGTGCATTTTTTCTGTTTTATACAAAAAGTCTGTAAGGGCTTCCAGTCAACCACAAATGTAAGTATTGCTTTTTCTCTGATCAAGGAAGCCTCTCGGTAAGTTCCATTATCTTCACTCACCATTCCTTCATTATGGGTACTGTCGAACCTTTCCACTTTTAAGCTTCTTTCTTTTTCTTTTTATTCTTTCACTGAACTTTTGTTTTTCTTTTTTCATTCTCTCTTTCTCTCTTCTCTCCATTTTGTATTAGTTTGTATTAGTTTTTATGTTCTCTTTAAAACTTTCAATAAAATGTATTTAAAAACAATCAAACAAAAGACAATACTAAGATGAACAAAACAATCATTTGGAAAAAAAACAGTAAAAGCTTTCATATTCTGCACAATCAGAAAAGGATGGAGGGAAAATGTTGATGTCGATCATGCTCATGATATCCACTACTCAACAGACTCAAGAGGGAAAGCTTAGATGGCATTTGTAGTTTCAGATAGAATAAGTAAGAGTGTTGATGATGATTCTCAGACGTCCAGGTAGAATTGTCTGGAAGCTGAATCATAGCAACTGGACTTCTTTTCTTTTTTGGTTTGAAATGTTTCACTGCTTATCCAAGTGGTTTCTTCAAGTTGAGCAAGTTAGTTAGGGGGACCTCATATATATCATCCAGGGTGATATTGTTTTTCACCTAAATAGCTCATTAGGTGAATAGGTGAGAGTCATTAAAATTTGTTGTTCCTAAATCCTTCTCTTAGGTGGGTTGTTAAGTGTGACCGCCCTGGTGAACCTCTGAAGTGGTTTTGATCTTCCTAGGGTCTGATGCAGGAGAAGCATAAAATATAAGGGACAGATTATATCTGAGGCCTGCATCTCTATTGGCCTCAGACTGTCCTCCATTTTTTATCCACCTCTATTGGCCTCAGATTTAGAAGCAATGACTCTTAACAATTCTCTCTGCCTAATCACCAACAAGCCTATTCAGATTAGATAAATGAAACTACACTGGAGGCCATATATGGAGTCCCCCAACCAACTTGCTCAGACTGAAGAAGCTACTTGGGTAAGCAGCGAAACATTTCAAACCAAAAAGAAGTCCTGTTGCCATGATTCAATTTCCAGACAATAAATAAGAGCAGGGCTTTTTTCCTCATAGAATGCCCAGAATGGAGTTCCGGCACCTTTTTTGGATGGAACCTTGTAAGGTAGGCAAGGCAGGTTGTATGACATGTGTGAGTTCTGGCACCTTTTTTTTTTTTTTAAGAAAAAAAAGCACTGAATAAGAGTGTTCTGGAACAGAAATGGAAAGTTGATAGATTTTATTCTCTACTAATACTTTACTCTGCTAATACTTTACTCAAACTTTTTTTAAACAAAGTCGAAGAGAATAATTTAAAAGTTTGCATTAAATGAGAAACAATGCCTTCCTATTATAATGATTGCTTAGAATCAAGAAACATTGTATAGATTTTCTGTGCATATTTGGATTTATTTTTTAAAAATGCCTCTTGCTTGGTAGTTTTGCTTATGAAAGAGAAATGTATTAATATAATCCCCCTTCCTTCAAATAGAATTAGCCCAAAATATAGTTTAACTGGGTGGTTTTCCCCCACCATTTTTGTTTAAACTTTTTTGGCATCCACAGAAGACTGAGACATTGAGCTATACTTGCTCATGCTATTTTGGGCTTTGACCCAACATGCTGTTAAATGCACCAATTCTCCATTGATTTTACACAACAGGAGTCAATAGTGGTTGAACCAGAAATTACTTCAATAAATAGAAACAACACAAAGTCTTCACAACCTAAAGTTCATCTAAGAATTTAATGCCAGAGTCTCCATCCCTTAACTGGAAATAGACTCAGAAAGTTCCTGTTTTCATTGTTCACTGGAAATAATTATTCATCATACTTTTTTTGGTTCACAGTCATTCACTAAGAAATGTACATAGCCCTGTATATAATATGCAGTACTTGATAAGTCAAAAACCTTTCTGGCCTTGCCTTAACTGAAAAATTAAACAGGGTTGCGCCTGTTAGTATTCAGATAGGAGACAACAAAGGTTGTGGGATAGACTGGAAAGAAAAAATAATAATCCTAAAAGAAGGTATTTCCAATCTATTTCTTAGAAAACTACATATATCCATGTAGTCATCAGGATTCAAACTCAGATTGAGGAAAACTTTTCCTTTGAAATTTAAGCACTTAAAGTATTTAAATAGATTTCTTTGAGATAGGTAAGTATAACAAAATTTGAAAATGGCAAAATTGAATGCTGAGCATGAGAATTAGCCCACTGTCTCTAAATTTACACAATACAAAGAGAAGAGAAAAGGAAGGGAAAAAGCAACACAAGATGAAACAGGTAGAATGGAATAGATTGAAACTAATCAAAATATAAGTCCAAGCTATCTCTTCTCAATGTAAAGATCAAAGAAAAAGAATGATGGCTTATGCTGAGTTAACTGGTGCTATAAGACTATTTTTAAGAAAGTTAAAGGAAAGCTAAGGTTCAATTCGAAATGATAGCATAACTTTTTCTCTCTCTATGTATGGGGAGATGTCTGTCTGTTTATCTATCTATCTGTGTATCTTATATCTATACTACTAAACCTCTCGTTGTTATGATCTTTAATTAGATGAAATGGTGCCTCATAGGGCACAAACATTTGAACCAAAAAATGGTTCAGCGGGAATTTGAGGGAAGGAGGGAAGGGAAAGACCAAAGGAGACAGGGAGTATACCAGGAGAAATGAAGAAGTTGGATACAGTGGTAATGGGAAACTTAAGTATGTGTGTAAAACAAGGAGAGATGAACAAATGACCATTATGAAAAAATGCATTTAGATCAGTGGTTCTCAATGTTTGTGTGACGGCAACCCCCGTCACACAAACGTTCTGCGCATGCGCGGCGCCGCCCCCATGCGCAGCGCGCATGCACGGCGCCACCCCCTGAGGGGAGAAAATGGCAGATCGCCTTCTTTGGCGACCCCCGAAAAATGGTCGATCGACCCCAAATGGGGTCGTGACCCATAGGTTGAGAACCGCTGATTTAGATAGTTCAATCATAGAGAGACAATACTGAGAGAATGAATGAATATCAAATTGCAAAAGAAATATATGAAGTATTTATTTATTTATTTATATCACCTATCACATAGAGTGTGAATGTGGTGAGAAGAAAGGGAAAAACAAGAATGTTGTGGAATAGATGAGGAAACTGAAAAAAGAGAGAGATAAGAAGGTTAAAGATCAAAAGATGGTGTACAAACCTGTGTGTGGATGTAGTGGAATTAAGGATTAGAAACAAGGAGGTTCTCCCTTAGGTAGGGAAGCCAGCTGAGTAACTTCGGGCAAATCACTCGATCTCATCCCTAGACAGGGAAGTCAAAAAGGAATCCAGAAGAAGGAATGATAATGGCAAATTAGATCTATAATGTTACCAAGAAAACTATGGACTCTTCATGAACTCACCAAGAGTCAATCTCTGTCTCTCACGGTTTCTCTCTGTGTCTGTCTGTCTGTCTGTCTGTCTGTGTCTCTTTCTCTCTCTTTGGCTCTCTCTGTCTGTGTCTGTCTGTCTGTCTCTCTGTCTCTGTCACTCTTTCTCTCTCTCTTTCTCTGTCTTTCTGTCTCTGTCTGTTTCTCTCTCTCTTGTTTGCTGTTTCTCTCTCTTTTTTCTCTCTCTCTTTCTCTATCTCTGTCTCTCTTACACACACACACACACACATACACACACACACACATACAAAGATAGGAAAGTAAATTGAATCAGTATAAACTACATTTAATAAAGTTTTCATCTTTCTTTTACTGATGCTGCCTCTAATTTGCTTATATATATTTATTTTTCTTATGCCTTTTTAAAATTTTATATTCAGGAATATTGGATCAGGATCAATACTTAGCACCATTTCCTTACTTTGCATAAAATATGTGGTATATTTTAGGAGGGCTGATTTTGTACCTAAATTAAAGTACATTGACCTTTTGTGAATTTCTACTAAATACTTTCTACTGATGTTATAGTAATGCAAGAATTCAGCATCAGATGAAGATTTGCACTTATCACTTTCTAAATGTTGCCCAATGCAAAGACAGAAACATTTTAAATCTTCAAGCAACCAAAATATAGTTTCTCTAGAATTCCTGTTGGTTTCTTTACTTTATTTTCTCTATATAAATTTGTATTATTTACTTAGGTGAATTTTAATAAATGTGCTCCCAATTCTTTAATAAAGGAACCAGCAATTTAAGTAATAGTTCTTAAATCTTGTTACAATTATAATCACAGATCTGGTGGGGAAAAAAGCTTTTTATATAAGTTCTCTTACTACTTAACTACAAAAAATAAATTAATTACTGGGCTCTTGGATGTTATTGCTACTTGTAATGCAAATATTCTGTTTTAAAAAGCCACTAAAACTAGGTACTATTAACAATTTAGAATAACCAATCTTCATTTAAAACGGTTCTGCCTTTTAGCAACTCGGAGAAACTTATAATATGCAATTTAAGCTAAAAGAGAAAGAAAGAAAGAAACATAACAAAAAACAGGATAAAATAGACAAAATGTTTCCAATTTTAGCTGATTTCATCGGAATCTTCACTACTTTAACATTTCTCAGATTCTCAAATAGTGGGATCTATTTTAGTTTGCTTACAAAGATTCTTTTTTCTCCAGAATCAAATAACTAAAATAAAAATAAAGTACTAATATCAGTACTGGCTGCTTATCAAATACACCATTATGGAATTTTTAAAATTTGTTGTAGGTTTTGTGGTAAAGAGCCAAACCAAATTTTTGATGCTGTAAACCCATCATTGCATCTGCAGAAAACTGTACCAGTGTGTGTGAGAGATTATTATTACTGATTCCTGTATTGCCTCTATTACCTTGTTACAAGTCATTACAACTACCTGACCTTTCTGCAGAGAAATGAATGACAACACCTAACAAAGGTTATATAAATTGAAGCTATCCTTGGATCATATTGAAAGAGGAGGAAGTGGAAACTATATTCTAACAGTACAACTGAGGGTAATTTAAGCCTGTTGCACTCATAAGCTGGGGACAAAATGAAAGCAACATCATGAGGATGTGAAAGGAAGAAGAAAGTTGCCATATGTGTTTATACATACCACGGTTAAATGCAAATAGGGACATAGCCACAGTTTGTCAGGGATACTGTAAGAGCTGAAGGAAATGTTGGAAGTAGTTTCTAAATTTAAGAATTTAAGACAGGAGTTCAGATGTGTTTGTACCTCAGGTTCTTTTAAATCAAACTTATATCCAAATCATATAGACCCCCACTCATTCAGCATTGTCATCAACGAATGAAGACATTTTAGGAAATTGAAATATAGAAATAGTAAGTATACTATAAAATGTTTGAACAGGGTTAGCATTGTGGGTACAATCTCATAGCATATTCCAGATAAAGTGATATTACTTAAGGTTGTGTCGATAAAATAAATAAACAATGATAGGCCTTTGCAAAGACTTAACAGCTTTTTCCTCTTTGACATAAGCAGTGTCCTGTAATTGGATTGTTGAACTAAAACAGAATTTTGGAATAAAGGAATTCTTGGTTTCTCCCAAGATATCAATATGAGTTTTTAAAATTATAAGGTAGTTGTTATGTATTAAGTACTAATCTTAATGCATTATGATACTAACAGACCTCCAATTGTTTTGGAGGGAAGTTCAAAAATTCAACTTTAGGCGGGAGCGAGCTAACTTTGTGATTGGCTGATGCCCTAGAGGCAGAAAGTATAAATTGCAAGCATCTTGCCGGTTTTAGGCAGTTCGGTTCTGGGTTAATAAATACTGTTGTACCATGCCGGTCTGGTTATTGCCTATGAAACCCACTACACAATAGTAGTTCTAATTATGTGTTATTTATATGCTGGGAATTCATGTGATGAGACAGAACTGGAATGACATGACTAACACCATTACCAATAGGGCATCCTCAGTATAGTTGTGCCTTTCATTCTGGCAGCTAGCCTTCCCACAATATGCAGACATCAGGAAGGTCCCTCTACACATACCCACACATTTCAATCTGCTTGGAAATTCCAAAGGCCAATGCTTTAGCTTTTTTCCTACCCAGAAATATTGTTTCCAAATCAATCACACTTTTCCCAATATACCAGACAGCCATTTGTCAGGAATAGAACAAATGCAATTTCACCCCCTCCATAGTAGGGAAAGCCTAGGTTTGTGCACACCAGCAAACTGAGGGGAAAAACTTGGGATATTTATGATCTTTGAACTGAATTGGGTAGATATGAACTATCTCTTGCTCTACCTGTGCTATATTTGTGATCTTTCTTCTTTTACGTTCCTCAACATTAATTTACAACTCTTATGTCACACAGGAAAAGCTGTTGCTAGGAGGGGAAATTCAGTGTGAGATCTTATTTCTGAAGTTGGAAACCTCTTTCTAATCTTAGAAAAGAATTCCAAAATAACTTATGACTCCTAAGTGCTTAACATCCTACACAAGCATTGTATGACAAAATGATTACATAAATCACTGTTTCTTTTGTGGTTATTACATTTTCTGTTTTACATTCAGAAGTTTTAAAATCTGATCTGAAATTTATCTTAGTGATATGAAGGCTGATCAACACAATTAATATGAATAGAGTGCATACTTGAATTCATTTCCAAAACTTGCCATTAAGGTAAAAGTTAATTCTGTTGATCAGAGTACAAGATGTTAACTAACTGATTTAGAATGTATATAAAATTGTAGAAAATACATAAAAGGGTTCCTATCAATCACTAATGTTTCTGCCATTTTGAGTGATTGCCAATGTCTATAATCTTCTTTTCTAGTAGAAGTTGCTAAGTTTTGCAAAAAAGAATTATTACCTCTGAACTAAATAGTTTACAGAACTCCAGGCAACTAGTACAGGATATTATCTTTCTTGCAATCTTTAATTACTTCAACCTCATCCTCAATCAAGAAAGTCTTTTTTCTCTTGGTAGAGAAATTTGTTTAATTTTTCTAAAATATCTAATCATTTATCCTTGCATAGCTTAATCAAACCAAACAGAGCATTCTAATATATAACAAGGAAGTCCATGGTATTTCTAAATTTCTAAATCGAAGCACTGACCCTGGTTCATAGAACAGCTGTTTTAAATATGAGGAATAATGGCTAATAACTGAAGCATTTATTTTTATAAACCTATTTGAAGATTACAATTCTAATAATTCATTTCCTCAAACTTTTTATTTATCATGTGCTTCCATGAGTTTAATATCTGTCTGTCTGTCTTCACATTAAGCAAAACATTCTTTTTCACAAAATCTGACTTACTAAACCATTATGAAGATAAAGACTGCCTGTACCAGACTGCCAATAGGAAGATGCATGTGGTGCCACCATCAGAGATTTACGTTGATTCTGAGCAGTCATTTTCTTATATAGCTCAGGAAAGTGCATTCCACTATATGCAGTTTGAGATTTAAAGCCACCATTGATTTGTTGACTTCTTTTCCATGGATCATAGATGTTTTTTTTATCAAAGATAGTTAAGGAAATGATGAGAAATGTGAACTCAAGTGCAGAGGAACTGATATACAACTTTCCACAATATATAGTCATTTATCCTGCCAAGATCATTATTTGGGAAGCAGAGAAATTATGGAAATTCAAACCTTGTACATGCAATTATTGTTTATAAGAATAAATATCTCTCCAAAGAGCTCTGAGCTATACACAGCTTCATACTTTCTGTAACACAGGTGAACTCTTGCTTTGTCTATATTCCTATTTATTCTGTTCTTTCACATCAGCTATTTCAGGATCACAAACTACTGTAAATCTTCAGAGAGGAAGTTTACTGAATAATTAGGTAGATGTGCAATCAGCCAGCAAAGAGTCTATCACAAATGTTTATGAAGTATTCGATGATTAAAAAGAACCCACTAAAGTACTTGTCCCATCTGTAGTTACCCAGAGGGAAATAAACTGGCAAGCATCTCATTTTTGCTTCTTCCTGGATCTGCACTCACTTTCAGTTTATGCATATATAGCCTCATATATTATGGGATGTGATTATTGTTTCTTCTCTCTCATACTCATGTGTCTTCTGCTTTATGACACTCCTGTGAATTATCTGGCAGGCATGATTGTAATTGAATATTTAGACAAACTAGTCTACATTCTCCTGTGGTTCTGTACACATTTATTTGATTGAAAACTTGAAGAGATTTTTGAGCATTTCCATTTTGGAAATAAACAGTTCTAATGTAACTGCAAAAATACTTTGGGTGATCATAAACTTTCCAAAATGATAGAAATATGGTTTTAGAGATACCTACAATACAGAAGTCTCAAAGATCCCTAAAGACATATTAGATTCCAAGACTCTCTGTCATAAGGGAAAAATCAATATTACTGCATTCTGATTTACGAAGGACAAGATGATTAATGAAACAGAAAATGAATCACTTCTTTTATTTGTGTAGATTGCAATCCCACACAAAAATAACCTGCTAAGATCTGTTTGAAGACACTTGCATTTTTAACACCCGGCTATGTACAGAGATACAATAACTGAAAAATTTATATTGTTTGAATAAAAAAATTATTGAATGATTTGCTTTGATTGCATGCCAGATTTACACTAAAAATGTACTCTATTTTCAGCCAGTTTCATCCAGTTTTTTGGAAAAACCGGTTTTATTTTTTAAAGTGAAGAACAATGTGTTGAAATTTCTGTGTGCAAAGTAAGAGTTTCTTGCACTCATTTATGATGACCATAGGAAATATGTATGGGCATCCTGTTTTTCATGATACAATCATACCTCCAACAATTTTCTTAACTTGTCATATTTTTATTAAACTTGCAAAACAGTGGAAATATGGGGATTTGCAAAATACGTTTAGAACCTTCTACCATCATTCAATGGGGCTTAACATGCCTCTTCTGCAGAAGAAGACTACTTTCAGGTAGCTGGAATATAGATTTTGCACCAGTATTTGTCGCAGCAATCATCAGTATTAGAATCTGCAGAAGACTAGTGTATGGCTGGCATCTCTGAAAATAATATAAGCTAGAAATTAAAAGTGATTTTCTCACATAGTACAGTAAATTTGAATTCCACATTATATGTCAAGGTGGCAGCCAAAGTAGATGTGAGAACATAAGAAAAAATATCCCAAAGCCATATTAAGACCATATTTATTAGGTGAATTTATGATTTACAGTATAATTTGCTATATGTTTTTCTGAGTACAATTATACTCTTTAATCCACAGAACAGAGAGAAAGAAAAGGGATCAGTACAGAAATTTTAATAAAAAACTATGTCTGTACTAAGATACCTCTTAGCTACAATATGGGAGAGTTTTGTTACAAAAAAGCATGTTGGGTTTCATTAGGAATAGAGATGTGTTAGACAATTTCTTATCCTCCGTTTTGAGTTATGGAAGATAAAACTATTAAAGTTAAATGAATTTCCATTGTAGGCAAGATACATAGCATTACACGCTCTTGTAGATGGAGAAATAGAAAAGAATTCAGCTGGGCAGAATGCCTGATATAATATTAGTTGCTGTTTTGCACAGAAAGAATCAGTATACAATTTTCATTGTGATGGGAAATATGTATCCTCAATAAGGGTAGGAAAAATATCTTGTTCCTCCAGTGTAGCTACCAGATCTAAACTTCAAACCTCCAGATGATCATATTGTATTATAAAGAATTATATTATCCTTTATTAATTATTTCCATTATTTTAAAAATACTATAGTTCATAAACAGCAAAGAGATAACCCTTTACTACCACCTATTGGTTATTCATGTTTTTGCAGTGCAGGATTGCTGGCTATGATGCAGGATATCATTACTGACCATGTTGCATTCAATATTTTTCATGTTAGAAAAAAAGGACCAATAACTATTCACACTTTAGGGAAGGAAAACATCTCTGGGTAAATGTCAACCTCTCAATCAATTTTAAACAAGAGTGAATTTAAGAAGCACTCCATGAATTCTGTAAGTGTTGCTCTAAAGATAGAAATACTGACATAGATATATGTAAGGCCTCTGGATAACAAACCCTAATATTATTTGTCTATAAATGCTTTGGCACAAAAAATTAGCAAATAACACATTTTATTCTCAATTTTTACCTTAATTTACAAAGCAACTTTTTATTTATTATTTGTTTCATTTATTTCTAAAATGCTGCAGGACTAAATAAATAAAATTTATGGTTCCATGATTGTCAACAAAAAGAAGATATTGTATTAAAACTGGATACAATAAACTGAGTTAAATACCACTGTGATTTAAAATGCTTCTCTATTTGAGCAAGGCTGTTGTCTGCTAGTTACATAAACATAGCCTCCGGATTAATTCTGTCATATTTATTTTCCAGGAGAAAGATAGCTGACTCTTTTCTACCTAGGAAATTTCAAATTAGAGGTAGACTTGCTTTAAAATGGGATATTTATTGAAAACTATGCAGATAATGGAGATTCTCAATTATGCCAAATAAATAAAGAACCAATAATTTGTCAGGAGAAATTGATATGTACATTATACCAACTGACACTATAATTAAAAGGAGGAAAAGCACACACTTATATATTGGCATTCTCTTTCTGCCCTTTGCAGCTTATGGATGTGTATCATACCAACAAGATCATCCTACACACATAGTTATCATAGTTAATTTTCAGGGGACATCATTGCTGAGTACATGATTACAGTCACTGTTAGGGGATGAAATAGACTAAACTTCTGAAACAAAACTTTCATAGAAGCATAGAGTTGTAAGGGACCATTTCCATGATCAAAGCAAATTCCCTGCTCAATGTAGGAACCTAAATCAAAACATTCCAGACAAATGGTTGTCTAAACTCTGTTTGAACACATTCAGTGGAAGAGGAACCCCATTTTCTTGTATAGCATACAAAAATGTTTACATTTTATAACTTCCTAAGATAAAATCAAAATCTTACTTATACAGATGTTCCCAATCTTGATTACTATCTACCAATTCTATTTTTATACATTAAAATTTCATAAGTAGATAATTCTTTGCCAGTTTCTGTGAATCGGAAACATACCACAGACAAGGAATATAATTTAGATTGTGTTGTTCAGATGTATGTAACAAGGCTGCCCATAATGGTTATCACAGACAAGGATGCCAACCTGTCATGTCTAACCAACACCTGGCTTGGCAAAGAGGAAACTGTCTCTTTCTCTAAGCTGTGCCCATCAAGCCTTTAGGTTTGGCATCAGTTGAGACCTTCTTATCCATGAGTCTTTGCAGGCTTTCAGAAGCTCTGCAAATAACCAGATGTGTGATATCCTGGTTGAAATTAGGGGACAGTTGGTATTGCTCATGACATGCCATGTGCATTCCCTACTGCCCAGCCACATCCTTGCCTGAGTTGCTGGATTCCATTGTCTGGCTGGTAACAGAATCCCTGGGTGTTGGAGCTTGAAGATCTCAGTCTTCCACCTGCTGTCATAGAGTCTGGACAGATCATGGATTTATGGCTTCTAGGAACCATGGATCTGTCTTAAAGGTCTTTATCTCAAGGCAGTTGCAATGTCATCTAGTAACATAAGTTCACATAAGTTCATTGCAATAGACAGATCATTCTCTGTTTTCCAGCTTGCTAATACCATCCTCCCTTATAAGAAGACAGGGTATATTTGATTGACCTCCCCTAGGCAACTGATAGATCTCTAGACTCAAGTGTTTAGTCCAATCATTGTCCCTTTTTAGGGAAGGTGGTTGAAAACATGGTCAGGCTATCGTTACAGAGGACTGAGGGAAGCAGATTATCTAGACATGTTCCAGACTGGATTCAGTCCAGGATTCAGTAAGGAGACAGCTTGTTCACTGTAGCAGAAACCAAAATGGAGGTGGTGCATCCATCCTTTTTCACCTTGATGTGTCAGTCACTTTTGATATTGTTGACCATGGTATCCTTATGGACCATGGTAGAAATCTCTCCCTTTGTGACCTATTCCAATTAGTGTTGGGGTTGAACAGATTGCTCCTAAGGCTCTTCCTTTGTGGGCCTCAACATTCTTTCTCCTCCCCTATATGAAACTCCTGGTTGAGATCATCAACAGTTGGGATCTGATTGACAATAATAGCTTTTCAACTTCAGATCAGCCAAATGAGGCTGTCAAAATTCTGGGCCAGGGTCTGGAGGTTTTGATGGGGAGAAACTGATTGTGGCTATTGGGGTTACATTAGTCTAGGGATTATACATCTTTACTCCTGGATAGGACTGTACTTCCCCAGTCAGGAAGTACATCAGTAATGGTGTGATAGACTACAATGAAGCAGCTGTTTCCCAGGAGGGAAAGAACACATTCCCGGGGGGGGGGGCAAGAAAAGAGGCTACATAGCATGGAGCTGGATAAAAGACAGAGGAAAAGAATTAGGATAGCCACTCCCTAGAATCTGCCAGGGTATAAGATTCTATTGGGTATAAGCAATAAGGACTTGAACTTTGGCTGGACTGATCTATGTTGTGCTTGGGCTGGACTTGACAGGTATGTAGCTTGGGGGTCCTGTGGCTGGTACAATCTGGCTCATGGGCTCACCTTGGGCTCCATCAATTAAGCAGTGTTATTTTTTGAGACTTCTCTGTACCAGCATTTGCTCTTTGGAATGTGCTCCTTCTGAAATCCAGATGGCTGTGATCTGGGTGGCATGCAACAAACCCTTGAAATATATGGCTGTTCTCCCAGGCCCTGGGCAGGTGGATGGGACTCCCTTTTTTGTGATTTTTTTAATATTTTGATATGTTGTTTGGATTGCATCTTGTAATTATTTTGTAATTCGTTGTAATTTGTAATTCTAATTTATTGTATTTCCTTGTTTTTATGTTGTTCGTTATATTGAGAGCCACCTGGAGTCGGTTGAAATTGGGTGGCATCCAAATTGAATAAATAAATGATATTTATTTATGATTTAAATTAAATGGGTTAATTTCTTGTTGTTGCTATCACTCATCTTAGTTTCCATGTTTTTCTCTCTACTCTTGCAGCTGTTAGCATATAAATCAACACCCATTTAAAGTTATTTTATTATTATAGTCAATGTATATACCTCCACAATTGATAATTTTACATATTTCCATAAATACTAAACCCAGAAATTTCAAATTTTGGACATTTTTATCATATATGAAAATGGGCACCTTTCTTACTGTAGGTATTCAGAACATAGATTTATTTTTAATTATATATGCCAGATACATAACAGTTATCAACTGTCTATTATTTTAAGATATATTTTCTCTAATTTGGGTAGAATCTGAGAATACAGATTTGAAAACCCAAATTTTATTCCAGTTACTTCCCCGATTATGTTTGTAGGCCTCCAAACTGATTTTAATTGTTTTATCATTGGTAAAATAAATCATTCATGTTCGTGATATATATTTCAGTATAACTGCAGAAAGTTTATATGTTAGTCTTTCAAATGATTTATTGATTCATAGAATATTTTTTCAAATTTAGTAAGCTACCTTTTTATAGCTTGGATACTATGTTGGGAACAAGAAAAAAGAACCTATTTGTGGTAAATTAAGCAAGATAAGATTGACATCCAAGATGTTTGTTTTATCTGCTGCAGGGAAACTAAAATGTCTGATTTATCTTCAGATTATATAAATCTTTCATCTTTTGCCATTTTATAGTACATGTATCTTTTTCTAAATCAATTGTCCGTTGCCCTTTCATATCTTCCAAATGTTTCCAGATAGTCTTCAACTCAAAAGTGTTAAAATGAAAAAGTTGGCTAATGTTGCCCTATTTTTAAAGTTTCCATAGTTGACTTCAAAAATGTTTTAGAAACAAAACTGTTAATCTCTTTAATACAAGTAAGACAAAGGGGTAATTTTTAAATAATTCTTTTAAGTTTGCCATGAAGTTGCAAAGAAAAAAATAGCTTACATTTCATATTGGTTGCCATTCTTACAATATTTATCAGTCTGAATAGCTTTCTCTGAATCTTTCTAAAAGTGGGATGCCCAGAATTAAATATAATTAAGTGAGGTCTTGATTGAAGCAGAATAAACTAGAAGGATTACTTCCCATAATTTGGATATTATCTCTCCCTTGATGTCTTTTCTTTTTCTGCCATGACTTCAGACTGCTACCTCATAGCTGCAATCCATTAATATTCCAAGATCATTTTTACAGATTCCACTTCCAAGCCAAGCATCCTACATAAATACATTCTATATGTATTTACTTACAAAAGTTGAATGAAAAATAATGATTCCATAAGTTGCTGTAGAAAGCAATACTGACACACTAGAAGCTCTGACATGTTCTTTAACATCTGTTGTTTCATTTAACTTGGCAGGAAGTTGTGAGAAATTGTTGTGTCCTTTTGTTCATGAAATGGAAGCCTGCAGTATAATTGTCCATGTGCTTTAAGTAATGTGCCACGATTAAATTTTTGCCTGTTAAAGGAGTTCTCTCCAGCTGAAATTGGTGATGACTCTGTCGACATGGACACATTTTGGGGGGGACACAGATGGTATTATTCACATGGATTCCCTTGAATCTGCCACCCTATCAGCTCAGAGTGCTACAATGAAACTTGGAAACAACAATTAAGCAAAAATGAAATTTTGTTAACATGCCAGCTAGGCCTCACAACTCATGAACCATCCAAACCATCCAGGCGACTGTGAGGGTGGATCTCACTATCCTACCCATCCACTGTACAGTCCAGAGTTGGCACTCTTGACTTACACCCTTCTCCAAAATTGGGGGGGAGATGATAAATAGACAGACAGACAGAATAGAAGAGACAACATGTAGAATCAGTGAAAATGTGTAGCAAAGGATGGTGTGGAAAAGTTAATACAGGTAACAAATGAGCTCAGTTCAAGGATTATTGTCCATTTCATTTATTATTATTATTCATTTATTAAAATGCCTCTGTTTATAGTAACAAACTAAAATTTGTTTTAGTTGTTTTGTTTTATTTAAACTAAAGAAATGGAGGCTTATTTGTTAAATTAATTTTGTAACTATCAGTCCATTTCACTGACCTAAGAAGATTATTTTACTTTTAGTTCTGATATCTAAACTATTAGTTTTTCCTATCCAATTTTGGCTTATCTACAAATTGTACTACTGTGCCTTCAATATTCAGCTCTTTATCAGCAAAGCAGAGATAGAATTAGAAGGAAAGTGGTTTGGGTTATTATCCCTCCTGCAACACCCACATCTTCAAAGTTTACACAGCTGCAGCAATTTGTGACTAATCAGCACCAATGCATGGCTTGACTTCTGAATTGTCACAAACAAATTAATCATCAGGAATTGAGCTTGATTTAAAGGGGTCTTTACTTTTCTAATAATAGCATTGAGGAAATCATCAGCAAAGCAGCACTCAGTAATAAAACATACATGAGTTTTGTTTTCCCATTTTCCTTTCCCCTTCTTTTCCACTCCCTTTTCAACATTTGCAAACAAGTGTTTTGAATAAATTTTGATTTTCAGAATCAGATCAACAGGACCACATAATGCTGCTGCTTTAATTGTCCAGGAAATGTTGACTCGTAGTGCACTGGTAAATGCTCAAGGAAAAGAGATTGTAAGCACATTTCATACGTAGATTTAATAATATATCAGAATTTGGCTGCTGTTTGAATTTCTAAAGTGTTAGAAGAATGAAAATTAATTCCTGCTAGCATGGGGCAATTGTTATAAAAGATAGGAATCACATTTGAAAGTCTTAAAATCTACATACTCAAGTTTATCAACAAAAAGCTGAGAAGATATTCAAGAGTAAATTTACAAATTTGATATGTGGTCACTCCAAAAGCATTGCACTGAGTATATCACAATTTGGACCTTAGACCTTATGCACTCACTAAGGCTGAAACTACTCACCACAAAATCAGAAACTTCAGATAGGATTTTCACTCAAATCAACTTATTTATTAAAATTAAACAGCTTAAATTGATCTCATATACACACACCTAATCATACCCTTTACTGTTACACTGGCCAGGTAAAATATAGGGTGATGGGAAGATCAAGGCATCCAGGTGACAAAGGCAAATCTTCAATTTAGTTCAATTCCTCTTTTATGTATAAAAACTCTTTGTTCTCTACAGAGGCTTTTGATCTTCTAAAGGTATAGAAAGAGAGGATGTCTGGTGCTTTCTGACCTTCAAGTTGAGATGAAGATGAAAAAAATACCGATTGGTTAGAATTTTATCCAGATGAAAATTTGTTTGATAATCAATTGTTGGGATCTCTTGCTTCATCTCTTCCTTTCTTGATTAGCTTTACTCTTCAGTCATGACATAGCTTAATTCCTTGAATTGCAACAATGCACAGGTTCATAATTATGATTAAGAGCTTTTTCAATATGAGTATCAGCAATCACCACTCAGTTCTGAATGTAGAAAATAATGAAAACTTACTCTGTGGCCACCGATCACCTTGCCCACCATTTAATTCCAAACAATATAGGGGAGACATGCCATCATGCCATCTGGAATTCTTTTCAAACCTTTAATGAATAGGAAGGCAGAGGGCTTAGAATGGAAGAAACCGCTACATTCCAAGTCGCTACCCAACTAGAGATGTGTTGAGATTTTTTTGCTTTTTCTCCACAACTGGATCTAAATCTAGTGCATTTTCAAAATCTTTCTGTCTTTTGCTGGCTTTTCTCCACCACCACACCAAGTTTGATCCCATTCTGTTCATTTTTTAGACAGCTCTACTGTTGATAAATATAGTACCATCTTTTCCCAACATTTCTTTGTCTTGGAATGAATAATAAAAAGCAATTGAAATCAAAAAGGGAAGGCAGGCATATGAGCAAGTAAGTGAGTTCAATGTTGTAAGACTGCAGTCTTTGAAATTCAAGTAGTCTCAAGAACTGGGGAGGAGGGGGAACAGAATTAGGATTTAGGGCCATGCAAAGCTTCAAATAAGCACTTCAGTTTGATGAAACTTCAATCACATCCCTTCACTGAAACATATTTATGAACTGAAGCAGAAAGACACTTCAGCGCAGAAAAACAAATCAAGTGTTGTTGAGAGTGAATGGCTTTTCCTCTTGTTGGGGGGGGGGCAGTTACAGGCAATATGCAATGCTGTAATTTTATTTTTACATAAGGGGAATGTGAGGAGCTTCAGTAGTTTGATGAGTTCTCTGATATTTACAGGATTAACTAGCCAATGAGTTTTATTAGTCTCTGCCTATATAAGAGTTCTTCTGGAGTGGCAAGGCTTAAGTGCTCAAGACTAGATCCAGGCTGCAAATATCCAGATGACCGTTAAATTGGAAGTAAAGAAATAATGAAACTCTTTGCTCCCATCTAGTGGTCAAGTAGAATTAGATCTGGCAATCCTAGCAGTCTTTGGGCTTCATTTATTCTCTTACTCCCACTTCTTTTTTTTTTAATGCAGCCTAATCCTCAACTTTGCTAAGGGAATGTTACAATTCCGTGCTGGTTTTGCCAGTACAACAGGGAGTTCAACTCGACTCTGAGCCCTCTTAATATGAGCTTTTCAAGACTGACAGTCCAATATGCACTCTTGCAACGAGGCTTGCTTTTGAATTCTGCAAGATTGGGGAAGTTTTAAAGCTCTTGAAAATGAGTGAATGGCCAGATTACTATAGAGATACTGGCACTAAACTGTTTATTGCTTTCAAGAAAAGGAGGATAGCCAGGCTATGAATGTTCTACTGTAGCCTCTCTTTTGTGCTCCTGCCTCTGAAATTATCACTCTGAATCTTGGCAAGGTTAATATTCTATAAGGAGACAATTAAATCTATTTTCATTATATAGACCACCCCAAAAAAATTCAGGTATTTTGATGTCCCCCTCCTACATTCACACACACACACACACACACACACACATACACATATCTGTCTGTCTATCTATCTACCTATTTCCAGATTTAATTGAAAAGTAGATAGAGTCTGCTATGATCCCTGAGTGAATTAAGTACATGAAGAGTTGAAATGGCAAACAACAATATGGCCTGGAGGGAAAAAAATATGCCCAGACGTTTTAATGAATCGGCAAATGAAGCACTTGAAACAAGGAAATTATTTCTGTCCTAAAAGTGAAGGGGTGGGAAGACAAAAGAAGACTTTAATGGTTTAATGAGAATTTATAGATTGTGACATATGGTACACAAATTGAGGGTTAATAAAGCACTTCACTGCTATAATTCATTCATGCAGAAATGATCTAGGAGAAGCATCCCAATCAGATGCATTTTTGAAAAGTAAGGTGAATTTGTCCTTTGACTACTTCTAGATGACCATCTTGTCCATTGCCAAATTATCTGACTGCACAACTTAAACAAAAGAAGCCTTTATTAAACTGCTCTGACTCTTCTAGTTTAGTAGGACCTACAAGAAGAAGAGTAAGCCAACTGCCTGTTCAGAGTTTGCTCTTCCTGGTCATTATATCTATCTAGATTTCTCTCTGGTAACTTGTGACCTAGCCAGCAAGGAGTGTCTACACCTGCCACCTTTTTATGCTGAAAAAAAAGTTTTCTAGACATGTCAAGAAACATCTCTGTTTTGGTCCAAGGGGAGGGGTGTCAAAAAAAAATCAGTATGGCAGCTGCAACACAGAAAGAAAATCCAGCCAATTAAAAAAATGATTATTGTATAATTCAGATGCATAGTTGTAGCTGCTGTCTTGATTTTTTTTTTTAACTCCCATCATCCAGCCATAACCCTTGTTTATAGCAATTCAAAGATGGGCTGGGACTGGTCTCTTCTGCAATAGCTGCATAGATCACTCATGCTATAGAATACAGAGCAACTGTATTGTTTGTTCAGCTCATTCACTGCTTGCAAGGGGAAGTTCCCCATTTGTGGGAATAAAAACCACCCCACCCTCTAAAAGTTGCACCTGACTCAAACCAGGACACAACATGCTAGTGAGTTGATCAGTAGAGATCTCTGTTTACCTTAATCACCCAATAGCACCCCTGTCTGGAAGAACTCTAAGTGTGGATATTGTTCTACTACAGAATGATTTCCATCACACTCATGATGCAGTCAAAGATTTTCATCTTTGTATGGTCTATAAAGTTATATGCAGTAATTTGTGTCAAGCTCCACTTAATCTGATCTGGATTGGAATATTAATATCTACATTTTTAATATGTAATGATCATGTTTGATGAACTGTTGCTCATCCAATATCTCAGGGGCTGCCACAAAGAAGAGGGAGTCAAGCTATTTCCAAAGCACCTGAAGGCAGGACAAGAAGCAACAGATGGAAACTAATCAAGGAGAGAAGCAACCTAGAACTAAGAAGAAATTTCCTGACAATGAGAACAATTAACCAGTGGAACAACCTGCCTCCAGAAGCGGTGAATGCTCCAACACTGGAAGTTTTTAAGAAGAGACTGGACAGCCATTTGTCCGAAATGGTATAGGGTTTCCTGCCTGAGCAGGGGGTTGGACTAGAACACTAGATGACCTCCAAGGTCCCTTCCAATTTTATTTATTTATTATTGTTGTTGTTGTTTTGTTTTGTTGTTTTTTTGTTGTTGTTTTGTTGTTGTTGTTGTTGTTATCAGTTTCTGCCATTTTCACAAACTGCTGCTCTATTAGCTAATGATTTCATTTTAACAATTAACTCAGTATAAATAAACTCATCTCATTTTTTTACTATATATTTTCCCCAAGGAAACCAAACGTTGATTGGATATCACCAGAGCTCAGCATACAGTAGAAACTGTCTATCAATTATGGAATGTTTGAATTGCACCTTCATCTTGCTGTCGAGTGTGTGCGTGTGCGTGTGCGTGTGTGTGTGTGTGTGTGTGTGTGTGTTTGTATCTTTGGAGTAGGGTTGATTTCTTGTCCCTGCCTGAACATGTCTCAATAGTTTTTACCTTGGCAAGATTTTTTGGAACTGGTTTGTCATTGCTCCTTTCCTAGGCTGAGAGAGACTGTATGGCCCAAGGTCACCCAGCTGGCTTTGCATCTAAAGCAGGACTAGAATTTGAGGTCTCCTGGTTTCTAGTTTGAGATCTCAACCGCTACACCAAACTGTCTAATTTAGTATACAGGTAGTCCTCCAGTTACAAGTGTAATGGAGCCTGCCCATTCCTCTCATAACTCAAAAACTAGTAGAGTGAATCTCGTACTTTGAACAAGATGGCTCCCTTGCTCGTTAACATGCACATGGCTTATTAAGTATCTCAGGGTGGGGAAGCCATGGGGGGCTAGTGATGGAATAGGCCCTCAAGGCCTCCCCGACCCAGTAAGATACCTCATGCTTCCCCCTCCCTTCCTGCTGCACCAGATTCACTTATCTTGAAAAGATCCATCTCCTCTCTGTCGTGGTTTCTACCTTTGAGGGAGAGGAGAATCAATGGAAGCTCCTGGGTGCCTGTAATATCACACGAGTTCAGGCACCAATCCTCTTTTGCAGAAAATGGTAGCCTGAACTCTCATAGTGTTTGCTCCCACCGTTCTGCCACTGCCAGAACAATTTTCACCAGGATGGAGACCTTGGGGAAATTGGAAGCTCCATCTGCATGCAAATGCACACTTAGAAATGGAGCGTCTTGCTTTGTGGCTCCATTTTCACCAGAAAAAGCCATTTCTCAAGCCTCTTCCTGGCGAAAACAAGTCTCCAGAGGCTTGTTTTCATAGGCTTGGGTTCAATAAGAGCGAGGTGTGTTTGCTCTGGAGGCTTGTTTTCGCCAGGTAGGGGCTTGAGAAATGGCTTTTTCTGGCAAAAATGGAGTCACAGAGCAAGGTGCAGAGACTACAAGCCCCATATGCTTGTAGTCTGCTTGAGAAATGGAGAAATGGTCTGCTTGAGAAATGGAGTGCTCCTTTCTGTGCAATCAAACAGGGTGGAGGAGAACAGAACTGGAAAGGAGGTTAGTGAAGGAAGGCTTTTGGGAAGCAAGGGAGACAGGGAAGGGTCTGCTCTGGCCGCCGCTGCCTCACTCTGCCAGCTTCAGGACTCGCTGGAAAAGGTCATTTCTCAAGTCCCTTCCTGATGAAAACGAGCCTTCAGAATGAGCGTCCCTTTCCTTTCACTCAGAGCAGAGAAACTCAAGCCGCTGCTGCTCAATGAGTAAGGAGGAGGAGGAGGAGGAGAATGGTGAGTATTTGTGTCAGCCGGCCGGCAAGGCAAGGACTAGGCCGGGCAGGGTGGTTGGTTGGCTGGGGAGGGGGATCATGGCCACTCAGATGGTTGCTGCTGCTGTCTGCTTGCATGTGGGTGCACTGGCCCACAATGCCTCCCCGCTCAGTTGAAGGCTTCATTCTTGCCCTCAAACTAAGGCTGGCACAGGTGAGTGAGCAGCGTGCCCGGGCTACAGATAGCATTGGTTCCTGTGCCTGGCCAACTCCTATTCCACGCTTTGCCCCATAGGCATGCAAACAAAGCAAACACTCCCCCCCCATAGAATGGAAGCTTCCGGGGGGGCATAATCTCTTTTGCAGAGAATTTGTGTTTGAACTCACGTGATATTATGGCACCCAGGAGTTGTTGGCGTGAAAAGCATTTCCAAGCCAACTCTCCTCTCCCTCAAAGAGAAAGAAAGCACAGAAGAGAGGAGACAGATTTTGCAAGGTAAGTGAGTCTGGCATGGCAGGAAGGGAGGGGAAAGCAGTTGTGGGGAGCAGGGAGAGGAAAAGGGTGAATATTGCAGAGTCTCTGCAGTCGGTCGCTCGTAAGGGCGAACGACTGCTGTGGTGCTGCAATAGTCGTAATTTTGGGATTTGCTTGTAAACACTAGGAGGCGCTGATCATGTAACTTCAAACGAGCGTTAAGTGAACGCTCATTACAATTAGCTGTGATTGTTTTTGTTAAGAATTAAAGGGATGGAATGATAGGTGGAAAATATATTTCCACTAGGAGTGCTAATCTGATAATTATACTGTATATTTATTCCCACTTATAATTCACTTTCTATACGTATCATGCCTCTTGACTGCTCTGTTATAGGAGAAAACACACATATTCATACAAGGAAATCTGGTGTTAAATGCAAATACAGTTTGTACATGAACTTGGTAGTCATTGTGATACAGAATAAAATCCATGTAGGTTTGGAAAATAACTCTCATTTTAAATTAACATGAAATTTTAATTAATATTACATTGCAGCACTTGGAGAAAAAATAATTCTTTGCTTCCATTAATGTTAAGGTTGTTGTCTTATCTTCTGAATTACAGTAATGTAAGCTATCAGTAGATTGTGGTACTTATATTACCAAAATTAACTCAGAATGGTGTCTTTCACTTTGTGCTATCCAATAGTCATCTGAATATTTTTCAGCCCATATATGATAATTTTATTTAATATCCCTTGGAATATCCTGGGACTCCTCAATTCATATATTCTCCCTGTTTCCAGACTGCTTTTTTTTTTTTTAGAAAAAAACTGTATTGACAAATTGCAGTAACTATAATACTATTTGTTTGCCTTTTCTGAAAAATGTTCTGTGAAATGGGGATTGAATGGTGGACAGCTTTTTTTTTTTTTTTGCTTTAAGTTTGTTCATAAAAATAGTTAAATAAAACATGGTTTAGCATAGCCCAACCTTTGAAAAGGAATCTTTCTTGTCCAAACGTCTGATTCTTGCTTCTTAGCAACACCCTGATTAGCAACAAAATAGGGCTGCATAAGTATGCATACTTTATGCTTGTTATTGCAATAAGAAATTTCAGATTCATCTTGGATAGTTTACAAATCTTGTTATGTTATGTCATGTTTTTCCCTTGGTTTGTTCAGTTGTAGCCTACTGCTTTGCAATTCAAGGAATGTCAGTGGAACTTGACAAGTTCTCTCTGTGAACTTTTATATTGGTCAGGCTCTGAGAAATTGTGTATGATATTGCATGCACAGTATATCATCTACGTAAGACCAGCATTACATCCCTAAAATGTTCAGAAAACTCACCTATTTATGTTTAAATGCACTACTAGGGTTGGAAAATCTGGGTTTGAAGAAAATTAAATTAATTCAAAATTGAACTGAAATTAATTCAAAATTCAAACCCTTCTCATTTTTCATAGCAACTATTTGAGAAGATATATAAAACTTTTATTAGAAGAAGCCAAGATGAGGTGGGGAAGATAAATCAAGAGACCTACCTGGCCTGTAAAAGTTCAATTTCTAAATCCAATTTTGTACATCTTTCTAAAGTAAGACCAGTTAGCCAGAAACAGCAGAGACCTCAGAACTTATTTTATCTTGACTTCTTCAGGCAATGAGAAGGGAGTGGATATCTGAGACTGGAGCAAATTGAGAGGAGCAAGAAATCTTAATTGCTGGATAATCCAGTTGTTTTCCTTTACTGGTTTCATCTGAAGAAAGTCAGCCATGAAAATAATTCTAATCCATGTGCTAGTTTAAGCCATGCAATAAAATAAAATTAGATGTATTTTAATACTGAATGTGTGCATATTAGCATCATGACTCTAAGGCAATAAGCCAGCAAGAGTAGCCTAAGCAAATCTCAGAATTTCATGCTTATGTAAATTAATCCATATAGAATTTTCTACACAGATCCTGAAAGTTATTATTCTGTTGGTATTAAACAGAATAAAGCCAAATACAGAGCATCTTAAACTACTTGTTTTCCTCCATACATGTGCAAGCTAAATCTCTGCTGTCTTATCCAATTGGCCAGTGTAGGCCATATACTTAATAGAAACCAAAAGCATGTGACATTTATTTTCTTGTCTGTCCTTAGTCTGCAGAAGCATCTTGATAACTTATATCTTCTCAAAATATAACTTGATATAACTTGATAAGAAATCACATAGTTAACAAGGTCTTGACTAGAACAGTTGATGCCACAGAAATATACATTTATAAATACAACCCCATTGAGTAGATAAGTATAAAATTGTAGCCCAAACTATGCTCACTTTGGAAATTTATGTATTTATGCATTTTAGGACTGAATTTCAATTCTTGTCAAAGTGTTTGTGCATTTGAAATTAGTTTGAAATAATACAATTTTGATTTCAGGTCAAATGATTCCAAATTAATTATAATGAGTTTTTCAGCCTTTTAGTGGAGAATTCATCATACACTGGTTTGCATCTTTAATCATGTTTTTCTTATTACTGTTAATGAGTGATTTCTTGGAACTAATCAGAAACATATTATTGATGTGTTTTTTAATCAGCATATAACTTCACCTTGTAGCAATGAGAAAGACATTTCGTCATGCAACATATGAAGATCAAGCTTTAAGTTTAAGTTTACCTTCAGCAGTGGCAATTCACTGGGTGATTTTAGGCCAGTTGTGGATTTTAAAAAAAAGCCAGGGAAGATACCAATTTAAGTCTCTTTGAAGTCTTGGAGAAAAGACAATATATAAATGCAACAAATAAATAACATACTAGTGCAATATTTATTGAAAATAAAGTGGGAAAAATCCATCATGGACACCAAAAGGAGCCAGTCCATTCTAATTCCTAGTAGTGAGGCAGTATGGATTTCTTGTAATCCTCTTAAGCAAGAATAGTCATCCTTCTGTCTAATCTAGCCAACCAGTCTGCCCATATATTATCAGCTGATGGGCTTAAAGTGTTACTACATTACAGTTTTATTATCAGGGAAAACTAGTATTCATTCACTCACTTTTGTTATCCAATGTTTCAACAGTGGCGTGGGCAGTATTAATATTTCAATTGTTGGAAACAAGGAATAGTTTTCTGTTAATAATTCTTGATCAAACATGAAAGTTTGGCCTTCACCTTCACCTATAGGCTTTGTGTAATTTAGAAAAGTATTAAAAGTATAAAATATCCAATGAAGTAGTAAAGTATTGTATATATACTGTATGTTAGAAAGAGTTTTCTACAACTAAAAAGATAGGCTTTATCATTTATTAAGGAAAAATAATAACCACTAAGAAGAGAGAATATATGCTTGAATTGTGGAATACTTGGTGCTCTCCAAGCTTGGTTGTGGCTTAGAACTCCAGAGAATATTGTCTTCTTGCTTCCTGCTGTTTTTATGTTTTATAGATGATATACCCCAGAAAGAAAGACAACAGAACACAAAAGATGGAAATAATATATCTCAGAGTTAAATTAGATGTGCTATAGGGTATCTGTAATAACCATCTCCTGTGTTTTGATGTGTATTCTTTATTTGTATTCATGATACAAACCAACACCAATCTCCCCCCAAAATGGTGCTGATTGAAAGCTCCTCCTTCCTGTGCCATTTTCTTGAGCTAAAGGAATACCCAAGTGATTGTTAGTTGCACAGGATGCAACAGGCAGCTATCTAATCATTTTGTTTTGCAAAACTAAATGCAAAGAAATGGTGTCAATCAGGGACTGGCATGGCAGGAATTTCAAAAGACAGAGAACAAGGGAGGAGGTTATGATCAGGTATCCCCTATCTCTTGCTCAATTAGATTGCAGATTAACAAAGCCAACATAGGATAAGAAGTCATTGCCATGTCTTAAGAAAACAATAGCATAGGTATAGAAACATCATGGCCTGTGGTCCGGTTCTCCAGGAAACTAATACCAAGTTACTACTCAGGGTATCTGCAAACGTTTTCAACTCTGGTTCCTTTTTTGCACATCAAAAAATTTTGGGTGTGTGAAACTCACAGATGGGCAATCATTACATCCACTTATTTTGACTGTATCATGCTTTTTGCCCCTAGCCAAATGGGTTACAGTTAAGGTTATTGATGGTTGATAGTTATATCTGTAATATATGTACCCATACCATAACTACGAGGAGGATATCATACCAATTGCTTATGTTCGTGATGGACAAAAAGCTTTGGTTCACAAAATTTCAACAATAGTGACAGACAAAAGGGAACAAGAAATGACATCTGATTCTGTGTCTTTGTGTTGTATAACAAGTGGGGTTGGTTTTCTGATATTTGTAGCCTGATTTTGACAGAGAGAAGTTGCTTGGTAATTGTTAATTTAATTTTAAAATTTGAATTAAGACAATCTAGTCACCAATAGCAATATAGATTGTTTCTTGATTACACTGTTATGGACTGTTTACACATTTGTATGTTTGTGAGCTGTTTGTGTATCTGTTCTTATTTCCAGCTTGTTTCTATTACTTTCCAATTCATAGTAGAGAAATCAAACATTTGCCTACAAAAAGTTTGTATTCTTCAACTTAGAGTAGACCCACTGTCTATGAAATAATATTGGCAATTGTATTATTCATGGACTTTTTTTGTTGTAGCAAAAGTACATTCAGGTTTTAAGCATTTGCCCTGCACCTCCATCACTTTTCTCATGGGATTAGATAAACAGAATTTATAAAAAGTTAACAAATTACCTTCTCTAGAATCTTGCTGAATCGTACACATATTTCAATCCTTAAACAAAGCAAGAAAGTTTAATGAAAAGGTCCTCTTTGAAATTTCTACAAGAGAGCCTCCAGACAAAATTAGATTGAAATACATAAATTTTTAATTTACTGTAGATAATATCTACAGATATTATCTGGGAGTATAAGTAGAAAACAGATTTAACAAAAAACAAGTCATTCAGCACTTTTTAGGGAGAGAATTATGAACTGGCTCTGAGGCAGGATGGTTAAAAAAAGGGCAGGAAAGGTCATTCAAAAGATGATATATTTTTAGAACTGACTGTCACAAGCATAACTCTACAAAGTTAGAGAAAAAAGCCTAACTTTATCTTCCAGCTAGAAATGCACATTGTGTTTGATGCAATATGCCGCTTTCTCTCATGACATGAAGTCATAAGTATTGGACTGCATGCCAAATAGGTAAATGAAATATTTTAACTGGGCACAAAGGAGTAAATGACAAAAACATGTTGATTAAAAACTGTTTAATAAAATTACATTGGACCATAGCTACTTTAGAATAAATGAATGGAAGACATTCTTTTAAAAGACTGTGGCATTGTCTGTGAGAAAAATTACCAGTGATCATTTGAAACCAGGATGTCATCTTCATTTCTAAGATTTAAATTTGAGATTTGTTCTGCAATGCATGATAATTCATCTGCTACCCCCAGATTTTTAAAAATAGTTTTCCTGTTGGAATAAAATATCAAATATATTTTCTTCTTTAAAGCAAAACACTCATCAGTGCCTAAACTTATTTCTGAGTTTAGGGAACTCTTTGGAACAGCAACAGAAGCTCTCAGCCCTATCAGATGGATTAGACCAGTGTTTCTCAACCTGTGGGTCGTGACCCCATTTGGAGTCGAACGATCATTTCACGGGGGTCGCCAAACAATGCAGTCCGCCATTTTTTCCTCTTTTCCTTAGCTGTGCTACTCCCTTTTATTCTATTGGCTTTTGAAAGCCAATAGAATAGACTCTCTTAAATAGAGTCTAATTCTATTGGCTTTCAAAAGCCAATAGGAATTGTCCAGGCTGTCTCTGCCCTGCTGAGCCCGCCAAAAGTCCCATTCTGCAAACGGTGCTGCAAGTTGTCTGCAGCCAAGGCGAGCTGTCTGGAAGTTTCCACCCCTCCCTGCTGAGCAACTACTAAAAATGTAAGTAAAAGAGGGCCAGAGGTGGGAGGTGGGAGGCCGGCGGGTACAGGGAGGGTTGTTGGCACGTGTGGGGCCCAGTGGGTGCCTTACCTCCCTTGGGCTGGGCCAGCTGGTGTCCCAACCGGTGGTCGGCCTGCTCCGTCTCTGCCACTTGCCAGCTATGCCTCAGCCAGCGCAGGGGACGGCACCATGCATGTGTGGCACTCCCGGGCAGGGAAAGTCCTTGACTTACGACCGGTTGAGTAGTCCTCGACTTACGACCGGTTGGGGTCGCGGCATTAAAAAGGTTGAGAACCACTGGATTAGACCAAGAGTCAACTCCACAGGAAGGCTAATATTACTTTTATTAAGAATGGCTATAATAACAAAACTTTGCAAGTCTGATTATGCTGCACTTCCTCCCTTTCTTATGTTTCTATGAATTAGGGAGGTTTCTGCCTGACCCTCTTTCACAGATTTTCTGCTTGTTTGGGAGTTAGGATGTTTTTCCCTTTGTCTCTTTGGTAATTGATCACATTTATCTCTATGAAGATCATCCTCCTTAAACTCTAAAATAATATCATTTCAATAAAAAAGAAGCTGCATGTTTTCAAGCTACAACACTAATACTATAATCTAGAACCTTCCTGGAGTGAATAATCAGGTGATACCAGAAAACCATTCCTTTAAATCAGCACATTGCCCTCTGCTCACATGCCTTTCGTTTATTCACAAAGCAAGCCAAGGCCGGTTGCCAGAAGGTCAGATATCTAAGCAGAACATGAATGTTATTTGTTTTATGTGAAAAAGGATTCATGTTTAAAAATCCCCTCCTTCACCTTTAAAGACAATGAACAACAAGGACTGCTTCTCCATTGCTTGCTTTGTAGATTCCACCAGGAGAATTAGCTTTTTTTTTTTTTTTTTTTTTTTTGAGAAGTAAACCAAAGAGCAGCCTGGAAGTGACTGGATAGAAGCCCGAAAGAGACTTAAGCTGTGGCTTTTTACCTGCTAGAATGAGAACATTAGCAAGGACAGTCAAAAGCATCACTGCTGTCAGCCAATCAAACCAGAAAGGGGAAAGAAATGACATCATATTGTAAATTTGCTACTTAAAAGGAGGTGCGCTCTTCACATGTTCCTTTGTTCTTTCAAAATGCCTTTGATGAGAGCACACTTCATTTTTAAAGGCATTTTGAATCCCAGCATCAATAGGATATCACACACAATACATACATACATACACAAAGGCCTAAAGCTGAATTATTCTAGTATCCTTTGAACATCACAGCATGATCAGCATGGCTGTGCGAACTGAAATATATTATATATCTGCAGGCATGTGCATGGACAGACTTACACTTTTGATACAGCCAGCATTCTAACTTTAGTTATCTGGTTTCTTTTGTAGGTTGCCCCCCTAAAGTTCCATTTGCCAATAGTAGAAAATCAAAAGGAAAAAACCTCAAGATTACTTTTCAGCCAGTTAGAGTGTGGCATGACTGCAAACACACCAGTCCTCTTCTGTGATCTTCTAATTGCTAAAAATATTTATCAAATTTATATGCTCCCCGATTTCCAACAACTCTCACAGCTATGCTGTACGTTCAGTATGTGATAGATGTAAAGATACATAGTGAACTTTTGCTGTGTCATGCAGAGCTGTTAAAATAGGAACAAGAAGTGATGTTCCACTTTGTTGTTGTTGTTAATTGCGAAGTCGTGTCTGACCCATTGCGACCCCATGGACAATGTTCCTCCAGGTCTTCCTGTCCTCTACCATCTTCTGGAGTCCACTTAATTTCACACCTACTGCTTCGGTGACTCCATCCAGCCATCTCATTCTCTGTCGTCCCTTTCTTCTATTGCCCTCAATCTTTCCCAGCATTAGGCCCTTCTCCAGTGAGTCCTTCCTTCTCATTATGTGGCCAAAGTATTTGAGTTTCAACTTCAGGATCTGGCCTTCTAAAGAGCAGTCGGGGTTGATCTCTTCTAGGACTGACCGGTTTGAACGCCTTGCAGTCCAAGGGACTCGCAGGAGTCTTCTCCAGCACCATAGTTCAAAGGCCTCAATTCTTTGGTGCTCAGCCTTTCTTATGGTCCAACTTTAATAGCCATACATTGCAACTGGTATTTTGAAGCATCAGGATTCTGGGTAGATGAACCTTGATCTAGCACTACTATGGGAAGTCAGAGCCCCCCAGAGAAGGAAATATTAAAAGGGCAAAAAAATATATATTTTTCCTCAAAAGGATTTTTAAAAGCAGAAACCAAACCTGGCCCCAAATCTCTCTGTCTCCAAGCAGTAGCCAGCCCTATACAAATGCAAATGTAAAACCATCAGAAAGTTGGAGCCAGAGAACTCAAGAAGACAAAGAGACTTAAAATCTGCATACACCACCCAAACTCTAGGAGTCATTAGCCCCATCACCAGGGAAGCAGGATATGACTTTTGGGATATAATAGGACTAACACATTACCATCAAGTATACCAGAGAGGCACACCTAAACTCAGGTCAGAATACGTGACACAGGAAATAGCCTCAAAGTTCATGCCACAGGAACAGGAAACTTCCAAACAAAAGGCTAGAGGGGGTGTTGTTGTTGTTAATTGCGAAGTCGTGTCCGACCCATCGCGACCCCATGGACAATGTTCCTCCAGTCTTCCTGTCCTCTACCATCTTCTGGAGTCCATTTAAGTTCACACCTACTGCTTCAGTGACTCCATCCAGCCATCTCATTCTCTGTCGTCCCCTTCTTCTATTGCCCTCAATCTTTCCCAGCATTAGGCCCTTCTCCAGTGAGTCCTTCCTTCTCATTAGGTGGCCAAAGTATTTGAGTTTCAACTTCAGGATCTGGCCGTCTAAAGAGCAGTCAGGGTTGATCTCTTCTAGGACTGACCGGTTTGAACGCCTTGCAGTCCAAGGGACTCGCAGGATCTTCTCCAGCACCATAGTTCAAAGGCCTCAATTCTTTGGCGCTCAGCCTTTCTTATGGTCCAACTTTCACAGCCATACATTGCAACTGGGAAAACCATGGCCTGGACTATACGCACTTTTGTTGGCAGGGTGATGTCTCTGCTTTTTAGTATGCTGTCTAGATTTGCCATAGCTTTCCTCCCCAGGAGCAAGCGTCTTTTAATTTCTTGGCTGCAGTCCCCATCTTAGGTGATCTTGGAGCCCAGAAAAATAAAATCTGTCACTACCTCCATTTCGTCCCCATCTATTTGCCAGGAATTGAGAGGGCCGGATGCCATGATTTTGGTTTTTTTAATGTTGAGTTTCAAGCCAACTTTTGCACTCTCCTTCTTCACCCGCATCAAGAGGCTCTTTAGTTCCTCTTCAGTTTCTGCCATCAGAGTGGTATCATCTGCATATCTTAGGTTGTTGATATTTCTCCCGGCAATCTTAATTCCAACTTTTGATTCATCTAGCCCTGCTTTTCTCATGATGCATATAAGTTAAATAGGCAGGGCGACAGTATACAGCCTTGCCGGACTCCTTTTCCAATTTTGAACCAATCAGTGGTTCCGTGTTCGGTTCTCACTGTTGCTTCTTGACCCACATATAGGTTTCTCAAGAGACAAATGAGATGGTCTGGTACTCCCATCTCTTTAAGGATTTGCCACAATTTGTTGTGATCCACACAATCAAAGGCTTTTGCATAGTCAATGAAGCAGAAGTAGATGTTTTTCTGGAACTCCCTAGCTTTCTCCATGATCCAGCGTATGTTGGCAATTTGATCTCTAGTTCCTCTGCCTCTTCGAAATCCTGCCTGTACTTCTGGTAGTTCTCGATCCACATACTGCTGGAGTCTAGCTTGTAGGATTTTAAGCATAACTTTACTAGCATGTGAAATTAGTGCAATGGTTCGATAGTTTGAACATTCTTTGGCATTGCCTTTCTTTGGAATTGGAATGTAAACTGACCTTTTCCAATCCTGTGGCCACTGTTGAGTTTTCCAAATTTGCTGGCAAATTGAATGTAGCACTTTTACTGCATCGTCTTTTAAGATTTTGAATAGCTCAGCTGGGATACTGTCACCTCCACTAGCTTTGTTGTTGCTCAGATTTTCTAAGGCCCATTTCACTTCACATTCTAGGATGTCTGGTTCGAGGTCAGTGACCATCTCATTGTGGTTATCTGGGATTTTAAGCTCATTCTTGTATAGTTCTTCTGTGTAGTTTTGCCATCTCTTCTTAATCTCTTCTGCCTCTGTTAGGTCTCTGCCATTTTGGTCCTTTATCATGCCCATCTTTGCATGAAACGTTCCCTTCATATCTCCAATTTTCTTGAAGAGATCTCTGGTCCTCCCTATTCTGGTGTTTTCTTCTATTTCTTTGCACTGTTCATTTAAGAAGGCATTCTTATCTCTTCTAGCTACTCTCTGGAATTCTGCATTCAATTGGGTGTATCTTTCTCTTTCTCCTTTGCCTTTCGCTTTCCTTCTTTCCTCAGCTATTTGCAAAGCTTCCTCAGACAGCCATTTTGCTTTCTTGCATTTCTTTGTCTTTGGGATGGTTTTAGTTGCTACCTCTTGTACAATGTTGCGAACTTCCATCCATAGTTCTTCAGGCACTCTGTCTATCAGATCTAATTCCTTAAATCTATTTGTCACCTCTACTGTATATTCATCAGGAATATGATTTAGTTCATACCTTAGTGGCCTAGTGCTTTTCCCTACTTTTTTCAATTTAAGCCTAAATTTTGCAACGAGAAGCTCATGATCTGAGCCACAGTCAGCTCCTGGTCTTGTTTTTACGGACTGTATAGAGCTTCTCCATCTTTGGCTGCAGAGCACATAGTCAATCTGATTTCTATGTTGACCGTCTGGTGATGTCCATGTGTAGAGCCGTCTCTTGGGTTGTTGGAAAAGAGTGTTTGTTATGACCATTGTATTCTCTTGACAAAATTCTATTAGCCTGTGCTTCATTTTGTACTCCAAGGCCAAACTTGCCTGTTATTCCGGTTATCTTTTGGCTTCCTACCTTAGCATTCCAATCCCCCATGATGATAAGGACATCATTTTTGGGTGTTAATTCTATAAGTTGCTGTAGGGCTTCATAGAACCGGTCAATTTCATCCTCTTCAGCACCAGTGGTTGGGGCATAGATTTGGACTACTGTGATATTGAATGGTTTGCCTTTGATTCGAATAGAGATCATTCTGTCATTTTGAGGATTGTATCCCAGTATTGCTTTTCCTATTCTTTTATTGACTATGAAGGCTACTCCATTTCTTCTGAGGGATTCTTGCCCACAGTAGTATACCTGATGGTCATCTGAGTTAAATTCACCCATTCCTGTCCATTTTAGTTCGCTGATTCCTAAGATGTCGATGTTCAGTCTTGTCATCTCTTTTTTGACTACGTCTAGCGTGCCTTGATTCATGGATCTTACATTCCAGGTTCCTATGGAGAAAAAATCTTTACAGCATTGGACTTTCCTTTTATCACCAGATATATCCACAGCTGAGCGTCCTTTCGGCTTTGGCCCAGTCGCTTCATTCTTTCTGGCGCTACTAGTACTAGCCCTCTGCTCTTCCCCAGTAGCATATTGGACACCTTCCGACCTGAGGGGCTCATCTTCCAGCATCATATCTTTTTTCCTTTTAGTACTGTCCATGGGGTTTTCATAGCAAAGATACTGGAGTGGTTTGCCATTTCCTTCTCCAGTGGATCACATTTTGTCAGAACTCTCTGCTATAACCTGTCCGTCTTGGGTGGCCCTGCACGGCATAGCTTATAGCTTCATTGAGTTACGCAAGCCCCTTCGCCACGACAAGGCAGTAATCCATAAAGGGGGTATAAAAACCTATTGCCCATGTGATCAGGCCCTTCTTTTCTCTGGTCTAGCCTGCAAGAACCATCATTCTGCCTCTTCAATAAACTGTAACCATCTTCCCAAAGCAGTCGCCATGTTGCTTATTTATTCCCGGCTTGGATGAACCAGGATGAAGACTTTACTTCCAACACTACCTAGTTCTGTTTTTCTGGTAACCCTGCAGTGTATTTGTTCATAAGATTGTTGATAGTAACCTCAGTGCCATCTGGGAGATCTAGTCCCCTCCAGATCCAAGGCCATCCTGCATAATCAGATGTGATTTGTGGATACTGCAGCTAATACTAACAAGCTGTGCCTAATGGATTGGTTTTACATATTGTCCTATTGTCCATTATTATGAACTTCAGTTATGGTTTGGCTGCCCAGATAGCTAACATTTACACACCAATAAAGGAGATTATTTAAAACCTTAACATAGATCCTTTTTCCAGGAGTTGTCCAATAAAAGGTATTTGTGATGGACTACTATCTTTTCTTCTGTAAAGAAATGTATGTGAATGCAATCAGATAGAAATAATTTTTCTATTTTCTATTTTTGTATTTCCATTAATTGATTTATCCTTCTTTATTGAAAGTTAAAACCTCTAAGTTAAATTTTAAGTAGAACTTCAAAAGATGTTGATGTTGACAGCTGAGGAGTGGCCTGGTGTTTATAACAACACCCCCCCAACAAACAATTCCAAATTATGTATCATTATTCTGGATATTGTTAAATGCAAGAAAAGACAAAAAGGAAAATGGTTAATGTATATTTTTAGATCATTATTGCCACTGTTTCAGAGTTTCTGAAAATCTGTATCACTGCTATCAAATCCTTCAAAGAAACCATCTCTCTTAGTTAAGTCAAGTAAAAATGTAATTTAAAAATAACTGCCCCAATTTTAACACCAGTGGCTTATGGATTGTTTTCCTCCAATTTATAACAATGTAAATTATATCCATCTTGAAATCATACAACTTCTCTGCTCTAACCAGAAAAAATGATGAAGAGGGAAAATAGCATAGAAGTATCTTAAGCATTTTGTCCTAATCAATACAATTTATACTGTACACCACCCAGAGTCCTTCTTTGATGGAGCTGAGTGGTTAAAAAATAGGAAATATAAATAAATAAATACCACACTGAGGAAGTAAAAAGATTTAAATGTAGCTTGATGGAACAAAATATATACTTAAAGCACACTGATCTAAACTGCTATATTAGTCCTCTATTTGAGCTGAATCAGAAGCCATGATTAAGATGGTTTAGTATAAAAGATGAGTATCAGCAATCAGTGTGAGAGAAAAGATTTGGCATTCAGAAACAAGCACTGAAGATTTTAGTCTTTGATGTTGGAGAATACTCCTGAGAATACCATGGACAGTCAAGAAAACAGCCAATGCATCACTGAAAAAAATCACCCCAAAATTCTCACTTGAGTTACAAATGACTAAGTTCAGATTATCATATTTTTGACACATTATGCAAAGACCCAATTCTCCTGAGAAGTGCATAAGGTGGAAGGAAAGAGAAGATAATAGTGGAGTTATTTTTTTGCTGTAGTAGGAGAACAATGGTAGGAGCTAGTTCTCACAAGGTCAGAAGAAAACATTTTGAAACCATATTATTCAATTACCAAAAGAAGAGGCAGGACAAAACTGTCCCTCCTGTGAAAAGGGACTAGCTTCTGTAGCTCAGATTAATAAATATTTGATTACTTAGTTGATGCTGATTAAAATTCTTTTGTGAAAAGTAATTAACCTTCCTTTCCAAACTGGCTAACTAATGTTTTGTAACTTCTTTTACATAAAATGCCATCTCAGGCAGCACTCCAGCACCTAATCAAGGTCCATGTTTATAACAAAAGAGATGGGTAGACAAGGATTTAAAAAGAAACTTAATCTGCAGTTATGGAGGCAGGAAAGGAGCCTGTGAATTACATTAAGTTCTGCCAACACAGAAAGATTCATCGCCCAGCAATAAAGACAGATTTGGTAGCTCAAATGAAGAACTCTAAACATCTTTAAGCTAATTTTGGATGACTTCACGACATCCCTATGATGGATGAATGTGGCTGAGAACACTTGTTTTTTAAAAAACTATTGCTTAGTGCTATTAATCATGTCTAACTCTGGTTCTGATTAATTTTCTAATAGTGATGGTAGTAGTAAAGGAACAGATGAAATCTATAGTTGGCAAATAATGTAAAATATATCACTGTTCCATATTAAATGAATTTAGTTATTCATATGATGGATGTTAATGGGATCTGAGGACTGTCTTGCTATGTTATCTGAAACACCTTTTGGCCTTTAGATTTCAATGAGGTGGATAAGCTGCTTGCTAGAATGTCCCCTTCATTTGTCAGCTAAATCTCTGCCACTCCTGGCTCTTACCCAGGTTAGAAGAGCTAATAGTTATCTGGATCTAGGAGATGGTAAATGCTTTGTTGTGAAAGGATGTAATCCTTGCAGCCTTAGCATGCTGCAGGAAATGCTTCCTGGAAAGGTCTTCCCGGGCAATTACCACCCTGTCTCTAGTCTTAGTTTTTTAAGGGAAAGTTGTAGAGGCAAAACTGGAGAGGAAACTACAGATCATCCTAGAGGAAGTAGATAAGACCTTGTCCAATAGGTAATTCTAATTGGGGACAGTGAGATGGCAATGATCAGATCAGTTGTCTTTTATGTGCAGGGTGGCACATGTTTTGTTTCTCTCCCCTCTCCTCTTTAACAATTACATGATACTTATGAGAAAGATTGAGGTGCAGTTATCATCAATATTCTGATAATGTTCATCTATATTGCTACTTCAGGATATTCTGGTAATGCATTTGAAATCTTGTGTTCATGTGTCTTGGGGTTTGGATAGGAAGAAATAGGCTGAAATTGAACACAGCAAGGGTTCATTAAATCTTTCTGCTGGTTCTGGCATCACATAGGGAAGTGCTGCCCTTTGAAAGAGCAGGTCTATGGCTTTGAGAACCTTCTGGACTTGTGGTTACTCTTGGAAGAGCAAATGAAGACCAAGGCCAGTAAAGCCAATAACTCAAGGTCACATTGGCACCCAGCTGGACCACGACAATAAGGCTGTCTTTAAAGTCTGTTCAGAAACTGCAGTTGATAAAAATGCATTTGCCTTTGTGCTGTCATGAGATGCCATAGATATTTCATCTATGCTTCAAGTCCTGCTTTGATTAGTAACAGTTTTCCAGGTCCTATTTCAAGAGCTGGTTTTAGCATGACTTAATATCATTTCCTTCACCTAGAATTGATCCATCAAGTACAAACATAATGGAAGAAATTACTTATGATTTCCCACTACTATGAAATTGGGGTGCAGCTGCCAGGAGGAAGTATATTCTGTCTGCCATGTTGCAGAATAACCTTATTGGCAATAAGACTTTTGCAAATCCTACAATCCTTTTCTACAAGCAAATCAAAGCTTTTCTGGAGAGTTATCTTAACTAGTTAGATAATGGAAATTCAATGTTATATATTGTTCAATTTCTTTTGGTTTATTTTTTGTTTTGTTATTGTATTTATATTTTGTATTTAGCATAGACATTTTTTTTGTTTTTGTACATCACTAATAATTATACAACTGCAATGGCATAAAGAACTATGTCTGCTTATTTCAAATCCTGTCCTTCAAC
Organism: Crotalus tigris; assembly: GCF_016545835.1. Classification (NCBI taxonomy): domain Eukaryota; kingdom Metazoa; phylum Chordata; class Lepidosauria; order Squamata; family Viperidae; genus Crotalus; species Crotalus tigris. Next base: position 2,034,477 of record NW_024096796.1, read on the forward strand.
TCAGCTGATGTTGTAGTGGAGAAAGTAGGGCCAAAGCAGATGGGGATATTGCAGGCATGGTTAGTATTTTGGGCATAATACCTCTATGGTATTAAGACATGATTCATTGTAGCAGCATCTTTCTTTCTGGGACAGGCTGTGATACATGAACAATTGGTTTCCAGTAATTAAGAAATCTATGTCCTATTGGTTATACTATATAGAACACTAGGGATCTGGGAAATGGTGGAGGAGAAGTCATTATGTCTACCAGTGTCATTTGACTTTCTAGTTCCAGTGACATATCTAAGAAATCTGCCAAAGCAGAAAGCTGATTCTTAGTACAGAATGCACTTTTCATATTCAAGTCAACAGAATGCACCTAACAAAATATGTCCACGCGACCTGAGTTAAGCTTCCATTTGTTCACCCATATGAAATCCACTGCAAAGATATTATATAAACAAACATAATATTGCTAAATGGAACCATGAAAGAAAAGAGACAAAAGATCCAAAAACTACATTACTCACTCTTTTGGATATGGCCAAAGTTTTCACATTTTTCTTTCAAAATTGACGGGAAGGGGTGGGGAATAATCACATGTGTTTAATTATTCAAAAAAATCTAATTATTGTTAGCAGTTCACTGAAGTAATCTTTCACAGCAATAGATAGAACTACTTTTATTAACATATTAGCATTCTCTTTAGAGAAGGTTACTGAACATTATCATCTGCACTAAAACATTCCACCTCTATTATTTGTTTGTTTGTTTGTTTGTCTATCAAATTTCTTAAACACCCATCTCCCTCATAGTAAGGACATAAATCTTCTAACAAAATACATTTCAACCACATTCTAAAATTATTTATTAATATAGTTAGTATACTTGAAATTTCACCTGACTGTCCGAATTGTCTTCTACATGGGGCTGCCCTTGAAAAGCATCCGAAAGCTCCAGTTGGTGCAAAATGCACTGGCCTGCATGGTTTTGTGCAGACCTCAGTGTACACATGTATCACCTCTCCTGCGGGAGCTACATTGGTTGCCAATTGCTTCCAGGTGAAATTCAAGGTGCTTTGAAGCCCTTCATGGCTTGAGACCAGGTTATCTGTCAATGCTACAAATACTGTATATTCTTGCTTTGACAATATTCAAAACTGTCTGGTATTTACTGGGTTTATACATAGCTTAGAGTGGGGGGGGGGTAAAAAGCCCAGGAAAGAAAGAGGAAGTAAACTTTTGACCTTCACACTAATTGGATAATGTGACTTGTGACTGCAAGATAAGGGAGGGGTTTAGCAAGAAAAGTTTGATGCCAGCGAGAGGAAGTCAGATTCTGGCATCAAAACGTCCATGATGGTGACCGGCAATTTGTAGCTCTGTAATAAAGACTTTAGGAAACATGCCTGAAAGTTCTTTGAAGTGCTTCATTAGTCAGAACCCTGACATTATCTAAGGGACAGTCTCTTGCCAATCTTTCTTTCTTTCTTTCTTTCTTTCTTTCTTTCTTTCTTTTAACCTGATACAATTGCCCGTTCACAGAGCAACTGGTGTAATGTCTCTTCCTTTTATTTTGAATATAGCTGAAGAATTCAGGCTTGTTGTCCTTATTCTTTGCCAACTTCAACTCAACTGAACTTTAGTTCCCCCAACACCTTCTTTATAACAGCAGGTTACCTAAATGTATTCTTAGTAATATTTCTTTCCATCTTTTTTTTATTATTTTTGTTGCTGCTTTAAGAGCTTCACTAAGTTTATTGTACAGCCGCCACATTTACTTCTGCTGTACTTGATTTTTTTTTAAATTGTTGGATGTTGTTTTGGAATTATTTCAATTATATTTTTAGTATTTCTTTTTTTTAGAATTCCCATCCATTTTGAGCTTCTTTTCCCCTGGTTTTGCCTGCCATGGAAAGATATTTGATGTACATTTCACTATTAACAGTTTCAACTTTATTTCAAAGCAAAAACTTTCCTAGTAATAGTTATGTAAAATAGTTATGAAAGTAGCAGGAATAATGGGAAAACTTACTATGTAGTGTTGCCCATTAATTCTTGCTACTTACATAATTATTTTTTTCTCTTCCTGAGTTACCTACTTCTCTGTTAGGCTTTTAAAAAAATATTAAGTGCTTTAATAAATTTCATTACTATAAAACTTTCACTTCTACACAGAACAAGTTTTTTTTTTGGGTGATCCTTAACATCAGAATTTTAATTTTCACCTTCCTTATGATCCATAATGAAGCTGTACTGATCAAGCATATCATATTTTAGCCAAACATATTTTTTACAATCACTGTGAGATGCAGTTCACCTTGTATCTGCAAACCATTCATCCAAATAATTCAGAACAAACTCAAACATTTTCGTTCTATACCATTTGTGTAGCCAGTCATTTACTTGGACAACTCTTTTCTATTCTCTGTCAAACAAAAAATGTCTGTTCAATTATTTTTATGGCAGCTTTAGAGTCAATCAGATCAAATATTTTGGCTCCTCAGAATAAAGATAAATCAGTTACATATTACATGATCATGACAATCGGCCAATTTAATGTGCTTGTGAATTCTTTCAACAAGACTTATTCAGTCTTATTCAAAGTGAAAAGAATTCACTATTATTATAACAACCATGTCTCTACCTGCACTGGGATAAATAAAGCAGTTTACATGAGTTACACAAAGACTGACCCAATGTCAGATGAATTAATAGTTCATCTTAATACATCAATTTCTATTTTAAGGGAAGTAAGCAGTGAAATACCTCAAGAGTCCTGTTCTGGTTTTACTACTGTTCAGCATTTTTAGATGAGGGAATAGAAGGGATGTTCAGCAAATCTACAGATGGCATAAACCTGGGGCAGGGGAGTTGTTAACATATCAGAAGACATATTCAAGATTCAAAATAATTTAGACAGACGTGAACAATAGCCCTTTTCCAACAAGATTCAATTCAGTAACGATAAATGTAGAGTTCTACAGATTAGCTCTAAAATTATCGATGCATTTAGACCACGGGTGACAAACCTGCCGCGTCACATAACGTGTCGTGACGTATCGTGACTTTTTTCGTATTGCCGGCGGCCTCTGTATGATGTAACTGGCCCACAGGCCAGCAGTTTGACACCCTGATTTAGACTATCAACAAAGATATATAATGTTGAGATCAAAGGAAGTGCTAGTTCTGCCATACGTGCCAATCTAAAATACTGTGTCTAGTTTGGATACTGCAATACAAGAATGGCACTGAAGAGCTGGGAATTGTACAAAGATAAGGAGTTGGAGACTAAATACTACAAAGAATAGTTCAAAAAGTAGATTTATCCTAAAAAAGAAAGCTAAGGGGAAACACAATAGCAGTCATTACAGAAAGTGGGTAGCTAAGGATAGGACAAGAATGGGCAGAAATATCGAAACTTAAAATGAGGAATTTTGTGACGATCTAGCAATGGAACAACCTGTATCCTGAGATGTAGAAGCTCCATCCTTGGATGTTTTCAAAGCAAAGTTAGACAGCCATTTGTCTGGGATGGTCTAACAGTTCCTACTATGAGGAAGAGGTTAAACTAGAAGATCTCCAAGGTCTCTACCAACATTATGATTCTATGGTTATTAATTTTTTGGTATTGTACATACCATGTTTTCCCGTGTGTAGATAAATATACAGAGCTTTGAACAAACACTGCTGACAGTTGCCGTTCAAGTAGATCTTCATTTTATTGTTATATTATCTTCTTTTTTCTCTATTCTTTTAAATGGAAGTAAGCAATACTCTGAATGTTGTTTTGTCTCCTTAAGTTGAACTTATTTATATATTGAATGCTAATATGTCTCCAATGATATTTTGAAGTCATGCCATAGGTGCTTAAATAAAATGCTGGGAAGAGAGATAAACAGGGGCCTTGCCCATTTATGTTGTCATAAAGGGTAGCCAAACACAAACATTATTTTAGCAGAACAAGTATGATTGGTTTCCATCACTGCCTCTATCTCTTAGGAATGCTCAATAGAAATTTTCATTTTGCCTTTCTTTTTATCAGATCATGTACAACATTAGGCTCCAGTACTCAAGTTTTTAATTTTGGTTTATTTTTTTAAAATAAATTAAAGTTAGAATGGGAAGGGTACATCTACTGACACTTTTTTAAAACTTAGACATTCACAGACCAACTAATTGCATGTTAGTGAATGTATTGGTTTATAAATGTCATTCCTATTGCAAAAATAATTGCACAGAGTTGAAACCAAACACTTCTGGTTAGGTTTCTGCATCAGCTGCTATTGTTGAGCTTTTAAAGTGATAAGTGTAGACTACATTCAGTAGATGCAAAATCAATATGATAGTAATAATCTCATTTTACATTTGAAGTACAATATGAATTTTGTGACACACATTCTCCTTGGAATGTATTCTTGCATTATTGGCAAATTATAAAACCTATAATTCCAAACTTCAGCAATCATTGTCATAACTATAGCGTAATAAATCAGAAAGAAGCTCTTGTGGATAAATTACATATAAAATGGCCAAAACAACTTTCAATAAGAGCTCCTTAAGAAAAATAATGTAGAATCAAAATATACATGAGATCTTCAGATTCAGTATTTGGTGACCCATGAAGTCAAAGTATCTCCACAACAGCAGATTGAAACAGACTGAAGAGAGATACTTCTATTATTTTAGTTACAAGCTATACATCAATATACTCTTGAATTCAAATGGAACAATTACAACTATATTTTATTTATTTTTTTAGTTAAAAATGCTGTTGCTCCTCAAAGGCTGATTGCATATTCAGAATAATGCTTCCCTACTCAGAACAAAATCAATTTTATTCCCTCAGATTCACACATTTCCATCTTCAGATAAACACATATTTGTTCTATCCATGTAGTTGAGATAGGGTAAGGGAATATCCAGCAAATAATGAACTATAATGTTCCAATTTAGTTCTTCTTGGCCTCCTCATTCTATATTGATGTTGAACTCCATTCAATTGCATATGAGATTCCTTTGAGATGATTTGATGTAACTCATATTTGGTTTGATCCAGAATTGAAGGAAAAACATTCTATACTGTTTTAGGTAAATATTTTTTGGAAAAAACATGGTTGTATAATAATAAATCAAGAGTTAGATGCATTAACAGCTGCATATTTCTGTTCAAGAGTATTTGTTTGGAACTGTAAAGCAATTTGCCAATGGCATTGTTCTGTTTATGAGCAATATTAATAAAAGCCTAATATTAGTTCCTTCCTCAGAAATATGCTCTTCTTTCTGTTGCTCTTCTGTCCTTGCTTTAACAGCTTTGACATGATTTTATATGATTTGAGTTCCATTATTATTATTATTATTATTATTATTATTATTATTATTATTAGGCAGCTGCAGAAAAGGGAGGATCCAAGAGGAACCGTAGTCAGCTAACTAGGAACCATAAAGCTAAAATTTCAGGATTCATTGCAAGATGTTGAGTTAGGTCCTCCTCCCGAGATTTCAGTTCTATGCATTCATGTTTTCTGAGAATTTTCTGAAGTTATCTTATGACATAGATATTCAGTAAACGTATTTTCCATTCTTTCCCTCAAAATCCTTATCTGCGTTATTCCTAGCAGTTGCACATATTCAGGTATTCAGTACAATTTTATAACCGTTTTCTTGTTCAGTCTTTGTCAGATCATATCAATTTCAGTAAGTGATGTTATGATATTTAATTTTGTTGTTTGTTTATTAACAATGTACATATATGCCTTTTGGTGACATTATCATCTAATGGGCATCTATTTATGGTTAAGCTTATATTTAGTAAATGATATTTCCTAATTTAATATCCATTTTCTTACTTTAGAACAGTGGTTCTCAACCTGTGGGTCGGGACCCCATTTGGGGTCGAACGACCATTTCACGGGGGTCGCCAAACAACGCAGTCCGCCATTTTTTCCCCCTTTTTCTTAGCTGTGCTACTCCCTTTTATTCTATTGGCTTTTGAAAGCCAATAGAATAGACTCTCTTGAATAGAGTCTAATTCTATTGGCTTTCAAATGCCAATAGGAATTGTCCAGGCTGTCTCTGCCCTGCTGAGCCCACCAAAAGTCCTATTCTGCAAACGGTGCTGCACCAGTTGAGTAGTCCTCGACTTACAACCGGTTGAGTAGTCCTCAACTTACGACCGGTTGGGGGTCGCGGCATTAAAAAGGTTGAGAACCACTGCTTTAGAAATATATTTTGAGAGATTTTTACTGCTTTGTTTTAAGCATCCTTAAAAAGTGATGTCACTAACTTGCTTCTTTAATAATTGATAATTGAACAATTGATTTTATTTGTGTTCTGCTTTTGACTGGAATTTTCAAGCAGCAAAAATATTTATCATTGTCTTCTATACTTCCAAATCAATGCATATTCATGGTGAAAAATCATAAAACATACTAGATTGTGATTCTGGTTTTACCTCTATTCTTATCTTCTTGTTTGTTTTACCAGAGAGCAATTGCTTTTAAATGGTCATTGTGGTGCTAAGGGATGGTTAGTCTAAACCAGGAAGGTATACAATGGAGTCTTTACCTGTATCTTTCCCAGATGGAAGAAATGTATTGCCACTATGTTCTTTAAAAACACTAATAAATCTAGAAGCCAATGGGAAAGGCTACTTTGTCATGGCATGAATCCAGTTTTCAGCAGCCTAGACTTTTAACTTAGAAAAATCTTCAGGGGACATCTAATCTATATTTTGCACAGTAAGGTTGACAATGCTCCTTTAAACCCGTAGATCAAAGCATCTGTGATCACAGATGGTTGGTGCAGCATATTAACTTAAGCAGCATCTCCCAGAGAACAATAATAATTCCTGTGAAAGTGCTAGAAACACCATCAGTTTTGAAATTAATATCCTCAAAAATTTCTCTCTATATGGAAAAGTCAGTGATTGATTAATTTAAAGCAAACAAACCAATACAGAAAAGAACAAAACAATTCCTACTAAAATCAATTGCTTTATTTCTGATTATTTAAAGCCAATTGTTTAGACTGCAATAGCTCTTTGATTAATAGCTTGTGCTAGCACTGGAGTTATTCAAATAAGCTATAAGTGGAACTAATTGTTGAAATTGTATCTGTTCAGTAAAGATGGAATGGATTTATTTTCCCAAATGTGAATTGATTGGATTTCTTTTCAGTTCAGTTCTGTTTCAAACTGGGCTTGCTGGGTCATCTCAATGAATGATGTCAAGTTATTTCATTATCTTCACAGAGCAAATAAGATTGATTTATAAGAAGAGATGCTGCAGTTATTTTTTATATATAATATTTTATTAATTTTCTAATTAAATATTTTAAAAGCAATGCGGTGACTGGGTAATCAATGATTCCATAACATACATAAATCTTTAGCACAAATCTCAAATTACAACATCAAATATTTCCTCTCTTTTTCCCTTAATATCTACTAGCTCATATTAAATTAATATGATTCTTATTGTTGTTAACTATGTAAAACCATCTTTGTTACATTTATCAATAATTTCGAGCTTATATATATCTTAATTGTGTTTACATTCAATCTTATATACATCAATGTCCTGTTGTAGCTTTTTCCCCAGTCTTTAATTTTGCCTCAATATTCAACTTAACATTTGGTATGTTATAATTTCTAAGTTTTAGGTGACTAGAGTTTCCCATATCTCAACTTCTACATTTCCCCCTTTTTATAACAAAATCTAATATTCTAAATATACATCTTATCTATTTGCATATAATCTTGTTCTATTTTCTAAAAATTATCTTTTTTTCCACCATATTAAACCAAAAATCTATTAATCTTATTACACATGTTACCTATTCACTTATAATGCTACTTTATTTTCTAAAAAAAATTATACATATTTTACCATCTTCAACCCTCTAATCAATAGTATAAAATCCCACCTAATATCAAAACCCTAGTTTCTTTCAGCCTTAGTCTGGCTTTTTTCCTTTGCCAACTAACCATCCATGTCAGTACTTTTAATTCATCAAACAGTTCTCCCTCTATTATTGTGTGTATTATTTGAGTTAAGAAGAACCATTTAAATACATTTTTTAGAAGAACTAGCCCCATTATATTTCTTTGCCTCCCCATTATTCCAGTTTTCCACAGTTGCCCTGTTAAGTTGTCCTGCTGCAGTTCTAATCTGCCTCTTGAACCTTCCTTGTTCCTCAGATATACTGGTGTACTACTGAAAAGAACTTTCTATATGAGCATTGAAAAATAGTTACAGTTTCCAAGTCCTTTAAGGATCAACATGTTCCTTTAAAAAAAAAAGATGATGTGTGCCCCTTTATATGCTGAAACAATTTCTATCATTCCTTAGCTTCAGTTGTGTTGGCTGAGGTTGAAACTGATGGAGGTTGGAATTTTGCAACCTCAGGGAATCATGCATTGCCAACACTATTCTAAAAATGCAGGCAGCCAACAATTATAGATTGAACCAGTAAGTAATCTGACCAGGATAAAAGGGAGTGGTTGTAATATAATAATCGATAACTGTTCTGAAGTGGAAATGAGGTTTTCTATATGGCCACCTATATGAATCAAGTCTAAGATAATATGGGATAAAAACATGGTTACCCAATAGACCATGAATCCTGGGCTGTCCCAGACTTCTCCAAAAGAGGTGAAGTCTTCCAACACCAATAGGTGTGGGAACTCAACCATCAGCCTGATAATCAGATCCAGGAACTCTAGAGAGGCATCCAGATAAGTAGCAGGGCTGCTGCTCTTCCCTAGCTTGTTTTTATGGCCCAACCTAATGTGAAAGCAGTCACACTCCACCCCTAGGAAACAGTAACCCTGGTCATAGACAAGATTGCACAATAAATCAATACCTCCCCCATCTCTCTGTCCACAGCTTTGAATCAGATGTAGAACCTGAAAGCCAGCTGAACAGATTTCCGTAAGAGCAATATCCCTGTGATAGTGTGTGGGCATTGGTAGAATAGGCCCAGAGACACTGCTCAGGGAATAGTCACATAAGAGACACCATAGCCCGCAGCTGAGCTATGGGCGGGATGCACTCCATCCCTCTTCCTAATCATGTTCCTGTTTTCTTCCATTTCATAACTGGAAATAGTACATTCGCATGTCACTGTTGCTACATACCCATTTGCCTAGAAACATTGCTAACAATATAAACAGAAACATTGCTAACACTATAAACAGAACCTAGACCCAACTGGCAACCATTTGTTTGTAAAACAAGTCTTGTAGGCGAAGCCCAGGGGGGCATGACTATGTTTATAGATACTTTTCTTGGCACCTATAAAGCTTCCTGCCTGCCTGACTTTAAAAAAAATGATAATAAGAAAAATAATAGAAGAAGGGGAGGATTTTCAAAATACCTCTGGGCAAAGCATAGTCTATGAGAGATTTAGAAATGTGCTCATCTGCACAAATAATACTGTAGAAAAAAACCGTGCAGAGTAGAAGGGAGCATTTTGGTAGACTAAAAGCATTCTTACTAATTTGCTGTCTAGCCTATATTTGTGATTGGCCACATATTCTGTGTCATTGATTTTGTGAATGAGCAAGCTTTTCTGGCAGCCATGTTGTAAGAGATCCAAAGTAGCTTCCAATATTTTAAATATGTCTAAGTTCAGAAAGATGAGGATACCCAATTTTATATGATTATTAACCGATGTATGTCAGGCCTCAAGAATCAGGACTACACATTAAGTTTCAGTTAAACTGATTTATTGCTCATATCTATACACAACACTCTAGAAAGTAATGTTCAGCACTAAATTGGTACTAGATAAGAGTTAACATAATTCAAGAGGGGCTGGACCTGGAGTGCTTGTGGAACATAATGACACCAGGCTGATTCCTCTCTTGACTCCACCCCCGCCCCCAGGCTCTGCCTCTCCTTCTCCTACAGTATAATTGAAATGATAGGAATTAAATTAGGCAGATAGATGGAATAATCAAATATGAGTAGCAATTTAATGATCAGCTTTTAGAGAAAACATGGCAGTCCTTAATCCAAGTGATTGAGCCAATGGAAAAAAAATATCTATAAAAAGAGCATGTAAATGTCTTTCAGTTTTTAGCATACTGACTTGAAAATTGTCATCTGTTCTCAAGACTCCTTAATATAAATATTTCTGAGAAACCATACAAACCTTCAGCATGTAAAATAAAATAAAATACTAAATGCTGACAATGACAGAGGAAAAGAGGCTAGGAAGTTAATATACAATCTGTCATTAAGGCAGATTCTATTAGCTTCTACTCAGTCATTTGGCTCCAAAACTTAAATGTCAAACCAGAAACTTCAAAGGATTCATCATATGAAAAATAAGCGTTATTTACTAAGAAAGGGGAACAGATTGATTACTTTTTAAACTTAATGATAATTCCAAGGTTTAGGATGATGGAATATTCAGGATTATTGAAGATGCAGCATGCAGTTCTACAGATCTTTTTAAAAAGCTGATGTGATTTATATTTATTAGTAATATTTTAATTTTTGTTGTTTGGGGATATTTGTTCCAGTTACCTCTTGATATTTTGTTCATTTCTTCAACAAAGAAATTCAGATTATTGAACCACTTCTTCTAACAGAAACAGTGAATAATTCTTTCCTTTCTTATTTTTTTCTGAAGATAATCTAGAATACTTGTTATCTTTAATTTCAGAAGGAGTCCTGTTGGTCCTTCGTAGGACCAACATAAGTGCACACAAGGGCCTAAAAACACCGTAGAGCATTGCCATGAGGATGTTTTTTTTGTCACACATATCTATTATGTTTTATCAATGGTAGTAAAATACAAAACAGAAAAACAGAAAAAAAACAAACATCCAACAGTAACAACAACAAAAGTATGTACAAAAAAGGGAGAAAAAATGATCCAAACATCTAATATTAAACATAAAAAAATCTACCCTGGCTGGATTTAAAAAACAAAAACTTTCCTTTCTTTGCCCTCAGAAACTCCATGACTCTAAATACAAAAGGATATAAATATAAATACATGATGTAATGAACTTGTATAATTAGATTAAGCAATGTCCTCTGAATATCATGATAATATGGTTGGTACAGTTGTGCTTGTATTGCCTCCATTCTCTTTCACTTTTTAAAATATAGTCTTAATCTGTTTCATCTCTCCAGAGAACATTTGGGAGGCCTCAATAAATTAGAGAGAGAAATCCTTTACATAGGTTTTCTGTTAACTTACTGTTCCTGGTTGATATAAGTTGATATGTGAACAAATTGCATTGCAACTAGAATCTTTCAAGAAGATATGCAGAAAAACAGCAGTTCTTCAGTTTGCTTTCAAATGTAAACTTGTCCATTTCAATTGTAAAATTGTCCCTTATGGCAATTTATGGATATAAACCTGAAAATAATAGAATATATCCATTGCAAGCTGTCATAGATAAAAAATTAAAAACTTTACCAACCTAGTACTTACATTATATTTTATATTTTTACTATTTTTATTTTTCATTGCGTTAGTTTTTATATTCATAAATTATTTTTCAGACAGCTATTTCCTTCTCAATTCACTTCATTACTATTTGTGGTATTAAAATATTATTCTATTACAAGATATAATCCTTTATCTAACTGGAAAATCCTAGCAAATTTTCAATTAAGTGCTAATAACTTCTGGTACTTAAATAAGTAGATTAATACCAGTAATTTTGAATTTTAAAATCTGGCCTACATGGAATAAAGGAAAGGTTTAAGCCTCCAAGTTTAAATTCTGCTATAGGCAATTGCACTTAGTATCCATTGCTGGATATATATTTATATACTTATAGATTGCAGCAAACAAGTCCAGGAGAACATAGTTAATTATATTAGCAAATATTTGATTTTTGATGAGCGTGCATATCAAACTGGTCAGTAGAATCAGTGAAAAATATCCATGGTTTAAAGTTAAATATCAGAACATTTAATTGCATCTATATCATCATGTAGTAATTAGCAAGGATTATAATATTTAAGTCCTTTGCCAAGATTTATGGTATATTTTTTGAGTCCTGTTGTAAAGATAGACAGAAATGGCATACCTATATCTTTAGATCACCTTATTACCACATGATAACCGGTTCATTTCTTCCAAACTCCCAATGGGTAACTGTCTAATATGACTAACAATTGCTGGAGTTAAATGACAACTGGATTCATCCAGCTTAGCATTTCTTTTATCCCAGATGTATCATTTTACCTTTTGTCTTCTTAGAGAACATATTCGTTTGTTTGTAAGCACCTATCTGAAAATTAACCAACAGTTTCAATCACTTTTTTGATGGGTAAATAGAAAAGCATCTATCTATACAACACCAGATTTTTTTAAAAAAAAATTCCAATATATCATTATTTTTCTTATTCTCTGTGGAATTTATAAAGTTCATCAATCATTCCTGAGATAAGTGATTTCTGAGAAAACATGGCTGCCTTTTATACCAAAATCAGGAGTTAATTGTTTCTGCCAGACAAGCTAACAATGGAATGATCGCACAGACACAGGCAGAACTAAGAGTGATATTTATATTTTTGTGGCCCATCATCAAAGTTTAATACTTCATAAAATATGTAGTTCCTAATCCCTATGCTTAGCTGTAAATTTAGAAATAAACACCTATGTCACCACAGTGTGTAAGATTAAGGCTACATAACTGTTATGTCCCGAGCCTTGCAAACGGCTCGGGCGTTTGCAGGCAGTCCCGGGCAGGTGCAAAGCTGCCCAGGACCAGACAGGCTGTCGCCAGCGCCGTGCGCATGCGCGGGTGCTGGCGCGGGAAAAGTATCACATTTACCCAGGAAGCGTCTATATAAGAAGCTGGGAGGTTTTGGGAGCTGCTGAAGCCATCTACTTGTAAGCTGAACGCAGAATAAAGGAAACTGAGAACTTCAACTGCTTCTCGTGTCTGCTTCCCGCCAAGGACTCAACACTGGCGACGAAGGTGGGATTGCCTTACACCGCCTGGAAAGGAAGAAGTGTAAGCTTACCCAAGTGAGTCCTGAGCGGCGGAACGGCGTCGACTCGGCAGCTACCCGCCAATCCAGTGCGCATTCGGGGGTAGGCTGGCTGATAGACCCGTCTCCTGAAGATGGCGAAAATCGGAAGGCTTTCGGAATTCGACGTCTCACATCCAGAGCGGTGGGAGTCATACGTAGCCAGGGTGGAGAACTACTTCAAGGCAAACCAAGTGAGGGAAGAGAGCTTGAAGGCTGCCACCCTGCTTTGTGTTTGCGGTCAAGACGCCTTCGACATCGCAGAAAACCTTGCAGCACCTGTTCCAGTAGAGTCTGTCAGCTACGCAGATCTGAAGAAGCTACTGAAGGAGCACTTCCACCCCAAGATGTCCGTCATCGCATGGCGCCACACCTTCGAGCAGAGGGATCAACGGCCCGGTGAGTCGGCCAAAGAATTCATCGCCGCATTACGGAAGGCCGCCAAGCACTGCGAGTTCAAAGACCTCGAAGAACGACTGAGGGACCGATTCGTGTGCGGGTTAAGGCATCGAGATCTACAACAGAGACTTTTCGCTAAAGAAGAATTGTCCTACCAAGATGCCTTAAGGGAAGTCACCGCAGAAGAAGCAGCAGGCGGCGCTGTCAAGAACATGCGGCCGATCAGAAACAGTCCAGAGGTTGCATCCGTGCACCAGGAAGACGCCCAAAGAAACTCCGAGGAGGATCCGGACGAGGAAGTCGACCGTCTCCACCCCACGACGGAAGAAAAACAGAAGGGAAGCTCTTCAGCTCCGCTCAAGTGCATCGGCTGTGGAGGTCGCCACAGGAGAACCGACTGCAAGTTCCGCTCCGCTACCTGCCGGGCATGCGGCAAACAAGGACACATTGCAGCTGTGTGTCTGGGCCGACGAAAGGTACAACCTCAGGAAGAACTGCGCCTGAAAGGTACCAGATTCCCCAGCCAGAATAGGGTAGGGTTTTGCGCTTCGCGAAGAAGCATCCTTAGGACAGGCACACACAAGCCCATTAAGAAAAAGCTGTCACTCAAGGTGAAGCTACAAGGGGTTCCATTATCTATGGAACTAGACACAGGGTCTGCCTTTTCAATTATCTCCTTGCATACATTTAGGAAGATTTGTTCCGGTAGTGGAACTCAGGCCAAGTTAAGGCCTTCTGACATTGTGTTAACAGATTTTCAAAATTCAAGAGTGTGTGTTAAGGGGGAGGCCACCCTTAACGTGCAATACAAGAGTTTTGAAGGTCCACTAGACTTATTAGTAGTAGGGGGTGAACGAACGAGTCTCATAGGACTCGATTGGTTTGAGGCCCTGGGGATACACGTCACAGGACTCAACAGTTACAAACACTCGACCTACAGGAAGTCTGCAAAGAATTTGCAGATGTTTTCAGCCCCCAGCTGGGCACATTCAAAGGACCCCCTGTGTCCTTAAAGCTAGACCCCACTGTCACTCCCATTAGAATTAAAGCAAGAAGGGTCCCTTTTGCTTTAAAGAGTAAAATTGACACTGAGTTAGACAAACTGATTCAACAGGGAATCCTAGAACCTGTTGATTCCAGTCCTTGGGAGACCCCCATTGTCACGCCTCTAAAGGCAAATGGGGACATTCGCATTTGTGCTGACTACAAATGCACTCTGAATAAGGCATTGCAGCAACATGCCTATCCTGTTCCTGTGGTCAGTCATATTCTGGCCTCCCTCAAGGGGGGGCGCGTTTTTGCAAAGCTTGACCTAGCTCAAGCGTATCAACAGCTGCCTGTTGATGATGATGATGCTATAGCTCAGACTATTGTGACCCACAGGGGAGCCTTTAAGGTAAAAAGGCTACAGTTTGGAGTGAATGTCGCTCCTGGGATTTTCCAAAGCGTAATGGAAAACACACTACGGGGCATACCAGGGGTTTGCCCCTACTTTGATGATGTCTTAATTGCAGGAGACTCCACACACATTCTAGCTGAAAGGCTAAGGGCTGTTCTGTTAAGATTCAGGAAAACAGGCCTCAAGCTCAAAAAGACAAATGCAAAATTGGGGTGCCTTCTACTGAATTTCTGGGGTTCAAAATTGATGCTGCTGGGATTCACCCTGCTGAATCCAAACTAACAGCTATTTTAGAAGCACCTAGGCCAAAGTCCAAGGCCGAACTTCAGGCCTTCCTGGGCCTCCTGAATTTCTACAATTCTTTTCTTCCACATAAAGCTAGTGTAGCTGAGCCTCTTCACAGGCTACTAGACAAACAAGCAGTGTGGCAGTGGTCACAAACACATGAGGCTTGCTTTAACAAAGTCAAGGCCTTGCTCACTTCTAACAGTGTACTTGCACATTTCAACGAGTCTCTTCCTGTGTGCATCGCTGTGATGCGTCCCCTTACGGGGTAGGAGCTGTCCTGAGCCACCTCAGGTCTGATGGAACCCAGGTTCCTGTTGCATATTACTCCAGAACACTGTCTTCTGCTGAGCGCAACTACGCTCAGATAGACAGGGAGGCTCTGGCTGTTGTTGCTGGAATTAAAAAATTCCATGATTTTCTATATGGCAGGCATTTCACGGTCTTCACTGACCATAAGCCTCTGCTGGGACTGTTTACCACACGTAAGCAGACTCCCCAAATCATTTCCCCTAGAATGCTTAGGTGGTCTATTTTTTTGTCTGCATATGATTTTTCTTTACTCCACAAGCCTGGGAAAGAAATGGGCCATGCTGATGGCCTCAGTAGATTGCCTCTGCCAGTAGTAGAAGCTGACCCTGCGCCAGCTGTCAACATTCTATCAATCCAAGCCTTGCCCGAGCTCCCTCTTTGTGCCAGGGATGTTGCCGCTGAAACAGGTACAGATCACACACTTTCACGTGTCCGTTCCTGGGTTTTGTCCGGTTGGCCTGAGCACTGCCCTAGTCCTGAGTTTCAGAGTTTCTGGTCCAAAAGAAACGAGTTGTCCCTTTCTCAGGGTTGTCTGCTTTGGGGAAACAGAGTTGTCATTCCCACCTCAATGAGGACTAGGGTCTTAGAATCCCTCCACGAGGGTCATCCTGGCATTGTTCGTATGAAGGCTCTTGCACGCAGCCACTTGTGGTGGCCTGCTTTAGATAAAGATATTGAGGCTAAGGTACACGCATGCCACATGTGCCAACGATCTCGCCCAGAGATGCCCCAAGCTCCCGTGCATAAATGGGAGGAAACACAGTCCCCATGGTCTAGGGTGCACATTGACTACGCTGGGCCCTTTCA
This sequence comes from Crotalus tigris, assembly GCF_016545835.1. Classification (NCBI taxonomy): domain Eukaryota; kingdom Metazoa; phylum Chordata; class Lepidosauria; order Squamata; family Viperidae; genus Crotalus; species Crotalus tigris. The sequence goes on from NW_024096796.1 coordinate 2,050,667, forward strand.
GGGCCAGTTCTTCTTGGTCCTTGTTGACAGCCATTCAAAATGGCTTGAGGTTGTACCTGTCTCTTCCACCACCACTGCAAAGACTATTCAGGTACTGAGGGGGATTTTTGCTGCACACGGGCTTCCAGATGTCATCGTGTCTGATAACGGCCCTCAATTCACTTCCTCCGAATTCCAAGCTTTCTTACAGGCTAACATGATTCGTCATGCCACGTCTGCACCCTTCCACCCGTCCACCAACGGTATGGCTGAACGTATGGTGCGCATCACAAAGGACGCCTTGAAAAGACTCACCTACAGGGACTGGCATCACAGGTTGGCTGACTTTCTCCTTTCTTATCGCACCACACTGTCCACTTCTACAGGGAGAAGCCCAGCTGAACTTCACTGGGGGCGTCAACTTACTACTAAACTTGACCGGTTGCATCCGGACAGACTGCCTTCATCTACCTCACATCCTAGGGCACTGAGACAACTACTTGTGGGTGCCCCGGTTTGGGCTCACAATTACGGGCCTGGTCATACCTGGGTCCCCGCTTCTATTTCCAGGGTCACAGGTCCTCTCTCCTACGAGGTAGCCCTGGACAACGGTCGTGTCCTGCATCGGCACATCGACCAACTCCGCCCTAGGCGGGACTTTTCAGATGAGACTCCTGGGTCTTTTCCAGGGGGGGAGGGGGACCCTTTGGAGCAAAGGGAAGGGCACGAGCTGCTGCCCATCTCCACTGATGGAGCCACAAACGGCCCATCCCAGGGTTCCGCGAGAGCTCCGAACAAGAATTCTATGAGCCTACCTAACTACCAGGCATCCACGCCTACTCCAGCCAGGGAGTCACCCCGGGGGCATACTCACTTTCCACACACATCACACAGCACTCCAGTCACGGAGGATACCCGGGGGCATCCCAACAAATCATTCCCCGCAAGAGAGCTGGCACACAATCCCCAAGGTTGGCCTGACCTTACCCCAAATTCTACAGGGGGTCAAACATACAGGGAGGTGGTCGAGGAACCAAGTCCCGACTACAACACCTCTAGCCCAAATCAGGGAGTAACTGAGTTTTGGGAAAGTACAGAAACCCACACAAGCCCGGACACAGAACGGGGTTCAGGGAATGGTCAGCCTCCTGACAGGTCTTGGACGGACCTAGGAGGTTCAACAGAGACGCCCAGCAGTGGCTATCACTTCAAGGGGCCCGAGGGTCTACAGCTAGGCAGGTCAACCAGGTCACAAAGTGACAGAAGCCCTGGCCTGACGAGCCCGGTGGGCGAGCAAGCAGGCCAGGCAGCGGGGCACAGTCCTTGGAAGGCACCAAGGCAAAATAAGGAGAACAGGCTCACATCTCCCTCCAGTCAGGGAACTCATGCTAGTAACCCAGAGCTGAGAAGGTCACAGAGAGCAAAGAAGTCTCCTAAATACTTAGAGGATTACATAACATTGCTGGCTAAACAAAAGCCAGGTAACGATAGGAGCACTGAGAAGCAGAACACTGCATAAAATAAATGATTATATGTTGGTAGTAGTTTTAGCCCGGGGGAAAGGGGTGTTATGTCCCGAGCCTTGCAAACGGCTCGGGCGTTTGCAGGCAGTCCCGGGCAGGTGCAAAGCTGCCCGGGACCAGACAGGCTGTCGCCAGCGCCGTGCGAATGCGCGGGTGCTGGCGCGGGAAAAGTATCACATTTACCCAGGAAGCGTCTATATAAGAAGCTGGGAGGTTTTGGGAGCTGCTGAAGCCATCTACTTGTAAGCTGAACGCAGAATAAAGGAAACTGAGAACTTCAACTGCTTCTCGTGTCTGCTTCCCGCCAAGGACTCAACAATAACCATGTCTATCTGCTCAGTCTCCTTCCAGGCATTGATGATGATGAGTAACTTTGAGACTCCTGTTCTCTCTCTCTTCTTTCTTTTCAATCTTTAAAGTCAGAGGGACTTTGCACTTCAGCCTTAAGCTATTTATTTCTCATGTGTAAACTGGTTGCAAATAAAGCTTATTTAGATTTCCTTTCCAGATTTCACCCTCTTCTTCCACTTTGACTCTGACGATGGCCTGAGGTTCTCTCCAGAGCGTGTTTACCAGATTAATTGATTTCCCTGATTCTTTACCTTTACCTTTCTTGGAATCCTGTGAAAAGAATAGAAATTACCAGCCTTAGCATTTTCCTCAGACTTGGGCTAAAAGGGGAATGCGATAGAACTCTTGTCAGAAGGTCAATAATTTCACTATTCCATCAATGAGCTTGTAAAAAAAATGTTCATTGTTCCACCAACAAACTTATTTTAAAGATACTGTTCATTCTGTGAGCTTGTTTAAAAAAAAGTAACTGGAGGGCAATGACCAATGACTAGAAGGGAAGAGGCTTTCTTTCCTCAGTGTACAATAGGTAGTTGGAGTGGTGATTCTTGCCTTCAATGAAATGGAGCTCAAAAAATGAACCAGACAATACCATTGAGCTTATAAAAGTCAGAAAGCCCAACTTTTGAAGCATAGCAGAAAAAGATAAGTGGATTTTTCCTTTCCTTTGGGTTAGGTGTAGATATATAATGAAATCATGCCATCCTGTCTTCAGAAATGATCCAAGGCCTGTAGCCTTACTGGAACAAACTAATACTTCCGATCAGCCCTCAACAGAACACATTTTCAAACAGGAGGAATTTACCATAAAATAGGACATGTAGACACAGTATAACCCTCAGAGAATTCAAATTTACTGAAACAACTGTGCTACTAAAATCAAATCAGGATTGAGGGAAAACATAAGGGATATTGCACCAAGGAACATTTGCCAAATATAAACTAGTTTCTGCATAAGTATCTAAATAAAACCTGACATATAAAAAATGAACAGTACTACTAAAAGTCAGATTACAGCAGTTGAAGGTATCTTGTGGTTGGAATATATGATATTAACACAAAACTATTTTTCCCTGATTGCTGGTAAACACACCTTGGAATTTGATATAGAAATGTCTGACAGCTCCTTAAAGCACTAGAAATGCTTAGATTGCTGGTTTGAATATCTGAAGCGTTCAAAGGGTATATGCAAGACACTCAGAACAAGAGATAAGAAAAATAACAACTTGGTGCACTGCTGTTCAGATCTGCAAAGCTCCAGCAGCTACATTTTGATTTAAGACTTAGAGAGCCACTGGATGCATGCTGTGATATATTTGGCAGAGTTGCAGGATGTATCAGCAGGCAACTTGGAAGCCCTTTCCCCCAAGAGAAAAGAGGTGAGCAAATAAATCTAACAAAAGTTGAAACAAAACCTTCTCTTTAAAATATCTTGTTGCCATCAAAGAAGATAAGACAGTGGAAATAGTGTGAGAGAAGTGTGGGATGGGAATAGCTGAATAACCTAGTGAGATCTCAAGCTTTGATTCTAAGACTCAGGTTGGATGTTAATTTTTAGAATCCCAGCCAACACATTTAAAACACAGTGATGTGCTTATTTCATAATCTATGTTGTTGTTTTTTTTCTGAACCTGCTTGCTTCTAGTTTATTTGTTTTCTTACTGAGCCATTCTCCCAGATCAAATCACATCACATTTCAAAAGTCAGCAGCCTGGGGAAATTGACAGTTACTAGATGAAGACATTTGCGAGCACTTACTCTTACAAATGAAGAATTTTAGAGGCTGGGGAGCCATGGTAATAGAAAAAAGAAATAAGGTCTGTACATGTTTGGAGTCCTGCATGCCTTGTGACTGAAGAAGTAACTGCAGTAGCTGTCTTACATTTCATGACATTGGATAAACAACTTCAGCTTGAAGGGTTAGAAATTATGGACTAGGCCTCCACATTTCCATATTTTTATATGCTAGCAAGAAAGAGAAGGGCAAACTAATGGCAACTTGGTTTGAAAATCAATTAAGAAAATACAAAAGCATCATCCTGAAACTGAATGATCCACATCTATGAAGTCCTAACATGCAGAAGATTCATTTTCAGAAGATAAGAATTTCCCTCTGATTCAGTCACTTCCTCTGTTCCTTTGGTTCAAGCTGTCTTCCAGTGCTCCCACCCCAGTGCCTATCTTCCATTGATTGGATCTTTCCTATCAACAATCTCTGTTGCCTCTGACTCTTCCTGAATGATGGATTGGCGAAACAGAGGACATCATCAGGAAGCTAACTGATCTGGGATGCTGCTTGTCAAATTGGAAAAGAGAAGGGTAAGTTGGTTCTATCAGGCAGTGGATTAAAATCAACTTTTTCTTGAGAGAAGCGACACCTTAAAGACTATCCAAGTACAGTAAAAGTAATTTTTTAAAAAGTAAATTTAAAAAAGGAAAGGGAGAAAAAAAGCCTTCCCAAAATGTCACTAGCTAGAAATCTAAAATGCAAGCAAACAGCAATTTCATTTAAACTGAAATGGCTGGATGATTCTTTTAGAAAGAGGTACATCAAAACTTCACAGTATTATGCTTTTTAAAATATTCACATATGATTAATAGTGCAAAGTAGTTTATTGTACAATGGCAAATATAAAGGATTGCAGGGGGGGAACTGAAGATACCTGATTATTCATCTTCTCTACAACATATGATTCTGCTAAGATCCACTAAATAAGCTATGTAAGAAACAAATTGACTACAGTACCTTTGTAGATTCATGTAGAGGTATTAATATGTTGCTAAATTATTTTCATTGAAATTAATAAATATACTTGAGAAGTCAATATTTATTGTTTGCATCACTTACGTAGGTGCACTTACCTTATAATGCACACTTTGAACTGTGGTTCAAATAAGTTGCATAAAAGCAATTTGTTATGTATGCCAAACATCTGAGGGAAAATTGCCAGATGGTTCCAGGGTAGAACTGTTATAAAAATATCTGACTAAAAAGGAAGTATATGCCAAAACACAAACATATACACACAAATCCACAAACGGAGAAGACATTTTCAAATATTGCGATGGAATAATTATTTTTGTCTTCTTTTTCTTATTTTGAGTGTGCCTCAGTAATTGACATAATTTGAAAGTGAGCAAAGGTGAATTTACCCACTTCTAAGAGAGAGTTTTGCACAGCATACATGAGTATTTATTCTGTTTAACCATCCAATAGAAAAGGTCCTGAAATACCTCTTAATATTTCATAAAAATAAGTCTTTACTCACTACTGTCCCACTACAAAGTATAATAGAGAATTGTATGAAAAGAACAAAAGAGACCCAGGTAGCAAATGCAGAAATCATTCATAGGTGGGTATTGAGTTTTCTGTACCTGCAGGCTGCTTTCCTGTTTAGTTTCTTCTTTGTCTTGCCCATTTGGAATAGGTGGAAAAGCCTTTGCTGGAAAAGAGAGCAGGAATTCTTTAGTCTGATGGCACAATCAGAATGACCTTCACCTGCCCTTAATCCTGTGATGTTTTATGAACATCTGAGCATTTCAGAAATAATATCAATAAAAAATAGTTGTATTCTTGAAGCAGTAGAAAAGAAATGATTCTTGTTCATAAACATCTTCAAGTTCAAAGACTTGGCATTGTGCACCAAGGTCTTTTTGTTTGTTGATGCACAATTTGTATTCCAGCAGCAGTGTTTGATCTGCTCAATACCAATGTTTAGGCAATGGCCCAACCCAATTAAAAACTAATGCTACAAAAGGTATAAAATACTCTCTACTTCATGAACAGATTTCACAGTGCAAGAGATCAGATGTCTTAAATGTACAGGTATTGTTCCATGTCTGCAGAACAGTCTTCATTTTATATATATATATGTCCTTAATAACTGTAAAAAATCCAAATCCCAGGCATATCTATTCAATATTAAAACAATCTTCGAACTCCAGGATAAATATAAATCAGCTGTTTATTGTTAAAAAAATTAAAACAATAAAAACAACTATTTACAATGTTAAAACAAACTTAGCTTTCGCTGGTCCACTACCAGCGTCTTCAGAGTAAAGCATTGGGGTGGAGAAAGATCTCTTATAAGCCTTGCTAACCTAGTTTTTACACATTGACCGCATGATAGGGCCATTAGTCCTAACTGACCGTAATTGCCTTAAATGTCCCGTCTCCCCTTGTTTGCACTCCATTTCCACAACTTCTCTCTCAACCAGGGGGTGGGAATTACAAAAAGGCCACAATGATGCCGGGATCGAATGGACGGCCCGGGATGATCATGAGGAGACAGCTGAGGGACATATCAATGGGGACAGCATTAGGAAAGATAGAACTGACAAGGAGGAGAGGGAGTGAATCTGGGAGCAAGTCAGTAGGCAGCCCAGCTGACCACAGCCGGACAAGAGGGAGGAATAGGATGGGATAAGGTTGTGATACAGCCTGGCATATAGAGAAATCAGAAGAAACAGGGCCAGCAGGGATATATGAGGGTAGGTCAGGCAAATGGGTGGATCCACACAAACAGGAGGTAATTGGCAAGGAAAAGGCAGTGAGGATATCAGACCCGGCCATATGGCCCAAAATGCCCATGGGGGGAGGGACGGGAGGCACATTAATGACAAAAAAGTACCTTTTTTTTAGAAAAGATATTTGAAAGTCTGTAAAATATGCTTGGATTTGGAAAGCTGGAAGATGGTGTCAATGACAACTATAATTTATTATGCTTAAAGAAAACTTGGCTTGAAGCCCGGATTTAGATAAGACTCTTTGTTGTTCCTGGAAACTTTCACTTTTACAGACTGCAACTGGGAAAAGGGGGGGAAAAAACTCTTGGACTACTTATCTGTGTTGGGAAGCCTATTGGACCATAAAGATTACATACAAAAACAAAATGGGTGTTCCATACTTAGGCGCAAATGGTAAAAAACCATCTTTAACACTTGTCTCCGAAGCCCCAGCTTAATATACCAGCAAGAAAATGTTAATGAATCTCAGAAAGAAATTTTATGTTGAAACCAATCCAAGAGACAATTGTTTTATTTCATGAGACTAAAAATAATGCAAATGAGATAAAAGAACAATTTTCTAACCCAAGCTTACAAATCCAGACAATGAATACAAAGAAGGAATTAGTAATCCTGAAAACAGAAGGAAAATTAGAAGAAATGAATCCAGAGATGGAGGACCTAAAGGAAAGAATTAACAGACAGGTACAGACAAATGAAAAATTAGAAGATGCAGTGATAACACCAGAAATGAAAAAGATATCTTATTTGTCAAGATCTCAGAACTCATTTGAGGATAAGGAAGAAAAGTTGGTCGAACGGATGATAAAGCTGTTAGGAGAAATGCTGAATATTGACAAACAAGAAATGAAAACAAAAACTGAAGGAGAAAGACGCAGGCTGTTTAATGAATATAAATGGGTTGAGCGTTCTTCCAAAAATACTTCAATCAAATTCTCTTCCTCATTCCAAACAATATATACAAAAACAGAGGAAGAATTACTTGATGATTCAAATGTACTGACTTGAAAAGTTATTTGGAAAAGGAAGAAAGCTAGAGTAAAACTGAAGAAAATAGAGGTTTTGGCCTATTAGATGGGATATTATACTATCAAACAGATATTGGAATATGGTTAAGAAAATAGACAACTGTTAGAAATAAAAGTATTATTATAATTAGAAGGATAGGATTTGTAACTAGAATATTATATTTTGTTATGAGATGGGAAATATGAAAATTTTAAAAGTGTTTGAATAAGGGAAGGTTTTGGCTGCCCAAATATAATTTATTATGAGGAAATTATAAGCAATAGAGATATTTTGAACATTGATGGGAAATTAAAAATTTTAAAAAGCAGGAAAAACAGAATATTGATTGAACAAATGGATTTAAGTGCAAATACAATTGAGATATGTACTGGCTAAAAAGATATTATAAATTGATACTATTGATATTATGTATAATACCAGAAAAATGTGATGAAGATGTCTATATTTAATCATACATGTATTAACAGTAACAAGAATTGTATTTGCCTGGTGTGGAAAAATGCATACCACTGGAAAAAGAGAGGACCAAGGAAGCACTGAATGGTATAGTATTGGAACTAGACTGAGAAAGTTAATATGTACCACTGAACTACCAATGGACCCAGACAACACGTTGTTTATAAAGTACCCATGATTGTAAAATTAGAAAAATAATAAAATATTTATTAAAAAAATAACATAGGAAGGGCATAAACAGTGTCATAGAACTTGTGGATATCTACCATCTTTGGAGGAGATGAAATTCAATATCAATATTTCCTCCTTCATCTGCATAGGTTTTTGAGATTGGGAAATGTGGATATCTGAAAGGCCCAAGAGTAGAATGATGGAGAGGAGACAAGGTCAATACTCTATCCTAAGTTGTTGGCATTCTGCCATTGTTCAAAATTACTAAATTTAAGCCATCTTAAAAGTTGGTATTCCAAAGTATTCCGTGTGTGTCTGACACACACACACCTCTTCAGAGAAACACCAGATTCTGCTCCCCTCTTTCCAATTTGTGCTTTGCTTACAAGGTGCTTTGTTATGTCAAACCACATGCAGAATTAAAATCATCAATCAGGATTGTTTGTAAGGGATCCAGCATTAACTTAGGCTGGCATACTGTAGATTATTGAAAACTCTGACCTTCTTAGTCTGAATCCTCAGGGCTTTTTTAGTCATAGAACACCCAGAACGGAGTTCTGGCACCTTTTTTGGATGGAACCTTGTAGGGTGGGCAAGGCGGGTTATATGACATGTGTGAGTTCCAGCACTTTTTTTTAATTTTTTTTTACAAAAAAAGCACTGCCTCTACTTTACTCTTTTCTTGTAATTCATAACATGCTATGTCATCCCCTTTGGCATTTTGGAAATCCTCTATTTCTGCTATTTAACTGTAGCCACTACGTAATTACTGGTAGTTCTTAACTTATGACCACAATTCGGCCCAAAATTTATGTTGCTAAGCAAGACAGTTGTTAAGTGAATTTTGCCCAATTTTATGACCTTTCTTGCCACAGATGTTAAGTGAATCACTGTAATTAAGTTAATAATGTTAACTGATTTTTGGTTTCTCCATTGACTTTGCTTGTCAGAAGATAACAAAAGGTTGACCCTGGGACACTGCAATCATCATAAATACGGTACATGCCACTTGCCAAGCATCCAAATTTGATCATATGGCCATGAGGATGTTGCAAGGGTGGTAAGTACATAAGTCATACGTTTTTAGTACCATTGTTAACTTCAAATGGTAACTAAATGGATGGTTGTAAGTTGAATGTAATTTGCTGGTCTCATCTTGATAATAGCCTCTTTAAGTAAAATTCAGGCAATTTTCTTTCCCTTGTTTATCACACGGTACTCATTTCACCTAAAATAATTTTCCTCATTCTTAACTCTAAACTATGTTACATTGGTTTTGGCATCAATCTATAAAAATTAGAATTATAGAAGGTATTTTATTTTACTGCCTAGTGAAAGCTTTCCTCATTTGTGCTGAATATGCGAAATGCATCTAATCTAATATTGTTACATTGCTTGATTTTGGCTGCCATCTTATGGTTCTCTTGTGCAGGTCAAGGACTGCTGATTCAATCCAGACTGAATATTGGATGGAGTTTGGTTCAAGAATGACATAAAACATTTCAAAACAGGAACATTTTCTTTCATCTCTTTTTGACAAACAGAATATGTTATATATAGGATCAAAATATAGTTTTAAGACTGTGATTATTTTTATTACAGTTAAACTGTAATAATCTTATATAAGTTAGATATGTTATCTAACTAATATTTTTATATGATGTGGTCTTAAGATATTATAATTAGATCAATATTACAAAATGTATTACATTAGTCCTTGATTTACAAGTTCATTTAGTCATTACTCAAAGTTACAACGGCACTGAAAAAAAAGTGACTTATGACCATTTTTCACACTTATGACAGTTGTAGCATCCTCATGGTCACATAATAAAAATTCAGATGCTTGGCAACTGACTCATATTTATGATGGTTCCAGTGTCCTGGAGTCATGTGATCACTTTTTGTGATCTTCTGACAAGCAAAGTCAATGGGGAAGCCAGATTCACTTAACAACTGTCTAACTTAACAACTGCACTGATTCACTTAACAACTGTAGCAAGAAAGGTTGTGTTGTTGTTAATTGCGAAGTCGTGTCCGACCCATCGCGACCCCATGGACAACGTTCCTCCAGGTCTTCCTGTCCTCTACCATCTTCTGGAGTCCATTTAAATTCACACCTACTGCTTCAGTGACTCCATCCAGCCATCTCATTCTCTGTCATCCCCTTCTTCTATTGCCCTCAATCTTTCCCAGCATTAGGCCCTTCTCCAGTGAGTCCTTCCTTCTCATTAGGTGGCCAAAGTATTTGAGTTTCAACTTCAGGATCTGGCCTTCTAAAGAGCAGTCGGGGTTGATCTCTTCTAGGACTGACCGGTTTGAATGCCTTGCAGTCCAAGGGACTCGCAGGAGTCTTCTCCAGCACCATAGTTCAAAGGCCTCAATTCTTTTGCGCTCAGCCTTTCTTATGGTCCAACTTTCACAGCCATACATTGCAACTGGGAAAACCATGGCCTGAACTATATGCACTTTTGTTGGCAGGGTGATGTCTCTGCTTTTTAGTATGCTGTCTAGATTTGCCATAGCTTTCCTCCCCAGGAGCAAGCGTTTTTTAATTTCTTGGCTGTAGTCCCCATCTGAGATGATCTTTGAGCCCAGAAAAATAAAATCTGTCACTACCTCCATTTCTTCCCCATCTATTTGCCAGGAATTGAGAGGGCCGGATGACATGATTTTGGTTTTCTTAATGTTGAGTTTCAAGCCAACTTTTGCACTCTCCTTCTTCACCCGCATCAAGAGTCTCACTTAGCAACTGTCTCACTTAGCAACAGAAATTTTGGGATCAGTTGTGGTCGTAAGTCAAGAACTGCCTGTATTGTAATTTCTCACCAACTTTGTCCCTAATCATTGTTTTTAGCTCATTTGATTATTTGTTTTGTTGTTTTCTGTTTTCTATACAGCCCAGAATTCATTAACTTAATTCAAGTTAAAAAAAAAAATCCACTGAATACTTTTATCACTATTGATAAAATTAGAAGTGATATCCTGTCTCATAGTCAACATTTATTTTTTTTGTCCTATTACAAAGGGATCCAAAATTATACTATTTAAGAAAATAAATATTTAGATAGTTCTTCTAATCTTGGAAAAGGCAGGATCTTCCTTATTAAAACCTAAGCTAAGCTCATATACAGGTGAAACTTGAAAAATTAGAATATCGTGCAAAAGTTTATTTATTTCAGTAATGCAACTTAAAAGGTAAACCTAATATATGAGATAGACTCATTACATGCAAAGCAAGATAGTTCAAGCCATGATGTGACATAAGTGAGATGATTATGGCTTACAGCTCATGAAAACTCCAAATCCACAATCTCAGAAAATTAGAATATTACATGCAATCAATAAAACAAGGATTGTACATAGAACAATATCGGACCTCTGAAAAGTGTAAGTATGCATATGTACTCAGTACTTGGTTTGGGCCCCTTTTGCAGCAATTACTGCCTCAATGCGGCGTGGCATGGAAGCTATCAGCCTGTGGCACTGCTGAGGTGTTATGGAAGACCAGGATGCTTCAATAGTGGCCTTCAGCTGCATGTCTCATGTCTCTCATCTTTCTCTTGGCAATGCCCCATAGATTCTCTATGGGGTTCAGGTCAGGCGAGTTTGCTGGCCAATCAAGCACAGTAATCCCACGGTCACTGAACCAGGTTTTGGTGCTTTTGGCAGTGTGTGCCTCTCCATTCTTCCTCCAGACTCTGGGTCCTTGGTTCCCAAATGAGATGCAAAAGTTGCTCTCATCAGAAAAGAGGACTTTGGACCACTGAGCAACAGATCAGTTCTGTTTTTCTTTAGCCCAGGTAAGACGTTTCTAACGTTGTTTGTTGTTCAGGAGCGGCTTGACAAGAGGAATACGTCATTTGAAGCCCATGTCCAGGATCCGTCTGTGTGGTGGCTCTTGATGCACTGACTCCAGCCTCAGTCCACTCCTTGTGAAAGTCCCCAACACTTTTGGATGGCCTTTTCCTCACAATCCTCTCCAGGCTGATTAGAGTGGGACTTTTTGAGCCTAGAATATTGAACCTTTTCACAATATTCTAATTTTCTGAGATTGTGGATTTGGGGTTTTCATGAGCTGTAAGCCTTAATCATCTCACTTATGACACATCATAGCTTGAACTATCATGCTTTGCATGTAATGAGTCTATCTCATATATTAGGTTCACCTTTTAAGTTGCATTACTGAAATAAATGAACTTTTGCATGATATTCTAATTTTTCGAGTTTCACCTGTAGTTGGAAATAGATTCAGCATCTTGCATGCATTTAACTGATGCTTTTATCTTTGTCTCTTCCTATCTCTCTTAATACTTGCAAAACTGTACATCTTGCTTTGGGGTAATAGTAAATGGAAGTAATGCCAAATAATATTTTGTTGATTTTCAGCTATCTCCCTTAAGCCTGTTTTAAAGGCCTAAGCATAAATTTTGTATACTGACATTTGCAATCCCTCAAATGTCAATTTCTTGTCTATAGTAGGTAAAGGTGGGAAGAAGCCATATTGTATTCAGAAAGCAGAACATTCCAACATTGTAAGCTGGTCAAATTAACTCAGTTTTGAAAGCTCTGCTGTCCCCAGAACAGAGAGAATGATTTTTCTACCCCGTTAGTTTAATTCTTTGGCTGAAAATTTTGAGCTTTATCATTTACTAGTGGTAGAATGCCAGTGGTTTTACTTTTCTCTCTCTCTCTATTCTTCTCAATCTGCATCCACTCACACTTCCTACAGCCAGTGATCTGAAGGAATCCCAGACAGGAGTTGCTTCATGACTATATCTTTATATAGATCCAATTCAAGCATATGAAGCCAGGGAAGGTAAAGATGTCTGGAGAATGATTGTACAATAGTGACAAAATATTCATATAATTTGCCCATTAGTGTCTTGTTTTTATGTAAATTTACCGGCTGCCAAATTTCAGTTGTGTACAAAACTAGGATAAAAATAAAAAAACACTAAAAATATTAAATCAGAGAGCCCAGACTAAAATGACTTAATAAAAAATAAAATCAGCAAATTGATTTTGAACCCAGGCCTGGGACCACCAGCAGGTTTTCAAAGCTTTCTAGAACCCCAGGATAGGTCACCAACCTTATCTCTGGGGGATGCTGTTTCAGACAGTGGGAACTGAAATAGACCGCTTCCTAGGTCCCAAAAGATGGCAGTATTTAATGGAGGCAACCTGGAGCTCACCCACTCTGCTGAATACATGGGCTGGGCAGAGATGACTGGAGACAAGCAATCTCTCAGATATCCAGGCCCGATACTAAACGGGGCATTGTAGGTAATAACTAGCGCTTTGAATTGCACTCAAAGGCCAAATGGCAACCAATGCAGCTCATGTAGGTGTAGCTTCTGGGTTATCTTCAAGGGCTTTCCTATGTAGAGTGCATTGGAATAACCCAATTATAAGATGATCAAGGCAGAGTAATTATATCACTGTTATAATTATAACACACTTCCAATGAAGTGCAAGAACACATCAAACACATGACCATCTTCTTCTGTTTTGTATTTTGTTTTCCAAGTAATTTATTTTGTATCACGTTAAATAAGATTTATTTTTTTAAAAAACTGTAGAATTTTTTTTCAATAGCTCACTACCAGTTTGCGCTTTACTCAGTTATTTAAGTTGGGGCTGGAGACAATTGCCAATATATTCCTCTTATATTGAATAATACCTGAAATCTACCTGTTAAGGTTCTATTGAAAATGGACACTCCAGTTGTATGCTAAAAAAACCAGCCAGATACCCACATAAGACTGAAGGAGAAAAAAAATGATTTTCTTCTGTGTGACTTGATACTCTTTCGTGTTTCCAAATGCATCTTAAAGTGAAAAAATAATTGTTGAAGCCTGAAAACTGAGATAACAAGAACATCGCAACTTTCTGGTCTCTGGAAAAGTTTCAGTCCTGAAAGTATCTTGCATTTCTTGCTCATGATAGCAATCTCTCTCTTCCTCTACTTTCTTTTCTTGTTTGGAAGCAACTTATCAGATTTTCCCCCGTATTGAAAAGAAGCAGGTAAGGACAAAGTCCTAAAATGAGGAACTTTGCCTCTTGCTCCCTCTTTATCTTTGAATAGGTCCATAAGTGGTTTTTATGCATAGAAAGTCTTCTTTCCCCAATAACTGTTTTGAAAGCTAAATTGTATTTCCATATTATAGTTTGGGGGGGGGGTCTGTTTTCAACCATTATGTAAGGCATTTCAAGAAGTATTGCAAAATTATCTGTCATCTCTCCAATTTCTTGTCCCCACCACTTCATTTAAATAGACTGTTTTTTCAAAGTCCAGATTTCTCACAGCAGCCAACATTCAGAATCAAAACAAAACAAATCCTTCATACATGTTCATTATATTTTTCCCTCCTTCCAACCCCCATTACACACACACACACACACCTTTTCAGAATTGGGTAGCCCTAAGCCTTGTAGGATATGGAAATAGCACTTCTTTCACTGTAAGTTCCCTCGTGTAAGCTCAAACCTGCCCCAAGAATTCTATAGATCAGTGGTTCTCAATCTGTGGTCCACAGACCCCCAGGGACTGTGATGTTGTAACAAGGGATCCACAAAGGCTTGAAGAAATGTTATGATTTAAATCTTGAGTTAAGTCTTAGAGGTCCATAGCCACAAAAGTTATTTAAAGGGGGTCTGTGGTGAAGAAGAGGTTGAGAACCACTTCTAGAGATTAGGAATCCTAGGCTGCAACCCATTACTAGGCAGAGACCTATTTGGAATTGGGCCATGTGAGTGGCTGGTTGGAGAATGTGCATAGGGCTCAACTTGCATGAGCAGCGAGCTGACAGGCACTTTTTATGTGTGTGTGCCAGCTCGTCACTTGCGCTACCCAGTTCCCCCCTCCCCCTTCCAGTCGGGCTGCCAAGCCGCAAAGTTTGGGGATTGCTGCTATAGATGATACACAGGATTGTTTTCCTTCCTTCTATATTTAACTAAAATCCAACAGTAATTCATCTGATTGATCCACTGCATTTTAAAATCCTGTTAGAAAATGTTTTATATATTTTTGTGTATATTTATTTTATAAATAACTCTAAGCCGTTAACATACCTATTATTCCTTTCTCTCCCCATTTTTCTTGAAACAACACCTCTGTGAGATGATTTGGGCTGAGAATGACTGGGCTAAAGCCAGCTTAAAGTAGAAGTCACATTTACCTGATTTCTAGCTTTGTGCCTTAACCATTAGATCAAACTAGTAGTTCTCTCTAACTTCAAAGAATTCTGCTTAATAAGAGTATAAATGTTCCAATAAAAGACTACTTGTATCGTTTTGAAACATCATGTGATAATCTTTGGTACCTAACTTAATTATCACGAAACACCAGGGATATGTACAATTTAAACTTGCCAGCAGTTCAAAGACTAAATTTATTTATTTTTTCAAAGTACAAATATGGTACATAGAAATAGGGGATTCGGATAAATCTATGAAAGACATAAAAGGTGCACTTGACAAGTTACATAAAAAGAGCAAAAGCTAGTATTAATTTTCACCATATAATCAATTTCTTAAATCTTAAGAAATTCCAATGTAACCTATATATTCCAAAATAACATAAATTATTTAAATATGTATCATATTTATGAAACATTTATTATCTTCAATTTACAGTGTGATCACTTGAAATGTCCTAGACTGGATCTATTCATGAAAACAATAAAAATATCTTAGCAGAGAGATTATTCATTTCTTTAAAAGAAAGCTTCCAAGTTCAACAATGATGGATGACACCCATATCTCGTATTAAATTTTGTTGTTGCATATATACCTAAGGCAAAAAGTAACAGCATATGCTTAATGCAAAGCTTACGGAAACCTGTAATAAGATTTCTTGTGCCATCCCCAGCTTTGATTTAATTATCCTATCTCAACAGGATATCATACACACTGTATTAGCACTTGGCTGTATGGTACTTGGCATCACCCAAGTCTGCTTTTGTGAAAGTTTTAATTTACAAAACGAAGAACAAAATAAAAGACAATTGGAAGAATTGTATGCAGATCTTAAGATTTCAACAGGACATGCATGCACTATTTATAAAACTACCAGGTTCTTACAGTTAATTCTGTGTGCTAGCTAAAAGTAGAAAATGAAACTCATCAGGAACACAGCAGGCTTAATCACCAAAGGACAAGCCTCTTTACAATGTCCCAGAACAGTAAATAAGTGTTAAAAATAATTTGCAATAAAAAGAAATGAATAAGTTTTTGTTAGCCTCCATTCTCTATAATTATTCTACTTTGAATATAAAAAAATTAAATGCCCAGTAGAACTATAACATCTCCTACTATCTATCAAGACCCAAAGCCAAATTATTTTCACATGCAGGTTGAAACATTTTGATACTTGACTAATTCTGGCACAGCTAAAATTCTCAAATTGAGGATGTTAATAGGTACTCACCATTCCCTTCTTAACGTCCCCCTGATGGAATGACAACTCCCAGAGTTCTAAATAACAATCTACACTTGACTAAGAGTGCATAGCACATCCAGAGGATCATGTCCAGGCTTTTGCTAATCTTCCAACTAAATAAGATAGCAACTTATATGACACTGGCATTATTTGCATGGTCATCAAACTCCTTCAAGTACAGACTGGAATTTTTTCAAAGCAAAATGTTGGAGTGTTTGTGGCTTAATGATCTAGGACAGTGGTTCTCAACCTGTGGGTCGGGACCCCATTTGGGGTCGAACGACCATTTCACGGGGGTCGCCAAACAAGGCTGTCCGCCACTTTTTCCCCCTTTTCTTTGGCCACGCCCCTGGCACCCGATGATGTATAAGTGGTTGGGGGTCACCACAACATGGGGAACTGTATTATGGGGTCACGGCATTAGAAAGGTTGAGAACCATTGATCTAGGAGGATTTATATCTGCCTTTAGGGTGAATATTTACCAACTGTTGAAATACAAGAACCATCTGAATCCACACACAGAAACTCTTTCTCTCTCTCTCTCCTTCTGCTTCTCCACAGAGTGTATACTAAGTCATTATCTTTCGTCTCTGAGGAGTGTTTAAAAAGATATTTGAGTTTCCTTCTGAGGCAGCAGTTGAAGAAATTTTACGAGAATTGTTAATATTTCACTGTAAAATGAAGTCAGTGGTGGTTATTTAGCCACCATTAGTAATACTTCACTTGTTATTACTGCTACTTGTTTATCATTACATAGGCTCAAACTTACTTGACCTTTCTTAACTAACGTGAACTTTCTGGATGATTAAAAATGTGATTAACTAATTCCAGTGTATCATTAGCCAAAATATTGTTAGAACTTATGAAACGCCTATACACTACTTTACCAATATATATATTATTATACACAGAAGATAATAAGAATATCCCTCAACTTGAAACTCCAAAGAAAATCTAGAACACCCAAAACAATGAGCCCAGGGCCATTCCTGTTGCTGCCCCAGCTAACATGCCCAGTGCCAGGTCTCCATCAGTATCTCGGTAACGTTCTCGAATGATGACATGGTTTGCAGGAAGCGGGCCATAGGGACCTGAAGAAAACAAAAGGGGATATCAGTGAACTAAACTTGAAATAATTTCTTTTTTTCTGTTTATTTTTGTATTGTTCTAGCACAAGGAATGTTAGATCTCCATAAAATTGGACACCCAACACATTCTGGGCTATATCTTATTAGGAAATAATAAAAGAAGTTTTGTAGTGATGTCAACTAGAAGAGCTTGAATTTAATAGCAAAGAGCATTAGAGAACATACATAATGTTCTCCAACATATTCACATATGCACAAAAGGGGTAAATGAAGGAGCACGAGTAAAAGAGTTAAGACTGCATGTGTATTCAGATATTGCTCTCGTTTAACTCATTCCCAATCCTCCAAAATACTTAGGAAGAGCAGAAGGTCTTGTTTGAATGTGTTTGTCATATGGAATCAATTCTGTAACTACAAAACTAAAACGTAATCCTAAAATTACTAAGTTATTAAATAGAGTACATTTCGCTGTGAGTGGATGCAAACAGGACAGACTCAGTAGCGTAATCTAAATATCTACTCATAAATGATCAGTAAATTCAGTAGCATTTACTTCCACATAAGTATGTATAGAACTGCTTCCAAAATAGTTACTGGTTCAGTGTAAACACGAGATATAAAATAGGATAAATAAAATTCTTTCAGGTGCAAGAAATCATGTTAATCAGAATAGAGCTGGAAGGGACCTTGGAGGTCTTCTAGTCCAGCCTCCTGCTCAAGCAGGAGATCCTATACCATTTCACACAAGTAACTGTCCAGCCTCTTATTAAAAACGTCCAGTGATCAAGCACTCACAGTTTTCTGACAGCAAGCTATTCCACTGGTTAATTGTCCTCACTGTTAGGAAATTTCTCCTTAATTTCAGCTTGCTTCTCTCCTTGATTAGTTTCCATCCATTTTTCTTGTCCTGCTCTCTGGTGCTTTGGAAAATAAATTGACCTCCTCCTCTTTGTGGCAACCTCTCAAATACTGGAAAACTTCTATCAGTAGTCCTTTTCTCTAGACTAGTCAAACCTAAATCCTGAAAACATTCGTCATCTGTTTTAGTCTCCAGGCTTTTAATCATCTTAGTTGCTCTTCTTTGCACTTTTTTTTTTCAAAGTCTCAATATCCTTTTTGTAATGTGGAGACCAAAACTGGATGCAGTATTCCAAATGTGGTCTTACTAAGGCTTTATAAAGCAATACTAATACTTCATGTGATTTTGATTCTACGCTTCTGTGTATACAACCAAGGATTGTGTATTAGCTTTTTTTTGGCTGCTGCTGCACACTGCTGGCTCTTGTTTAAGTGATTGTCCACTAGGACTCCAAGGTCCCTCTCATAGTTACTGTTTTTGAGCCAGGTTTTGCCTAATCTGTACTTGTACCTTTGGTTTTTCCTGCCTAAGTGTAAAATCTTGCTTTTCTCCACATTAAATTTCATGTTGTTGGATAGGGCCCATTGTTCAAGTCTGTCAAGATCTTTTTGAATCCTGAGCTTATCTTCTTGGGTGTTGCCTATTCCTGCCAGCTTAGTGTCATCTGCAAATTTGATGAGTTCCCCTTCTATTCCCTCATTTATGAAGATACTGAGGAGCACTTGGCCTAAGATAGAACCTTGTGTTAACCCACTGCTTACTTCCCTCCATGTATATGTAGCACCATTAAGGACGACTCATTTGAATATGAAACGACACCATGAGCTGAACAGAGGTGCTTCCTTATTGTTGCTAGCCTATTTATAATAATCTCGCCAAACTAACTGCATTCTCTTGGGAACAATAGATAAAAGCTTCAAGAATTTTAGGGAGGGTCTGGCCTCAGCTGCTTTTTCTCCTGGAGCGATTCCAAGCTTGCCAATATCTTTACTCCACCCTTCTCTCCACTCCAGATTCCACCACACTTTCTCCCCATTTTTTAATAAATAGCAAAAGCAGACAGCCTCTAGGCTATATAGGATTCCTTGCCTGGTGTTGCAAGATCACATGGCTCAAATTTCAATTACAAAATTACTCATTAAAAAACCAATAACCCTAAAATAAGAGTATTAAGCTTCTCAATAGACCTAATCCAACTATTTTGCTTAGCCTTCTCTAATTTGAAACAATGAGGGGGAGGGTGTTTTACAGCTTTGGATTGCAAAAGGATTGCTTTCCCCTAATGTAGCATAAAACAATGCTTTATTATTTATTAAAATGACTCTAAACTATGAATCAGTTCAAGAGAAAAATAAAAAGAGCAAGTACCTTGGTTTGGGTACTGGTAAGGTATAGCATATGTCTGTCCATTAGAAGTGTAGATGATCTGAGATCCTGGATATGCACCATTGTATTGTGGGTAACCATAAACCTAAGGAAATTATAGTCATGTTAGAAGCATTTGTGAAAGAAACGGTGAGAGTGAATATGGCCAATTACAAAACACTTATTTACCAGAAAGTCAAACAGATTAGGCTGTTCCCCAGCACCACGTTACCTTTTTAGGATGTTCTCTTTGTCATTAGCTATCTATGCCTTTTTTTTTTCCATGACTGGCTAGTACACACAAAGACCATTCAATTTAAATTTAGTAAGAGTGCGTTTAGGATTTAAGGAGGACCAGATTAATCCTCAGAAACAAAGGATAAACTTGAGATAAATACTTTGCACACCTTAACTTCACATTTATTGGCTTTCAATCAAAATAATTGAATGGATAGGGAAGGGAAGGCTGAGTTATATCCACTGCTGCCCACAAGTGTCTGGGTGGGTCCCAGGACTAGGAAGTCACAGGCTATGCTTTAATTAGGAATTGGGGCATAAAGCACCTGTATGAAGAAATAAATAGTTCTAACAGTCCTGCTTCAAGTCAGAGATCCTGTCGGCAAGTTTAATGCATGATGATATAAACATGTCAATTACTACCATTTTAAATTATTTACACATTTGGTTTTAAGTACCTCAGGTGATGGTGTTGCATACGCTGTGTATGGAGGAGGTGCTGAAGAAATCGCATTATCATCATACATCATCTCAGAAGCAACATAAGCCTGGGCAGATCAACATAAAAATACAGCAAAAGTTGGCCATGTTATTAAATGACAACTGCAACTATGCAAGTCAAACCTAAGAAAGGCAAAGAAACTAATATCTTTTACACAAAGAAGGTGTGTGTTGAAAAAGACAAAGACAGGGTTTTTTTCAACTAGTGCTTCTAACTAATAGCTGGATAATTTAATATATATTATGCATACTATACAAGTTAAGCCTCCCAGTTTTGCTTTCTATTTAATATCAGAAATATGACAAATGTAACAGTGCATACAGAATTCCAGAGGAATACATTAGGAGATGCTGCTGTAAAGTAACACAGATCAGGCTGGCAGTAGTTGTGACAGTAAAATTAATCCTATAGTCACACAACAGACTTCTTACAAAAAAGAGAAGAACTTCAAAAATCTGGGTGCCTTTAATTACTCAATTATTTCAGCAGGTGAGAAATGCCACAATGAATGGCACTGTACAGGAAACTATTTTTGAGAGCCCACTCTGCCATTCAGATAAGTACCATAAGAATGAGAATAGGAATCCCAATCAGGAGCCCCACCAGGTTTTGAAAAATTGTTTTGTTATTCAAAAACAATTCGATTTTTGTTGGCTTTGTGCAGGCAATGACTGAATCCTTTGTTTTTAAAGTATTACATAACGCACTATTTATTTTTTTAAAAAAGACTCTTGCTATATTGTTCTCCCTGATGATAGAAGTAAAAGAAAGGTCTTCAAAATTTAATATTGAAAGAGAAATTTAAAATTGAATTTGCTGCAGTGGAAATTTACTGAGTAGAGAAGCTATGGTGGGAAAGAGGAAAGGTTAACATAAAGAAAGGATGTAAAGGAAATACCTAGGCAAAAATAGTTGGGTCTTAAGAGTGGGAAAAAGAAGAAGAAATCATCTGTAATAGAAGATAACTAGCAAAACAGGAAAGAACCTATTTTTCTAAGAAGTCATAAAAAAGGGGGCCAGAACTCAGGCAACTGAGCATGCGCAATTAATTGATTAATATTAACTGACACGCCTTGCATAAATTATCTTCTAATTTTAATGTACATGTGATGTATGATTTAGTATGTAGCAGGAAATATGTAGGAGGCGGTCGGAAAGAGTGTAACCTCATAGTACCTCAGCCAATGGGGAAAGAGGAGGGATGTGGCGGCCGGGACAAGGGATGTATAAAGAAGGAAATATTTTGGGTTAAAACTTTGGAGAGAACCAAGTTTTGATAGCTTCTCTCCCCGCTTATTGCAATAAACGAAACAAAAGGCCTTCACTGTGTCTTGGCTGGTTATTGGTCAGGCGAGCTTGCCTCTGGTCACGAAGGAAAGTAGCCAGGAGCACCTAACACTGGGGATATTTCTTTCCCTCTTTTCACTTATGCAAACAGATTGTGGCTTTTTACAAAACAAGTTGTTATTTTACAAACCTCACATTCAACTGACACTGAAGTCTCCTTGCATAATCCTGGTGCTCCTTTCAAGTGTATTGGATTACAGGTCCCACCACCTCATTCAGCAAAGTGACAGGACCTGTAATCCAACAAACCTTGAGTAGACCAGTCACCAAAGCTGCTTGAATTGATAGAACAGACTTATTCATGAATTTAACTCTGCCTCCTCTGTCCCTTACCCAAGGTTTACTTTAGATTCATGAGCAAGGGAAAGGAAGGGAAAAGAAGGGAAGAGAAATACTTCTTTAAAAAAATTCCCCACAGTTTAACTTTGGGAAAGTAAATAGTTGGCCATATATGGAATGTTCACTTCTTTCTTTTATCCCCAAATGCTTATGTTTTATTATACATATACAGGGGATTTGAATTGCAGATTCTGCTCTTGCATTTAAATAATCCCTTTTAATCACAATCTGTAACAAACATGATAAAAAGTGGTAAGCAGTGTTATTATGTTCTACTTCTGCCCCTCAGATTGGGCTACTCAATAAATGCAATAATGAACAATGTCAAATGTGGCATCAATCCTAGCAATTCGCCAATTTTCTTCAAAGACACAATGCACATTGTCAACTAGCGTTGCTCAGATATTGCCCAGTGTGTTGCTTTTGAAAGACTTATACTTAATCATACAGCTAACCTGCTCTGCACGTTCTTTCTCAACAGTCCCAAATGGAAAAGTGAGCTAATTAAGAGTTAGCGTTCATCAATAAACAGCAAAGTGATCCAATACTGTTGGTCTTGATGGAGTTGTGCTTTTCCTAAAGGAGGGGATTCACAACTTGGGGATACTATTACTGGGCTCCCAGTTAAAGCAACTGTGCTTTAACAACAATGGAAGCCACAGCCATGAGAGCTTTCTACCCAGCATGGCCATTTAATGCTCTACCTATACCAGGATGTCCTGGTGTCAG
The DNA here is from genome assembly GCF_016545835.1 of Crotalus tigris. Taxonomy (NCBI): domain Eukaryota; kingdom Metazoa; phylum Chordata; class Lepidosauria; order Squamata; family Viperidae; genus Crotalus; species Crotalus tigris. The sequence goes on from NW_024096796.1 coordinate 2,073,613, forward strand.
TAGCTCAAGTCTTATTCATCACTTGACTAGATTACCAAAAGACTTTATAGGTAGTTTGCCACTGGAGGTGACCAAGATGCTAGAAGTAATACAAAATGCAGCATCTTGGGGTGTCATGAGAAGATGGATGAAAGAAATCGGGGCTCTGGTTTCCTAGTACGATTTTGCTCCGTCTGAGGTTGGAAGGTTGCCCTGGCGAGGTGACAAAGAGGAAGGGAAGCCTTGGGAGTTTGTAGCCGATGGTGGTCAGCCCAAACGAACCGAGGAACCTCTTCAAAAGGACGGGAGAAAAGGCTGCAGGTAAATGCACAGGCAGCCCAAGTCATAGATAACTGGGAAAGAAGCAAAGAACTGTGCCATGCCACAGCATGCCACTGAAAAGCTGATTGTTAACAATGTGCTAAGATCTGGGTGAGACTATTTTTTATTTCTCTTCCCTGTGGACTTAGAAATATAAATCCCCAGAATGGATAATTTCCAAAGCAAAGACCCCAGGAAGACTTGGGAGGAAGGTAGTTAAAAGCGGCGAAAATTTTTAAATGGGGGAATGAAATTAAGGAATATAAAAGAATATACAAAAATGAAACTGGGACTGATTTAAAGAAAATTTTGCTAACCTTTATGATGTGGGAATTTTTTTTATTTATTTTTTGTGAGAAACCATTTTAAAAAATCTTTTTAAACCTGGACATACCCATTACAATTAATTCAGACATCTAGTGGTGAGAGGAGATACTACAACAATACAAAAAGAATTGGAGAAGTTGCTGACCTTGGACTAACCCGTTGTAAATAAAAAGAATTGTGTGTGATTTTATACTAGAAAAGATTTTTTACAATATCTTCTGACCCTGGATATAACTATAATAGAAACTATTTGGAAATAGAGGGCTTTTTATATTTTTGAAATAATGGGAACATTTGGATTAGCCTAAAGCAGTTGGCTTTTTTCATGGTTGGATTATAGCCTAAAGCAGTTGGCTTTTTTTTTCTTTTTCCTTTTCTCTTTGTGGATTTACAAAACCTGTTCAATTGAAAAATGAGTACACCAAATATCACTAAAAACATCCTCTGCACCCTCTTCTGGAACATCTATTTATTACATTTTAACTAATTATTAAAATATCAGTAATAGTAAAGCTTGTAAGCAGCCTAGAATTATATTATTGAAATGGAATAAAAATCATAACAAATAAATAGTTATGTCTCACCACAGATAACAACAACAAAAAAATACTCACTTCATTTGTTCTGGCATCCTGAAGAGCAATTTTCCAAGCCCTACAAGAAACATAAGCTAAGTAAAGCATGAAAAGAAACAAATCACTAGCAAAGATCAAATTACAGGTGAAACTCGAAAAATTAGAATATCGTGCAAAAGTTCATTTATTTCAGTAATGCAACTTAAAAGGTAAACCTAATATATGAGATAGACTCATTACATGCAAAGCAAGATAGTTCAAGCTATGATGTGTCATAAGTGAGATGATTAAGGCTTACAGCTCATGAAAACTCCAAATCCACAATCTCAGAAAATTAGAATATTACATGCAATCAATAAAACAAGGATTGTACATACAACAATATCGGACCTCTGAAAAGTATAAGTATGCATATGTACTCAGTACTTGGTTTGGGCCCCTTTTGCAGCAATTACTGCCTCAATGCGGCGTGGCATGGAAGCTATCAGCCTGTGGCACTGCTGAGGTGTTATGGAAGACCAGGATGCTTCAATAGCGGCCTTCAGCTCTTCTGCATTGTTCGGTCTTATGTCTCTCATCTTTCTCTTGGCAATGCCCCATGGATTCTCTATGGGGTTCAGGTCAGGCGAGTTTGCTAGCCAATCAAGCACAGTAATCCCATGGTCACTGAACCAGATTTTGGTGCTTTTGGCAGTGTGTGCCTCTCCATTCTTCCTCCAGACTCTGGGTCCTTGGTTCCCAAATGAAATGCAAAAGTTGCTCTCAACAGAAAAGAGGACTTTGGACCACTGAGCAACAGATCAGTTCTGTTTTTCTTTAGCCCAGGTAAGACGTTTCTAACGTTGTTTGTTGTCCAGGAGCGGCTTGACAAGAGGAATACGTCATTTGAAGCCCATGACCAGGATCCGTCTGTGTGTGGTGGCTCTTGATGCACTGACTCCAGCCTCAGTCCACTCCTTGTGAAAGTCCCCAACACTTTTGAATGGCCTTTTCCTGACAATCCTCTCCAGGCTGCGGTCATCCCTGCTGCTTGTGCACCTTTTTCTTCCACACTTTTCCCTTCCACATAACTTTCTATTAATGTGCTTTGATACAGCACTTTGGGAACATCCAAAACCTCTTTTGCAATTACCTTTTGAGGCTTTCCCTCCTTATGGAGGGTGTCAATGATGGTTTTCTGCACAACTGTCAGGTCAGCAGTCTTTCCCATGATTGTGATTCCTACTGAACCTGACTGAGAGACCATTTAAAGGCTCAGGAACCCTTTGCAGGTGTTAGCTGATTAGAGTGGGACACTTTGAGCCTAGAATATTGAACCTTTTCACAGTATTCTAATTTTCTGAGATTGTGGATTTGGGGTTTTCATGAGCTATAAGCCTTAATCATCTCACTTATGACACATCACGGCTTGAACTATCTTGCTTTGCATGTAATGAGTCTATCTCATATATTAGGTTCACCTTTTAAGTTGCATTAATGAAATAAATGAACTTTTGCATGATATTCTAATTTTTTGAGTTTCACCTATATGTATGCAATTACCAGTTATAACTGAACCAGTTTAATAATAAAAATTCTAATGTTTTCTGAAATTTTTCTTTGATCACCAGTTGATAGATCTTATAGAAATTAACTATTCTTTTTTAAATTCCTTTTTATTAAAGAGTTTAACAATATTAAAAGATAAACCAAAATCAGAAATGAAAATAAAGTAAAAAGAAATGAAATATAAAGTGCACAAAAGAATGGAAAAAGAAAAAATATTAAAAATATTTAAAGAAGTAATTCCTTGCAGTAAGTGCAGGAATGTTTAATATGTCGCCACCCACATAAAATTGCATACATAATTCACTTCTTCTGATAACCCCCTCCTCTATACACCTGCAAACCCATCATTATTTCTGTCCAGGTTTTGGCAAAAAGTCCATAAAGGGTTTCCACAATTTTATAGAAATATTTATTTTAACTATGATCAAACAAGTCAACTTTATATTCCTTTCTTTTGCTTCTGACAATTTTGATCTTTAATTCATCAACCTGCTGTTGTAGGATTGAATCTCCAATCAAATTTTCCTTCTCCCATCTCAGAGATCTCTTCAAGGGTTAGAAAACCTCTTCTCTAAATCCAGTAAGTCTTGCCCAAGTCATTTTTCATCTCTTGACTTATCATCTTTCCATTTCCAATCTGGCTGTTATCTCTATTTTATAATCCACAATTTCTTTATCTTCCAAAATTTCTACATCAATTGGAATTTGTTTCACTTTTTCATTCTGTCAGTCTATAAATTCTTTCATGTTATTTTCTTTCCCATCTTTAGAATGTATTAACAGGTGCAATAATTATTGCTGTCAACTTAGATATAGATTTCTCCCAACTTTTCAAAAATTATTTTAAATGTCTCAAATTTATCATTTTGTATGTTTCACAGTTTCATTGTTCCTCTTTTGACTCAAAAATAAAAGATAGGCCTGCCTCTCTCTCTTTTTTTTTCTCTTCTCTCTTTCTTTCACTTTCTTTCTTTCTCTTTTTTCTCTATCTTTCTCTTTCTTTCTTCTTTCTCTCTCTTTCTTTTTCTTTCTATTTCTCTCTCTCTTTCTCTTTCTCCTTCTTTCTCTTTCTTTCTCTTTCTCTTTCTTTCTCTCACTTTCTCTTACTCTTTCTCTTTCTTTTTCTTTCTTTCTCTCTCTCTTTCTCTCTCTCTCTTTCTATCTCTCTGTCTTTCTTTCTATCACTATCTTTCTTTTTCCTTCTTTCTCTGTCTTTCTCTCGTTCTTTCTTTCTCTCTTTTTATCTCTCGTTCTTTCTTTCTTTCTATCTTTCTCTCTTTCTTTCTTTCTCTCCCTCTTCCTTTCTTTCTCTTTCCCTTTCTTCCTCTTTCTTTCTCTTTCTTTCTATCTCTTTCTCTCTCTCTCTTTCTTACTCTCACTTGTTCTTTCTTTCTCTCTTTCTTTCTATCTCTCTTTCTCTTTCTTTCTTTCTCTCTTTCTTTCTCTCTCATTCTTTCTCTCTTACTCTTTCTCTCTTTCTTTCTGTCTCTTTTTCTTTCTTTCTTTCTCTCTCTTTCTCTTTCTCTCTTTCTCTTTCTTTCTCTCTTTTTCTCTCTCTCTCTCTCTCTCTCTCTCTCTCTCTCTCTCTCTCTCTCTCTCTCCTTTTTTTACTGCCTGGAACTTTAGTCCCTTCTAGTTTCTCATTTTCAGGTATTTTTTCAAAATTGTTGCTTGGAAGACTTATTTTAACTTTAAAATAATAAATCCAAAAGTGTTTAAAAGTGAGTTTGGATGAGCCCAGTATCCTTAAATCTTAAACCCAAAAGTAAACAATTTTCCAGCAGCTTCTTCATAAGGAGTAGCTATCTGGAATACAAATAGGTGTTCTCTCATGCTCTCCTTGGCCAGAGAAGTTCCTTTGACCCAAACTCATCACCGGTCCATTGGTCTTAGCTACGTTGTCATTTCCACTTCTCCAGTGTCATCTCAGATCACCAATGGTCAACTATTCTTCATGTGAGAACACAGGTCCAAAAAGAATTTATTCTAAGTCATAGGAATCCATTTCAGCTATATATAATACATTACTTATAAACCATTTCCCACTACTCTAAGGACAATATATAAAAAGTAAAACAGATACACATCCTGTCTAAAATATAAGTTTAATTTCTCTTTTTGGCAGGACTATCAAACCCCACATATAAGTTCTTGATCATCATAGCAATGCTGCTGACATGAAAATGTACTATGGTACCATCCTCTAGGATAGACATGGCAACATACAGCATATTCTGACAGCCTATGTTGCCAAAAAGCTGCTTAGAAGCAATAAAATTGTACCTTGGCTATTTGCTTGATAATTATGGAAAGACTGCCCCTAAGTCATCTCAATATCCTTGAGATCTCCCTACAATTTGTGGAATGAAGCAATGTAATGTGTTTAACAGCTAGCAGTGGAGTAAAGAACCAGTTTTTCTTTAAATAGTAATTAACAATGGCTCGTTGAAAATTAACTCACTATCTGGACAATCAAAATTTCAATATTTGCTTAGATAAATTCTTCATGAGCAAGGCATGTTCTCTGGCACCCAATAAGTATGGATAGATACTGGACAGCATGGTGTCTTTTGATTTCTAAAGGGTTCAATCCCTCATTATCATTATGAAAAATTCACATCCCTTAGTGACAATACACACAGTCCTATTTTCCCCACTGAGGTTCAGACTATCATGAAAACATCTTCCATTTATGTTAATGTTAAATATTAGGAAAATAAAACTAATGTCACCCAGTATGATTAGTAATTCTGAGCATGGAACTGCCCACATATGGTATTCTCGAGAATGAAACATGGGAAAAAAATATCTTGAAAGGAATGAAAGAAAGCAGAGTGAAAGTAGAAAGGCTGCAGGAAGAAAACATTATGAATTCTATATGAAAAAATATTGAAAGATTAGTGTTCCATAGAATGGAACCAAATTTCTATTATCTCATATGTGTGTGTGGATGTGTATTTATATGAGAGAGAGAGAGAGAGAGAGAGAGAGAGGGGGGGGGGGGAGAGACTGACTCTTGGAGACATACAATAAATATTAGAAGTTGTGCCATTGCTCTCAGCAAACTGTAATGCCTGAAGGGACAGAGAACTAGAAGCAGTCCACTGAAAATAGGCCCTTATCTCAAAAGCCCTCACCAACTACAACTTCCCCTTAAGACATCTTTCCTGCATTGGGACCTCAGGACTAAGAGCAGTCCTAAAAAACAGACAACCAAGCCATAATTGAGCTGACAACTGCTACGTGCTTTGTTAGAGATGCCACTCATAGTGATGCCTCAGAGCAACTTCAGTTCACCTGTCATTGCCACTATCACTCTGCTCCTTAGGTATCACAAGACATTAGGGCTCAGATCAAGGTTTCTATGGATGAACTTGGTATTTCCACTGTCACCTTTGAGAATATATAAAATGTGTTGGACAGGAGGGGAAGGATTCTTTATTAGCCTGCCTTTTCACCCCCCCCCCCAAAAAAAGTTAATCCTTTCCTAATGACTCCATCACTCTGGTGACCAACAGTTTATATAAGAAAACATTTGCAACATATGATTTTATATTCATCTTGAGGATTTAGAGGATCACAACATAATGTTGGTGATATTTCAATGGACAGAGAGAAACTTAAGTTTATTTTAGCAGTTATGTGCTACTATATGCTAATCTTGAAAGAAGAAAGCAAATAAAATTGCTAACAAAGCAATTGAATACTCAGGATAATCTAGCACGATTCATTTCCTGAATTTCAAAAGTCATCAGAGAAAGTCAACAGGTCATGGAAAGTAGGATTAACATTTATATCTTCATGAAGTACAGCAATACATTTTAAAAATTATGTACAACTATACTTAGCTGCTGGTAAGATGCACATACAGATACAGGAAAATAAAAAATAAAGAATTTGGGGGTTATAAAAAAGAGCAAACAAAAAGAGAGTGGCATTTTGCAATTGGCAAAACTGTTACGGTTTTACCTAATTCATATATGTACCTAATTCATATATATATGAATTATGCAAATATGAGCTACTTCCATTATGAAAGTAACTAAGCGCCTATATTTGAATCAAAGCAGAAGAGGCAAATCATTCAAAACTCACAAGCAATCATCGGTACTTTCTGCACAGAGATTGAGCACCTTCCCATCACGGCAAATTATCTGCAGCAAGCAGTCTTTAGCTTTGCCCTCTGGAGGCTGAAAACCTATCCAAAATAGAGATGATTTTACACCTTGTGATAAAAAGTTAATAGTTCAAGATAAAAACCAAAATGTTCAAAAATCCAAACATCCAGCTTTCTTAATTTTCTTTCTGAAAATTAGCAATTTCTATATCTGATACTGTGGAAAACAAAATCTGTTCATACAGAATTTTCTTTACTTTGGGGGGTTTCTAAATGGGTTGTGGGGGTTTTTGCCACTCATTTTCAGGGCTAACTTTTTGTCTGCCTAATTCTTCTAAATAAAAAAAAGAGAAAAGATGCTGCAGTGTTGGCAATTCAGTAACTGCCATTTCCAATTTTAATAAAGATTAAAACTATTTTAAAATATATTTGTAGGAGATGACCTGACAATATTCAATCAATAAATTATTGTCTCAATAATATATACTTTTCATACACCAATCAAGCTTTTATAAGCAAACCAAGAATTAATGTAGGAGATGACCAGGCTGAACCAAATGGAGGGGTCAAACACATCATCAGTCATGAGTCCCTTCACGCCCACAAGAGATTTAAGTGCAGCCTACTTTGAATTCTTTCTGATTCTTAAATTTCCCTTTGCCATTGAACTTTCCCGATCTCCTGATTTTCCTGGCACCTAACAATTAAAATGGGAAAAATACTTGTTTTTTCATGCTATATATCTTTCACCAGTCAAAGCAAAAGCCATGCCTGACAAATATAAGAAATATGTACATGTTCTTTGCTTTATACAGGTAGTCCTTGATTTACAACCACAAATGCATTGATGGTATTCAGCCAGTTTGCACCGGTTCAGTAAAACCGGTACGTAATTTTTTGTTGACTTTTGTTGATGCCCTAGCCCTTTTTCACAAGGCCCAGAATGGACCGCCGGAAGTGCGTGGACGCCATTTTTGGAAATTCGTTCTGAGCCTGGGACGCCTTCCCCAGGCCTCCGAGGCTCAGAACAGACTTCTGGAAGTGGTGTCCATGCACTTCCGGTGGGCTGCTCTGGGCCTGGGAGGCCTCTCCGTCTCAGAATGGACTTCCGGAAGTGATGTCCACGCAGAGAACCAGTTGTTCAGGTATTTGAATCCCACCACTGCACAAATGGAAACAGTTGTTAAGCAAAACTCCCACGTGACTGCTTTGCTAAATGATCACAAATCCATCATTCTCAGTTGCAATCGTTAAGCAATCTCCCAGATCATTTAAGCAAAGTGAATGAGCTGCCTGTCAAGTTCAGTTCCCCTCCATACATAAAGAGTCCTCCTCCAAAGTGTTGCAGGAACATAGCTCAGATCTTTGGGATCTACCTTCCACTTGTGTAGCACTCCAGAGGCATTCTGTTTCATTTGGCAGGTAGTCCTTTCCCTCTTGAAGAGCTGCTTGCAGGGGGTAGGAGGAATCTCAGCAAAAGGAGCTGAGATTCCAAGCCGAGATTCCCCCCAAATTTTGGTTCCCTAATAAAAAAGAAATATCTCCCCTGACGGAATCCAAAATGCAAACTCATAATACCCATACAAAATACTACATAATACAAAAACAGAAATTGGTATTTAAAAATCATAAGTAAAATAAGACATTTGAACTTGAGATGCAATATGGACAACCATTTGACTCAAAATAATTTCCAGAATCACAAGGCAGGAGTTATCTTCCCAGCCTAGGCACCTTGCAAATGTGTCTACTTTAACTGCAGAATCCTCAACATTTCTCCAGGATCTAACAAAGTTTGAATTGGAGTGTGTTACTTCCTCAGATGTATCTGAAATTAGCATGCAATTTCCACTCATCAGTTCTAGTCCTATCCCCTGCAACAGCAGAAAACAAATCTGTTCTATCTCTTATGGAGCACTGTTTCAAATATTCCTTAATTTTTTTTATTTTCTAAGTAAACACACGATGCAGTCTTTCAACTCTTTTAAGCAGAAGGCAGTAAAGAAGAGTTGGGCAGTCATCATCCACATTATATAATATGAAACTGTTGCCAAGTGGGGCAAAACAATTGCTTTAATGGTCATCAAATATATTCCTTTAGTTACAAAATATATAAGCTGAAACGTCCAGCATCCTGTCTTCTCTTGTGAAATAAAAACCAATTAATCAAAGACAGGTATACAAATTCTATCCTTAAAAAAATTAAGGGAATTGTCATCACTGCGGGCAAACCAATTATTATAACACTAAAATTTTAGCCTACATAAGGAGTAACTCCCACTGAATCAATGAAGACTATTATTCCGTGTGCTCACATACACATACACACACACACACACAAAAAAAAAACCAGCCATCACTAATCCCCATTTAAAACAATTTCTCTGCATTTAATTAGTTTTAGACCTACACCACTAACACTGTTATTACAGGTGACACTAAGTTCTCTTAGATATTGGGGGGGGGAGTACACACAGGCATGTGAAGGGAAATGGAAAGTCATATAAAAAGCACATACTCACCTCGGCATTCATTTCCCCCTCTGATATTGATACAGTCAATTTTCATGTGAATTCTATCTTCTAGATCATGTCGATGTTGATTGTCATAAAATAATAAATGGCCATCAGACCACAAATCAAACCAATTTTTCTTCCAGCGTCGTAATATAGTACCTAAAGAAATACATATAGAATAGTCATGGAAGGTGAAGACAAGCGGGCAATATGCATACCTGACTTGTAACTTATTCGTATTGCATATAGGTTTTGAATCGTTTTATCCTTTTAAGCCACCCAGCCAATAAATTAAATAAATAAGTTAGTAAAAAACTTGGGTCTCAAGTCTGAGGAACTGGGTATGTTTACTTTAACAAAGAGAAGGACTAGGAGTGATATGACAGCAGTCTTCCAATACTTAAGGGGTTGTCATAAAGAAGAGGGGGGGGGTCAACATATTCCCCAAAGCCCTCAGGGCAGGACAAGAAGTAACAGATGGAAATCCAATCTAGAACTAAGGAGAAATTTTCTAACCATGAGAACAATTTATCAATGAAACGGCTTGTCTCCAGAAGTTGTGAGTGCTCCACCACTGGAGTTTTTAACAAGAGACTGGCCAACTATTTGTCTGAAGTGGTATAGGATCTTCTGTTTAAGCAAGGAGCTGGACTAAAAGACCTCCAGGTTCTCTTCCAACTCTATTATTCAATTATTCTATTATTTGTTACATTGAAGTAACTAAAATCACTAATAGGTTTGAACATTCTACAATGCTTTAAGAAAAATTCAAACACTTTCCCTTTGAAAAAAGTACTAGAATGCATTACCACAGGATATAGGAATGGCCACCAGCCATTAACTTTGTAATCTTTGAAAGGTTAAAAATGCTCATGGAAGATGAGGCTATCCCTGGATATTGAACAATAAACCTACACCTTAAATTATCTTCAGGATCACAGGAAGGTTGGGGATTCCTCTGAATATCAACTACTGTGACACATAAGCAAGTGACCTCCCCATAATCATCCAATCAGAGATGTAGGAATCAAATGCTGCAAACTCTGAGTCTGCTAAGTTACTCTTATATTTTTAAGACACAGCTTGGATGCCAGGAAATATTTCCTGACTCTTCCTAAGAGCTAGCTGACTCATTCTGACAAACCATTCATCAAAGCCAGCAATTAAGTTTTCTCCTTTAACCAGTGAAGGAGACAGACATCTCTACAATTACTGTGTAGCTCAAATGCTGCAGAATATTTTCATTTTAATAATGGCAATCATTAAAATATGATAATGCAAACAAAAGCCTATTCACATGCTTTTCTCAAAGATGGAAGAACCAAATTATAGATCAGGTAAGAATTAAGATCAGGTAAATTATAGATCAGGTAATAAACTAAGATGTTTTATTGGCTTACCTGACATTTTCTGCCTTAGTCCATGCAGCCACCAAGACCATTACCAAGCAGCACTTTTTGAAGCGCTTTTTTAAACCAAGCATCACTACTTTGGGAGGATATATCTAATCCACTATTCCCAACATCATATTCTCCTACTATGTTGTCCACAACTCCAGAATTCCATCTCCCAAAGAGAAATCAAAGGAGTTATATCTTAAAAGGTTAAATCATGGCAATTGGACCAAAGTTTATTAAACTGAGACATTTTGTTACTCATCCAAGTAACTTCAGTCAAAATGAAAAATTTAAGTTAGACAGAGAGTCGTTGGAATGTACTAACTCTTGCAGGGGTTTCTCCTCAAAATGTATTGCAAGTGTAAATGAAGACTCAATCATTGAGGCCAAAAGCTTAGATGATTGAGTCTTCATTTACATAGGAGTTGTAGCTCTGTATATCTGGAGGTATCTGCTAGGAACAGCTGTTTAATCCCTTTCTCCCCAATACGAGAGTTCTTCCCCACTACCATGGCCATTGTAATTTGCCCTGTGGGAAGAAAACACTTCTTACTGATTGGAAGAAGAGGGATAAAAAAAGGAAAAAAGTCCTTGCATAGAGCAGGGCTTTTCAACCAATGGTACGCGTACCACTTGTGGTACATTAATGAGTGGCAGGTGCTACGCAGCTCTGCCTAGCCAAGTGTAGTGGGAGAGGGAAAGAGCCAGCACAGGCAAGGACTTGCAGTGAGAGAATCCCCTGGAGCTGCAAAGGCCCCAGGCTCACTTCTGGCTCACCCTCCCCCTTGAGAAAGGAGGAAGGGGGCGGGAGACAGGAGAGCCTATAAAAGGGGGCAGTTTGGGCAGGAGAGGGAGAGAGAGAAAAAGCAGCAGCCTTGGAAGGAGGCAGAGTCAGCTGCACCAAAGGGGAAGAAGGAGAAGGAGGGGGAGGGGAGAGGAGATCAAGCAAGCTGGCCATGAGCCGATCTACAACTGCTGTGGCAGTCACCTGTGCTGGCAACAGCAAACAGGCAAGAAATGCAGTGGGGGAGGGGTCACCCTCCCAGAGGAATGAAAAAAGGCAGCAATGGCTGGAGGTGAGGCACAGAAGAGGGAAGGAGATGGAGAGTGGAAAGATTCTTATGTGCTTTTGTTACTTTGAAGTTCTGGGATTTGTGCAATGAGGGCTTTGTGTTCTTAAGGAGTGTTTGGCAATTTCTATTTGGCTGATGGCTGATGTCTCCTGTTAGCTTCTATTGTTCTGCTGTTGTTTGCTGTAAGTTTTGCTGTAAGGGATTTTGAAGTATTTTTCTCCTGAATGGATTTTACCTGTAGCATTCCTTTACTTATGAATGGAGCCATTTGGGGAGGTTGCCTTAGCCGGCAGCCAGTACTTACATATTTTTTTCTTAAGTGCCGGCTGCGCTCCTTACTTTCCTTTCTAGCCAGTAGCTAATTCTTAAAGGGGAATGTGCCTTTTTAAGCTAGTTCATTCAGCAGCTTGTCTTTTCTGTCTCTGGAGGCCTTTCTTTGTTTGATCAATATATGGAAGAGGGAAAATATGGGGGGGGGGGTTCAAATTCTTCCTTCAGAAGCTCGGAATGAGAAAAAGGGAGGCAGGGAAGGGAGGGAGGAAAGGAAGTCCCGCCTTAGCACTTGGCCACCAGCAGCCCTGCCATTGACTTTGCTTGTCAAAAGGTTGCAGAACGGGATCACATGACCCTGGAACACTGTGACCATTATAAATATGAATCAGTTGCCAAGCATCCAAATATAAATCACATGACCCTGGGCATGCTGCAATGGTCATAAGTGTGAAAAATGGTCATAAGTAATTTCAGTGCAATTGCAACTTTGAACAGGTTTTTTTTTTCGTCATCAAGTTTTTGACACCTTGCTAGGTGGTACTCGAATATTGCCATATCCTAAAAGTGGTATAATCGGTAAAAAGGTTGAAAAGCCCTGGCATAGAGAATGCTGTCTGCTATAGTTGCAGACTTTTTAAAACACACAATATGAAGTGATCCAATCATTTCTTAATATCAAGCTATTTGGCCCCAAAGCAAAGAGTGGAAAATAAAATCCATTACTTACTTTGTCGGAGCAACCATCCACTTTTTACCAATGCCATCACCAATCTCTAGAGCAAAAAGAATATGATAGACCTCTGAGATAAAGCAAAACATAGCAGTAATGACATTAACAAAATGGATCAATGTAATGATTGTCAAAGAGGATCCCAACTCTGGAAGTTATTAACATATCTAAAGGATGCCAAATTCATGAAATTTGATATAAAATGCATTCTTCTGTCTTGATGGTGATAGGTTAAAAGAATAATTGAAATTATTGTGGCCATTTATTACTTATTTTTATCCCACCTTTATTATTTTTATAAATAACTCAAGGCGGCAATGTAACTAATATTTCTTCCTCCTATTTCCCTACAACAACCACCACCACACTGTGAGGTGGGTTGAGCTGAGAGAAAGTGACTGGACCAAACTCTACCAGCCAGCTTTTTTGACCAATGCAGGACTAGAGATCAGTGTCTCCTGGTTTCTGGCCTGGTGCTTTAACCACTAGACCAAGGGTAAGCAACCTTGGCTCTTTTATGACTCGTGGACTTCAACTCCCAGAATTCCTGAGCCAGCTAAAAGAGCCAAGGTTGCCTACCCCTGCACTAGACCAAACTGGCTCTTGTCCATAATTTTCAGGACTATTTTTTATTAGGAGACTATTTCATTTACGAATCCAAAATATCATACCATGTGAAGGAGTTTTCTGTTTCTGAAGAATAAGCAGTTAAAAATTTTAACATTCCAGACTCAGGAAAATCATAAGCAAGATTTAACAACAATGCTGAATGTATGTACATCTGCCTTTCCTTCCATTATTTCCTTTTAATTATTTAATCAGAATAGCTACAGAATTTGCACCATAACTGACTTGCCAAGTACCGTCTGAACATGGCAGACCAAACTAGCCTAGATGTTACTTAATGTTATAATTCTAAGACAATGAATTTTTAAAAATTGTAAATTAAAATTGAGAAATATATTAGTTAATTACCTATATATGCAAGTTGATTTAATCCATGTGTACTTTAGAGATTCAATCTATTTTCAAGTTTCTGAAATCAATTTAGAAACTGAAGTCAATTTGGAAACTAATAAATATGCCTAATTTTGCACTCAGCTGAGAAAAAACAAGGTCTTCAAACCATGGACTCTACTCTAAGACCCACTGCTGCTATGTCCATGATTGTGTGTGTGTGTGTGTGTGTGTGTGTGTGTGCACGCGCGCGTGCGCACAAGCGTGTATGTGTGCCTTCAAGTCGGTTTTTAATTCCTGGCAATTGCTTGGGTTAGTGCCTACAGTTTTATTGGCAATGTTTTTCAAAAGTGATTTGCCATTGCCTGCTTCCTAGATTTGAGGGGGAGTCATTGGCCCAATGTCCCCCAGTTTACTTTGTGCCTAAGAAGGAACTAGAGCCCAGTCTCCTATTTTCTACTTGGGGTCTTAACCACTACACCGAACTGGTTGTAAACAACCACCTATACTGGGCAATAAATATAACAATTACATTAGGCTTAATGCTATGGTTAATGCCAAAGTGGGAGTTGGTTGGAAGGGAGAATAAAAACAGGTTTCTCATGATGGGTACAAGGGCAAAGTCAGAGGGAGGCCCATTCCCTCTCCATGGGAGGAGACCCGGCTTTGTATCCAAAGCTTCCTTAGCAATAGGATGGGAGACCCCCCAAGATAGGCCAGGAGGAGGGGGCAAGGGATGGTAAAAGAGCAGCAGGGCAGGACTAAAGCAGGACTTCCCTCAGATCCTCCCTCTCCTTTTTTCCTTCTTTCCTTCCTTCCTAAGTACAGAGTGGTGGGAAAATATTTGAGATGAGGGAGGGAGAAAAACAGGCAAGAAACGCAGCTGGGGAGATGTCACCCTTCGTAAGGAATGAAGAAATGCACCATCGCCTAGAAGTGGCCAGCACATGGTCCTCACCTACTTCACATATCGGGCTTAGTGGGCTCTGGAGGAGGGGCTGCCATGAGTCAACGTTACCTGCACAATGCCACCCAGCCCCCAGCCTGCCCGGTCTCAGCAGGCAGCAGGGCGCTCTCCTCAGAGCGCCAAGAGGCCGCCCAGCCCTCAGCCTGCCTGGTTTTGGCAGGCAGCGGGGCGCTTTCCTCACAGAGCCAAGAGGCTGAACCGGGCAGCGGAAAACCAAAAAGAAGCGTGATGCCACCCAGCCCCCAGCCTGCATGGTTTTGGCAGGCAGCAGGGTGCTCTCCTCACAGCGCCGAGAGGTTGAGCTGGGAGGTGCAAAGCTCGTCAGCTTTGCACCTTGCTACCTGCTGAAACCGGGCAGGCTGGGGACTGGACAGCATTGTGCTTCTTTTTGGATTCATGCCGCCCAGCTTAGCCTCTTAGCGCTGTGAGGAGAGCACCCCACTGCCTGATGAAACCCCTCCCCCGGATATGTGAAGTAGGCGAGGGCCATTTGCTGGCCACTTCCAGGCAATGGTGCATTTCTTCATTCCTCACAAAGGGTGACACCTCCCCAGCGTGCACCCAGGGGGCAGGCCGATGCAACAGGGGTTGGTTCCTCACTGTTTCCAGATGGCCTTATGGAGTTAAGACTGAATGTGTTTCAGCATAGATGGCCACTACAAAATTGTACATTGGCTCCCGGTTGGCCTGGGCCAGGGCCAAGGCAGAGGGGGCTGTTCCCTCACTGTTTCCAGAATGGCTTCACGGGCCACATCTGGCCCCCGGGCCTTGTGTTTGACATGTCTGGAATAGGGTTTTTCCCCCAGACTCTCACAGCTGCTTTGGAAGCTGTTCCCAATTGTGTCTACATGATTATTGTGTTGGGAAACAAAAGTAGTGTGCATTTTAAATACCCCTTTCAAAGAAATCGCATATCTCTGATATAATCTCTGTAAAAGATTTGCTCTACAATTCAATCATGTTCCATATTACTGGCATAAGCTCTTTAAAACAAGATTTAGAACCATAAATATTCCTGGAATTTCTTTCAGCTAGAGACACCAATATATTGACCACTCCATTAAACTTTAGCTCATAAAAACTGATAAGACATTACTGGTTTGATCCTAGTGGATTAAAAATTGTATCTAGGTAAATTGAATATATAATTCATCCCAACAATGGATATTTCTAAATTACTCTATGGACCCATCAAAGTTGAGACAATAATACATTTGTATCCATTTGAGATGGAAACTGCACTATTCAAAATAAATCACTTTACTCGAGAGAAAAGATGCTAACTTTCTGTCAGCCCCTTGAATGCTAAATGATTTATTTCACAATTACTTTATTTCAGGCTTGCTTCTTCCAGATGTTTTAGGATCACAAATATAATTATCACCAACCATTATCAATCAATCAAAATATATTTACTGTACTGTCTAATCGAAGACATCATACAATATAACTATAAAACCATCCTAATATGTTGACTAGTGATAATGGGAATCATAATCAATGTATCTGGAAAATAAGATCACATTTATTTCTGTAGATGTCAGTAATAATTTCCCAATTTTTGTTTCATCAGATTTATAAAAGAGAACCTTACATCTGATTGTGCTGTACTTTTTCTTTATGGCAAAGTACAAAGACTCCCAGCTGTTTTCTTTTGTCTTGCAGCAGGATTTTTTAAACCTTGGACATGACAGTAACATCAAGCAAAAACTTAAACAGGTAAGCATTTTTTCTATTACAGCCCAATATTTATATTTACGCAGTTCTTAAGAAATAGATCAGCTCATCACTACAGTCTTGAATTACCTTCTGCGGCAATTCAGAAATTACTTCACCTTAGTCTGAAATTCTATACCGGTGAAAGTTGGTTTTAAAACCTGCAATTCCTCTCTTCCTAAAAAGGCTACGCTGAAGTGCCATTAAACTATCTTCCCTTTCCTGATTTAAAACTCCACAACTTCTTCTCTGACATTAAGACGGGGAAAAAATATAAATAAGCGATTCAGACTCCATGAGCTCGTTACAGCCCGAAGGATTACAAAACGCGATGGCGTAACCTCGTTGGATTTGTCTCTGCCTCTAGACGAGTTGTAGCCGATGGGGCAACTAGCCGCCCTCCCACCCCACCACGGTAGTACGGCTTTCTTTCTGTCCTACCCTCCGCTAGTAAAGACCCACACAAAGCGCACCACCGCCCGTCGTTCGGCTATCGAGAAAAACACGACCTCCAGCGCAGCTAAACTTCGAGCCCTAAAAAGTTAACCCTGGAACCATTCTTTTCCTCGGCTTGCTAGAAACCATAGAAGCGGTTATTCACTTCAACAAGAAAAGGAGGCAAAAGCGACTTCATTGACCTCTTACACTTTGGAAACAGCGAACAACTCCTAGAATTCCGGCTTCCCTTCTTCCTTGTTGCTGAGAAATGGAAAAGCTTCCACAGCACCGCCTCCCAACGCCCAGGACTCTCTTGTCAGATGGATCCTGTGATCGTTTGCGTCACTTAATACATCTGCACATGCTCATAACTGTAGATGGGAATTGTAGTTTCCAAAAGCAAAAGAAGGAAGGTGACACACATGTCGTTATTATTTAAATAAATCATTGTGCAATATGTTGCAATAATAAAGGACAGGTCTACATGGGGAGATATCCGTGGAACCATTTGCACAGGGTTTCTCAAACTAAGCAATTTTAAAATCTTTGGACTTAAAATTCTCAGAATTCCCAGCCAGCATCCCTGGGGGAATTCTGGCAGTAGAAGTTCATACATCTTAAAATTACCAAGTCTGAGAAATACTGCTGTTCAACAATTTCCTGCTAATATCTTGAACACAAGTTGAAAAAAAAAAAAAAACCTATGCCAAGAAGAGATTGTAACAATTATTTGCTAAGGGATAATGCCAGGAGGCTGGCTAACTCCCCAAAATGAAGGATGCTCAAAGTGAACTCATATCTATAGTGCTCTCTTTTGTTAATAAAATGAGTGGCAGAAATGTATATTAAGAAAAAAATCATTATGAAGCATTTAATGTAAAAATTAATCTCTTATTAAAAAATTGAAGATGTAAAACTTTCACACAAATAGCTTCTTGTGATAGCAACTTCTACAGCACTGCTACTATCCAGGGCAGTGTATTAAAAATAATCCACAGAATGATATAAGAGAAAGTAAGAGTGCTGAGCATAATATACAGTGATTTAATGGCTTGCTGTTGTTTGGACATCTTGGGGATATTGAGATACTAAAATGTATATAAGAATGCAACTGTACAGATCAGTGTGTATACAAAATATGAAACTGGTCAATCATTACAATATTAATATATCAGATACAAAAAACCCACTCAAATAGCAATCTATATTAAAATAACATCTGCAGAAACAATCACCAAGAAGAATATGATTCCTAGTTGCTCCAAAAGTGTATTAACATCAATAGGTGGAGGAACAGAATGTTATTTCTTCAACTACCATGACAAACATATATTTTTTTTTTGCCAATGTTAGCCTAAGAAAAAGTTCTGAAAATCTGAAGTAATATACACATGGAGCTTCTGATGTAGTCAATCCTGTCTTCAATCAATAAGTGTCTCTTGAAGGGATTTTATGGTACACTATTTACCTTATATGCCGCCCATCTCACTAGAGAGGCAACTTTAGGTGGTTATAATCAATAAAACACTAAACAATTAAAACAACAAATAGTAACATTAAAACTGGTTTAAATTGCTGCTGCTTAAGAAGGCTACTATCATCCAACAGACATAAATGTTGGCTAATAAACACACATAATTGCAATCATCCATACATATAATTGCTATAACTACTTATATATTCAGCTATCAATAAGCCACACAGGCAGATCAAATAGAAGCAAATCTACTTGAATCTCATGTAGGAAACTGATAATCACATGAGTGAATGTGTTGACATCAACGTTTGTGGATACAAACGTTTGTCAGTAATTGATGTTTTGTCATACATATAGGCAATGTTATTGGTCTCTGGAAAACCCAAAGACCAATGGATGCCTTTCCATACAAACAATTACCTTTGGAGATGACACTTATCTGATGCACTGGTGGCTTATAAGGCTGTTTTTAGGCAAATCAGCATACATATTCAACCAGTGCAGGAACTTAGCAGAGAGTGCCTTTGGAAGGCTGAATGTTAATATTGCCTCAGTACAAGGTTGCCTGTGGCTGATGAAAATGTGAGTGCCATCACATTCATTCCCTCTTCTGGGTGCAAACACGTATCATATTGATTGACAAGGATCAATATGAAGGGCAGTACTAAGTCAGGCTATGTTTTATTATGTCAGGCATCACAGCCGATTCCTATAAAAGGATGTGAGCTCTGTGTCCAGCCCTCTTCAGTGTGCCTTTCTAGCATTAGGTCCATCTCTCCCCCACCCTATCCAGACCCTAATGGAGATTACAGAGAAAATGATACAGGTTGATACATATCCTGTTTATATGCCTGTGGATGGGTGTGGCACAGGATAATAAAAGCATTATCTCCTTGCACACAAAGCAGCCTTGGAGAATCTGTGGGTTTTGTTTGCAGCCTTGGTAGAGAAAGATGCACTGTGGCAGGCAAAACTAGGGGAATTTCATGCCCTCTGGTACCATAGGCCAAAAAGGCTGTAGACCAGCGGTTCTCAACCTATGGGTCGCGACCCCATTTGGGATCGATCAACCATTTCACGAGGGTTGCCAAGCAAGGCTGTCTGCCATTTTTTTCCCCTTTTCCGGCGGGTGCTTACCTCCCTTGGGCTGGGCCAGCTGGTGGCCCAGCCGGTGGTCGGCCTGCTCCGTCTCTGCCGCTTGCCAGCTATGCCTCGGCTGGCGCAGGGGGTGGCACAGCACATGCTCAGCGCTCCCGGGCAGGGAAAGTCCTCAACTTATGACCAGTTGGGTAGTCCTCGACTTACAACCGGTTTACCCTCGACTTACGACCGGTTTAGTCCTCGACTTACGACTGGTTGGGGGTCACAGCATTAAAAAGGTTGAGAACCACTGCTGTAGACCAGTTGTGCATTGGTGGCCCAATAGTCCTTTGAGTATGGCCAATAGCAACCCACAACCTTCTAATGCTTTGAAACTGCCAGAATGTGTCATTTTTCCTCTCTTCATATATGTGGCTTTCATGACAAAAACTGCAGAATCTCCCTTTGAGGCACCTGAATTTTTTTTTAAAAAATGCTGCAGTGCTGCAATCCTTGTATGATCATTGTAAAAAGCTAAAACAATTTTTGCACCTTTCTTGTGTTTTAACAATTCATAATTTTACAGGGATAGTTTTCATTCAGCCAGAAATAGAGCATTGACTGATAAACTAGTTTTACATCCATTTCTCTATAATATAAATCTACTCCTGAGTTTTGATAGTACAGTAACAACTCCCCCGCATCTAAATGTCAATTCATGTTTGTTAAGTTTAAGGACTTCAGAATCATCCTTGCACATATTTACTTTTAGCTAGCTCACTGTATTAATGAAGGTAAAGAATAATAGAGCAGGAACATTTCAATATTTTTTTTCTTTCAGTTTTGCTGGAAGTAAAACACTGTTGCACCCTTCTCTGTGCAAATAGTAAGACACAGTTTTGTGCAGCCTTTCTTGAAATTCTTGTTTCACATATTTTGTGTTCTAGGTTAGAGAAATTACATTGCAACAGAATATTGCAATTATTTCTGATAAGTTAACACTTTGGGTAACTGTGGCTATAATAGGCTAACAACTAAACAAATTTTATTATATAGGTGTACACTTACATGAACGAGATACTAAACCAATTACCCCTAGAGAAGTTACACCCCGGCATGTCCTTTTCATTTAAGATAATATGACTTCTGTACATATTAACAACCTCCAGTCTTTTGGACTCTTATTATAATGTGCATATCTGTACATAAAATTATAGCCTAATTATCGTGAACATGGGTCTAATTTATTACCCAGGGGTAACTCTCAAATCTCTAAATTCGAAGTTCTTTTGTTTTGTTTTGAAGAAAAAAAGAAAGATGACGGGGCTTCCATTCGCAATTAATAGCAAGGGCGCCAATCCCCCTCCGATCACGTGATTGGGAACCGCGTCTCTCTCTCTCTCTCTCTCTCTCTCTCTCTCTCTCTCTCCTCCCGCATGTGACAACAGTTCTTGGCTCGCCTTTGGGGGCTTCATACGTATGCGGGCATCGTCCGTCCTTTGCACACAGCCGACGAGCGGATGTGACGTTCTGGGCCGCTGGGTTGCTGCGCAGTTCTCCGGAGAAAAGAGAAGGAGAACGAGACGGCGAGGCGCGTTCGGGAAGGGTTCGTTCTTGCGGCAGCTTTCGGCGGCAGTAGCCCTCGCCCAGGCTTGGCCCCCTCCCGCCTCAGGCCCCGAGAGCGAGAGAGCGACCGCCGGGCAGGGGCCGCCGCGACCAAACGCTGCTGTTGGGTGAGTGAGGGAGCGCCACCTCGGCCCCTCCCCTCTCCTCTCCCTAACCGCTGCCTGAGGGGAGGGGGGGCTGTAGGTCGTTTTCAGGCTGGCTCCCTCTGGCTACCTTTGCCGAGGGGCCCATCACGAATGAAAGTCGACCCGGGGAGTTGCCTCCTCTGCTCCCGGCCTTCTCGCTCGTCAGCTTTGCGGATGCTTGGCCGAGCCGAGGCCTCGGCGGCAGACCCCGCGTTTGTGGGCGCCCTTGCGCTCTTGAAACGTTTCTGAGGCACCCGCTTGCCTTCATGTCTCTTGGCCTTCCAGCTCTGCATCTCATTTTGGGTCTGCAAAGCGATGCTTGCAAAGAGCGTAGCTAGACCTCGCTGTTGTTTTCCTATTCGAGGGGCTGCTGATAAAGAATGGATATTTTTTTGGGGGGGGGAGCAGCTTTTGATGCAAAGCTGGAAGGTGAGGCAGCAGAACAGTTACTTGGAGGTAGAATAATTCAGATTTATTAGTTAGCCTGGGTTATTGGGAGCAATTGAATCTAATCTGGATTTCGGTGTTGACAAAAAATTACATAAGAATTAAAATAGATTTGTATTCAAGTTTGTACTTAGTATGCTTGTTGAGAGTCAAAATCATGCTCTTATATGGTGGGTGTACTAAACTTGAAGTGTAGGTACTTCAGCTCTAATCTGGCATATTTATATTGACTTTTTGAACTAGTTCATAATCATTCCAAGGTCACAGCCCAGCTGCATAAAATACCAGTATGTTTCTTAAATGGAATCTCCATCTATTTTATTTCTAGTTTTTTTATCCAGAATTTGTATATATTCTGGTTGTAAATTTGAATGACTTGCAGGAAAAAAAGTGCATCCTTTCTCAAAATATAGCTTGAAAACTGAAATATTTTAATTTAGGTCTTTAGGTCATCAAAATTAAAATGATGAGCAATTTGTGTAAAATCAATTAGTGCCATTGATTTTATCGTAAAACAATGAATGCATACATTCCATTTATTCAGCTTCATCCATAGATATTTGTAAAGTGAAGAATGTATAAGTAACTGATTAGATTGCTGTAGATTGTTGGCATTTATTCTAGTTCCCTATCAAAATAGCGGATAAAATGAATTGTGTAGCTGATGTTTGAGTTGTTCTAATGCTAATATTAATATTAAGCTACTGGTAGTTACTAGAATTTAAAATTAAAATTAATAGTGATGGTACTACAGAAGACATACACATGGTTTTCTCATCCAGTTGCTTGACCAATTGAAGTATAATTCAATATTATGCTTACACATTGTGCAAAACAAAAGTAATTGGCACACTGATTCATTGTGTTGTATGATTACAGCCAGCAATAGGACAAACTTGGGCAATGCTATTTGTTTTGTGTCCTGCTCTGAAAGTGGATGACAGGAAATTCTTCTACACTTTAGATTATGGCATCAAAACAGCTGTATGTCATCCTCTCCCTGGAGGGGAAAATTAATGATTTTTGAAAATCAAGTTAATTTTTCCCTTAGGGAAATTAAGTCCCTGAATAAACATAATTTCTTATAAATATATGTCATTTTTATAGCCTTATATATTAACTCTTATTTTTTGCCAGTGAAAATGTAATGACTTGCTAAGATTGCTGAGACTATGTCTTTTTCAACTGCTTTTGTACATTTCAGTTAAAGATTAGAAAGCTTCAGGATACTGGGGAGGAAAAAATCTTTTCCCCCCCCCCCTTGATTTTTTTTACCAACAAATGTTCCTGCTTTGGAGTCTGTTAAAATAAATCATATATAATGCTTTTAAGATAAAAGTTTTATTCATTTAAATAGTTTATGTAAGACCATCAATAGTGTTTATACACTGATGCGAACTACAAAAGAATTTTATTTTGAAAATGAAACTTAAGCAACCTGTAGTGAGTCTATAGTGATGTGGAACTATCTAAATAATACACTTTTGATTAATTACTATAAAATTTGTGGTTTTTATTTTCAGCTTCAGTTTCCCACCTTAAAATTGCAGATTCACATGCTTAATTATTATAGGTTGCAGCAGTTGGTATCTGTGCATCTAATATTGGATGCTGGATGTTTTGCTGCTGTCAAACTAAAACATACTTAATGTGGAAGGGACCAACTAATCAGAGTGGTTCTTCTGTGTAGGATTTTTTAAAATCCAAGCTTCCTTGCAAAGGGACTTAAATTATTGTTTTATGGCTAATAGAACAGTAACCCAAACCTTCTCCCTATTTCTGTATATTTCTGTATCATTGTAATATCTTACAGTGAGACACATTCTACACACATTGAAGAAAAATCACGACAGTTGATTCATTTGTAGTTAAAATGCAGGACACCAAAATTATTTTTATATACTTAAGAGTGAATGAGACTGGTAACTTAGTTCCAGAGAGATAACCTACCAGAGTTTGGACTGGATGGCTGCAGTGCAACTTATCATGGCCTTCTATATTATTAAACATTTGAACGAGGTCATAGAGGTTTTTGCAGGGTTCTGTCTAGTCCTGTATAGTTTCTAATAGGACTATGTAAACATTTGAAAGGAGCATCTTGGAGAGTACATTGATACAAGCTAAGCATCTTTCAAAAAGTTTAAAGAAGCTATATTCTCTGGAATGGTTGAAGCAACTGTGTCATGTTACTGCACTCAGTGGGAAACCTTTTAAAGCAATTGAGCTGAGAACATAGCTGCTTTAATGCTTCAGGGAGGAGTGTGCTTCACTCATGGCAACTTATTTTGCAAAACACCTCTTTTAAATGTTTTGTGTAACATTTGTTTCTAAATAAATTAGCTGGGATAAGCTATGTGAATATTTTTAGTAGAATTTTATATTGTTTGTAGTTGTCTAGAAAGATGTTGAATTCTTGAGCAGATGCTTAGAAATCTGTTTTTAAATACAATGAAATTTGAAGTTATTTGCCAGCTAAAACTTCAACTAGAGAAAACATTAGTCTCTGTTAAGTACACAGTAATTACATCAAAATTAATCAAATTATTTGTCTTTGAAAGCTATGTGAAAACTTCTGCTAATGCAACCTTGTGAATTAGATATACTGTAGTTCACTAACTAGTATTAGTTTTCCTAGTTATGGTTAATTTTGTAAGGGATAATTCAGTGCAGTATTTGACTAATAAATCCTTTTTTCCCCATCAACCTGTCCTTAGGCATTAGAAGTTCTTAATATCAGCTTGGTTGGTAGCTGGTAGGAATAGATCTTTTCCCGATTAAATAGCATGACTCTATTCCAAAATAGAAGCAGTTTGTTCCCCAAATTAGAATACAGGTAGTCTTCAACTTACAACCACAATGGAGCCCAAACTTTCTGTTGCTCAGCAGCAGTTTTTAAGTGAATTTTTTGCCCATATTACAACCTTTCTTGCCACAATTGTTAATGAATCACTGCATTTGTTAAGTTAATAACATAGTTGTTAGTGAATCTGGCTTCCCCATTGACTTTGCTTGTCAAGATCACAAAAGGGTGATCATATGACCCCAGAACACTACAACTGTCATAAATATGAGTCAGTTGCCAAGCGTCTGAATTTTGGTCACATGACCATGGAGATGCTGCAGTGATTGTGAAGTAAAAATTGGTCATAAGTGCCGTTGTAACTTTGAACAGTTACTAAAATGACTGTTGTAAGTCAAGGACCACCTGTATTGTATTTTTTTAAAATTAAAACCTATCTGTTCAAAATTCATAACACAAATGAATATATTACAGGATTATATTTACAATATAGTATCCATAATCCAAATCCTAAAAAGTATTTTATAGCTATTGAAATTTTGCAGATTATAGGAATTGCTTACTCGTTGATGTGAAATGTACTTGTAAATATCTTTTGTTTGCAATTTTAAGAGTACTAATTTATGAAAATATTTAATAACGTTCAGTACTTTGGACTTGGCTATAGAAAGATGCTTTGGAGCATACTTGGGGCTCATACGTTCTGCAGTTTACTGAAGCATTTGCATATTTTCTGTGATTGGATGGCTGCCTTCCATGCTGAAACACAAACACAAGAAAAGGTGTTTCATGCTTGCCCAGTAAAGTACTTTTTTGTTTTCAGTTATGAAGTCCTATGGAGCACAAATATTTATAACTAACCCTATATGTCATGAGAGAGTAAGTCCTGTTGAAATCTGAGATGGAATAAATGTCTGATTTGCACTGTTAGAGATATTATCAGTTAATCTACTTGGTACAATATAAAATTGTTCAAATATCACTACTACTTTCACAGTCATATTTGGTTGTATATACAGGATGCACTGCTAACTAGGTATTTGAATATTTTTTTCAGAGATGTACTTTGTAATATTCTCATGTTCATAGTAGAGAAGGGAGCAGATTTAAATAATTCATACTGTTAAAGCATTATAGTCTACTAATTGTGTGACATTTCCCCTTCAGTTGTTGAAATCATGAATCCTGTTTATAGTCCTGGATCTTCTGGGGTACCCTTTGCAAATGCCAAAGGAATTGGGTATCCAGGTATGCAATTTAATCTCATAAAACTTTCTTGTGATTTCTTATCAGACCAGATGCTATTATTATCTCAATTCTGAATTCAGTTTGCACAAATAACTACAGACTTCCTGAAAATGATAGCATCAAAATATATTAGGACTGAGTTCCCTAAATTTCAAACATATCTGAGAGTTCTATGTTGGAATTGTTAAGTAGCTTTAAAGAAAATATTGACCTGGGAGTGTGTCATCAACTTCTTTCCTTTTTACATAAGGACATGAAAAATTAAAATAGTTTTGTTTATGTATATCTATGCTATTTGGTATAGAAAATGAAAAGTCACGATACTGTTTTCAATTCTATGGCCAAAGATTAGGACATAAACTATAGGTTTTTGCACCAAAGTTAAAAGATGAATTTTGACCAGATTTCCCCAATCTCAATTTCCACCAGATATATGAACCAGTTCTCAGCATTCCATGGCATATCCATTGTTGGGAATTCTGAGTTGCAAGCCACAGCTATGGAGAGCATCCAATTGAACAGAGCTCTTTTTGAAAAGCATCAATGAGCTAATTAAATAAATAAATAAATAGTTCAGGAATTTAAATGATGTGTGACAAAATATAAGGTATTACTTCATCTTATGGATTGAAATTATATTAAACAATAGTATTAAGTTTGTTGGATAATAGTACAAGTACAATATTGATGCATCTGAAAATTAATTTTCAACTGTTCCTTTCAGCTGGATTCCCAATGGGCTATGCAGCTGCTGCTCCTGCTTATTCTCCTAATATATATCCTGCAGCAAATCCAACATTCCAAACAGGTAAATGGTACTACTGCACGTTTCAGTAATGTAAACTTTTAAGTTATTTCCAATGTTGATATCTGTAATAGTGTAAGTGACATATACTGTAAACACTAAGTAGCCACATACTTTCATGCAGATTCTCTATGTTTGAAAATGTCAAACACAAAGGAGAGCAGGAAAATGTAACATGCTGGATATTTCTTCATTGATTACATTTCTCCATCTTGTATTTTAGAAAAGCATAGTAACCCTTAGAGGAACAGCATTGTGCTTATATATAAGTGGGATTTGAATCCCCAAATTATTTGTTAGAAAGGGTATATATGGGTTTTGCCTTCAGAATAGTCTTTTCACTACGTTTTTGATAATAGGAACAAACAGTCCATTTTCACAATCATTCTTTGTCGTGATATGGAAAGAGTAGTTTAAAACTATTAGGGATTGAGCTCCTTGTTATATTAACCCTCTTTTTTTACAATTATAGAACGCCTCAATGTTAAGACAAGATTTTGTGTTGAGTTTAAGTTCCCATTGGGCATTATATTTAAGTTCTGACAAATTAGTCCTTTAGGCAATGATGTCAGAAGCAGGACTGGATTTTAAGCCGGATTATATCCTTGTTCCTATCCAAAGTAGCCAGTTATCATATCAGTTAAAGCTAAACTAAGACCATCTCCATAGAAACATTCCTTCATCAAACCAGAGATACTTCTGCCCACATTCACATCATTTATTAGGCTTAGTATGACAGCCACAGATTGCTATGATTCACAAGTACATAATAGCAAAGAACAAGGAGAAATCATCTTGAAAAGGGTGGGTTTTACTGGAAGCTCTAGGAGTTGAAGGAATGGCTGGAATAATCCTCTTTTTAGTCTCATAAGATCAAAGCTTGGCCATTATCAGGAAGAAAGCAGTGCAGGTTTTTCTTCCTGTATATGTTGATACATAAACTTTCTTCCTCTAAGTTTGAGAATTCCTGATGATTGTTCAAGGAATTAGTACATTAAGGGAGTTTGGAGTTTAGCTGTGAATTAGGATGCACTAAAGTATCTGGTCTATCTGCATCATGAACTGAATTCTGTTCCGCTTACTGGTCTCCTCAAGCAGTTTATTGAGATAATGGTATGGAACTACCCATTGTGGTTTTAAAACAGTGTTACATTGTATCAATGGAAAACAATTTTAAATTAAAAAACCAGGACACCCCAAAGGGAAGAGTAGATACACTAACATGAATACTTCTCCACTTTGTCAGCGAAGTTACAGTTAACCTTAATTCTGGAAATTTCTGCCTCTATATATATATGCATGTTTTCAGGTGTATCTCAGAAATTTGTATGTGATTCCAGGATAAATGTTACATTAATAACATCCAATTAAAATTACCTGTTTATGAAATACAGTGCTCTGTTTACAAAATTAATTTCTGGAGAACAGAAGTGCCAGATAACTAGAAAAAAGCTAAAGTTGTCGTTCTTCAAAAATGAGAATATATATAATAATTAACTCTCAGTCTGAATTGATACCTGAAAAAATTGAGAACAACTGGTAAAGCAAATTATCTACAAACATCTTAAAAACAATTGAAGGATTTTTCATGCACAGGTATTAGTACTGGTATTTGCCAGAGTAATTGATCTGATAAATTTAAATAGATTGTGTGAATATTGTAGTCATTATGTATCTTAACTTCAGCAAAACATTTGACAGTATGCCATGACGCTCTGATAAACAAGCTAATTGTGAACTGTAAAGTATGACAAGTATATAGAACTAACTGGAAAAACATAGAATGTTCCTCAATAATTATGTGTCAGAGTGGACTAGATAATGAATTGCACAGAGTCCAATCTAGTTCTGTAGAAATTTTATTAACTCAGTTGACCATATCATATATAAAACTGATACAAAAATACAAAGAAATGCATAGAAAACAATAAAACACTTTCATAATGTTATCACCCCTATAATTAATTCCAGTCTGATCTAGATATTCTCTCTTGTTCTCTTGGCCTTTGAAATGAAGACTGCAGTCTTATTAGTGTTTCCTACAATAAATACCATATTTTCCCCAAAATAAGACCCAACCAGAAAATGAGCCCTAGCATGATTTTTCAGGATGCTCATAATATAAGCCCCACCCCCAAAATAAACCCGTTAAGATTATCAGCCAGGCGGATGCATTTATTACCGTATTTCCCCAAATATAAGCCCTAACCAGAAAATAAGCCCTAATGTGTCTTTTGAACCTGGTCTTATTTTGGGGGAAACACGGTATTGTTTCTCCTGGGTGCTCCAGTATTTTTTTGTTTTTAAATAGGAATCTAAGTACACAACAGACAACAGTTTGCAGTCGACAAGAATGTGTCCAGTGTCTTCAATGGCTGGTGCTCCACAAATGCAGTGTCTTTTTTTAAGTGGGACTCCATGAAATCTCCCATGTCCAATGGAGTTCAGTTGTTCAAACTGAGCTCTAGAGAAAGCTCTTCTGAAATGTTGAGACATGTAACTTGTTAAACAT
Source organism: Crotalus tigris (assembly GCF_016545835.1). Taxonomy (NCBI): domain Eukaryota; kingdom Metazoa; phylum Chordata; class Lepidosauria; order Squamata; family Viperidae; genus Crotalus; species Crotalus tigris. The sequence goes on from NW_024096796.1 coordinate 2,102,667, forward strand.
TTTTCTAACCAAGAGGCTGATTTGTGTTGAATCAGCCACTTCATAGATGTGACACATTTAAGTATTGCAGCCATATCAATAATTCTTTGTTTGAAAGCTTCCTTGGTCTTTAGATGTGATTTGACTAGGATATTGAAAGATTACATTTGAAAATTGGGTGTAGTTGAGGTAGAAAGTATGGTTATCAACTTAGGTAACACAAAATAGGTACAATATTACCTATTGTAATATATAATATGTAATATATAATAGGAAAAAAATCAGGAATAGTTTGGTAGGAAAGAAAATGGGCTAGAAATAATAGAATTTAATAGACACAAAGTTCTTCACCTAGGAAAAAGTAGATAGGAAAATACTTCGCTTGATGATAATGCTTATAAAAAATTTGGAATTGTTCATTTATGAATATTAATCTGTAGGGGATTTTTTTACTGCAAAGAAGACAAATGCAGTTTTAAAGTATATTAGCACTGGTAGTTTCCGAATCAGAGGAAGTAATAGTTGTAATTTATTCTTCTTTGGTCAGGTCCCCAATTTGAGTATTGTGTCCAGTTCTGATTATTGCATATTAAAGAGGATTCAGATAAACTGAAACAGGCTCAGAGAAGAGCAACACGGATGATCAGGGGATAAGAAACTAAGTCCCATGAAGAGATATTGAAGAAATTGGGAATGTTTAGCCTTAAGAAACGAAGACGCAGGGGGGCATAATATTATTCTTCAAAATACCTGAGAGGATGTCATACTGAAGAAGATAAAGACTGTTCTCCGATATTCCAGAGCTCACGATGCTTAATAATGGATTGAAGTTACAGGAAGGCAGATTCCGATTCAATATTAATCCCCCAAAAAATTGTAACAGTAAAAGCAGTTCAACAATGTCATTATGTGTTCCTTATGCAGAAAGAGCAGTTCAATGTTGCACTGTAAGTGCCTCCAGGTTGGTGGTATGTGTACAACAGTATATGGGGGTCACAAGTTAGTTTCTAGATTAAATCTCCTAATTTGCATGGAATAGTGTGACCATGCTTGGGGTAAAGCAGGGCCTTGGTTGTGTTGGTGGCATGTTATTCAAAATTTGCCAGAACTGACTGTTACTGTCCACATTAGTAACAGAGAACTTGGTTTTCACACAGATCTGACTAAGTAAAATAATATAGCCTTCTCTATATTAGTCACTAAAAATTTCATGTGAAAACCTTGATTGTCCAAAGCTATATTAACTGGCAGAGATCTATATGGGGCCATTTGGTGATGACCATGGTGCATAGAATATTGTAATTTGGAACATTAGAAGAGTGAATGCTTAAGAACAAGAAGGGAATAGAATGGAAGGAAGGAATGTTACATATCTGTACACTAAGAAAAAAATAAAGATGCAATAGATTTGAATGAAGATAATCTAAATACATGAAGGAAAGTACAAATAGTCCTGTCTTATTGATTGCATGTTCAGCGACTGTTCAAAGTTACAATAGCACTGAAAAAAGAGTTTTACGATCAGTCGTCCAAGTTCTGAACATCACAATGTCCCCACCTCGCACAATCATCATCACCTTCACCATTTGGCAACTGGTGTGCATTTATAAGAGTTGCAGTGTCCCACGATCACATGATTGCCACCTGGGTGAGAAAAAATGCATGTAAGAAAATTATGGCTGAAAAAAATGAGGATGAAAGAAATACATTGTATAATATGTATATAGGAAAAAATGGTTGCAAAGAATGTAATCAAAGAGAATAAGGGATGGTTAAGATGAAAATAGGGAGACAAAAGGCCGAACAATTTTGATGAAAGCAAAAACATTTGGTTTGCACAATAGGGCTGCACAAAGAACTTCAGCAATGAAACTCAGGTGAAGGAATGCTAGAAGTATTTTAGAGCTTTTTGTGGGAATTATAGTGATGCGTTGAAGAGCAATATAAATGAATATTTTAATTCTTAATGCCCAAGAAAAAAATGATGAAGACAATGTCCCAACTGCTGTAATTGAAATTGAAAAATGGTAATACTGCAAGTGTAGAAAATAAATCTAAAGAAAAGTTAAAATACGTAAAATGAAGCTAGTTTAAAGAAAGGAAAATGAAAGGGGGAAGAAACTGAATAATGAACTAAGTGGACAGGGAAGGAAACAAAAGGTATTTAGGTATTATAGAAAGAACTAAATTCAGTAGGTAAGCACCCTCTTTTAATCTAGGTTTAAAAACATCCACAGTCAGCAAGGAATGTTTTCAATCATTTGACCTTTAATAGCTTTGTTCTTTCTAATTTATGTCAGATGTTCCTATATCCATTCTGAATCAGATTCTAGACTTCTAATCTATACTACAATATTCCAAAATAAACTATACATCTAATTTCAACCATAATTTAACCCACAGTAGTAGAGACTGGATCACTTAGCAATGGAAATTCCAGTCCCAAAAGCCCTTGTAACTGGAGGACAACCTGTAAATACTTTTTTATCAAATTTTGTAATGGCAATAATCCAGAATTTATGACAGTAGTAGTAATCAAGAATGTAGTTTTATGCCATAACATACTAGGCATTTTGTGAACCTCTCAGAGTCATTGAGAGTCGGGCAACATACAAATTGATGAATAAATGATAAGAAACATTACTTTTTACATTGTGCTTATTTTGTGTTTCTAAATATTAAACACTGAGTATTTTCTTGACTATTCTTGATCATTGTACATATTTTACTGTTCTAGAGATTCCATCTCTGGACATGAGGGCTGAGCTACAGGATGATTATATCGATTGTAGGGTTTTTAACTTTGGCTGCCAATTTATATTTATTTTAATATTGTGTTTTTAACTGTTGTTAGCTGCCCATAATTGTCATGTTGAGTTATGGATCGTCATTTAAATAAATAAATAATATGTTGTGGGCAGCAATTTGTTCCTATTTTAATTTTTTAAAAATGGATCATGCTGTTTTTCACCATTTAATAATATGAATATTGCAAATTGTTGAAACACAACGTTGACACTTGGCTATCTTTTAATATAGGTTATACACCAGGCACACCATATAAAGTCTCTTGCTCACCTACCAGTGGTACAGTGCCTCCTTATTCTTCATCTCCCAATCCTTATCAAACTGCAGTATACCCAGTTCGAAGTGCCTATCCACAGCAGAATCCATATGCACAGGTAAAAAGAGTTCTTTGAGTTAATTATATAACAAGTGGAACTGTTGTCATTTTCTAGATTCTTAGTGCTGTGATGGCTTGGGGCAGGGGTTTAATCATTAATCATTTGTATAGTATAAATCAGAATTTTAGTGAATTCTGGCTTATAGTTGATAATTTGCCTTCAAAACAACATGATTATTGGCTTCTTGTTTCTGGATTATTTAGAGATACAAGCCAGCAATTCTGGTTAACATGCAATTGCACTTGTGCTTCCCAATTAGTTCAGATTGATTGAGCAGTTAATTAGGAATAGTTTTGAGAGAACTGAAAACTCATTATTACTGATGAACAGTAATCCGTTCTTTTTTTTTTTTTTCCTTTTTGAAGGGCCCGACTCATACCTGATGTGTATAAGTAAAATAATGGCATTTCCTTGAAACCATGTGGCCTTTTAGTATGTATCAGTAGTACTGGAAAGAATTTTAGTAAACCAACCATTTTTTTCAACAGCAAGGCACTTACTACACACAGCCTTTATATGCAGCACCACCCCACGTAATCCATCACACTACAGTTGTGCAGCCCAATGGAATGCCTGCAACTATGTATCCAGCACCAATTCCACCTCCCAGAGGAAATGGTGTCACCATGGGAATGGTGGCTGGGACCACAATGGCAATGTCTGCAGGTATGTGAATTTTCTTTTATTCCAACAGTCTGTGATGTGGTATTGGTGTTTTAGAGCAGTTGATACTCATTAGTGGGGCCGGTTGGCTGCTACATATAAATTCTCAGACAACCATTGGTAAACAGATAATCTCTTTGGCACATAGCACTAACATTCTTGACTCTTGTAACTAATAATCTTTCATCTATCAAACACATTTTAAAATGCAGGCCCTTCTGTGACAATGAGCCTCACAAGTCAATTGTATACAAAGTACTGGTAGTTATTTGACTTAACAACAGTTTGTTTAGTGACCATTCGAAGTTACAGAGGCACTGAAAAAAGTGACTTATGACTGTTTTTCACACATACAACTATTGCAGCATCCCTATGGTCAAATGATCAAAATTCAGATGCTTGGCAACTAATATTTATGATGGTGGTAATGTTCTGGGATCATGTGATCACCTTTTGTGACCTGACAAGCAAAGTCAATGGAGAAGCCAGATTCACTTAACAACGGGTTGCTGACTTAACAACTGCAGTGATTAGCTTAACAACTGTGGCAAGAAACATCATAAAATGGGGCAAAACTGACTTAACTGTCACTTAGCAACAGAAATTTTGGACTCAATTGTCATAAATGGAGGACTACCTGTATTCTGATTTATAGAATATTTATTAGTTGTCTGTCAAAGTGCAGAGAGAACTTTTAACATGGTATTTCAAGAAGTGAATTTAATTCTGTGCCATGTCTTAATATCATTTTAATTGGGAATTCTGGGAGTTACAGTCCTAAAATATTTGGAAGGCATAGGCTGTATAAGATACAAAATGCTGGGGAAACAAAAACAGGACAGCAGAGTTTGCAAATATAATTTCTGTAACAAATTCTGATGGCTATGCCAACTTCAAAATTACTTATAAACAACGAAGAGTGTTAATTATGAAGCAATTAAGTGTGGAAATATTTTTTCCTCCCCAGGTACCTTGTTGACAACACATTCCCCAACTCCCGTAGCCCCTCACCAAGTTACAATGCCCACTTATCGAGCTCCAGGAACTCCAACCTATAGTTATGTGCCCCCACAGTGGTGATCACCATTACCCAGTGTAAGTATTTGTATATTTATAGCTGTAGTGATTTCGCCAGTGTAGGACTATCAAAAGTCAGAGTGGATATTTAGCTCTCTTTTTTTGCCTCTTTTTGAATGCAGATTTGAAGATGGGAGATATGCAATCAAGTAATTGAGGTTTAAAAGTTGGTGCTGAAGCCTTCATGCCTCCAACCAGGACTTGTTTCTTCTGAATGCTTGCAATCCTTTGCTAAACACTAATTCCACTGAAGACTTCCCAGTGCTGCATATCTTACATCTTGGAACTCCAGCAGTTAGTCTTAAAGCAAATCCTGTTTTGTGGACTGTCTTGCAATTTTTAGCTAATTATAATGATTAAAGGGAGTATAAATTTATTGATTCATATCTAGTTGAATGCATGTCTAAAACTCGCAAAGCTTGCTCAACCTACCTGCTCTGACTGATGCAAAAATTGTCATATGCAAAATCCAAAGGAGCCGAAAAGTATTTTACAGTTTATATCACTAATGCACTGTTGTGATGTTCGCAGGGTCTTAAAGAGGTAGAATTGTGACAGTGATTTTTTTTCATCATTCTAATTAGCAAGTGTGTTAACGTTTTAAGACACCAGGTAAAGGGAGAAAAAATGGTGGTATTTTTCTTTCCGGTTCAGTGACTGGAAAATGATTTTGTAGAAATCTTGCAAAGGAACCATTTGTTATTTGTAAGTTCTTTATATTTCCACTTTTTGGTTTCAGTGTTAATATAGACATTCTCAAGGACAAAAACATTACAGGAAAAATATGGTTACAAGTCTTGCTATCTAAATCATTAATCATCATTGGAATATTTGGTGGAAAATCATCCACATAATGGTTTACCTCCTAAGAACAGTCTTAAGTGATTGATGTCAATGATTTCCACACTGCTGTAAAATAGAATTTTGTTCAATTTTGTTCAGGTCCACCCTTCCAACAAAAATGGGCTAATCTTGGCCAGATTGATAGTTTGAGCAGCTTTCTTTTGTAAAAGCATAGTCATATCAATATTTCAATAGAAAAGAATTCAACATATTCTGAAGAAAAATGTCCTTTTTTATATATATTAAAGGGGAGCAAACTAATTAAATCATTTTATTGACTTATTTTCCTTGCAGCATGGATATGAACCAAGTATGGAAGCAATTGTTAGAATATACCTAAAAGTAGGACTAAATTCAAAAGTGATCAAGTACAAAGATTCTTTTTGGTAATACTTTTCTTTTGGCATAATCTTGGGCATATACTTTTTTACCTCCTAAATTGCATTTGGAAAAATTGAAATTAAGAAAACAGATGCAGTATTTCATTGCAGCGAACTCCTTACCTGCAGCTTTGAGTCTTTGTAGAAGTACCTCAGTCAATGCTGTGGCGATATAGGGCTAGTCTTGGAACCAGTTTGTGCACCAAAATTATTATGGGATTTTTAAATTTTTATTTTAGGTTTTAATTTCAGTGCTAAAAGCAATCAAGGGCTTTCTTTGAATTGGCACCAATTATTATTCCCAGTATTTCCTGTCTGCAATAAATAGTGTAGTCAAAGGTTAAAATGTTCCCTTTTAAACTTAACATTTGTAGATTAGTTTATAGTATTGGTAAAATATTTGCAAGTTGTTGGGGTTTTTTAATGGTGAGACTGAGCATCCCAACATTGGGATGATAAGTTTTTAAATCAGATATTACAACTACTTATATGTAGCTTGGAAACTGATTTTAGTACTACCATCCTATTTTTTCTTCTGAGGCAAGAATCTTCTGTGCCTCAAATCCCTTTGAAACGGCTTTTACGACGTTTGAACAATAACATACTCTTTTGTTTTACATAAAATGTATTTTCTTTGGATCATTATATAATATCTTTATCCAAATGCCAGTGACACAACATAATCGTATGTATTCTTACATTTTAATCTTGAGCACTTATTGCAGCCGAGAAAGTTCTGTATCCATAGAACAAGCAAATTCTTTCTTTCTTGCCATTTGGGTCTGCTTAGCTATTCCATTTGTGACGTTGTCATCATTCTGAAGAGTGCTCCTTAAACTTATTGATTATTCAGTATGGACACTTAGCCAGTGTAGCAGGCTTTTAAAGTTAAATGTTTCTTGCCACATTATCACAGATGTGAGTTTTGAAAAATAGTTTGCCAGGGACATGTTGAAAATAAAAGCTTATCTCTTTATATAAATGTCCTGATGTCTGTAGCCAGTGCAGCACTTTGTAAATGATAAAGATAAATTGTATTTGGTTTTCCTCAAGTTTCAGTTTCCAAATACTTCCTTGGTTGTTGTTGTTTTTTTAAAAAAAATACAGTGATAGTAACAGCTTTTAGGGTAATCAGACTTCGAGCACTTTTTTCTGAGTTGTTTTATGGGATTCATCTGCAATGGAGGAATAGTACTATGCTGTCCCTTGAGGAATAGTACTTCTTGCAAAAATTACTGCACCTTCCAGAATTTGGGGGGAGGGGGCAATGATATTTTATTGGAGATAAGTCCATATCTCCGATAGTGTCAGTAGGAAAGTAACCAAAAGCACAGTGATGAGAGGATGTATATAGCTTGGTATATTGTTGCAAATAATTTAAAAAAGCATGACTATGAAACAAAGTTTGTACTTCAAATGGGTGTACTAGACAGGATATTGTGGATTTTTTTTTCTCCTGGCTGTTAGTTCCCTGGTTAGAATTCCTATATGGGAGGGTGGGTGAGGTAAAGCCTCTAATTCTTAGTATGTAGCTGCATTGAAACTCCTTCAAAGGAGGTTGATGCAGCAGAGACAAGGCTCCAATCAAGCTGCTTTCAAACAAATGCAGCTCTAGAGGGGAATACAGTAACATATTACAGCAATAACAGAAAACAAAAGATCTGAGTTTAATTTCAAAGGCTAGGTTTTAAATAATACTGAAGGCATTGTTTAGGAGACATTTTCAAACTAGATAACACAATATTTGAAGTGTCTTTTTTTTTTTTTTTTGAAAATAGCAAAATAGACACATTCTACTTTATATTTGGCCAAGAAATACTTGTAGATGTAATCAGTGGTATTAACGCTAACCAACTGACATGAAACTGAATCTCCCATTTTTAATTGAAGTAATAATTGTATAACTAAAATATTATGGTAGACATACATTGAAATACTCTGAGAAGCTCATACATTACCACAAAATGTGTCTTGATGCCACGATGGAGATAATGGAAGGAAGAAGTTTTGCTTTATTTGGGTTCCTGAAATGTAACCCTGTGAGAGCAGAGTTTTTAATCTGTCATGACTAAAACTTGGCACAGATTCCATATAGTCAATATTCCATGACCATTGCAAAGTAATTTTAACTTCAGTGGAGAATTTTGAATTTATTAGGGAAAACCTTTTGTTCTTGTGTGTTTCTACTGAGCATTCTTATTGCTTGGTTTTGGCATTATAAAACTAAATTAATTTTGTTACAGTCAAAATGCAGGGAAGCAAAACATTTTCAACTAGTTTGTATTACATTGTTCTGTTGATTCTAAGAAGCAAACACCCAACACTAAGGGTCTGTTCTGGGGCAAGAAAAAAAAAGATATTGATAATCATTTTCTGACAGTGAAGCTTAACATTGCATTCTGCATTAGGTGGTTTGCTAATTTAGTACATTACCTTTCTGCCTTTGCCTGCAAACACTGAGCCCCAATCTAGAAATCACTTTGTGATTTGTTTTTAACCTGTGCAGTGTTTGTTTGCACTTGGCTTTCCCTCTCAACTTTTTCCTCTGTAGTCATTCTCAGTATATCTAACAATCCCATCCATGTGGAATAATAGCAAAAGGGAGACAGCAGTGCAGCAAAGGAGCTGCATTTATATTAAACATCTAATTCTTGTTCAACCTGTCAGTAGAGATTGAAAGACAGCAAGTGACAAGTAACTGGGGAGGGGTTGTATTATCCTTGAATTTTCTCTTCAGCCTACCGAAGACATTGGTATTTATGAGATACTGATTTTAAATGAAATGGGCACTCTTTCTAAAATGACATGGAGCTATTTGAGCATCCCAATATCGGGAGCCAATTTAACATGCCAAGATAGTCTGAACAGTTTGACTTCCAATTCTCTGTCATCAGTATCTATATGACTTTTTCTAATCTGATATGACTTTTGAGCACTTAGCAAGCAAACTGTGGAAGCTTCACTTAGCTTGCTGCTGTACAAACTTGTTTTTAGTAGAATGGATTTGTTAGTGGGATTTTATTGTAGTGCTATTATTGGCTGCCCTTGTGGGGTGAAAAGGGGAATGCATGCAACAGAAGTGCAAGAGGCCCCAGTAATAGTGTTGTTATGAAATAGGCACAGGTTTCCTTTTTATATAATTTTTTTTTAAAAAAAAGAAACTGTCTTAAAACAGTTGTATTGGTACTTTTCCCCAAGTTTAGGTCAATGTTGTCTTCCAGAAGTTTAAAGCATCACATCTTTTGCATCAACACATAGGAGTGGCAATTCCATTCTGAGCCAATTGTGTAAAATTCATTTTTATTATACAATCGAATGAGTAGATGAGCTCAGAGTTAAATTCTTAAAAGCACGTTTATGTAACAGGAATTGTTATGTATTAATACTTCAGTTTTCAATAAAGATTGACTGTGTTGCTTAATGCTTTTTTTTCTTTTGCAACTACAATCCTCAAAAATATGTTGTTACATTTAAATGATGTTTAGGCCTTTCAATCTGCACTGTGCTAGAAACTGTTTATCCCTGACAGATAGGCAATCTGCACATTCTACAAGTTGTGGATCACAATTGCTATGGGTCTCAGTCAGCAAAGCTATTAACAGTGGATTGTGAGAATTGTGATTTAAAACATCTGAAGGAATTCACATTACCTGCCTCTAATTTACTAAGGAACAGTAGTTTGATTCACATCTTACACCATCCATAAAATTTTAAAACAATTTGCAGGTTTCAATGAAAGAAAAATATTAAAGTGAGATTAGCAGATTTTTCTTTCTTTCTTGGCAATAAATGTTTTAATTTTAAATTTCGCATACTTTTAGAGAATTGAAATTTTACCATGTTTAATGAAAGTTGGGAGGGGGGTTGGTATTAGAAGGAATAATTTAGTAAGTTCAACTGCCTATTCAGGGTAGGGATTTAAATTGGCATTCCAGAAACATGCCTACCTAACCACTGAAATAACCAATAGAGAGAACCCACCACCCTCCAGGTAATTGGTTCTTATCAAATGAAAACTTTTTCTAACAATCTGCCTTTCTGTAACTTACATCTGTTTCATGCCATGCACCCCCTAATGAGAATTCAGAGTTCATGTTACTTGTGACTTTTATTTATCTAGTTTATATAGCTGCTCATCTCACAAAGAAGTGACTGGGATGGGGTACAATAGATCTTTGGAAAATGCCACTGTCAACTTCTCAAGGCTGTACACCCAGTTCTTTCAGCCTCTTCATAGGGCTTAATTTCATCATCTTTCTCTGAACCTGTTCTGATTTTTCTGAATCCTTAAATGTGTGCGGCCTAGAATTCAAGGCAAAGCCTGCTCAAAGCCAAATAGAGTGACCAATTATTTGCCATACTCCTTATTTGATGCGAATAATGCTAAACTCATCTATTTAGAAGAATGTGAGGTGAAATGTGGCAAAGCACTAAGCTGATCAGATCACTGATCAGAACTTTGAAAGATAAGCAGCAAGCAAAAATAATTGATCTATGTGTTAATGGTTTTATTTTACCTTTCTTCAAGTGATTACTATTACATAGAGCAGTTTATAGCCTTGCCTGTGTTGCAATTACAGTACCACTGGACCCCAAATTTAGGTTGGAGGCTGTGGTGTAGGCCACAGGTGTCAAATTCGCCACGCTACATAACATGTCACCAGTGGTGGGATTCAAATTTTTTTCCATTTAAATGAAAGAAACCGCACTCTGTTCTGAAATCTGGCCTATTTCCAGATTATCTCAGAACAATGTTTATGCCTGTGTACGTATGATAGCTTTTTTAAAACAAAATTGTGAAATTGTAATATTGTTAAAATACATTCCATTCAATTTGTGGAAGTCTCACCTGACTCAGACTTTCATCTGTATTCCTCTCAATTACTGTAGAAGCAACCAAAGACTTTTAAGGTTTTAAATGTAACCATATAAATATAAAAATACCTTGGGCCATGACACTAGCATCACTGCCAGCTTTCTTTTACTACTTGCTGTTTTCTTGAGTGATTAAACTGCAACCTTAACATATTATATTTATAAAATACCTCAAACAAGTGCATAAATGTTATTTCTCCCACATCACAGTTTAATTAGCTTTATGCTTCATTATATCATTCTAATCAGAATGACCACTTTAGGTTTTGGAAAACCGGAATGTTTTGTTACAGACTACAGTTCCTAATTTCCAGATAGTAGTATGTTCAGGCAACCTGGAAAGTCTCAAAGAATGGTTAAAATATCTGATGAGAAGTGTGTTTGTGGCAATATGTGCCTACTGAACAAGCTTTCAAACTAAACATATTGTGTTAGCATTGCAGCAGGACACAGCACTTGTCTGAAGGTGGCTAATGTTAAAAAATATTAATAAATGTCAGACCCAATTATTTGAGTGGGGGATGGAAGGAATTCCATGACCGTAGATTGGATTGGAAAGCTGAAAAGTTACCCTAGAAGACAGTGGATCCATTTCTGCATTATGGCAAGAAAACAATATGATTATGTGGTTATGACAATTGAGTGTTAATTCAAAGACAAAATATTTAGCCGTTATCTTTGCAACTGTTGAAATTGTATTCTGATGTATGTATTCATATACTAACACAAGGGTGAGTGACCTGCATAATTAACATGATTGCTATTTGAGACTCAGCATGACCAGATGTTAATTTATTCTTATATTATTTTTAAGGTAAAAGATGAGGAGTTTTGACTGCCTAGAAACTTTGGATATATGCTTCTGCTATCCTACCCTTTCCTATATTGTTTGGTTTTCTTGGGAATGAAACTACCATTTCAATATGTAGAACTACAGATACATAATGATACATACTAAACACAAGGATACACTTAGTATGAAATAAAAACTGTGCTGATTGCTCCAAGGCAAACTACTAATTGTTCATTTAAGGGTAATCAAATGCAAAGGACATGCTTATTGGGTTACCAGTCATTTCTGCATAAGAAAAAAAGACACAAGAGTGAAAGTCAGTTTTACAATTTTCTTTATGAAATTAAATGTAACCCCTCCAAAGAGGGAAAGAGAAAGTGCAAGAATGATTCTGTACATGCTTCTAGCTTTCTATAACTGAAGGCTGGTCAGCTACAGTTAGACCCTGCAACTTTTTGCATCACACTGCTGAATGCTCACTCCCCTGGAGTAATGTCATGCCAGGGTAGATTGGGTTCTTCACTTTAATTTCACAGTACCAGGAAATCCCTAAACAATGGGATTCAGTCAGTTATGGCTTCTATCTATTTCACTATTGTAAGGCAAAACTTTATCTAATCAAAAGATTATATTGAGAGAGAGAGAGAGTGCCATCAATTTTAAGTGGTTAGTATCTGAATATACACTCTCCATAAAAATTGGCGAATCTGTATCCCTGTCTTACGCACCCTCACTTCCTCTGCAGAGTGTTGCATAGGTGATAATAGTTCCAAATAATACTGCTTAGTTTGTAAGTGCCTGGCATGTCTGAAATTAATCTTTAGATAAATCTACGTATTGTATCTTTAGGAATATAGGTCAGCCTTTCTTCCATAATTTGCCTCCTAGATATACCTGGACTGTAACTCCCAGAGTCCACAAAAGCTCACTGCACCTATTTTGGAATTCTTGGAATGGGACTTCCACACAATTAGAGGACATCAAGTTGTGGAAGGTTGATACAGGCTTCCAAATGTTGGCTTTCTTCGGTGGAAAAGAAGAGGCAAAAGAGGCATCAAGTTAAAACCTGACAAGACAGATTACAAACTTACAAAATACAGTTATTTGCACTGTTACATAAATAAACATTTTATAAACACTGAAGAAAAGTATTGTTGGCCAGGAGTTATGAGAAAATGTTTATAGAAAGTAAAAGAAATTAAAAGGTAATTTAGGCTCATTTCCCCTCCCCTATATACATTAACTCAATTAGACTAAAAATGTCCTGGCTGTTAGCCACACTTCAGGCTGGTTAATCAAGTACTGGTTCCAGATCAGCTGTTTGACATAAGAGAAGGTGACATCTGATCTCTGGGAATGTTCAGGCTGTTCTGGATTTCTGAAAATTTGGATAAGAGGAAGGGAGAACCTCATCATCCCAGGAAAATGGGCACCAGTAAGAATGTCAAGCAGCTGCTCAGAGCAAATGACCGAGAAGTGGTGGTAGCTGCTCATCTACTGTTGTCTTTTCCTGTCAGTCTTTTTGAATCCCCAAATAAAGGTTCCCAGATGAAAGGGTGGTCCAGAATAAAAGGGACAAAATAAGGAATTAAAAAATACATATATTCTGTCATCCGTCTTCTCCTAGGTACGCATTTGTATGGGCAGTCTCAGTTCATTTTCACCGACATACACACATGCACACGTACACAAAAGGATCATAACACTTCAAAGCTCTTCCAGTTGATCCAAAGGAAAGGAGTCGGGAGTGGGGGGTGGGGGAAGAGGATGCTAAACCAGAGGTGGAGGCAGTGCTTGGGCTTGCAGGACGAAGCATAAAGTGCTGTCTCAAAAGGGATTCAGGCACAAGGTCAGGCTGCCTCCCTTTATTTTCGAAACGGTGCCAGCCTGCTAATATTCTGCCAGAAGTTTGAAGGTTTGCGTTTGGGCTCTGCCAGCATGAAGACTTGCTGCTGGGGAAGGTTTGTAGGCAGAGTAGGGTGTTTCTGGCGCATCAAGAAATCGTAGTATGTCCTAGTGATCACTGCTGATGAAATGAGCAAAGAAAAAAAATTTTTTATAGCTGTATCTTCTGCTCTGCCTCCTCTGAGAACAGGAGTGTCCCGTTCTCAATATGCTTTTCACTCAAATTGCAACCTTTAAACATGGTTGTTCAGCAGCAGACTGTTATTGTGAATACATGGGAAGAAAGGGGGAGGATTACATCGTCTGGAGGTTGTTTCTCGGTTTAGGTCTGTGGAGATTCTCAGTCATCCAGGTCATAGTTATCCCAAAGATGCTTTTTTCACGAGACAGCTGGACTTCCTTGTTTTTCTTTGAAGACATTTCGCTTCTCATCCATTCCCAAGAAGAAGCTTCTTGAATGACAAGCGAAATGTCTTCAAAGAAAAATAAGAAAATCCAATTGCCCCGTGAAAAAGCATCTTTGGGATTGTTTCTCGTTTATTTCTCTCAAAACTTTATTTACCAGATTTCTTCACTCTCACACCTCTAGATATGATGGGACCGCAACTCCCATTGAATTTGCATTTGCCATACATTTGGAGATTGCCAGAGTAGTAATAGCTATTCTAGGATATGGGGCCTAATTATTAGGTTGTAAAACAACCCAAAACACATTAGGATGTCAAACTGAAAAACAGTATTCTTTAAAATGGGCAATTAAAGATTTGTCTTAATACAGACTCCAATTAATTCAGTTTGCAGTGTATCACTGGTACAATTCAAGGGGCTACTAATGATCTTATGCCTACCATGCAATTTAAGCAGTTCGAAACATGAGTCCAGCTTGTCCTTACCCTGGAAATGACATGTGAGAAACTTAGTACTTATTGCATGTCTCCTGTTTCTCCAGACAAGTGCCGTCTCCTCATTACATTTAAAATGTAAAAACACTTCCCTATTAGAAAGATGAATGATGAGCAAAATGCTGGCATTTACATATAGTTCAGTCAGGAGGGGTGGGGGCAGAGCTGAAGATTTGACTTAGAAAGGCCCACCAAATTCTATCTTCACATTTTAAAATAGTTAGAAAGTCAGTAAAATCAAGATGATGTAAAATCCTGCATGCATTACTATTTTTAATAAAAGAGTCTATGCTATGACTTTCCTGCCCCAGCAGGGGACAGCATCCAGCCAACCCTGTCTAGGCTCAAAAGTTAAGCAAAGTCAATTTAATTATTATTTGTCTGGGGGGTGTCTAAGTAATACTGGAGCTATAACCCAGTCATGGGGAATTCTGAATGTTGATCCACACATAAAGTTGTGAAGAAATGCTGGTCTGTTAAAAAGCACATTCTCCAGGAAGGCAGTGGTAAAGTGTTTCCTAATTACTGCCATGAAAATTACATGGATATGGCCTTGAGGTTACCTGGAATTGTTCAGCTTGACAAAGATGTTACCTTTCTGATTCCTGTACCACCAAATAAAACCAAAATATTCTAAAGTAATTACTTGGCTTCTAAATAGATCTTTTTTTTTTAAACTGCAGCTTCTGAAGATAACCAAGGATTGGATCATAGGCTATTAACTCAAATAATTTTAGACCATTGAGCTGTGATACTTATTTTAGGGGAAAGGTGAACAAGGAGGGCAGACATCTCTCTTGACTTGCCTTTTGGCTTTCCACTCTGATTTTGTTTGCTGGCATTAAGCATAGCTTGTTTCTTCTGCATTTCAGTGATGGAAAAACCTTGAACATGAAAAAGAAGCTGTTAATCCAGTTAGGCTTTTCTAGCTAAGTAATATAAACATATGCATAGGGAGACAAGGGCTATATCAAGCAGAAAATCCCAATGTGTGCAATAGAAACTATACCAAGCAGTTCAATTTTATATCTCCAGAATAAGTTCATTGTACAATCTAATGTACTATTTTGTTCAGCTCCCACAAATAAGTATTGTAAAGAACATGCAGCCTGTGCAGTCCTTAACTAAATGTAGGAGAGGAGATAGGAATTAACAAATATAGGTTAAGGTCTGAGAAGGAAAGCGATAGGAATGGAAACTATGAAAAAATTAGACTTAAACTGTTCAGAAAATAGTCTAGTTTTCAAGAAAGATTTTTTTAAGAGGAAGAACTCAATTTGTAAGGCTAAAAAGTTGCTGCAGGCAATGGGTCTCCATGGGACCAGATAAAGGGATACTGTATGCTATTGCAGTCTTCTTCAAACTGATGTACTCTAGATATATTGAGCCTACAATCCCTATAATTCCCTGTCAGCCTAACAATTCACAGTGCTGGCTGGCAATTCTAGGAGTTATAGACCCAACAGATTGGAAGTGCATTAGCTTGGAAAATACTAATTTAGGGCATCCTATGGTTTTCCAGATTTTACTGAACTCTGCCTCTCAGCCTTCCTCATTGTTGGCCATACAGGTAGTCCTCGATTTATGTTCATAATTGAGCCCAGAATTTTGGTCGTAAGTTGTGGTATTTGTAAGTTGAATCATTATGTGACTAGATTCAATTTTACAACCATTTTTATGATGGCTGTTAAGTGAATTACCTTGATTGTTAAGTAAACCATGTAATCATAAATCTGAGTTCATATTTTTGCCAGAAAACAGCAAAAACTCTCACATGACCCTATGATACTGCAGCCATCCATAAATGCCATCAGTTGCCAAGCCCGCGAAATGCAGTCATAGGACCACAGAGGTGGTATGGCAATTGTAACAAGGATGGGTCATAGTTAATTTTTTTTTTTCAGTTTGTTGTAACTTCAAAACTTTGTTAAGCGACCAGTCATAAGTTCAGGGCTGCCTTACTCACTGATAATTCCACAGCATATTAAGGGCCACTGTTCTCTGTCTTTTACTCACGAGTAGTCTGCAAAACTAGATTTATAAAATAAGCACTTGAGTAAGATTAGGAAAAATTCAAAAATTATATGTGATAGAAATTCTTGAGAATGTAGAGTCAATAACAAAGTGGGAACATTTTAAAAATTTAATACATAGTTAAGGTGTAGGAAAGTTCAGTGAAAGACATTCTCAGCACAGTGGCTCACAGTGATGGTTCATGGCTATTGCATACCTGTTTCCTGGTCAAGCTGAACTTGCTTCCTTTCATTCTCAAATGCCTTGAGCCAGCGTTGCTTCTGTTCTGGTTTCTTTGCACAGAATAAATGAACTTCTTCAGTGACCTGGCAATACAGTTTGAATGCGTTTTTAATAGTAATATTAAAATCTTTATCCTTTCCATCTTCCATATCCAGAATCTCCATAAGATCCATGTTGATCCGACTCTTATAATAGAGGATGTCACGCCGTAGGAGATCCTAAGAAAAAAAAAGAAATATTTTAGTGCACACTTCTCAGATGCAACAATGGTTAGCCAAAAACCACCAATTTCTCATGTACAGAATAATGGTACAGAGTTTTTTTAACCTCTTATCTGAAACAAAAATTACTTTCAAGTTTTACATTAAATTCCTTTTCCAGGAAAGAATTGGGGGAGATTTCACTTAGTGCGAGGGTAGGTGCCATTCAGAAGTTCTAAAACCTAAACCCCAGCCAGCATAGCCAAAGACAAGACATTATGGAAATAATGTCCAAAATAGCCTTACACTGTAAGATTTCCTAAATAGATTGCCTACAAACTCTGCTTCTAAAAGATATTTTGCTATATTCATATGGATACCTAGTTTGTCTCTAGAATGATTCAAACTATAAGAAATTCATACAGTTCTGAAGAACATTTACTTAGGTTAGGACAGTGGTTCTCAACCTTTCTAATGCCGTGACCCCATAATACAGTTCCCCATGTTGTGGTGACCCCCAAGTGGATGTGGCCACCAATAAGAGGGAGTAGGACAGCTAGGGAAAAGGGAAAAAAATGGCGGACAGCATGGTTTGGCGACCCCCATGAAATGGTCGTTTGACCCCAAATGGGGTCCCGACCCACAGGTTGAGAACCACTGGGTTAGGAAGCATGTGGTCCAAAATGCTCTCTGAAGACAAAGTATTTCTGTTTTTAAATATACCTTGATATATACTTCAAGGACAACTGCTAAAGGAAGTATATATCAAATCATTATGTGAATGTTCCACTTCAAGAAATTCTTCTGATAATCTTGTAGATAAATTGCATGTTCTGAGGATAAATTGTAGATAAATTGTATGTTCTACTAGTTTACTCTTTTCTTTCCTTCAAAGACTGGAATGCTATTTGGATATGAAATTCTCCAAGCAGGAAAGAAGAAATTAGCAAATTATGTGAAGCAAATCAGCTCTACAGTCATGTCATTATTGCAAGCTTGAGGCCTTGAAACCCCTCAATTATCCAAGGAAATCAAAAATCTGAAAAAGATCTAATGAGAAGAAAATTCTGTTTTGCAACAAGGGCAATTGCTTGTTGATATTGACAAAGATTGGTATTAATATTTAATATTTAAATAGATTATCTCTTTAGTGAAGCCAATACTATCTAATGGAACCAATCGTATATCACCTGGGAGGCCTTCACCAACCAGGAGGGACATCTAATAAACGGTTGGATTAGCAATACTGAGGATTCTGTCCATCTCCTCATGAGCTACTACCTGAAGCTCATCCCAGCTAACCATGCAGGGCTTTGTTTCCTTCACTTCATTAAGATAAGCCTTACTCTGAACAAATCTGAATTATCTGCCAAATCCCTAGCATATTCCTCACAAACAGCCTCATCCCTCCCCAACGGGTCATATTTAAAAGGAATGCTGAATCCTATAGAAAACCTCCAAGTTTTCTCTGGAATCCAGCAGGGTCCATTAGTTGGAAGAAGTGGAGCTGCATGCATGCACAAGCCTGCCTGGCGGTTTGGTTCTGAACAGGACATGGCACAGTAGTGGACTGCAGCCTGGGGGTTGGAAACCCCTGTTTTAAAGGCCTCAAAGTAGCATCCCAGCCACCCCTGCCCTGTAATTACAGCTGGTGCTAAACTTAAACCCAGATGGCATTATCTCCAAAAGGAAACTCTCCCTTCTAAGGCCACACAGGCATTTGTTATGATGCCAGTTTGGCTGCCTCATCCATAATTTAATCATGAATGTTCTCATTACAATTTGGTATTCAAGAATCACAACCAGAATCCATATATACCAAAGATCCAATAACCAGGATGATGGCTGGCATCAGTCCTGTCATAAAGATGAGCAAGCTACCCTCAATCTCTCGTCTTATTTTCCTTTGTCTGTCACAACTGTGTTGGAACCACCTTCTCTCTTCCCTCATCGCCCACCTCCAGTTATCCCATTCTCATAGCTCACCATAAACAACCACTCTCTGTTGTTTGTGCCTCCAACACTCACCAAATAGGGGGAATATCAATATGGGTCATTGATGTGGATCCAATTCAGTCCAATCACAGACATTCACCACTGAACCACATTCTTTCACTATCCACCCCTACCTATAATTAATTTCCTATTCATGTGATTTGTTTTGTAAGTATAAGATATTTGGAGGTATGCTTTTGTAGAAAAATGCATAAAAACACTTTTTGTTGTTTTATATACTGACATATTACCACTTAAACAAGACTTTGCTTTATAAAAAGATGTATAGTACACAAGAAAGAACCACATCTATCATTTTTTATTGATAAGAATAGCTCATACCACCATCGGCACTTGGGAAATAAAAATAAGTTACATACAAAAGTTATGCAGAGCTCTAGAAAAGGACAAAGATAAGCAGGGATGCAGACATGCTGAAGGGCTAGAGGAAATGGCAACGATATTATCACTAATTTGTCTTTTATGGCACCATTTTGTAAAGAGACACATCTTCCCATGATAGCCATTTTAGGAGAGTAATTATGATATACAGTACTCCAGGAATTTGTATATGCTCATTGGTTAAATGGATTGCGTCTTCTCACTAGCTGTGAGGAGGGAAGGAAAAATGAAACACCCAGGTTTTCTTTAAAGCTTGAATAAATCTAGAAGTTCAAATAGTCCATTTTATTAATCTGATTACAAATTCAGCAATTTTAGAAAGTCACTATTAATTTTGGGAGCTTAGGCCAAAAGTTATATTTTTTGAGATTGGGTGCTACATACTGATGTTGCTATCTATGTCTTGAATATCAACAAATACAACAGTGTGTATGAACATCTGCATAGGCAAGAAGCAATTAAACTATGGCTAATTTATGTCCTAATTTGACTAATTTATGTATAATATTATACACAACTTCCCCCTATCACCCACTTAGTGGGTTTTCAAAGTATTACATAATGATTGGCAATTGTTCACATGACCATAGAATGGAATTGGAATATTATAACTGGACCAAGCATTAAGCTTTAACTGTATTTAAAAAACAACAACAATTGGCTAAACAAATAAAGCAGGGAAAGATCCACTATCACAGATGTAAGAATTATGATACCTCTTATAACATCTGTTCTTTTATAGAATAGCAGATTTATATATCGTTCCATAGTGCTTTACAGCACTCTCTGTAAATCAGCATATTGCCCCCAACAATCTGGGTCCTCATTTTACTGACCTCAGAATGATAGAAAACTGAGTCAACCTTGAGCCGGTTAGGATCAAACTCCTTGGAAGTGGGCACAGTTAGTCTACAATACTGCATTCTAACCACTCCGCCACCACAGTTCATATCCTTTGAGGATTTCACTTAGGCATATACTTTAATGCTTAACTGGATGGATACATATTTAGTTGGAAATATTTGTAGAATTCTTTGTTTTACCATACCTCAGTAGAATTTAAATTCTAAGGAAGAACACGGGTGGCAATTCTGATGGATTTAATTTGATAGCATTTTCATCTGCATCTTTTCTTTTATAAATGCTAAATACGTGACTTTCCTGCAGCGTTGCAAAATAGGTCACAGCAGGCTTTTTCATTAATGACCTTAGTACAAATCCACAGAAAGCCAGCCTGAAAGAAACGTCAGCCTTATAGGCATTGTTGTAGAGCTCTCTTTCTGCTTCTCTCCCAGATTCTTTCCTTGATTTGTTTAAATGGTGATGCTTAGTATAATAGGTCAGCCGCCAACACACTGTCATGTTCTTTAAACAAAATGCTTGAATGCTACATGTTAAAAAGCAATTGAGAAAAGATGTAATTTTGCTGCCACCAGGAGACAGTGTATGTGGGCAGAGGCAGCAGTAGCTCTTAGCTTACCTTCTTGCAGCATACAAGTTGGTGATCAAAGAGGAAGAACATTCTTTGATGGCTTTTTGCTTGAGGCTGGGAAATTTTGGTTAACTCTCCAGAGTAGATGAGTTCAGAACTCTTAACAAGGACATCTTCACCCTGTCAATCAAAACAGAAGGGCATGCACTTTCTTTTCCACAGAAGAAGATAAGCAACATACAGCAGCTTAGTACTGAAAGTCTCTAGGGTCACAAATGTCTTATCATTCATCTTCCAACTTTGCACCCTCTGGGTTAGTTTCATTAAGACTAAAAATCAGGGCATCCACATAAAAGTGGCAATAAGTTTGCTACTATTCTAAATTGTTTTTTCTTCCTTTCTCCGCTGCCCTTTGGAAATATGGAAAGTGTTTGAAACAATGTGTGATGATTTTAGTATTATTTTTTAAGCTATTCTTATTTTTAAGACTCCACTTGGGAAGTGCCTAACTGGCACAATCAATCCTACATAAATCAGTCAGTCTATATCAAGTGATTGATATTATCATTGCCAATCATTTTATTTTGTATTTTATTATGGAGAGGTAGACAAATGACGTTGCAAACAGAAAATTAGTTGGAATTACTAAGTATCTATAACTTTGAAAATAAGTCTACGCCAGGGGTAGGCAACCTTGGCTCTTTTATGACTCATGGACTTCAACTCCCAGAATTCCTGAGCCAGCATGGCTGGCTCAGGAATTCTGAGAGCTGAAGTCCACGAGTCATAAAAGAGCCAAGGTTGCCTACCCCTGGTCTAAGCCATACTTTCCTGAGGCTTCCCATAGGTGTTACATCATCTGTCTTATGTAAGTCACACTGAAATGGCTCTTTCACTCAAGCCTAGTGAGGATAATCTTTTGTTGAGATTTTTGGCTGTAAACTGGCTTCCTATTCTAAAGTAAGTGTTGAAAATAATCTAGTTGGAGTAATATTTTCCATTAAACAACGTGCTTTGAGAATAAAGGGATCTGTGATCCAACATAACTAGAGGATGCTACTTTTGGCAAATCAGAGCAGAAGGACTTCTAGAGCTAAATTTAGACAAGCATGCTTCAATGATAATAAACCTCACTGAAGTTGAGTAACCCCAGAGCAGATTCAGAACTTTGGTACAAGTATGTTTTCTATTCCCATGGGATATATGATTTTATTATTGAACTACAATTGACTTTATTTCCACAAATGGTATGATTACCAATTGTACAGTAAATATATTCTGTATTTTAATCTTCTTTTATAGTGTCTAAAAGGTCACAATCCAAACAGAGAGGAGATCCAAAGCACATGTACAATATATATGTACAGGCTTGCACATTTACTCAAAAGCTTTAACAGCATTTACTGTGGATACCTTCAGTGCATTTAACTTTGTGTTAGATTGTGGCCAGTATATGACTAGCTCAAAAGAAGATCTTCCCTTTATCCACCCTGTTTTGTTTTTTCAGATAGAGGAAAATACTTCTCAACTTTTTTATCCTTTGACAGATGACCGTATGATGTGCTTGTGTTGATGCCTATTAAGAAAACAGTGACAATTCGTATCACTTAAGGCTCTGAAGTACAGAACCTTATAAACAGAAGCAGAGTCTATTTTCAACAAATGTAGTCCATTTGAAAACAAACTGGAAGGCATTAATTACACTCAAAACATTCCTGGGTAACTGTAATTCAGACTAAGAATTAATTTAACTTAATTGTGATTTTTATTGCTAAGCATTTGGCCCCAACATATAGGAATATTTGCAAATTTATAAATAGGGTTATTTAATTTAATAACAAGCAGACAGAAATAGTAGATTAATTCATCAATTAAAATATGTAAAATTTTATTAATTTGGATGTGATAGTATATGATATTCCCTTGCCCAATAGAAGAATTATGTTTGTGCACACATAAGCAAGAATAATGTTCATGTAGCTCCTTGTTTTGAAGACGTTTGCATTTTACCTCCCAGTCCTCTATTGAGCTCTGCCACTGAGCAATTTTGTCTATATTTTCCAAACGCCTCTTCCTTTCATTGATGAGCCGTGCTACATTTTTCATGGCATTCAAAGCAGCTTCAACATCTTTAAAATCCCTACAGATGAAATAGATTCCTTTAGAGATATGAGCAAAAATGGAACAAAAATGTAAAGAACTAGCTTTCTATTGCAATGTACCAGAAATTGGCAAGGAAATTATGGGTCAGAATGAAATATATCTACCTGTATCTCATTTGAGAGAGAAAGAGGGAGGGAGGGAGGGAGGGAGGGAGGGAGAGAGAGAGAGAGAGAGAGAGAGAGAGAGAGAGAGAGAGAGAGAGAGAGAGAGATCAATGAAGATGTAATCATCCCAATTTTGGAGAACTAACAATACTATATTTAACATTTTGATACTGGATTATTATTTTTCTAAACTATAAACCTTTGCAATGGCTGTCAGTTATGCTGATTGTTCTTTAAAATTTGTTTTTCCAAGTGTTGAAGTAGCATTAACCCTCCCTCACTCTGTTGATTCTGCAGGGAAATGGATTATTACTTTCCTATCTCTGTTGCAATTTATGTCACTTTCTGATAAAGGCAATGGAAATTGTGGGCAGAATCTCAGGATTTTATAGAAAGAGCTTCTCAAACCTGCACTAATCACTTGCAATCATTCTTCGGTTACAAGGCAACTAGTTTTTAAATGCTATCAGAAAAGAATGAAATTTGCCCATCAAGATGAATAACCTGTTAGATCTCCAAAAAAAAAAAAAAATACTGCTTAAATTTAATTACAAAGGGATGTTACCAGTAGGCAATAAACAAAAGTTGTTAGAATAACTAAAACATAATGACAGTTTTCTTTCCATCTATTTTTTTTTAATCCTCATTTCTCCTTACCTATGCTGTGAATTGGTATATTTCAGCAATTCTGCAAGCTGTAGGGGATACTTGCAAATTTTCTGCACTGGTGTTAGGAGGAAACCATCCAGAGAGATATCAATCATCTTCTGAAGGAGACGGCATGCTTCAAAGAAATAGACGTATTTGTTCACTTTGGTAAGCCGGGAAAGTTCCATACAAGCATTTGGGTGATTGTTGCAGTACTCCGAATAGATCTGGAACTCATTTTGCTGAATTGGAAGCCAAAAGATTGTATTATGGAAAACAGGATCAATTTTATTTTTTGAAACCACAATAATCCAGCCTAACACAAAATACAAATGAAAATAGTTTAAAATAAATGAATACATGGACCATGTGAAATATCTTAAACAATAGCATTAATTCAATTGGACAATAAAAGAATACCTTAGGCCAGCCTTTCTCAATTGGAGTTCCACAAGAGGTTGTAAATACAATTTCCAGGAACAGGGTTCACTGAGCTTAATGAAACTTTGGAGTGAGCATTCTTAATACATCAGCCACTCCATCACAGGTGTGTAGGTTTTTTCTCTTAGAATTCCTGTCCAGAATAGACATTGTTCGGAATTCTTGGAATGAAGTTCATGCATCTGAGGGGTATGGATAATCACTTGACTGCAATTTCCAGAACCTGATAACCCTGTCCTTTAGCTTGCTTACTTGCACAAATGTCAACTTACATATTCCAGGAAGCAGGAGCCAACCTCACTTAGATGCGGGCAGTCTTTGTTGAATTTCTTCTCCAGGGCTTTAACAAATTTTTTCTGGCATTTGTAGATATCCTCAATATTCCCAAATATAGTCTTCAACTGCTCTTCAGTGAACATATCTGCTCGTTTACGGCATTGTTTTATATAGCCCTAGAAAGGGTCAAAAATTGTAATGCAGAGTCAAAATAATCTGCAGTTCTACTCTGTCTTAGTCGAAAGGCTATATAGATAGAAGAACAATATAATAATGCTACAACAACTTAGCTCTTATTGACATGCAATGAAAAGACGAACTACTATAAAAACAAATCTGGAATTTCTGTATTCAAAACTCAAAAGTCTGCCCATAATTAGAGACAGACCTAATACACGCCTTATATTAAATAAAACTAAATTGCATCTACATGTCAGACTCAAAGAAACATACTCTACAATTGTAAAAAATGATTCAATGGCATTTTATTCAGTTTGGTTTTTTCAGATTCCTGATAAAATTTTATATAGGATGATGATGAGTCACATACTTGATTCTCACAGTGCTACTGGTATCTAATGTCTATGTGTATTTACCCATGTAGTATGGCTGTATTATTATTTTTTATCCTTCTAATTATCTTCTTTACCCCCCCCCTTTTTATTGGTATTATTATAATTATTTTGTTTGTTATTATTCTGTTGCTTTGCCTGTACATTGAGATCTTCTGTAGCGGAGACAAATTCCTTTTCTATCTAATCACACTTGGCCAACTAAAGCATTCAATTCAATACAAAAAAATCTAAGTGGCAGAAATTGTCACACTCTTGTGGTTTCTCAAATAAAGATTCCCTAAGGATTCAGCGCTTAAGACTTATATAGCAGAAATAGATTGATAGTGGTATATTTAATTCAAGGATGAGTTCTGGCGAACAGCTAACATTGTACCCATCCACAAGAACAGGGTTAAGGAAGAAGCTAGAAACAATAGGCCAGTAAACTTAATATCTATAATAGTGAAGTTAAAGGAATCACTCCTGAAAGAAAGAATTGACAAACATTTAAGAGAGCACAACTTGATGGACCCAAAGCAGGATGGCTTTACTGAGGGCAGATCACATCAAATTAATCTGACTGACTTTTAAACTATGTCAGAAATGTTTTGGATGAAGGTGGTGCTGTGGACATAGCTTATCTCAATTTTAGCAAAGCATCCGATACAGTTCCATATAATGAGCTCCTTAAAAAGTTGTATAGGCTAGGGCTTAATCACTGGATGGTTCAGTAGAAAGGAAGTTGGCTCAGGGATAGATCCCAGAGTGTGATGTTAATGGGACACTCTCTGAACAAAGACTAGTCACCAGTGGTGTACCACAAGGCTCTGTCCTAGGTTCTGTTTTGTTCAATTTATTTGTAAGTGATATAACAGAAGGATTTCTAGGTAAGGTTTGTATTTTTGCTGATGACATGAAGATGTGTAATAGAGTTGACATCCCTGGGAGTATTCATATCATGGAAAACAATTTTGCATTGCTGGAAAATTAGTCAGAAAATATGGAGACTGCAGTTCAATGTTTCTAAAAGTAAGATAATGCTCTTGGTCAAAATGAATCCTCTGGCAGGGTACAGTATTGGGGGTACAGTGTTGGAACAACAGAAGAAAATGATTTAGGTGTGCTCATAACAGATTACTGCAGTGTTGCCGAGTCAGATGAATCGGATGAGGGGGAAGGGTTGCCGGGGGTCACATCGGAGTTTGTGGAAGGCTCTGAGGAGCACGAAGACTCAGAGCTAGATGTGACACCAGGCCCAACTACTCAGAGAGACAGCTGGGTTTGGGGCCTGAACTGAGTGAAGACGAGGAGCAGCTGGGGCCTGTTCCAGATGCACAGGGAGGAAAGGTGTGCAGGACAAAGGAGGGTGGGGCAACTCTCCAGAAAAGGTAAAAGACTCTAAGAAGCCATGCCCTGGCTGGACTATAAAGAGGAGAGGCATGGGAGGGGCCAGTGGCCAAAGCAACCATTCATGCTACGGCTTTGTGCTTCTGTCATTGGATTTCTTGCCTCAGGATTCTTGGATATTTAGCCAGATTTGTTGGATTTCTGTATGTTTGAGTGGCTTAAACCTTGAGCATTCCAGCTGAGAACTCAGTGACTGATCTTGTTCGTTTCAACAGCTGGTTGGAGTTTGTTCCATAAAACCTGTGTCAAAATAAAAGGGGTTTATCTTACCAAGTCCTGCTTGGTTCAATGCAAGGTTTTTTTTTTTCTTCTTGCGAGTAAGCAGTTGAGCAGTATTCGCGTAGGCTGGGACAGAACACTGCAGAATGTGTAAACAGTTGCGAAGGAAAACAAAATTCTTGGATACATCACAAGAGGAAACATCAGCAAAAATGTCTTAATCCTGCGATATAGGGCTTTAGGAGGTCTTAATCCTGTGATATAGGGCTTTAGTTAGACCCCATTTGGAAAACTGTGTCCAGCTCTGGAGAGCTTACTTAAAAAAAGATATTGATAAGATTGGGTAAGTCCAGAGATGGGTAACAAAATGGTACAAGGTCTGAGAAACAAAACATATCAGGAGAGAGGGAGGAACTGAGTATCAACAGTCTGGAGAACAGAAGAGAAAGGGGGAATATGATTGAAATCTTTAAATATATTAAGGGTGGGAATAAGGTTCTAAAAGGCAGTATTTTCAATATTAAGCAAAAATCAAGAACACGGGGGCATAAACTTAAACTAACAGGAGGGAAGTTCAAAAGTAATGTTAGAAAGTATTACTTCACAGAAAGAATAGTGGAAACTTGGAATCAATTTCCAGTGGTAATAGTGAGTTAATCATCAGTAACTGAATTTAAACATGCTTGGGATAAACATATGCCCATCATCTGACAAAAATTAAAAAATTAAAATTAAAAATCATAAATACATTAAAAAGAAAACAAAAACAACAAAAATAAAAACAAAGAGCAGACTCAATAGATCACTAGGTCTTTTTCTGCTGTCAGTTTTCTATGTTTCTAGAGCTTTTTAGAATTCTTATTTTTTTTCTTAAACATCAGCCAATCAACATCTTTGACCAAAGTACACTAGCAAACAAGATGGATCGATGACATCAGCAAGCATTACAGGCCCAACTGACAAAAGAAAACTCAGGACCATATTGGTTAGAAACATGTTGGATGAAGAGGCCTTCATCCTGCAGTGGATAGACAATGTCTAAAACGATGTTGACACTAGCAAACAGTGGTTCTCAACCTGTGGGTCGGGACCCCATTTGGGGTCAAATGACCATTTCACGGGGGTCGCCAAACCACGCTGTCCGCCATTTTTTTCCCTTTTCCCTAGCTGTCCTATTCCCTCTTATTGGTAGCCACACCCACTTGGGGGTCACGGCATTAGAAAGGTTGAGAACCACTGCTAGCAAACAACACATATTATTTACATGTCTCATTACCTCACAGATGTCTTTTAGGTGTTTGATGTAATCTCTCTCTGTGCTTAGAATTTCATTAATAACATTGGTTCTCATTTGATCTTTTGTTGTATGCCCCATTCCATAGCGATGAGCAGCATTTCTTCCATCTTCTTCCCGACCGTCTTCTAACTTCAGAGGATAGTCTTCAATTGGTTCATCCTGGTTTACTCGGAGCTATATCGAATATGCATTATTATCTTAACATTATTCAATTACTGAGACGGAGGTGGAGTTTGGGCATCGATGTAAAAATATCAAATCTGTGAGATGTATTCTGTCTAATAAGAATTTGAAAAGCCTTGGCTTACGGTATGGACCTAAAAATCCCTAATTAATCTCTGTACCATTTCATCTAGTAATCCATTTGTCTATTTTGCTATTATTACATTTATTTCAACAGTAATACAATATTTTTGCTTTCTTTCTAAAACCAATAAAGTACTCTGACTACTCTTTTTCCAATATCTGTAGTACTGCTGCATTCAATTATTTTTTCAAGAACAACAAACTCTTTTAAGCATCTTAGAAGGAACAGGTAACAGTAATGAGTATTGTAATTGTAATTACATTACAATTACAGTAATGTACTTGTAATGAGCCACGGCCATATCACAGATGTGAAGGAGAAAGAAAGAAACTTTTACTAATAAAGAGTTGCAGAAGCTATCTTAATAAAGGATATGGGGTTCACACGGAGGAGTTCTATGTTTCAGAATTCAAGGATTGGAGCTGGCTATGTTTTTAAACTTGCATAATTCAATTTCTCTTACTGTATCCCTGTACTTCAGCACCTCTTGAATGTCCAGTGCAATATCACAATTTATGATATTAAAGGTTAAGTATTTACTTGGTGGTGAATTAGGTAATTGGCCAGTAGGATCATTGATCAATGTTTTTTCTTAAAAAAAAATCAAGGACTTTATCTCCAGTATATAAAGAATCCATTGGAAGTACTTATCCAACAGTGTCTTTACTAATGTGGATACAGAGCAAATGACAGCATATTATATGAATAGCATAAGACAGCTGTATAACATATATTCAACACTGCATCTTCATCCTAAAATATGTTTTTGTTTTATACATCAAGTATTTATAACTTTATAAGCACCATAGACAGGTAACTACAAATTATTGCTGTATAGAAGGGAACATTAATGATATTGTTAACAATCTTGGATTGCATCCACAGAGATATGGTGTCGAAATCATGGGAAGTGATAGTTCTTCTAGGACCAATGCAATTGCCAACCTTTTTTTTTTTTTGTCTTTCTCAATAAACATGGGAAATATACAAAACATCAATATAAATCCAAAAATATGTTTACACAGTTTAAAAATAAAGACAGGTAACTACAATTATTGCTGTATGAAAAATATATTAAACCTAGTAGGCAGCAGTATTTAAACCACACAACGATGCATTCAAATTATCTTCTCTGCCCAGTTCATTGATGAAAGGTTACATGGGTTCTTACCCGTATGAAGCTGGCTGGGAACCAGCCTTCATTCTCCATTATCCTGCCCCACCACCATTCTTTGTTAGTAGCATCCATTACTTCAACAACATCGCCAGCCTTGAAACCTAGTTCTTGGTCATCCATAGTGACATGATCCCAGAGTGCTTCTGCATAGACCACACCACCATCACTGATGAGCTGAAACAGAGAACACAAACATTTTCACAAAGTTATATTGGAGAGATGATCCAGTTTGCTGGGGAGGGGAAGAACAAAAAGGGGAAGGGGTGTTTTTGCCCTACCTATTCAGTAGGCTTTAATGAAGATATTGTCACTGATTTAACAAACAACAAAATTATGGCTTTGCTGATATAAGTGCTGTTAAGTTTCTCTTTTCTGTCGAACCAGGAACCTAAAGTTTGCTAATGATTAGAAATTGATTAGCAGCTACTTAGTTTTGTAAAATGTCAAGCTTGCTTTGTTGTTAAAACTTGCGTCCACTACATTCAAACTACTTTTTTTCTTCTTCTGTTCAGTCATGTCCAATTCTTGGAGACTGCCTGGACAAGTCTCTGCAGTTTTCTTGGCAAGATTCTTCAGAGGTGATTTGCCATTGCCTTCTTCATATGGATGAAAAGTGACTGTCCCAAGGTCACCTAGCTGGCTTTGTGCCTAAGACTAGAATTCATAGCCACACACCTCATAATTATAGCATCTGGTCTCATTCTTAGGATTTCCATCTCTCCAGCCTGTATGTTTTGTAACATCCTGCATAATGAAGAATTTTGGAGATCATGAAAGCTGTTAGTTAATCCTAATAAAGTTATTACCAAATTATGATTCAGAAATTAAAATGTTTGCTCTTTTCTCAAAGAGAAATTCAACTTGGAATAAATAGCTGAAGGAGATGGCTGACAGAATATGTATGTATGTATGTATGTATGTATGTATGTATGTATGTATGTTTCTAGAATTGAGGCAAATAATATTTTAAACAGTATTTAGACTGTCCGATATTTAAAAAAAAATAACTGATTGATCATTTGTCATCAAGTTGTTTTGACTCTTAATGACCACCTAGATATTTTTCATGATCTATCCTTAACCTGATTATTTAGCTCCTGCAACGGCACCCACATCACCCCTGTATCTGAGTTTATTCACCTGGCTGAGAATTGTCCTCTGAAGGCAGCTCTTCAAGGTAGACCATAGTAGGAAATCAAAGCCATGTCAGCCAGCACTACTTTTACTATAAACTTACTGTAACAGAATCTTCAAGTCTGAATGCAGTTCCCCCCTCCCTCCCTTTATTTTCATGAGAATAAACAAGGGACAGTTTCGTCTGAGACATTTTCTTGGATTATGTTCTGTTTCTTTTATCTGACTGTTACCTTGATGGTAGCTGCCTCTGCCTGATTTTGTCTACTTTTACCATCAGATCTGGGCAGAGGGATATGCTATTGAATCTCTATTAAAAAGTTCTATCGGGGGACCCAGGAAAAGAGTCTTTTCTGTCACATGCTCTTTGAAACACTGTCCCTCTAGAGCTGATGAGCCCCCAAACCTGTCAGCTTTCATCAGACCTTGAAACCTGCCCATATCACTGGACATGGAATTGGAATACATGGGAGATGGTTATGCTGATACTTGTGGGTTCTGTCATAGCTGCTGATTATGTGTTTACTGTTTTGTTGTGTTTTTAATTGTTGTTCACTGCCCAGAATCATGATACTGAGGTATGCAGCCATATAAATCAAAATAAATAGAACAGATAAAATAAAATAAAAGTGAAAGGAAGCTATTTATTCCTTGTGTATTGTAATGTACACTGCCAAACTATACATCTTTATGTGTAAATCACTCAGAACTATTCAGTTCCATTTGTTAAAAATGCTTCATCTTCACATAACTGCCTTGTAAGTTGGCATGTAGTAATAAAATCTTTAAGTAGCATTAAAATAGTAAAAGACATGTTCATCTACATTTTATGAATTATAGATTAGGGCTTTTAAAGGAAGCATTTAAATTTGCAGCCTTTAGTTCTGTAAAGAAATATATGTAATATCTCAACATAGTAACACAGAACATAGTTTATTGCAAAGAGATCAGAAAGAATCTAGTTTCCATTATATGATAGATTTTTTTTAATATCAAAGAAATTCTATGTATCAGAATGCTCCCTGATAAATACATTTGTACTTATGTCACCCAAAATACATGCATCTGAGGAGTGGGGCAGAGGGGACTGTTGCACCTATACTATATATGCTGTATATAATGTATATATAATGTATATAGCAGTGGTGGCAAACCTATGGAACGCGTGCCAGAGGCGGCATTCAGAGCCCTCTCTGTGGACACCCGTGCCGTTGCCCCAGCCCCGCCTCCCCCACGGCCCCTTCCTCACCAGCAGCCCCCCAGAGGAGAGTTGCCCCTGAGCACGGCCCATGTGGAGCAGCACAGCCAAGGACATAGCAGCTGGGCAGTGGGGACAAGACTCCGCTGTCGCGCCCCGTTGCGCACAGTTGATGCTGCAGGGCATGGGCGGAGAGAGGACTGCGATGGCGCTACTGGGCTGCCTGGGTGATCTGTGGCGGGCCATGGAGGCAGTGGGTGGCCCTGTGGGCAGGCGGGGGGCGGGGCAGGCACTTGGTTTCTAAAAGATTCGCCATCACTGGTATATAGTATACTGTATATATTGTATATACTCTGCATATATTATTTTAGAATTATTTTACAATATAGGATCACAGATTCCCCTCTTCTGCAGCCTAAAACCAGAAACAGTAATGTCTTTGGCATTTAAAATACTATTCTAACAAATAAAATAACAATCACTACACATACCAAATACTTGTGAACATTTGGGACTCTCATTTCATAATTTCCTCTGGTTATAGAAGCTCAGGAATGCTGGATGGCTCTTTACATGTATTTTGCTGGACTAAAATTACCCCAAAATTCTTGTGTCAAAAATTTCATATTTGCATTTCTGTTCAGGATGAGTGGCTCAGCAGAGAAAGAATAGTTGAATAATCATTCTTTGTGACTGTAGGTGTGCTCTTGCGAATAATTGAATTAAGAAGATGATGAAAACCTGCCTCTGCTAAAGTAGAAATTTGCATTGAACTGCTAATTAAGAGTCTACAAGTATGCAACAATAAGCATTTTTCAATTTTTCTTTTTATGGGAAAGGCTTAGTGCTAAACAGACTTCATTCCTGCTTGCATTTCTCCAACCATCAATCAACTGATGTGAGAGGGGACAAGAAGGGATCTAGACTGAAGTCAGAAATCTGGGTTGCCAGTATATATTCTCTTCCCCAAAAAAGAAATATTTGAAACTCATATATAATAGGTAAATCAAATTAATCCGAGGAGTTCTTTTTTCCAAAGAGGCTCATATCAATGCAACCCTGATAATGATGACTACGCAGCACTTCTAAGAATAACATTTTCTATTTCATTGATCCACATTTGGGGATTTACAACAGTAAGCTGTGTGTGTGTATTTGGGTGCACTTCTCCAAGGAATCTACCCACATTTCTGATGTCAGTACTGTAAGAAAAACCTGCAGAATGCTTTTGCAGTCATATAACAGCAATATCTTCATGTTTAGGAGACAA
The DNA here is from genome assembly GCF_016545835.1 of Crotalus tigris. Classification (NCBI taxonomy): domain Eukaryota; kingdom Metazoa; phylum Chordata; class Lepidosauria; order Squamata; family Viperidae; genus Crotalus; species Crotalus tigris. Next base: position 2,135,749 of record NW_024096796.1, read on the forward strand.
GATTACAATTATAAGAATCAACTTTTATAAGCAAAATGAAGAAATTATTTTTACACTACACCTTTTTTGATCTCACAGTTGATTAAACTGATGCAAATTGACAATTGTTTCATTTTACTTCCAATATAATTTTTATAAGTAAATCATGAAAATTAAGCATGTTGTCTCAGAGCCTTCCTGTTAGTCAATACTAGGTTGCACTTGGGTATCCATTCATGCCACAGAGTATTTCTAGAAAAGAATGAAGGCTTTAAAAATAATCTCACAAGCATATTACATATTCCTATTGTTTACTACAGTAAAACTATTTCAATGTATTATTCTTAAGGTGGTTTGTTTATTTGTTCAATTTATATAGCCACTCATTTCACATAAGTGATCCTGGGCAGCATACACAATTAAAATGCAAAGGCAAACAACAAGTAATTATAATAAAACTATTAGAACAATTAAAAACTATAACCAGAAAACACGAGAGACTTCAGTTAGACTCTTGCACACAATACAGCTTTTTCGGGGACTCCATCTTTCCATAGGATCCCCTACCAATTTTTCAGGGCCTTCCAGAAGGCCAATAGATTCAGGGCTAATCTCTTCTTGGGGGATGACGTTCCCATCAGATGAAACTTCCTAATGAAAATAGCTGCACTTTTTAATATAAATTTTAAAGGCGAAATACTGTCTGCTCATGCTTGTTTCAGTTCATTTATTTATTTACAGTATTTGAAATTACACCATATTAATGTTTCTCAAAGTGACTTTAAGCAGCAAGTAATAATGATCCCTTTCCCAGCAAAACCTGTTAATATGTCCCCACACACAGAGCTAGCCTAGCAAATATTAATACCTAATGAATGGGGCCTGAACATGCTGCATTCTTAAGACAACTCATTGGCCCAATATCCTTTCTTAATAGACGTGAGAGGAAACTCAGTGACTCTTGGTAATCTTTGCTATATTGTAAGACTTTTACCAGCCTATGTCAGTTTTTTACTTAAAATATTAGGTCCCATCATGGATTTCCAAATATTCTTAACCACAGATTAACAATTCTCCAAAAATTGAACAGAACAAGACCCAATTGATGTGGAGAAAGAAAACAGCAAATGAAAGATCTAGCTAAAAAATCAGTCTGGGCGCCATGAAGAAAAACACTGTAGAAAAAGTTTCTTCCAGCATATCCTTATGGACATATTTTTCATGGAACTAGCAATTGGGTCTTCATTTTACCAACCTCAGAAGGATGGAACCCATTAGGATCAAATTCCAGACTGTGGATAGAATTAGCCTGCAATACTGCATTCTAACCATTGTGCCACCAGCACAAAAACATAGGTACAACCCTAGTAAAAATTAGAAACACAGAGAGAGTAATGCTAAATGGAAAAATACAGATGCTTCCTATAGCCGCTGATAGTGAAGTGGTTGGAAAGAATCCTAGAAGTCATGCTCTATATACTTTTCCTAATTTTTATTGCTTCCATGAACAAAAAGAAAAAGTAAACAGAAAATGGATAAAATTTGTGATCCTCTGGATCATACTGTCTTTCTAACATCAAGGAATAATTGCTACTCAGCAAATTCATAATTCTTCATATAGTATGAATGCCAAAACATTGGAATACAGTTCAAGAATATATTCACATTTAAATGATATCAACCTTTCTAACATTGTTATCAATGAATTTAAAAATATAACAAATAATAGGACAAGTCCAAAACCTTGGAGTACATGTTTTCTCCCCATGTAATTTTACAATTCCATCATAATGAAATTCACCATCAGTCTTTCTTAAATATGTCCCAAGGTATCTAATAAACATGAAATAAAATATTTAATGTACATCTAAACTAGATTAATGAGATAGAAAAAAATCACCATTTCTCAATCCAAATATTCCTAACAGCTAAAGAGCAGTTAACAAGCAATTTCCAAAATTTATTAGAAAAGGAATTAAGTGAACCTTAAAGGTGCCAACCATTGTTTGAGAAGGATGGCTATTCCCTTATCCCCCAAAGCTCTAAACCTACCAGAGATAGATTGGGGTCTTCTCGCAAGGAGCAACTGTATGAAGCACTTATGGGTGATCTCAACTCCTCTCTTTGTCCAGAGAGGAATTATGAAGAACCAGTCTATTTGCCCACTCTTCACTCAGCCATGGTGGACCACTCTGCTTTTAGGAGACCTGTCTTCAGTACACTATTTCTTCCCCCAAAGTCCCAATTTTTAGGCTCAAAAATGTATAGGGAAGGTAATTCTAACCATAAAATAAAAATATATGTGCTGCTTGGGAGAAAGAACATGAGGAATCTAAAGAAAATATTAAAATACTAAGACATTACGTGACATGATATAAACTGTTAAGACCACACAGCTTTTCTCTATGTAGCACAAAGCTTTGCAAGTTGGAGCATCAGAAGGTTGAATGAATGGAGACTGCAGGAGAAATGTGTTGAAAATATTTTGGCATGTAGAAAGAACAAATCATTTAATACTAGATGAAGTGAAACCAAACTCCTCATTGGAAGTGCTAATAACAAATTAAATGGTTAAAAGTTTGGGACACAATATATTATACCAGGAGTCAATGGAAAAACCCCTAGATTTGGAAAAATCAAAGGCAATAAAAAATAGGCCAACAGAAGAGATAAGGTAGATAGATATTACCAATGATGACAAAAGCATGAGCATACAAGAATTCAAGGAAGCAGTTTATGAAAGACTCCTTCTGAACTGATGTCTATTGTGTCCCAAAAAGTCAGAACTGACTGAACAACAAAAATGTAAATAGAAAATGCTGAACATTTGGGAATGCTGGAACATCTACAGCTGTTCAGAATCAGACCAGCATTTCAAAATAATTTTGGGGAACTTTACTCAAAGCTTAGTATGCTCATGAAAAGTACCAACATACAGGTACTTGACATACAGCCACAATTGAGCCTGAAATTTCAGTTGTAAGTTGTTGCAGTCATAAGTGACTGGTCACTATGTGATCAGTTGTTAAGCATTGTCAGAAGTCCAAATCAAGCTTATTCAAATGGCCAGTTTTTGCTGAAAAATGGCAAAAAGTCACAAGATGTGATCGCATGATTATAGGACTCATCAATCAATCATAAATGTTAGCCAGTTACCAAGCATCCTAAATGTAATTACATTACAGGGGGTGTGATACAGCAGTCATAACTTTGAGGACAGGTTTTAAGTAACATTTTTGAGTCCACTGTAACTCTGAATAATCTTTAAACAATTGGTTCTAAGTCAACAACCATCTTGTATATGCTTCTTATGCTTCTCATTCTGCCTATGATTAATGCCATGCTATGAACTCTGTAGCTAACAATAACAGCCATTTCAAATATTTCTTACAGCATCATTTGTTCATTTCAAAACAAGCTTCCCTTAGGTTGCAGAATAAATCAGGAAGCCAGATGTTGTCAGATACCCCTTTATAGATTTTAATCTTACCATATTTTCCAGCATATAAGACAACTTTCTAAACCCTGAAAATCTTCTCAAAAGTCGGAGGTCGTCTTATACGCCCAGTCGTCTTATACGCTGGAATATACGGGTAGCTGTTCTCTGAATTTAAAACCAATCTGTCCCCTAGTGGCCAGCCTTATTTTTTTTTTTTTACAGAAACAAGCACTAACAGGACAAAGCATACAAAAATCCCATTTTTCTACATCGCCCATCACTTTATTCTTTTTCAGGAAAAACAATTAAATAGTATAAAACAGTAAGCTATATAAATTAAGGTCATTACATCTAAAAAAAAGAAACATTCGATTTACTTCTTATACCTATAGCAGCAGTCATGAATATATGGAAAAACTTTTTGATTCAGCAAATCACATTGATTAAGAAAGATACTGGTCAAAGGAAAAAGATCAAAGTGAAAATTAAGAAAATAGATGATGGGATCTACCAGAGAAAATATTTAAAAAAGAAACATTTGTTTGAATATGGTTAAAGAAACAGAAAAAATTCTGAATACATATGTCATTGTAAGAGAGATGAATTCCTTAAATAATACTGTATGCTTTCCCCCTCTTTTATTTTATTTCTTGATATAAGTAATATAATACTGAAATGGCCTAGATGAAGGAAATGTTTTAGATAATTAAATGTATCTGAATTTAGGGAAATTATAATGTATAAAAAAGAAAAAAATGTTTTGAATAAGACCTAAAGGATTAGATGACTAGGCACATTAAATGGAATATTTAAAGATTAAATATATTTTATCAAAATAATAAGAACTATATTATTTCAAGGTTTGCAAAGAAGACATTTTGGAGAAAAGGGGAAATCAACTAAATGTACTATGTGGATTATAGATTATAGAAAACAATTGTTAATGATTTTTCTTTACAAATGTAAACCCAGCAAACACACTGTTTACCAACTATTAAGTGATTTATGTTTTAAAAAATCAATAAAATATATGGGAAAAAAATACCAGCTGAGTTCAGGAAGCATTAGGGAAGCAGTAGTGGGCAACACTCGCTTTCTAGCAGCAAAGGAATGGAGCTCCTATTGTGCTCATCAATAAACAGAAATTCAATATTGTACCATATTTTCCGGGGTAGAAGACGACTCTCTAAACCCTGAAAATCTTCTCAAAAGTCGGGGGTTGTCTTATACGCCCAGTCGTCTTATACGCCGGAATATACAGTAAATAGCAACTAATTGACTCAGTACTCTTTTACACACTGGAAAATATACAGAGGATAATCTAAATAAAAGGCTCTTGGGAACAGTTTAATTATAGAAGATATACAATTTTCCTTTCTTGCAGATATTTATACTTTGCTGCAAACATACATATTTGCACTAAAACTCTGTTCAAACATATGGAAAACAAGCCAAAACTGTGATTGGATTGATGGATCCAATGGATTGATTTACATGGTCAAACTGGAGATAAATGAAATTTGTACATGGATATCTTTGGGCAAAAATGAGTAATGAATATCGGAGTAATGGGGGAAGGGTAGATACAATGCTTATCTATGAGTTTTTATTATATTCATTTTAAGAAGCCCAGGAATAGAAAGTCTCCCCTACACATTTGCAATTTATTTATAGCTGTATAATTACAGTGTGAAAACCTTTACCAGGTTCTTCAAATTATAACTATTCCAGGACAAAACCACATGTAGGCTGCAATCTTATACTCATGTAGTAGGAGTTCCATACAATTCATTTTGACTTATATTTGAGCAGATGGAGTAACGCTGCACTCTTAATTTTATTTCTGAATATAATATTTGAATTCTTCTCAACCACAGTGTTGACAATAATTTAAATATGAGCCAGCAATGTGCTGCAACTACCAAAAAAGCCAACACAGTCCAACAAAGAATGGTTGCAAGAATTGGGTATGTCTAGTTTAATGAAAAAAAGTACTAGGGGTGACATGATAGCAGTGTTCCAATATTTAAGTTGCTGCCACAAAGAAGAAAGGGTAAACCTATTCTCCAAAGCATCTGAAGGCAGGACAAGAAGCAATGGATGGATACTAATCAAGAAGGGAATCAACCTAGAGATAAGGAGAAATTTCCTGACAGTTAGAACAATTAATCAGTGGAACAATTTGCTTCCAGAAGTTGTGAGTGCTCCAAAACGCTGGAGGTTTTTAAGAAGAGATTGGACAACCATTTGTCTGAAATGGTAGGGTTTCCTGCTTGAGCAGGAGGTTGGACTAGAAGACTTCCAAGGTCCCTTCCAACTCTGTTATTCTGTTATAATCACATTTCTTTGAAAGTACAATTGTTTACTAAAGCAAGATCCCTACTGTAGCTCTACTTCACTTTACCCTTACTAACCATTGCTTTCTGCTACCTCAATACTTCTTGGTTCTTTCCTCTTTGCAGGGTTACTTTCCCTCTTCCAACTGGGTCACCTATATTCTTCCAGTTGTCTCACTGCTACCTTCAAGTCCCTTCAGACTAGCTTGAAATATTTCAAAATGATGCACTCATTTCCATCCACCTTTCTTATTTTTTAATGAAAGTCTTTGTTTCCCATGGCAGTTGGTTGTAGACCAGATTTTCCTTTGAAGTAGTTCTAGAGCCCAGGGGCAGGGTGGGGGGAAATAAAATAGAATAGAATAGAATAGAATAGAATAGAATAGAATAGAATAGAATAGAATAGAATAGAATAGAATAGAATAGAAGCTGGAAGGGACCTTGGAGGTCTTCTAGTCCATCCTCCTGCTCAAGCAGGAGAACCTATACCGTCTCAGACAGGTGAATGTCTAGTCTCTTCTTAAAAATCTCCAGTGATGGAGTGTTCACGATTTCTTGGGTAAGCTGTTCCACTGGCTGATTGTCCTCACTGTCAGGAAGTTTCTCCTTAATTATAGGTTGCTTGTCTCTTCGATCAGTTTCCAACCAGTTTTTGTCCTTCCCTCTGGTGCTGTTGTGAATAATGTGACCCCCTCTGCCTTGTGGCAGCCCCTCAGATACTGGAGCACTCCCCTATTTCTTCTTTTCTTTAGACTAGCCAAACCTAAGTCCTGCAGCCATTCTTTGTATGTTTTAGTCTCCAGGCCTTTGATCATCTTAGTTGCTCTTCTCTGAATTTTTTTCCAAACTCTCAACATCTTTTTTGTGATGTGATGACCAAAATTGGCTGCAGTATTCCAGGTATTCTTACAAGGGTTTTATAAAGCGGTACTAATACTTCACATGATCTTGATTCTATGCCTGTTTATACAACCCAGGATTGTATTAGCTTTTTTGGTTGCTACTGCACACTGCTGGCTGATAGTCACTAGGACTCCAAGGTCCCTTTCACAGTTACTATTTTTAAACCAGGTGTCACCTAATCTGTATTTGTACCTTTGGTTTTTCCTGCCTAAATGTAAGACTTTGCTTTTCTCCACATTAAAACTCATTCTATTGGACAGGGCCCATTGTTCAAGTTTATCAAGATCTTTTTGGATCCTTAGTTTGTCTTCTGGGATGTTGGCTACTCCTGTCAGTTTGGTGTCATCTGCAAATTTGATACTCACAAATTTATACTCGCAGATAGAATGGAATACACCACAGATATTAAGGCCCTTCATCAACAGAATTAAAATTCCCTGCAAATGTTAAACTGTTTCTCCCTAATCATATCCCCCATACAGTTTATATCCCCCATACAGTCTATTTGCCAGGAATTGAGAGGGCCGGATGCCATGATTTTGGTTTTCTTAATGTTGAGTTTCAAGCCAACTTTTGCACTCTCCTTCTTCACCCGCATCAAGAGGCTCTTTAGTTCCTCTTCACTTTCTGCCATTAGAGTGGTATCATATGCATATCTTAGGTTGTTGATATTTCTCCCGGCAATCTTAATTCCAACTTTTGATTCATCTAGCCCTGCCTTTCTCATGATGTGCTCTGCATATAAGTTAAATAGGCAGGGCGACAGTATACAGCCTTGCCGGACTCCTTTTCCAATTTTGAACCAATCAGTGGTTCCGTGTCCAGTTCTCACTGTTGCTTCTTGACCCGCATATAGGTTTCTCAAGAGACAAATGAGATGGTCTGGTACTCCCATCTCTTTAAGAACTTGCCACAATTTGTTGTGATCCACACAATCAAAGGCTTTTGCATAGTCAATGAAGCAGAAGTAGATGTTTTTCTGGAACTCCCTAGCTTTCTCCATGATCCAGCGTATGTTGGCAATTTGATCTCTAGTTCCTCTGTCTCTTCGAAATAGTACTTCTGAATATTTAGCTTCAAGCCATGGATTGGCCTGTTCTCTAGGAGCTTTAGGGCATCCATAGAATATAGCTAACAATTTGATAATGCCACAATTACATTTTGTGAAGATATCCAAGGAAACAGTCCTTTATTTATTTATTTATTTATTGCAGGAAGATAAGCTAGACTGCTTTTTCTATTGCCAAGGTATCAATTAAATGTATTAGTAGCTAGTATTGTGCGCTCAAAGATAAAGCCAACTTCCTTTGCCTTTCCAGCCTTTTTTGCTTTGCCACCCCTATTGCAACTTGCAACATCAGGGATCCTGATTTTTTTCTTCTTCTGATCTGTAATAGGGCTTCACACTGAGCTAAGAAAGCAATTTAAATGACACAATTTCTTAGCGGAGGCAAGCCAAAGGTGCTTTTTCAGGAGGCAACTGGACTAGATGCAAGGGAGATGGTCCTCTATTTTTATCAATCTATAGTAATTTCACTCTGTTAAGAAAATAAAATGATTGAAGATAGCTTGATGCATTCATACAAGCAATGTATATGGCTTGCTAGATATGTACCAATCTTTTAAAACATTGGCAGGTTGGAAAGAGAAGCAGATTTAGCAGCTTCTATAAACCGAGAGTCTACAAGCCAAGAATATGAATCAATCTTTCCTCATGAAAGTTGCAGTGCCTGACGAAGGTGACAGATGAATCTTTTTCTTCAAGGTTCTGCTCATCCTCAACAAAGAACCTGTTATAGGTTTATTTTTGTTTGTTTGTCTGTTTATTTTTTGTAGTAAAGTCTTATTGTACAATGTTTAAATATCTGGAAGGAGAAAAGGTTTTGTTCTGAATACCTTATCTTATACACTGTATTCATTATTTCATAATTCAAGATGTTAATAGCAATGAATATCAATAAAATTCTGGTTTCCCCCTGCTCTACCTTCACTTCTCTAACTGATTGTTTCACTACTTCTTGAATAATATAGGTCTAGCCTATATTATGAAAAACAGGAAAAGAAATGGCATTTAGCACTGGATTTCAGTTCTTTTAGTATCAGTGCTGAACTCCTAGGAGAAAACAGCAGTTCCATTAGCAAATATGGGATCAAACAAGAAGATATCATAAAGTTTGTTTTAGTAACTTTAGGCTAAGAAGGGGGTTGTTGAGTTTCTAGAGATTGGAGGATTTATTCAAAGACCTGATAACAAGTAGCACATTCACATTTTCCATTTAACATTACTGCAGGATTATTTTGTATTTGTTGAAGAACTAATGGCTTTTGCTGATATAGTCCAAATCCTCTTCCTTACCTTTCTTCTATACACTTATACATCAATGTCTGAATTTCTGAATAGAACTAAGCAGGCAATAAAAATATATCATTAATTTTTAAAAAATGATTTTACCATATTATAGAAGGCTTGTTTCAGCTATTATGTCTTTTTACTAGTGAAAAAGGGGAAAAAAATCATTTTTGTGTCCAAAGTTCTCACTGGTCATTTTGTCCATGCCCTTCTACACACAAATGCTCTAATTAAGAGAATGGGATAATCACCAGTGAAGACATACATTCCACAGTGCAGCTGTCAATTGTAAACACAGATTCCTGATGTACTCTAATGATCCATCATTAATCCATTACAGCTAATTGGGCATTACTTATATTTCTGCACATATATTCTCAGAGGCCCGATAGTCTCAGTTATAAAGCAGTCCTGGTTTTAGCAGTTTGAGGTTTTCTTACAGTAGTTGCAGACAAAGAGCCATTTTCTTGTGTAATAGTTCATCAATTAAGTACCCCTTAACAAACCCATAGACCCAGCCTTTAGGCACTTTAAAGCCCACTTGCCAAAGAGGGGGAGCACCTCTGCATTCAGCAATGTAGGGAATACATCCAGAAGTTGTTGGCACGTACTCAATTTATCATCTAGCTGCAGTCTTTTTTCCTTGCAAAAGGACAGGCAAGAGGAACAGGGTGAGCAGGGAGACAGCGTGCTGATGAATAACAGGAGACAGGCGCAGGTAGACAGCTATGACAGAAGAGATGCCAAACCAGAATCAGACAAAGAGGAGCTGATCTGCTGATCAATCTTGGAAGCCCTCATACAGTCCTGCTTCTCAGTAAAATGCCATAAGAAACATAAGCAGAACGTTAATGATGATGAGAAAAAGCAAAATGACAAACACCACCACACGTTGAGTGTCCGGGTTCATATTGCACCGGAGGAATGTGTGAAGAACACTCCATCGGCGCCTGCTCTGATTAGATCCCTTTGCCATGCTGACAATAGCTCTGGCTCTAGAAAAACAGTATTTTAGCAGCTTAGCAGCACTGCCTCTGGAAGGAAAGCCAAGGAAGGGGGGGATTTACAAACAATGGAGTCAGCTTTCAAAAAGCAAAACTTAATCAATTTCCTGCAACCATTATTATCAACTTTCAAGCATAATGCATGCACATGCTGGAATGCTGTCTTCCCTTTCCAAGAAATTCTTATCTTTGTTTTATCTCAGCAAATCATCAGCTTTTCATTTTATCTTCCAGAAAAGAGCTGCCTCATTGCATTAGCTGAGGGAAGCTCCTGTAGCAGGAAGCCTGTGTGTGCTGGAACTCAGGGATCTCAGCAGTGGGACTGGCTTCCCAAAGAGCTTGTCGGCTATTTGCTAAGCACTGTAGCTAGGATACAGGCAATCCTTAGCAACTAGAGAAAGGGTGGGCATGAGGCTTTCCAGGAGAGCTGCAGAAATGGATATGACATATCAATCTCACAATATACCTATATACACACGCACATTAGATATACATAAATTACTAGATGCTTTTCTGCAGATGTAGATAGCTTGAAATATATTGCAACTAAAACAAGGAGAAGCTTTTGGTACCTTAACATGCCATTAATTAATTAATTAAATTTCTATACTGCCCACCTCACTGATGCAGCAACTCTGGGCAACATACAATATAATAAAAAGTTTAAAAAGTGCTAAAAACAATTAAAATTTAAAAAATTGAATAGAGAAGTTTAAAGTTAAAAACCACTATGATGGGCAGTCTTGGGGTAAGAATCTTCTCTATCCTATCAGTAGGCCCCTGTTGGAGCCCCATGCCAAGCAGCAGAACCAATTTTTAGGCTCTTCCAGAAGGCCATGAGTATGGGGGAAGATCTCACTTTGGATGGACGAATATTCCTGAAGGCAGGGTCACAGCAGAAAAAGCTCTCCTCCTGGACCCTGCAAATCAAATATCTTTGGCCAATAGGATCTAAAGTAGGCTTTTTCCACTGAAATGAGTGGGGTGGGTTAGTCTCATCAGGGTGAGACAGTTCCTCAGATACCCTGGACCCATGCCATAAAGGGCATGAAAAGTAATGTCCAATACCATAAATTGGACCTGGAAGCAAACTGGTAACAATCGTCACATGTGCTACCTGAGAGGCTTCCAGATCTGCCCACACAGTTGCAATCTGTACCATAACATGGAATTATGGTATGAATTCAATGGATTACACTTCATCCATGGATCACAATTAGATCTATCTAATTAAGTGGATCATATTCTTCAAAAGTTTAACATTACTAAAAAGAAGATTGTGAAGTTTAGAAGATAATTTATGCAAGTAGTCAAAAATATGTTTTTCTTACAGAAAATATTTTCTTACAAATCTTTTTTAGAAATTGCCTGATGAAGTTCAGAATTTATGCACAATTAAGGTATTTTGAGAAATAATTAATCACAATAACTTCAAAATCATGGCAGAGGAAAAACAAATAAACAGCATACCGCATGATCAAACTCATTCACAGAAGACATTTAAATGCTGTCCTTGAATAACCATTTCTGTTCTTGGTCAATTAATCTGGACTGCCAGATCTCTCTCCTACAACTTCATTTACTTTCTCCTCAAAATTTGTTTATGAATCCTTTCTGAATTTATCTACATATGAGAATTAAAGTGAAAGGTGGAGATTTGTGATGAATGGGGCCAATACTAGTATGGATCCAGTTTTGTAGAGAGAATGCTTGTTGCTTATAAAATAGCATTATAAAAATGGGGACATTCTAAATAAGCAGTTTTGCCATTTATCTTACCACACTAAGTCCATGTAGATATTCACTTAATACAAGGCTTGTAGTTAAGTATTTTATTTTTCCTAAATTAATTAAGAAGGATATAGAAATTTGTGCAATCTCTCCCAGGACTAATTGTATGTGTGGTGAGGAAACGTTTATTTCTTCCCTGATTATGTCAGCATGACTGAAGGTAAAATCCCCCTTCATCCCTCTGTTAACTTGGGAGAAAGGTTTCCATTTGATTCACTGGGAACTTTATTTTTTTTTTAGTTGCATTAGTTATGCTAGTTTCAGAGAGAAGAAATATAACTGGTCTATCCATTCACAATGATCCTGGCAAGAATCATTCACGTGGGTACCAATAATTAATTGAGGGACAAGGAAGTGAATACCTAGTGTAAGTCTATGATCTACCTCTTTAATCTGTTGCATACTTTCCAAGGTTTTAGGGGAATGCACCAATGCCTTAACCTTATGCTAGTAATAAACAGATGACTGATGCAAATACAGTAATTTATAGCTGCTTTATTTATCCTGAGAGGGCCAGAGGTATTTTGGTGACCAAATTAAACCCCTGTATTTCTTTTAAAGTTACTTTCTGTATTTCATATAGTGAATAGTACAAAGACCAAAGCCTTCTAGTTAGTAAAAATACAAAAATAAAATAAAACTACAAAAATAATTCATAAAAACATGATTATAAAAAGAAATTAGAGAACTAGGAAATGTTGACTGAGATTCCTAAATATTGAACAAATTCAGCAGCCACCAGAGCTTAGCCTTACTAATAAGCAACTCTACCCTACATTCATGAGTTGAAAGAAATTGAATTGTATCCAAATCAGAAATTGCTTTTGTGATTTTGATTTGTTTTTTTAATCGTTGCAGCCTTGCTTTAAATATAGAACTTTATAGAGATTTTGGTCAACAAAACAGTTTGCTCGTCTAAGGTGACCGTATTCAGTATTTCAGGACAGCATAGTTTCATCTAGATATAAAAAATAATAACACAATATTTGCATGGCTTAGAAAAAAAGAAAGTAGAGATAAGAGAGCATCAAATTTCAGCTGTGATATTTAGCTACTGTTGTATGCTAACACCAACTTCTGTATATGTTACCTTACTGCTTTCCTGTTTTGTTACTTACCAAATTGAAAGTAACATTTGTTTTATTGTGAAGTTTGTAATACACTATTCACAGATGAAACTGATCATAACCACATTACCTCAAATTTCTACCTACATTCCCTCTCCCCGTTTATTACCTTGAAAGCAGTTGTGAGCACATGTATGATTTTCATACTTTTTAAAGAATAAATAGTAAAATCATGAGTCCAGAATTTAAGAATACTCAATTCAAACATCAAACTCCTGCTTTGAAATTATAAGAAAAATTTTTATCACTACCAATTAAGTTGGAGGACTGGTTTCTCCCTTTGCCATAAGCATCCAGAAGGGTGCCAACAACAACAAAAATTAGGTCCTTTCCTTATTAGTGATTTACAGTAAAACTTTTTCTTAGCATCACCAAGCCACTGTTGGAGTGATTTAAAGACTTTCCACCTTACTATGGTTTTGCCATCGTGATTTAATAACTCTAGAGCAGTGGTTCTCAACCTGTGGGTCGGGACCCCATTTGGGGTCAAACGACCATTTCACGGGGGTCGCCAAACAACGCAGTCCGCCATTTTTTTCCCCTTTTCCTTAGCTGTGCTACTGCCTTTTATTCTATTGGTTTTTGAAAGCCAATAGAATAGACTCTCTTGAATAGAGTCTAATTCTATTGGCTTTCAAAAGCCAATAGGAATTTTCCAGGCTGTCTCTGCCCTGCTGAGCCCGCCAAAAGTCCCATTCTGCAAACAGTGCTGCACCAGTTGAGTAGTCCTCAACTTACGACCGGTTGGGGGTCGCTGCATTAAAAAGGTTGAGAACCACTGCTCTAGAGGACACTATAAAATGTTAGTGTGGAAAGAACCTTACCTTTCTCTCAGATGAACCATTTAAAAAAAATGACACCAACAAATCTTTAGCTTTTCTGGAGAAAAGAGGATAAGGCAACATGTGTTATTCTGTCCATTCTGTTTTTAAGAAACTATGTTTGTAAGAAACTAATCTCTTGCTTCCTTTAGCCAAGGAATGAAGTCATAGCAACAGTTGGCATGTCAACAGTTTGGAAAAGGTCCTTTCTAATATATTTTTTTCTACCAGCAAATATTTTTTAAAAGATTTCCCTAACATGACATTATGGCTTTTTTTTTTAAGAACGAAGTACAATAGCAGTATAGGTATGATTAAGAAATACTGCTGCCATCCAAGTAAAACCTAGGTTTATAGGTTTATAAAACATATGTTTATAATATTTCTCACTTAATTCTTTTTAATGATTTTTTTTCTGAATTTCTATAATATTTAAATTTTGTCCTGCTAACACAGGGAAACAATCCCTCATTAACAAATATATGGCTATCAATTAAAAAATTATGAGTTATGCCAATCAAGCAAAATAATCATCTAATGTTATTATGATCATTTTGCTACAGAAAGAATTCAGGTGGGATAAGACAATGCTACAATCAAATTCATGGTTACTGTGCAAGTTCCTGAGGGCTTGGGACAGACATGCCTGGGGTGAGGTGGCAGGAACTGAAACTGATTGTAACAACTGTGCAATTATGGATTGGAGACCTTTGAAACCAATGTAAATCTGTACATAACATTGCATGATATATTTAGTCTCTTTCTTCCAGGATAGATCATTGCCTTCAAGACACAGACTGTGACGATGTAATAGTATGTGGGCATGACCTTGGGTGATAGGAGGAAGTGTCACAGACCAGACAATGGTTAAAAGAGCTTAACCTGCAGAAGCAATGGGAGTGTGGCAAATGACTTAGAAGAGACACTCCTAATTTCTTGGATTGCAAAAGTAATGGGACAGAGATGTATTTTAAGACTTGCAAGATTATGATAATGTAACCTTACAATAAAGTTAGAGCTTGTACATCTGGGTGTCTTCTGTCTGGACTACATCACAAGAAGATGAGACAGAATGTCATGCAATGGTTTTCTTGAGCTGCAGTGTAGTCTGCTTGGTTTTTCAATGTGCTTTGTCATGAATATACCTGGACCTCTTATGTATAACCTGGAGAGCATAGGATAAGGCAGGCTAAAGGCTGAGCCCATGTCAGAAACTGTTTATTACATTTCCAAAAGATTCTCAGGACAGCTAATAGAAAAAATAAAAATAAAAGTAGAATTCCAGTGAAACGTAATAAAAAATTTAAAAAGATACAGTTTTAGCTACCTCAACAGACAATTCAGTTAAAATGTTAAAGATATGTCTGAATAAGAAAAAAAACTGGTTTATTAGGACGAGGCTAACAGGAAGCATATGGTCTACTTAAGCATGAAAGTCAGCTGGGTGACTGGGCCAGTCACTCGCTCTCAGCTCAATCCATTTTATGGGTTTTGTGGGGAAAATAGGAGGAAAAAAGAATAATACATATGTTCACTGCCTTGAGTCATTTATAAAAATATAAAGGTGGGATAAAAATAAATAAATATATCAACTAGCTTCAATTTGTATAAAAATGATAGTGAAAATATGTATGTATCCCTAAAAACATATTAAATACCTGTAATTTTTAAGTACATAAAACAATGGGCACAAATATATATGGTGCAATACACACACACACACACACACACACACACACTAATTTAGATAATTACAAAAAGGCTACAAGAAACAGTTGATAAAACATAATCAGTTTCATCACTCTTCTAATCAATTTCATTAGTTAAAACATTATGATAAATCAACCCAACCATAGGCATGATAATACTAGAATCACAGAATCAGAATGTTGGAGATAATTTTTTCAAGTCCATGTCCAACATAGAAATTCTTTGCCACAATATCTTTGATAGTTGGCCATCCATCTCCAATAAAGTGTACACTTCCTAACATAATTTGATTCATTTTTAACAGCTCTTAAATGCTTCATCACACCCACCTGAAATCTATATCCTTGTGATTTAAAACCTTGTTTCTGCTGCTGTTGTGGTTGCTATTGTTGTGTTTTTTGGAAGAATTCTGAACAATTCTGTCCCATAAATGACAGAACTTCAGATACCTGAAGACAGATATCATGTGTGAGGGTGAACATTCATTCTCTGAGTTTATGGGTTGGTTTCTGAACGTTTCGTTACCAGACTAGGTGACTTCTTCATCAGAGTTTAGGGGATGTCAGAGTCAGTGTTCTTCTGTTATCATGTCTCATTGTTATCTTCTCCAGGCTACAAACACCCAAAGCTTCTAATTATTCATCATTATCTTTCCTTCTAAGGCTCCTTAGCATCTTGATTGTTCTTCTCTGGACACACTCTAGTTTGCCAATGCCCTACCTAAAATGCAGTACCTTAGATGTACATTGTAGAGAGGAAACATTACTTATTTTACCTGATATTATATTTTTGCTGAAGCATCATAGAACTGCATTTCTTTTTTAGAAGCTGCATCACGTTGGATTTTTGCATTTGTTCCTGTTGGAATTCAACTTCAGCTTATCAAGATCCTTATGAATCATACCATCACCTAAGGAAATTACTATTTTTCTATCCTTATGGCATCAGCAAATTTGACATTTTTTTCATCTTTAATCCAAGCCATTTATAAATATATTGAACAGTATGGGGCATTATAACACAACCCAGCTTCTCATGGAGTTATTGGCATATGCTCATTGTGTGTAATTGTTTAATCAGCTGTGCTGATTTATGATAAATTATTTCCCAATTTCCTCTACTAGAATTTCATGGGAGTTTTGTCAAGTGCTTAAAAAAACCCTAGCGTACATTATGTCCACAGCATTTTTATGGTTTATTAAACCAATCACTCTGTCAAGAAAAAAATTCAAGTTCATTTGGAATATCTTGTTCTTGAGAAACATATACTAGCTACCAAATAATGCATTGCTTTCACAGATTGACTGTTTAACAGTCTGTCCCAAAATTTTGCTTCATATTAAAGCCAAACTAATTAATTGGCAGTTATTCAATTGCATAGAAACAACCTTTTCTCTTCTCCTCTCTTCTGACATTACATTCATTTCATGATTCTTCAAAGATCACAGAAAGGATTTCCAAGATGACATCGACAGGCTTCCTCAAGTCTCACAAATATAATTACTTCGTGCATGCTGCAGGAGATGCTCCCTAACCATTTTTTTTATTTACTTTGAGTTGCCACTCCCTTTTTTGACAATTGTTTTGCTTAAGTTAATTTAAGCACAGGTTGATTCAAACAAAGTTGTTTTGGGGAAGAAAAGACAACACAGGAACTGAAGAATTCTACTATCTGCCAATCTTTTATTATTATCCTGTCATGTACTCTTAACATGTATTCTTTCCTTCTTCTTCTTTTTTTACCACTGATGCAATAAAAAAAATCATTTTTATACTTTTAGCTTTTCTTGAGAGACTATATTTCCTTTTATGATTTACCCCCCTTTATTATAAGCTACTTGGTGGTATACATTTTTGTGATTTCATTTTTATACATTTCCCTTTTAACTCTTAGCTAAGTTAAAAGTTCTCTCTGCACCCACAAGAATTTCCTATTCTTTAGGAATGTGTGCCATGTACTTCCAGTATCATTTCTGAGAGGTGGCCAATCCTCATTGACCTGAGATTATCATGGGACCCCACCAAGTATTTCTCAAAGCTTGATGAAATTGACTCTCCTGAAAACTAGTGTGCATGCTCCAATTTCTTTTAAATGGATACCTGCCTGCTCTTTATACATTTTAAAATGCTAAACACATGCCTGTTTATATTGACAAATACAATTTATGATGCAGAGCTGAACACCTTCTTTGTCATTTGGGGTGTAGTTCACCATCAAGTTAAACCGAGTTATTTAAAATATACAAGCTGCAACAGATATTTCATTGTCAGAAAGAAGTAAAACCCACTGAACTTCAGTAGCCCTTTCTTCTAGTAAATAAGCATAAGGTCATGCTGCAAGGTTCACGCTAGGATGGGTTCACTTTCTCTTTTAATCAAAGGTGAGAAAAGTGACTTCCTATTTCTTCATATAAGGAGTCATTTGTGAGAAATCAACCTTAAATGAGACAGCAAGTGTTACCTTGTCAGAAATGTTTAAAAGTTGACAGTGTGATAGAAAAGTCACTGGGTATGAATCAGACTTCAAATAATTACTTTTCTGAAATATGTTGCATTGTCACTGAAATCCAAAAGCAGTTTATGCTGTACAGTATATTAACAGAGAAAGAGGATATAAAACCTTTAGTCCTAGAGTTCTACCACACCACCCCAACCTTTGGCCTCCAAAGTCCCTCAAACAGCATTTTTTTTACTTCAATAGAAGAAATATTGGTTTATTATATTAATTTAAATTAAAATTCATATTTGTCCTTTCAGCAACAGTAATAGGATGGATAATAATCTCAAATCTATTTAGATTATATTTAAATACCATTCAACCTGTATCAGTACAGGGGTAAAGTTATTTCATTTTAGGCATCTAGAGCCATGACAGATTAAAAGAAAAAGAAAAACCTGAAGAGTAGAAAACTGCTGCAATAAAGATAGAAAATGCAAGCTGCAGTTACATGACATTTGAACTTATTTATAGTGGATTAAGATCAAATAGCACTTTATGAGACGCTATAATTGGCAGGCTGCTCAGAGTGTTCAGTCTTTGATTTAGTTTTGTTCTGCAGGTGGGGGAAAGAGGAACAGAAGAGAAATGACAACAGGCTTTTCAGATTTGCCACACCAAGGTACAAAGCTAATGTTGGTATGATGTTGCAAGGGTTCAAAAATAAGAAATAAAATACCATAATAACAAAGACTTGAACTATTTTCTAATAAAAAAACTACAAAGTTCATGTTGCCAGAAAGTAAACAGATATTAATAATGATTAAAAAGCCCTGAATTTCATTTTGCTTAGAAGAACATAAAGAGACAATCCAATTTAAACATAATTATTTTATTTACAGTGTAGGATAAAAATAAAATATGCCACACTGCATTGTAAATAGGCCCTACTTCTTCAGACTCCACTGTAAAGTGCAATTTAAGGTTGGTCCTTCAATCAATCCTATTTTGGATTGAAGGTATTAGTCCATGCCTGATATAACTGAAATAACTGTTGTTATTTGCTTTGAATCTCTGTTAAAATTATTATTCTTTAATGATGCATAATGAGGAACAAAACAAGGTAGTCTCTAATTTTTTTTAAATATATAATAATCAGGTCCAATGGTGAAAATCAGATTTCAAAGAAATAAATAAGATTTGCTTACTCTCTCTGTACCAGCAATATCTGAGTTATGTCTGTCATAATCTTTGGAAGAAAAAAATGCATAATCAGATAAATTCCACGCCTCATTGTAGTCAAGAAATGGAAGGAAACCAGTATTGCAAATTTCAGACATTTGGTACTTCATATTATTAGAAACCGTTTCATAGGAATGACTCAAGGGTACATTAGGCAATATGCAAGATATTAGGATTAATGTCCCTTTTCTCAAGCTTGGAAAGATTTTATTCCATTTGCTAAAAGTTCAGACTGAATTAAGAGACCTTTGTCAATAACAATGATGAGGATTTTGCAGGCAAAAGAAAATGATTATTTTGAAGTGAAGAGATGTCATGAATTGACATTTGAATCGACATTTACTTTGGCTCCTTAGTTAATTGTGTGATGTTTCTGAAAACAGTGCTTTTATTCTAATCTGTTAATTGTCAATAGTGTGATTTTATGTATGTATTATCTATAATAAGACAAATATTATTTTGGTAGCTTAGCTTGATATTTTGGTATTATGTACTTGGAGAACCAATATGGTGTAATGATTAAAGCATTAGGCTAGAAACCAGGAAACCGAGTTCTAATCCCACCTTAGGCACAAAGTTAACTGGATGACCTTGGGCCAATCACTCTCTCTCAGTCCTAAGAAGGAGGCAATGGCAAACCACTTCCAAAAAAATTTGCCAAGAAAACTGCAGAGACTAGTCCATGCAGCTGTTAGGAGCAAAAAACAAAAACAAAAAACAAACCTAACTAGACTCAAAGCTGTCTGTGCATGTTTATGCATGTATGAATATCCTACATACTTAGCAATTTAATAGGTTAGGTTTTTCTAGAACTTACATCCTATTTTAGTTTATAGGACTCATGAACCTTCTATTTATAAATACTCAGAAAAATCAAATAAATATAGCTTTTGCTCATAAAATTTCTAGATAATATCCCACTAGGTGTTTTAAGCATTGTTACTAAGTATTTTCTTTTTGAAGTGTTAATGATAGGGATGTTTAAATCTGCTTTCAGTTTCATAAGGATATTGGTATATACTTTTAAGCTGCAATTTTAAGTCCTGCTATGAGATAAATGAGTTACTAGAAAATGCACAACATGAAATGTATTTTATTTGCCTTAGTTACTAAGAGCTGCAGTACCTCATTAATAGCAAGTTGTTCTCCTCCACCACCTGGGTGGCCATAACGATGACTTGAACTTCGGAAATCTTCATATAAATCCTCTTCACTCCCAATGTCATCACTGGTTTTCTCTAGTGATCCATCAGCAATTACTAAAATGACAAATACATACATATATAGGCATATTTGTTTAAAGATGTTGGCAAAATCAGGATGGAAGTATTGTGATTAATGTGTTGAAGTCATGAATATAAAAACTGTAAATAATCAGACTATATATTTTTAAAGTTTAATTAAAAAAAGAGAGCAATAATTTTAGGGCTATGAAGTGCTTTAGATTTGCAGGCAAAAATATATTTCAAAGCATATGCTCTGTCACAGCAGAATCCCAGGAAAAGACACCTTTGTCTTAAGGAGTTGCAGATGATGTGATGTATGCAACCCCACACTCTGAAGCATCTTTTTTGCTATTGAATCCAGCATGTTCCCCTGTCAATAATTTATAAATAAATACAATAGAACTGTTTTACAGAGAACTTATGAGGAAAGCACATTAGCTAGTACTCCTTGGAAAAAGGATAAAAAATTGGAATCTATTATACCATAGCATGCATAAAGCATTTCACCCAATCCCACATACAACATCTTGAAACCAGCCATAATTGTATTTCCATCTGCCAATCTCAAAATGCAAAAAATGTACAACATCCTGAACAGTGTTTATCTCCCACCACCAACAACAACCCCAACTACAAAGACCTATCTCTGACTGGGGGAAAAAAAATCCCATTATAAAATAAACTGCAACTGAATTTCTCCTTTCTCTATATTTCAGAATGTATGTTGGTGTGCAATCAGGTGATTTGTAAAAAAAAAAAAAGTTAACAAAAAACATTGAGATCCTTTGCTGTCATTTCTCTGTTGCATTAACAACCACCCCATGGCCAAAAAAAAGTAGTAAAGGTGAAAATTTAAGTTCATAAACAATTTAGAACCAGGCTTTCCCCAATAATTGAGACTAACACTTTATGTTTCTAGGCTGAATGATGGTGGTAAGAGATAACTAAGTTTTACACTTCCATCTATTGGAAGTTATAAGTTCAACAGGATGCTAATCTCTATGGGATAGCTTGAATCTTAAAGCCAAAAGTAGAATGAGACACAAGTTCCTACCAATTGGAAAACAGATTGCCCATACAGTATGCATAGTCACAGAAATTCTAAGAAAAAGATCAAATTTTCTGTTAATAAACAGAATAGAATAAGAAAACAAATCATTCTCTAAAATAGTTGACATTGTGAGTGCTATCAGGGGCAGAGAAGATTCCAAAGTGGTGCAAAACATTAGCATGAAATACCCAAAGATCCTAATCCATTAGCTGGCCTTAAAAGAAGCTGCAATCTGTTAAACACAATGACCACAAAGATAGTAACAGTACCTGGCCTTAAAGGATTGTTATTTGGATTATTAAAATGTTACAGCTGAGAAAGAGTGACAAACAATTGCTCAGCCCTGCCCTATCACAGGAGAATGCATACAGGCAGTCCTCAACTTATGACCACAATTGAGCCCAAAATTTATGTTGCTAAGTGAGATATTTATTAAGTGAGTTTTGCCCCATTTTACCACCTTTCTTGCCACAGTTGTTAAGTGAATCATTGCAATTGTTAAGTTAGTAACACGGTTGTTGGATGAATCTGGCTTCGCCATTAACTTTGCTTGTAAGTAGGTTGCAAAAGGTGATCACATGACCCTGGGACACAGCAACCATCATAAATATGAACCTGTTGCCAAGCATTCAAACTTTGATCACGTGACCATGGAGATGCTGCAGCGGTCATAAGTGTGAAAAACAATCATAAGTCCCTTTTTTCAGTGCTGTTGTAATTTCAAATGGTCACTAAATGAATTGTTGTAAGTTGAGGACTACCTTTATGGAGATCACAAGTTGCCCTTCTTTTTCAGTTCTTGCCTCAGTGAAAACTTTTGTTGCACACCAATCATCCCAATTCAGTCACAGAAGCACCGTAGAGTACTGAGAGATACATCCATTTGAAATAGTAGGAAAGACACTCCTAGTTAATATAAACAACCAATGAACCTGAAAAAGCAATAGTATAACTAGGAAAAAGGTGGTTTTGTAGTTTTTGTTATAGGAAGAAGCAAATATTTCCTGCCTAGGTGTTGAACCTTCCTCCCATCTACTTATTCTTGATTCCTGGAATTCTTTCAGGTCTGGATATCTCGTTTTTCTGCTTGTCTTAGCTCCTTCCATTTATTTATGAGAATACAGGCTTTCCAATGTTTTAAATAACAACCACAGTGATATACAAAGCAACATCCAAATGAAAATTGTAGCATGACAAGGATGCTGAGATGGATCAGAAGCTGTGTGCAAAAAAGTAAGTAGAAACATCAGAAGCTTTGTACAAAATCAACTGCACAATGGAAGTAACAATTGCTGGTCTATGGTGATAATTGGGATAGGTTAATCTCAATAGATCAATCTTCCAAGGAGACTCCCTATCAATACTATTGTTCATCATTGCATTGATTCTTCCACAATAATACTGAACAAGTCAAGCCAGGGCTATCAAATATCAAAAATATCTGCCAGGCTATTCATTTCCTTTTCATGGATGATCTGAAGCTGTATGGAAAAACACCATCTCAAATAGAATCACTGCTCAATACTGTCCATATATACAATCAAGATATTGAAATGGAATTTTGATTGGACAAATGTTCCACCTTTACCATCAACAAGGGGAAAATAGTGACAACTAAATGAATCAAGAGGCCCTATGGAAGTAACATCAGGGTCTAGATCAGGGGTGTCAAACTGGCAATGTCACGTGATGTGTCGCAACGTATCGTGACTTTTTTTCCATTGCTGGCAATGGGGTGGGCGCAGTTTCAGCATACTAAGAGCAGGAAAGTTGAAGAAAGAAACAAAGAGGCTAATCCTTGGCTATAGGAGAACAAGCTGTAAGAACAAATGCATACTAAGTCGGAATTGGGAAAACAGTGACAGCAAATGCTGACTGTGCAAAGAAGCTGAAGAAACAGTGCACTATCTAGTTAGTTGCTGCAAGAAGATTGCACATATTGTCTAAAAACAATGACATGACAAAGTTATGCCTGCAAGCACAAACTGGCGGGACTTCAAAATCCAGTCTAAATGGTTTTCCTGAAAATATGACCAACTATAATAAAAATAACAGCATTGACCAATTTACAATTGTTACAATATTTAAAAACAAAAACAAGCACAAAAACAGCACAAGACAAAAGAACAACAATTGCAAAGTTAATAAACTCAGAAGAGAAAAAAAGGAAGAAAGGTGCATTAATTGTCCAATTTGTAAGAAGTGAAGTTGCTTATTCTTCCTAAACCTCCATGCATGCCTGCACTACTACTAGTTCCACTGCCATGCCACTATGTCATCAGAGTCAATCATGAGGCAATAGCCACCTGCATGAACAAGGGGCTGGATCAGAAGACCTCCAAGGTCCCTTCCAATTCTGTTATTTTGTTAAAGTCTATGTCTAAGTGCTATTGCTAAAAACCCCACCCTAGCCTACTAATACAGTAATGGCAAGTCTGATTCTATGTGTGTGAGAGAAAAAGGTTAGCACAGTCAATTATTCAAGCCCAAGCCCCTCTGTGTTATTTTCCACATGTCCAGAATAACCATCTGTATTGCATCATTATCTTATATACAACTGATCACTATCAAAACTAACAACCACAAATGGTTGTACTCTAAACATTTCAGTGGTATTTGCAAGTCACTTCTGCCCTCTTGCCAAGAAAACTGCAGGGACTTATGCAGGCAGTAACAAGGAGTCAACCCTGATGTAGACTCAAACACACACACACAAACATGATAACAATGAAGGGCTGCAGAATTAGCAATGTCATCCTTGCACCTCCTGAACATGAGTAGATTGCTATTTGTCTGAATAATGCCCGAAGAGGGTTTCTTTGTATGAACAAAAGTACAATAGTCTGTGTGCAATCATATGCACGAATCATGTATATATCATTTTTGTCCATGAAGTCGCATGCATGTTGCAATAATGAAAGTTTGTTTGGTGTGTTGCACATACACACATATAGTGTAGGTATAAATACTGTAAAACATATGAATAGTATTAAGGTACATGCAATTGTAGCAGGTTTGTCTCTGACCACTAAGCCACTAAGCAATGTTCTCCAACTCACTAAACCCCATTTTGTCAGTTCTTTGCACCCCCAGCTCTAATGGAGAAAAAGTCATTCTAACAAGGTCAGTTACTAAACGAAGTGATTAAAGCTTTTGAAAAAATAAATGGTTGATGTAGGAGGAATGTCTTCTTAGATCAAAGTATTTCCTTTTGAACTGTTCCCTTTTCCACAGCATGGAATTTTATTGTTTCATCAAATGTTTCATTATTTTTTTCTTTAAAGTGCTGTCTCTGCCTGTTCCATTACTGAGCTCTATAATTTTCAGCTTGAAGACAAATCTCTCCTGCCATTTTTACAGCTTTCTGCCCTCCTCTTTGTTGCTGTTCTTGCTCACTGTTGCTATATGAATTGTACTGATATGAAAATTTAAAAAAATTATAGTGTATGCTAAAATCTATTCCATCTATCCTAAGCTTCCTTGCAACCCAATGTGTTTGTGTCAAGGACATATTTTTGGAGGGGGCTTAACCCTTGTTTAGGGGTCAGCTCCTTCAGTGTGCTAAGCAATGTACAAAATGTTATTTCACTCTGGATTAGCTGTTCAAGCTTAATTAAAGAAAGCTGCAGTGGCAGGTTTCAGCCAACTGTTCTGCTGCTTGCAGCAACTGCAAAAAAGCTGTTTCAAATAGTAAGATGAAAAGAAGAGAGAGAGAGAGAGAGGGAGGGAGGGAGAGGAGAGAGAGAGAGAGAGAGAAAGAGAGAGAGAGAGAGAGAGAGAGAGAGAGAGAGAGAGAGAGAGAGAGAGAGAGAGAGAGAGAGAGAGAGAGAGAAAAGATGCTCTAAACGTGGAGGCAGGAAAAAAAGTTGACGAGACTCAAGCCATTGCATTCCAATCATATTTTTATACAATTTACATCCCACCTTTCTGATCAAGACACTTGAGGTGGATCAGATTTTTTTTTCAAAAAAGCATAAAACGATTATGTCATTAAAATTGCTATAAAGCCACTATTAAAATTAAACTAGAGAGATCTGGCTTAATTAAGGTTCAACGCTTTTCATAAGCAGAAATCCAGAAGAAGTATTTACCTAGTTTTAAATCAACATCCACTCCCAGTCTTACAAAAGAATGGACTTCTGAAAATGACATTTTTTTAAGATAGCCTGTTCTTCTTATCTTAATGCTGTGATAGCTTTACATCAAAAGAAGTAATTCCTCTGATAATCACATCCTAAATGATGTAGAATTGTAATGCTATAATTGTGTCCAGGGAATGAATGGCAATCAGTGCAAAGTTTTGAGATGGCCATAATATACCCCAGTACTTTTTGTATCAGCTGAAGCTTTTGGCTATGACTTAGAGGTGGCCACAAGAGAACCCACTGCAGTACACCAACTGGAATATAACTGAAGCATCTTTAATTGTTAATAGGTTTAAGGCTTCAGGAATGGTTGCAGTTCCTGTACTAGATATACAGTACTTGTGCAATGCCATTGATGTCCCTAGGAATCCAGAAACAGCTGGAGGTAAAAGAGCACTTTCAGGGTGCAGATACAATCTCCCCAAAGAAGGACTGTAATCAAATGGGCCTAAGCAGAAACACTGACACAAAGGGAGTGGCAATTCAAGATAAGTAATGTGTTTAAGTGGTGACAACCAGGCCACTTACATCCATGGATTTTGAGGAGTTTGTGGTTGTTATTTTAATAGTCCTTCTATATAATGTTGTAAGTTGCTCTGAATCACCTTGCAGTGAGATGGGCAGCAAACTAATTTAATAATAAAAGAAAAGAGAAGTATCTGAGAAATCATTGCGAATGAGCATAGTTCCAGAAGAATGGAAAAGACTAAATACTGTTTCTATCTTCAAAGGAAAAAAAGACCTGGGATCAGTCAACTTGTCATCAGTACTGAACAAAATAGTGGAACAAAATGTAATCAGTTTGTGCTTACTTAGAAACCAATGCTCTGCTTAGTAAGAACTAGCATGGTTTTATCAATAACAAGTCAAACCAAACTAACACAGTCTTCTTTTTTACTAGTTCATATGAGATAGTGTGCCCTGACTTCAACAAAGCTTCAACAAATTCTTAATAATATGAAGATTCATGATCATTTTGAAAAACTGAAACAATATGGTAGAAATTAATCAGATGAATTTCAGCAAAGAGAAGTGCAAAGTCCTATAGTTCAGTAAGAAAAATTAAATGCATGAATCTAGGATGGCAGGATTCATACTGGGCAGCAATACATACACAAGGTGGTGAAGCTGCAATATATGAGCAATGTGATAAAACTGCAAACTAAGCAAACATAATCTAAGTTTGTGTCAACGGAAATACATAGCATCAAGATCAAGTTAATTCAGTTTCTTTCTATGCTGCTTTGGTCAGAACATATTTATAATATTACATCCAGTTCTGCTATTTAGAAAGAAAGATGACAAACTAGAGTGTGTCCAAAGAAATGCAACCAAAAGAAAAAGCCCATGGAAGAAAAAAAATACTACGAGGAACTGTTGGGGGTATTGAGTATATTTAGCCTCAATAAGATAAGATTGTGGAGAGACATGATAGCTGTTTTCAAATATCTACAGAGCTGTTATGAAGAGAGCGGAGAAGAATTGTTCAGAGTTGTTACAAAAGGGGTGGAGGATAAATAATGGATTTAAATCACAAGGAAGCAGATATAAGAAATCATTTCCTAATGCAGTGGTTTTCAACCTGTGGGTCGGGACCCCATTTGGGGTCGAACGACAATTTCACGGGGGTCGCCAAACAACGCAGTCCGCCATTTTTCCCCTTTTCCTTAACTGTGCTACTCCCTTTTATTCTATTGGCTTTTGAAAGCCAATAGAATAGACTCTCTTGAATAGAGTCTAATTCTATTGGCTTTCAAAAGCCAATAGGAATTGTCCAGGCTGTCTCTGCTCTGCTGAGCCCACCAAAAGTCCCATTCTGCAAACGGTGCTGCACCAGTTGAGTAGTCCTCGACTTATGACCGGTTGAGTAGTCCTCGACTTCCGACTGGTTGGGGGTCGCAGCATTAAAAAGGTTGAGAACTACTGTCCTAATGGTAAGAACTATTTAACGGTGGAATAGGCTGCATCAATTGTAGTGGAATCTCCTTCACTGTAAACATTTAAGTAGATAGATGATCATCTGTTGAAAAAGTTATAGCAATGAATTCCTGCCATAAGCAAGAGGCTGAACTAGATGATCTTTCAAGTCTTACATTCTATGATTCTAAGAAAAACTATTTTTCAGCATATTAACTCAAAATGAAGCACCACTGAATTGCTTTCTTTTCTCAATCTCTTCCCAGTTGCCACAGTAATTCAAAGAATGTTCAGGTTTAATTGTCATGATAAAACTGTTTTGATGATAATCATAACATACTATTTCCAAGGATCTACTTTGGATCTAAATACAGTCATTACTCATTCTATTTCTATTTTACATTGCATGCATAAGTCGGTACAGTTGATGTTGGAGCTGAAAATTGTGTAATTTCACACAGTTTTATCAGGAATACGTTAGTTTCTACAGGAGCCTCTGTGACTTGAGACCTCCTAGAGATACGTTGAAGAAAAGCCCTCAACACAGAAATCAGACAAGGTAATAAAGAGTAAGAGTCTCACATAAATTCTCCAGGGTCACTCTTATAAATGCCAAGGTATCTGATCCATTGCTTCTTTATGCATTTCTAAACATTTCTAAATATATAAAGTTAGAAATATCAAAGATTATCTCCAGTATTATCAGTCGAGAAGGCAAATAGCAACTAACAAGGGAGGCCATTTGTAGCAGGGACCAGATTTAGCTTCCCCTGTATTTTAGATATTTATACTTCTAGACCATCGGTGTCAAACTCGCCTCGTCGCATGACGTGTCGCAACATATTGCGACTTTTTTTGCATTGCCAGAGCTGTGGGCACGGCCTCCATATGATGCAAATGGCCCATGGACCTGCAGTTTGACACCCCTGTTCTAGACTATATAATACATAGTTGTTTTTTGGTAAAAGAAAGAGATTTGAAACTGCCAAATTTGAAAGTGTATTTTGCAGCATCTTGCCTCATTATGTTAAAAGAATGGTTAATGTTAAAGGATACAAGGTTACTAGATCTAGAAAGCCAGGATTTGAGATTTGGATAGCATGCATATCTATGATACAATAAAGTTAAAGTTAACTTTGATTTTAGAAACTACTTTATTGGGCTAGCCATTTTGAGAATTTGGAATAAATATAGAATGAGACTATGCCCAAAAATACCTTTATGTCCCTTTAAGAATCAAATAGTTTTAGTGAGAATAATAGTGAGAAAAATAGTTTTAAATACCTGAGCCAATAAAACATGTCAAAAGGAACACACTATAACTGATACTTTCCTCCTCTGGAGAGCATTCAATGCTGGAGCACCAGACATAACTAAACAAAGGGAATGCTTTTACACACAATTAGTTTGGATGGTAATTTGGGAGCTTTCTTTTTTTTTTTTTTCACAAACCCATGCATGATGTCCTTTTTCTCTGAATTGATTGTATGCATTAGCTAACACAGGCTTCTTAGAGTACAGATATTTGAATATTGAGATTATCAAGTGTTATACCATATCTCTGTCAGGGATTAAAAATAATTTCACCACAAAACAAAATGTATGAAGAACAAATAAATATTTTGCATTCAGTAAACCCTAGGTTGAATGAATGAAGTCTGGCTACATTTGTTCTTCCTTGGAAAAGAAATGCACTCTTGTAATCTGAGTACCAGAAGTTCACCTGTTTTGTGTTTAATAACTTTCACAGCATTATCCCATCTAAGTCTAGAGTCCTATTGATATTTACTAAGCATATTCATGTATATTAAATTCTACCATACTTTGTTTTTGTATACACAAACTCTCCTAAGTATTTTAAAGAATTTATTTCCTGATCTTTTTTTTTTCTACCTGTTTATTTAGTATGGAGGTGAATCTTAAATGATTTTTGTATCTACATACATACTAACAAAAATACAACGAGAACATATACGTCTCTATAACAGATTGAGGTTTTAAGAGTTCAGGGTTGTGCAAACAATATCTATTGCAAACTGGGAAGCAAATTTGTTTACCAAAATATGTTGGGGGGAGGCAAAAAAAGACAGCTGATGCATAGGATGTGAAAGCCCAACCATGTGTCCTATCAGTTGATGAAAGAAACTATTATATTATGATAGCACAGTTCTCTAAAACAAGCAACAGGATGTAGTGCAGACTGTACATTGTACTCAAAATGTTTATTGGAATAAACAGCATAAAAAATATCACACAAAATGGGATACTTGTAATAAAAACAAGACAGCAAAGAAGTATAGATTTGAGACTTAGGATCTATCTACTTCCTTTGCCCAGCAGGGTGTTCTATCATTAAAAAGGAGAAAAAATAAGGTTTTTTTCCTTCATTATTTTCACATTGTCTGATTCTTTTTCCTGCAGAAACTTTGATGGCAGTTATCAAAGTGTACTGGAGTTATCACATAATTCTTCACTTGCTATACTTCATTTTAAAAATAAATTCAGAAGTTTTTATAACAGCAAGTATTACTTGAGGCTACAGCTCTTAGCCAACTGCAATTTGTCAGTCATCGCATTTTGAACATTGTAAATTTTCATTACTATTTATTTTTCATTTCATTTAGATGTATATGACCACCACATTTGCCAAAACAACTCTGGGTAGCAAAGTGTCAAAGTGTGTGTGTGTGTGTGTGTGTGTGTGTGTGTCTGTCTGTAAAACCCTTATATGTGTATATAACCCTTGAAGTATACAACCTACAATCCAATAACTGGTAGCTGAGAATTTAAAAATAATCAAAAATAGTATCAAACCAACAGAACTTCACTAATTAGCATGCAGAAACTTTTTTTTAAAAAAGCTAATTCTTTGAGGACATTATTCCAATGGTCACACTGCATGAGTTCTCAAATAATTCCATACAAATCAGTCAAGGAGAAGAAGCACAATTGTGGTCTCTCAAAGGTTGTGCTTGCAAAATCCTAACAATGAAAAATACTTGTAGTTTTAAAGATGTGGTGCCTTTTAGAGTAAAAGTAGAATAAGTCAAAATCAATGAAATAACAGAGCTGCATACAAAATGAACAACTGACCAGGGTAAGAATAGGAAAAAACATGTTTGGGGAAAAATATTAATAGAAAACTTGTTCATTCAACAGAACTTTTATAAATAGGCCCTGCACTCTTCATATAAAATAGGAACATAAACAATATCAAAGGATATGAAAGCCTTTTTTTATGGAACGTTGATCATACTGACACCATTCACAGACTATATTAGTAAATCAGTTTCCATAACTAGTCACTCTTCAGATGGGCTGAAATTAGAACTCAGATTTCTGAACCAGCCCCAAACTATAAAATACTATATAGTAGGCAGTTGCTTTGCAGCATGTTGAAAGAGCCACCATCAAAAAGCGAAACTACTCTATTTGTTCCCTTCAGTGTGCCAGGCATTACCTATGTTTATTTTTGGGTTTTATTTCTTTACATATATGTCTTTGAATAGCATTAATAATCCAAGAAGTGTGTCACTTTTATTCATCTATCAAAGGCCCAATCATCTCCTGGGCAAAGATGCTGTCAGTTCTTATTGTGTTGAAGCTAGTGACACCAAGAGAAAATGCTAACTGCTGTTTTTGTTTATTGAAGTTCAGAAATTCCTAAGGGGAAGTAAACAGCAATGTCTTCTTTCTCAGAGCATAAAGGTCCTTAAAATAACCCTCAAAGGAAACCCAGTGTATTTTCTATTCCCTTTCTATTCCCATTCCACTTGAAAAGAGATATAGGCAAATTTTCTGCCAAACATTTTTCATCTTAAAACACTTTTTTTAAAAAAAAAGTAATAACAACAATAATAATACATAACACCCAAACTTAATCATTGTCAATAGGAAAGACAAAAAAGTCTGGATAGTGAATGTGGCAGAACCTGGAGAAAGCAGAATAGAAGAAAAAGAACTGGAAAAAATGCAAAGACCTGCAAATGGAAGTAGAAAGTCTGTGGCAAAAGAAAGGAAATGCAGTACCAACAGTGATACAGTAGGTGCCATGGGTGAAATCCAAAACATGTGAAGCGTCACTTGAACCCCATTGGAATTGACAGTCACCATCAATCAATTGCAAAAGGCAGCTTTACTTGGAACAGGACAGGTACAAACTCCAACAAATAGATCTGCAGAAAAAACAATTGCAACCAGCCCATGTATATTGCATGGGTCAGAAGGAGGGCTGAGAAAATATCTATAGACCCCTTGCATCCTAGACATAAAGTATTTCAACTCCTTCCCTCAGCACATCCTTATAGCACATTGCATGCCAAAACAACTTTACACAGGAACAATTTTTTCCCCTCGTACCATTACTTTCCTGAACACCTAATTCTCACAGTACTATCTTATGTCTAAATATATTTATATGTTGTATGGCTTAGTATTATTATCCTTCTCATCTTCTTTACTAACCCCTCTTATTGGCATCATTATTATGATTATTGTTACTTTTTGCTTTACATGTATACTGAGAACTCTACACCAGAAACAAATTCCCTATGCGTCTTAATCACACTTGGAAAGTATTCTATTCTATTCTATTCTATTCTATTCTATTCTATTCTATTCTATTCTATTCTATTCTATTCTATTCTATTCTACACAGCTTACAACCTGAAACAAAACCTTTAACACCATCAAACAACTTTTGACTATCCCAGGTCATTAAGAATATGTGGATAAATTGCCAAATCTAGTCTAAACATCTGGCTGACCATAATAATGATCATTGTTACCCAGCTACTGTACTACAAACCATGTAGCACAGTCTTCATACTGGCATCAAACCAATGTGTGAAATATTAGTAAAACTGGCTCATGTATTACAGTTGTTCAATCTTTATATTTAAGACTGGTGAAAAGTACCCATATTAGTCCATTTGAAGCAGAAAAAGCAAAGTAACCTTAAAAAGTAAAAACATCTATTGTTTGATATGATGAAAACAGTATTTTATGCCATATTAAACAGGTATCCTAAAGACTTTCTGTTTGTATAAGCAATCCTATTATGACAGCTAGTGAACTGGCCTGTCTTAGATTGGCTGAAACTTGCTATTCTAGTGGCTTTGGATATGGGACATAGAGAAACAAAGACAACACAACAAAGTTGTTTGTCCAGTAATCACTTGCCTAATATCAGATGGCCTGGGGAACCCAGAATGGGATGGAGCCCATCAAGTGGCTCATTTGACTATGGGTGATCACCAGGGGATGGGGGGGGCGTATTGTTTTTTATTTTTTATACTGGGTTTTTACTGTTTGTAAGCCGCCCAGTGTCACTGTGCATGAATGGATGCCATATAAATCTTCCAAATAAATAAATAGGAAGAGGTGGAAGATACACAAGGTTAGGTTTTTGAATTAGGTTTTAGAGCAGGGCAGTTGTGCAGGAAACAGGATTGAGCAGCACTTTTCCAGCTGATTTCTGTTTCTGTTATTAAAATTATAACATTAACAGATGTCATCAAAGGTCTCTCGTGTCACATCTGCTTCCAGAAGAATAATGAATTTCTAAACAAAAACAAAAACAAACATAAGAATCCAATACATGATTTTTTTTAAACTCTGTTTTCAGCTATTTTCGATCCTAGGGGAACTCAGTTGTTCTGTCAAAACATCTCAAGTAAAATTTCAAAACTATCAGCATTCTTTCATTTTACTTTAGGAGGGAGGGAAATTAAGACTGGAGCTTAAAAGATTATTGTTTTCATTTCAAAGTGGCTTAAGCTATCTACTGTATATCTTGGAAATACTGGAGCATAAAGTGCTTCTAAAATCTGAGTCTGAGCAATTTCCAGACTGATTTTTGAATTCACTGGAGAAGACATCTCTCTGCACTCATGGATGATTTGGCCTACAATTAAGTAGACTGCTCTCTGTTCAATTTACTTTTGCATGGAAAAAGCACTACAATTGATGTCTGTGGAGGTTCTCAGTCATTTGGGTCTAATTTATGGGAGTTCTGCCTGGAATTGCCATGCCTGGAATATATAAAATGCCAGGACAGAAAATCTTTCTGTGATCTAATCCCAAAGATGCTTAAGGAGCAAAATAAAATTAATTTCTCCCTGAATATGTTTATTGTTATGCTCAGTAATATCAGATATGATGCCACAATATATTAAGGTTCCCTGATCACCCCTTCTTTGTGACGAAGGTTAAGTTGAGGGGTCCTTGGTGCTCTCTGAGTGTGGTTGTTTTCTTGCAGATATTTCATTACCCAAACTAGGTAACATCATTAGCACTTATGATGTTACCTAGTTTGGGTAATGAAACTTCTGCAAGAAAACAAACACACTCAGAGAGCACCAAGGACTCCTCATTGCAACCCTGAGCTAAAATATTCTTCTTTATGGAAGATTAAGTTGTATTATTAGACTAAACGGAACAAGCACCCCCTTACAATATGTTGCCGAACAAATAGAACTTGTGTACTACACAAGATATGATTCACTAAACAGTTAAGCAGCTGAAAGAAATTTCTTTTAACAAAGTGCACATAAAAAGTTCATTATCACAACTAAGAAATGGAATCTAAATGTCAGATGGGTGGGGGTGAGATACAGAATGATTTGTTTCAGGCAATCTTTTAACACTGTGTGTCTATATATTCATGAAGGATATGCAACTTCTGGTTTGGGTTGAACATAATGGAATGGAATGATTTTTTTAAAAAAAATCCTCACAACATATTGATTTAATAGTCATGAGACAGCTCACCTTCAGTAGAATGTAGATTCTTAAATAGCAAGAACAGAAAGGCAGAAAATACTAGAACAGCAAGAATTACAATCTTGCTTAAATATTGACTTTTTTTTCAGCAGCAGTTTTAGAAAGCCTTTAGATTGGAGGAAAGATAGGTTTCAGCTGGCAAAACTAATTGGAACTAGCAGAACAAAAGGCATAACTGAATTGTACCTATGATGGATGGTTTAAAAAATCAGCAGGTTCTGTTACAATAAGTTGACCTGGATTTATGGATAAAAAACTAAAATTTCCTTTGAGCTGAATCAATTCGTGACTTTATGGAACATCCATGTTGTTTCCTTGGTAACAATAACAAAGTGATTTGTCAGTGTCCTTTATAATCTTTTCTCCAATTTCTTAATCTACCCTACCAGATCTAACTTTGTTTCATTTTTGAGAGTAGCCAAAGGCACTTAGAATTGAATGCAAATGCCCTTGTATTCTGATACTAGAGGAAAAACAGCTAACCCATTTCATTACAACTATGAAATGCTGGTCAACTAAGAAAAATCAGTATGAAATGAATGAAGGCAAATATATGTGTCCCAGGATAATGTTGTAGGATTGGTCTGGATTGGTCACTGAGACCAGAAGTTTAGTCTTCCGAGCCTTCAGACTTGTGCTGGAGATCCATCCTCAGGGGAACTGGAAGATGGGCTCCAGCACAAATCCAAAAGTTCAGAAAACTAACCCTCTGGTTCAGGTGACCAACACAGATTGGATCCTGCATCAGTATACAATGTTAACAAATTATGATGTGTTACTGTTGTACACTGGAGAGTTTTTCATATAATGAAAAAGAAGAGCAGTTTACACATGTTTTAATTCTCTACTTTAAAAGATTTTTGTGACCATGAGCTCTTGTTTCATGAACACATATATTGCATTTTATTTGCAATGCAATGTACTGATTTTATACAACCATGTATAAAATACAGAGTGGTTGATTAGGAGTCACTACATCATCCAGTAATGTCCATAGCATTTAATACATATGCCAATTCTACACGTGATTTTATAGATTTCACAAACTTTGAAGATAATATCCCATAGGGGTCATAACTTAATGAGAACCATATCCAATATTAATCCATAGGAATTCTGTACATGCAACGGAAACTCACCAGATTTGCTGCACTAAACTCACCAGATTTGCTATATATGGTCCCCTGCAGATGACAAAGGGGACTGCAGATACATACATACATAACTAGTTTACATCAATACCATTATACTCTTCCAAGTGTTTCTGCTACTGCAAATCATTCTTGCTCATACTTTGTCCATATATCAATTCATATACTGCCTTTTATTCTTTAATGGATTTTTTTTACTCTTTCTTATGATCTCATCAACTGTATCCAGACACAACTTTCTTGATTGAATAAACAGATAATATCCATTTCTCCAGTTACAAATACAGTCTTACCGTTTTTCAGAATTCTCATAACTTTTATTCAATTGTTCATGGACTCTAACATTTATGGCATTCATTTAAATTCCAAATTTACAAAAATATACAGGTAGTCCTCAATTTACAGCAGTTCATTTAGTGACCTTTCAAAGATACAATGGCACTGAAAAAAGGGACTTATGCCCTTTTTCACACTTACAGCTGTTGCAGCCATGTGATCAGAATGCAGATCCTTGGCAACTCCCTCATATTTATGATGGTTGTAATGTCCTGGGGTCATGTGATCACCTTTTGTGATGTTCCGACAAACAAAGTCAATGGGGAAGCCAGATTCACTTAACAACCATGTTACTAACTGAAGTGATTCACTCAACAACTGCGACAAGAAAGGTCGTAAAATGGTGCAAAATTCACTTAACAACTGTCTCAGCTGTGCAAGAGAAATGTTGGACTCAATTATAGTCGTACGTTGAGGACTACATGTACTATAATTCCCATACAAATGTGCAAAGCGAAAGTCCTCCTAGATTCACAACTCCTGCTTGATGAACAAGAGGCAGACATGGCTAAGAGGGCCTTTGCAGAGCTTCATCGCATGAACAAGTTGCACCTCTCCCTGGATTGGCAGACCGTGCTCACAGTCATTCATGTCCTAGTCACACCCAGATTAGACTGCCACAATGTGCTCTTTATAAGGCTGCCCTTGAAGATTATGCAGAAGCTTCATTTGATACATAATGCAGTTGCACAGACGGTTATGTGCACTCCTAGAATAGTGCGTGCATACCTCTATGCTATGAACTGCATTGTTTGCCAGTTTGCTTCCAGTTCAAGGTGCTGCTTTTGATCTTTAAAGCCCTTTAAAGAGAACCTGGGGAAACACCTCTCCCCAGTTTTACCAGCCCTCGCCAATAGATCTGGCAGAGAAGGCATGCAACGTATACCATCAGTCAGGGACTTGCCTTTGGTGGGTTCCAGGAGATGTTCCTTCTCTGCCCTGGCATCTTATGAAATATTCTCCCCTCCCCTCCTCCCTGAAAGTAAAATAATGCCATCCTTTTTAACAGTCTGGAAGGCCCTGAAGACCTGGTTATGTTATCATGCCTGGGACTCCCAGGCAACTGAAGACTAGCTCAGATGCTCCATTGCTGATTCTTATTATCTTTTTGCATAGGGTTTGTATCTGTATTTTTTATATTTGTTGTTTTTATATGTGATTTTACCTGTTTGTTGTGTACCACTCATCTTTGGTGAGATGGATGGCTACATACATTTGATTAATAAATAAATAATAAATAAAATAAATACTTTGAATGCACAGTGTGCTCAATAACTGCTTCTTTCCTCCAACTCATTCAGAAGTTCATTTTGGGCTTTGAAAGTTTTAAGATTTTGGCTAACAAACATATCATTCTCAAAACACAGAATATTTTTTTACATCTTATTAAAATAATAAATGCTCAGTTTATCCTAAAATTGGATTGTTTCATCCAATAAAAATGTCAAGCATCTTTAGCAGTTGTTAAGAGCAATTGAGTTTGAAAATCTTGTCTGAAAAGGAAAAGAATCTCAAAGATAATCCCAAGGAATGATTCTCCATGCTGATTAGCATATCTAATGCCTATTATGTAACAAGATTGCAGGAAGAAAGAAGAACAGGAAATATACCTGTAGATCAAAGAGCTCAGGTGATTCAACCCAATAATTTCATCTTGAAAGTAATATAAACTGCTATTTCCATGTTAATATGAGAAACAACACTGTAATGCTTCATTGGAAGATAAATACTAATTAGAATTTTCATGAGCAAATGCTACCTTCAGTTTGAAATAACTAGGTGGTCTTCACAATCCAGCAGTTATAAAATGAAAACAAAGGAACAAAGCCTTGAAGATCAAGAAGACAACCCGTAAAGTAAAGCACTTTGTTGATTAGAGCTACAGTCATAAAAGCACTCACCTAAAACACAGTGTGTAAGCCTTTTGTCTTAATGAACTTCTGCTATTATGATTTGTACTCGTGGCTTATAATTTAATAAGCTGTGTAATGCAGTCAATTGTGGTTTATACAGCCAGTCATGGATATGCAAAGTACTGATTCATATATCCACTATTTCAGTCACTAAAAAGGAATTTAAATAAATTACATGTCAGGTAAATTTAGATGGCCTTTTACCTTAGCTATTAACAAAAATGATTAAGGGATCATCATTTATTTGTTAACTTGACTTACAACCATTAATTTAGGGACAACAGCTCTACTTGTGACTGTTGCTGCATCCCCAGAGTCATGTGATCAAAAAACTTTGGATAGTTACAACAGTTACAGTGTCCCTGGGTCATGTGATTGCTATTTGCAACCTTTCCCAGTCGCTTCTGATAAGCAAAATCAATGGTGGTACCTGGATTTGCTTAACGACTACTTGATTCATTTAACAACTGTGGCAAAAAGGTCCAAAAATTGAGTGCAATTCATGAAACAACTGCCTTGTTTAGTAACAGAAATATTGACTTCAATTGTGGTTGAGGACTGCCTGTATAGTGCAGATCACCAGAAATGATCTGTCCATAAATACCTAGATAACATAGATGAGCATTGAGTGCTAAGTATTCTATTAAAAACCTGCTGGGACAGCTACAATTCATTCCTTTAGCATAATCAACATAAAGGGGAAAGCAAGAAAGGTAACTTTGCAGATATATAGTTTCCTTTTATTACTTTGCATCTAATTTTTTTTCAGACCAATTTTCTTTTCTGCTTATAACATAGAAAGATATATTTAGCAAATGATGATATTTTGTAGATTATTATAACCACCAAAGTTTATTATCTTGCATATTTAAATCCTTATTCCCATGTTGTGTTCTTACACCAATTTTATTTTAAGAAATCTTTAAAAATTAAAATACTATTAATAAAAAATCAACCATGATGTGAGTGATTTTTTTATATTTAATTAGCCACTAGAAAAGGAATGCAATACTTCTTGGTTAACAGCCCGGGTCTGAAAATAATCAGGGCTGCTTCAGATGGAGCAGAAATTATTTTTGTAATTATTTTTGCTCTAATCCATGGCCAGTAATCTTGGATATAGACAAGGAAGCATCCTCTATATGTAATTCATATATTTGTATCCCACTTTCTTTTTCCAAGAAATAAGAGCTTGTATTTTACAGTATCTCAGTGGACAACAGACAACAGGGAAAAGCTATGGAGGCCTATATTTTTTATTTTAATGATGTGTAAAGAAATAAGATTTTAGGCTGACTTGTGATGTCCCTGTAGCGATAGAGAAGAATGTTTATAGTCAAATAGTTTATCAATTGTAGCATTCACCCTGTCAATGTAGAATGCAATCTGCATTTATAATAGCAGAATAAAGGGAATACGATAGGAGATAAAGGTGGTATCTTCAATGATAATAATGGTACTATACTTGAATTACAAAGGGAAGTATCCCAGTTTCACTGAAATATCAAAAATTAGCATTCCTTTAGAATTGCGAAGGTGAAAGATGTGTGGGGCCTTGGGGGACCCCATTTAAACAAAACACTGACATACAACAACAAGCCCTACAGAACATTCATCCCAGAAATGTTGGGCTTATGCTCAAGTTCTGCTACTTATGGCATGAAAATACCTAATTACCTTAAAAAAAAATCTGCCTTACATGGAGTCCTTCCCTTGGACCTGAGTTAGACAGATTTGGATGTTTGATGGTGTTAAAGCTAGTGCTGCAGGATGTAAGCTGTTCCAAGTAAAGCTGCCTTTTGTAATTAACTGATAGTGATTTTGTCAATGCCAATAATATTCAAGTGGTGTTTCAGTTGTTTTGGGATTGCACCCAAGGCACCTGTTACTATTGATACTGTACTAGCTTTGATTTTTTTTTTTTTTTTTTTTGCCACAGTTGTTCTATTTTTATTTGCAGGGCTTTGTAATTTGTTATCTTCTTTGGTTCCTTCCCTTCCACTCTGCCATCTCCAGGTACTGCCATATCCAGTATCCAGACTTTTTTGCCTTTCTTACCAATTGTAATTAATTCTGGGGTGTTATGTGGCAGGTCCCTGTCGGTTTAAATTCTAAAGTCCCAGAGCACTTTAGCTTCTTCATTTTTTATTGCTTTCTCAGTCTTATGATGTCACCAGTTTTTTGCTTGCAGGCAGATAGTATTTTTTGCAGATCTTCATGCAGAAATTGGGGTGGGGGGGTAGCAGATCAAAAAGGTTACCATGCAGCCATATCAGATCTAAGTTTGTCTCTCTATCAGACAATTCAAAATTTAAAAAAAATAAAATTTAATTTTTTAAAAAAATTTAAAAGAAAAGAATCAGACTGACATTCTCAGTATAATGTGCAAACAACAGTCAGGCACATACAAATCGCAGCAAACTTTCTCTACTCTGACCCACTGGAGATGTTCTGGCTCTAGGATCAACAACCCCCAGATCTGAGTGGTCCATGCTTCTCTTTCAATAGGATTCTTACATAAGAGTTTCCTGCTAT
This sequence comes from Crotalus tigris, assembly GCF_016545835.1. Lineage (NCBI taxonomy): Eukaryota > Metazoa > Chordata > Lepidosauria > Squamata > Viperidae > Crotalus > Crotalus tigris. The sequence goes on from NW_024096796.1 coordinate 2,175,945, forward strand.
CTTTTATCAAATGATAGTTTTATAGTCTTGTTCTATTTGTAGTTTTATTCTTCGTTAATACTGGTTTTGCAGGTAGCTTCTTCCCTCCAAGTATTTAAATGGTTGCATGTTTTAAACAAAGAAAAATAAATTAAACAAAGCAGGAAGCAAAAAATAATGTATGAAGAAGGTTACAAAGTGATTTATTCTATTAAGGAACTTCTGTGTGGGCTGAGATTGATAAAGGATGCTTAAACTAATAGACCTCTGGGAGTTAGTAACTGCATAAAGGTTATAAGAGCCCTCTTCCAAATGTATGATTTATAATATTATTCATTTTTACAAAATTGGGTTTTTTGAAAAGGCTAGCTGAATAGACTAATTCACTGTACTATATAAGCTCTTTATTGTAAATATGGGCAATCTATTTCTGTTAGGAAGAGGCAGCTGAACAATTATGAGACTGAATTCAGTACTGAATATAAGCCCTTGATATGTGGTAGAAAGCTAGGGCTTATATCTTACCTCTGTTCCCCTTAACTTGCACTGAACTAACAATTCTGTATTGTCACTTTGCCTTTAAGGAGAAAAATTCTGTTGGGAAGATAGCGTATGTCAGATAAATAGCTGGCTGACAAATTCTGGGAGCTGAAATCCACAAGTCTTAAAACTGCCACACTTGGAGACCACTGCACTAAGTTAAGTCTACCAAATTTAAGTTCTAAAAACACATACCACTACTAATTGGCACCTGTCACTCCCTGTCATCACCTAGTTATTGTCAAGATTTTTGCAACCCAGATCTGGTAGTCATACTCTAAGCAAGATACTTAGCTCTTTTTCTCATGTCAGCCTCCATAAAAGTCTTAGAGAATGAACAAAGAAGAGCAAACAAGAAATTCACCAAATTTCACAGGACTTTCTTTCTTGCTCTTATTTCTTTTCTCCATCAATTCAAAAAGGGTTATATTGTCATCTTACCAAAGAATCCAATTACAAATAAAATATTATAATGTTTAATTAACAAAGGTTCTGTTAAGAAGAAGAAAAACAAGGTTGAAATATAGTACCTCCCATATACTTCTAAAACTCTAGGCAGAAATAGTTATATAACTATTGCAGAGACAATGATCCTGCTAAATATAATCAGTGGCATATTTGTAGTGGCTCAAACCACTTTTTCAAACATGTAGGCAAGGATAGGACTTGGACCAAAACTAATCATTTCCTAGGAGCCAACAATAATCTCCTTGACTCTGTTAAAAAAACAAATGAAATGAACGTTTCTCATGGAACTAGGAAAAAAACTATGTGGGTATGAAAAGGCCAAAATTACAATAGGATTGCAATAATCAGTCAGAACATTTAAAGTATTAAAGAGCTAAAAAGGGGGAAATGGGGTCCCTATTTATCAGCAGGAACATACAGTAAGACATTTCCTATGGCATTTTCATTGGTATGTATGATTGGTGAGCTGGTTCTTCATGGAATCAAAGATAGTTTTACAGTTTAGTCACTTAGTCGAGTTATAAAGAAAATGTTCATATATCAGAAAAAGCCTTTTTGCTTACAAATAATACAACTGTGTAGATACTTTGTCAAAGAAAAAGACATCAAGAGTGTGATTTCAGTGGATTATGTTAAATAAGTTATATCATTTGAGGGAAATAGAGAGGAAACATTTAATGTATTTACTTGAGCTATTATATGATTTTGTTTTTGGATGATTGACCACCTAACCACCACGGTGTGTCTTGAGCATTCTGTTGTAAAAGTTAAAAAACCAATAAAATTTATTATAAAAAAAAAGAGTGTGATTTCAGGTACCTCCATGCCTTCAAGCAATTACAACTTTATGCGATATGGAATGAAGGTTTTAAAATTGCCAGATATTTACAATTGGTCTGAAGAGAAAGAAGTTATCTTATCTAGAATTATCCCTATCCAAAGTAACATCCACATCTAGAAAATATGACTACACTATTTATTTTTGATATGACCAGTATTTGTTTTTCTAAGTGACTATATATCCATCTGATGATGGGTAGATAGGCTACAATTACTACCCCAAAAAATAGTTTAGGTGCCACTGCAACAATCATAACAAAGGGCTTTTAAAAATAAATAGAAAGACTGTACAAGTGAAAATTATATTTATAGGTATTTTTAGTTCTCAAGTGTATTTCCCCAAAGAAACAAAATGAAAAAACAAGTTATTTTTCGAATAACCTATGTTCTGAAAGCATCTGTCAGCATTTAATTTGTATTATGGTGCATAATAAATTTATATTTTGTTCGATAAGAGTTAATGTTTTTTCTAAAATAAATATATGAACAAGAAGATGTATCAATCTAGAATTTAGACTAAACATAGGCTAGAACAAGATTAGAGGGTCTAACCAAAAAAAACCTAGCAAAATAATTGGCTCAAAATGACCAACATAAGTTGTTAAATTATTTCCTCCAACATGATCTTTCAAAAAAGAAAGCAACGCTTCTAGATTTGTTGAAGGGGAGGGGAAAGCTGTGTCAAATAAGTTTTCTATAAATGTTCTAATATTAATGGCTTATTGGATTCAAATAACAGCTTCAGACAAATTTCATGGAACTATATTATCAAGGCAATTTTAACTGATGCTAGGAAGAAGTGTGACCAGCAAATACATACTGTATATGACTTGTTTCACTATGAACAAGTACTACGGTATCCAATAGGAAGAGATTCTATACGGCTTCTTGAATGTTTACCAAACTAGGCCTAAGATCATTGATCCAGGTAATTAATAAGCATTCCCCCTTATTCCAATATGTTGCACTGATGATGAACTGGGGACAGTAAGAGGAGGAAACATCAGCAAAATTAGACCATGATACTTGCCCTCATGTCTGGAAATAACTGTTAAGTCATTCTGACAGAAATGCTCATCAATTACATTTTTGAAGCCTTGCAGAATGGTTGACCTCTCTGTAAATCAGAATATAAAATCTCCCTAAAATGCCTGCAACATACACAATAGCACAACAGCTGCCTTTAGAAGCAAAGCCTCCAGAATCTGAACCAATATAAAATAAAATAAAAACTTGTGTCTGCCATATGGTGACACAGTCGTTCTAACCCCAACCTTGATACCCCCTGGCATCAACTAAGCAAGTGAATGTCAACACTTCACTAAATAGTCTTCTGGCTACTTGAATGCTGTCATAAACTGACCCAGCTCCTTGAATAATAGTATGCCATGAAGTTATTTCTTTCAGACAAAGTCAAGAGGAAAACCTAGGGACTTGCTATCCATGTTCTAGCCCCAACTGAATCCAGATGATACTTTATGATGGTTAAGTGTCACATGATTTGTCCCTGGCCATTTCCATTCTGTTTTCTCACTATATCAGAAAATCATTAACAGAGAAAAGTAGGCAATATTTTCTCCTCCATGAAATATTTTTATTTATTCTATTATTAACAAAGAATCTTGGAACATCTTTAAAATATGACATAAACTTTCATGCATTAATTTACTAAACTCATACCACCACCTATCCTGTTGGTTTTCTGAAAGAGCTTAAAAATAACTCTTCCCTTAAGTTAGTCTCTTTTGTATGTTTGGTTTTGCATTGTTAATGAATGGAAAACCATTATTTATGTCTGTTGTTCTTTTTACTTTTTTTAACAAGGATGCTTTTGTTTATGCTTTGTTACCTGCCTAAAGTGATTTAAGATGGGCCATATACTTTGCAAAAAAAACCCCACATAAATAAAAACTAACAAGTTGCCCCAGCAACTTTACAATAATAACAAAATTAAAATCTGAGAAACTAAAAACGATTAAAATCATATGTTTTAATTGTTTTGAAGGCCTTTTGTAGAAGTACATTCTAGAAAACCAGAGCAGTTACAAAGTCTGTTTCATCAGTTGCCTGCAGTATTATTCTAACTTGATAGACACATACAGAATTCTCAAAATGGAATGAGTTACAAGGAATCAAATCAAATCAAAAAGCATGAAAGCTTATTTCTGTCTGAGACCACTTCACCACTAGTGACTTCGAGCTATTACTGAAGTAAGATTGTGCACACTTTGGATTTCATTCATAGTCTACTGGTTAGAAACATAACACCTATCTACAATTATTAAGAGCTGGGGTTCTAAGCCCAGGATCAAATCTATAGCACTGAACAAGCTGAATGCAAACATTTGTTCTTAATGCATTGGTACAATGTGGATTGAATGACTTTACAAGACATAATTAGTGACCATTCCATCTTCATGCATGGGTAGTTTTAAAAAAAATAAACAACTTCTATCACTAAAATTAATGGGAAAAAAGTCCTATATCAAATAAATTTGTCACAGCTTTCTAGACTATGCTTCACTTTCAAATCATTTTAAATTGAGGTGTCAGCATTTTCAAATGGAGGTATCAGCAATTTCCTTTAGACTTTTTAAAATAATAATTATTATTGCAAATAATTATTATTGCAAATTAATCTGAGATAAAGAATGGGATTGGTATAATGATTACTGATATCATACATATATGAACAGCTCTCTTCTAAATGCAGGATTGTCCAACAATACCCTGGGTTCACATGTCACACTAAATGACAATGCAATTTTCTTGTTTGTGGCTTAAATGATTTTGAATTCAACTATTGGAGGGATGTAATTCATGGTTTATGTTTAGCTATTCTCTAAACCTAGCCAACCAAGATATATTTAGTAAACCATGGCTAAAGCATAGAATAACACAATGTCTTACTCCAATCATAATTTATTGCCTTTATTTCCTGTAACATTGCTCTTCTTCTCTGATACAATGTGGCTAAGAGAGATGATGGTTACAACCACATGTTCATAGATCTATAGCAGGGGTATCAAAGTGCTGGCTCGTGGGCCGGATGCATCATAGAGAAACCGCGCCCACCCTATTGCCAGCAATGGCAAAAAAGTTGCAATACGTCACGACACGTCACATGACATTGCAAGTTTGATACCCCTGATCTATAGGATAAATGTATTATAGGAGTGATATCTGTTTTCTTAACTGATTTTCTGCAGTAAAAGAATATACCTTTCAATAGATCACATTATTTCCATGAAATTATTTTCCAAATACTTCCTGCAGGTGCTTCCACAAGAACAAAAGTCTCCTGCTGTGGGAATCCTGGAATTTAAGAAACTTTTTTTTTCTTCCAGAAACCCTCTTTGCTACATTGGCTTCCTGGACTTGCAGCTCTTGCTTGAAGAGCAGGTGCCAGCTGTGATTAGGAAGGTCTTTGAATAATTCCACCTAGTGTACCTGTTAAACACTTTCCTAGATCATAGAGCCTCTCTGAAAGTCACTCAGACCTTAGTCACTTTGCAGTTTGACTACTATAATATGATCTACATGGGGATGCCCCTGAAGACCACCCAGAAGCTTGAGGTAGTTCAGAATGCAGCAGCATAAGCAAGACTTGGTGGCAACACAGTTAATTTGAGTCTCTTTCTTACGTTTTCTATTTTCCCAGAACTAATTGTCATTTCATCTCCCTTCATGGTTTCTGCTTTGCTTCATCAAGGTCATTTCCACATTTCTGTACTGAAAATTTGCACCAGTTTACCAACTAACTTGCTATGCTATGGTAGTTATGCATATGTAGTCCATTTGTAACTACTGAAATCCAGAGAGCCAAGTCATTGCATTCTATTATTATGCTCACTTTCTTCAGAAAGTGCATAAATGTTTGAAAAGGAAGAAATTCAGATAACATTGAATAACTTTATTAATTATTGCCTTATTTGGTTATTTGCTTTTGTTTGCTTTTTTCAATTGCAATTGTCACAGGCCATCAACAGCCTAGTTCAGGTAAGGACATTCCAGACATATAATTATTCACTAAATTTGTTTTCATTCAAGATTTTTTTATCTATATTTCATCTTTTTGCATTAATCTGCAACTTTTTTTGAAAAAATAGACATTTATAGATATTATATGCATTTCTCCCAATGTACAGCTTTGTATCCATTTTTTGTAAACGGCTTTCCTTTATATGCCATTTTGTACTTTATTTCCAACAATTCATACTCCCTATATAAATGTGTCTTAATTGTGTATATACACATACATTCACACACAGAGAAAGTGTCTGTCTGATAACTTATTAATACATTTTGAACTAATGCACATTTTAGGGACATGCCAAAAAACACACTACAAAATTCCAGATTTAGAAAGATAGCTGAATTTTAGTTCATGTATAGATCTGAGAAGCAACAATTAGATAAATTTATACTTAAATAAAAATCAAATAAACCGTTTCCTACCTCTAATCTATCTGCAAATATTTATTTCTTACATAAATACAGTGGTACCTCGGTACTCATTATTAATTGGTTCTGGGAAGCATGATGAATACTAAAAACAATAAGTGCCAAACAAGTCATGTGACTTACCATGTGACCCTTTGTTTTGGCCAGGAAGTACTTCTATCCCTTTTCCTATGTCAGCAACCTTTTCAGAATGGCCAACTTCCTGTCTGCCCTCTGTGGTGTTGTTCCCACTTCCTTTTGCATTGCATTGAGTACCGGACATTTCCACGTCAAAGTGCGATGAGTACCAAATTCAACAAGTTTTGAAACAGTCAAGTACTGAGGTACCAGTACATCATTAATGGGAAAATGAGTGTAGACAGGAATGCAATTTCCATTGAACAATTTGATGTCACATATTATGGCACTATTGATAATCATTGATGCTACAATATAAAAACCTGAAGCTAAAACAAAAGTCTTTAGGAAATAGAAAAGCAAGAATAACATGTAAGCCCTTTCACACTGAAGCTGTTTATTAAATAGACTAAATTTCAATGAATCATTTTGATCACCTATCATGGCATCAAGTCATATTAATGTGACAGTAACAAATGCAATTATTTCCATGACAACAGAATTGCTTATTCCAAATATAGACATGTAAAAACCTAAGTCGTAAAGATAGAAAAGGAAGACAGATTATTAGTCCAGTTTAAAAGAGCAGTCAGATTACCAGCCCTTTAAGTATGATTAAAATATTATGAAGGTAATCACAGAGCTGGAAGGGAGTCTTTAGGCCTTGAATCCAACTTCTACCTCAGCACAAGAATCCACATTCAACCACTACAATCCTTATAGCTTGCAGCTCACCAGCCCTCTGTTTCATTGGCTTTCCTGCCAAACTACACTTATTACTGGGATGTTTTTTTCTACCATTCACTTGTAATCAGCCTGCCAGTAAGTTGACCTGATTATTTTATGTCCTATCCTCTGGAGTGATGGAGAACAAGTCTGTTAATTATTATTAATTAACAGATCAATCATTTTTTAAATTGCATGTCTAATTTTTCAATGGAAGAGCTGCACAGAGGCCAGTTTTTCTCTTATTGTTGGCAAAAGTATATCACAATTTGCTAATACTTTGGAACATGATATGGATATTAGTTTATTTACAAAATCATTTAAAAGTCCTTCTCCAACGTCAGAACAATGCAGCATGCCCTTAATACCTTCCAGGTAGAAACTAGTAGGATGAAACTAAAAAGGAGCACCATTTGTTCTTTAACATCAGTTTTTCCTTAAAAACAGAAAATCTTTCCACTGCACTGAGAGAAAAAGAATACACTGAAATCAGCTCTATAGCAAGTTGAAATCTTGCAATTGTATAGGGGACCTTACCAAGGCCAAACAGGATATACAGTATAGTATTCACTGGCTCTCCAGCTCAGCCTAACCTACTCTTACTTTCTTTGGAGGCTTTCCAAAGTTGAGATTTCCAACATAGGAAAAAGTTTGTCTTCGAGGCCTCTGGTGTCAGGCTTCATATTAAAACTTGGTACCAAATCACAGATCTCCTGTCATTATGCAGTACTTGGTGTGACTTGACAGAGGACTCTAGGGCATGAGTCTCTTCTAGATCAGAACTCTTATGACAGAAAAGAATGAAGCCTCAAATACAAGAGATGATTGTGCACTACAGAGGAAAGAATTTGGAGTCAACAGTATATATGCATTTCTCCAGAGTTAAAATTCTCATCTTCTCCTCCCCCCCCCCAATATTTTCATGTTAACATCTACTTCAATTGGAGGCCTTGGTCCTTTTAGTCTCGGTATTACCAGTTCCTATTTTACCAGGTTCAGCAAAAGACAAGGGAATATCGAAGATCAGAGGCCCTGTCTGAAGTCAGAAGTTTCCTCCAATTCCAAAAGGGAAGTTCAGCAAATTCTGTGGCCTGCAGGATGCTGGCCAAGGGAACACAGGCTTGCCATATGCTTATTTATTTTGAGAGTTATTCCGGGAATATAGTTATTTTGCTTGTTTTCTTGAATTCTTGACTCTCTGATCCTGAATATTTCACATGCCTAATCTGTATAATTGCTAAGAATGTAAAATAAAGCTTATGACTAGTACTTTATTGTGGTACTGATAATATTATTTACAAATTGAAAAGATATATTAAAAAACAGGAAAAAATCACTCTCCACTCTGTCATATATTTAAATCAAAATCTTTACAAAAGAGCTGTCCAAATGTAATATTCCTGTCTGCATTACTAGAAGCAAAGTTGGAGAAGGATCCACTTCTGGATTAAAAATGTGTATTTTCTTTGTGTTCTTCATGCCTTATCATAATGGAAATGTTATTGTTGAGGAGTGCTGCTGTTAAAAATTAGATTCTCTACAAATGTACACACAAAAATGTCTTTTTATATGAATCAACTATGATTAATCACTTTGGTAGCATACAGTAGAGAAAAAATGAATAGTTGTGTTAAATAAGATAATTGCAGTTTTATTTGTATTATTTGTTGTAAATAGGAAAATATCCTCCATTCAAGCTCTGAATCTGCCATTCATTGGGATATTTTGAGAAAGTATTTTCAGTAGTAGATTCCATTTGTGCAAGCCAACTATATTGCTTTTAGTATGATAGTTTGTAGGAAACAAATACTGTAAGTTTATGTTAAGAATTCAAGAAGCAGAAGGATTTACCAAAATCAGTTGATTGTCAGATATGAATTGTCTGAACCGAGATTGTTTACAAGTGCTAGGGATTTCAGGACAAGATAGGCCAAATTAAAAATTCAAACATATTATGCACATCAAAATTTTAAATAAAATTACTCAAATCATGTATGGCCACCACCTTATTAATTCAAAGATATATTTTCTTGAACATGCAGAGATATGGTGCAAGCGTAGGAAAAGGCACAGTTCCTTTAGGGAGAGCTGAGAGATACAAGAATCTAAAATAATCTTATCAGCTTCTGATCCAAATACTGCATACTAAAAGTTACCTTGCTGGTAAGACAAACTTTTGAATTAACAATTTCTAACATCATAAGGATAAAATTTTCATCTTAAAAGATTCACCATCTTTCCTTTCCTTTCCTTTCCTCTTCAGAAGATTCCCGACTTCCCCATCATTTTTCTAGCTCTATCCTCTATGACATGGTGATAAATACTGACCTTGCAACTTTCTGTCTCTTCTATTTTTAGGTTAGAGGATGCTATGTGGAAGTGGAGTGCCAGGAATAATGTTTCACCCTTGCCAGAACTATTACCTCTATTCAGTAGAAAAATATGTTTTGTTTTAATCAGCAGCACATTATGATAATTGCTTTTGGGTGGGACTTATCTCTCTTTTCCAACAGTGGATAAGATTGACTGGGTGTTGTGAAGTTCTATTTTGGTGGCTTTCATCAAGTCATGAATGAATGAGACAATGTGGTTTATCTCATTAAGTTCAACTCCTACTTGTAAATTGGATTCAAAAATCAAAGCCAATACATAGCTAAGGTAGGATACATGATCAAGAATTACAGGGAAAAACACCAGCATGGGCACCATAGTTTAGACAGAAATGGAAAGACTCGGTACTACGCACAATGGAAGAAATGGTTGGTGAACATTACACAACTTGCAGAAACAACCAAGTTGATTTCTTTGATTAGAGAAAAGACAATGTCTGTGTTTATTGATGACTGGAAACCTGTTATAAACTTTTTGTGTGAAACAGAAAAAATGAATTTATGAGTTATAAAATTGATTGACAGGATTATATAAAAATGGAGTTATGCTGCAACCTAGAGCAAGAGGTAATTTTATAACTGTACTTATAATTGCTGTAAAGAGAATCAGAAGCTACTTGTCTGTACTTTCTTCCTTTCTTTGCTTTTGCTCTTTTAGCTCTTTCTCTGATCTTTTTCTTTGCCCTTTTCCCTCACTCTACATTAATTTTTATTAGATTTTTATCTTCTTTCTTAAAAGTTTTAATAATATATATATATTTAAAAAGTAATAAAATATATGTGCGTTAAATAAAATTCCTACAGAGCAAACAATTTGAAGCACTATGGAGTTTGTATATTGTTTTGAATTATATTCCTTAAGAAATGGAAATAAAGACCCTTAATGGTTTCCTAAAATAAGCATCAATTACCTATATCTTCAGAACAGCAGCTGTTTTTTAAATTTCATTTAATTTCAGGTTGGATAACACCTTGATATAAATTACTTCAGACAGATTATTTTAAGACCTAGCTTCTAAAACTGGAAAAGACGGAAGGAAAGAGGATGACCAACAGCAAGAGACTGAGTCTGTTATAAGGCGATGGGGACATCATTGAAAAAGCTGAAGGACTAGGTTAGGGATGGTCATCATGGAGAAAATCTATCTATGTCATCACTAAGAGATTACTACCACTTGATGGCATGTAATCAATCAAATAATGTACAGTAATAGTTAAGGGAGCACGAGACCCCTCTCAAGCAATACATTGGATGACCTCTGGAATTTCAGCCTTGCCTGCCTTAAAGAGTTGCTGTGATGAAACAAAGGAGGAAAGAGGACTACGTAAACCTGAATGAAAGACAGGATATGAATCTGATAAAATAAATTGTTGCGTTTTGATATAAAAGTCAGTATATTATAATGGAGAAATCCATTATTTTAAACAGATTAAGAATTAATACCATCCTCAGACTAGAAATTTAGAAAAACTTATCTCTCTGGAGATTCAAACATTAATGCAAGTTGGGAGAAGAAGATTTAAGAAGTGTATCAGAATAAGTTAGAGTAGATCAACATTCCACCAATACTCTTTAGCATGTTTTTCAGATTAAGCCTAAAATGTATGCTGTGATATATGTGATGGTGTACTTGTTGCTTTGAAATGAGATTGAATGCCTATTTTATTTTCTTCCTGTTTCATCTTCCTTGAAACTTTTTTCTGAAGACATGACTCCAATGCCCCAAAGACAATTAAATAGTGCTTCATAGTCCCTGAGTTCTATAAACATCATACTTCGAGATAGACAAAATGTCTAGAAAGAAACTCTTTTAGACCAAACAGAAATAAGGCCAGCCATGTGTTACCAATTTTCTCATGAAAAATGTGCCTTGAAAAATTACAAGGATTGATGAAATATTGCTAGTTATTTTTCTGAAAGGCATCAGAATACTTGCCTCACTCTGCTATTCAGAGAATTCCAACATTGGTAAAATTGCTAGAACATCTCCAATTTCTTTTCATCTCTGCCAAGCATGGGAATATTATTCAAAATGATGACATTTAAATTAATCTAACAGCCCTCTTCAAGCATTCTGGAAACCAGATCAATCTGGTTCAGCAACACAAAAGTCAAACATACCGATTGTATTGTTTTGCATCAGTTTTCACATGTCTTTTCCATAGTCTATACTGGTGAATCTTCACAGGTAGAGAAGACCTCAGTTGAATGCTGGGGAATAAGCCAACATGTATAATATGGGAAGGCAAAATCAGTATATACACAAGAAATGAAACATTAGCAAGAGCCATCTGAAACTGAGTGAGAATAAATAATCACAATGCCACAGCAGCACCTTTTGTCAACTCCAATCTCTCCAGCGGTCCTGGGCAGCCTGCCAGGTGTTTTTTCAAACAAAATGACTATTGAACTGATAAGAGTTCTAAGAGATTACATTCAATTTCATTTTCTTAAGGAAAGCATATGTGGTGGAGTTCAAATGATCAAGGAACTAGCCCAATTTTCCTATAAAATTATAACAAAATTTGTGGCTTTATAGTTTCAACAAAATACAAGGAGAAAAAAATCAGTGAAGCGGAGGGGAGAAAGAATGCAATAAAGCTAACTGGCAATACATTTGGGACAGTAATAGAGGATAAAGTTAAATTATAGAATGCTTATGTTTTCAATCTGAGCATGAGCCTTTCTACTTACTAAATATTAGTAAGTAGAATATTCAACTTTAAAATATTTCTACGGCTAAACACATTATTTCTGCACAGGTTTATGCCAGTTAGTGCTAGTAGAAATATAATTGCTGAATTCTTTCCAATTCAAAATAATACAAGCTGATAAAATATAAGGTGAAATATAGGGGCATGGGGGCAGTTTTAGCCTCTTTCCCAGTTTTTAAAATATATCTATATAATGTAGTAGAGCCTTTCTATTCATCTGATTGTCACTAGCAAACTATGGGATGCTGTTTTAGATAACTACAGAAATGCCTCCCTTCTGGGTGTCTTTGAAGTGTGATTGTTCAGTCAATTTACCATTGACAACAGCTACTTCAAGAAACTGAAAGTTAAGAGAAAAAGAAATTATCCTGACAAAGTTTACAAGGTTTCACAATGGCTATATGGAATGTGAAAATGCTTTACATTATTTTTATTTATTTTGTATAGTGATAGGTGGGACCTGCATTAATGCAGCCTTCCTAAGACTGGTATCATTTCATTCATCTGGAGGAAACCCATCTGAGGAAGATAGTTACACTAATAATGGCAAGCAAAGCATTTTTCACCGGTATCAGGGAAACACCACCAGAAATGAATGAATAATACACACCCACAACACACCCACACAACAAAGTATTATTTGGTACAACACAATGAAGAAACATAATATTTTTATTTATGTCATCATCAAAACATGAGGCGTGGCTAATGTGAACCAACATGAGACTGCAACAAGGATCCTTATAGATAAGAGCATGGGGGCAGTTAAAATCCTGGCAGTTTCCATAACAGAGTAGCAAAGTGAGCCTTTCTGTATCATATTGTGATATTTAGACCAAAGCCATAGCAGAAACTTATCATAAATGTTGCTGCTACAATACATACATTAATTGCAATGTAGATATTGATAATGTTTCAAGAAAACTGTGGGCCTTCATGTGCCAAGGAAGTTTTCATTCTGATGCCATAATTTCTGCTAATTATATTACCCAGGCTCTATTGCTTCATTGCCAAAACAGTACCATCCATGAACAAGATAGAGATTTTGGCAGGTTTGAAGAAGGTTTCCAGAAGATAAACATATAAATATTTGGAGAAACAGCTTATAAGAAATTACTTTAAAAACAGTGCAGTGAGCAATCAATAATCTCAGAAGCCATGAAATGTCAATTGACCATTGCTGAGGGGAAAGTAATCAAATGGATGCAATCCTGAACATCAGCATGCCATGCTACAACATTCACGCTATGACATAGTTTTTCAGGTCCCATTGAAGAGGTATAATAATCATAGTCTAGTATCTAGCATCTGCCCATGTATTTTATTTCTTCAGGGCATCGTAATACCATATAGAACACAAAAAGATGTGAGGTTATTTAATCTTTATAAATTAGAAAAGGTTTGTCATTTAAATAGGAATTAGAAACATAATGCTATATAAAATAGCAGCAATCCTTTCAAAAGTCTTTTAAATTGTATCAGCTAAATAGAATGTTTTCAGGAATTTAAGCTTTTCTGATAGAACACAGCAAATATGCCAGAGCAGAACTAATCGTTTGATGTATTTGAATACTGGTATCCAAACTATCCTGAAGAAAGTTGTTTATGTCAAGTACAGACTAGTTGAAACTGATAAGTCTATCTAAAAAGCGTAATTAGAAAGCCATGATAAGAAACTATTCAAACATCAACAGTCAAAAAACGATGGGTACAATTCTCTCTAATGCATTTACATTCAGAGTTTTCATCTCTGAACATTGTTTACATCCCTTGAATGGCAGAAACAGAAAAGACGGAGTAAGAGCAGTGAAATAGAAGTAGTACTTAATAGTACTTAAAAGATGAATAAGAAATATTTCTCAAGTAAGACAAAAAAAAATCCAAATCAGACTGTGGCATGCAGTAATAAGCCTTGCTAATCTTCAATGACATTTCATAAGAGAGAAAATGTGCTGTATTATGGATTTCACAGTAACTTTGCCACTGTAGAAAGAGAAAGTGACTGAGCACATATGCAGCCTGCTACCAGCTTCCACATCCCTCCTTTTCTGTACTCTTCATTCCAGAAGAAGAATCAGGCTTTCAGTAGTAAAAGGCACAGGAATAAAGCTTGTTAACATTTTCTTTAATGTATTTGTTTACCTCCCATGTTGTACATCCCCATTTCAAGCAAATGCTCCCTTGCTTCCCTTTCTATTCCCCAAGGTACCAGACAGCCACCCTTTAGCTGTTCTTACCTGAAGTAGAATGAAGACTTTCTAGACTCCAGTATCTGGAAAGGACCCCTCGCATCCCACTGCTACCACCACACACCACTCCACTGCTCTCTGAATCTGAACCTGGGGAGAGGCCAGAGCTTCCACTGCTACTACAGTTGGCTCCACTATCTGCACCAGCAGATTCGCAGCTGGAATACTGCTGGGTCCTCATGCAGGCAGGCAGATGGAGAGCCAGGAGGCTCTGCTGCTGAGAAGGAAAAGGGAGAGTCAGCTGCACCAGGCAGTTACGCACAGGGCAGTGGCCACCAGATCCTGCTATCTAAGAGCTGTGTGGGATTCCTCTCCTCCGCGTTGCCAACTGCCTGCACGATGCAACCTGACATCATAGGGGTCCACCAGGGAGGCTCCCATGCTGACTGTTGAAAATGCCTCAGCTCAAATTTGCAGAAGCAGGCTTATTTCTAAGCTGATTCCAAGGGATTAACCAAACCAAGGACAGGACAGAGAGAGCTTAAATTGCAGTGGGAAGGAGAGGATATAATAAAAAAGTTTGAAGCAGTTCCAAAAGGCTTGGAGAGAGGAGAGAGAGTTGTTTCACTGGCAGCTCCCTCATCAGCAGACAGCAATTAAACAGAATGAAGGGAGCAGCATGCCTGTAAGTAAATATTAAGAGGACTAGCCTGCACTTCCACATACGATCCTGGTTTGTATCTAGAATAAGCTAACCCTGAAGCAATGACACTATCCTGCAAAGCTACCACAGTCCATCCTATAACAATGCATTTAGAGGTGATCAAATTTAGAGAGACAAAAAAAAAACAGCTCACCAGAACAATGTGATTATGGATGCAGGATAACCTCATTACTCCAATATATATTTCATATTGGAGATCTCAGGGGGGGATTAAAAAGTTTCCTCTACAAAGGATGTTTAAAACAAACAAACAAAGGGGCACATATTAATAGTTTGACAGCATAATGCAACAGGGAGGTTCAGCAGTTCTTATGCTCCGTCTCTCCGGACTGCAAAGAAACATAGAAGAGACTCCAACAAACTTAGCATGTGTGGAGAGCTTCAGGTGTATCTGAAGAGCATATTTAAGACTTGAGGAAAGATGCAACAAAGATTTACTAAGGTTGGCAACATATTCATATGTTGATGTCTGTTTCTTTAAGACACCTGTATTTCAAGTAAAACTTTCCAGAGGAAAATATATCCCATACCTCAGCGCTAGGAAAAAGTTTAGCTTTTGAAGATTTCTTTCATGCAGTTTTTTTTAAAATTAAGAATGCTCTTATCAGAAAATAGTTGACAAAACCTTAGAATTCACTAATAGATTTCATCATTATTTTTTAATAATAATAATAATAATAATAATAATAATAATAATAATAATAATAATAATAGAGTTGGAAGGGACCTTTGAAGTCTTCTAGTCGAACCCCCTGCTCAGGCAGGAAACCCTATACTATTTCAGAAAAATGGCTGTCCAGTCTCTTCTTAAAAACGTCCAGTGTTGGAGCATTCACCACTTCTGGAGGCAGGTTGTTCCACTGGTTAATTGTTCTAACTGTCAGGAAATTTCTCCTTAGTTCTTGGTTGCTTCTCTTGGTTAGTTTCCATCCATTACTTCTTGTCCGGCCTTCAGGTGCTTTGGAGAATAGCTTGACTTCCTCTTCTTTGTGACAACTCCTGAGATATTGGAACACTGCTATCATGTCACTCCTTGTCCTTCTTTTCAATAAACTAGACATACCCAATTCCAGCAACCATTCTTTATATGTTTGAGCCTCCAGTCCCCTAATCATCTTTGTTGCTCTTCTCTGTACTCTTTCTAGAGTCTCAATGTCTTTTTTTCATTGTGGTGACCAAAACTGGATGCAGTATTCCAAGTGTGGCCTTACCAAGGCATTATAATAGTACAATAAATGTAACAGAAAATAGGAGAGTAACATGCCACCTTTTTGAGTATCTATTTTACTCACAATATGAGAAAAAAAATTAACATGCCATTCTGCCATTTTTCCAATGTTTTTCTAAAGCAACTGTGAAGTTGGTTTTAAAAATTTTTGGAACTAAGATATGTATACAAAAATTGTATTCCGTGATGAAGAAGGAATTCACCTTTTAAACATCAACATGCTTTGAGCAAGGAGTCCCTGCTAATATTTCTAAGAGCAGGGATCCACAGCTTCTCCTGTGGGGCCCTGATAGGGTTGGCACGTAGCTGTCAAACATCAAAAGATAGGAATGAAAAATGCATTGAGTGCAGGGAGGAGGACTAAATCCTTTAAAAAGCCACTTATTTCTCTTCAACATCACACAGTTTATGTCCACTGGATGTCTTTTTTCTTTAATAATTCAGTACTACAGAACAAAATCCACCCAGATTAATAGTAATGATAAAAACAGCAGCAATCAAACATAAAAGTTATCTTGAATATCCAACATGCTGCCTCTCTAAAGCTTTTTGCTTTATAGAAGGCAATGGTATTTAGAAAACATTTTCAAAACTGCTCAGGAACAGTCTTGTTTTTTTTCTGAAAGCATGTATATATTGCACTTTTCATCCCAAATGAGATTTTTGAAATAGCGAACAAAATCTGAAATGAAATGACAGAGAGATAAAAACAATCTCTCCCTGGAGAAAAATAATGAACAGGCACATCTTAAATCTCTTATGTTAATATTTCATTCTGTATTGACATACAATAGCAGTGACATAACTAATAATATGAAATCTACAACTGTAATAGAGCACATGCATATATGCACACGTTCACATGCATGTGATGGGTTGGCCTCTCCAGCTCTTTAAACAAAGGTCCCTAAGTCTTTTCCCCACAATTCCTGTTATTGCAACCTCCCACAGTGGTTTGGGGAATGGGTTGCAGTCATTACTTTTATTCAGAGGCAATTTTCCTCCATGTAGGTAGGTAGGAAGGAAGGAAGGAAGGAAGGAAGGAAGGAAGGAAGGAAGGAAGGAAGGAAGGAAGGAAGGAAGGAAGGAAGGAAGGACTAATTTAGCACTGAAAGGATGATAGAGAAAGGAGAATAGGCGTTCCTGTCAGTATCAAAGACTAGATGCATATACACCCAGGTAGACTAAAACAGCAGCAAAACACAAAAAATGGCTCAGATCAATCGTTAATATAAATGTTTAAAAGTTTATCTGACAGAGAGGGAAAAACTTTCTGCTCCTGACTGGATGCTTTGTTTGAAACTTCCAGGTATTGCTGGACTCTGCTCAGTATCTAAAATGATTAACTCTTTCATATCCAAATCCCTGAGAATATTTTTCCCCTTTCACTATAACATTTGATAAGTATTTGGATAAGAATCAACCAAAAGGCTAAAAAAGTATAGGCAAATATCTGGAGAACTGGAGAGTTTGCATAATCTGTTCACTCTTGTAATTCAAACTTCTTTAACAGTGACCACATATATATACATGGGTTCAAGTGAAAAGAATTAGTCAAGTTTATACTGAGGCAAAATGCCTTCCTTCCCCATTCAACACACAGAAGTCAACAGTATGAATGTGGATTGCCATCCTGCCTAAGGGCAACAGAGTGTAATAGTTGTATGTAGAGATCACCTGTTACATACATTTCCTTTTCTCTTAGCATCTGCTTTCTCAATTGTAGTAGAATAATATGCTTGGATAATCCTAGAAAGCATTTTAAAGCAAACCTTTATGGTTCACCATTTTTCCATAATCCAAGACAAACAAAACAGAATAACATAAATAGTATATATTGCTATGCTCCAAATTGTAAACCACATGTGACTCAAAAGTTAAGATACAGTTTTTAAATGTATTTGTATTTATTTATTCAATTTCCATAGCCACCCATCTCAATCAAGGACTATAATTCAAAAATATACCACAATTAAAAAACTAAATAACAAAAAAACCAATAAAAATCAAAATAAACATACATAGCCAACATAATTGGCCAGTTAGCAATAAAGCCAGAAACAGAGCCCTTGACAAATTCAGCATTCACATTCAGGAACACAGCTAGGTTTTTAGGGCCTTACTCACTGGTTGGATAGAAATGTGGAAAGAAGCTTTGACAAAAGTAGGCAAGTGGGTTTACAGAGACATTAACAGAAAATAAAAGGCAACTCGGTCCTAGGAAAGGAAGGAATGTGAGAAAGAGACTCAAAACAACCCTGTCTTGATTCTGCTTGATATAAAAGGGACCAGAGGGAAACTCTAGCAGAGTCTCAATGTTCTGTTATTATACCCTACAACAATAAGTAGTATTCCTGCAATCCTTGTAGTGTCCATTTCCGGATCGGGTCCAGCTCAAAGATTTGACCCTCATGCACAAACAGATATAATTTTATTTTCAACTTATTCTTCTCCCAAGGGCTATCATGGCTACTATTATTCTTTTCATACCACCATTATTTTCATTTCCTAAACCCTCACAATTTATTTCAAGTTCATCTATGGTCAACCAAACCACTGATGAATTTTAAATGTGGAGGACACCTGTGAAGAAATCAGTTCAACGTTATCTATAGGATGGTGCAGAAATCACTTCCCTCCAGTACCTATCTACAAATGCGATATTTAGTGTGTTTGAACAATTTGAATGTTTGCATTAGGGGGTTGCAAAAGCACCAGGGACCACCCTTTTGCTTAGGTTAAAACAGCTGAGAAACGTTAGAATGAAGCTTCCTATACAGAGAGAGGAAGGGAGCACAGGAAAGTACAAAAAAGAGGGTGGGATTTCCTGCCAGTGGAAAAAAGAGCAGAGCTTTGGTGCTTCTCTTGGAAAACAGAATTAAGTGATTGTAGCTGAGGCAGAAGTCAGATCAGTGGAACTGCTGAAGAATGACAATGTTGTGTGATTACATAAGTACAATCCAGGAATAGTGCATATATTGCACGACATTAGGAACCCTAAAAGCAAAGTCGTAAGCCTCTTGTAATGATGCTTGGGTGTACACTTCCAAGCCCATCATCATACATAAGAGTACTTCAGCACCAAGCTGGGTGTCAGCTTTAAAGAGCTATATACTATATCACTTTGTACAGAGAGATGTTTCTTGAAAATAATGAGACGCTTCCTTTCGCAGTATCTTGAGACAGTTCATGTGGGTTAAGACACAAAGATGTCTTGCTTTTTTAAGGAATGGGGCCTCATAACATTGCTTCCTTAACCCTGCTGCAGAAACAGTTTAAAGTTGATTTTAATTATTCTGTTTTTAAACTGGCATTTTTCTTTTGTTGTTACAAATCTTTTCATAAACTGATTATATAGTTGAATGACCTACCTCATCAGGGACTGGATCTTGCCCAGTTCCCATTAGCCATGTCATTCTCCTGGAAGCACATCTTTTCATATCCATTCAATGGGTACTTTCTTCTATATGATAAGAGATATCTGCCTTTTTTTCTGGGCTTCATTAGCTTAATTGTTGTTTGTTTATTTGTTTTACATAAGACTATTAATATCCAGCTGACTAGCCAGTGGAAGGGAGCCATTGAAGGGAGCACTGGCTGAAGCAAGGCTAGAGCCAGCATGTTGCATGAGTGAGTGTGGATGGGTGAGAGAGACAAAGAAAGGGGAAGGGCAGAGGATAAGTGAAGAGCTCATCTAAAATGACCACCTTCCCATTTTTTTCTTTACAGGGGAATATTGATCTTATGATATAGAGGTACTTTTGATTAAGGGTACAGTTTCTCTGGTTTGGGCCTCCCCCACCCCCAACATTGGAGTAAGGATCTCCTGGGAAACTGATAGTCCTATTAGAAAAAAACCCTAAAGTTTGTTCAAGTTTATAGAGGTGTACAAAGTGGGTAAACACTTGGAGATGACCAGTCCCCCCTATATACATAGCATGGAGAGCAGTTACTGGTTGTTTCAGCTGCCAGCAAACAGATATAGATTTGTATGAAGCCAAGAAACCACCAATTGCCAAGCCAAACTCTCCCACATCAAATGGAAGGACAGTGCCATTTCCCAGGCTCACTGCTGAGGTAAAATAAAACTCAGCTGTAGGAAAGCAGAGTTTCTACTTTTCTGCCAGTTCAAAGAGGGGAAAAATGCACATCTACTCAGCCAGGAAAAAGTTTTAGGACAAGTATTGAAAATGACCTTTGCTGCAGATTCTCAATATTGTTGGCAGGAAGAGATACTAAACATTGTTGTTTTAAATAACATTTATTCAAAGTGCTGGCTTCATCCTTAGAAATTAACTTTAATGTATGTAAGAAGTTTAGTTTGTACCCATTATAAATGGAATGGGTAATTCCAATGCATCTTTGGGATATAGTCTTCTTGGCTGAAACTGCATTCCTAATCCTAATCCCTAATTCAAGTCTAATCTAATTTTTATTTATTACTGATGTCATCTCTATGTTAGGATTATGAGTGCTATTCTAATGTATTTTAATGAAATATTGTATTTACTGTTAACCATTATGTTTGGAAAAGATAAATAAAAATATTTTACAATTTTTACAATAGATAAGTAGTAACAATTCAAATCTGAGTTTTTTCCATTTACAATAACTATAGTTACTTAATTATAGAGTTTCTCTCTATAAGCAACAACTGACAAGGATTACAACATTGCAAGGCATTGTTGCAAGTAAAGGAAAATGTATTTCGAGGACTATTCTTTTTTAAGGATTACATGAATAGTTATAATGCTTGAATGCTACATCAAGACACCACTTAGCTTCTAAGAAATGGGACAGTTAAATGGGACAGACAAGTTACGGGGAGGGACAATTCTGTATTCCTCACTAGTGAAATCACACACAAGCAATATTTAATTATAATTCATGACTACAGTTATTGCAGTTTATTTACTAATTGAGAGAAAATCATTAAAATAAAACTGTGACAAAATATTGCAGTTTAATGATGAGGAAATGTGATATCTCCATCTCCCTTAAGAAAAGCTTCTGAAACATCCCAAATAAAAGAGTCTACTGTACATTATTTTGACAGTTTTGAAAGATCCAAATACTTTTATCCTGCATAAGCGAAATTAAATTTGAGAATTCATTATTACTGGCATTACATCTTGTCCTTCCTTCATGGACCTTACAAGCCTGATCTTTTCTACTGGTATTTTAGGTTTTATACTGGTCAAATATAGAATTCCAAAAATGACCTCTGTGGAGGAATTTGCACGTGCAGCAAACTGCCATGCATTGCCCCCCCACAAACCTCATAACCTTTTGATACCCTTTGTCCCAAGGAAGCAGCCAAAAGATCACCCCCTTTTGACTTAATATCTTACCTACCTAAATAATAAGTTCCCCCTTATCTCTTCCTGTCTTTATCTCTTCTTGTCTTTATCAGTTCTTTCTCCTTTTCTAATTTACCTGTATTTGTTTTTACCTGCTCTCAACAGGTAATGTGTTACTAGAAAATAATTGCTTATATGAAGGAATTTTTCAATTACTTTATGTCAACAGCTAAAGATTAAACTTCTAAATGTAAAATGTCAGCAGTTAATGGTAAAGCCTATGTATGTAAAAAGTATATAAGAAACAATAAACTCAGAATTTGTCAAGCTGTGTGAAGCTGTGTCATGCAGCTTCAAAACCTCTGCTCAAGACATGCCTGAGTCTTTTTCTTAGCATCGTTACAAATGGCACCTTGAACTGGGACATCCCCTTCCGAGGGAAAGCAGCAACCAACATATTTACAGTCATCTGGAACAGACCCCTTGGTGCACCTTCTCGTCTTCTCGTCCTGCGAGATTTCTCAAACTGTAAGTATGGGCTGCGATATATCTCACTATCAGCAAAAGCATGTAAGGGACTTAAAGTTTCTCTTACACAAATCGGGCATGACCATGCCTGAAAGGGAGCTTAGGAAGCTGGTGAGTGAGATAGGAAAAAACTGTCCTTGGTATCCTGAAAGGGGGACACTCCAACTTAAGGATTGGGAAAGAATAGGTAACACCCTTCATCAGGAACCCCGAGCCTCAGTGGATGTTTTGCATTGTGGGCATCAATGTCGCCATGCAGTGGAAAAATATGGAGCTGATGCAGTACAATTAAGTTCTACTCCCTCTCCAGGTTTTAATCATGTTCCATCAGCTCCTATATCTTCCACGATAGATGTAACACCTTCAGAGCAAAAGAATTCTAGATCTTATGTTTCTATTCGCCATGAATTAGAAAATCAAATGGCGAAAGGAGAGGGAGATATGCAGGAAATAGCAGATATGCTCTCAGTTTGTCCTGTACATTTGACTGGGCAGGTAGATGCAAATGGAGCCCCAATGGTTGAATATCGACCACTTTCTTATGCAATCTTAACAGAATTGCGTAAGGGTATAAGAGATACTGGGTTAGGTAGTTCATATGTGCAAGGTATGTTAGAAGCAACAATGAGGAATCATGTTTTGGTACCAGAAGATTGGAAAACAACAATTCATATGTTATTAACACCAGCTCAGTATGTGGTATGGGATAGTGAGTTTAGACATCAATGTGCATTAAGAGCAGCAACTTCTGGAGGTGCTTACCTCCCAGAGCAGTTATATGGCTCTGATGATTACACTCCAGTGGATGCACAAATTGTTTTGCCTATAGCTACTCTTCAAATATCCTCTGAATGTGCTTACAAAGCTTTTGGAAAAGTTCCTATAACTGGGAAACCATCTCAAGCATTTTCAAATATTCGTCAAAAGGCAAATGAACCATATGCAGATTTTATTAACCGTCTGCAAGATGCCTTGAGATGACAAATTGATAATCCTGATGCCCAAGCTGAATTGCTTATGAAATTGGCTAAAGAAAATGCCACCTCTGAATGTAAACGGGCCATCATTGGATTGGGAGCTCAACCAGATTTAGCAGAAATGATCAAAGCATGTCAGGACATTGGGACTGTTTCTTTTCAAACTAATCTCTTAGTTGCAGCTCTTACAAAACCTCAGGGGAAATATTATAATTGTGGTAAAATTGGACACTTTAAACAGGATTGCAGAAATCCTGGGGGAGGAAAGTATGCCTCCCGACCATTTAAAAATAATGCTGGGAGATGTCCAAAAACAAAATGCCCTAAGTGTAATAAGGGATTTCATTGGGCTGATGAATGTCGGTCGGGAAACTTCAAAGCGGGCCGGTCTCTGGCCCCGGTCCAAACAGAGACCCTTCAGTAATTCCATCAACAATTAACAATAGCCCTGCTGCCACTAGAGGGAGTGCTGGGATAGATTTAACTATCCAACAAGAAGTATGTTTCAAATTTCCAGGAGAAATACAAATAGTTCCTTCATAACTTTCTGGACCTCTCCCTTCTGGATATGTTGGATTAATTTTGCCTCGCTCTAGCATGGGAAAAAAAAGGAATTTTTGTAATACCTGGAGTAATTGATTCTGACTATACAGGTGTCATCTTTATTCAATTATGGACTAATATGCCACAGACTTTGCCAAGTAATACTAGTCCTGCACAATTACTCCATTTGCCCTATTTTGTCCCTGCAGGGGGTCGTGATAGGGATCAAGGGGACAGCGGGTTTGGTTCCACAGATCCTGTTGTAATTGCATTAACCACCCCAATCACCACCCAGCGACCCCGTCAGACAGTCTTTTTTCAGGGTAAGCCTTTTGAGGGCATAATTGATACAGGGGCTGATGTTTCAGTAATTTCAGCTAAAGATTGGCCTGCATCTTGGCCCACTGACCCATGCTCTAGTGTCTGGGGTGTAGGAGGGCGACAAGGTGCACAACAAAGTACACAATTTCTTTCTGCAAGTCTTCCTAATTCTACTGTAACTGTTCAACTTCGTCCTTTCATTCTTGACATTCATGTCAACCTTTGGGGACGAGACTTGCTTAGTAAATGGGGGGCTACCGTCACCTTCGATGAATAAAGTGTCTGCCTTACCCTTAACTTGGTTAACTACTACCCCTGTTTGGGTGGAACAATGGCCTCTTCCTCTGTACAGATTACAGGCCTTAAAAATTCTTGTTCAAGAACAATTACAAGCCAAACACATTGCCCCTTCCACTAGTCCATGGAATACTCCAGTTTTTGTTATCAAAAAGAAGTAGTGAGAAGTTTGTAACAAAATTTTTTTCCTGTCTCTTTGTTTTTCAACTGGCTGTGTTGCTTTAAGAGCAAGAGAGACCAAAAGAAAGAAAGGGGGGGGGGGAAACTGTTCGTTTTAAACTTTTTTTTCCCTCTCTGCTTAGAATTCCAGTTTGCGAATGGAGATGAAATTTAATCCCCGCTCTTGCAGTTTCAGCTAGCAAAACTTAAGTTTTGTAAATGTTTAACCTACTTAATAGAAATTTGTTTGCATCTTTGATTAACTTGGAATTTAACTTATTGACCAAAGGAAAACAACCTGGAGATCTCATTTGTAGTTCCACCTGCAGCATTTACCACAGTTGAACAAATTAAGTTCTTGAGTACTCAATTTGTGGACAGAATTCCATATAAAATTTGTCACTTAACACTTTTGATATTTCTTACTAGTAAGCTACCTACAGGAGTATTAGCTGTGTTAGAAGCTAGATGGCTTTACTTATCCCATCACAAAATGTTTTATCTTTTATCCAGGCTGTTGCTGAAATAACCTCAGGACACAATCAAGCTTGTCCTTGAAATGGGACTGATTTAATTAATATTGTTATTTCTATCCCAAAATTTGATTTTCAATTTTATTTTCAGAATAACTTATCTCTTCAATGCTGACTATATAGGCTGTATTTTATATCATCTGCCTACACTGCAGTGCAATCCTCATCACAACGCTCAGAATTATCTGCTGCTATTTTAGCTTTCCACACCTTTTCTCAACAGACTTTTAACTTAATCTCTGATTCTCGTTATGTGTGCCAACTTATTTTTAATCTTATAGGTGCTTACATCATGCCCAGGATCAACTCCAATCTTATGGCTTTGTTTTTAACTTTACAGCAGCTATCCTTTGTTTCTCACATATGTATCGGTCCTTTAAGGACTGCCTTCATAAACAATTAAAAAAGGAGGGATCAAGGGTACCTAATTTGGCATGGATAATTTGTGTCAAATCAATAAAGTCTTAATAACTTTAAACCAGCTAAATATTTCTTTTCAAAACACTATTGCCTACCAGCGTCACTTTCAGCAGAAAGCTGTGCTTCCTAATCCATTGGTATATTATCAGCAATTGCCTGATAAAACCTGCCTAGGTCCAATTCCCTTACTAACTTGGGGGCGAGGCTATGCTCTGTGCTTGCTCCTACAGGCCCTCTCTGGATTCCAGCCCAGTGTGTGCAACCAGCCAAAGATGTCATGGCATCAAGTTCAGAACCCAATACTGAAAATGAAGCAGGTGACTCTTCAGACAGCACAACATCCCTTTCGCTCTTGCCATCGCAGTCAGCCAACAACCTGGGGCGATGTGAAGAACCTAACATTCAAAGCGCAGGAGATTCTGAGGCAACAGGGAAAAGAACCTACACCAGAGAATTTATGAGCTGCCATATTTGCGGTTTTGACTGCAAATTCCTTAGTCATTCTTTGCCTCTCTTTCCTTCTTAATTGCTGCGTGGGGGCTGAAGCTCTTCCATCTCATCCTTTAGAATCACGGATGAAATATAATATTTGGGTGCAATTAGCTAATGTAACACAAGTGACAGACTTTTGTATTTCTGAATCATATGACATGGAAAATCTACTCTCTACCTGTCTTATACCTGTGTATGTCCCAGCTTCAGTTTATTTGTTATTTCAATGTTTCTGATCAATCTGGTGTTATTCAAAAGCAAATTAATGTTTTACATAATTTGGTTTCTGATTTAAAAATTGATACCTTAGGAAATTGGTGGAGTGCTCTATGGTCATGGCTTCCCATTGGCCTTCTTGGAAAGATTGTTCAATATCTCATTATAATAGTTGCTATCCTTATCAGCTGTTTTTGTTTATTTCAATGTCTTTTTTCTTTACTTAATAAGATGTCTTGCAATCTTCCATACTAAGCTAAGACCCACTAACTACTCCTGCTTAAGATGTCTTCATTAATAAAATAGAAAAAGGTGAGATGTGGAGGAATTTACACATGCAGCAAACTGCCATGCATTGCCCCCCCACAAACCTCATAACCTTTTGATACCCTTTGTCCCAAGGAAGCAGCCAAAAGATCACCCCCTTTTGACTTAATATCTTACCTACCTAAATAATAAGTTCCCCCTTATCTCTTCCTGTCTTTATCTCTTCTTGTCTTTATCAGTTCTTTCTCCTTTTATAATTTACCTGTATTTGTTTTTACCTGCTCTCAACAGGTAATGTGTTACTAGAAAATAATTGCTTATATGAAGGAATTTTTCAATTACTTTATGTCAACAGCTAAAGATTAAACTTCTAAATGTAAAATGTCAGCAGTTAATGGTAAAGCCTATGTATGTAAAAAGTATATAAGAAACAATAAACTCAGAATTTGTCAAGCTGTGTGAAGCTGTGTCATGCAGCTTCAAAACCTCTGCTCAAGACATGCCTGAGTCTTTTTCTTAGCATCGTTACAGACCTCCACATAGATGCCTAACCTTGATGGGTTTCCATTAGTTGCAGCTGCCTTGTTTTTCCATGTGTTTACAGGCCAAGCCTGTGTCTGTTAAACTAAGGATTTTTAAATTTAGCAACTTTAAGCAATCAGAGATCTGCCTCAGGACAATATTCCTAAACAGAGAGTGACATAAGTCTAATTTATTATCTTGCATTAATAGTGCTACTAACAGCTCCAGGGAAAATAAGATCCTAACTTCATCACCTTTGCCATCTTTTACCTTTATTTTTTTATTTTCTATTGTATTATCTATTTTATATCTATTATCTATTATCTATTTTCTACTGTAATTTCTTTTATTGTTGTGAGCCATTCAGAATCATTAAGAGTTGGGCAGCATACAAGTTTTAAAAATGATTATTGTTATTGTTACTATTATTATGCCTATCTTTTTTTTAAATTAAAAGCTGAGTTCCAGGCAGTAAAACAACATAATGGTTTCAACAAACATTTGCTGCATGCAAAACAAGTGTTGATAGCTGTTCATAAGAATAACATCCACTTTACAGTTTGAGGTATACCTTTCTTCCATGAATACTATGTGGTTTGACTTCCAGTTCTGGATCGCGGTGTTTGCAGCTGCGCGAAGAGACTGCTCTCTTCGCTGGCTGCTTTCCCTCTGCCGTAGACCCTTAATCGGGTCGAAAAGTCACCCTGAAGGGGTGACTACCGTTGAGGAGGCCCTCGTCGACTGTGGAAGGGCGGCAGCTCCTTCCACGGTCCAAGAAATGCTCCTTAGGGCCGACGGAGGAAAGATCGGCCAGTAAAATGGACAGTCACTTTGCTGCTGTAACCAGAAGTCAGAAGAACATCTAAGCGCAAGAACCACCGTGGTTGATCCGGGTGAGACTTTTTTTCCCCTCTCTTAGTCCTCTTTTCTTTTTTGCTTCCTGTAACAAGCATTTCTGGAACTATTTCCCTGCTTTAAGAAAGTGGCGTTTGTGAGTTTGGGAATAGAAGCTTAAATGGACTGAATTAACTTTAACTGACTATTTCTTACTTTTTCATCTACTTTGGGGTCTTGAAAAAACTTTTATTATTGAACTTACTACTGGATTTAGTGTACATGTGAAGATTTTTTTTCTTTTTCTGATCTTGTTAACGTCATTTTTGGTGTCTGGGAGGAGATTTTACAGTCTACTGAGGACACCTTGTGGAGAAAGTTAAAATTGCAACTGTCTTTTTTCTCTGTTTGATGTTGAGATTGGCTTTGACCTTCAGATCATCATAAAAGGGAAAAGACAAAGAAATTCAACAGCTGTATTTGTGGGGGTGGACACTGGCTAAATGTTTTTTGAATACAGCTTCCACTAAAAGATAACAGGACTGTTTCTAATCACTACTGAAATGGAGAAACCCTATTCACAACTTAATTGCAAACTTATATTGGAAAAAAATTATGAAGCTACTGAGCAAATATGTTTGCAAATAAAAGAGAGTAATACAGAAATAAAAAAACAGAAATTCTACCTTGAACCTACAAACTGATCTCCAGATCCTATCTGAGCATTCTATAGACCAAAAAACAACAGAAGCGGAACCAATCAACATTAAAGAAGATTCTACTTCATTTTATACACAACCTAATGAGATTTCTGATGAACAAAAAAGGACTTAATTAAATCACTCACAAACTTAAAACCAACAGAAATGGATATACAAGTACAACTAATTGAGAACCATGATAGCTTGGATAATCAACTACTAATTACAAAATTGGATATAATCGAGTGTTCTACTCAACAGATCTAAATGTCGAGACTTGAATCTTTAAAACAATAAGGGACTATCTACAAAGGAGTCAGGTCTCCAAAACAGAGAAGGGGACGCTCTTTCTTGACCCAAATGATACCACAAGGCACAAAAAGAGACTTATTTGTTGATATAGAGGTGCTGTTATGGAAATCTACTTGGCATAAAAAGAAAGCTAGAATAAGATCCAAAACGCTACATAACGGGTTTAAAAGGCTTTTTAGATACGGATTGACTTATGGTTTAAGATGGGTAAATAAGACGTTAGATTGAATAAAGATTAATTAAATATCTGAATTTAGTAAGAAGATGTTTGTTTGTGTATTAACATGTTTGTTGTGGATATAGCAATTTTGGGTGGGGGGTTAAAGGCATTTGATATAGATATTGATTGATTGATAGATTATAGAGTATAATAGAGTAGAAATGTATTTTTGGAGTAATATTTTTGTTGTTAGAAAGGATAGTTATTTTGTAATGAAAGAAGAATAAGAGGGATTTTTGAAAAAAGAAGAAATGATATTAATAAATGATTATTGATTATGTCAAGGAAAAAGGGAATGGAGAGACACCTGAAGTGTTAATAACATTTTTATAGTAGCGAAATGGAATATCGTAATTGAAAATAGTAAAGCTTAATACAGGATATAGATGAAATGTTATTGATGATTGTTTTGATTGAATTAACTATTGAAATACATTAATTTGAATATAAAATATTATTTGAGGGAATAGAGAGTGAGTTTTTAATGATTTAATTTGAATTATATGATTTTGCTCTTGGATAATTGATTACCTTGTCATCATGTTGTTTCTTAAGCACTTGTTTGTAAAAAGAAAAAACTAATAAAACTTTTTTTTAAAAAAAAAAAAAATACTATGTGGTTTCCTTTCCAGGAAAAATATCTAAAGCTTTGTTAAACTTGGGGCACCTCTCATTGGCCAATATTTTTGTCCTATTAAATATTTTTCTATTATTTTTGTTTAAACTATAATCAACCTCATACTAATGGTAACAGAACATTGAGAGAATTGTAATTAATAAAAACAGTTAGAAAACTTCAGCAGTCACATTAATTCCCTACATGTTTCTAAGAACTTCAAATAAATACAATCCTGTTTAAAAAGCAAGCAAGCTAGAAGTAGTTCATCAGCAATGTCAGTGATGAAGCAATCTGACTATATAATCAGCAACAGTTATACTTATGATAGATGTCCAAGTAGTATCTTTGAACATCTTTGGACATCCTTGTGATCCACCTCTGTGTTGGGGAAAAAGTGGATTTCTTAACCTTCATTTAAAGCTGCTTATTATTATTCTCTGCTGAAGACATTTAATTGGTTTTTCTGCTTCTAATTTTCAGTAAGCAATTAGAAGTATCAGAATACAAAAATCATCATTACATTTAAATTAAAAGGAACCATTTTTGTGAACATTATCTTTAACTTATAAAGCAATTTAACTTACATATATGGAATGAAAGACATTAGAAAACAGTTGTCAAGACCCCTTTCAAAGAAAATGGAGCAACAAAGCAAACTCTACATGATTCAGTCAAACTGTATAATAAAAGACATCAGTTTAGCAACTGCCACCTATAGTCCTTCCACTTTATTTTGTACCAACACTAATGAGCTTAATACTAGTGGTGTCTTTTGAAATAAACAAGTTAATCATGTCACTATAAAACAGTGGTTCTCAACCTGTGGGTCGGGACCCCATTTGGGGTAGAATGACCATTTCATGGGGGTCGCCAAACAACGCAGTCCACCATTTTTTCCCCCTTTTCCTTAGCTGTGCTACTCCCTTTTATTCTATTGGCTTTTGAAAGCCAATAGAGTAGACTCTCTTGAATAGAGTCTAATTCTATTGGCTTTCAAAAGCCAATAGGAATTGTCCAGGCTGTCTCTGCCCTGCTGAGCCCGCCCAAAGTCCCATTCTGCAAACGGTGCTGCACCAGTTGAGTAGTCCTCGACTTACGACCGGTTGAATAGTCCTCGACTTACGACTGGTTGGGGGTCGCGGCATTAAAAAGGTTGAGAACCACTGCTATAAGATCTCTACTGAGGTAGATCAATACAAGCATGTGCACATATACATACAAAAGAGGCACTGAAGAAAATAAGGATAGTGTTGCTGAATATGTATTTCCATCAAAGCTAATTGATATAACTAAACCAATTCAAAATCAACCAAATTATAATGTGAATTATTAGCTATCAAATAATAAAGGTGGTCATACCAGGAAAGGAGATGCTTTGCCTCAAGCCCATGCAATCTAGTCCCGTAGGTGTGCTCTGGGAATAGAGGTGCAACTTGAGAGAAAGGGCATTAGTGGCCACTGGAGAAGTAACTGATTTCATTTTAACCTACAGGGAAAAAAAGTAGTAACACATTTATACAAATGACTAGCCTGAGCTCCAAAAAGATTACCTGGTTTTCTGTTTTTTAAAAAAGTCTTGCCTTCAACCTAAACAATCTGGATAAAGAAAGCAAATGAGAATGTTAAAGGACAGCAGGAAGTATTCTCTGAGTGAAAAGAGTTTTATGGGTATCAGAAATGCTAGATAAGTCATTATGAAGAATTTTAAAAGGAAAAGAATGGTCTTAAAATTACACATTTGTGATAACGAGGGGTGGGGGAGAATGAATTAATATTGTGTGGTCCTTGGTTTTCTCCATGCAGTTGTTTAATACTTAATACTGCTTCTAATAAAGTTACATTTATATAGTTTATATTCTAAAATATAAATTTTAAAATATAAATTATATTCTAAAATATAAATACTTTTCAATCCACTCATCATAAGTATGTTCATATGAAGCCATGCATCCTATATGAGGCAATAAAGAAGACCTATCTGTCAAGATAACCTTTCCTTTTATGGTTAGTCAAGTTAATGCAAAATTGCCATACTGTGTTAGAAACAAAGGAAGCAGAAGTTAACAGAATCATTGAAAGGGAAGGATGAGATGAAAACAGAGAGAACAGACAACTTATATTTGGTTCCTTACATTGAGTTGTTCTTCTGGAAAGTTACTTAATTCATTGTTTCTGTCTGTCTGAGCCTCTTTCACAAAGGTCCTTTTTCGATTTCTCTCCATCCATGCATCATCAAAGCTGAAGCACTTGTACAGGTATTTGTGTCTCTTCTGCTGGATGTGCTTTTTTATCTTTCCCTCCTGGATATAGAAAGGAAGGCTCCAGGCCTTGTCCTCTACACTTGAATCCAAAGACCCTGGCATCTGAATGAACTTCTTTCGATAAGGAAGATCATGCTTTTCATCTGAGCTCTTTTCTGATGAAATTTCACTTTGTTGGGAATGTTCCTATTTTATAAATAACAGGTGAAAATATCTTTAAAACATGTTTTTTTGTTGACCATTTTGGGCAGCTCACTGCAAGCAGTCATTATAAACCTGGAATATCTTATTATATTTGTCACTTTTTAAAGTAACATCATCTATAAGTAAACTCTTTATTGATTCAGTGTGGATGCCGCAATCTAAATGAAACCTGGATTTGCACTCACCTGTATTAACTTCATGTAAAGCCTGGATGGATGCTCAGATAAGCACTGAGGAAAAATATTTCAGCATAGTGTAGATACTCTTGAACAGTTGCTGCAGGGCAGCACATGGCAGGGCTCACTTGCCATATTCTGTTTGTGGTGCGGTCCCAGTTCAAATGCCCCTCCCATATGCATTACTCATACAATACATAGAAAATTCTAAACAGCCATTTTAACTATTAATCAAGTAAACCAACCAATCTAGAAGGACTGGCATCAGAAGACTTTTGACCAAGAGTTCCTTAAAACTGAAGCTGCTGCTAAGAATATACAATTAGCAAAGCTCAGGTAGCTATTTTCTTAAGCATCCTTTGCATTCTCTACGTATGATAACTGTTGTTGGGCCTATAATAAGGAACACCTTGCAATATAAAACCTTGCCTCCAGAGGGCACAGTAAAATTTTATTTAGCTGTGACAGTTCACTACCTTCCCTAGTAATACCGAGATTTTTGTCCACATATCTAAACTTACTTGGTACACTTAGATGTCTCTCCAATTTTGGAATGCTGCCTTCCCCTAAGAACTATGTTTCTTTTTCCTTTCTATTATTTCAGCCAGAAATTAGATTTACAGATGTAAGTTCTATAGAAAGGAGTTCAACAAACTTCTATATATACTTCTGTATATAAACATCTATATACACAGTTCTGCATTATATGGAAATAGGAGGCTATAATTTCAGAAATCTCTAGGAATATAAGAAATTGGTGTCGTGATCCTAGAAAGCCTAGTACAGACTATGCAATTGTCCTTCTGAGAAGCAAAAAAAAAAAAAGTTTGAACATAGAGATAACCAATCCCTTGCACTGAAGAGCTAGCATTGATTTTTACTTTATATTTTTAGCATCAGTTGAAATGGTGGCATTTGTCTCATTTTCAGCCCACAGTAGAAGAGGCCTGAAGTTGTCTTTAACTGTTCTAGTCTTAAAGTAATATTTTTTCCTTTTCTCTCAACATAATGACCATACTTCATCAATAATTTGGCTGATGACATGTTCAGGAGTGGGATCAATCCACTTGGTCACTTAAAACTGCTACAGACATGGTCCTCTCTTTTCTTGTCAGTGGGCATTGCTTTCCAGAGGCCTTTGAGGTTTTCGTTGCAGAAAGACTGACATCTGGCTTCTGCGGCAGCGTCTGCCTGCATAATGTCTGTGCAGGAATTTTCAAAGCCTTATACGGGTCCTTATAGCTATGAGTTTAGCACTGTTTTGGAAGAATACTAGACCTATGTTTAAATATCATTTCTGACAGATGCTATTCCTGTGCTACACAGAAGGTCAGTTTTAAATGGAAAAGAGAGCCAGCTGTGTGTTGCTGGTTCTGTCATCATTGGATATATTACAGATTTCTCATTGCTACTGTTAGCCATACTTTTCCTGGTTTTAATACTTTCCGGAAGCACCATTTTGCCTACTCTGTTCTGTCTCCATGACAATTTATGGGCTACTTTTTAGTTTGTTGACTATGAGGACAGGGGTGGACTCATTACCATTCCCTTGCAGCACTAGTTTAGGATAGATCTTTTTTTCCTATCAATTTACTCTTATTTCAACCTTTTCAACAGTCTCCCTTGTGCTTGTAGTCTAATTGATACATCATAATCTATTAGGCAAACCTTGACAGCTGGCTAAACACACCATTCAAAAAAACTTCCTACACTCAGTGAAGCCTGTGGGGTACACATCAGGAAAAATGATTGGAGGCTACTTTCGTGCTATAGGCAATGCTTGGTAGAAGGGGCTGTAAAGTCAAGCGCTTTCTTAACTTTTCCTACACTTAAACAGAAAGAACTGTACTGGGCACCACTTTAATTACATTGGCAGACTAGGGCTCTGCAATCATTCCAGAACAATTTATGACAGAATACCTTTCTGCTCCTCAAGAACTAATGGACAATAGTTTAATGTTTGGCCATCCCTTTGTCTTCTCTATAGGAGAGCAGGTGATATGAACGTTCTCTGAATTCTGCAAAGTGCCTCTTGATCTGAATGCATGGTTGCAGCATAATTGCACAGATAATGTGGCCTGGTACATCTGTACTAAAAGTAAAAAAAACCAAAAACCTAACCCCTCATTAAAAGACAGTAACAGAGAAAACTACCATCATTAAATTTTAACCCAGGTATTTAAAATGAAAAACCTGCATTTGTTTAGAAATGAAAAGAAGCACTCTTTCAGCACCATTTTTCAGAGGTCATTTCTGAAAGCAAACCTATGACTACAATACCATATCCTCACATACTTATGAAATATGAAAATAGACTAATTAGCTCTAAATATTTTTTCTGAACAGTCTTATAACCAGAATCTTAAATTATTATCTCATCTTATTTCCAGGTTCTCTGGAGAATTTAAACAAATGAGTATTTCTGATGCCATATGTCTTGTGAGCAAGTTTCTAAGGTTAC
The DNA here is from genome assembly GCF_016545835.1 of Crotalus tigris. NCBI lineage: Eukaryota > Metazoa > Chordata > Lepidosauria > Squamata > Viperidae > Crotalus > Crotalus tigris. The sequence continues at coordinate 2,210,688 of NW_024096796.1, forward strand.
CTCAAAATATGAAGTTTATAACGTTGAACATGACATCCAAATTAACCCAGAATTCCACTTGAGATACATAAGGAAAAGAATGAAGATAAATCCTTATCAGTAGACTCAGTGCCAATACACATAATCTCCTGCAGAGCAACTCACCTCATCTCTGATTATATCACTCATTGAAGTAGTAGTATTTAAGCTGATCTGTGACTGGCTGCTTATCCCACTGTCTTCTCTCAAATAGTCATTATCTAATGAGTGCATGGACTGCAAGAAACTAGATCTGGGTTTCAATGTCTTTGGCCTCTCAGGTGCTTCCAAACCGCCATCAATAACAGAGATATTTCCAAGAGATATCAATGAAGTTGAACTTAATTTGCCAGGATAATGGAAGCCCATGCGCTGATGAGCAGTTCGAGGACTCTGTGGCTTGGGACTCATAGGCCTGCATGGCATGTCTTTACGTTCATACATTGACAACTGGGGGCAAGAAGGAGTGAACTGAGGAAATGACGACTGCAGATCAATTGGAGTAATTGGAGATTTCAGCCAGAGTTCTTCACAGGAAGTATTCCCATCATTCCCCATCATTTTCGCTTTCCCAGTGCAATCTGGGCTATAGGATGACTCTCTCCTCTTCCTCCTGGTGTCTATAGGTAGAAAGTCAGCAGGCCCAAAGGAATAGGAATGCCCACCTGCTGTAGATGAGCCATTAGAAACATTGTATTTTAAAAATTCTTGCCCATTTTGATACTCCTTTTTTTCCTTCAATGTTTTTCTACCAAAGCTTCCAGAGCTCCTATTTGAACAGGGATTTTGCTTCAGGCTATCTGCCTCTTTGCTTTTCAGAAAAGCTTTCCAAGATTGGTGCATTTTCATTTTTTCTTTTTCATTTTTTAATGAAATTTTTGGACTGTGTTGAGCATTTTCCTTTTCCAGAGTTTTAGATTCAAAAAAACTTGAAAAGGATCTGTGAGCCAAGGCCAATCGGCTCCGGAATTTTTTGCTATCTATGCTTTTGTTACTTTTAAAATCATTGTCAGGAGAGGATTTCCGGACTTCAGGGTACTCAGTAAACTCATTATTGTTGTTCTCTCCAAATCCTAAATTTGTTCCTTCGCCATATTTCACTCTGGCTAACATGGGAGAAGAAGAATATGTGCCTGAACTTTCCAAGAGTGTCCGATCACAGCTAGAAGCTTTTCTCAGACTAATTCTATTGAAAAGTCCAGTAGGTCTTTCAAAGAATAAATCATCATCATCTGAATATCCTGCAAGACATTGATCCTTGTTTTGCAAAGTAGAACAGGATGAATTGAGGTCTTTCCAATTATCTTCTACTTCATCTGCTTTATCACTATCAATTGTTACTTCCTTAGTTTTCATGTTATCTTGATTGTCAGGAGGTGTTAACTTAGATTTCCTGAAAGATGCCATCTTGGGGAAAGCTAAGAATTTAGAATACTTAACAGACTTTTCTATGGCACCCATTTTGTTGATTCTCTGCACTGCCTTATAGAAACTATTGTTACTACCCAAAAAATTAATGATATTATTGTCCATCTCTTCACTATTTGCACTGCCCATGCTGATATTATCTAGGCCACTGGTACTATTATCTTGGGTGTCAGTTTTCATGGGAGTGTCACAGATATCTGGATTCACATTCATGTCATAGTTTTTACTAATGCACTTTGAATCTTCTGCTGAGAAGACTTCATCTGATTCTGATTTTGGAGAAAGAGCAATTTCCTGTATTATATCACAGATTTTGGAGTCTTCCTCCTCAATAATTTGCTTAGCATTGATTTTATTTCCTTCATCATCAACAATGTCTTGGCACAATATATTTACACTATTCATTTCCTGTCTTCTTGCAGTATTTACACAAGCATCTTGTTCTACATTTGTGGTCATAGATCCATCCATTGCTGTATAGCCACGAGTTTGAGATTGATGGTTTGTTATTTGTACTGTCTCTAAGACAGAATCACCCATCAACTGACATGGGTTTATTAGTGATATGCCCCTATTTGTTGCAGGCAGGTCCAAGGACAAAATATCTATGCATCCCTCTTCTTTCCAAGTTTGCATAGTACTTTCTAAAAGTAAATTAGTTGTGGATGTATTGTTCACCAAACTAGCTTCCGTAGATTTTGCAGAGACTGACAAAGACAGCGAGTCCAGCATGTTTGCATCTGCTTCGCAATGTGTATTTCTTGAACTTACCTCAGGAGCCGCCTTAACTAGGAATTCATCTTCATTGTATGACAACACCTGCACAGAAAACGTGTCATTTGTACAACTGGACTTTCCATTTGGAGATTCTTCTGATTTTGTGGCATCCATGATGGTGATGAGATCAGAGTTTGAATTCTCATGGTCTACTATCTCAGTAAATTTAATCAAAGAGTTCTCAACTTCAACCTTTGTTTGCAATCGTTCTTGAACAGGAGTTTCCATCAATAAAGCTTTTAACTCAGAAATGTTATCTGATTTTTCCTTCTGGCACATATAATGTGGTATTAGTGCTATTTCAAAAGCAGTGACATCAACATCTTCACCATTACTACAATTGCAAGCCTTCTTTTCTATATCATTGAGATGATTCAAAGGGTATTTTAATACGTTGGATGTACTGGATTCCTGTTCTCTAAAATCTTTTCCATTTGACGTCAGAATCTCAACTGCCTTCTCACAGCCTATATTTGGTCCATGTTTGCTTCTCACTTCAGATGCTCTGAGAAAAGCCTCAAGGTTTTGAGTTTTAATGCATTTGCTTTCCTTGTTTACATCTGCATTAATCATGGAAGCATGAACAACACAAGTATTATCATATTTATTTGCCATACTGCATTTATCTATGTATCTTTCTGAGACATGAACATCACAGATGTGAGATTCAGAACTAATGTGATTTGGAAACAACCCTTTAATTTCTATCTGATCCTTTGATTTCAGATGTTTTTTTAACACTAAATTGGCATTTATATGTGTTGATATACATCCCATATTTGAAAAAGTATTATTTTTAGAATTGTTTTCTGAGGAATTTGGCAGCTGGGACAATATCAAAGACTGACACTCAGATGTATCTATTTCTTTTGTTGTAAGGCCACAGAGCTGGGATTTGTTGGTCCCATGGGAGTTTTCTGTTTGCTTCTGTACATTCTTATTTGAAATCAAATGAGGATTAAGAAATAATCCTTTAATATTAATGTCTTTTCCCACTTTTAAGGATGTTTTTGAACAGTCTATGTTTTTTTTAATATGAACATGATCTGATTCTTTTAGGGGCAATGTGAAGCATGATTGGCTTAATTTATCTGCCAGGCAAAGGCAATCATTGATATGTTTTCTGATATCTTGACCATTTATATTTCCAGGAGAACTATGCCATGATTTCATTGCTAAATTTCCTGGCTTTGTGGAAGGCACCAGAAATGTAGATTTAAAATCTGTGAATTTCTGCTTTCTGCCACACAAATTTGTTTCTACAGTTTTTTGACTGTCAAAAATATTCTTCTGACTATACTCGGTATTAAATATACAATCTCTTTTATACTTCATTTTGGAAGATTCATTATACCTTTTCCAACTTCCATTTGTTTCTAAATGAATATTAGGCAAACTGTTTCTGGAAACTATTTCTGAGCAGGAACAGCAAGTTTCAGAAAAATTCAAAGAGCTTTCAGAGTTTGTTCTGAGATTAACCAATGTTACTGTTTCTGGGCTCAATCTCTCTTTGCTACTAGCACCTTTAATTTGATCCTCTGAATGGGTATAGAAGTGTGCTTCTCTGTTTGCAGATTTTGTCCCCACTTTTAACAAAGCTTCAGTCTGTAACACAAAATCATTTTTATTAGCCTTTGACCCTGTGGAGGTAATACTGTAAGGTAACAACTGCTCCTTTCCTTTGACGTCTTCAGTTTTGGATTCTGGTAGTAATAACTCCAATGCACATTTGCTTGTTGCTACATGTAAGACTGAAGGGAATTCCACACTTTCCTTCTGAATAAATCCCAATTCTTTTGTAAAATACTTGGGAGGAGACCTATCTCCTTTTGTTTTGGAATGCTTATGCCATGATTCTTCTATTTCTGAAGAAAGATTTGGTTCTCTAGTATCACTGGCAATGGACTCTGAGTCTGACACACTTTCATAAGGCTCTGTCTTGATATCTGACAATGATTCACTTTGATGTGACTGGGTTTCAAAATAGTCTTCATCTGTTTCCTGGCCTGATCCACTTATCTCCAGCTCTGGAGTATCTGGGATTGAAGAATTCTGGTCTTCTTCAATCTCTCCTTCACTTGTGCAGTTGTCAACTGGCTCTGAGGCCTATAAAAAGAGGAGAAATTAATCAATAATAGAGTCTTGTATAAAGAAAATTAATTTATAACAGTTGTGGTTCCCATTGCTCTCCCCAGAACTGCAACAGAAGAGATAATTTGATACATCAAATGCAGTGTTGACTAATAAATTTTGAGAGTTGACATTTAAATATCTTTAAGTTGCTAAAGTTGAGAAAGAATGCTGTAATTGCCCATAAGAGCACATTGTGGCATTTTGTGGACATTGTACTGTATGGTGCAAGAGCTAAACCACATCTTCCAAATAATTTTCAAAACTGCTTTAATACTTGGCGGATTTTTACAATGGCTTTGTAATCTATGCAATTTACAAGTAGAGTGCTCTGTGTGCTTTGGTTAGAATATTTCTTCATATTTTTCCCTTACCTTTATTTTAAGCATTTATCTTTATTACAGATGTTTGTTTATGATATAAATTCTCTATTACATGGAAGGTAAATCTTCTGCACTGCATTCTGTTAGTATTCAAACTGTATTGACAGTCAGTGCATACTAAATCAACTGGATTAGAATTTTTGAGATTAAATGTCATCTGTTCCAACTAAATAACAGCTCTTTTCCCAAAAATGTGGATGTGTAAGGTTTAGTGGCTCCCTCTACTGGACAATTCTAAATATGTTTACATTTGTTAGCTTTTTCATTAAGTATTTGTCAAAAGATTTAAAACTACATTTTATGTATAGTGCTTTAACTTTGTATAGGTGCTTGATGCTTTATTTAATATTAGAAATATATTTAGCTTGTTTGATATTTCATTGGGGTAATTTAACTACATGATAATTCATGACAAATAGGTTCATAGAAATAGTCAGAACTACAGTAGTGGTCATTAATAATTGGTGGGGTTTTTGGCCCTAGAAAAATATAGTGTCTGTCTTCTGTCAAAGATATGTCTTTTCCAATACTAGAATGCAAGCAAAATATATTCACACTGAATTTATATAACTTTCTTTTATTCCATCTTTATGATCCAATTTTTAAAGAACAAATTACGCTTAGTTATGGTTCAGTTGTAGCTACATTGTACACACACACACACACACACACACACACTTCCTGGAAAATGAGGTTAAAATCTAAGATCAAAGTAACTCAGACAGAGGTTAATCAGCTGATGGAATTATAGAAGGTGTGAAGATTAAAGGTAAGACTCAACTACTGAAAGAAATATAAGAGCCTGACTATATCTAAGCCCCTAGAGCAGGGGTGTCAAACTGCTGGCCCATGGGCCAGATGCGTCATGCCAAAGCCACGCCCACCCCATTGCCGGCAATGGGGAAAAAGTCATGATACATCGCGACACGTCACGTGACATTGTGAGTTTGATACCCTGCCGAGCAGGGGGTTGGACTAGATGACCTCCAAGGTCCCTTCCAACTTTACTACTATTACTATTACTAAGACTCACAGCACTGACTACCAAGCTAAGGAGGTACATTAGAGAAGCAGAGGCCAAAAAGATAAATGCTTGTTCTCAAAAGAACCATCCAATTGTAAAGTAACAAAAAAAAAAAAAATAATAACAGCAAAGCCCAGCAACAGAAGAAAGTGAACAGTATTGGAAGAACATATGGAAGAAACAGATGCCACATAACACCATTGCAAAGTGGCTGCAGGACCTGAGAATAGGCCACTGAAATCTCCTAGAACATGAAGAACTGGATAGCACCTGGTCCAAACATGATCCATACCTACAGGCTAAAGAACACCTAGCAGCTCAGAGAAACCAGCTCTTCATGTTCTTAAACTGCTGCTGCTAGCACAAGGAAGAATAGTGCTGATCATGAAAGAGCCCTACAAGGAAACAGTGCCATTCAACCAGCCAAAAATCTGCCTCTCCACAACATGGAAAGACCTATCAAGCATCATAACAACTAGGCTAAAGGACCATATGGCCAATACATGAGCACAGCTCAGAAGGGCGTAAAGAATAACACCACAGGCAGAAAACACCAGTTGCTCATCGATAAAGCAGTTGCTCAAGACTCAATGTCTGGACCAACCAATCTGAGCACAGCCTAGATTGATGACAGGAAAGCCTATGACTCAGTGCTACATACACAACGTCCATAGGATGTTAAGGCCCTTCTTCAATGGGGTTATGGAAGACAACACTGGAAGTCAACTCAAGACAACTCACATAAGTAGTCATCAAGTGCAACTTATACCAACATGATGCACTGTTATTGCTAATGCTCTGCATAGACTTGAATTCCCTCAGCCAGATAATCACAATAGGGCTAGAAGTTCAGGAGTCACCATCAGTCACTTCTTCCACATGAATGACATCAAGTTGTATACCAAAAGTAAATGAGACATCAACTTGCTGATCTACCTGACATGAGTCTACAGTGAGGACTTTAGGATGTCATTCAGACTAGAGAAGTGTGGCCGGATGATAATCAAAATAGAGAAGAGAATTATGACTGATGGGGTAGAGGACTGTAGGCAATACAGCAGATAGACACACCAGATACAAATACCTTAGTATCCCACAGTCACACAGGAACCATAATGAAGTGACAAGGAAAACAATAACATCCAAATACCACCAAAGGATAAGGTAAGTCCTTGAGAGACAGCTCAATGTGAAAAACAAGATCCATGCCATCAACATGTTCTTAAACTGCCATTAATAAGATACTCTGCTCGTGAAGTGAGCTGGCCAAAGGTTGTACAGAGGTTCAACACCCAGAGACTATACACTAGCCAGAAAGAGGATGGTCAGGTTCTAGTGAGTATCAAAGTCACTGTCATGGATGAAACCTAGAGCAGCCAGGAGTACATCAGTAAGATGGCACTCAAAGATGTTGAAAAATGCTTGAGGCAGCAGCAGACATGGGAAAAAGATCAAGAAGAAGAAGTGTCATGGCAAAAAAAGGCCCTGCATGGGATATACCATAGACAGATAACTGAGGTGGCAGACATTTGAAAATCCTGTCAGTGGCTGGAAAGGCCTGGATTAAAAGACAGCATTGAGACACTGATCATAGCAGCATAAGAATAGGCATTAAGCACCAATTCCATAGAAGCAGAGGTCTACCACATGAGACAGGAACTAAGGTGTAGGCTATGCAGAGAAGTTTCAGAGACAAATCAACACATAAAAGTAGGATGTATGATCCAGGCAGTAACAGTATATACACTGAATGGCACAATCTAAGTAATTGACATTGTGTACAGGAAAATCTACACAGTATATGAGCTAGACTTTCCAGATTCAGATGGGAGGTTCTACAAAAGTTGGTTTGAATAATTGGCCTGAAATCCTGTGACACTTTCAGATCCAGATAGACAGGAAGGTACTGGCCAATCAACCTGACATAATGATAGCAGACAAGGAACAGAAGACAAAGAAAGTGATAGATGTAGCAATGCCAAGTGACAGCAACATCAGAAAGGAGGAGTATGAAAAGCTGAAGAAGTATCAGAGACTAAAAGAGGAACTAGAGAGGATATAAAAAGTGGTCCCAATGACAGTAGGAGCAAAGTGGTCCCAATAGTGGTAGGCATACTCAGGGCTATGATTACTAATCTAGGAAAGTGGCTCCCATGAACAACATCACTACTCCCTGACCAGAATAGTGCAGTGTTAGGAACAGCTAAAATATTGTGCAGAACTCTTAAAACTCCCAGGTCTCTGGTAGAGGACCTAAGACTGGGGTGCATACCTACTACCCATAGAGTAGTAGAGAAGAATTTTTTCCCTTTTAAAATGTATTTCTGAATTAGATTTTTGAATTATTCATATTTGATTGATATAATATTTAATAAGCAAACATCATAAAATTTTTTGCCCTTAAACCACTTGAGTCTTAGGTCACTGTCAGATTAGGTTATTAGGTAATTAGAGAATTACCCTGTGGAATTCTGAGAGAACCAAGGCCACAAGAAAATATTCACTTCAGCAGGAGCAAAATTCATAGTGTTCTAGGCAATCTGTTTCCTGAAATAATGTTAGCAACTAAGACTGAAAGAACAGATTAATATGGATTTAACTTTTCCACAAAGCCATTCACACTTATATGAAAAATGAGAGAACCAGCACAATCTTGACGCACCCTCACTGGTACACAAAGAGTATCTTCCCAGGTGATTGATGTAGTAAGGTTCTTCCCCAGCAGTTAACTTGTTTGCAACTTATCTCTCTTAATGCAAGCAAGAAGTAGGTGTCTATGATTCAGTCATGCAGCCTCCACAAATTCTAATCTTTGGAAACCTTCCACAGCAAGACATTTTGTCACAATCAAAAACCCAGTTGCTCTTTGACAGGAAGTAGTATGGAAAAACAAACAAACAAACAAACAAAAATACCAGTTCTACTGCATAACATTTACTGGATATATGGCTCCATGCCAAGTAACTTCACACTGAAGTTCCCAGAAAAAGAAGGGATGAATTATAGTAATTTCAATCTAACATTCAATTATCTAACACTATAAACTGCAAAAAATAATGGTGTTAGAATAGCAATATGAGGTATAATAGTTAATACATCCTAACAATACCCTTGTGCTAATGAAAATTTATAACATTGCAATCCTATGCCCATATGACAACAATAAGACAGACTTTGGCCAAAATGACAAGTACATTGTTTCTGTTTAATTGTTCTGCTTAATGATAAACAAAACACAGAAATATGCAAACAGAGATATTCTTTCTTATAATCATTCCTGATCTGACGGCCATGATAGTATACTTCAGAAAATTTTTAAACAGCAAATATTTAGGAGTTAACTAGAATTGCAATCTTGAATGATATTAATCATATCAGCCCTGTTTGTTTTACTGTTCTTATTATGTCTTGTTTTTTGTGAATCTTGGGTTTAATCAGTTCTAGGCTATCCAGAGTCTTTGACTGAAGTAGCATACAGATTTTGGTAAATACAATAAAACACTTCAAAATGGTGGAAGTGAATTCTATAGTGAATGTATAAGTGCAATGAGCAGAAAGAATAAACTTGAGGAACAGGAGGAAGACAATGGTCAGCTAAAAATACTATTAGCATTTGTGACTTTGGTTTCCTAGTCTTGGAAGGATGACAATATTACATATTTCCAATGGTGTGATTCAAATATGTGAACAACCGGTTCTCTGTGTGGATGCCGCTTCCGGAGGTCCATTCTGGGCCCAAGCAACAAAAAATTAGCTACCGGTTCTGGCGAAGTGGTGAGAACCAGCTGAAACCCACCACTGCATATTTCTCTTAGAAAGTATGTTATTATCTTATCTAGCTATTTTATTAATTTATTTATTTATCTGGATATTTTTAAAAACAAAAAAAATCATTTGGCTGAATTCCTTGTCTAAATTGTTCACAACAAATAAACAGAAACAAATGAATACATCATTATCAATCAAAAGTTGGTGGTGCTCTGGGAAACCAGAAACAAATTAATGTTGCTTTTAAAAAGGATGGAAGAAGCAGTTAATAAGAAGTTTTTAAACTTAGGGTATGCTATTAAACTATCCTAGAATGATAACCGATATATTGGCTCCTTATATATAATATATGGATTTATCATTTTTATGTTATTTGCATTATGGAATCAGAGAGTTAAAATAAGTCATTTAGGCCATTGGGTCCACTCCTAAAATTAAAGCATCACAGGCAGACAGTTCTATTGATTCCCCCTAAACAACTCTAGGAAACAGAAACCTCTCTGTAGTGAGATCCACGTCAAATTGCTCTTACTCTTAGGAAGCTTTTCTTTCATTCAGCTTAAGAACATTTTCCGTATTCTTCATTCTGGGGCAATGAAAAACAACCAGAAAACACACTACTCAGAATAGAGCCTGGCCAAGTTAAAATCTACCCCTTCCCATGGATTAGCAAATGCCTAAAATTGCATTTCCCTTTTTACCAGCCATGTCACACTGTTCATTCATACTAATCTTTTTCACAAGTACTATTACCAATGCAAATATCCTTCAATACATGTACATTTGCTTTCTATTTTTAATAGAATATCTCTTTTTAAATAAAAATATCCATTTCTTCCTCTTAAATACCACACTGTTTTAAACCTAACTTCTAATTTCTCATGACGATTTTGAATTTTGCTTCTGTATTAGCTGCCTCTACCCAGTTTTTAGTCATTTGTAAGTTTGATAAACATTCCTTTGACTTATCAAATGTGTAAAAAAATGAAATACCATACAACATAATTAATATTAGCGTGTCAAATGTGCATCATCAATGCTGCTAAAAACATACCAATTTGCTCGATGCCCTAAATTGCATTACGTTGTGGCAATTGTGGAAAGTCTTTTTGACCAGACAGCATTTAGTTCCATGTGACAACACTCCTTTTCCTGTTCTTTGCTGCAACATTCCATAATGTTGAAAGTATTTCATTCTCCAGTTTTTACTGCGGATAATCTGATGCTTCCATTGATCTATTGCTGATGATATTCTAGTTGGTGCTGCTTTGAAAGCTGTTTCCATTTGTGAGCCAAGCTCTATGGCTCCGGACAGAGTCAATGAATTTATTTGGGTAAAGAGAGTCTCCCTAATTCTCCCATCTCTTGCTTTCTCAATTAGCTGGTCACGCACAAGCTCATCCTGCAAAGGTCCAAAGTCGCAGTGTAGTGCCAACTCCCATAAAGCAGAAGCAAAACTCACAAAGGTTTCCCCAGGGAGCTGTGCCCGTTGCCAAAAGCAGAGCCTCTGGATCTTCTTGAAAACATTTTGCCTGAATTCAAAACCTTTCTGAAACTGATTGATAGGGTCAAAACATGTAATCAATCCCAATTTTGTAACCATCTTCTGATTTCCCCAACCAAGCTGGTAGGGATGATAATTTTCCATTTTCTCCAATCCTAAAGTTCAGCCGATTATATTTCTGGGCAAAGCAATTGAAGCAGGAAGGCATATGAATCCACCATCCTCCAGAGCCACACTATAGCATAACTGGCAGTAAACACCTTACTTTCCTAATGAACAGAGCAGGTTTAGTCAGCAAACTTAAATCAAGACATTTCTCCATCAAAACACCTGACCTGTAATTTGTCACTTGGGCATCTCCACCCTTTAATGCATTTATTCCTGAACATGACACATCTACAATGTCAGAGCTAGAAAAAATTAAAATTCTTTAAATTAAACAAAAAGCAGAGGGGAAAACTGTCTATCCTCACTGTATGAAATAGTCAGGGGGGCAGAAATGTATATATATTACAATGCAATCAACCCCTCCCCCCATTTTTTGGCATTAAAAGAAATAAAAATTTATAGTAACCTGATCTGAATGAATCCCAGACAGTTTAAATTCTATATCCCCACCCCTAGAGGGAGAGGCATAGTAAATAAAAACTTAAAATAAAAATAAATTGTATAATAAATTGATTGTCATAGTCTAAGACTACTCTGGGTGCCATAAAATCTACAGAAAGCATGTGGCAAAGAATCCACTTTTGTTAAAACCAGACCAAACATCACATTTTAAATCATCTTTATCATAAAGGTTACCTAAAGCAGTTTCTTCACACCTGTTCTTATCCAATATCAACAACATTGTGCCAAAGGAGTGGGGGAAGCTACCTTATCAACCGTGATTTTTAAAAAGCAGCTGTTTGGAGGCATGACAATAACATGTCTAAAGGGGACTATTTCCTACAGTTTTGGGTATGACTTTACTGATATCATAATCATTTTACTATGTTATACTAAATTTTACCCAAAACTTAGGTATGTACCACTTCCATGCATCTGCAAACCAGTGAGTATTCACTACATATAAGCAGATATTTGGCTACGAGCTATCTAAAACTTAGTAGAAAAAGACAAAAAGAGAAATGAGTCTAAAAATTATGATTGGGAAACCAAAAGATATGTGAAAACAATGACATAATGGTTATCAGTGATGAAACCTGCACCATAGGTATTAACCTTTCCTTTTCTTTCTAACTCTTTAGTGAGGATTGACATTCTTACTGGAACTTTTTGCTACACTATACACCAAAAGACATCACCTGCACTAATTTCTGAAGGTAATATTTCTTAAAATATTGACAGCATATATTCTGAATGAGATTGGATGAGAAACATAAATGGAAGTTCAGTCCAGCCATCAAAGAAATATGTTGAGTATGTTGACCCATCAAAATGCATTGATGAGTTTCAAAGCAGTTGAGTACCAAGGTATGACTGTAATAATAATATTCAGATACTAAGAAGCTTCAGATAACTGATATAATTTGGAGTATATCTGGATCCATTTCAGTCAGTGGACAGCTTGGTGGTCAATAGTTCCTAAATTCAGAAGTAAGTGCAGGACAAAGTTAAGAGAAGAGCAAATGAAAAAGACAATGTTATAACAACAAAACTCTTTTAGTTTTTTATTCATATTCTTTAATGATATGTAACTCCCTCAGACAAATGTTGAAGTTAGTAGAAGATCAAAAACATAAATATTTCTCTCAGACAGCCAAATGCACTATCATATGTTATAGATTCCATGTATCAGAAATCAGTGTGGCAAAAAAAATATCTTAAAGGATATAGCAATAGCACTTAGACTTATATACTGCTTCACAGTGCTTTACAGCCCTCTCTAAGCAGTTTACAAAATCAGCATATTGCCCCCAACAATCTGGGTCCTCATTTTACTGACGATGGATGGATGTAAGGCTGAGTCAGCCTTGAGCTCTGTCAGGATCAAATTCCCAGCTGTGGGAATGCAGAGTTAGCTTATGGTGCATTCTAACCACTGTGCCACCACAGCTCTATAGTATGCAAACATTCTTCAATTTTTCATCACAATCAGTTGAGCTTTCTTGTCAATCTTTTGAATGGAATTTAGAATTTTCCATACATAGACCTGACAGATTCAATTAATTTTGGCCAGTAGTTATAACTTCTTTATCAATCATTCCAATGTCCCTTAAAAAAAGAGCGTAAGATTCTTTTCTATTCAAAATCTCTTTAGAGTATATTATCATTCCCAGATCTCCCTCAGTACAATCCCCATATCTTTTCATTTGGCAATCCTTTTTTTAAAAAATGTGAACATTTAAAGTTCAGGCCTGATATTCCTGATTCTCACAAATATGTGAGATTCATACTTCAGAATCTGGGCTAGCTTTTAGCTACAACTGCTCTATCACCTCTCTCCATGAATGCTAATATCCTGTCCAGAATTCAGGGCAGCATTTCTTTTGCAACTACGTAAGAGTGGCCACATTCAAAAGGAAAGTCTGCTTCCTTCAACGTGACAGCAGATCCAAGTACTAAGATACAAAATGATCATTGTCAATTGACCATTGGAGCCAAGGATTCCACATTAAAGCATACATTACATATCAGTAAAATATCCATATAATACTATCATTATCATTTCATACCTTCACAACCTTATCCAAAAAAACACAAACCCCTTTTGGAATAATTAATTTCTGAGAGTTCCCTAGTATTCTTGAGAAAAAAGGGAAGAGTTATCTAAAGTATTTGATACACAAAATAATTACAGCCTTTTCAACCATGATTAAAATAGAGTTTGGATAGAATCTAGGTCTTAAAAATAGATAATGTTAGGAAGGTACTGTATGTTCAGGTGACTCAAATGAGTTTTGGAAAGTGAAAACGCCAGGAACCTTGATTATTGTGGATCACATTGTAACAGCAGACAATCAACATCTTTGCTAATCTTTTTCTTATTTTTATTATTTGCTTGGTATAAACTCTGGAAGTTTCTGTACTGACTTGTGGAATTCTCAACTTATTATTTTGTACATATCCAAAATATGAGCCATATCTAATACTTTCAAGTGTTTTGCCATCAGATTACAGGAAGTTTCTATTGTATTTGATCAAAGCAAGTTTGCCCATTTTGTGTGCAAAACCTTTCAGTTTTAGCTAATGACTAAGATGATAGCTATGACTGACATTTGAAGAGGTGATACTAGAGATATTATCAAAAAAAAAAGTATTCCACAAAGATTGTCTGGAGAAGTGATTTCCTGGTTCATTCTAAAGTCTTTTTTTTTTCCTTCCATGGGGATTGCTGCCTACAGAAAATAACAGGATTTTATGATATAACTGGAGAACAGCAAGTACGATCCAAAACAATAGGCAGCAGTAATATACGATCACAATGGAGCCCAACATTTCTGTTGTTAAGTGAGAGATTTATTAACTGAGTTTTGCCCCATTTTACAATCTTTCTTGCCACAAGTTGTTAAATGAATCACTGCAGTTGCTAAGTTAGTAACATGATTGTTAAGTGAATCTGGCTTCCCCATTGACATTGCTTGTCGGAAGTTTGCAAAAGTTGATCACATGATCCTAAGACATTGCATCTGTCATAAATATGGATCAGTTGCCATGCATCTGAATTTTGATCACATAACCATGGAGATGCTACAACGGTCGTAAGTGTGAAAAATGGTCATGCTTATGATATTACTTCAGCTTTCCTTTGCTTTACCGACCTGCAAAAGTCATAAATGCAATGACAAAGTAACTTTCTAATCACCATAGTAACCACAAATATTCACTAAATGAGGCAGGTGCTAAACCAGGACTACTTGTATAAAGATAGTTTCATCTGCTTTCCCAAGCAGGGCAATGGAAAGATTTACAGTAATTCAAAGTCTCATTGATTCCAATGTCAGCTCCTTTAATTTGAGAATCCTTTCTCTGAAGGGCTTCCTGAGTGATATGAAGCTTTTTTATGAAGTTTCTGGCACAGTATACTTTTAAAGCTGGATCTTAATATTTTCTGGCAGTATTTATCAAGTTTTTTTGAAAATACAGGGAACAATTTCGTTTTGAATCTTTCTGTTCCATGTAGGGCTTGCTTGGTGCCATTCCAAATACAGAACAACATGAAAGTCTTTTGATCTATTTAATTACAAATACAACTTTGTATTATACATACCCATCATTTCCATATGATTGGAATTTAAAAGCTGTAAATAGCCCTCATTTATTATGACAACTCACTTGTACTGCATGCAGCTGAGCATGGGTGACTATCTTCTAAAAATGCACCCGCTGGATTTCTCTGCAAGATGTAGCAATTGATTTGAGTTACGTATGTTCAAGAAGAGATGAGAAAGAGGTCAATTACTAGAGGGCAGCAAAATGTTGAGAGTTTATGTGCCTCTTTGCTCCCACTTAAGTTTTTTGCAGCCCAGATATCATAGCACTAATATAAACTACATACAGTATACAGATATCATGTTTGTACAAAATATCATTTTAAAAAGACTGTGAGCATGTAAAGGAATGACTCAGAGCTCTTCCTCTTCCTACCAGCAACTTTTTATCCTGGCATAGGCAAATAGTGAAATGTTGGCAAATAGTGAAATGCTTAATTACAATCTAAAGGACATGTTAAAGACAGGAATGTATTATTTCCTGTGGCTTTGTTTCTTTCTGCTGTACCCAACATCTCCATCTATTAGAAAAACAATCACTCTCCTTAAAGTAGGATGCGATGGGGACAGGATGAAGAGAATTTTGAGAGATGGCTAGAGATCAAGATAGGGATGAAAAGAGTTTAGAAGGATGTGGGTTTAGATATATCTCAAAGTAAATTCTTGTTTTCCATTGATATATTCAAAGAGAATCCGTCAACTGATATCAGACGGCAATCAGACTACCAAGTGTTCAGTATTCCTCCAATAATACCATGCCATCTTAAAAAAAGAACTTAAATGGGTTTGGCACAATTCCCAAAGAACTTTAAACTCATGTTTAGAAGTATCAAACAGTCAGCTGATATCAGATGAAAGTTGGCCTTCTTTTGAAAACAGGATTAGCACTATTCCAAACAGCAGTAATCATGCATTCAGAAGAAGCCCAAACAACAGTTAACAGATATAGAGATACTGTATAGATCATAACAACACCTATCTCCCCTGCCAGCCAGCCAGCCCCAGTTTAGTGCACAGCATAAGGCACAAAATTCAAAACAATCTGACTGAAAAGAAACAGAATGAAATTTAAAAGAGATTAATGCAAAGTTATGCACTCAGAAGTCAAAAATAAAGGACATTCAGCTGGGAAATAGAAACCAATGACTAGACAGTCAGCTATCTGGAATGCACTGAATAGGATTGATCTTAATGGGCTAAATACCCCTTTTCTATTCCATGGTTCTATGATTTTTACATCCTGTGATGACATCTGTAGCATCACCCAACATCTACATCTGCCTATCCCAGCTCCTTTGAAGTACTTGACAGACAGCCAAAAATGCCAAATCCAGTCTGAACATTTAGCTGTCTGTGTGACAAACAAAAAGAAAACAAAGGTAGTATCAATAGTAATATTGCAGGTGCCTTGGATGCTATTCCAAAACATCTGGAGCACCATTTGAACACAGTCAGAACTGATAAAATCATCATCAGTCAATTGCAAAAGGCAGCAATTAGAACAGCTTGCTTACTTACTTACTTACTTACTTACTTACTTACTTACTTACTTACTTACTTACAACAGCTTACATCATGCAATGATACCTTTACGGTGACTTATTAAACAACATCTCTCTATTCCAGGTTTTTGGGAAGGACTCGAAATGTGGACAAAAGTGAGAAATCCAGTCTAAATATCTGACTAATTGTGTGACAAACCATAATAATAAAAGGTAATACCAACAGTAATAGGCACTTTGGGTGCAATTCCAAAACAACTAGATCACCCTTTGAACAGCATTATCATTGACAAAATCACCAACAGTCAATTATAAAAAGCAACTTTACTTGGAACAACTTACATCTTGCAACAATACCTTTAACACCATGAAACAACATCTCCTAGCTCCTTAGCAGGGACTCAGTAGGTGGACAAAAATGCCAAACCCAGTCTAAACATCTGGCTGGCTGTGCAACAAATTATAATAATAGTAATTTTAAAAATGAGAATCTGTCTATGCAAAACATCAGCTGCCAGCATGATCTAAAGGGGATTGGATTATCCCTACAGGAAATGTCAGAAAATAAAGATACAGGTGATGGGGGTGCAGTGTTTTCTTTCAAACTGACCCCCATTAGCTGAGGGAGAAAAGAGAAAGAGAAATTGGACTACCAGATCCATTTGGGGAATATCCTCAGAAGCTTAACTTCTCGTAAAGAGGTCTTCTATGAGTGATCCTAGATACCATGAAGACACCCACAACATACTTTCCAAAAAGTCCAAAAGGATTGCTAACCATTGACATACTGCAATTGTTTGCATTGCCTATATAGAATTCCTAGTCACTTGTAGCACAGTAACTGACGTTCCTTAATTATTGCTCTGTTTCAGAGCTTTCTTGTTAATGCAGAAAAGTCAGGGTGGAGAAGGTAGAGTTGGCACACACATCCCTGCCTTCCTCTTTTTTTAAGATTTGAAAATGTATGAAGAGGGCTCACTATATGCAGCTTCTTTTGAAAACACCTGCCACATCCCAATAATTTTGTAAATTAAAGGCTGCAAGATGTCTGTCTCACTGAATAAAGAAAGAAGACAGTCTCCTGCATTCAGCCATACCTGAAGAACTGGAAATGATTTAAGGAATACAAATATCTGTCTGTAGGAGTTAAGATTTCTAATCATTTTTTCTGCCCATGTCACTTGTTCTGCATTCCTATGAATCCTTGTTTCTGATTTTTTTTTATTATTTTTAATTATTATTTTTGAAGGGAAAAAGAGTCAGGATGTAACTGAAATATTTTGGTCCATCTGTGCAAAGCAGAATGTATTTGTTTGCTTGTTATGTGTGTTCTTTCTTTAAGACAGTTCTTCCAAGAGTAGTTTAAAAGTTTAAATAAGAACACAATATTTTAAAATTCAGGGTCCATTTGGGAGTGGGTTGATATAAATAAATAAATAAAATATCCTGTGTCAGAACTACATTTACTTCCTAATTTGTGAAATGCAAGCTGTTGGATTTCACGATGCTATTTAAATTAGAGATCATAGTTTATACAGAATGATGCCAGTGTACCCTGGAGCTTCCAAGGATTAAATTGGTCTCTAATTTAATGGATCCAAATGGTTTCCAGAAGGCACTTGACAATTTTCCCAACAATTTGGCAGGCAATTCTATCTCTTACCTGGACGAGCTATAGAACACAGAGCTTGGCTAAGTATTGAACAAGATGGCACTATAGAGGCTTCTACCCAGTTGCCAATCCCTGTGGTCTCTGAGTTTACTGAGAACTTAACAAGGGAAATGGGGAATTCCAGTTGAGGAAAATGATGATTCATACATCTCCAAATAAGTGGACACAATGACACGACAACAACCAAAGGACCAACAGCAAGCATGATCCGAACAGAGCTTCTCTGGACAAGTGGACAAGAGATCACCCAGTTGTACTCCAGAGATTGTACTCCAGATGACTGTTCCCTGCAAGGAGATTGCGCGACAGCAGAAGCCATCACGCTCTCAACCACAGCAGTGCCTTTAAAGACACTAAATTCGTCTAACTTCACTTTCTAATAAAAATTTGGATGTATAATTATTTTAAACTTAAAAGAGTTCTTCCAAACAACAAGCCTGAAAATCTTCTTGGTAAGTAAAAATTCATCCTGAAGTAAAAAATAATAATTTATTTTAAAGAATTTAAGAGCAAAGCTAGATGACAAAATGCAAAATAAGAATTCAGCCTGTTTCAAATGGATTAAGGGACCAGACAAATTTGAATATTAGGATTTTTGCTAAGATTTTTAAAAAATAAATAAATAATAAATATATGTGGGAATATGTTTAGACTGCAAGAAAAGAGATTATTAGTGGAAAGTTGAAAATAAACAATTCTGAGATTTTATGAATATAGAAGTAGCATTTTAAAAGATTTTTGGAGAATTGTGAAAGAGAAAATTGGGAGTGACTTCTTTAAATATTCTTTTTTTCTATTCTTTCTTTCTTTTTTCTTTTCTTCTTTTCTTCACATTGTATTTCTTTCCTTTTCTATTTTTCTCTTTATTTCTCACTTTAGTTTGTATTATCTTCCAGTGTAGCAAAAAATATTTTTAAAAGAAGTTAAGGAAACTGAAGTGACTAAAAAGATAGCAGAAGCGATGGTAGCAAAAAATCTGGAATGGGTATGACCAAACATTGTTAAGAGCACATACTGTGCTTACATAGTGGTGATTAAAGTGGCAAGCATAAATTCCTCTCTATACTTATTGTATCTACAGACTCTACCTGGTGGCCTTTGTTTAGAGCAGTGTTTCTCAACCTTGACAATTTTAAGGCATGTGGACTTCAACTCCCAGAATTCCACAGTCAGCAATGCTGGCTGTGGAATTCTGGGAGTTGAAGTCCACATGCCTTAAAATTGTCAAGGTTGAGAAACACTGGTTTAGAGTAACCCAGTGTCTTTTAGGGAACCATGGGCATTTTCCCCCCTTTCTTATCTTGTTATTACACACTCAGAGTCCACTTGAATTGGTGCAGGATAAAAATATTGGAAAACAAAGAAGTTTTCAATTTGGAATATAAAGCAATATATGATACAGAGTATGAATTAAAAAATTAATGAAATGAAAAAGGAAAGAAAAATAAATACATGTGTTAAATATAAATAAAAGAAAGGTGAAGGATAAAATAGATCTGAATAAAGAGAATCTGATCTTATAGACTGGTATTAATAAATCATGAATGAAAATGAAACTACAGTTTTCGTTTTGAATATAAGGTTTAAAAATATATTAGAAAATTTGAAGTGGTATCATATATTGTACACACTTGTGGGTGTGTAATAAAATGAGAATTTGTAAGTTGGTAAAGTGGTATGTTACACTCCAGTAAATAGTAATAGTGAAAGAATTAGAAATGAAGTTTGAGAAAAATATGAAGCAGTTTGAATTAATGAAATCTGGGGGGAAATTATCTTGTTAGGTAACATGAATTAATAAGTAAGAATGAGATAAGAAAGTTCAAAAATAGTCAAAGACCCTGAAATGAATGAGTATGATGAAAGTTAAGTGTATGTCTACAAGAAGGCATGTTTGTTTCAAATACATGCCTTAAATATAAGACTGCTTAAAGCATGTTTAAAGCACAAAGTAAAAAAATAATAATCTAAAACCATTATTGATGTTTAATGAAAGATTTCAACTTCTTCTCTCAAGACGACGCTCTAGGGCATTGCACACCAGAACGACTAGACATAAGGACAGTTTTTTCCCCCCATGCCATCACTCTGCTTAACAACTAATTCCTACAACACTATCAAAATACTAGTAAAGCTGTATTACTATGATACTCCTCATCTTTCCTATTACCTATCCTTATCTTCTTATGACTATAACTTTGCTGCTTGTATCTTACAATTTATATTGTTTTTTGTACCCTAGTATGATTTATGTTGTTTGCTTAGCTAGCACTCTATAACTATCACTAAGTGTTACATCTTATGATTTATGATGAAGTGCTGTATTTAACGATTTATGATGAATGTATTTTCATGTTGTATATGATCATGATTATCACTATTACTTGTATGTACACTGAGAGCTTATGCACTGGAAACAAATTCCTTGTGTTTCCAACCACACTTGGCCAATAAAGAATTCTATAAAGAATTCAATTTACTGAAACACTAAAAAAAATTACAAAAGGAAAGAAGGGCGATGAAAGATTCTGAATGTAGGGCAGATTATTATTTGGGTATTTACTTGGTAGGAATAAAGAAAAAGAATCTCATGCACTTTGATCCCACAAAACCAGACAGCTGCACAAAAATAGAAGAATTCCTTCAGGAGAATGAATGGAAAGAAGATATAGAAGGTATTGATACAGAGTGAACAGGATTTTGTTACAAACTGCCATGGGTATTTATAGAGCCATGCTAATAGAAAATATGAAACAGGATGCTTGGCAGAAGGATGAAATAAAAGAAGCTATGGATGAGAGAAATGTATATAAAAGAGTTATTCAATTATGTTACCTAAATTAGGTACAACCAGTTCCTGAGCAGGTTAGAGGCCTTGCATTATATTCTCTTGGTTATTTAATGTGTAGTGGATAAATGTATAAATAGTTTGTTATGATCTTAGGAATGTGTTTTTCATGGATATGAATGTATAACTGTATGTACTTTCGGATGTAAACAATGCACTGCATTAAACTCATATGATCTGTAGTGAGTGTTAAATACACTGCATGTGCAACAAAGAGTTGAATCTAAAAATCAGTGCATTGATAACTATAATATTTCTGCTTTACAGGTAAAATGGAAAGAATAACTGAAAATTAATTGTAGAAAAAAATGAACCAATATATGTTTTTATTTACCTTGACAAAACAATTACTAGAATGAGAACATGGATGGAAAATTTTAAGACAAGAATACTAATAGAAGGGAGTAGGTGAGTTTCAAGAAATAAATGCTTATCAAAAGAAATAAAAATGCGCAAGAGCATGTTTGTGCTGTCGTTGTAATATGGAAGTTGGGAGAATATACTGTAAAAAAGGAAAGCAGTGGGAATGGGATACCAAAGAAGTATTCCAAAGGAAGACAAGATGAATGGGTGGATGGATGGATAACGATGAATATGGATGGAATAAAAAATAAAAGAAGTATATTGGAATGGTTTTGTTAAATAAAATAAAGTAATATGTATTGTATTGTAATACAAATGTATGAAGGAAGAGTGAATGCACTGAAAGGAAGGGGAAAGTCAAGGACATTGTCACTGGATGGAGCTGACAAGATCTTCAAAAAAAGAGATGTGGAAAGTTGAACAAAAATCTATAAATCAGATATTTAATATTTGATTTATATCTGATCAGATAAATCTGATATACAGGCGTCCTCGACTTACAACCACAATTAAGCCCCAAATTTCTGTTGTTAAGTAAGACATTTGTTAAGTGAGTTTTGCTCCATTATACAACCTTTCTTGCCACAGTTGTTAAGTGAATCACCACAGTTGATAAGTTAGTAACACGGTTGTTAAGTGAATCTGGCTTACCCTTTGATTTTGCTTATCAAAAAGTTGCAAAAGGTGATCACGTGACCTTGGGACACAGCAACGGTGATAAGTATGAGTCAGTTGCCAAGCATCTGAATTTTGATCACATGATCATAGGGATGCTACAAAGGTCATAAGTGTGAAAATTGTCATAAATCACTTTTTCAGTGCCATTATAACTTTGAACGGTCACTAAATGAATTGTTGTATGTTGTGGACTACTTGTATGAGATTGAAAGTATGAAATGTGCAATGAATAATGTTCATATAAATTAGATTTAGTTAAGTTTCCTTTTCTTATACTTCTTCACTCCATTTAAAAAAATTTACGTACAACTTCACATGATTTTTCTGAACTTTGTGCAACATTACTTAGCCGATGAAAGAATAGTACAATGTATGGATCAGTGATATATTCAAAATAATGGAGTTTATAAAAATATAACATGAAACAGCATGAGGTAGATCAGCAACTATATAAAGGCAGGAGCAAACGTGGAAGTGAAAAGGTATCAGTCTCCATATAAGACTAGCCTTCTTGGAGTGAAAGCTCTAAAGTAAGAATGTTGATGAAATTATCCAAATATAGGTTCAGAAAAGGTCTCATCAAACTGTTTCAAGAGAAAGACACATTTTTAAAACTGTTCCCTTTTTCTGTTCTCAGTTTGAAATCTCATAAAAACTGTGATTTCCTCATTTTTTTTGCCATCCAAAGGATTGTAGGATTTGGCAACTAAAGTCAATCTTGTCTGAGCTGCAAATTGTTCCCAAAGTTCTAAAAATTGTAACATTTTACAATGTAATTGATCTTGTTAGTTCTCTTAAACTGCATGCAGCTGGTTTTAAGAATTTAAGGATAAAATCAAGGAGTCAGAAGAAAAGCCACTATCACTAAACATGCAGAGAGTCTACTTTCCATTTATAGGCATTTGCCAGAACTGCAATGGGAACAAATGCTGAAAGATTCTCCGAGCTTGTGGGTTGGTTTTTGAACATTTCGTTACCACACAGAGTTTAGGGGATGTCAAACCTTAAACTATGCTGAAGATGTTACCTAGCCTGGTAATGAAACATTAAGAAATCAACCCACAAGCTTGGAGAACGAACCTTCACCCTCATCCTACACCTGAGCTACAGATATTCCCCACTATTGCAGATGAAAGATTTGTCGTGATTCGTAATACAATTATATGACATACAGTACATATTTGTGTCTAATGTTAGAACAAAGCACAAAAGGACAGTGTTTACTTTCCATCATTAGAAAGTTTCTTCATAATAATTTTATTATGGGGGGGAAGCCACAAATTGGGAAAACTGGTGTCAAAACCTGCCATCCACATAGGTCATTGGCTGAACAAGTCTGTGTCTCAGTCAATGGTGGAGGAACCTTTAGAAAGAGATTGTCACAATTAATAAAGGAACAAGGTAAATCATGGTAAGACTTCAACTCAGGACAGGTGCTGAAGTCCATGCTTTTGTACAGAAACATTTGCAGACATTAATTGTAAAAATCTATAAAAGAAAATATTTCATTTTCTTTTGCTTTCAACCTAGACTATAGGTAATACATAAAGGGAGAACACTTTCTAAATGTTTTACAGTGCATGGCTGACAAACAGAACTAGATGCTATCAGACCCCATTCATTCAAGTGTTGGGATCATCAGCTGTGATTTCCCTTGCTCATCAAATTAGGGAGTTTTTCCTACCACAGTTAGAATACAATATTCCAGATCCCTCCTAGGCTTTGTTATTACCACCATTGAAATTGCCTGACAGGTTGTTGCCACAAGGTTGAAAGCACCTCAGGGTGGCTATCTGCCACTTTATCCTGTGGTCCTCCTTTCAGCCTGCAGCTTATTAATTGAGCTAAAAGATATGGAGTGGGGGCACAGGGTGAAGTAGGAGAGAGCAATGGTTAAAATGCAGTATTGCAGGCTAATTCGGCTGACTGCCAGGAGTTCATTCCTCACTGGCTCAGCCTTCCATCCTTCCGAAGTTAGTAAAATGAGGACCCTGACTGTTGGCGGCAATATGCCAACTCTGTAAACTACTTAGAGAGTGCATTAAACACTGTGGAGTGGTATATAAGTCTAAGTGCTACTGCTACTGTTATTGCTATTACACAGGGAAATGTCTGGCATCCTATTTTAGTGCCTTTTAATATGAGAATATCTTTAACATAGAAATATGGCTAAGCTGGACTGCACACCTTGATGTTAATGCATCAGAATTTGCATGGAATAGACCATTTTCCTGTGCTGATTAATATCATTTGTGTGATGATTTCATTACTGTATATATATGATGTTAATTTATGCAACTGATATGTGTATTATTTGTATTATTATATAATTAGACAAATTATGCAAATCAGAAGTGACACTCTTCAATTTATTAGATGTACATGAATACAACTCTCTCAATTAGTTCATTAAAACAGAGCCTGGATATTAAGACAGAGCCTGGATATTAAGAATCATAGAAAGGCTATACCCCATTTTCCCAGGAAGAATACTATGGCTAGAGGAAGACTAACCAGGATTCAGGGGAAGCCTTACTCTTAGTCATTCTGAAAAGCAAGAAACTGCAAAAATACATGGAATTGTATTAGCCCTTTAATCAGATATCTAAACATAACTGAATTATAATACATGAATGAAAAACAGAATGTTTTGTGGGGAGGGGCCAGCCAGCTATAAAAAATCATTTGTTTAAACAATAAACAGAACTGCATTTTTCATTCTATATTCAAAATGCCAAATTAATTCAAACATTCATATTTCTGTAATATTATTAAATGAGTTTTAGTGTTCATGAATTCTGAACTTCTGTTTCTGATTCTGTTTCTCATATTTGAAAATATTAATACAGATTAGTGTGACACCAACAGGCATATGTGGGAAATGCATACTTAACTGACAGTAGCTTTGCCTTTGAGATGCAAGATCTGGGCTGTTTATAAATAAGCCTCTTATTTATTATGTGGTCACCTGCTTCATCCATAAGAGTTTAGGGAGGGAAAGCTCAGAGGATATCATTCAACTATGTACTGCAGAATTTATTCATGTTTCCTGTATGGTATTTTAGCTTTCAAATGCTTTAAAAAAAGATTTTTAAATATGGCAATATGGATATTGTATATACACACACATATATATCCACTAATCCACTAGTCTCCAGAAGGTCAAATTAAATTTGGCACAAAAATGCCATAAACATTTAAATCCAATCAGCTGATCTTTTCTGAATTTTAATTCTCCAAGAAAAAAGTCTGAAGAGAAGGAACAGCTGAAAAAGCACACTTCTTCATGACAAAACTCACTGGCATGGCCACAGAAACATCCACAAATGCTGACTGGATGCAGTGACCAAGCCATGCTTACTGCTTCCTGGATGGACCATTGAGGAGGAGTCATTGGCCTTGCCAATGTGATGCTAGTGTAATCAATTCCTATAGAAAGCAGCTGGGGAATCTGTATTTCCACGTGGTAATTTTGGATCATGTTCACTTGACATGTTTGTGTTCAATTGACTGTGTGCTGCCAGAACCACCAGTAAGGAAATTTGACTGAGTTGTTAACTGGTTTTACTATGGTGTTAAGTTAACTATGTTTCTGGGTTCATCCAAGTAATACGGTGATAGACTTCCATTTCTTGCCCTGAATCCAGCATTTGGGCTTTTGCAGGTGAGCATGTTAATAACTAAGGATTCTATGGAGACATTCACTGCTGCAGGAAAATCAATGCTAATTCTATATCAGTAATTTTAAAACTTGACAACTTTAAGATGTATGGACTGCAAGTCCCAGAATTTCCCAGCCAGCATAAAGTCCACACATCAAAAAGTGGCCAAGTTTAAAAAACACTATTCTATATTATGCCAGAAATCCACTCTGTCAGTGACAATTTCATGGCATCATGGGCCAGGGGATCATCTTGTTCCATAGGTGGATCTGAAAAAGATTTTGATCAAAATGGCTCAAAAAAATAATAATAAAATCTAGGAAGAGAAATGGACTTGTTGATAAATCTTTGGGTTAATTAATCTGAAGACAAAATGTAATCATATTTTTATGTTTTCCTTTTCTCTTTTGTTCACATTTTAAAGTTTGTATTACTGCTGTCATAATTGTCTTAAATTTAAAAATGACTAAATCTCTTGGTAAATCTTATGACTTAGTAATGTAATTATTTCTTTATCTGATTGGAACTTATTCAATTAAGATTTTAAAACCTTGCTTATCTTCTTTCTCTCTATTTTCATCCAAAAGGAAGCATAGAACAATGTATTTTGAGAATGATTGTGAAATAATTGATTTATATAGGATGTGTTATTTTGTATGAAAAGGAGAAAATTCAGAAATAAACATAAACACTTCTGAAAAACTTACCCATAAAACAAATGTTTGATATTTTTAAACCACACCAAGATTGTTTTTCTACTAGTAATTCCCAAACAGCAAAGTTATGCCCTGATATAGTTACTTGTATCAAAGCAAATCAACTGTTATGTTTCTGACAAGTCAACTAGATTCACAAGATGTGCAAAACACGTCAAGGAAATGTAATTGGTATGAGATATCATAGCCAAACTAATAGAGGCTAGTCTTTAGAGAATGGCTCCACCGATCTACCTTTCCTCTAGCATCCACTGTTAATGATTAAATTATGGCCAAACAGAATAAGCTTCAAATCCATTTTTCTTTATGAACTATTATTAATTGCAATATACAGTTTAAATTGCAGGCACTTTGCCATGAACACAGTCCACTGATTTCTAATCAGTTAACATTAGAGCACCCGTGCATGAGCAGGGAAAAAGTATCTATTTTGCACATATTATTTGTAGAGTTCTGTTACTCAGTTACATCATATGGACGAACTTCATGTAGGGAAAGTTCCATATTCCAGTTTTGCTTACTATCTCTTTTTTATTCAGCCCTATTGTTGACAGAGCACCACTGAGTTATCAATTATCCCTGAAATATATCACTATCTTCTAGACTCATTCAGCATATTTCTACTATACAGATAGTCCTCAGCTTACAACCACAATTGAGCCCAACATTTCTGATGCCAAGCAAGACAGTTATTAAGTGAGCTTTGCCCTATTTTATGATCTTTCTTCCCACAGTTCTTAAGTGAATCACTGCAATTGTTAAGTTAGTAGTACGGGTTGTTAAGTGGATCTGGCTTCATGACTTTGGGAAACTGCAACCGTCATAAATACATGCTAGTTATCAAGTGTCCA
Organism: Crotalus tigris; assembly: GCF_016545835.1. Taxonomy (NCBI): domain Eukaryota; kingdom Metazoa; phylum Chordata; class Lepidosauria; order Squamata; family Viperidae; genus Crotalus; species Crotalus tigris. The sequence continues at coordinate 2,238,226 of NW_024096796.1, forward strand.
ATTTTTGATCACATGACCATGAGGATACTGCAATGGCCATAAATGTGAAAAACAGTTATAAACCACTTTTTGCAGCGCTGTTGTAACTTTGAACTGTCTCTAAATAAGTTGTTGTAAGTCAAAGACTACCTGTATTGCGCTTTTCCACAAATCTAGGAAGCTACATATCATTTTTATCATGATCATTAATCATACCTAAACTCTTATTGTTATAGTTTGTTTTGTTCTTTGTTCTTGTTGATAAAGTGTTCGTGTCACATAGACATAAGCCAAGCATATTCTCTCTGTGTAACATTCAGAGCATTGTCAATATAGGATCACTGTGCACACCATGTTCTTCTGCTTGAGCCAAGTTTTCCAAGTGCAGGCCTACATTCACCCTCTAGGCTAGGGATGGGTAATTCCTGGCTTCTAGATGCTGTTGGATTGCAGAATCCATTAGGCCAGCCAATATTGTAATGTTTAGAATGTTGTAGTCCAACAATATCCTAGAGCTACAGGTTCATTAGCAATTAATATTTGATGCTGGTGAAATAGCCATCATTTCCATATTTGGCAGTAGCAAAAGAATGATATGCAAATTTTTTGAAGAAAGGCTGACAATATGATGACAAGCACATGTTGCTGCCATCTTATCTGCTGAAGCACACAAACCTTTGATAGAAGAAATTTTCCTGAAATGAACCAGGAAATATATCATATCTGCATATTGTTTAGTGCCTTTGATAACTCATACTGGCCAACACTGGTGCATGGCATTCAAATTACAGTGCTGAGGAAATTATAATCTATCAGTTATATACTATGTCTTGTGCTTGTTATTTAGCTGGAAAGTGAAATGCTTCCCAACATGATACCAGCATTAGTATCAGTTTTCTGGTGTCTGAAACAGCAGGATAAGCCTGGATGCCATTATTCTGCATTTGAAGCAATATATGTTACTGTGAACCTGAAGAAAGATTTGTGATTATATTTAAAGTCTTATTGAATTAAAATTGTTAGACAGTAAATCCCATCTTATTAGAAGGATATAGAATCCAGAAATATTGAAGATCTATTGTTGTTCAACATACAGCCTGATAGTGACACACCACAGATAGTAATTTTGAAACCCTAAGCAATTTATATTATGAGAAAACTATAATTTTCTATATATAGTAACAGTGCACTAATAAATACTACAGGATATGTAAAAAGCTACTTTTAGACAATACATACAGTACTTTATTGCTGAACTTCTGATTGGTTTTTAAATCCATCTGTAATTGATTCAGGTGTTGAGACATTGTACATAGACATAGTTTTGCAAGTCCATTTCTTGCAGAGAACTCATAACCAATTAGAACTTGTTTCTCTTGGTTAAGAACAGAGTATACAAATTGACAACCAACCAGGGCTCAGTTATTGGACAGATATCTATTTAACTTTTTTCAGTAAAAAAAAAAAACAGGTATCAACAAATGCCATTTCTATAGTGGCATTTACTGCTTAGAATGGGATTTCCTCACTCTCATAGGACAAGAAATCTCATAATGGTACCCAGCTACAGCATCATCTCACCATTCCAGCCCCCACCCGGTTCCCTTGCAATTGCATCCCCATTTAGGAAGATCCCTAAGCTGCAATAATTTAATAATCAGCAACAGAATTATTGTTAAATAGGCAAAGATCAGAATAATATATGGAACATTATGATCTTTTTAAAAGGTAATGTAGGGATAGTTTAGTAACACCTCCTCAGAAAATAGTTCAACAAGCTATAAAGGAATAAATGAGCATACCAAATACCTATTGCAATGAAAATAACCAAGACCTCTGTAACCCTTTAAAGACAAACATATTTATTATGGTACAAAACCTGGGAACTAAAATTCATTTCATTAAATACATTATTGTTTATCTTGTGTTGGCAGATATACATTTGCCTAGATTTTCCTGGACATATCTTTTTTGCCCCAGTTGTGCTCTGTCTAATTAGGAAAAAATTATCCCAAAACATCTGGGACCAGAAGACTGCTCTACCTGGTTACTATTAATATACCACCAGTAAAATCTTCCTGTTCTCAATAGCATCAATTCAGTATCACAATCTCAGTGTTCACTTAGTGCTCAGCCTTGATATTTGTATATTCATTTAACTTCATCTGGTAAATCAGCTTTTATCAAGAAACTATCCTGTCTGCAACTACATGGGTGGCCTAAAAGCTTTTGTTTACTGATCAAAAGACTCTTTAGCATATATTTGATTTACTTCTTGTACGTTCAGAGTATTATCATTCATTTCAACCTCTTTTAACTCACGAAACTAATTTAGTAAATATAAGCTATGTCCAGTCATCTTTTAAAAGGAAAAAAAGTCAAATGTATGAACAGTGGAAATGTGTGATTTCATTTGCATTTTGATAAAAAAAACTACATTTCCACAATCAATGAAATGAAGACACTTTTATCTGGTATTTTGTTATTTTTTTTCAACTTAGTATTCATAGTAATACCATGTCTATTAAGGGAAAGTATGCACAAAGTTCATATTTTATTTTAAAGAAATAAAACAGATTAAATAAAATTGCTTGAAAAATGCATAGGGAAATCTTCACGAACAGTTGAATTGCTGGTGATTCATGGATATGCTCACATGCAGTTTTCCTAGCAACATAATGTTTATTTTTTATTTATTTATTAAATTTATGCACCACTGATACCCATTTCGCTGTCACATGAGTCTGTGAGGCTTACTATCTGAGTCATCAAAGAAGTCTTTCTTTATCTTCTGATATTTGCTACTTTCCAGTCTAACCTGTAGCTTCAGGATTGCCTGGAGATCTCACATTCAGCTGCTAATCAGGTCTAGCATCTGAGCTCAGACAAGGTCAGACAAGCTACGTGATATTGCAAAATGCACCAATTAGGCAAATTCTGCACCAATGTTTGTCTTATGAAAACATGAACACAAATGCTTATAAACTTTTTGCAAAGTTAAAAATTATGGCCACTGGAATGGAATTTAAAATAAGAAAAAGTGAACAACTGAAAAAAATCCAAATCTGTCCAACTACACCAGCCTGCTCTAGACCTTCTTAACCAAGTTTTCTATAGGTTTAGGTACAACCACTCTTAAAGTTTCAAAAAAGTGGCACGGATTAGTGGATAAATTCCACCATTTGTCAGATTTCAGTTTATCAATCAACTCATAAAAATACTTGAAAAAGATTAATAAATAATAGTAATAGTAATTTTACAATAACCTCACATATGGTTGAATAGATTAGACTGTCTCTGACCTTCTATATAAGAGGAAGTTCATCTCACGGGTAATGCCAGTCCAGTTTTAGGGATTCTTAGTTGACATATCTTGTTTTAGCTCAATGATGCTGGATGACTGCAATATTATGCATTATTTACTATTAATTTTGTACTATTAGAGTATTTTTAGATTTTATAATGTATAATAATATAAGAGTTGCTTCTGCAAGATGGGTGGCCATATAAATTGAATAAATAAGTAAATAAAGACTATCCTACTTAGAGTCATTTGTGAATAAGGTGTTACAGGATCTAATGAATAAATAAGATAAATATACCATATTTCTCCCAAAATAAAACCCACCCAGAAAATAAGCCCTAGCCTGATTTTTTAGCATACACCTAATGTAAGCCCTACCCCAAAAATAAGCCTGCACAGCCAGCACAGGAGGTGGTGAGCCCGCAGGGGCTGACGGTGTCTGGCAGCAGCCACAGCCCACTCAGCACAGGTAAGTCCGAGCATTGCGATCACCAGGCTGGCCTCTCAAGCAGAGGCGTGGGAGGATGCAGGCAATCTGGACATGCTGCGTGGCCACCTGGCTCGTGGGAGGCTTGCAAGAGGCTCATGCGGGGCTCATGTGATGGCACCTGCAGCAGGTGGAGGCAGACGTATGGGGGGGAGGCAGGTGATCTGGACACGCTGTGCAGCCACCTGGCTTGAGGAAGGCTCATGCATTGGCACTGCCAGCAGGCAGAGGTAGAGGCACAGAAGGGGAAGCAGGTGATCCCAATGTACCATGGGCAAGTCAAGAGACAGTAGGATGGAGTGGGCAATGCATCAGGATTGCTGGCCTCCCTCCCATGCCTCTACCTCTGCCTGCTGCCAGTGCCAACGCGTGAGTCCCGCATGAGCCTCCCACAAGCCAGGTGGTTGCACAGCACGTCTGGACAGCCTGCCTCCTCCCCCCCCGCCTCTGCTTGAAGGGCCGGCTTGGTAGTCGCAGTGCTCAGACTTACCTGCACTACGTAGGCGGTGACTGCTGCCAGATACCGTTGGACCCTGTGCGCGCACTGCCTCTTATTTCCCCGAAAATAAGTCCTAATGCGTTTTTTGGAGCCAAAACAAATACAAGACTGGGTCTTATTTTGGGGGAAACACCGTATGTAATGGATTTATAGGCAAGGCATTAAATATGTTATTACTATTATTATTGCTAATACAAATTTGGGTCTCAGTTTTTGATGGGAGGTCATTGTTCAAAGCAGATAAATACTCCAAGCCTACTGTATATGCAGGAACTACGCAGAGATTACTTTTGCGAAGTAGCTGCTGTTTGTAATGAAATTGAGTTGTCAAAAGGAACTGAGCCATATTTTAAATCTGGCTACTCAAAGAGGTCTAGAAGCAAGACACTTGTCCCCTGTCTCCAAGTTCTTCCCAGGACCACCCTTATCATTCAGCTGGTCCAAAGAATCTCTACATACTCACATAGGGAAGTCAGGAAGTTAAGAGAGAAGGAAAGGGGATTGTTAAGAAATTCTGCATTTGTATTCAGGATCCAGAATTAGCAGATGTTCATACAATATTACATTTGGGGAGTATTAATGAACTGAATATTCGGAAAGTAATAAGCACTGAAAGTCAGAATCGGAAACACTTGTGCTACCATACTGTTAATGAAACAGGACAAATCATGGCATTTCCTCTCAGAAACCCATTCCTAATTAAAGGTGGCACTTTTTTTTTGAGAGCCAGTCCAAACAAATTCTTACAAATAATTTATGTTTGATACGGCATCCTATGAGACACACCCATGCCAAACCAGTTTTCTGAATACCTCTCCACCCTTCAATTTCATCTTCATAATACAGGGAAAATAAGGCCTCAAGACTCACAAGCCTAGAAATTATCCTTAAAGCAGCTCTTTTCTCTGCACCGTCCCTGCCACAAAGGAGATCCAACTCATTTACAAAGGCAACTACTGTATTCACATCAAAGCCCCACATCAGCCATATAATATTGTCAGGAGATCAAATTCTCTAAATTCTCACAGCCTAATAGTTCACATGCAACCATTGGTTACATAGCTACATAATGTAATTCCACAAAAGGAAAGATTAATATTCATCTCGCATTTAATGAGATTAAACTGCTAAAGAACCAGTCATACTTTGGCAGGTGTTAATTTCCTCTATACTGCATTTGACTGTTAGCACTACTTACAGTTTGCACCATTTATGTCCTGGCTTCATCCACAGGTCCACCAGATCCTCTGTTTAATCATTTGTCCTTTTTTTTCTCCATGTTCATCTAGTTTATTATGAAGACCATAAATTTTTTGTTCTTGTTTAGGGCTAATTCTTTTCAAGATGTAGAATGCTATGATAAATAACAAATTCATTCTTCTGAGATATGACTCTGGATACATGAACCACACATACTTGGCCCAGTATATTCCATCCACACCCAGTCCCATTGGACAAGATCAATTTTTAAGATGTCAGGTTCTGCTGTAGGCAGAATAAGCTGCTGACTGAATGATGTTGCTGTAAACAAATCAGGCCCAAATGTCAGAATCATTTTGGAAAGTTTTTCAGTCTTCAAAGTTTTGTGCATGATGAGACACAGTTTTGCTTGCATAAGTCCAAATATCAGCCTCAACTACACATAACATTTTTAAGATAAGACTGCAGCTGTTCAACCACTAACATTGTACACAACTGTAATTTCAATTATTTAAGAAAATGAACATCTGGTACGTGCCGTTACTTCAGAGCTGTATAGTCTTGTCCAAACAATTTGAAAACTAATAAAATTCTGTAGGCTCAGAAAAGGAACAAGCATGTTAAGATGTGAACCTCTCTAGACTCTCTGAAGTAGCTGGCACATAATAATAATTCTGATTTAAATAGACATCATGGCTGGTTAGTGGCTATTCCATTCATATTCAACTGTTTATTCCAAAATACAGCCTTTGAAGAATGTAGCTCAAAGCATTCCAATAGATTGAGAATAATGCTGTCTCTCAACATCTGTTTCATTTTGTTAATATGATATAGCTAGAGACAATTCCTGTTAAATTACAATCAAAAATATAATCTGTCATAGTAAATCTACAACATATTAATGGCTGGGAGAAATGAAAATCAAACATGGAGACACCAGCATCAGAAACTATTTCTGCCAGGGGTTCAGCCTATTAAAACACCAGGAGGAGTTTGGTTGGGATTAGCAGAAGGTATATTTGGAACTAAGAAGACAAGGTCTGCCACCATATAGCCAATCAATCAATCAATGGCAGCTGCAGGGACAACCTAGAATGTCAAGAACATTCTTTCTCTATGTTCCAACATCTGGTTTGTAGTAAGCCAGCCTTCTACACCAGCTTTCAGGCTGATCCTTTCAGTTCAAACTTAATTTGATGCCCTCAGCTCCTGGCAACATGATCAATGGTAAGATCTGCCATAGTTGCAGTTGGATACTTCTGAAAGATGTATGTACTGTACATTGTATTTCTGTCTTCTGGTTTTCCTACACCAACTCTATGAGAAGGTTGCTCTGGGAGAGAATGACTGGCCCAAAGTCACCTGTTGACCTTCCATGCTAAAGCTAGACTAGTCTCCCACATCCTGGGCCAGTTCCATAACTACTGCAATTGCTTTAAAAATGCTTCTAACATCTGGAAGATATCTAAATAACATCAAAAAAAACATTTTGATTTCTAGTAAGTTCTCACTAGTATAAGAAGGATAGAGAGGTACGAAGACATTTCTAGTGACATTCCCCCAACATAGTGAAAATCGTGCATGACAGTTCAGCACTGGTAGTAATCCACATTCAGATGACATAAGAATGTATAAATAACATGGAAAAATAACAATATCTTGGAAAAGGAGAAGGATAAAGAGATGGCATTATAGTTTATAAATGGTAAAATTAAGGAGAAATGAGACTCAAGCTAATCACTTATTCATAATCTAATGGGCAAGAAGATGTATGTACTGAAAGTTTGATAGTTGATTTATAATGCTGAAAGTTTTACAATTCTAGTTATTAAGTTAAGAAGCAATCAAAAATCAAAATCCTCCTAATTGTATTTATTCAGCATTAAGCCAAAATTATTTTTAAGATTTAATTTCCTCTTATCAGTTTAAATTTTGTTATGGAGAACTTATTCAGTTGGATGTAAAATTCTTCCACATTTCAATGACACTTTACAGAAAACTTGAAGTGTAACAGTTTTAGAATGACTGGGATGACTTTGAATGAATTTTCTATGCATTCCTTTAATTTTTAGCCTTTATCATTTTGGTGGTGGAAATATTCCAAACTTGCAAGCATACACTGATACTTTTGGTGAATTATTGAAGAAGTTGTTTTAAAGTTACAGAGTTTTAAAGTTCCCATTTTATTCAGAGCAGAGAGACATAAGCAAATATTGTAGCACAAATCATTTCTTTGTACACAGTGAAGACAGAACAGAGCCTCAGCTTTTCTCTTAAACTGATTGAAAAGAAGCCAGCCCAAGAATAATTACTCTGCCCCCCTCCATGGGATAAAACTACTCTATATGGGTATCCAGAGCAACATTACTATGGTAACCAGACCTAACAGATTTAACTAAGAACATTTTTCAGAAGACTAGCAGGAGTGAAAAGCATTTTCTAAAGCCTATTCATACATTTATACAACTCATCCCCCCTGCACCATAGATACAATCATAACAGTTTCAAAGAGAAATATTTTTTTTTACCAATGGCAGTGATTTGTCAGTCCTGCAAAAGAAGAAAAACATCACTCCTATAATACAGCTACAAGAGACCAATCATAGTACTGATGTATATAATTGTACCTTATTAAAATTGATGTCCTCACTAGTGTGAGAAAGGACTTAGAGATATGAAGACATTTCTAGTGTCATTCTCCCAATAAAATGAAAATCATGCAAGACACTTCAGCACTGGGAGTAATTTACATTCAGATCACAAGACCACAACTAATATGGGAGTTTTGCCTGTAAAAATAATGACACTTCAGTCTTGGAGAAGGATCAAGAGATTGCATTATAGTTTATTAACCATCAACTGAAGGAGCAATATTAATGGTAATCCAGTTCTTTTTTATTGTTTGTTTGCTTTTGCTTTTTAGGATAAATTAATGAACATATTTACAGGTATCTAGAAGAAAGTGAATTGATAAACTATTTTCTAAAACTATTTTTTTTAAAAAAATCCTTCAAGTGAGGAAATAAGTGAGCAATGAGAAATACCATGCATACCTTCAGTTCAACGTATTGTATAAGAATATAAACTGACTATTGTATTGATTACTCTTTGCACGATACGTTGTTCAGTGCATAAACCATTTTCTATTCAAGAATGAAGATGACAAAACTTTGGGCACTAATGCATAATCAGCATATTGCACTATAATTTAGTTCAGATTACACTTCAGCATATTACATTATAATTTAGTCTAACTGAGTTCCCTTAAAAATAGACATGTCAGGTTATATGCTTTGGGGATAATACTGTCACTCTTTAATGGGGAAGAAAAATATTATTTTCACAATTACATAAAGTAAATGGGAAAACTGGACTGAATACATTTCTGTTTATCGTACTACTGTCAAAGACCTAGAAGGAAAAGAGTGTCTTCCCTTCTGAAGACTGAAACTATAGATGAATAAAATTCCCTTAGTTTTGCTTTTTCATTAATTTTATTTACTTATTTGAATCCTACCTTTTTATTTTTACAAATAACCAAAGGCAGTGAACATATCCACAACACATCTTCCTCCTCCTATTTTCCTCACAGCAACCACCCCGTGAAGTGGGTTGGACTGAGAGAGAGAGAGAGACTTGCCCAAAGTCATGGTTTTCATGGCTAAGGTAGATTTGAACTCCCAGCCTCCTGCTTTCTAGCCCGGTGCCTTAATCACTAGACCAAACTGGCTCTCAACTGTTTAGAGAAATGTTTATTCAACTGTTCTGAACTTCTGAAACAATGAAATATAGAATATATAATTTGTCATCAGGGACAATCTTCCCTTCTTTGCTAAAATGGTTTTATTTCCCATTTTAAAAAAAAAACACTAAATTTGCTGTTCAAATTTGCTAATTTGCCTAAATGACAACATACTACTTGCAATGAATTCAAGCAAGTTCATGAAATGAGCTGCATTAAATATAGAATAATCAAATATTCTAATCTGTTTAAAGAGGTTTAGAATGTGTTCTGCCTCCTAATTGATCCTAATTGATCAATCCTTTTTATCCATGAAACATCTCAACAGAAGCATTGAAAAAGATACACTTGCCAAAACTCTAACTTAAAAGTGGATGGATATTACAGAGATTAATTCTCTTAAATTCCCTTTAAATGTGCCAGAAGATTTCTGCAGGTTCTCCTGTTAGTTCTAGTTCCAGTCATAACAGAAATTGCATTTATCCAGTTGTATTTTCTGCATTTTTCAACATGTTGACAGGACATTTTTTGCAAATTTCTTGTTGAGTAAATGAAGTTGCGTACAATGACGAAGGCTGCCCTCTAAACTGTAAAGTAAATTGTCTTGCATCCATTGGAATTTATTCTATAGGATCAGGCTGAAAATTGGAAGCAGGCAGCACAGGACAAGGCAGTGGAATATGCCAACAGCTAGCATAAACCACAGGATAAACCATAAAACAGGATATACTTGAATAACACTACTTTCAGAACTAACATTGAAATGTTCTGTTAACCTCTAAGTAATTATGATGTGCAAGATAGATCTGTGACCCAGTTCATAAAATTCAGCAATGCCCTAACACCTGAACACAAAATTTATTGCATCCCAGAAGTGTTTACAAATGAATGCATAACTTGAAAACAAAGTTTAGTTATACTTGTTTAAAAGGCAAGAAAGATGCTTAGGATATATATAAAATTAAAATATTGTATCAAAATAAATCATTTGCATATTGAATTACTTCAATGAATAAAAATATTCTGACAATTATTTTCCATAGTTACTCTCTAGAACTACAAATGTAAAAATATATATTTATGGAAAATATCATAAAAGACATTCTCCCCCCCCCCAAAAAAAAGCATGATATTTATGTTAACAAGGAATTTATATTTGGAATGTCATTCATATCTATAGCCTCATAATATCAAGTTCTAGCAATTAAGATTTGAAACCATTTAGAAAAAAAAGTTTTAAAACTTCTTACCTTGAAGAAGCTCCGGAGAAAATACATTATGCTAAGCATTTTTGGAATAAGTAATAAGGAGCTGCTCGATCTTTGGAACATCCAAGGCCTGTGAGAATTCCTACAACCCCTGCTGTGTCTTTAGTTACATGCTTTCTTGTTGCTATTTTGGACAGACTTAGTACAAGAGAATCATATGAGCCATGCCAGGAGCTTATGCTAAGGAGTTGCATAACAATTAGGGCTTATCTGAGCTAGCTGCATAGTGCAAACAGGTTTGTTCACAGTTTGCTGGTTCCAGAGTACTTCTACTGGGCATGCTCAGAATACTAACCATTGTATTTGCTAAATGTAAAATAAGAAGAACCATTTGTAAACTCATCCAAAGGAACCAGTCGGTCGTCAATGAGACTCAAAGAGAAACTACATTGTTGGTTATTTACATCCTGTCTTCCTCTGCCCCTCCCCCTCCACGTTTATTTTTGCCAAGTGTTACCTCAATTAGGAAATATTTAACTCCTTGCTTCATTTTTCCTCATCTCAATCTTCAGCTCAGGGCACATAACTGTAAATGACATTTACCGTAGTAAACAACTACAAAAACAGTTTGAAGAATCTTCTCCAAAAGTGTGCTTTTATGCATTTCATTGTTATTTTACCCTTTCTCCAAATAATTACAGATGGTTTTGCCTTTAGAAGAACCTTATGAAGTAAAGTAAGCTGAAGAAGAATATGACGTAGTTATTTCAGTATTTAGATAGGAGCAAATTCAAGTCTTCACAGCTATGTGACTTCTCAGCTGAAGTATTACCTCCTTGACCCAAGTATGAGCAGAAATGCATCTAAATCCCAGAACCAAGCTTTCAAAATGTTCTTTCAGGCAGAATTAAAACAAGTGAAATTGGCTTGATAGACATAACATTACTTTGAGGCATTCCTGGACTATTAAATATTAGGGCACTGAGGTCCTTCAGTTTTTTCAACAGGAAAGGTGAAGTGAGAGACAATCTTTGAGAGTCATCATTTTCAGATATTGGGAATTCCTTGAATTGGCCCTTCCTAGAGGTACAGTACCATTCATCCTTCCTCACTTTTCCTGTTTGTTTGTTTTTTACAGGCCTTGTGATGTTGGTAGACATGCTTTCTGGGAATGGCTTTTCTTCGCTTACTAAAATCATGCAGCCTTGGAGGATTTCTGAGGTATTACCCAGCCCCTGAACCAGAAGAAGCTTTTCTTTCTTTCTTTCTTTCTTTCTTTCTTTCTTTCTTTCTTTCTTTCTTTCTTTCTTTCTTTCCTTCCTTCCTTCCATCCTTCCATCCTTCTCCAGGATAACTTTTTAATATAGGAAAACTATTGTACAAGCATCTCTCAGAGATTTATGTGGATGAACTAAGATATGGGACATCTCAGTTCAACCCTTCTTTCAACTTTAAATAAATCAAGATCATTGGGTTCATCCACAGTAAAATCCTACTATCTGCCAAAATTTTTCCTAAAGATGGAAGGTTGAAGACTGCACAAAAGTTGCATAATACAATGGGGTTAAGACATGATGCCTTCAAGAGAGAGCATACTACCAATCCTTCAACTACAATAAGGTGACCAACCGTCATCCTTTAGGGAGGACAGTCCTCCTTTTGTGAGTTCTGTCCTCCCTCAAAAAGTGTCCTCCTACATGTCCTCCTTTTCGATATTTGAAGACTAATCTGCAGGGCTTTTTTTTCTCATAGAACGCTCAAATGGCATTCTGGCACCTTTTTTTGATGTTTTTTTTCAACTTTTGTATGAGCTGTGCTACTCCCCCTATTGGCTTTCGAAAGCCAATAGGAATTGCTGCTGAGCACCAAACTCCCGGCCGGCAAACTTTGCACATGTAAGTTGTCTGCAGCAAAGGTGAATTGGCAGGAACTTTACACCCCTCCCTGCTACCCAATTACACCATCTCCTAGTTAGTCTCGAAGATACCTGGAGGAGACTGGAGCGGTGACGCCACAGTAACTTTCTCTTGATCTTCGGCCCTGCTAGGGCAATAATGGCTGTGGGTGCAAGAGGCAGGGGCGGCGGGGCTGCTGCGGGCGGCCATGTGAGGGGCGCCAGTGGCCAGCTGCCCCGCGTGCTGTGGGAGCTGCAGGGCCTGCGCTACATGGGGCTGCGCAGGATGGGCAGTGGTGCTGGTGGGGCAGCTGCAGGCGTGGTGTGTTGACGGCGGGCTGACCCCCGGGGCCAGAGCCAGCACAGCTGGTGCTTTGGGAGCCGCGGGGCCCACTCTACACGGCGGGGCAGCAATGCTGGCGGGGTGGCTGCAGGTGGGGGTGCGGCATGTAAGCATAATTACAATATAAAATGTTATTGTTACAAATGTTTTTATTATGCATTTATCATATTACAGTGTATTCTGTATTATTGTTGCAATGAATAAAATGTTTCTTTTATTTACGATATTTTTTTTCAATTTATTTGTGTCCTCTTTTCATTGTAAAAATATTGGTCATCTTAACTACAAGCAATTCCTCTCTCAAAGAGAATTTGCTATCTCCTGATCCCACTCCTTTACTTCCACTTTATCTGTCTGAAGGAGTTAGGATAGGCATAGGTGCAGTCCACAAAACTCATAGGTGCAGTTTGGCAAAACTCAAAACTGTCAAAAACCTTTTCATATTTTGAGAGTCAATAAGACTAAGAGTCTCAGATAATCTCATAATATATTACTGCCAACCCTATAAGAGAGATGCCAGCCTCACGATAACTAAAAATCACAAACAGTAGCAGTACATTCAGGGCAAGTGTGTCTGACATCCCCTGTATCTAAGATGTCCGGCTTAGTTCAGTGCAACACCTGCTTTGCAGCCGTCCTTCGCAGTACCCTTTTCAAACTTGGAAACTGTCCTATCTGTAAACAAATCACTAGCCTACAAGGACAGATCATTTACCTAGGGTCTGTAATCCGTGCTCTTCGGGCAGAAATTAGGTGTCCAGTTCAGCCCCTCTACTCTAGTAAGCCTCCCTGCTATCAGCCCCCTTTACCACAAAGATCCTGCAGGAAAAGGGCAGTGTGGACAACCGTGGGATCTGGCAGGGTGAGAGCTGTGAACCATAAACACAAAGCTTTCGCTGTGTCCCTGCACAACAGCTACAGTGCTCTTGCTGACCTTAATAGGGACATTAAGGAGACTGGTAAAGGTATTTGTGAAGATAACTCAAATAAGCAGGGGATTGTGGTCCGAGATGAAGAACTAGATTTTGATAGGGAGAAGTGTGAATCAGGTATTGCACATCAGTCATGCAAGAATAGAAAGGCTCCCAAAAAGAGAAGCTACCTTCTGGTAGGTGATTCAATTATAAGGGATGTAAATTTAGGAAAGGACACAGAGGCTTTGAAAGAGGTCAGGTGTCTTCCAGGTGCTACTGCCAGTAGGGACAAGAAGCGTATTTCTAAAATAATCAAGAATGGCAGCAAGGACTGTGATGTGGAGGCTATTGTACACCTTGGCACTAATGATCTGTCCCAAAAAGATGTACTCTCTGTGCAGAATGATTTCCAGAGCTTGGGGAAGGAACTTAGCAGAATAGGCTGTAGGCTTACTTTCTCAGAGGTTTTACCAGTGTATAAGGAGCAAAACGGAAAAGGCCAGCGCATAGCACAATTCAATATGTGGCTAAAGGAATGGTGTAAAGGGGAAGGCTTTGGATATATTAGTCACGATGTCAGTAGCTGGTCCAATCAAAAGATGTACAAAAGAGATGGTTTGCATCCATCAAAAAAAGGGACTGAGTTACTCGGCTATAAATTCACAGATTTTCTGGAGGGAAATTTAAACTAAACAGCGGGGACAGGGAGTTAATTGATACGGAACAACCCTGTCCCCGGCAATTTAAAAACTATAGGGCTATCAGTGCATGTAGCACAGATGTGTGTGTGGACAAGAATACCAACCTTGCTACCAATCAAAATGAAGCCTCTAATAGCGAGTGCCATATAAAGTGCACTAACCAAATAGGTGGTAAGACAATAGGGGAACTCAGGCACCACACAGGTTATGTAGAAAGGAAACACAGGGCCACCCACAAAGGACTCAAATGTTTATACACCAATGCACAAAGTATGAACAGCAAACAGGGTGAACTAGAAATTCAGGTTAATGAGGGCAGATACGATATTGTTGCCATTACGGAAACATGGTGGGATGAAACTCACACATGGAACACACAGCTAGAGGGATTTAAATTATTTAAAAGAAACAGACCAAATAAAAGAGGAGGTGGAGTTGCTCTCTATATAAGAAATAACTACATCTCCACAGAAATAGAGTACAACAATGATAAAAACTGTCTTGAATGCATTTGGGTCAATATAAAAGGGGGGGGGAATGACATTGCCATAGGTGTATACTACAGACCACCCAACCAAACAGAGGAAATAGATGAACTTTTTGCTAGTCAGCTAACTAAGGTATGTAGGAAGCACATCACAATAGTAATGGGGGACTTTAACTACCCTGACATCAACTGGGAGACAAACTCCGCACCAAGTGGAAGATCAAACAGGTTCCTGGCAAACCTAGCAGACAACTTTGTCTCCCAAAAAGTAGAGAATGGAACTAGGGGATTAGCCATTTTGGATCTAATTCTCACTAACAGAGATGAAATGATAGACGGTGTTGGAGCCATAGGAACCCTGGGAGGAAGTGATCATGCAATATTAGAATTCAACATTATAGAAGCACAACCAATAGAACACAGTCAAACTAGAGTCTTGGACTTCAAGAGAGCTAATTTCAATAAACTTAGAGAGGGCTTGGGAAGGATTCCATGGATGAGAATCCTCAAGGGGAAAACAACTCAAGAAGCTTGGGAAATTTTGAAAAATGAGATAATAAAAGCACAGTCTAGCACAATACCAACAAAGAGGAAAAACAACAGCTCTCAAAAGAAACCAGCATGGCTGCATAAAGAACTCTCTGACAAATTGAAAGATAAAAAGGACAAGTATAGAAAGTGGAAAGAGGGGAACATAACTACGTCAGAATATCAGCAAATAGCCCGAGCCTGCAAAGATGAAGTGAAGAAAGCCAAGGCTCAAAATGAACTGAGGCTTGCGACCAAAGTCAAAAATAACAAAAAAAAAAGCTTCTTTCAACATGTAAAAAACAAGAAAAAATTGAAGGAAATGATTGGTCCATTAGTGGGTGGAAGTGGCAAGAAGGTGACAAGCAACAGGGAGAAAGCAGAACTAATTAACTCATTTTTTGCATCTGTCTTTACACAAAGGGAAAAAACAGACCAACCTATCAAAAATAGTGCCACAAAAAACAAAACAGAAACACAAGTTAAGATAGGCAAGAAAATCGTTAGTGAGCACCTGTCCATCCTAGATGAGTTCAAATCGCCAGGACCAGACGGATTACACCCCAGAGTTCTCAAGGAACTGGCAGATGTGATATCGGAGCCACTGAACTATATTTTTCAAAGATCCTGGAACACAGGGGAACTACCAGAGGACTGGAAAAGAGTTGATGTAGTTCCCATCCTCAAAAAAGGAAAAAAAATGGATCCAGGAAATTACAGACCTATCAGCCTGACCTCAATACGGGGAAAGAATCTGGAAAAGATAATCAAAACAACGAATCAACGAAACACCTAGAGGCAAACAAAGTAATTCACTAAAGCCAAACATGGGTTTTGTCAAAAATAGACTCCATGCCAGACAAATTTATTGCATTTCTTTGACCAAGTGACAAAAATTAGTGGAGCAGAGGAATGCGTGGGACATAATTTACTTGGACTCAGTAAGCATTTGATTCTTAAAGTAGATCACAACCTACTACTGAACAAGATCGAAAAATGTGGGGTAGACAGAAACCACACCAGATAATCGGATCCCGTAGCTGCTGACCGGCCATACTCAGCGAGTGGTCCTCAATGGAACTGCATCTATAGGGAGGGAAGTGTGTAGTGGGGTGCCCCAGGGCTCTGTTCTGGGCCAGTACTCTTCAACATCTTCATCAATGACTTGGATGAAGGGATAGATGGGGAACTCATTAAATTTGCAGACGACACCAAGCTGGCAGGAATAGCCAACACTCCAGAAGACAGGCTTAAGATACAGAAGGATCTGGACAGACTTGAACACTGGGCACTAACTAACAAAATGAAATTCAATGGTGAAAAAAGCAAGGTTCTACATTTAGGCAAGAAAAACCAAATGCACAAGTACAGCATAGGTGGCACCTTGCTCAATAGTAGTAACTGTGAGAGGGACCTCGGAGTCCTAGTAGACAATCACCTAAATATGAGCCAGCAGTGTGCTGCAGCTGCCAAAAAGGCCAACACAGTGCTAGGCTGCATTAACATAGGGATAGAATCAAGATCACGTGAAGTATTAATACCACTTTACAATGCCTTGGTAAGGCCACACTTGGAATACTGCATCCAGTTTTGGTCACCACGATGTAAAAAAGATGTTGAGACTCTAGAAAGAGTACAGAGAAGAGCAACAAAGATGATTAGGGGACTGGAGGCTAAAACATATAAGGAACGGTTGCGAGAATTGGGTATGTCTAGTTTAACGAAGAGAAGGACAAGGGGGGACATGATAGCAGTATTCCAATATCTCAGGGGCTGCCATAAAGAAGAGGGAATTAAGCTATTTTCCAAAGCACCTGAAGGCAGGACAAGAAGCAACGGGTGGAAACTCATCAAGGAGAGAAGCAACCTAGAACTAAGGAGAAACTTCCTGACAGTGAGAACAATTAATCAGTGGAACAGCTTGCCTCCAGAAGCAGTAAATGCTCCAACACTGGAAGTTTTTAAGAAGAGACTGGACAGCCATTTGTCCGAAATGGTGTAGGGTTTCCTGCCCGAGCAGGGGGTTGGACTAGATGACCTCCAAGGTCCCTTCCAACTTTACTACTATTACTATTACTATACAAAAAGGATACAAGCAAAAAATTTGTGAGCAGAACATTGACAATAATTTCTTTTTGAGTGAAGTATGAGTTAAGCAGCTCTGCTTTCTCCCTGTTGCCTGTTATTTCTTTGCCATTTTCTCTCTTTAGTGGATCTACAGTTTCCTTGACTTTTTTCTTGTTGTTAATATATTGGACTTTTTTTTTATTATCCTTGATTTGTGTTACACATCTTTGTTCATTCTGAGTCTTTGCTTTCCTGACTTCATCTCTGCATGTTCTGGCTGTCTGCTGATACTCGGCCTTAGTTATGTGCCCCTCTTTCCATTTTTTGTATTTGTCCTTTTTGTCTTTCAGTTTGTCAGAGAGATCTTTGTGCAGCCATGCTGGTTTTTTTTCTTGAAATTCTTGTTTTTCTTTCTCAATGGTATTGTGATGGTCTGGACTTTTATGATCGCATTTTTCAGGGTTTCCCATGCTTCTTGGGTTGTTTTCCCCTTTAGGATTTTCATCCATGGATCTTTCCTAGGTTCTCTCTGAGTTTATTGAAGTCAGCTCATTATTTGTATTCCAATACCAAAGAAGGCAGTGCTAATTATATTTGAACTGCCGAATAGTTGTTTCTATCTCACATGCCAATAAGAAATTCTCAAGGTCCTAACATTCTGGACTTCAACAGTGCATAGAATGAAATAGCTGCTAGATATATAAACTGGATTCAAAAAGGGAACATTGCTAACATCCAGTGGATGGTGGAAACGACAAGAAAACTTCAGAAAGATTTGTGGATAGCTTTAAAAACATGGATGGTACTAAGCCATGTCATCTGCCTGTTGAATAATTTGTATGATGTCTAGGATGTAACACAACCAAAGCAACTAAACCCCTCAGAATCAAGAAACATTTTATGTAGTCCCCTAATTAATTTATATGCAGAGTATGTCATGAGAAATGTTGAATTAGAAAAAAAAGTAGATGTTGGAATCAAAATTGCTAGGAGAAACATCAACAACTTCAGATGTGTAGATGACCACTTTGAAGATTAGAAGTAAGAAAGGCTTAAGGAATTTCTTGCTAGAGGGGAAAGAAGTTTTCTGCTCAATATTTTTTTTTTTAAAAAATATCAAGTTACCAAGCAATGTCAAGTCAGTCCAAGCAGGTGGAGAAGAATATAAATAGATCAGGATAGCAACTTGGAAATACTTTATCTTCCTATACTCAAAAATTCACAAGGATTATCATTAGAGTCATGAAATAAAGAAATGTCTCTTATTTAGAAGAAAGACGGGTCTGAATAAAATATTAAAGTGCATAGACTAACAACAAAGGCATGTACTTGTAAGGCATTGGCTTCCCCTGATGTAAGTTAAGGCTCTGCAATTAGACTATAAAATAGACACCATGAAGGCAAATTGATGCCTTTTGAATGGTACTGGAAAAAAAAAATCCTGAGAAGACCTTGGCTTGCAAGAAGAACAAATACTTCAGTACTAGAAGAAGTAAAACCAAACTGTTCATTGAAAACAGTAATAATGAAGGTAAAATTTAGGTATATTAGGTACCTCAAAAGATGGGGAGGAGCCATGAAAGAAAAATGTGACTGCTTGGAGTAATGGAATGCAATAAAAAGCTGATAGAAAATGTTTTTCTGGATCCTGTTACTGACGTAAGTAGTAGCTTAAAATAACAGTTACTGAGAGAAAATTCTTGTAGAATTATATTCATTGGGTGACAATGTGTGGAAGTGACAGAAACAAAATCATGGTTGTTTCTTCTGGCCTGCCGATAATTCTTTAGCAGGTGATACTGAATCTGGCTGTATAGCAGGACACACTGTGCTTTCCAATTTAACTGATGATGTTAAATTGGCTGTGGAATTCTGGGAGTTGAAGTCCTCATGCCTTAAAATTGTCAAGTTTGGGAAACACTGTTGTAGGAGATAAGCACTGGGCATCAAGCCTGAAACTTGGGGGCTGAATTTGCAATTCTTCATTCTACGTGGTTCAATTCATGTGGATACTTCCTTCTCCAGTGAAGCCACCTCACTCCATCTCCAAAGTTGTTCCCAAGAGTAACTATAGCTCTACAGATTTGTCAGGAAATGCAGGAAGGATTTATGCTGAATTTAGTTCTTTTACCTCATGGTCAGAGAGAGCCTTTTGAAAATAACACAGCTCCCTACATGGGAATTGAAGCTCAATTGTCAGTCAGAAAATTCTATTCTATCTCAGATGAAATAGTGCCCAATTTTTATTACAAGATTATGTTCAAAAGTCACAAAATAACTGTCCTTTTAATTTGTCCTGTGGATATTGTCTTTGCAAAATAATATACTTTTCCCTTCTCTGGAAGATATTTAATAATATATCGAAATGAAGCAGCTGTACCATATGGCTTCCTGTCTTGTATGTATCAGCCATGCTGCTTTTGGTCCTTTTAGATCCATTTAAGATATGAAGGAGACCATTAATATTTCCCTTAACTAGCTTATTCTTCAGAGCTTCTCAAGAGGCAGCTGTTACAACTTTAATAGGTCTAACATTACTTTTTCAACATGAGGTATTATAATAGCTACACACAAACAGGCACACAAATATGTGCTCACAAAATACAAAATTCCACACCTTTATAGAATTTTCAAGGAATAATTTAACTTTCAAAAAAGAACTGAAATACGGAATAACTGACTGGAACTGAACATTAATGTTGTGTGTATACTTGTTGGGGTCTATGATGGTGTTGTTGATGTAGATGTGGGAGCAGATTGGACATCTGGGTTTGTTGTAGCATCTGATTCCCATGTTAGTATTGTCCTTGTTGCTTGTGAATCTGCTTCAGGTTGGGTGGTGGTTAATATGCAAATGTGGCCTTGACACTCAGTATATGAGAAAAGGCAGTGATATTGTTCACTAAGATTTCAACTTATTAATAATAGGTCTGAATGTTTTGAATGTGAATTGTAGGTGACAACTGATGGTTTCTGTTTTTCTGTTTTTGTGGTTTGTTTTTTAATCGCTCTGTGGGAGGACTGATCTGGCTCTCTTGGTTTGCCTATTGAACTTGTCTAGGGCATGGGTGTCAAACTTGCCACGTCATGTGACGTGTCATGATGTATTGTGACTTTTTTTTGCATTGCCGGAGCTTGGGTGCGCACAGCCTCATATGATGCAACCAGCCTGTTGGCCAGCAGTTTGACACCCCTGGTCTAGGGGATTACTTTGGTCTCCTGAATGCCTGGCTTAATTTCATCAGCTGAAATTCTGAATTGTGGCAGTGATTCAGAACAAATGCAACTGTAATGTAATGATTAAGAGCGGGTTTGGTGTAGCATTTAACGCACCAGACTAGGTTCTAATCCCACTTTAGGCACAAAGCCCACTAAGTAATTTTGAGCCAGACACTCCCTCTCAGCCCTAGGAAGTAAACAATGACAAAGTACTTCTGGAAATCTTGTCAATAAAAGTGCAGGACTAGTACAAGCAGTCACTGAAAATCAAAACTGTCTTGAAGGCACAAAAAGGAACAAGAACAAAAAGAAAAAAGTGGCATTTGGCTGCAGATTTGCTGATATATTCTGGGTGGAAGCTGGTACCATCCTTTTTTAAATAACTAGAATAGAATGTGTTTATGTCATTCAGGTTAACAATCTTAAACAGTCAAATAATCAGATAAATGCTTTCAACTATAATATTAAATAAACAAGGAGAAGATAATCTGAACCTCATTCAGAGTTCTGAAAATGCCTAAAAATTCCAACTTTCTTGGAGAAAATGTCACACAGGTGCATTGTGTTGAATAATGTTCTATTTTAATGTAGGAAATGTAACTACTCCCCTGCCTTATGTCTCTTGCAATGGCACCTTTGAAATATGACACACCTTCTCAGCAAGGCGCCTTCAGCAGCTCTTCATGCAAAACCTACTATTTTCCACAAAATGTGTGGGCTGCATAATTTCATGTCTCAGCACTTCCGAGCCCTGCATTTTTAAAGGAATCTCATGATGGAGCAGTCATCCCAGAGCTGCTTGAAACAGAAACTCGATAGGACTTTGATATAGCTTTCTAGATGTCTTATAATGTAAGCCAAATCTCAGCTTGCAAGAGACTCAACATGGAAGTGTAGATCAAAAGTGGGACTCATCCTTGATAAACTAATGATAATCTAATCCATTATTCTGGTTTTTATGCTGGCCAATCATATGTTTCTGAGAAAAATTAAAATAAAACACAATGATAGTACATTATGTTAGATTATGACTTACAACAGTTCATTTAGTGACTGTTCAAGGTTACAACAGCACTGAAAAAAATAACTTATGGCCATTTTTCACCTTTATGACCATTGTAGCATCCCATAATCAAAATTCAGAACCTTGGCAACTGACTCACATTTATGACAGTTGCAGTGTCCTGGGATCATATGATTACCTTTTGTGACTTTCTGACAAGCAAAGTCAATGGGGAGGCGAGATTCACTTAACAATCGTGTTACTAAACAACTGCAGTGATTCACTTAACAACTGTGGCAAGAAAGGTTGTAAAAATGGGGAAAAATTCATTTAATAAATGTTTTACTTAGCATCAGAAATTTTGGGCTCAGTTTTGTTTGTACGTTGAGAACTACCTGTAATCTTGTCCTTTTACCAATATGCCATATTGTCTCAATTTCTTTGAAAAAGAATATAGACATTATATCCAGTAGCTATTTATGTATCTGTCCCCCACAGACTAGATTCAGCCACTTCTCAGAGTATGCAAATTACTGCTTAACTTTTTGGACCGGAATATAATTTCATAATTTAATCTATGTAGGAAGAGAGCTCTTTATAATATCCCAAAATCAGAAGGGGACTTGTATGAGAAGTCTGATGCATCTTGATGACATTAGCTGCAGCTTGCAAAAGATACCGCTCTGTAATAAAATTTGCTTGTCACAAAAAGTGCTACCAGATTGCTTTTGGTAATCTAATCTAATGTTATTGTTGAAAAGGAAAATATGTGCATCAGAGGGACTTGGTAAATGTGTTATCCATCTATATCCAAGAAAATCTTTTAGAGGAAGACAGACACAATAAATAGAGGAAATATTTCATATACAATTCTGAGAAGCTGACAATCTGTACATATTTTGGACCAACTTTCACAATCTCTTAACAATGGACACTGGCCACAAGCCAAACTGGCTTGGGCTGAATCCCCAAACTTTTGGAAGGTTACTTAGTTGACTATAGGTTGTTTAATCTATATTGTATAGGGGTTGTTAATAGAGTGGGTAGAAGATTGCTTTTATAGCTGAATAAATAAGTTGTTATAGAGACAGTCCTCGACAACTGAGACCAGAAGTTCCATTGTTAAGCAGGGTGATTGTTAAGTGAATTATGCCAAATTTTATGACCTTTTTCCATGGTTGTTAAGTGAATCAGCGTACTTCTTAAGTGAACCATGATATCCTTAAGCCAATCTGGCTTCCCCCATTGACTTTGCTTGCCAGAAGTCAGCTGGGAAGGTTGCAAGTGGTGATCACATGGTCCTAGGATGTTTAAATACAGGCCAGTTGCCATGAACCCAAATTTTGATCATGTAACCACAGGGATGTTGCAATAGTTTTAATGTCAGGATTGATTGTAAGTCACTTTTTGCAGTGTTATTATAACTTCAAAGGGTCACTAAATGAATGGTTGTATGTCAAAGGCTACCTGTAATTACAAAGCAAGCATTCAAATGCAGGAGGGGATCGAGAAGCAAGCAAGCCTTAAACTGATCAATGTTCTTTCAAGTCAACTTCTCTATTCAGGTCTGCTTTTTTATTTGTTTTCTCTTATCTTTATTCATGGAATGCATTCTTTTTCTCTTGGCAACCTGTCATACCTCCACCTCCTCTGTTTCATGTTATGCTGATAAATCCAGAGTCAATTTTTTTTCCTCAAAAATATATGGAGTGGGGAAAAGTTTATACATTGGAGAATTCCAGAAGTATGGAGAAGAAGGGAATTTGGGCTGCTATAGCATTCAAAGCAGCTTCTTTGTTTGAATTATGCAAACAGGGAAATCTTGTTCTTTCAGGCATAGTCTTTCTCCTCATCTTTTCTTGCTTTGATCAGACCACTAATGTATTCTTAGGCCAGTCTTTACCACTTAGGATGTTGAACCTCCAACCAGCCCTTTTAAAATTCTTAGGACACAGAACATAGAATAACAGAGTTGTAAGATACCTTGGAGGTCTTCTTATCCAACCCCTTGTTTGAACAGGAGATTCTATACCATTTCAGATAAATGGCTGTCCAGTCTCTTCTTAAAAGCCTCCAGTGATGGAGCACATACAACTTCTGAAGGTAAGCCGTTCCACTGGTTAATTATTCTCACTGTCAGAAAGTGTCTTCTTAGTTCTCAATTGCTTCTCTCCTTGATTAGTTTCCATCCATTGCTTCTTGTTTTGCCTTCTGGTGCTTTGGAAAATAAGTTGACCCCCTCTTCTTTGGGGCAGCCCCTCAAATATTGGAACACTGCTATCATGGCACCCCTTCTTTTCACTGGACTAGTTATTCCCAATTCCTGCAACTGTTCTTCATATGTTTTAGCCTCCAGTCCCCTAATCATCTTTGTTGCTCTCCTCCGCACTCCTTCCAGAGTCTCAACATCTTTTTTATATTGTGGTGACCAAAACTGGATGTAATATTCCAAGTGTGGCCTTACTGAGGTTTTATAAAGCAATATTAATACTTCACATGATCTTGATTCTATCCCTCTATTAATGTAGCCTAGGACTGCATTGGCTTTGGCTGCTGCATACTTCTTATCTCTGTTCCTTGCAGCACAAGTCTTCTTTGAGTCCCCACGGCCGTATATTGATAGCAAATAAAGCTGAAAGCTACTTCTAGTAATACTTTTCAGCCATGTGAGATGAAGGTATATTAAAGACTTGTCTGATAGATTTTGTAGTATCCCCAAAAAAGCAGGGAATGCTAGTAAAAACAACCCACACAGCTGTAAATGAAGTGGAATAATAAAGATAATCTTGAACTTTAATGTAGGAACTGGAGCCAGTATTTGAAGAATGCCAAAGGAATGGAAGAATAGACCAATTAAAAATTATTAGGGAATGGGTTTATATGAGGAACACAGAAGATACTATTAACAATTACAATCAGCTCCCACCATGATGGTGATCAATTAAACTTATCCTGCTTTAAATAACATAGGACTAAAATATTTGAAGGGGTATTTCCTGTACATGAACTTGTCAGTTTGAATTTGTCTTTGTAACTTGGATTCTTTTGTCCCACAGAAAAGCTGACTGAATGAAAAACAGGTTTTCTGTCATGGTATCCCAACTTTAGGTAGTCCTTGATTTACAACCACAATTGATTCTAAAATTACTGTTGCTAAAGGAGACAGTTAATAACTCAATTGTCAAATGAGTTATGCTCCAGTTATGACCTTTCTTGACACAATTGTTGAGTGAATCACTGCAGTTATTAAGTTAGTAATCTGGTTAAGTGACTCTGGCTTCCCCATTGACTTTGCTTTTCAGAAGGTCGCAAAAGGGGATCACATGACCCCGGAACACTGTGACCATCATAAATATGAGTCAGTTGCCAAGGGTCTGAATTTTGATCACATGACCATGGGGATGCTGCAATGGTCATTAGTATGAAAAACAGTAATAAGTTGCTTTTTTCAGTGTCATAACTTTGAATTTTCACTAAATGAAACTGTTTTAAGTTGAGGACTACTACTAAGAAGGATTTATTGGTCTCAGCTTTGGTCCTTTTTAGAGAAAAGATTAAGGTTCTTTTGTTATATCAAACTTTTGATGAATTTTCATCATAAAAATCTATTTTTTAATTTCTTTATTGGCTTGTGCTAATGGTACTTTTTTCACTGAATTGTTATTCTGTTGCAAAATAGCCTATGAATACACTGACAACCAAAATCTAAGAAGACTATAATGCAGTGGTTCTCAACCTGTGGGTCGGGACCCCATTTGGGGTTGAACGACCATTTCACGGGGGTCGCCAAACAACGCAGTCCGCCATTTTTTTCCCCTTTTCCTTAGCTGTGCTACTCCCTTTTATTCTATTGGCTTTTGAAAGCCACTAGAATAGACTCTCTTGAATAGGAAAAGCCAATAGGAATTGTCCAGGCTGTCTCTGCCCTGCTGAGCCGGCCAACAGTCCCATTCTGCAAACGGTGCTGCACCAGTTGAGTAGTCCTTGACTTATGACCGGTTGAGTAGTCCTCGACTTACGACCAGTTGGGGGTCGCGGCATTAAAAAGATTGAGAACCACTGCTACAATGCCTTCTTGATCAACTTTCCATTAAATCTATCCTCACCTTATTTTCTAGTTTTCACAAATATATCCATTCCTTTCTCCTGCTCTTAGTCTTCCTTAATTTATAATAATCTCTTCTGTAGTTCGGGAAAAAAGCACTGTGATCTAACAATGAATTGACATTTCAGGAATATGTGCATTTTAAGCTGCAAGCATCAACATGGTAAACACAAATGTTTATCAAGCAATTTGGAGGCATACTAGGGCAGAGACGTTGGGTTTTGACCGCTGGATATCTCTTTCATTAGTCCAGAATCCACAGTATTGAGGGGAAAAAGCCCTAACTCTAATCCCTACAATGAAGAAGAATATTTGTAGCTGAAGGTTGAAACGAGGGGTCCTTGGTGTTCTCTGAGCTTGCTTGTTGCAGATGTTTCATTACCCTAAATAGTGCTAGTAAGGAGGTACTCTTTGCTATCAGTTTATATTCTGGTATCTTGCCTGTATGTGTGGGTAGGGACGGTCTTAGGGATTCTTAGTTATGCTGTTTACTAATGGCTCTTTAGAAGTTTCTTGATTGGGATATTGCTTACTTGATTGTTGGTCTGAAGGTGACCTTGGAGTTAATCTATGGCTGATCTGAGTGCTGATTACTGGTGGGATCTTTTTCTCTTTGGGGCTGGTTGATTGTCTCTTTTGCATAGTCTATAGATGTTGTTATGTCTATGTCTATGGATGATTGATTTGTCAGAGTGACAAGCTTCTAGAATTTCCCTGGCATTTTTGGATTTCTAACCTCCACAATTTTGGATGGGGCCTCTAGAGAGTTTCCAAAAATTGCTTAGGAACTATTTTTTTAATGTGACAATAGGCAAACATTATAAAATATACAAGGATTAGTTATTAGATCTACGGAAAGCAGCCTAGATACAATTCAGACTGGAAATCTAAGACTCAACGGTGATATAGTTCAGTTCAAGTACGCACTTCAAGGTTTGAGGGCAAACCAATTAAACTTCAGCCACTCTGAGATGTGAAAAAGAAAAGGAAATTGCCCATCAGTTATAATGAGGAAGCATTAAAATTCATGCAGCTATTTTTATTTGTAGAGTGGTTTATAAATAACAAGGATGGTACTTTAGAGGAGACCAATTCAGCCACATTTCAGTAAGATATCTTCACTATAATAGTTGCACTAGAAAGAGGTAGCTGGGTGAAAAAAAGATGAGAGCAGATGTCAAGTTAACTGATGAATGTTCTGCTTCTTGAAATAATTAAGAAAGTATCCTGCTTCCACTGAAACATAAGTTCTTTTTCTTTAGTTCTCCATTTGTTTTTCTGCCTCTGATCACTGGTAGGTTCCAGAAGGGCTGGAATGGTTGTTGACCTTGGTTTCTCTTAAGGGTGACCCCTTAGCACCAGAGGAATCTTAGACTTGCAGGTCTCTTTGGGATCCCAAAGATGCTTTTTCAAAAGGCAACTGGACTTTCCTTATTTTCCCTTGAGACATTTCACTTCTCACCCAAGAAGCTTCTTCTGTTCTGACTGAATGGTGGAGAAGAAAGGATTTATATTCCATGCAGTCATCTGGTTGTTAGCATTCTCTCTGAGAGTCATCGAGGCCACTTGGATGTTTACCTCTGCCCTCAGGGTCACCTGAATAGTGCAAATGCGTGTGGATACTTTTTGGAATGGCTGAAAGGATTGTGTTGTAAACAGCAGAGAGGTGATGTTGTTTCCTCTCCTCTGAAGAAACTTCTTGGATAAGAAGCAAAACATCTTCAAGGAAAAACACTTGCCTTTTGAAAAAGCACCTTTGGGACAACCATGACCTGGATGACTGAGAATCTCCATAGAGATCTCTTTGGGATGATCTTAGAAGATTGTACTTTGACTTTTTCTTCCAGGGAAGCATATCTTTGCTTTCTCTGATTTTTGGCACATAGTTTCAGTCGAATATATTGGAAAAACCTGTCTCCTGAGCATGACTTCTTCCTGACATGACTGTAACTTCCTGGCTATGTTAATAGTTTGTAGAAGCACAAAAGTAGTATATGGTGAGACACAATGCCATAGAGATAGTCAGTTCATAAAAAAAGAAAGTGATATGTTATGTTTTGCTAGTCCTATTTGTATTAGAATTAAATGCTTCGTCTAGTATCTATAAGAGTCAGCCTGGCACCCATTCATTATTGTTGAGAGACTTAAACCTGCCCCAGTTAGGGAAAATATAAAGATTAGACCCAAGACCTAACTGGATTTGCCTGAGTCCACAATCAGAGGGCTGAGAGTTTAGCTGAATTCCTAATTATGTTCATAGAATCAGCAGAGATGTATTATATTATCCCCAAAGAGTACCATATTAAAGTTGTTGGCTGGACACATCAAAGAGATTAAGGAGAATTAAGTCCAAACAATGTTAGCCTTATTACCCTAGAAGACCTCTGATGGGCAGTTTACCAAGGTGATAAAATGTGCCATTCATGTCAATGTCAGTCAGGGCATCACATCACACATTCTGTGCATTATTTATAAAATGTGCCAACCTATTAAAATCACACTTCCTCTATCTAAGATTGGTTTACCCTGCTTATGTCTTGCCTTGACATATTAAACACCCCTATGAAGATTGATATGCTTCCTTTACGTGATGTTGTTTTTCTGCCTCTTCCATTTAACTGTTATAGGTTTAATGACTGCAGAAGCATACATTTAATCACATAGCTACAGCGATATTCACTGTTCCCAATAGCCCACACTTCTGGGCTCCCTTTCAGACAATCGTGGATTTCTCTTGTTCAAGAGAACAACCATTGCCATTCTTGGAGGAACTGTGGTGGTGCAATGGTTAGAATACAGTATTGCAGGCTAATTCTGCCTACTGCCAAGCGTTCGATCCTGACTGGCTCAAGGTTGACTCAGCCTTTCATCCTTCCGAGGTTGGTAAAATGAGGACCCAGATTGTTGGGGCAATGTGCTGACTCGGTAAACTGCTTAGAAAGGGCTGTAAAGCACTATGAAATGATGTATAAGACTAAGTGCTATTGCTATTGTTCTGAGAAAAATCTTTCCAGTGGAATGAACAAAGTGCTGCAAAAATTGGCTGCTTTGTTCTGCTGGCTTACAGGGCTATTAGTACGTGTTGTAGGAATGAAGTCCATGTCTTTATGGGAACAAGTGGATTATATAGAGCTGAACAACACTTCCATTTCAAAGCATGTAAAGGTGTCTCATTCTTAGGAAGGATAGAATTTTATGCTATTCATGTGTCTAGTAAGGCATATTACTATACACTGTCAGAAAAAAATATGTCACTCCTTCAAGCTAACCGAGTCACACTGTAAGAAGAATTGTAGGAAGCTGAATTTATATATATTTCTTCTTATTATTATTATATATTGGATGCAAACTAGTTATGCATACCAGATTTAGAAAAAGAATGTGCCTTTCACCATTTTGAATCAAATTTGGATCTTCTTAAAGCAAGAAACAAACAAGAAATACTAATACTCGTATAAATACTAAGCCCGAAAAACCTTTTTTTGGTTTTCTATCTCTGCAAACTAGGCTCTGTGATATGAATCCAGACAATTGCTACTTCCATAATAGAACAATAGTTTAGTATGAGATGGGAATCCAGCCAGTACCTTGATAAAAACTGCAATATTTTTCTCAAGATTCTCCCAAGACTCAAATGTTGTTTCCTACCTAATCATTTTTCAGTTCTGCCTATTCTGAAACTGCTGAAATTATGCAGATTTAATTCCCAAGCTTGTAGTGGCAGGAAATTACATTTTTATTCCCCCATTTTTTAAAAGGCACTGAATGGAAGAAAATCTAGTTCTCAGAATTTTTGCTGGAACATTTCTATGAAATATGTCCTTCTAAAATTATATTTGGCACGGGGAGGGGGGAATAGTGAATCTTTTTTAAAACTTCCAAATTATAACCACTGCATTTGGAAATGCCCTCTACACATATGTGTGTAAATCTATATATTATATTCTGAATGTGTATTGGGACATTGCATGTCTATGGAGATTCTCAGTCATCCAGGTCATGGTTGTCCCAAAGGTAATTTTTCAGGAAGCAACGGGACTTTCTTGTTTTTCTTTGAAGATGTTTCGCTTCTCATCGAAGACCATGACCATGACCTGGATGTCTGAGAATCTCCATAGATATTTAGTTATGCACTTTGGGATGAACACCTTTCGAATGATGCGGGACAATGAACAGATTTCCAGAAAACATTGCAAACTACAGGAGCCATTTGCACTTCAGTTTGAGATGCAGATAACACAGACTCATGCCAAACAGCCTGCGCCTGTCTTCAACAGTGAAGGGACACTGGGTAGAAAATAAGAAGCAAAACCATTAGGACAAGATTCAGCATCTGCATTTAAAAAACAAAGGCCACTTTTTTGAAGACAGTGAAGTCCACATTTTAGATAGAGAGGACCGATGGTTTGAAAGAGGGGTCAGAGGCCATCTATGTCAAAATTGAGCAGAGGAAGAGGGATATGACATCATCTATCTTCAGTCTACAACATAATCCTTTCAACAGTTCCAAGATAGTTTCACACTCATTTGCACCACTCAGGTGATCCAAGTGGCCTGAATGACTCTCTAAAAATGCAAATGACCAGCTGTCTGTAAGGAATATAAATCCTTCCATTTCCCACCATCCAGTCAGAGCTGAAGAAACTTCTTGGATGAGAAGCAAAATGTCTTCAAAGAAAAACAAGAAAGTCCAGTTGCTTCCTGAAAAAGCACCGTTGGGTGATACATTGCATGTACTTCCAAGTTTGTGGGATTGTGATCAGCAATGTATTAGATTGCATTGTACTCTCTATATTAGCTTGCATGGAATAGCAATAGCATATATTGGGTAAAACTGAATTGTGGTTGTGTTTCAATGAATATCTGATGATAATGATCCTAAGAGTAGAAGAAATGGGGCGTTGTCTTACCTGAACGCCTTTTCTCAGCATGAAGATGTAGCATCCACCGATTGGGTAATCAAAGCCCTCCTACTCAGATTTAGACTAAGACCAAACTTTAGCCACGCCTCCCTTGGGCGCTCCTTTCCCAGTTTTGTCGAGGCGAAGCATTCATTAGGTCTGACACAGTAGCTCCTCCTGAAAAAAATCTGCCTAGACTAAGTGTTAAGGGTGGGTGTGGATGCTACATCTTCATGCTGAGAAAAGGCGTTCAGGTAAGACAACGCCCCTTCTCCAGCATGATAGATGTAGCATCCACCGATTGGGACATACCAAAGCCACCTGTGTCCCTGTCGGGAGGGAAGTCTAGGCTTGTGGCTCATGCGTAGAGACTACCTGCTGCAGAACCCTTCTGCCGAAGGATGCGTCTGAGGCAGCGAATTTATCAAGCTTGTAATGCCTTATAAATGAAGAGGGGGAAGCCCAGGTGGCTGCCCTGCAAATTTCCTCAATCGAGGCCTGAGTGGACCAGGCCGCAGATGTAGCAGCGCTACGTGTAGAATGAGCAGTGATGTGAGGAGGAACAGGAAGAGACTGAGTCCTGTAAGCGTGAGAGATGCAGGCCCTAATCCATCTACCAATGGTCGAGGATGATACTTTCAGACCCATGGAAGAAGGTTGGAAAGACACAAACAAGGCCTCCGATCTACGAAATGCAGCGGTTCGCTTCACATAGTGATGCAAAGCCCTGCGTACGTCTAATGTATGCCACAATCTTTCAAGACGGTGAGAAGGTCGCGGACAAAAGTCCGGAAGAATCAGATCTTGATACCTGTGGAAGCTAGTATTGACTTTCGGAATGAAAGAAGGGTCCAATTTTAGGATCACTCTGTCATCCAGAAAAACACAAAGATCCTCCCTGATTGAGAGTGCAGCAAGTTCCGAGATGTGTCTTGCTGAGGTGATGGCTATCAAAAAGGCTACTTTCAATGAAAGGAAGTGTAGTGAACAAGATCTGATGGGTTCAAATGGTGAACTGGTAAGAACCTGCAGAACCCTTGGCAGGTCCCATATGGGATATCTGTGTACTACAGGGGGACCTGTATTAACGGCTCCCTTAAGGAAGGCCGTAACAGCTGGATGATGAGAGAGCTGTACCTGATCCCCGCAAATAAGGACCGTGGATAATGCTGCGATCTGCCTACGGATGGTATTGTGAGACAGTCCCCTGTTTAGTCTGTCTAAAAGGTAGTCCAATAATATCGGAATGGTGGTAGCCAGTGGGTTGACCCTCCTGGTGTTACACCATGCACAGAAACTTTTCCACGTGGCATCGTAGATTCTGTTAGTGGAGGGACGTCTGGAGGCTTGAATTATAGCAATCACTCCAGTCGAATAGGACTGTCTAATTAAGCTCTCCCTTTCAAGTGCCAAGCGGCTAGTTGAAGCCACTGCGGGTCCAGATGTTGGAGCTGACCCTGACTGAGGGAGATGCGATCTGCTGGAATCTTCCAAGGTGGGGAGATCGATAGGTCCACGAGATCTGCAAACCAAGGACGCCTTGGCCAATGTGGGACCAGCAAGATTAATTCTGCCCCCTCTAATAGGAGTTTCCTGATGACAGCTGGAATCAGGGGAAGTGGAGGGAAGGCATACAGAAGTCCCTTGTGCCATCTGCTGCGTAGTGCGTCCGTTCCCTCCGCCCCCCGTGACGGAAACCGCGTGAAATACGTGGGAAGCTGAACATTTGCTGGCGAAGCAAACAGGTCTACCTGAGGCTGCCCGAACCTCTCCGATATTTCCCTGAAGAGGTTCGGTTCCAATCGCCACTCCGAGTGGTCTATTGTCGCCCTGCTTAGAGAATCTGCCTGACGATTCTCCTCCCCGGAAATGTGTTCTGCTCTGATGGATTTCAGATGGGATTCTGCCCACAGACCCAATGCTAGGGCTTCCTGCATGAGGGACCAAGATTTGGTCCCTCCCTGTCTGTTGATATGAGCCTTGGCTGCGACATTGTCCGTCATTACCAGGACATGATTCCCCTTCACTATGTTGGAGAACTGGCAAAGAGCCAGGTGTATTGCCCTGAGTTCTAGCCAATTTATATTGTGCGTGAGGTCGTGCTTGGACCATTGACCCTGAGCCATATGTATCTGCATGTGCGCTCCCCAACCGAACAGACTGACGTCCGTGGTCAGGATAAGTCTGTGAGGCTCCTTGAAGAATGTCCCCTTGTGTATGGCTGGTGACCCCCACCATCTGAGTGACTGTAGAGTGTGGTACGGAACTCTCACCTTCCGTGTGGAGGCACTCATGTTCCGCTTCTGGAAGGGAAGCAGGAACCATTGTAGATGTCTGGAATGAAGACTGGCCCACGGCACTATTCCTAGGCAAGAAATCATCTTCCCCAACAGCTGTGACAACTGGACAAGGGGAACTACCTTCTCTCTCTGGATCCTGCGAACTAAGGATCTGATACTGTCCCTGCGTTCCTGGGAGAGGTAGACCTTGCATAGGTCTGAATCTATCACCTCCCCTAGATGCAAGATCCGAGTGATAGGGGTGGTGTGGCTCTTCTTGAAATTTACTGAGAAGCCGTGTCTCTGAAGTGTCTCTATTGTAGTCTGTAGATCTAGTTGAGCAGTGTGGAATGAACTGGGCTGAATGATTATATCGTCCAGGTAACATTGTACTCTTACCGGTATTAATCTGAGATGTGCCGCTAATACTGCCAGTATCTTTGTGAATACCCGTGGTGCCGAGGATAGACCGAAGGGAAGTGCCCTGTACTGATAATGTCTGTTTGCATGGCAGAAACGGAGGAATCTGCGGTGATGTGGTCTGATAGGAACATGAATGTAGGCTTCTGTCAGGTCTATGGAGGAGAGGTAATCTCCCTTCCTGACACTTGCTAGAATGGACTTGAGGGACTGCATTTTGAACTTCCTGTAGATTAGGAAGCGGTTGAGTCCCTTTAGATCTAATATCGCTATCCATCCCCCTGAGGGCTTGGGAACCACGAAGAGAATGGAGTAGAACCCTTTTCCTTTTTTTCCGGAGGAACTGATTCTATGGCTCTTATTTCTAATAAGTGTGATATTGCTGTGTCCACTAGTTCGGCCTTGTGTGCGTGTCTTGAGGCGGGGCACTGAAGGAAATGGTCTGGTGGTATGGACTTTAGTTCTAGGGCTAGACCGAATCTTATGGTCTCTCTCACCCAGGTATCGTTTGTGGTGACCTCCCAAGTGTCGCTGAACAGGGTTAAGCGTCCACCTATGGGAGGGTCCAATCTGGCGTCACTTAGACCTTCGGAATGGACGGCCTCCCGCCCCCCTGAAGGGATGCTTGGTCTGGAACTGACCCCTGGCTCCTGAATTCTGGCGGTCCTGTTGGCGATCCTGTCTGGGGGAGAAGGATCGGGAACCTCTGGGCCAATCCCAGGACTGCCCTGATCGAAAGGGCTGCCTCCATCCCCAAGAACTTCCGGCCCTGAAGGACTGCCTGCGAAATTCTTGTTGAGGTCTCCTATCCATCTTCTTGGACGGATGAGCTAAGGTTTTTCTCTTATCCTTCCCTTCAACCAGGTACGGCTCTAGGATTTGGCCAAAGAAATTCTTGCCACTGTAGGTGTCTGTAGCAAGACGCCATCTTGACTTTAGGTCAGCCCTCCACTGTTTGAGCCACATGAATCTGCGGGACGCAACTGTGGCTGCAATAGATCTGGCCGAAAATTTGGTGGAGTTGAGGGAAGCATCTGACATGTATTCCGCCGCTGTTACTAGTTTACCTAGAGTATGATGTGCGCGTACCTTGTCTGGAGGAATTAATGCCTGTAGTTCCCGGAGCCACATGATAGAAGTTCTCGTGAAAAAGGACGAGGACAAAGACGCCCTGATGGCCCAGGCAGAGGCCTGGTGAGCCCTGCGGAGAGAAAACTCAAAACGTTTATCTTCCGCCTTGAGATGTTCGGCCATGTCTCCAGGAACAGTGGATGTGGAGAACAAAGATGTTAATGGAGCGTCCACTGTGGGACCCTCTAGAAGGGAAGAGAATGCAGAAGATACATTATACAATCTCTTTTCTGTGCTGTTAGGAGAGGGTAGGGTGGCCAGTGAGGTCCACTCTTTTTCCACCGTCTCGTGGAAAACAGCTGGACAAGGAACTTGTTTTTCCTCTACCACCTTTCTAACAAACAAAGGGTTTGACTCCTGTGCAGCCGAGGTAGATGGCTTGGGTTCCTGCTCCGAGACCAGGTTGGCTGTTGTGCAGGCTTTTAACAAAAGAGATTTGAATAGGTTTGGATCAAAAAGCCCCGATGTTGGGGTTGGATCCTAATTTACCTCCTCATCCTCAGACATAGGTCCTTCAGTTGTCACCAGGTCAACAGATTCAGTCTCCCCAACCTGAGATGAAGTCTCAGAAATACCTGAACCCGCTGACTGGGGACGTCCAGTGCGGTCTGCGGGCAAGGGTGGAGAAGGTGAAACCTGTGAGGGACCAGCTGCTAAGGAAGAAGACCTGAATTGATTGAAGGCCTGGTGCATAAAGCTCT
This sequence comes from Crotalus tigris, assembly GCF_016545835.1. Lineage (NCBI taxonomy): Eukaryota > Metazoa > Chordata > Lepidosauria > Squamata > Viperidae > Crotalus > Crotalus tigris. The sequence goes on from NW_024096796.1 coordinate 2,273,338, forward strand.
GAAACTGTTGAGCCCATAAGGATCGCTCAGCTGAAGGCACACCAGCAGCGGTGGTCTCAGGAGTATGCGTACTAATGTTAGCAGGAGAAATGGAAGGCCCTGGCAGAGGGGATGTAGGGATATGTTGTCTAGGGGCAGATAGACTGACCTGTTCAGTTCCCCCTTGAGGAGACCCTGCCCTGGGGGCTTGATAAGATGGCACCAGTGAGGGCTCATAAGGTAAGCTGGCCAGAGAAGCAGGGGGAACCAATTCAGCTTCTCTGGACCTGAGCCTTTGTGCTTTGGAGAACTCTTGCTCCAGTGCCTGGTGTCTCCTCGAGGCCTCTCGCTCAGGTGTCTCCACGAGGCCTCTCGCTCAGCAGTCTTGGAGGGTTCTTTGGTTGATAAATGCTTGGTTTTAGCTTTTTTCTTCCCCCCTGTATTTGAATCAGAGGATCTGCATTTTGCTTGAATGGGGGGAATATCAGAACCCTGCAAAGCCTGAGGAGACTCACCATCTGCCATTGTGCCCAGGCTTTCCAGGTAGGAGAAGCCCTGGGGTGGGGGTAACTACGCAGATCAAGTTGTCCAGGAGGGAAGCTTCCCACGCCCTAAGACAACCACAATGGCAAACAGCCAGAACAGCTGTCTAAAACTGTCTGCTGGGCCCTGCCGGCACAGTGCCGGGAGCTAAACAGAACAGGTCAGGAACCCCACAATTTAAGATAATAGGTGTTATTATTGTTATTATTATTTTTATTTTATTTTATCTTATTTTATTTTACTTTTGTAATCAATCTCTGAGAAGCAATGCGTCAAAAAAACAACAGCTAAACCCCCAAGAGGACCCAACGCAGTGAGTCACTAATGCTAGGCCTAAATTGGAGGCAAACAGCAACCTTAAAATGGCGACCACGCCCAGTACCAAATTCAAAATGGAGGCCGCAGGTCTTCTTTGTGCCTAAAAATGGCCTCTCCTCTTAGTCGGGAGCTGTAAGACAGCTTCTCCAGCCTCGTCTTTGAAGTCCCCGTTCAGGCAGGTAAAAAGACGGAGGGAACCTTACACACACTTCCCCCCTTACAGCTATAAGGCACCACAAACTACTTGCAATTCTGCAGCCTGGGGGAGTCTCTGTGTGATCCTGGATAGAGCCTCGTGGCCACGAGGCAAGAGAGAAGCTCTGGTAATCGGCTGAATTCTCCAGAAACGCTGGCAATAAAAATTGTTATCACACACAAGGGAAGCCTCCCTCAGTGTGCTGAACAGATACTCTGAGCTGAAAACTGCCTCAGCGGCAAAGCTCCGACGATCCACAAGGCCAATTAGGCCCTCTGGAAAGCAACTCTCCAAGGTTGCTAATTCACTGTCCTTTACTAAAAAAACAAAAATTATGTAAAGAGTACACTACAGGAAGCTATATTAACAATCCTAATGCTACACTATTTAAACTAACAATTGCTGAGGAGCTAACAAAACTGTGTCCTCTCTGAGCATAGACTAAGACAAAACTGGGAAAGGAGCGCCCAAGGGAGGCGTGGCTAAAGTTTGGTCTTAGTCTAAATCTGAGTAGGAGGGCTTTGATTACCCAATCGGTGGATGCTACATCTATCATGCTGGAGAACAAATTGTCCCAGAGACTTCCGGTCCTGCGTAGTAGCGACTGGTCACGGGCTTGTGGACCCTTGCACCCCACAGCCAACTTTCGTCTTGCCTGGAGACCCTAATGTGTCCACGCTGCTCTGGAAAGGCAGTGAATAAAGAAGGGTGCCCTGTCGACTCTGGAATGATGGTGGTCTTGGGGAAAGCCTTCTAACCCGACAGGAGAAAGGCTGTATTTCATCAATCAGCCCAAGCTACTTGCAACTGGAGTCCAAAAGAACTAACCAGCACTACAGTAAACAGTGTGCTTGAAACTGGGTGAGTAATCTGATTTTCCCTTTTCTATGCTACATTTAATTTCCTGAAAAAGTTCCCCAAGAAACAAAATGCCTGCAAAAGTGAAAGAGGGGGACTTCCACCCCATCCTTATACTAAAGGAAGTGGCAAATTAAAATTTCTATGGAGAATCAAAATATATGGTAGTGAAATAAATTTATAAACTTGAAAGCTAAAATTTAACTTTGGACAAGTTTAAGATTGTTGAATGGTTAAGACTCTCATTTTAAAGACCATTGTTCATATTGAAAACTAAATAGATGCTGACACTTAGTGGTGAATGAAGATTATGACAGCTATGATTTCCATAGAGAACTTGCCAAAACCTGGGAAAAGCTAATTTGTATTTGTGACCTTCAAAGCTTTAAAAATAAAATACAGTTGTGACCAAAACAAAAGACAACAATCTGGGCTGCAGACAAAGAGAGAATTATAAACTTTAGAAAAAAAATATTTTTTGAACTCTTTGGATTACAAATATCTATTTAACTGGGACTCTAAAGCTATTTGCAGATAAGAAGGAAAACTCCAACTTTTGGCCATCATGGATCAGAGACATGTAGACAGAACACACCAAGAAAACATAAATACCTCTCAGAAGGAGATATATAGTATACTGCAATTAATTCAAATAACACTGAGTTCAAATCACAAAGAAATCCAAAATAACTTTGAAAATACAAATCAATCTATCTCTAAGTTAACTTTATAACAAAAAAACTTCCAGGAAACAACAACAGAGAAGGAGCAGACAAAACAAATAAGTGGACATAAAATTGAAAATAGAGACTCAAAGACGGAACTTAACAAAGCAAGAAAACATGATTTAATCCTAGTGGGAAAAAAAATTACAAGAAATGAAAAAAACAACTCATCCCTTAAGACTACAAAATAAATCTGAGGACAAAAAACAGATTGGATAAAATGGAATGTAGAGATGTTAAAAACATTAGAGAGAAAGGAAATGATAAGAGAAGCAAAGAAAAAGAGAAAAACATTTTCAAGAAACATGGAAAGGCAAAAGCCTCACATAAAGATACTTTATTCGATTTACTTCTTATACCTAGAGCAACAGTCATGAATATATGGAAAAACTTTTTGATTCAGCAAAACACATTGATCAAGAAAGATACTGATCAAAGGAAAAAGATCAAAGTGAAAATTAAGAAAATAGATGGGATCTACCAGAGAGAATATTTAAAAAAGAAACATTTGTTTGAATATGGTTAAAGAAATAGAAAAGATTCTGAATACATATGTCAATCTAAGAGATATGAATTCCTTAAATAATGCTGTATGCTTCCCCCCCTTTTTATTTTATTTCTTGATATATATTATATTATAAGTAATATAATACTGTTGAAATGGCTTAGATGAAGGAAATGTTTTAGATAATTAAATGTGTCTGAATTTAGGGAAATTATAAAGTATAAAAAAGAAAAAAATGTTTTGAATAAGAGTTAAAGAATTACATGACTAGGCACATTAAATGGAATATTTAAAGATTAAATATATTTTTAATCATGGTTAAAAAGAATAAGAAATTTTGGGAATGAATATATATTAGTTTAGGAGGAATATATATTTTAAGTAGTATTTTACTTTTTATGTTTCTTTATTCTTGCTCTCTTTTCCTTTTCTTTACTGTTTTTACCTATTCTTTAAGAAATGTAAAAGTGGTTTATATGGGAAAAATAGATCCAAGAGGTGGTTTATATGGGGAAAATGGATTTAAATCTTTAAATGTAATTAACTGTTGAGAAAATCTTAACCAGCAAGAATACTTTGAACTTTATGGGAGAAACAAATCTAAATAAGGACTGTAACAGGATATAAGATGAGGCAACCAGAATGATTAGATAGAAAAGAAATATTATATTGATGTGATCATTATTTCTAGGAATATTGGGAAAAATCATATATGTAACTGTTATTTATCAAAATAATAAAAACTGTATTATTTCAAGGTTCGCAAAGAAGACATTTTTGGGAAAAGGAGAAATCAACTAAATGTACTATGTGGATTATGGATTATAGAAACCAATTGTTAATGATTTTTCTTTACAAATGTAAACCCAGCAAACACACTGTTTACCAACCATTAAGTGATTTATGTTTTTTAAAAATCAATAAAATATTTGAAAAAAAAGAAAGAAATCAAATTGTCCCAAAATTTCCCTTTCACTTGGTATAAAAAGAAGAAAGGGAGAGGGGCAATCTTATTAATTTAGCTCTTCATTCAATTTTCCTTCTGCCAGTGTAACTTAGTCCCTTTTTAAGAAGCATCTTCCACTTCCTTGCACCTTCTATTCAACTTTCATCTTGATGGGAGGAAAGCCTGAACTGTCTGTCATCAGTTACGCTAATGGTTGCACCAGGAGTAAATTAGCTAATGGACTCTATTTTAATCCTTCTTGAGTGGAAACAATTAGACACAAAAAGCAGGATTATAGATCTGATTCTTCCTATTGTGTTTACACTATAACTAAGCAACAAAACAGAATAACACAGTTGGAAGGGGATCTTCTAGTCCAAATCTCTACTCATGCAGGAGAGCCTATATCATTCCAAACAAGTGGCTGTCCAATCTGTTCTTAAAAGACTCCAGTGATGAAGCATCCACAATTTCTGAAGGCAAGCTGTTCCACTGGTTAATTGTTCTCACTGTTAAGAAATTTCTCTTTAGTTCTAGATTGCTTCTCTCCTTGATTAGTTTCTTGTTTTGCCTTCTGTTGCTTTGGAAAATAGGTTGACCCCCTCTTCTTTCTGACAGCCCTTCAATTATTGGAACTCTGCTATCATGTTTTCCCTACTCCTTCTTTTCACTAGGTTAGACAAACTCAATTCCTGCAATGATTTTTCATATGTTTTAGTCAAGTAAGAGTAAGAACAAGTAAGAGATGGAACTGTTAGAAAAAGTTGAATGCAATAGAATTGTGATACTTAAGTAGTGTGAGCGGTAAATGTCAAACAGATAGGTCCAAGAATGATTGTATACTAAATGATGTATATTGAATACAAAACTGAGTGATTGATATAAAAGAAACACACTGAAGTATTTTTGTAATTTAATGGAAATGTATAAAGACTGAATTACAAAAGAAAGGAAGGAAGGGAGGGAGGGAGGGAGGAAGGGAGGGAAGATGGAATGGAAGACAAAGAAACCTATGGATGGATTTGAAAAAAAAGCAATATAAAAAGCAATATACGGATGTAGCTGAAACAAGAATGGTTTGTAAGAACAGAAAAACATAGGATATAGTGATTGTTATTAGTATAACAATTAGTGTAATTTAGCTATATATATTTTTCCTATCTCAACTTTTCTTTGATTTAGTTAGTATTCATTACTCTGCATTTTACTCCAAAAGAGAATACATTTCTTTCTTTATTTCTTTCTCTCTTTCACACGCACATACTGACATGCACAGAGACACAATCCATCCATCCATCCAACTATCCTTTGGGTTTTTTCCACATACAGTAAGTGCAAAGAGCTACAGCAGTTTACTAACTAGTTATACTCTTCATTAGTAATAGAAAAACAAAGAAAGCTCTTGTCTGTTTTTTTAACATAGATTCTCATTTGAACTTGAATAGCCTCTGAAGCTATATTTTGCATTGGGTGGCATTTTATTTGAACCACCCTGTTCAACTGCTGTGCCCAATGTACACATTTACATATTTGCATCATCATCATCATTATCATCATCATCATCATCATCATCAAGTTGGAAGGGACCTTGGAGGTCATGTATTAGTATATAATGTATCAGTATACTTTTTTCCATTTGTTAAAAATCTTGAAACAATCTGGGCCAGGTTACAAGTAAAAGAAAATGGGAAATGGCTGATGAACTGTTTCATCTGACATCTTTTCCACAACACATTAACCTCCCCAAGATGCTTCTTTATCTTAATCATTATCTTTATTTAAAGATAATGATTGTACTTCATTTATTTTATTAAATTAAATAAACAGTTTCCAATCACTCTAGAGAAATATTTTTGAACTCTATCAAGAGTAATCTGACTCACTGCAACACCCATAGGTATTATAATGACTTGTCCACTTTCTTGGTCTTTTTAAAGCTAAATGTGTTCTAATTACTGTTCTAGTATTTAACTGAATTTCCTTTTATTTGGGCTTGGTCTAATGACTAGAACTAATTGGGAAATTAAAATATAAAATAAAAGTATATACATGACTTGCCCACTGTATGTTTTCAGTCAGTGGTGAGGATTCTCCTTACCTTTAATACTAGTTCTCCTATCAGTCCATTCCAAGTCCCATTCTCCAGTGGAAGTCCATATTTCTGATCTGGTGCAACATAAATTTCATATGTGAAGCCAAGGTAAGTAGATAAAGATTCCAGGACATCAATTGAAAAACCCTGATATTTCTTTGTTTTGCCCAAAACATTTTCAGACACCATCACAAATGGTTCCTCCTATACAGAGAAGAAAAAGAGTAACATTATGGCAAAGGAAATTCATATTTTCAAAGATTTTTTCACTATTCTTTACCCCACTTTCCTTCCCTCCTTTTTAAACTTGTAGAACTTTGAGTGTTTATTGATAGATTCTGGTGTTTCATAGTTGTTTAGTCCTAGGCTATTATTTCTATTTTATGTAGTACAGAAGAGATGTCCTATTATGAATTGTAAAGCAGCTCAAGCCTAGAGGTAGAATGACTTTTCTTCCATTCTTGATTGTCAAATAACAGTACTTCAAATGAGTAACAATGTGTTGTAATAGAATAACATTTTAAACAGTACAATTGTCTAATTTTCTTGGAAAGCTTGTTTCATAAAAACACATATGAGTTCAAAGAGTAAGGCACCATGCATTGTAGGAATCTGACTATGGTCCATTACAGTGAAGTACAGTATATATTCCAATTCTCAAAAATGGGATTGTTATGAAGACGAATGTGCTTCTGGACAGAGAAAATAAGAATGCAGTTAAACTTACTGAATGCATCTTTACATGAAAATGGAACTGTATATCCTCATTCAGAGTTAAGTATTTCCAGTAGAGCTATGAATGTTTTTGTGACAACGCAACAACACTTAATCCAAGAAATCTTATCATTCTGAAGACATTATTCAAGAAATGCATGCCATGATCCCCAGCTGTATGTTAAATCACATATGTGATGCAATCTCAGAACAGAATTTAGGGAACTAAAATGATCAGAGCTTGGTTTTATACACAAAGTATACAAATAAGTCAAATGATAGAGTTACTGCAACACTGGACAGCAAGCATATTATATATAAATACATTTTGATTTAGAACAGATAAAAAGATAGCTTACTTTCCTGTTCAATAAATCTGATCTGCTGCAGTTAATAAATTTACACACACACACACACACACTCACTCACACACAAAGTCATGTACCCATTTGATGCATTATGTACAACATTCCTTAGATCTGTACAGGAAAAAAATGATTCAAATGATGATCTTCACACTGGAAAGACATTCCTATCTCCTTTGTTGGAATATTAGATAATAACAGTTAATAATTCAGAATGTGAATTCAGGAAGTTATAAGTCCCCACTAATTGCTCCTCTGGTTTATAAAAAGGCTTTTGAAAAAAACTTTACTTCTTATGCTCAACTTTCAGGAAACCAAGGACAGAAGTTGGCAGGTGAGGAACTTAGAGCTACGTTCTACTATACAACAGTAGCCACAAATTAAAGATTCCCAAACTGTCAGGGTATTAACATTTTGTTCAAGCATAAAATAGATGACTTTTCAACTCTTCAGTTGATTTATTATGTTTCACTTTTCAGGGCATCCAAATGTTCACTACAGATGTTAGGCTCCAGGGGAAGTACACATTGCAGAAATTTTTGTGCTTGGAATCTTGCAAAGAATGCTCATTAATATGGTCATTTCTGTAATGACCAAATGGATCTATTGAAAATTCCATATCTTAAGGCTCCCACACAATCTGTCTATCGTTAGAAATGAATAATAAATTCTGAAAAAAAGGAAACACCAGTTCTATAAAAAGTTTCTCAGGTTAGGGTGCAGTAACAGAGTTATTCTGAAAGATTTTATATACATAAATGAGAAACCAAACATAGACAGCCTCCCTCCCTCCTTTCTGAACATGCATCAGCTGAAATCAGCAGTTATGTCACAATACACTGATGTATTTGCCAAAGCATTTTCCCTTGATTTCTTGCAAATGATTAAGGAAATTATATTTTCAGAATCTAGCGACCACTGAAGTCCTGCAGTGGATTCTAAATATCCTAGGTCACTCCAATTCAGGAAAACACCTTGTACATCTTTCTTTACCATATCAGCTTGAAGTTGTATGCTCCTTCCCCAGTTTTCTCAAATCCAGAGGATAATGGTTCTACATTTTATCAACTATGAGGCTTCAAAAAGGTTGAGAATTCTGTACAACCAAGGTTAATAACAAGGAAGTATTTCACAAAGCTTTAGAGCCAGCAGTTTGATCCTATCTGGCTGAAGGTTGACTCAGCCTTCCATCCTTCCGAGCTCAGTAAAATGAGGACCCAGATTGTTGCAACAATATGCTGTGTAAATCATTTTGAGAGTGCTATAAAGCACTATGAAGCAGTATATAAATCTAATTGCTATTGCTATTAATAACACCCTGAGATGGATTAGCAAGGGAATTTGATCTTGCAAAGTTTCTTAAAATCATAGTTGGCCTTAGATCCTGATGTAAAGGCATCTTGTTGAGATTTATCTCAGACCACGTAACCTTCCACACTGTGCTTTCCACGGTCCCGCCAGAGGCAACATATACTTCACTGCCTATTGTCTAGAGTACCAAATCTATAACCTGTTTTTGCAGGGCCCTCAGGAGATCAGGGCAAAGATTATTTCCATGGAGTTTCAGAAGAAGTGAAGATTACCTACTCTTTTCCTGACTTTGTTTAGTAATGCTGCTTTTTTTCATTAAATAAAAAATAAATAATAAACTAAAAAAAGGATGGTGTTAATGAACCATCCATGCTATTGATAACATCAAAGTGCTTTTAGGAAACCTTTCTTGAAATACTTAATCTTTGAATGAAAATTGGCTCAAGACCACTTGTAACACACCACTGTTGAAGTGGATTGCTTTCACAAATAGTAGACTTGATCGAACCCAAGTATTTTCCATTTTCCTTCTAGAAATAAAGGGTAGCTTATTTCATTATCTCATATGTTGGATAATGATCAAGATAAAAAGTAGGCCTCTCCTGATATGGCTCGTAAAATCATGTATGATAGGAAGAATTCAAAAAAAAAAAGGCAATCAATAGCATAACTGAGCGGCAGATCTCCATTAGACTTTCCCAAACACAATAATCTCCTGATGTTTGTGCTCTGTAATATACATTCAGTTATGAAACTGACATTCTTGTTCTGCTGCAGAAAATGAGCAAAAGACATTTTTGTTGACTTCAACTTTTACATCCCAGGTGAGGAACCAGAAAAGTCATGTTTTCATAATCCTATGTTAGGAAACAAGTAACTAACATACACATACATAGAGTCTCAGAGCAGCATTTTCAAAGGAGAATTTTATACTGGAATTAATGGAATGGAATGGAATAGAATAGAACAGAATAAAATAGAATAGAATAGAATAGAATAGAATAGAATAGAATAGAATAGAATAGAATAGAATAGAATAGAATAGAAAATAGCTTTATTTGGCCAAGCGTGATTAGACACACAAGGATTTTTGTTTAAATTTAAATTTACTTTGTTCAAATATCTCAGAGATTCTCCTTTATTTTGCTTTGTCCACTGTAACCTGACTGGCACTTGCAACTGATAAAACTCTGGTTTAAAATTTCATTGTGTGTGTTGCACTATTTCACAGATACAGAGGAGAAGAGATTAAACTGGAGACAAATGAGGACCCACTCTTTTAGCTACCCTTTGGTTCTGCCTTGGAGGAATGATTTGAGTGGAAATTAGTAAACCTTGAGTTGGTCTACCCGTATATTCTCTAAATACAATATAGAAAATTAAGTCAAAGTGCTATGATAATTTTCACTATCTCACCATGATTTTTAGTTCTTCTTAGAGTGACATAAATATCTTAGATCTGTGTCACTTCAAATTTAAATCAAGCTGCATGTAGGAATGTTCCTAAAGATTATTCACAAATGTAGGTTAAAACACTGCTAGGTGAGCTAACTTCTCCCTTCATTGTCATGAAATTTCAGCTGAAAATTTGTTTCTAGTAAAACTGAAAGCATGGTTTATTATTTTTTAATCAGCTTAATCACAGTGGTAGCAGCACATAGCCAACCATGGCTGATCTAGAAAAAGCTCAGCAGGAACAGGTGTCCATAGTAATTGGACAGGTGACCAGCAAGAAATCCCAGGACTGTAGAGCAGTGGTTCTCAACCTTTTTAATGCCGTGACCCCCCACCCGGTCGTAAGTTGAGGACTACTCAACCGGTCGTAAGTCGAGGACTACTCAATTGGTGCAGCACCGTTTGCAGAATGGGACTTTTGGCGGGCTCAGTAGGGCAGAGACAGCCTGGACAATTCCTATTGGCTTTTGAAAGCCCATAGAATTAGACTCTATTCAAGAGAGTCTATTCTATTGGCTTTCAAAAGCCAATAGAATAAAAGGGAGTAGCACAGCTAAGGAAAAGGGGAAAAAAATGGCGGACTGCGTTGTTTGGCGACCCCTGTGAAATGGTCGTTCGACCCCAAATGGAGTCCCGACCCACAGGTTGAGAACCACTGCTGTAGAGTATCTGAAAAAAAAAATCTGAAAGAATGCAAGGGCAAACTACTAATTTATTATTACCAGGAAATATAATGGATGTGTCCATGAAGTCATCAGAAGTTAAGCTTGATTCCAGGATGTCTTGACTTTACAAGGACTAGAATGTTTGAAATATTGCATTCTTGCATAATAATGCATGGATATTACATTCAATATTTCATTCCTCCCATTTTTAGCAGTAGGTAAATAGTGCCTAAAGAAAGACCTTCTCAGCTGTGGCATCCCACATTTGAAATACCCATACTAAAGAGGATATTCTGGTAATAAAATGAAATAAAATGAATGCCCTTCTGGAATCACATAAAATTGTCTGTGCATTAAATTTTTTCTGATGTTTTTAATTGGCCATTTTTTATTGAAATTGCTGAATCTCAATGTGTTTTTATTGTGGCGCTACTTTTCTTTACTCATGAGTGCATTTTGGTGATTCAATTTTACTTCATTATTTATTAGCCATTTTGAAGTTGGTGTTGAAAAGCAATACATTTCCAAATACATTTTCTACAAGAAAAAAAAGATCTTTAAGCTCCTTTCCATTTTATTCAGGTGACCTAGTTAGAAAGTTATAAGGGTCCTGAGTTTTCTAACATCTAGGCTTGTTTGTGGGTATATATACAGTGTCTACAGAAATGCCCTTTTCCAACATACAATTATCCTGATGTTGTAAATGAAAAACATGGCACACTCTCTTATTTGTATATTCCAGCGCAAACAAAATAAGGCCCTCTAGATGTTCCAGACTTAAGCTTTTAGAGTTCTGTGTCACTGACTATTCTGGCTGGACTGATGGAATCTGTTGCTTAGAATATCCAGTGTCCTGAGTACTTTGTCTTAAGAATTAAAAAACCTAATAAAATTTGTTTTTTAAAAAAGAAAGAATATCCAGTGCCAATTCTTGATATAGGTATTGAAATATAATATATCCCACCAGAGCAAAGAAGTTGTCTGCTCTTCTTAACTACTAAAACCATCCAGTGAAAATGAAATCAACTTCTCCTTAATCTTGGACAAGAAGCAACAGATGGAAACTAATCAAGGAGAGAAGCAACCTAGAACTAAGGACCTAGAACTGACAGTTAGAACAATTAACCAATGGAACAACCTGCCTCCAGAAGCAGTGAATGCTCCAACACTGGAAGTTTTTAAGAAGAGACTGGACAGCTATCTGTCCGAAATGGTGTAGGGTTTCCTGCCTGAGCAGGGGGGGGGGTTGGACTCAATGACCTCCAAGGTCCCTTCCAACATTATTATTATTATTATTATTATTATTATTATTATTATTATTATTATTATTATTATTATTATTATTACTACTACTACTACTACTACTATTACTACTACTACTACTACTACTACTACTACTACTACTACTACTACTACGAAACACCCAGTATGCATTGCTAAGTGTCTTCTAAGCCCCAAGACCCCAATTTTAGCTATGATATCACTAAGAACTCTATTACTTTAATGAAAATATTTTTAAAGTCCTCTTTTTCATTGCTAACGTGACAGTCTGTCTTACTTTTCTGAGGACAATCTATTGTGATTAAAATGCATCCTTTATTTGAAGGATTACTTCCACTTTAGTAAAATAACAAAGAAGAGAGAGCTCCTGTTGTTTGAAGTTGTTCATAAGCAAATAATTTTCATACAGCAAATAGCTTTCTCAAATTTGACTGTACATATTGTGTTGATATTTAGTTCTATAATATATATACAATCTGCAGCCTTTTTGCCTGATTTTTGTAGAACTACCTATTTTATTCATTTTAAAATGAATCTTCTTTTAAAAATCAAAATCAAGCTTCGAGTGCAGGCATGTCAAACTTGTGACGTCACGTGATGTCGCGCAATGTATCAGGACTTTTTCCCCATTACCGGCAATGGGATGGGCGCGGTTTTGGCATGATGCATCCGGTCCGTGGGCCAGCAGTTTGACATGCCTGTTCTAGTGGGTTTGCAAAATCAAAATGAAAGCAGAAAGAGAGAGAGAAATGGTAATCGGTGTGAAATATAAAATAGCACTTTTGAAGGTTTGATTGCAAACTCATGACCTTTTACTCTACTGTTGAAAGAAGCAGCAAGGTCAAATAATTAGCCAGACAGTTAGCATTCACAGAACATATAAAATGGCCTAAGTTCAACCTCTTAGATTTTTCTGATCAAATCAGAATAGATCTTAGTACTGATATTTTAATCCATTAAATTGAACTCTTCAAGGAATATAATTTTCCTCTCTGCCAAACTTGTCTGCCAGTATAAAACCACCCAATATTGTTAATATAGGAGACAAATTACAAATGGCAGCTGCAAATTACAAATGGCTTAAAATGGCCCAAGGGAATTTCTTACTGTATATAAAGAACATGATAATCAGTAACAAAACTGGATAAGCTAATGGTTCCTACTTCATTGCTAATGATGGAGTAGTATCTGCTGCTTCTGAAGTCACAGAGTAACTTAGAAGCTACAGGGCAGACAATGTGGCACATAATATACATATATCTCTGCCTGAGCAGTCTCTCTCATTTTGGCTAATGGAAGGAGTGATGTCAGACTTTGTTCAGCTAGCAATGCAAAATTAGAACAAAACAAAATCTCAATCCAAGCCAAACTAACTTAGAAAGATTTCCAAGGAGAGAGAGCTGAGATAATAGATTTATTGTCAAAACATTATTGATCATTATGAAAGGATTCTAGCAACTGCCATGTATTAAATACAGGTTTTAGTTATAGAAAAATCAAGGGTCAAATTACTTATGTCCTCCCCCCCCCAGTACAATGGAATATCATGTCTGTCCTTTTGGCAGCCCAGTTTCTTGCTTGGGTAAAAGACAGATCTGTTACCAGGTGTTTCTTATTTTTGTTTATGTGAGAGCTAGTAATCACATCTGGTCCTGTTTAAAATGACACTTCATTATCAGACTTCATTCTGCTTCATGACTTGACCAGCCCAGAGATAGGGAAGACATACACGTAACTAATACAAAACTTTGGGTACCTACTTAGCAATTAATTCTATTAATTCACCTGCATTTTAACACAGCAGCAAAAATCATAACATCTCTGCAAATCATGATACAAATATGGTAGATTTTATAGCTGTATGACATAGTCTCCCTCTTCTGATTCCTCAAAAGTTTTAGTCTTTGTGTTAATCATACTCACAAGGTTTCAGAAAGAATAAAGAGATACTGATACTTTATTTCTTGATTGCTTTATTGACCACCTTTTCCTTTCATTTACACTTGGACAAAGGATGGCATTATAGTTTGTTATTTTTAATTGAAAGCAAAATGTACTATCTTGATGTTGACAATGGTCAAAATTGAATCGAAACTTTTAATATTCTCCTTCTGGAAGCTCTGGATTGCTAGCTATGGTTAAGCAATATTAAAAAGAAAAAGATTGATAATATAATAGGCTACAGAAAAATAAAATAACATTAATATTTTGAACTGCACTCCAATAACTGGTCAATGAAAACCAGTCAGAAGTAATGCATCATAAAGTTATAGAGAGTATTATGCTACAAGTTAAGGCACTTGGTGAATGACATCAGTGAGAAGAACTATCATTAAAAGATAATTTATTTTTATTGTTAATTCTATTTTCATGCCCTAAAGTGATACATCCACAATGTCTGAATCAATAAACATTTGGCCTGTCAAACCGTCTTGTACTTCAGGTTCATATTGTGACCAAAGAACATAGGAGATATAGCAGTATTTTTTCTAAATGGAATGGAAAAAAATCATACTTGCAGATACTTGAAGTTGGCAGAAATTTCTTATGATCTGCTGAGGAAATGTACCTTATAAATAATAATTCCTATGATCTTGGTAAAGATGAGAAACCTGAAATTTCCCAAAGCTTGCAGAATTCAATTCCTAATAGTATTTGCCTGCCACTCTGATTGAGATTACAATTCTCCTAATCCATAAGAGATAATGTTCTTTTGAAGTTCACATCTTCCTGTTTTGGAGGTAGCTTCAATAACCTAGTGATCTAGGCTGAGGCCCTGATGGTGGAGAATTATTCTTCATACTTAGCAACAAGTTGATTCTATTAAATAGCAAAAGAAAACGATTTCTCTCAAATACTTTTGGACTTCTTTCTCCAGCTATCGCTTACTAACATTAAAATCCTTAGAATTTTTTTTTTTAGATCCTAAGAAATAAAAACTTCCTTTTATATCGTAGACCTGACTTTTTGACAGTGTTGTTAATGTGGGTTTTCTGGGAGTTAGGAGGGATAATTTGTTTGTTAACTTTCTAGATTAGACAGCAGCCCTGGAATTTCTCAGAGGTCTCCCATTCAAATGAGACGGATCCTGCTTAGCTTCCAAGATCAGCCAAGGTCGCCTAGGAACAGCCACCCATTAAAGCAAAACTAAAGTCCTCTGCAATGTGAATTAAATATTTCATTGATTGGGTTATAGTTTCTGTCATCTTATCGCTCCTTAAGTTTATTTTTTAAAGAAGTCCTATTCCCATGCAATCACATCACACCGTGAAATCATTTTCTCTCCCGTATAGAAGAGACCATGCGTGTGGCATGGTGACCTAAAAGGTGGAGGTCTTGCCTCACAATCAAGAGGCTGTGACTTCGATCCTAGGTAGTGGCAGATATTTCTCTCTCCGGGTACAAAGAGAAAGTATCTGCTGTGAGTTCTGTGTAGGTGTCAGGAAGGATATCCAGCCTGTAAACACTCAGCTCCATTCAGTTGCCCCGACTCCATTCTGATGCAAAGGATTACAGGGTTGTTAAAAGAAAAGAAAAAAATAGAAGAGACCATGCAGCAGTTGGTCTCTCTTAAACTGGAGCTAAGGTTACAAACTTAAGTAAAAAACAGGGAGAATGTCTCCATTCTAAATTTAAATGAATGCACAGTCAAGGTGCCCAGTGACCTCAGAAAAGTTTAGCTCTGGCTAATAGTTGCATTTGAAACAATTCTTTCTGTTTAGATACTGAATGACCTATTATTTTTAGCAGTGTTGACCATTTCAAAACCTCTATTACTTACTGTGTGTTATCTGTTTTAAATTAAAAATGACAGCCTCCAGAAATCTCAGGAGATATATTTCATATTTAGTGGCAGCTTCCAATCATAGGTCTGAAATGGCTAGAAATAATAGCAAATAGTCAAACACTTGTGTCATGCATTAATCCTCATGATGATTTTATTCACCCAGAAATAAAATGAGGCCATTTATCATGGCTGCTGTAAACTAGTAACCTTTGGGGGGGGGGAAATCTTAGATGGTTTTTTTTGACATTGTCCATCCTCATGCTTTTTCTTCTCAGAAGAATATAAATAAGAACAAGCAATGAAAAGTGATGAATAAAATACTGCTGCTTTGCCATTTCTTTAGTCAGCTAAAGATTCTCAATAAATCTTATGCTCAAATACTTTTCAAAAATAGGTTTTTCTCATATCATGGGTTGATTGGTAAATAGCATCATTCCCTTCCCCTCCCCACCAAATTTTATACTGATACTCAGCAATTTACAAAAATGTCACTATAATAATAATTAATGCTGTTACTTGTTCATAAATGGCCACATGAATCTTAAGTGAAAAGCAAAGCATGAGAGTCCTGGTGGTGCAGGGGTTAAAGTCCAGTGTTGCAGGCAAACTCGATCCACAGTCTGGAGTTTGATACTGATGGGTTCAAGATTGACAAGCCTTCTATCATTCTGAGGCTGATAAAACGGAGACCCAGATTGTTAGGGGCAATATGCGGACATTGTAAACTGCTTCAAGCCTTATTGCTAATGCAACAATTTATGATCTAACAAGCTTACATTTTGAAAGAGGGAGGAAAAGGAGACACGTTGCATGTGAATCCATGCAACGATACATATTTGAGCTTTGATTCACTATAATTCTACTGTAGAAAGCAAGATAATGCTTTGTGTATCTTCCTTGGCAACGCCATGCTTAAGCCCACTTGTTCAAAAAAATAACTGGACTGGTACAAACATTTTAGAAAAGCTATCAGGAAGCAACCTCAATGTTCTTCTCCTTCTCCTTCTTTACTTCTTCTTTTACCACTTTGGGTGTTGAGGGAGATGCAAAGTTCTGGTTCTTGCTCTTCCCACAGCCTCAACCATTGTTATTTGATACAATGGTTGAGGTGTCTTTGATGTTGTCCCTCCATCTTCTTCTGAGTCTGCCTTGTGTTCTTTGACCTTCTCCTCCTTTTGTATATGCCTTGTATGATATGTAATCCCAAGGCATCCTCTCCAGATGACCAAACCACTTTATTTGCTGCTTTTGTATGTAATTTAAGATTGGTTCTATGCCACTTCTTTCTCTTATGATCTCATTTTAGATTTTATCTCTTCTGGTAACTCCAAAAGTTTTCCTCAAACATCTCATTTCTGTGGTGATTAACTTTTGTTTATGTTTTATTATAAGTGTCCATGTTTGGCACTGGTAACATAGGGTGAGGATAAATTTGCTTTGCATCAGATGCTTCTTTCTATTGATCGGTACTACTTTGTGTTGTAGGAATGGAGTTAGCTGTCACAATACTTGGAACATTGCCTTCTTGTATTCAAGTGTTTATTAATAAGATATACCTGTCATGACAATCATTTGTTAAAACAGGCGATCCCTTCCCCCCCCCCCACAAACACACATTAGTTATTTTATGAGACTGCTCATAATATGATTTTAGGACTTTGCTAACATAGCTTTGACTCTTGAAGAAATGTGGTCCTCAGCCAAAAAGAAGCTGCCCATCCCTAGTAAGGGAGGAATGCTGAAAACTCATCTATCATATTGATGTGAATGTTCAACCTTTTTCTGCTTACCTGTACATATTTTAGAAATGTAAACTACTGGGCCTTTCTTCTTGGTAGCAGCAGGATTGTCAAGATAAGACATTTATTAAATGGCTTAGAATGAGAATAGGGAAAGGATCACTAAAAAAAACCCGATAATGACAGGAAGAACATTTTGAATCCTGGTCAGAATTGTACAAAGGAACAGCTAGCTTGTTATTTTAATCTGATGCACATCATGTTTAATGGAAATGCTAATTCAATTGCTGGTGACTATATAGTCAAATGTATAATATTTGCACTTGACTTTGGTAATAACCCATAGCTCTTTGAAGGACATTCTAGAATAACAAAATAATAGAACAGCAGAATAACAGAATAGCAAAGTTGGAAGTTTCAAAGTTCCAACTCCCTGCTCAAGCAGAAAAGTCTATACCATTTCAAACAAATGGTTGTCCAGTCTCTTCTTATAAACCTCCAGGATTGAACACCCACAACTTCTGGAACAGGTCATTCCAAAGAGTCCAAGTCATTCCAAAGAGATAGATTTGATCCTCTCCATCCATTGTCTTTCCTTTCTTTAACCTTTTTGTAGTTTTACCAATCATGACCCATGGAAATGAAACAAAATTCAGTTTTGGAAACAATGCACTTCTAAAGAGATATTGCTACTTCTTCATTGAATTCATGTTTTAAGTAATATTTATTGAAAACAAAGATAGTATGAGGTTTCAGTATTTATGTTTTATACCTGTCTGTGAATACTTTAAAAGCAATTTGCCATGAAACTGAATGAAAATCATTTAAAAATGAAGAAATTATGCCATAGAAGAAATTGTTATAAATTAACAGATTTTTTTTCTTAACTCATGAACTTGGGACATAATTTGTATTCTCTGATTAAGTTATCTTCTAGCAGTGTATGAGATATACTGGAGTTTCAAGCAAAACTAAAAATGGCTTTCCAGCCATTCAATAAAGCTGGATGGAAAAGTGATAACTATCCAAGTATAAAATCTCTCTGTTTAAAATGTCATTCCCCTTTTGGGCTTCATATGACTTGAACTGGATTCAAATTCCTCTCATGCATATAGAAGTGCATTTTCAAGCATTTCCTGTTTTACAAATCAAACTAATGAGGCTATAATTTATTTATTTGTTTGTTGGTTTTTCACATTTCTGAGTAAAAATAAAATAAATAAAAATAAATTTCTGTCACAGAGGGGCTCTGGGAGGTGTACAATAAAACAGTGGTTCTCAACCTTTTCTTCACCACAGACCTCCTTTAAATACCTTTCTAGCCACAGACCATGGTCTTGAACCCCCAAGATTTAACTCAAGATTTAAATCATAACCTTTCTTCAATCCTTTGTGGAGCTCCTGTGATGACACTAACCCCCCCCAAATATTGAACTATAAAATTACTATACAAAATATTAAAATATTAAAACTGAGCACACTCACTGCAGGAATATGATACTAATCTCAAGGTACAAAGACCTAGTTTCTCCTTTTGTGATATTAGTGTGATGAACATCAAATTAGCTTTGACACATATCACTCTGGCATTTTTGTATTATTCCAATTTAGTTTACTAGAATAGAAAATGTATGCTTATCCTATACAACTCTGTGGTATTGAACAGGCAGGGGTAACTTATGGTATTGTTGGAGCACAACTGCCAGCATGTTTCTAATATCCAATATTAAGTTACAGTGATGTCAACTGAAAGATGTCACATTAACTCACAACTTGTTTTTGTTTTTTTGGGCCTGAAGTCCAAATACTTAATATTAATTATATTAAGTCTCAACATTTAGTGTTGCTCCCTAGCTTTTCTTAAGTATCAAATTTAATGCATTTGTTCTGTTGAACTGATAATTGGGACATAGGAAACTAGTTACAATATTGGTTAGACAACATTCTGGACATATGTCCTTGTGTCACTGATTCTATTCTGATCTAGTTAGCTGGATGGATAGACAGACAGAGGATAGATAGATAGATAGATAGATAGATAGATAGATAGATAGATAGATAGATCACATCCTGTCTCAAAAAGGCACTTGGGCCTTGAACACAGGCTTGCTGCTTGTCAATCCAGTGTCCTAACCATGCGAGCCACCATGCTCCTTAATAGTTATATAGCTAGTTATCTATATAGCTAGCTAGCTAGCTAGCTAGCTAGCTAGCTAGCTAGATAGACAGACCGAGACAAACAGATATTAAATTATGTCCCTTACCAAAGCCTTTTCCCATCTGCAAAACCAATGACAGTTGAAGAAACCCATACAAAAAAGGACAAACCTCCATTTCTATATCCAATAATATGAATAAAATTTAAGTTCAATCATCCCCATTCAGTACAAAGGCCTAATCTGGCCATATTATTCAGAATTGTATTGTAATCAATGGTAGAGAAGCCCACCAGTAATCTAAGAGAACCATAAGAGATGTACTCACTTTGTTCATTTAACAACTTAGATATTATATCAATGCAAATAAAACAATTTCAGAATGTATCCTAGCCCCAAATTTAATTGAAATGGGTTCAGATCAACAGTATTATCAACATCCATTACTCCATTCTTGATTACCTTTTCCAGTATTCCAATATCCAAACCTTTCACAAATTGGTTTCTATAATTTAAATTTTCGGTATGTCTACATACGGTATGGGATGATGTGTTCTACACCATGGGGAAAATTTATCTCATTTTTAATTGAGGTACAGTACTTCATAAATATTACAATTATTATTCTATACTTAGTAGCAAATTTAAGATGACTTGGTGCCCAGGAAGTGAGACAAAATAGAAGATAAAATTGAAGTGTGTTGGAAAAGATTACCAAAAAATGGCTAAACTATCTTAATTCACCTTACAGTGAATTAAGATAGTTTAGCCAATCTTTTGTAGTCTTTAATATCTCCTGAGTGCAGTAATTCGTGTGAAACTACAACCATTTTACTATCATAACTGGATGCCTTTAATGCATCAGTTAGAGCTCTTGTTCTTGGACCCATCTGTTTTGCCTCTTTTAATGTCCACATACAGTAATTTACCACATTAAAACAATACATTTGTATCCATGGTGAAACAAATATTTGGTAGTGGTCCCCCATATTGATAAATGTTCAGACCGAAGGTTTAATACTTTACAGAAAGTTTATGCATATTTGCAGGGCTTTTTTGTCATAGAACGCACCTTTTTTCGACAGATTTTCCAGAGTTGCCTTGAACAAAATCCTAGTTTTTTAGATAAACTAAAAATTGAAGGGTTTTTTTTTCAACTACAAAGATAAACCTTGTAGGGTAGGCAAGGCAGGTTGTATGATGTGTGTGAGTTCTGGCATCTTTTTTTTTTTTTTTTTTTTTACAAAAAAAGCACTGCATATTTGATTACATTTCTGTTTTGTATTACATTTCTTCTTCAGATTCTCTTAATCAACAACTATTTGTGGGAAACCAGGGGACCCAGCAAAATTAGGAAGAGGAGAGACAACTGTGCTTATGTTTGGATTTTTTTTGAATCATTCCAAATAAGCAAATTGATTCAGAAACAGATTTAAAGGGGGCACTTCTTCATTTTGTTTCAGGGAATTGATTTGCTTTGGAGAATTAAGGAAACTACCATGTGATTTCTGAAATAATCACTTCTACAGCCCCAATAAATGATTTTTTTTTAAAAAAGAAAACTTAATTCTGCTTACCAACACAGTCACTACACGAAGAACTACTCCCCGCATATTATTTTCCAGTCTTCTGTCTGTTAGTGACCCATTTAGACCAGTGGCAGGATTCCAGCAACCCAACTGAAAAATAGAAAAAAGAAAAAGAAAGGATGTGTCACATCAATAATCATAAAACCTGGTCAATTGCTTCTATTTAGGTAGAAGTGCATGCGCACACACCTACACACACACACTCACACAAAAGGTTGTTTTTATTTCATCAATAAATTGAATTCAACTTAGGCTTGAAGAATCTCTTTCCTACATTGCTTTGAAACTGAGAAATGTATTCCCTTTGGACTTGGGTTTATTTCTCACTCTTTCTGCCTTCAGGAAATGAGTTAGACTTTCTTCTTCAGCCAGACTTTTTTGGACTTTGTGTAACTTCTTGCTGTTTAAAATTGCTCTGGATTTTGAATCGAGAGCCTTATGGAAAGAAAGATGAAATATACAGAACCAATAAATAAATAATTTCTTCGATATCAACCTCCTGCAGAGCCTCTGATTGAAAATCTCTATAATGTCTCCCTGACTGCGTGAAACCCTGACTAACGTGTATCTAAAACAGTTGTTATGGATCCTGTTGAGCACCCTGGCATAACTTTTTCTCCTTCGACATATTATGAGATTATGTAGTAATTACCATCTTCTTTTTCAGCACAAATATATCTGCCTCTATGCTCAACTTTGCAGCTCAATGTTTTGGTAAAGGTCGGAGGGACCTAACAGAATAACAGAGTTGGAAGGAACCCTGGGGGGTCTTCTAGTCCAGGGCTTTTCAACCTTTTCACACACTGTACCACTTTTAGGACATGACAATATTCAAGTATGACCTGTGCTTAGCAAGATGTCAAAAACCTGATGACTTAAAAAAAGGGGCGGGATTTCAACCTTGGCAACTTTAAGACGTGTGGATTTCAACTCCCAGAATTCCTCAGCCAGCAAAGCTGGCTGAGGAATTCTAGGAATTGAAGTCCACACGTCTTAAAGTTGCCAAGGTTGAGAACCCCTGGATTAGATTCATTTGTTGTTATAGAAATGGCTAGTTTATACTATTATGGAAAATAAAAAGTTAAGGTTTGATGTTAAGGCTTCCTTCTACTGCAACAGAGGAAGTTGGGAGTAATAGTAATAGTAATAGTAGTAAAGTTGGAAGGGACCTTGGAGGTCATCTAGTCCAACCCCCTGCTCAGGCAGGAAACCCTACACCATTTCGGACAAATGGCTGTCCAGTCTCTTCTTAAAAACTTCCAGTGTTGGAGCATTTACTGCTTCTGGAGGCAGGCTGTTCCACTGATTAATTGTTCTCACTGTCAGGAAGTTTCTCCTTAGTTCTAGGTTGCTTCTCTCCTTGATTAGTTTCCACCCGTTGCTTCTTGTCCTGCCTTCAGGTGCTTTGGAAAATAGCTTAATTCCCTCTTCTTTATGGCAGCCCCTGAGATATTGGAATACTGCTATCATGTCCCCCCTTGTCCTTCTCTTCGTTAAACTAGACATACCCAATTCTAGCAACCGTTCCTTATATGTTTTAGCCTCCAGTCCCCTAATCATCTTTGTTGCTCTTCTCTGTACTCTTTCTAGAGTTTCTTTCTAGAGTCAATGCCCCTTCTCCCCCTCACTTCCCCCCTTTCTTCCTTTCCACTGGGTCCCACTATTTGCTTTTGTATTTTTGTATTTTATTCCATAATCTAATAAAATGTTACAAACCGTTTAAAAAAAGGAAAAAAGTGCTAGTTTTAGTTTCTTTAGTGGCGGTTCCTTTGCTCTCAGGCCACGCGGAGGACCCCGGGCAGTGCAGGCTGCCCAGAGCCCTGAGAAGTGGATGGCAAGCACCCAGCTAACCCCAGCTTCCCCAAGGAGGCACTCGGCTGTGCTTACTTTCTTACCTACCTGCTGCTTGGCTTGCTCTCCTTAGGCAGGTTGCTCATGGTGTGTGTGGGAGGGCAAAATGTGGGGGTCAGAGGGAGGCCCACTCCCTCTCTATGCGAGGAGACCTGGCTTTGAAACCAAAGCATCCTCAGCAATAGCATGAGAGACCACCAGGAGAGTCAGGAGGATGGGACAAGGGGATAGCTAAGGGCAGCAGGGCTGGTCGTGGCCAAGTGCTAAGGCAGGACTTCCCTCAGACCCTCCCTCCCTCTTATTATAACCTTCCTTCCTTCCTTCCTTCCTTCCTGCCTTCCTTCCTTCCTTCCTTCCTTTTCTTCTGTTCCCTTCCCTCTTCATTCTCCTTTCCATTTTCTTCCTTCCCCTCTTTCCTTCTTTTTCCTTCCTTGCTCTCTTCCCCTCTTTCCTTCTTTTTCTTTGTCTTTCCTCTTTCCTTTTCTCCTTTGCTCAAATCCAAAAGGGGAAACATTTCTCGACAAATGCCCCTCTCCACAGCGTTTCCTTAAGTCTCAATCTTCAGGTGTATCTTGTGGACAGGGGCGGGGCGCTCTCCTCCTGAGCAGTTGAGCCTACCTGCATTGTTCCCTCCTTCTAGCCACTCTCTGGGCTCTAGGATCAGGAGGGGGTGGCCCTTGCTCATCACCTGAGCTCTGTCTCTCATGTTCATCCTGTCCCAATCCCGAAAAGCCCTGGCCTGCCTCGGCCTGCTCTTCCCCACATCCCTCTGAATCCACAGACACCTCTCCCTCAACCTACATAGGGTCCAGTTCCAGCTCATTTTCCTCAGCAGATTCAGGCTCCGGCGGAGGCATGACAGCAGTCCTTTTCCCAGCTCCTTCCTTCCTTCCTCCCTCCCAAGGGATAATAAGAGGGGGAGAGATTGCCAGCACTGCTGGTGGCCATGCTGCCAACGGCCATTGTTATCCCATGCAGGTATGGGCAGTCCAGTTGAAAGGGAAGCCTGTGGCTGCAAGGCTAGGTTAGCAAGCAGGCGTGGCACTGATCTACTGATGGGGGCCCTCAAAGCCAGAACGTGCTCAGTCTTAGATCCATGGGGCATCTCTGGAGCCAGTGAACCCCCCCACTCTCTCTGCCCTGCCCCCGGGGGTGCATGGAGAAGGTGGCAAGCACGTGAATGCTAGTGTCCTGAGGGAAAGGGAAGTGCTTCTCTTGCTTTTTTTCTTTCTCACTAGTCAGCAAGGATGGTCAGTAGGGATGCTGGGCACTCGCTGCCTTCTCTTCGGGTGCCCAGGGGGCAGGGCAGGGGCAACCCCTCACTGGCCCTTTCCTGCCAAAACCTCCTCTTATATCCTCTCTTCTCCCCCCTCCTTTTCTCTTCAGGGTATCTCTAGCTTCTGAAAGCGCCGATCAGCTGGAGCCTGATAGCCCTGCAGCTCCAGCTGTCTTTCCCTCAGGCTGTGCAGCACTGCTGCCTCTTCAGCTTATTCCTCTCCCCCCTGCTACCACTTCTCTACGATGATTGCATACCACCTGCCAGATGCCAAAGTACCACCAGTTGAAAAGCCCTGTTCTTGTCCAAACCCTTGCTCAAACAGGAGACCCTATGCTATCCTATTTCAGACAAATGGCTGTCCAATTTGTTCTTAAAAGCCTCCCTTGATGGAGCACCCACAACTTCTGGAGGCGAGCCCTTCCACTGATTAATTGTTCTCACTGTCAGGAACTTTCTCCCTATGTCTAGGACAGGAGATAGTGAGATAGACTGGATGGGGAGATTAAAAACATATATTATTCTCAGACTACTCATACTACTCAAAGCCAGCTGCTGCTCCTGCTTGTAGAAAAATATCTTTAAAAGCAAAGTAATGAGTTTTTATTCAAAGTGTTCATAGATAGGTTTTGCTCTCGCCCCCCCACAATTTAATCACTGCCATCTCCCAGATGAAAGAAAAGCTAGCCTTCTGCCTTAACAAAAAAAAAAGTTGCTAGGTTGAGCTCTGTAAGCACATTACTTCTATTCAGAACTATTATTTTTAGTTACATAAAGGAACTAATTAGAATTTAGATCCAATAATCCTAGTCAAACACGTGGATAGTCTGATCACCAGCGATACTGTACTGCTTTTCCCAAATATAAAACTATATGAAGAATAAAAAAAAATGTTCTTTTTGGAGATCAACAAAAGCCTATTTTACTTACATTCATTAATCTCTTATTTTTAAATAATTAACTTTTTAGCCTAGCTCTATTCTAAGATGTGTTTGAGGGGTTGTGGGGGAGGGAGATAAAATAATAGCACAGCCCTATGATAACAAACATTTTATCTTAATCTCCTTTCCTTGCTTAAATGGTATTGTTTGCTTTCCAATGTCCACATTTCATTTTCAACTCTCTGTTGGCATTTAATGGTAGTCAAACTATGACAAATGTGTGCTTGCAGGCAAAGCAAACATAGCATTGATTTTTGAGGACTGAAGTTGTTTACTTGAGATTCATTAGTATTGATCACCTTTTATAAATTAGGTTTGAGTGGCTCATTCCAATACTAAAGGACTTCCTAAAGATTATTCTGGAAATATAAGTACATGTACACTAAGAGTGAATATCATGTGGCTGACATGATCAGTGCTTTTTTTGTAAAAAAAAAAAAAAAAAAAAAGATGCTGGAACTCACACACATCATACAACCCGCCTTGCCTACCCTACAAGGTTCCATCCAAAAAAGATGCCGGAACTCCGTTCTGGGCATTCTATGACAAAAAAAACCCTGGATATGATGAATATAGCATTGTCCTCAGCCTTCTCTCTCTCTCTTTCTCTCTTTTTTTCCTCTCTCTCTCTCTCTCTCTCTCTTTCCCCTCTCTCCCCCCTCTCCCTTCAAAGGTCATAAAATTTTCCTTCCATAATCTTGCTTTCTAACCTATTTCACTTTAAAAAACCAAAACCATACTACACCATCTGGAGTTCTACAGCAAGGAATAGGCAGTTTTAAAGAAAGTTGATTTCTAGATTGATTTTATGGACTTAGAAAGCACTTTTAATCATTGTACTGAATATTAGAACATATGGAATAGACATTTTTCATTGTTAAACCCTTTTCTGATCATCTGCTAAGCAGAAAAATCCCATGCTCTTTTTCTCAATATATTTATATATATCAATAGTCCCCTTCATGCACTAAAGGAATTCTTCAGGTGAAGATTGGAGAACAAGATCCCACACTGGACATATAGATGGACATTCACAACAGGAAAAGCAATATGTTGTTAAATTGCACCAACAAGGGCTAGAATCCCAGTCCTTCACTCTCTATTAATGCCTGTATGGGTAAAGTATACATATAGTTTCCGACTGTTAATAATTATTTTTATATGTATTTATTTTTAAATTATTTCTTACAGGCCATCTGTCTCAGAGAAGGACTTTAGGTAGTGTACAATAAAATATTAAAATTAAAAAAAACAGTGCATAAAAGTTGAACATTTAGAAACAGGCAAAAATAGCAATAGCAATGGCACTTAAACTTACAATATATACAATTTTATATAGTGCTTTATGCATTCTCTGAGAGTTTTATAATAAACATACTGCCCTCAACAATCTGGGTCCTCATTTTACCAGTCTTGGTAGGATAGAAGGCTGAGCTGATCAGGATCAATCTTCCGGCTATGATTAATGATTAAACACTGTTAAAATTAATTGAAAGGTGAAGGTTGAGCTTTCAGGACATTATTATTATAAGTGACTATACTTAGATGATTACAATCAAAAATAAGTTCTAAAGTCAAAGAATCGTAATTCTATTTTATTCTTAATTTGATCATTAATACTAAATCTTAATACTAAATTAAAATAAAGGATATTAAACATATTTTCTTCTGCATTTAAAACCTTTTGGATCTTTCCTATATATAATCACCCTTTCTTTACATCTGAAATTGATTTTCTGTTTCATCCACAATAATCTTTTTATTTACTTTGACTTTCTAATATAAGCTTGGTTTAAAATGTAAAAAGCAGCTTGTGGGAGGATATTTTTATGAAGACCTTGTCCCAGGATACAAAGTGTTAATCTGGTCCCCAATTCTGAGTTGTTGAACCAGTCTTTGTCTACCACTTGTATAAATAAGATCAGAAGTGCACATTAAATTGTTTTCACACCATTTGCTCAACCTTACTTAGAAAATGTTGTTATAGTTGTTTTGTTTCTTATAATTAAAGAATTCCTTCTATAAACCTTATATCAGCATAGGGATGAAGTCCATCAATTAAACATTTCCTTTACACCATAACTACAAATTTAGACAGACAGATGTTCTAGTGATTGTCTATATCAGTGGTTTTCAACCTTTTTAATGCCGCGACCCCCAACCGGTCGCAAGTCGAGGACTACCCAACCAGTCGTAAGTTGAGGACTACCCAACCGGTTGTAAGTCGAGGACTACTCAAGTGGTCGTAAGTCGACAACTTTCCCTGCCCAGGAGCGCCATGCATGCGTGGTGCCACCCCCTGCGCCAGCCGAGGCGTAGCTGGCAAGTGGCAGAGACGGAGCAGGCTGACCACCGACTGGGCCACCAGCTGGCCCAGCCCAAGGGAGGTAAGGCACCCGCTTGGCCCCACGCATGCCAGCAACCCTCTCTGTGCCCGCCAGCCTCCCACCTCCCACCCCTGGCCCTCTTTTACTTACATTTTTAGTAGTTAGTCAGCAGGGAGGGGTGGAAACTTCCAGACAGCTCGCCTTCGCTGCAGACAACTTGCAGCACCGTTTGCAGAATGGGACTTTTGGCGGGCTCAGCAGGGCAGAGACAGCCTGGACAATTCCTCTTGCCTTTTGAAAGCCAATAGAATTAGACTCTATTCAAGAGAGTCTATTCTATTGGCTTTCAAAAGCCAATAGAATAAAAGGGAGTAGCACAGCTAAGGAAAAGGGGGAAAAAATGGCGGACTGCGTTGTTTGGCGATCCCCATGAAATGGTCGTTCGACCCCAAATGGGGTCACGACCCACAAGTTGAGAACCAGTGGTCTATATTGTCACTCATTGGGGTTTTTTTTACATCTATGAGAAGGGAAATCTTTTTTCAAGAGATGCTTTTTGTCTTTGACTAGGCTTTGTTGTAGCATGCAACAGATTATGAATCTAGCAGCCAATTGCGAGTTGTTCAAAAATAATGAATTTGTGGATTATATGTACAGATGTGTTTGGATGTGTATACATGCACATACATACTATTTATGTGTGTATATACATGCACGGCATACATGTTGTCCACAGAAAGTGAAATGGAAATGAGCAAACTTTACTTTGATAAAAATGTTATAATTCTCAGTGGTTTCATTTGTCCTTAAGCAAATCCATCAGTAGGACCGGAATGATAAGCAATTGGAGCAGTGCTCCAGAATTAAAATGTACTTGTAACTGGTTTGCATGTATTTCAAAAGATCAGGAAAATTTTTTGGGTGAAAACCTGCTGTCTGATTGCTAATAATGGATTTACGAACCACTAGCCTGAGTTTACATATGGCAGTGTCTTACATCACTATGATTCTTCACAACTGAATGAATCGTGATCTATTCTGCATACTGCTGCATGGCTTCACATCTTTGGTTTATTAGCTCTGAAGTTGCCTTCCAGAAAACTTTCAGAACTTTGGGCTACAATCCCAAGAATGTTTATTAGAGATTAATGGAATATCTATCCAAATTAATAGGGTTGACACTGAGTGGTACACATTTGGAAGAGTGTGAATTCCAGTGAAGATGAGCCACACCAAAATGTACAATTATTTTACATCCCTCCATAGGAAAAGCCCCACATTATTAGCCTTCCAAGCCTCCATCCTGTTATCATTGCATCTGATCCTAAGACATTAAGGAACTCATTTATTCTATACCAATATGATGTTCTGTGAGATGAAATAACCATCTTAAAATGACTAATGGCCCTGATAATATAGGGCAGCTGGCTCACCTATGTTTAGTCTGAACACTGCAAATCATTGGCTATTGCCAGCCAGCTTGCTAATACCAGTGAGAGTTATTTCTTCAAGAAAATGTAGATTTATGGATAGGGCTATTCTCCCCCTTCCTTTTAATCTTGATGCCTCATGGCTAGACCATGATAAATGAGGTAGCTCCTTCAATGGCAGAGAGGAGGGGCAAGAATCATGATATGAAAAAGGAGGAAGGTCCTGAAAGAAACGAGTGGCATTTTTCTCTTGTCTCTGAGTTTTCAACACATTAAAATTCTCAAAGGATATCAGCATATGAATCAGTTAATGGAGTCATGGCTTCAAAACAAAACATAGACACGGTGTTTGTCTCAAAACTTTTAGTGATTCCCTCCCCCTTTTCCCCTATACAATTTTATGCTTTTTAAATCCTTAATAGCCATATAAATTAGAATTTATGTTCTTGGTGAATTGTTTGTTTAGAATTTCCCATCAGAAATCTTCAGGCAACCTGATGTCCTTCAGATATTTTGAACCAGAGCTGTTACATTGTTAACGTTGGCCATGCTGGTCAGACATTCGATTTCCCTAACTCCTGCTATGAGATCTGTCTTACCCATTTTCAG
Source organism: Crotalus tigris (assembly GCF_016545835.1). NCBI lineage: Eukaryota > Metazoa > Chordata > Lepidosauria > Squamata > Viperidae > Crotalus > Crotalus tigris. The sequence goes on from NW_024096796.1 coordinate 2,302,996, forward strand.
TCTTTGCACTTTACTATGTAATTAGAATTACAGAATAACAGAATTGGAAGGACCTCGGAGGTCTTTTAGTCCAAGCCCCTGCTTAAGAAGGACACCCTATACCGGGGTAGGCAACTTCGGCTCTTTTATGACTCATGGACTTCAACTCCCAGAATTCCTGAGTCAGCTATGCTGACTCAGAAATTCTGGGAGTTGAAGTCTATGAGTCATAAAAGAGCCGAGGTTGTCTACCCCTGCCCTATACCATTTCAGACAAATGGCTATTCAGTCTCTTTTTAAAAGCCTCCAGTGATGGAGCACCCACAACCTCTGGAGGCAAGCTATTCCACTGGTTTATTGTTCTCACTGCCCAGAAGTTTCTCCTTAATTCCAGGTTGCTTCTCTCTTTATTAGATTCTATCCATTGTTTCTTGTCTTGCCTTCTGATGCTTTGTAAAATAGATTGAGCCCCTCCAATATTGGAACCTTGCTATCATTTCATGCCTTGTCTTTTCACTAGACTAGACATATCCAATTCCTGCAACAGTTCTTCATATGTTTTAGCCTCCAGCTCCCTAATCATTTTTGCTGCTGTTCTATGTACAACTGAATACAATCAGCCTCACTAATACATGTTTTTAATCATAATCATGTAGATATGTGGCTTGCAAGCTTTTTACTTTGAAGAATTACTTTTTACATTTATTTGTCAGCCAAAGCCCTCTTCAAACATTACTTTTTTATGATAGCTGGCTCCTGTCACATTCTTGAAGTCCTTCAACTCATGTCCAAGAGAATTTATTAGGTCCAGTGAAGCCAGGGGGTGGAGCCAACTGTCATGGTCACAATAAAAGAGGCTTGCAAATTATTCCCAGCCTCGCTAAATAAAATTAATGAGGAACATTTCTGAAGAGTTCTTTAGCCTTGGCATAGACTTCTCAGGATGAAATAATGTTCTAATAATTCTGTTCCTATGGGACATTCTGTCAGTACATGTTGGATCTACTGCTGAGCCTAACTTGAGTATGCATTCCCAAACATTCCTAAGTGATCTCTATTCTTAGAAGTGCAGAGCAAGTCACAGGGTGATATTCTAGTCTTGTCCTTGAATCCATCATCTAGTCATGCTTCATCATAGCATTTAATTCTAGAGATAAAAGTCAGAGTTTCTAGTAATAGGCAAGTTATCTAGCCTATACATTCTAATAATTTTGAGGAACACTTCATAAAATTTCTTTAAGATTAGCTTACCAAATACTAAAAGCCCAGGGACACAAATGGGGATAGCTTCAAGTTCTATTTTGATTGGAGAAGGCCTTTTTCCACTTCCAGGAATTGTTCTTAGGAACACTTTCACTTCATACTTTTTGCATTAATTCCTTAACTTTTTCAATGTGCAAGGAATGAAGTTAGTTCCAGGTTTAAGAGAACTACTATGTTAGACATATTTTAGCTGCAGCAACGTCCTATGCTCTTGAAGAAAGCAGCAACAGGTTCCTTGACTCACAAAGGGGAAGGAAATGCAGAAGGTCATACATGCACACACTTGCACACACAAAGGTTTTACTGTTGTGAACTGCATTAGGCAAATCTCCTGTTGTCTATGGTTTCATTCTATTCTACAAAAGTCACTAAGTGAGCCTTCAGCAAAGTAAACCAAGAATATAAGGTTCAGAATTTGGAAAAACTAGGTTTATGATTGTGTCTGTTATTAAGTCCAACATAATGGATTATGGACAAAATGCAGGAAAGGACAAGAAGAATAAGCTTTGTATGGCTTACAGAGACAAGCATCTTAAGGCAATCATTTTGAAGCCATTACAAGTTTTATTCTGAATGCAGGGATGATGCTGGCTCCCATTACCATTTATACGCTTGTCAGAACATCCTACCTTCTATAATAATTTAAATAGCCCGTAACGTACGATAAGAATCACAAAAGTTTTATTAAACCAATAATGTAGAATTCTAGTCTACTGTAGGGAAAAATGGTAAGTCATTTATTTAAATGATGATATGGAATGGTAACATTCTTGTCAGCTTCTAGAATAGCTGAAGGAGTGCAATCTATTTTTATTATGAAGAAAAATCACTGCAGTAATGATACCAAGGTTTCTCACAAACACAAACCAACAATTTATTGCAGAAATTAGATTATAGGTGCAATATAATGTTTTCTTCTAAAGGGAAATAAAATTCATTCTTTGGGACATAATATTCTCTAATCAGATCAAGATTAGTGTTTCTATGTCATTGAATATTTATTAAGGTGAAATTAATTAAATAATTTTTAAAAATTAATACCATTTTTTCAGGGCATTTACATCACTTGATCAAATCTTGCAAATTTTAAATGAAAACAATTCCATTAAAATGTCCGGAGAGAGATCCTCCCCTTTCACAAATAGCTTTCACAGGGAACATAACCAGTTTCAAAACAGCAAGTAACCAAAGGAGTAGTGCCATACCTTCTTACTATGCTTCCTGCAGGAATAATTTTTTTGGCAATGACTACATCTTCCCCTAACTCGTGGTATACCAATTTCCCTTGCATGCAGGGCCTCAGGGGGATGAGGGCAAATGCAAATATATATATATATATATATATATATATATATATATATATATATATATATATATATATATATATATATATATATATATATATATATATATGAAATCATATGGGACATGGAACAGATAAATTGACAAAAAGGTTAAATACTTGGGAGTATATCTAACTGCTTCAAATGGAAAATTGTACAAGAACAATTATGAACCACTATGGGCAAAAGTCCAAAAGGATTTAATAGATTGGAAAAAATTGCAATTGTCATTGTTGGGGAGAATTTCAGCTGTAAAAATGAATGTTCTACCAAAGTTTCTTTTTTTGTTTCAGATGATACCTATTCTTAAAAAAGAGGCAAATTTGGAGGAATGGCAAAAGGGTATCAATAATTTTATATGGGCCGGGAAGAAACCAAGGGTTAAATTTAAGATATTACAGGATGCTCGAGAAAGAGGGGGACTTAAGGCACCCAATTTGAAATTATATTATGATGCAGCCGCCCTAACTTGGTTAAGTGATTGGCTTAATTTAACAAATATGGATATTCTTTTTTTGGAAGGTTGGGATTTAATATATGGTTGGCATGCATATTTAATTTTTAATAAGAAAGTTGATCGGACTTTTAAATCACATATTTTGAGGAATGCCTTACTTCGTGTTTGGAAGAAGTATTATTATAGATTAAATTATAAAATACCTATCTGGGGGATTCCCAGACATGCAATTGAGGGAACCTCTAAGGGGACAAATTTTGATAAAATTTCATATAAAGAATTGTTAATTTGTTCTGGTTCGAATTGGCATTTGAAATCCCTAGATGTATTAAGGCAGCAAAATATTCTACAGTCATGGATTCAATATTTACAAATAATGGATAGATGGACTGTAGACAAGAAAGAGGGAATAACACTAGAAGATAGACAATTGGTTATTCAGATTAAAAACCAAGGTCCGGCTCATATAAAAAGAATATATAATGTTTTATTAGAGTTAGATTCGGAAACAGAATTGGTTAAAGATTGTATGATTAAATGGGCTCAGAATATACAGGAGCCGATCTCATTGGATTTATGGGAGATAATTTGGATAAGAAATGTTAAATTTACACAAGCTCAAAATTTGAGAGAAAATTTTTATAAAATGTTTTATAGATGGCATTTAGATCCTAAAAAATTATCTTGTATGTATTCCAACATACAGCCCAAATGTTGGAGATGTGGCAATAATGATGCGACATACTTTCATATTTGGTGGAATTGTAAAAAAGTAAAGGCTTTTTGGATTATGATTTGGTGGAACATTCAAAAGATTTTTAGAAAGAAGATAAAGTTTACTCCTCAACTATTTTTACTTGGTATTTTTGTTGACTTAAATGAAAAAGAAACTACTTTGATGTTGAATTTATTAACTGCAGCAAGGTTACTAGTAGGTCTATATTGGAAGAAAGATTCTTTGCCTACTTTAGAAGAATGGATATTTAAAGTATCTAGTTTTGCAGAAATGGCAAAAATTTCTGCTTATTTAAAGGATCATACACAAGAAAGATATATTACTGTATGGGGAAGGTGGATAGATTATATTCAGAAAAAATATGGAATTAAAAAGTTTTATTTATTTTATGAATGAATATCAAATATTATAGAGAATTGTTTTATAAGTTATGGAGTTAAAGGTTAATTATGATATTTTTTTTTCTTTCTCTCTTTTTTTTTCTTTTTTCTTAATTATTATAATTTTCTTTTTCTTTTTTTTTCTTAACCCTGTATTCTGCTCTGGGAAGTGAAGGGAGGGGGGGTGGGGATGGGAGGGAGGGTAAGGGGGGGGGTTCTCTATTTTAAAATTTTATTGTATTTTTATAAATGATTGTATGTTTTAAAAAATAAAAATTTTCAATAAAAAAAAAAAGGATGATGTTGTTGAAAAGGAATGAAGTATTCCACAATCTGATGTGATCAATGAGAATTCTCTCATTCTTCCTCCTACCCAACATATTACCTATGTAATAAATCTTACAGACCAGACAGATTAGTTCACAAGCAAAGAGTTGTTTGATACCATGTATATCTAAGTAGTTTAGAGTTATAGTCACCAACATTTCAAATCTCACTTCAAATACATAGAGAGTGTAATATCTGGATGGTCAATGCAATACTGAGAAGTTGTTTCTACTCTACCTGCTGCCAATAGATGGAAGTCCAGAAAATGTGAATTCATTTCTGGACTTCTATATGCACAGAAATAAAATAGGTTGCAATATTTCAAAGTTTATATAACCAGTCCCCCCCAAAATACATCACAATTAATTTTTTCAGATAATTAAAACGTATTCTTAGGTTCAGTTTTTAACTGGCAAAAATCAGAATTAGTCCAAATTCAGGATTCATCTCAAGCTGATTCAAAACTCAATGGATCTTGACAGGAAGAGCATATTTTGTGCTTTTTTTATTGTTTAACCTTCTAAACAGATATTCAACAGTGGCCTAAAAGATGTACCATTTTATGCTTGTGAACTCTTAGGAGAAAGAGCATTCCAGAATTCAGTTATCACCATAGACAATATAGACAATAACTCTATGGTTATAAAGGAAGCAGATACCATCAAGCATATCTTAAGATAGACAACCAATGCCATCTCCAGATATGAACATTTCTTAACCAACTGCTTTTTGGTGGAACTTCTGTAGTTTCTGAGACAGCAGAAGCAACTGTTTTTTTTTTTATCTCTGTCACCTAGATGTGAGCCACAGTTTTAATTTCCCGAACACAACTATCCCAGGAAATAGTGAGAAATTAAACAAACAATTGGGCATTGTCCCTCAGGCATATTCCTAAAAAAATCCAAGGCAGGATGCAGGGTTGGTGTCAATCAAGTGTTAGAATTCTAACATATGTCTAAGAGGGTGATCGCATAGATATGTCCTTTAGGGCTAGTGATATCTCAGAGATACAGTGATAACCTAGAGGGATTTATGCTGAAATTGATACAAGTAGTCCTTGACATAAGACCATAAATGAGCCAGATATTACAAGTGTAGATTATAATGATCATTGAACAAGTCACCATGTGACTTTTCCGCAGTTGTTATTAAGCAAATGAGGCAATCATTAAATGAGTTTGATTTCCTCAGTGGCTATTTTTTACCAGAAACTGGAAGTAAATGCTGGAAACTGGCAAAAACGCCACAAATCTCATGTGACTGTCAGATGCTGCAACTGGCCATAAATGTGAGCCAGTTGCCAAGTGCCCAAAATACAATCACGTAGCTGTGGAGGGGGTGCAAGTGTCAGAACTTTGAAAACAGATCATAAGTAGATCTGGAAAGGTCCATTTTAACTTTGAACAGTCGCTAATCAAGGACTACCTGTATTCTTTTTTGGGGAGTGGTGATTACAATATATAAAACTTATCAAAAGGTTCCTGCACACATTTTAAGTCCTCTATCTAAAACTGTGCCATTGATATTTGGTATTTTCTCACCGACTTTCAATGTAAAAATCTTGGAAAGTTTATATTGGCAAGAAGGGATTCACAGTTGCTTGTGAACCAAATACTATGGAGTAGTGGATATTTAAGTGAGTCCTTAATTTGGTAATGATTTCAGCAATTACTTGTTCTATCCCAACTTCTCTTTCAAGAAATGAACATTACTGAAAAGACTAATGTTCTATATATTTCTCCAATTGCTACGCGCCAAATATCTCACAATGAAGGAACAATAATGCACTGGAATTTCATTATATGGTAGTAGTGCATACCCATTATATAAAGCATAAACAAAAGCAATTTGCATACTGGGATTAGTCCTGATTTAAATACTTTTTCTCAAGACACTTTCATTAACCGAGTTGACAGAAACTATCTATTATTCATTTTACCTGCATTTAATTGCAGTTTTAATGTGCAATGTTATGTCTTCGATGTGGAAAAAAATAAAGAAATAGCTTGCTTTAATATGGTTAAATTATTCTACTGCTATTGAAGATTAGCCCAATATAGTTAGATCCTACAGCAATGCATTTATCTTTTCTGATCCCATTGCCATTAATCATTTACCACAAAAAATAAAGATAACACAGGGCTGATGTTTCATAAACAGTTAATAGCCACCAACAAGATATTTTTTGCATGTCTGTGTATTTAGCATATTATTATTTAACATAGATGAATCATTCTATTCCTCTGAAAATGTATGTATTTTCCTGTTTTCCTGCCAAAGTCAAATCCCCACTAACTTAATGTTTGATTAAAAAAACCTAAATACTGAAAAAAATTAAATATTGGATACTCCACAAAGTATATACACAAACCTAGACACAAATGTACCCTAACATTAAACCTTTTAAATATATATTTTCTTAAAATGCATCATGATTCATATTGTAAACATGATAATACATTTTATTATATAATAGTCAATATAATTACTTAGTAATTAAATAAGTAAGAACCAGTTTGATGTACTGTAGGCATCAGACTAGAAACCAGGACACCATAACTTCTAGTCCTTTCTTAGACACAAAGCCAGTTGGGTGATCCTGGGCCCAATCATTTTCTCTCAGCCACAAGAAGAAGGGAATGTCATTTTTGAAAAATTGTGACGAAAACTGCAGGGACTTGCCCAGCCGGTCACTAAGAGTTGCTAACACTGATTTGAACATCAAAATAATAATAAACAAACAAATAAAAAAACTGTAGAATAGCCTCCTTCACAAAATTCAAAGAAATACATCATTTGAAGAATAACTTTTATTCAATACACATATTAATGAGGCTGATCTGGACTAGCTTCATTCATATATTTCTTTCAGGAAAGAAACAAAGAAGAAGGGATCTGGACCAGTGCTTTTACTGTGGAGTAATCAGACATACAACCAGATCATTGATAACAAAATGTCAAATCTCTAACAAAGCAACAGGATGTAGAACCTGTAGATCCATAGAACATATAGCCAAAGGTGACAGGAAATTTCCAGAAGCTTTAAAGAAACATAATGAATGCTCAGAGAGCTGAAAGCAGGCAAGCATACTTTATTATTCTTTGTTTAGATTCAGATCAGAATAAAGTTCACTTTTTTGTGGACTGATTGGGTACTAATTTCATAAATGTATCCACAGTTCAAAGACTAAGGTTGCCAAGTCAAAGTTTTGAAAGCTCAATGATGGTAAAATCAATAGATGGACAGTCACTGAGAATGGTACCAGTTTTGCAGAGCATGGAACCACTGCAGATGACAATCCATGAGAATTAATACCGTGCTATATACTGTAATTTGCAAATGCCCATTGCCTTGGGAAGCAAATGGCAGCAGTTACATGATCCAGATGTAGGTTGAACACAAGGGACATTCATGTTTCCGTCATTTAAATGATGGAGACATGACTTGTATGCACTATAGGTTGCCCATCCCAGCCTGATACAGCACAGTGGAACAACCAGACTGCCAGACAAATACTTAGACTTCCCAGATGTATTTGGGGAACTCTTCTTATCAAGATTGTGTGATTGCACCATCAATTTGTATCCAGGAGCCCAGATTCAAGCAGAGATAATATCAATAGCACTTAGACTTATATACCACTTCATAGTGCTTTACAGCCCTCTCTAAGAAATTTACAATATCAGCATATTACCTAGGTCCTCATTTTACTGACCTCATAGGGATAGAAGGCTGAGTCAACCATGAGCCGGTGAGATTTGAACTGCCAAAAAGCTGGCAATCGGCAGTCAGCGGAATTAGCCTGCAATACTGCATTCTAACCACTGTGCCACCACAGCTCTGTAATATTCCATATTATTATTCCATGTCTATTCATGAGTTAATCATTCTGAAAGAATATTTGGATATCAACATTTTTTTTTTAAAAAAAGGATTCATTTACCTTTGCAAATCCAACATAGGGAAAGGGGTGAGTGGACTCAGAAGAAAATTGGAGCGTGTGTGTGTGTGGGGGGGGTTCATGTGGACTGTGCATAACTACAAAAATTTGAAAAAGGTAACTATTACACACTGCTATTCTCTACTCCTTATTTTGGGTCTCACAGGCTGCCTCTGCTGAAAGCAGTCTGAGATTCCCAGGGGAAGGCTGGGAAATGTTAGTGCTCAATCACTCCAGGGAACAAAGCCATATGCTTCAGTATAGCTTCAGAAAATTGGAAGGTCAGAACCTGAATGAGTGGATGAAAAGGAATTTAATTAAAAGGCTAAAGCTTTCAGTAAAAGCCTAACTACTTCAGCTTGCTAAACTGTAACCCCAGCTGTATCAGGGGACAAGGCAAAAGGCACAAACAGGAAAGATATGCACATGTTTACAGTTAAAAGGAGAATGGAAGGGTGTTTTGGAAAGCCATGCCACAGTACTGCTGATGTGTTAATTCTGAAAGTTTTATGGTTAGCTTAGAAGCACAATTATTGCATTTTTGCTTAAAACGGTTAAAAGGAACTATAAAGGGGCAAGAATTATCGTCAAGGGAACATCTTGGGACTTTGTGACATGTAACTGATGGTAACTGTTGTATAAAACATACCACGGGGCTTTGATGGGTAGACAAGCTTTGAGGGAGACTGTGTCACTTTCTGCAGAATAAAGTTTTCGTTAGGGATCTCCACCTTGGTATCTTCAATTTTAGGTGTAGCTACTCCAGGAACCGGATTTAGGGTGGGGCTAAGACAGCGCCTTCCAAAGTTTTTATCAAATTAGAGTTAATCAGAAGGAAGGAAGAGCAGGAATACTTGACCTGATCTACCCTGAAGAGATGACATCACCCCCAAATCCAATCCTGTGCAGCTAAACTGTAATTTCCTTTGTTTCAAGACTGAAATTTGCTTCAAATCCGCAAGCATCCCCAAAGCAAAGATTCAGTCTTGTCAGATTCTGTTTTTCTGAACAGCCACTTCAGGAAAGTGATAAGCAAAAGAGGAAAGGGAAAGCTATGAGTTTTGTCTTCTCTGTGGAGATGCCATATAGCACTCTTAGAAAAAGTCAGCAGTGGGCAAAACGAATGACCTCAAACATTAAGAAAATAGGTTTTTTTTAAATTAAAAAAAATACTAGTATGGAGAGTTTGGCCTTTTTTTCTTTTTCTTTCCTACAAAGGTTAAATTCTGAAAAAGCATTTATAACTCTCTAAGTGTTTTTATTAAAGTAGTTCTGAAGAACTCATTTCCCTATTTTCCCTTAAACTGATCTCATAACCATAAACCGGATTATACTGCTGAAGTCTGTATAAATTATAAAGTTGCTTTGTAGAGGGAGAGAATTAGTAAGACTGCTGAACACAATAGTTGGACTTCAGCTTTTAATTCTTTTTAGCATTCCTATTACAAGGCAGCTTCAGAGATAAAACATTATTTTGTTCTCTAGACAAGATTTCACACTTTATAAGTGTTCCTGGAACTTTCAGCCATACTGAAAATGATATTTAATGCCTGCCCTTTTGGGTGTTATTAAAAGACTGATGATTAACTGTATTATTGGCAGCTACCAGCTAACTGTAACTATGATATTTAAATCGAAATGATTCTACAAAAAACAGCTTGTTTGCATTATAGACCTAACCATTCTAATCACTGCGTCACCATGGCTCTTTATGTATTCTATATAGTTTAAAATGGCATTCTGGGTATCCCTAGTACATTTCTCACTGGAGAAATTGTTTTCAATTTTCTGTTCATCCATCTGTTTGGTCTCCTACAACAAAAGGTATAAAGAAAATATAAGAAATTCATACTTTTCACTTTTATGTGAATAGTAATCCAAATTCTGGATAGACAAACAATAATTTTCTCTCTTGGTTTGTGTACTAATATGTATTGATTGCAGCTTATGAAAATACAGCCAATTTCACAGAATAGGTTGGATGCGTGATTCTCTTTTACTGACAGGTTAACTATATTTTGTTCACTTGGACTTTTCAAGAATTGAAGTTACCATAGCAACAAGAAAATGTTCAGTTCTTTGATTTTTAATAACAAAATGTAAGAGCATGAAAGAGTAACAGAAATAAGTCCCGATAGAATAACTTGTGCGTGGCATGGAGTTTTTGAAAGCCACATGCAAGTCCTTAGGACACATGTTTGTGACAACCCCATTGTATCAGAGCAGATCTGAGTACTTCAGTGCTTCAGAGAATGTAAAAACCACACTGTCTAGTAATCTATGTAATTCATAGGATGATCATTTAAAAACTATCCTTGTATTTAGTATATGGGCCGAGGATGTACTTCACCCTTCTGTAATATTACTGGTTCAAAAGCAAAATACATGTCACTGTCCTTTCATGTCACATGGGGTTTAGAGGAATTACAAACACAAAAATTACTAGGCTGCAGGGATGTGAAAGGAATGTGTTATCAATTTTTCACTTCACAAAACTATCTGCTAAGTGGAGTGCAATTGCCCTTTGATAGTCACACTTTCCTGAACATTACAATGCAGTTCTCTTAACATAAAAAGCATAGACATTTACATATGTTAAGGAAAAATGTGAATGAAAGCAATTTGGTTGCAAAAATGTGCATACTGGAAAAATACATATATATTTTTTTTGGAACTCTGAATCTGTGAATAATGTCTTATTCATTCAAAAACACTTTTCCAGCATAGCGCAAAAAATTCGATCCCCTTTTTTCTCATCTTAAAATTACCATCGGGAACATTTTCATTTTTTAAGGCTACAACTGATCTGGTATTTTTAAACTCTGTGCGAATTGAAATACATAGCATTGCAGGCAAATATATAGAATTCAAGTTACAAGATTGGAGTAATCAATGGTTTATACCCACAAGAGTCTGAATTATGATGTGACTGAATTTATACTTCATAAACATAGGAGTTTGTAAATTACAATGAATAGGATCAAACAACATATTGGACCTTCAATTAGAGTGATCCTGCACTCGAGAAAGAACACATTTTGTGTTTTCCACTTTTCTAGTGTGCTTTCTCTAATTGTTGAAGGAAGAGCAACTTTTAGTTATGCACTCTAATTTCTCTTCCCTTCTCTCAGTCCTCTTCTCTAAACAGACTTTTACAATTTACTTATGATTTTTTAATTATTTCAGCTTTTTTTGGATGAACTCAAGCATTTTACCAAATGAAAGTTCTTAACATTACTAATATTTCACTCCATGTATATACTCAGTTTTTCCACTGGCAAGAATTAATAACATACTAAAGGTTAGTTCCAATTAGATTTAAACCTTGTTCATCAAATCAAAATTGAAGGAGAGCTACCTTCATTGTCATACAATCCAAATTTCAAACAGGAACCTTTAAAAGAGATTTTAACTTACTTATTTTGCTTGCTTATCTTTTAGAAACTTTGTGTGCATTTGAAATCTGTGAGACGTTATATTTTACACTCCCCTGTTCTTGAGAAATGACCAAATGATCACTTGACCACACATACTGAAGTGTGGTAATTATATTGACTGTATGATGTTGTGTGGCCAAGCAATAGTTGATGTGTCCATTTGATCACTTCCTGAGACAATACTGAGGATGGAAAATAGAGAGTCGGTTTGGTGTAGTGGTTAAGGTGTCGGACTAGAAACCAGGAGATTGTGAGTTCTAATCCTGCTTTAGGCATGAAAGTCAGCTGGATGACTTTGGGGCAGTCATTCCCTCTCAACCCAACCCACTGCACAGAATGTTCATTGTGGAGAAAATAGAAGGCAGGAATATTAGGGTTGTTTGCCACCTTCAGTGTTATATACTACACACACACACACACACACAGAAAACTGGTTTGGAAAAATAATAATAGAAACATCATGGTTTACTAGTGTCAGTCAAGAGAATGAGAAAGGAACTGATGGCAATAGAAGTCTGTTCGAAGGGATGGTAGCAATTCTCCCAATTCTGAGCCTACAACTTTGTTCGCTTGACTCTGAGAACATCCCTAAGTGCTCAAGCCCATGAGAACAAAATTACTTTAGGGTGGCAAAGTAAGTACAGAAGAGAAGTACAAGTCTTCAGAAGTGGGCCATTTGAGGCTAACAGTTTAACTCCAGTCAAAAGTTTCTCAAGAGCAGAACATGTTCCTTAGGAATTAATGAGCCCTAGCTGTGTTTTGGATAGAATGCCTCATTGCATAAGGCAGAAAATTGCTTAGAGGATTAGAAGAACCCCTTCTCAGTCTATCATTTTCTAGACAGGGTCATTCTTTGAATGCATAATGCACAATGTCCCAAGTAAACATTGCAACGCTGGATGAACAATTACAACTAAAAAGTTATCATCTTAAATCATTACAATAAAGAATATAAGTGACTTTATTGTCATTCTTTCAGATGAATGCACTGATTTTAGCAGGGCAATGATTGCTTTCTAACCTGATCTGGTACCAGTTCTTTGCATGCTATCATCCAACAAACTGTATGGATAATAGGATAGTTGAAAGAGAACAACAACAATAATATTCTGTACTGTTAAATGATTTCCCTGAGCCAGTTTTCTTGAGAAAATGGAAATTGTTCTTGTTCATCTTCTTATGAACTCTTTAAACTCTTATAGCAGTGATGGCAAGCCTTTTAGACACTGAGTGCCCAAACTGCAACCCAAAACCCACTTATGTATCGTCTGGTGTCAGGTGGGCGTGGCCCATTGGTGGGTGTGGCCCATTGGGCGGGCATGGCCCATTGGGCGGGCGTGACTGCGGTGGTAACGGCAGACTGGGTGGGACTAAAAAGTTCAATCAATCAATTCCAACTTTGCGAGATCTTTCTTTTTCTCGCGAGAAGTTGAAATTGATTGATTGATTGAACCTTTTTTTTGCACACGGTGGTGGAGGCCTAAAGTGAGAAGGTTTTATAAAATCCAGCTGAAGGCCTAGGACTGGTGCGATGGCACGTGTGCCCACAGAGAGGGCTCTGCGTGCCACCTGTGGCACACGTGCCATAGGTTCGCCACCACGGTCCTATAGGCTATGGTTTAACTCAGGGCTCTTCAAACTCAGCCCTTTTATGACTCATGGACTTCAACTCTTCAGCCAGCGTTAGACCTCTGGTTTAACTGATATCATACCAAAACTTAATTTTATGTTTGCACTATCTTCTTTTGAATCCATCCAGGAAAACATTTTACTTCTTAAAAGAGAAGCAGTTGAAAGCCACAAACTAATAACCAAGTGACAAGAATGAACTTTTAATTTCTTTAGACTCTTGAAATAGACAATTTCCTAGGGGGAATTACAATAGAACTGTATTGATAAATTAGCCCCCCTTTTTATTGCCTATTCTCTGAAGGATGAACCAAACTCTTTCCAGAAATTTTCATGGAAATCCGGTACAAGTGGCAAGAGCTTAAGTAAATTGTGAAATGATTCATTCTACAAAAATGTTCAGAATTTTATTGTGTTGAGAGCTTAGAAATTTGCCACTAGAAACAACCACCAAACTGTTGCAGAAAATAGAAACATTTGGAGAAGTGACTGGTTTGAAAATAAATAGAGAAAAGACTAAGGTATTAACAAAAAATTTAACAGACAAACAGAAAACCCAACTCACAAAAAAGACAAATCTGCAAATAGTCAAAAAAGTTAAATATTTAGGAATTTACTCAACATCAAGATGTACAACACTAAAAGAAGATAATTACGAAAGACTGTTGAAACAAATAAAACTATACTTGGAAAAGTAGAAAAACCTCCAACTGTCACTGCTAGGAAGGTTAGTGACAGTGAAGATGAGTGTCCTGCCGAAACTACTCTTTTTATTCCAAACAATTCCTGTAAAATTGGGAAAGACATTTTTGATGACTTAAATGCAACAATATTGAGATTTATATGGCAGGGGAAAAAAGCACGAATAAAGTGAAAATGCTACAAGAAGCTAAAGACAGTAGAGGATTTGGACTTCCAGACTGGAGATTATATTATCAAGCAGCCATTTTACCATGGCTCAAAGAATGGATAATGCTGAGAAATAAAAGACTAGTCTATCTAGAGGGGCATGACCTACAATTGGGTTGGCATGCCTTTCTGTGTTATGGGAAAAATAAAATACACAGATATTTCCAAAACCATGCTATAAGGAATGTACTGTTTCTAGAATGGGAGAGAATAAAACAAAAAATGTATATTAAAATACCAGAGTGGCTTTCAACAATGGAAGGTTTTGCCTACCCAAATTTAATCAACTATGACAAACTCGTTACTTACAAAGACATTTTGGACAAGGACGGAAAACTTAAAGACAGGCAAGACTTACAACAACAAGGTATTGATTTAGCATAGTGGCCTTATTTGCAAATTCAAACAAGATATGAGAAAGACGTAAAGACAATGGGATTTTATAAAGAACAGATAGAATTTGACCAAATACTTTTGAAAATAGATGAAAACTTGATCTAGAAACTTTATAGATTTCTGCTAAACTGGAAGATGGAAGAAGAACAAGTAAAAGAAAAATGATAGTATGGGCATTTTTTTTTGGATATTCTATAGACTTAGAAGATTGGCAAAAGTTATGGGATAGTAACATTAAATTGACTAAAGCAGCTTCATATAAAGAAAACCTGTATAAAATGTTTTATAGATGGCACATGACACCAGTAAGACTAGCGAAAATATTGAAAAATGTTTCGAATAATTGTTGGAAATGTAAACAAAAGCCAGGTACCTACTATCATATCTGGTGGATATGTCCTAGTGTGACAAAATTTTGGTTTAAGATTAATACATGGTTGGAAAAGATGACTAAAATATAGATAGAATTTAAGCCAGAATTGTTTTTGTTAGTACCCAAATATGGGAAAGAGAATGAGTATTTAATATTACACATATTGACAGCTGCGATAATAGCATTTGCCCAATATTGGAAAAATGAAAGTATACCATCTGATGAGATCATAATCAAAAAATTTTTAGAATGTGCAGAAATGGACAGACTAATCTTAGAGATTAAAGAGAAAGAAGACTCAGTCTATTTTAAAACATGGGAAAACTACTACCAATGGTTGGCAAAACAAACTAGTGAGAAATGATTGTGATATTTAATAAGATGAATGATATCTACTGATTAATTGATACTCTTTACGATTACTGTTATTCTATTACTGTAGCTATTTACTTTTACATTAATTAGTGTCATCGAATATATGTACCCGGACAATAGTCTGCTTGCTAAAGGTTGAAATGTTATTGGGGCAACCCCATTGTTGTACCTACCCCTATCTCAATCCCATCCCTGAATCCCACCCTGAACCCCAATACCTATATTGACCCTATGCCTTCCCTAATCTTATAAAACTTAATAAAATATTGTATAATTTTTTTTAAAAAAAAGAAATTTGCAATAAGTTTACACAAGAGCTAATATTCATTTTAGGATTGGCAGATAGCTTATGATATTAAAACCTAGATTATTTATCTCTTTTCTGCATCTGTAGCCCTCAATTTTTAAAGATTTTTTTTTTTTAAAAAAAAATCCTGTCATTATTTTTACAAATGCCTCAAGGCTGCAAACATACCTAATACTCCTTCCTCTTCCTATTTTCTCCACAACATCTGTGAGGTAGATTGGGCTGAGAAAGAATTAGTGGCTCAAGGTTACCCAACTGGCTTTCATGCCTAAATCAGGACTAGAACTCACAAACTCCCAATTTCTAGCCTGGTGCCTTAAGCACTAAACCAAAGTGGCTCTTATATTCTGCACCACCAGAAGGATAATATCTTTGAAGTTAAACTTTGTCCACTGGAACTATAATATAGGAAATTATTCCTACAGGATTTCAGTAGCAATCCTGTTTCCAGATATGAACATTTTCACGAGGAGGTTGGGCATTCCAAGCTGTTGTGATAACTACAGCTGTGGAGGCAAGAAACACTTAATGCTTGCATTTGCTGAGGATTTTATGCTTCCATTTTCCACTGAGAAGAATTAATTGAACATTTGCACTTGTTCATTCTTTTCAAAATATAAAGAAAGACAGTTGGATAATTATATGAAGAGATACACAAAACAGGGAGACAGGGCAGATGGACTCCTATTAACAGTGGTTGTTAATTGACTTGTGGAGTTAATGTAAGAACAGATTTTCTCCCAATAGTTTGTACACAGGCAACTTGAATTTCCGTTCCCGCTCTTATAAATGAGAGCTGTGCATTTAATTTCATTTGTACTATATTAAAAATCTGATACTATAAACACAGTGAAGATAAATCTTTACTGCTTTTCAGATACTGTCATACCTGTATGCTATTAAATATGCTAAATCCTTGACTGAATGGACTAGTAGGTGTCTGTCAGAGCTAAATGTTCATTAAATCATTAATGGTATTTTACATAAGCATGAAGTTTACATAATGTATATAAAATGTACTTTGCTTGTAGTGACAAAATTCAATTTGGATTGAAGCCTGAATACAGAATATGTAATTACAAGTAAAGTCTACTAAAACAAGATCTGCAAAATCTAGACTTTATTGTAGTTACATACACAATATTATCTCACAAACTAATTTTAGTTCAGTAAAAATACTACATGTGTTTGATAAAGTAACCAAGGAAATAAAGTTTTAATTTATTAGAGCAATGGGTGCACTGTTGTTAAGCACAGAAGGTATAATAGGGCACCTCAGTCATTTTTGCACCAAGTCATGATTTTTAAATGATGCTTTGTTGAATAAGATAAACTGCTTTGGGAAAAATATCTGCTCAGTTAAATGAAAACACACTTCAAAGTACATTAAGCAGTGAACGGGGCAAGCCTACCCAAATGTCAATCTGTTGTTTTGCATTTCACAAATTGTGATTTAAATCTTTTATAGCTGCCCTTGTTCAGCCTTCTTCACCTTGGGCCACTTTGGATACATTAGGACTAAAGTTGTCAGCTGTTGGTCATGCTAGATATAAATTCCAGGCATTGTAATTTCTATACATCTGGGGGGATGCAAGCAGTGGTGGGATTCAGCTGGTTTGCACCACTTTTGTAGAACTGGTCGCTTAATTTTGCTGAGTTCAGAGAACCATCTGAATGTACACTGCTTCCAGAAGTCCAGTCTAGGCCTTGGAGGCCTGCCAGAAGTGCATGGATGCCACTTCCGGAAGTCCGTTCTAGGCCTCGGAGGCCCAGGCCTACATCCAATAAGAGAACTGGTTGCTCAGGTATTTGAATCCCACCACTGGATACAAACTTAGGGAGAGCTATCCATACTAAAATGTCCTACATGTAATTAGGAAGGAATATTTTAATTCTTTTATGGATAGTTCTAACTTTTCAACACTCCAAAATGTTCCCCTGTGAAGGATTATGATATAACTTTGTATGTCATATCCTTGGTCTATCTTTCAAGAAATAATTATAAAATATATATTTTTAAATAATTCATCCTAATGAATTCCCTAAGCATCAGAAATGATGTTTAAATGCATTTCAGTCAAGACACAAACATATGTTATTCTTTGAATACAATTATCTTATTTTGACTATGAATGGGGAAGAACAGACCTAGCTTCAGCCCTAGTAACAGAGCAAATGGCTGTGATTGTTGATATCTCTTGAATAATAGATTTTCCATCTCTAGGTCCAAATAGAGGTTTACTTCCACAGACTTGATGCACAATCTAGAGGTCCCCCTAGTCTCACAAGTCCTACTCACAGAGTAGGGGCAATTACATTTTGTGTGCCCTTGCTTGCTTTCCAGAATTAGGAGTCCCTATACCATTCTCTCTTGTTTTGGTCACCTCCTGTCTATGCTCTACATAAGGCAACCTTTCAAGACCACTCAGGAACTGCAGCTGTCTAAAATGCAAAAGCAATGGCATAGGCCAGGGGTGTCAAACTGCCGACCCATGGACTGTATGCGTCATGCGGAAGCTATGCCTACCCCAGCTCCAGCAAGGGGGAAAAAGTCATGATACTTCGCAACATGTCACATGATGCAGCAAGTTTGACACGCTAGCATAGGCTCACCTTAGTATGCATGCAACATTTCCACCTTTCAAATCACAAAGATTGTCAGTGGGCAGTTCAAGGTGCAGGTTATCTCCTTTAAAGCCCTTCATAGGTCCAGTTCTCTTATGGAGCTTCTCTGTCACTATGCCTGCCTTATGAAATAGCATTATCTTGAAATCTGGATGTTCCCAGCCCTACCTGGTTTTAATAAAGTCTTAAAGACCTAGTTTTTTTCTTTAAGATCAAGATGATCTTCCTTTTTTAAAAATCACATTGGCAGAATTTAATGATAATGGTTAATATTTTATATTTTGTTATAGTTTGTTTTTGTTTTAACTGTAACTTGGTTTGACCTGTTTTGAGTGAGCAGCCATATAAATCAACTAAAAGAAACAAATAATATTGAAATGAGTGCTTTTATGTAGAAAGTGATAGAGCAGCATACAGGAGAGAGAGAGAGAGAGAGAGAGAGAGAGAGAGAGAAGGAAAAGAAAAGAAAGGAAAGGAAAGAAAAGGAAGCTATGATTATAGCCTTCACTAAATGGAATGGATGTGGATGTTTTGATACTATCTTATTAGGTTCAAAAAATAATAGTTTGCTATACAGATTATACAACAGTTTTCAGCACCTACTCAGATTTATTTACCAGGCTCTCAGAAATCATTACACGAAGCAGATGGTGGTATGCTACCACTGCTGGCACATCATATTACTTTCTTCCTTTACTATAATATGATGGTATTTGCAAGATGTTTCAACAACAGCTCCCAGTACAGTTCCCTAACAGACAAAATGCAACCGATAGTTACAATGAGATTCAGGGTTAAGTGACCCACTTTGTTGAATTGTGGACAACATAATGATTCCCATAAAAATTTCAGCAAAGGCAGACTCCTGCAATTCAATGTTTTAGACCAGGGGTTTTCAACCTTTTCACTGATTATACCACTTTTAGGATATGGCAATATTTGAGTACCACCCAGCAAGATGTCAAAAACTTGATGACCAAAAAAAAAAGTGATAAAGTACAGGTAGTCCTCGACTTATAACAATTCACTTTGTGATTGTTCAAAGTTACAACGGCACTGAAATTACTTATGACCATTTTTCACACTTATGACCATTGTAGCATCCCCAGGGTCATGTGATTTATATTTGGATCCTTGGCAAGTAATTCATATTTATAATGGTCACAGGGTCATGTGATCCTCTTTTGCAACCTTTTGACAAGCAAAGGCAGGGCTGTTGGTGACCAAGTGCTAAGGCGGGACTTCCTTCACACCCTCCCTCCCTTTCATTCCAATCTCCCTCCGTTCCCTCCCTCCTTCCCTGCCTCCTTCTTTCTCATTCCCATCTCCTTCCTTCTGAAGGAAGAATTTGACCCTGCCATATTTTCCATTTTCCATATATTTATCAAACAAGGAAAAGCCTCCAGAGGCAGAAAAGACAAGCTGCTGAGGGAATTAGCTTAAAAAGGCGCATTCCCCTTTAAGAATTAGTTACTGGCTAGAGAGGAAAGTTAAGGAGCCGGCAGCACTTAAGAAAAAACAAACAAACAAATATAGCAAGTACTGGCTGCCTGATAAGGCACCCTCCCCAAATGGCTCCATTCATAAGTAAATGAATGCTACAGGCAAAATCCATTCAGGATAAAAATACTTCAAAATCCCTTGCAGCAAAACTTACAGCTAACAATAGCAGAGCAATAGAATTAGAACCCAAAATCCAACACGGGAGGAATCCGCCACAATAGAAATTGGCAAACACTTCTTAAGAACACAAAACCCACACTGCATAAATCCCAGAACTTTAAAGTCACAAAATCACATAAGATTCCACTCCCAGTTTGTTGTTCAGCTGACCCAAAACCAAACTGCTGAAACCACACTTCACTTCTGCCAATAAACATCTCCTCTTGAGCAGCCAGAGTAGCCAGCTTCCTCTCGCCTATTTCAAATGGCGGTGCTTCATTTTTTTCCTTTTCTCTTAAATGTATAGCTTCCTGGCTGAAAAGCAACCCCCCACTTTTTTCTTCCAACACTTCCTTCCTTTCCGTTTTCCTCCTGCTCTCTACCTCCGTCTTTCTCATTGCCATCTCCTTCCTCCCTCTCTCCCTCCCTCCCTGCCTCACCTCCAGCTAATGCTGCCTTTCTTCATTCCATGTGGATGGTGACCCCTCCCCCACTGCATTTCTTGCCTGTTTGTTGCTGCCACCTGTGTGCATGCCTGGCACGGATGGCTATCCAAAAAGTTGTTGATTGGCTCCCGGCTGACCTGTTTGATCTTCTCTCCTCTCTCCTCCCCTCTTCTCCTTTTTCCTTCAGTGCAGCTTCAGCTGATTCTTCCTCCTCCCAAGGCTCTCTCTCTCTCTCTCTCTCTCTCTCTCCCCCCCCCGGCCCAAACTGCCTCCTTTTATAGTCTTTCCTTTCTCCGCCCCCTCCTCCTCCTTCTGGGTGAGCCAGAAGTGCTGATCCTGAGGCCTTTGCCTCACCCCAGCCACCTTGCAGCTCCCGAGGACTCCCTCACGGCAAGTCCTGAGCTGCGCCGCTTTGGCTCATTTCCTCCCCCGCTACACTTGGCTAGGCTGGGCATTGCCGCCAGGTACCAAAGCCCTGTTTTACATCAACATTTTATTTCTCTATATTGCAATGTCACAATTCATTTGGTGAGAAAATATATTTCTTTTCTTTTCTCTGGAAACAAAAAATCTATGGATGTTCCTGCATGCTACAAAAATAAGCAGTATCATTTCCCAACTTTGATGTTTCCTTTATTTCTTTAAGGGGGAAAAAGTATTTATACAAAAGTATATAAATAAGCTCACTCTTTCTTCTTTTAGTCACCAGCAAGACATCGTTTTCTTTCTGTGTTTTTTTATATAAAAAATCTTATCATCTTATTCCTTTTTCTCCTCCTCCTCGTCCTTCTCCTCCTTACTGCTATCAGTAACTGTGAAATACAATTTGGCACACTAAATAAGGCTTTATGCCAAGTTCATCTTCCCTACCTCATTTCTGTTCTACATACAACAATGTTCCACATGAGATATTGCTTTGAGGGAACTAAACATCTGTAGGGCTGCTCTTTGATACCAAATTATCCAAAGCAAAAAAAGTTACTGCAAGAAACTAACTCTGGATAATTTTTAAAAAAAATACATGAGCGGCATTGCATAAATACAAGTAGTCCTTGACTTACAACTACAACTGAGCACAATATTTCTGTTGCTGAGACATCTCTTAAGTGAATTTAATCCCATTTTCCCATTTCTGGCTACTGTTGTTAAGTGAATAATGCAGTTCTTAAGTTAGTAACACCGTTGTTAAGTGAATCTGACTTTGCTTCTCAGAAGGTCCCAAAATTGATCACATGACCCATGGACAATGCAACCATCATAAATATGAGCCGGTTTCCAAGCATCTGAATTTTGATTACATGACCCTGAGGATGTTGCAATGGTTGTAAGAGTGAAAAACAGTCATAAGTCATTTTTACAGTGCTGTTGTAACTATAAATGAACTGTTGTAAGTTGAGGACTACCTGTATAGCACGACTTGTTCATTCAGTTCTGATATTGAAATATATGACTATGAAGGAGTGATCCTTTAGTCACTTTACAAGCCGATTCGGGGGAAAGAGCAGAAAAATAAAAGTAAAAAGTCATCTAAATCTATTAGCAAAATGACACACCCTCCTCCTTCTTTGCTGGGATATTCTGCTCTTCTCCATCTAGTTTTATTTTCAGACAATTATCAATGTAAAAATGCCAGCACTTGAGTCTTTCTCAATATTTCAGTTTCTTTTAGAAAAAAATAAAACTTTCCTTCAATGTCTACTATGCAGTCATTGATACATAGGGATGAAAACCTCTGTGTGATAGCAGTGTATTCTTTATTGAATAATTCATCCTATTCCAGAGCTAAGCCCTGAAACAGAACATACTTTAAAATTTACAAATGAACAAAAGCTCTCTCTAATCCATCATCCCACAAAATGGCCAAGCAGACATCTTGTTCAATAACCATACCAAAACTTAAAAACAAAATGATCTTTCCTCTTTGATTTGAGAGCCGAGGTGGCGCAGCAGTCAGAGTGCAGTACTGCAGGCCACTTTAGCTGACTGTGTTCAGCAGGTCAGCGGTTCAAATCTCACCGGCTCAAGGTTCACTCAGCCTTCCATCCTTCCGAGGTAGGTAAAATGAGGACCCGGATTGTTGGGGGCAATGTAAATATATATATACATTGCTTACTGGTGTACACCGCTTAGAGAGTGCTTGCACTTAAAGCGGTATATAAGTCTCATAAATAAATAAATAAATAAATAAATTTGAATAGCTTCTATTCATTTTGGAAATTTAATATAAATATTAATAGCTTTTCATAGACATATTTTTCACTAATCTATTTTACAAACATCTATATCAGTAGCCATCACTAATCTGAACTAAAATATAACCAAAGAGACTTCTCCAAATGCCAAATCTATAATAAAGATGAACTGTTTCTTCATCATTATTATCCATAAACTAAATTTTAGGGATAAAATAACGTATGTAGGGAAGGCACAGACAAAAATTTTGGGTTACTCCCTCCACTCCTGATTTATCTTTGTTGATGCGATTCATAAATCATAATCTGATTTTGCAGTCAGAATCCTATCACGTTAGCTTGAATGTGCTTACAGATTACAAAGGAGTTCCTAATGCACAAAAAAGGAAATAATTTAAATTCTTAATTTTGGCATGGATTGCAACTGTAATTTACTTTTCAGATCTTCTTTTCAACAGGGACAAGAGAAGGCTTCATCTTCTAGATTGGTTTCTATTCCAAAGGCATGTGCTTCTCAGGGATGAAAATCTATTTTTCATTAAAAAAAAACCCACCTTCATTTCTGGAGATCTATATGCAAGTTCATAGATAGAATCCTAAAGAAATAATGTTTAATATATCATGTCACATATGTGGATTTTCTAGTTAATTCTTTGAGTCTTTATTGCCACAGCTTTCCTAGTTATAATATGCTGTTTTATTCTTCTCCAAAGTACAACCAGCTATATCTAATTTTTTCCCCCCTTTTGACATCAGGAACTGTATACGGCCAATGCTGTGATGCAGAGACATAAAACAACATCATCAGCTCCTCTTCATCCCCCTTTTAGACAGACACATACTTCAGAAGCTGCTAGTGCAGGAATAGGCAACTATGGCAACTTTATGACCTGTGGACTTCAACTCCCAGAATCCCTGAGCTAGCTCTACTAGAATTGAAGCCCACAGGTTGTAATGTTGCCATAGTTGCCTATCTCTGTGCTAGTAAATCACCATCTTGGCTCCTCCTCCAGACAGATACCTAACTTTTGTGGCAGTTTCCAAACCTAACAATCAACAAGAGTGTGACAGGTTGGTGTATCTGCAGAAAGGCAGGTAGGTAGTTTCAGCACCATGGAGAGCTGCAAGTGCTTATTCCAACAAAAACTGCCTTGTTCATTACTCTTCAACTCCTCTCTTTATCTAATGCATGAGTGTGAAACTTGAATACGTCAAGTGATGTATCATGATGTTTTTTGTCTTTGCAGAGCCGGGATGGGCATGGCCTAAGCATGGCACATCAAGCCCACGAGCCGTCAGTTTGACACCCCTGGTCTAAAGCAACTGAAATCCCTATACAAATGAAGGCCAATGCAACAACAACAAAACTAAAACAAAATATATTGAAGTTAGCTGACATGTGGGGGGAAATCTACTACAGGTAGTCCTCGACTTACAACAGTTCATTTAGTGACTGTTCAAAGTTACAAAAGCATTGAAAAAGTGACCTATGACCAATTTTCACACTTATGACCACAGTAGCATCCACATGGTCATGTTACCAAAATTCAGATGCTTGGCAATTGACTCATATTTATGATGGTTGCAGTGTCCTGGGGTCATGTGATCCACTTTTGTGATCTTATGACAAGCACATAAAAATACATGTCATTACAACAACAACAACAACAACAAAAGGAGGGTAGTATTTAAATTGGCTGACCTGTGGGACGAATCAATATCTATTCAAAATAGGAAACCAAATTGCATAAGCTAGTATATCACAAGAGATCAAACTAGTGTCAAAGAAGCCCAGAAGATAGCAAACAATGAGATAAGGTATAATGCTATTCTTCCTTGTTGCTGGAGTACTGGAATATCAAATATATACTGTCCCTTTCAGCTGAATATTCTTAATAAGTGTAGTATCCATTTTTCTGATGTGTTCCAGTTCCATACACATATTAAATCTTATGATAATGTTGGAGCTTGTCTTCTAAATTTATTGATTCAATCCTATTCTGTATTTTCAAATTAGCAGTAAATGCTAAACACTGAAAATTGTAAACTGTGTCATTAATAAAAATAAAACATTAATGCCACAAACCATTAGTATTTCTAGTAAAATGTCAGTGCAATGCTAACTGCTCTAATTGGAAAGTAGCACATCAGTGAATGGCTATTTTCTTGTTCTCCAACTAAAAAACAGTTAATCAACAAGAAGGAAAAGGAAATGAGCAGATGTATTTTTTTTTCTTTTTAACACGAATATAATATTTGGCTACTTGTCGCATAAACAGATTGGGTTTCAAATTATAAGAGGGTAATGGGAGGGAATTGGAGGCAGGAGATTTTTCATGTATGCCTCAGATCAATGAGGATATTCCATTATTTGCTGAAGAAGGAAATAGCTCTCGTCTCTCATTTGTTGCATATACTGAATATCCTGACCAACAGTAAAATATGCATGGATATATAGACAAAATCTGGTCATAAAATGTGTTTTTCTTGACAACACGGACAATGTAAATTTTTTTTTTTAAAGTTTAAATTTTCTAATCTAAGTTTTTAAGAGTTTTTGGTGGTGTCTTTAGAACAGGAGTCTCCAACCTCTGAGCTGTGACCCACTACTGGATCGTGGCCTATTTGCAATGTGAGCTCAACATATACAAGCGGCGGGCTGGTGTGCACATGCTCACAGCTCAACGTGCACAAGTTGAGCTGTGCATGCATGCATGTGCACGCTGGCCTGCCGGTCACATGAATTGAGCTGTGAGCATGCGTGCATACCACCCTGTTGCTCACATGGCCCATTTCCACTCTCTGTAAAATTTACAAAATGCAAAGTAAGAATTTAATACAATTTAAAAAGGCATTGTGAAAAGCCTTTTTAGTCCTGTTTTCTCAATTTCCCTTCCTTTTGTTCTATTGAACCGTAATCCAAATATTTTCTTTTTTATATGGAACATTGAGAATGACTGCTAATATCTACTTATTTCATTTGTTATTTTTGATTAATCTCATGATTCTTGTTCTAGAAACCACATCACCAATAACTAAATTTCCCTTCTTGTATAGTGTGTATCCATTCCTACTTAGATTTGGCCATATTTTCATTATGGATATACAGTATATGCTGTGAGTTTTGCCACTGCTCCAATTTAATATCATTGGCAAAGTTGATTTTTTCCAGTAGTGTGCCAAGTTTGTTTCCCCAACTATCATATATCTTGGTAAATTTTAATTTATAGTTTTTGCAATTATACCTTTTAAAAAGTGATTTCAGCTCACATTTTATTTTTAAAATTTTCTGAATATTTGAAGGCATTTGAAGGCAGGTTTGAATTTTTTTATATGACCATCACTGATGACAAAATGTTATGGCATTTCCAACACTTATTCTTATATATCTCATCTATTTCGGTATTTATTGACAAAGTAACTCTAAGCTATAGCTTAAGGAAAATTGCTATAAAATGCTTTAGAGTTGGTAAAAAAAAAAGATATTGAAGCAAATAAGAACTTTTGGAAATGGCCTGCTAATTATACTAGAGATGAACACATTTGTGATCTTGTTTCCAGCAAATCAGCTCCCATCTGAATCACTGATCTGGTTTCAATCAAACATTTAATTTGATGCTTCAAATTGTGTTGGATTAATTTGATTCAAAGAAGCAGCATCCATGCATGTACAGAAGAAGCCCTTCTGAATTCAAATGAAATTAGAGATGTCTGGGAGATTTGTTTTGGAAATTTGTTTAAATAATCTCACATAGAATCTTTAGATCCAAAGTCTTGCACAGAATTCTAGAATAGAATTTCAGCTATTAACTAATTTGGCATAGATATCAATGGTTTCTTCCTACACAATGCTTCCACATCTGCTTTAAATATTGCATTACTTGTGTCTTTTTGGAAAACTTCCTAATAATAATGCTGAATTTCATTCAGTTCATGATTAGTTTGTCCTGCATACTCTAAATTAATTGCAAAGAAATATTTTTTCTTTGCAATTAAGGAACGGTTGCTGGAATTGGATATGTCTAGTCTAATGAAGAGAAGGACAAGGGGTGACATGATAGCAGTGTTCCAATATCTCAGGGGTTGCCACAAAGAAGTGGGAGTCAAGCTATTCTCCAAAGCACCCTGAATGCAGGACAAGAAGCAACAGACAGAAACTAACCAAAGAGAAAAGCAACCTAGAACTAAGGAGAAATTTTCTGACAGTTAGAAACTGCCTCCAGAAGTTGTGAATGCTCCAACACTGGAAGTTTTTAAAAAGTGACTGGACAGCCATTTGTCTGAAATGGTATAGAGTTTCCTGCCTGAGCAGGGGATTGGACTAGATGACCTCCAATGTCCCTTCCAACTTTATTATTATTATTATTGTTGTTGTTGTTATTGTTGTTATTATTATTATTAATATTATGTATCACAGTAATTCTAGTAATAGGCGAGCAGCCTCTGTGAATGTTTTAAATGAAAGCAATTTTTTTAAAAGTTTTTATTCATGTACAACTGATAAAAATGAACTGAAAATATAGAAATACTGTAAGGAAAAAATAGGAAGAGCAATGGAGTCCTAATGCTGTCTTTAGTTTTGTTATGGTATAAATGGAAAAAGAAAGAAAAATGAATGATCAATTAACTATTATTTAACAAATATTTGCCATTGGCCTGGAACTAATAACAAATAACATGAAATGAACCAAGCATAAAAAATTGCCTTCCAATATTGGTAAGTACGGTGGACGTAATGGGATTGGGAAGGTTGTAACAATATTAGGTCATGGACATGAAAAAGATTTTGAGATGGAAAGGGAATGCAGTTTGGTTTGGTAATAAACTGACCAGCTTCCCAGCTTCATTTTAAAAGTAGCTATTTTGTAGGAGACACCCAGGCTGAGATTGAGGGAGGGGTCAAATGTATAATCAGTCTCTAATCCCTTCCTACCCAAAAGAGATCTAAGTCCAGCCCACCCTGAATTCCATTGACTTTTATATGCCACCAATTTGCTTTGACAGTTAATAATTCAGATTCTTATAGACTCTATAAGAAAAGCAAATGTTCCTATCTTTAAAAAAAAGGGAAGAAAAGGAGTCTATTTCTCTGCTTGCACAACTGGTTGCCAAAGATTTTTTTTCTTCCTATTTTTTTCCTGCAAATGAAGAATTTGTATTGCTTTTTTCAGATCAATCGAATGTTGATCCATTTGTTCTGATAGGAACTGATTGACTGCTTGTTGTCTGAGCCTGATAGAGAGAGAGAGAGTGAGTGGTCCAAAGTCACCAAGCCAGCTTTCATCCTTAAGGCAAGACTAGAACTCACAGTCTCCTAGTTTCTAACCTGGTGCCTTAACTACTAGACCAGGGGTAAACAACCTCGGCTCTTTTATGACTCATGAACTTCAACTCTCAGAATTCTGGGAGTTGAAGTCCATGAGTCATAAAAGAGCCGAGGTTGTCTACCCCTGCACTAGACTAAACCAGCTCTCAGCCAAATAATATATTACCAGGCTATTAACCTATCATTGTCTATAGATAGGAAATTGCAGATCTTCCACAAGCTAGGTCTTTTAGAAAAAAAAATTATCACAGTATCTTTGAGGGAAAGTTATCTCGGCGATCCAATAAGCAAGCCATGAATCAAATCTGGTAAACTATCAGTTTAATTAATAAGTGATTGCTGACTAAATTCATATAGTATTGCAGTAATAATATGCACACTGGCTCAAAATTCTTAAAAAGTCTTTTTCTGTAAACTGTCAGATTTTGGGGGGGGGGCAGTTTTCTTTTTTTTTTTTATTAAAAATTTTTATAAATTTTTACAAAAAGACAAAAAAACAATACAATACAATACAAAAACAAAGCAAAACAAAACAAAGCAAAACAAAACAAAACAACCCTTCCCCAACCCTCCCCAAAACCCCCACTCCCTCCCCCCCTGGAGCTTCCCAGAGCAGAATATAGGTTTAATTAAAAAAAGTTAAAAAAATTATATGAAAAAAAGAATATAACACTAAAATATATGTATATATATAAAAATAAAAGTTATAAAAAAGCTAGATGATATTTTTTTATATCCAATTTAAATTGTATAAACTTTATCCATTTATCCCAAACAGCAAGAAATTTCTCTTGCGATTGTTCTTTTAAGAAAGCCGAAATCTTTGCCATTTCCGCCAAATAAGACACTTTAAGAAACCATTCCTGCAAAGTAGGCAAAGATTCCTTCTTCCAATATTGTCCTACTAACAGCCTTGCGGCTGTGATCAAGTTCAACATCAATATAACCTCCTTTGTATCACAATCAGTAACTATACCTAATAAAAATAATTGTGGAGTAAATTTTACCCTCCTTCTAAAAATTCTCTGGATATTCCACCATATCTTGATCCAAAAGGCTTTTATATTTCTGCACGACCACCAAATATGATAATAGGTGGCATCCAAACAACCACATCTCCAACATTTAGGCTGTAGGTCAGGGTACATAAGAGACATTTTTTGTGGATCAAGGTGCCATCTAAAAAACATTTTATAAAAATTCTCCCTTAAATTTGTGCTTGTGTAAATTTAACATTTCTCACCCAAATAGTTTCCCAGGTATCCAGTAGAACTGGTTCACCAAAATTCTGCGCCCATTTAATCATACAATCCTTAATTAATTCTGTTTCTGAATCCAATTCCACTAGAACCCCATAAATTCTCTTAATATGAGTTAATCTTTGGTCCTTCACTTGCTTAATAAGATTTTCATCTTCTCCGAGGAAACCCACCCCACGATCCATCTTCCATCTGTCTACTAATTGCCTATATTGAAACCAAGAATAAATAATATTTTCATGTGCTAGCTCTTCCAATAGTTTTAACTGCCAGTTTTGTCCATCCCATCTAAGTAACTGTGTATAAGACACCGTATCCATTTTGACACCTCTTTTTATCTTGGGGGGGGGGGGCAGTTTTCTTAAAAAAATGATTCTTCACTAAGCATGTTTTCTACAGAGTTTTTTTTTAAAGCAAGATTTTATTGAGATAAACAGAATGGGGTTACAAGAATCCTAGCAACTGAAATATTTTTCATTTAGAACTTTCTAATTTTCATTCTAACAGCCTTCCTATAATCTAACAAGGAAGTAGCTTTCTTCCCCGATAACTGGGAAACTTGCAGCTAGTTTTTAATACATGGTCCTCTGAATTGTTAGAAACCAACTATTACAAAAGCTTTTGCAAAGTTTTAAAATGTAGCAGGAGTTTTGCAACCTTCAAATAGCCATTTTTCAAAGTGGTCAATAAGTCTGATTTTTAAAATAAAATCCTATAGAATAAACAAGTCATATCTCTCTATGAAGACTGTTTATCACTGCCAATATTCAAACCCCTCTAGTCTACTTGCAGGGGTAAATGTTTGCTTTTTTTCAGAGAAAGTGTGCATTGCTGCTCATTTTCATTTCTAATTTGTATTAAATGAAAAAAGCAATCTATTTATCAAGATTCTTCAGTCAGAGAGTGCAAGCACTTATTAAAAATGTATAACTCTTTCTAGGTATTAAGTTGTGTAAAAATTGAAATGTTGGGGCCGGAAAAGAATAGATTTGATTGCAGGGTGGTAAAGTGTTTGTTTGTTTGTTTGTTTGTTTGTTTGTTTGTTTATGAGACTTATATACCGCTTTAAGTGCAAGCACTCTCTAAGTGGTGTACACCAGTAAGCAATGTATATATATATATATATATATATATATATATATATATATATATATATTTACATTGCCCCCAACAATCTGGGTCCTCATTTTACCTACCTCGGAAGGATGGAAGGCTGAGTCAACCTTGAGCCGGTGAGATTTGAACCGCTGACCTGCTGAACACAGTCAGCTAAAGTGGCCTGCAGTACTAAAGTCTAACTGCTGCACCACCTCGTCTCTTAAGTGTTCATGAGTTCATGCTGGGAACCTGCATCTCTAATGTGGATCCCTAAGATAAATCAATATAAACAACTAAAGATGGCCCTCATATACAATTAAAGACCCTCAAACAACTTCAGTAAAAAGCAGAACATAATTCTTCTCCCAATAAAAGTCACCACGTTTATTGCAAAATTCAACCTAGAGAAGGAATTATTTGCTAATTGTGGCTATTTAAATCATTCCTCCTTTATTCAAAACAATGGTATTCATGAAAACAAGAAAGAATCAATAGAGTAATTAAGTATTTGGAAGAATGCATGAAAATAATTTCATTGAAAGGCAAGTGACGTTTGGCACTCTCGCACCTGCTGTGGGGCAGGGGGAACAAATCATGTAGTTAAACACAGATGCAGAATGTGACAAGGAAGAGGCAGACAATCTGCATTTGTCTCATTTTATATTACTGACTACTTTTCTGTTTTAAAAAATATACAGGAGGAATATTGCTTTTAATGAACCCGTATTAAAATGTATGAATTGTTCCTTAATACTGAATGAGGAAGAACAGGTTGTGACTCAAACTTGCCACAGAGCGGTTGTAAGTTTTAAGTCCCCAAAATCTGGGAGTTGCAGAGTTTCCATAGTTGGTTATAGATGTTGGGGTACTATTCCATTCAGATTTGGTGTGTAATATGGGATTTTTCTGGGTTTACAGATCCTGCTCAAAGAGCAGAGCTAGGGGGCCTTTTCCCAATGGCATCTTCTGCATCAGTTGCAACCATTCATGGTCTGGGAGGGCTATTCGTGGTCATTTACACATTCATCACTCCTCGGCTGAACTACAGGTAGTCCTCAACTTACAACAGTTTGTTTACTGACCATTCAAAGTTACAATGTCACTGAAAAAATTGACTTATGTTCATTTTTCATACTTACATCCGTGGCAGATATCTCCATGGTCATATGATCAAAATTGGGATGCTTAGCAAATGACTCAAATTTATGTAGGATGCAGTGTTCTGGGGTCATATGAATCCCTGTTTGTGACCTTCTGACAAGCAAAATCAATGAGGAAGCCACATTCATTTAAAAACCATGACAGTAACTTAACAACTACTGTGATTCACTTGACAAATGCGGCAAGAAAGGTCGTAAAATTGGCAAAACTCATTTAAAAATATCTCACTTAGCCAACAAAAAATTTGGGCTCAGTTGTAGTTGTAAGTAGAGGACTACCTGTATTACACCATGGTAATTGCAGGTTTGCCTCCTCCCAACAACATTTGTCCTTGACTCACACAAAAGGGAGAGTATGCACCAGATCCTTTAAATCTTGTCATCTTATGGGACATAAGAAGCATGTCTTTTTTGAGATTGCCCCTGTACTCCTGCCTGATATATAATGACTAAATCCTCTCACCAATAGGAAATGGGTTAAGAGACTTACCCAACACATTAGAGGCCAATTGAATATCTGTTAGTCCAATGGTTCTCAACCTTTTTAATGCCGTGACCTCCAACTGGTCGTAAGTCGAGGACTACCCAACCGGTCGAAAGTCAAGGACTTTCCCTGCCCGGGAGTGCTGCCCCCTGCGCCAGCCGAGGCATAGCTGGCAAGCGGCAGAGATGGAGCAGGCTGACCACCGGCTGGGCCACCAGCTGGCCCAGCCCAACGAAGGTAAGGCACCCGCTGGGCCCCATGCATGCCAGCAACCCTCCCTGCGCCCACCGGCCTCCCACCTCCCACCCCTGGCCCTCTTTTACTTACATTTTTAGTAGTTGCTCAGCAAGGAGCGGTGGAAACTTCCAGACAGCTCGCCTTCGCTGCAGACAACTTGCAGCATCGTTTGCAGAATGGGACTTTTGGCAGGCTCAGCAGGGCAGAGACAGCCTGGACAATTCCTATTGGCTTTTGAAAGCCAATAGAATTAGACTCTATTCAAGAAAGTCTATTCTACTGGCTTTCAAAAGCCAATAGAATAAAAGGGAGTAGCACAACTAAGGAAAAGGGGAAAAAATGGCGGACTCCATTGTTTGGCGACCCCCATGAAATGGTCGTTCGACCCCAAATGGGGTCGCGACCCACAGGTTGAGAACCACTATGTTAGTCAATATTTTTCTTATATTGCATTTGTTTATTGCTATAGAGTCTCTCTCTTCCTCCTTCTCTCTCTTTCTCTCTCTGTCTCTTT
This sequence comes from Crotalus tigris, assembly GCF_016545835.1. Lineage (NCBI taxonomy): Eukaryota > Metazoa > Chordata > Lepidosauria > Squamata > Viperidae > Crotalus > Crotalus tigris. The sequence continues at coordinate 2,335,851 of NW_024096796.1, forward strand.
CTCTCTATTATTTGCATTTTATGCTCTACACCACCCAGAGTCACATTGTTTGAGCTGGACAGCCTTATAAATCCTAAACATAAATAAATAAACAATATTCACACCTCTTTCTTTTTTTAAAAAAAAAATTAACATCCCAATGAAGCTACGTAATGCATCACCATCTGTGGTTTTCATAAAGACTATGTGAGTGACACAATAAATCAATTCCTGAGCAGTGACTTAAAATCAAAGCAGAAAACTAGTGTTCATGCATTCTAAATGCGGGTAGAGGACTCAATAGTATGAAAACAGGGCAGCATTGTTGGTACACGAGCATGTAAGTAAGAAAAAAGAAACAGTTGGGGAAAATGGGCATTTTTTTTTTCTGGGCAACTCTCCTGAAACAAAGGACAAAGCAATAATTATATCAAGCAGCAATAAGGAACACAGTGGTGAGGACAAGATTACAGTGTGTACATCAAACATCAGAAACTACAATAGTAATATCCTTAGCTGACAGAAGCAGGAATGAGACTGAATAAAAGCAGAATGTTCCAAAACTGTCACAGTCTATATAGAGAACAGAAGAAGCTGAAACAAATGATTCTAACAACTGCCTACTCTTCCCTTGCTGTCTTTCCAGATATCTATTCTTAGCCTATTTCTGACCCAGCTTTCACTTGTTTAGATAGACAGTTCTTTTCTGTCTCAACTTTGGGCCCTCAACTTTGTACTTTGCTATCACTTCAGCCTCTGTTCTAGTATTTGTCAACTGATTGAATATGGGCCAGATTGGCAATGGTTCTTAGCAACCACATAGATCGACCTTGTTTAACAAGATTTCGTCCCAACTTGATCTTGTGATCCCCGAATGATGCACCCATCACAATTGTAATCAAGTTCACCTGAGTTCTAGTAATTCTCCTCTTCTCTTCCTTTGCACATTTCCAAAATTATGGATTTTTCAAAGCTGGGTCTCTTCATTTTTTATCCAAAACATTTATGTTTCAGCCTGCTTATTTGTGCCTTGGGTAACAAGTGTCAGCTGGTTTGTTTGATGTTCCATTTATTGAGCTATCCCTGGTATTCTCAAGATTGTTTTTGGAACACCAGAGTTCAAAAGCATTAAAACTCTTTCTAAACTATTTCTTCAAAGTCAAACTTTCACATTCATAAAGTATCATAGGAAAACTACTAATTGCATATTTCTGATTTTTTTTTTTAGGTACAGAGGTACAGAAACATCACTGCACCCATTTTTTTCCCAAGCTGTACATTGTTACCCTAATTTGGTTTGTATATTGTTGATAATCATTCTTAAATGTAGAGGTTATTCATGACTTCATCATCTTCATATTCAGTTTTAAGGCTTCATTTTCAGATATTTGGTTTACCTAAGAGTTTTTGATATTTATTTAAGATGTTTTATCGAAGTAGACAAACTTATCTATTTTCAGTGGCAGAGGCAGAAGTGTGGACTATTTCTTATCTACCACATGTTTTTGGCCTTTAATTTGCAGCCTGGTGGCTGGGATTTTGGGTGTTAAAGAACATAGAACATTAAAGTTGGAAGGAACCTTGGAGATCTTTTAGTCCAATCTCTTGCTTGAGCAGGAGACCCTATACCATTTCAGACAGATGGCTGTCCAGTTTCCTTCTAAAAGCCTCCAGTGATGGAGCATCCAAAACTTTTGAAGGCAAGCTGTTCCAATGGTTTATTGTTCTCACTATCAGGAAATTTCTTCTTAGTTCTAGATTGCTTCTCTCCCTAGTTAGTTTCCAACCATTGCTTCTTGTCTTGCCTTCAGATGCTTTGAAAAATAGGTTGAAGCATAATACCTATCTCTGTCTTAGAAAAGGTTATGACTGACATTTTAAAACTGATTATTTTCAATATTTACTAATATTACTGAACAGGTTTCCTGCTTCGTACAATTTTTTTTATTGAAGCAGGAAATAATATTTCAGGAAAACAACAACAAAATGTATCATATCTGAATTGAAGGAAGATAAAAGACAAGCTGTTTCAATAGAAGCAAAGATCATAAAGAATAATTGAATAGAAATAAGGATTAATTGAGTAAGAAAATAGAAAAAGTGATTCAATTTCTCATAGTGGAAATGTACTTCTGAATTTAACAAAATCACCATTATTCCAATAGTAATGAATAACAAATACAATAAAATAGAATGGATATGAAAAACAAATAAAGAATATAAAATATTTTAGTACATCCATAATGACAACCATTCATGAGTGAGGCTTGACTGCAAAATAGAAGAATAACATTTGATTCTAATTCATAAAATTCAAGGGTCAACAGGTCACTCTTCAACCCAATCTCTTACAAAGATGATACAAAGAAGAATAATCCAAAACTTAGACTGAATTTTTGGAAGAAATAAGAAAGGTACATTTAGATTTATATAGAAAGAAGCAAAAAAATATTTTTTTTGGCAGCAATATGTTTGATATGTGCAATATATCAGATCAGATCTATCAGCTGCCTGTCTCTATATAATCTAAAATTTAAAAGAAAGAGATCAAAGTGTCCATTCCAACCTCATAAGGTGAATATATTTTATTTTAGTTAGCTCTTCAGTTAAATATAAGAATGAACGGAAAAAAAGGAATAATTATACTTTGTAATGGATATTATTACTAATTCTTAAAATCCTTTAACTCTCATCTCTCTGTTGGTGAAAGAAACTGAAATTTGAGCAGTTGTATGTGATTTTTTTTCTCTGAAATCTGAATTTCTATGTATCTATTTGGGTAATATACATTTAGGATCATATATAACAGAAGGACACTATATTTTCTATATTCATTCGCCCATTTTGTCTCCAACATCCTATCATCCATGTCTTAAAGGAGAGCAATGCCTCTGGTGAATTTATAAGTAATTATTATTGCATTACCGGTATATCCCACTTTTCTCTCAAAGGTAATTTTTCCAAAAGGCAACTGGACTTTCTTATTTTTTTCCTTTGAAAATGTTTGATTTCTCACCCAAGAAGATTCTTCAGTCCTAACAATTAGGTGAGAATTGGGTGAGAAGCAAAATGTTTTCAAAGGAAAAAAAAAAACAAGTTGCCGTTTGGAAAAAGCTCCTTTGGACAACCATGGCTCAGTGATTGAGAATTTCCATAGATATCCTATTTTTATACAACTGTCAAGACAGTTACAGAAAATAAAATGCATATGGTGAAATGTAAGAACAAAGGAATAAAAGCAAGGGAATTGAAATCAAGGCAACAGTATAAGCATACAGGAACAGTAATTGGACTGAAAATTGTAGTCTAATTTTCCTTATCAAACTAAAGTGTTCAGGAAGATGTCATCAAGTTCAGTGTTAGGTGCTTTACTTTTCAACATTTTTCTTAATGTTTTGGATGACAAGATCTAGGGAGTACTTAAATTCACAGATGTACAATTTTGGGGAGATAGCTAATGCACTATAAGACAAAAACTGAAATAAAAAAAACATTTTCTATAGGTTAAAGAAACAGGCTTAAAATAACGTAATGAAATTTAAAAGAAGCAAATGCAATGTTCTTCTCCAAGGAAACAAAAAAATAAAAATAAAATGTTCCGATAGAATGGCTGGGTAATTGTGCTTGTGAAAAACATCCTGGGCATAGCAAGAACTGGACATGATTGGATTGCAAACTGGATATGAACTAGCAGTGGGACCGACTGTTAACTGTTTAAAGAACCGTTTGGCTGCTTTAACAGTAAAAGATCCCTTTTAATTTGCATGTATGCAGTGGTGGGATTCAGCCAGTTTGCACCACTTCGGCAGAACCGGTAGCTAATTTTTTGTTGCCCAGGCTCAGAAGTGGCATCCACACAGAGAACCGGTTGTTCACATATTTGAATTCCACCACTGCATGTATGTGTATAATATCCAGCTTGGGGCACTGAACTCTAAAGAAAGATTCAGAAAAACTGGAATAGCTTCAGAGAGCAAGACAACAGGAAACTAGAAGTGAAGTGAGACTGAAAAAGTCAGAATATTTAGTCTTCACAAGGGAAGACTTAATCTGGAACAGAGAGAATCAGGGAAACTCTTTTCAGCTAGTTGTAAGGTGTTGCTCAGAAGACAACAAGACCTTTTCTCCATCATTCCAGAGTACATGGGATGGAATAATAGATTTAACTTACAGAAAGATAGGTCTAATTGAACATTAGAAAACAAGGTTCCTAACAGGGTGAAAAGTCTAATAGAGAACCAATTATTCACAGAAAACATAGAGTCACTGGATATATTTATGCAAAGATCATACTTTCAGTGATGCTTTATGTTGGATTACTGTATTGACCAGGGGTTACTCTTAATAGTCTAAATGGCTTCTTTCAATTCTAGGATTCCATGAATGCATTCACCGTAAGTAAACACATTTGATTATCAAGTAATGCAGCGGCTTTATGGGCTTACTGAAAAGGCCTGTAAATAACTATGCAAACTGAATAAATACATCAGTTGATCTATAAAGTATTACTGTAATGTAAATAGTTAAACAGTTCACTGTTGGAGAAAATGTCAGTCAATCAACCAATCAATCAATTATGTGTATGTAAATGGGATAGGGTGGGTCACGCTAAGTTAACAAATTCCAGCCATGATGCACATTAACTGATTGAAAAGGAAAAATGTATTGAAAGCATTTACTTTGCCTTTTAATCTTTAATATTTGATTTGTACATTAGAGACTATCAGGAAAAAGAAAAAGGTATTGTATTTATATTCCTGATCTATTTCATATAACAACAACAACAACAACAACAACAACAACAATAATAAAATTGGAAGGGACCTTGGAGGTCATCTAGTCCAACCCCCTGCTCAGGCAGGAAACCCTATACCATTTTGGACAAATGGCTGTCCTGTCTCTTCTTAAAAAAATAATGATTAGGACTTCCGGTGGTTAGCGACGATGATGGCGGCTACAGTGTAGCCGTCCTCCTGGGACGGCGTTAGATCTGCGGAGCACAGCGGACATCAGCTGGCCCGCGACTCGAAATCCCCTTCCCGGACTAAGGGAAGGGGTAGAGAACTACACGAATAGAGGTAGAACCTCTTAAACCCCCCTGGAGTTTTTTTTTGGGGGTAGAAAGAGCGTTCCCTCGGAGTTCGTGTTCTCTCCGCCTCCCAGCTGTTTTTGTTTCCTCGGAAACAAAGTGAAACGCCGCTACCATCTCCGCGCTTAAAGTGTTCTGGTGAGTGACTTTTAAAGCGGACAGAGCTGTTTAAAGGATTTTACTTGTAGTGTCTCATTTCTCTTTTAGTCTATGTTGATTTCTTTTTCTTTTGTCTTTTGCTGGTGCAGAGAGTGAAAGTAAGATGGCGATTTGAAAGTGCCTTTGTTGTTGTTGTTTTTTCCCGGAAAGAAAGCATTGATTTAAACGGAACGGAATGGACTATAGTTCTTTTCTTTTAAGCTTTTCTTTTTTTTGAAAGTGCTCTGGTGGCTTTGAAGCTTTTTTTGCACTCTCCTTTGCTTTTTTTTTTCTTTCAAACCTTGAGGATTTTAGTACTTTTTTTTTCTTTTTAAGAAGGAAGACAGAGAGAATAAGATTTTTTAAAAAAATGGCTTCAAAGAGGCAACCAGCCTCTACAGTTTCTAAGGTGGCTTCTTCCCCTGCAATTCTACCAGTACAACAACCTAAAGCTACACCATCAGGACAGCAACCTAAAGCTACACCTCCACCTTCTCCTCCTTTGCCAGTATTATCTGTACAAGACATGAAAGATATAATGGGAAATGCTGTATCCCAAATCAGAGAGGAAATGAAGGACCTTCTTGAACAGAATAAATCTGAAAGTAGAGAGGAAATGAAGGACCTTCTTGAACAGAATAAATCTGAAAGCAGAAAGGAAATGAAGGAGCTCTTAGAGGAGAATAATACTATTTTGAGGCAAGATATAGTAACAGCTTTATCAGGATTGGCTTCTGTGGTCAAGAAGCTTGACTCCAGAGTGGAAGAGGTTGCAGATAAAGTAGACCTCTTGGAAGATAAATTTGAAGATATGGAAAAAAAGATGGAAATTTCACAAGATGATATTCTTATGTCTCAGTACAGGGAAATGGAATATGCCCTGAGAATCAGGGGTCTGAAAGAAGATATGAATCAAGATTTGATAGAGATGGTGGTTAATGATCTTGCTGTTGTTTTGAATAGGGATAAAGATGGATTACGTAGAGAAGTGGAAAAAATTTACAGAGTTAACTCTTGGGTTGCGAAGCAAAAGAATTTACCAAGAGATGTGGTGATTTATTTTGCCAAGAGATCTCTGCATAATGAAATCATACAAGCTTTTTATAATAAGAGGTTTCAGATTGCTGCCCAAGATGTCATCATTCTAAAGGAAATCCCATCTAAAATTTTAAGAAATAGAAAAGATTTTGCTTTTTTAGCTAATGAACTTAAAACAAGATTGATGCCATTCAGATGGGAGATTCCGATGGGTATTGTTTTGAGCCATGCGGGGACACGCTACAGTCTTAACACTGTTACTAAAGCAAAAGAGTTCTATAACTCGGTCCTGGGAGCAGGCTCATCTTCATTCATGATTCAGAAAGCTTTGGATGGCAAAGAGGTGGAACAGCAGTCTGAAGGATTAGGTCTGATGGTTGCTGGAAAGTCACAGGTTGAATGGTCTCGACAGAGATCAAAGAGCAAAGAATGACTCGTGCTGCACATAGACGCAAGGAAAAGGAACAACAAAAGAAAGAAGTCAAAGAATCTTCTCAAGAAAGTGTCTCGTTGCCGGTGGGAGGAGCAAGACCCAAGAGTTCTGCAACACATTCTTCAATGGCAGACCTTCAGGTAGTCTTCTCCAGGCTTCTGGTTAAGGGAGATGGTAAAGTTCCTGACCTGGAATGTTAACGGCCTCAACTCCCCTCAGAAGAGAAAGAAAATCTTTCATTACTTAAAGCAACATAATAATGATATTATTTGTTTGCAGGAAACACATATTTTACCTAAAGATCAAAAATATTTAGTCAATGCTCGTTTGGGATCTCATTTTGTATCTTCTGCTCCTGGGAAAAAAGGGGGTGTAGTTATCTATGTTAAGCAAAACTTACCAGTCTGTTTGGTAGAATCAGATCCTCAAGGAAGATATGTTATGATTGAACTTGGTTTATATGGTAAGAAAATACTTATAGTGGGATTGTACGCACCAAACCAACAACAGGAACAATTTTATAGACTGCTACATCAGAAACTAAGTTCGTTGGATTATAGATCTGTGATATTAATGGAAGATTGGAATGGTGTTTTAGATACACAAAGGGATAAAAAAGGATTTTCTACTTTTTTCAAACAGGCTAAATTACCCAAAGCTTTTTTTGATTTGAAAGAGGACTGGGAGCTGAGAGATTATTGGCGTGAACGTAACCAAGAGGAGAGAGACTTCACCTTCTTTTCAGATAGACATCAATCCTTCTCAAGAATTGACTTTTTCCTGATTACAACTGACTTATATTTCAGGGTAAAGAATGTAAAAATTTTTCCTAGGTCGTTGACGGATCATAGTCCAGTTTGGATGGAGTTGGCTGATGAAAAAGAGGAGAGGAGATCGTGGAGGGTGAATGAGAACTTATTTAAACAAGAAAAGAATGTTCAAAAATTAAAGGAGCATTTAAAGGATTATTTTGCTTTAAATATGCATAAGGGAACTTCAATATCAATGGTATGGGATGCAGGTAAAGCTTTCATGCGTGGGATTTTGATAAAAATGAATCATGTCTATAGACAAAAGCAGATTCAGAAACGTAAGGAAATGGAAGATGAGATTAAATTAAAAGAAAATTCTTTGATTTTAAATCCTACAGATGAAAAGGTTAAAGAATCTATAAAGTTGTTAAAAACACAATTTAATATGTTGATGGCGGATCAAACCGCAACTAATTTATTGTTTATGAAACAAAATACATTTTGCAATGCTAATAAACCAGGGAGATGGTTGGCTTACCAATTAAGAAAGAAACAGAGACAGAGAATTATAGACAAAATAAATTATAATGGTAAATTAGTCTATCAGAAGGAGTTGATCAAGAAATCTTTTTTAGATTACTATCAAAAATTATATAAGAGTACTAATGTACAAACTTTAGATATAAATAATTATTTAAGTGAGGCCAACTTCCCTAAATTAACAGAAGATCAGAAACAAGAAATTAATGGTTTAATCACCAATGAGGAAATTGTGACAGTTATTAAGCAATTAAAATTAGGTAAAGCACCGCGTACGGATGGTTTGACATCCATTTATTATAAAACCTTGGTAGAAGAGATGATTCAACCTTTATGTGAGCTTTTTAATAATATACTACAGGGCTCAGAGATTCCTCCATCATGGCGTAGAGCTTTTATATCTTTGATTCCAAAAGAGGATCAAGATCTCACTTTACCGAAGAATTATAGGCCCATATCTCTTTTAAATGTAGATTATAAGATTTTTGCAAAAATTTTAGCTAATAGGCTTATGAGGGTTTTGCATCAGCTTATACATAAGGACCAATCGGGTTTTATAACTGGTAGGTATATGAAGAATAATGTTAGACAAATTATTAATTTATTAGAATATTTAGATAAGAATAACCAAATCTCTGCAGGGCTGATATTTTTAGATGCTGAAAAAGCTTTTGATCAATTGAATTGGCAGTTTATGTTAAGATTAATTGAGGAAATGAATTTTGGAGAAAAAATATCACAAGCTTTTGGTGCTATATATCAAAAACAAACGGCACAACTTATTGTTAATGGGGATTTGTCAGAGGTTTTTACAATAGAAAAAGGTACAAGACAGGGATGTCCATTGCCACCGTTACTGTTTGTTTTAACTCTGGAAATTTTGCTGATCAAAATCCGAGAGTCGCAGGAAATAAAAGGAATAGAAGTTAACAAAAAAAGAATATAAATTAAGAGCTTTTGCAGATGACTTGGTGGTTACTTTGTCTCAACCTACCTATTCTGTAGTAAACTTATTACAACTGATTTACCAATATGGACGAGTTTCGGATTTTAAAATTAATAACAATAAGACTAAAATATTATCTAAAAACATGACTAATTTGGATAAGCAGATTCTGGTTAATCTGACAGACTTTGAAGTTGTTGATAAGATAAAATATCTGGGGGTTACCCTATCTGTTTCTAATGTAAAATTGTACAAAAACAATTATGAAAGGCTGTGGGTCAGGGTACAAAAAGATTTGAAAAATTGGGAGAAGTTACAGTTATCTCTTATGGGAAGAATTGCAGTGATTAAAATGAATGTCCTGCCAAAATTTCTCTTTTTATTTCAAATGTTACCTATTTTAAAGAATGAGGTTAATTTAAATGAATGGCAGAAAGGTATCAACAAATTTATTTGGGCAAGGAAAAAACCAAGGGTAAAGCTTAAAATTATGCAAGACTTCCGTGAGAGAGGTGGACTCAAGGTACCGAATCTGAAATTATATTATGATGCTGTGGCTTTAACACTAATTAGTGATTGGGTTGATTTAACAAATGTAGAAATACTCCATTTGGAGGGTTGGGATTTACTTTTTGGATGGCATGCCTATCTAATTTTTAATAAAAAAGTGGATCGGGTTTTTAAATCTCATATTATAAGGATTTCTTTACTTCGGGTTTGGAGGAAATATTATAAAAGTGAGTTTAAAATACCATTATGGGCTATACCTTGGCATGCGATAGAGGGGATAAGAAGAGGAGTTAAGATGGATAGTGTTTCTTATGCGCAATTACTCAGGTGGGATGATAAAAATTGGCAGTTAAAATCTTTGGAAGATTTAGCACATGAAAATATTATATATTCATGGTTTCAGTATAGACAAATAGCTGATAGATGGAAGATAGATCGTAATGTGGGTCTGCTCAGAGAAGATGAAAATCTCTTTAAACAAGTAAAAGATCAAAGGCAAACTCACATTAAGAGAATTTATGGGGTGCTAGTAGAACTGGACTTGGAATCAGAACTAATTAAAGAATGTATGATTAAATGGGCACAAAATTTTGGTGAACCAGTTCTACTAGATACCTGGGAAACCATCTGGGTGAGGAATGTTAAATTTACACAAGCCCAGAACTTAAGGGAGAATTTTTACAAAATGTTTTACAGATGGCACCTTGATCCACAAAAAATGTCTCGTATGTATCCTGACTTACAGCCTAAATGTTGGAGATGTGGTTGTTTGGATGCTACTTATTATCATATTTGGTGGTCGTGTAAAAATATAAAAGTTTTTTGGATTAAGATATGGTGGAATATTCAAAGAATTTTTAGAAAGAGGGTAAAATTTACCCCACAATTGTTTTTGTTAGGTATTGTTACTGATTGTGATGCTAAGGAAGTTATATTGATGTTAAATTTGATTACGGCCGCTAGGCTGTTAGTAGGGCAATATTGGAAGAAGGAATCTTTGCCTACCTTGCAAGAGTGGTTTTTTAAAGTTTCTTATTTGGCGGAAATGGCAAAGATTTCGGCTTTCTTAAAGGAGCAATCACAAGAGAAATTCTTCGCGGTATGGGAAAAATGGATAAATTTCATACAATATAAATTGGATATAAAAAAATATCATTTAGCTTTCTAATAACTTGTATATAAACTTTAATATTTTATAGATTATACTTTTTTATATCTCTTTTCTTCTTTCTCTTTTTTATTATTTTTTTCTTTCAAGTACTTTTTCTTTTTAATACGTATGTTTTTTTTACATATATTTTATTGTTAATTACTTTATAAATTGTTTATGTAAGGTATTTAGATATATTTATGATTAATACTTTTTCAATTTTTTTAAGATTCTTAAAAATTTTAAATTAAGCCTATATTCAGCTCTGGGAAGGTCGGTGGGGATGGAGAGGGAGGGTTGGGGTGGGTGGGTTAGGATTGTTTTTTTTGTTTTTTTTGCTTTTTGTAAAAATATCTAAAAATTTTCAATAAAAAATAATAATAATAATGATTAGAAAAAAAATATGATTAGAACAGTGATATAGTTTAGTTTATTTAGTGTACAGCTTAATTACAAAATTGGCAGCACTGACCTAAATGGACGCCCATTTAACCAGATCTGAAGGTTAAAACTGGAACTTAAAACATTAGTTTCCTTCTGTTTAGAGCTGTCCACATTTTTTTTTTTTGCCTTCATAACAGTTTGATACAAAAAAATTAAAAGTATCACAAGAGATATACTTTCTCTTTTGTTGCTATGGCTACTACTATATTAGAACATGCAAATATACATGTCTAATTAAACTAAGCGTATAAGCTGATATATCTATTCTACTTTTGAGTCCTTTGCCAGAATAAAATACACAACAACTCAGATGGACTTCTAATTAGTAATTTACATTATTAGCCAGGATACTTTTCAGAATTGGGCCTTGTTGACCCAATTTCCCAGAAGCTTCTTAGAACTGTTAATAGGCTGAAGTAAAGATGTTGCAAATTTGGGAGAAGGATAAATTGGTTTCTGGCCAATGATGTCTCACAGGGTTACTCCTTATGAAACCCCATGGGAAATGACAACATTAGTTCTATTTTGCTTTTTCTGATCAATATTCCAGAAATATCATGGAGATAAAGCTAGAGTTAGGCAGGATATATATATTCAACAAATACATATATTTGTTGAATAAAAATATATGCATCTTCTTAAAAAATACATTTAAGTAATCAAGGTGATATTTTGGGTATAGGATTTTTTTCTGCCTGCAGTTGCACATTTGCATATAGTATGTTCTTGTGCAATATTTAGTTACTTGCTGTTAGCCTTGTGTATTAGCTGGGCTAAGTATTAGTATTAGCTCTGCCTTTATTTTAAGGTTACATCAACATAATACAGAATAACAGAATTGGAAGGGACCCTGCACTCTTCTAGTCCAACCCCTGCTCAAGCAGGACACCCTACCCAATTCTGGACTGCCCAAACTCTTCTTAAAAATGTCCAGTCATGGAGCACCCACAACTTCTGAGGCAAGCCATTCCACTGATTGTTTTCACAGACAGGAAATTGCAAGACTGAAACTATTTTTCATCTCCTTTCCTTTTACTCTCTGGAAAACTAGGATGGTCCTTTTGTCTTTTGCATGCCAATCCAACCTCTGGCTCTCACTCATGTCTCTCAAGTCATTCCTACACATTATTATATTTGCTTGTTTGCTTGATCAGTCATTAAACTGTGAGAGGTCCTTGGTGGTCTCTGAGATTGCTTGTTTTCTTGCAGATGTTTCATTACCCAAACTAGGTAACATCAAGAAAACAAGCAAGCTCAGAGACCACCAAGGACCCTTTATATCAACCCTACAAATATTCTCCTTTATTAGTCATTAAATTTTTAGGAGCGATGGATACCACCCATGGAGATCAAGACCATTATATAGTGAACTTTATATAAGAGCATCCTTGCTTATATCAGGGGCTATCAGTGGTATAAAATGGGATAGGGATAGAAAATCATAGCTTATGCCAGAGATTGCTATTTAGGTCTGCATATTATTCTGTTAAGCAGCTGATTATCCAAGTCTGCACTATTAGCATAGTAAAAAGTGATGCTAGTCCCAAGTAGATCTACGCATTAATGTCCATTTGAAATACAGGTAGTCCTTGACTTACAACAGTTCATTTAGTGATCATTCAAAGTTACAATGGCACTGAAAAAGGTGATCATTATGATCATTTTTCATTGTTGCAGTATCTCCTCGGTCACATAATCAAAACTGAGATTCTTAGTAACTGACTCATATTTATGATGGTCGCCATGTCCTAGGGTCATGTGATCCCCTTTTGCGACCTTCTGACAAGCAAAGTCAATTTCACTTAAATTTCTCTCTCCTTTGAAATAATTTCTAAATTAAATTCTTTCCACTAATTGAAAAGAAATGGCAAAAAAAGAAAGAAAGAAAGAAAGAAAGAAAGAAGGAAGGAAGGAAGGAAGGAAGGAAGGAAGGAAGAAAGAAAGAAAGAAAGAAAGAAGGAAGGAAGGAAGGAAGGAAGGAAGGAAGGAAGAAAGAAAGAAAGAAAGAAAGAAAGAAAGAAAGAAAGAAAGAAAGAAAGAAAGAAAGAAAGAAAGAAAGAAAGAAAGAAAATTTCTTTTCCTGGACTAATCCCAAATAACTTCTTTCTGTACTTATTGTCTATAATGTATTTCTCTCTTTAAGCTTTTCATTTTTTTCATCTTGCATTAAACTCCATTTTAGATACTTTCTCTACTCATCAAATCATGATTAATCTCCCACAGGGTCTTGTGTTACTAAATACAAAAGCCAACTAAGGTTGGCGTATTGTAATCCAATTTTTTAAAAAGTTTCCTTTCTTTACACTTTGGGTAAAAAAGATACAATTGTTCTCTCTGTCAACAAAGTCAGAAATGGAAAATTAATAACCATCTTCTGACCTGGTACTCACATTGTTTTTGTTCTTTCTAATTTCCTGCCAAAGCACACCATATGGTTTTGCAAGGTGACATTTTCAGAACTCTGTGCAGATTGATAGGCTAAACTACTGAGAAAGTGAGAGGATTCTTATAAAGAATGACCTTCATCCATTATATATTCAGACCTCATGATGCTATTACTGTTAAGAAAGGAAAGGAGAAGGAAAAAACGCTTCTTACAAATAAGCAGCCACAAGAAAAGATTCCTGAAGGATACTGATCACAAGAAAAACATAAAACAAAACAATATAATCTGCAAAGCCAAGATAATGCTTGGCCAGAAAAGTCTGATTTCAATGTTTTCAATGAATACCCCATACAGAAGAGTCTTTTCAGTGAATACAACATATAAGAGTATTCTTGAAAACTTGTTAAACATAATCTAAGATATTGAAGTTCAGAGCAATGAGATGGGAATGAGGTTGTCAAAAAAAAAAAAAAAAAACAACCCTGGTGTGATCATTATCATCACAGCATCACTGTTCTTGGCTGGACTTGTAACTTTCTCAACTGGAGGACTTTGGGATGCTTCCAGGATCTGATCTTTGTACATTCTGAGAACATAGAATAATAGAGTTGGAAGGGACCTTGCAAGTCTTCTAGTCCAATCTCCTGCCCATGGCAGGAGATCCTATACCATTCCAGACAAATGGCTGTCCAGTCTCTTCTTAAAAATTTCCAGTGTTGGAGTATTCACAACTTCTGGAGGCAGGTTGTTCCACTGGCTAATTGTTTTAACTGTCAGGAAGTTTCTCCTTAGTTCTCTTCTTGGCTAGATTCCATCCATTGTTTCTTGTCTTGCCTTCTGGTGCTTTAGAAAATAGTTTGACTCCCTCATCTTTGAGGGAACCCATCAAATATTGGAACACTACTATCGTGTCTCCCCTAGTCATTCTTTTCATTAGATTAGACATACTCATTTCCTGTAACTGTTCTTCATATGTATAGCAAATGGAGATGGTATCTCATTTTTAATGTTCACCGTTGGTTGTGGGTAGCTCTTTGTATTTGGTTTTTAAATAAATGAATGAATAAATAAATAAAATTGAGGAATCTAAATTATCTTAAAAAGGATTTAAAAGATGATACATATGGATTTAAATTTTGAGGTGGTAGACCTCAATGTTTTATAACCTTACAATGCAGCAGACCTAAACAGGATCTTAACACTAAAAAGAGTACAGTATACATTTTTTAAAATCCAATTTTCACTTAAATATGAATCTGGATGAAGAGGATCTTTGCACATATCAGGCATCCTTCAAACTGGCAACATCAAGCACAATGAAGTCAAGAAGAAGGCTAGTGGTGAATACATTGTGAGTACAGAGTAAAGAATATCTTAAAGCCCAAACTCAGTGGAAGAAATAACATCAAGGCTAATACCTGAGCACTTCCAATTATTAGATACACAGCTAGAATAGTGGACTGGACTCAAGTAGAACTAAAAGCAAATAGGAAAACCAGAAAAATAATGACAATGAATCATACCCTTCATTCACTGTGCAATTTTGATAATTCTATTAATAAGTAGCATGGGTGGATGTGGAATGTTTCGAGTATACCAGAGAGCTGAAGAAAAAACAAGGACATTGGAGGAATATTTGAAGTATAGTGAAAAAGATGCACTGAAGCTAGTATATCACGAAAGCTTACTAAATACCAAAGAAACTAAACTGGCCTATAAGAAAGACCAAATAAAGAGTACGAAAGAAACATGGCAAGGCAAAGTATCACATGGCCAGTATAATTTAAAAAAAAAAAAAAACACCTACCAGGCAAAGAAGATAACAAGAACTGGCAATGGCTAAGAGCAGGAAAATTGAACTAAAAGGCAGAGGGACTGGCTGCAAAAAAAAAAAAGCCTTAAAAATAAATTCATATAAAGCCAGAACTGAGAAGATACCAAATGCTATCTCTGCAAAGAAGCTGAAGAAACAACGGACCGCCAAATTAGCTGCTGTAAAAAATTCGTACAGATGGGTTACAAACAACAGCATGGCAAAGCAGCAACAATGGTGCATTGTTTTTTCTGGAATTAAATATCACTTGCCTCCAAGCAAGAACTGGTAGGATCACAAAATAATCAAAGTAATAGAAAGTGAAGAAGCTAAAGTGCTATGGGATTTTAGAATTCAAACAGACATGTTGCCACACAACACCACAGAGTTAAGAATTGTCAATAGGAAACACAAGGAAGACTGGTTAGTGGATATTACAGCACCTGGGGATAGCAGAAAAGAAGAGAAAGAACTGGAGAAAATCACAAAGACATGCAGCAAATAGAAGTGGAATAACTGGCAAAAGAAACCAAAGAAAGTACCAGTAGTAACATATGGCCTGAATGCAATATCAAAACATTTGGATCATCATGTCAACACCATTGGCATTGACAAAAATCCTCACTAGTCAATTGTAAAAGGCAACTTTACTTGGAACACCTTACATCATGTGTCTATTTCTTTAATATTTTTAAAAAAATCTGCCTATCCCAAGTCCTTGGGAAGGACTTGAAGGTGGAGAAAAACACCAAATACAGTCTAAACATCTGCTGACTGTGAATCATGATAATAATAAATAACGTTTTTTAAAAAAATCAATCTAGCAATCATAGTCCATCTTGGAAGAGCCTAAATTTAAGAAAAATAAAAAAGAAACCTAATTCACTGTACTTCAATAAATCTAAAGCACTCTCTCTTCTTTCACTGTCTTTCTAAGCTAAGGATATTAAGAAAATACACATTTTATTGAAAATATATTTAAGAGTTACCATTCAATGCAACAGAATTTACTTTCAAATAATAAGAATAGGATTATATTTTGAATGTTGCTTACATTGCCAGAATAGAATATAGAAATGATAATAGTATGGGAAATGAAAATATTGGCTACTGTTCTTTTATGCAAGGTTTAGGCCCAGGTGAACTAAATCAGGCCTCATGGAAAAAGTATTGAATCAAAGTCTGTGCTATGCTCAGTTTTACAATCCGAAGCAGCTATTTATACTCCCAATTGTAACTGTACTTTACTCAGTATGCTTTTGCTAAGCTTGCTTGTTTCAAATATATTTAGAACATAAGGGCTGGCACTGTGAGAAATGGGGAATTGAAAGTAGCTGATAGGTGCAGGTTCCAATGTACACGGGTATGTGGAAAGTTATGATCAGCAGAGGGTCAACAGAAAATATAAGATTGCTGACAATCTCTCTGCGGTTTTAGGATGGGAAAGGGTATAGCCATCTTTGCTGAGACTGCTATGTCACTGGTCCTCATTGCAATGAATTTTTAATGTAAGTGATGTTTGTGTGTGTGTTCCAAATTATTGCTGAAATAAACCTCTGAAACCTAAAATAAGAAGTATTGTTTTGTGTTGCTGTCTCTTGTTTCTTTCATTGGATTTTTCCACGACAATAGTAATATTAATATGTATTGCTACTAATACTATAATATTGCAATAGTAATAATATTACGTTTACAAAATAAATATCGTAACGTGCAAATGATATAAAGGCACCTAGCACAGATCAGATAGTGAAGAAAGATATCAGTTATTTTATAATATTTGAAGAAAACCAATTCCATTTGTATTCCTGATTAAATCTCCTAGAGAAGATGAATCTTTTCACAACTTAGAAAACCAAGTCATATATCTATGCAAAATTATATACAGTATCATTTATTGAACTTTATTTAAGGATGATATGTGAATAACCTATCACTCAAATACCTTACCTACTCAAATAGCCAATGAAATTCTGCAGAAGCTGGAAAGCCACTACAAGAACCTAACATATTATTATTCCTTTAAAAAGTTATTTTCCTTTGAAACTATCTGCAGTGAATTTACAGATCAAACTTATGTAAATTCCTACTTGCAGAACAGATTTTGTCATTCAAAAACTAGATCATGCTGATTTTTAAACCACTAGATGGCAATGAAACAGTTCACAAACCACAATTGTAATAATAACTTTGATATACAAACAAAACAGCATGCTACAGTAAAGATGAGCAAAACTGTTCACTTCTGCCTTGGATTCTTCTACCTCCCCACATCCCAATGTTGGTGCTCTTTGCAAAGTTAAGTATACAATTTTGACAATGCACTTATGAATCATTTAAATATTCTGCATGGTTATCTTTATGGCCAAGTGACTTAATTAAACAACATTGTATTCTCTACTCAAAACCACAGGTCTTTTAAAGCATTACACTACAGCTCTGTTGCAAAAACCAAGTTAACATTGCTTTATGCTGTTGGATTAACCATTAACTGTCTTAAGCATTCAGTCTTCCCTCCCCTTGTGCTTATTCAGGAGAGCAAAGTCAATGAACAACTTTTGGACTAAGTGTACAATCAACAGTATTCATAAGATACTCTATGAAATTCAATGCAACATAACATAACAATATTGGAAACCACAAAGCAAGCTGTGAAGTTGAGATAGATATGATAGATGGTTTATGAAGGCAAAAGACAAGATTGTGAATTACATTCTAAAGACAGTAATTTGCATTTGA
This sequence comes from Crotalus tigris, assembly GCF_016545835.1. NCBI lineage: Eukaryota > Metazoa > Chordata > Lepidosauria > Squamata > Viperidae > Crotalus > Crotalus tigris. Next base: position 2,353,808 of record NW_024096796.1, read on the forward strand.
TCCTTTTCACTAGGAACACACAAAATAAATGGGAACTGACCTATTGATACATTTACAATTCAGTGCCTCTAAAATATCTTTATAATCCAAATCCATTGCTTGTCAACTTTAGCGTGAGTTGACAATTTAATTATGTGTCACCATAATTGAGCACCAGCACAAAAGAGCCTGGGTATTTCTTTGGCTGTAATAATCTTTTGTTATTTAATTATTCCCTCCACCACCTGACTTGGTTGACTATTTCATTATAGAATTTTGCAATATATATTTATTCTTTTTAAAACTGTTCTGCAAAACCTACATTCTATAGCAAAATCAATTATTTTTCTTTCTCTGAATATGCATGGAATTATAATTCTCCTCACATGCATTTAATAACTATGGAAAATCATCTGAAATATTCTATAAAATTCTCAAGGTCTAGGCTTAGAACACGGTTAACTAGATCATTTAAACCCATGGCAGTTGAATTTTCATAGTGCTAATTTTAGTTATGTTCAGTCCTTATTAAAAAATATGATAAATCAAGGCCTCGGAAACATGAGACAATTTCAGCAGGGATTCCAGAAGAAGAATAAAAGAATTCTGAATAATAAAGTCACCATGTTTATGTCCAAAGGATTAAGCAAAGTTCAGTAGTTCAGACAAATAAATTGAGTCTAGAATGGGATGTTTCAATGCAGAGCTTTTTATAACAGGATGTTCAACCACCCACATCAGCCGAAATCGAGTGCATTAGATTTGCTCAAAGTACAAGCTACTCAGAAGTGATAACAGCTCTGAGTAGACCCTCACACTGTTGGTACGTTTTCCTGCAAATATATTCTTCTATACCTTTCAGCCTGTTGATATCCTATTGTTCCCATTTACCTAGAATATTTTCCAGAAAATCTGATGGGAATCTTGGCCTTAGATTTGTGGGATATGATTTCCCCCCAAACCTTACACTAGATCTTGGACTATGAATTTAGTGCTTTCATAACTATCCTTCTCTATCTTTTAGGATGAGTCATCCAAAAGGACCTTAGGTTCAATGTAGCACATTGCATAAACCCAGATTCTCTACAGGTAGTCCTTGACGTATGACAAATTGCTTAGCAACCAAAGTTCAACAGATTCCCCAAAAGCTACTTACACTTTGGCTTCAAAGTTATGGCTGCTGCAGCTTTCACCACTCACCATTCAACCCTCAGGATCCACCAGTCACTCATCCACTCAAGGGAGATCAGCCTGGCTGTAGCAAGCATGAATTAGCTGCAGTTTGTGGTTCTGTTCCAGCTTATGCGAATACTGCTCAACTGCTTACTCATGAGGAAAAACCCATTTGCACTGAACAAGGCAGGACTTTTATTTTGACACAGATTTTATGGAACAAAATTCCAACCAGTCCTTTAGCTGTTGAAATGAACAAGATCAGTTTTTGAGTTCTCAGCTGGAATGCTCAAGGTTTAAGTCACTCAAACACACAGAAATCCAACAAACTTAGTTACATGTTCAAGAATCCTGAGGCAAGAAATCCGACGACAGAAGCACGAAGCCTTAGCATGAACAATTGCCTTTGGCAACCAGCCCCCCTACCACGCCTCTTCCTCTTTATAGTCCAGCCAGGGTGTGGCTTCTTAGAGTCTTTTAAGGCCAGACGGCACCTACTGTAATACCATAGGCTCTTTCCATATATCTGTGTTCTCACACCCAATCATGGCCTCCCAAGTCTCGGGGAGGCATGGCAGCTCCTCTGCTGCTGCAAGCGAATGTCAATCCTTAAGCAGAGATGGACCAATGAATTGAGGGTCGGGGGAACATCAAAAAGCCCCCCCCCCATGAGGGCAGCTTCGTTCCAGGCCGAATCTTGGCTCAGCAGCCAAAATTCGCTGATGTATTCTTGTAATGGGCATCGGTCCTGCTTCAGTGCTTTCAGGCATCTGGTAGTAGTCTGCACCTTGATGGGATCCTCATACATCAGCCTAAGGTGGTCACAAACCCCTGGAAATCATCCAAAAATGGACTAGGTTGGACCAGCAGGGGTATGGCCTAACAGGCCACAGCACTGGAGAGAAGGCTGATGATAAACCCCACTTTATCTCGGTCAGTGGGGAAGTCCGCCATTCTCAGGCTGATAAAGAGCTGGCATTGTCCCAAAAAAGCTGGAAATATATCCGGAGTGCCATCAAATTTATGAGGCATTGCTACTGCATCCTTAGCCAACATTAAGGCTCAAAGTTACAACATTTTTCACACTTGAACTGTTGCAGCATCCCCATGGGCATGTGATCAAAATTCAGATGCTTGGCAACTAACTCATATTTATGACTGTTGCAATGCCCCGCAGTCATGTGATCACCTTTTGCGACCTTCTTACAAGCAAAGTCAATGGGATAGCCAGATTCACTTAATGACTGTGTTACTAACTTAATAATTGCAGTGATTCACTTAACAAATTTGGAACTTTGACCTTATATATATTGACGGTAGGAAGACTACTGTATGCACAAAAACAGAAGGATATTTTGATTCCCACTATGGATAAATGGCTACAGAAGTTGATGGGAGTTGGCAGAGATGGCTAAATTGACTGTTTTGATTAAGGAAAAGAATGTAAGTATTTTTGTTTCTACATGGAGACCACTTCTGGACTTTGTGCTTGAGGTGGAAAAAAAATGAAACTTTGATTTTGGGTTTTACTGATTAGATTGATTTGTTGTTATAGAAATGGTTAGTTTATACTACTATGGAAAAGTAAAAAGTTGAGCCTTGATCTTAATGGTTCATTCTACTGCAACAGATGAAGTCGGAAGTCAATGTCTTTTTTTTCTTTTTGTCTTCTCCCCCTCACTTTTCTTTCCTTTTCCCCTCACCACTTTGTCATACTGTTTGCTTTGTATTTTTTTCATAATCTAATAAAGTGTATTTAAAAAATGGGGCAAAATTCCTTAATAAATGTTTCCCTTAGCAACAGAAATTTGGGCTCAGTTGTAATCATTGGTCAAGGAATCATAGATCCTCATACATCAGCCTAAGGTGGTCACAAACCTCTGGAAATCATCCAAAAATGGACTAGGCTGGACCAGCAGGGGTGTAGCCTAACAGGCCACTGCACTGGAGAGAAAGCTGATGATAAACTCCACTTTATCTCGGTCAGTGCGGAAGTCCGCCATTCTCAGGCTGATAAAGAGCTGTACTTCGGTGGGAAACTGCTAGGAAATTCTGGAGTTGGGACTTCAAGAAAAACATCCTGAAAGAGATTAATCCCAAAGCACTTCCATGTTCTTTCAAGGAAAGCAACATGGACGTCTCCATGTCATAACTACAAGTTGAGCTGGAAGCACAGAGGTTTAAAATAAAAACCATTTCAGCTTACAAATATCAGTATGAAATTTAAATTAATCCGGGTCAATTTAGTTGATCAGTTCATGAAACGTTTATGGTAGTTTCCTGATTCTCAACAGTAAGTTAAAGCAGTGGCTCATTCGTCTGAATACAGCAGACTACTTTCCTTCTGTATTTTATCAGCTTCCTTTTCTTGAACTTTTTCTCCCCCTCCCATGTCTTATGCTGGAAGAAAAGATAAATGCCATGCCAATCTAGAAAGCCATTAGCTGGTCTGTCTTGAGAACAATGGGAGATAAGCAAACAGCTCCTGAGAACTTTCCATGATAAATAACAGGAAAAACTAATTTAATTTTTATATGATGAAAAATGCATTGTGGCCCAGGAAAGCTGAGCTCTTATATTCTTATAATGATTCCCATACAAAGAAAGAGACACAACTGTAATGAAAGATTGGATCCAGAATGGATTTTCTTTGCTCATTTTTTAAAATGCAATTGATAGCTAAGGCCATCAAGATTTGTATATAGATGTACATGCTATTTATTTATATATAGATGTACACGTTATTTATGTATATGTTCTTGAAATATATATTGCTGTTTTCTATAAAATTATGACACTCTTCTCCAAGCAAAGAAAATAGTGCATATTTCCAAGGAAGTTGTTACCCTAAAAACTTACATCCTTAAGATGAAAAAATAAATAAATTATTCAGCTTATTTCTTCCAAAGTGGTCTGCAAGAATCTTGCTTCTCAGTCATTTGAAGTGGATTTTCAAGGAGCATATCCTCCAAGTTCAGATATGCAGACTTTCAAAATAAATAATTCTTGGCTTCTTATTCTAATTCTACTACTAACACTTCTTTATATGTGAATGAAAAAAAAATCTTCAGAAGACATAAAAAACATATAAAAGAAAACAAACAAGCCATGTCCATTTGCAGTACAACTGACAGTAAGCAAATGAAAACAACAGCTTGAGCAAGTTGTTTTCAATAGCTTGAACTTGACTCTGTATGGTAGTTTTCTTGGCAGCACTATAGATATGCTTTGTCCTTGGCTGTCCTGAAATCGTTTTGACTTCCTGAACTAGTGTTCAATCCTGGAAGATCTTTCATTCAAGTGGTAACCGAACCTATCCCTGCTTTGGTTCTGAGACTGGTAAAGGCCTGCTATGTATTACCACCGTAGTGAGGAAAATGATAATTATGTGCCTCATTTATAAAGCTTCCTAAGAGATTGGATACCCTAGAACAGGGGTAGGCAACCCAAAACACTCAAAGAGCCACTTGGACCCGTTTCCCACCAAAAACAAAACACTGGGAACCGCAAAACCCTTTTGATATCTAAAATGAAGATAACACTGCATATATCCTTTTTTACCTTTATTATAGGTGTGTGTATGTGTATGTGTATGTGTGTATGTGTATGTGTATATGTGTATACACACACACATACACACACACACACACAGAGACACACACACACATATACACATTAAAAATAAAAGTAAAAATATGACTCTTGGGAATATCCATACTATTAAAACAATGATCACCAAGAGAATGCTTTAAGAGAATAAAATTACATACACACACAGGTAAAAAAAGGATATATGCAGTGTTATCTTCATTTTAGATGTCAAAAGGGTCTCTCTCTCCCTCCCTCTCTATCTGCCCTTGGTCTGCCACTCCTCTTCCCCCACTCTCTCTCTCCCTCTCTCTCTCTTTCTCTCTCTCTCTTTCTCCCCCCCCTCCTATCTGCTGCTCACCTGGCAAGCTTCAAGCTGTTGTCCAACAACCTCTGGGGTAGGCAACCTCGTCTCTTTTATGACTCATGGACTTCAACTCCCAGAATTCCTGAGTCAGCCTAGCTGGGCTAGCTAGCTCTCTCCTGCCCTTCCTGCTTCCTGCTCCTTCAGAGACGCAGCAAAGGGAGGAGCTCCGCCCAGAAAGCTTTTCAGCTCCTCGGAGAACACTGTGAGTGCACTCTCTTTTACACACACACACACACACACACACACACACACACACACACAGACACACACACACACACCCAGACACAGAGAGAGAGAAGCAGGGAAGTGCAATTGCCTCTCTCTGTCTCTCTCTCTCTGCAAAGGCAGAGGAGGCTGGGAGCCACAGGGGAAGGCTCAAAGAGCCGCATGCAGCTCCGGAGCCGCAGGTTGCCGACCTGTGCCCTAGAAAAATGCAAAAGAAAATATGTCAATTGTTGACAATACACAGTACATGGGTCACTTCCATTATTATCAAATTGATAAGAACACCTGATATCGTAAAGACTCTGGACAACATACGGTGCATCAATAGAAGAGAATATATGTAGCTCAGGATTTAACTGTGGAATCTTTGTACTCTCTGGGCTTGATTGTTTGACTGCAGACATTTCATTACCCAACTAGGTAACTAGAGAGTGTGGTCCTTGTTTATATACAGTACCTTGTTCTTGGGGTTAGGGTTAGGGTCTTCTCCTTGGTAGTTCCTTGATTAGGGTATTAATTTCAATCACGGAGAAAACAAATCCTAGTCAAGAAACTCCTAAGGAGGTAAAATAATCAAGCAGACAAACAATACCCTAACCAAGGTATTACCAAGAAGACATCAACAAACAACAAAAGATTTCTGGCAGGAAAAGGCATTCAGATGGAAATAAATGCGTGATACACACCATCTCTCTCTCTCTCTCTCTCTCTCTCTCTCTCTCTCACACACACACACACACACACACACAGAACACACACACACACACACACACACACACACACACACACACACACAGAGGTGCCAGCTTCAATCATAAAAGCTTAGCTCTTAACAATTTGATATAAACCTTCATAAAAATTTGATTACAGAAGAGCAGATAAAGATGTGAAATGTTCAGTTGTTTATTCCATTTTAATTTCCTTTTTGCTTGATGGGAATATAAATTTTGATCAAAGAAAATGTATTTTGTAGTGCTGTCTATGCTGGCATTGAATGAATTTAGATGTGGATAGTATGAAAATGAAATTTAATATTTTTTGTTTCAAAATTAAGGTGGAAACAAAAAAGTGGAATCAAAAAGGATTTGCATCTGAATTCTTAAATTTTTCAGTACAGTTAATTGTCCCTACTTTCCCACAACCATTGCTTGGAAGATTTAATTAACCTGAGACATTGCATATATGTTCAAAAAAGGTACAGTTTTATTTTTTTTTCAGTTTTCATGAATGAAAAAGAAAGTATGTAAAGAGAATTATGTTCTCTTTCATGCCTTGCATTCATTCATTTTTAGAATAGGTAATATAATCTAATTTAGACTTCATCTCAAGTTCTCCATATCAATTTAATTTGATTAGTTTAGATTCCAGGATGTTAAGAAAACGGGAATTTCTGTCAGGTACATGGGGAATTTAATCCAATTTATGAGGATTCTGTCTTTAATTCCTTTTTATTTTCAGAATACTATGATGACAGAATGATAATATATAAACTTACCTTTCTCCCCACCCCCAAGCTCAGTTCATTTGAATACTTCAGTTCACATTTCTAAAATACATTTAAAAGGAAGCCATGAAAAATCCCCACTTTACAGTCCCATTGATCTTACAAGGTTGAATAGTTGTCCTAAATCTCTGCTGTATATATATATATTCCTATCAGACCATCAATATTTTATATATATAGATTTCTTACTCCATTGAATTTAGCTACAGACATATCCACGCATATACATACACATAAAGGGGGAACAAAAGAAGAAGAAACATAACAGAAACCTAAAGCTCAAACAGAAGCCTTTTGCCAGCTTTACATTATAGACTTTGTGTTTACTTTATTGATGTTTTCATTTTCTCTGATGTAAATTTCTGTGGAGAAATGATTTGTCCCAGCAAGAAGCATATTGAAAGGCAAACAGCTTTAGTGACTAATGGAGTGAGTGATGGTCTAGACAGGTGAGAGAAATTCTAAGCAACCTATGAAGAAGTAAATAAAAATACAATTGAGGAAAGTTGGAGGAGCCGGGAGTTTGAGAAATTTAAGTTTTGTTCTCCCTTCGTTCTTCTGACAATATTTTATTTTATTTATTAGATTTTTATCCCTCCTTTATTATTCTTTTATAAATAAGAAATGGCAAGCATACATAATATTACTTTCTCTTCCTATTTGCCTCACAACAACCTTGGGAGGTGAGGTGGACCAAGATAGAGTGAGTGGCCTAAGGTCACCCAAGTGGCTTTCATGCCCAAGGTAGGATTAGAACACAGAGTCTCCTGGTTTCTAGGCTAGCTCCTTAACTATTATACCAAACTGGCTCTTATTTTCTCTGCCATCAGGAGGATAATATCAGTATCCATCCCAAGAACAAGGCCACTTGGTAGAAAATAACAGTGGAGAGAGTTAATGGCTTTCATATTCCTCTGGATATGAGCAGAGAACAAACCCACATTCACTAGCTCTGAGGATGTTGTGGAATCCTTTGTGTACTCCAAGGTTGGTTGTTTGCTCAAAGATGTTTCATTACCTGATTAGGCAACATCATCATGGTTAATGAACATAGGGTTTATATATATAGCTTGCCCTGCAGTGTTGGTGGAAGTGTGGTTTTCTCCTTGGTTGTTGATTAGGATGTTATTTTCTGCTTGATCGTTTGTATGCAGAAGTCAGGCAGAAACAATACCCCAATCAAGGAACTAACAAGGAGAAAACCACACCTGTGTTCTTAAATTAGCTTGACACTCTGTGCTCAGTGTTTGAAGTTTTAAAAAAGATGTAGCTTGTTCCTAGCCCAGGAAGAGTAAACAGGACCCAGGGAGAGAGGGAAAAAGAGAGAGAGAGAAAGAGAGAGAGAGATAGAGAGAGAGAGAGATAGAGAGAGAGAGAGCGAGCAGTAATTTTGCCATCTGTGATCACTTCTATAAAGATAAGAATCCATCCTTCAACATTAAAAGAGCTAGGCCAGCGGTTCTCAATCTGTGGGTCGTGACCCCATTTGGGGTCGAATGACCATTTCACGTGGGTCGCCAAAGTCCTGGAGTTTTTCCTCATAAAATCCTTGTGAAACACAGTCCGGCATTTTTTTTTTGTTTTTTTCTTCTTTTTCATGAGCTGTGCTACTCCCTCTTATTCTATTGGCTTTTGAAAGCCAATAGAATAGACTCTATTCAAGAGAATGGACTCTCTTGAATAGAGTATAATTCTATTGGCTTTCAAAAGCCAATAGGAATTGTCCAGGCTGTCTCTGCCCTGCTGAGCCCGCCAAAAGTCCCAGTCGGCAAACGTTGCTGCAAGTTGTCTGCAGCTAAGGCAAACTTTCTGGAAAGCTTCCTCCCTGCTGAGCAACTACTAAATGTAAGTAAAAGAGGGCCAGGGGTGGGAGGGCGGCCTGCCTGCCGCCGCACCGAACGGGCGGCGGCCAAGGTAAGGCTAGCGGGGCAGCGGCGGGCGCAGGGATGGTAGCTGGCATGCGTCGGGACCGGCGGGTGGCTTACCTCCCTTGGGCTGGGCCAGCTGGTCGCCCAGCTGGTGGTTGGCCTGCACCATCGCTGCCGCTTGCCATGGCCGCCCAGGAGCACCTGGGCCTGCCTGCCGCACGCACGGCGCACCCAGGCTGAGGTGGTTGCTGGGCGACGGCCCGCATGCACCCTCGGCCTGCCCAGTGTGCGCTCCAGCCGCAGGAGAGCAGGTGGAGCGTGCGCGCCAGAGAGAGAAAAATAAAAAGTGAGAGAGAGAATGAGAGTGAGCAAACCCCGTCCTCCTCCTGCCCTGGCTCACAGGGAAATACAGGTAGTCCTCGACTTACGACCACATGGTTGGGGGGTCACAGCATTAGGAAGGTTGAGAACCACTGAGCTAGGCCAATAGGAAAGAAAGATAATCTTAGCCAATAGTTGAAAATAGACATTGACTCTTTGACTTTTATATTCAGCACATTTGCCTCAAGACTCAGTCTGGAATTTATAACATAGCTGATAATCTGCTCTGGAATTGCTGGAATCATAGAACAGCAAGATAGAAAGGATTTGGGAAATAATTCTTCCATACAATACAAGAACAATGCAATACAAGAAGCTACTACTAAGAGATTACCACTAAGCCTCTGCTTAACTCTTGGGGAATCCTATACCATCATCTACTAAAACAGTTTGTTCCATTGGTAAACAATTCTGTTAAGACATTCTTTCTGATTTCCAATAGAAATCTACTTTATAATTTAAACTTGCTGCTTTTCCTGGAGCAGCAGTGAACAAATATACCCTGTCTTCTGCATGACAGCCTTTCAGACACATAAAGACAGCTATTGTATCTCACTGCAGTAATGTGTTCTCCAGATTAAACATATCCCACAAGTACAATTTGTTATTGATGTATGCACTTACCAGACACAGTATTATAAGTGTGAACTGATCAATGCCGAATGCTAGGAAACAACGATTTTTGTTCATATCAATACTGCATTTCTGTTAATGCAGTGTAAGATTGCGTGCGGATTTATTTTTTTTCTTGCTATTTCGCATTGTTGGCTCATGTTATACTTTTGACCTATCAAAATAATTTTTCATATGAAATAATTTTTCATATGAAATATGAAAACAAAGTTGATTAGGGGACTGGAGGCTAAAGCATATAAAGAACAGCTGCTGGAATTGGGTATGTCTAGTTTAACGAAGAGAAGGACGAGGGGACACATGATAGCAGTGTTCCAATATCCAAGGGGCTGCCACAAAGAAAAGGGAGTCAAGCTATCTTTCAAAGCGCCTGAGATCAGGACAAGAAGCAGCAGATGGAAACTAATCAAGGAGAGAAGCAACCTAGAACTAAGGAAAAACTTCCTGACAGCTAGAACAATTAACTAGTGGAACAACCTGCCTCCAGAAGTTGTGAATGCTCCAACACTGAAAGTTTTTAAGAAGAGACTGGACAACCATTTGTCTGAACTGGTATAGGATTTCCTGCCTGAGCAGGGGGTTGGACTAGATGAGCTCCAAGGTCCCTTCCAATTTTATTATTATTACTATTATTATTATTATAATATAATTGCTCCCCCTCACTTTTACTTGTCCTATTTGAAGGAAGGACTTCTCCGTTTTTGTTGAAATTAATTTTTCTGGTTGCAAAATTGCTGTAACTAGTCAAAATCCCCCTGATTCTTAGAAGTGTCCTCAAAACTAGTCATTGTTTTTCCTATTCTTTGAGTGAACTGCAAACACGATAATATTTTCCAATCCATTATTCAAATGATTTGTAACAAGTTGAACAATGCAGGGCCTACAACAGAATCCTGCAGTACAGCACATGATACCTTTTTCAACATTAATGTGAACTTTTGGGTCATAATTATTCAGCCATTGGAATTCCATGGGATAGTTGACAAATGTATTACTGAAGTGAAGGCACATTACATCCTGTCATCATTTAATTTGGTCATTCTATCCAAATTTGCTTGTTATTGCTCAACTCCTGCTGATTCCTGCTAAAGGATGCACTCTTTACAAAACACTCACAAAATGATAATAATTTTGCAGACTTTTGTATGGTATCAATGTCAAGCTGACCAGTCTGTAGTTACGTGGGTCTTTCTTTTTCCTGTTTTGAATGTACAAACATTTGGTTCTCTCCAGTTATTTGGCACAATTTCTCAGAGCTTCATTCAGATATTAAATGACTCTTAATTCCTTCAAGATTCAGAAATGTAATTGGTTTGGACCTGGAAACTTAAATTTATGCATGGCAGCTAAGTGTTCTCCAGATATCTATTTATTTACTTTATGTTGCTATTCCTTTCTTGTGTAAATTATGCTACTTATTTCCATTTGAATCAGATTTCTCTTTTGGGAGAAGACTGCAACCAAATAAAACTTGAAGAGTTCTGTCCTTTCCTTTTTTTAAAAAATACACTTTTTATTAAAAATGTTTACAGGAACAAAAGTAACATGAAAACATATAAAAGAGAAAGTTAAGGAAAAAGAAAAAAGAAAACTGTGTTTGAAAAAAGAAGCAGTTCCTGATCTTTAGAGCAGTTCCAAACAAATTTGTTTTCTCTTTAAAAATTCACACTTATTTTCAGGGATTTCATTTTTTCCCCTTGATTAATTTACCCTTCCAATCATTTGTACTGCAGATTTTTTCCAACTTTTTAAAATTCAGTTTCTCTTTCATATTTTCAAATCCTTCACTCAATAAGGTTGTCACTGACTTTATAATATTCTTCCCCCATTCTTCAAACATCCTTTGTAACCTCTTTTCGTGGTGTTTGCTGTGATAATGGTGCTCCCCTACATTCTCCTGCTGCTAGCCTAAAATAATCTCTCTCTTTAATTTGCCCAACAAGGGAAAACAACAGCCAAAAGGATTTCTTTTCTTTCTCTTTTCTTTTCTCTATCTCTGTATTGTTAATTCATTAGTCCTATTCACTATATTCTATAGCAGGGATGTCAAACTCCATTTCATCGAGGGCCGCATCAGCATTGTGGTTGCCCTCGGGGGGGCTGGGTGGGTGTGGCCAGGATGGGTACGGCCTACTAGGTGGGTGTGGATGGAGTGTGTGTGGCCCACTGAGTGGGCATGGCCAACTCTACATCATTCGTGTCAAAGGTGCCTGTGGGGGCTTGGCAGGAGTGGGACAGATCTGCGGGTCTCTGGCAGAAAGGGCTGGGACCAGGGTAGAGCCCATCAAGCTGGATATGTGAAGTAGGCAAGGGCCATTTGCTGGCCGCTTCCAGGCGATGGTCCATTTCTTCATTCCTCACAAAGGATGACACCTCCCCAGCATGCACCCAGGGGGTGGGGCCAACATGGCAGGGCTGGTTCCTCTCTGTTTCCAGACGCCTTGTGGAGCTAAGACTGAATGTGTTTCAGCATAGATGGCCACCACAAAATTGTACATTGGCTCCCAGCCGGCCTGGGCCAGGGCCAAGGGAGCAGGGGCCGTTCCTCACTGTTTCCAGGATGGCTTCGCGGGCCACATGAAACCATTTCGCGGGCCGCATCTGGCTCCCGGGTCTTGTGTTTGACATGTCTGTTCTATAGTCTATGAAGTTTAAGGACACTCCCTTGGCTTATTTTTGTCCAATTATTTTGGACAAAATAATTTTGACCAATTATTTCTCTTGGACAATCCACACCTGTTTTCCATGAAAGTCTATTTTATTTTATTTGTTTAATTAATTCACAAATACTTTTCAATAAGCTAACATCCTTTCCTGCAATGCCCCAAGGATAGGCACATAAGTATTGAAAAGAATGAACTAGCAATTTAGGCTGTCAGGACTGCATTGTGTCTATCACTTGTAGATTACCTTGACATTGTATGCCATATGCTAAATAAATAAATAATAAAATAAAATAATAAATCTATTTAAAATTTTCATAGTCCAACTCTCTTAGCAACTATTTTAAGTCCTGGTACTTATTTCTTTCTATTTTTCCTTATTCATGCCTTGGGTCATATGAACATTCACCAGGAAGTCTAATTACTCTGCTGCTCCAAGAATCTCTGTAGCTTTTAAATAATTATAATGCAAATGTGTTTTAGAAAGTGGAGTTAGGTCACTCCATTATAGGCTCCATTGAGACTTAGAACACAATTTTTCTTGCTCAGTTTTTGGTACTCTTACTTTGAGTCACCTTCAGGGTCTTCACATGCTTCTTCATAAGGAGTATGGTTTCATTGCTTTTAATTTGTAAGTCACCCAGGGTCACCTTGTGGTGAGATGGATGGCAAATAAATTTAACAATAAATTTTCCAAGCATTGTGCAGATACTTGAAATGTCCCATTATTACTATAATTCTTTCTAATTTTTTCCCTTCTTTTCTTATCCCATACTCTCTACAAATGTATGACTTCTTTCGCACACAGTCTCAATAGATAAGTTAGACCTGGGGTCTTCAAACTTGGCCCTTTTATGACTTGTGGACTTCAATTCCCAGAATTCTTCAGCCAGTGTGCCTGGCTAAGGAATTCTGGGAGTTGAAGTCCACAAGTCATAAAAGGGCTAAGTTTGAAGACCCCTGAGTTAGACCCTTAACTCCTTATGTCCCACCAGGTTTCAGTAATGTGAAACCATGAAACGGTGAACTAAGACTAGGAGAAGCTTTAAATATATAGTCACACAATTGAAAATGTCTAAGGAAACTGTGAAAGCAACACATAATATACATGACCAGCTCTGAAATTTTAATTATTCACAAAGGCAGACAAAGGAACACAAGTAAATTTTGCCCCATCTTTACACTCATCCATTTTTCATTCTCCATGCACTAAGAACAAGATTTTTCAATTTAAGTTGGCTTAAAATCACTTAGATTGCATTTGCGGTAAGAGAAAGAGTCTTGGGAACTTGACAAGATATACATTTTGGCAAGTTAAATAAATAAAAGAACAAATTAGATGCACACTTTCCATTTTAGTGCAGTCTACTTACCTATAGGATGAAATATTTCTTTCTTCAAATAATTGATTGTCCGAGGAGGGGGATGGGCTACACTTATTGATACATAGGAGGAATTGTGGAAAGTAAAAGAATGGAAAGGAGATGCAAAGGACTGCAGACATCCATGTTGAAAAGTATGGATGCTCTAAAATAATGTCTACTGATTTTAATCCCTTTGGAATATCTAAATAGGTTCTTTCCTCTGTCCAATGATTTCTGCGCCCAATTACCTCCAGTTTTGTCTCTCATTTTCATTCTCATGATTATTGTCCCATTTCATTTCTCCATTTCCATGTTTTTTGTTTTTATTTTTCACGCTTTTCCGTAGAAGGAGAAGGAGGGAATATGTGAAAGTCTGTGTTCAGTGTACAGTCTGAGATCAGCTTGTATACAGGTAGTCCTCGACTTCCAACCACAGTTGAGCTCAAAATTTATGTTGCTAAGTGAGAAATTTGTTAAGTGAGTTTTTGCCCCATTTTATGACTTTTCTTGCCACATTTCTTAAGTGAATCGCTGCAGTTGTTAAATTAATAACACGTTTGTTAAGTGAATTGGGCTTCCCTCATTAACTTTGCTTGTCAGAAGGTCACAAAAAGTGATCACATGACCCCAGGACACTGCAACTGTCATAAATAAATACAAGTCAGTTGCCAAGCATCTGAACGTAACTCACATGACTATGGAGAGTTTGCTATGATCATAAGTGTAAAACTAATCATAAGTCAGTTTTTTCAGTGCCATTGTAACTCTGAACAATCATTAAATGAACTGTTGTAAGTCAAGGACTTCCCGCAAGTGAATGAGAATGGATGATATTTTGAAACAAAGCATAATTAATTTTGTAAACTAAGTACCTTAGTTTATAGGCAATCAATTTTAATCAGTAGACTTAATTAACAATTCTTATTTGTTGTTCTAAGCCATATCCTTTGGCTTTTGTGTGATTGTCTGTTTGTGTGTGTGTATGTGTGTATGGGTATCCTGGGGTAGTTTTGAATATAACCTTTGTTGTTTGAAGCAACACTTTCTATCTCTCTAATAACAACCCAGTAATCTTTAGGTTTTCCCCATAACTTTAAACATGTTGCTTACATTTATTAAAATAATTTTCAGCTGGATGTAACAAATTTCCAGGGCATCCACCTATCTGAGTTGCACCTCAGAGAAAGTCAAAACATAACATTATAAAATTAATTATACAAATTACAAAAGAAAGATGAGACAAGAAAAAGAGTAAAAATAAAAATGTGGTTCACTGGTGATAAATGTATATGAGAATAAATATCTATAAAGGAGATATGTAAAGGTTTCTATGCCCAAAGATTCCTGTGGCCCAGGGCAGTGGAGAAGTAAATTTTATAAACCTCTGTGGTAAGCATGTTTTTCTTTACTAAATCAGACACATCTTATCTAGAAGCCCTGATAACACTTTGTTTCATTTAATGTACCTGCCTGGCTAAGTTCATTCCCTGGTATGCAGAGCAATTAGGAGGGCATGTCAGTATTTAATAACACTGACCTCTCTCTGTGCTGTTTTAAACCTCACTGTTGGCAGCTCAGCCAGTTTTGCAATGGAATATTAGTCTCTGTTTCACTGCTGAACTCAAATGAGCAGGTTTACTTGGAAGCCGAAATTTATTTATTTATTTATGAGACTTATATACCGCTTTAAGTGCAAGCACTCTCTAAGCGGTGTACACCAGTAAGCAATGTATATATATATATATTTTACATTGCCCTCAACAATCTGGGTCCTCATTTTACCTACCTCGGAAGGATGGAAGGCTGAGTCAACCTTGAGCCGGTGAGATTTGAACTGCTGACCTGCTGAACACAGTCAGCTAAAGTGGCCTGCAGTACTGCACTCTAACTGCTGCACCACCTCGGCTCATCCAAATTCAAATGGATTGAAGTCCTTTATATCAGAGGTCCCCAACCCCTAGTCCGTGGACCAGTACTGGGCTGCGGCATGCCAGCAACTAGTCTGCACAAACAAGCAAAGGCCCATCCATGGGATGCAGGCAGCACATAAAACCATGCCCCTTCTGGTCCATGGAAAAACCTCTCTCCACAGAACTGGTCCCTGGGGGGGACCTCTGCTTTATATGAAATCTTCACTTCTGCAAATGTTTTTCTGTCTCATGTCCATCAAAACAACAACAAAATCCTACTCCTGTGCAAGATGGCAACATATACAATATAATCCAACTCCTGTTTAAGGTGGACAATATAGAGAAACAAGGCTATCGGAGGTCAGTTCTTAGTGAGTTCGTGGATATATTTGCAGTTATCTTGACAACAGTATGGAAAAGACTTGCCGTTATTTTCTTCCAGGATGAGTGTTTAAAAACTCTGAGACTTCCTTGCTTCTCTATTTAGATTTCTGAGATCAGTCAAATATTGCTAGGTGCTGCCAACCTGGTACATTCCTTCATTTTCAACCTTTAGATAAGTGTGGTATTCTGGTAAAAGTCAGAATTCTGTACTACAGAAAAATATATGGATTTATGTAAGAGTATCTGGTGAAAATATTTTATCTTGTAATTTTTTAAACTTTTTGTGATGCTCCCAGAAAACAGGATGTTCTACATCTGCCCAGTTCAATCATAATTATTTTCCTTTTCCTAAACTATAACATTTACTACACAAATAATGGCTAAATAGCTTTGAGATAAAGTTATAATTGCTCTCCTTCCACTTTCTCAATTTATTTCTAATAATTTCTATTCTGACCCGGTGGCCTCTTGATATATTGGACTTGCCTGCCTGGAATTTTTATTCTTCAATTCCCAATGCCTCTGAAGAGCATTAAGTTAACAAAAGCTGCAGAAACTCCTAAGCCTTTAGTTTGGGAAAGGAAGAATGAAATGTTGGGAAAGCTATCTGTGGCTGGGTTCACACACACTACTATCAGTGGTGGGATTCATCCAATTCGCACCAGTTCGGCAGAACCGTAGCTCATTTTTTGTTGCCCGGGCCCAGAATGGACTTCCAGAAGCAGCATCCATACAGAGAACCTGGTTGTTCACATATTTGAATCCCACCACTGCCTACTATGCTGTCATAGTCTATAACCCATAATTTATGACTTAGCCCTTTGGGTCAACTTTCACATTTATTTTTATTTATAAATCATACTTGCAGGGCTGCCAACTCCAGAGAGCTCTGGGAGGCTACAATAATAAAAACAAAATATGGAAACAATTAACCTAGAAAACACAATGATTAATTTGGAGGGAGCAACCCACAACCAAGTTTGCTCATTTGAAGGACATGAATATCTGGGAGGATGCAGTGCTTAGGGGATCTGTACTGAGAGTATTCAATGATGGATGACCTCCAAAGACTTCACAGGAGGTGTGAGATTATAGGTAATCCTTGATTTATGACCATTTGTTTAACAATTATTCAAAGTTATGATGACTCTGGAAAAAGTAAGTTATGACTTTTACTCACACTTATGATCATCATTTATGACCAGCCATTTGTCTGAAATGGTATAGGGTTTCCTGCCTGAGCAGAGGATTGGACTAGATGACCTCCAAGGTCCCTTCCAACTTTATTATTATTATTATTATTATTATTATTATTATTATTATTATTATTATTACACAGTCAGCCAGATGTTCAGACTGGATTTGGCATTTTGTCTACCTATCAAGTCCTTACCCAGGACCTGGGATAGGTAGATGTGGATGTTTGATGGTATTACAGATATCATCGCAGGATGGAAGCAGTTCCTAGTAAGGCCACCTTTTGCAATTGACTAATAGCGAATTTGTCAATGCCAATGGTGTTCAAGTGGTGCTCCAGTTGTTTTGGGATTGCACCCAAGGCGCCTATTATTATTATTATTATTATTATTATTATTATTATTATTATTATATCAACCTATGGATATGAGATCAGAATAAGGGCACTTGCCAACCAGATCAACTGGTTGTAGCATCCTATGATATATGATCACAATTTGCAACCTGTTTTGCCAATTTCTGTCAAAAAAACTCCCACTGGGGAAGCTGGGTTTGCTTAACAATTGTGTGAATCACTAATGACTGTCATGATTTGCTAAATGATTGTCATAACCTTGGATCTATTTATGACATTTCTATATTATGTCTCAACCTAAAACCCAACTAAAAGGGTCTAAAATATCAATTTCTTCTAGGGCTTCTGAAGCTGCAGCTTAGCTATAGCCTGGCCACCTTCTAAACAATCTCCTAGATTGGAGACTGGTTGAAAATCGAGACTATTGAATCTAATGATGACATATTTAGATGGGGTACTGTATATCATTACCTCCTTTAAGGAAGGTGGAAATATCCCTTTCCTTAAGGAAAACATTTTGGGAAAATTTATGGGCAGCCATCACCAACCAAAGAAGCAGGGATCTATGTGTAAATAGTACCAATAGATGGGATAATATTTTACTCTAAATTTCCTTATGAGTTACATAATCAAACTTCCCCAGTTATCCAAACAAGACCACTTGGCCACTATCTTAATTTGAGCTTTCTAATCAGAGAGAATCCAAGCAAACATATCTAGATGCTTAGAACATGCTGGCCTTCTGACAGATCACAGGAACTGGAGATGGAGCAATATGGAGTAGAAGTAATGGGAGCAGGGTCAGACTGATAGATTTGCCTGATGTTGGGAGCTTTGCAGCAGAAGGCATATAATTCTCATGATTATGTTAAAAATGGATAGAACTTCAGAGGGTTTTTCTTGATCAGTTAGCTTCTCAGATAATTTGTAGACTATTAAATCAGAGGCTCATTCCAAATTAAGATTGAGGATTAAGGATTATATACTAATAAAGCAGAATATTTATAGCTCAGGATTGACACGAGGAGTCCTTGGTGCTCTCTGAGCTTGCTTGTTTTCTTGCAGACATTTCATTACCCAAACTAGGTAGCATTATCAGTGCAACACTGATGATGTTACCTGGTTTGGGTAATGAAAAGTCTGCAAGGAAACAAGCACCAACGACCCCTCATAAGGATTATATGTCACGAATTTGACAAAGGACTTCCTTATCAAGAATGATTCAGCTTGTTCCACTCCAGATATCTAGGGAAGGTCTTCGGCGAGTCTACTCCATAAAAGGTAGTTGTGGATCAGAAGATAGGCATTTTGGAAATGCACAAGCAGAACATGTTTCTTTCCAATCTATGCCCAAATCCTATTATTCTCTTATTTGGAGAAGCTATTAGTTTTCAGTGGGACTTTGGCCCATAGTGAGTTGTCATGAGCTGTCCATCGATATCTACTGAAATCAAAGGCCTCCTTAGCAGTTAGAGTAACTAAGAACAGATGAAAACAGGGCAACATAAAACTTCTGCCATCTGATGATTATTTTATAGTAAGGTAGATGGAGAGAATCAAGGTTTCTTCATTATACGTTGTGCAACGATTACAGTGATATAGAAATACTCTAAAACAAATAAAGAAAAAAAAACCAAAGACTAGTCTTTTCTTTGCATTCACAGGTATAATCTTTATAGTAGCAGTTGGAAAACTCGGTTCTACCTAATGGTTTGCAAAATTGGTGTTCGTAATAATCTGTTATGCTATATTGCAATTTTGCATGCCATGATATTCCAGCCTAAACCTAACAGCGCTGAAATTGGCAGCATTCACTTACATTGTCAAAAATTGGCTCATTCTTCATAATTACAGAAGAAAGAGCATGATCAGTTCAGTATGCTAGTGGCAAATTAAAACAAGATGCAAAAAAATAATAATAAATCCTTTCTTTCTGCAGAATTGGCTCATTACTCAAATAACCTCTGCAGTGTTCCACTCCTCCCTCCCTTTTTTGCTTTTTAAAATTTAGAAATAGTTGATCTTTTTTAATGGCATTAGTCCTATGAGATTTAATACAACAACAATGATAAACTCTCATGTGATATCCTCACAGATTTTGGCTTTTTCGCACACGAGTTTGTGAGATTATCGAATCTCATCCTGGATAATAATGTAATCATAGAGTAGCACTCAGAACTTTTAAGGATTGTCACCATCTGATTTATATATCGAGAATTTCATAGAATCCATAGTATATAAATTCAGCATTTAGAATTTTGGATAGGAAAAATGTATTTTGCCTGCCGAGTGCGATATATCTTATTGAAAAACATCAATAGTATATTGATGTTGCTGAAACAAAATCAGTATTTTTATCCGTCTCCATTGATATTTATTGCTTGTTCCTAAGAAGATTTTAAAATTCTTCCTCACATATGTACAGTAGTAGAATTGACTACCAATCAATTACAGTGCCAAAACATTGAAACAAGATTTAATGAAGTGCCCTCAATCAGTGTGGAACATAATAATCACAAGGCTACTTCAGTTCATTCACAGCACAGTCCGTAACCCAGAAGTCCTTTCTACCAAGAGCAGCAACAGAACAAATCTTTCAATGATTGTTACCCAAGGTCAAGAAACAGTGGTAATCACAGGACCATGGTTTTCAAATAACAAAGTGTGTTTCCTCAAATATCTATAGACATGCTTACAATGTCCCAGTCATCTGAAGTTTCATTTGCTTCTCACTGAACAACACAACCAGGAATTCCAAATTGAACAAGTGCTAATTAGTTCAGGTCTTTCAATAGGAACAGGATATTATAAATGTCTAGAAGCATTATAGAAAGAATCCGAGGAAAGGAAAGAATTTATCCCATAACACAACAGCAGGTGGAAGCTGATGATTATATTTGCTGTGAAAATGGTTCATCTGTAGGATCTGACATTTTCAACTGTCTGTTAAAAAAGATGGACAATGACCATATTGCAGATATGGATATGAAAAGTGGTAAAAATAATTATTTGAGGAGAATATTTTCAACTAAGCTATCCTCCTTCTATGAAAGCACAATTAAAATTATTTGATAAGGTGATGGAAGATTCTCAGTTCCTATAGATAGTCTATACCAGTGGTTCTCAACCTTTTTAATGCCGCAACCCCCAACCGGTCGTAAGTCGAGGACTACTCAACCGGTCGTAAGTTGAGGACTACTCAACTGGTGTAGCACCGTTTGCAGAATGGGACTTTTGGCGGACTCAGCAGGGCAGAGACAGCCTGGACAATTCCTATTGGCTTTTGAAAGCCAATAGAATAAAAGGGAATAGCACAGCTAAGGAAAAGGGGGGGAAAATGGTGGACTGTGTTGTTTGGCGACCCCCGTGAAATGGTCGTTCGACCCCAAATGGGGTCCCGACCCACAGGTTGAGAACCACTGGTCTATACAGAATGGGTGTCAAACTCAATCGCACCACATGATATATCACGACGTTTTTGCCTTTGTGGAGTTGGGGTGGGCATGGCCTGCAAGTGACGCATCCAGCCCACAGGCCACCAGTTTCACACCCCTGCTATACAGTGTATGTATTTTTGGAGAAAAGCTCTTTTTCCTTAATGTTCCCTGTTCCTAAATCACACCCCAGTCTCTTTTAATACTAATCAGTTCCAATACTAATTCCAGTTCCAAGCCTATTCACAACAAACTCTACCAGACTCAGTACAGATATGACGTTAAACTACATTGATAGCTCAGTTATGTCTCTATAACTGACTGACACAATTCAAACCTATTCCCTAAATTTGGATCTGGAAAACTGTAGGAACATGTGAACCATAGTAAGACTCAGAGTGAAAGTTAAGTGAGGACCGGCAATTGCCCATCCAAGGAAGACCATCTTATAACCACACCACCGACCACTTGGTTTCAAAACCACCGAGGACTGAATAAAATACCAATTAAGGGCAGTTCTTGACTTATGACCATAACTGAACCCAACATTTCTATTTCTAAGCGAAATATTTGTGAAGTGAATTTGCCCCATTTTTTTTTGCCACAGTTGTTAAGTAAATCTGTTTTTCCCATTGACTTTGCTTGTCAGAAGGTTGCAAAAGGTGATCACATGACCCCCGGACAGTGCGACCATCAGAAATATGAGTCAGTTACCAAGTGTCTGAATTTTGATCACATGACCATGGGGATTCTGCAATGGTCATAAATGTGAAAAATGGTCATTGGTCACTTTTTTCAGTGCTGTTGTAACTTTAAAATGTCACTAAATAAAGTATTGTAAGTTGAGGACCATCTGTAATTCAGAAGGACGAGAGAAATAAATCCAAGTTTAATGCCCCTGAACATCATTTACATCTTCTCACTGACAGTGGGAAATTAATGGTTCGGTATCACTTTGTTCTTCTCTACAACAGAGATACTATTCTAACTGAGCCTTCCAAGTGAAGCCAAACAATCTAATTCAGCCACAAAGTGACACTTCTGAGATTTACCACCAAGTCCAGGCCAGGAATCTTGACAGTTAGGACATGAGAAATCAAAATTATAAAAAAATCCCATTGAGATTTTCAGTTTTGAAACTGTCCTTAGGCAAGCCACCGAACTCTATCAAATAATGGCAAGGATACACATTATAAACTATAAAGTTTGCACAAAGTCAAAGATTGCATAAGGTCAAGATCTTAAAAGGTTATTTTTCTATTTTCCACCCTGAAATATGTTTCAGAGACCATAAATATCCAACAGTTTCCAATAATTCATGGCACCCCAGGGTGATCCAGAAGTGGCCTATGCAGATACTGCACAGCACTGATCTTTTATGGTTTGTGGGGCTTTAGGGAGAAAGAATATCTGTTCTCTCCCCTGCTTACGTGAATGGATTTTATTCTCTCCTAGGAAAAATAAACCATGTTATTTGAAGACACTATTGGGCTTAAGAGGAATCCTCTGATCAGAAGGAAAGTATCTCCTTGACATGCTTTGGTTTCTTCCAGTTGTCTTCACTGGTGGTGTCAGGCAGGAAAAGGCTGAAGGGCCCAGGGACCAGTTCCGTGGAGCGAGGATATTCTGAGGATTGGGGGGATTGGGATTGGTTTTGTGTACTGCCTGCATCCCATGGATGGGACTTTGCTTATTTGTATGGACCGGTTTCTGGCATGCTGCGGCTTGGTGCTGGTCCATGGACTGGGAGTTGGGGACCTCTTAAAGGAAGGTCAGATTGTTGTTATTTATTATTTAAATTTATAAGGCAATGGCTCCAGCATCTCTGGGTGGTTTACAAATGATTTACAACATAAAAGCAAGACAATAAATAAAAAAAAATTAAAAAGGGTAGAGATAGTAGAATAACAAGACAACGGGAAACAAAAAAAAAACTAAGTTAAAAGGAGACTTCAATCATCTTCACTAGGAACTCAAAGCAGCCTATGGAACGTCTGTCCTCCTACAACAATTTAGGGATATACCACTGAAAAAGAAAAACAAGAAATCTAAGAAGAAACCAGCATGGCTGTACAAAGATTATAAAGACAAAAAGGACAAATACTAAAAATGGAAAGAGTGACACATAACTAAGGCAGAATATCAGCAGATAGCCAGAATCTGCAAAGACAAAGTCAGGAAAGCAAAAGCTCAGAATGAACAAAGACTTGCAACAAAAGTCAAATATAATAAAAAAAAAAGTTTCTTTCAACATATAAATAAGAAGAAAAAAATCAAGGAAACAGTCGGTCCACTAAAGAGAGAGGACGGCAACGAAATAATAGGCAGCAGAAAGAAAGCAGAGCTGCTTAACCAATTCTTTGCATCGGTTTTCATATAAAAAGAAATTATAGCCCAACCAATCAAACAACATAACTGAAAAAGACAGACTAGAAATAAAAGTTAAAATAAACAAAAAAATGGTAAGAGAACACTTGTCTGATTTTGATGAAGACAAATCACCAGGACCTGATGGATTACATCCCAGAGTTCTGAAGGAAATGGCAGATGTTATCTCAGAACCATTGCACCATATCTTTCAAAAATCTTAGAGCAGCGAGGAACTACCAGAGAATTGGAAAAGAGCTGATGTGGTTCTCATCTTCAAAAAAGGAAAACAACAACAACACAGATCTAGGAAACTACAGAGCAAGCAGCCTAACATCAATACCTGGGAAGATCCTGGAAAAGATAATCAAAAAAACAGATCTGTGAACATCTAAAAACAACTCAAATAATAACTAGAAGCCAGCATAGGTTTGTTAAAAACAGATCATGTCAATCTTATTTCATTAATTGACCAAGTGACCAAATTAGTAGACCAGAGAAATGCTGTGGACATAATATACTTAGATTTCAGCAAGGCATTGGACAAAGTAGAGCACAATCTACTTGGAAAGCTAGAAAAAAGAGGGATAGATAGCATCACCATCAGACAGATTTGTAATTGGCTGACAAACTACTCGTACTCAACCAGTAGTCCATAACGGTACTATGTCTACATGGAGGGAAGTAAGCAGGGGGGTACCATAAGTTTCGGTCTTAGGCCTAGTACTCTTCAATATCTTCCTAAAGTACTTAGATGAGGGACTATAAGGGGAACTTATCAAATTTGCAGATGATACTAAGTTGGCAGGAATAGCCAACACCCTAGATCACAAGTCGGCAACCTGCGGCTCCGGAGCCGCATGCGGCTCTTTGAGCCTTCCCCTGTGGCTCCCAGCCTCCTCTGCCTTTGCAGACAGAGACAGAGACAGAGAGAGGCAATTGCGCTTCCCTGCTTCTCTCTCTCTCTCTCACACACACTCTCTCTCTCTCTCTCTCTCTGTGTGTGTGTGTGTTTGTGTTTTTGTGTGTGTGTGTGTGTGTATGTGTAAAAGAGCATGCACTCACAGTGTTCTCCGAGGAGCTGAAAAGCTTACTGGGCGGAGCTTCTCCCTTTGCTGCGTCTCTGCAGGAAGCAGGAAGCAGGAAGGGCAGGAGAGAGCTAGCTAGCCCAGCTAGGCTGACTCAGGAATTCTGGGAGTTGAAGTCCATGAATCATGAAAGAGACGAGGTTGCTTACCCCTGAGCTTGTTGGACAACAGCTTGAAGCTTGCCAGGTGAGCAGCAGATAGGAGGGGGGGGAGAAAGAGAGGGAGAGAAAGAGAGAGAGGGAGAGAGAGAGAGAGAGAGAGAGAGAGAGAGAAAGAGAGAGAGAAGAGAGAGAGTGGGGGAAGAGGAGTGGCAGACCAAGGGCAGATAGAGAGGGAGGGAGAGAGAGAAACAGAGAGAGAGAGAGACCCTTTTGACATCTAAAATGAAGATAACACTGCATATATCCTTTTTTTACCTGTGTGTGTATGTAATTTTATTCTCTTAAAGCATTCTCCTGGTGATCATTGTTTTAATAGTATGGATAGTCCCAAGAGTCATATTTTTACTTTTATTTTTAATGTCATATTTTTACTTTTATTTTTAATGTCATATTTTTACTTTTATTTTTAATGTCATATTTTTACTTTTATTTTTAATATACACACATACACATACATACATACACACACACACAAACACACACACACACCTATAATAAAGGTAAAAAAGGATATATGCAGTGTTATCGTCATTTTAGATATCAAAAGGGTTTTGCGGCTCCCGGTGTTTTGTTTTTGGTGGGAAACGGATCCAAGTGGCTCTTTGAGTGTTTTGGGTTGCCTACCCCTGCCCTAGATGATAGGCTCAAGATCCAGATGGATCTTGACAGACTTGAACACTGGGCCCTATCTAACAAAATGAAATTTAATGTAGAGAAAAGTAAAGTCTTACACTTAGACAAGAAAAACCAAAAGTACACATATAGATTAGGTGAAACCAGGCTTAATAGCAGTAACCGTGAGTGGGATCTTGGAGTCTTAGTGGACAATCTATTAAATATGAGCTGAGGTGGCGCAGCAGTTAGAGTGCAGTACTGCGGGCCACTTTAGCTGACTGTGTTCAGCAGGTCAGCGGTTCAAATCTCACTGGCTTAAGGTTGACTCAGCCTTCCATCCTTCCGGGGTAGGTAAAATGAGGACCCAGATTGTTGGGGGCAATGTAAATATATATATACATTGCTTACTGGTGTACACCGCTTAGAGAGTGCTTGCACTTAAAGCGGTATATAAGTCTCATAAATAAATAAACAAACAATGTGCAATGGCAGCCTAAAAAGCCAATGCAATCCTAAGTTGCATTAACAGAAGGATTCAATCAAGATCACATGAGGTACTAATACTACTCTATAAATCCTTAGTAAGACCACACAGTAGAATACTGCAACCAGTTTTGGTCTCTATACTATAAAAAAGATGTTGAGATGCTAGAAAAAGAGCGACAAAGATTATTAGGGGAATGGAGGCTAAAACATATGAAGAACGGTTACAGGAACTGGGCATGACTAGTCTAGTGAAGAGAAGGACCAGGGGGGACATGATAGCAGTGTTCCAATATTTGAGGGGCTGCCACAGAGAGGAGGGGATCAGCCTATTCTCCAAAGCACCTGAAGGCCAGACGAGGAATAACAGATTGAAACTGATCAAGGAGAGATTCAACCTAAAATAAGGAGAAATTTTCTGACAGTGAGAACAATCAACCAATGGAACAGATTTCCTTCAGATATTGGGGAGCTTCATCATTGGAAGCTTTCAAGAAAAGACTGGACTGCCATTTGTCAGAAATGGTATAGGGTCTCCTGCTTGGGTGGAACTAGATGACCTACAAGGTTCCTTCCAACTATGTTATTCTAATATTTAAGACAATTTGCTCAGATTCCTGACAAATGCCTTATAATTTTCAACCTTCTCTTACAATATAAATATATCTCATTTCGTTGGTATTTATGTAATTGCAAATAAATAATAATGAGTAACTTCAGGAACGTAGAATCAGCGAATATAAATATGCTTCATCACTGAATTTTTAGAAAACAGTAGAATACTAAATGTTTGTTTTGTTTCCTTTCTCTTTGCTTTGCTTTCTGAAATGATGCTAACATTTAATTTTTCTGTAGTTGTTTATCTGTAATCTTGTTAGACTTGTTCTTTAAAGTCATAATGGGAGATTGGTGGGGGATTTACTGCTGCATGAAAAATAAACACAGATACACAGAGAGCAAATGTCAAATGCCATCTAAAGATGTCAAAATATTATGACATTTTCTACTGATGTATTCACTAATGAATAAACTGTCAGTTTCAGAATTCAAAAAGGCAAGTAAACAGTCCTTCTGTAGATCATGCTGAAAGGCCCCAAAGATATGTGGCTTGGATTAATCCATGAACTGGCAATACTTAGCTTTCTGCATTCTAAATACCTGCCATATGCAGCATATTGCCATCTGCTATCTGAGGGAAGGCTGGTTAGGTTGATAAGAGAAAATGGCAAGTTGGCCACATATTAACCTAATTGTCTTGGGATCAAATGGATGAGAACACAAATGCCTCTTTTCTCGCATTATGCTGCAGTCTCAACATGTGTTGGAAATGTCTCAAAGATTGGTTTTTCATATCAACATTTATTAAAAAAATAACTATGGATTTAGCTCTTTGGAGCTATTATTTAATAATAATAAAGATATTTTATTATTATTATTTTATCATTTTCTCTATTTCTATATCAATGTAATATGAATTAACCAGAATGAACTGATTAAAAGTTATAATTAGCAATTATTCTTTAGCTAGCTATTTTTTAAACTATCTTCTGATATGATATCTGGTTTAATGGTATTCCAAGGAATCAGATAAAGAAGTAAAACTTGCCCAACTACAGTGAGTTAAATAAATTGGGTCCAGATTGATCCAAAGACTATATTTTATTGACGTTATTATAGAACATAAGTCAAAGCAAATCATATACAACAGTGGTTCTTAACTTGTGGTCTGTGGGCTCCCGGAGAGGCCGCAATGTCGTCACAGGGGGTCTGCGAAGGCTTAATGCAGTCTAGTGCTTTAAATCTTGAGTAAGGGCTTGGGGTCTGTGGCCATGGCCCATGGCTATAAAAGGTATTTAAAAGGGGCCCATGGGGAAGAAAAGATTGAGAATCACTAATATACAATAAATGGATAACAGAAATTATCAATATTTAAATAAATGAAATAAATAGGTGCTCATCTATCTTTCCATAGGACCATCTGCTGGTAATTCCTAACATATAAAAATACTGGTTCTGTATCCATAGCTTTTTCTATACACATTGATTAAATGCCTTAAATATGTATAATATTTTGTTCTATTAAAGGGAATAGTGAAATATCTTATTAATTTATAAAAAAAAACTATACACAAACAAACCTTTTCAGTGTATTAATTTTTTTTCAGTGTATTAAAAAATACAGAACAAAAGCAAATGGAAAATAAGAAAGGAAAAAAAGAAAAAATATAAATAGCAAGCAGTTATCATCTTATTTGTCTATAAAAAACTAAATATCAGGCACCAAGCAATGAAGCATACATTACTTCTGAAAAATGAAAATGGGTGTTGACAAAAAGCCTTGAAGAATTTACTAATATACACTATTGCTTTGACCACTCTATTACAAAGTGTTCTTTTAAATACAGATCCAAGATGAATTTGTGTTTGAAATACAAAACATTTCTTTCAAGGATCTAAGAACCCATTCATGGATTAAAATCTCCTTCATTGTCAGAAACTTTCAAAATAGTCTCAGTCAACGATATTGAGAACATACAGCTTCCTCACAGTGACATGGAATTCTAAAAAAAAAACCAACCAAAAAACCCCAAACAAATCAAAAACAAAGAAAGGTAGTATTTCTTTTTCATACAAAGCTCTTTTAAAAAATGGTTGACATTTAACAAAAACTTGTAGCAACTTGACATCATCTAAGCCGGTGATTAGGAAAACAAGACACAGCATACCAAAAAACAAATTTAATTTTATAAGTTAGTACCGTATTTTCCGACGTATAAGACGACTTTCTAACCATGCAAATCTTCTCCAAAATTGGGGGTCGTCTTATAAGCTGAGTCATCTTATACGCCAGAAAATACGGTAGATAGACTTGCTGGCAAGAAATAAGAAAGGGGTTGTTCAAAGCTACAGGTCCCCCTTTTTTAACAAATGAGTTAAATACACACAGTTGATCTTTATTGACTTTATCTTATCCTAGGATATGGTCAGTGCTGGGATTCAAATATGTGAACAGCTGGTTCTCTGTATGGATGCCACTTCCGGAAGTCCATTCTGGGCCTGGGCAACAAAAAATTAGTTACCGGTTCTGCTGAACTGGTGCGAACCGGCTGAATCCCGCCACTGGATATGGTCCATTTTCATATATAAAAATAAAATGTAATATGAACCCAACTTGATGAGAAACAAAAATATTATCTATACACAATGCCAAG
Source organism: Crotalus tigris (assembly GCF_016545835.1). Classification (NCBI taxonomy): domain Eukaryota; kingdom Metazoa; phylum Chordata; class Lepidosauria; order Squamata; family Viperidae; genus Crotalus; species Crotalus tigris. The sequence continues at coordinate 2,382,759 of NW_024096796.1, forward strand.
AATTATTCTCATATAGTAATAGATGTCTTGTATGTAATCCCACAACTGGACTACCATTTGAACCCCACTGGCATTGACAAATTGACTATCAGTCAATTGCAAAAGGCAGCTTTACTTGGAACAACTTACATCTTGTGACACTATCAAACATCCACATCTGCCTATCCCAGGTCCTTGAGAAGGATTCGATAGGTGAACAAAAATGCCAAATCCAATTTGCACATTTGGGTGACTAGGTGGCAAACTGTAATATTATTTATGCACAGCTGTAAGTACATTTAGATTTCTGAATGAAATTCAGCTCAAACCAAACAATTAGCATTTCTTTGACTTAGATGAAATAACAGATTTCAACTGTCAATTCAGATCATTCATTAAAAAAAATCTGTTGAGAATGAAATACTGATAACCTTTTTGTCCTGAATTAATAATCCGAAATTTTATTTTTCTTTCTTTTGCAACATAATATGAAGAAAAGCTAAAAAATCAAGTTCCAATATGAGTTAAATTCATTTTCTATTTTTCTAGGGAGTGAAACAATTTGAACTGGGAGAGAACTATAAATATAATTCTTATGCATATCATATTTATTTGTTTGTTTTTATTTATATATAAAATTTAAAGACACACATCAAATCGCCCACATTCATCATACATTTAACATAAATAACAAGTTTTTTTAAAAAACAACAACAGCAAATGTCACCAGTTGTAGCAATTTCTTAAAATATGTATCTTTATTTAAAAAGAAAACAAGAAGCTAAAATACAGGAATACTTAATTTTGTAGTCGATTTTCTATTGGTAATTAACATTTTGAAACAGAAGTGCATCATCTCAATTCAAAACATTGTGTTCATGTCAATGCAAAATATTATTGTGGGGGAAAATTACTGTATAATAGCAGTCTTCACCACATCTTGCCACAAACTACTCATAAAGACATATTTCCATACACGGATGTGTGAAAAATTTAATGATATTTTGATAATCTTATCAAGATCAACAAACATCCAAAATACATTTCAAAGTAACCATTCATCTCTTTTTCCTAAGCCAAATTTTCCAGACAGTTTTGTTATATTTGTTACATTTTTTATTACCAAAATGTTCTTTAATACAGTTGAAACATTCCAAAAAATACGAGAAAGAATTTTACCTTGCGGATTCCTCTGCTCAGTTCTTCTCCGTAGTTTGTCCCTAGGATCTCAAACAGAACATTGGGGTTTCCACCATTCTCTGCAAATTCCAGGTCTCCGGTCAAGCCATTCACTCCACCCTGAATGCATTAAAAACAAGAGGGAGAAAACTTTCAGATGTATACATTTCAAATATAGCTTCCTGTCCTCACTCACAACAAAATATAGACATTCAACGCTCATTATGAAAAATGTTTTATGCATCTGTGAACTCTTAATAACTACAAAAGTAGAATAACAACCTGAAGAAATATAAAATAGTTGCAATATTTTTAATATATTGGCTATTCCTTTCATTTACTTTTTTATGCTTCCTTAAAAAAAAAACACCTGTGAAAACACAAAGGTAATGTGTCTAATGTATGTACTGTACGTATATAAGGAGTTTCTATAGCCGCCCATGTCAATCAATGACTCTGGTAGATTATATCCAACTACTTACTTTCCAGTACCCAATCTGATCAGTCATGTATAACACAGGCAATTGTTGAAGCCTCTACAGAAAACAATATTTGATTAAGTTAATGATGGGATCACATTTTGTGAATATTAAAAGCATGAATATTTTTCTGAGCAGGTAGAAAGATGCATGTCCTCTGGTAGGCTAGCTTGTATTTAGAAATGGATTGCAACACCCACCTTTGAACTAGATCTGTCAACTATTTAAATGTGTCCCACGTAGTATAAAAGAGACTACTGAACAGTTTTCAATAAGTCTGTAAAAAGTAGATTAGAAAAAAATGGTTGTCTTCCTAAAACAGTCTAATATTTTTCTAAAAGAAGAGAATCTCAAGAAAAATATTGCATAAACAAAGCAATAGTGTTGCATTTATTTGCTTGTATTCTCTATCAGTACAGGTAGTCCTCGACTTACAACAGTGACTGTTCAAAGTTACAATGGCACTGAAAAAGCAATTTATGACAGTTTTTCACACTCACGACCATTCCAGCATCCCCATGGCCATATGATCAGAATTCAGATGTTTGGCAACTGATTCATATTTATGACGGTTGCAGTGTCCTGGGGTCATGTGATCAGCTTTTACAACTTTCTGACAAGCAAAGTCAATGGAGAATCCAGATTCATTTAACAACCATGTTACTAACTTAACATAGGTAATGATTCACTTAACAACTGTGGCAAGAAAATTCGTAAAATGGGTCAAAACTCACTTAACAAATGTTTTACTAAGCAACATAAATTTTGGGTTCAACTGGGGTCATAACTTGAGGACTACCTGTATCTTTCCTGTTAAGCATAGTGCACCTAGAATCCAAAACTTGATTTTTCCAACATGAAGTCTAATTAGCTAGGATAAAAAATTACTTTTGTGTCTCCTATTTCATAAACCATCACTATCCATTACCAACAATAATGAGCCAGAAATCGGAACGACTTAGATTTATGGATCATTCTTGAGATCGAGGGAAAACGGCATCCACAGCTCCTTTTTCCATAAGGCACATGAAGAAAAAAAAGACTTGGTTTTTGTCAATAACTTAAATAAATGTGACTGAGAAAACCTAGAGGGCAGTTAAATGTAATAATGTGGCATCATTTTTCTTTAGAGTGCATTGTTGGTATCAGCCTTACTTAATAATTCACAAAGATTACAAATGGAATGGCACCACTATTATTTCATGTGATTGCCCCAGTCAACATTACTTGAAGTGTCTTTACCAAATAATGGGGAAATTATCAGATGCTTGAATAACAAAAATAGGGAGTTTTTAAACTCAAAACACCTTGATAGATTCCGATTAGAATAACAAAGGAATGGTGAAAATGATCTAATTCATTATATTTCTCCCAGTTTTGAGATATCAGAGCAGATTTCTATTTTGCTCAAATGGGATTTGTGATGATCTTTACTTTTATGAATTTTGTAGACCTGATAGAGAATCTACAAGTAACTTGTGCTGATTCCTTCTTGTAGCAGGTTTATTCCTATAGTATATATTCAGATTAGATTCCATTTAAAGTTCATATTGTAACCCAAATGGTATACATAGGGCTGACCAGATCATACAGATGATAAAACATTTAGATATTTATAAGAAAGAAACACCATTCAACTACAAACCTTATACAAGCAGTCCTTGACTTATAACCATTCATTTAGTAACCATTCAAAGTTACAACACTACAGGGAACAATATTTTATGATCAGTCCTCATACTTACTGTATAGTTGTCATATGATCAAAATTCAGGCACCTGGCAATGAGCATGTATTGTATTGATGATGGTTGCAGCATCGTGGGCTCATGGGATCGCCATTTGCAACTTTCCCAGGTGGCTTCTAATAAGCAAAGTCAATGGGGAAGCTGTTTTCGCTTAATGAACACATGATTTGCCTATCAACTGCAGTGAATCACTTAACAATAATGGGAAAAAGGTCATAAAATTTGGCATGACTCAGTTGCCTTGCTTAGCACCAGAAATTCTGATCCCAATTGTGGTCATAAATCAAGGACTATCTGTATGAATTGACTCGTTCATATGACAAATCCTTTAAAAAAAACAGCAAGCAAGCATGTGATTAACGTGAATACAGATTGCTGTGTGGTGTTGTGTGGTGACTACATTTCAAGGTTCCTAGAGTTTCATGCTGGTTTTGATGTTCATTAATTCTGGAAAACTGAGCTAATCCCTAATCAAAAGGCTACAAAATGTATCATACTTAGATAAACACTGGCTTGAATAATTTTTTTGAATATTCCAATGAATTTTTAATTTAAAATGTATTCAAATGCATTGAAGCAGTGCATATTGAAATAAATGCAATAATGGATTTTGGGGAAAAATGCATTTGGAAACACAGAGTTTGAGATGGAAAACTGACTGCCTATTTAAACATATATACACTAGCCATGAATGAACGTTTCCCATTCAGAAGGGCGCAGGAGTTTTCTAAAAACATTTGCCACCATTAAAAACCCAAATTTGCAGTCCAAATCAATTATCCTTCAAATTGTTTAAATCATGCTGCATTTCCATCCCCGAGAGCTGCAATTACTGAATTGTAATTGCTTATCTAGGGGCACTATGGCCGTGTGGCATGTTTCCATTTATTTTAATGGTTCCGGATTGTATCTTAGTCAGTAATACAATCTAATCATGTGGAAATTACAGTTTCTCATTGCTAAATAACTATATGAATATTAAAAATGGGTAATCTCTGCCTGATTGCAATTTGAGTTGTCTGCTAGTTTCTGCCAGTTAAAAACAAAACAAGAAATTTAGCAGAATTTAACAGCTGGAGTCACCTGTATGTGCTATGCTTTATAGAGAGGGGAAAAGGTCGTGGCAAGGCTGTAAATGCAGAGGGAAAATTAGCCAGAGAACTGTCTGAAGTCCTGAATCTTCAGAAACTCCAATTGTTATTTATGCAGTACACGAGCTGTGTGTTTTTGACAAACTAAAAATTGAAGGAAAAGCATTAAAAACCCAAAGCCCAGAGGTAATAGTCTGAAACCAGAAAAGAGATTAGAAATTGATTATTCCCACTTAGAAAGTGGGAAAGGAAAGGGAAGGCTAGAACTTGTGCAAATCTTTATTTCTGACTGCTGAACTTTCGGGCAAGTAAAGCTCCAGTCTTTAGAGCTGGTTTTATCTATCAAACACAACCTAGCCCCCTAGAGTAATTTAAGAAGCAAAATCATTGAAGATTTATTGTTTTTATAAATGGTTGATGGACAGACAGACAAGCATACAATCCAATTTTTGTGATATTCTGAAAATATTGTCATTAGTATTGACTACAATAGAGCTTATCTGGATAATATTGTTTTCATAAAAATCAATGTCTTTCTAATCTTTACTAAATCCTGCTAGATATACACACCTAATAGAAATTGGGGGGAAAAATGACAATGTTAGGAGTAGAAAAAGTAGAACAAGCCTAATAGGGTTATATGAAGAGATCAAATAACGCTTTGGATACCATGGACAAGACAACCACTGGTGGTTTTTCATATTTAGATAGCAAGTGTTAGTCTTCAAAAGCTGCAGGATAAATGAAGAAATCCCTGCATCCTTCAAAATAGTTGAGGTCACCTTCTACTCAATAGAGAAATAGGGAATAAATATATTGGGCTAAAAAAAAAGAAGAAGAAAAAAGGAAAGGGAGGCAGCTTTCAAGCTGTGGCAATTTCATTTCACTCTCTCTAATTGAAGAGTGCATCAAAATGAGTCTGAAAAAGAAATTTCAGTGTACAGCCATTTTGATACAAGCCACTTTGAACAATTGTAATGTTTTAGATCTTTCTCACACATAGAGAAGGAGTGTGGTGCACTCATTTACTTGATGATTTGATTCTAAGTCTGGATGAAAATTTTGTTCCAGAAAGGAAAATGATAATGCAGGATGAGGTAGAGTAGTTGAGGAATTAATTCATGAAAGCTGAGCTATTTTGGCTCTTGTTCAGGATTTCAAAAACAAAGGAAGCAATTAAAACAAAATGAAGTTTGCTTATCCTCATCTGAAGATGCATCTGGTGTACATTAATTCTTCTATATGTTAGTACATATGTATGTATTTAGTTACACAATTTTGACAATGATGCAAGACAATGATGTGTACGTTTATGTAATTTTCTGACATTTCAATCCAATCAGACTCTAGACAATGTATAGATAATGATATCAGAAAATAATGTAATACAATACAGTAATTTTGTTATCAATTGATCTACAGCTCCACAATTGCTCTTCAAAGACCTTCTGGAAAAGACACTGTTCACCATCTTCTGGGATGTCCTAAGAGTGAAGGCGATCCTCTCTGAAGATGGATTGGCTATTCCATTGGAAGACATCTACTCAAAGATCATCAATGGAGTCCCATCTGTCACACTTCCAGAATGACATGGACATTTTGCTGGCATTCTCTGGCCCTCTGAGTCAGGAAAACAGAACTGATCCTGTACAGCTTGTCTCAGATATCCAGGCCACTAGTCTTATGCCATAATTAATATTAAAGAATGGGAATGTGTCCACGTTTTTGGAAGATACATAGGTTGAAAAACCGGAATTGAAAAACCTTGAAAGTCAGCCCGATAACAAAATCTCTTTGTGAATAATCAGTTCAGAACTTCAGCCAAAATAATCTATTTCTTTTCCAGCAGGACATCAAAGAAGAAACCAAGGCAGAAAGGCAGAGGGCAGGGAAAGAGAAAAAAAGAAGGAAGTGAAGGAGCATCAAAAGGAAGGATGAGTCTGAGAGAAAGAAAGAGAAAAGGCAACAGCAAAACGAAAGCGGTAACATTTGCCATCCTAACTGGGGATTGATCCTACTGATCGGTCTTTTCATATTTGGACACTGCACTGTCTGCATGCAAAATCAGACATATCATTCCCTAGAAGATGAAACCATTGACACATTAAGAGACTTCTAGCCTTGCTGTAAAGAAGGATTCCCGGAGGCTGTAACATTGCAATAACACATGATAGGTAAATAGCAAGGCAAAACCGTGCATTTTGCTAGGCAAAATGTGCAGGTATCTCACTTGCTTCTGTTTACATTAAAAAGCTGTCATTTTGCAGCTGATTTTTAGATGCCTTAAAACTAGAGTTACATAACAATTACAGGTAGATCATGACTTACAAATGGTTGCTTAGACTTCCCTCAAAGGTACTTATGGCCTGGTTTCAAAGTTCTGACATCTGTTCCTACCCCATAGTCATGTGACCACATTTTGGGTGCTCAGCAACTGGCCCACATTTATGGCTATTTCCAGCTCTCCATGGTCCACATGACTGCAGTTTATGACATCTTTGCCATAAACCAGCATTTATTTCTGGCTTCCAGCCAAAATCATTCAATAATGAACAATGGGTTCATTGAACAACCATAGCCTTTGGTATATGACTATGGCATTAACTTAATGACCACTACAAAAAAGATCACAAAATCATGTTTGGTCATGTGGTAACTTGCTTCACAATCATGACTTATGACCATAATTGCAGGCCTCAATTATGATCATAATTCAAGGACTATCCGTATAATGTTAAATTCTAATCCAGTGCCAATTATCTTGACTTGCGATTTCTCAGATGTTCTTTTTCTTTGCAGAAAAGTATCTTTCTGTATGTTATTCTCCAGGTCCTTGAGATTTTTTTTCATCTTCTTAGTGTTGCTTGTAATATTTACATGGTTATTGGAAATTGCAAAAGGTATTAATGCTGATTGTTCTTCTCAATCTGAATAAAGGCTAATAGAAGGAATTTCCTTTGAGAATGAATTGAAATTGATAGCCAGCGATCACGGAATAGAGGCTTGTACAATGAAAGTACATTCACACCTATATAGACTTTGGGCAACTCATAACAAGATAAGAGCATTTTCCTTTTGAAAATCTCACTGCAATTGTCTTCTTTGAAATAAATGCATATAAGAAATTTTCTTTCCTGAATGAGAACTGGAAAGACAAAAGCAGTTTGTTCTCTACATGGCACTAATGAAGTACCTCAACAGTTAAGACAAATTGTTCGTTTCCTTTATCCCTTTTTGCTGCTTTAAAGGTGTATGTGGCTGGTCATTGTTTCTGCATTGTGGGGAGAAATTAATCATTACTCTGAATAGCAGTCAAAAGGATGCTTTTGTTTTCTTAACTTTATTTTCCAACAGGTAAAAATATCAGAAAACAGGCTGAAAAAGTTCGTGAAGAAAAAGGATTTGTAGAGTGTATATGTGTATTTACATACAAGGCATGCTATATTCCCTTTCAGGTTTTTGCAAGGAACAAATGTAAGCAGAAGAAATTCAAATGAGGGGATAAGAAAAAAAAAGAAAATTAATTAAATCTAATTAGTTTTACATTTTTCTCCTTTTATTCTTTCATTCTTGAACCTATCCCTATATTTCACAAGTAGTCTAATCTCCTTGCATTAAACTTAGTTTAGGTTCCTTCTCATATATTCAATTATTATTTGTCTAAGAAAGTGGGCAGGTGTACACTCTTTATAATTTTTTGACAAACACTTATTCCTAACAACATACCACAAACTGTCTGTCTACCAGTATTTGGATGTCATTTTTTTTTTTTGCATCAGTTTCCTTATGTTTAGTAAACATTTTACCACGAATCACAAAGACACCTACTTTTCCTGTTTGTTACCATGTATGTATAACGTAAGCATTCTACTTTTCATCTGAAATATAACTGCCTTGTATATTACATTAACTTTCAGATTAATTTCTGTGGCATTATACAATTTAACTAGCATTCGCTGCAAATTGTTTAGGATCCCAGCTAATCAATTACATAAGAAATACACAACATTCATATCCCAACCACATACCTCAAGGGTCAGCTCAATTTAGCCATAAAAATATAAAAAGTCACAACTTTCTAATGTTCATAAACACAATTAGCATAAATATTTATGACATGTAGATATACGTCTATATAATGATTCAGGGACATTGTAATTGTCAGGTTTCAGCATTTTAATAATTACTGTAATAATACAAATTATGAAGAACTGAAGCTCACTTTTCTCAGAAAGATGGATTAGCCTAGTTCACAGGTCGGCAACCTGCGGCTCCGGAGCCGCATGCGGCTCTTTGAGCCTTCCCCTGTGGTTCCCAGCCTCCTCTGCCTTTGCAGAGAGAGACAGAGAGAGGCAATTGCACTTCCCTGCTTCTCTCTCTCTCTCTCTCTGTGTGTGTGTGTTTTGTGTGTGTGTGTGTAAAAGAGAGTGCACTCACAGTGTTCTCAGAGGAGCTGAAAAGCTTTCTGGGCGGAGCTCCTCCCTTTGCTGCATCTCTGAAGGAAGCAGGAAGGGCAGGAGAGAGCTAGCTAGCCCAGCTAGGCTGACTCAGGAATTCTGGGAGTTGAAGTCCATGAGTCATAAAAGAGACGAGGTTGCCTACCCCGGAGGTTGTTGGACAACAGCTTGAAGCTTGCCAGGTGAGCAGCAGATAGGAGGGGGGGGAGAAGGAGAGAGAGAGAAAGAGAGAGAGAGAGAGAGAGTGGGGGAAGAGGAGTGGCAGATCAAGGGCAGATAGAGAGGGAGGGAGAGAGAGACCCTTTTGACATCTAAAATGAAGATAACACTGCATATATCCTTTTTTTACCTTTGTGTATATGTAATTTTATTCTCTTAAAGCATTCTCTTGGTGATCATTGTTTTAATAGTATGGATATTCCCAAGAGTCATATTTTTACTTTTAGTTTTAATGTGTATATGTGTGTGTGTGTGTGTGTGTATGTATATATATATATATATATATATATATATATATATATATATATATATATACACACACACACACACACACACACATACGCACACCTATAATAAAGGTAAAAAAGGATATATGCAGTGTTATCTTCATTTTAGATATCAAAAAGGTTTTGCGGCTCCTAGTGTTTTGTTTTTGGTGGGAAACAGGTCCAAGTGGCTCTTTGAGTGTTTTGGGTTGCCTACCCCTGGCCTAGTTACTTCATTAAATTAACAAAACCAGCACAGAAACTCAGATTGCCTTCCTGTTTATTAGTGAATTACCATGGCTGGGGGATGTGGCAATGAAGATTTTGCTCTTGACATTCTATACTTATTGTTTTAATTCTTACTTTTTTTGTAATGCTTCCATGTTTGCCTGGATTGCGAAAAATGATAACCAGTGGGATGACATATCCTTAATTGTTGGATACATATATGTGTATATTCAAAGGATAAACTCTAAATATTAGATTTTCTACTGAATGCCAATTCAGTGATACTGTCTATAGGTAGTTCTCAACTTATGACCACAATTGAGCCCACAATTTCTATTGCTAAGTGAGACAGTTGCTAAGTGAATTTTGCCCCGTTTTACGACCTTTCTTGCTACAGTTGTTACTGCAGTTGTTGAGTTAGCAGCCTGGCTGTTAAGTGAATCTGCCTTCCTCATCGACTTTGCTTGTCAGAGGTTACAAAAGGTAATCAGATGATTCCATGAGACTGCAATTGTCATAAATGTGAGCTAGTTGCCAAGTGTCCAAATTCTGACCATGTGACCATGGGAATGCTGCCACAGTCATAAGTGTGAAAAATGGTGATAAGTCACTTTTTTCAAGTGCTGTTGTCACTTTAAACAGTCACTAAATGAATGGTTGTAAATCAAGGACTACCTGTACTTATCTGCTTTTAGGCCCAGGAGCATATATCTATGGCCAGTAGACACTCCTATAGGATAGCCCAGTCTGATTGATGCACCTTGGTTTTTGTAACTGCTATATTGCAGTTCTACTATTATGATCACTTTTGCCTTGCCTCGGCTGACAAAAGAGGGGAGGAGAGCCAGTGGCCTGGAGGTTAGCACATCTGCCTAGTATGCAGGCTGCCTAGGTTCGAATCCCATAAGGGTATGGCTAGCTGATGAGAGCTAAAAAGCTTGAAATAGCTATTCAAAAAAGAAATACACAGACACATTTAATAATAATAACAACAACAACAACAACCCCCAGTGAGGCACTACCTTGAAAGCAAGCTACAACAGATGAAAGAAAAGAAGCTGAAGAACAAGAAGACCAAAGAATACCTAATCAAGAAATACCACTTAGAAACAAGGAAGATCAAGGAAGCACTGGAAATAATAAAGCAACAAATAACAGCTATAGCCAGGAAAATCGGTAGATATGAAGCTCGAATTGCAAACTATAGGCAGAACCTCCAATTTCAATCCAATCAGAAACGTTTCTACCAATCCATCAATGGAGAAACTGCAATGAATCAGCCAGTACCTGACAAGGAAGAAACAGTGCAGTTCTGGAAGCAGATATGGGATAACCAAAAGAAATACAACAAGGATGCGGCTTGGTTAAAAGAGGTGGATGCAAATAAAACAGAAGTTGAAATGAAAGAACTAGTAATACCAACAAAAATGGTAGAAAAAAGAGCAAGGAAAATCAAAAATTGGTCAGCACCAGGTGAAGATGAACTGCATAGGTTTTGGTTGAAACATCTAACTGTTATACACCCACTCATTGCCAAGCAGTTCAACAATATACTACAAGGAGGAGAAATTGAAAAGTGGCTAACAACTGGGAAAACCTACCTAATAATGAAAAATCCAGCAAAAGGGGCAACACCAGGTAACTACAGGCCAATTACCTGCTTACCAACAACTTTCAAATTACTAACTGGTGTGGTAGCTGATGCAGTACAACAGCATCTAGTTGAAAACAATCTCTTTCCACCTGAGCAGAAAGGAAACCGCCCCAATAGCAGAGGAACAAAAGATCAACTCCTAATAGACAAAATGATCTTGGAAAACTGCAAGAGAAGGAAGACCAACCTGAATGTGGCATGGATTGACTACAAAAAGGCATTTGACTCTCTGCCACATGATTGGATAATAAAGTGCCTAGAAATAACAGGAGTCAGTAGAAACATCAGAAAATTTGTGCAAAGATCGATGGCACAATGGAAGACACAGTTGCAGATCAATGGTGAGAGACTGGGAGAGGTTAATATCAAGAGAGGAATATTTCAAGGAGATTCATTATCACCATTACTATTTGTTATTGCACTGTTTCTTCTGTCAACAATACTGAATAACTCAGGACATGGCTATCAAACATCAGAGACACCTACCAGACTATCCCATCTCCTTTACATGGATAATCTGAAGCTGTATGGAAAAACATAATCTGAAATAGAATCGCTGTTCAACACTGTCGGTATATATAGCCAAGATATTGTTATGGAGTTTGGCTTGGACAAATGTGCCACACTTACTATCAAACAAGGAAAAGTAGTGAAAACTGAAGGAATCAAGATGCCCCACGAAAATAACATTAAGAGTCTGGATGAGGAAGATTACTACAAATACTTGGGTATCCTTCAAGCTGACAACATCAAGCACACTGAAGTCAAGAAAAAGATTAGAAGTGAATACATCAAGAGAGTGAAGAAGATCTTAAAGTCCAAACTCAATGGAGGAAATACCATAAAAGCAATCAACACCTGGGCAATTCCAGTCATTAGATACACAGCTGGAATAGTGGACTGGACTCAAGCAGAACTAAAAGCAATGGATAGGCAGACCAGAAAAATAATGACAATGAATCATGCCCTTCATCCACGCAGTGACATTGATAGACTTTATCTACCAAGGCAAATAGGTGGGCGTGGAATGCTACAAGTACATCAGATGGTTGAAGAAGAAAAAATGGCTTTGGAAGAATATCTGAAGAACAATGATGAAGATGCACTGAAATTAGTATATCAGGAAGGCTTACTGACTACTGGAGAGACCAAACTGGCCTACAAGAAAGACCAAATGAAGAACAGAATAGAGGCATGGGAAGACAAAGCACTACATGGCCAATACATTAAAAAAATAGCTGGGAAAGCAGATAATAACAAGACCTGGCAATGGCTAAGAGCAGGAAAATTGAAGAAAGAGACCGAGGGACTAATTCTGGCTGCACAAGACCAAGCCTTAAGTTCAAATGCATATAAAGTCAAAATTGAGAAGACAGCAACAGACAGTAAGTTCCGCCTATGCAAAGAACCTGATGAAACAGTGGACCACCTGGTAAGCTGTTGCAAGAAGATTGCACAGACTGACTACAAGCAGCGGCATAACAAAATAGCAACAATGGTGCATTGGAAGATCTGCAAAAAAATATCATTTGCCTGTAAGTAAAAACTGGTGGGATCATAAAATAGAGAAAGTCATAGAAAATGATAAAATTATACTGCTCTGGGACTTCAGAATTCAAACAGACAAGCACCTGCAACATAACACCCCAGACTTAACAATTGTCGATAAGAAAGACAAAAAAGTCTGGATAGTGGACGTGGCAGTGCCTGGAGATAGCAGAATAGAAGAGAAAGAACTGGAGAAGATAACAAAATACAAAGACCTACAAATAGAAATAGAAAGACTGTGGCAAAAGCAAGCAAGGGTAGTACCAATAGTCATAGGCTCCTTGGGTGCAATCCCAAAATAACTGGAGCACCACTTGAACACCATTGGCATTGACAAATTCGCTATTAGTCAATTGCAAAAGGCGGCCTTACTAGGAACTGCTTCCATCCTGCGACGATATCTGTAATACCATCAAACATCCACATCTGCCTATCCCAGGTCCTGGGTAAGGACTCGATAGGTAGACAAAATGCCAAATCCAGTCTGAACATCTGGCTGACTGTGCGATAATCCATAATAATAATAATTAAAAAAAGTTGGAAGGGACCTTGGAGGTCATCGAGTCCAATCCCCTGCTCAGGTAGGAAACCCTATACCATTTCAGTCAAATGGTTGTCCAGTCTCTTCTTAAAAACTTCCAGTGTTGGAGCATTCACCACTTCTGGAGGCAGGTTGTTCCATTGGTTAATTGTTCTAACTGTCAGGAAGTTTCTCCTTAGTTCTAGGTTGCTTCTCTCCTTGATTAGTTTCCATCTGTTGTTTCTTGTCCTGTCTTCAGGTGCTTTGGAGAATAGCTTGACTCCCTCTTCTTTGTGGCAGCCCCTGAGATATTGGAACACTACTATCATGTCCCCCCTCGTCCTTCTCTTCGTTAAACTAGACATACCCAATTCCAGCAGCCATTCCTTATATGTTTTAACCTCCAGTCCCCTAATCATCTTTGCTGCTCTTCTCTGTACTCTTTCTCGAGTCTCAGCATCTTTTTTACATCGTGGTGACCAAAACTGGATGCAGTATTCCAAGTGTGGCCTTACCAAGGCATTGTAAAGTGGTATTAATACTTCACATGATCTTGATTCTATCCCTCTGTTAATACAGCCTAGCACTGTGTTGGCTTTTTTGGCAGCTGTAGCACACAGCTGGCTCATATTTAAATGATTGTCCACTAGGACTCCGAGGTCCCTCTCACAGTTACTACTATTGAGCAAGGTACCTCCTATACTATACCTGTACATTTGGTTTTTCTTGCCTAAATGTAGAATCTTACTTTTTTCACCACTGAATTTCATTTTGTTAGATAGCACCCAGTGTTCAAATGTTTAGACCTGTGTTCAGGTGTTTAGACCTGTGCAGATCATTCACATTGCTATATGACTATCCTATAAGAGTGTCTACTGGCCACACACACACAAACACAAAAAGTTATAAAAGACAACTGTACCATTTCTGAATTCACCAACCATATAGAAAAAGACATATGTCTTAACAAAACTTATATGTATTTCATCAACAGATACAATTCATTAACTATATAAAAATCTGACCTCCTGCTGAAACCCAAGCCTTATGATTTAAAGTACCTTCTTGATTGTATCCAGCATAGATCTCCCTCCTTGCCAGGGTTTTGAATTCTTCCTAATGCATGTCAAGCTAGCCATACTGTGCCATTTTCGGTCCTCCAGCTTCTTATGAAAAGCATTTGCCAACAACAACACGGTATCGTATATGTAAAGGTTGGTAATCTGTCAAAGAGATTAAGAATTGATTATAAGTAACTAGCACCCACATGCTAGCAGAATTCAGAGGCAGTTTGTCTCAGCTGTCACCACTCAAGCTTTCATGAAGTTAAATGTAATATCACTACAATAGATTGCCTCACATTTTACAAACCACTGGGGCCCAGAGGCTATTACATGATTACTAGTTAATTCAGTTTGCATTTCATAAGTGAAGGCACGTTTCGGGCTGCTATTTGAAATGTTACAGTTTTTTAATCCAAGGGTTATTTCAATGCATGTCAAGGATTTTATAATGTCTTGATAAGGACTGGTGAATAACTGGTGAATAACTGCATACAGCTTGTTGTCCAGGTATAAGTCCTCACTGCACCAGAACATCCTTCTGATTTCCAAATGCAGTTAAGGAGTATAATAATAATTATAACAACAACAACAACAACAACAACAACAATACTACTACTACTACTACTACTACTACTAATAATAATAATAATAATAATAATAATAATAATAAAGTTGGAAGGGACCTTGGAGGTCACCTAGTCCAACCCCCTCCTCAGGCAGGAAACCCTATACCATTTCAGACAAATGGCTATCCAGTCTCTTCTTAAAAACTTCCAGTGTTGAAGCATTGGATGACAAACTTCTACACCTCCTCAACAGTTAGTTTCATGTTTCAGATTAATGTTCCAAACAGATACAGTATTTCAAAAAAGACTTTCCCAAAGGTATCCTTCATATCCAAGGTCTAACATTCTGACATATGTATGTTTCATGTACAGAAACACAGAGAGAGTATGTATCTCTGTACATGCAATTCCAACCATACGTTTTGACCAGGTAGAGAGAAGCCATTTCAGACCAGAAAATTATCAATTTATCAAATTAGTTTTTTGTTTGTTTGTTTGTTTTGGGTTTTTTTTAAAAAAATTATTATTGTACATTGGAGTAAAATCCATATTCACATTTTTTTATGTGCTTGAAGCTAAATGTTCAGAATGAGAAGCATGTCAGTAGTCTAAATATGTACAGATCTCTCAACCATTTTAATATTTGAGCCATTTTAATACTTTAGCATAGTTTTTTTTTTTAAAAAAAGTAATGCCTTTATATAAGAAATGGTAAAGAATATTATAGGCATTTAGAATTTACAGTTAGGTCCATAAAAGGAATTTCTAGGTTGTGATGGACAAACCACAACCAACAATTTAAATACATATAGTCCTTAAATCAACTTTATTTCTATAAACAATCACTTCATTTTAGAAAAAGAAAGAAGAGAATGTGATTATAAGAGAGGAAGAGAAAAAAGAATGAAAGAGAAAGCATATAGTTTTTAGCAACTTCTGCCTAAAAGGGTAGAATAGGAACAAAAGCTCTTGATATGAATAAACCAAAAAAAAATGAAAAAAAAATGAAAAAAAATCTTCCTTCTACAGCAGACATGTCAAACACAAGGCCCGGGGGCTAGATGCGGCCCATGAAGTGGTTTCATTGGCCTGCAAAGCCATCCTGGAAACAGTGAGGGAACGGCCCCCGCTGCCTTGGCCCTGGTCCAGGCTGGCTGGGAGCCAATGTACAATTTGTGGTGGCCATCTATGCTGAAACGCATTCAGTCTTAGCTCCACAAGGCTGTCTGGAAACAGCCAGGAACCAGCCCCTGCTGTGTCGGCCCTGCCCCCTGGGTGCATGCTGGGGAGGGGTCACCCTTTGTGAGGAATGAAGAAATGGACCATGCCTTGGCGCTTGCCCCGGTCCCACCCTTCTGCCAGAGACCCTCAGATCTGTCCTACTCCAGGCCCCCACAGGCACCCTTGATGGGAACAATGTAGAGCTGGCCATGCCCACCCAATAGGTTATACCCACTACATCCACGCCCACTCAGTAGGCCACACCCACCCTGGCCACACCCACCTGGTCCTCTGAGGGCAACCACAATACTGATGCGGCCCTCAATGAAATTGAGTTTGACACCCCTGTTCTAGAGCTTAGAGAACAGGCAATGAAAAGTTTCTGGGCTACCCAATGCTTATCATCATCCTAATTGATACATAGTCTTTGTAGAATTAATCTTTAAAAAATGAAGCATTTTGTCTTTTGCATTAAGCAAGCAAAGTCATTAAGGTCACTGGCAGCTTCTCCCAATAAAATGATTAAAAAAGCAATTCCTTAGTTTAGACAAATACTGAGACATTCTCACAGTTCATGCTGATTCATATATTGGATCTAATGAATAAAGGTTATGAATAAGGTCTCTCACAAATTACTGTGAACAAATTATACCTATCTTCAACTTCTTAAAGCTGCCGTATATTTTGCAAAGCTTGCATGACTTGGAAGATAAAAACTTCAGTTTTGGAAGCAGCCAAATAAGCCTTGCAAAGTATGTGGCTACTTATATGATTCATACAGAAGTGTTTGCTCATGCTAATGGCCATTGTGAAAAATGTTTTTTTATTGCTCTGCACAACATTGTCATATAGCCATGCATTTAAAATCATTCTTTTGCAGATGGCCTTCAATTTACAATCAGTCATTTAATAATCTGATGTTATGATGTACCCTACAAAAGCTACTTATGACCTGCTTTCAACGTTATGACAGATGCTGTACATACACACACCCTACTTGTGGTCATGTGATCATATTTTGAGCACTTGGCAACCTGCTCATCCAGCAGGCATGTGACTGCAATTCCTGTTTTGTTTTTGTTTTTTCTGGTTTCTGGTCTTTTCTTCCAGTTTCCAGCAAAAAAAAATGGCATTAGGGAATATTGATTTGCTTAATGACAGCAGTGCTTACTTAATGACTACTGCTTTTGCTTAATAACTGCTGCAAAAAATGTTGAAACATTGGGTCTTGTCATCTGTTGCCTCGACTTAGGACCACAATGATTTATAGCTAAATCTGGGCTTAATTACAGTTGTCGGTTGAGGACTAACTATATTTCTTCATTCAGTATTAAAAAAGACAATTGTTAAGCCAAGAAATAGATATTTTTAGTCTTTATGTATACTGTAGATGAGCACTTGTGTCATTGTCAATCACCAGGAATTCATGTATGCTAATTTATTTTAAGTTAATTTTTATATCTCAATTTTCCCCCTGTGACTTTAGAATACTGTATTAATCACAGTGACCTCAAAGCATATTATATTTTGGGAATTGGAATTTTGCTTCATATATTTATTGTGGTCATATGTAATCAAAAGTGGTTGCTTAATGTCCTGTATAATTCAGCAAAAGGCAATTGATTTAATGTGCATTTTAATATGCATTTTTTTTAGAGGTTTCAGAGTGGAGGATAACAGAAAGAAATGGAATGGAATGGAGCAGAATGGCACTGAATAGAATAGGCAATGAAAGGACCAGTTTTTATTTGTGCTTTTTCAAACACTTCAGGAGAAACAGAGAGAAAAAAAATCTATAGATTGATTCATGAAGTTTTGGTGTGGGAATTAGCCATGGATAAAGATAGGATTGGTGAGAATCTGCTTGGGATTATACTGGTTTAGTTCACCATATGCCTGAGGTTTAGTTACCTCAGAGCAGGACTGAACAGCTGAAACTACTATTAGTCAGTGAGCTGGACATGGTGGTAATTTTGTCATATGTTATCTATATTTACCACATTCAAAAGATCTGCCAGTAGAGTTAGTTTTTCAATATATATACTATCCCTATAAGTCAGAGGTGTCAAACTGCTGGCCCATAAACCGGATTGATCATACCGGAGCCGCACCCACCCCATTGGCGGCAATGGCAAAAAAGTTCCAATACATCGCGCGATGTCACGTGATGTCGCGAGTTTGACATGCCTGCTATAAGTACTAATCATACCAGAATTTAGAAGCAGAGTCTAATGAATGCAGAGCAGAAAAGAAAGAAATGAAATTGATACTTAAGATTGAATAAATAGGGCAAAAGAGGTATGAAAAGGTGTTGGTGGAATTCCCCCAAAATCTAAGATTAAGTCTCAAACCTTGTTTAAACCTAAAATTATTCCTATAGATTTGGCAAAAAGGATAATTATAGTCAGGATTTAGAATTAACAGAACCAAATAAAAAAGTTGGAAGGGACTTTGGAGGTCTTCTAGACCAACCCCCTGCTCAAGACCCACTTCATGCTTCCCTCCATGTAGATGTACTTCCATTGAGGACTACATGTTCTATGCAGTTTGTCAGCCAGTTATGAATCCATCTATCATTTGTCAGCCAGTTATGAATCCATGCTGTTTATCCCCCATTTTTCGATTTTACCAAAAAGTAGGTTGTGAAGACATGTATCAATATATTTCTTCCCTCCCTCCCTCCCTCCCTCCCTCCCTCCCTCCCTCCCTCCCTCCTTCCCTCCTTCCCTCCCTCCCTCCTTTCTTTCTTTCTTTCTTTCTTTCTTTCTTTCTTTCTTTCTTTCTTTCTTTCTTTCTTTCTTTCTTTCTTTCTTTCTTTCTTTCTTTCTTCATGATGTTGGTCATAAAACATCAAAAGTATTTTTGAAACCATCTAGGGATTTTGATACTCCTATCTCTTCAAGAAGCTTTTACCATCCTTTGATTTCAGGCAGTACTGGTGGATAAGATTGAAATGGCACTTGCTGTATGCCAAGACTTTTTGCCCACATTATATATCATGTATAGTACTATCTATTACATTTTGCATTCAACACATTTCCATTTGGGAATTCCTGGCAGGATTGCCCATCTATAATGTGCAGATAATATTTCTTCTTGATTACTATATAAAGCAACGTATCTAGTATACAAGACTATCATGTACATATCAATAATTCATACAATTAGACAAAAGTTATATAACAATGTTGGATGTTGCATTTCATAGATCTACTGACTTAAGACTTATGAAATAATGTGTAAAAATTAAAATACTTTAAATAGTGTAGTTAAACACATGTCTAACACCTTAAAAATGCTTGTTATGAGTACTAAAATCTATACATTCATAAAGTTAACTGTCAATCATTGACTGATATTCTTAACCTAAGTGTTAACCCATTTTGCAGAAAAAAGCTTGAAACAGTTGAAATAAGTGGACATAGTGTGCAAAACCTTTTTTGGTGGGTAAAAAAGAAAAAAAGCCATTTTTAAAAATACTTGAGTTGAGTTTGTTTTGTTTTATTTTGGAATTTTTACCTCAAGATGACCTATGGTTTTGAACCAATCTGTATTCATTAATTCCCCTTGTATTCTGGCACCATTCATATAATATTATAAGGGTAGAGACAGTGCAAGACTTCAGCTGAAGGGCACTCAGAATGAAAAATCACATTTTAATTGAAAAGTCTGGCCCTTTTGAGCAGATTTTCTGAGAAAGGATATTTGCAAAGCAAAAGAACACATATATTGATCTCCAGAAAGCCATGAACATATGTGATTTCATTATGGACTGTGTGTGTGTTTATATGTGCTTTTGTATGTTTGGATTTATGAACCTATATTTAACTGCATAAGATGGATGAAAATTTCATTATATAAAAGCTTTTCACTTCCTCATCCACCTAAGTAATTATTATATCATAGGATCAGAGGATACCTCCATATTTTGAGAGAAGGGGTCTTTCGGATCACAAAGTGATGAAGAGATTCGGTGGTTCCCACGGAAACAGCGCTGACTGATGTTCTGGGGTACAGGAAAGCTCTGCCGAATAATTGTTAATCTTCCAATTGACTTTCTCACCAGATCCTGTACGTCTCCATCATTGATTTCCTGTAAGATAAACCACAGAATATTTGGAAAACCAAAAATACCTGCTGTGAGTTGTAAGGTGTGGGATACATGTAGGACACCGTACAATAAGTTGAAATATCTATCAATATCCAAAAGGCTTGTGCTTTACAATTTTAAAACTTAAAGCTTAATGGAAACTATAGCCAAGAAGAACCGAAGGAAATTCACTTTATAGATTATTTAATGCTTTTTTTCATATGCAGACATGAAGAAGCAAAATAAGCAGGAGAGATATTGTGCACATTGAAATCAGACAGACAAGACAGAAAGGATAAGATAATGAACAAGATAAGTCTCTTCTGTGACAGAGCATACAGAACAAAGTAATATCAGAGCATTTCCATCTCCCAGGACAATGTATCTCAAAGTGACTGTTTAGAAGGGAAAAAAAAGGACTTGAAGAAGAAATCATTGAATAGCAAAAAGGTTTCAGGCAATCTCAGAAGGTTTCAACAACTATAAAAATGTTAATACATTACAATTATTAATTGATAAGAGACTTGTAATCTGTCTCATCTGCCTTTCTATAAGCAGCATATCTTCCTTTTCCCTTTTTACCTCAACTCAATTTAAATCCTGCATCAGTCCAGGTGGAGATGAGCCCTTCTACCTCAGATTATTGGCAAAAAGGCACTTGGTTTACCACATTTTTAAAAAGAAACAAGAAAAAAGCAAAGGAAAAAGTAGAAAGTTTGGGGGGGAGGATTCTTGGAATTATCCTGTAAGAACTGAAATGCACTTACCCAAATAGACAAAAATGCTTGAGGTGATCTAACATGGAGGAGTGTGGTTTAGAAACAGAACAAACTCTGTCTTGAGATCACTTTGATGGTGTGCATGGGATTAAAACAGGATGATGTCATCACTTTTTGTCCTCCAAAGATGGTTGGCAGGACAGTTGGACAGTAGGAGCAAGGCCTGATTTGAGGAAGAAGTTTATATGTGCTCACAGCCTTGAGTTATAATAAAAATGATAAAGGTGGAATATAAATAAATAAATTATTGATAAGAAATAAGAAAATGCTATCTTCAAGGTACTATTACCTTGAAGAAGGTGTTGAAGCCATAGGAACCCTGGGAAGAAGTGATCATGCAATATTAGAATTCAACATTATAGAAGCACAAGCAATAGAACACAGTCAAACTAGAGTCTTGGACTTCAAGAGAGCTAATTTCAATAAACTTAGAGAGGGCTTGGGAAGGATTCCATGGATGAGAATCCTCAAGGGGAAAACAACTCAAGAAGCTTGGGAAATTTTGAAAAATGAGATAATAAAAGCACAGGCTAGCACAATACCAACAAAGAGGAAAAACAACAGCTCTCAAAAGAAACCAGCATGGCTGCATAAAGAACTCTCTGACAAATTGAAAGATAAAAAGGACAAGTATAGAAAGTGGAAAGAGGGGAACATAACTAAGTCAGAATATCAGCAAATAGCCCGAGCCTGCAAAGATGAAGTGAAGAAAGCCAAGGCTCAAAATGAACTAAGGCTTGCGACCAAAGTCAAAAATAACAAAAAAAGGAGCTTCCTGTGGTGACGGCGGTGCCGATGGCAGCTTTTTTCAGCCGTCCGCCCTGGAATGTGTCAAAGCCAGCTGAGACAGCGAGCAACAGCCGTCTCGCGGCTTGGAATCTCTCTCCCCGGGCGAAGGGGAGGAGGTGAGCTTCCCTCGGATAGTGGTAGAGCTCCCTGAGAGACCCCAAAGTTTTTTTTCTTTGGAGGTCGGAGGGTGAGAGCTCCCACGGAGTCTGAGGCGTTCTCCACATTCCAGGATGCCTTTGCTCTAATTTTTTTTTTTAGAGCAAAGCTAGACACTGCTTTCACATCTGCTTTCAAAATGAACTTGTGAGTAAAATTTAAAGCAGACAGAGCTGACCAGGGAGATTATATTGGTGATTATTCTTTAACTCTGGAAAAGATTTCATCTTCTCTTTCTTCTTATTTGAGAGGGGTGAAAAATGGCACTGAGATGTTGATTTTAAGAGTGAAAGGACTGGAACTTCAATTTGAAACAATGTAACAGCTTTTACAAGATATAAGAATTTTCTTTTTTCTTTTTAATATAGGGGGCTTTTGTCTTTTTTCCCCTCCTTTTGTCTCTTTTTTTTTCTCTCTCTCTCTTTGCTAACTGTTGAAGGTTTTATAAGACTTTAAGAGTTTTTTCTTTTTTATATAAGTGACAAGATGGCTTCAAAGCATCTTGGAGCTTTTGTTTCTAAAGCCTCGATCTCCTCTTCGGTAATGCAGATAGCCCAGCAAGTCGAGTCTAAATTTCCACCACTTTTTTCAGCTTTATCAGCAGTTTTATCTAAAGACTTACAGGATGCTTTGGAAGATAGCGTACGACGGATTGAAAAAGAGATAGGTGAAATTATTGAAAATAAATTTAGGAAACTGAGAGAAAATATAGTGTCTGTGTTTCAGAAGTTTGTTGATCATATAGATTGTCTGGATCAGCGTATTGATGTTGCTGTAGAAAGTTCTGAAAAATTGGAAGATCGAGTTGATAAAACAGAAAATAAGGTGGAAATAATTCAGGATGAAATTACTATGTTACAATACAGAAGTATGGAGTTTGCTTTAAGAATAAGGGGAATGCAGGAAAACATTCAAGAGGATTTGAGACAAGTGGTCGTAAAGGACATAGCTTTTATTTTGAAATTTGAGCCTGAAGAAATATTGAGAGAGACGGAAAAAGTTTTTAGGGTTAATTCAAGGGTTGCGAGGCAGAGGAATCTGCCACGAGATGTGGTTATTTATTTTTCTAGTAGATCACTTCGTAATAAAATTTTACAAGCCTTTTATAAGTAGAGATTTCAAATTGCAGCTCAGGATGTTATACTTTTGAAAGAATTACCTTCAAGAATTCTTAAAGTAAGAAAGCATTTTGTTTTTCTGGCTGATGAGCTTAAGAGGCGACAGGTCCGGTTCAGATGGGAAATACCAGTTGGAATAGCGGTGAATTATGCGGGGATACATTATAGACTTGATACAATTTCAAAAGCGAAAGATTTTTACACTTTTGTTTTGAAGGCGGACTCTTCATTACCCATAGCTGAGATATTAGAAGAAAAGTTGGAAGAGCAACAGATTGAAGAAGATATACAGGTTAATCCTCTGCAACAATCTTTTTTGACAGAAGATTCATTAAAGAAATTGAGTATGACTCGTGTAGCTTTCAGAAACAAAATAAAGGCGGGCTCTTCATTACCCACAGCTGAGACATCAGAAGAAAAGTTGGAAGAGCAGCCGATTGAAGAAGATATGCAGGTTGAACTTTTGCAGCAGTCCTCCTTAACAGAAGATTCATTAAAGAAATTGAGTATGACTCGTGCAGCTTCCAGAAGTAAAATAAAGGAGGGTTCTCCGCCATTTTCTACGCACTAGACAATAGAAGGAAAAGTTGGAATATCAGCCGGCTCGCTAGCTTTTTTGGGGCGGGAGGGGAAATTATAAAGAGTTTTGTTAAATCTTTGTTATTTAGGGGGAAAAAGTTTAAAAATTTAAAATTATGTTCTCTGTTTGGGAGAAGACTTGATAGGTTTTAATTTAGCGATTTAATATTTGGGAGTATTTATTATAATGTTTAATAAACGTATAAAGATAATTACGATATATTATGATATATTAAAAGTGTATAAGAAGTTGATAGGTTTTGATTTAGGAGAAAAGGTTAAATTTATGATTAATAAATTTACTTGGGTCTGGGGGGGGGGAAGAGTTAAGAGCCAAGTTTATATTGTTTAAAAGAAATATACATCTTGGGGTGGAGAAGATGGATAAATTATATGAAGAATAAATATGGGATTTAATGGATAAATTATGATTAGAGTAGATATGATTAAAAGTATCGTTTTGATTATGAATAATTTTTGGTTTAAATTTGGAATTGTTTAATTTGCTTTGTATTTGATTTTTATACTTGATTATGAATAATTTTTGGTTTAAATTTTTTAATTTGTTTGAATTTGTTGTTTAAATTTGTTTCGTATCTGAGTTAAAGTAAGTTATTGATTTTGTTATTTGTATAGTTGGATAGGTTTAGTTAGATTCAGTTTGTATTAGTTAAACTTAAATAGATTTTGTTTAATATGTTTGAAAACCCTGTGCCAAGCTCTGGGAAGTGGGGGGAGGGGTGGGTGGGGGTGGGTGGGTGTTCTGGGGAGTGGGGGGGAAGAGGGGTTGGGAGTGGGTGGGAAAGTAGGTTAGACAATAGGATTAAAGTAAGATAATAGATGGGACAACGTATGAGAGAGATGTTGCTTGGGCATTTCCCCGGCACTGTATCCGAAGAGGGATGAGAGTGGAGGAGAAAGGTTAGGGAGGAAGTAGGACGGTGAGAGGAGAGGGGGAGGGGAGAGAGAGGTGAGGGGAGGTGAGAAAGAGGAGGGAGTAAGGGAGAGTGTTAGAGAGGGCGGATACAGTTTGGGGGGGTGGGCAAGCAACACCTAGGTGTATTTATTTTATTTTGTCAAATGTGAAATTTTTTCTTTTTTGTTTATGTAATTGATAAATGAAAAATAAAAACTTTTTTTAAAAAAATAACAAAAAAAGCTTCTTTCAACATGTAAAAAACAAGAAAAAAGTGAAGGAAATTATTGGTCCATTAGTGGGTGGACGTGGCAAGAAGGTGACAAGCAACAGGGAGAAAGCAGAACTATTTAACTCATTTTTTGCATCTGTCTTTACACAAAGAGAAAAAACAGACCAACCTACTAAAATAGTGCCATAAAAAACAGAATAGAAACACAAGTTAAGATAGGCAAGAAAATAGTAAGTGAGCACCTGTCCAGCCTAGATGAGTTCAAATCGCCAGGACCAGATGGATTACACCCCAAGGTTCTCAAGGAACTGGCAGATGTGATATCGGAACCACTGAACTATATTTTTCAAAGATCCTGGAACACAGGGGAACTACCAGAGGACTGGAAAAGAGCTGATGTAGTTCCCATCCTCAAAAAAGGAAAAAAAATGGATCCAGGAAATTACAGACCTATCAGCCTGACCTCAATACCTGGGAAGATCCTGGAAAAGATAATCAAACAACGAATCAACGAACACCTAGAGGCAAACAAAGTCATTACTAAAAGCCAACATGGGTTTGTCAAAAATAGATCATGCCAGACAAATCTTATTGCATTCTTTGACCAAGTGACAAAATTAGTGGATTAGAGGAATGCTGTGGACATAATTTACTTGGACTTCAGTAAGGCATTTGATAAAGTAGATTACAACCTACTACTTGATAAGATAGAAAAATATGGGGTAGACAGAATCACCACCAGATGGATCCGTAGTTGGCTGACCGGCCGTACTCAGCGAGTGGTCCTCAATGGAATTGCATCTATATGGAGGGAAGTGTGTAGTGAGGTGCCCCAGGGCTCTGTTCTGGGCCCAATGCTCTTCAACATCTTCATCAACGATTTGGATGAAGGGATAGATGGGGAACTCATCAAATTTGCAGACGACACCAAGCTGGCAGGAATAGCCAACACTCCAGAAGACAGGCTTAAGATACAGAAGGATCTGGACAGACTTGAACACTGGGCACTAACTAACAAAATGAAATTCAATGGTGAAAAAAGCAAGGTTCTACATTTAGGCAAGAAAAACCAAATGCACAAGTACAGCATAGGTGGCACCATGCTCAATAGTAGTAACTGTGAGAGGGACCTCGGAGTCCTAGTAGACAATCACCTAAATATGAGCCAGCAGTGTGCTGCAGCTGCCAAAAAGGCCAACACAGTGCTAGGCTGCATTAACAGAGGGATAGAATCAAGATCACGTGAAGTATTAATACCACTCTTCAATGCCTTGGTAAGGCCACACTTGGAATACTGCATCCAGTTTTGGTCACCACGATGTAAAAAAGATGTTGAGACTCTAGAAAGAGTACAGAGAAGAGCAACAAAGATGATTAGGGGACTGGAGGCTAAAACATATAAGGAACGGTTGCTAGAATTGGGTATGTCTAGTTTAACGAAGAGAAGGACAAGGGGGGACATGATAGCAGTATTCCAATATCTCAGGGGCTGCCATAAAGAAGAGGGAATTAAGCTATTTTCCAAAGCACCTGAAGGCAGGACAAGAAGCAACGGGTGGAAACTAATCAAGGAGAGAAGCAACCTAGAACTAAGGAGAAACTTCCTGACAGTGAGAACAATTAATCAGTGGAACAGCCTGCCTCCAGAAGCAGTAAATGCTCCAATATTGGAAGTTTTTAAGAAGAGACTGGACAGCCATTTGTCCGAAATGGTGTAGGGTTTCCTGCCTGAGCAGGGGGGTGGACTAGATGACTTCCAAGGTCCCTTCCAACTTTACTACTATTACTATTAAGAAAAGTTTTGTTTCTAAACCATAGAAAGTATAGTTTCCTACTACTCTGCTTTGATCAGATGAAGTCTCAAGTATTTTGTTTAGATCTGAGTTTTAAGAAGGATTTTCAAGAAGGACTCAGAGAAACACCAACATATTCAGAAAGACAGTGAAGATGATTGGGGACAAATTAAGATTGATGAAGAGAAATTGAAGTAATTGGGCATGCTTAGCCTTGAAAAGCAAAGACTGAAGGGAGATGTGATATTGTCTTTCAAATACCTGAAAGGACATCATGCAAAAAGTACAAGGTCTTTTCATGACTAGGACATATATAATAGATTTAAGCTGCAGAAAAGCAGATTCTAATTAAATGTTAGGGAAAAAAGAAACCCTTCCTACAAGTTACAGTGGTTTAATCATGGAACTAGTTACCTAGTAAGGTTATGATTATTATTAACATATAGCATTGTTACAATAGTCAGGAGACAACAATGCAAATGCAGAATACAGTTTGGCTTGCCAAGTTAACAGCTCTGTTGTAGGACATGTTTGCATATTTCCAAAGGTGCAACACAGAAGGGCAAGCTGGCTTCACACCAGAGAGAAAGACGAGTGGATCTTCCTGCAAGGTTACCCAAGGCCACGTCCTTTCCTGGAGCTGCCTCATAAATGGGCACTACAACCGGGAAGGTTCAGAGCTATCAGGAATCTGACTGCTTGCACAGAGCATCAACCTGTATCCCCACTAAGTGGTACCTATCTATCTACTTTCATAGAACATGGTTTTGAACTGTTAGGTGGACCGAAGCTGAGGCAAGTGACAGGAACTCACCCTGCCACGCAGTGTTAAGACTCAAACCACTGGAGCAGAGACCATCTCCAGCATCTTTAAGCTACTAAACTACACTTCTAAACCTAGTGAGTAATGGGCTGCTTTTTACAGAACATTACCAGTCAGACCTATTCCTTTACTGTAATCTTTTATTTGCTTCTTGACATTTTAAAATAAATAAAAAATGTTTTAAACCTCACCCCACCCACCGCCATACCAATAGCTTTAATTTGGATTCTGAACAGGTCAGGGGGTTAGTCAGAAAACCTATTCAAATTATTCAGATGTTTTATTTTGGCAGGGAAGAACATGATTAAGTCCCATATTAATTCACAGCAAACTTTGTCCACATTTATGAATCTGAAAGTCCATCTTTTATATTTCAAAAATCATATGTAAGGAAACAACCAAAAGAGTGGCTGTAATTCAAAGTTATTTTTACCATTTTCTTAGCTGATTATATAAATATAATTTATAAAAAATGGATATAGATTAAAGAATAAATAATGATTAATGTTGCTACCTAAACATATGTATATTTAAATTTCTCACAACTAGATCAGATATAATACTATTGTTTTGTTTCTTTAATGGTCCAGCAAATGTGAAGAGCTATGAATTTTAAACATCAATCATCTTGACTATAAGCCTATTTTATTCTTCTTCATAGGCTGTCATAGATTTCTGAAGCCATCTGTTATTTTTGTTCTTTATGAAATATAGATTTTTTGGGAAACAAAATAACACCTGGCATCAGCTGTGTCCAGTGTAATATCCTGAATTTCTGGTCGATTAATCCTTAATGTACCATAGATAATGGCTTCTCTCAGCTTACAAAGCCGTCTTATCATTTAGTCTGTATCATTTCAAATAGCCACAAGATGGAGAGCAAAGTTACCAGTTTTTACAAAATATAAACCATTTTTATGTAACAGCAATATAATTAGAGATGAAATTTTCAGAGAATTTATTAGTCATTTTACAAACCAATGCAGCTGAAAAGAAAATGATTAAATAGTATATATAATATTAATAAGAAGATATGAACTTGGCTATGAGTGGAAAAGTAAATTTGTAAGATAGTTGGATAAATGAAAGTGAACATAGGTGTCCCAGGATAATGTTGCAAGATCCAATCTGGGTCATTTACCAGGACCAGAAGTTTTGTACTCCAAGCTTTCAGACTAATCTTAAATCTAGCAGTTCACAATCTAGCAGACTAATCTTAAATCTAGCAGTTCACTGGGGTCATGCTGGCTGAGGAATTCTGGGAATTGAAGTCCACAAGTCATAAAAGGGCCGAGCTTGAAGACTCCCTGGTGTAAAACTTCATTTATTTATTTATTTATGAGACTTATATACCGCTTTTAAGTGCAAGCACTCTCTAAGCGGTGTACACCAGTAAGCAATGTATATATATATATATATATATTTGTTTTCTGAGGTTTTCGCGGGTATTTGTATGTAGGTCTTTGGTTGTTCGGGTTTTCTCCCACGTAAAATTGGAAGTGTCTTGGCGACGTTTCGACAAGTCCCATTCGTCATCTTCAGGCTGGTGCTTTCAGCTTCGTGCCTCGAGCAGCAATGTGTGGTCTTAGCTGTTTCTTCCTTTTAACTGCCAGTGGGGGTATGAACTGATTGGGTGGGAGCTTGGCTGTGTTCTGATTGGGTGGAGGTGTGTTCTGATTGGTTAGGGGCGTGATTGGCTGGGGGTTGGCTGTGCTCTGATTGGCTGGGGGGTTGGCTGTGCTCTGATTGGCTGGGGGAGTGTTCTGTTTGGTTGTGCTCAGGTTAGTCTGAGTTGCAGAGGGATTCAAGATTTTGGGCTGCCCTGCCATTCCTTGGCTTCGCGTTCGTGGTCGTGCTTCCTCTTCATGGAGGGTGTCAGTTTGCTTCATGTATGGATTGGGGGGGTTTAAAGTGGCTAATGATGCAGCTGTGGTCTGGCTTCTGGTTTGTGGTCGTGCCTCATAGTCAGTGTGGCTTTGGGTTTGTTTTTTGCGTGGATGTTTGGTGGTGACCTGTGTGGTTTTTGTGAGTGTGGGTCTGGTATCATTTTTTGTGTTAGGGAGTCGTTTGTCAATGAGGGCGGGTTTCCAAATGGCTGGTAGGCGGGAGGTATCATCTCGCTTGTTCATGCTGTGTGGGCGTTTTTCTATCTCGATGGCTTCTCTGATTATTCTGTTATTAAAATGTTCACTTTTGGCAATGGTTCTGGTATTTTTAAAGTCAATTTCATGTCCTGTGGCTTTAAGGTGTTGGACCAGGGAAGATGTTGGTTCCTCTTTTTTGACTGAGTTCTTATGTTCTTCAATGCGTGCACTTATTCTTCTGTTGGTTTGTCCGATGTATGTGGTGGGACAAGTGGTGCATGGGATTTCGTATACTCCTTGATTTTCTAATTCAATTTTATCTTTGGGGTTTCTAAGGATGGTGGATATTTTTCTGTTTGTGCAGAATGCTGTTTTGATGTTGTGTTTATGGAGGATCTTACTGATTCTGTCTGTGATGCCTTTTATGTATGGGAGGATGGCTTTGCCGTTTTCTTGTTCTTTGTCTTGGATTTTAGTGGGGGTTTCTTTTTGGATTAGGTTTGTAATCTTATTTCTATGGAATCCATTGGATGTTAGTACACTTCACACAAGTGCCTATCAAAGAAGCCTTGACAGCTATCCAAAACAAATATAACCCCCCCAAACACATCTTAGATCTGACCAACCACTGCCTATCCAACACATACTTCATCTATAATGGACAAAAATACAAACAAACAGAAGGAGCACCCATGGGATCACCCCTCTCACCTGTCATTGCCAACCTCTACATGGAACACTTTGAAACCCAAGCTCTAGAAAAATCGGATCACAAACCCAAACTCTGGCTCAGATACGTAGACGACACCTTCATAATCTGGCCACATGGGAAAGAAAAACTGGACAACTTCCTCACACACCTCAACAGCCTACACCCCAAAATACAGTTCACCATGGAAACAGAAGCTAACAACCAACTTCCCTTCCTGGATGTCTTAGTCTACAAGAAATCCAATGGCTCCCTAGGACACACCATCTACCAGAAGAAAACACACACAAACCGCTATCTGCACGCTCTCTCACACCACCACCCAGCACAGATCAACTCTGTAGCCAAGACACTCATCTCCAGAACAAAACGCTTAGCTGACGAACAACACCTAAAACCCGAACTACACACTCTCACCAATGTACTAACATCCAATGGATCCAATCCGATGGCAGTTAAAAGGAAGAAACAGCTAAGACCACACATTGCTGCTCGAGGCACGAAGCTGAAAGCACCAGCCTGAAGATGACGAATGGGACTTCGTCGAAACGTCGCCAAGACACTTCCAATTTTACGTGGGAGAAAACCCGAACAACCAAAGACCTACATATATATATATATATATATATATATATATATATATATATATATATATATATTACATTGCCCCCAACAATCTGGGTCCTCATTTTATCTACCCCGGAAGGATGGAAGGCTGAGTCAACCTTGACCCGGTGAGATTTGAACCGCTGACCTGCTGAACACAGTCAGCTAAAGTGGCCTGCAGTACTGCACTCTAACTGCTGCGCCACCTCGGCTCCTATCATGGATGGATAAATGAATATATATTTATTTATTAATGAATCATTTAAATAATACATTAGGCCTGAGACTCCTAAGCTGGGAGAAGAGCTCCAACAGATTCTAGAAAAAACTTCAGAGCTGTCTGTTCAGAGTAGTGCAGTGTTAGGAATAGCAAAGATCCTGCACAGAACCTTCAATCTCTCAGGCCTCTGGTAGAGAACGCAAGATTGAAGCATACAGATAAGAAGGAATACAATCAACCTCAGGTCTCCATGGGACAACTGTCACACACGTAGCAGTTTATTTCAGGATGATTCTTCTTACTTTACACCTTAGATATATCCACCAGGATCTAGAGAGAATCATAGTCTCTTCTACTTGTACTTCTGTATGCTTTCCAAAGTCCCTGTACTAGACAAGCTGTCTTTGAGGCTTGTAAGCCACACATTTCTTCTTCCCTTAACAAGAGACCTTCTGGTGCAGTGGTTAGAAAGCGCTATTGGAGACTAACTTTGCCCACAACCTGGAGTTCGACCTTGATGGGGCTTGAGGTTGACTCGGCCTTCCATCCTCTGAGGTTAGTAAAATGAGGACCCAGGTTGTTGGGAGCAATATGTTGACATACAGACAGTGCTGTAAAGCACTGTGGGGCAGTATATAAGTCTAAGTGTTATTGCTATTGCTGTTTTATAGTATGATCCAAAGTGTTATCTCTGAATTTTTCTTTTTCAAGAAAAGTTGCTAAATTAACAGGGGGAAAAAATCAAAAGTGTTTATTTAAATTAATTTCAATTTTAAAAAATTGATACCTGTCATAACTTTGCCCCTTTCATTGTTCTTGCTTCACTCAACCCATTCAAATACGGCTATCATCACAGCATTAAAAAGTCAGATATGAATTTAAGCTAAGAAGTTATACTTTGACATTATCTTATAAGCAATTCTGCCATTTAAGCAAAGTATTCTGGATTGTGATTTCCTTACATTACACATTATTGTTCTCTTTTCCCAGACATAGGCAGATCCCATGCGCCTAGGATTTCCTACATGTAAAATAGCATCGCTGCACAAATGGTATTTGTATGTGTGCCTTTATGTTAATAAGAAATGAGCAAATTTTCATGTGAAACATTATGGTCACGGGACCCACAAAATAGCTGGCACCTCTTTTCTAAAATGCTTGGACTCTTAAAATCTCTACAAATACATATGCTTTATTTCTCAAGAAGCATAAGGCATTATTTCCTTAGTATTCAGATTCCCCCCCCCCATTTTAATTAGAAATCACAGCTTTTGTTTTATCATTTTGCAATTGCTTCCCCAAAGACACATATTATCAAGAGAATAAAAATACCCTGAAAAGTACGCTTAGAAAAGTGTAAACAATGTATGTTTTGTCACTGTAATGAGGCATTATAAGTACTGCAGAGAACAAGTTCTCAGCCAGCATTTTAGAATATAGATTATACAGAGTTTTCTTTTGTTTATACTTTTAAAACTTTTAAAGCGGTAAACTCGTCTAATTTGTTATTTTCTGTAGTTGTGGATAAATTAGAGTTAACAAAAAAGAAAACAGTAAACAGTAAACTAAACATCAGTGTTGCTTTCCACTGATCTAGTTACAATTATTTTAAAAATATACATTTTTTATTTTTTAAAAATTATTTGTCATATCTTCCAATCATTTTGGAATGGGTAAGCGTGAGGGGAGACATTGTGAGGTCCCAGGTTGGACAAGAAGCAGGGGAAATAAATATAGTGTGCTTTTTATTTGCAAAAAGGTTGATCTTACAAATATCTGGATTTTACAAAGTCTAGGGATGTCTGTCCATCCATTAAGATTTGTTTTCTTTCCACCACCATTCCTGGTCTCCTTCTCATCACTATTTCCGATTACCTCCCACATTAAGGAAAGATTCCCATATGAACTCACAATAATTATAGCATGATCAGTTTTGAATTTCTATAATTGGCTTTTCCTCCATATGCTAGGCACTTGGAAATTGAGAGAAGGCCTTTTCAGTTATGGCACACCTTCCCAAATATGTTCATCTTGGCACCTAATCTGTTTAATTTTAGGTAGCATGTCAACATTATCCATCTTTTCTGAGAATATGGTAAATAAAGTGGATTTTTAATAGCAATTTTCTGCACTGATTTATCAGTCTGTATTTTATAGCAATGTTAATATTGTTCTTACCATCTGCTTCTATGGTTAGAAACTGCTTTTAATGGAAAGGTGAGATTACTGTGAATGAATATTTGTCTTTCTGGCAGCCTTTGATGCTGTAGATCAAATGCTTTGGGTAATATAGAGTTGAATTTAGAAAACCAAAGTGCTCTCAAGTTTTTCTTAAGAACATCAAAAACTAAAAACATCTGGAACCAAAAGATGGAAAATCATTTCATGAGCCATTCAAAATTTTGACTTTCGTTTTCCTTCTCTTTAGCTGAAGAGAACTGTTTAGTGTTAGGACTGGTAAAAATCACTTTCTAACATTCCTTTATTTTATCCCAGCTATGAAACATTCATGGTTATTCTAGCTCTGAATACAGAGTAAATTGTTTCTGAATTGTGAGCAGAGAAGTGTAAAACTTCCCTTTTTAGAAGAAAATCAGGATATAAAAATGACAATAAATTAATGCATAATTATGTATTTATATATTTATAACTCTAATTATAACAGTGAAATGGTGTTTGATTGAATTTCTTGAGTTTTATTTAGCTCAGCTGTTAAAAGAATAAAAGAAGACAACTATTCAACGCTTAATTTAGCTGTCAACTGACCCAGGTTGCCCAAACAGCTGTGATTTTAGTCACCCTATCTCAAAACCCTTTTCCAAATATTGGAAAAGATTCACTAAATTTACCAAGGTGGTTGGCCTTGGGATCCTTGGTGACTGTTTGTCAGTTCAGATTTGGAAATATCAGCTCCAGGCAAAGAAGGAGATAACAAACAAACGGAAGAAATACTACAACAAAACCAAATAAATTCTTCAGTAGAATTTTCATTTAGACTGCACAATCTTTCAGTTCTATTTCCCCAATTTATTAAAACAACATTTCTATCCACTAGCTCAGCTGGATTTTTACTTCTGCTACTGCAAAGACAAGACCACTATGAATATTCTTGCCCTTAGATTAAAAACAGGATTCATGTTTGGTTGACAGTTACCTCATTTATAATGATCCAGTGACAGTCAAAAGCAACCAAATTGGCTTCCACAACCTGAAATAGAAAAGAAAACAGCCATCAGTCATCTTATTTATACCCAAAGCCAATGATTGCCAAATAGCTGCTTCCCACAAAGGACAACAGAGGCTCAGGAGTGGGGATGGAGACAGGAAACATAGCAGAGGCGTTAAAACAAAATAATTATGAAACCCCCATATCTGAAAAGACTCACTTCACCCATTCTGTAGAAATAGAAAGGCTTTTTGTGCAAAAACAGTCCCAGTTTTGTTTGTTAATTAAACTGTGGTATTAGAGAATGAGGAAAGTAATTTCCACCCATCCTCCATCCATCCATCCACCCATCCATCCATCCATCCATCCATCCATCCATCCATCCATCCATATGATTTAAGCCTTAATGTTTGATGATAAATTTAAAACACACTAAAATATTCAAGATGAACAATGTCTATGGAGATTCTCAGTCATCAAGGTGACTTCGGTGCTTTTTTCATGAGGCAACTGTACTTTTTTTGTTTTTTCTTTGAAGATGTTTTGCTTCTCATCCAAGAAGTTTCTTCTGACTGGATGGTGGGGAAGGCAGGATTTATACTCCTTGTACAAAGCTGGACACTTGCATTCTTTTAGACAGTCGTTGAAGCCCCTGGAGGTTTATCCTCAAAGTCACCTGAGTGGTGCAAATGGGTGTGGAGCCTTCTTGGAACTGTTTAAAGGACTGTGTTGTAGACCGAAGATAGATAATGTTGTATCTCTCCCCCTTGTTGAGAGAGGGCTGTTCAGTTTTGACATAGATCGCCTCTTTGACCTCTCTTTCAAACCATAGATGGTCAAAGAGGCCATCTATGTCAAAATTGAACAGCCTTCTCTCAACAGAGGGGGAGGCATAAAAGAATGCAAATGACCAACTTAGGGTCAAGCAGCACAATTTTTAAAAATTGATTTTCCACTGTAGCTATAGTAGAAGCATGTTTGGTTAATAAATGCCCTTCCTTGAATTGAGCTTAGGGAAAAACTTATTCTCCGCACTGGAGCGATATAAGGCACAAAGGGAAGAGACCATTCTTTAAATAACATCAGATTCTCAAGAGTGACTTAGCAGTAGGGAACACCCCATTTTTGTGAGGAAAGCCTAATGCTGCTCCTGTAATTTCAGCAGTAGCAACTGAACTGGCATTGTGAATCCATCTGGCGGATATATATTAGTTTTTCCTAAACCCAGAGGATTTCATTTTAGAACACTAAAAAACAAGGAAAAGAGAAGCTGTCATTATCTAAGTAAACCAATGAAGATTGAGGCTAAGCAGTTGTTTTTTCCTAGGTCACAAAATGGAAATAGGTGGTGGTGGTAATAGTTTAAAAGAATGCTTAAGCGATTTCTGAGAAATTTAAGTTTAGTTCTACTTAAAGCATCATCCACCTATCTACCAAAACTCTTGAAGAACATGTCATTGGCAGTGAATGGACAATAACAAATATTTTGTATAAAATAGGTTACATTATCTAAAACACCTTTAAATAGGAATCATATCCCACGAATTTAATGCTAGTATAAACATTAGTTAAAGTTTATCCATAAATTCTCCAAAGATATCTTTTAGTCCAACAAAGTACATGCCCGAATTGGTAACCTCAGAATGGCTTATATACCCTCTCTTAAGCATTCAGAGCAGCGAGATATATAGACGTTAAATTATGTCATATCCCCTATACAGGGGATGATTTCCATAAACACCCTAGTAGGGAAGTATGTCTCTATTTTTACACAAAGTATACTCTGTGTGATAAAATTAGTCCCATGGTGCCTCCTAGCAGTCAATATACCTTTACATGCCAGGGGCATATTTTAAGCTGAATAGGCGATGAGAATGTTTTGGACAAATTTGGTTGGAGAAAAAGATGGTTTAAGCCCAGACTGGCTAATGTCTGAATGATCAGGAACCATCATTTAGCATCCTGGTCTTTTAAGGCTATCCAGTAACATCCAGTGATTTGGTAATGAAAGGAGAACAAGCAAATATGTTAGGTTAAGATGGGAGTATGAGCACTGTGAAGAAAAACATTCCAATCTTAGCCTGTATTTGAAAAAATAAATCCTGAAACTGTCTTTGTTTAGGTCAGAGGTTCCAAACTTTGCAACTTTAAAACTTGTGGAGTCCCAGAATTTCCCAGCCAGCATGCGGGCTTTGCTTCTGCTCTACCATAAAATCCTTTCCAAAAAGAAAATAACAATTTTCTACCCAGATTCTAACTTTTATTCTGAACTCTAGTATTTTCCATAAAGAGCAAATAACCACAATACATAAATAAAATACACCATCAAAATTTTGGATATTTTGTATTTTAAATGCATCATGGAATCAACATGAGTTTACTAGCTCAGTGTAATCCTCAACCTTCCTTCAAGATTCCCATTTTGCACTTTTAAATCCCCTCACTGGAAAAAAAAAATAGGAATCTGGAGCAACAAGGGGGAGATTAAGTTTTGTATGCTACATTTAAGCTGTGTGAATTGCCCCCACATCCTATTTTAATTTTCTCATGAAGGAGCAATAGGAAATAGATGAAATGTGGTGTTCCTGAGCTCAGTCATTTGTGTATCCTAGTTTTAATGAAATATAAAGGGCTATATAAATAAGCAGATGGGGAAATTAGACAATGGTAGAACGATGTGAAACAGAAATAACAAGTAACCAAGCACCACTAGCATCTGAATCCACCTGTTTTTTAAATACTTAAGACTTTTTAGTAGTAAAATAAACTCAAAACCATGACCAACACAGACTCACAAATATCATGCAACTAAGTCAGAAAAAACAACAACTGCTTTGACAAAGAGAAATTGGAAGTCTCATTCAATCAACTATATGATTTGCACGTCCATCTAATTAAAAATTATTTGAACAAAACTTCCACTCTTGTTTCCTTCCTTCTCTTCATTACAACAATTTGATAAAAGCAAGGGCTTCCATTCTTCAGCTGTTATGAAACAACAGTTTACATATTTATTATTATATCAAAATGAATATAATTTGTTTTGTACATTAGATTGTAATTCATTCTGTATTTTTTTAGTCTAACATAGACCAGATTCAATTAGTTGTGAACAGTAGTCCCTACCCAATCTCCCAATTTACCTGACTCAGGTGCATCATTATACCCTCCCCTGAGAGGGAAGAGACAAAATAAGATAATGATAATGAGATAATAAGAGAATCTGAGAATATTTTTCATTGCTAAATTTGCTTGGGTATATAAAGATTGGAAAGTGAATATACCAACTTGATGAACTACAGGTAGTCCTCAATGTACGACCACAATTGAGCCCAAAATTTCTGTTGCCAAGTGAGACATTGCTAAGTGAGCTTTGCCCCATTTTACGAGCTTTCTTGCCACAGTTGTTACATGAACCACTGCAATTGTTAAGTGAATCTTAATCTTGCCCATTGACTTTGCTTGTGAGAAGATTGCAAAAGGTGATCACATGACCCAGGACACTGCAACCATCATAAATACATGCCAGGAGTCAAGCATCTGAATTTTGATCACATAACGATGGGGATGCTGAAATGGGCGTTAGTGTGAAAAACCTTCATAAGTCATTTTTTTCAGTGCCTTTGTAACTTCAAATGGTCACTAAATGAACCGTTGTAAGTGAAAGACTACCTGTATATATATTTTTTAAAAAACTAATTATTGGTAAAAATAATAATTACTCAGAACAAAGCAGCTGTACTATATAGTGCACAAGAAGTTTGAAATAACTTCAGGAGTAATAAAACAGATGCTCCCATGTCACTTTAACACATTGGTTGTTTCTGAGAGAACGTAAGAGACGGCCTATTATAAACATCAGGAATATCAGAATTAGCATTTAGATAGATCGATCTAAATCATTTCAGTAATTTGGGCAATTAATCTGTCAGGTAGGTTGATATTATTGAGCACAAATGTTGTTGTTGTTAAGACTGTGGCCGTGACATTGGAAAAAAAAGAAAACAGTTTTTAGCTATGGGAACTAACCAAGTAATTTTGGACCAGTCACCTACTGTCAACTCCCTTACCCATAAAACTGTTGTGGGAAGATTTGGAGGAAGGAATACTATATAAGCTACCTCAAGTTCTTGAAGAAGAGGCTAAATATAAATCTACTAAATAAATGATAAAATTATATTTTGTTCGGCAGTTGTAGAGATCCAAGACTGAGAAATTCCGGGCAAGTAGTTCTATATTTATGACCACAGCCTGCACTCAAAATCCAATTGTAAGTCATTACAATCATAAGCTGAGACACCCACATGAACAGACCTTTTTTATTTTGATATTTTTCAGGGTGATCATTAAGTGAATCATTGCAGTCATTAAAGCAAATCCAGAGTGTTTTTTGCTGAAAACTATGATACCTTTAAAGGTGATAGACTTTGTTTAATAAGGGGCAAGCACATAACTGTTCAGCTACATGGCTGAATCCATTATCTCATGATCAATGGTACATACAGTAACCAAACTTTTGCATCACAACCTTCCGTAGATTCGTCAATTGATTCATGTGAAGTTACCATGAAAGTTATTTATGGAGGGCATGGGTGTGGGAGTGTGTTCTAGTAGGGACTTTGTACAATCTTCCTCAAAGTAGGACTAGCACATGGGACGCGGTGGCGCAGCAGTTAGAGTGCAGTACTGCAGGCCACTTTAGCTGACTGTGTTCAGCAGGTCAGCAGTTCAAATCTCACCGGCTCAAGGTTGACTCAGCCTTCCATCCTTCTGAGGTAGGTAAAATGAGGACCCAGATTGTTGGGGGCAATGTAAAATATATATATATATATATACATTGCTTACTGGTGTACACGGCTTAGAGAGTGCTTGCACTTAAAGCGGTATATAAGTTTCATAAATAAATAAATAAATAAATAAATAAATAAATAAATTACAAAAATCTGAATGACTACCAAAGAGCAGTACTGTATCTCTTTGCTGGCATCAATTGATCCTTTTGTGGCTTACTTAGTCTCGCATTTCATCTCCTGAATATAGTATTGGCTCCTGCCCCATCTCTACACTGGCAGAACATAATCCTCACTTGACATATGTCACGAGTCTTGTAAACCCTCAGAATGGCTCTATTGTTGACATTGCAGTTGCACAGAATTTTAAACTGCATGAACACAACTAAGAGCTCTGGATTCTGTTTCTTTTTACATTTCCATTTCGGGATAACATTCCTGTCTTTAAAAAAAAAAAGGGGGGGAGGTAAAAGAAAATTCCATTTTTAATGTTTTAAACAAAAAAACTAGAGACCAGGTTCACTGTCACATTGTCTGACTCTAGGGTTTTGGCAACCTGGAAGTTGGAAAAAAATGAATGAGAAAATTAATGCCGGGTATAAGAAGAATTGGGTACAGGCAGATGGAACTTGTAGAAGGTGGGAGTGGGTGGGAGAAGGCCAAAGAAATGGTAGCTAATGTGTCATCTCAGGAGCTTTCAAAGTGGTCACTGGGGAATCTTCCGAATGTACATGATCTATATTCAGTTGTTTTATTGTTTTCCTGTTTTTAATACTGGAAGCCTTCCAATATTTTATAGAGTTTCTGCAGACTCTAAACTGTACAAGCCAATAAATAAATCAGGGTGGGAAACTGAAAAGGGTGCATGAGCGGGGTGGAGAATGGAGATGGTTGCAGCTGTGTTAGAGGGGAAAGATTTTGGAATAGAGCTGTTACAGACTTCCCATTTTCCCTAATGCTATGATGGAAACAGATTCAGAAGCTAGCAAAATCACTGAAAAACATGACTCTGTTGTGATGGTTTGATGTCTCTGCTGACAGGGTCATAGTGCTGTTAAAATTAAAGCTTCTATTTGTTTTGTTTTTTTAATCCCAGACTCCTGATTTTAGAGGGATGAGGCAATGAGGCATGCTTGGGGTTTTATAGAACAAAAGATTATTGGGTAATAATTGTGGATGACATCTATACAGGGCCATGGAGGAGAATCCTTAGCTTGCCAGATACTGTTGAACTGTAACTCCAGCATTATTCTTCATTATCACATTAGGCTGAGATGCTGAGAGTTGTAGTTCAACAACATTTACAAGGCCACACATACTTTACTCTAGACCTAACTGCTGGGTTCACTCATTACACTAATCCGTAATTGGATCTGTTATTGATTTCAACATTCTGCAATATATCAACTTGGTATTAGAGAATTGCTGGTTTTTTTAAAAAATAAACATATGACTTAGGGTGGCATATAACAAATCAGTTATATATGATATGTATTCAGGCAATACTTGATTGATAGGGTTGCTGGTGCTGTAGCTGTTTGGTGGAAAAGAAGGAAAAGCAATAGGTTCCACATGCTGGCAAAACCATTTAAGGCAGTGCTGTTAGGAAGATGGAGATCTATGTGGCAAATCCAATTGCTTCACAATTCTGGCTTTGTGAAGGTTAACAGTTTCCTTCAGTGACAAACAGCAGGCAATGCAGAACAAAGGGAGTTTAATATAATGCCTCCCCTACTGTATTTTCATAAGGTTGTGCAAGACAAAGAGAGCAGCAATGACAAGATTTATAAATATATAGCGCGCACACAAAAAATCCTTTCCATTGTAAGAATATATGGCATCCAGTAGTTTTATGACCTGCACCTCAGACGTCTGTACATGCTTGGAATTCATCTGTCTCTACTGCTGGTTTTGGGATGGCAAGTAGAGCCCTGCTTTCATTAAAAAAAAAAAAAAGGAGGGACAGATTGTATATTTCCATATTAGACAGAAAGCCTGCAATGATGTTTATGCAACTCACATCATGAGCTGAAAAAGAGAAGAAATACAGAGCTCAACTATAGAATGCATTCTTTTAATGAAGGCTGGAGAAGCATAATAAACCTGCATTCTAAACCACAGGCTTCCATCCTGCAGTGGATTAGCAGTATGTCAGTCGAAGGAGTGAATTTTTTTGACTGTATACATCAGACTGGCATTGTTGTATTGTGAAGATATGAGTGCCATTTGGCCAGTGAGCACAAAAGTGGATGGAGAGAAAAAAAAAGCAGATTATTATCTTTCTTACGGTAGGCTCACTGGGGACATTTTGCAGAGTGCAGAGGAGCCTGTCAAGAAGACAAGGGATGAAAGAAGAAAAGCCATCTGTCACTGGCAGAAACTCCAGAACTTCTGAATATATGGAAGCGTCTAACAATTTATCAGTGTTTTCTTCTGTCATTCTTTTTCAATCAGGCTAAAGGGAAGACAATTTGACGTAAACAGTTTGGCAATGCTGCCACTTTACAAGATTCTCTCATTTGTAACAAATACGTAAATAAAAGAAAGTAAAAACTCTCCAATTATTTGAAATGAAGATCTCTCAGTTTAGCAGAACAAAACAATCCCTCCCCCGCCCCCCGCCAATGGAAGAATTTGCTGTCATTCCCAATCTCTCTCTCTTTCTGATGTGTCAAGATTAAGAATGCCTATCATACAGAGTCTACAACAAAGCCTGAAACTTAAGTAGTCATGGGAATAGTGAAGGGCATAGGAGGTTAAAATGTAAATACTGTATGGTGGTTTCAACAATATGAGTGAAGCCTTTCATTGATCACATGATTGTGGCCACCAACTTGATTTTTTTTTTCATTTCTTCTGACAATGTTCCTGGCCTGAGGGCAACAATTTCTGTTGGCCAAGGACCACTTCACATTCTGGAAGGCATAAAGCACCTGCTTTGCTCCTTAACTCAAATAATAGCTTCTTGTTGTTTTAAAAAAAGGTGACATCTGAATTTCATTCAGTTTTGGGGTATCCTTAGAGAAGCACCAGGGTTGCTGAAAAGCCCCATCTGGATACCAAGTCATATTTGTCATCCTGACCTATGTAATAGCTATAGTAGATATGAAAAAAAAGCACACAATGCCGTTTGGACAACACTTAACAGAATTTTTGCAATTTCTGCCTGTAAAATTATTTTGTCAACTTACACTTGGGAAACTAATTGCTAAACTCAGGCTAAAAGGAACATCTCCTGCAATGACAGAATCCATTGAAAACACTGATGCTCATAAGCTACTTGGCAAAGAAAGAAAGTGAGAGTCAGATTTAAAAAACAGAAGATTTGACCTTTCAGAGCAGGGCTTTTCAACCGGTGGTATGGTACATTGGCACTTGGCAGATGGTACGTGACCATCCTAGCGGCGGAGGAAATGAACTGAACCGGCGGCAGCACCACACAAGCCAAAGCGAGAGATGACTGAAGCTACAGCAAAAGTGCCAGGATCAGTGCCGGGCTCCAGCTCTTTCCTTCATGAAGAAGGGGGCGGGAAGGGGAGGAGGTTTCCATGTTCCTCAAATCTGTGGCTAAGCAACGGAAATTGGAAGTTGTCAATCGCCTGGCCGATAGTGGTGGGCTTGGCTGTGCAGGAAATGCAAGGCAGAGTCACCCTGAAAATGGACCAGAGAGAAAGCAGAGCAGAACGGAAATCTGAAACCTTCCCCCCCAAAAAACCCCACCTCCAGTCAGCCTTTTCCTCTCCTTTCTGTATGTTCTGATGGTCCCCTGTGATGGGCGAGGGGAGCAGTGAGAGGAGGGGTCACCACCTGCTATGGGGGTTTCGACCTGTATTTCATTTTGGACAAGTAAGTGTCAAGGCATCATGGCGGCTGTGCGGGATAAGGCTGGGCTGCGTGGGACGCTTTGTTTTGGGAAGGGGCACAGCAGCCCTGGCAGTTTTTCAAAACTCCGCAGTTTTTTTCCTTTGCTTTGGGTGCCAATTTGGACAAAAAAACGACTGGCGGATGCCACATTCCTCTTTTTTCCAGAGAAGGTCGAAGGAAAAAGTTGGCTCCTTCGCTGGTTTCTCTTTTTGCAACGCTGCTTTTTTGGGGGGGGGGAGTTTAGCAAAGAGCAGCTGTCAGCTGTGGCCTGTTTGGTTAGACTTACCCGTTTCCAAAGTAAATCCCTCGTTTGGCTTCCCTAATGGGATGCAATTCCCGCGGAGCAGCCGTTTAAGACAGGGGCGGGGAACCTTGGCTCTTTTATGACTTGTGGACTTCAACTCCCAGAATTCCTGAGCCAGCCATGCTGAGGGGAAAGGGAGAGTTTCCAAGCTGAGCCATGCTGGCTCAGGAATTCTGGGAGTTGAAGTCCACAAGTCATAAAAGAGCCAAGGTTCCCCACCCCTGATTTAAAGTCTCTGAACTCCGGAGTCAATTTGAAACCTGCTCCGTGGCTGTGATGCATTATTGATTCAATCAATAATTAGAGGTTAGCATCTACATACCCATGAAAAAGAAATATCTTTGGGAAATATTAAACAGGCAGGAATAATAGGAAAAGAGGTAGGAAACCTAGCCCCAGAAACCAACTATTACAAATACGAAAGTCTGCTCCAAAAGAAACATCCATTTCCCTTCTCTTAGAAGAGTCACGCCGAAAAATGAAAGTACCAAGAAGAGGGGTTTCTCTCTCCCCCCCTCTCTTACTCCCCTGCCCGGCTCAGTTAATAGCCTATGGCAGACAGCCAAGAAACAGGAAGCAAAAGAAACAATGTAGTAATAAGCGCTAGCCTTGAACAAACTAAAAGAAAGCTGTTGGTCATCTTGCTAGGCGACTAGTGGTACTCAGATATTGCCATATCCTAAAAGT
The DNA here is from genome assembly GCF_016545835.1 of Crotalus tigris. Lineage (NCBI taxonomy): Eukaryota > Metazoa > Chordata > Lepidosauria > Squamata > Viperidae > Crotalus > Crotalus tigris. The sequence goes on from NW_024096796.1 coordinate 2,426,682, forward strand.
GGTATAATGAGTAAAAAGGTTGAAAAGCCCTGTTTTAGAGGGGGCATTTTATGTTTAAATACTTGTTTGAATAAGATTAAGATAAAAGAACAGATGACCCTGAGATATAATTAGACTTTTATAATGCAAGATATGATTTAGAACTAAGTTAGCATGTTTTTCTTTTTTTTGATATGGGAAATATGAAGATAAGAGGAGGATTGATATGAATAAAACGTTTAGCTATATAAATGTAATTAATATTGAGAAAATCATAACTGATAAAGATATTTCAAATACTGATGGGAAATCAAACCTTAACAACAGGATGAAAAACAGAATATTGATTAATGAATTGATATTATTGATTTATGAATTGATATTATTGTTATTTGTATGATATTAGTAAAATATGACGAAAATGCTTATATTTAACTCTATATACATTAACAGTACCAAAAATTGTAACTATGTAATGAGGGGAAAATGGGAAAAATATGGAGAAGAAAAGAGAATAAGGGAAAAAATATTGGATTGTGTAGTATTGAACAGATTTATATTGAAGAAGTTAATGTTAACTTGAACCCAGACAACATGTTGTTTACTAAGCACTAAAGACTGTAATCCTCAAAAATTAATAAAGCTTATATATAGTGTATATATAAAGAATAATCTGCATGCCCGGATAACTTGTTTATTAAATAAAAGACTCCACTCCACACTTCACATTTGCAGCTCTGCTTATTAAAATTGTTTCACATTTATTGCTAAGTAGAATATGATAGCAATTTATGCCAAATAGTAAAGCTTCCTGCTTATAATGTGCTTTGTTATAAATATTACTGGATATCACAGGTACTTGCTTGAGATATTAAGTGCAATTTGCTTCACTACCACAATATTGTCCGTATTACTTTCACCATATTATTATGTTCTGAGTTCCAACTCTAAGTAGCCCCCATGAGTATGAATTCATAACCATGTGGAATCACAAGGAAGAGTATTGTGTTACATCTATCTACAAGCCAGTTCTCCCTCAAAGTCAACATACCGGTAGTTCCACATTCTCCATTCTGGACTTGGCATATTTGCAGGCTATCCTTAATTACCTTTTCAAGACAATTTCTTTTAACTCTGTCTTCCTGATTCCCAGTTTCATACTTTATAAAACTCATTTAATTGTCTTATTCATTCAAATCTGTAAATCAATTCTTAAGTCACTATTATTCTATTGCCTCTGCCCACTCCAAGGTGGTACTGCAATATAGTATTACATTATTTATTTGCTTACTTGCTTATTTATTTGCTTAAGGCAAAGTAGGAAGAGGAGGAGGAACGTCAAAGTGACATTTAACAGTAATTAAACAGAGAATAATACTCAGTGAAATAAAATAAGATAATAACATCTTAAGTTATTCAATGGCTAATCAAGATATTTAAATAATTGGGAATCTATTTTCACTATTTACCTAGAACAGGGGTCTTCAAACTTGGCCCTTTTATGACTTGTGGACTTCAACTCCTAGAATTCCTCAGTCAGCGTGCCTGGCTGAGGAATTCTGGGAGTTGAAGTCCACAAGTCATAAAAGGGCCAAGTTTGAAGACCCCTGACCTACAAGGTATCAATCTTATGGTTTCTCATTCTGCCATCTAAAATATTGGGGAAAGGTAGTACTGTATTTTGAAGTGGGTCATTTGTTCTAGTAATCTTGTCCCAGTAATATTGTACAAGTGATCTTTTAATATAGTAATCAATCCAGACTTGCTCATCATGCAAAAATGGTACCAGGTATATCCTACTGTGGACTTTCAGTTGGCTTGGCCCTGAAAAAAGTCTTAATAGAGGCCTTTTTAAAAAAAGTCCTTGATTTGGTTGTGCAGAGAAACAGATTTAAAGTCTCGGACTATTGCAATATACCGTAGACTTTTTTTCAAGTTTTCTTTTACACCTTTATTATATCTTCCTTCCTTCCTTCTTGCTTGCCTGCCTTTTCCTCACAGAATAATTTTTTCTCTATCAAAGCTAAATGTTTTACTTTCTAGATCAGTGCTTTCCAAGCCTTTTCTTTCCTCACCCCAAACTGCTTATCAGGAAATCCTTTTTATCCAATGTAAGTAAAACACTTTAAGTCCATTTCAATGTCCTTTTGGTGATTGGGTTCCTGTGTTGTTATCCAAAGAAAAATTACTTTTATCCAATTGGGGTAATTTACCCAGGTTTATGAAGCACTAGTCCAAACACTAGAAAGGAACTATAGTTCTGAGTTTTGAGTCCCATTCTCTCAAGAGTTGTTCCATGCCCAGATGAAGCTACTGAAATAGTTGCTATTCAAGTGATAGTTGGCACTAATAGTTCCTTTCTTTACACCTAAATTCTGTACTATTCCCATTACAATAATAGAATAAGGGAAGGGACCTTGGCGGTCTTCTAGTCCAACCCCCTACTCAGGCAGGATACCCTATACCATTTCAGACAAATGATTGTCAAATCTCTTCTTAAAAACTTCCAGTGTTGGAGCAACCACAACTTCTGGAGTGAAGTTGTTCCACTGATTAGAAATCACTACGCTTGAATTTGGCTTTAATGTTTTTTTTTCCACAATCAAATGAGCCTGTGCTTCTGCAGCAAAAATACAATTATTACCATTGTGGAATCCAACACAACTTGTTTTGCAACATAAGATGGCTTCACATAATTCCCAGTTTTAAAAATATGCTGGGCAGAAACAAAACTATCAAGACAGTATCTTCCTTTTGTATTTCCCAGGATGGGAAAGTTCTACGTAAACATCCATTCTCCATAACTAACGCCTGCTTGTTCACAAACACAATCTTGCAACAGAAAGAATACTGAAAATTTTGACACCAACTGCTAGGAAATGTTACTAATGCTGGTATTGTCAGAAGCTCAGTGGGCTAATTGTTGCCACCATTCTGTGCTCCTATTATATTCTTCTACTTTCTCTCTAAATAAAAATAAGTTGCCAGAACTGAGATTTACACACTAATTTGGTGATCAATTCAGCTCAAGAAAAACAAGAGAAGTCTAGCAGTACTATATCTAAGTGGCAAGTAATTTTCTTTCCTTTCCCATCAACATGAGGTCAAAGGAAAAATTGAATCACATTTTGGCCTCCGGAAAGACAAAGGAAAGGAGAAAATGCTTAAGAATGATAGAGGATGCACAAATCAGCACACCAACAGAGGCTGGTTTAACAGATTTAATACCAAGAAAGAAACGGAAGAAAAAATAGGAGGGAAGATTGGATAGTCTGTTGCAAAGTTAAGAACTGGAAGAAATTATTTTATTCCCCTGAAGGCCTTATTCCTGGATACTCAGAAAGAGCCTTGTCCTTTTTCTTTCCACAATTGCTGTTTTATTAAACGGTTGTCATGTAACTTCACTATCTGTATCATAGCTTCCTGCTGGGTCTACTGCAGGTCCCCATCTGATGTCTTTGCTTCTAGCACTTGAGCTTCTCAAGGGAGAAATCAGTCATAAATTTATAAAGCACACTCTTGCACACCAGACATTGATGTTCCTAAAGCTGTTGCTATACTCACAAAACCTATTGTCACAACAGTCACTGTACTGTATGACTTACTGCACATGATATTAAGAAACAGAGATTAATATAACTTCCCAGTTGCATTATTGCAGGGCTTTTCAACCTTTTCACCCATTGTATCACTTTTAGGATATGGCAACATCAGAGTATCACCCATCGCCTAGCAAGGTGTCAAAAACTTGATGACCCCCCCCAAAAAAGGAAAAAAAACTGATGAAGTACAGGTAGTCCTCGACTTACAACAGTTCGCTTAGTGACTGTTTGAAGTTACAATGGCACTGAAAAAAGTGCCCCCCAAGCCACAGCCAAGCAAGACATCTGCCTGCCCACCCGGCAGCGCTCTTCCTCCTGTCCGAGGTTTCCATTGTTGTGAGCATTTCTTTTGAGGATTGGCAGCAGGGGTGGGGTGGGGGGTGTTTGGTTTTTATTCCCCCCATTTGCTGGGTGGTTGCAGCAGGTTTTGCTCACTTCACATGACCCTGGGATACTGTGACCGTCATAAATATGAATCAGTTGCCAAGCATCTGAATGTAAATCACAAGACCCTGGAGATGCTGCAACATTCCAGCTGATCGTTGCTTCTTCTGGGCTCAGCAGAAGCGCCAAGATCAGCGCCGAGCTCCAACTGGAGCCTGGCGCTGATCCTGGCACTTCCACTGAACCCTGACAGCCTGCAGCTCCAGCCATCTCTCGCTCAGGCTTGTGCGATGCTGCCACGGATTCAGCTCATTCCCCTCCCCTGCTACCACTTTTCTAGGAAGGTCGCGTACCACCTGCCAGGTGCCAATGTACCACAGGTGCTACCCGTACCACTGGTTGAAAAGCCCTGTATTATTGGAAAGCAGCAATTAAGTAGGAAGCCTACATAAACACACCAAAAGAAAGACAGAACAAATATGAGAATCCATGATTTAGTAATGCAATCTTTTTTTGGTGACATATTCTGCTGCTTTAAAAAGAGTTATGCTTCTGAATTGTTAATATTGATGGTTGTTTCTTTAGTTTATTTTCATTTCTTCTTGGTCTGGTATTTCCTGTCCAAGTGTAGAATCTGACATTTTCTACAACTGAACAACGTTTTGTTAGCTAGGATGTTCATTTTGAATCTTGAACCTCTAGTGTGTTAGCAGTTTTCTAGCTTTGTGTGATCTACATGTTTATAAGCATCTTTTCTATTCCTTAATTTTGAAAAGTATTGGCCTAGAACAAAACCGAGATACCCCAATGCATAGCTCCCTCTAGATGGACGTAGTTTAAGAACCACATATGCCTATAGTTGTTTAGCCAACTGTGAATTTATTAACTGCTATATTATTTCAATTTAACAAGAAGAGACTATTCTATCAAATACTTTACCAATGTCTACATACTTTACATACATAGTTTTCTGTTGGTTCGCTACTCCAATAACGTTGTTAAAGACACCAATAAGATTTGTCTGGCATGACCTCTTTTTAACAATCCATACAACTTCCTGGTAATCATCATGTTTATTTCTAATGGCTTGCAAACCCACTGTTGTTGTTTACTCTAGGATTCTCTAAGGTATTTATGTCAAGCTGATTGGTCTAAATTATGTAGATCCACCTTTTCAGCTTTCTAAATACTGGAATAATATTGGCTCTTTTCCAGTCTTCTGGCACTTTTTCCATGTGCCAGTATTTCAGTATTTTTTCTGAAAAAAATTCAGTCAGAGTCTTTGAGATGACATCCGCCAATTCCTTTAACACCCTGGAATGTAATACATTGGTCCAAGAGACTTGAATTTGTTCAGAGCAACTAGATGTTTTCTCACCAATTCTTTAGCTATTTTGATCCACTTTTCTCTTATGCTTCCCACAGTGCCACTTCTAACAATATGGACTGGTTTTTTTTTTCTTTTATGAAAAGACAGATGCCAGATAGAAATGAAACGATTCAATTTTCTTCTTGTTGGCTGTCACCATCTTGCCTTCTTCTTCAATCATTGGGCCAACTTTCCTTCTTTTTTTCTCTTGTTACAGACAAAATCAAAGACAGTTTTATGGGTGGGGAGGGGATTGACATTTATAGCAAGTTTTAGCATGCTGACTCTTAGCCCTCCTAACTCCATCCTTATAGATTTGGGCTGTTTCCTGATATTCCGCTTTTGTTATATGTTGTCTTTCCATTTTTAAAACTTGTCCTTTTTGTTTCTTAATTCATCAGAGAGCTATTAATGCAACCATGGGGGTCTCATCAGGTCTCTCCCTTTTTTCTCTCTGAAATATTGCTTTTGGGCCTCAATTATTTCATTTTTTAGAGTTTCTCAGCATTCCTGAACTGCTTTCTCTGCAGAATTCCCATCTATGAAATTCTTCCCGTTTTTGTGGAAGCAGCTCTCTTGAAATCTAGAACACTAATCTGGGTAACCTATAGTACACATCCCTAACACGGCTATGTTTGTTTCTTTTCACATTATTCACACAGAGACTTTTCTGCATTTCCATATCAGTGTAGTCATACTTTATATATAATGTATCCCCACATCCCCTTTTGTTGGGTCTGTTTCTTTTGAATAAATCATATCCTTCCAATAATGTATTCCAGTCATCATATCCATTCTGCCAAGTTTCAGTGATACCTACATTATTATATTTGCCATCATTTAGTTGGACTTCAAGTGGTTCTATTTGATGCCCATATTCTATGCATTGGTGTATAGATACTGTGTATAAGCCTTTTAGTGATGCTACTCTAACGCTTCCCTGCTGTATCCTTGAGCAGCCTTTTTTCCTTCTTGTAAAGTTTCCTGCCCTCTTATGTTTTTGGTGTGTGTTTAACTAATATCCCTTCCTGTACGTATTTAAAACCCTCCAGATGATTTTAGCATCAATCGTAGCAATCCTTGTGAGATGTACAATAGGTCATCTTTTTCTCCCAAATCCCTTCCTGTAGTTAGTGAAGACTGTGGTCCAGGAATCAAAAGTTTTCCTAGTTATTGTTTTCACTGAATCACCAGTTCACCTCCAGAATCTTCTGCTTCTTCCTTTGGCCATGAGCATCAGTTGGAATTTTGGTGATTTTTGGCCTCCCTGCCTAACCTTTCTTAGTCTTTAGACATAATTCTTAGACTTCTTCTGGCAACTAGCGGTGGTTCAGGTTTTTGTGGCCAAGAACTTGCAACTTTGATCACTAGAAGGTTCCCACCACATGCTGCAGCATAGTTGTAAATATTTCTCATTTTATTTGAATTAGTATTTTCCACCAGTGCTCAATACCAATATGCAATGAGAAGATGGAATCTGAACTTTGGAAATTCTAGTATAAACTACAGATAATCACTGCAGGTAGTAATTTAGATACACTGTGTACTAGTTTTCTAAATATTACAAAATGAATTTTGCAAGTTTGAATACATGAAAGTATGATTCAACGTACTGTATATTTCTAAATATATACTTTGAGGAAAATTATATTTGGAAATACATAATTTGAGGCAACACAATGTTAACACATATTTAAAAAACAACACAATGTTAACAAAACATGTGTATATATTTCTGAAGTAACCCTATACTCTACCATTTGTATAAAGACTACATTGTACAGATTATGCATTTATTTACATAAAACTATATCCGCTGTCACATGGAAGAAAAACACACATCAAAAGAGAGAGAAAGAAATCAACTGAAAATACTGTGATTCTCCCAACCATAACTGTCATTTTGCATAGAGAGGAAAGTAAATGAGCAGAACAATGAGCTAACATTTGGAAGCAGCACAGGAAGATACTTCTCTTATTCACTGAACTATATAAAAAAGAAGAAAAATATAGCTGTCAAGATTGAATTGCTAAGATGCCTGCTAACTTCTATCACTACTCAACTTGCCATAGAAAGAGAGGGAAGGGGTAGAAAGTGTAGGGAGGAAACAGAATTCTAAGAAGCCTTTTATGGACTGTGAGAACCAGTGGTGGGATTCAAATACCTGAACAACTGGTTCTATTATGTGATGCAGGCCTGGGCCTCTGATGCCTAGAATGGACTTCCGGTGAGCCATTCTAGGCCTGGGAGGCATCCTCCAGGCCTCCAATGCCTAGAACAGGCTTATAGAAACGGTATCCATGCACTTCCGGTGGGTCATTCTAGGCCTGGGAGGCCTCCGAGTCCTAGAATGGACTTCCAGAAGCCAGCCGGTTCTCCAAATTTAGGTAAATTTAGCTACCAGTTCTCCCAAACCGGTGCAAACCGGCAGAATCCCACCACTGGTGAGAGCCGATAAGAATGCCAAGGTCACTAATGCAGTTGTCTGACAGAGAAGTGGACTGTTCTCATAACAAACCAAAGAGCTACAATTGCACAACAATTCAAAGCCTTGAAGTTTCCTTTTTTTGTGTCTGCTATTTGGATGGTTGACATTAGCACAATCATACAGACAAACGTCTATTATCAGAGCCAATAAAAGTAGTTTTAGTATTTCTGCAGAGTTGATTTCCTGGCTTGATTTATTTAGTAGAGTTTTCCCCGCTTACCATTGTTAAAAGAAGGAGAATTAAAAAACATGAAGGCAAGATAATATAGGATGAATAGTCCCAGATGTCACAAGAACAGATGATGAGAACAAGCAACTAATGTAATGATTTTGTAGCTGAGCTATACATCATGAAGCCATAGCTGGGAGCTAATTTTATCAGGAGCCAACCAAAATAACACAAAAGAGTATGCAGTTTCTGAGTTGCCTGAAATGCTTCATAAAGTCAAATATTAAAAACAAAATAAAACAAAACTAGGGATGTATAAAAGCAGAAAGAATTCCAAGCATGAAGATAGATAAGGCCAACTGTAGTCTTCCTTCAAAGTTACTTTTAGAAGGAAACTCTTGACTGGAAAAGAGTTAGTGTCTGATATTGTTTGTGTAGATTACATCCAATCATCACAGATAATGAAAAAGATTACCCTCACCTCAAACGATGAAAACTCAAAAATTCCAAGGTGTCTTGATTTAGCAGACAGGAAGTAAAATAACAGTGCAGTCTTTGTATCACCAATGCTTTGGGAGTACCTTTTATATTAAATTCACAGATATCTCTATTTCAGTAAATTTGTTGTGTTAGATTACAGTCATCAGAAGTCTTTTTCCGCTCGGGTTCCAATGAACTCCCAGCTTACTATATGGTCAATAACTCAGGTGTTTTTTAAGGAATGAAAAGCACTGCATTAAGGGGAAGGTGAGCAAGTTTATTGACTGTCAAAGTCATCTCTGAATTTTGTAGAGCATCAATATTTTGATGAAACTTCAACTATCAGCCTCCAGGGTGTGGAGTTTTTTTCTAGCAGGAACTGAGGTCTAGCAGGAACTCAGCTGTGCAGTTTACTTAAACATCAGCAAAAAGAAATCTATGTAAACACCTCTTCCTCCCTCAATTTTCCATCCTTTGGTATGGAGCCATTTTATATTCTTTCATCCTCCCTCTCTCTAAAAACAGTACTAGGAAGCAAATGTTTCTGATTCTGATTCACCAAAAAGTGTGTTACCCATTCAAACAGTTGTACACTTAGGATTATAATTCAATTTTGGGATGATCTTTTACTTTCTCAAAAGCCTACAATGACATTTCAGACTTTTATTGCACAGTTTTAAAAGTACTAGCTGAAGGATGAGTGCAAAGCACTGTATTATTAAGATAAAGTTACAAGGTGATATGTGCTCATTCAGCTTGCGATGGAATCCTGTGAAATCCTTCCTAAAGACAGATTTGACATAATTTTGTAGAGTTCTAAGATTCATTTTTAGGAAGCCAGGCATTTTGATCTAGGCATGATCCACTAGTAGTCTAAGAGTGAATGTGTCAGACAGATAATTTCACTGCAAATTATGCTTTGCCAACAATATCAGTCGCAGAAACAAAGGATGAGTTGAGTAGTTTTTCTGGCTCACATAGTACTTGTCTACTTAAAGCAAATATTTCAGGGATATGCTCAGTTTTAGTACTATGTTTTTAAAAGTGGTCAACTCACTTTGGTTTACATGTTGAGCCTGAAGCCAATTAAAACTATATTTTGGATTCATGAAATTCTATCCATCAGTGGAACAGTTTGCCTTCAGAAATTGTGGGTGCTCCATCACTGGAAGTTTTTAAGAAGAGATTAGACAGTAATTTGTCTGAAATGGTATAGGTTCTCCTGCTTGAGTGGGGGGCTGGACTAGAAGACCTCCAAGTCCCTTCCAGCTCTATTCTATTCTATTCTATTCTATTCTATTCTATTCTATTCTAGTCTAGTCTAGTCTAGTCTAGTCTAGTCTAGTCTAGTCTAGTCTAGTCTATTCTAAAGGTTATCAACCTATTTATTTGGAAAAAGAAAAGAAAAGGACTAATTCTATACTCATATGACATATTGGCATTCTCTTGAGTATGTGGAGTTTATAGAAAAAGGTTACCATAGAGCTGGAGGAAAGACAAAATTATAGTGGTTCTTCTTTTCTCCATTAGTAACAGTAACAGAGTTGGAAGGGACCTTGGAGGTCATCTAGTCCTCCCCCTGCTCTCACAGGAGACCTATATTATTTCTGATAAATGGCTAGCCAGTCTTTTCTTAAAAGCCTCTTCTTAAACCCCACAACTTCTGAAAGCAATTTGTTCCACTGGTTAATTGTTCTCAATTTTAGGCATTTTCTCCTTAGTTCTAGGTTGGTTTTCTTCTTGATTACTTTCCATCCATTGTTTCTTGTCCTGCCTACAGGTGCTTTGATAAATACGCTGGCCCCCTTTTCCTTGTGGCAGACCTTCAAGTATTGGAAGACTGCAATAATGTCACCCCTGGTCCTTCTTTTCACTAGTACTACTACTTCCCATGATCTTGATTCTATCTCTGTTAATACAACCTAGGATTGTGTTGGCTTTTGATATGTTAGATAATTAAGATATTGGACACCAAGTTTATCAAGTAGACATCAACTACAGAAGCTCATTGGACGATTGGGGGCCAGTAACCATTCTCTTAATTGTATCACTATCACTAACATGATAAAGAAAAACAGGATAAAGAGGATTTATCTGGTTTTTATCCTGCCTTCATTTTTTTTCTGTTAAAAGCAGTGAACATACATAATGCTCCTTCTTTCGCTTATTTTTCCCACAACAACAGACTTGTGAGATGGGTTAGGCTGCGAAAGAATGCCTGGTTTAAGACTGTCTTGAATTTGTCTAGCCCTGCTCTTTCTATCACTGTCCTTGATCCAACTCTGCAGCTTTTTTGGGGGGGCAAGGGAAATTTAACTGAAGTAGTTTTATTCAAGACTGCTTCGGATATTCCTTGTACAACTCTGAGAAGTCTTCACTGGGTTGAAGAGCTTTAGTGGGTCAAACTTATCCTCTCCCTCTCCCATTGTATAAGAAAACCATCAATTTGAATAACACAAAGCCAGAATGATAGAAACACGAAAACAAGTAGCCAGGTGATTACTACTTGTTTTGTGCTTGAGTTGTCACAGTGTTATTGTTGTGGGGAAAACAGGAGGAAGAAAGAGTACTATGTATGTTCACCATCTTGAGGTATTTATGAAAAACAAATAAAGGCAGGATAAACATCAAATCAGTAAATAAATGTGTTGCTCTATGCCTTGCCTTTATGTAAACAGCAAGTAATCACATATTCCACATGACTGATTTAAAATCCATTTGATATTTTAAATCTAGTAAAAATATTTTTCTTTTTGAATATGGTAACTGTTAATCTAGTATTTTTTTTTTAAAAAAAACTTAAATAAATCCATTCATTGGGGGAGTTTAATTTTAGCATGAGATTAAGACCTGATTATTACACTCTTCCTGAATGCAATTTAGTAGATTTTGGTTTACTTATTAGTGTTGATTTTATAGTAGTAATAAGAATGGTTTTGTTTTTGGATTTCTTAAAAAATATGCATGGCATCATGTTCTTAGTTTATGAAAACATAAAGTCTTCTTTTCCAACAGCTTCTCTGTATAATCTGAGCTTGCAACATGTTGTAGTTCTGAGACAAAATTCATTCTACCAGGTTATTCTATTATTATGCTAAAATTCATCTTGAAATGCTGTATCAGATCACTACTGTAATCTACTCCCATTTTTAATCCATAAGGCAAATCCATTTGTTTAAGCATTGCTTAGTAAAAGACCAACAATGAAAAACTATTTGCATATCACATCCTGCAATTGTACATACTTATTGAATACTCTATCATGATTAATTTAATAATTCTGATGTTGAAAGTTTAGAAAATACAAATCCTATTTAATCTGCATTTATATAAATATCTGAGAATGATTGTGTTGAATGATTGTGTTCTTTTTTTTTTTTTTTTTTTACTATGGAAATAATTTTAGAGCAGCGGTTCTCAACCTGTTCGACCGTTGGGGTCGAACGATCATTTCACGGGGGTCGCCAAACAACGCAGTCTGCCATTTCCCCCCCCCCCCTTTTCCTTAGCTGTGCTATTCCCTTTTATTCTATTGGCTTTTGAAAGCCAATAGAATAGACTCTCTTGAATAGGGTCTGATTCTATTGGCTTTCAAAAGCCAATAGGAATTGTCCAGGCTGTCTCTACCCTGCTGAGCCCGCCAAAAGTCCCATTCTGCAAACGGTGCTGCACCAGTTAAGTAGTCCCTGACTTACGACCGGTTGAGTAGTCCTCGACTTACGACCGGTTGGAGGGTCTTGGCTTTAAAAAGGTTGAGAACCACTGTTTTAGAGCTTCTTGTCAATGAAGGGAACAAGGTAGATTAAGATCAGCTATAGACAGAGCAATGCCACTTGAAAATTGTAGTGGCTGTAATGAAATATCAGCAGTGGTACCATTTAATTACCCTTCTTTTCTCACCCTTCTCTCTCTGCTCAGTCTTAAATTTAATCACAATGACTTACATCTTCACTATGTCTTCACTAATGGAAAGGCTTCTTTCATTGTGATCTAGAGTCTGGCAGCATCAAAATAGAAAATAATAATACTGATAATGATAAATCTCCACATTGACAAAATTTCCATCTGTCAGTTTATGCAGGCAACCCACTTTGTACCCACACATACAGTATACTACACCATTACACTACAACATCCTAGGTTCTTGAGAAGACATATGAAGAATGGTTACAAGTATTGGGTATGACTAGTCTAGAGAAAAGAAGGACTAGGGGGGACATGATAACAGTGTTCCAGTATTTGAGAGGCTGCCACAAAAAAAAGGGGGTCAACTTATTTTCCAAAGTACCAGAAGGCAAGACAAGAAACAATGGATGGAAACTAATCAAGGAGAGAAGCAATCTGGAATTAAGGAGAAACTTCATAACAGTGAGAACAATTAACCAAAGGAACAGCTTGCATTCAGAAGTTGTGGGTGCTTCATCACTGGAGGTTTTTAAGAGGAGACTGGACAGTCATTTATCTGAAATGGTATAGGGCAGGAGTGTCAAACTGCCAGCCCACGGGCCAGATGCGTCATGCCGAAACTGCGCCCACCCCATTGCCGGCAAAGGAAAAAAGTTGCGATATGTCGCAACACGTCAAATGACATTGTGAGTTTGACACCCCTGGTATAGGGTCTCCTGCTTGAGCAGGGGGTTGGACTAGAAGATGTCCAAGATTCCTGCCGGCTCTATTCTGATTGATTGGTTGACTTGATGCATATGAAGGCCAACACCAGCTACAGAACTCGTAGCTGTGATTTCACATTATTGCATACCAATGATAAGGATAATAATGAGAATAGAAAAGAGCCTATGTTCATGTATGCTGATGATACCCAGCTTCTTCTATTACTTCTTACCTTCTAATACTAATGAAGCAAATCAGCATTCTTACTGAAGTTTTGTAATAGGCAGGGTAATGGAAAACAGGCTGAAATTATATCTAAACCAGAGAGAGATGTTGTTAGAAAGAAAGAAAAAAAAAGGACTTTGCTGAGCTCTTGCAGTTGAGGTTTTGCACCTTCTGACAAAGCAGATTTTCTGGAAATTTTCCTTGGCTCCCAAATCATACTTGATGTGCAGGTGATGGTTATTGTGAGAGACACATTGGCCAGCTGTGACTCCCAAGGACTGCCCTTGAAAAGTTTTCTGAAACTGCATTTGATATAAAATATGGCAGGTAGCAAACTACAGAGATCACTGCACAAGGTTCTGAAGGTGATGTTGACTGCTGAACAGACATAATTTCAGTTGCTCATATTGATGTCTAAACCCTACCCAGTTGAGGTCAGATGGTCTGATGGACTCTGTCAGCATGAACTTCTTTGGCTCTTTAGATCAGCAGCAAATCTAGTTCTAATTATATTTTTAAATATATATTTTTGTTGAAAGACTGATCAATGAGAATATTTGTAGCTCAGCGTTGAATTGTGGGACCCTTGGTGCCCTCTGAGCTTGTTTGGGTTTTTTTGCAGACATTTCATTACCAAATTAGGTAACACCATCAGTTACAGAATAGAGTAGGTTTGCTCTCATTTTATATATTTATATTTTATAGCTTACCCTGTCAGTATTGGCGGGAGTGGTCTAGTATGGATGACATTTTTAAGAAAAACAATGCAAATTTTGGAAAAGTAGTAAATAAAATAAGGAAGAAAAGTGAATAAGTAAGAAAGAGAACAGAAAAAAAAGAAGCTGCAGGGGATAGGGGGATGGGAAGAAGAAAGAAAGAGAGAAAGAAAAAAAAGAAAGAAAGAAAGAAAGAAAGAAAGAAAGAAAGAAAGAAAGAAAGAAATCTTTCACTATGGGAAAGTCTGTTTAAAGATTCTCAGAAACTGAAATGAATAGGACCTAACATCACTGTAATTGTGCGCTTTATTTTAAATTTGCCAAGTACTTGATTTACGACCACAATTGAGCCCAAAATTTCTGTTATTAAGTGAGACATTTGTTAAGTGAGTTTTTCCCCATTTTATGACATTTCTTGCCCCAGTGAATCACTGCAGTTGATAAATCAGTAACCTGGTTGTTAAGTGAATCTGGCTTCCTCATTGACTTTGCTTGTCAGAAAATCGCAAAAGGGAATCCCACAACCTGGGGACAATTGCAACCATCATAAATATGAGTCAGTTACCAAGCACCTGAAGTTTGAGCAGGTGACCGTGGGGATACTGCAACAGTAGTAAATCTGAATAACGGTCCTAAGTCACTTTTTTCAATGCCATTGTAACTTTGAACGGTCACTAAAAGAACTGTTGTTAAGTCGAGGACTATCTATATGCCATTGAATAGGAAGTAGTATGTGACTGCTTTCTTTCCATTTTCTTTTTTCCCTTTCTTAAAAGAAATGCTACTTTTAAAACAAAATAATAGTGAATTACTTTCTGTATCCATTAATGTTCAAGTCACTTTCCACGTTGAGCTATACTGATATTCCAAGTTCTTGCATACAGGCAGGTCAGATACCAATCTGCATAGTTTATGCAGTGACATTGCATTACATCTCTAAACCTTTTCTAACCCAAAGACATCCTGACTGCAAACAGAGTGCCAATTTTCATCATAATTAGCAGACCAGCTGCTGGAAGTATTCTAGAAGTGGGAAAACAGATGGAGAGAGATCTTTATAACCAAAAACATTTGTTGCAGAAATCTATACAGCATTTGCAAATAAAATAAAGTAAAACCAAATTGGTAGGTGTATAGACAGTCATACAGAGAGAGATGAGAAGAGCTAAGATTTATAGTAAATGCAGAGCGGTGGTTCTAAGTATAGCCCATTATGCATAGTGATGGCTCTTTTGGTTGAGTTTGGCACTTATTTCATGAATGAGCTATATGAGATGTCACACATTGACATGCCCACACATATTGGTGACAGATGTTTACATTAAGACTGTTATCATGCCGTTAGCTTCTACATCCCTTCTGGATTAAAGATAACCAGAACAATGCTGTGCTCTGCTGAAGTTTTCCTTTTAATGTCTTAAAGGGTTTTTTTTCCCTTCCCCTATTGTATTTTCACAGTGTTTGAAACTTTCTTTCAAATTCTCAGAGTCTAGTGTTCATTGGCAGGGTGGTGATGAGTGTTAATGTTCTAGTTTTCTGATATGTCTCTTTCCAACCTATCTTTTTGCAGATTCCATGGATGTCCAAACTTCTCTGTCTAAAAAATGCCCCTGGAAAGGATTTTCCGTCTGAAATTTTATACTGGGATTTAAGAGAAGTATTGGAAGCAAGACAGATTGCAGCCCTTTGGAGAACTTATTACAACATGAAAGACTGGGCATCACAACTATCATGTGGCTAGCTTGCAACTGAATAAGTGCAAAAACACCACTCTCCCCCCCTCCCATTTGAAACATTCTGAAAGCAAAATCTCTTTCATCAAATTGACTGAAAGGAAACCTATGAGGCTATTCAGAGGAGTATAACCCTTCTATCTCGGGACTGAAATATAGATTATCTACATTTAAAAAAAGAAAAGGAAAAGGAGAATTAAGACATTTGGAAAGAAAGGTAGTATTTTTTTAAAAAAACTTTCTGCTGTGTTTCAAACAAGCATTATTTGATGAATAAAAGTAGTCCATTGAAGCAGGGTGTTAAAGGTGGGCAAAACCAAAACCATGCTCATATATATATTTCCCTTGCAAGAGAGACTCACAGGAAGGAAAGCAATTGGCAATCACTGGAACACAACCAAAGCATGGTTTTATCTACATGATCAAAGTATTCTATGCAAGGTACATCCTTTAGTCTAGAGACTTCCTTGCAAGCTAACATACTGTTACCTACATCCCATCAACCAAGAACTATTGCAATATGTTGACATACAGTATGTATGTGTGTGTGTGTGTGTGTGTGTGTGTGTATATACACACACACACACATACAAAACATATATATGTGTGTGTGTGTGTGTGTGTGTGTGTGTATATATATATATATATATATATATATATATATATATATATATATATGCTGGAAAATTTGCATAAAAATACGACTCCTGGGCATGTCTATGGTACAAATAAAATACGAACACCAGGAGAGTATAAATATAAAAATATACTTTACTAAAAGCTGCCAAGCTTTCGTTTGGAAACTCCAAACATCATCAGGGCTAAGGAGCCAGTAAACAATGATGACTTAAATGGGTTTTGCCGGCATCTGCACCCGGCTCATGGACCGCGTCACCGGTCCCGGCCGGTCCCAGGGTGGAGAATGAAAACAAAAAGGGGAGGAGGGTCAGTGCTATGGAAGGAAATAAGGATAAAGGGGTGGTGGAGGAGATGACTACCAGTAATGAGATAGTGGAAGGAATGATCCGGAAGAACCATAGAAGGAAGCGTAAGGAGAGTAATAAAGAAACATCTGGAACACTAATTAACCGGCCGGGACCGGTGACGCGGTCCATGAGCCGGGTGCAGATGCCGGCAAAACCCATTTAAGTCATCATTGTTTACTGGCTCCTTAGCCCAGATGATGTTTGGAGTTTCCAAACGAAAGCTTGGCAGCTTTTAGTAAAGTATATTTTTATATTTATACTCTCCTGGTGTTCGTATTTTATTTGGTTTTCGCGGGTGTTTGTATGTAGATCTTTGGTTGTTCGGGTTTTCTCCCGCATAAAATTGGAAGTGTCTTGGCGAAGTTTCGACGAAGTCCCATTCGTCATCTTCAGGCTGGTGTTTTCAGCTTCGTGCTTCGAGGAGCAATGTGTGGTCTTAGCTGTTTCTTCCTTTTAACTGCCAGTGGGGGTATGAACTGATTGGATGGGAGCTTGGCTGTGTTCTGATTGGGTAGAGGTGTGTTCTGATTGGTTAGGGGCATGGCTGTGCTCTGATTGGCTGGGGGGTTGTCTGTGCTCTGATTGGCTGGGGGAGTGTTCTGTTTGGTTGTGCTCAGGTTAGTCTGAGTTGCAGGGGGGGGGTTAAGATTTTGGGCTGCCTTGCTATTTTTTGGCTTCGCGTTCGTGGTCGTGCCTCATCTTCATGGAGGGTGTCAGTTTGCTTCATGTATGAATTGGAGGGGTTTAAAGTGGCTAATGATGCAGCTGTGGTCTGGCTTCTGGTTTGTGGTCGTGCCTCATCATCAGTGTGGCTTTGGGTTTGCTTTTTGCGTGGATGTGTGGTGGTGACATCCTGTGTGGTTTTTGTGAGTGTGGGTCTGGTATCATTTTTTGTGTTAGGGAGTGGTTTGTCAATAAGGGCGGGTTTCCAAATGACTGGTAGGTGGGAGGTATCATCTCGCTTATTCATGCTGTGTGGGCGTTTTTCTATCTCGATGGCTTCTCTGATTATTCTGTTATTAAAATGTTCACTTTTGGCAATGGTTCTGGTATTTTTAAAATCAATTTCATGTCTGATTCAGACTTGAAATCACCAACATCCTCTGCACCAGCAAGCCACCCAAAAACAACTTACCCAAAGAGGAACAGACAGCACTACGTAACCTGAAAGAAGACACCAGCATAATAATCCTACCAGCAGACAAGGGCAACGCCACGGTGGTTATGAACACATCTGACTACCAAACCCAATTAACCAACCTACTCCAAGACTCCACATACAAACCCCTAAATACAGATCCCACCACCTACCTGGAAAAAACCACCAGATCCAAAATAAAAGCCTCCCCCATTAGCGAAGAGATCCAGCAAAGAATCATTCCTGAGAGAAATCATCCAGATGCCCCAAACTCTATGGTCTCCCCAAGATACACAAAGAAGGAATCCCACTCAGACCTATAGTCAACTCCATAGGCTCACCTCTACAAAACCTAGCCAAATTTATCGCCAAAAAACTACAGCCCTATGCAGAATCCATCACCTCACACGTAAAAAACTCATTCCAGTTTATAGAGATCATAAAGAAACAACACTTACAGCCCAGCGACCTACTCGTGAGCTTCGATGTCATATCCCTCTTCACCCAAGTGCCTATCAAAGAAGCCTTGACAGCTATCCAAAACAAATATAACCCCCCCAAACACATCTTAGATCTGACCAACCACTGCCTATCCAACACATACTTCATCTATAATGGACAAAAATACAAACAAACAGAAGGAGCACCCATGGGATCACCCCTCTCACCTGTCATTGCCAACCTCTACATGGAACACTTTGAAACCCAAGCTCTAGAAAAATCGGATCACAAACCCAAACTCTGGCTCAGATACGTAGACGACACCTTCATAATCTGGCCACATGGGAAAGAAAAACTGGACAACTTCCTCACACACCTCAACAGCCTACACCCCAAAATACAGTTCACCATGGAAACAGAAGCTAAAAACCAACTTCCCTTCCTGGATGTCTTAGTCTACAAGAAATCCAATGGCTCCCTAGGACACACCATCTACCAGAAGAAAAAACACACAAACCGCTATCTGCATGCTCTCTCACACCACCACCCAGCACAGATCAACTCCGTAGCCAAGACACTCATCTCCAGAACAAAACGCTTAGCTGACGAACAACACCTAAAAACCGAACTACACACTCTCACCAATGTACTAACATCCAATGGATTCCAAAGAAATAAGATTACAAACCTAATCCAAAAAGAAACCCCCACTAAAATCCAAGACAAAGAACAAGAAAACGGCAAAGCCCTCCTCCCATACATAAAAGGCACCACAGACAGAATCAGTAAGATCCTCCATAAACACAACATCAAAACAGCATTCTGCACAAACAGAAAAATATCCACCATCCTTAGAAACCCCAAAGATAAAATTGACTTAGAAAATCAAGGAGTATATGAAATCCCATGCACTGCTTGTCCCAACACATACATCGGACAAACCAACAGAACAATAAGTGCACGCATTGAAGAACATAAGAACTCAGTCAAAAAAGAGGAACCAACATCTTCCCTGGTCCAACACCTTAAAGCCACAGGACATGAAATTGACATTAAAAATACCAGAACCATTGCCAAAAGTGAACATTTTAATAACAGAATAATCAGAGAAGCCATCAAGATAGAAAAACGCCCACACAGCATGAACAAGCGAGATGATACCTCCCGCCTACCAGCCATTTGGAAACCTGCCCTTATTGACAAACGACTCCCTAACACAAAAAATGATACCAGACCCACACTCACAAAAACCACACAGGATGTCACCACCACACATCCACGCAAAAAGCAAACCCAAAGCCACACCGATGATGAGGCACAACCACAAACCAGAAGCCAGACCACAGCTGCATCATTAGCCACTTTAAACCCCTCCAATCCATACATGAAGCAAACTGACACCCTCCATGAAGATGAGGCACGACCACGAACGCGAAGCCAAAAAATAGCAAGGCAGCCCAAAATCTTAAACCCCCTGCAACTCAGACTAACCTGAGCACAACCAAACAGAACACTCCCCCAGCCAATCAGAGCACAGCCAACCCCCCAGCCAATCAGAGCACAGCCATGCCCCTAACCAATCAGAACACACCTCCACCCAATCAGAACACAGCCAAGCTCCCACCCAATCAGTTCATACCCCCACTGGCAGTTAAAAGGAAGAAACAGCTAAGACCACACATTGCTCCTCGAGCACGAAGCTGAAAGCACCAGCCTGAAGATGACGAATGGGACTTCGTCGAAATGTCGCCAAGACACTTCCAATTTTACGCGGGAGAAAACCCGAACCACCAAAGACCTACATATATATATATATATATATATATATATATATATATATATATATATAGAGAGAGAGAGAGAGAGAGAGAGAGATATGTATATGTATATATACTATACACACACACACACACACACACACACACACACACACACACACACACGGCAAGTGTCAGCCTGTCAAGTAGACAGACAAGAGACATGACAAGATGAGCTAATTCTCATTTATTATTAGAATCTTGCAGCTCTGAAAGTACAGCTCTCCCACCATCTTTTTTTACTATCTGATCAATTAGGGTGGATCTAACTTTCTTTCTTTGCCAATTTCTCAGTTGCAGGGTCCTGCCACTTTTATCTGTATATTTTCTAAGTAGTATCTCTTCTCCCTTCCAAGATCATTATGACATTCCATTAAAGCTAGAGAGCTGAGAGTACTGTTTTCATATTATCTAATTAAACCACTTTCTATTTAAACAGATCGTAAACAGATAAAAATCTGTTATGCATTTATAATACATAATAAGTTAGTAGTACAACAAATGTTGTGGAACTAAACATCTCAACCTCTGGGAGCAGGGCAATTAAGACTATCTCGAGTTGCAATTCTGCAACACTTGGAACTCAGTGGTTGCCTCTCCCTTTCCCAGTATATTATTAATTATTAGTAGTGGAAAGAAATCACCTGAGAATTATCATAGTTCACACAAGCATCACAATTTCTTATTTGTATCCTTGTCTCAGCACAGAGGCTTAACTATCAGATAAAAAAATGACTCCATGCTATCCCATGCTTCAGTATTCAAAATAATTGCCAGGAGTTTTTTTGGTAATATCAAGAGACATCAACATTCCTTGATATACTGATCTGGAAACCCCTAATCTAACATATACAAAATGTTTAAATCTGGACACTTTCCAGGAAAAATATTGCAAAAGCTGGGATGAAGGATGAGTTTTGCTTTGAGCTCCATCAACTATTTGGCTTTTTTAGAATTTGAGACTTAATTCAAAGATCTGCAGTCAGATGTGAACGTACAAACAATCAGTAATGCTTTTAGTGCCTTCACTGCTTGTTGCATTTTTTAACTTAATATAAAAAGGCTCCAATAAATTGCTTTAAAGTCTGATTTCATATTTATCATAACTAATAGCAGAAAAGCCATAACTGTATACAGGAACTCGGCAAAATACAGAGATTTTAGCACAAGCTGTTTGAGATACGATTTGATGCCTCTACAATTTCTTTTGATTTTAATATATGAAAGTCTCTTATTATATTGGATGATTTTAATCATCTCTTCAGAAACCCAGAGGATTTGCAGAAGTTTATCAGATGTCCCTTAATAAGAAAGTGATAATTACACACCACCTGCTCAAAACAGTTATTCAGTTACTGCTAAACTCTATACATTGACATTTATAGGCGAGAAGAGTTTTTTAAGGAAAGACTAAAGTTTTTTGTGGCAATTCTAGAAATTCTGTGCCTGATCAAGAAGCTCCTGATCTGTTAATTCATTGTCTTATATAGTGGTAAGGCAAATACGTTGATAGTGTGATTTTGAATTGTTTGGGGAATTAAGTGTAGAAATTGTGTTTTTTTTTAAAAAAAAAAATCTGAAAGGCCACCTGCTCCCTTTCCCACTTTTATTTCAGAGGGACCATCTCTAAAAGTAATCATAATATTGAAAACCATTTTACTGGCCAATTTCAAAGTGCAGTCTCAGGTTACCGAGAACCTTTATAAAGATTTTACTGTTAAATTATAATAGTTTGGATTTCAATTTGATGATTTAATATGATATAAATTAAAACCTTTTCAAGGGCAAGAAAGTAGCTAGCAGCTTTTTACTTACTCTTCTTTTAATTAGAAAATGACTCAGGTTAATCATTTTCACTTTAGATGAAGCACAGAATAGTTCCCAATTCAAAAGACTTTGAACAGTGAATAAAGTTTTGAGATGCCTTCAAGACTAGCAAGACTATTATGGCATAAATTTAATAGAATATAGAATAATGCTTTTTGTCCCCATGAAATTGAGTTTATTCCATTTCAATTCATTATGCCAGAATAAATGTGATCATTTTAAAATGCTATATAACAATATAATTTGCCTGGTGCTGCTGATTGATCTAACTCTTATCTTCAACAGCCACTTATATTTCCTACTGGGTTAAAGAAGTGCTTCCTGAAGCCAAAGCCTTTATTTTCTTCTTCTATCTTTCTTCTCTTTTCTCCTTTTTGTGCAGGTACTGAATGCAGCACAACTGTTTTTCAATATTCATACCACTCATTCCATAAAAATCAACAAAGGTTGGAGGGAGGAGGAGTTGGCAGAATTATCAGGGAGAAAGTTTGTAGCTCTATGGTAAGATACAAGATGGATCCAGATTCTATTCTTCTCTTCCAACAACAACAACAACCTAAGAACAAATGCATACAAAACCAGAATTGAGAAGACAGAAACAGACAGCAAATGCTGCCTATGCAAAGAAGCTGAAGAACCAGTGGGCCATCTGGTTAGCTACTGCAAGAAGATTGCACAAACTGATGACAAGCAATAGCATGACAAAGTAGCAACAATGCTGTATTGGAAGATCTGCAAGTAATATAATTTGCCTGCAAGCAAGAATTGGTGGGATAAAATAGAGAAAGTCATAGAAAATGAAGAAACCAAATTGCTCTGGGACTTTAGAATTCAAACAGACAGGCACTGCCACATAGCACCCCAGACTTAACAATGACAAAAAGTCTGGATAGTGGACAATGCAGTACCCGAAGACAGCAGAATAGAAGAGAAAGAACTTGAGAAAGAATTTGAAACTTGAAAGAACAAAATACAAAGACCTGCAAATAGAAATAGAATGACTGTGGCAGAAGCAATCAAAGGTAGTCCCAATAGTAATAGGTACCTTGGGTGCAATTCCAAAACAACTGGAGCATCACCTGAACACCCCCAGAACTGACAAATTCACCATCAGTCAAATGCAAAAGGCGGCTTTATTCAGAACAGCTTCCATCCTTTGAGGATATCTGACCATCAAACATCCAGATATGCCTATCCCGAATGCATCGGTTAGCCTATGTATTGGAGATTCTCCATGCTTTTTTACTAATTTAATTTCAACAATCTTTAGGGACTGCAAGGAAATACAAAAAGACTGTAGTGTATATGAACAGCAAGAAAGAAGTGACATTTTGCTAAAAACAAAACAAAACAAAACCTCACTAAACCCTTTAGCTGGAGGCCTCATGGCTTACTGCAATGTATTATCTCTTCTGAAGCTGGATTGAAAGAGTGCTAAGCCTCTCAGCGTTCCTTTCATGCTGCAACTGCCAATGTTCACAGCACAAATCCATTTGCAACTATTAACTATTTTTATTGGTAGATGAAAGTTTTGTTCTGTTTTGTCTTTTTGCAAAAAAAAATGTTGCAGTAACAAACTACAGCCAAAAAACTCCCATGACTCCATTTTTCCAAATTTCATTCATTCAAGAGGCATTTACTAACAGAAAGAAAAAAAAGTTTTGCTATTGCCCCCTTTAAAAAGTAAGAATAATAATGCTTCCAAAGTATGAAAAAGCTCTTGAAAGCTTATTCTTTGAATCAGAGTAGGAATTTAAAGAACTAAAAGCTGCTAAAGATTATCAATGGTGCTTATGATGTATGTAAGTTTTGAGGCCTGTAAGCTTCTAAGAAAACGAAGATAGCCTTTCAGAAAAAAAAAATCTTTTCAGATAACAGAGTTATCTTTCTTCTAAATATCTGATTAATTACACAATACAGGCAAAAATTTCCTTCCAGAGTGGTGGCTGTTTCTAGGGCCTTTAATTAAAGTAGTAGTGATAGTAATAAATGAAGTAGTAATAGATCTGAATTGATCAGAAATTCAAATGGGACAGAGGGGAATAACATTTGTATTTTTTTTAAAAAAAGAAATTAAATAAACTGGCATCCTTGCCCTCCTGATAGCTCCTGATATCTGTCTTTCACAGGGTCTTCAATACTTTAATTCCTTTTGTTGCGTCCTTGGCGGGAAAACAGACACGAGAAGCAGCTGGAGTTCTCAGTTTCTTTTATTCAGCGTTCAGCTTACAGGAAGATGGCTTCAGCCTCGCCCAAACGCCTCGCAGCCTCTTATATAGGCAACTCCCGGGTAAATGGGTTACTTTTCCCGCGCCAGCACCCGCGCATGCGCACGGCGCTGGCGACAGCCTGTCTGGTCCCGGGCAGCTTTGCACCTGCCCGGGACTGCCTGCAAACGCCCGAGCCGTTTGCAAAGGCTCGGGACATAACACCCCTTTCCCCCGGGCTAAAACTACTACCAACATACAACATTTATTTTATATGACATTTTGCTCCCCAGTGCTCCCACTGTTTACTGGCCTTTGCCTTGCCAGCAATGTTATGTAGTCTTCTAGGTACTTAGGAGATTTCTTTGCTCTCTGTGACCTTCTTAGCTGTGGGTTACTGGCATAAGTCCCCTGACTGGAGGGAGGCGTGAGCCTGTTCTCTCTATTGTGCCCTGGTGTCTTCCAAGGACTGTGCCCCGATGCCTGGCCTGCTTGCTTGCCCACCGGGCTCGTCAGGCCAGGGCTTCTGTTGCTTTGTGACCTGGTTGACCTGCCTAGCTGTAGACCCTCGGGCCCCTTGAAGTGATAGCCGCTGCTGGGCGTCTCTGTAGAACCTCCTAGGTCAGTCCAAGACCTGTCAGGAGGCTGTCCATTCCCTGAACCCCATTCTGTGCTCGGGCTCGTGTGGGTTTCTGTACTTTCCCAAAACTCAGGTGTTCCCTGATTTGTGCTAGGGTTGTTGTAGTCGGGACTTGGTTCCTCGACTAGCTCTGTGTATGTTTGACCCCCTGTAGGATTTGGGGTAAGGTCAGGCCAACCTTGGGGATTGTGTGCCAGCTCTCTTGCGGGGAATGATTTGTTGGGATGCCCCCGGGTATCCTCCGTGACTGGAGTGCTGTGTGATGTGTGTGGAAAGTGAGTATGCCCCCGGGGTGACTCCCTGGCTGGAGTAGGCGTGAGTGCCTGTTGTGTGGGTAAGCTCCATGACTTCCTTTTCGGAGCAATTGCGGAACCTTGGGACGGGCCGTTTGTGGCTCCCTCAGTGGAGATGGGCAGTAGCTCTTGCCCTTCCCTTTGCTCCAAAGGGTCCCCCTCCCCCCCTGGAAAAGACCCAGGAGTCTCAGCAGAAAGTCTCGCCTAGAGCGAAGTTGGTCGATGTGCCGACGTAGGACACGACCGTTGTCCAGGGCAACCTCGTAGGAGAGAGGACCTGTGATCCTGGACACAGAAGCGGGGACCCATGTATGACCAGGCCCGTAATTGCGAGCCCAAACCGGGGCACCCACAAGTAGTCGTCTAGGTGCCCTAGGATGTGAGGTAGATGAAGGCAGTCTGTCCGGATGCAACCGGTCAAGTCTAGTAGTAAGTTGGCGCCCCCAACGAAGTTCAGCTGGACTTCTCCCTGTAGAAGTGGACGGTGTGGTGCGATAAGAAAGGAGAAAGTCAGCCAACCTGTGATGCCAGTCCCCGTAGGTGAGTCTCTTCAAGGCGTCCTTTGCGATGCGCACCATGCGTTCAGCCATACCGTTGGTGGACGGGTGAAAAGGCGCAGACGTGGCATGACGAATCAGGTTTGCCTGTAAGAAAGCTTGGAATTCGGAGGAGGTGAATTGAGGGCCGTTGTCGGACACGATGACATCTGGCAGCCCGTGTGCAGCAAAAATCCCCCTCAGTACCTGAATAGTCTTTGCAGTGGTGGTGGATGAGACAGGCACAACCTCAAGCCATTTTGAATGGCTGTCAACAAGGACCAAGAAGAACTGGCCCTGAAAGGGCCCAGCGTAGTCAATGTGCACCCTAGACCATGGGGACTGTGTTTCCTCCCATCTATGCACAGGAGCTTGGGGCATCTCTGGGCGAGATCGTTGGCAGAGGTGGCATGCGTGCACCTTAGCCTCAATATCTTTATCTAAAGCAGGCCACCACAAGTGGCTTCGTGCAAGAGCCTTCATACGGACAATGCCAGGATGACCCTCGTGGAGGGATTCTAAGACCCTAGTCCTCATTGAGGTGGGAATGACAACTCTGTTTCCCCAAAGCAGACAACCCTGAGAAAGGGACAGTTCGTTTCTTTTGGACCAGAAACTCTGAAACTCAGGACTAGGGCAGTGCTCAGGCCACCCGGACAGGACCCAGGAGCGGACACGTGAAAGTGTGTGATCTGTACCCGTTTCAGCGGTAACATCCCTGGCACTAAGAGGGAGCTCGGGCAAGGCTTGGATTGATAGAATGTTGACAGCTGGCGCGGGGTCAGCTTCTACTACTGGCAGAGGCAATCTACTGAGGCCATCAGCATGGCCCATTTCTTTCCCAGGCTTGTGGAGTAATGAAAAATCATATGCAGACAAGAAAATAGACCACCTAAGCATTCTAGGGGAAATGATGTGGGGAGTCTGCTTACGTGTGGTAAACAGTCCCAGCAGAGGCTTATGGTCAGTGAAGACCGTGAAATGCCTGCCATATAGAAAATCGTGGAATTTTTTAATTCCAGCAACAACAGCCAGAGCCTCCCTGTCTATCTGAGCGTAGTTGCGCTCGGCAGAAGACAGTGTTCTGGAGTAGTATGCAATAGGAACCTGAGTTCCATCAGACCTGAGGTGACTCAGGACAGCTCCAACCCCGTAGGGGGATGCATCACAAGCGATGCACACAGGAAGAGACTCGTTGAAATGTGCAAGAACACTGTTAGAAGTGAGCAAGGCCTTGACTTCTTTAAAGCAAGCCTCATGTGCTTGTGACCACAGCCACACAGCTTGTTTGTCTAGTAGCCTGTGAAGAGGCTCAGCTACACTAGCTTTATGTGGAAGAAAAGAATTGTAGAAATTCAGGAGGCCTAGGAAGGCCTGAAGTTCGGCCTTAGACTTTGGCCTGGGTGCTTGTAAAATAGCAGTTAGTTTGGATTCAGCAGGATGAATCCCAGCAGCATCAATTTTGAATCCCAGAAATTCAGTAGAAGGCACCCCGATCTTGCATTTGTCTTTTCTGAGCTTGAGGCCTGATTCCCTGAATCTTAACAGGACAGCCCTAAGTCTTTCAGCTAGAATGTGTGTGGAGTCTCCTGCAATCAAGACATCGTCAAAGTAGGGGCAGACCCCTGGTATACCTCGTAGTGTGTTTTCCATTACGCTTTGGAAAATCCCAGGAGCGACATTTACTCCAAACTGTAGCCTTTTTACTTTAAAGGCTCCCCTGTGGGTCACAATGGTCTGAGCTATGGCAGCATCATCATCAACAGGCAGCTGTTGATATGCTTGAGCTAGGTCAAGCTTTGCAAAAACACGCCCCCCCTTGAGAGAGGCCAGGATGTGACTGACCACAGGAACAGGATAGGCATGTTGCTGCAATGCCTTATTGAGTGTGCATTTGTAATCAGCACAAATGCGAATGTCCCCATTTGCCTTTAGAGGCGTGACAATGGGGGTCTCCCACGGGCTGGAATCAACAGGTTCTAGGATTCCCTGTTGGATTAGTTTGTCTAGTTCAGTGTCAATCTTACTTTTTAAAGCAAAAGGGACCCTTCTTGCTTTAATCCTAATGGGAGTGACAGTGGGGTCTAGCTTTAAGGACACAGGTGGTCCTTTGAATGTGCCCAGCTGGGGGCTGAAAACATCTGCAAATTCTTTGCAGACTTCCTGTAGGTCGAGTGTTTGTAAGCTGTTGAGTCCTGTGACGTGTATCCCCAGGGCCTCAAACCAATCGAGTCCTATGAGACTCGTTCGTTCACCCCCTACTACTAATAAGTCTAGTGGACCTTCAAAACTCTTGTATTGCACGTTAAGGGTGGCCTCCCCCTTAACACACACTCTTGCGTTCTGAAAATCTGTTAATACAATATCAGAAGGCCTTAACTTGGCCTTAGACCCACTACTGGAACAAATCTTCCTAAATGTATGCAATGAAATGATGGACAGGGCAGACCCTGTGTCTAGTTCCATAGATAATGGAACCCCTTGTAGCTTCACGTTGAGTGACAGCTTTTTCTTCATGGGCTTGTGTGTGCCTGTTCTACAGATGCTTCTTCGCGAAGCGCAAAACCCTACCCTATTCTGGCTGGGGAATCTGGTACCTTTCAGGCGTTCTTCTTGGGGTTGTGCCTTTCGTCGGCTCAGACACACAGCTGCAATATGCCCTTGTTTGCCGCATGCCCGGCAGGTAGCGGAGCGGAACTTGCAGTCGGTTCTCCTGTGGCGACCTCCACAGCCGATGCACTTGAGCAGAGCCGAAGAGCTTCCCTTCTGGTTCTCTTCCTTCGCGGGGTGTAGACGGTCGACTTCCTCGTCCGGATCCTCCTCGGAGTTTCGTCGGACGTCTTCCTGGTGCACGGACGCACCCTCTGCACTGTTTCTGATCGGCCGCATGTTTTTGATGGCGCCGCCTGCTGCTTCTTCTGCGGTGACTTCCCTTAAGGCGTCTTGGAAGGATAATTCTTCCTTGGCAAAAAGTCTCTGTTGTAGCTCTCGATGCCTTAGCCCGCACACGAATCGGTCCCTCAGTCGTTCCTCGAGGTCCTTGAACTCGCAGGGCTTGGCGGCCTTCCGTAGCGCGGCGATGTATTCCTTGGCTGTTTCACCGGACCGTTGATCCCTCTGCTCGAAGGTGTGGCGCCATGAGATAACGGACACCTTGGGGTGGAAGTGCTCTTTCAGCAGCTTCTTCAGGTCTGCGTAGCTTACAGACTCTACTGGAACAGGTGCTACAAGATTTTCTGCGATTTCGAAGGCGTCTTGGCCGCAAACGCAAAGCAGGGTGGCGGCCTTCAAGCTATCTTCCCTCACTTGGTTTGCCTTGAAGTAGTTCTCCATTCTGGATACGTAGGACTCCCACCGCTCTGGATGTGAGACGTCGAATTCCGAAAGCCTTCCGATTTTCGCCATCTTCGGATCTTCAGGAGACGGGTCTATCAGCCAGCCTACCCCCGAATGCGCACCGGATTGGCGGGTAGCTGCCGAGTCGACGCCGTTCCTCTTCCGCCGCTCAGGACTCCTCGGGTAAGCTTACACTTCTTCCTTTCCAGGTAGTGCAAGGCATCCCATCCTCGTCGCCAGTGTTGCGTCCTTGGCGGGAAAACAGACACGAGAAGCAGCTGGAGTTCTCAGTTTCTTTTATTCAGCGTTCAGCTTACAGGAAGATGGCTTCAGCCTCGCCCAAACGCCTCGCAGCCTCTTATATAGGCAACTCCTGGGTAAATGGGTTACTTTTCCCGCGCCAGCACCCGCGCATGCGCACGGCGCTGGCGACAGCCTGTCTGGTCCCGGGCAGCTTTGCACCTGCCCGGGACTGCCTGCAAACGCCCGAGCCGTTTGCAAAGGCTCGGGACATAACACCTTTCACTTTGTCTTTGACTTGATTTGCAATTTGTGTATAAAATGAATATTTCTACAATGATAGATTTTAGAGAAGTGTTTACTTTCTTTTGAGAAGTACAATCGTGTTAACAGAATAAATAACAGGATAACAAAGTTGGAAGGGACCTTAGAGGTCTTCTAGTCTAATGCCCTGCCCAAGCAGGAGACCCTAACCCTAATCCTAACCATTCCAGAGAAGTGGCTGTCTAGTCTCTTCTTAAAAGCCTCCAGTGATGGAGCACCCACAACTTCTAAAGACAAGCCGTTCCACTGATTAATTGTTCTCACTGTAAGAAAATTTCTCCTTAGTTCTAGGTTGCTTCTCTCATTGATTAGTTTCCATCCATTGTTTCTTGTCTTGCCTTCTGGTGCTCTGGAAAATAGGTTTGTTTTTAGCTTCTCTGCCATTTATTTATTTGCGTTATATTGTAGCCTTATTGCAAAGTCCACAAGACAACATATAAGGTGCTCCCATTCCATTTTTTTTCTCAGTTATATTCTCCTCTGTTTAACTCTTGTTTGCTGGTGCCTATATGATATGAAGCCATGCTTTCTGTAATCATGGTTTGATAAATACACTAGCATGGCTGAGTTTACACATTGTGTTAAGCCATGAACTATGAATTGCAAGCCACAATGACTGGAATTCACATAATACGCTAAATCAAAATCAAGCACTTACTTCATGAATCCTACCAGTATCTCGTAGTGTTGTTGAATAGAGTTACTCTCTGGGTTGTTTCTTCTTGAAGCTTTTTTTAGTGTAACATTATTGGATAATAATAATAATAATAGTAGTAAAGTTGGAAGGGACCTTGGAGGTCATCTAGTCCAACCCCCTGCTCGGGCAGGAAACCCTAGACCATTTAGGACAAATGGCTGTCCAGTCTCTTCTTAAAAACTTCCAGTGTTGGAGCATTTACTGCTTCTGGAGGCAAGCTGTTCCACTGATTAATTGTTCTCACTGTCAGGAAGTTTCTCCTTAGTTCTAGGTTGCTTCTCTCCTTGATTAGTTTCCACCCGTTGCTTCTTGTCCTGCCTTCAGGTGCTTTGGAAAATAGCTTAATTCCCTCTTCTTTGTGGCAGCCCCTGAGATATTGGAACACTGCTATCATGTCACCCCTCGTCCTTCTTGAATTATTCTTCCTTTCTACTTTTTTTACTTTGAAAAGCTTACCACCCAGTTCTTGTTTTCTAGAAACATCTTGGAAGACCAATGAGGATAAACAAACTACTGGAGTTTCTGTTGCTCCTATAAGACTTCTGCTATTCCACCATATATAGTTTATTTAACATTCTGCAGCAGTTACCTGTTCTGTAGTTTGATTTATATACTTTTTATATCAAGATGTTTTTCTTCATCATTTTTTTCTGTATTCTCTGAAAGCATGTATTTCTTTAATTTCAGAGTTTCCATAATATTGGAACTCTATTAGAAGATCCTGTAGCACAATAGTTTGTCATGCTTCTCTAGTAACTTCATCTTTGCCAGTGTAAGGTGCTGCCAATCAATGGAGGGTAAGCTATAATGTTGTTATTTATGCAACACAGATTAAAAAAGTAAATTAGTTTTTGCTGAAAGGTACCAAAAGGTGTTGAATTTTTAAAGTCAGCAAATCCCCTGTGGATTCTACTATGATTCAAATATTATATTGTTGCTAGGGAATATAATCCTTCTCTGAAATTTCCATAAAAATCCAATTTACCCATTTTATAATTTTCAAGGCTTAAACTATAGGGCATGGTTTATGTTTTTCAAAAGCTTTAGGATTGATTTAGATTAATTTTAAGCTTCTTTCTTTCCTTCTTTCACAATCTTTTACTTTGTGAACAGCTTGTTCCCATCAAAGGAAGCCATTCTAGAAGGGTTAGGAATGAGAAGGAAATATCATCAACACTGGTTTTGTAATAGAACTCTCCTAAAGGAGAGGAAGGAAGCTTTCAGGACAACTTCAAACATGTACAATAGTAAAGCTATATGTTGCATTGTCCCTAATGATATCTGAAAATATTACTTGTGGTGAGGACATCCTGTGTGTGTGTGTGTGTGTGTGTGTGTGTGTGTGTGTGTGACTAAAGTGTGATCAACACAAACTGGAAATATGCTGATCTATCTGTTCTTACCACTGATTAACTGCAGCTGATTTGACAAGGCAAATGTTTTGTGTATCAAATAAAATTGTTCCTTAGGGAATTAGTTCTTGCAGACAATCAGGAAGCAAAGGCCAACTGACAAAATTCACTTGGCTACAAATTTCTAGATGGAGAAAACTGAAAAAGAATGATCAAAACATGTTATCAGGTTACCCAAAAACACAATATGATATTTTTAAAAAAAACCACTTACAAACGAGAAGTGAAAAAGAAGAGGGCAAAAGAGTTTGAACAGAAAATGTTCAAATATTGGCTTCTGTTAGAGAACGTTCAGTCATCAACAAATTATATTTCCCATTACTTTAAGTTAACTTGCAGTGTAGATATGTCCAGACTGCAAAGAGTAACTGCATATCACATCTTATTTCTGCTTTCTATGGATGGAAAGGCTATATCGGGAAAAGTCCACACTTCCAAGCAACACCACTAATCTAAACATATTGTGCAATTATTCTGCATTTTCATCTTAAAAAGATTTGTTCTGTGGAAAGTAATAAAATTGGTGTGTTTGTGGGAGAATCTTAAGGGTTACAATAAAACCCATCATTTGTCTGGAACGCTGACAAAATTCTCTTAGTAAGAAAAGATGAATGCATATTCAAAATCTAATCTTGATGCAAACCATGAGCTGTCATGAATCTCTATGATGAGGAAAACCCCAACTGGTGAGTTATTATGTGCTAATCAAGGTGTGCAATATACAGGTGTGGCTTGGTAGTTCTGCTACCTATTAGCAGCATCTTAAAGAAGATGTATCTTTTCTGGAGTTGTGTGTTAGCTGGGAAGACTCTGGAAAAGATCTTTGACTTGTGGAAGTGACACGATAAAACCAAAAGGAAAAGGTATGTTTCCACGCTTTTGCTTTCATCTTAATTGAAGGACATACTTCAATTCCATATCTTCCATTGTCACCAAACAGAGAAAAGCAGTTAAGGTAAAATACATGATTGAACAGAATTCAATATTTGGAATGTCAATACTGGCCTGGAAAATTTGCCCCAAATCAGGAGAATTAACCAGAGTGTTAATTAAACAATGTGGTTACTTATGAGTAAATATGCATTAGACAATATGCATTAGTCACAATATTTTTTTTAATTTCATACTGTAAGTGTTTTCTAGATACTTCTGTAAGACCATAACAATTGTATGGAACAAAAAAAATCATTATTAGACAAGCTGACAACATAAGATCAATAAATACAGCTTGTAAACTACCTCAGGGGTCTCGTACTGCCTGACAAGTGGGCTAGTACTTGAAATATAACAAGAGAAACAACAAACATTGCTAAATTATTAAACATCCTATGGGAAAACTCAGGAGCTCAAATTTGTGCTCTCATATTCCTTTTTTATTTTCCTTTATTCCAAAGACACCAGAGTCTAGGGGTAGGCAACCCAAAACACTCAAAGAGCCACTTGGACTCATTTCCCATAGGAAAAAAAAAAAAACACTGGGAGCCGCAAAACTTTTTTGATATCTGAAATGAAGATAACACTGCATATATCCTTTTTTACCTTTAATGTGTGTGTGTGTGTGTGTGTGTGTGTGTGTGTGTGTTTGTATGTATGTATGTATATGTGTTTGTGTGTATATATATATATGCAATTTAACAGACAGAAGATAACTTTCTGCTACCATTTCATGTCACTTCCATGTATGTTCACTCAAGAACGCATCTGAAATCTTTAATAAATTAATCTGCACAGATTTAAAATTCATGTTGAAAAGGATCTTTTCTTAAACCATGAACTGTATCATAATATGCATATACAGTATCTATGCTGAATCTACTAAAAAACTAGAAAAGCAGGGCTGCATATGCTTGGAAAATGCTTAGAAAGGATTAGTTTGGAATGTGTTCCACCATGAGCACAGCATCTCTCTACTATTTATTAAAATGGCTCATCTTTTTTTCAGCCTTCTATGGTCCAATTATGATTAATTTGTTAATAATAAAATTAAGTAACTGACCCTTTAAAGTAGCTACACTTTTTTCAGTTTTAATGTAAGTTGGGGGGGGAAGGAGCTGCTTTAAAAAGACGCAGTAAGGTGCTATGCTTATAGTTGTCTGAAGTAGGTTTTCATGTATATCGTAAACAGTCCTACTATAAGTGTATGTGTAGAGAGAATAGCAGAGTATTTATTTATTTATTTATGAGACTTATATACCGCTTTAAGTGCAAGCACTCTCTAAGCGGTGTACACCAGTAAGCAATGTATATATATATTTACATTGCCCCCAACAATCTGTAGTGATATCATTCAGAAAACTGAAAGATGCCTTGGATTATTATTCAGTTCTCTGTTGCTCTGCCTTTTGACCAAGGCCATAGGAAGAATGTAATTACTTTTGGACCAATTTTCTCTACCTTGAAATGGAAAAATTCAAAGTGGTCATGCTGAGAGTTGGCTCTTTCAGCAGGTCTTGATATGCTTCATCAGTAAGAATTTGTTCCTCTGTTGGAAATAGCAGAAACAAGTCGGATAACTTTACAATACTTCTGTTCATGCTTTTCGGGTGTGACCAACAGTTGCAATGGATAATTGGGTTTACACCCCAGGGGTTCTTCTTATGCCTTTCTCCTCTCCTTCTGGTCAACACTGATGCAAAATAGATTGGGGTGGGGCTCTGGAATCCTAATGTATAGAATTGCTAGTTTAATTTCTGACAATTTGTCCTAACTATATAACTAAATACTATAGGGTTTTTTTCCTTCTATCATTATTTGGAGATTACAAGTAGAAGATGAAATTATGTTGCATAGATTAAAAGAGCTAAAAAAAAGAGCTGTTGCAAAAACAAGTGTGTGGAGCACAGCCACTAAAATGAATGAATATAGCATTTAAGGACTTGGGTGGGATGACCAATTGCTTATAAGAAAATAAAAAGAGTTTTATGACTAAAACGATGCATAGTGCACAGATAGAAACATTTATTTCTTCTAATATTGAATCAGGAGTCATCCAATGAAACCAAACGATAAACTTCTTACTGTCTATATTTAATATTCTTTCTTCACAGCATGTATTTAAACTGAGGGATATGCTATCATCAAAGGTGGCGAGGGTTACTTACTTAGGTAATTTAATAATAAGGGATTACTTACTTTGATAGGTGAGAAAACTATCTGTGGCTATTAGACATGAGTGTTATGCACCACTACCAGGATTAGAGGTAGCGAGCCTCTGAATTTCCAATTGCGGGGGAACAACCGTGAGGAAAAGCTTTTGCATGCTCAAGTCTTGATATACCTCTACTTTAATTCAGCCATTTTCATGACATGTCTCCGAAAATTCCTGGATATGTTTATTATGGTCACTCAACCCTGCCCTCAAAAGAAGAACAAAAGGGATTGAGTGTTTTAAGAATAAAATAGGAAATATTTTTCCAAAGAAAGTTTAGATATCTTTTCCCCTTTATTTTAATTACCCTCATTTTACAGATAGTCCTCGACTTACAACCATTCATTTAGTGACCGTTTGAAATTACAACACTATTAAAAATGACTTATGACCGTTTTTCACACTTATGACCATTGCAGCATACCCATGGTCCCAAGAGCCGTGGTGGCAGCACAGTGGTTAGAATGCAGTATTTGCAGGCTAACTCACTGCTCACAGCCAGGAGTTCAATCCTGACCCGCTCAAGGTTGACTCAGCCTTCCATCCTCTGAGTTCGGTAAAATGAGGACCCAGATTGTTGGGTGAGCAATAGGCTGGTTCTGTAAACTGCTTAGAGAGGGCTATAAAGAACAAGAAGCGCTATATAAGTCTAAATGCTATTGCTATGATCAAAATTTGGATACTAGGCAACTGGCTCATATTTATGATGGTTGCTGCATCTCAGGGTCAAGTGGTCACCTTTTGTTACAAGCAAAGTCAACAATTAAAGCCCCAATTATTTTTGAACTGCACCTCAGAGTTTTTGGGAGGATTTTGCCAAGATGTTGAGAAGAGACTATTAATGCTGGATTTCTGTATTAGATTTCTCAGGAAATTTTTCATGCTTGGTTTCATTTTGACATGGGTGTCCTTGTAGAGTGCATTCTTGGAATATTCAAGTAATCAACTGAGTTACGATCAACCCTGACTGCTCTTTAGAAGGCCAGATCCTGAAGTTGAAACTCAAGTACTTTGGCCACCTAATGCGAAGGAAGGACTCACTGGAGAAGGGCCTAATCCTGGGAAAGATTGAGGGCAATAGAAAAAGGGGACAACAGAGAATGAGGTGGCTGGATGGAGTCACTGAAGCAGTAGGTAAAGGGACTCCAGAAGATGGTAGAGGACAGGAAGGCCTGGAGGAATGTTGTCCATGGGGTCGTGATGGGTCGGACATGACTTCGCAACTAACAACAACAACAATAATAACAACAACAACAAAATTGTTCATAACAATTTTAACAAAATTTAACAAAATATCATTCTGGGGACCTGAAGGCAATGAAATAAGAATGGGAATGGATATAAAAGTACAGACATTTGGAGTACATAAGAATTAACTGCAATACTTGTCTACAAAACTTTAAAATGGGGTTGCTCTATCCTGGAAAAGTTTGCTTTACAGAGTTTGTCTTCAGATCTGAAGTGCAATGAATCATCACTAATTCGGATATAAGTAATTCTTGACCTACAACCACAATTGAGCCCAAAATTTCTGTTGCTAAGCAAGACAGTTGTTAAGTGAATTTTGTCACATTTTATGACCTTTCTCGCCACAGTTGTTAAGTGAATCACTGCAGTTGTTAAGTTAGTGATGCAGTTGTTAAGTGAATCTGGCTTCCCGAATGATTTTGCTTGATGGAAAGTTGCAAAAGTGATCACATGACCCCGGGACACTGCAACCGTCATAAATATGAGTCAGTTGCCAAGTGTCTGAATTTTGATCACATAATCATGGGGATGCTCCAATGGTCGTGTGAAAAAAGGTCATGTCACTTTTTTTCAGTGCTGTTGAATGCTTACTAAATGAACTGTTGTAAGTCTGGGCTACATGTACTACCCAGAGGTTAGTCTGTGTGAAGTTGTCAACATATCACACTTCTTTGGAAATTCTACCTTTTTCTACCCGACTGAGTCATGACAGTGATAAATCAGTACAACTTCAACAACTGTCTTAATTGTAATAAACCCTGTGCAGAAAAAAAAAAAAGATTTCAGCAGGTATATTATATTACATTTTTGCCCATATTACAGAGGACCGAAAAAGTAAGAGAAAAGAGATTGGAATGTAAATCGATGAGTACATAAGATTTTGAACACAAAAAAATGTCAATAGTTTTTTTTGAAATGCCATCTTTAAGAACTTTCAATTGAAGAATATAATAAGTACTGCAAATTCTTTTCATTGACTGAAAAATGTGGACATTGTTGCATTATTTAAATAGTTAATGTATCAAAGGGCATATTGTCTGCACTTAATGTCCCTTAATGTGTATCTAACAATAGACATTTTAGCAAAGAACAAATAAAATGGAATCTTTGGTGCTCTCTCAGTATGGTTGTATGCTTGTAGACATTTTATTACCCAACTAGGTAACATCCTCAGTGCTAGTGAATGTGGGATTTTCTCCCCGTGTATATACAGTAGCTTGTCCTGCTAGTGTTGGTGGGGATGTGGTTTTCTCCTTATTATTTCCTTGATTAGGGTGTTCTTTTCTGCCTGTTTGTCTTGTGTTAATCACTGTTCACCTGGATGTTGGCTGCTGATATAAAACCGTAGAATCACATGGCTGAAAGGGATCTTGGAGGTCTTCTATTCTAACCCCCTGCTTAAGGAAGAGTGTTATACAATCATAGTAATATGATTGTCCCATTTATTCTTGAAAACCCCCAGTGATAGAGCACCTACAACCCCAGGAGGCAAGCTATTCCATTGATTAATTGTTCTCACCATCAGAAAATTTCTCTTTACATCAAGGTTGGGTTCCACCCATTACTTCTTGTCCTGCCCTCTGGCACCCTAGTGAATAAGTCAATCCCCTCATCTTTGTGACAGCTTCTCAAATATAGGAAGACAGCTAAATTGCCCCCTCATCCTTCTCTTCAGTAGGCTAGACATACCTAGTACCTCAACTGTTCGTTGTATGATTTAGCCCTCAGACCTTTTATCATTGTTCCTCTTCTCTGCACAGTTTCAAGGGTATCAACAACTTTTTGTTTGTTCTAACCTTTTTTTTTTAGTGGTTGTTGTGTCCTTCTTTGCTTTCTGTTATCTCTTTAAATTGTATGTAAACATTGTTTATTTCTATGTGTTGATTGATGGCCGATTTACCTGAACAGACAAAGACTTTAAATGCGATTAATAAAATAACTTAGTGTTTCCCCAGGGAACAAAGCAAGTGATATAATGAGTAATTAAAGCAACGGATTTGAAAAGAAAATATCTAATTTAAATCTACTGTCTACTAACTCAGGGAATTTAAAGCTACTGTCCACTAATTTAGGGAAGATTATCAATTTTCTTGATAAAAAACCTGCAACTCAAATGAACACTATAGGAATTCAATTGCAAATCTACAGAAGGTGGCTAGCCAGGTACACAGAAATATACCGGTATAATAATGTACTTTTGTTTTTTTCTCTCACTAGTCTAGCATATTCCAATTACTCTTTATTATTATAAACAATGGAAATTATTTCAGATTAAAAAAGGCTATTTAATATAGTTAGAATACAACACCTGAATCCAAAATAATAGAAAGTAACCAAGCCCTGCTCTTTGCTCCTAGCTTCCTTTTTAAAACTCAGAAACCTGAACTTTTGACCTTGAATTCAATAAGACATTCTCTGATAGATGTGTATTACAATATTACCAAAGCTGGCACCCTGTAGAAGTGCTCTCAATAGAACAGCAATATCATAGGACTGAATGAAGTTTTGATTTAAAGGGAATTTGATCAAATCCCTTCCTTCAAACTGAATTGCAAAATCAATTTGCTGATCTGAATTGTTGCAATAGATTTTGGCGCAAGCAAGCAAGCAAGCAAGCAAATGAACAAAAAGCAGTATTGTTTCAGCACCAAACTTTGGAAAGAAATGAAAAAAATCCTTTTTCGAAAATACTTTTCTCCCAGCATGTAACTGCGCCCAACACATGTACAGCTAAGTCTACATTGGCATCTTAACTCTCTCACTTTTAGGTCTGGTAGATAAATAAGATAGATAATTAAGGCTATAATAAACCCATTGGATGAATAATAATAATAATAATAATAATAATAATAATAATAATGATGATGATGATGATGATGATGGAAGAGACCTTGGAGGTCATCTAGTCCAACCCCCTGCTCAGGCAGGAAACCCTATACCATTTCAGACAAATGGCTGTCCAGTCTCTTCTTTAAAACGTCCAGTGTTGAAGCATGCTCTGATTTATTCTAATTTTTCTCTATACTTAATATGTAAAATTGCAGAAATGCAAAAGAATAACATTGCTAATCTCTATTATGATATTAACTCAGCTGGACATAATTTAATGAGTTACTCTACTGGTTCTCAAGGACTGGAAAGATGAAACTTTAATAGTTCATCTTATCTCTCATCAAGATATTGATAGGAAAGAGCAGCACTTGAGTCTTACAGAACTGTATACTAGTGAATGCAGAAATACACTGGAATGATCATGTCCTTTTGGTATAATGTTATGGTGGTGGTGGTAAGAGGTGGAATACTTATATGCAACTTGTGACATAACAGCACAATGCTGTTTTTGCCATTTGCCTCAC
This sequence comes from Crotalus tigris, assembly GCF_016545835.1. Lineage (NCBI taxonomy): Eukaryota > Metazoa > Chordata > Lepidosauria > Squamata > Viperidae > Crotalus > Crotalus tigris. The sequence goes on from NW_024096796.1 coordinate 2,466,085, forward strand.
CCTACCATGCCAATGCATCTGATTTAGCTATTGAAAGGGTGGGTGGATTTGACTACAGATCAATTATTAGGGGTACAGCTGCAAATGGTAGAACAAAGCCTCTCTGGACATAGATGGGTGCATTCCAATCTTTTATATCATGAAAGGTAGCTCCTGAAATGCTTAAGAATCAATCCCATGAATCACCTGATCAAAAATAGCTACCAAGATCTAAACACACAACAACGTCCCTGTAAATTGTTAGAAAGTACATTCCATTTAACATGGACCATTCTACTAAGAAAGATCAAAACTGAATCAAAACATAGAACAAGGTATTTTAAACATAAAATTATGGAATTTTATGATAGATAGATAGATAGATAGATAGATAGATAGATAGATAGATAGGTAGGTAGGTAGGTAGGTAGGTAGGTAGGTAGGTAGTAGGTAGACAGACAGACAGATAGATAGATAGATAAAAGACAGCAGACAGTTTTGTGAAATGCAAGAAATACAGATTCTGATATTATAGATTTGAGCTAATCACTTGCAAAAAGCATAATCAAGATATTATAAACAGATCTAAGAGTACTTGCAACATAAACAGGAGACTTTTTTGGGGTAAAAAGCTAAATTAAAAATAATTGTTGTTAAAGGAATAAAAATACAGACATTCTAATATTCCTTTGCCGACATTTTACTATGTGATGGTAGAAGTATCTAAATAAATAACAGTGATCCAAATTCATTGTTTTAAATATGGAATTTATAAATGTGGTTTACATTTCATTATATATGTTGAATATTCTGTGTAGGCAATTTGTTATTCTAACTACATGAAATATGCCAAGTAGAACTGAAAATGTAAATACTGTAATCCTACAAAGCAGTTTAAATTGTTATTAATGTATGCACATACATTATGTTCTTCAAATAAGTATACATGCTTATGTTCTTCAAATAAGTATACATGCTTCAAATACATGCATCCCACTCCCATAATTTCAAATGAATTGGGCAAGATTCTTTTGTGCAATTAAACTGAATATTTACAACTTTATTTATTAAATATCTGTTCATATCTGGAGGTTGAAAGGGAGCTCATTAAAATTCTTTAATATAAAAATACTGAGTGCACAATAAAAAAAACAATAAATATTTTAGTTTTGCAAGTTTAAGAGGTGAAAAGAATACAGAAAGAAAGCTTTGAAATTTATGTTTTGTTAATAGAGGCTGTGCCCAACATGGTTATATATGATTTCAATGTCCTACTTTAGTCTTTTATAATATATGCAATGCCTGAGACAAAAGGTAATTTGATAGAATCAGTGTTAATAGATGTTATTCATATAAACACAATATAGACAGTCACTGTTTAAACATCTTAAACAAGGTAGTGCCATGAAAGAATAAAATATGATTACCTGTGAATATATTCATGATTATTCATTCGTAAGTATCAATATTAAATGGATGGATTTAAAGACATCAGTACATCCAACAGAATACTCTCATCCTTTCAAGGATCAGTACAAGAACTATTCCCCTCTCCTCCATCATTGATTGCTTTAGTCATGATGGTTATTAAGCTAAACAAAATAGTTTGCTATCCCATTAATAGTTGTGTTGCAATAGATATTAAGAACTGACCAGTACAAGTCCAGGAACAATAAAAACATAGCTGGGAAAGTGCTTGCATCTTAGCTGAAGTCAGCTGTCAGCACTAGCTATTAGACCTTGCAGTAAAGTGATATTTGAATATGGCAATACACTTAGAATATAGGAATAGCACTTAGACTTAACTTGAATATAGCAATAGCACTTTGATATATATTTGCAGCACTCTCTGGGCAGTTTACAATCTGTGTCCTCATTTTACTGATCTCGGAAGGATGGAAGGCTGAGTCAACCTTGAGCCTGGTCATGATCGAACTCTAGATTGTGGGCAGAATAGTCTGCAATAGTCCATTCTGACCATTGCACCATCAGGGCTCATACAGTATACAATGGTGGAGCTATTAATTTTTCTTATATTACTGAGTACCTTTACTTACAGAAACTAATGCTGGCAATCTGAATAATTGCTGTATTTTAAATATATTTTTATTAAAATAATTTTTAACCACATGAAAGCAATTTATATTTTGAAAGAAAATAAGAAGGAATATTAAGAAAGCTAATTTACAAAAAGAAACATTATAAAGGAAGCAGCTTCTGATCTTTTTGACATTGGTTATTATAAATGCATTTATATTTTCCCCTCTCCCTCCAAATTTACATCATAATTTCCTTCTTCCATAAGCCAATCTTTCTAACCATCAAATCCATAAATCACAAGTTCATTTTTTCAGCAAAAAGTCCATAATTTTTCTTATTATAATTTAATTTGAAAAAAAAATTAACAAGAGAAAAGCAATAGAAATGTTAGAAAACAAAATAAGGAGCTATAGTGAAGAAAGAAAATAGAAAAGGAAAAGAAAGAAAAGGAAAAAAATGCCTTTGGGAAATTGTTGAAGAATGCTCTTCTCCTAGAGAGCCCACTGTAATGTATGGGCCACAACTTTTTTAAATCACTTGCTTAATGCTTGACCTACATTGCTGTATTGTTTAACAGTTGCTGTTACTGAAAGCCAGACTGGCTGTCTCCAAGCTGACAATGAGGTTTGGGGCAGAAAACTGTTACTTTAAATCTATTGGTTGCCACCTAGAGGCTAACTGTATAAATAGCTGTGCAGCAGCCTTTAGGGCTGCTTCTGTTCTGAGTTAATAAACTTGTTTGCTGTTTCAACACTCTGCCTCATTCAATGCCTAAAGAACTGAAGCTATAACACCCACCATTTTGAGTTTTATTTTATTTTGCCCACAAATTTGAGGGAGACTTAAAAAAAAGCCATTTGTGCCTTGTGGTTAGCTGTCGGTTACAAAATCCCACCGGTAGTCGGTATGGGCAAATTATGAATATTTTCCTTCTACTTAAAAGTTTGGTGATTTTTGCTTTCAATTTTTATTAAATTAACAGATATTTTAATGGAAAAAGTAGTTTCCAATTAACACATCACAGAAGGGGCAGGGGAAGCAAGTGTGTTATGATACCAATTCTGCAACATAAGGATGAAAAGGTAGAATTTGCATTGTGATGTCATGGCACATATTTCATCATTTTGGCATCACTGTAATTAGGCATGAACACCTGCATCTTTAATAATTTGCTATATGAAAGTAAACAATGGAATAAATTGTACAGGAAAATAATTAATAAACAATAATGTTAATAAGACAAAATTTCAAATTCCATGCTCATAATGTTTTAGTTCAAGAACCATTTTTATTCTATAAATAATAAATGATATGTGTCTATGGAGATTCTCAGTCATCCAGGTATGATTGTCCCAAAGGTGCTTTGCCTCCTGAAAAAGCACCTTTGGAATAAATGATATATATTTGTTCCTCTCTAGAATGTGTTAGGATTTTGAGACCCATAATTTCTGTACAGCATTGGCCAACTGATTGTTGATTTTGAGGTTCAAACATTTGGGCAGATTAATGCATGCATACTCTCATAAATATATTGTTCAAATAATAATAATAATTTATTTTCAGCCACAAAAATTAACTTTTGTTTTGTCAGAAGTTTCAAAGGGAACTGAAATTTAAGTGTCAGCTGGTGCCTTCACTTACCTCAGCAATGAACGACTTGGCTGTCGATGGGTTCATTACCAAAATAGCCCGTCTCAGCGTGTCCCGATAGCGGTTGAGTTCTTCAATCCGCATGGTGGTGAAGAGTCCTGTGATCATTTTATTGATGTTGTTCTCCACTTTCTGAAGTGCTACATCCATTCCCTGCTGAGATACTTTGTCCAAAAACTCTTGAATTCCACGGATATCTGGGAACATTAAAAACTCATCAGAATGCTAATTGCCAATAGAACACAGACAAAACTGATTTGGTCTTATCTGGAGAAAGGTATTGTGCCTCACGTTAAGCAACCACCCCCTGAAGTCACATTAACTTAATATTCATTGCAACTGTTTGTTAGCTACATTCCTGACATGTCCTAAAGGGCTAATTTGTGAGTGGAGATTTTTAGGCACTAGTTTATTTTGAAAAGAACAATTTAAAAAGGAATTTAATTATCCCTGGTTTGCTTTCCTTGGATGCTCATAGTGTGGGACCAAATCCTGACAGACTTTGGTGTTCATTAAGCAACACATGCCAAGAAAAGGACAATAAGTTATCAAAAGGCAGTTTACCACTGATAGAATCCAGAAATCACATTATAACAATAACTCCCCTGTCTTCAGGAAGAAATATTTAATTTAGAAGTAGAAAACATTAACAGCAATGGCACTTATAGTAAATATGTCAAAAGAATTGAGAATTTGAAACAAGTATCTTTACCAGGCAAAGTCACACCTTGAGACCAATAGCATGGATAAACCTTCAAAATCTAATGACAGGAGCACTTGAAAAACTGAACAAAAGGAAGCTAGGTACAAATTAATATGAACTGAGAAGGATAGGCTATCAAATGGTAATGGGTAGGGGGAAAATCCTCTCTTTGTGACTCTAACTAAAAATAAGTTTCTGAAACTGATTAATTACATCTCAAATTAAAATTAGAGTGCTTCAGGCTTTTTCTGAAATGCAGATAGCGCCCTAGGTGATATCTATCAGGTCTATTCTAAGGAGAAAAATACTTCAGGTTTTCCATTTCTACTCTTACTTACCTGAAATTTCCCACGTTTCATCATTAAAAAAGCAGAACAAAATTAAAATAACCTCATTCAAGCAACTGACCTTTCCTTCGTGTTATTTCTTATTTTGAAAGCAGCTCTTCCTTTCCATCTTTCTATCTGAAGTTTTGTTCAGGTATGAGTTGACAATATTTGATATAAGTATCTTGTCTGAAGCTGCTAGAAATATACTGAAGGGTTAAAAAAAAGCCCAACAGTTGTTTTTTTCTAGCACTGTTGCAATAATTATTTGACTGAGGACTGATTGAGATATGTCCACTTCAGCTTAGGCTTTCTCTGGCTGATCTCATGAATGAAAATAGTCAGAACTGGATGCCAGAACTTTGGTTGAAGATAATTAGGCAGCCCAAACTAATTTTCTTAAAGGAAAAACAATTTAGAAGTGTAAATAAATGCATATATGTAGGCAACTTAATATTCCTGAGCAACAATGGACCATAAATGTTTCTTTTGGCACTGTCAGTCTGTCAGTGCCAAAAGAGACATTTACAGACTGCCTTTGAGTTTCTTTAGTTTTTCATTTTTAAAAATGGGAAGCTGGTGTATGACAAAGCAAAGCAGCAGAGGCCATCATTTTTATACCTGAGAACCCTCACATTGGCCACACTGACATTTTTAAGACCTCAGAGTGATAAGTGGCTGCAGTACAGTAGCTTTGGAAACTCATCTGCTCAGAAAAGGATAAAAAAATACATTAGGGTACCAGAAAGCATCCTGTTCGATGCAGTGTAAGACACCATCAGCAGTAATCACACCAGTTGTGATTTTCTGCTTAATGACTACTTTGTAGTTTATCACCTATCATGACAGCCACATAATGAAATCATTCAAAATATTTTCTGTGTATTCAAAGTGAGCTTATTCCTGCATTATTTCATTCTTTGCTCATGTGAAAGACTTCACGCTAACTTCATGGCTTTAAGCCAGCCATGAATTCTTTAAAAAGATTAAAATGGTGAAATGAAGAGGTGTAGAGCGAATGTTTTTTAGATATTGGTACAGATAGTCCTTGACTTACAACAGTTTGTTTAATGTCTGTTTGAAGTTACAATGGCACTGAAAATTGACTGCTTTTCAGACTTACAACCATTACAGCATCTGCCTGGTCACGTGATCAAAATTCAAACACTTGGCAACTGACTCATATTTATGATGGTCCTGGGATCACATGATCACCTTTTGTGACCTTCTGACAAGCAAAGTCAATGGAGAAGCCAGATTCACTTAACAACTGTGTCTCATGGTTCCCACATGTTGTCTCCATATGTTGTCAAAGCAAGAACATCCGATGTTAGTAGCGTTGACACCGTCTTACTAACTTAACAACTGTACTTAACAAATGTGACAGGAAAGGTTGTAAAATAGGGCAAAACTCACTTAACAAATGTCTCACTTATCAACATAAATTTTGGGATCCATTGGGGTCAAAAGTTAAGGACTACCTTTATTATGTTAAGTCTGATATATTTGCTTAGGGTCTATTTCCTCTGCAAAGGCTAATTATACATGGAAAATGTTGACTGAAAATGAAAAGAAACATATTTGAACCCTTTTAGCAAGTTGTGGCTTACAATTCTCCCCAGCTAGCAGATATGAATGTGATCCAGAGCCCAAAGAGAATTTATCTTTTCTAGATAAATCAAGGGATATAATTGCAGTATTTAGCTAGATCCTTCAGTAAGTTTCAAGTAGCGCTAAACACTGAATAATGCCTTAATGCAGCTAAAGTACATGCTCATTCTAAAAATATACTTCCAAAAGATAGTCGGTGATGGTTAATTGCAGTTCCTATTTAATGTCTAAATCAGGGAAATTAAATTCAGTCTAATCAGCACTGTTAGAGGTCTTTTTGGCACTTCAAGGACAATTTAAGAAGCAACACAATTATCTAAATGACTACAAATGTGCCAGTTTTAAAGTGCATCGTAAAAATATATGTTTTATCTTTAACCCTGGAATATATAGCTATCTAAGGATATTCCTGCAGACTTGCAGAATTAGTACAGTTTGAAATAAAGTTTCAAGTTTTTTTTTAAAAAAAATAGAATAGGCATGAGTGAATTTATACCCCCTTATGCATAGCGTATACCCAAACCGAGATTTTTTTTTCTCATCTTCTCAAAGTTCAATAGGTATAATTCAGAGAAAAATATGTTTAGGAGAACTTGTGCAGTATTGGAGATAAGAAATTAAAATATTTACCAAGAAATCCCCAATTCATTTTCATATCTAATGTGAGAAGTAAGTACTTATGAGGACTCATTTGTAATATATAATATTTACAATCTTCTTTCGTGGCTATTGTAAGGATTACAAGAAAATAATGTACCACAGTCTTCAGAATGTTCCAAAATCTTATAGAAGTAGTAATTATTATTGTTATAAGTATTATTATTAAATCATACTAAAATAAGTGGTAATTATACACTGCAGAATGCCACCAACAGCTTTTAACAGCATTCATTTTCTTCCATATCCACTACTTAAAAGATAAAAATGATATTAATTCCATATCCACTACTTAAAAGATAAAAATGATATTAATTCATCTACATCATCTTTTGATCATCTCCGTCTTTAAATTTCTGTTTTTTTGCTGGCCTTATAATTTAAAGAAAACAGCCCATAAATAAGAGAAATTAGGCAATGTTGAATTCAGGTCAGGATAAAGCTATATCTAACAATAAACTAGTTTCTATCAAAACAATGGATCAATTGCTGAAGTAAATGAGGTTCTGGACTAATATCTTGTATCTAGCTCAGAGCAGCTACCTGGATAACAAATATGAAGAAGAAAGAGCAGAAAAGACAGAGAAATTGATGATGACAAGCTAAATCTAGTGCACATGAACTTCTTGGTATAAAGGCTTCCATGCTGAGATGCCATCTGATAGTTCAGGTAGTCCTTGACTTACAACAGTTCATTTAGTGACCATTCAAAGTTACAATGGCACTGGAAAAGTGACATATGACTGTTTTTCACACTTACAACCATTGTAGCATCCCCATGGTCACATGATCAAAATTCGGACACTTGAGACTTCCAGTTTGCCACCACAGCCTGGGCAGACGCATGGAAGGGAGCCTTGTCTCCAGCGCCTGGTTTTATCCTGCTGGGGAATCCTGGAAAGGGTCGAAAGTCACCCTGTAGGGACGACAAGCAAGAAGAGGACCCCCGCTGATCGCGGAAGGGTGGCAGCCCTTCCTCTTGATCTGGGGCAGCTCTTCAGACTGACGGGGAAAAGACCAGCCATAGTAATATGGCTTGTTACTAAGCTGCCGACAGCTGAAGTCAAATTTACTACCAAGCATTTTGTAAGCAACGCGGATGAAACTGGGTGAGATCTTATCTTCTCTTTACCCTAAGAACTTTCTCCCTGTAAAAGCTCTTTGAAGTATCTTCCCCCTGTGAGGGGAGAGGGAAGGAAATTTTTACCCTCTAAGAATAGCAGCGTCTGACTACCCAGGGGAATCAAAGCATTAAAAAGAACAACTTTAATCTAAATGGATTTATATGTTTCTGAAACTTGGGGACCAAAAATTTTCCTGTTTTACTGGAAACTCTTGTTTTTATCTACAAAAAAGAAATATAATTGGAAAAAGAATTAGAAAAAATTCAGGATTTAAAAAATTCTTAAATGGCACCAGTGACATCTTGTGGTGAAGCTTGGTATAGCAATTTGTTATTTTCCAAAAACAGACTTGGCTCAAAGCCCAGATCTTGATAAGAGCTCCTTGTCCTTGGTACTATCTCTGAAGACTTAGCTGCAAGAGAAAGCTGTGCAGTAAAATTGGCTTATTTGAACTGTGAATGTAAACCTTTACTGACTTTTGCTTAACAAATAACTTTTACTAGAAAGACTATCCATAAAGAAGTGAAAGAGATGGATGAAGACCAGGAAAAGATTCTTGCTATGCTAAAAGCAGTACATGAAACTATTCTTTTAGCTTGTGACAAAATGAGACATAAAATAAAAGATCAAGATGCCAGCTCAGATGTACAAAGCCAAATTTTGACTACTACCAAAGAACTAACAATGCAAAAGACAACAGAAGAAGGGAGACAACCAAATATCAAGACAGAGGACTTAGCTGACCAAGAAATACAGCTGATGGAAAATCCTGAAAAGAAAGTGACAACACTGAAAATGGAAATGACTTTCTATATGAACCAGAAGGAATTTGAGAAAGAAGTAGAACAGATTGAATTGAAGACAAATATATTAGAGCAAGCACAGGGAACTGGAATAATAGGGAGACAATACAAATGGGCTAGTCCTTCCAGAAAACTGGCAATCAGATGGGCTCCTTTGACTCAAATAACATATATAAGAATAGAGGGAGATTTATTTGATGATTTAAAGGCGCTGATATGGAAGTATAGTTGGCAAAAGAAGAAAGCTAGAATAAGGTTGAAAAAATTGGGATTTTGACTCATTAGAGGGGATTTTATATTGCCAATTAGTGGGCTAAAGGGAGATGTTGACACAAGGGAAATTTTGGTTATTAGATTTAAAATATTTGGAAATCAGTCAAAAACAAGGATTTTATCGGTTCAATATTTAAAAATTAGATCTAAAAGGGAAAAGAAAATTAAATAATATGAATATGTTTGATTTATTGATTAATCTAGGCAATATATATAATGATTTTTGATTTATTAAAGGCGATATTGTGTTATTAAGTAGATGATTTAATATGGTGGGAAATAGATAACTCTTAGGAAATAGAACAAGATTATATTTAAATAGATAAAATTTGTATTTTGGATATTATAGTTTATTATGTAGTGAAATAAGGGAAATTTTGGTTACCCAAAGTTTGAAAATTATAAATATCAAAGGTTAAATTGGAATATTGACAAAAAATTAAAAAGTGACTAAAAATAAATAACAGGATATGAATTATTTATGAAGATCGAATGTAATTAAGATATGTATAAGCTAAAAATTATTGATAAATGTAATAATGATGTCCGCATTGAATTGATATAATTAGAAATGTACCAACCTCAATATGAGACAGTGATTGTTAAGGGAAAAAGAAAAGAAATATTTGATGTTGTAGCCTGAGATTTGTACTAAGATTTTGTTATTGAGCTATTGATTAACCTAGTCATCACGTTGCTTTTTAAATATTCAAATGTAAAATTGGAAAATTAATAAAATATTATATATATAAAAAAAATTCGGACACTTGGCAACTGACTCATATTTATGATGGTTGTAGTACCATGGGGTCATGTGATCATCTTTTGCAACCTTCTGACAAGCAAAGTCAATTCATTTAACAACCGTGTTACTAACTTAACAAATGCAATGAATCACTTAACAACTGTGGCAAGAAAAGTTGTAAGATGGGGTAAAACTCACTTAACAAATGTTTCACTCAGCAACATACATTTTGGGCTCAGTTGTGGTCATAACTGTATTCCTAAACCCAATCCTCTAGAAAGATACTTAATCTTCACTGATCCTTCAATCACCATATTTTCATTGCCCTGCTTGTAAAACACATACTGCATGTTTAGTAGGATAGAACATTATTTTACATTTTCAGTTAATGATGAAATAGTTATAGAAAAGATAGAGATAAGATGGTGTGGTAAATTAAGCTTTAACTGAATTTAAATTCTAAACCAACCGAAGTAGAAATTGGGACTTTAGCTAATTTATTAAATATCCAAATGAATTGTCCCCATCAAATCTGCTTCCCTAACCACCTCCCCCAAAATCAATTCTCTTCTTTATACTTTATGTTTAAGTCACAGAATGTTCGAGTTCTTTTCTGAACTAGAGGTTTATAATTTTGTAAGATAAGCAATTGCAACAGAAAAATAGAGCACTGCAGGCTCTTAAGCTTTTTACAGTATACAGTGGCATTATTTATAACAGGTATTCATAACGAACAATAGCAGTAGCACTTAGATGTATATCTGACCCCCTAGTGCAGGGATTGGCAACCTTGGCTCTTTTATGACTCGTGGACTTCAACTCCCAGAATTCCTGAGCCAACCTTGAATTGATCAGGATCGATCTTTTGGCTTGGGCAGAGTTAGCAGCTGCTCCACTAGGGTTCTTAACAAGTATATACAACACAATCCTGGGGTTCACCCAATGTCAGCTTCCTCCTAAGTCTTCTTCCCAGAGCCTATCCTCATCTAGCTTTCTTGCTTCCTCCTCCATTTCTATCCTTGACAAGAGAGTAAAAAGAAAGAAATGGGCTGGAATTTACTATCGTCTCCTCAGTGTGGCTCAGTGTAGTGTCCTGGAACTGCTCAGCCTAAGAACTACTGCTTCTCTGTTGAGATAAGAACCTTTCTCATGGTCTTCTGCCCAGTCATCTCCAGGAGTGAAAGCTTCTCCACCAACACCCGAACACCTCCTTCTCTTCTAGGGTCTTGGGTGAAGCCACTGCATGCAGCCAGCCATCCCATTCTTGAGTCTAGAATGGAGGTCGCGTATATCTAGGCCTTCCCTTCCCTTCTTCCAAGCAAGCCACCTATGAACCTGTCTTCTCTGTTCTTGACCAGACTCAACAACTGCTCTACACATATAACTTCATTCTTCAGTTTTTCTCTCCAGTTACTTTATATATTCAATGCACAGAGTTTTTGTCTTGTATGCTTCTGTATCTCTTCCTCTCTCCACTTTTTAGGTTGGACCAGAATCATGTGTCCCAGCAATTGAAGAGATCAATATTTGCCTCCCCCAGCAAAACTCCCTGACACCTATATTCCAGGCTGGATCAATGAGATTGCTCTCTCAACATCTCACCATACCAACTCTGGCTAGAAGCCAAGGTCAGCTCATCAGGACAGCAAAGCTTCTCATCAAGGCCAGAATTGATCTGCTTTTTCATTTTGTTTTTACTCACTATAATGGCTAGCTCATGCCAGTAGAATAGTAACCATGGCAAGCTGCTAAAACCCATATGTCACAATTCAATATATATGGCAGCCTTTCAACCATAGAAAGGCAGTGGACAGGAAGGAAATAAATCATCCTTTCCTCTTCAGTCTACTGTTAATACTTCTGTATAAAAAGAATCCAAGTGCTCCTTTGAGTTGTGCTTAACTGAAATGCTACAACAATAGCAATTCAGCTTCCAAATTCAAATTGGTTTGAAGCTGACATATGTCTCATTTTGGAAAAGAAGCAGAAAAGAAAATAATTTTGAGCAAATCCAGTTGGCCTAGGAGGGAAGGAAATTGCTCCATTGCTAATCTTAAAGTAAACAATAAATGCATTTGAAGACTAAAATGTTGTCAACTGAAAATTTGACGGAGAGATGGCAATCTACACAAGATTACAGTTCATTCACTGTGGTGTGTTCTAGAGAATGTCACAGTGGATTGTTGCTTTGATCATAGTAATCTTAATAGCCATTATTTTCTTGCTGTTAAATTCTAAACCAACCAAAATAAAAGTCATGTCTTCAGTTAATTTATCATTAGTCATGAAAAACAATTTACACAGTCCATGATCAGCCATAAGGTTACAATGGGTTCACTGTAAACTTAAGAAAGATGAACGCAAACACATCCCAAATAGTTAAGTTGTATTCCTAACGAATAATCTAATCTAATCAAGAGGAGAAACTGTGGAAAAGAGCATGTCTTAATAAGGGCAACAAAATAAAGCTACAATCTTCCTACTTTTTCTCCCCTAAGTTTAAGGGGAAAAACTACAAAAACAAATCAACTGTAGGTAACAGAAGATCTATACATTACCAACAAAGGCTGCAATAATTCAAGTATACCCTCATTAAATTTTATAGAAGAAACATATTTTATCCCAAATAAAATGTTTTCTTCCCCTACCACTTCTGCAGGGATCAAATTATTCAGTTAAAGGGAAATACATTTTTTAAAAAATCACCAGGTGATTTATGCAAAAGGTTGCTTTGTTTCCAGGAAAGCCACCGTATTACAAACGACACTGTCCAAATTCTTATCAACAGTGCTTTGTGAACCTGTTGCAGTCATTCTTCTTTGCTCAGTGATTGCTGCAGCAACAGAGGTGCTTCATCAGAAGAATGAATTGCATGCTATTCAGGCATAGTTAAATGGCTCAGAAGGAATTTCAGTTCTCAGGATAAAATGCTGAACATGCTGTCCATATTCACACAAAACTTTTAGCATGCCTAATTGGCACAATCCCAGGGCTCAAGAAGATCTTCTTGGCTTGCTGTCTGTCAATTATGCATTTTCATTCAATTATCCTGCGTTCGAAAATGCATGTAACTCAACCAGACTGATTAAAAGAAGTTCTCAGTATTCACAAAAACAGTAAAGCAGTCACCAATGACATGATAACGGACACACTGAGAAAACCTTAAGGAAGCTATAAACCACCCCCATTTATTTATACAACATATATAGCTTCCTATATATAATGATTCTAGATGACCCACAACCATCAATTAAAAACAAGGAAAAAAATAAAACTACTCTCAGGTGCCAGACCAAACAACTTCCCAGCAAAACCCACATCCTAGCCCACTGTGTAGGTAAAAAGCCAGGTCTTCATGGCCTTCTTGAAGTTTAAAAAGTTCACGTTTCCTCAGGCCACAGGTGAAAGGCTATTCCAAAGTGCTAGGAATGCACACCTCTTAGGTCCCAACAGGTGACAATATTTATAGGAGGAGACCTGGAGCATGACCATCCTATGTAATCTAATAGATAGGTAGATATCCTCAGGGGGGAGGCAGCCCCACAACGAAACATGACCCCTGATTGGCATGGACCCTGCTTAAAATGAATATAACTCATTTCAGTCAACCTCGTGTAGTATTTTATTTATTGCATTATGTCAAACATCCTGAACCTATTCATGCTAATAAAGCTTATGAAGCTAGACTATTTCAGCTCTCAATTTTCAAACACATTTTTTCCTGCCAAAATAAACTGATTGAAAGATTGATTCACTAGCAAAAGAAAAACATCTGTCCAGCCTATTCTCTCTTTTTTAAACAACTTCAGTTTAATAAAAAGTGTGTATATCCTAAATCTGAAATCACTTATGCCAAAATCTGCTCTTTTCAGAATTGGGCTGTTTGGAAGTAAAGCAAAAATATTATGAAAACATCCATGTACAAATAATGTATTAAAAGAAGTAGGCAGGAAAGAAGTTTGTGCTACAATCACAAAACAATACAAAAAGGAATTGAAAAGAAAAAAATAACTTTCTTTCTTTACTTTCTCTTTTATGGCTTCAGGTGTTGAGGGAGATACAAAGTTTTGGTTCTTGCTGTTCTGGTGGCCTCAACCATTGTTATTTGATGCTGTTGTAGTTGTCTTTGATGTTGTTTCCCCATCTTCTTCTGGGTCTGCTTCATGTTCTTTGACATTTTCTACTTTTCATATATGCCTCGTATGGTATGGAATCCCAAGACATTCTGTCCAGGTGAGCAAACCACTTTATTTGCTGTTTTTGTATATAGTTTAAAATTGGTTCTATGACAATTCTTTCTCTTATGATCTCATTTCTGATTTTATCTCTTCTGATCATTCCAGCAGCTTTCTTCAAACATCGAAAATAACATTTCCTTTTCAATTATACATGATAAATGAAGATCATTAAATCTCAGGTGCCAAGATGGTATAAAAACCTAATTCTAATTTCTAAGTTATTTTTATGATGATTAAGATATGTTATTTACGTAATTGGGCAACATGACTCAGAAATTGAATTTTTCTTAAACTAAGGAAGAAATCTAAGAACAATTGAAATAATTTGAACCCAAAATGAAATGAAAAGACTGAGTATATTGGTCTGCTTCTTTTTCTTCTTGTAATTTATGTATTATGAATTGGCTTAGGGAAAAAAATCTGAATAAAGTTATGAGCGATTCCTCTGTAGATTTACATAAATTCTCTGATGCAGAAATAATTTTCCATAGCTGTTATTTGAACTCAGCCTCAGTAAAATTATATGCCAATTTTAGACTGGATAAATAATACTGAAAGAACTACCCCTTTTACTCAGATTTAGCCCAGCCTGTAAGGGGTTTCCACTTTTCATGAAGTAAAGAAAAGGTGTGCCTTCTTGGTTATACCTCCAAAGGTATGAAAATATTTGTCCTCTAAGCTTTGTCTCCATCTTCTGTTCAGTTTTTGTAAGTCTAAAACTGCATCCTAACTTTTGATACCAAAATGGATCCTCGTCATTTTTGTTGATGTTAGTTTATGGTTTATTTTAATCTACATTTTCATTTTTTTGTAAGCTATGGAAGTAAATGATATATAAGTGATTTTTATAGAATCAATTCATTGAAACAATGAATATTCAATGAATATTCCTTTTTCTTTGCTTTATAGATGGGGCATCTAATGCTATAGCTTCCTAGGTTTCATTCAAAGGATGCTCTTAGTGATAGAAGATAGATGGGTATTGTTGATTTCTGCATGTTCCTTAAACAAATGCAATAATTATGACAGATTCTAAAGCACACTAGATTATATAGACCAATCATAGGAATAAGTGTTAATTTTATGAACTCCTAATTTTTTTAGACTCAGTCATCCACAAATAAAACCTCGGTGCCAGAGATTGTGGAAAGGCAGGGAGGATAATGGAAGGAATGTTAGGCATAAACAACAAGAGACAGGAGCAATAGCAATAACACTTAGACTTATATACCAGTTCACAGTGCTTTACAGGCCTTTCTAAACAGTTTACAGAGTCAGCATATTTTCCCCAACATTTTACCAACCTCAGAAGGATGGAATGCTGAGTTAACCTGGAGTTGGTCAGGATCAAACTGCTGGCAGTCAGCAGAGTCAGCCTGCTATACTGCAATACTGCATTCTAAGCACAGCTCTAAGCACAGCTCTATTGGGAGGGAAATCAATTAAATATGAGTCAAATTGTGGCATAAATATATTGCAAATGAATAAATGAACAGGAATTGCAAAGGGGAGGAAAATCACCCTGTTTTTAGCTATAATTTTCCTTGCAGCAAGGAATCTGTTTTCACAAAATTGTCCAGTAAGAAACCTGGGAAAATTCATTCAAAACATTCCAAGGACACATGTACGAACCTGGTTGTAAACACGTTTTTGTGCTATCCAAGATCCTGTATTTATCCATAATACTAGCATTGAAAACACCTTACTAACACTTGGGTAATTTTCATTTCCTTCAGTTTTCTTATACTGTAGCTGTCATCCCCCAAATTGTATGCTATACAAATCTGCTGAGAGTTTACTTAATGTAGGGGCTTAACTATATTGTTTATTTATCTTTGAGGCTTTCATTGGTATAGTTTTCACACTACCAGTTGACACATAAAACTTTATATAACCCAGGGCTTTTTAACTCTTACAGAATCAAAGTGTGTTTCTATTTCAGGAGATTCTTTTTCACAAGTTGACTGAGGTCTTTATGAATCACTTTAAAAGCTTTCAATAATGTTTGAAGTAGTACATGTTTTTTAAACTTACTATTTTCACACTTAACTTTCCCAATAGGGAATTGGGTGAGAAAGACGTCCCCGGACAATTTTGTGAAAACAGATTTCTTGCAGCAAGGAAAATTATAGCGTAAAACATGGTGATTTTCCTCCCCTTTGCAATTCCTGTTCATTTATTCATTTGCAATATATTTATGCCACAATTTGACTGCAGGTTATTCTGTGTTAAAGATATTATTTGATGGAGACTGCTGTTTATTCTCGCCATTGCCACTATTTGATTATTACAGGTTTTTTATTGCTGTTTTATTCATTGCTGTTTTGACTGTATTGCTGTTTTTATTTAATGCATTGCATTATTTTTTAAATGTATTTTATGAAATATTGCAGTTTTATATTTCTGGGATGGAAGTGGTCTTGGGAAGGCTTGGTTCTAAGATAACATGTAAATGATTTAAACAGAGAAAATGTACATATCTGCTGTGTTTGTGTACAGAACAGATGGTGTGCAAAACCCATAGCAGTCAGCATTATTCTTAACATAACATAATGTCCCCCATTACTCAAAGCAAGAATACCCTTCAGGCTATTCAAAACAGCTCCTTTCAAGTCAAATCCACACAAACACAACCCCCCCCCCATTTAATATTTCTCTAACCAACTACTTTCAATTATCACCTGGAATACTTCATCCAGTGTTGGTTACAAAAAAAAATGTTGAGCTTTGGAAAAAGTGCAAAGGAGAGCAACTAAGATGATCAAAGGCCTGGAGACAAAAACATATGAAGAACGGTTGCAGGAATTGGGTCCAGTCTAGCGAAAAGAAGCACTAGAAGTGACATGATAGCAGGATTCCAGTATTTGAGGGGCTGCTACAAAGAATAGGGGGTCAACTTATTTTCCAAAGCACCAGAAGGAAAGACAAGAAACAAGGGATGGAAACAAATCAAGGAGAGAAGCAACCTGGAATTAAGGAAAAACTCCCTAACAGTGAGGACAATTAACCAGTGGGATACCTTGCCTTCAGAAAATACTTATCACTGGAGTTTTTAAGAAAAGACTGGACAGCACACCTGTGTGAAATGGTATAGGGTCTCCTGCTTAAGCAGGGGATTGGACTAGAAGATGTCCAAGGTACCATTCAGCTCTATTCTGATTGAAGTTAACTTCATATATATACACAAACACATCACACTCTATGCCATTCTGTTTTAGATCCTATCCTGAAAAGAGACACATGTGCATAAACTCAATCTTTTTATATGCTGCTTCTCTTGGCTGGGTAGTGTGCTGGCTCAGTGGTTAAGATGCTGGACCTTTTTGGCTAGAAAGTCAACAGCCCAGGTTCAAGACCCAGGCACCATGTGATGGGTTGAGCTCCCATAACTGGACAGGTCTCATCAGAGGAGTCAGACAAAGAATGTCTCTCCCATAAAAAATATGGTGAGACATAAATTTCAGAATGCCACACCGGCTCGGACGTCGCCCGGGTTAACAAGGTCCGCGCTAGATATTGGAGTTCCTGGATATCTGGTGAAAAATGGGTTACAGGACTCAGGACTGTTGGCTGAGCAACCAGGGCCAGCAGCTGCAGAACTACTGGAAGAAAAGGTGTTTACCCGTCGCAGATACACAGTGATGGAAAACAAAGAAATAATGATCTGTTACTACAGATCAAGTCCAACAAGAAGAGGATATCTAAAACGAATGCACCAGTTCTGGAAAGAACAACATCCAGAATCAGAAATAACAGAACAGAGACTAGCAGATCAACGCCGATTTATAACACGAAATAAAGTATTTACAGAAACAGAATTGGACGAACTGCAAAGGTTTACCCAGGGCAAAGAAATCAAAGCCTTACCAGAAGTAATTCAGAATGTAGAGGCAAACCAGGGGGAGTTGGCAGTGAAAGAATCCAGTAGAGATATACAACTGTTCTCATTTGGAAACCAGGCACCTCTTCCTCAGGAAGAACAAAACCCTCTAACTAAAGAAATAAAAGAATTGAAACAAAGAATAATTGAGCATCTAGAACAGCACAAAAACAACAGAATAAGGCTGCCTGCATTGAAGCTTGTTCCAAAGAAACAGTTAGCACAAGCATTAAAAGATGCAAATACTGCAATAGCAAGTATAAGCACCAATTCACTGCAAGAAACAAACCAACTAATGTACAGCACAGCTGCAGTTATAACAGAATACCTGGGATGCAAAATCAACAAAAAAGAAAAACAAACAAACAGTGCACCACAAAAATGGAAGGTTAGACTAGAAAATAAGATCAGCAAGTTAAGATCACATGCAAGCAAGCTAGAACAGATGAAAGAAAAGAAGCTGAAGAACAAGAAGACCAAAGAATACCTAATCAAGAAATACCACTTAGAAACAAGGAAGATCAAGGAAGCACTGGAAATAATAAAGCAACAAATAACAGCTATAGCCAGGAAAATCAGTAGATATGAAGCTCGAATTGCAAACTATAGGCAGAACCTCCAATTTCAATCCAATCAGAAACGTTTCTACCAATCCATCAATGGAGAAACTGCAAGGAATCAGTCAGTACCTGACAAGGAAGAAACAGTGCAGTTCTGGAAGCAGATATGGGATAACCCAAAGAAATACAACAAGGATGCAGCTTGGTTAAAAGAGGTGGATGCAAATAAAACAGAAGTTGAAATGAAAGAACTAGTAATAACAACAAAAATGGTAGAAAAAAGAGCAAAGAAAATCAAAAATTGGTCAGCACCAGGTGAAGATGAACTGCATGGGTTTTGGTTGAAACATCTAACTGTTATACACCCACTCATTGCCAAGCAGTTCAACAATATACTACAAGGAGGAGAAATTGAAAAGTGGCTAACAACTGGGAAAACCTACCTAATAATGAAAAATCCAGCAAAAGGGGCAACACCAGGTAACTACAGGCCAATTACCTGCTTACCAACAACTTTCAAATTACTAACTGGTGTGGTAGCTGATGCAGTACAACAGCATCTAGTTGAAAACAATCTCTTTCCACCTGAGCAGAAAGGAAACCGCCCCAATAGCAGAGGAACAAAAGATCAACTCCTAATAGACAAAATGATCTTGGAAAACTGCAAGAGAAGGAAGACCAACCTGAATGTGGCATGGATTGACTACAAAAAGGCATTTGACTCTCTGCCACATGATTGGATAATCAAGTGCCTAGAAATAACAGGAGTCAGTAGAAACATCAGAAAATTTGTGCAAAGATCGATGGCACAATGGAAGACACAGTTGCAGATCAATGGTGAGAGGCTGGGAGAGGTTAATATCAAGAGAGGAATATTTCAAGGAGATTCATTATCACCATTACTATTTGTTATTGCACTGTTTCCTCTGTCAACAATACTGAATAACTCAGGACATGGCTATCAAACATCAAAAACATCTGCCAGACTATCCCATCTCCTTTACATGGATGATCTGAAGCTGTATGGAAAAACATCATCTGAAATAGAATCGCTGCTCAACACTGTCCGTATATATAGCCAAGATATTGTAATGGAGTTTGGCTTGGACAAATGTGCCACACTTACTATCAAACAAGGAAAAATAGTGAAAACTGAAGGAATCAAGATGCCCCACGAAAATAACATTAAGAGTCTGGATGAGGAAGAGTACTACAAATACTTGGGTATCCTTCAAGCTGACAACATCAAGCACACTGAAGTCAAGAAAAAGATTAGAGGTGAATACATCAAGAGAGTGAAGAAGATCTTAAAGTCCAAACTCAATGGAGGAAATACCATAAAGGCAATCAACACCTGGGCAATCCCAGTCATTAGGTACACAGCTGGAATAGTGGACTGGACTCAAGCAGAACTAAAAGCAATGGATAGGCAGACCAGAAAAATAATGACAATGAATCATGCCCTTCATCCACGCAGTGACATTGATAGACTTTATCTACCAAGGCAAATAGGTGGGCGTGGAATGCTACAAGTACATCAGATGGTTGAAGAAGAAAAAATGGCTTTGGAAGAATATCTGAAGAACAATGATGAAGATGCACTGAAATTAATATATCAGGAAGGCTTACTAACTACTGGAGAGACCAAACTGGCCTACAAGAAAGACCAAATGAAGAACAGAATAGAGGCATGGGAAGACAAAGCACTACATGGCCAATACATGAAAAAAATAGCTGGGAAAGCAGATAATAATAAAACCTGGCAATGGCTAAGAGCAGGAAAATTGAAGAAAGAGACCGAGGGACTAATTCTGGCTGCACAAGACCAAGCCTTAAGGACAAATGCATACAAGTCAAAATTGAGAAGACAGCAACAGACAGTAAGTGCCGCCTATGCAAAGAAGCTGAAGAAACAGTGGACCACTTGGTAAGCTGTTGCAAGAAGATTGCACAGACTGATTACAAGCAGCGGCATGACAAAGTAGCAACAATGGTGCATTGGAAGATCTGCAAAAAATATCATTTGCCTGTAAGCAAAAACTAGTGGGATCATAAAATAGAGAAAGTCATAGAAAATGATAAAATTAAACTGCTCTGGGACTTCAGAATTCAAACACACAAGCACCTGCAACATAACACCCCAGACTTAACAATTGTCGATAAGAAAGACAAAAAAGTCTGGATAGTGGACGTGGCAGTGCCTGGAGACAGCAGAATAGAAGAGAAAGAACTGGAGAAGATAACAAAATACAAAGACCTACAAATAGAAATAGAAAGACTGTGGCAAAAGCAAACAAGGGTAGTACCAATAGTGATAGGCGCCTTGGGTGCAATCCCAAAACAACTGGAGCATCACTTGAACACCATTGGCATTGACCAAATCGCTATTAGTCAATTGCGAAAGGCGGCCTTACTAGGAACTGCTTCCATACTGCGACGATATCTGTAATACGATCAAACATCCACATCTGCCTATCCCAGGTCCTGGGTAAGGACTCGATAGGTAGATAAAATGCCAAATCCAGTCTGAACATCTAGCTGACATGCGATGATCCATTAATAATAATAATAATAATAATAATAATAATAATAATAATAATAATAGAAAATGATAAAATTAAACTGCTCTGGGACTTCAGAATTCAAACAGACAAGCACCTGCAACATAACACCCCAGACTTAACAATTGTCGATAAGAAAGACAAAAAAGTCTGGATAGTGGACGTGGCAGTGCCTGGAGATAGCAGAATAGAAGAGAAAGAACTGGAGAAGATAACAAAATACAAAGACCTACAAATAGAAATAGAAAGACTGTGGCAAAAGCAAGCAAGGGTAGTACCAATAGTCATAGGCTCCTTGGGTGCAATCCCAAAACAACTGGAGCACCACTTGAACACCATTGGCATTGACAAATTCGCTATTAGTCAATTGCAAAAGGCAGCCTTATTAGGAACTGCTTCCATCCTGCGACGATATCTGTAATACCATCAAACATCCACATCTGCCTATCCCAGGTCCTGGGTAAGGACTCGATAGGTAGACAAAATGCCAAATCCAGTCTGAACATCTGGCTGACTGTGCGATGATCGATAATAATAATAATAATAATGCCATAGTCTTTCTATTTCTATTTGTAGGTCTTTGTATTTTGTTATCTTCTCCAGTTCTTTCTCGTCTATTCTGCTGTCTCCAGGCACTGCCACGTCCACTATCCAGACTTTTTTGTCTTTCTTATCGACAATTGTTAAGTCTGGGGTGTTATGTTGCAGGTGCTTGTCTGTTTGAATTCTGAAGTCCCAGAGCAGTATAATTTTATCATTTTCTATGACTTTCTCTATTTTATGATCCCACCAGTTTTTGCTTACAGGAATAATAATAAAGTTGGAAGGAACCTTGGCGGTCATCGAGTCCAATCCCCTGCTCAGGCAGGAAACCCTACACCATTTTGGACAAATGGCTGTCTAGTCTCTTCTTAAAAACTTCCAGTGTTGGAGCATTCACAGCTTCTGGAGGCAGGTTGTTCCATTGGTTAATTGTTCTCACTGTCAGGAAGTTTCTCCTTAGTTCTAGGTTGCTTCTCTCCTTGATTAGTTTCCATCCGTTGCTTCTTGTGCCAACCTAGTAGTTCAAAAGCATCCAAATGCTTCAGTGGGAAGGCAACAGTATCCTGCGATATCATGCTGGCCACATGACCACCAAAACATCTTTAGACAGCACCGTCTCAATGGCCAGGAAATGCAGATAAGCATCCTCACACCCCCATAGTCAGCAATGATTAGTAGAGTAAAATCCACTCTTTTATCTTTACCTCTTGATTAGCAAAATGGTTAAAAAAATCATTGAGGCTTATTAAAGGATCCTCAATGATGAAAACATTATTAAATATTAAATCTATATTTTATTTCATTTATTAAATTTATATGCTGCCCATCTAACTGCACATCATGTTATTATGTTAAGAAGCCTGCAATCTCTATTTTTGTTTTAATTCAGAAGATACATTCCATAATTATTTACCATTGGCCATTCTAACTAGTGCATTATATTGCCTGTTTCTTTTTATATCATTGTGGGAAATTAAATTAGTGATTCAGTGCATAAGCTATTATGAAAGAACATCTTAAGGATTATCCTTCTCCTTTAGAGGAAATATATAATGTTAAAGAAATTACAGTTGTCATAAACTTGTAGTGATAGGATAAAGGGAGAACTAATCTTTTCCTAACCAGAATGGAATGCTAATATGTGGAAACATTTAAACATTCTTCTGCAAGAGCGTCAAAGAAAATTATTTTCAAGCAATTTAGTCACAATTTATTGAGCCGTTTTTCTATGATATAGTTGCATGCCAGTTTTCCTTTAATTTTTAAATTTACAAACCATAACAAAACTCTTGAGTGGGATAATAAAACTAAAATCAGTAAATAAATGATGATAGTAATAATTATCATCTCAATTATAAATATGGTTTATTGTATGTCAAGTATACAGAAATTGAGACTTTTGTACTTTATTGGGCTGCTACATAGAAGAGGGGGTCAACCTGTTCTCCAAAGTACCTGAAGGCAGGACAAGAAGCAATGGATAGAAATTAATCAGAAACAACCTAGAACTAAGGAGAAATTTCCTGAGAGTTAGAACAATTAATCAGTGGAACAACCTGCCTCCAGAAGCTGTGAATGCTCCAGCACTGGAGGTTTTAAAGAAGAGATTGGACAGCCATTTGTCTGATATGGTATAGGGTTTCTTATTTGAGCATAGGGTTGGACTAGAAGACCTCCAAGGTCCCTTCCAACTCTGTTATTCTGTTATCCCACCATCTTGTTCTATCTCGTACCCTTATTTTATTTGTTGGCTTCGTCTTTTACAATCATAATGCATTTTATTTTCTTTGTTGTATTGTGAGCTGCCCCAAATCATTCTGGAGTTGGGGTGGAGAGCGGGGTGCTCCTAAATCAATTCAGAATGTGCAGAGGTAGGGACACAATATCCATATGCAGTTCCTGAAAGCAGCTAGATCTTATCTCTGGATTGCAGAGCTGTCTGCCACACTATCCTAGGAAAATATATTTGATTTATGGAGTTGCAGACAGTTGCACCCCAAATGCCCTAGCAGTACTGTAACTTGTCAAATAGCTACATCATTAATAAGCTACTGAGATCTGAGATTTCCTAGTTAGAAGGTAGAGTTCCACACGATCTCAGGAAAATAAGCAGCTGCTTTAAAGAGCTGTAAGATGGCACAAATCGCACAATTAAGGCAGTATATACGATTGGCTTTTTCATGAGGAATTAACCATCATGGCAAAACCTCTGAATTCAAGAGTTCTTGCTAAGCATGAAGAGAACACAAACAGTCTCTTGGAAAGTACATCTGAAAAACAAACTTATCCACTGAATAATCCACAGCATAATATTAAAGAGACACTACAGCTCCTGTGATCCATCTCTCAGCCTCATCTTAAATTGAAAATCAGCAAACAAAATTCTTAGTTTTTCTTCTTTGCAGCCTCTTAGATTTTTAATTCTGAAATCAATTCCTATCACAGAAATTCCTTAAAAACTCCATTCCCTTTCTCTTCCCTTTTCTTATTTAAGGAAGAAAATATTACAGCCGATTCATACACACTTATGCTTTCCACATTTCTTTCAAATGGTAGGATTTATAGTAATTTCTTCCATTGAAAACTTATTTATAGATTTCATGCTTTACTTATTTTCTTCACCTGTCTGGCAGGCAGTATTAGAATTCAAGTTCAATGCACAAGTATAGAACAGATGGGACCTGGCTCAACAATAGTAACTGCAAGAGGGATCTTGGAGTCCTAATGAACAGTCATTTAAATATGAGGCTGCAGTGTGCTGCAGCTGCCAAAAAAGCCAATGCAGTTCTAGCTGCATTAATAGAGAGATAAAATAAGATCACGTGAAGTGTTAATGCCATTTTATAATGCTTTGGACCACGCTTGGAATACTCCATCCAGTTTTGGTCACCAGGAGATTAAAAAAATGGTTGAGACTCTAGAAAGAGTGCAGAGAAGAGCAACAAACATGATTAGGAGACTGAAGGCCAAAACACGTGAAAGAATGGATTCAGGAATTGGTATGTCTAGTTTAATGAAAAGAAGAACTAGGGGTGATATGATAGCAGTGTTCTAATATCTAAAGGGCTGCCACAAAGAATAGGTGGTCAACCTATTCTCCAAAGCACCTGAAGGCAGAACAAGAAGCAATGGATGGAAACTAAGGAAGAGAAAAGCAACCTAGAGCTAAGGAAAAATCTCCTGACAGTGAGAACAATTAATCTGTGGAATGACTTGCCTTCAGAAGTTATGAATGCTTCAACACTGGAAGTTTTTAAGAAGATATTGGACAACCATTTGTCTAAAATGGTATAGTGTGTCCTGGCTGAGCAGGGGGGTGGACTAGAAGACCTCCAACATCCCTTCCAACTCTGTTATTCTGTTATTCATTTGAGGAACCTGGGAAAGAACAACAGATTCTACTCAATAAGTCTTAACAGTGCTAATTTCTGCTGTTATGGCAAGTTTTGCCCATCTTAGGCCTGTACACCATTTTCATATAATAATTTAGTTTATGGCTCTATAAATCATTCAGAAGATGATTATGGAAGCTGAAAATGTAACACTTGTTTTCAAGTCATTAAAGCTGCTGGTACATTAAAACTGCTCCTGGATGACTCTTTAGGCATGTATGAAAATAACCATTTCATTACTCATTTTCTCCAGGGTTGGTTCATTTTATTCAGTATAACATTCTGTCTCTTATTAGAAAGATAATAGTTGGGTTAGCAACATGGTGCTAATGGATGCCATGTACCTGTTGACAACTTTGAAAATTTCAAAAGCTCATGAGACAATACAAAAGAATTCTGCAATTATTTTGATATTCTCTTACAGAAGATATTCATGAGATTTTAGCAGGTGACGGTGAAATTACCAAGAGACAACTGGAATCAGAAAAATTGCTGAACTCTGGGTATCAGTAACATCTAAACTTTTCTTCTTCCCATATTGTAATGATCTATAGCTTTGCACCAAAGCAATGTGCTGTGTTCAGCCATTTGTAGAGCCAGTTGGTCCAGTGGTTAAGGCATCAACAGCTCTCAGAGGGAGTACTAATGACCAGATGACTACAAAGAAATACAATCCTTCCACCCACCCACCCCCTGCCTATCAGAACCTACCTCCACCATCCAGTATCAACTATCAGTACCTATCCTTCTGTCCCCCCACCATCAGAACTGACGAAGCTTCTTGGATGAAAAATGAAATGTTTTCTTCTTCAAGGAAAAAAATAGTCCAGTTGCCTTTTGAAAAAAGCATCTTTGAGACCTGGATGATTGAGAATCTCCTCAGACATTAAGGCACCAAGCTAAAAAGCAAGACACTGTGAGTTCAAGTCCCGCCTTAGCCACGGAAGCCCACTCTCTCTCAACCCAACTCACCTCACAATGTTGCTTTTGTGGGGAAAATAGGAAGAGAAAGATGTGGTGAATATATTTGCGGCCTTGAATTATTTGTAAAAACAATAAAGGCAGGATGCAAATAAATAAATGCATTCTTAAAACACAATGGATATGGAGTGGTAACAGTATGTGTATGTAAAGATACCCTTGTTTCTTTTGCCTATCTAAACCCTATTTAAAAAGCTAACAGGAAAGAAAAAGGTCAGAACACTCCTAACCAGCAATCAACACCCAGATATCCAGGGTTTAAACATTGACACCAAACATGCAGTAAACAACAGCCTAACCAAGGAATTACCAAGGAGAAAGCAACATTGATAGGGCAACTATTTAATATAAACTGAGAGCAAACCCAACTCCCTTCTAGGACTGAAGATGTTATCTAGTTGGGTAACAAAACATCTACAAACAAACAAGGAAGCTCAGAGACCACTAAAGACTCCACAAGCTCTAGTTCAGTGATGGCGAAACTTTTAGAGACCGAGTGCCCAAACTGCAACCCAAAACCCACTTATGCATCATCAAGTGCCGGGTGGGTGTGGCCATTGGGTGAGCATGGCCAATTGGGTGGGTGTGGCTGCAATGGTAATGGCAGACTGGGTGGGACTAAAAAGTTCAATCAATCAATTTCAACTTTGCAACATCTTTTTTTTCCCACGAGAAGTTGAAATTGACTGATTGAACCTTTTTTTTTTTTTGCACACGGCGGCAGAGGCCTAAAGCAAAAAGATTTTATAAAACCCAGCTGAAGGCCTACGACTGGGGCGACGGCACGCATGCCCACAAAGAAGGCTCTGAGTGCCACCTCTGGCACCTGTGCCATAGGTTCGCCACCACTGCTCTAGTTGGTAACTGTTTCAATTGTGAAAACAGGAAGTACACTCCATTTGAATAGCGATGTAAGGTGGGGAAATTATGTGGAGAACCAAACCCACTTCTATCATTCCATAGTTCTGATGCTGTATAATTCTACCATGTATCCAGACCATTTACTTGTTTTAGAAAAATCAGCTACATTTGGGGAAACTATATAACAAATAGCAGCACTGTACTTTGCTCTCATTTAAAATTGATGCTCCAGTTTTATGAGATGTCATTTTGTTTTCCATATCCATCACATTTTAAGTTTCATTGCAAATGTGTAATCAATTCATGAACGAGCTTATCTGTGGATACGAAGTGAGTTCTCAAAATCATTTTCTGCTCAACCCTCTAATTAGGACTTATATGGAAATAATAACTTCTTTTGAAAAGCTGCTATTTTCTTTGTTGGAATGAGAATTGTAAATGAACTGCTGGCTTCTACCAATGAGAAATAATAGGGCCTGTCCATCTCCTCCTGCCACTAGTTTAATAAATCAAATGAATAGGGTCAGTTGCATTCAAAAAGAATTTGGGCTATTTTACAAAGAGGAGAAAATTCAAATAACTCTCTGCCTTGCTGAAATACATAATTCCAAATATAAATTATGATCCATCATTCCTCTGGTGAAAGGCAATCATTGATAGTAAAGATAAAAGTCAAATGCAATTCCAGTGTGTTGAACTTAAAACCTTTGACATTGATAAATGGATATGTAAATGAGCATAGTGCCTTTGTTCAGTGTTAGGTTTTTGGATTAGCATGATATTTATCTGGATTCCAGCCCAGTTTTGTTGTATTGAAATTCATTATAAATTTCAGAAAGTTACTTATCTCTAGCATGCAAGTACATTGGAAGGCATAATTTCAATCATTATTGAAATTATGTATTTCCTTTTAAATGGAGATATTAAATAATATGGGCAAAAGGGTTGCATTATAATAAATGAACCTCAAATATAATTCCTTAGATTATTTTAAAAAGTAGTTCAATCAAATATACCTATATTTTCTCTTTCTTTCCTACCAACTCAGCTACATCTATAGTAATAGCAATAGCACTTAGGCTTATATACCGCTCCATAGTGCTTTATAGCACTTTCTGAGTGGTCTATAATGTCAGCATACTGCTCCCAATGATCTAAGTCCTTTATGTCATTTTACCAACCTTGGAAGGATGGAAGGCTGAGTCAACCCTGAGCCCATCAAGATCAAACTCCAGAATGTGGGCAGAGTTAGCCTGCAATGCTGCATACTAATTAACAAGTTCTACATTTAATAGAACTTGGTTGCCCCATGTGTTTAATATTCAGTTGAGAGAATACCAGGGACTATAGGCTATATTGGGACATTGTTGGAATTCTGGAAAAAAAAAATGCCTGAAAGAAATCGACAACAACCACTTGTGTGTCATGCCTAGAAAACTCCACAAATATGTATATCTATTTGGTGTCTAGAAACAGATGCTGATTTAAAGAAGTCTCTCTCTCTCTCTCTCTCTCTCTCTCTCTCTCTCTCTCTCTCTCTCTCTCTCTCTCTCTCTCTCTCTCTCTCTCTCTCTCTCTCCCTCTCTCTCTCTCTCTCTTTCTTTCTCTCTCTCTACCTCTCAGCCACTCAGAATGAAGAACAGGACAAAGGAATAACTGGAATAATAGATGAATAATGATAATAATTAAAACATTAAAATGTGAGAAAAATTGTACTTGCAGTACATATAAGACATAACAGAATGTCTTCCTATGCACTTGGATTGAGTGAGTCACTGGTAAGGCAATCTGCAGCAGAAATGGAATTGCAGGGGGAATAGATTTTTTAATGGAAAAAACAGGTTCAGATTCAAACAGTAACAATAAGGAGAAAGTATATGGTGCTTAATTTTGGTACAATAAACAAATATGGGGAAAATGGAGCACAGGATTCAAAATACGGTTGATAATTATACTTAGGCAAAACTCAGACAGCATTTAAAATAATTTACATTCAAACTTTTCAAAGTAAACCTGAGTCCTTCCCAAATATTGGTAACAGACTTAGAATCTCCTAGATAGTAAAAAGATGGTTTCTTACTCTTTGCTTTGTATATTGTATAATTTCACTCCTTTAAAAATAATTGTGTATAATTTAGTATATTGGGCTAAATTATGGAGTCCTAAATATGGAGTCCTAAAAATTCTTAAAGATGGCTTGTTTCATCTCAATATCTCCTTACACCTAGGATATCACATCTTGACAGTAAGTGTGTAATGTTCTAAATGACTGAATTAGGAACCAAAGTAAAATTTTTGATTGGTGGATGTTCCTAATTTGAAAGTATATTTTTTATTAATAAGTTAGTTAAAAAGACCTTATATTTATCTCTAATAAGGATTATGCTGTGGCAATAAGAGTAGCAAAATGTAATTATTGTTCTACTCTTCAGTCTGGAGAATATCAGTTAGCGCTCTGTTTAGGAAATCTATCCCCTCTTAGGGATGAAAGAGTTCGTGGGGCATCTTAAGGACCACAGTGAGAGTTAATCTAGGCATCTAATGATAAAATTGCTTGGATTTGCTTGTTCATGTAATTACCAGGAATCAAGGCTGACTTGAAGGTTTGCACCCAGAAAGAAAGAAAGAAAGAAAGAAAGAAAGAAAGGAAGGAAGGAAGGAAGGAAGGAAGGAAGGAAGGAAGGAAGGTGCTCCTCCCTCCCATGGAATTCCTACTCTAGACATTTCTAGCAGTTACAATTTGGAGTATACCAAGTGTGTGTGAAAAACTTGTATTGTACAATTGTGTAGGGGTTAGAGCAGAGGTCCCCAACCTTTTGGGCACCAGAGACCAGTTCCATGGAGAGAGGTTTTTCCATGGACCGGAGGGTGCATGGTTTTGTATGCTGCCTGCATCCCGTGGATAGGGCTTTGCGTGTTTGTGCGGCCCAGTTGCTGGCATGCCGCAGCCCGGTACTGGTCCACAGACCGAGGGTTGGGGACCCCTGGATTAAAGAAACTGAGATTGAAGGTTATTCTCAATCATGCAACCCAGTGTCTGATAAAGACCTCTTAGATGTCTACCTCCAGGTTCTGTGTTGTAGGAGCAAATTAGAAGGCATGTTTAATACGAGAAAGGATATAAAACCAAGGAGTTGAAGAAATAAATAAATATCAGGCAGCCCAAATTACATTCCTGAAGTGAATGAGAAAAGCATTCTGACTGATCTGATATAAATGTTGATAGTGCTATGACATTATGAGAAAGCTTACATCAAAACGACGTAAGCAGTGAGGGAGACCAAGAACAAGAAAATGGAGTTGAGATTCATGTCATGCAACAATTTTCTTCCAACTTTCATTTTAAGTTTTAAGTTCTTGCTTTTCAAGTTCTATATGAGATGCCTATGCATAATATATGTAGTGTTCTAACACGCTCTTTTTCCATTTCTTCCTCATCCGGCATCATTTCATAGAAGTTGGGAAGGTGCAAGGCAAGTGAAAGGTAATCTTGCATCCGTTCTATCAACTTCACAAATGTCCTTTTAATGTTGATTTTTTTTAAAAAAAATATGCTATGGTCAGTTCCACGTGTTTGTTTTGTCTTGCATAGAATAGAAGGGGCTCAAGTGAGCATATCAGTGTTGCTCATAAAAAAATCTGTAATAATTTAGCTGAGCATTTTTCAAAGGAATTATCAAGCAAACCACCAAAGTCAATGGACGGTTGTTGTTTTGTTTTTAACTTTTGTTTCTTTTTAAAGCCTAAGGATTACATGAAATGCTAATGCTGTCACTGAATGCTTAAAGAAGGTAATCTAGAGGAAGAATTCAAAGCTTTTAATGCTAACGTACTTAATAGCATTATCTACACTGTACAACAGCACTTTACCCCTTATGCAGACACAGAGACAGTAAATACTCACCATATTCATTGTCATAGAAAATAATAAATTTCTGCCAGGCATATTCTGTGACCACCCTCAAGATGACATCCTTGATGTAGACAGGTGGGCGGACAAAAAGTGTGTAATCGTCATTCCTGTTGCTCCTTGTAGTGCCACAGCCACTCCTCGGAGTCCCAGCTGTTGACCTCTGGATGAAGAGATGAGGAATATGCATAGCATCTGCCAGAGATTGCAGAGATCCTGCAGATGTACAACCAATCGAGCTGACCAGAGCCAGGATCCCATGGTTCATGAGTTCACAGGCTGCAAAACAAAAAGCAAAAGCGAAAAAAAGCAAATGAGAGTCAGGATGACAAGATGAACATAAGAGATATTCTTTTTTTTTTCCTTTAAAAAAAGCAAATATCCTGCAAACACAAAGTAGTGAAAGTCGACATGCAACGGATTCAGTCGAGCAAGGAAAGGCTCTAGAGTTTCCATCAATTTGATGTATCTTGTCCTCTTGGAAAACAGGCTTGTTTTAAAATCAGCATGGTGCCATAAAAAGCCAAGAGGCATGTCCATCCATTTCAAACCGCCAAACATATTATTGTTAATGAGCCCTATATGGTGCCTATCTTTACAGCCTGGGAACAGGGGAGAGCCAGACAAGGAGCAACTTCCATAAATATTATCTTTGGAGGACTCTAGATAGACATTAGACATAGAACCCCATATTAAATTAAACCGAGTTACAGGAGAGATAAATGCAGCTCAAAGTCAACGTGTCAGCCCTGGGAGATGAGATATTTTGTATTATATTTGGAGAGATTTTGAAAGAATAATGGTTCATAGTGGAATATAATATATGCACTTTCATCAAGAACAAACCAAAACTTAAATTACTTTGGTGTAATAAATAAAACCCTAAAACAACAACAACAACAACAAACACAAGGCAGCATATTTCAGCTACACTCTGCCTTTTTTTTCCATAGGGGGCCATTCAAATGCTTCAGGTATAATTCCATTTTAAAAATTATTGGATTTGATAGCCAGTGAAATTGGCCCGTGAGGAATGATTTTGACATCCTGTATATTTGTATTGTGTTAAGTGGTGCTGCCGGTCTATATGTCACAATTTTGTGCTTTTCTTATTGGTAAAGGAGCAGGAGAGCAAGGGGAATGTTTTTGTAGGAGACTCAAAAGACAGAAAGAACTTAAGCTCAATAAATGCTTGATTTTTAATTTCTGTCACGAAATCTTTCTTCATGTATGGCAATGGATTCCAGTATATTGTCTGTGATGTCCCAAGAACTAATCTCTGGCATCTCCAGTTATCAGAATCTATGTACAGAAAATTTTCTGTAGATAACTAGAGAAATGGTTGAAATCTGGGAAATTGGCCTCTTGTAAGTCAACAGTAATGCTGATTTACCATCAGCTTATCAGGTTTTTAGGAACTGAGGACTTGGCAGCACAAAGAATCAACAACCAATAGTCAGCCATCAACACCTCAATCAACCAATAGGTAGGCACACCCAACCAGGCACCGCATAAATACGATGCATAGAATAGCTCTACTTCTCTGGGCTCCAGCATGAGCCAAAAGCTCAGAAGACTAAGCTTCTGGTCCGGGTGAATGACCCAGATTGGATCCTGCAACATTATCCTGGGATATGTATATTTGCCTTCATTTGTGAGATGAACTACTTAGGAGCCCTGATAATTTTTGCCCATGAAAGCATGTAAGTGGACAGTATTCATCTACTGTACATTAACCTTTCAGTTTTCTGACTTCCAGAAGCTTCAGCCAACAACTCTCATCAACTCCCAGCTGCCAGGTCATGCAACTTTTAACATATCTGAAGAGCACCAAGTTGGGGAATTCTGCATTCTAGGAAGCTTTGTTTGGTTTGTTTCAAAGAAACATTGATCATCTCATCTCATTAAAACGGCATTGTGAATCAAAATGAAGACTTTCTTCAAAGCAGTAAGTGAATCCAGGGGCTCCTGAAGCATTCTGAAGATTCAACAACTTTTCTACTGCTTTCAGAAAAATAGAATGTTGCATCTTAAATTCCATATATGAAGAACAGTGAGGAGATCCTGAATGTTATGAAAGCCTCTTTGATACTGATGTAAGCAGTTATCCATTAGGATTTATCACTTTAATTACATTCTTTGCCTAATGGAGTTGTTTTTGAGGTGGCAAGACTAAGGTTACTTTGGCTCCATTCACTTCCTCAGTCATCAACTTTTGTAGCACATCTAGCCATATGCTCTTACTTTTCTCTCTGTTGTACAAATGGAATGTTACAGTTCTTTGTTGGCTTTGTCAACCCAACTGGGATCTCAATATTCTAAATATACTTTATGCTGCATGATTGTAACAGGTTTAAATCTCTTGACAATGAGTGACATGGACATCAGGCTAACACTTCGCTGGCTCAAATTCTCAGGATTGTTTATTTCTGTGGCATTCCATCCCAATGTGTTATTCCTGCTCCCACTTCCTCTCCTCTTTTCCTAACAAATAATATGGCCACTAAGCAATTGACAAATTGACAAACAAACCTTGCCAATGATGTTTTCTTTTCTTTTTCAGGAGACATCAGCTTAGCAACCATTTATGCCACCAATCTTCCTGGCATGCCAGAAAATCCAGTGGTCAGAATAAGCATCACAGCTAACCACTAGAATAGAATAGAACAGAGATGGAAGGGATCTTGGAGGTTTTCTAGTCCAACCCGCAGCTCAGGCAAGAAACCCTATCCCATTTCAGACAAATGGTTGTCCAATCTCTTCTTAAAAACCTTCAGCGTTGGAGCATTCAGAACTTCTGGAGGCAGGTTGTTCCATTGATTTATGGTTTTAACTGTCAGGAAATTTCTTCTTAGTTCTAGGTTGCTTCTCTCCTTGATTAGTTTCCACCCATTGCTTCTTCTCCTGTTCTCAGGTGCTTTGGAGCATAGCTTGATTCCCTCTTCTCTGTAGCAACACTTGAGATATTGGATATCATGTCACCTCTAATCCTTCTTTTCATTAAACTAGACATACCCAATTCCAACAACCGTTCTTTATATGTTTTAGCCTGCAATTCCCTGATCATCTTTGTTTCTCTTCTCTGCACTCTTTTAGGATCTCAACATCTTTAAGTACACTTTATAAGGACAAGACAGTGGATATACTTTTTAATTTTATCTAGAAAATTTCCCAATGTACTCTCAACATAGCACCCACTGAAGTGGGGAGTGAGGGGGAGCCTCCAAAGAAAGATGAAAAAGAAGGGAAAACTTTATTTTTAATACTAGTTTTCAAACCTGATATTTTTAATTGAAGTAGACTACCTTTTTCACTTTTTTTGTGAACTTTTTGCCAGACAATTTGGAAGGTATTGTACTGTTCATTAATATTGTTGTATTCAACTCTGCTTTTTCCATTGTGGTAAGACCCTTTAAAGCATTCAAACAAAACTTGGCAGTGTTAACATTTTTTACAGGTCTAACTTCCCTATTTTCATTCCATCCTGGCAAAAACTAGAACCAATTCACATGTTTGGAAATTTCCCCATGGATACATGTTCTTTTGAAACAGTTCTTGAATTGGCTATAATTGCCATTTAGATGCACTTTTTGACTCTTTTATTCTCAATTCAAATCAAATCAGGGTTGATTTGCACAGGTCTGATCTTTGTACAAAGTATATGTTATACAGTTAAGTTCATATGTGAAAAGCATATGCAAGATGGCTTCTTGTTATCTTGGCAAGGTATTTTTGTATTGGAGGAAACAATATTTGTTTCCTCAAAGTTTGATGATAATATTTTGCTTAGTTTATGGGAACTCCTCAGATATGTTTAGTAGGCATGCAAAATAGGTGCATAGGAGCTTCAGGATGGCTATAGGATATGCCAAAAGTAGCAATCTATAAGCAATTCAGAAACTTCAATTTTAGAAACAGAAAGACACCTTGTTTTGCAAAGCATCCTAAAGGAAATTATTGTTTTGAAGCAAGACATTCTTTTGAAGCTTTGCACAGTGTACTGTAAACCACGGTAGAGAAGAATCCATAGGACTTTAAAAATACATCAAAGTACCATTATAAGAAACACGGTGTTCTTCATGCAAAAAGTTAACACCTTGCAACTAATGGTCCGGTTAATGAAGGCTGAGCAGCAGTACAAACACTTGAAGTGCTATATTAATGACATCCACATTTATACTAGAAGTGTTTATCATGATTAATGTTAATGCAGTTGATAAATATCAAAGGAATTAATAATGATTAAACCCATAATTTTGACACACTATTCCTGTGAGAAATATGAAAATGGTAAAGTGTTTACGTTGGCTTTGTAATGAAGTTGAAAGCTGAAGGAGTAAGCAATACAACGTTTTCAGAGGATTTGTACAGTATCCAATATTTTTCTTACCAAATTTATGGTTAACCATCAGCACTGGTAACTGACCTGTTCTTCAAGATTCAATGCTAGCAACTACACATTTAATGAACTGTTACATTAAACTATCACTTCTGTGAGTATATATGCTGTCAACTCTGACCAGATGCATATATTTTTCTAGTCATGGGCATTCACTCATTTCTTAGAAAATTTAGAGTGTATTGAAAATTCATAAATTCAGCAAGGAGTGAAGAAAATTAAATAAAGATTGGATTTGAGTCAGGAGTCAGACATGCAACACTAATTCAAAGCCAGAAAAAAACTCAGTTTTTATTAATTTTATTAAAAGATATACTGTAAATATTGACTTTTCCTTTACTACTGATAGAGTCATTGAACTAAATTATATTGAATCAGTTGGGGAACCATATTTGAACTTTCCATAAAAAGAGAACAGTTGGGAGATGAAGCATCTAGTAACTCAGCTTACATTAACATGCCCTCAATATTAACTTTCCATAGTTCTTACTTTATTGTCATGTTGCATCAGTATTAGCATATTCACACTAATATCAACATTTGGATCTACATTGCCAGGATAAAAAATAGGGACATTTTTGCCCAGTGTGCTGAGCTTAGACCAAATTTATTTTTTAGGGTTAATACAGCACCTAAGTTAAGCCTAGTATCGAAACACAATCAAATAATTTCAAATATTTTGTAACCAGTTCACTTGTAAGAGATTTGGTTAAACATAATGTAAAACACAATTTCGTTTGTCTAAAATATAAGTTCAGAGTTACCATTTGGCCCACAAAAGTAAGTCCAGTACAGTTGATCAATGGTTTTAATGGAGATCAGCAACAGTTCTCCCAAAAAAGGAAGAGCTAATATACGTTTACTCAGCCTCTGCCAAATATAGTAATTTGAATTTTAAATTAGAATCAGAATATGAAATTGTAACTTGGCTGCCAGGAGACCTTCCAAACCTATATTTTTCATATGGTATTGGATCTTGTGTATTGCTTTAATAATAGTGTAAAATGCCAGTGGGATGGGAAGAAGGGAAGAGGAAAAAGGAAGAAGATAAAAATCCTGCAATTCCCACAGTGAAAAGTTGCTTACATAATAAGAAGAGGGAAGGTATCTCCTGATTTTATATCTCTCCCTCCTCATATTCTCTTCTTTTCACAATGGATGTGAACTGGATCACACCTTACTCTAATCTGGCAAACACTTCCATAACACTGCCTCTTTGCCTCCCAGCTCCTGCTCTCTCCATAAGGAACGTGTCCATTTTGCCCTTGGGCTAACGGCAGCTATCGTTGAAAGAAGAGGTCTTTCACATGATAGAGGAAGCACTCGTGAACCATCAGGAGCGGAGGTATCACTGAGAGAATGTGCTGTACTTTTCTCGAAAACCTCTTGTGGCATTAGATTAGAAAAAGACATGCTACTGCATGCAGTTGGAGAGCTCAAGTCAATATTTTTAAACTTGGTTCAACATTGCACTACACCGTGATTCATCAACAATGATTTGATTACTAATACACAATTGGCTGACTTTACAAATTGCATTAACCAAATCCAGACATTAATGTGACTACTTAATGCGGTGTGTCAACCTACCCATTTTTTGTGACCACCATATATATTTAAACACAAAAGCCTGTTTTATTTAGATACTAAACTCCAACACCGGGCAGCTTCAAGAAAAATCTGAGAAATCTGTATCTTATCTGGACCAATAATTTATAATAACTACTCATATACGTTTGTTCTCAGTGTTGTATTCAAATGTTGCATGTTGCTCTCATAAAAGAAGCAATTGCCATTGCCCCTTTTATGTGTTCCATTTGAAGAATAGAAACTCATGCCATGTGAAGAATGTCTACCTTTTCTGTATGATCAAAGAGAAGAAAAAATATAATTTGAAAGAAAAAACAAGAGATGTGTTGTACATTTTTTTTTGTGTAGAGATGATCTGCTGCTGACAGAACTTTGTAACAACAAACTGAATTGAAAATGAATAACCAAGGAAACAAATTTCTCTGAACTATGAATATTTAGATTTTGTTGGGAAAACGTTAAGATGACAACAAAAAAATCTGGTCAGAAGCTCTCTTAGGCTTGGAAGCTGGTCAGTGGCTTTGGACCAGTCACTATATTTTAGCCCTAGACTAGGACCCTGAAAAGCAAATCTGTCTATAACCCATAGTCAACCAGAATGGTAGACTACAGTACATAACCTCCTGTGAAGTGGCTGTGGACTGATGTGGACTGATGTTTTAGGTGGAAGAGAGTTATAGAAAGTTATATGTATTTGTTTAGGAATGTGAGCTGGGCAAAGTTTACAAAATGGCTACCATCCTATCCATGTGCAAAATCTGCCTGAGTGTTGCTGACCACCTAATAACCAGGGCAAATGGAGTAGCATGTATGCTTCTTCCATAATATTTGTTTCATAATCCCCATGGCTTCCATCTTCTTCCAAATGGCTTACCAGGATAAGACATAACACTTAGCAAAGATACCTAAAAAGAAAGTATATTATCCTTAAACATTATCCTGTTTAAGTCTTTCTCTCTCTCCAGGATTTTAAAAGGATATATACCTTTTTATATAATTGACTGAAGTAATTGATTTCTCCTTTTGCCAATTTGTCCTGCCTGAGTATAAAATTTGAGTAAACTTCCTTCTGTCACCCCTAACAGATTCACAATCCACACAAATGCAGAAAGATCTTGCTGTTGGGTAATTGGGAAGACTCTGTTTTAAGGAAAGTAGAACACTTATTTTTCTCCCTTACGATCCCTAAACTTTCAAATGTAAATCGGATTCCTTCCTTGAAGAATTATTCCTCCTCACAAAATGATTGGCAGTGCTGAAATTGAGCCTACAAGAAAATAATGACTCTTAACTTGGAAGGGTAGCTTATAAAACATGGCTTGTTCTTCTCATTTGAAATGCTACCCTGATATCTTTTTCTAATTATCTTGCAGGCCACAATTTAAGGCACCTTCCCAATGAAGTTTTGTACAATCTTTGGTACATTCTAATATTCTCCAGGATAG
Source organism: Crotalus tigris (assembly GCF_016545835.1). Classification (NCBI taxonomy): domain Eukaryota; kingdom Metazoa; phylum Chordata; class Lepidosauria; order Squamata; family Viperidae; genus Crotalus; species Crotalus tigris. Next base: position 2,504,356 of record NW_024096796.1, read on the forward strand.
AATATTATCACAATTTAATTTGTTTGGGGAGACTGAATCAATTTATTTCAGGCACTGGTCCACTTTATTGGGAAGCATAGCAAAGTTTGGGACATTATTTTGAACGGTTGCAGTTCTGAAGCCTCAGTGGGTGCTCTATTTTCCCGCTGGTAGACATTCTTGCCCTGCTCTGTTTCCCAGCTTCTAGGCCTTGACCGACTATTATTTTTACCCCAGGAGTTTCAGCATCTTGATCCTGGAGGTTATCTCTTTCTTCATGTATACATTATTCAGAAGTGGATTGTTCCCAGTAGAGTCATCTTAGCAATATGAAACCTTGGTGAAAGCTATTAGGAAAAGCACTTAGTTGCAAAATTGCTGATATGTTATTATTTTACCTTTTCATATCACAGGGGCTTTGTAAAGCAGTTCTGTAGAGAAAACATAGCTAAATGGCTAGGAGTTCTTTAGGGGATTTCCATACTGTTATTTATATTTATAATCAACTTTCATTCACATAGCTTCTCCTCATAGAAGCATTTCATCTCTGCCTGCCTATCTATCTATCTATCTATCTATCTATCTATCTATCTATCTATCTATCTATCTATCTATCTATCTATCTATCTATCTATCTATCTATCTACCTACCTACCTACCTACCTACCTACCTACCTACCTACCTACCTACCTACCTACCTACCTATCTATCTATCTATCTATCTATCTATCTATCTATCTATCATTTATACCCAGGTCACTCCAAGTACATAAATGTAGATGAACAAACATGTTTCCTGGCTAGCAAGATGTTATCAATTATTTTATTTTCATTTTAGGTAGAGTCGGTTTGATGGGATTATTGTCAGTCCAGGAAGTAAAGAGGGTGAATGTTAATTGGCTCATTGACCTATTCTTTGGGGTTTGAGTTGTCAGCTATTTTCAAATGATGAAGTGATGTAGGAGGATTTAATTTTGCTGATTTTTTTCTGACCCCCATCACATTTTCCTCTCTCCTCAACTGAAAAAATGCTCTTTCAATTCATTTTCTTCACACAGATTAAGAAATAAGGGATTTGAATTATGCAAGCTGTATACTCCTTTCTCTTTTACCAAAAATGAAGTGTAAAGTAGTGGTTTTCATTTTTACACTGAAATATTATATATGTTTATTTAGAAGTAAGAATTTTTTCCATACTTTAACTTAGAAAGCCTTAAAAATGTTTAAACAATGTACAACAAAAGTAAGGCATATCTATTCAGAACTAAGTTCTCTGAACATCTTTTCAAGTAGGTATATTAGAACTTTAATCTTCATCTCATATAAAAAAATTATTTCTCCAATGCAATTCTCTGCCCTATAACTCTTCCAATCATATTTAGATTTCTGTATAGAGTTTATATTTTTTATTTACAAATGCTTGAATAGGTTCCATTAAAACATCCCAATTTCCTGCTACAAACAAGAATGGTTTTGTTTGTTGAATAAAAATTAAAACTTTCACAGGTTTAATTGAAGCTGAACTTACCAGGCACAATTTTGTACTATCATGTTTCTGAATCAATGATTTTTGCATCTTCATCAATGATTTTGAATACTTTGAAATATTTTGAGCCCACATTTTTGTTTGCATATTTTTAATTAGGAGCAAAAAAATAAAAAATGTGCAGGAAACTGAAGATAACCCTGTTCCAGATTTAAATTCTGTTCCAGTTTATTTGTCCTCAGTCTGAAGCTTTCCAATTTCTGAAAATCATTAGAAGAGGCAGTATGCAAACTTAGTGTCCTTTCAACGGTGCTCAATCTTGCAGTTTCTTAACAAGGAAAAGCTGTCTGGAGCAATTGTGGGTATTTTCAAGTTCTCTCCTTGTCAGGAGAGAAATTATTAAAGAACCTGTCTTCTCACCAGCTCTCCATACTGCAGGTTCTGATTTTAATGGAGCCGTCTTCATTCTACCATTTCTCTCCCAAGCCTTTACCCATATATTAGAGGCAATTCTGCATCTTTGCCTCTGAAATCAAACTAGAAGACCTCCAAGGTGCCTCCCAGTTATGTTATTCTTTACAGTAGGCGTCACCTGTAGTTTTTTGAAAGGCTTTAAATTGCATTGTTTTTTAAACAGGCTGGGATTATTTGTGATCATGCTTGTCTAATGATGGTGTCTTGAAATTTCTTGTTGCCTATTTTGTCAATGTGTTGTTATTTCTTGGTTGTATATTCTTATTAGACTTTAGACTGCCTAGAATCTTTTTTGATCTAGTACAGAGGTGTCAAACTGCCGGCCTGCGGGCTGGATGCATCATAGTGCCCACTCTATTGCTGGCAATGGAAAAAAAGTCAAGATACGTCGCAACATGTCACATGATGTTGTGAGTTTGACACCCCTGATCTAGTAGCCTTCTAAATGATGATGCAATGATGCTGTACATTCAGCACAGTATTACATGACATTACATTGTCTTTCCTTTTACATATGTAATTGTTATTAAGTTTACTTATTAATATTTTTATCAACTTTACCTTATTTAAATGGTCTCTGCCTCTCTGAAAAATCAAATAAGTGAATAAGATTGTTTTTTTTATCCTCTCTATGTTTATTTATCTTTACTTCTCATGGGAACAATGATACATATAATCTATCTCAGAATAGCCATTCTTCTTCATTATTACTGTGGGGAATTATTTTAGAAACAAATTTGAGTAGGACCATATCTCATATCATTAACCTCCTTTCAGAACTCAGGTATTGCTGCACTCACAACTAACTCCAACTGTATTCAGTGGGCTTGTAGTGTATTGCAGCTTAATGTTGGTACACAGAATAGCTGATAGCTGGCATTTCAATACATTCCCTGTCAAACAGGTTCATGCACGCTTCATTAGACAGTTTGCATGTCAAAACAAGCAAGAGTACGAGAAAGCTGCAAGAAAAAGCATAAATAATATACATATACACCACACGGAGAGAGATAAACACACCACACACAGACGATATACACAAACACGGAGAGAGATAAACACACCACACACAGACACACAGGGAGGAAGGGAGAAGAGAGAAAGAGAGAAGAGAGAGAGAGAATGCATACAAGTAATTAGGAATATTCAGGAAAGCTTAAGCTTAATGAATTGTTTGGTAAAGTAGGCTAACAAGAACAAGGTTTTCTTTAGCTATGATTAAACTAGAAGAAAGAAAAAATAATCAGTATACAAACAGTTCACTGAAAATAACACACTGCTAATAATTAAGAAACAAAAGATAAAACTATTCAATTCCTATTTCAATTCTGTTATCTCTGAGAAGGGTATCTGTCTTACAAAGCTATTGTCAAGAATAGGATCAAGGTTTGAAATTGGTAAAAACATGGCCAGGATGCAAACTGATCTATTTTCTGTGTAAATCATAGAGAATTAGCCTCTTGAGAATACTTCGATGATTACTGAAAACTACATATATAAGCATGTATGGACATATGCATGTATAACCAGACCTTTAATCAAATTTTATAGTAGACAATCCTGCTTCTAACACTGATCCTATATCTTACTATATTCCTGAAATATGTAGATATTTCTGCCTGGAATGAGGTTCATCCAGATATCCAGATGGCTCTCTAATACATGAAAATTGGTGTCTTATATTGAGATTATTATGGTCATGAATTGTATGACTTAGAAGGTAATCAACCAAAATCCTAAACTGGAAATTCCAGGTTTAGAAGAAACCAAACACCAACCATTGGACAAGAATCAGGGCTTTTGCTCCGGAGGCATTTAGTTTGATTTAGATTAATTAACCTCTGCACATTAGATTATTTAAATACTTTCCTCCTCACACATACTTTCAATTACACTTTATCTATCTGCAGTCCGAAAAATCATTTCATAGAATAGAGAAGCCAAGAGAGTATTCTAAATTGCATACTTTATTCATGCAGGATATTAGCCCTCCCTAGTGGTTCTCAGTGGTGCCATATGTGAAGTTAGAGCATGGATTAAGTTGAACATAGCAATCACTTCTCTCCAGATGCACCTTGCACGTAAATGATCTATAGCACTCAGCAAGCATTCTTTCAGGCTACTGCTGATATTCACAGCGATAGACCGCTGAGAAATCCCATTGAAACACTATTTTAAAACCATTACAGATAGATTTATGGGTTGTATAAAATATATGAGAATAAATTATGATTGAACTACTGGTGGCAATGATATAAATGTGAAGTTCATCTGGTAGTTTAACATTAAATACTCCAGGGTGAAAGAAGGATGCCTGACATCATTTAATGGCATTGCATTCCAAAGGCTAAAATTCTATATGCGTTTCTTTCACTTTTATCTTGATCAACTCAGGAATAGAAGGAAATGGGAGTCACGTTAAGGTCTCAGGTACAATTCTTTTTCTAGTTATCTGGGACAAGGAAGATTATTTATGCCCACAGTAAACACATTGCTCATTGCTATGCACCTCTATGGAGTAAAAGCATCTATGCTAAATACCTTGGCACATCAGGATTCACTGATGATGGTCTTTAATCATCCCTTGCTGTAAAAGTCAAAAGGGAATTAACTCTGAGGATCTTTAGTTTTGAATTGAGCAACAAATCTTTCTAATCTTCAAAGGGAGCCCGATGTTTTACATCTGCATTTGGAAACCTCTTTTGAATCGAGACTTGGGTAGAGATGTTTCCACTTGGGGGGATGATCTGAAAACTTTATTCAGGAGAACACTATAGGGCAGAGGTCCCCAACCTTTTGGACACCAGGGACCAGTTACGTGGAGAGAGGCATTTCCGTGGACTGGAGGGTGCATGGTTTTGTGTGTTGCCTGGATCCCGTGGATGGGGCTTTGCTTGTTTGTGCGGCCCGGTTATGGGCATGCTGCAGCCTGGTACCGGTCAACGGACTGGGGGTTGGAGACTCCAGCTATAGGGCATGCCAAATCCTATAGTTGGATTAGGGAAATTGTGGATCTCTATATGATGTCAGGCTATATATCGCAACCTTTCAGCTGGTGTGCCCAGTAGTAAGGATATTGGACATACAGCAACATGTGAAGTGCCACAGTTTCCTACTCCTACAGTAAGCCATATGAAATTGCATTACTGTTACAAATATACCATGCCACTTACTTTTGCAAATGTTCACAGTTTAATGCAGTATGTAACGTATTGGTTTGTTTTTCTTGTTGTTGTTTAATTGTGCCCAGTTCTCTGAGACTGCCTGCAAGTTCCTGCTGTTTTCTTGGTTAGATTTTTCAGAAGTGGTTTGCCATAGCCCCCATTCTACAGCTGAGAAAAAGTGATTGCCTCAAGGTCAGCCAGCTGGCTTTGTGCCCAAGGCAGGACTAGAATTCACAGTCTCCCGGTTTCTAGCTTGATGCCTTTGCCACTGAACCAACTGGCTCTCTACTTGTTTGGTAAGTACATTAATTGCTCATACCTCATAGTTCTCAGTGCTTGCAGTCTAACCAGGACATTCATTAAAAAAATTCTCAACGGCATAAAGGAATATGGGCCAAATTCAGACTAAAGTTACAGAAAGACAAAAAAGTTGTAGGTCTATTGCAAATCAAAGGAGAAGGGGTCATCTGGCAACATATGATGGAAAGAAAGCAAAATATTTTAACACATGTTTAATGTCTGTCTTTACCCAGAAGAGAAACAAACTCCTGATTGGATAGCCTTATGCAAGTAGTGGAAGAGGAACAACTCAAGATTGGTGAGAGCATAAAAGAACACTTCGATAATTTAAATAAATTTAAATCTCCAATGCCAAATTACTTCCGAATGTAAGGAAGGAACTAGTAGAAGTGATTTCAAGACCATTAACTATAATTCTTGACAACCTGGAAGAGATGAAATGGGTCCCTATCGCAAGAAGGAAGAGAAAGGGAAGGGAATCCAGGAACCATAGACTTCTTGAAGACTTTTCTAACATTTTACCAAGTCATACATCTGGAAACTAAAAAAACTGAAAGACACAGCAAGAGAATGGGGGAGATCTGGTTTTCTGTAGTGCATCTTGAAATGATCTAAGAACTGATAAATTATTTTGAATATAAAGATACAGTACTGGTTATTCTACTGCTTTGTACTATGATTATTGTCTACTATCATTACTTACTACCACCCTGTAACTCAAATTTCTACTTAGCTCTGTACTTGCTTGTAATGTTTTGATCCAGCTGCTGCTTGTCCTCTTGGTTAGGTTTATCTTTCTGATCTATTTCTGACCATGAATCCCAACTATAGTCTATTTCAAAATTATGTCAGATTGTGGCAGTCTTTGAAAAGCATGACAAATTTAACATTATTACCCAAGCGATTTGTCTTGCAATGAATGATTTGTGATTTAATACAAAGAGAGGCTAAGCGATCAGTTGGTCTTGCTTGTTTTAAAAAAATACACAATTAACTGGGTTCATGCAATGCACAAGCTGGAGAAATCTCATACATGGTTTACAGAAGGCACCAATCTGAAAATCTTGAACTGAGCAAAGGATTGTTGATTTAGAATGCCCATGTGTCCACCTTTCCTAACAATCACACCAAGATTCAATGTGAATTTGTCTATAATTAGTGAAAAAAAGAGGAGTTATATAAACCTTATAACATCATCCTTAGAATATGATCTCCATAGCATGCTTTTAAAAATAACAGCCAGCTGCCATAATTTAGCAGGAAGACTGTGCCTCCAAACTGTTTAGAAAGGCAATGCCCTTATTCCAAGTATGCAATAGTGGATTAATTGTGCTATAAAATTGGTCTGCTAATGATATCTAATTTAACTAGAGGGGATGCACTTACATAAAAGATAGTTTAAATTGCAGGTACTTAAATTTAGGCTGGCATTGGTGGAAGTCAATACTCTTTTGAAGTCTGCTAACTATGAAGCCTATGACACATCATAATTGCAGTAGCAATCCTGGCCATCTTGAAATTTCTTGTTTGTGACAAATCTTAGAACCATCTATGTTTGTGACTCCTGGCTTGCGTCTTAACAAGTATGCTCCTATCATCCTGCTTCTTGACTGTGGATTTGAAGTAAGGTGCTTTGTATATTCTAGGTGCATTTCAGTTTAGATGGAACAGATATCACTTTCATGACCCTGTGTAGCCAATCAAGGAGATAATCTTGGTGGAGATAGGCAGGAACTGTTATATAAGCAAAGAGAGCTAAAACATCCTTTAAATTCTGAGAAACAATGCAGTATTAAGAAGAGATGCAGACTGGCTCCTCCTTGACTCCCTGGGAAATAAGAAGGAGATAGGAAAGAGAAAATGCATCCAAGCTTGCAAGATTCTGCTATTGTAGCCTATCTCAGTATAGTTCATTTCTATGATCTGGTTTACCCTGAAGGAGCTGATATCAATCTTGCAAGCCTCATTGCATTTTACCTCCCTCTTGCAATACTGGTAATTTTCCAGTTGGGTTATCCCAATGCATTGTACACAGGGACTGCCTGTGAGAATGGTCCACTAACTTTAGTTAGTTCAAAATTGAGCAGCTAGACTTCTCAGTGGGACTAGCTAATATGAATTCATTATGTCAATATGCCAGCTCTACTGTTGTCAGCCCATTTCTGGACTCAATTCAAAATAGTAGTTCTTTAAATATATTTTCTTCAGTTTCCCAATCTTGCCTGAAATCCTGGGATGCCTTGAATTTTGTATTATAAAATCCGTGTATTTTCCAGAAGTGACCCTTCTACACTTTTCAAGATTAATCAAGGCTGATTAGGTAATTAGGTAATAGTAGTAGTAGTAGTAGTAGTAGTAGTAGTAATGACTTTGTTTGCCTCTAGGTGTTCGTTGATTCGTTGTTTGATTATCTTTTCCAGGATCTTCCCAGGTATTGAGGTCAGGCTGATAGGTCTGTAATTTCCTGGATCCATTTATTTTCCTTTTTTGAGGATGGGAACTACATCAGCTCTTTTCCAGTCCTCTGGTAGTTCCCCTGTGCTCCAGGATCTTTGAAAAATATAGTTCAGTGGTTCTGAGATCACATCTGCCAGTTCCTTGAGAACCTTGGGATGTAATCCATCTGGTCCTGGCAATTTGAACTCATCTAGGCTGGACAGGTGCTCACTTACCGTTTTCTTGCCTATCTTAACTTGTGTTTCTATTCTGTTTTTTATGGCACTATTTTTGATAGGTTGGTCTGTTTTTTCCCTTTGTGTAAAGACAGTTGCAAAAAATGAGTTAAATAGTTCTGCTTTCTCCCTGTTGCTTTTCACCTTCTTGCCACTTTCACCCACTAATGGACCAATAATTTCCTTCACTTTTTTCTTGTTTTTTACATGTTGAAAGAAGCTTTGTTTTGTTATTTTTGACTTTGGTCGCAAGCCTTAGTTCATTTTGAGCCTTAGCTTTCCTCACTTCAGGCTCAGGCTATTTGCTGATATTCTGACTTAGTTATGTGTCCCTCTTTCCACTTTCTATACTTGTCCTTTTTATCTTTCAGTTTGTCAGATAGTTCTTTATGCAGCCATGCTGGTTTCTTTTGAGAGCTGTTGTTTTTCCTCTTTGTTGGTATTATGCTAGATTGTGCTTTTATTATCTCATTTTTCAAAATTTCCCAAGAGTTGTTTTCCCCTTGAGGATTCTCATCCATGGAATCCTTCCCAAGCCCTCTCTAAATTTATTGAAATTAGCTCTCTTGAAGTCCAAGACTCTAGTTTGACTGTGTTCTATTGCTTGTGCTTCCATAATGTTGAATTCTAATACTGCATGATCACTTCCTCCCAGGGTTCCTATAGCTTCAACACCTTCTATCATTTCATCTCTGTTAGTGAGAATTAGATCCAAAATGGCTAATCCCCTAGTTCGCTTCTCTACTTTTTGGGAGACAAAGTTGTCTGCTAGGTTTGCCAGGAACCTGTTTGATCTTCCACTTGGTGCAGAGTTTGTCTCCCAGTTGATGTCAGGGTAGTTAAAGTCCCCCATTACTATTGTGATGTGCTTCCTACATACCTTAGTTAGCTGACTAGCAAAAAGTTCATCTATTTCCTCTGTTTGGTTGGGTGGTCTGCAGTATATGCCTATGTCAATGTCATTCCCCCCCACTTTTATATTGACCCAAATGCATTCAAGACAATTTTTATCATTGTTGTGCTCTATTTCTGTAGAGATGTAGTTATTTCTTATATAGAGAGCAACTCCACCTCCTCTTTTATTTGGTCTGTTTCTTTTAAATAATTTAAATCCCTCTAGCTGTGTGTTCCATGTGTGTCCCACCATGTTTCCGTAATGGCAACAATATCATATCTGCCCTCATTAACCTGAATTTCTAGTTCACCCTGTTTGCTGTTCATACTCTGTGCATTGGTGTATAAACATTTGAGTCCTTTGTGAGCAGCCCTGTGTTTACTTTCTACATAACCTGTGTGGTGCCTGAGTTCCCCTATTGTCTTACCACCTATTTGGTTAGTGCACTTTGTTTGGCATTCACTAGGTGATCTAGTGAAAAGAAGCACTAGGGGTGACATGATAGCAGTGTTCTAATATTTGAGGAGCTGCCACACAGAAGAGTGAGTCAACCTATTTTCCAAAACACAGAAGGCAAGACAAAAAGCAATGGATGGAAACTGAATAAAGAGACAAGCAACCTAGAACTAAAGGGAAATTTCCTAACACTGAGAACAATAAACCAGTGGAACAATTTGCCTTCAGAAGTTGTGGGTGCTTCAGCACTGGATTTAGACAATCATTTATTAAAAATGGTATAGGGTCTCCTGCTTGAGCAGGGAGTTGGACTAGAAGACCTCCAGAGTCCCTTCCAACTCTGTTATTCTGTTAGGTATCACTATCAGTTGAGCATCAAACTAGATTGCATCAGATCTGTTCGACTGATAAACTATTTGTAACTCAGGATTGAACCTTGGTATTCTCTGAACTTTTTTTTTTTTTTGCAGACATTTGATTACCAAACTAAGTAACATCATTTGTGCCTGAGGGAATAGAGTTTGTTTTCTATTAACATACTACTGATATGCCTTGTCAGTATTGGTGGGAGTGTTCTTGGTGATTCCTTGATTAGGCTGCTGTTTAGATAGATAGTTTTTCTGAGTTGGTAGTTCCTTGATTGCGGTATTGCTAACTTTTTGATTGTTGGTCTAATGTTAATATTGGTGTCACTCTCTGCTTAACTGGGTGTTGATTGGTGAGGAGGTGTTTTGGTCTTTTTGTTTCCTTTTTGGCTGTTTGATTATCTCTTTTTGAATGCAAAGTAGATGTTGTTTATCTCTATGTGCCTGCTGGTGGCTGATTTGTCCAATGCCAAGCCTCTAGGGACTCTCTAGTGTTTTGGGATTTGGCTTGATCTAGAATTCTCAGTTTCCTAGTTGGAATTATGGCTGTTTGTCCATGTGTTGTGAAATTATGGAGTTTTCATCAAGTTGTCTTACTGCTAGTGTTCAGTCCTGATGATTGCATGAATTATCTTTGACATCTCAATCTGTTTTAGTAATAACTTTCCCAAGGACGTTCCACTAATTTATTTGGTTCTGAACCCACTGTTTTCCCCCCTTCTATTTCCCTCAGCCTTGCCAAGTACATTTTGTTTTCCTAGTCCATTCTTAATTTGCATCATGTGTTCACATAGGCAAATTTCTGCATCGTACTAACTATTGCCTCAATGGAGCAGCCAGTCTTTATGTAGTTAGAAGTGATTGATTGCAGCCTAAGACCATCCTAGTAACTGACTCCAAATCCGTAATTCTGTAGTTAGACCTCTAAAATGCTGTATGTAACGGAAAGCCAAGGACTGGTTTTCATTCCATTAGGAAGGATGTCAGTATGCTTACCTACCAGTTCCCAACTTTGCCTCCATTCAATCCATATGCCTCGCTTGTCCTCCAAGTTTAGTTGTGAGCTTGCAATATGAATTTGCATCTAGAAGGTTCCAAGCTGAATCTTTCATTTTGTTTGCTTAATTCAAAAGTTCTCCACTAAGGACAACAAACAGTGACAGTCCTGCCAGCACCAACTGCAACATCTGTTTGCCAAATAATTAAGAGTGACAGTTAGTTGGCACTTCTGGATGATTCTCCCTGTCCTCCAGAGTTGGAGTTTCAATGGATTCTGCATACTTGAATTCCAGTAAATAACAGGATTTTTCTACAACCTTTTATCCTGTTAGTGCAGTGGTTCTCAACCTGTGGGTCGGGCCCAATTTGGGGTCAAATGACCATTCCACAGGGGTCACCAAATAATGCAGTCCGCCATTTTTTCCCCCTTTTCCTTAGCTGTGCTACTCCCTTTTATTCTATTGGCTTTTGAAAGCCAATAGAATAGACTCTCTTGAATAGAGTCTAATTCTATTGGCTTTCAAAAGCCAATAGGAATTGTCCAGGCTGTCTCTGCCCTGTTGAGCCCGCCAAAAGTCCCATTCTGCAAATGGTGCTGCACCAGTTGAGTAGTCCTCGACTTATGACTGGTTGAGTAGTCCTCGGCTTATGACCAGTTGGGGGGTCATAAGGTTGAGAACCACTGTGTTAGTGTGTTTGTTCATGCAGCCCTGAAAACCCTGAAATGGACAGCTCTCATTTCTAGCCATGAATTTTAAACAAAGAGCCTGACTTTTAAACCATGTGATGGATATAGATTTGCTTTATTGTTCCTTATCTCTTTCTTCTGGCAACCTAGCAAAGGAAATTAAAACCCTCTATATACAATATTTCCCATGTACTTATGTATTTATGAATAGTTACTTCATTACAGATTGATGGGAAAATTTGGAACAGGTTCTTAGGGCTGTATGCCTATACGCACAAGTCCACTCACATACACACATTTCTGCATTTATTTCTCCAGACAAGTGGAGACTTTAAGGAATGAAGTGTCAATACTGGCAATAATGCACAGCTAGGATGTGCCAGAGATGGAAATCTGTCTCACTTTTCTTTCTCTCTCTCTCTCATGCACATACAAAATCAAAACAACACAACATGAAAAAATATAGCTATGGGTTATAAATGAAAGCTAAACATACCAATAAAAATGTAAAGGAGTCCCTGTGGATTTTAGCCCATTAGTTGTTGCTGACTTATAGGAAGTGGTGCTCATCTGTTTCAAGGCCATTGAGCCAGCACTGTCCAAAAACATTTCCACAGTCGTGTGACCAGCCTAACATCATGGAGCACTGTTACCTTCCCACCAAAGTGGTACCTATTTATCTGCCTGCATTTGCATTCTTTTGAATTGCTATGTTGGCAGAAGCTAGGGTGAGTATGGGAGCTCAATTCGTCATGGGGAGCTTGTCTCTCAAACATGGGTTGCTGGCTTTCTAGCTAACAAGCACAGAATTTTAACTACTGGTCCACTGCACCACAACCTACCAATAGGTATAAGCAAAATAACAAAGAACAAAAAGTCACAGCCTTTAATAGGCAGAGACTAAAAGGCAGAGCCCCTTTATGGATTACTGCCTTGTCGTGGCGAAGGGGCTTGTGTAACTCAATGAAGCTATAAGCTATGCCGTGCAGGGCCACCCAAGACGGACAGGTCATAGCAGAGAGTTCTGACAAAATGTGATCCACTGGAGAAGGAAATGGCAAACCACTCCAGTATCTTTGCCATGAAAACCCCATGGACAGTACTAAAAGGCAAAAAGATATGACGCTGGAAGATGAGCCCCTCAGGTCGGAAGGTGTCCAATATGCTACTGGGGAAGAGCAGAGGGCTAGTACTAGTAGTGCCAGAAAGAATGAAGCGACTGGGCCAAAGCCGAAAGGACGCTCAGCTGTGGATATATCTGGTGGTGAAAGGAAAGTCCGATGCTGTAAAGATTTTTTCTCCATAGGAACCTGGAATGTAAGATCCATGAATCAAGGCAAGCTAGACGTAGTCAAAAAAGAGATGACAAGACTGAACATCGACATCTTAGGAATCAGCGAACTAAAATGGACAGGAATGGGTGAATTTAACTCAGATGACCATCAGGTATACTACTGTGGGCAAGAATCCCTCAGAAGAAATGGAGTAGCCTTCATAGTCAATAAAAGAATAGGAAAAGCAATACTGGGATACAATCCCCAAAATGACAGAATGATCTCAATTCGAATCCAAGGCAAACCATTCAATATCACAATAATCCAAATCTATGCCCCAACCACTGGTGCTGAAGAGGATGAAATTGACCGGTTCTATGACCGGTTCTATGTCAATTTCTACAGCACCTTATAGAATTAACACCAAAAAATGATGTCCTTATCATCATGGGGGATTGGAATGCTAAGGTAGGAAGCCAAAAGATAACCGGAATAACAGGCAAGTTTGGCCTTGGAGTACAAAATGAAGCAGGGCACAGGGTGATAGAATTTTGTCAAGAGAATACGATGGTCATAACAAACACTCTTTTCCAACAACCCAAGAGACAGCTCTACACATGGACATCACCAGACGGTCAACATAGAAATCAGATTGACTATGTGCTCTGCAGCCAAAGATGGAGAAGCTCTATACAGTCAGTAAAAACAAGACCAGGAGCTGACTGTGGCTCAGATCATGAGCTTCTCGTTGCAAAATTTAGGCTTAAATTGAAAAAAGTAGGGAAAAGCACTAGGCCACTCAGGTATGAACTAAATCATATTCCTAATGAATATACAGTAGAGGTGACAAATAGATTTAAGGAATTAGATCTGATAGACAGAGTGCCTGAAGAACTATGGATGGAAGTTTGCAACATTGCACAAGAGGTAGCAACTAAAACCATCCCAAAGAAAAAGAAATGCAAGAAAGCAAAATGGCTGTCTGAGGAAGCTTTGCAAATAGCTGAGGAAAGAAGGGAAGCGAAAGGCAAAGGAGAAAGAGAAAGATACACCCAATTGAATGCAGAATTCCAGAGAGTAGCTAGAAGAGATAAGAATGCCTTCTTAAATGAACAGTGCAAAGAAATAGAAGAAAACAACAGAATAGGGAGGACCAGAGATCTCTTCAAGAAAATTGGAGATATGAAGGGAACGTTTCATGCAAAGATGGGCATGATAAAGGACCAAAATGGCAGAGAGGCAGAAGAGATTAAGAAGAGATGGCAAAACTACACAGAAGAACTATACAAGAATGAGCTTAATGTCCCAGATAACCACAATGAGATGGTCACTGACCTCGAACCAGACATCCTAGAATGTGAAGTGAAATGGGCCTTAGAAAATCTGAGCAACAACAAAGCTAGTGGAGGTGACAGTATTCCAGCTGAGCTATTCAAAATCTTAAAAGACGATGCAGTAAAAGTGCTACACTCAATTTGCCAGCAAATTTGGAAAACTCAACAGTGGCCACAGGATTGGAAAAGGTCAGTTTACATTCCAATTCCAAAGAAAGGCAATGCCAAAGAATGTTCAAACTATCGCACCATTGCACTCATTTCACATGCTAGTAAAGTTATGCTTAAAATCCTACAAGCTAGACTCCAGCAGTATGTGGATCGAGAACTACCAGAAGCACAGGGAGGATTTCGAAGAGGCAGAGGAACTAGAGACCAAATTGCCAATATACGCTGGATCATGGAGAAAGCTAGGGAGTTCCAGAAAAACATCTACTTCTGCTTCATTGACTATGCAAGCCTTTGATTGTGTGGATCACAACAAATTGTGGCAAGTTCTTAAAGAGATGGGAGTACCAGACCATCTCATTTGTCTCTTGAGAAACCTATATGCGGGTCAAGAAGCAACAGTGAGAACCGAACACGGAACCACTGATTGGTTCAAAATTGGAAAAGGAGTCCGGCAAGGCTGTATACTGTCGCCCTGCCTATTTAACTTATATGCAGAGCACATCATGAGAAAGGCAGGGCTAGATGAATCAAAAGTTGGAATTAAGATTGCCGGGAGAAATATCAACAACCTAAGATATGCAGATGATACCACTCTAATGGCAGAAAGTGAAGAGGAACTAAAGAGCCTCTTGATGCGGGTGAAGAAGGAGAGTGCAAAAGTAGGCTTGAAACTCAACATTAAGAAAACCAAAATCATGGCATCCGGCCCTCTCAATTCCTGGCAAATAGATGGGGAAGAAATGGAGGTAGTGACAGATTTTATTTTTCTGGGCTCCAAGATCACCTCAGGTGGGACTGCAGCCAAGAAATTAAAAGACGCTTGCTCCTGGGGAGGAAAGCTATGGCAAATCTAGACAGCATACTAAAAAGCAGAGACATCACCCTGCCAACAAAAGTGCATATAGTCCACGCCATGGTTTTCCCAGTTGCAATGTATGGATGTGAAAGTTAGACCATAAGAAAGGCTGAGCACCAAAGAATTGAGGCCTTTGAACTATGGTGCTGGAGAAGACTCTTGCGAGTCCCTTGGACTGCAAGGCGTTCAAACCGGTCAGTCCTAGAAGAGATCAACCCCGACTGCTCTTTAGAAGGCCAGATCCTGAAGTTGAAACTCAAATACTTTGGCCACCTAATGAGAAGGAAGGACTCACTGGAGAAGGGCCTAATGCTGGGAAAGATTGAGGGCAATAGAAGAAGGGGACGACAGAGAATGAGATGGCTGGATGGAGTCACTGAAGCAGTAGGTGTGAACTTAAATGGACTCCAGAAGATGGTAGAGGACAGGAAGACCTGGAGGAACATTGTCCATGGGGTTGCGATGGGTCGGACACGACTTCGCAGTTAACAACAACAAAAGGCAGAGACCATGAAAGAAAAGATGGCAGGGCACTAAGCTGAAAATGAAAATTCAAAGAAAAATTACAGAGTTGTATTCATTTTATATGCATAGGATCACCAGGAGGTTAAGTAGATATGCTGTAGATTCACAAGGAGAGGCCAACATCAAGGCAAGCATATCAATATAGACTAGTCACACTCATCAGAAAGTGCTTCATAAATCAGGTCCCTAAGGCCAAGGGTTTCTAAAATACGTCTTATATTACATACATTGGCAGGAAAACTGTTTATATATTGTCTCAAAAAAGGATGGAGAGGTGCCAAGGTCTCTTTGTCCTCATTTCCACCTTGCCAATTACTGTCTGGCAAAGGATATGTCAATGTACTTCAGCTTTAGCTATTCTACTAATGGCTCAATTAACTCTGACTAAAGTAAGTCAGTGTTTTTCCCCTGTTGTATTGCTTATAATCTGTAATTTGAATTCTTAGGATGAACTAAGTGTACAATAAGCAACAAAGTCCAGGGTATTGCAGACTTCAATAATAGGAGTAGCACATAAGAATATGATCAAATGGTAGGGATGGGTGAAAGCTTTATTTTATTTTTTTTAAAAAAGTAGTTATCAATTATCCAGCTGCAATAATGCGACTACATAGGGAGCAAAGAAAGAGCAGGTATCTAGAGATTAAACAGATGATACTGGAAGATGAATGTGGTTTTAAATTGAAGGAATACACTTCAATAATCTATGTTATGCTACTCTGAAGCTGAAAATGCAATGAATTAGAAGCTCTATTAATAAAAGTCAAAAAGCAGAGTGAAAAAAATGGTACTAAAATTAAATACAAAGACAATCAAACTAATAACAACAAATGCAGCAATCATGCTTAGATATTGCAATGGCGGATGCCTTCTGCCTCTTAGGATTGACTGTCTACCCTAAAGGAACAGTCAAGAAATGAACCACTGATAGTGTGATGACTCTCCTGGACATTTCTTCAGAAGACTCTCCAGATGCTAGTTTGGAGAGGATCAGCCATCAGCTGAGGACTATGAGCCAGGAATGGAAGGGCCAAACATATGGGAGCAACCAGATGAGCAGCTGGCTGAGCTAGAGAAGGAGAGGCACAGCTGCATCTGGGAAGCCCAGAGGATTCGGGTAGAGAGGGCACATAACTGCAACTGGTAATTGGAGATGAATAAGAACTGCCTCCTCCAGATCTGAGAGCACGTAAGGATGAGAGGAGGCTGGTATAACAGGTATAACAAAGGTCAGCCAGGCTACTTTCAAGGAGGCAACCTTGTCCCTCTTGATGAGCTGCACCAGGATACAGTTATTTATCATTTCCTTGCTGTGTCTTTTTGCCTTCTTGCCTTGAACTTTGAATTGTGTCTTTTCAACTGTGGAGTTGCCCTGCCTTGTGGACTTGCCTTTGCCTTGGGGACTTGCTTTTGCCTAGTGGACTGGACTTGCCTTTGCCTTGAGGACTAGTGTTGACTTCTTTTGAGTAGTCTGTAGAACTCATTGGAGTTGAATTGGTGCTGGCATAGGGAATTGCTTTAATAAAGACTCCTAACACCTGTGGTGTGTGTGTGTGTGTGTGTGTGTGTGTGTGTGTGTGTGTGTGAGAGAGAGAGAGAGAGAGAGAGAGAGAGAGAGAGAGAGAGAGAGAGAGAGAGAGAGAGAGAGAGAGAGAAGAACAGCACAAATGGTAGGATAGCATTGAAGGCCTTGGAAAGAACAGTCAGATAGCTCTTATTTGAGACACAAATTACCATTTTCAAATTATCATATGTTAAATATATAATATGAATATCTACTTCTCTTGGGAAATCTATAACACTGGGAAAAGTGAAAGGAAAGAAAAGAAGAGGACAACCAACAGCAAGGTGGATGAATTTAATTACAGCAGCAATGGTGCAATGACAGGAGATCTGAACTACTGTGATGGCAAGAGGTCATTATGGAAAAAAATAATGATCAACAGTTGACATTGACTTGATGGCATATTATCATCAATATTTTAAAGATGTGACTGAATTGTTTTTTTCCCATAGAGTAGTACTATAACTTGCTGTGATCTTGACACCATATGTCTATGGATGCAGCCCCAAACTACACTATGTTTAACTCTGAACATGTTTTCCAAGCAATCTTCCCAGCTTTATGGCATCTGCATATTTTATAAACATTCCTTCTATTTTGTTATCTAAATCATTTATGAAGAACAATGGGCCCTGAACAGAACACTGAAGTACACTGTATACCCCTTTCCAGGTGAATATAGACCCATTTAAGACTATGTTTTGGCTGTGCTTGTTCAGCTCATCTAGAATCTATCTTGTAGTGAGATGGTCATCTATCCCACATTATTCCATTCAACACAAAGGAGGCTGCAATTTACTTTATCAATTGCCTTTCTAAAATCTAATTATGTACCATCCCTTTGTCAGTGTTTATGATGTTGGAGAAAGAAATATCATATTTCAATGTCTTTTAATAAACCCTATGACAATTTGTGTCAGCACCTTATTAATTTCTAAATGCTTGAAGCCCACTGTTTGACTGCTTGATAGTTTATAACATTATTTAGTATTATTTACTGTAACTTGACTATCTTAGCCTGATAGGCAGAACAAAGATAAATACCACATTAGCAGGAATTGTGAGGAATGAGGAATGTAACAAAATGCTTAAAAATATTGGTTTTATATTAACATTCAAGACATGTATGAGATCTGAAGGGTAGCAGAAAATACACAAAGAAAGACAAATAATAGGTGGGAAGATTAAGTTGGGAATCAAGCAGGTTAAACAAATAAGTTTGATAGAGTTGTTGAGTTTAAGAGAAGGTAAACATTAAGATTTTTTTCCAGGTTTCAGTGGATGAAATGTGTTTATAGAGAGATACATGCAAATGATAAAAGTTGTGGAGAATAAGGGCTAGTTATTATAGGTTGCACAATACATAATATAATTAGAAACTATTTCAGAAATATTTCTTAACCTAAATAGAGAAACAGAATGACAGTTATACACTAGGTAGTATCTGGCTTAAAACTAGTAACTGTGAGAGGGATCTTAGAGTCCTAAGTGGAAAATCACTTAAACATGAGCCAAAAAAGCCAACACAGTCCTAGGCTGCATTAACAGAAGGATAGAATCAAGATCACATGAAATGTTATACTACTTTATAGTGCCTTGATAAGATCACTCTCAGAATATTGCATCCAGCTTTGGTCACCACGATATAAAAAAAAGATGTTAGACTGTAGAAAAAGTGCAGAGAATATCAACAAAGATGGTTAGGAGACTGAAAGCTAAAACATATGAAGAACAGGTGCAGGAACTGGGTTTGGCTAGTCTAAAGGAAAGAAGAAATAAGAGTGACATGATAGCAGTATTCAAGTATTTGAGGGGCTACCATAAAGAAGAGGGGCTCAAATTATTCTCCATAGCACCAGAGGACAAGACAAGAAACAATGGTTGGAAACTAATCAAAGAGAGAAGCAACCTGGAATTAAGGAGAAACTTCTTAACAGTGAGGACAATTAACCAGTGGAACAGCTTGCCTCCAGAAATCATGGGTGCTCCATCACTGGAGGTTTTTAAGAAGAAACTAGACAGTCACTTATCTGAAATGTATAGATACTCCTGCTTGAGCAAGGGGCTGGATTAGAAGACCCCCAAGGTCCCTTCCGGCTTCTATTTCTATAACCATTTGTCTGAAATGGTAGTGTTTCCTGCTTGAGCAGGGGGTTGGACTAGAAGACCTCCAAAGTGCCTTTCAACTCTGTTATTCTATTATGACCACAGATGGATAAAAAATCAGTGGGAATGGAAAGACTGATGAGATCAAGGAACAGACAATACTTTTATATTATAACAAAATACTGAAGGCCTGATTGTATTTTCCCTTTCATACCTTTTACATCCCATGGAGTCAAGGAGAAGTCAATATGAGTCTCTTCCTAATACTTCCCCTGTTTCACAGACTCAAAGCATAAAACAGTTTATGGAAGATCATCTCCATGCCATCCACAAATCTGCAGGACATCACACAGAAAAGATATCCACAGATCAGGATGAGATGATTCAGGTTAGAACTCATTGACTTGAAATATTTGTCATATTTATAAATTACCAGTAGTAGGGACACAATCATTTCAAGTAATTCTGTTATTTAAAAAGGCACGCTGACAATTTTTATCTAAATATGGAATTGTCCAGCAGGGGATTCAGAAAAAGCACCACCATGGGTATCTCCATGGCCCAGAAATCCATTAGCATTGTTATTGTATGGATAGCGCCTTCCCATAATTCCAAGAGCTAATGCTGTTATCCAGTTGTTCCAAAGAATAAAGATATTTCCCCAAACCCTTAAGCTTTTTATCTGTGATGTTTTGGTCAGAGGGTTTTTTTGTAGAACATTAAAAGTGTGTTTTAATGAAGTAAAGAATAGCCAGTCTTTTTTGAAAGCTAAGTGATACAAACAGGATAAAACTTTAGCCCTTTTTTTTTTACCTGAAGGGGAAAAAAAATCAAAATAACTCATTTTCTCTGTTCATTATTTTTAATAGTACACAGAAAAAGAGGTCACAGATAGCCATTTTAGAATCTGCCATCTGAAGGAACTGGTTCATGCTGATTGATGGCAAGGCCACCTCTAAAGAGAAGTTAACCGTAGTCATCAATTGTCAGTGATCAGCTTCACTCCATTGCTTAGCATTAGCCGGAAAGAGGCAAACCTCTGGCCTATTTCACTTTGAGGCATATTGCATTAACCTCGCAGTGATACAGAAAACAAAGAGAAAAAAAACAAGTGGAATTTATAGTAGACAAAAATGAGTGAGGCAGGTATTCTAAATTAATGGAACAGTTGAGAGATTTTTCGAGCTCTCTTTTTTTTAGGATCAGGTTTGTAGCTCCAAACACACACACACACACACACACAAACACACACAGGGAGTGAGAGAAAGAGAGAGGGAGAGAGAGAAAGAGAGCGCTACATATTTTTCTACATGCCAGCATTAGTCATTTCTAGCCTATTAGTCATTTAATCTATTGCAGCCCTGGAAAATACATAAATGCACAAGAGGTTTCTACACCTGCTTGCCTGGAAGTGATTCTTAGGATCACTTGCCCCATTATACTTATTTACTTCTCCCTCATGGCTTAGAGCTAGCATTTAGCCTGGCTTTTGCTTGTTCTGTAGTGGAACATTAATACTGTGAAACCAGGCAACAGAGCATCAAAGCATCAAAATATATTGCTGTTATTAATAGGGTCAATATTATTATCTGCTACCACTAACATTCCAAGCTTCACTGTGCCTCTATAATCTTTACAGTAACGAAGAAGAAAATGGATTTTCCCACAAGTGACATGATGTGAACTCTCCCTCTTGTCTCACAGTGTCTTGGTATCTTGCAATAAATCTGATTTGGATCTGATTTGGAACAGGTACTGTGGAGTGCATGGGAGCACAAACACAGCCATTAATGTGGCTGCCTCTGTTTCCAGGAATCGAGCAAAAGGCTGGTTTAATGAGACAAAGATAAGCACCTCACTCACCTCCTAGATGCACCTCTTCCAAATTAAATTTGAAACACTGCACCACCCTACTAAAGTATATAACTTTTACTCAAAGTGTTGGCTCTGGCAGAAATTGGAAATAGTTGCATTTGGATAGGTTATATTCTTCTTATTCTTCTTATTCTCTCTATTAAAGCTATAGAATAGGTTGCTTGCTTATTTGTGGTGATGTAGTGAATTTGTCATTGAGGATCACAAAACTTTCATCTTCATAACCTTCAGCACCACAGGATACATGTGGATTCCACAACCTTCTCAGTACCGTGGAAAGCATAGCTTCACAATTTTCATCTCCAACTATTCATTTACTAAATCCCTTCATACCTTGTCACAATCGTTTGAGTTATATTAGGTAGATTTTTTTAAAAAGGTCCTTGGTGGTCTCTGAGCTTGATTGTTTTCTTGTAGACATTTCATTACCCAAACTAACAGATAACAGAACTTGCTAGAATAATAGAGATGAAAGGGACCTTAGAAATCTTATAGTCCAACATCCTGTTCAAGTAGGAAACCCTACATCATTTCAGACAAATGGTTGTCCAATCTCTCCTTAAAAACTTCCAGTGTTGGAGCATTCACAACTTCTGGAGGCAGGTTGTTCCACTGATTAATTGTTCTAACTGTCAGGAAATTTATTCTCATTTCTAGGTTGCTTCTCTCCTTGATTAGTTTCCATCTATTGTTTCTAGATGAGAAGGACTCACTGGAGAAGAGCCTAATGCGGGGAAAGATTGAGGGCAATAGAAGAAGGGGACAACAAGAGAATGAGGTGGCTGGATGGAGTCACTGAAGCAGTAAGCGTGGGTTTAAATGGACTCCAGAAAATGGTAGAGGACAGGAAGGCCTGGAAGAATGTTGTCCATGGGGTCATGATGGGTTGGACATGACTTTGCAACTAACAACAACAACATTGCTTCTTGACCCCTCATTTCAACTCTGAGCTACAAATATTCTCCTTTGTTGGTTAAAAAACCTCTTCAGGTTACAGGTGTTGCATGATGTAACACAGTTTTCATTAAATACGACAATTACCATTATACTTACCATTATATCAAGAAGTGCAGAGAGCAAAAGTCACAACTCACACTTGGCTTTTACAGTTGGTTGACCAGGAATGTGGCAGTGTTGTGCTGCCATCACCAGGATGCAAGGGTCAAATTTTCAGTACTTGTTGAAGTTTTTGTTTTGTAGGGAATTTAACAATTAAGGATAGTAAAATAGATGTGGTAAACCAGCCTCCTACCATTAATTCATCAGGCATTTGCTGACTGCCTTCCTTTCCTTTACTTCATAGAAATAAAGGCCCCAGAAGATGGGCTGTTGGCCAAATATTCTTGTGCTATTGAAGTCTCTCAAGGGCTTGTCCTTCAACTCTCCTCTGGTATAGTAAGATTTAGATGGATGATTTGCTTCGTCAGCCAGCAGTGAGCTACTTATCCTTGATCCTTGAAGTTTGTCTTTTGTCTCACAACAATAGGGAGAGCCAGTGCTAAAAGTGATCTGTCTATCTCTTCCTTCTATCTATTTCCAAAAAAGGGATAGTTGGATCTAAAGGTAGAAAGCTTCCGTGTTCGTGTGAGACGTTGAGAGAGAAAAGAAAATTGAAACGAAATGCTGTTTTGCATGCTACCAGCACCTTGCAATACTTTCATAATAAATTGAGGTAAGAATATTTCACGGAAATGGAAGAATTCTGTGTATGTGTTGACATATAAGAGGCAATCATTGCTGTATAAACTTGTTAAAAAGCTTGGCTCAGCAACAATGAAAATGCTTAGAATGAAAGTTGATTGGCATGTTTCTGCTGATAATGAATAGGCAGGACTCTCAGCACAAAGACACATCGAAACTGGTGTGTTTGTGTGTGTGTATGGCTTATGTTAATAAAAACATGTATGGAAATATATTACCCTAGAATTTAACAAATAACTCTAAGAGATTTACTTAAATAATCACACTGTTTCTCACTTATGGTCTGAGGAGCAAACCAAATACTTTTGAATTTCAAGGAATTATACCTTGCTTTTGTAACAGTTGCTAGAATTGGATATGTCTAGTTTAACGAAGAGAAGGACAAGGGGGGACATGATAGCAGTATTCCAATATCTCAGGGGCTGCCATAAAGAAGAGGGAATTAAGCTATTTTCCAAAGCACCTGAAGGCAGGACAAGAAGCAACGGGTGGAAACTAATCAAGGAGAGAAGCAACCTAGAACTAAGGAGAAGCTTCCTGACAGTGAGAATAATTAATCAGTGGAACAGCCTGCCTCCAGAAGCAGTAAATGCTCCAACACTGGAAGTTTTTAAGAAGAGACTAGACAGCCATTTGTCCGAAATGGTGTAGGGTTTCCTGCCTGAGCAGGGGGTTGGACTAGATGACCTCCAAGGTCCCTTCCAACTTTACTACTATTACTATTACTAACTCTGAACAAAGTTATACTGAGGATGATTGAAACAGAGGAATATGGTGGTACTCAAATACTCAAAGATACAATGCAGAAGATCTGTTTTTTAAAAAAAATTATGCTAGCTTGCAGAATTGAGAATAATGTATTTGTTAAAAAGAGGAATTCTAATTGAATGTGATGGGAAAAAAACAACAAGAACAGAACCCTGATGGTTGAGCAATTTATACAAAAAGCTTAGCAGAAGCTAAAAAACAATTTGTCATGGCTGCCTCAATTTGGATTATTGAAAGGAGTGTTCAGATGGAGTCAAAAGTTTAGATCAGTGTTTCCTGGTTAGAGAATTCTGGAAGTTGAAGTCTGTAGATATGAAATTTATTGAGGTTGAGAAACACAGATCTAGATGATCCCTTCCAACTGCACTTTATGGAGCTCTGGGGAAAAGTGGTTTCTAACAGGTGCCAGAATTCAGCATAACTGATTATTGATAGGTGGCACTGAAAAGGGCTGTAAAGGAGGTAGCAGACAATATCTTTGGGTTGGCCATCAGATAACTTTGTTAGAAGTGTTTGAGAAGAATCGTAAGAAAGGTAAGAAGGCATTCCAAGATAAAAATGTTATATTAAAAGTTAACAGTTGTTGAAAAAATATTTTTTTTATTATCTTCCAATGAAACAAGGCTCTGAATTAGAATGTCAAAAGGGGGAGAAGCTGCCTGACTGCTTTTGTTCTTAGGATGGCTACTGGCAATGATCTGGGGCTGGAAGAGATAGTGTCAAGAACATAAGAGAAGGGGATTAAGAATAAACATTCTTCTGCAGTTACCAGGTAAAGCTGCAGAGATTAGCATGCAGCTATTGTTATCAACTGTCTATGATCCTCTAGATCAGTGTTTCTCAACCTTGACAATTTTAAGGCATGTGGACTTCAACTCCCAGAATTCCACAGCCAGCATTGCTGGCTGTGGAATTCTGGGAGTTGAAGTCCACATGCCTTAAAATTGTCAAGGTTGAGAAACACTGCTCTAGATCAGGGGTGGGCAACCTTGGCCCTTTTATAACTTGTGGACTTCAACTCCCATGGCTGGCTCAGGAATTCTGTGAGTTGAAGTCCACAAGTCATAAAAGGGCCAAAGTTCCTCATCTCTGCTCTAGATTAACAAAAGGTATCGAGCACAAATACCTTGTATTTAATCATGATTAGGATAGATCAGAATAAATACTTTATCAGAATCTTAATGAAATAGAGCAGATAAGTACTGATGGGGATTCCAGGGTTCTGGAACTGCACTGGTTGATATTTGCCTTCCAACTGTAATTCAGTGTGTTAGCTGTCAGAGATTGAATGTCTTTGGGAATGCTTACTCCGACAGGACTTCTGCCCATCCAAAAGAACTCAGTATATCAGGCTTCCTCTGGGATCTCCCTTTTTAATGGATTATTACCTATAAACCCCATGGCATCAAGACTTTTTAAAATATGTTTAATATGTTTACCTCCTATGTCTCCACCTTGTAGTGTTTTACAAAAACCATGGTAAGAACCAGTTTGGTGTAGTACTTAAAGGTCCTGTATTAAAAAGATGGACTTCTAGTTGTGTTTTAGGCATGAAAACCAACTGGGTGACTTTGAGCCAATCACACTGTCTCAGGTATAAGACAAAGACAATGATGAACCATTTTCAAAAAACTTACCAAAAAAAAAAAAAAAGATTTACTCAAAGGCACAAAAGTGAATCAATGTTCTTGGGCATTATAAATGTTTTCAGGTATCCATAAATATGCTTTCTTTCAAATCTAAGTATAATGAGTAAATAATAATACTGCTGCATTTTTCCCTAGTTGTCTTTAAAGCACAATATTGGAAATCATAAACAAACTGAATGCTGTGAGACTTTGTTTATTATAGTCATTTCTCAGAAAGAGGAGAGAAAAAAAAACTTATCATTTTTCAGCAATAAATAAATAAAAAAACAAACCCCTCTCTTGATTTTTCTTCTTTGGATGTGGTTTTTATTAGAAGCTTATTTCCTTTTCTAATTTTATTAAAAGGGAAAAATGCTTCTGAAAATTAAAGCAGAAGTTTGTATTCTCAGACAATGTTATCTAGGAGGACATATAAGTTTGTTTTTAAAGAAAGGGGAAAAAACCTTATATATGACTCTGCCTCTTCAGAACAAGTATATGTGAAGAGAACTACACTATACTGCAAGTTCCTTGAACAGTATGACAGTTTAGTACAAATGACTACTATAAATTTGGAAGTACATCAAGAAAACAACTCTTCTTAAGTAGAAAAAAACCTCATGAAGTATACATGCCATATTCACATATATATAAACTCACTCTCATTAATGTTTGTTGCAGTAGCATTTGCAAGAGGAATCAAAACAGGCAAAATTTTGGATGTGGTGTTACAACCCCACAACCCAAGCCCCATTTCTCTCACAGATACATCTACTTTACAAAAGGATCATGATTGGATCAGGATAACATATCAGCTAATTTGCATATTTGCAATTCTCCCCTTTTCTTTTAAAATATGAGAAAAAAATATGTTGATACCGGGAGAAGCTTTATGATACTCAGAACTCTTGAATGCCTTTTTGAACACGCCTCAACCAAACTACGTACCTCATTTTTAAAATTATTTCACTAGAAAAAGAATATCTGTAGCTCAGGATTGAACTATGAGTTTTTCTTGATATCGGAGCATAGTTGGATGTTTTGCAGACATTTTAATATCCTATGTTTGCAAATGCCATATATACTCACACTGATGATGTTACCTTGTTGGGTTAAAATTTAGCAATTTAGCAATAAAATCTAGGAATTTAAATGTGACATTGCAAGCATAAAGGCTTCATATTGTATGTCTTGTTACAAGGATGTCTTTGAGGTGTAATAAACTCACATACTCCTCCCCACTTTCTGATACAAGTATTGTAAGAAAATAGCTCTTTTTTTATTCTGAGCCAATCTTGAAATCATCCTCCAAACCAGCCTAGAATCCATGCCTAGAACATCCAACCATCCTACTTTGAAATATGATTCCTATTGATACTTCAGAGTCCTGGGATAATACAATGGTACACGTGAAGCTATCTAATATGCAATTGTTGAAGGAAATATCTTCATCAGGGTCCAGTCCAAGCCGGGAATAAACAACATGGCAACTGCTTTAGAAAGAAGGTTGTAGTTTATTGAAGAGGAGAGTCAGACAGAAAGATGGCTCTGGAAAAAAAACTGACCACATGTAGTAGGGAGTGGGTTTTTATACTTTCTTGAGCTTTTGTTTGGAGTTGTTCCTGTGGCATGAACTTTGACCTGAGTCTGAGTGTGCCTTTCTGGTATTCTGATGGTGGTGGGCTAATCCTATTATGTCCCAAAGGTCATATCCTGGGGCTGTGGCTGATGACTTTTGGATTTTTTGTGTGAGGGATTGTTGATTCTATGGATCTTTCTTTCTAATCCCAGCTTCCTGACTCCAATATTTCTGACAAGATTATCACATCTGCATTTCTGCAGACTTGGTTTCTGTTTGGGGCAGAGAGACTTGGGAGGGGGGTTGGTTGGTTTCTGCCTTTAAAATCCTTTGGGGAAATATATTCTGCCTTTTTAAATATTTACTAAAATATTTCTTTCTCTGGATTCTTCCCACACTATGGTTCCCAATGTACAATGTACATGTATCAGAGGACAAACCATTTGAAGTGCACCATCATGGCCACTTGCATATCACATATTTATGTGCATGTTCATCAGACAGTAAACAAAAGTCACATTGTACAATGTAATATGCAAGGTAATGAGATGTCAGTGTGCTTTAACCTAGTACGTTACTGAGAATTTCCTACAACCTATAGCAGTACACAGAAACATTGAGTTATCTAAGAAAATAAGAAATGTCTTCATGTATGTCTATTTCCCATGTTTTAAATGTACGTTATTGAAAGCAAATATGAAGCTTTCAATACTTTTAGATACTTTTGCTATCTAACATGCCACTGTGATTGAACAAAAACTCCACAGCATCTTTTTGCTTAATTAAACATTTCCTCAAGGGATTGTTGCTGATAATAATCTGGTATAAAAACAAACAACTTCAAAATGAGCTGGAAAATTGGAGAGTTCCTTTTTATTCCTTTGGTACTTTGTATCTCTGTGAATAACTCAGCTGGTGCTCAATGGCTCACATTGCAAAGATGCAATGATAGATAATAGATAGAAATAATCCTTGTTTGCAATTACAATTAATGTAATTATTGGATTTCTGGGAAAAAGAAAAAAAATACTGGACTGATACTCTGAACAAACAAACATCATAAAAAGCAAGCTTGGCTGACCACATAACTAGAGTTTGTATAGAAGTAAAACTCTAATACTTGATCAAAGTCAGATAAATTAAAAAGAAAGTTCTTTTTATTTTATTGGTTATGTAGAAGGGATGGGAGAAGAACCTCCTCCATTAGAAAGAAGATGGTTAAGAATATGTACTGTAGCTCTTCATAAAATAGGACAGCTTTAAAAGACTTAAATGCGAACAAATTTCTGATCTTAAAGGCATATCAATTAATGTGTATAAGGGAAATGGAAAAGGTTGGGTGAACTTAAAAGACAGTATAGCATTTTTATGTAATTTGATTTTTTTTTTAGCGATGACAGCAAGGAGTCCTTTAGTTAGACCTCAATAAGAATAAATTTATGACAAAGTGAAGTAAGGGCAAAGCATGTGCCGAAAGCAGTTTTCAATTCCACACTTACCTCCAATTTGGAATATGTGATTTTGCTATTATTATTTTGGCATCCCGCTATAATCTCAGTGATTACATCCTGGTAGAATTTTCATGTCCAAAACAACAATCTATTTTTACATATAGATATAATGTCCATTTTATGGGGATTGACATTAAATTAATTGAATGAATTCATGTTGGTGCTAGACAGAGATAGCTCATGAATTATTTCAACCAGTTCCAATTCAATCTAATGAAAGAAAAATAACTTTTCCGAACTTATTGTAGCTTGCATTGTACATTGTACATGTACTTGTGTTTTCCTTGCGTATATCAAGTTAATCAAGGAATACGAACAAATGCCCTTTTGCTGCACACTTATCAATAGTGGTCTCTATTCTTCTTGGCTTTTTCCACTTCAGTTAAATACCAAGGGGTGCCAACATGAAATTTCCTCTGCTGATCTTCTTTTTTTTGTTTTTTAAGGAGCCATCCTACTATGACTGCAGAGAAGTACATTTCCTTTGAGAAACTGATTGAATATTTCACTTACTTCTGGCAAAATTCAAAGAAATCACACCTCTATTTCTCTGCTTACAATTTTGTTTGCAAATTCAAACATTTGTCCTGCACTCTACATTAGACAAGTTAGGCATGTGATAGGCCTTAAACAGCTACCACTTGCATGAACAAATGTTCTTAAATGTGAAGGGATTATGAATTACCACTTTAGGTGGACTCAAGTACTTTGTCCACCTAATGAGAAGGAAGGACTCACTGGAGAAGAGCCTAATGCTGGGAAAGATTGAGGGCAATAGAAGAAGGAGACGACAAAGAATGAGGTGGCTGGATGGAGTCACTGAAGCAGTAGGCATGAGCTTAAAGTGACTCCAGAAGATAGTAGAGGACAGGAAGACCTGGAGGAACATTGTTCATGGGGTCACAATGGGTCGGCCATGACTTCGCAACTAACAACAACAACTTTAGGTGAGCTCAACAGTGGGTTGACATCAGAAGGATTTTGTATTTTAACTCATCTCCTAGAGTTGGGGAGGACATCTTTGATATCTTATAAAACCAATGAACGTAGAAAAGAATAATTTTTAACTACCTGCAATCAATCCAGGTATGATTTGTTTAAAAGGAACCAAGCAAGTCTCCTCCCCTAGTAGTTTCTAACACATTTGATTGTGTTCCTAACCAACAGACACTGTGAAGTTATTCCATCTGTATCTTCAATGTGAGTACTAAAATATATATTTTCCAAGCAATGAAAAAACACAGAATAGTCAGAGATTGAAGTAAGAGCTGACTCTTTTCCCAGATTCCAGGAATGAAACAGGGCATGTGCCTAAGCACAGGTAGCTCTCAACTTACAACAGTTCATTTAGTGACCATTCAAAGTTACAACGGCAATAAAAAGTGACTTATGACCATTTTTAACAGTTACGATCTTTGCAGCATCCTTATGATCATGTGATCAAATTTCAGATGCTAGGCAACTGGTTCATATTTATGACCATTGCTGTGTCCCAGGGTGATGTGATCACCTCTTGCAACTTTCTTACAAGCAAGGTCAATGGGGAAGCCAGACTCACTTAACAACCAAGTTACTAACTTACCGGTACGAACTGCAGTGGTTCACTTAACAACTGTGGGAAGATATCCGTAAAATAGGAGATAACTCACTTAACAAATGTCTCACTTAACAGCAGAAATTTTGGGCTCAGAAAGTCGAGGACTACCTGTAGTTTTTGTCTGAAACTTCTCAGAGATGGAGAAAGTACCCACATAAAATACACACAAATAGCACTTTGGTCTCCCAATTATTGCTTTCTCCCCTTATGTGGTTAAATATCGAAAACAAACAAACAAACAAACAAACAAAAAAACCCTTTCGACTTGAGGTGACTAGCATGAAAGCCAAACAATCCATTATAATTTAAGTCCCAAGCTGTTTCAGTATTAGGACGTATGGCCAACCCTACGGCAAGTGCCAACAAAGAAGTAGAGAGAAATGTTAAATCTGGGAATGTTTCATCTCATTGCTCACCAATAGTTCACAGATGTCAATGAAGGTCTTATTAATAAGAACGATAATTAGTCAACACTTCTAGGTTTAGGAACTGTAAAAACTGTCTCTTACTCAGAAATTTAGAGAGTATATAGCTGTTTAGAACAAAATGAAGTGAAGAAGGATGAATCATTAAAAACAAGCACATTACACACTTGCTGCAGTTTAGACCCTGAAATACCGGCAAGATAATTGCTTTAACGTGGTTTTAAGGGGGGGGGGAAGTCTCCTTAAGCATAACTTTGCATTCTTTTTGTTTCTTCCTTTAATAGCAGCTACAACTCTTATAAATAGTCATAAAAATGAGGATGGCAAGGATAGTTACAAGGTTAACAAATGAAGCTCTACTCATATAGGATATAGTCTCTGTAAGTCTGATATAGTCAGACTTATTCCCAGTTTAATGTAAATAGAGCAGTTCTGGGAAGCACATGCTAATTTGTAAGGAGAAAATTATAAAGATTAACACTAACATGTTTATATTTTATTTGCATCCTAATTTTCCTACATATTATTAAAACTCTCATTGTCGTGACCTTTAACTTAGCAAAACACTGCATCATAGATCAACAATTTTTGAGCCAAAGTACCTCAAATAGGCTAACATACAGAATGTGTCCAAAATCTGGGACACACAGCTCTTGATGGAAAGAAATTTGGGGAAGTTGTGGTTGGTTCAGTGCTATTGTCTGTTGTTGCACTGCTAGGCTGCTGCTGCAATCACCAGAGTTTCATTTTCAATATTCTGTGACAATTTCTCAACCAGTTTTGTAATCCATCGTTCCATTCTGTGCCCAGCAATAGCCAATTTCCTGCCCACTGTGAAGGGAAAGGAAATCATGTGATTGTCATTTCCAACACTCTGTCACAGGTTCTCCCAAGGAAAGTCAGTGGGGAATTCAGCAGGAAGTCAGAACTCACCACACACACATGCACACTGCTTTTTTTGCTCATCCTTGTCCATTCTGTTTCTCTGTTTAAATAAGAGGATATCTCTAAAATGATGACCCAAAAGGGTGACATGTGTAGTATATTATTTGTATCCCACCATTTTAATCCACCACAGTTGTAGCAGGCTAGACAGTTTCAGAGACAATGATTAGCTAAGGAGCTGCCTGTGAATTCTATAAATCTCAACTCTCGAATCAGAATTCTCCTAATATATTATGCTATGTTTTTGCCCAATATTAGAAGTGTATAGATTCTTGCCTCTGCCTACAAAATTTCTTTGCACATTAGAAAAAGTGATTTTTTTTTCTTAGAAATCAGTAGAAAGAGCCTCATTATCCAGGAGCTTAATTGGAAAAAGAAGAAATAATTCAGACATGCTATGCTTCCTACAGTATACCTTAAAGTCTGCTTCAATTTTCTAGACATTTGAATGTCTAGACCAGTGATTCTCAACCTTTCTAATGCCGTGACCCCATAATACAGTTCCCCATGTTGTGGTGACCCCCAAGTGGGTGTGGCCACCAATAAGAGGGAGTAGGACAGCTAGGGAAAAGGGAAAAAAATGGCGGACAGCATGGTTTGGTGACCCCCGTGAAATGGTCATTCGACCCCAAATGGGGTCCCGACCCACAGGTTGAGAACCACTGGTCTAGACGCTTCCAACAGGAAGGAAAGATTACAGTACAACTGCTTTATTGAATAGTGTGGGAAGATTTCAGTCTATATTTACTTGAATGCCAAAGTGGTGGTGATGGGATTATTTGTCTTAGCACTATGTGTATGTCAGACCACTATTCCCTTTTCAACAACTATGAGTAGAATAGACTACACTTTATTGAATATTGAATATTGAATTTGGTGTTTCTACAAGGTCAATCTATAGCAAACATAGTAATGTATTTGCATTTTGGAGGGAAACAATCAGAAAGAGAAAAAAACCGTACATGTTTCAAAATTAAATCTCAGGGATTTTTGATAGGACAGTTCTCATTTTGTGGCTCCTGAACCACACCAATAATTCAGCAACCAGAAAAATAAATTAACAAATCAACAAAGTCTATAGTATATATTCTAGATTTTAATTTCATTTATAAGAAAAATGTGACCACCTTCCTGATTTTGCATATGTAAGCTGAAGATTTCCAGTATATTTAAATTCATGAAGCTGCCAATCAGGTTCAGCATATCTAATAAATAATCTTGACTGATTAAACTTGACTTAGCCATAGAATCCAGCTTCCAACTCTGAATTATGCTGTCTGTACTAGGACTGTATAGTATTTCAGATCTTCTTCCTAAAAGATTCTTCAGTATGGATAGTTAATCAAACATAGCACCATTTAAAGCAGCTGTAGCTTTTCCTAGGAAGACGAGGCAACTGCAGGCCAGAATTTGCTAATGAGTCTATGCCAGTGGTGAGATTCAGCCAGTTCGCACCACTTCGGCAGAACTGGTAGCTAATTTTTTGTTGCCCAGGCCCAAAATGGACTTACGGAAGCAGCATCCACACAGAGACCCGGTTGTTCACATATCTGAAACCCACCACTGGTCTATACCAAAGAAATGTGAGAACTAGAATATATAAAGTGACTTTAAAGAGGTGAGGTGAGCATTAGTAAAAGGCTGAAATAAAGTTCTTAATGATAGTGGATGAACAAATTTGTCACATATTTTATTTTTTCTCTCACATATTTTATTGTGAATTATCTTTTTTCTGTTTATCTCTCAATCAATCCATAGTTCGAGTACCTGTAAAATAGATAGAGTCTCCTAGTGTAATTTTTCTATGGAATTTAATAAACTCAGAAGATGAGTAGACTATAATAAAAGACAGTTTACATTCATATGCTTTTCCACCATCTCCTAAGATATACCTACAATTCAACCTCATCCATCAGAAAGTCACTGAAGAGGTTTTATTTTTAAAATAAATTTTCATAGCAATTTATTTTTCCATCAAAAATGATATAAGAAATGTTTGACATATCCTAGTTGTACTGGTCTGGTTTTTTTCAGTGCTAAACATGAAGAACTGCTTGCCTCTCCCTCCCTCCCTCCCTCTCTCTGTATTTCAAGATAAAATATTCAAAGTCCTCTAGATGGGTGGACTAATCTCTCACTTTTGATTTTCCCCAGAAGTTCATGTTAATCTCAGTTTGTTTCTTCATGAATCAGGAGAAACAAATTTATAAACCGGGAAATCAAAAATTGTAGAACTTGAAAACTGATGATGTAGCACAAAACCACAAATTGTGGCCAAGAGGCACTTTGCAATTGTTAATACAACAGAAGAATAGCATTATTACATATACTGGGAGCAATCGTATTAACTGACTTTAATTATTTTTTATTAAAAGTCAAATTTAATTTTTTCTAGCCTTGTCATTTTTTTATGAGTTTGCCTCAAAACTAAAAAAACATGGCCCACAGCCAAAAAGATTTGCACATTGTAAAGTGGTATGATCTCAAGCAAACCTCTCTGTGGAATTATCCATGTGAAAACTTCTTTCTTGTATAGCAGCTTCTAAATCCTTATTACAAAGAACTTTATGAATGTTTCATAGGCTTCCTACGGCATGTAAAGCATGTGGTGACAGCTCAAAGTAGAGAAAGAATGGGCTAAGCATCCAGTTCTAACTTCTCTCTCTCTCTCTCTCTCTCTCTCTCTCTCTCTCTCTCTCTCTCTCTCTCTCTCTCTCTCTCTCTCTCTCTCTCTCATCTTCACATGTGTAAACAAAAGACCTGAACAGGAACCATACTGGTGTTTGCTTGAAGATGATATAGCAACCGGTTTAATCTAGAACCATCTTTGTTAAAGTCTTGGATCTCATTGAAATTTCTGTACAGGTAGTCCTCGATTTAAGACCACAATTGAGTGTAGAATTTATATTACTAAGTGTGAAATTTGTTCAGTGAGTTTTGTCCCATTTTATGACTTTTCTTGCCACATTTGTTAAGTGAATCACTGCAGTGGTTATGTTAGTAACACGGTTGTTAAGTGAATCTAGTTTCCCCATTGACTTTGCTTGTCAGAAGGTAGCAAAAGATGGTCACATGACCCAAGGACACTGTGACTGTCATAAATATGAACCAGCTGTCAAGCATCCATATGTAAATCACGTGACCATGGGGATGTACAATGGTCATCAGTGTGAAAAATGGTCATAAGTCACTTTTTTCAGTGCTGTTGTAAGTTTGAATGGTCACTAGGACTATCTGTAGTTCCATTCATATCCATGTAATACAGCTTTCCTTCAGATTGACTTGTTGGAAAAAAGCTAATCAGATTGTATAAATGGTTGCCTTATCTCCCAATTCTGAGGCCTTCATATAAATGCTTGAATAAAACTAAATCTGTCAAAATTAAAAATGCAACTAGATTTCTCCATGGAAACTTGAAATCAGACCATCATTATCAAACACACCTGTTTAAATAAAGATTATTGTAGAAAGACTGACAAATTTCTTTGGGAAAAGTTGGGGTATAAATGCACTAGCATGGAGTATGTGGGAAGGATTACTTCATGCTAATTATGATGTATTTGTGGGGATAAATATTGATTTTAAAATATATACTCCCTTTCTGGGCATGGCTGACTTGTGTGTTCCCATGGAAATTCAGCCAAGGTCTCTCCTTAAGCAGCTGCTGATTACAGTTTGAATGCCATTTGCGTTCATGATTAAGGAGAATTATAAAGGAATGGAGGTACAGATTTTTTTTTTAAAAAAAAAGATAAAATGGCTTTCAATCAATATTCCTTGGTTCTTTTAATTTAATAAAAAGGAGACGTGTTAGAATTCCTTGAAGTTTTATTTAATGATAGGGTGGCTGCTGCAATGCCATTATAGATGTTATTGGAATGAATCTGAATGGAGATCAAGTAAATGATCAGATTCCAATTAGATAAAGCAAACAGGTGGATCACCTTCTGTTTTCCCAGTATCCTGATCAATGCACATTAATAATAAAATTTTCAGAATTGAAATTCATGTATAGAGAAGTTCCTTTCTAATTGCCATTGAACCATGTTATTGCCTGAGCATTAAATTGTCTTTGTTAAAGAATGCAGTTTGTCTTCCCGTTGAATGTCTGGTCCTCCTTTTGCTCTGATTGGATGGGGGGTTGGCTATGCTCTGATTGGATGGGGGAGTGCAACTCAGACTAACCTGAGCACAACAAAGCCCCCACCCAAACAGAACACTCCCCCATCCAATCAGAGCACAGCCAAGCTCCTAACCAATCAGAACACACCTCCACCCAATCAGAACACAGCCAGGCTCTCACCCAATCAGTTCATATCCCACTGGCAGTTAAAAGGAAGAAACAGCTACGATCACACATTGCTCCTAGAAGCACGAAGCCGAAAACACCAGCCTGAAGATGACTTCGTTGAAACGTCACCAAGACACTTCCAATTTTACGCGGGAGAAAACCCGAATAACCAAAGACCTACACACACACACACACACACACACACACACACACACACACACACACAAATTGAGCACCATTTATTATAGCAAGCTTTTTGCTTTGTGTTCTTCAATGTCAGCCTGCTCCTAATTCCTAATAATTGAGACAATTGGGTATAAATGTTCCCTTCCTATTTTCAAACTATTTCAGCTTAATATATTACTAAAACTCTTCTCAAAGCTGAGTAAAGTGGCCATTAATGAATTTATTTGGGACCAATCGGGATGGCAAAGAAGGATCTTTTTTCTATTCTATTAAATCTTCACAGTTGGTAAGAAATCTATTGCAATCTAGCCCCAGAAAAATGAACAGTTGTACACATAGTGGCATCTAGGACTGTTAATAGAAAAAGGTATACGTTTGTCACAATTTAAGAGTTTAAATGTAATCTGGTTCAATTGTATTGGATAAGACAACATCGTACAATTGGGTTCATCTAAGGACAAATTATCATAAAGAATAAGAAAAGCCAGAATCAGCTGTGAGAGGAATTTCACATTACTACTACTACTACTACTACTACTACTACTACTACTACTATTACTACTACTACTAATAATAATAATAATAATTGGGGAGGGGCAGCTTTGTCAAATATTATTCCTGGTTCTCAAATTTCCTTTAAGTTATCATGTATGGTACTGATTATCCATCCATCCATCCATCCATCCATCCATCCAGGTCAATTTCCTCTTTTTCCTAAAAGTAAAAATGTAAACTGACTTGGGGGGAAATGCATATTAATGTTATTTGTCATATAATTGGGAATATGGTATGCAGTCCAATACAATTATTTTGCATTAGCTTATCAGACATAAGTGACTTGCTTCCCAAACTTAATGCCAATCACAATAACACCTCAAATCAGTGGAGTTTCCAAATTATGTTTACCTGATTCTTTCCAGATCTCCACAGTACCAAAACACACTCAAAACTCTGGAAAATCTTGACTGCTAATGGGCACATTATAAAGCTAGAACAGATGGCTTCTCAAATTCAAATCCAGAGCTTTTACTACTAGGCCACATTGACTCTGAACTCTACAGCCTTTCATTTTTCACTCCAGTGTGAAGAGCATTGCCACATCAGGAAAAACAAAAATATTTGAGGGAAAAGAAAGGCAAAGGTGCCTTTTGGGGGACAAAGCTATGTTTCCCACATTTAATTTTTGCCAAGAAGTCTTATCCTCTTAGAATTACACTGTTCAATCAAATCTTAATGCTGCAGGCAGAAATTCTTCTGAGCAGTTTTTAAAATGCAAGTCTCTTTCCTGAAAATGAAAAAATAATGGGACTCATTCATCTTTGTAATGAGAGACCTTGGGGAGATGGAATATACAAGATAAATGAAAATAACAATACTAAAAATAGCAATTATCATTTCAGGTAGATATTTCAAAGATAAGGTCAATATTAATCTATATCTTATACATCAATGTATTCATATTCATAATTTAAAATAGCAGTAAAATGTACATGTCTCTGAAATAAAATAGCGTATGTATGATGACATGAAGCTCTCAGAAGATTAGCAGGAAAAAAACATTAAAAGTAATAATAATTAAAAAAAATAGCAGACAGAAGCAGTTGTCCCAGATTTAATGTGCAGAACTCTTTAAGGTCTATGATGAGTGGTGTCTTCAGCTAAAATTCCACTGCAGACTTAGGTAATGTCATCTACTGAATGAAAAACCTCTTCCCACTGGCTTACCCTCTGGTTAATCTAACTACTACAAATTTATTTTTCTTTTTTCTTTCAACTACTATGTCAAATAAATAATTTTTTTTGCAACTGTGTGTCAACTATGTGTTAATCCTAAATTGCATTAACAGGGATTAAATCAAGATCACGTAAAGTACTAATACCACTCTATAAAACCTTAATAAGACCACACCTAGAATACTGCAACCAATTTTGGTCTCCACACTATACAAAAGATGTTGAGACTCTAGAAAATGCAGAGAAGAGCTAAACAATATGAAGAACGGTTGCAGGATCTGGGCATGGCTAATCTAGTGAAGAGAAGGACCAAGGGAGACATGATAGCAGTGTTCCAATATTTGAGGGACTGTCACAGAGAGGAGAGGATCAACCTATTTTCCAAAGCACCTGAACGCCAGACAAGGAATAACAGATTGAAACTGATCAAGGAGAAATTCAACCTGGAACTAAGGGGAACTTTCCTGACAGTGAGAACAATCAACCAATCAACCGATGTTGTTGGTGCCTCATCACTGGAGGCTTTCAAGAAGAGAATGTGCTGCCATCTGTCAGAAATGATGTAAGGATTCCTGCTTGGGAAGACCTACAAGGTCCCTTCCAACTCTGTTATTCTATTCTATTCTATTCTATTCTATTCTATTCTATTCTATTCTATTCTATTCTATTCTATTCTATTCTATTCTACTCTACTCTACTCTACTCTACTCTACTCTACTACTGTTCCACTTATCAATCACTAGTGGCACAAAAGATTTAGAGCAGGCGTGTTCAACCCGCAGCCAGTGGCTAACATACAGCCCTGGACAGCTAGTAATGCAGCCCTACAAGATTGTAAACTTTTAACATTCTTATGTGATTTATATACATTATATTGTATATTTCATACAGTACACAGCCCAAGACAATTCTTCTTCATTTCAGTACAGCCCAGGCATTCATGATTTAGAAGGATTTGGGAGGTTTTTTTGTTGTTGTTGTTTTTGCTTGACTGCCATTGAATCGGAGCCATTGGATTTGTTGCTGAAAAGATGGACAATCCCAAATAGTTTACTTTTAGGATTGATGTGGGAGATATCAATCACTCTAAAAACCCTGTGTGAAGAAAGAAAATGAGAAAACGGGTTTTCTCTGTGAACAGTGGCTCTAAGAAGTTAAATGTCCATTACCGAACTATAGAACTACACAAAAATACAGAAACACAATAGCCAGTTTCTTTTGATTACACTTTCAGTGACATGCATTATGCTAGAAAACTCCAAGGGTTAGTCAGTGCCAAAGATTCAGCTCTCTAGATGGATTACTCAACCAATTTTTTTATTATTATTATTTTTAGCAAAAAGTGATTGCAGAAACCAGAATTCTCTCTTAGCCACACCAGTACTGCATACGGGACACTAAGCCCAAATATTGGATAGAAAGGAGAAATCCAGCGATCTCTGGATTGATGCTCCAAGCATGTCATCTCAAATCTCCTTCACCAGGCAGTATGGGTTGTCTTTGGCCTGCCTCTGCTGCTGATGAGATACAGGTATTGACATGAAGTCATGTCTTGGAGATAGTTAATGGACTATCTTCATGCTAGGGCAAGGAGGTTGTATGAGTGTGGTCTTAGAAGGAATTAGAGAAAGCCACAAGTAATGAGAAAAAGACATCAGGCACTTGATACTGTAGTACCTATAACAGGGGTCTTCAAACGTGGCCCTTTTATGATTTGTGGACTTCAACCAAAAATTCCTCAGCCAGGAATTCTGGGAGTTGAAGTCTACAAGTCATAAAAGGGCCAAGTTTGAAGACCCCTAATCTATAATAACAAAAGATTAGATTAAGAATGAAAAATGCAGTCGTTAGGTTGTGTCTTGTATCCAGTGCTGGATGGAAATGCACAAATCATGTAGTTTGCATTGTGACATCACAACACACTTTTCCTTCCACCCCATTCCCTGCAGAACATAAGGAAAGGAAAGGTAGAGTGTGAGAGATGGATTTTCCCTTCTCATCAACCTTTAGAAGTTGTGTAAAGAATTGAAATTAATTATTGATCCAGTTGCTTGCTATTTATATAGGAATAAGTTTTGGGTCAGAGGGAGTTAGCGTGTACACATTGGTTTCAGAAGCAGATTCCTGTTGATCTTACATAGCTGTTTAATGATCACATGTCTTTAAGCTGCTTCTTAGTAAAATATAAGCAAATCCATGGAAATTCCAGTCAGAGGTTTGTTTGGACTAAAGGGGCAGTAGATTGAGGAATGAGAAAAACCCATCCCCTGTTGGAAGTTTTGGCAGTATGTTTATTTAAAATGAATTGCAAAGAAGATGAAAAGGACCCAGGTCAGTACCATCTTCTGTGATACAGTAGGTGCTACATAAATAAATATACAGGCAAAACTACAAAAACACTAAACAGCAACAAAAACCCAGAGCTCTCGCAAAAATTAGTCTAAGAGTAAAAATGTCCACCTAAGTGGCTGAAAGAGGAGTCTCTTGCTTAAAATATAAATAAACAAATAACTGTCAAGGGTTAGTAGTACAGCACACTTTGTCCTATTATTCATTGGACTGAATGGTCTAACCTGCCAACCATGCCTACCATACCTGTTTGGCAAACAGTAAAAGCAGAGGATGTGCTAGAGCTCGCCAATAGATAAAGTACTTCTGAAAAAAACTGAGCAATTTTTTGTTCTTCAAACAATGAATATTAAGCCAATTTATTTACAAAGGAGATTTAACTATGTTAGTGAATGATTGGGATAAGTGTGTTTGTTGTGAAAATATGTCCAGCATGTTTTTTGAGGCAGCAAATCAAACTTAAGTTTCTTAGAAATAAATATCACTGAACCCTATAGAAGTTCCTTCTGAGTAGAAATTCACTTCCTGTACTATACAGGTAGTGCTCGACTTACGACCACAGTTGAACCCAAAATTTCTGTTGTTAAATGAGACATTTGTTTAGTGAGTTTTGCCCCCATTGTATGACCTATCTTTCCACCATTGTTAAGTGAATCACTGAAGCTGATAAGTCAAGAACCCGGTTGTTAAGTGAATCTGGCTTCCCTATTGACTTTGCTTGTCAGAAGGTTGCAAAAGGTGGATCACATGACCCTGGGACACAGCAACGGTCATAAATATGAACCAGTTGCCAAGCACCTGAATTTTGATCACATGATCATGGGGATGCTGCAAAGGACGTAACTGTGAAAAATCACATTTTTCAGTGCCATTGTAACTAAATGAACTGTTGTAAGTCGACTATTACCTGTGTACAGATGTTTTCAACATTCCAGTGTAAAGCCTCTTTTAAAATGTGATGATGGAAGAGTTTTCAAATAGCTAAATGTCATGCAGTGAAGTACCCTCTATAATCAGTTGTGGTTTGTGCACAGACCTCTCATGTATTTTTTTCTCCCAGAATTCATAAACTTAATTGCCTGTTTTGCTGGTGCACATAAGAACAATATACCTTTGGAAATTGGGGAGGTAGATAAAGTTAATAGACTAGATTAAAGTGTATGGTTGTAGCTTGCTGGCAAGCGGCAGAAGGTCCCAAGTTAATTACAGCAGTTTTAGCAAGATTTTCTTTTTCTTTTTGCAAAAAGTGGTAGAGAACTGCTGCTACTTAGTGCTGGCAATGCTCAGACAGAGAGGATCATT
Organism: Crotalus tigris; assembly: GCF_016545835.1. Lineage (NCBI taxonomy): Eukaryota > Metazoa > Chordata > Lepidosauria > Squamata > Viperidae > Crotalus > Crotalus tigris. The sequence goes on from NW_024096796.1 coordinate 2,545,556, forward strand.
ATTGGACTTGGGATAAGGCAATTTCTTGTATCTCTTCATTTCTGAGTTTATGGCATCTAAATGGAATGTCATAGAAAGGTCATCATGTAGGAGTACAAGACTTAAAAATCCATTCACATAGCACACTAATGTTGTTTAATTTTCTTCATGCCTATGATATGAAACCAAACACATCTTATACATACGTGTATAAAAGTGCTAATTATTAGTATATAATTTTACAAAAGGGGAAAGTTATAACAATTAACAGCACAAAAGAGATGCATACTGTTTTATAAAGCCTTAGTAAAGCCACCCCTGAAATACTGCATCCAATTTTGGTCATCACATTACAAAAAAGGATTTTGAGATTTTGGAAAAAGTGCAAAGAGGCGCAACTAAGGCGATTAAAGGCCTGGAGACAAAAACATGAAGGACGGTTGGAGGAATTGGGTATGGCCAGTCTAGAGAAAAGAAGGACTAGGGGTGACATGATAGCAGTATTCTAGTATTTGAGGAGCTGCCACAAAGAAGAGGGGGTCAACTTATTTTCCAAAGCACCAGAAGGCAATATAAACAACGGATGAACAAGATGAGAGGCAATCTGGAATTAAGGAGAAACTTCCTAACAGTGAGGACAATTAATCAGTGGAACAACCTGCCTCCAGAAGTTGTGGGTGCTTCATCACTGGAGGCTTTTAAGAAAAGACTGGACAGCCACCTATCTGAAATGGCATAGAGTCTCCTGGTTGAGTCGGGGGTTAGACTAGAAGATCTCCAAGGTCCGTTCCAGCTCTATTCTGATTAATAACTTCTGTACTGCCTTTCTTTCTGCCATGTCATTCTCTTAAATAAAATATGTGTATTGATTTAAGGGCTACTTATTGCTAGAATTTATTCATTCATTCAATCAATCACATTTGTATAGCTGCCTATCTCATACTGTGATCTCAGAGGCCTACATAATAATAATCAAAAGTGTACAAAAAACCTGCTAAAACAACCAATTTGAATTAAAAATAAAAACAAAAAGGCAGCAAAACCTACAACATCCTTCAATTAAGTCTCATATAACTTTCTAACAGGTGCTACTCTATCATGGGATTCCAAAGCTAGTGAACAAAACCATATTTTAAGGACTTTCTGAAAAGCCTCACATCAAGAGGAATAATAAAGAAGACTGTCTTTATAATATACTCAAGATGTACATAATGCTTTGGTCTTCTTTTTTCACCATAGCAACAATCCTATGACCTGGCTTTTACACTTAAGGGAGGATTAGAACTCACACGCTTCCAGTTTCTAGTCCAGTATTTAATTCCAACATCAAACGGACTCTTATGCCTCTTGATATGAGATTCAGTCTATAAATATGCAATCCATAGTAAATAACATCAAACAGAATAAAAGCTTGTGCATCACTTAGCATAAAACAGTAGATCCAATTCATTTCCCTTTTCTTTAAACTTCCTCTTTAACCTTCTCAGTGCAGCAATTTTACATTCCCTGTTGTGTGGCTCTTTAAATAATGTTTAGTAACAGAGTTACTCTCTTTTGATAATGCAGCAGTGACCATTTATACAGTATGTGTTTGAATGGACACATATACAGAATGTGTTTGAATGGATGTAAGAATAATTTACATGGTTGCTGGAAAACCTGGATGACCCTTTTAACCTTCTGTAAAGTTTCTTTCATTGCCTTTCCAGGACACTTCCTGGAATTCACCCATTCATGATAATTCACAATGTGAGGATCCTCTAGAATAGATTCACAGTTCCTTCTCCACAGGTAGGGCAGCATCTGCAGTAGGAGAACTTTCTCACAATTACTTATGCTCCAGCTGCATCCATTCCTAGAACAGAGGGTGCAGCTTATATTCATTATCCCTTAGTCACTATTTATTTGACCGGTGTAATAAGCTCTATGTAGGAGTGGCCTTGAGGAACATTTGGAAGCTTCAATTGGTACAGTCATTTAGGTAATTATGGAACTATGGCAATACAGCCAAATAACTGCTTTGGGAGGGCATCATTTGCCTTCTGGGTGCGATTCAAAGTGAAGAAAATCACTTTTAAGGTGGCCCTGAGTTATTTAAGGGAGAACTATATTCATTTGTCTATCCAATTACAATAGGATCAATTCCGTCAAGGTTCCTTCTTTACAAGACTCAAGAGAAGTCGTTATAAGACCACAGATTCTTTACAAGAAATTTAGCACTGTTGTTGTTGTTTTTTTATAGCTGCCTTCAGCACTGGAATTCCTTCCTGTCAAGATTTGGGCAGCTCCATCCATACTGGACTTTAAGAACACTATTAAGACCAACTGGTTCTATCTAGTACAGGATAAGGCTAAGTTATGAATAGAGATTGGGTTTAGGAGCACATAAATGTTGTATTTTCTGTTTTTTAAGCATTTCATTTTAATTTTATTTTAATATTTGGAGTCATTTTCATTTAGTTCATGCATGATATTTTATGATAAAACTGGCCAGCAAATGAAGTAAATAATCTGCTTATAAAAAAAACCCCTCCAAAACTGTAAAGGTTTATGCAAGGTTTAGAATTATTGCTTTTCCCAGATGTTTAGGTCCTTTTCTGTATTTTACTAGCATGTTTCACCTTATATTTCATGTTGAAAAATGTTACATTGAGGGAAGAAGCAATTCCTTATTTTATTTTCTTATCTACCTGGTTTACAAAACTAGTTAATGTTTTATAGGTGATTATGATTGATTTATGAAGTGCCATTAAGTCATGTCAGATTGTCTTAGAATGATCTGATTGCCACTTGGTCGTTTATATCTCTTGTTTGTACAATCACTGCTATCATAATCAAATCCATCCCCACTGCAGGTGGCCATCCTCTTCCTCTTTTCCTTCAACTTCTCCAAGAATTATGGATTTTTTAAGGGAACAGGATGTCTGCATGTTATGTCCAAAATATGATTTTTATGAAGTTTGGTCATTAGCACTTTGAGTGAGAATTTTGGCTGTATTTATTCCTGACTGCCCAATGCATCAATATTTCATCAATATTGTTACTTCCAACTGCCTGTTTCACCGGGTGAAGGATGTTAGGATTAAACAAAAACAGAAAGTCAGGAACAAATAACTCTATTTTTTGTTGGAATAGACCCATCATGGGATTTGAATATCCCCAAAAGAAAGTTATGAAGGGCCACAAATCTCTGCTGCAACATTATCTCCCATCTAACAGTTTTCCAGATTTTTGCAACAAGATCTAGTACTGTAGGTTAACAGTGTTGTGTGAACAAAGCAATTGCCTTGCATTATGTTTACAAATAAATGAAATTAAGCAATAGTGGGCATTGTTTGTTCTTCTTAAAGATTTCACATGGTTCTTAGATTTTTTTTTCCTCATTTGTCACCAACATTCAATGAAGAGGTGTTTTATTGTTAAATTGGGCGAAAACAGACTGTACATCTAATTAATTAAAAAAAAGAAAAAAGCTAAATTATGATAGGGTTAGTAAACAGGTTTACAGATTAATAACATCAGGGAAAGATTTTCAAGATCTGTAATTGTAATTCATATCAGGTTAAACCACAGAAATATTTTAGAATTCATCTTTTACCTTTTATATGTCACCTAGTCCTTCTTTTCAAATGCCACACACGATGATGACATAAAATTGCGTTCATAGAATGGTTGATATAACTGATTCAAATAACTACACTATTAAGAGGATGAACTGGGTAAAAGTGACCAACTATCTTGAATTATAATAGCAATAACACTTAGACTTTTATACAGCCCATAGTGCTTTATAGCATTAGTTTTACAATCTACCTTTTAAACACAGCCCTTGATCCAAATAAGCCCTTTCTCTCTTTTGCTAGGTTAATTAAGTGATATGTTTATATTTATAATATGTAATGAAGTAACTTTAAAATAGTTGCGATAAATTCATTATCATGGATTACTTGAGAGACATGCTTAAAATGGTTTAAAATTCCAGACTGAAAAAACTGTGGAGTCCTTGATGCTCTCTGAGCTTGGTTGTTTTCTTGCAGATGTTTCATTACCAAACTATGTAGCATTATTAGTGCTAGCACTGATGTTATTACTTATGAAACGTCTGCAAGAAAATAAACAAGCTCAGAGAGTACCCTCATTTCAACCCTGAGCTACAAATATTCTCCTTTATTATTACTGAAGATAACCACTCTCTCTGTGTTTGTGTGTCATATATGTATATATGAAAACACATTTGGAGAAATGTATTGCTTTTACAATTAAGCAGAGGTGAAAAAAAATCTCCTCTTCCAATTTTAAGAAAGAGTAGGACAATTTGCTTTCTCCAAAACCCTGACTTCATACATATCTTAAATACCTCACAATCAGCTTATTTATCTGGAATATATAAATCCATATATATTGATGGAATGCTAAAAGGATAATATATAACAAGCTCTGTAAAAATCTATTTACACATTTGATTTTCATTTTCAGATAGTTTCACAGTCTGTTCTTTTTTTATCTGATACTGCAAAACAAACATTTTGAAAAAAAAGGTGAATTGTTTATTTTGAACACGATGAAGGAAAAATGATAAGATAAAAAGGTGTAATTCACACTCACACCTAGGAAATCAGACCCATTACCTTCCACTAATATTGATACAAAATAGATGGCAGACTCAGTTGGGTGTCAAGAGCTGAATCTTCCAGTTAGAATTGAAATGAAATGCCAACTCCATTTCAACATTCTGCTTCCTGACTGTGTAAGGTCATGGAGGACATTTTGCTATTTGCACATGGGGTGAACTCTGAAGGGGGGGGGAAGGAAGACATTTGGAGGTATCCTGTGGAGCATCTAAGATCTGGTACTTAATAGTCTTCCAATGGGTCTCTCTTCAAACATTAGGCCCTTCTGCCACTGCATCTCTTATCTACTGCTTTCTGGATTGTCCTATGGGGATTGCAGGTGTACAGAAACCTGGAATTTAACTCCAGCTGCATTCCCAGAATTTCCTTCAGCAGTTTATTCGGTGTCTACACTAGTTATTTATGTGAACTAGCCCAAAGGGTTGTTAGACACATGCAGTTGTAACATGGAAGGTGACTATGATGCTCATTTATATAGGTAGTCCTGGAATTATGACTGTAATAGAGCCTTGCCCATCAAGGTTATAAATTGTGATGTTCGTAAATCGGGTCACTCACACAATCATCCCAATTTTACAATCTTTTTTTGTGATCGTTATTAAGCAAGCAGTGCAGTCCTTAAGCAAACCAATGATTCTCTATGGGCTAATTTTGATGAAAACTAGAAATATACGCCAGTTTTTGGTAAAACTGTTGTAAAATTTGGTCACATAATCATGGGATGCTGCACCCTGCCATAAATGCAGGCCAATTTCAGAATACCAGAGTAGATCATTGGAACTTGGAATCTGAATCTTAAGTACCTCCAGGGAGATCCATCATAACTTCAAGCAATTGCCAAGTGACCTATCATAAATCGAGGACTACCTGTATTTCTTGTAGACAAGAAATCCTAGAGAAAAACACTATTGTGATCTCAATAGAGGATAATATTTATAGCTCAGGTTAGTGCACTGATGATTTTACCTAGTTTGAGTAATGGAACTTCCTCAAGAAAATAACCAAGCTCAGAGAACACCAGAGATCACCTCACTATCATGGTCTAAAATGAAGAAGATCACTATTCAAAGCCATTGCTTCATATTTATAAAATAGTAGCAATGTCTGCATACTTGCAATTCTGCTGCTAATAGCAAGGTCTATTCATTATTTCCCTAATGTATGTTTCAGACTCATACTGATAAAATTTTATCTATTAGCAATTGCCTCTGTACAAGTTCGTAAACTTCAGGTCTTGATTAATATCCTTCACCTACTTAGTGAACTGACTTATTTCTTCTACAAAGATTTTTTTTTTCAGGATAGACTGCTTAAGAATAAGAAAGATGAAATGGAAACATTACATCTTATTTTACATTATATTTATAATTCATAGACTAATTATAATTCAGTAAATAATTTCAAGCTGACTTACAAAACACAAGAAAATAAAAACTAAAGTAATTAAGCAGAACAAAACTGAAGACCATTCTAAACTGAGTCATAAAGGCTCTGTAGATAAAATTTTCAGACTGGTGCCTCAGGTTTTGGCTCCACTTGGCTGTAAAATATGTTCGCTGTCTCAAAGCCAATTGCTAACCTACCTCATAGAAATAGAAATAACCCTCTTTCCAAATGAGCAAGATATTTACATCATATAACAATCTCCAAATTCTGAAGGGCACTAATTTTAGCACCCTTCAACACTAAGCCATTTTGGAATGTCGAGGTAAAACATTTCCTATAAGCTAAGACTTGTATGGTCAAGGGGACATTAAAATTGCAGTTCATGTCCTGTTTTGCTGTAAGAAACCAAAGACCCACCTGGAAAAAAAACTTCTCTCTTTTTATATACATTGTTGTTATCAAATTGATATGATGTGGTTTCTCTGAATGTGGCTAAATTCTGTTGTAGCACCTGTAAAATTAAATGAACCCTGAGGTCCCACTGATGAACTTATCGCCAATGAAATATTCTTATTCTGCTTTTATTTTTAATGTGTTTTATTTTGATTAGCGGTTTGTGACTGTAACAGACTATCTATCTATCTATCTATCTATCTATCTATCTATCTATCTATCTATCTATCTATCTATCTATCTATCTATCTATTTATCTATCTATCTATCCATCCATCCATCCATCCATCCATCCAGTGGTGTGATTCAAATATGTGAACAACCGGTTCTGTGTGGATGCCGCTTCCAGAAGTACTATCTGGGCCTGGGCAACAAAAAATTAGCTACTGGTTCTGCCGAAGTGGTGCAAACTGGCTGAATCCCACCACTGGCCTACACTATTATTCTGTTTTAAACTGTCACGTCTAAAACCTGGCAGCATTTTTTTCTTCCCAAGACATTCTGCCTTAAGCACTAATTCCAGTGCAGTCCAGGACTCAATGCATGAGTCATTTGGTATTTGATTTACTGCTGTGCATTCCTCCAGCTGTGTTTCCTTAGCTGCCTGAGACATGCAATGGTCTCTCTGACAGCAGCCGCTGGTCCACATCTACTTTTTATTTGCATCAGTGTGAAATACCAGCTTGTGACATGAATAAAACATGCTTCATTTTTACCCTAGTCTGCCAGGAGGAAGCATCTCACTGATTTATTTCTGATAGTTTTGCTTTGATCCTAAATAAGACGCCCTAATTCATTTCTTTTCCTCAATATTTGCCCATCACATACTTCAGGGTTAAACAGCCTTTTCTTCTACAGGTGATGCCATTGTGTCATTTGTCAGAATGTTCTCTTTTAATGGATACATGGTTCCACATAGGCACATTTGAACAGGAGACTTTACAGAAAAGAATGTTGCTAAAAGTTATATTTTAAATACTTACGAAACTAGGGAAAAACAATAATAATAAAGACACTGAAAGTTTTCAATTCAGAAAGTTCAGACTAGCCCAGGAGCTGTTGATACAGTTCTACAGATGAATTATTGAGTTTGTCATTTGTAGTTCTGTAACTGTCTAGTTGGTACAGCAACCAAAGGGACAGATTTCAACGGATAGTTAGGACTGCAGAAAAACAAAAAACAATTGCAACCAACCTGCTTTCGATTGAAAGCATATATATTTCATGGGTCAGAAGGAAGGATGAGAAAACATCTATAGACCCCTCAAATCCTGGACATAAACTGTTTTAACTCCTCCCCTCAGGATACTGCTATAGCGCATTGCATGCAAAAACAACTAGACCAGGGGTGTCAAACTCAATTTCATTGAGGGCCACATCAGCATTGCGGTTGCCCTGGGGGGGTGGGGGTGTGTGGCCAGGGTGGGTATGGCCTACTGGGTGGGCGTGGATGGAATGGGTGTGGCCTACTGGGTGGGCATGGCCAGCTCTACATCATTCGTGTCAAGGGTGCCTGTGGGGGCCTGGGCAGGAGTGGGACAGATCTGAGGGTCTCTGGGAGAAAGGGGTGGGACCAGGGCAGAGCCCATCAAGCCAGATATGTGAAGTAGGCGAAGGCCATTTGCTGGCCACTTCCAGGTGATGGTGCATTTCTTCATTCCTCACAAAGGGTGACACCTCCCCAGCATGCACTCAGGGGGTGGGGCCGACGCTGCAGAGGCTGGTTCCTCGCTGTTTCCAGACAGCTGTCAACCTTGCAAATATTGTATATTCTTGCTTTTGACAATATGCAGAATTGTCTGGTAAATATGGGGTTAATAAAAAGCAGAAGGGGCGTTGGGGGTAAAGCCTAGGAAAGGAAGAGGAAGAAAACATTTGACCTTCACACTAATTGGATAGTGTGAGATATGACGGCTAATTTAGAGAGGGAACATGCTGATAATTTAACTGCTCAGAGGAAGAGAACTTAGATCCTAGCATCCCTCCGTTGTGCCTGTGCTGACATTTTGTAACAATAAAAGACTTTTAGGAAAATAAATGCCTGGAAGTTCTTTGAAATGTTTCATTAGCCGGAACCACAACATTATGCTAGGATCACTGCCTCAGTCATTTTTGGAGCCACCAGGAAGCGAATAAACTCCCAGTGTGCACCTATTTCTAGGCGTAAAGGCTCAGTTAATTGTGTGATAAGAGTCTCTCCCATCAGGGAGCCATCGGCTTGGTTAAATCTCACTGGTTTGGAAAGCTGTTTTGTTACCTCTGGGCTCATCCTCTCCTATTTATACAGTGAAGCCCATGAAAAGCTTACAGAAGTTCAATAACGACTCCTCCCTCCATATCCCCCACTTCCACCACTTCCTCCAGGACCATAGTTTTCTCCACATATGGTCTTCCCATATTCCACCAAAATTTCCACTTTTCATTGGACCATAGTTTGAAGGCTGTTGGTTATAGTTTCCAAAGTCATTGTAATTCCCACCTCCATAATTTCCTCCTCCATAGTTGTCAACAGCCTTGTGGAGCTAAGACTGAATGCATTTCAGCATAGATGGCCACCACAAAATTGTACATTGGCTCCCGGCTGACATGGGCCTGGGTCAAGACAGCGGGGGTCGTTCCCTCACTGTTTCCAGGATGGCTTTGCGGGCCACATGAAATCACTTCGCGGGCCACATCCGGGCCCCGGGCCTTGTGTTTGACATGTCTAAACTAGACACAAATGCAATTTTTCCCCTCGGGTCATCACTCTGCAGAACATCTAATTCTCACAGTGCTATCTTATGTCTAAGTATATTTACCCAAGTGGTATGGCTGTATTATTATTGTCCTTTTCATCTGTTCCATTATCTTCTCTTATTGGCAGGCTTTTTTTGGCATAGAACTCACTTGGAATGGAGTTCTGGCACCTTTTTTCGACAGATTTTCCAGAGTTGCGTTCTTTTCCTATTGTTTCCCTTCCTATCCTCATTTGTTTTTGAAAATGCCCCACTGGTGGTATAGTGCAAGCGGAGTCACCTCCATTGCTGTCTTTTATGAGAGGGTGAGTGAGCCTTTTGCCTTCCCTTATAGAAGGTGGGATATGTGTGAGGTTAAAAAGAGGCGAAGTGAGAGGAAAGAAAGGTGGTTGGCATGGAAGCTTGCCCGACAGCGAAACTTTGCTGTTAGTTCAAAGGCAGGGATGTCTACGAAAATCTGTTTTTAGTCTTTTATACTTTATATTCAAACTACAGAGGGAAAGAATAAGAATAAAGCCAATGTCTTGTGATTTGGAGGTATTATTATTAATAATAATATATATTAATTATGTATTGGTCAAATGCAAAGGTAGGACTACAGTATGAGGTTTAATCAGATCTATTTATTAAATTGGGTTTAACTTAAAGGTAAATTAAAAGTAATCTGTTCACTGACAAAGTTTCAATTTTAATTTGTTTCAAGTCAATATCCATATAAAACTCCAAATGTAAATTTTTCCACCTTGTTTGACAACTTCTTAAAACTAATTCAATCTTTTACAAGCAACCAAATTTTGTTTTATTGGGCCAATTTCATTCCACATAGAAAGCTGACATTTCCACTCATTAAACTAAATGGGTATATGCCAGTGGTAAATGTCCCAAAAGATTAATAAAATGCCTTCTTGTAATTTAAAGCCACACAGTGCATAGTAACATTAATTACTATTAACTTAGCTTGAACAAAATCCTAGTCTTTTAGATACACTAAAATTTGAAGGGTTTTGTTTTTCAACTACAAAGGTAAACCTTGTAGGGTAGGCAAGGCAGGCTGTATGACGTGTGTGAGTTCCAGCACTTTTTTATTTTTTACAAAAAAAGCACTGCTTATTGGTATTATTAATATGATTATTGTGACCCTGTTATTATTGTTATTGTTACTTTGTTGTTTTGCATGTCCACTGAGAGCTTATTGACTGGAGACAAATTCCTTGTGTGTCTTATCATACCTGGCCAATAAAGTACTTTCTATTTCTACTGATCTGGGCCAGCTAAGTGGCCAATAATAAAGAATCTCACTAAATAGAGACCATGCAGCTTTTCTTTCAGACTTTGAAAATGAAATCAATGTGAAAAAAGATCAAATAACTGAGAAGTATCCTTGGTTGGAAATTCCTGGCTAGTGCAGATTCTATCTGTTGTGTAGCCTGCTGTGTATTCATTGAGAAGAATGGAGAGTCAACTGGGCGAAGACCTAAGCAAGTTTCTCTCTTGAGCTCCCATTTATTGCTGAGGATTCCACATTGAATATGAGCTTATCTGGTATCAACAGCCCTGTGAAGCAGCTTCGCCTGAGCCATCTTTTAAATTTATCATGATACACTGGAATGCTATTTTATAGAGACTTTAGGAAATGAAAGTGAATGGCATTGCTGGATGTAGACAAACTAAAGCAAGCAGTTACAGACTGCTCTAGAGTTTGTCAGATATTAAGAAGGCAGGATGTAACAAATACTGTATCCCGAAGCTTTTTCCGGAAAATGTGAAGAAATGATCCAGACATTACAGTTTTTGTTGTTGTTGCTTAAAAGAGAAACATGATATTTGTTTCCAGAAATGCATATTAGCAGATATGCTCATTATGGAAATGGAATAGAATATTATCCCTTTCTAGACAATGGCTCAGGGGTTAAAGATGCTGGGCTTGTCAGCTGGAGAGCTGACAGTCCAGGTTCCAAACCTGAGCTCCCAATACTTGCCCCATCTCCTGCCAACTTAGCAGTTCAAAAGCATGCACTTTGGTGGCTAGGTTAAGAGCATTCCATGCACCTTTCATGTATAGCCATTCTGGCCACATGACCATAGAAAATGTCTTTGGACAAGGTTGGCTCCCTTGTCCAAGAAAAGGAGATGAGCACCATGCCCTAGAGTCAGACACAACTCATAGGGACCTTTACCTTCTTATATGTTGATGAATCAAACTTGGTCTAAATAAAACCAAATTTTGACCTATTCATAATATCTAAATTTCTGCTTAAAAATCAATATAAAATTAAGAAAGGATTCTTTGGAAATTAATACATCTGGATTATAATATACTATGTGTTTTATGTGATCAAAGAGAGATAAGGGAAAAGTAAGTGCATTTTACTTCTAAAATGCTTAGAGGGAAAGAAGAGAAGAGAATAGAGCTGGAAGGGACCTTGGAGGTCTTCTAGTGCAGCCCACTGCTCAAACAGGAGAACCTATACCATCTCAGACAATTGACTGTCTAGCCTCTTTTTAAAAATCTCCAGTGATGGAGCACCCATGATTTCTGGGGGCAAGCTATTCCACTGGTTAATTGTCCTCACTGTCAAGAAGTTTCTCCTTAATTCTAGGTCAGGGCTTTTCAACCAGTGGTACAAGTACCACCTGTGGTACATTGGCACCTGGCAGGTGGTACGTGACCATCCTAGAAAAGTGGTAGCGGGGGACGGGAATGAGCTGAACCAGTGGCAGCACAGCACAAGCCTGAGCATGAGATGGCTGGAGCTGCAGGGCTGTCAGGGCTCAGTGGAAGCGCCAGAATCAGCGCCAGGCTCCAGCTGGAGCTCAGCGTTGATCCTAGTGCTTCTGCTGAGCCCAGAAGAAGCGTCCATCAGCTGGAATGTTACAACATCTCCAGAGTCTTGTGATTTACATTCAAATGCTTGGCAACTGATTCATATTTATGATGGTCACAGTGTCCCAGGGTCATGTGAAGTGACCAAAACCTGCTGCAACCACCCAGCAGGGGGGAATAAAAACCAAACACCCCCACCCCACCCCCACTGTAATCCTCAACAGAAATGCTCACAACAATGAAAACCTTGGACAAGAGGAAGAGTGCGGTCAGGTGGGCAGGTAGGTGTCTTGCTCGGCTGTGGCTTGGGGGGCACTTTTTTCAGTGCCATTGTAACTTCAAGCAGTCACTAAGCGAACTGTTGTAAGTCGAGGACTACCTGTACTTTATAACTTTTTTCCTTTTGGGGGGGGGAGGTCATCAAGTTTTTGACATCTTGCTAGGCGACTGGTGGTACTCAGATGTTGCCATATCTTAAAAGTGGTACAATGGGTGAAAAGGTTGAAAAGCCCTGTTCTAGGTTGCTTCTTTCTTTGATCAGTTTCCAACCATTGTTTCTTGTCCTGCCCTCTGGAGCTTTGGAGAATAACGTGACCCCCCTCTTCTTTGTGATAGCCCCTCAAATACTACTATCATGTCTCCCCTATTTCTTCTTTTCTTTAGACTAGCCAAACCCAAGTTCTGCAGCTGTTCTTCATATGTTTTAGTCTCCAGGCCTTTGATCATCTTAGTTGCTCTTCTCTGAATTTTTTCGAAACTCTCAACATCCTTTTTGTGATATGGTGACCAAAATTGGCTGCAGTATTCCAGATGTGGTCTTACTAGGGTTTTATAAAACAGTACTAATATCTCATATGATCTTGATTCTATGCCTCTGTTTATACAACCCAGGATTGTATTAGCTTTTTTAGCTGCTGTTGCTCACTGCTGGCTCATGGTTAAATGATTGTCCACTAGAACTCCAAGGTCCCTCTCACAGCTACTGTTTTTAAGCCAGGTCTTGTCCAATTTGTATTTGTGCCTTTGATTTTTCCAATATGAAATTTCTCCAACCTGTCATTTGCTTTGGGTTGTATCAAGAAAGTTTTCCATGATAGACTATGTTTGTTTTCAACTGATACATGATGATGCCAAAATGCATATTAGTAAAATACTCCTACCATAATAAAGAATGAACAAGAAGTTGAAAAAGAAAGAGAAGGAATAGCAATAGTTTCATTTTTTGTTTCATGGAAAGAAAGAACGTGGTCAGTTTGATACTTTCAATTAATGTATTCAATAATTAATTTTGCATATAGCTACAAAAGAGCTTCAAATGGACAAAGCTTTCATTGAAACACTCATTCAAAGCAGCACCTATTGTTGAAGGAGCACTTCCCTGCAAATTTCTGGATCATGATAGTTACCCACTTTTGACCTGGGCATTGAAATAACTTTAGTAAACAGACAAAGGTTCCTTTTCACTGTAGAAAGGTGGCCAGCCAATTGGGTTGGCTCATTCAGTACTTGAATTCAGATTGTTAAAATGGAGAGATTGAATTTTCCACACTTAATACCATCTCTATCAAAACTGCTGCAGTAGTACAGAATAAGGCAAGACTTTGAGCAGAGCAAGTAGATCTGTAGTAAATAAAAGCTATTCGCTCCCATTTTGCTTGTCTTGTGAATTTTGCTTTCAAGATAACAGTTGTTTGGTGGTTTGTTTGTTTTTTAAAGATTAAGAGGCTGTCATTTAATTATCTACTTATAATTTTCCCCTTGAACAGAGACTTTTACTGAATTGACTTGGCATTTAATGTTGCTTGTTCTCACCTTGCATTGTCAAAAGGAACGGCTGGAGCCATTAATAAAATCAAGGGAATCGTTACAGTTTTCCTCTGATTACACAGAATCTTAGACCTCTGTTTCACAGCATGATTGCTATACTCCTGACTGTAAGAGAACAGTCCCCACTCAGTATTGTCATATGACAAAAGAAAGAAACCCTTTTACAGCATAAATACTGGACATGGATGTCCAGTACAGGTAGTCTTCAACTTAAAGCCACAATTGAGCCCAAAACTTAGGTTGCTAAGTGAAACATTTGTTAAGTGAGTTTTGCTCCATTTTATAGCTTTTCTTGCCACTGTAGTTAAGTCAATCATTGCAATTACAAAAAAGCACCAGAAGGCAAGACAAGAAACAATGAATGGAAACCAATCAAGGAGAGAACCAACCTGGAATTAAGGAGAAACTTCCTAACAGTGAAAACAATTAACCAAAAGAACAGCTTGCATTCAGAAGTTGTGGGTGCTTCATCATTGGAGGTTTAAAGAGGAGACTGGACAGTCATTTGTCTGAAATAGTATAGGTTCTCCTGCTTGAGCAGGGGGTTGGACTAGAAGATGTCCAAGGTTCCTTCCAGCTTTATTCTGATTGAATTGTTAAGTTAGTAATATATTAAGTGAATCTAGCTTTCCCATTGACTTTGCTTGTCAGAAGGTCGCAAATGCTGATCACATGACCCAAGGACACTGCAACCGTCATAAATATGAAACAAGTGGGCAAGCATCTGAATTTTTATCCCATCGCCAAGGGGATGCTGCAATGGTTGTAAGTGTGAAAAACAGTCACAAGTCACATTTTTCAGTGCTCTTCGAACAGTCACTAAATCAACTGTTGTAAGTCAAGGATTACCTTTATTTAGTTTTTCAGCGTGGCTAAGAGAATAACTAATAAGAAGCCCACAGGCTGGATTTAGGACTGATGTCTCCTTTCCATTTTTGTTCATTTTACTAATATCAAATGTTGGAAGTAGCATATGGCTATTATGATTAGTAGAAATTAATATCTTTGCTGCAGATTTATCCACCTTATGTTTTAAACTATTAATTTGGTGACCTGAAATAGTTTTCAGGTCTGTTAAAATAAAGGTTCCATGCTTTAATTAGTAATGTGTTAAAACTTTTGTGAGATGTGAAGACTTCTTGTGAATGATTTGGAAAAGGGTACCAAATATTAATTGTATTGTTGTCATATACAGTAGGCAAGGTTCATATTTGCCACATTTTATTGCTGTAATAGTGCACCCCTTGATATCTTAAATTGGCTCCCATAATTCTCCATGCTAAACCATCTGAAATTGGTTAGAGAGTAAATACAGATTTATTGTATTTGTATTGAATACCATAGCTATTTTTGTTGGTGTGTGTGTGTGTGTGTGAGAGAGAGAGAGAGAGAGAGAGAGAGAGAGAGAGAGAGAGAGAGAGAGAGAGAGAGAGAGAGAGAGAGACAGAGAGAGAGAGAGAGACAGAGAGAGAGAGAGACAGAGAGAGAGAAGCATATATCTATACAAGGGTCATAGATCAGGGGTCTTCAAACTTGGCCCTTTTATGACTTGTGGACTTCAACTCTCAGAATTCCTCAAGTCAGACACGCTGGCTGAGGAATTCTGGGAGCTGAAGTCCACAAGTCTTAAAAGGGCCAAGTTTGAAGAGCCCTGTCATAGATGGAATATGATGGCACTAGCTCATCTTCAGAAACACATGTAAAGAAATTTAGTATTTCTGATACCGGGCTACAAAAATAATATTTAACCTTGGTGATAGGTACCGTATATGCCGGCGTATTAGGCGACCCGGCGTATAGCATGACCCCCGTCTTTATAGCCGGGCCGCATTCCTAGAACGTCGTCTTATACGCCGGAAACTACCAGTATTTCCGGCGTATAAGACGACTCGGCGTATAAGACGACCCCTGTCTTTGGCGCCGATTTCAGCGCTCACGGAAGTTGTCTTATACGCCGGCATTTACGGTAACTTTTATCTGCCAGGACTTTGTCATGCTGAACACTGTGAAACTAAAACACATGACTTCTGATCTTGAAACTGGAAAACTGATTACAGATAGTCCTTGACTTACAACAGTTCATTTAGTGACCATTTGAAGTTACAACAGCACTGAAAAAAAGTAACTTATGACCAATTTTCACCCTTATGACCATTGCAGCATCCCCAGGGTCATGCAATCAAAATTCGGATGCTTGGCAACTGACTCGTTTTTATGACGGTTGTAATGTCCTGGAGACATGTGATCACAACTTTTTGTGACAAGCAAAGTCAATGGGGACTTAACACTTAACAACCCTATTACTAACTTAACAACTGCATTGATTCACTTAATAAATGTGGCAAGAAAGGAGGTAAAGTGGGGGCAAAACTCACTTAACAAATGTCTCTCTTAGCAACAGAAATTTTGCGCTCAATTGTGGCCTACCTGTACCATTCACAAATTTTATTTTTGTGGGCGCATTGTATTGAGGTGTATTTATTTATTTTAATCCTGCATTTATCACTTTTATAAATAACTCAAGGCAGTGAATACTGTATATCTAATTCGTCTTCCTCCTTCCTATTTTCCCTACAAGAACAACAACCCTGTGAGGTGGGTTGGACTGAAACTGTCTGGTCCAAAGTCACTCACCTCGGTTTCATGTCTAAAGTGGGACTAGAAATCACAGTCTCTTGGTTTCTAACATGATGCCTTAACCACTAGACCAGGCAACCTTGGCTCTTTTATGACTCGTGGACTTCAACTCCCAGAATTCCTGAGCCAGCATGGCTCAGCTTGGAAACATCTTCCTTTTCCCTCAGCATGGCTGGCTCAGGAATTCTGGGAGTTGAAGTCCACGAGTCACAAAAGAGCCAAGGTTGCCTACCCCTGCACTAGACCACACTGACTGTTCAATCTCTGTCATGTCAAGTGACATCTATGGCTTTCAAGTAGCAAAATCTTCCCTTGTAAATGAAGGGACTTCAATTCAATCCTCCCCACAATTTTACTAAGCATTCATAGTTGCTGCATTCTACAAAGAGAGGAAAACATCCTCCTCTTGCAATACTGCAAAATGAGTCTGGGATAAAGTTTGTAGCTTTTCTATTACTAAATGCTTTATTACTTTAAATCGGAGTTTGAAAGTACAGTAAGGCCTGAAGGTCTCATTAAAACTATTAGCAACCTTTAACAGTCTCATCTTAGGCCCCTCTATTTGCCAGAGAAGACTGAACTTAACAATTACTTATAAGAGTGTCATGGAAGACCTCAGTTAAACATAGCTAATTTCAGCCCCATGTCCTCATTCATATTGACCTCATAATGTTCAGGATGAGAGGATTAAATGGTGAGCATCTTCCAGTTGTGGAGAGGCTCTTACAGAATAGAACTTTAACCTCGTGTCCAGTTAATAGCTGTTCCTAAAACATCTTAGCCTGCTGACTCAGAGAAATAGTATCTTACCTTTGTATTTCCTACATCGCTATTTGCCAACCTGGTACCCTAATTCCAGAAGATATTCTACATTAGACATTAATGATAAAATATGTCACAAGCTCTGTCTTTCAATTTCCTTCCAAGTTGGCGCTGCTAAATTTTGGTGACCAAGCAAACAAAATCCTCTGCAAATCAATACTTTCCAATTTGAGATAGTGGATTTCAGCTTTTAAAATTCTCAGCCATGTCCATGCTAGGGTATTCTGAAGAGCAACCGTGACCAAAAATTTATTATAAAAAGTGGATATTCTTTTATCCTACAATAATCTACATAATGGGAAATGGGGAAAGCAAGACAATAGTATGGAGCTAAAAATGCGTAGCATAGTTGCAAGTTGGAGCATCAGCATAGCTAAACAGAAACAAGAGGTGACCTATAAATATTCAGATGGAAATGCCATCATCCAGGGTTGCCTCCAGAGACTATGCCATTCAATTTAAGAGTTGCTTGGCATTCAGTTCTCATTCTAGTAAAGCGTATGAGCATAAGGAACATTAATCATACTGTGAGTAAAGTCTTCTCTCCTACTAGATACACACCAACTTCGACATTAATTTTTCCACAACCTAGCCTAAGGCTCTGGATGAGCAAGTTACTCTGATTACTTAGATATCAGCAAGCTTCATTATGAATGCATATTTGGGAAGATGTTTCTGTAGTACTGCTCTGTAAATGCAGACTGATCCATGAAAAGTAACCAGGCTTTCTGGTAATTTTTGTGCTCGTCTTGACTGATGATGGGGGAAAATGTCTCTATTTCAGTACTTGTTGCAGATATTCCAATTAATAAAACTTAATTTAAAAAAAAATCCTTTGAAGAATCAGACAATCTACAAGCAGACTAGTTTATCTTGGGTTATGTATTAAGTCACTGTTCAAACATTTTGATGGGGAGATTATTTCTATGAATTGAAACAACTAAACAAATGCTAGCAATGAAAAATATATCATTTAAAAATTATTTTACACAAACAATTTCTAATGAATTTGGTGAAATCTCCAAATTCCTGCATTTTTTTTTTTACATTTCTACACTCATCTATTTTCTTGAAAATAAGTGGGATTTTCCTGTAGTCATGGTTCCTATTTTATTGGATAAGTTAAATACAGCTAGTTCAAATGCTAGTAAAGTAGAATACTAAAAAAACTAATCATGTTAAATCACAAATAAAACAGTTGGCTTCTTGCAGGCAATCACAAATATAAAAAAGCACCAGCCTTCTCTCCATACATCCAATGTTTTGAGAAATATTTATACAAGATATTTATATCCTACAAGGAAACTAGGAATTATCAATGCGTATGGATTGTTATTTTTTAAATACTTGTATTGCTTTTTTTTAAAAAAACCCAATAATAAAAGAACAATGCAAACTCAGAAAGTGAAATAAAAATCAAAACAGAAAATGCAAGAGAAAAGGGAAAATGGGAGAAAAAGAAAAAAAATAAGAAAAATAGAAAATAAATATTTAAAGAAATGGCATCTAATCTTCATCACTAGTACAATCAAACTGTAGGGTTTTTGTAACTGGAACTAGAAAAAAGACACAAAACTGTTTAGCAGCCTAACTGCTGCTATTTTGTTTCTGTAATCAGCATTTGCGTCAGGGACAAATTTCACGTAAGCGTGGAAAACACGTACATGGATGTACTGAGAGGGAACAAGATGTTTATTGTCTTGCTTATATGGTAATAACTCTATTGTCTAATGTTGATTGGCTAACAAAGTTTATACAGTGATGCCATTAACTGTCTAAGGTGTGGCATATCTGAATGCAATCACTGCCAGTGTTTCAGATTGTGATACACCCAATTATTTTACTTGATCGAATAAAAGTACTGTCTCTTTAAGAAGCCTCTGGCTGAATTTCCTGATTGATGATTATGGTATCTCAGGTTTGATTAAGGGCCAGGAACCTTACAAAACTTAGTAATTCTTCACATCCTAGAACAGTGGTTCTCAACCTGTGGGTCGGGACCCCATTTGTGGTCAAACGACCATTTCACAGGGGTCGCCAAACAACGCAGTCCACCATGTTTTCCCCCTTTTCCTTAGCTGTGCTACTCCCTTTTATTCTATTGGCTTTTGAAAGCCAATAGAATAGATTCTCTTGAATAGAGTCTAATTCTATTGGCTTTCAAAAGCCAATAGGAATTGTCCAGGCTGTCTCTGCCCTGCTGAGCCTGCCAAAAGTCCCATTCTGCAAACGGTGCTGCACCAGTTGAGTAGTCCTCGACTTACGACCGGTTGAATAGTCCTCGACTTACAACCGGTTGGGGGTCGCGGCATTAAAAAGGTTGAGAATTACTGTCCTAGAAGATTACATGCAAGTATTTCTTTTTCCCACAACTCATTCTTTATCTATGTGCAAATCCATAAATTATTAATATTTTAGTTGTGATTAATGGATATGGGTTATTGAAGGAAGAGGGAAGCAGAAAACTAGGAAGGAAGGGTACAATTCTCTCTTAACAGCGATCAAGTAGCTTGTTGGAATCCTGAACATACAGTCCATATTAGTCCACACAATAACATTTTGTTAAATATTCTATACAATTTTGCCTAACAGAGGAAAAGAAAAATTGGCAGGACCTGACATTTGAATTAATATTTAGATTATTTTTCACTAATGAAAAAGGCACTGTGTGCCCTCACACAGAAAGGTGGAATATAAATAAAATCAACTAGTAACTTACAATATTTGGACAATATCATTGTGTTTGGATATATGTGTGTGAGAAAGAATGTCTATTAAAAATGTATTAAATATCTTAAAAGACTAATGATACATGAATTTAATCTGGGAAATGTAATTAATCCTAATGCATCCCATCTGGTTGCTGCATTAATATGTAGCTTGAAAAGCTGTATTTATTTTTGGATGGAACTTTTCCAAATATTTTTGTATCAAAATGGGTCCTAGTCTGCATTATATTTTAGAAGCATAATTTACACTGCTCACATTAAAATACAGTCCAAACAAAATACTAGACCTATCCCAGTAAATTCTCCATACTGCCCTCATTCCGGTGCAGAAAAGAGTGCATCCATTGTACAATATATCAGCAAAATGAAGACATTTATTATACAATATACTTGTACAGCTGAAAAACAAAACATCAGAAACAGTTTATTATCTCCAACACCAAAAAGACCATTCTGAAAATTTTGCCAACATGGCATCACGAGGCACTGTTATGTTCCCTCTGAAGTGGGACCTATTTATCTATTCACATGTGCAGGCTTTTAAACTAGGTTGGCAGGAACTGAGGTAAGGATGGGAGCTCACCCTCTTGCATGGTACTTGGGTCTCAAACCGGGATTGCCAGCTTTCCAGCTGACATGCCCAGCATCTTAATACCACTGAGACACTGCCCCACCCCAATTACATTGAAAGAAACTTCTAAGAAATGGTTACTACTTAACCAGTATCTTTCTTGGTGTCCTAGTTGTTGGCTATTCCTTTGTTCACCTGAACTGTCTCTTTGATCCATAAGTATAGACCAGGGGTGTCAAACTGTCGGCCCGCAGGCCAGTTGCATCATGTGGAGGTTGTGCCCACTCCATCTCTGGCAATGTGAAAAAAGTTGTGATACGTCGTGACACATCACATGATGCGGCGAGTTTGACACCCACGGTATAGACTAAGTGAGGCTGGTTACCATTATATAGTAGGGTTACAGCAACATTACAAAAGAACATAAAAAACTATTGGAGCAGGCTATAAGCCCATCTTTTCTAGCAGGTATTTAAGGCAGTCTACATGTGATTGGGGATTCCCTTTCAGTAAGTGTTCACACTCTCTTTCTCCATCCCCTGATCTCTGTTTTGGAAGTTCTGGATTTTCCATGATATTTTCATGTCTCTGGGAAATGTAGAGCTTTTCATTCGCTTCTTCTTTAAGCCAGACCCCAGTTTAAACCACTGGTGCTAAAAATGTACAGTATTTATATTAATCAAATTTTTATAGCCGCCCATTTCACAAAACGTGACTCGGTACAGTATACAATATTCTACCATGAAAGAAAAGGCAACTGGTTGTACACCAATGTATCTTGTTTTTGTTTCACCATGCACCACTACTATCTTGGTTGTCACTCTTGTTTCAGTGTGATTTGAACTATCTTTTATTTCATTTTTTTTGGTCCTGAATTTCCTTGAGGGCTTTTTTTGTCTTTATCAACCTAATTTTTTTGGGGGGGATACTTATACAGATTATTTAATTTAAAAGGTTTAGAAGAACAATGTGTGAAATATTTTATCTAGAAGACAGTATGTTAAATGGAAATGAGGGAAATGGTGAATTTGTTGGAATGACAGCGGAAAGAGAAAGGAACAGGTAATAGTTATATTTGAGAGAGAACATTCTCTTTTTCAGCAAAAGAAGTAGAAAATATTTCACTGAAACACAACATGAAATCAGTGCAAATAGGCTTGTGGAAAATATATAGTGACAAACTAAATATGATTCTATTTACTTTCCTTTTACTTGGAAAGTTTTTCAGATAGTAGAGGACACTGACACAGCTCAAGCAGTTTCAGATTTTCAGAAAGAAAGATTGAAAAGAAACTTGTCTCAAACATATTGCATAGATGTTGTGTAATAAATCAATTTCAGCAGTTCAATGTTTCACAACTTTGGCAACTATGTAGACTTCAATTCCCAGCAACCCCCAGCCACCATGCTATCCTCCAAACACTACATTAGGTTGTCCATTCTATCATCTATACTCCAATTACAGCAATTTCTTGAAATTAAGAAGTGAAGTAGGAACACTCTATCAGATTGAGAGATTAACCACTTTTAAATCCTCATGTCCATGAAAGTTCCTTCTGATCAGTAGAACTCTTTTGCAACTATGGACTAGCAGTTGATTATTGGTTTTCATATTCCAATAGCTTTTTCTATTTTGCTAGTTTTCATATTAAAGACTGAGGGTAAGGATGGTTATTGGTTTTTGTTAAGATACCCTAGAAACTGTTCAAGTTCTTTAAACAAACACCAAATACACAAACGATTTGCAACTGAAATTGCTCTTGGTCTCCTGGGAATATTTTGTTTCAGATTCTAAACACATGCAATATGGTTTATTTTATGAATTAAGTGGCTGTGCTTCTAAGGCTATACAGAAAGAATATGTAAGTTTGGATTTTTTTTAAAATCATACTATGTTATTTTATTACCTGCGCTTTGAGAAAAGTCAATCCAGTGCTTAAACCTAAGATGTTGAATGATAAATTGATTAGACCTATCAGTTTTAATTTTGATAGGTGTGTGAGGGAGTAGCATTGAATTTGCTGTCTGCTTTTTTGAAAAGTAGCTGTAGACAATGGGAGGAAGGTAGGTGGGTATAGCAGAAAGATGAAAGCGAATGGCATATAGTCAAGGAAGTGAAGGTCTGGAGTTTGGCAGCTATTAGGAGCTGTTTGGCGCAGTGGTCAGAATACAGTACTGCAGGCAAACTCTGCTCAAAGTCTGGGGTTCGATCCTGACAGGGCTCAAGATTGACTCAACCTTTCATCATTCCGTGGTCGGTAAAATGAGGACCCAGATCATTGGGGCAATATGCTGATATTGTAAACTGCTCAGATAGTGCTGTAAAGCACTATGAGGTAGTATATAAGTCTAAGTGCTATTGCTATAGTGCTATTGCTATTATAAGCAGGCAAGAGACTGCTAAGACCACATACTGTGGTGAGCAGCATATCCTGATGAGAGTCTTACCTGGAGATTGGAGCTCTGTTGGATGCTTAATAGCAAGCCAAAAAAGGAAACAACCACACGGATGCAGCATCTCATCCCAATTAGTGTAAGAATGGTTGGAAAAAGGCAAAAGTTCTATGCTACTTTAAGATTTTTGTTTGAATTAAATATTAACAGACTGAGTATAAAAGACATAGTTATGTGGCAACGTCATCATAAAGTCCTAGAACGATGGGGCTGACACAGAGCAGTAGCCTGTTGTTGGAAAGATGCTTGCTGCAATAATGTATTGTGTACAGATTTGCTACACTGTGTTGTGTCAAGTCCTTGGAAAGCAAAAAACCCTGCATAAGCTGGAGAAACTTCCATGCCTTTTTTTCCTTGCCCAAATTAAAAAAGAAAAGATGTTTTCAGATTTTACAAATATATTGTACTGATCATGTGCCTTACTTGGTGCTACCTGTTTTTGTTTTTTGCTGTCTCCACAATGCTGGACTCTTTCCTTTTTTTTTATTGAAAAGTTTTATACAAATTTTCCATTTTATTACAATACAATATCCCTCCCTCCCTCCCCCCCACTCTAATCCTAACCCCCCCTCACTTCCCAGAGCTGATTACAGGGTTACAAATAAGCAAACAAATTCTAACTAAGCTTATCCAACTATACCAATAATCAAATCCATAAAATACTTTAACTCAAATACAAGAAAATTAAAACAAAAAGAAATTAAAAACAAAAATAACAATATAAAGAATTCCCACTTTAAACTATAACTTATTCAAAAACTAAATGATACTTTCTAATCCCATATTTATTCTGTACATAATTTATCCATCTTCTCCACACCGAGATGTATCTTTCTTGTGAATGATCCTTCAAAATAGCAGAAATTTTGGCCATTTCTTCTAAATTAAATGACCATTCTTCTATAGTGGGCAAAGAATATTTCCTCCAATATTGCCCAACTAGTAACCTTGCAGCTATAATAAGATTCAACATTAAAATAGTTTCTTTAGCATCACAATCTACAATAATACCTAACAAAAATAATTGTGGAGAAAACTTTCTTTCTCTTGAAAACCTTTTGAATGTTCCACCAAATCTTAATCCAAAAAGCTTTTTTGTTTCTACACATCCACTAAATATGATAATAGATTGCATCCAAGCAACCACATCTCCAACACTTAGGCTGTAAATTAGGATACATGCGAGACAATTTTTGTGGATCCAAATGCCACCTATAAAACATTTTATAAAAATTTTCTCTTAAATTTTGAGCCTGAGTAAACTTCACATTCTCAACCCAAATTGCCTCCCGTGTATCTAATAAAATCGGCTCTTGAAAATTTTGGGCCCATTTTGCCATACAATCTTTGACTAATTCCGTCTCTGAATCCAATTCCACTAATACATTATAAACTCTCTTTATATTAACTCGACTTTGATCTTTAATCTGTTTTATCAAATTCTCATCCTCTAAAGTAATACCAACCTTTTGGTCTAAACTCCACCTATCTAACAATTGCCTATACCAGTGGTTCTCAACCTTTTTAATGCCGCGACCCCCAACCGGTCGTAAGTCGAGGACTACCCAACCGGTCATAAGTTGAGGACTACCCAACTGGTCATAAGTCGAGCACTTTCCCTGCCTGGGAGCGCCGCACATGCGTGGTGCCGCCCCCTGCGCCGGCTGAGGCGTAGCTGGCAAGGTGCAGCGATGGTGCAAACCGACCACCAGCTGGGCCACCGGCTGGCCCAGCCCAAGGGAGGTAAGGCACCTGTTGGGCCCCACGCACGCCAGCAACCCTCCCTGCGCCTGCCGTCCTCCCACCCCCCACCTTTGGCCCTCTTTTACTTGCATTTTTAGTAGTTGCTCAGCAGGGAGGGGTGGAAGTTTCCAGACAGCTCGCCTTCGCTGCAGACAACTTGCAGCATAGTTTGCAGAATGGGACTTTTGGCAGGCTCAGCAGGACAGAGACAGCCTGGACAATTCCTATTGGCTTTTGAAAGCCAATAGAATTAGACTCTATTCAAGAGAGTCTATTCTATTGGCTTTCAAAAGCAAATAGAATAAAAGGGAGTAGCACAGCTAAGGAAAAGGGGGAAAAAATGGCAGACTGCGCTGTTTGGCGACCCCCATGAAATGGTTGTTCGACCCCAAATGGGGTCCCGACCCACAGGTTGAGAACCACTGGCCTACACTGAAACCAAGAGTAAACAATATTTTCTTGCCTTAATTCATCTAACGATTTTAATTGCCAATCCTTCCCTTCCAATTTAAGCAATTCATTATAAGAAATCCTATCCAACTTCGCACCTCTCAATATCCCCTCTATTGCATGTCCAGGAATCCCCCAAATTGGCGTTTTATAACTTAATCTATAATAATATTTCTTCCAGACACGCAATAAAGCAATTCTTAAAATAAGTGCTGGACTCTTTCCAAGTGTGTCCTTTCTACTCATTTGTTTCATTCTAACCTTCATCAAGTATTTACAGGATGTTGTACAATTTGGTGGAGGAAAAACCCTTCCTTTTAAAGGAAAAATTAAGTTTGGAGAAATTCTCATGAGTGAACTATGTCCTTGTATTATTTATGAAGTACCTGAGGGAAATTCAAACAGTTTTATTTACATAGATTTTTCCAAGGATTTCCCTGCTGGAAAAAAAATGTAGAACTCATCCTCCTAATCTCTTCATTCACAAATTTGGTGGATAATTAAAGCAAAAATAATAAATGTGCACAATTCTAGTCTTAACAGGGGATAACACTTGTCAAACTTTATATGGGCTCAGTCCTGGTTAGAATTTGAATCAGGATTTCCAGGGACTTCCAGCACTTTCAGAAAGAGAAACTGAAAACATTCCAAAAGAATGCAAAGCCAAATCATTTCTGTATTGTTGCCAAGACCTGGACCTTCCAGTTAGGTCTATAAAGTCATCAGAAATCCACCTTAGTTCAAAGAAACTTTACTACATTTCTTCCCAATGGTACTTTTCAAAACACAACTGGACTTTCTTTGTTTTTTCCTTGAAGATGTTTCACTTCTCATCAAGTGAGGTCAGTTCTTCAGACAGAAGGAAGAAGCTTCTTGGATGAGAAGTGAAACATCTTCAAAGAAAAAAAAAACCAAGAAGGTCCAGCTGCCTATTGAAAAGCACCTTTGGGACAACGTGACTATGGTTGACTGAGAATCTCCATAGACATTTATTACTTTTCCTTATGATTATCTATCTTTCCTAGTTCAATTTTTCTGTTTATATATTTATCTTTTGTTATGTAGCTAAGCCACTAGAAGTCTTTATTTCACAACTTTCCATGTAATCTCAGCCCTCACTATTGGTTTTTGCAGCAAATACTGAGGAGAATGAACAGTTTTTTTTTAACATACAAGACAATATTAGTTGGCCTCTGTCCAGTCAATATAAGAGGTGTCCATGTCTATTGTATGTAGACCTTATGCAAAAGAGAGAAACAACACTATAGAGACCACTATAATTTTTAGAGTATGTTTGGAACCAAGAAAAACTGTATAGAAATCACCAAGCATGCAAAGAAACACAGCTTAAAAGCCACACACACATAAAAAGCACCAAAACACAGCAACTTCTTGTTTGCAAGATTCATTCATTCATTCAACTTATATGACTCTCCATCTCAACATAATGCTTCTGGTTGGCTAATAGCAGTTTAAAACAAAAGCAACAGCAAAATGAAATACATAACTGGCAGCCAAGATATAAACAACAGTCAAATAACAATTAAAATGACCATCTCACTTGCTGTAACACTCTAATTCTCAGGCCTGAGAACTCAAACACATCTGCAAAGCCTTGTAGTGTTTGACAATTTCCCTTCATGCAGAGTATGCTCAAAGGGAGCATTCAGGTTCTTCTCTCTTTGCCAATTGCCGATATAGAAAAAAAAAACTGATCTTTTCTCCTTAGCTAATATTAAATATTAAATCCAAATTTATATACATTTGATCCATCTCAACATCTCCATCCACATTTAAAAAACAAAACACAATTTCAGCTCATTTTTCCCAGCTACTTACTTCAATTTTCATCCACATCACATTAAAAATAGAGAGTTTGCACTTGTGTTAACTTTGCTTTTTTATTGTTCCAGTGGTTGCAGATGGTTATTTTATCCATCTGAATACTGCATTTTATTTATGGATTTTCTCATGCATAAATACAGTTTTGTTCCACTTCAGCAAGAATTTTTTTTGTTTCTCAATGATAGGATGACAATAATCTAGGCCAGGGATGTCAAACTCGCAAGTCACGTGAGGTGTCACAACATATTGTGACTTTTTCGCCATTGCTAGCAATGGGGTGGGCGTGGTTTTGCTATGATGCATCCAGCCCGCAGGCCAGCAGTTTGACACCCCTGATCTAGGCAATGATAATTTGGGAGGAGGAAAGATTCACATACAATAGGTAGAGATTTAAGTATATTTATTATGGGCAAGAAATCAAATTTATAAAGGGACATTTAGGAGTGGAGCTGCAATGATTTATGACTGGCCCGTTTGACTTTTCTTATTAGCTATAAGTCTAGGCTGTTGTCTAAGAGGCAATCTTGATTTTTTGGCACCACCATCTACTTTGAAGGTAGCTCTAATTTAGAAACCTAGGCTATTTATGCTGTGGTTATGTTTTTCACTACTCTTGGCAGATATTAAAGAAATCACATTTGAAAGGTTTTCTTGAGCACACACAAAAATGTAGGTAACATCTTGATAAATAGGTCATAGGAGATATTAATTTAACTTTGGAAATCTTCAAGCATGTCATTTTAGTGGGTGCCTCTGAAGACAACAGTGCTTCTCTGTTACTGACTTATATTTTTCTTGTTCCTGGTCTCCCTTCTGATACTTTTCTAATGATCCAATGTCACAAGATGACTGTCTTCATAGATTCCAGGGAATCCAGCAGAAGCAGTGGTTCTCAACCTTTTCTTCACCTCGGATCCCCTTTAAATACCTTCTGTGGCCATAGACCATGGCCATGGACCATCAAGACTTAAGATTTAAATCATAACATTTCTTCAGGTCTTGGTGGACCCCCTGTGATGACATCATGCCCCTTCAGTGGTCTATGGACTACAGGTTGAGAACCACTGCTAGTAGATGAGATGACAGGAGTCAGGGGAGGTTTTCTAAGAAATCTGCAGAAGAACAAAAATCAGATAAGGACAATAAGGGTGTCCAAGGATAACAACAAAACTTTCTAAGTCTGTGGTTTCAATAAATAGCATAATCTCAAATCTCAGGAACAGTTGCTTTGCCCTTTAATGCTAATGAAGATAGAGACCTTCTGTGCTGATTCTTTCTCTAGCCACAAGATGTAACGAAACCCCAAGACCTCACAGCAGCGCTAATGAGATAACAATGCAGTGAAAGGGGTTAGTAGCGTAAGCTGCACAACCAATGGTATCCTTGACACCCTCCTCTGCCTCAGTCACCTGATGAGGAGAAAGATATGACACTATTCCTTTCCTCTGATCCTGGTTCCCGTTTGTTCATTGTAAACACCACATAGTAGTGTTCTAAGCCTCTCCTTGCCACTAACCATATTGTGAAGTATGTGGATGATACAACAGTTGCGGGCATTATTCAAGATGACAATAAGGATGCTTACTTCAAGCAGGTAGAGGGTTTGGTGAACTGGTGTAAGAAAAACAGCCTAGTTTTAAATGTTGGAAAAACTAAAGAGATTATTGTCAATTTCAGAAAAGGCAGGCACAGCCACACTCCTCTACTGTATTAATGATTCATCTGTGTAGACAGTTAGCAGCATCAAATTTCTGGGTGTGCAGCTAATGAGTAGGCTGGCTTGGTCGCTCAACAGCGAGACACTGCATTTTCTGGGTCTCATGAGAAAAGTACATCTTCCTTCCCCTGTCCTTACTATTTTCTATAGAGGGATGATTGAGAGCATCCTGTCATATTGCATTACTGTCTGGTTTGGAAGCATCACTGCTTCAGACAGGAAGGCAGTGCAGAGAGCGGTGAGGATGGCAGAAAAGATTATTGGCAGTTCACTCCCTTCTATTACAGGACATAGCATATAAGCATTGCTTGAGTAGGGTCCACAGGATTGTCTGGGACACTACACATCCTCTTCATGTCCTGTTTTCCTTGTTAGTTTCTGGGAGGAGGCTTCGTGGTATCTGAAGCAGAACATCCAGATTCAGTCACAGTTTTGTTCCATACTGTATTAAACTTGTGAACTCCCAAGCTTCCTCTTTCTGCTATGTATTCAAGATGGACAGGGATTAATATTTATTTATATGTAAGATTGTAGGCTTACACATATGTTTTATATATAGCATGTTTATATATGTGTTAAGTATGTGTACACTTTTGAGAGTGGGCAACAGAATTTAATTTTTAATGTATGCCAGTGTGCCCACAGTAAAAAATGACAATAAAAGTTATCTAATCTACAAATCTACTCTCCTCAGACATCAGCTAAAGTTATATTTTCATTGTGAAAATATAATGATAGACACCTGATATTTTTTTACATACTGTCCAACATTCATTAGATGGATTTCACTGCAGTTGCTTTTGTTGCTAGTAGAAATGTGTGGAAAGGAGTTCATTAATTGAAAGATTATTTGAGATTTGAGAAATCTTGCCTCCAATATTATTTACATACATTTGTACACGTAATACAATGTCTGCTTTTTACTTTGACATCCAAATACTTGACACTCAGATTTTCAAGTGCCAGCAATCAGCAAATACAAACTGAATAATATATTTGAACAATAGTTTTCATTCCAGTTTATGAAAAGTCATTAACTGCTACAGTTACTGCAAAAATGTCAGTGGATCTGTAGAAATGTTTATTAGTGAACAAGGTCAGCCTCTGGTATTTTGGAATTCATTGCATATAGGAAGATGAAACATTCCCTGAACTTTGATAACATGGAGACATTAGTTGCATTTTTCTACATCTTGAAGGGAGTTCGACAACTGTTCTACTACAGATCCAGTAAGAGCCTTAATTTCATAATGCACTGATGTTAATATGACATACAGACCAGCTTTCACTCCAAAAAAGACAATATGGGTAATCCTCAATGTATAACCACAATTGTGCTGCAAATTTCCATTGTTAAGCAAGACACCTGTTAAGTGAGTTGCACCCCACTTTATGACTTTTGTTTGCAATAGTTGTTAAACAAATCACTGCATTTGTTAAATGAATCATGTGGTTATTAAGCTGCTCTGGCTTCCCCCACAAATTTGTTTGTCAGAAGTCAGATGGGAAAGTTACAAATGGTGATCATATGATTCTGGGACAGTGCAACATGGTAGTTGCCAAGGGCCCAATTTTGAACATGTGACCATGGGGATGCTGCAACAGTTGTAAGTGTGAAAACCAGTCATGACTCACTTTTTTCCAGTGCTATTGTAGCTGCAAATAGTCACTAAATGAATGGTTGTAAGTTGAGGACTACTTGTAAAAATGACAAACACATGAAGGATCTTCTCAAAGTTTCTAGAAAATTAAGAAGGTCATTAAGGGGTAGACAAACTTTAAGAGCCAAAGGCCAAGAGCCTCAATCTCCAAATGGGCAAATTACCAACTTTAAGTTAAATTAATCAGAGACTGGATTTAAAACTACAAATTGCTGGCAACTTAGGCAGGGCATACTTAGTACTGAAGTTTCTGATGCTGAAATCTCAGGATGTAGATGCTTTCTAATATTTGAAGACTTCTACCAGAGCAACTGGAGTTCACGAAAATAGAATGCCTTGCTAAGAATTTAATAAAGCCAGAATGAACTTTTATCTCTGCCAAATTGAAGATCTGAGTTTATAAACTAGAGATTAAAGGATTCTGTTACTATTATAAGACAGATGTCTTTCAGGCTCAGCTATGAAATTAAAGAGGAAGCAGCCTGAACTGTTATAAATTTAGCCTGAGGAAGTCTTACATGAAATGGCCTGGCATGTTGTTTGCTTTATTCAGAAAGGCTGGTTTGTTGAAAGAAAAATCTTTCCATATACGTGATTGCTTAATTTTTTAATTTGCTCTGACATTCATTTACTTAGTTTGCAGGTCAGTTGTTTCAAGTCCAAGAAATAAAAAGATAATTGATTTTTGAAGAATGTTCATTAACTTGCACTTTAACTGCCCAATACATTGTTTCTGTCGTCACTTACACTCAAATTTAGTCTTGTTTACTCGTTGCTCTTTGTTCTTCTGTTACATTTTGTATTAGCAGTTTGGATAACGATATGTCACCACCACTTCCCTTATTATCAATTGCTATGCCAAATTAACAGTAACAGTCAAGGCAGTCTTTGAAATAAATTCAATGAAGGGTGGATCATGTATGACAATTTTTTTTTCAAAAAACACTAATGTGCCTAAATACATTGCACAAGTACATCTTTTTTTATCATCATAAGAACACAGCCATTGTTTCACGTAGGTCCATAGTTATCTAATAATGGAATATGAAAGCAATGGTTGATTTCTCATGGCATTTTTTTTTACCAAAATCAGTTTTTTTTTAAAAGAAAAACACGAGCATGGTACAAATGAGTAGTGTTTCTTCTTGCGGCCTAGATCCCACTGATTCTTTGTAATTTCACACTACAGAAGAAGCAAATACTGCATACCTCCTGCTAATTCATTCTCAACTTATAGGATAGGAAAAGGCTGAGGATTAACCAAACATAGAATAGCTTTGTCCCTTGCTATTTTAGAGATCCCAAAAGGTATCCGTGAGGATGAATCTAAATAATTTCACTCTGAAAAACAGTAATTCAAGTGCTCAGCTATTATGGTAATCACACAGAAAAAGATGGATGTGGAGACCAAACCCACTGATTTTCTGATTGCTTTCTTTTGCTTCATAAATTGTGTATTCTTAGTGATTAGTTCAAAAACTAAAGAAAAAAGAGGGGATTTCAGTCCTTTAAAATTCAAGATATGGAAAGTTACATTCATGCATTTAGCAAAGATATAAATGCCCTAGACGTATTAACATTATCGTACCTAGTCAGCTCCAGCAGATAATGCCAAGGCCTCAATTCCTATATGATTCTAATGATCAATAATACTAAATGTGTGGATAGTTTTGCTTTTCTCCAGTTCTTTCTGGTTACTTATAACAGTTTGAAAGCTAGAATGGACAAACATTATAACAGAATAACAGAGTTGGAAGGGACCTTGTAGGTTATCTAGTCCAACACCCTGCTTAAGCAGGAGGCCCTGTATCATTTCTGACAAGTGGCTGTCCAGTCACTTCTTGAAGGCCTCCAGCGATGAAGCACCCACAAATTCTGAAGGCAAGGTGTTCCATTTGTTGATTGTTGTCACTGTCAGAAAATTTCTCCTTATTTCTAGGTTGAATCTCTCCTTGATCAATTTGTCCTAAAATTGCCATTTGCTATGCATAATTTACAAATCAGTTAATTATGAGATTTAGAAGCAAGGTGCTGAATGACGTCTGTATAGCCTATTGTAATGAAAGATCCAAAGTGGACCTTTATTAAGACAACTTGCCTTAATGATTGACAAATGGAAACAGACTAATTCTTACTAAATTCAATCCCAGCTATATGGATATACAGCAGCAACTTTCCTCAATCTGGTGACTTCCATATATTTTAAGACTATAATTGCCTCAATAAATAGGTAGCAGTCAAAAAGGAAAGGGATTTTTGAGAGATTATCCCAATTCAAGTGGACAAGCGGACCCTGCCATAGTGTGGGAATAATGCTTGGAAGAAGATCTCAATTCATCTGGACATCAAATGAGGAAAACTGAAGTATAAGCAGTGGTGGGATTCAAATATGTGAACAGCCGGTTCTCTGTGTGGATGCCATTTCCAGAAGTTCATTCTGGACCTGGACAATAAAAAATTAGCTACCGGTTCTGCAAAACTGGGGTGAATCGGCTGAATCTCACCACTGAGTATAAGGATATAATCTTAGCAATGCAAAATTCAGTAATGACCTCATAGCAATATTATAATGATTCAGTGAGACACTCAAATAAAAGTCCTTATTAAAAATATAACATGTTTTGTATACATAGGCATACAATCTTTACTACAAATGTTTGACAATATTGCTTTGTTTTATAACAACTTTTTCAAGATGTTGGCTGAAATGGTTTATGAAATGCTTGTAGCTAATTTAATTATGTATTTCTTCAGGGAACATAGATTTTTAACACCCTAAATTAATAATTTCATGCACACAAAAAAGCATGATGCCTATATCCTGAAAGGTCAAAGGGAAAGAAATTTAGATGATTGTTTAATAAGGTCTCAAACTAAATAAGATTATTCCAATGAGGAGATACAGCCAGGAACAAGGGCAGGAGGAATACTTGTAGTGAACAATATGGCCAGTTAATCAATAGCAAGCAAAAAACAAACAAACAACCCTCCCACCATAATTAAAGTCACTTTAAACCAATTTCATGTTTTTAATTATTTATTTTGGCAGCAATCCTCAGAAGGAATTATTTCATAGCAAGCCAGGCTGAAGATATATTTTTTAAAAAATATGAGAAGTGAGATTCAGTTCTTCTGAGTGTATCACTTCATCTGCCAACAGAATATCAAACCTCAATTGAATTCATGTTGCTATAGTCATTGACGTGACCATGACAACAATGTGTCATATCAGGGATCCATATTCTCAAATGGGTTCATTGCATCAACAGTATTAAACATTCTACACACTAATTCTACACACTGTATATCCTATCATTAAATAAACAAAAGCTATATACTCACATGGCAATTATCAATATATCACTTAATACATAACCAGACATAATTTACATCTGTATAAATCTATGCATGGTTATAGCCTGCATGTTTTTACTTTGTATTCTTTTATAACCTATCTCTAATTCTGCTGACTGCCAGCAGTTCAATTCTGACCAGCTGAAGGTTGACTCACTCTTCCATCCTTTTGAGGTCAGTAGAAATGAGGACCCAGATTGTTGTGCTGATTCTGTAAACCACTTAGAGAGGGATGTAAAGAACTATGAAGCAGTATATAAGTCTATATGTTATTGCTATTGCTATCTCAGTTTCTTTCTCTGGAAATACTATGCTTTCTTTACTAACTTCCTACCAAGAACTATATGGTCCTGCTGCATTTTAGGTGGACTTGCATGGTTTTGGTTTTGCAGGATAGGGCAATTAAAATTAATTGTACTACTAGTAGAGTAAATGTAGGTAAGAAAGGTTTTATGGAATCTTCAAAATTTATGGTGCTTTTAATTAAAAGCTTCCTTGAAGCTTCCCATGTGCTAGTGTTTTGAGCCCACCACAAGTTTATTAAACAAGCAAGCATGCCAAAGTGTTTTACTAGAACAGAATAAATAAACATTCCCAGGTGTGGGTAAGTTACTGCAGGCTAATGGTTAAAGTATTGGTCTAAAAGTGATTCAGTTTCAAAACTGGAAGTAAGACTGCTGTGTATGCCTTAATAAGCTTTTGGAAGAAAATAGATTACAAATTTAATTAACAAATAAATCCAGGTGTGAGTTTTTAAATGTGTTAACAATTTCAGATGGGCTTAATTGGGTAAACTGCAGGTTTATTACATATCTGCTTGAGAAACAAGTAGTTATTCACTTGTCTGCAACCTATCATTAAATATGGAAAAGAAAGTGATCTTACATCAGAAAGATATCATTTCCTTTTATTTATGTATTTATCTATGTATTTATTTATTTATTGAGTAAAGAGTATATATAGTAATGCAGTTGTGTATGTAGGCAGATATAGTACGACTATAATTTGGAATATGACTATGATAAATACATGCAAACACACAGAGAGACACAAATATACACGAAAACTAGTTTTTGAACATTATAAAATCATTTGATTTACAAAGATTACTTGGAAGTTCATTCCACTCTTGATTGTAATGTAACTTTTTATATTCTGCATTGTCCCAAGAGAACACAAATAACTGACTGCAACTTTGATTATAGAACATAATTCAGCTTCTATGGCTTGGACAATTAGTTTGTTTTGATCTAGGGACTTAAAGTACATTCAGAAAAAGTTCTATAATTTAAGAAAGGTATTACAGTGATACCTTGCTATTCATCGTTAATAGGTTCCCAGAGATGCAACGAGTACAAAAATGATCAGTACCAAACAATTTTTTCCCATAAGGCAATGGTCCCCAACCTATGGTCCATAGCCTGGGACTGGGCTATGGACTCTTGGCCAGTGGACCACGCAAATGGCTGGCCAGTGCGTGCACGTGTGGGTGCACATTCCCCTCCACTCACGCATGCCTCTTTGCACATGCATTTGGGTGCAAATGGGAATGCTAGAATGGATCGAGGAGATTCAACACAAGCAGAGAAATATGACATTCTAGGCTGCCTAGTGGCTGGTTAAAACACACTATCATTTTAAATTGTGTACTTCAATCTATTTTCTCTGATCTATGACTTGTTGCTTTATAAGATCTATCTAAAACTCACTTTTAGTATTTGCTAAGCAGACCATATATTATTACATGTACTTCACTTCCATCACATACTGCGCTTATTACCTACAGCAACCAATTTTCAATTCCATATTTAAACACTGAGTATCATAATTCAAGCCTACTTTATTATACTCTTATAGACTTCCTCAAATGAAGAATAAACTTTTTTTTCCACATTCACACATTTCTCTGCAACCTGCTGAATAGCAAAATCTCCCTTCCTGGCACGTTGTATTTCCCCAAATTAATTCACTGTCACCTCACATACTCTTTTAATCACAAATTTGTTGAATAATTTCCCAGGTATACTTCACAAACTATTTTCAACCATAGTATTGGTACATACTTATGTTATCTTTCCCTTTCTAAAAACAGAAAAAGAACATTCCTCCAATTGTTAGAAACAGGCATAGTTTTCACATACATTAAACAATTTGCACACACTCTGTAAACAAACTGCACCCATACTTTTAGCATTCATTCAATAACACCATCAACAACGATAGCATTTTTCAACTTTGTAAATATATTTATGACTTTTTTCATATTTTTTTCTTGGATATTAACATTTATAGCACTCATTTCAATTCCACTACTTGACATATCCTCATATTTTCCATGTACAGTGGTACCTCGATACTCAGCGTTAATTGGTTCTGGGTGGTAGGACGAATACTAAAAAGGATGAGTCCCAAACAAACTATGTGACTTACCACATGACTCTTTAGTTAGGTCAAGAAAAACTTTCTGTCTGTCTCTTTTCTAATGTCAGTGACATTCTCATCATGGCAGACTTCCTGTCACTCTCTATGGTTACTCTCCTCCTTTGACAGCATCCTTCCCAGCATGAGCAACTTCCTGTCCATTCTCTGCAGCTATCCCCCTCTTCCTTTCACAATGTGTTGAGTACTAAACAAATGCCGAGTAGTAGGACATTTTCATTTCAAATTGTATTGAGTACCAAATTCGATAAAGCAGTCGAGTACTGAGGTACCACTGTAAATCCCTAAGACATCCATCTCAGGATTTCTTCATTTCAGATTGATCCCCAATTGTTTTACTCACTTTTATACTTAATCCCATTAACTCTTTTGGAGATTCTTTATTGACTTCTCTTCCCAAAGTTTTATTTTCATTAAAACTGTTCTGCATTTTCTTTCCCTTTTTAAATGTCAATCCTTCATTATTCATATAAGCACAACTCAGTTTTGTTATGTTTTGGTCAGCATGCCACAAATGTGACCAAATCCCAATTCCATCCAAAGCTTAGATTTTCACATGCTTCTATGAAAGCTAGAATCTCTAATCCAACCTTACAAGGCAACATACTGTTTCCATTCATCCCTAAACAGAAGGTTTGTTTAGTGTACTGAGGATACACATTCAGGATACAGTTCATTAAAGACCATTATGGCGATGTTTTGTTAAACTTCATAACAATATTTCAGATGCACAAATTCATATCTGAGAGTGAAGGATCATCATTCTCCAATCTCAATTTTAAAAGTATAAAGCTACATTAAATTCACATAGTTTTGCTTACATGAATTGCCATGCGTGCAAAAAGATATCTTTCCATTTCATCAAGAGGTAGGCATCATGGTGCCTGCCAGATGTCTTGAACTTTAATTCTAAATCTATGCATACATCGTGGCAATTGTAATTAATGAGTAGCTTAGAATATCAGTAGGCTACCAAGTTGACTTTCCTGATAGTCAGATTTCTCAAAGGTTGTCTCATTTGTCCTCCTGCATCATTAGAATGGTCATATTTGTTTTAATATTTGTACTGAATTTTTGTGTGTGCGTGTGTGTAAAAAAACCCAGAAAGTTCAGCATCCTGTTTTCAAAGAAACAAAGACTAAAGAAACTGAGCCTTTTTATAAGGACAAAAAGCCACTTAGTGTTGTATAAACTCATATACATCAAGCACAGTCCCCTTTATTGTCATGCTTGCTCATTATTTGTGCAAAGGCTTTTATTTATTAACTTAATAAACAGATCTCTGAAGTCATTTTGGTTTGTAAGTGCAATTTATGTTACTTGGCTCTCGCAATAGAATTAATCTGAAAAAAACCGCCACATTTCTTTCTGTTATGGGTGTACTAAATAGAACAATCACTAGGAGGCCATATTTCTTTATGCATAGAGACTTACCCATATGGGTGCTGCAGCTAAAAGAAATGCAAGATTTTTTTTAGATATCAGGATATTGATTACTTTAGTTAATGTGCTACAACATAAGCCAGTGAGCTCTGTGCTGAAATCAATTTACAATTGA
The DNA here is from genome assembly GCF_016545835.1 of Crotalus tigris. Taxonomy (NCBI): domain Eukaryota; kingdom Metazoa; phylum Chordata; class Lepidosauria; order Squamata; family Viperidae; genus Crotalus; species Crotalus tigris. The sequence continues at coordinate 2,583,371 of NW_024096796.1, forward strand.
GGCAGACAGGTTATTGTATGAGAGCTAGTAGAACACAACTATGCTTTGTTAGAAAATGGGGGAAATGTAAAATACGATTATGGTGAGAAGACGTGGAGGTTCCAAGACTAATTAGTTACTTTAAAACTGGCTTATTTTCTGCTGACAGTGACCCAAGAAGACAGCTGGATGAAGTCTCACTTCAAGTGGCACATTAAAGGGAGCAGTAGACTGATACAAACTTGCAATTTTGAGTGGATCAAAAAGTCAGCCAGCTATGGAATGAGGGTTAAAGATTATTGGGATTAGGAATTGGGGCGTGTAATGTAGTAATGGGACTCAGTCCTTGCCTGGATTTGGAATCTCAGTTAATACTCAAAGGTTTTCTAGGAAGTCTCTAGACTTTGGGTAAATCTTTGTAACTTTGAAAGTTCATCTTTGTTTTTGCTTTCTATGTGAATTTGGCAAAAATCATGTGTTTTTTCTCACCAACTTTTAACAGTTTTACTTTTGCATTAAGGATCAATCTCTACATCGTGTTTTGGACCATATTTTCACTTGGCAGTAAATACTGTCATTGAAGGAAGATTCTTGTGGAAAGGTAAACTTCTGAACAAGCCATAATTTTAACTCTCAATTTATTATATAATACTTAATTCAAAGGTCATTTGCAAATCAGGACATATATCTATCCAGAAATTTATGCATTTAGAAATCCTCTGACTTTCTAAGAGTACTACAGAGGAATTATTGAGTCTGTCATTTGTACTTCTATAACTGTCTGGTTTGGTACAGCAACCAAACAGGGCAGACATCAAGGAATAATTTGGACTGCAGAAATACAATTGCAACCAACCTGCTTTCCATTGAGGACATACTGCATATATTTCATGGGTCAGAAGGAAGGCTGAAAAAACATCTACAGACCCCTCAAATCCCAGGCATAAACTGTTTTAACTCCTCCCCTCGGGACACCGCTATCGGGCATTGTATGCCAACACAACTAGACACTTTTTCCTTCGCGTCATCACTCTGCAGAACACCTACTTCTCACAACACTGTCTTATGTCTAAGAATATTTATCCATGTGGTATGGCTGTATTATTATTATTCTCATCTTCTCTACTATCTTTTCTTATTGGTATCATTATTAGGATTATTGTTACTCTGTTGTTTTGCATGTAAACTGAAAGATTCTGCACCAGAGACAAATTCCTTATGTGTCTAATCACACTTGGCCAAATAAAATATTCTATTTATCAGTTCTTTTAGTTCATTCCAGCACTTGTTTTTAAAAGCACTATAAATGGTATTAATTTGCTTTAAAACACTAAATAAAGAATTCAGGGGATCCTACATGGATTTATTGCTGAATTGATTATTTACTAGTCATCCAGAAAGATTACCAGGCAGTTATTTATCCTACAATGGTTAAATTTACACTACAACCACTGCTACTTAATTAACTATCTTGCTTTGAAGCTGGAATTGAGTAGAATTAAAACTGCTGCTGGCTGACTCTTCTAAGAGCTCAGTGTCCCTGGGAGCCCTTTTTTAAGTGCTTCCAAATCTCAGAATAATATTAATAATATGGGAACTGAATCATCTGGCTAGGATCAGCAAATTGACAGAAAAAAAAGAATCAATCAAGGATCAGATATTGTTTATAGCAAATGTTTATATTACAATAATTATGATTAACTAAATCAATAACTATGGACAAATTTAAATACTAGAGTCTTCAGTCAAAGGCTGCTAAATTTGGCAGTTCCAATTTATAACCTTGGCATATACTTATAACAGCCTTGCATATGCATATGTTCACATTGCCCATTAATGAGGTAGACAATCTGCACAATATGTCACCATCAACACTATCCAGGCCCAGGAGACATATTTATCCATTGATACTCAACCGCCACAGATTTCAATACATCTATTTTAATCTGTGCAGTTGTCCTATTTTCGAAGTTAATTTCCCCTCAGTATATTACAGTCATTCCTTAGTCCTAATTCTCTTCAACTTAATTTACCTTTAAATTTCAAACTTTTCATTCGCATACATCATCCCAATATTTTTACATTTTATATATTATAAAAATACTATATTACTTATATCTCTTATCTCTCTTATTGTAAGGCCCCTTTATATCCAAAATTATCTGTTCTTTTAATTCTTGCAAGTGGCTCACCATTAGTTGTCTGAAGTCAGTATAAAAAGGAAGCCAATGTGACAGAATGATTACCAAGCTGGCTTAAAGAAATAGAGAACTCTGTTTCAAGTCTTTTCTCCTGAATCTCTATCTGACATTGATCCTATCACTCTCCAGCTAAAGTGTGTCAAAAGGATAGCTGTACAAATAAAATATCAGTCTGAATTTATTTCAGTATTACAGTGAAAGAAGACTCAGCTAAAATCTGCAATAACTAAAGCCATCATGTTAGTAGGTTCTTAAACTTGCACTATAATAGCAATGTAACCCTATAGGACTATCTCAGGAACCATGAAATAAAACTATTTTAACAGAATTGTTTTCTAAATTATTTGATTTACTGCAAGGAACCTTACCGAATTCATACTTCAATTTGGATCATACATTGTGTAGCCATAGCACACAATATGTAAGAAATTTCTAGCTGCATATGTGGCATATAGAGGATCTTCAAAAATTGTGCTAGCTTCTGTGAATTTCTTATTTCTCTCTTAGAATCCTTTGGATATTTCTTTAAGGAAGGAATCTCCAGTTCGAAATGTGGTTTATGTAATCTTGCATGGCAACTCTAATTCTAGGTTTTAATAAATTTGCTGTGACATAGCAACATTCCAGTATGCCACAAAGAAGAGGGGGCCATCTTATTATTCCAAAACACCAGAAGGCAAGGTAAGAAACAATGGATGGAAACTAATCAAGGAGAGAAGCAACCTGGAATTAAGGAGAAACTTCCTAACAGTGAGGACAACTAACCAGTGGGACAGCTTCCTTCATATGTTGTAGGTGCTTCTTCACTGGAGGCTTTTATGAAGAGGCTGGACAGCCACTTGTCTGGAATGATATAGGGTCTTCTGCTTGAGCAGGGGGTTGGACTAGATTAGAAGACCTCCAAGATCCATTCCAGCTCTATTCTGATTGATCAATTGCTCATACTTTGAAGTTTTCTGTAAATCATAGGATATTAACAGTGCAAATGAAAAAAAAAACACTTAGGATATACAGTTTAACTTGTAATTCTGTGTTTGTATTGGATTCTCAGATATGTAAAGCACTCTGAAAAATTCTTCTAATCTTATCAGAAGGTCTTTCACTTTCCTCAGCATTCCTTGGATGTTTCTTTTGAATGGGAACCTGAATATTTGGTTCAACATTGATATTCCAGAGGCTTTAAACCCTGGCCATTTTCCAACACCTTGGAGTAAAGCGAATGGGATTTCTTGTTTGTGTTGTTTTAACTGGTTTTGTTGTTTGGATTACCAACTAATAATTATTTTATAGTTACAGTATTTTTATAACTGATCTGGTTAACTTTTTAATATTTTTTTGTTTTTATTGTGAGTCACCCAGATTGAGTTGGAGTCAGGAAGCATCTAAATTGAATGAATGAATGAATGAATGAATGAATGAATGAACAAGCAAACAAAATCCAATGCACAGTAGGCTTTATCCACTGCTTGGAGGTGCATGATCGAAGCAGCGTAAAAGCAATCAACTAAGTAGCAGTTCAACTGGGTAACATTTGTTGTCTAATTATTTTGTTTCTTTCCAGTGCATGCAAAGAAGGAATTAAGACAGCTGCAGTGAATGTGTGCACATATCCCACTGTGTAAGACTAAGAAGTATTTATTGAATCTCCCACTGCATCCTTATCACCCTAACTATCGTTATGGGAACTGTATTATTGCATAACTTAAGCTTCTGCAACACCAGTTCAAGTGCTCTGATTACATACTATAATCTGAAAATGATGGGATACATTCATCCACTACTACAGCAGTTCATCTTAGAAAGCTTTTTTCCCTGCAGAAACAAAGCACCAATTTTTCTAACTAAATTATTTTTAAGTATAGCATAAAAAGAACAAGCCATTCCTTCTTGCTTGTGTTCTATAGCTTAGTAGCAGCCCTTTATTCTAGATCTTTCATAATGTTCAGGTTGTAATTTAGCCATTTTTAATTTAATTCCAGCAAGAGCCATCTTCTACAAACATCATCAGAACTGCAACTTCTGTCCAAAAAGTGTGTGTTCATTTGTGTGTGTTTGACTATTCACATGCAATTGTGGGATATTTGGTGCTTGCTGAATTAGGTTGTTTTCTTGCAGATATTTTATTACCAAACTAGGTAACATCATCAATGCACTGATGATGTTACCTAGTTTGGTAAAGAAACTTCTTCAAGAAAATAATCAAGTTCAGAAAACACTAAAGGACTCCACAATTCACCCTTAAGCTAAATATATTTTCTTCTATCGATCTCACATGCAATTTGCTGCTTTTCATGCTGCAATAAATTGTGCAGGGTATTTGGTTATTGTATGCATGACTTTCTTTGAGTTCAGATTCATTGTCTTACCACTGTTCTTTCACAAATGGTACAATTATTTAAATTTATATTTAAACCACTAAGGTCATTTGTAAGACAGAGGCAAACTCCCCTATGTGATATATGATGTATAGACTTATTTCATTTTTATCCTGTGCTTTATCCAAATAGTTTGAAGGAAGAGGTTGGAAATGTAATTCTTCATCTTTGCTAATGCTGAGATCACTTGGCAGAGCATCCCTATGTCACTCACCATCTCTCTCTCTCTCTCTCTCTCTCTCTCTCTCTCATCAAATGTTATTGCAATTGATGATAGAACATTTCAACATCATAACAACAGTGAGAAGAAAATGGGAAAAGGCAAAGTGGAGCAATATGGGAGTTGAACTACAGCATATAAAAACAGTTTAGACTACAATACAGCATATAGTTAGCCAAGCAAAACGTAGTCCTACATAATACCCCCAAAGGCTATTCCTTCACTTTTTGGAATCAAATTCAAATAGCTTAATGTTAACTTACTTATTAACTTTCATCCAAGGAAAACTGAATGAAAAAAAAATAACATGAATGGGCCAATGAAAGGACACATGTCAATGTGCAAAAAAGAAAAATAATCCTAATTAATCTACCTTACTGTGAAGTGAGTTACACTGAGACTCTTTCCAGCATTAGACTATCAATTTCATGGTTGGGCAATGATTTGAACTTAGTTTAAGCTTGTAAGTATATCACATTAACCTGTTTTTTGTGTTTTCACTACCAAAAAAAAAAAAAAAATAAGGTGATCAGCAAAGCAAGTGCATTTCATTTTACAATCACCTCTTTTGATCTAAGTCACTGTTGAGTTTATATAAAACCTCATTGATTGCAGTTTCTTGCTTTTTCTGTATGCTTTTTTCTGTATGCAGGAAGGTGGATAAGTGCTTGTACTTTTATTTTATCATTGAACAAGAAGAAATAATTCTCCAAAACTAGAATCTATATCAAGCGTTTTGATTTCTGTTTTTAGCAGATGCACTGCTGATTTATTTGAATGGCTCTACAACAGACCTATCACACTCATTGAACCCAAAAGACATTGTAACAGGTCAGAATCTCATGAGGTTGCCCATTTAAATAGTTTATAAGGTCATGCAACATGAACAATGTAACTCTGAGTGGCCTATAAAAACCAATCAAAATAAAAACAACAGTCAACTATGTGCGCTGAAATCAATACAAGGCACATGTATCCAATTCATAAGCTTTTCCCAATGGCATTTTTTTTCTCATTCCAGCATCAGCACTAAAGGGAATAGGCACATTTTAAAGCTCTTTCTACAGACCAGTAGAATAGGCCAACCAAATAGTATTGGGAAGGGATGTGTGGGGATATCTTTTCAAAAGTAGTCACTACTGCTATAAAGGCACGTCATCTGGATCCCATCATGTGGCATTGTTTCAAGAAGAGGACAAAACTTGCCTACCCTATTAGAGCAAATGGAACATGAGGAGAGGTGGTCTCACAAATAACTTGATCCTAAGTCATATAGGACTTCATAGGTAATTATCAGGATCAGGATCTTGAATTAGTCCTAAAAATTGATAGGGATCCAGTGCAGCTCACAGAAAAACAGCATCACATGAGTGAAACAAAATGTGCACATATCATTGCACTATAGATGGTTGAGATTGCTGCTTTTGTATGATATTTCATAAGAGTTTAGACTACCCAAATGTCATGAGTTCTTTAACATTCATGAAGCTATTTTACATTAATATACAAGATTTGAAAGCACTATTGATCCCTGATTCTTGGTTTCTCAATTACTATAATGGTTCTAGATTAAGAGTTTCCATGGAGTATTTCAGGAATGACTGAGCCTGGGACATTAGGTGATCTCTACACAATCCTTGTATGCATTTTTAATTTTTAATTTTTTTGAAGAGATGTAAAATCCTCTCCCCCACACTCAAACATAGGTGCAAAATTAGGAGGAAAAGGTTAGTCAGGAGAGAACCTGCATTATATTTTTATTATGAAAAACAACTAAATATATTTATTCATGGTTTCAGTGAAAGGTAATGGAGACTACTTTATATATATTTATATTTTTAAGAATTGTGAAAGTTACCATAACATTGACATATGGTTGAGATTGATCAATATTTTGTTTATCCTCATGCTACTTTTGACAGTTTTTAAAACTAATTTGAACCATTCTGTTCAAGTTGCTAATTATTTAACTGACAAAGTGTTAAGATTAACATTTTTTTACAGAGTCACAGAACTTTGCAATCCTGTTCCATTGTGTTAGTTTTCAGTTTCTTCCAGATCTGAATTTTTTCCCTCCCAAAATATATTGCTGTCATTCCAGGTATGACAAACTTGTTCTTTCTGTTATAAACATTGAATAAGACTATATTGTTACTCATCAACTGTCAATGCTGTAACAAACCGAACTGAAGCCATTTTCATTCTGTCTTCATTGCCATATATTTAGTTAGAAGAAGAAAATGGGGGGTATAGCTTTCAGTTAGCCAAAATAATTCACATGTATGGGAACCAAGATCATTGCTGATAACATTTTGGCAGTCTGAAGATCTGGGAGGAGTCCCCACATTTTCTAACAATTGGTAAATGTGATTTATGACAGCAAATTGGGGTGGAAATTGCAACCTGCAACTCTGTAACCAAGGGGACCTTTGTATGTGCCGTTATGTTGTAGCCAAATAAAGATGTTCTTTAAGGAAGAATTTCTTGCCTTGAAGTCCTTTTTAATGGTCTCATCTATTGGAACCATGACATCAATATCTGCAACAACTTTTCTCAGCATTAGAAAAAAACATGTCCTACCATATCCAAAAAATGAATTTCTTACTCACTTTCACCCATACTCAGATTATAATATTTTATCTGTTCCTGAGATCAGGATCTGATGACTGAAGGCAGAAAAATGCTCAGTGTAACAAGACTGAGGAACTATTACTTAAAAGTTTGTTCTATCAAAATGGTGTAATTAAGCATAAATTTTATCTCACTAAACTTTTTGAGTATTCTGAATCATACAGTATAAGGATTGGAGTGAGGCAATAGATAAAATTTACTATAGATATATGATTATGAGCATGCGTAAGGTCTGATGGCTTGATTACATGCCATCAAGTTGGTCTCAACTCATAGCAACCACTTAACATTTTTTCCAGGATAATCTGAACCCAGCCTACCCTTTAAGTCTTCAGTAACAAACCCTTTCTCAGTGTAATCAAATCTATTCAGTTTGCTGCTACTTGTCCTTTCTTTCTATATTTACAAGTATTATGGACGTCTCAATACACTTGTGTCTTTATATAAAGCTTCTAAAATATGAATACCCAAGCTTGACCATTTGTGCCTTATGCGAGAACTGTCTGTGATTCATGTGGGTTTTTCTTCTTACAGTTTACAAAGATTTTAATTAGGCCAAAGCCATAAAATTATATTGGTAAATAGTAAAACAATATTATAATTAAGTATTTCAAAACAGGAAATTGAGTGAAAAGCATGGCTTATAAAGATATGCAGCAGTCCTCCTAACAGGCTAATTATCTTCAGTAGTGGGATACAAGCATACACCTCCATTTCCTTCAGCATGACAAAAGAAAAGAGAAAACATTTCCAAGCCTTATCCAAAAGAAAAATCACAAATCTTCTTTATTATTTATGAAGAAAAATATATTTGATTATTGTACATTTTTTACTTGAACCATGTGTATCTTGCTTTATCATGGTGTGTATGTGTAGGTATGTATCTAATTATTGTACATTCTTCATTTGGAGCCTGTCTATGATATATACTATACAGATCTGCATAATAATGATTTAAGCTCTCGTTAGAGGATATGGAATTTGGATGGTGGCAATTCATAGGTGATTGGCGATTAATTGTGTGAGGCTACAATATATCAATATTAAAGTCTCAGTGTTCTCAAGATGTTCTCAAGGGGAAATACGTTTATATTAACTCAAACTTTTATGCTTCCACTAGACTAGATGTTCTACAGAACTGTGTTTAGCTGTACTAATTTCAGCTAAGTGTGCATAAAGTATATGTATGTGTATGTGTGTGTGTGTGTGTGTATATGTATATTTGTATATATATATATATGTGTGTGTGTGTATGTGTATGTGTATGTGTATGTATATGTATATGTAGGTCTTTGGTTATTCGGGTTTTCTCCTGCGTCAAATTGGAAGTGTCTTGGCGACGTTTCAACGAAGTCTCATTCGTCATCTTCAGGCTGGTGTTTTCGGCTTTGTGCTTCTAGGAGCATATATATATATATATATATATATATATATATATATATATATATATATATATATTCACGATTAAAAAGGTTAAAAATGTGAACCCTAGGGATATTCATAATAAAATATAAAAATGAACACTAGGGTAATAAAAACTAAAGAAGTTTTTAATGGGTTAAAACTATAAAAGTTTTAAAAAGCGCCAAGCTTTCGCCGTCACCTGCCGGCATCCTCAGGGCTGGCGTGCCAGAGAATGAGAAGGTCTTTTTATAGGCGTGCCGAGGTTTGCACTCGGCTCCTTGATCTTGTTATGGGGCCTGATTGGTTCAGCCGTGTGTAGTTGGCCTGCGCTTTTTTTCTCTTCTTAGTTGTATTTTTATCCTCGTCCGTCTCCAGTTCTCCCAACCTCAGATTAGCTGAATGGCAATTCCAGTTATTTCGGTTGCTTTCATGTTCCGATCTCCCCTCAGGCTTGGGTGGTGGTGGACGTTCCAAGTTCCTTTCTCCGCCCCGTTCTGTCCGGTTGCTACTTTTAGAGTCCCATATATTTCCGGTCTCAATGCTTTCGGTTTTAATATGTTTATCATCCTGGTAATCCCGTAAATTGTTACGAGTCTGGTATAGCGTGGGGGGGTATTCCGCATGGTGGAGGGGTCGTCTCTTGTTCGTTGTCATGCCCAGCTGTCTCGCACGTGTCTTACTCCGAGTGCTCAATCCTGGGGGTGTGTGCATAGTCATCGGGGCGCGTCCCTCCTGGTTACCGTGTTCTTCCTTAGTTCTCCCCTTTTTTACCTTGTTGGAAGCGCTCGCGTATGTTCTATGGGAGTCCTCAGGATCGTCAGGTAGGGGGTATGACAGCTCGATCTCTCGCCCCCTGCCGCTCTCCGACTTTCCTTCCTCCTCTCCAACGGTATGTAGGGGTTCATCATCAACCACCTCCCATGGTTTGTCCTCATAGGAGCTGATCGTTCCAGCTACATGGGGAGGTTTTCTCCTCCTTTCCCGACCAGCTGCGATGTTTCTTTTGGTGTGTGGGCAGGCCATTGCGTTTGGTGATTCCTCCGCATTTCCACCTGCCGTATCTTCCCTCATCTCCTCTTTGTAGCCGGGGGTCCGGACCTGACGATCCTGAGGACTCCCATAGAACAAAAATACATATTTTTCTCCCTCCTATCTCTCTGGCTCTGTTGGGGCTCAATTAGAACTGATAATGTTCTTTTTTGGTGGTGTTAGTTCTGACCTTAGGCAGATATTTCAAAGCTAGTGTCGCATGACAGTTAATATTTTATGCATTAAAATTTAGTTATATCTTTGAAAAATAATCTGAATAATTCTGAGCACTATTCCTCATTTATTTTAATGTTTATTATTAAATACTTTATTTCCTAAAGGAAGAAAAAGTAAAGAGGAAAATAGAAAAAAAAGTTCTAAAAATGTAAATTTAACAAGAAACAGCTGGAAGAAAAATGGTTTCATTGATGTTTACTTGTCTGATTATTACAAAATATCTACATATAGTTTTATAAAAGTGATATGATTTGCATGTCTGCATATATTAAGTTCATAACAAAACAGATGAACTTTTTGGAACCCTGATCACCAATTATTTCTAGAATTGGCGAAAACTTTGAGAAAGAAGAGTTGACCTCATCAATAAGTTTGATTATTTATTTACATTTAGATTTAGATTTATTTACATTTAGATTCATATTTAAATTTATATCATGGCTTTTTAACTATAGGGCATTTAATGTGGAATATTTTGTATACTCCATGCTTTACTGGAGCCAGAAAACATTTATTTACAACTTTATACAGTTTTTTGGAGGATTCTAATAAAACCAGTGAAATATCACAATTTTAGATACTAAGCAGTCTGGAAACATCTTATTAATTACTCTTAACAGATTTTGATATGGACAATAAAACAATGCCTCAAGGCTTAAAAAAGCAGATATTTGTACAGTGGCTTTTGACACTTTTAGATAATATGCAGTACAAAATAAAGAATATCTTTCTTCAAAAACCACATTTGAAATCTAAACGTTTTCTCACATCATCCCACTGTAAAAAAAAAAAAAAAAACTCAATTCAAGAGAGGCACCAAAACATGATTATCTAAAGATATGGAATAAATGAGCAACTGCTTAAAAAATTCAAATAAATGAAAAAATAACCAACACTACTTGTATTTAATGCATAGGTGGTTCAACAGGGCTCTGTTCTGGGCCCAGTGCTTTTCAACATCTTCATCAATGATTTGGATGAGGGGATAGATGGGGAACTCATCAAATTTTCAGATGACACCAAGCTGGCAGGAATAGTCAACATTCCAGAAGATAGGCTTAAGATACAGGAGGGTCTTGACAGACTTGAACATTGGATGCTATCTAACAAAATGAAATTCAATATATTTAGGCAAGAAAAACCAAATGCACAGATACAGTATAGATGGTACTTTCCTTAATAGTAGTAACTGTGAGAGGGATCTGGAATGCTAGTGGACAATCACTTAAATATGAGCCAGCAGTGTGCTACAGCTGCAAAAAAAAAAAAAAAAAAAAAAAAGCCAACACAGTGCTAGGTTACATTAACAGAGGGATAGAATCAAGATCATGTGAAGTGTTAATACCACTTTATAAGCCTTAATAAGGCCACACTTGGAATACTGCATCCAGTTTTGGTCACCACAATGTAAAGAAGATGTTAAGACTCTAGAAAGAGTACAGAGGAGAGCAATAAAGATGATTAGGGGACTGGAGACTAAAACATATAAGGAACTCTTGCTGGAATTGGTATGTCTAGTTCAGTGAAAAGAGGACGAGGGGTGACATGATAGCAGTATCCCAATATCTCAGGAGCTGCCACAAAGAAGAGGGAGTCAAGCTATTCTCCAAAGCACCTGAAGGCAGGACAAGAAGCAATGGATGGAAACTAATCAAAGACAAAAGCAACCTAGAACTAAGGAGAAATTTCCTGACAGAACAATCTGCCTCCAGAAGTTGTGAATGTTCCAACACTGGAAGTTTTTAAGAAGAGATTAGACAATCATTTGGTTGAAATGGTGTAGGATTTCCTGCCTGAGCAGGGGGTTGGACAAGAAGACTTCCAAGGTCCCATTATTGTTGTTGTTGTTGTTGTTGTTGTTGTTGTTGTTGTGTTTAGAAAATTCATTAGGCACTGCCTATAAAAGAAATGGAAGTGAGAGAAACATAAACGTGGTAAGCTCCAGAATAGAGATGCCACCATAGAAAAGGTTTGTTGGGTGGTGGCATCAAAATATGAAGATAGGGACTTCAACCCTGCAATGAAAGCCTTGCCCTTTACTGCACATGTGAAACACTTTAAAAAGGAAAAGGGCACACAATTGCAGCCACATATTGACTACTAACCAGTCCAGAAGTACTTATAAGAGTACGCTGATATAAATTACTCACCAGAGCAAAACCAAACTTATCTCACTCTCATTCATATTCTAAGCTATAAAGGAATGGATCCCAATAATCAGTTTCTTTCATAGCTACCTGGAATTGAGATGACACCATCTGTCATAACTTCATCAGCCTCTTAGATCATGGGCCCATATTGTATAGATTCTTTCCCCAAACTATTGCAAGGGTTTCAACAGGTTTCATATTTGTCTAGTTCTTAATTTAACAGTCTATTGAAAATATGTTATTGAGAATGGATCCTTCCCTCTGTTCCTGTCATTCGTATGGCTTCTGCCATTCCCCATTGACATCTATCAACATAAACCCACTAAAATGCAGTTCTTAAAACAATAAATTATTTTGTAAAACAATAGTCAGCAACGAAGTCACAGAATCAGCAGAAAGTAAGGAAAATAATTCTTAATAAACCCACATTAAACAAGCCATAGGATGATCCCTTTGGAATAACAAAGATTCCCAAGTATATTAATATTTTATTACCAAAGAATTTTGAAGTTCTATGATTATGAAAGATGGCTTAAAATATTATTAAAATATTAAATAAATAAATATAAAATATTAAAAGATAATATCTTCTTTCAGGAAGAGTCACAACTGTTGTAATTAAAATAGTGGGAATTCATTACTGAACAAACCAATAATTATAAGACTAACTTCAAGTGTGATTACTACAGGTAGTTCTCGAGTTAGGACTACAATGGAGCCCAAAATTTATGTTGCTGTGTTTTAAGTGAGTTTGCCCCATTTTACAACTTTTCATGCCTGGGAAGAGTGAAAGACTCTGGATCAATCTGCATTTTAATTCAATAACTTGGTGGAAATTAAAGAAAAAGGTACATCTTGAAAAGCTTGGCTTTGGAATTAATATAAATGTAATTGGTCAAAATTTTAGGAATCAAAATAGTAAAATAAAAAGTTAAGTAAAACAATCTCCCAAAATTCTTCTATTTGTGCTTAGAGAAACTAAAAGAAGCATAGGAGTATCTGTGGAGGGGGGGAAAGAAGTGACAAGTGAAAGAAATTAAGATGGTGGCTACAGCTGCCACTTGAATATTTTGGACCTTCCTTATTCCTTCCTTTTAGTGGGTTAAAAAAAATGACAGAACTTTTTTTTTCTTTTATCAAATACATTGGAACATTTCTCAGCTATTCTCAGAAAAATACTAAAAATAATTTCTGTACAATTACATTTTAATGAAGATGGAGAGAATACATGATTATTCTTATGCTAATAATGAACAGCTTTTGAAATTCTGAGAGGTTTCCCAATGAGGTTGATTGGCGTGGGTCAAAATGGAATTCTTCTTTTAAGTAATAAGCAATTTTCATTTTCAAACTCTCACTGTCTGCTTTCTTACACCAGGAGATGTGTTCCTTATCCTAGATAAACAGGTTTTAGCTTACTGACCCTCAGTTGACTCAGAATATCTTTTGGTATCCATTTGTACCTCTAGAAGAAGTTAACCCAGCATGCTGACAATGGATATGCTACATCTCCAAAGCATCTCAGATCTGATTGCAAAATAATGAAGAGCCATTTAAGTCATTATATCCACATAAATTACTCAGTGCTCCCAATCTATAATTGCTAAACATTTTAAGCAGCATGGTTTCTAATCAAGGGGAGGGAAGGACATGCATCCTGGAGTGAAGGAAGAGAATTATAATTGAACACTATGCTATACAGTACATTTCACCAGCAGGCATGCTGTTCATTCTTATCCACTATAATATGCATTGTCTCATTTGATCATGTAATCAATGTGTTATAGTGATATCATTTTAAATAATACAGGCATTGGAATCTTTAGGTGTTTATATGAGCTGGTGAAGATATATTTTTTTCTTCTAGGAGTTTTAAATGTTTTATTGTTTTTATGATGTAAATGTTGAAAATAAAAATATAGATGAGTTGTAATGAATGTCAAGTCTGAAAAAAGCAAATAATGATTTGCAGATTCATCATCATCATCATCATCATGAAATCTAGATGATGTCTCTCAAGAAGGCATACATAGTGCTCCTTGCCAGTGGTGGGATTCATATATGAGAACATCCGGTCCATTCTGGGCCTGGGCAACAAAAAATTAGCTGCAGGTTCTGCCGAACTGGTGCAAATTGGCTGAATCCCACCACTAGCTCCCTCTCTAATTACAGAACTGGAACACAGGATTAAAGAGAGGCATCCTGAATGAATTTACTGTTAAATGGGGCACTAAAGGACACATGTTCAGTTTCCAACATTCTGTAATCTCTTCTCCTAACTCCCTTTTTTGCTTTCAGTCATCTGATTAATAAGATTCTATGAGAATCTAGCCTTCTTGATGGTGATTGGAATGTTTTGTACACTGAACATATATTGACACTGTATGCACTATTTAGGGAATAGGGACCAGGATGGAGAAAAGAAAGGAAAGCAAGTCCTGTGAGAAAGGAGATGGATATGTTTAGCCTAGACAAAAGAAGATTAAGGAAGACATGACAGTGGTCTTCAAGTATCTGAAAGCCTGTCATGCAGAGAATTACTTTATTCTGTTACTCCAAATGGCAGGATTAGACATATTGGTGGCAACTGTAAGGAAGCAGAGTTCAATTACATTTTAGGAAATGTTTCCTAATGGCTAAAAGAACAGTAAAACATTTTTCTTGAGAGGTGATGGGCTACTTAAGCAAAAGCATGGGAGAACTCTTTGTTGGAGATGCTAAAAGTAGCATTCTGCACTGACTTCCTATACCAGTGGTGGCAAACCTTTGGCATGCATGCCAGAGGCGGCACTCAGAGCCGTCTGTGGGCACGTGCACCATTGCCCCAGCCCCACCTCCCCCTGTGCCCCCCTCACCACCACCCCGGAGGAAAGTCGCCCCCAGGTGCAGCCCACACAGAGCAGCACAGCCAAGGACATGGCAGCCAGACAGCGGGGACAAGATTCCACCCTTGTGCCCCGGTACACGCAAATGATGCTGCGGGGCGTGGGCAGAGGGCGTGGCTGCCATGGCGCTGCAGGGCTGCTTGGGTAATCTGCAGTGGGCTGTGGAGATGGTGAGTGGCCCTGCGGGCAGGGCGGTTTTTTGGCACTCAGTCTATAAAAGGTTCGCCATCACTGTCCTATACTGTTCAGGGAAATGATTAAGCTGTTTAAGATGATTAAGTGATTGTTCTGAGCTTCATTTATTAAGTTATGAAGTTCCCCCTTTTAGGAAGAGGAATATTGAACATCCTCTCCCCCCTCCCCAATTTTTGTCACTAGTGGGCATACTTACAATAAAAAGCAGCAACTGCAACATCTACATTGATTTATAGAATCACTGGTTGTCCTACATAGTTGTCCTTAGTACATTTCTCAATTCTACAAAACTAAATGGAGGTGCACTTATCTGATCTGATCAACATAATTTTCCCAAACTAATATAAGCAGAAAGGTTATCTTCATTAGTAATCAGAGTTTCCAAAAGTTGTCTTGTAGATCCTTCATTTCAAAATGATTTCCTAGTGCAGAAAAGCTAGCAAGAGAAGTAGCAGGCAAAAGTTACAAAACAAATAACAAGTTATAAAATAAAAAAGTGTTTACATTCTGGACATTTAATCACAGAGCTGTGTTGGCTATGGCCAGCTATTGCTTATCTATATTTGTCATGGAATATTGTTACAGTTTAGAATACATTTTAGGAGGAGTAGTTGTTCTTGAGTAATTCTAGATCATGGAAGTTCATATCTTGGCTTACTTTTGGTAGTTTTATCAGTTATACCTTGATCTTTGACAAAGAGATTACATTCCATTCAGACATGGCATGCTTACTTCAATAGTACTTTAAGCATTTCCTATGCCAGTTCACAGAACTTTCCCCCCCACAAATATAAAGCTCTGTGAAATTTTTAATAGTGTTCTTGCCTTTCCAATAATCAACTTTCACAATAAGATTTTATGTAGGTTTCTGGTATACATAACAAAATCTGTTACTACACTAAGCATAGTAAAGCACAGTCTTGGAACTGCTTGAAAAGCAATTCAAATATACATCTCATGAAGCTTTTTGCCCCTAGCCTAAGAATAACTAGCAACAATCCAAATTTTCATGAGATCTAGGCAGTTCATATTAGACTGGAGGTTTTTATATTTTATTTTTTTATTTTTAACCAAAAAAACAAAACAAAGCAAAGCAAAACATAACATATATACACACACAGTATATACTCCTCTCCCTTTTTTTAACAGTGATTACATAACAGTAATCTTCTATTATTTACATTTCCCCCCTTATTCTTCTTTAGAATATTAGTCCTTATTGCCCCATTGTTTCTTATTTACATTTTTCTTCCTTCATATTCTACTTCTTACTAAGAATAATTCATATTATTATTATACATTATTATACACATATTTTCACTTTTGACCTTTCCATATTTATTCTCCTCTATTATTTCTAGTCTCCAACCAGTCATATCAATTGTTCCATGTTATATAGTACTCTGTGTCTTCCTTTTATCTCTTTTGTTAATTTATCCATCTCATCACAGTCCAGGATTTTTCTTATCACTTCTTCCTCTGATGGTATATTGTCATTTTTCCAGCACTGTGCATATGCTATTCTTGCCGCCGTTATTATATGTAAAATTAAGTACCATATTTCTTTACTATATTTTCTGTTTAAAATACCCAACAAAAAGATCTCTGGTTTCCAGTCTATGGATTGGTCTATTATTTCTTCGATCCATTTTCTTATTGCAGTCCAGTATTTTTTTGCAACTGGGCATGTCCACCATAAATGATAATATATTCCATGTACTTTTTTACATTTCTAGCATGTTGGCAAATTGTTCTGGAACATCTTGGCAAGCTTTGCTGGTGGAAGATGTCATCTGTAAAACATCTTCAACTGGTTTTCCTTGAATGCCGCCGACATAGTCAATTTTATATTTATTTCCCATATTTTTTCCCATTTCTAGACTGGAGGTTTTTAAAACGAGATTGGACAACCATTGGTCTGAAATGGTATAGGATTTCCTGTTTGAGCAAGGGGCTGGACTAGAAGACTCCCAAGGTCCATTCCTATTCTATTCTATTCTATTCTATTCTATTCTATTCTGTTCTGTTCTGTTCTGTTCTGTTCTGTTCCGTTCCGTTCCATTCCATTCCATTCTATTCCAAGGTCCCTCCCAACTCTGTTATCTGTTATTTATATTTCTTGCATTATCTATCACTGTAGGAAACATTCATTTGGATCAGCTTTACCCTGTGGACCACAGTGGAATATGAAATGATAATTTTTGAGTGCTACTTTTCTTGGTTAGATGATACGTTTGGATAATGTTTTATATTTGAAAGAGCTGCAAATTTTCTGACAGTAGAAACATAGCATGATGGAAAGATCCAGCAAAAATTCAAGTGACCTTTAGCCTTTATTAATATGTGACATTTCTTTAAAAATATTATTGGATTACCCATCAGAGAGCTATTTTTCAGATGCCTCCCTTGTGTCAGGACTTGCAGCAGGAACAACAAATGCAAGTTAAGAATGACAAAAGACATGAGACTGATGTAACAAGGCAACTGAAAACAATTCAATTCTGAGGTTTTAAAAGGCAAATACCAATTCAAATACTCATTTGAAATTTGATATAGCACCAGAGCACTGTTTATTGACTTATGGCTCATGCATGTTTTTTTTAAAAAAACTGAACAGACTTGCTGAAGCACAGTTATACAAACATATACATAAACTCTTGACCCATGGAATGATATTAGCTCTCAAGTGTGTAATCGTGACTATCTTAATGTTAATATAGTTAAATGGATTGTGTTTGTACATGTTTGGATGCTGTAATGAGTCTATTTACATTTCCCCATATGCCGAAGCTTTGGATGTAATCCATTAAGTATTTGTTGTGCAATCTTCTACGTCTCCAAGGAAGTCTATACTAGCTGGTTTTTCCCTTTTTTTTTAATTCTGAAGCAAAATAAATCTTTATTATACTATCCTGATTGAATATGGCAGAGTACCTGGGTGTAAAATACCTTTCTCAATCATTTCTTTTAAGCAAAAAAATAAATACTTAAATAACCAGGGAATTATTTTATGTAAATAAAAATAAAATAAATTCTATCAAATTTATACCACTTCTATATTGTTATGATTGCAGCAGATGTTAACAACCAGAAACTAATCAAAGGGAGCAACCTAGAACTAAGGAGAAATTTTCTGAGAGTTAGAACAATTAACCAGTGGAACAACCTGCCTCCAGAAGCAGTGAATGCTCCAACACTGGAACTTTTTAAGAAGAGACTGGACAGCCATTTGTCTGAAATGGTATAGGGTTTCCTGCCTGAGCAGGGGTTGACTAGATGACCTCCAAGATCCCTTCCACAATCATCATCATCATCATCATCGTAGTTGTCATCATTATTTTTGTTATTGTTGTTATTATTTTTATTGTTGTTGTTATTATTATTATTTGTAAATATTTAATATGGAACTTTATTTCACTGCTAATTTAAATTTCCAGATCAAATCTCTGAAGCAATCCAAATTAGAATCAATTTAGAAGACAACATTCAGACTCGATTCAAAGATTTGACAAGCTTTTACATTAATGTACTTTTCCATAAATGGCCTGAACACTAAATTAAATATATAGGATTGATAAATAGCCCAAAATAAAACAATTTAATTTATCAAAATGTATTGAGAAATTTGAATCATGGACACCACTGGCTGGATTTACATGAAGCAATACATGAACTTCCAGGGTTTTGGACTATACTTGGAAGAATTATATTTTCTATTCAGTCTTCATCTTGCAAAGAACATTTGTTTGTGAGCAATACAGATCAGAGTCATATTTGCTTATGCCATTTCCATATATAGTATAAAAGTATACTTTATTTTTTAAAGTATACTTCATTTTTCCTATTTCGGAAATTACTTCCTTTCTCTGGAGGGTATCAAATATTGTTCCATGCCATTAAACTAACACCATATGATGGTGCATAAAAAGTTTGTCAGCAGTTGTTATAGACTGTCATCACTTACAATCTAGATTGTCTTATAGATGACACTCAGAACTCCGGATGCTACTTATTTTATTGAACTATCCCAGGGATATATTTTATTTGGTATTTCTACACTCCAGAAGTACATTTGATTTGTCACAATGTGCTGAGTGTGTTCTCCTTTAAAAATAAATGTCAGATAAATATGGAATTACAATAGATTTCAATACCCAGTTTTCTTGAAGGAAGCTTCATCACACTCCATTGAATTAATGGACTATTATTATGATAGGACGTATTTTACTTTAGGATAAAAACTTAGAAAGTATTCATGGATGAAGTTAAAACTATAATTAAAACTGTTTCTCTGTGAAAATAAAGATTTAGTTGCCAACCAATAGGTAAAAATTTATCTTCCTGACAAAAAAGCAAAAAGGAAATGGCTGTGTCTCTGGCAATAAAACAGTTAGATATCTAAGCAAGCTATGGGTACAGTTTTTCAACTTTAATGATGCCCAATAATGTATGATGGCCACCTCAGCTAAATAACTGGCACAGTTGTGACTTCATATTGTGATGAACAAAGAGTAATACAGCTAAAATGTTGAAATGGAGTTTGGACTTGACAAATGATTTTACTAACAATGGGGGGGGGAATAGAGAAATCTGAAGGAATCAAATGTCTGGATGTAGGCAATCACTTCAAGCTAACATCAAGCATACTGAGGTCAAGAAGGTTAGTAGTGAATATCTCATGAGAGTGAAGAAGATCTTAAAGTTCACACTCACTGAAGGAAAAAACATTAAGGCAAAGAACATTTGGGCAATTCCAGTCATTACACAGCTGGAATAGTGGACTGGATTCAAGCAGAACTAAAAGCCATGGATAGGAAAAGCATAACAATAATGACATCCATGCAGCATTGTTAGAATCCACTTACTGAGGAAAATAGATGGGTATGGAACATTGCAAGTACACCATCAGTTGAAGAAGAAAAAGGGTCATTGTAAGAATATCTGAAGGACAGTGGAGAAGATGCACTGAAACTAGTATATCATGAAGGCTTACTGAACACTAGAGAGACAAAAGTGATATGTAAGAAAGAACAAATGAAGAATAGAAAAGACACATGGTAAGGCAAAGTACATTAAAAAAAAATAGCTGGCCAAACAGATAACAAGAAGATCTGGCAGGAAAGTTGAAGAAAGAGATAGAGGGACTAATTCTGGCTGCACAAAACCAATCTTTAGGAACAAATGCATACAAAGCCAGAACTGAGAGGACAACAACAGAAAATAAATGCCACCTCTGCAAAGAAGCTGAAGAAACAGTGGACCACTCATTAACTGTTGAACGAGGGTCATACAGACTGACTAGAAACAATGCCATGACAAAATATCATCAGTGGTCATTGGAAGATTTGCAAGCAAGAAATGTGGGAGCATAAAATAGGCAAAATAATAGAAAATTAAGAAGCTAAAGAGCTCTTGGACTTTAGAATTCAAACAGACAAACCACTAACACATAACACCCCAAATTTAACAGTTGTCGATATGAAAGGCAAAAAGGTTGGTTAATGGATATTGTAGTACCTAGAGACAGTAGAAAAAGAATTGGAGAAAATCACAGAAACCTGCCAAATAAAAGTAGAAAGGCTATGGCAAAAGAAAACAAAGATTTATATTATCCATACATCCCTATCCAGGAATCACACATCTACAATCAGGTCAAAACTCAGAAGTCAGGCTGGATGGTCAAGGCTAGGGGCTTTGAGTAAAGATCAAAGTTCCTGCAAAGAATCAGATCCAATAAAAGTGATAATTACCCAATCAAAAATCCACACAGACAGGGAAGGAATAATATATAGCTCTCTCTTTTGAGCAAATGCAAACAAGAACCTAGACAGATGGAGTTGTTCTAATGTTTTTTTTTTGGGGGGGGGGGAAATAACTGTATTCTGTTTCCCAAAATACTCTGAGATTCACAGTGCTATGGATACTGTCTTCCTGAACTTAGCCTATTTCACAGTTTTTTGGAAAATTAAGTGAAGGAGGGGAATCCATTCATATGCATTCTACTCAGCACCTTGATGAAAATGTTAAATAATTGTTAAGAAAGATTGGTGTCAGGGTTAAGCCCAAAGATGAGAAGTGAGATCCAATTGAGTTCAGTGCTTTATTTGCTTATACCTAATGGACAGAATCTTGACCATCTAAAGCTATAACTTTTTTTATCTACTAGATGTATCTTGACAGATTCTAGGGCAGAGTTACCCTGAACCTCTTTGATCATTCCCCATCCAGCTCTGGACTTAATCCAGGCCTTTTCTGGAAAAGCTCTGTGTTGCCAAAACTCTCCCCCACTACTCCTGCAGGTACTGTGTGGGAAGTCAGCTCTTTCCAGAGAAGGAAATATTAAAAGGGCAGAAAAATATGTTTCCTCCAAGGATCTTAAAGAGACAGAAAAGCACGCCCAGTTTTCCTTTATAGCCCCAGGTCTCCATGCCCCAAGCAGAAGCCAGCTCTGTACAAATGCAGATGTAAGCCATCAGAAAGGCCCCAGCTAGGAGATCTAGAAGACAAAGACACCTAAAATCTGCATACCCCACCCACACTCTAGGAGGACTAACTCACAACCATCAAGAATACCAGAAAGGCACATCTAGACTCAGGTCAGAATACGTGACACAGAAAGTACAAAGCCTGAAACAGGAACAGGAAACTACTTTAAACAAAAGGCTCGAGAGGGGTATAAAAACCTACTTCCCACATGTGCTCAGTCCTTCTTTTCTCTCCTCTTTCCTACAAGAACCATCTTTCTGGCTCTTCAATAAACTGCAACCTTCTTTCTAAAGCAGTCACCATGTTGTTTATTTATCCCCGGCTTGGATGAACCAGGATGAAAACTTTTCTTTCCACAGTACAAAATTACATTTGTTTACTACTGCTAAGTACTGATATGAAACAATGCAATGGATACAGAAGGAAAGATCCACTGCCTATCCCCTCAAATTAAGCATCGTTGTCAAAGTTACAAAATGCAATCAGACACTTTGATGCCTTTTATTGCAATAGCTTTCAAAGGTCTTCTGATTTCTCTTACGATGCCCTGACATATTTATGCCAGTGCAGAAGTGGCAACCTATCTTGTGCCAGCAATCCATCATCAGATAGTTCACAGACTGTATAGCTCCCAGAAACCAAATCTGTCAACATCATTTTTATACCACTCACTCATTTGCTTACCGCCTTTTGTAATTAATTTTTCATGGAGTAGAAGGGCGATTCTTGAAGTTCCTTCCTGAATCTTCAAAGTTCAAGATGTTCTCAACAATATCATTTATTTATGCTGTTTATAATCTCAGGTCAGTCTCAGTTGTAACTTTAGCTGGTTTACAAAAAGATTTATTATGAAGGTTAAAACAAACAAGAAAAAATAAATAATAAGATCACAAAGCTGCTAAAAAAAATAGACAAGTCTTAAGAAAACTCAAAGGTAGGGGCTATGCAAACATCAGGAAGAATGATGGTTTGGAGAGCAGAAACAGCCCTGGCTCTGTGCTCAATTGTTTTCTTGTGAACATTTTATTACCAAACTAGGTAATATTATCAATGCTAGCAGGAGGTGGGGTTTGCTCTCTATTTATATGCAAGTGGCTTGCCCTGTCAGTGTTGGTGGGAATATTCTTGGTGGTTCCTTAATTAGGCTTCTGTTTGTTTGTCAAGAAATAGAAGAGATAAGTAGACACTGTTTCTTCTTTAATTTGTTCATCATGTTTTGGGGAGACTGCACCATTAGCCCAAGAAAACCAGAATGGGATAAAAAAAAATCTGCATGATTAACCTGCTTACTGAAAAAAAATCACAAAAGTATCCCTAATGTTTCAGCATGAAACTATAAGCAGAAGAGTGTAGGAAGTCAGCACCCCCTCCGACCGAGAATGAAATATTTGGGGGAATATTAAAAGATAGAATATTTCCCCTGAAGGAAAAATTGAGAAAAAAATCCTAGACAGAAACAGCCCCAATCTTCCTTTCCTCAGGCAAAACCTGAGGAGGCCAATCTTTAGAAATGGAGATATGATAATCCATTCAAAAAGACTGGGGCACACTATTCATAAGCAAAATACCTTCAGCCCCAACAGCTGCTGGGATTAAGAATTTACATTCCCCCACCCAGCTCCAAGGCAGGACATGACTTCCCAGCCACAGTGGGAATCAGGCAACAATAATTGCAATACCAAAAGGGCACACTCAAGCACAGGTCAAAGTACATTTTACAACAGGCATATCAAACACAAAACCCCCAAAAGGTATAAAAACCCACCCATTCTCAACTCCATTTTTGTCAGCTGTCCCAGAACTACATGCTGTTGCTGGTTCTGCTCATCAATAAACAGGAACCTTTTTTTCTTAAGCAGCCTCCATTTTATTCACGGCTTGGAATTTTTCTTTCAGCAAGAGTTAACACGAAGAAGCAGGACATAAATAACTACCAGGCCATATTAAGAATGTAATTAATTTAAAAATAATCATAAGCTTTGAATAAATGAAATTATACTTCATAGTGTTATATTGGCGGATATACAGTGTTTTTTTTTAAAGCACATACATACTATACATAAAAACTGCCACAAAAGCTTAAGACGTGATTAGCACTATTTTTCATAATTCCTCTGCTCACAATAATTAAAACAAGTTAATTCTGTTAGTTGGTCTAA
The DNA here is from genome assembly GCF_016545835.1 of Crotalus tigris. Taxonomy (NCBI): domain Eukaryota; kingdom Metazoa; phylum Chordata; class Lepidosauria; order Squamata; family Viperidae; genus Crotalus; species Crotalus tigris. The sequence continues at coordinate 2,607,322 of NW_024096796.1, forward strand.
CCCTTTGCTGTTCTGATTGTTCTCCTGTTCAAAAGCTGTGATAAAACGAAGTAATTCTATCATTGTCCCCTAATCTATCATTTGCAAATAGAACTCTGCTGCTATTCACATTGTTCTTGCAAGGAGAAACACTTTCCTTTGTTGCCTATGATTTATTCCATTCATTCCTTCTGATGTTCCATTGCTCTGCTAATCAGCTCAAGCAAAGGTAGAGAGACTCTTAACACCTGCAGTGATCCAGCAGGAAGTGAAGCAGGATGGTCCAGACCACCTGGTGAGATGGAGCAAGGAACTACACTCATCCTAGCTGCCAGAAGTCTTCGTTTAAATCTCTCAGGTCTTACTTCAAACAAGTCTGACAAAGTACATGATTAGTTTTCCAAAGTATCAAATATGCACCTGAAAACTTGGGAATTTAAACCTCAGTCTATTTTTAATGTCAACTGCCCAGATAGTTGGCAGGGCATTATGTTGCTAGACCATCTTTTTCCTTTTTCTTTTTTTTGCCTCTTTACATTTCATCCTTTTATGCAACAGGATTAGCTATTCCAGTCCTTTGCCTGCTATGTAAGAAACAGAACTGTCTTCAGTTCTTTGTACGATGTGGTTTACCTATAAAGCCAAGTTGCATCTGGTTTTCTCTCAGATGACTAAATTCAGTTGCTGTATCAATGCCCGCATGGCAAATGTGTTCACTCTTACAAACTAATGTTTGGGACAGTTTGTTTGGAAAAGGTGTCTGCATTGATTCTTGGAGAACACCAATGTCACATTTTAAAATAGAATCTAGTTTTAGAATCTTAGCATGTTTTTCTTAAGGCACCACTGGAAAGTCCCAGATTATATCAGATATAACAGTCTGACATATCTGACATTATGTCAGATGTGTCAAACTAATTATAATATAGTACTATCAGTACAGTACAGTACAGTACTACCATTATGATACCACTTGGATAAAAAATGCATACAATTATGCATCTGTATCCCATGCTGGGCATGGTTAGATGCTTGCTTGGTGCATGAGAGAAGTAATGGAGAGTGGAAGAGAAACTTTGACTCAATACTAGTAAAAAGGATCTTTGCCCTGTTGCTCCTCCCCCCCCCAAGTTGGGGAGAGGTGATATTTTTGCCTCTGGTTGGGGTGGTCTAGTGTGGATAAAGTCGAGAGAATTTCTCGGAATTAGACCTTCATGCCAAAACAATTAGACACAGAGTCAGTTTTTTTCCTTGTGCCATCACTCTGCTGAACATCTAATTTCTACCATTTTATCTTATGTCTAAGTCAGGGGTAGACAATCTTGGCTCTTTTATGACTTGTGGACTTCAACGAGCTATGCTGACTCAGGAATTCTGGGAGTTGAAGTCCACGAGTCATGAAAAAGCCAAGGTTGCCTACCCCTGGTTTAAGTATATTACCCATGTAGTATGGCTATATTACTTTTATCCGTCTCTGCTCCCCTACTTTGTCTATTGGTATCATTATTAGGATTATTATCCTTTAATATGATGGTTATCATTATTACTTTATTGTTTGGCATGTAAACTGAGAGTTTATGCACTGGAGACAAATTCCTTGTATGTCTAATCACACTCGGCCAATAGGATATTCTATTCTAAAGGAGAATATTTGTAGCTTAGGGTTGAAATGAGGGGTCCTTGGTGCTCTTTGAGATTGTTTTTTTTCCCCTTGCAGATGATATTTCATTACCCAGTCTAGGTAACATCATCAGGGACTAGAACTGATGATGTTACCTAGTTTGGGTAAAGAAACATCTGCAAGAAAACAACCAGGCTCAGAGTGCACCAAGGACCCCTCAATTAGATCTTCTTCCAGAAGTCCAAGAGATCTCTGAGTGATGAGCTGAATATGCTTGTAGTGTTTTTATCTTCTGTAAGAGACTCACTGATATGCATTCTAGTGCCACCCTTTGTTTTAAAAACCTAAAACAGGGGTCTTCAAACTTGGCCCTTTTATGACTTGTGGACTTCAATTCCCAGAATTCCTCAGCCAGGCATACCTGAAGGTTTGAAGACCCTTGACCTAAAACATTCTAAAACTTCCTCTTTAAGAAGTTTAGTTTTTCCTATGAGCCAGGAACTATTAGGTTGGGCAATTAGGCTGAGGAATGACAAGTCAATGAGCTCATCATAAAGGTTACTGCATCATGGTGAACTGCATCATTGTTTGAGATTTTGTTTGAAAGAAAGCTTTTCATCACAGCAGAGGTATGTCTGATATAAGTGTAAACACAGATGATGGTAAATGGTTTTGATACTCAATTTTGGCACTAACATTCTTTGACTTTTTTGTAAGCAGACAGGTCATTTCCACACCATCTCTGTTGATCTCAAAAGTAAGCCATTTAAAGGTGTTTTTTTTAAAAAAATCTTCTATTGTGTGCTTGGAAACAACTTGTCTGATCTTTGTAAATTAACCTAGGTTGACCTATCAAAGATGCAATTGCTTCAGAAGCAAAGAGTAATTATAATTACTTCACTATGTATTCAAGAAAGTTTCCCTTTTATATAAAATTACCCATACTGCAGCTATTCCTGAAGGGGTCATATAATCTTATTAAGTCTATGCCAGTACTGTCACTGTATTTAGCAAATCTTCAGTTATTCTGATCAAAGTGCTTATTTCTGAAAGAACTATTGTTTGATTTTTGCACTGCATCTGTATACAGAAATTACAAGGGGGGGTGTTATTTAATAATTTTGAAGAATAGGGGGGAAAGTCCCCATTCCTCAAAATATCCCATATCCTGTCCTTCACATCCTTTTAGAAATAGAAATTCAATTTAGAGAATGAGCTGAGTGGTCAAAAATAAAGCTTTTTTTGTTTCTTGCATTTTTAGATCTATCAATTATTGACTGAGCATAATTATTGCCAAGAACATATTCAAGCTTCTATAAGGTGCTACTCCTTTAGGAGCAGACAAGTCCAAGAGCAAGCAAAATAGCAAGAAGAATTCAACAGTTCTGAGTCAAGCCTAGCAACCTCTAAATGGGATCAGGAAGAGCATACAACTAAAAGTGGCATTGTTGTGAGTGTACTCTCTTTGTGACTTGATAGGCTCAGACATTCACAGATGCTCAGTTATTCTCAGCAGACATGGAAAGTTGGGGGGGGAGAGAAATGTCATATAAGTCCAATGGAAAGCCTAGGCCCTGTCTTAATTGTGGGATAGAAAATCTGAGTCTTTCAAACAGAAAAATAAAGAAATTAGCGAGAAGTTGCTGAGAAATCATGGGGCAAACATTGTTTCTCAGAGACTTGGATTAGAGTTGGAATTTCTAAGAGAAATAAAGTCTTGGCTTTAAGGGGAAAATAAACCCCTATTTCCGTAGAAAGAACTATCTATTCTAGCCATAATTTGCTTGTTATGTTTTCTTTCTTTTATTCAATGTGAAGGTAAGTCTAACATATCTGTACAAATTCAGAAAACTGAGTTTCATCTGGAATCAAACTAAAGATTGTATACAAGGCAATATTACGGGGGTTGTATCATAATGCTCTTGCATTTTGTATAATCTGAATCCTGTTCTTTATAGAGACCTTTTTATCGTAGCAGGCCACTGCCATCTGTCAGATCATCTGCCTGACGCATTTCTTTCCTTTTTAAATTTTCTGTTCTGATTTTCCAACTCCAATCAAGGCAACTCCACAACTCCTTTAGTAGACCATTGAACATATATGTGTTTTTAAGATTTAAAATCGAAAAGGATTTTAAGAATATTTGTCTGTTTATAATACATCTTTATGATGTTATGAGATTAGTCTATTTTCCAAGAAGCACTGAAAAACTTCTGGCCAACAGGAAGTGGCATTATAAACACTCCTTCACAATTCCCCTCCCCATTCTTCCATTTTAATTACCAGAATGGTAGCAGGGGTTCTCTCATATACAGATATGTATGTGTTAAGTAATTACCAGGGTTTTTAAATGAGTGCTGCAGTCATTAAGCAAATCAATTGTCTGCAGTGGGCATTTTTTGGCTGGAAATGGAAACACTGGTTTCCAGCAAGAAATGTTGTAAATTGTGATCACGTGACTGTGGGATGCTGCGAATGGCTGTAAATGGAGGTTGTTTGAGCCATTTAGGATTCTACTCTACATGTTCAATTAATTCTACTATACATATATATAACTATCTTCAGTGAACTACTGTATATTCCGGCGTATAAGACGACTGGGCATATAAGATGACCCCCAACTTTTGAGAAGATTTTCAGGGTTTAGAAAGTCGTCTTATACGCTGGAAAATACGGTACAATATTGAATTTCTGTTTATAGATAGCACAATAGAAGCTCCAGTCCTTTGTTGCTAGAAAGCGAGTGTTGCCCACCACTGCTTCCCTAATGCTTCCTGAACTCAGCTAGTATTTTTTTCCCTCATATATTTTATTGATTTTTTAAAACATAAATCACTTAATAGTTGGTAAACAGTGTGTTTGCTGGGTTTACATTTGTAAAGAAAAATTTAAAAATTTAAATGGGATTTTTGAATGCTTTGTCCTGCCGGCTGTGGAATTCTGGGAGTTGAAGTCCACATGCCTTAAAATTGTCAAGGTTGAGAAACACTGTGTTAGTGCTTATTTCTGTAAAAAAAATAGAGCTGGCCACTAGGGGGCAGATTGGTTTTAAATTCAGAGAACAGCTACCCGGCATATAAGATGACCCCCGACTTTTGAGAAGATTTTCTGGGTTTAGAAAGTCATCTTATACGCAGGAAAATACGGTAAATGGAAAAGGAAATAAAAGCAAAGAGGAATATGAGAGAAACAGAGACATAATGTGAGCATTAAACGGAGGGGGAAAAATCAAAAGAAATATCAGTGTTGTCTGTGCTTGCTTTTTTATTTCTTCCTCTCTCTTTTTCCCTTGTTGCAATACTATCAGCAGACTTTAGAATTTCTGATTTCTCCAGAAATTCTGGAATTCTTCTCTTCACGTTGCATGGGCTCTGGAAAAGTATGAGCAGCTTATATATAAGACTAGACCAGAACACGCAGATCATTTCAGTATGTTTGTGTATGGAACTGTTGGTTTCCATTTATAATATTCACAACAAAAGTGTACTTTGTATATACTTCAGTACTACATGAAAAAACAGCCTTTGTATTAAATGAATCTCGTCTATGTATAAATGAACTTGTCTACTTTATAAATGAACTTCTTTTCTTCCTCAATTTATTTCAAAATACCAGCTAAAGGAAAATTTCCTCTCATTATTTTTACCCATCCCATCTCAAGTATATTCTAACAACAAACATTACCCTTAGAAATTTACACTGTATAACGAAGAAATAAAATCAAAATAATTTCACACTTTGTCCCACAGTCGTGCCTTGGTTCAATTATTAATACAGAGCGGTCATGAAAAGTCGTATTGGGGGTGAATTTTGATGAAGTAAAATTGATAATAATAGTTGATAGTTGTATAGAAATAAACTGCCAGTATTGTGATTGGTAATCCCTACAAGAGAAAGAAAGACACTAAAACAGCTCACTTACATTCCTATATCACTTTTTTCCTCAATACTTGGACTATCTTATATATTTTGTAAGAATGAATCTGAATTTGATCCTAAGAATACATTTGAAACAGGAAAGCTCAGCCCATCTTAATTCTGTAAGCGAGCATATTGATGATTGATAGAAGATAGCAAGATTTTCCTTTTGTAATATTTACACTTCATCTTTTACAGCATAAGCTAGGGATCTACATTACATATGGTGAACCTTGAAGCCAGAGTTTAAGAAGGAACATTTGAATATAGAGTATCTTTGAGCCCTTTGGTAAAAAAAGAAACAGACAAATCATTGTGTTTTCATTCTAGATCTCACCTCTTTGAAGGGTTTAATCCAGTATATAGGTCAGGATCTTTGAAACACTATGGCAGCAATGTAAGAACAGATGGGCATTTGGTGATTATCAGGGACTCTTTCAATTCAGAACATGACTTGAAAGGAAGCTACAAAGCTTGATTAACCCATTCCCAGAGTTGTGAGGATGAAATGGGATTTATTTTGTTATGATTTGCTCCATATAGCTGTGCTCATTTTCAGTCAACAGAACCTCCTATAGCTCTATCCTCGTGCCTGAGGCTCCTTGTTAAACTTCTTGGTTTACTGTTTTAATAATTTCCTTTCTTCTGTAATTGCTATACTTAATGGGTACGATTTTATCCACTTTTTCTACAATTCTAACCCCCCTTTTCTTTTTTGTAATAACATTATTTGCTAATTGGTCCAATGAAATAATTTGAATAGTGCAATTACATGCTTATGACTTATGATTTATGACAACAGTTCTATCTTGTTCTTGAGCAAGCACATTCATTTCTTAGAAAGTGGCTTTCTTTTGCACTTCAGTTCTTCAGTTTAAGTGTCTGACATTAATGATGGGTGTTCCCTGCTAAAGAGATTATTAATGCTGGCAGTTTAATTAAATTCAGTCCTAATCTAAACTTATTAAAAGATTTAAAAGAAAATAAGTTCAAACTTTCTACACTATTTTTTATGATTTTGGTTAAAAATAAGTATGGATATCTGCCATGCTGAAGTGAGATTCTAAAGCAACTTTTGTGATCTTTGTACATTCTAAGAATTTTAAAGCACTTTAATGATATAACTGTCTTACCCCATTAATCTATTAAAATAGATTAATAAGTCTACATTGCATACAAACACAAAATAATCCTATCTTACTATCAAATTTTCACTTCCCAATGATTCTTTCATCATCTTAATCTATTGCAAGAGATAGCACGTAAAAAAATATTGCTATAGTTCTTAATGTAAAAATAGTAATACATAAAACAAAAAAACCCTCTCTCTGAAAATAATTTGATTGTACTTTAAAGTCTGTTTCTCAAGAGACGCTGTTAATGAATTTGCTTTGCAAAATATTTATAGAGAACCAGTAAGGCTTTAAAACATTATTCTCAATTTAATGACCACAGTGAGAAAATGCACTGTAAACGAAAACCCTGCTAAGAATGGAAATATAAATACCACTTAAGAATTTATGTCCATGAAAATGGACACAAAATAGAATTGTAATGTTCAAATTATGCACAAACAAAACTCCAAACGTTTTGAAAGAAGCTTTCCTTTTGCTACATATATCAACTCTAACTATACCACAGGCTGAAGATAGTACATATCTGAAATTTGCAGCTTTACTAAATGAATGACCTCTGCTTTTGTTTCACTACAGGAAGTAGTTGACTTACAACTGGTCACTTAGTAACCAAAGTTACAACAGATCTCCCCAAAAAGGTATTTAATGCCCCACATACTGCTCATGTTACCTCACTTCAGACACTCAGCAAGCAGTCTGCATTTACAGCCATTTTCATCATCATATGGTCACATGACCACAATTTACAATATTTTTGCTGAAACAAAAATCATCACACCTGTGTTATACTTCACTGGGTTACTAACGTTGACATGTTGAGGAAGTGGTATTCAACACATCCCTTAAGAATCCCTGAAATGCAATGCTTTTTTTTGTAATAATGACTTGATGACATTAATTATGCCCCACAGCAACATAAAGCCGAGGTGGCGCAGCAGTTAGAGTGCAGTACTGCAGGCCACTTTAGCTGACTGTGTTCAGCAGGTCAGCGGTTCAAATCTTACCGGCTCAAGGTTGACTCAGCCTTCCATCCTTCCGGGGTAGGTAAAATGAGGACCCAGATTGTTGGGGGCAATGTAAATATATATATACATTGCTTACTGGTGTACACCGCTTAGAGAGTGCTTGCACTTAAAGCGATATATAAGTCTCATAAATAAATAAGTCTCATAAATAAATAAATAAAGGCTCACAGTGGCTCACAAAAATAAACAAAATACAACAACCAAAACAAAAATGTTTTAATACATTAAAACGTCCTTGAAATTCAAGCCACCAATATGAACTCAGTGCGTTTGTTTAACTGGAGAACATGGGCAAATACATTAAAACATACTTAACAATAGATGGCATCAGTTCTTAAAGATAGTCCAGAAAAATTATCTTTTCAACTTTTCCTGGAAGTGGAATATGTAGGACACCGGTGTACCATTATAGAGGTCCAGCTATCTCATGAAAAAAAATCCTTTATAAATGTCTACTTTGTACTAAGGTGAGATTTTCTGTAGTCTATGTCATTCAGTTAAACAAATACACTGAATTCAAAATGGTAGCTTGAGTGTCAAGGATAAACCACTCAATTATGTATTCATTTCTTGTTTCAGATATTGTCCATGGTTATATGAAGAACAGTTGCAGGAATTTGGTATGTCTAGTCTAGTGAAAAGAAGGACTGGGGTGACACAATAGCAATGTTCCAATATTTGAGGGGCTGCCACAAAGAAAAGAGGGTCAATCTAATTTCCAAAACACGAGAAGGCAAGCTAATCCAGAGAAGAAATCTGGAATTAAGGAGAAACTTCCTAACTGTGAGAACAATTAATCAGTGGAACAGCTTGTCTCTGGAAGTTGTGGATGTTCCATCACTGGAGGTCTTTAAGAAGAAACTGGACAGCCACTTATCTGAAATGCTTTAAGGTCTCCTGCTTGATCAGGGCGTTGGAGTAGAAGACTACAAGGGCCCTTTCAATTTTGATATTCTGAAATAACCGTTTCCAAAACAGAAAATGAGTTGGAATAGCAGAATGTTACAGCAATAGATGTATTATTCAAGAAGGAAAAAATATGATTCTGGATATGAGTGAAAAACCTAAGCAACTACACAGTAACACCACATTTACTTCTTTTTAAACTAAATAGCAGTATTGAAAACATAATGCTATTATAAGGAGTAACAGTAAACTAAATAACTGAAAGCACAAGAGAAAAGGAAATCTAGTTACATCCACTTAATATCAACATCAATTGTACAAACACTTTCTCAGGTCCATTTAGCAGATTCCCCCCGCCCCTTACCCTTGGAATCTCTTTTGCTACCTTTATGTAAGGGAAAGTAATGGCAGTCATCAGCTATAGTGTGACTTCCACACACATTCAACAAGCTATCTAGCCACTCAATAAGGCATAAGCAAACCACATTCAAATGTGACAATGTAACTCAAGAAACAAAACACAAATCTGCAAAACCACAGCGCTGTCATAAAAAGTGAATTATATGTGGCTTCTTAACCTACAAACACACTAGAGGCAGCAACTCCCCCACCCCACTTTTTTTCTTTCTCTGTCTGGCTATATAGTAAAATGAAAACACTTGTTCAAGTTCCATTTCAAAGTCTGAGGGGAGCTCAGAGATGGGAAAAGGCAGTCATTTTTGTGCCAAGAGTTATACAAAATTTATTTCAGTCAGTAAAAAAAACCAAGCAAACCTGACATGACCATCTTTAAGAGATGATCAGAAAATCATTTAACACAAGATCTCAATTTGTTTTGCTTCTCATGGTGGATGATGGAAAGGGAATGAAGTCTGTACTTTATGATTCTGACAATGTTGTATCTTTTAAAGTGAACTGGATTTCCCACAGAAAACCATAGACTTGGATATTGATCCGTTCAAAGTAAATTATACCCTGTTGAAAGAGAAAATGCAAAAGATTTATGAAACCTTCATCTGAAACTCCTTTATATAACAACAGAGATAAATAATATGGTACATATCATATATGGATACAAAATTGTGGAGGGAAAAGAATCCCTGAGTCAGGGGCATATTTTTTCCTATGTTAGGGTTCTGTACTATATGAACTGAAGCTTAACTCCAATACCATAAAGTAGAAATATGAGAGTATACAGGACTAATTAAATAGTTTATTCAAATTGGAACCATAAATTATAGTATATGGATAGAGCCAAAAGAGTGGAAACAGAAATGTATGTGTGTAGGAGGTGTGGAAAAGATCCAGAAACTTAAGAGAGTAACATAATAATTAGCTATGCCCCCATCTGTCAATATTCCATCAGTGAGGACAAACACATCTTTCAATGTTTCATCCCAAAAGGAAAAAGGTCTTCTACCCAGAGATACATACTGTTGTTTATTTCAGATCTTTTATTAAAATCTATAGTTAAACAAGAATTTAATTAATCAAGAAACAAGAATTACAATAATTACAATAAATAATTTAATTGTTTTAAATATTGCATTTTTAGTGGATTTACAATGGTTGCTTTACACCTGCTTGGCAATTGAAAATGTTTGCTATTTCAGCTAATTTTAGGAAATCTGAGTTTTTTGGCATCCCAAGGCTTGCTCCTGGATATCCACCCCTTTTGGGGGGAACATGGAGGCATTTTCAATTTTTACAATTCTGTAGGAGACACGCAGGCAAACCTGAGGAAGGAGTTAAGCATGTCATCAGCTTAGAGTCATTACATTGTCACAAACAGTCCAAATCTAACTCCTCTTGAATTCCATTGGCCCTTATCTGGTGCCAATTTAATGTTGACATTTAGTTCATGGGTACAGGCTTGAGCAATAAATCTTCTGAACTGCAACTTAACATGTGGTTCAGATCCTTTGAGCCTGACAAATTCCAGGTCAAACAGAGATTGGTCCACACTTGGCTCAAATTATGTACTGGCTCTTCTTGAGTTTTATCCTCAATTCAGGCATCATCAGTGATAAATTTGTAATGATTTTCTCTTTGTCCAATTCATCTAAATCAGACAAATTCATGACATCAAATTACACTATGCTGAAAATGTTTACTGAATACTAACAATTAGTGTGGGAAACTGAGATCACAAAGCACAGAAATGGTGGAATTCACATAGCCTATTAAACCATAATGATCTTATAATGAGTGTACCCACCCGATACATTTAATTTTATATGAAAACCAGAGCATTGTGGCTTGTCTTAAAAACGATGGCTAAAATTCATAGTTTTGTATCGTATAAATTTGCCATACAAATCTGTATGCAAACAGCAATAGTTTAATATAGTTAATATTAAGGTTAGAGTATACAGAATTTGGTGAGATTGCAATGAACAGAACATGTTTATCACATCCAGGGCTTGTAACTTCAATGATAATTTTAATATAGCAGTAATAATCTTCTTAATAGTGAAATGCTATGGAAATATTTGCTAGGATTAAAAGAAGTGCTGTTTGCACTTTTAACTACATTTGAAGAATGCTTAATAGATGTGAGGATGGAATTTTTTTATATCAATAATGCATCAGTTTTCAAAACAGTACAGAGAGCCATATTAAATTAACGTAATCAAAGTTTTCTAATCAGGTTAAGCTGTAACAAAGCTGTAGTTTCAGTGAAGACAGAAAAAACAAGTTTAATTAAGAAAAATAATGTTTCTGAGAAGGACTTCAATAACAACTGCCTGCAGTGGTACTGACATACTATCAACTGATCATTCTTTCCGTGGATAAATTGACAGCTCAGAAGCCAGAATACTCAGCTGATGGAATTAACACAACATACTATGTAACATCTTGAGGAAAGTGGGCACACACTGAGAATACAGAGAACATGTCATGGTGCTCTTAGCATTTCATATTTTTACACAAATGATGTGCTTCATAGGTGTGGACTAATTTGCAGATTAGAATGTTGTTATCCCTTTCCAAGTTTTGTTATTTATTTGACAACTCAAATAGGAAACATGACAGAATTCATATTTTAGGAGTAATCATGCATTGTAGGATAAAGCTAAGTAATTCATGAACTAATTGCTCACAACACTGCACCAATTAATAAGGGACACATCAGATTTATAACTGAATTGATGGCAAGCTGAAATTGAATGAAATTCGAATGAATGGTCATAGTGAATCTCTTGCAATTTAAACACAAAGCAAATCAGAGTTCCTATTGGATTCAACCATGCTTTCTACTATAGATGGACTTTGTGAAATGTGGCAGAAAAAACATTATTTGAAATCACTGTGTAAAGCTTCTTCAATCTTCAGAAGTTTTTTTGTCTAAGAAAAAAAATCTAGTTGGCTCTAGGATGTGGCCATCTGTCTAAAAAAACTAAGAAAATATGCCATGATGTTGGTAGTGTTATTCTGAAGCTCCAGCTGAGTAAGCAGCCTTCATGAGCAGGAGGTGACATAATAGCTTTCGATATGTGAGAATGAACTGAAAGCCAGCCTCAAGCAAAGTGGTGTTGTTTGTATGTAAGAGTAGCTGATCCTTACAGAACTACAGAAATTGCCTTTAACGATTTTTTTTTGACATTACAGAGGCATATGATTGCTTGTGTTTCCTTTTCATAGTGCAGTATCAAAAAAAAACAAAAAACAAACTACTACCTATTGTAGGTTTATAGACAGTAAGAAATTCCAGAGGTTATTTAACTTGGATTCTTTGGATGGGATATCTCTAAAGAATTAAAGAAACACAGCATAATGGAGATACAGGAAACTTTAGGTCCCTAAAACAAGTCTAATATTGCAAAGAACTTTCATCAAATTCCGGTTCTCTATCTTATCTTTTGGCTATATAATCTGCAGCCATTTTGAAATTTTTTTCCACATGCAGGTCATCAACCCTCAGCTCTTACCCCCAACTTTCTGCTCCAATCACACTTCTATTAAAAATTAGTGGCTCAACCTGTTAGATAGATAGATAGATAGATAGATAGATAGATAGATAGATAGATAGATAGATAGATAGATAGATAGATAGATAGATAGATAGACAGATAGATAGCTGGATGGATGGATGGATGGATGGATGGATGGATGGATGGATGGATGGACGGACAGATAGATAGATGGATAGATGGATGGATGGATGGATGGATGGATGGATGGATGGATGGATGGACAGATATTCATCAGAGATAAGTATTGTATTGCATTGCACTGCATTATGCATAATGGCAGTTGCCTTCCTATCTTACCTCCCTTGTCTTCTCCATAAAATTTAAAATATATCTTCTTTCTTTCCCAGCAGCTGAAGAAGCAGCCATGATAAAAGTGGAGATGTTGGTGACTGATTGACATGGCCACTTGCTGGGTCACTTTCATGTTACATGGCTACAGTTTTGCATCCAAGCAAACTTCATGTAACATGAAGGGATCAATATATTTGGCACATACTATCATAACAATTACCAGACAATTTTGACTGGATTAGTATTTGGTGAGTACTATGTAATCCCAGGTTAAATTGGGAAATAAAAAAAAAATCAAACTATTTCCACAATAACAAAGGCAATTGCATTATGCAGTCACAAGGAGTTAAGGTTAACTTGTGGGGATCTTTTCCTCTTTAATTAAATATTTAATTAATATATTCAGTTTAAAAACAGAAATAATATAAATAGCATTTTCTATAAACTGAATAGCATAGCATTAGGATATTTGTCACTACCAACTCAAATATTGTCAGACCTATAGGGTAGTTTCGACTAAAACAACTATTATTATTATTATTATGGATCATCGCACAGTCAGCCAGATGTTCAGAGTGGATTTGGCATTTTGTCTACCTATCGAGTCCTTACCCAGGACCTGGGATAGGCAGATATAGATGTTTGATGGTATTACAGATATTGTCGCAAGATGGAAGCAGTTCCTATTATTATTATTATTATGGATCATCGCACAGTCAGCCAGATGTTCAGACTGGATTTGGCATTTTGTCTACCTATCGAGTCCTTACCCAGGACCTGGGATAGGCAGATGTGGATGTTTTATGGTATTACAGGTATCATCGCAGGATGGAAGCAGTTCCTAGTAAGGCCGCCTTTTGCAATTGACTAATAGCGAATTTGTCAATGCCAATGGTATTCAAGTGGTGCTCCAGTTGTTTTGGGATTGCACCCAAGGAGCCTATGACTATTGGTACTACCCTTGCTTGCTTTTGCCACAGTCTTTCTATTTCTATTTGTAGGTCTTTGTATTTTGTTATCTTCTCCAGTTCTTTCTCTTCTATTCTGCTGTCTCCAGGCACTGCCACGTCCACTATCCAGACTTTTTTGTCTTTCTTATCGACAATTGTTAAGTCTGGGGTGTTATGTTGCAGGTGCTTGTCTGTTTGAATTCTGAAGTCCCAGAGCAGTTTAATTTTATCATTTTCTATGACTTTCTCTATTTTATGATCCCACCAGTTTTTGCTTACAGGCAAATGATATTTTTTGCAGATCTTCCAATGCACCATTGTTGCTACTTGTCATGCCGCTGCTTGTAGTCAGTCTGTGCAATCTTCTTGCAACAGCTTACCAGGTGGTCCACTGTTTCTTCAGCTTCTTTGCATAGGCGGCACTTACTATCTGTTGCTGTCTTCTCAATTTTGACTTTATATGCATTTGTCCTTAAGGCTTGGTCTTGTGCAGCCACAATTAGTCCCTCGGTCTCTTTCTTCAATTTTCCTGCTCTTAGCCATTGCCAGGTCTTGTTATTATCTGCTTTCCCAGCTATTTTTTTAATGTATTGGCCATGTAGTGCTTTGTCTTCCCATGCCTCTATTCTGTTCTTCATTTGGTCTTTCTTGTAGGCCAGTTTGGTCTCTCCAGTAGTCAGTAAGCCTTCCTGATATACTAATTTCAGTGCATCTTCATCATTGTTCTTCAGATATTCTTCCAAAGCCATTTATTATAGTTCGAAGGGACTTTGGAGATCATCTAGTCCAGGCAGGAACCCCTGTACCATTTCAGACAAATGGCTGTCCAGTCTCTTCTTAAAAACTTCCAGTGTTGGAGCATTCACAGCTTTTCGAGGCAGATTGTTCCACTGATTAATTGTTCTAACTCTCAGGAAATTTCTCCTTAGTTCTAGGTTGCTTCTCTCTTTGGTTAGTTTCCATCCATTGCTTCTTGTCCTGCCTTCAGGTTAACAAAGCTATAGTAACAGAATCATAAACATAATCAGCAAGCTGGCAGGAATAGACAACACTCCAGAAGATAGGCTTAAGATACAGGAGGACCTGGACAGACTTGAACACTGGGCGCTATCTAACAAAATGAAATTCAATGGTGAAAAAAAATAAGGTTCTACATTTAGGCAAGAAAAACCAAATGTACAGGTATAGTATAGGGTGTACCTTGCTCAATAGTAGTAACTGTGAGAGGGATCTTGGAGTCCTAGTGGACAATCACTTAAATATGATCCAGCAGTGTATTGCAGCTGCCAAAAAAGCCAACTCAGTGCTGGGCTGCATTAACAGAGGGCTAGAATCACGTGAAGTATTAATACCACTTTACAATGCCTTGGTAAGGCCACACTTGGAATACTACATCCAGTTTTGGTCACCACAATGTAAAAAAGATGCTGAAACTCTAGAAAGAGTACAGAGAAGAGCAACAAAGATGATTAGGGGACTGGAGGCTAAAAAATATTAGGAACGGTTGCTGGAATTGAGTATGTCTAGTTTAATGAAGCGAAGGATGAGGGGGGACATGATAGCAGTCTTCCAATATCTCAGGGGCTTCCACAAAGAAGAGGGAGTCAAGCTATTCTCCAAAGCGCCGGAGGACAGGACAAGAAGCAATGGATGGAAACTAATCAAGGAGAGAAGCAACCTAGAACTAAGGAGAAACATACTGACAGTTAGAACAATTAACCAGTGGAACAACCTGCCTCCAGAAGCAGTGAATGCGCCAACACTGGAAGTTTTTAAGAAGAGAGTGGACAGCCATTTGTCCGAAATGGTGTAGGGTTTCCTGCCTGAGCAGGGGGTTGGACTCGATGACTTCCAAGGTCCCTTCCAACTTTATTATTGATCATTGCACAGTCAGCCAGATGTTCAGACTGGATTTAGCATTTTGTCTATCTATCGAGTCCTTACCCAGGACCTGGGATAGGCAGATGTGGATGTTTTATGGTATTACAGATATCGTCGCAGAATGGAAGCAGTTCCTAGTAAGGCCGCCTTTTGCAATTGACTAATAGTGAATTTGTCAATGCCAATGGTGTTCAAGTGGTGCTGCAGTTGTTTTGGGATTGCACCCAAGGAGCCTATGACTATTGGTACTACCTTTGCTTGCTTTTGCCACAGTCTTTCTATTTCTATTTGTAGGTCTTTGTATTTTGTTATCTTCTCCAGTTCTTTCTCGCCTGTTCTGCTGTCTCCAGGCACTGCCACGTCCACTATCCAGACTTTTTTGTCTTTCTTATCGACAATTGTTAAGTCTGGGGTGTTATGTTGCAGGTGCTTGTCTGTTTGAATTCTGAAGTCCCAGAGCAGTTTAATTTTATCATTTTCTATGACTTTCTCTATTTTATGATCCCACTTACTGACAGTTAGAACAATTAACCAATTGAACAACCTGCCTCCAGAAGCAGTGAATGCTCCAACACTGGAAGTTTTTAAGAAGAGACTGGACAGCCATCTCTCCGAAATGGTGTAGGGTTTCCTGCCTGAGTAGGGGGTTGGACTCGATGACTTCCAAGGTCCCTTCCAACTATATTATTATTATTATTATTATTATTATTATTATTATTATTATTATTATTATTAGTCTGAATATGGTTAAGAATAACAGAGATGGAACGGACCTTGGTCCTTGATCAAGCAGGAGACCCTATTTCAGACAAGTGGCTGCTCAGTCTGTTCTTAAAAACCTCCAGTGATGCAGCACTTATAACTTTTGAAGGCAAATTGTTCCACTACTTAATTGTTCTCTCCCTGATTAGTTTCCATCCATTGATTATCTCTTCTCTCCCTTGATCTGCATGTGAATTAGGGAGAGGGTTGTCTAAGATACTAAATTAATTTCTTGGAATGGACTTAATCTGGAGTTATCCTTCAAGGCCATGAACTATGTCTTTACTAATGTATTGTTATCAAAATGTCCTTACATGATAGCTAGTTGTATGCTCTCAGAAACCGTACTCAGAAAATGTAATAAAAACAGTTTTTATTACAAATAAAAACTGCTCACATATGAAAATAAAAACAGGCAGACAAACCACAGGAAAGATATAATTTAATTTTTTAAAAACATAGTTCTTGTGGCCAAGCTTCTGAAACAGCCTTATGCCTTTTCACATATTGTAGTGAAATTGCAGTTAAGTGGAAGCACTCCATCCAATTTACAAAGGCCCCATCATAACCTACTTTATTCAGCAATAACCCTTCACTTCCTGGGCAGCTGGGAAAAGCTTCTTTTAGCCTGCTTGCAGCTAACTCAATGTGATTCAATCCACTATAAAAGTGAAAACATCTGCTATCATTTAAATATGTACCATGCCTATTGATATTGTACCAAATCTGAACATGTGTAGTGGCAGTGTAGAAAGACCATTGTTATTACAAAGAGTGACATATTTTGATTTCTCCTTCATATTAAGAAAACTCTGGACATTTAGAGCTCATTCTGAGCTAGCCTTCGTTTTTTTACTCCTCTTGCTGAATAAAGGAATCTTCACATAGCTTTAAAGCTATGAAAGTCCTAAACTTTTGATTCTCATCCCAGAGTCATGTGTCAGCCAATCAAGGTCAGGTCTTCCATTCTCCTGACCGTAATGGGGTCATGAAGTCATGGTGCCAGGTTTTGATAAAAATCTTGGAGTTCTGTTGTTTGTTGGCAGCTTTTGAACGGAACTTAGCATTAGGTACTGTGGAAATTGGCTGACTCTGCTGTCGTTATTAAGGAAATCCTGGCAGCTTCTAAGAGATTCAGCAGCCTATCTGCATTTGAAAGACAAAGGCCACTCTTTTGAAGATAGCAAAGTCTACATTCTGGACAGAGAGGACTACTGGTTTGAAATGGGTAAAAGAGGCCATATACAGTATGTTAAACTGAACAGTCCTCTCTCAACAGGGGAGTAGAAAGGATACCACTATCCCCTGTTTACAACACAGTCCTTTTATCAGTTCCAAGAAGGTTCCATACCCATTTGCAGTCCGATTCAGGTTACGCTGAGGGCACAGATAAACCCCCAACAATTCTCAGAAGGAGTGCTAATGACCAGATGATTGCAATGAATACAAATCCTTCTATTCCCCACCATTCAGTCAGAACTGAAGATACTTCTTGAATGAGAAGTGAACGGGTCTTCAAGAGAAAAAAACACCAAGTCCAGTTGCTTGTGAAAAAGCACCTTTGGGACTGTTTGAAAGAGATTTGAGTATTATCTTACATGTTATGTTATGTTTGTTATGTTACGTTATGTTATGTTATGTTATGTTATGTTTGTTATGTTATGTTATGTAAGGTTAGGTTAGGTTAGGTTTAGGTTAGATTAGGTTAGGTTAGGTTAGGTTAGGATGTTATTTATTTATTTATGAGACTTATATACCGCTTTAAGTGCAAGCACTCTCTAAGCGGTGTACACCAGTAAGCAATGTATATTACATTGCCTCCAACAATCTGGATCCTCATTTTACCTACCTCGGAAGGATGGAAGGCTGAGTCAACCTTGAGCCGGTGAGATTTGAACCGCTGACCTGCTGAACACAGTCAGCTAAAGTGGCCTGCAGTACTGCACTCTAACTGCTGCGCCACCTTATGTTACGTGTTATGCTTTTAAATCTGTTTGCTTGAGCTAATCATTATGCTTAAAATCCATTTGTTCACTAATGTGCTTATTGTCTCTGGATCCAAAAAGAACCGATTTCCTGGGCACCTGATCACTGCCTTGACAATTGACAAAACAACATTTGTCATAAAACCCATGTTCCTTAGGAAAGAGGGTCCCAAGTATGATCCAGTTCCATTAACACAAAGATGAGATTATTTGAACACTGGGTCTAAATATGCCATCTCTAGTAAATTTTCTGGATTCTTGATATAAGCAAAGGGAAATTATATTTCAGATAAAATGCAACAATGATACACATGTGTCCACTGAGTTGGAAAAAGTATATGCTAAATTCTAAAAAGTTAGCAAGGAAGTTAATTTATTCCCCAGTGCATTTTAGGTAAAGCTCTTCTTGCGGAATAACTCCATTTCATTTATTTTTTTAAAAAAAGCAAAACTATCTCACTTTTGTACTATAAATAAACAGAATGGCTCATGGCAATGCATAAAAACAAGAAAAATCCACGTTTGTTTTCTGACTGGCTTTTGGGTGCTTCTGATAGCATTGCTACTTGAACCACTGTTGAGGCTGTAATTTCATATCAATTTTCCTGGAAAAATCCCAAGAATTTAATGACATTTTTTTTCCTCAGGCAGACACTGTACAAGTTTCTACAGTAAAACCACAGACCCTCAGTTTTTAAATACATCCTCATCGTACTGTTTTACTATTTTAAAGCCATCTCCCATTATTTTAACTTGGATATTGCTATCCAGAAAACTATTATGTCTTCAGAAGTTAAAAAAAGAAAAATAAATAATATACATATTAAAATGGAGGGTGGGTTGCCAACTCTGAAGCACTTTCTGCTATTTGATTTTAAGATATGCCCAGGGAAACCACTATAGGACAAAATGGCATAATGAGGTAGAGAATGAGCTGGGTAAGAGACAAGCCAGGTTTAGTTAACCTAAGAAAACCTAAGCAAAACCTTTTGCCTACAAAACCTAAGCAAAAAGAAGGACACACTCAACACCTAAGCATATCAGCAATTCAATATTTTAAATTCATCAGTATTTAAACCAACCAAATAAATATTCTATATCAGTGATGGCGAACCTTTTAGACACTGAGTGCCCCAAAACCAGCCCACCCCCTGCCCAGCCGCAGGGCCACCTAGCGCCTCCACGGACCACCATAGCTGATCACCCAGGCGGCCCTGCAGCACCATGTTGGCCACGCCCTACACCCACACCCCTCAGCATCATCTGTGTGCAACAGTGCGCAAGGATGGAGTCTTGTCCCTGCTGCCTGGCTGCCATGTCCTTGGCTGCACTGCTCCGCATGGACCACACCCAAGGGTGACTCTCCTCTGGGGGGGCTGCTTGTGAGGAGGGGGCCAGAGGGAGAAGCGGGGCTGGGGCAATGGCACGCATACCCACAGACACGTCTCTGAGTGCCGCCTCTGGCACTCGTGCCATAGGTTTGCCACCACTGCCCTATATATTCCCTCCTGGAATGGTAGATATTTGTTTCAGCAAAGATTTATAAGTTTGCTGTTGTTTCAGCTGGTCCTTTACCTAAGATTAGACATCCAGCAGTAATATAAACCACTTGTTGTGATCTACAAACTATATTTAATGACTCAGTGTATTGGGCAAATCCCATGAATTATGATTTAGGGTGATGGGAGAACCAGGTTAATATCCATATCCATGTTGCATTACCAACACATATTGATGGGTTTTAAAATGTGTGTCCATATCAGAGTTCTAAAGAAAGCCGAAGAAAACACAAAGATAAATTGTGTGATAGAATGGCAAATAAATCCCTTCACTTACGCCAGGGGTCTTCAAACTTGGACCTTTTATGACTTGTGGACTTCAACTCCCAGAATTCTTCAGCCAGTGTGCCTGGCTGAGGAATTCTGGGAGTTGAAGTCTACAAGTCATAAAAGAGCCAAGTTTGAAGACCCCTGACTTATGCCATTCAGCATTGATTAGGCTCAGTTTGGACAACGTGCTAAACCAAACACATGTAGATATAAAACCCAACCATGACCGACATTAACTAAGTTCAGCAAGTTATGCAAATCACAGTCAATAATCTTGACTGCACTGAAGAGAGGTACAATGGATTAGTTTTAAAAAGTGAGATCAACGTTTCACATTAGGCTGACTGAGCATTCAGTGCTCTTTGCTGTACATATGATAAGTGCTAACCCTCAAAAAAAAAAGGAGGGAGGCTGAGGGATGAAGAAGCACGTAGGATCTCTTGCAGTAAAATGCCTCATTTTCTTCTGTCCACAGAAATGCATATTTTAATTTCAAGTTTCAACCTCATTCCAAAAGTAAAGGGATGGGCAAAAGCAGATTCTCAACAAAATATATTAGAAATTAGTTGCATTCCTGTCTTCACACACTGAAGTGCTGAATGCCCCAAGGCCCTGCTAATACAGTAGGGGGAAATCATGTTTGAATAATGAATATAATGTATTTTCTCAGCTCAAGAAAGGAGGATTTAAGTAGCAAGATATGATAAATGACTTGACATTCTGCAGGGGGTTTTTACTGTTGTAGCTGTTCAGGGATGCATCGAGGCTCGGTCACGCCATTTTGCATTTCTCCAGGCTACAATGAAATGAGTACATGTGAGAGGATCATAACCTTAAGCCAAAAAGGAAAAAAAGAAAGAAAGCCCACCAGCAACATTGCCTCTCTATGTTTTCCTCTGCCTTTTCCTGGTCTGTAAGATACATAAAATGCTGAAGGCTTGACTCTTGTTTCTCCTGTTACAAACCTATTTAGGGGTTCAGACCTGCAAGATAGGGCTTCCTCTTTGCCACTACCCTCTCTGCCACTACTGGGAAAATCAAGGACCAAATGAAACAAGCTGAATGAATATGTTTGCCAAAAGTGAATCAAATTCTTGAGAAAACTGGCTAAAAGAGTGAGAAATATAAACAAAGCAGTTAAAATTGTTCCAAATGAAACATTGGCACAAACAAACTGATATATGACACAGCCTACGTAACCAGTGAAGAATTGGGGCTTAAAATATAAAGGAATAAAGCTATTAAGAATGGAAAACCTACAGTAAATGGAAAGTACAATTAAAATTGACAAGAAAGATGGCTAATCACTAGAACAGGGGTAGGCAACCTTGGCACTTTTATGACTCGTGGACTTCAGCTCCCAGAATTCCATGAGTCATAAAAGAGCCAAGGTTGCCTACCCCTGCACTAGAAGGAACAGTATTCCTAATTCAGAAGGAAAAGAAAAAGAGAATGAACTTGGAAACTCCAGATTCATAACCTGTTTGCTAACAACTTACAAGTTACTTGCATTTATTTACAACTTGGAGAAATTATAAAAGGCATTCTATTGTGTTTCACATAACTGGATTGAGAAATATCTCGATGTTTGCGGAATCTGTAGAAACATTGGGCAATACGTGAATAATGAGGTTTTTGTAAATGAAGATGATGGCTAATGGGGAAAAGTTAGGAGAAGTCAAAAACAACCGTGAAATTTTCCAAGGTGATTTGTTATCACATTTACTTGCTATATTATCAATGATAATGATTTTCAACAAGACAAACTGCGGATGTGAATTGGCCAAAAAAGGAGTAAAAAAATTTCATTTATTTTATAGGAATGATGTAAAATTATTTGGAAAAACAAGGGCTAAACTAGAGTTCTTATTACAAATGAAAATAAAAAAATTCAGAACGAATATCGGAATGCAATTTGGCATTGATACGTAGGTAACCATAGCCATAAAGACAGACAAAACTGATTGATAGTTGGATAAAAATGCCAAATCTAATCTAAACATTTGGCTGATTGTGTGACAAATCACAATAATAATATATTTAATACTATCAAACAACAATATCTATCTCAGGTCCTTGTGAAAGACTTGAGAATAGATAAAGTGCCAAATCAAATTTAAACATCTGACTGACTGTGAGACCAGCCATAATAAATATATGTTTAATATCCAAGGGTTATCTTGTTACCCTTTTTTGTTTGTGATGGACAGGTTCTGTTTTATAAATGGATCCTAGCAACTAAGCCCATGTTGCTTCCTCTCTCATATACATCTATGATCATATGAACTACTTACTAGAATATTGTGAATACACAATAAATGGTAAGATTCTGATATGACTCAAAGGTACTTTTTCAAGAGGCAACTGGACTTCCTTTCTTTTTCCTTCTCATCCAAGAAGATGGATATCATCTTCTCATCTTTGTTTTTCTTCAAGGGAAAACAAACAAGTCCAGTTGCCTCTTGAAAAAGCACTTTTGGGACAACCATGACCTGGATGACTGAGAATCTCCATAGACATTCTGATATGACTTTCTACAAATTATATGGATTTTGAACATTTGTATAATCTCTAAAGCATTGATAGTGACGATACTGTATTGTGAAACCTAAACATGACTGTATAAAAGCACAGTTCATTTTTGACTTCCGGTTTGATGTCACGATGTGACTGATGTAGGAAGACTTCTGCATTCGATTTTGCCCTGCTAGGGACCCTAAAAAGGGTCAAAAGTTGCCCTGGAGAGGCAACAAAGAAGGAGGGGACCCTCGTTAATCCTGGAGGGGTGGCACCTGTCCATTTGATCTGAGGAAGCCCTCCAAACTGATGGGGGAAAGACTGGCTACATTCATGTAGCCAGTCAGAAGTTGCTAACAACTGAAGCACTGTGGATGAAACTGGATGGGACTCTAGATTGCTCTAAATGCATTGACCTGGAAAGTTAGTTGGCAAAGGAAGAAAGCTAGAGTAAGACTGAAGAAAATAGAGGTTTTGACCCACTAGATGGGACCTTATATAGATGTTAAATAGATGTTTGAACATGGCTAACAAAATATATAATTGTTGTAAATAAAAGTATTACTATAACTAGAAAGATAGGATCTGCAACTAGAATACTATATTTTGGTATGAGAAGGGAAATATGAAAATGCCACCTCGAGGGTCTGAATAAGGGAAACTTTTGGTTTCCCAAATATAATTTACTATGAGAAAACTATAAGAGATAGAGACGGGATATTGTATTATTAAACAGATGTTTGAATATGGTTAAGAAAATAGATAACTGTTAGAAATAAAAGTGTTATTATAACTAGAAGGATAGGATTTCTAACTAAAATATTATATTTTGTTATGAATTGGGAAATAGGAAAATTCTAAAAGGGTTTGAATAAGGGAGAAAATTGTTATGAGAAAATTGTAAACGATAGAGATACTTTGAACATTGATGAGAACTTAATTTTTTTTTAAAGAAGTGAGATATGTTTTGGCTAGAAAAGATATTATAAACTGACATTATCTGTATTATGTATAATACTGGAAAAATGTGATGAAGATGTCTATATTTAATTGTATATGTATTAATAGTAACAAGAATTGTATTTGCTCAGTGTGGAAAAATGCATACCACTGAAAGAAGAGAGGATCAAGGAAGCACTAGATAGTGTAGTATTGGATCTAGATTGAGGAAGTTAATATGTACCACTGAATTACCAATGGACCCAGACAACACATTTTTTATTAAGTATTTATGATTGTAAAATTAGAAAATTAATAAAATGTTTACAAAAAAAAATAAAAGCACAGTTCATTTTGACATGTTACCCTTACTTTGTTTCAGTTTCTGATATAAAGTATTAATTAGAATCTTTTGAATACTGAAAGCTAAAATCAGATGACCTGGATTTGAAATAATATTTCACTGAGTGCTACATGGAAGAAGAGAATGGTGTGATTGGCTTTGAAGATTTCCATTCAACCATGAACTTCATTGGATGGTCTTAAGCAACTATAATAATAAAGGATCTTCAGGGATTGAGTTAATTTGAAGAGGAAGACTTCCTATACTCCTATCTCCAGTATTAAATATTCCTAATTTATTTTATCTCAGGGCACACGATAATGTTATTATATTTAATAGCTATTTGAATGTAAAGCTAAACTAGGACAAAAATTCACTGAAGGCATCTTGTGATACTCTAAAATTTTAACTGACAACTTGAATCAGTTATGAATAATGGATATTTTTATTCCTGAACGACACCCAGTAACTGCTGGATTAGTCCCTGTAGTTTTCTTGGCAAGATTTTTGAAAGTGGTTTGTACTTGCCTCTTTCCTAGGGTTGAGAGAAAGTGACCAACCAACCCAAGATCACCTGGTTGGTTTCATGTCTAAGCAGGACTAGAATTCATAGTTTCCCCATTTCTACACCACTACACCAATCTGGTTCTCTTGTTCTTTTTAAAATATGTTTTGAATGAATATTAATTATAGTTTTATTTTGGACTCTGAGAACATATACAGATTGTCATGCAGAAAATCCATCTATGTGATCACTAGATTTATTTATGAGACTTATTTATTTATGGGACTTATATACCACTTTAAGTGCAAGCACTCTCTAAGCGGTGTACACCAGTAAGCAATGTAGATATATTTTACATTGCCCCCAACAATCTGGGTCCTCATTTTACCTACCTCGGAAGGATGGAAGGCTGAGTCAACCTTGAGCCAGTGAGATTTGAACCGCTGACCTGCTGAACACAGTCAGCTAAAGTGGCCTGCAGTACTGCACTCTAACTGCTGCGCCACCTGTCAGCACCTATTTGATATCACACAATCAGTCAAAATCATCTGAGTGCATATACCTGTGTTTGATCCTGAGATAACTTGTGCTATAGAGGCCCAAGTTTATGTTAAACCCTTCCTCCTTAATTCTAAGAACTTCACTGAAATATTCAAAGGGATCTATGGGCTTATAATCTTGTGAAAGGAAATTGCTGACTGGAGTCTTCATTGACTTGGAATTTCTCCTTTAGAAAAAGTGAACAAGTAAAGTTGTTCATAGCAAGGAAGTTGCTACTTCCTTGAGGAAAATGCTAAGTTCAGTAAACAGGATTGCTAAAGATACCAGCCAAGGAGATTTGGTCAGCTGTAATCCAATTGCAAGTTATTTACTCATGATTTATACCTTCCATATTATTAACTTTATATCAGCCAGAATTAATCTACAAATAGAATTTGCAGAAGTAGATGGCAAATTGTTCATCTCTACTTCTGTCCCTTCATATGAATACTGTTGCAGTGCAGGCATAATGCTGCAGTCTGCCAACTCAAGTTTTGAAAAACTTTGGGCTGCTGATGAAAGCCTTCTAAAATATGATAGTGCTACCTTACAGATATACAACATGTTTGGATATAATACTCCTATGTAACATCCATCTTTATGCCTCTGCCTCTAAAATGTATTTCTGACAAGCAGAATGCATAAGAGTTTCAGCTGATAATGAAGCTTCTAATTTATAGCTATCCGGGATGTTTGTAATAACAACGCATCCTTGAGTCTTTGGGAATATTTTGCCAATGATGTATGTCATCTCTAAACAACATAGAGCATATCAATCATTATATGTGATATTTCTGTTACGTGAATAGTTTGGATTCTTACTTGATGAAAGGTGACTTAACTTATAAACTGCATTATAAAAAAACTCTAGCATGCTATAATGACAACAAACCTTATACAGATAACATTGGCAAAGTTTTCTTTTTAAAAAGGACCGTGTATGTTGGAATCTGGTATTAAAACAGCAGCAGTCCTGCAAATGGGAGCAATTTGTTTTTAAGCATCATACACACACAAAAATGTTTTACAGAAATAACTTCTGTGATAAGGAAGTTCACTTTATGAAGTTCTGCAATACATTAATATACAGGTAGTCCTTGAATTAAGATCATTTGTTTAATGAACGTTGGAAGTTATGTAGGTGCTGAAAAGTTACCTACAATATAACTGGGCCTTGCACTTATGAACATCATGTCATGTGATTGTGTTTGGATGCTTGGCAACCATCAAAATTTACAATAGTTGCAGTGTTCTAGAGTGAGTGATCAAGGTTGAAAGTCAATGGATTAAAGTCATTTGATTCACCTAACAACCATTGTGTGATTCCTATATAGAGAAATTTTTGGAAATTGCTTTCCTGGAACAGAAAGGTGAGAGAACACAATAGCAGTTGAATATTTTAATGGTACTATGTGGTAGCCAGGAATGCAGATTGAATATTTTCGAAGTATTTCTGTCTGGACAATTTTTTCTTATCTAGCCTCAAAGAATGCCTATGCTGTCTCAACCATTATTGCTTCTTAGCTTGCATACAAGCTGGGGGGGGGGAGGAGCAGGGAGCATGGAATGCTAATCTCTGATAACGGGCCACTCTATGAGAACCAAAATCTCTTCCGATTTGTTTGCTGAGAACTGAAGACATTCTCTCACTTGTAATTGAATAATGTGACCTGCACTAACAAGGGGGAGGAGGTTTCTATACTTTTAATATAGCAATTTAGGTGCCAATTAATCAGATTTGGTTTTCCTTTCATCTGTGCTGAAATAATTTGCTCAATAAAGTTTTGCATTAGAGATTGGATTGTCTCGGCTATGCTTACTTCGTTGGGTTTGTCAGCCAGAACCTTGACATATAGTTTGTTTTTCCTCGTGTGGTGTCTCTGTGGAGCTGAAAATGGCCCACAATCCAGTTTGATATAAAATACCAACAATTTGTAGGGTCCTTGTTGCTCTCTGAGCTTTGTTGTTTCTTGCAGACCTTTCACTACGAAGCTAGATAATCAATACTAGGGAACAATAATGGCAAAACAATGTGTCAGTCACAAGTTTCTGACTGTCCTAGCTTCCCTTCTTTGTGTTTTAGAACTGGTAGCTTATGCCATATGTTTTTTTTTTCTCTTTTGTAGAGATGTTTGTGAGACTTTGGATACACCAATATTATGATGTTTGCACTCTAATGTTTTGAATGGCCAATATGTGAGCATTTTCAGCATATAAGACTATGTTTTACACAATTGCTTTTTCTGCACATGAATTGCTGGTAAATGCAAATGTTATAGAATTGCATATTTTACAATGTTATATTTGAATTCAGATTTTATTTGCTAAATAGTAAAAACTTGCTATATTACAGTGAGAAAATGTTCTTTTTGACTGTAATAAAATCTCTCCCACACATATTCAGAAATGATTTATAAGAAGTAAAACTCTCCCCACTGACATGATGTTTAAACATAATATAGATAATATCATTTTTTGTTGTTGTTGCCAGATGTTTCAAATATACCTAAATGATCAAATATTGGTATTTGCTTTCCAATCGTGCTTTTATAGTTCGGATTCTTTTTGTTGTTAACACAATGTGTTCTGGATTCTGCATAGAAAAGAGTAGGCATTCCTGAGAATAAAATAAAATGACATATTGTTGTTTTCTAATGAGTCAGCTCAAAGTCTGGGTCTGGCAATTTGGTTTCTAAACTCCATAGTTGCTAAGTTGAAAATCAGGTGGTCACATCAGGCTTACAAGCACGCTTCCTCTTTGTCATTAAGTGAACAACTGCAGTCACTATGCAAAACATCACATGACTACAAGTTAAAATTTTACTTCTGCCTTTTTTATTGTAAGCTGATGGTGAAGCATGCAAATGGCAACCACA
This sequence comes from Crotalus tigris, assembly GCF_016545835.1. Lineage (NCBI taxonomy): Eukaryota > Metazoa > Chordata > Lepidosauria > Squamata > Viperidae > Crotalus > Crotalus tigris. The sequence goes on from NW_024096796.1 coordinate 2,635,302, forward strand.
TGTCCATGGGACACTGCAATAGTCATAAATGCAAGGATTATCACAATGCTATATTTTTATACCATTCTTAAGTCTGATGGTCACAAAACGAAGCAGTTGTTAAATAAAGAATACCTGCAGTGAATCTAAGTTTTCTCAGCTATGTAACTTGAAAGCTGATCTTTTGCAAATTAAATTTATGAAATTAGATCCAGAAGTGAAGGTTGTACCTTTATTGTTGTTGTTTTGCTTTGAGATTTTTGTTTTGTCTATCTTTTCTTGGGCTACTCATAATCCCTTTCTTGTGTTTTGCCTGTTTATCACTGTTTTTTATGGTAGCTACCCAGAATTGTTGGAAGTCAGGTGTCCTGTAAATTGTATCAATCAATCAATCAATCAATCATCAATCAATCAATCAATTCACCAAGACTGCTTGTAGAACAAGGATTAGATAAGTCCAGATACAAGTATCTCTGCCATTCCATTCTTTCTCTTCCCCCTGCAGGAAATTTCTCTCTTGTCTTTGATCTTTCTATTAGATGTTAAGCATTAGCAGATATAAATGCGGAATTGTTTCCCACACAATGCAGGCAAGGAGAGCAGCTGGAAACAGCAACCGTAGCAGCACCCCTTCTTTAATTTATAAATGAAAATGAGATCAGCTTATGAATGTTGCTTGGAACATTTCAAAGAAAGATTATTGTGCATAAAATTTAATATCTTATCCTAAACCATTTGATGGGGAGAGGGGGTTCCATTGTGAATTGCATAGGAAAACATCACAGGACAGCAGTTAATATAACTAGAAATACTTTTACTAATTTCCTGACGAGATGAGATCCCTTCCTTTATGATTTGATGGCTGCTCTGTTTTTTGAGGATTGATTTAAAACCTGCATAAACACACACACACATACTCCCTTTGCATAGAACAAATCTTTTAATTTCCTGTAAATGAAACATAACCAGTTTGGCATTGACGTAAGAAAGAGAAAGAGTTAGTACTAGGAGTCAGACAGGTGAAGGTTGTAGACATGCTTTGATGAGCAATGTATGATGCAAGCCAGCTTGATCTCTTCTGTTTGTTTTGGACTCAATTTGGAGAATTATTCATAGAACATAAAATAACAGGGGTGGGAGGCACTTTGGAGGTCTTCTAGTCCAATTCCCTGCTCAAGCAGTCAACTCTATAGATGTAGCAGATGACCAAGCTGAGCCCAAGAGATCAAGCATGTCATCAGTTTAGAGCAGGGGTCCCCAACCTATGGTCCGTGGCCCACTGCCGGGCCATGGCCTACTGGCCACTGGGCCGTAGGACAAGCTGGCAAGTGTGTGCACATGTGTGCACACACTCACCCCCACTCACACTAGAGCTCACGGACCTGTTCTCACATGCATGTGGCTCTAGCAGAGGTAGCGGTTAGTTCCTGTGAGCATGCGCAAATGGGGCTGCTAGCATGGTGTGGGTGTGCATGGCCCTGTTTGTGCATGCAAATTTTAAAGTTGCTCCCTTTCCCTCCAGGCCACCAGCATGAAAAGATTGGTGACCTCTGGTTTAGAGTCCCTTGAAGCCCACAAGAGATCTAAGTGCAGACCTCTTGAATTCCATTGACTCTTACCTACCTCCAATTTGCCTTGACAATTACCAGTTCAGATTCTTGTTTAAAGAATTAAATAAGCTTGTGTTGATTTTGGACCTAACCCTAGCTTCCAATTTCTTGCACCTGGCAATACCATTCTGGATAAATGGTTGTCCAACCTCTTCTTGAAGAACTCCAGTGAAGGAGCATTCACAATAAAAAGCTGACAATAGAAAGCTGATGATAAAAAGTTGACAATGTGGAAATTATTACCTACAGTGTTAGCACCTACAGAACTAAATACAGGGAGTCATTGACATACGAACACAAATTTCTGTTGTTAAGTGACACATTTGAGAGGGAATATGTTATAACCTGGGGCTGGGCACAGAAGCGTCACAGCCGAAGTGAAGGCCCTTTTATTGCTCCAACTTCTCCCCAAAATTTTCACCATTTACAGCCCAAGAGCAAGCTCTAAACACACAGACACACACAGAGAGAGAGACACACAGATATACACACACACACATGACTCCAAGAGTTCCAGGCTGCTAAAAGTCAGGAGAGCAGCACAGTTTAATGCAAGTCCCAAAGCCAAAGCTCTACTGCCTGTCCCTTCAAGCTCCTCTCCCCTCCCTTGGTCATCCTGCTCCCTTTCTGCCTCTCTGGCGACCTTTCCAAGGCCGGAGAGACCCGGACTGCCTCTTCCTCCTCCACTGGTCGTTCTTCCAGGGCCAGAGAGATATCCATCTCCTTCCATTGGCACCAACTCCACCTCCAACTTCTCCTCAGATTCGGGCTCTGATGGGGCCATGACAGAATGGTTCATGTTTGGGAACTACTTATTTTATGGATTTCTATTTCATCAGGTAAAATGCACACTTTTGTCTATTGTTATTGTTAAGGAAGATTATTTTATTGCATTTCTGATTTTATTTAATTTTAAAAACTTATTTGGACAATGAGGGTGTGCACAGATCCAGATTCCAAAGGGAAAAAGTGATTCTGAGAGTACATGGGTGCTTAGATAACTGGTCAACCACTCAGTAAAGAGGTTAAACTACAGCTAAGAGCAGGGGTCCCCAATCCTAGGGGTGCAGCCCACTACTGGGCTACGGCATATTTGAAATCAGGCCATGAGAAGCTCCATTAGCATGAGCGGCAATTAAACACATGAATGTGAAGCTCCACTTGCACGAACGGTGGACTCTTGCACTCCTGTGTGAAACTCCACTTGTGTGAGCAGAGGGCATGCATATACAAAGCTCCATTTGCGCAAATGGAGCTTCACATGTGAGCACTCTCCGCTCACGTGAGTGGAGATTCACACGCAAGTGCAAGTGCCCTCTTCTCAAGAGCCCTTGGCTAGTGCAAGTGACCTTCATATGCAAGCACAAGCACCCTCCGCTCACATGTGAAGTTCCATTTGCATGAGTGAAGGGCACACATGCCTGCCCCTTGCACCAATGGAGCTGGGCATGCATGCATGTGCCTGCCACTCACATGCGTCCCTGCGCCAGGCTGAGCCACCAAGGTGGAAAGTTTGGGGACCACTGGCTAAGAGGATTGTTTTACTCCAGTGGAAAGAGTCTAGTATACTTAATTTAAAACTCTGAACAAAGACATTCATTCACTTTTTGTATATGAACTGGACTTTTACTGATGTAACAGAAAATCCAGTCACTATTACACCACATGCTCAAGTTTCAATTGTTAAAAATTGTGGTTCTATTGTACATATAGAATGACTTGTCTCCAGAAGTTGTGGATACTCCAACACTGGAAGTTTTTAAGAAGAGATTGGATAACCACTTGTCTGAAATGGTATAGAGTTTTCTGCCTGAGCAGGACTAGAAGACCTTTAAGATCCCTTCCAATTCTGTTATCTTTATCTAAAGGTTTATTTTTCCTTTTGTTCCTCTTTGTCTTTTAGATTTTTTCTTTGTTTCCCTGTACTTTTCTTTTAAAAATTATGTGTTCAGGTCTTTCCCCCCCTTTGTTTAGAGATTAAAATCAAGGGACAAGCTCTCCTTTCTTTTACATTACAAAGGATAAAAAAAAAAATCAGACATAATTTTCAGTGGAAGCTGTCAAAACTGCTACTGCCTGACAAAGCTGTGTAAGCAAAATCAGTAGAGAGTCCACTTCAATGCAAATATTCTCTTTGATGTATACACTGTTTTGTTTTGTCTGCAATGATAAAGATTTTCTATATCTAGAATCACTGAAGTTGTACTAACATGTTGCCACAGTGCCTTCGATGCCTCCATAGCAACAGTTCTAGACAGATCGTGTGAACATATTTTATACATATATAAGGTGTGTGGTATTTTCATGTGAGTCTGCAGGCTCAATAGGTCTGCAAAATTCATAGGTTTGCCAAAGGGTATTTTATTTTTGCAAAAATAAACCATATAGATTCTTCAACTATTTCACTCAACCAAAAACTGATAAGGTACAGTATATGTTCAAGCAAGCTGGAAAGGACCTTGGAGGTCTTCTAATCCAACCCCCACCTCTCTGTAGGCACGCATGCTGTTGTCCCAGCCCCACCTCCCCCTCCTCACCAGCAGCCCCCTGTGAGAAGAGTTGCCCCCAGGTGCGGCCCACGCGGAGCAATGCAGCCAAGGACATGGCAGCCAGGCAGTGGGGACAAAACTCCGCACTCGCATGCAGTTGATTCTGTGGTGTGCGGGTGGAGGCCGTGGCCACCATGGCGCTGCTGGGCCTCCTGGGCGATCTGCAGCGGGGAATGGAGGCAGTGAGTGGCCCTGCGGGTGGGTGGGGCAGGGGCAGAGTGGGGATGGGTGGGGCAGAGCAGAGGTGGGGCGGTTTTGGGGCACTTGGTCTCTAAAAAAATTGGCACAAAACACACCTGGCTGGTTTAAAATTGATATTTCTCTGTATCTCATGGTTGTTACTTACCTTTGTAATCAAAGCTTCCTGAAGACCGAGAAGAAATATTGATGAAGCACAATGAGCTAGTATTAATCTAAAAAGCTACCTGGGGAAAGGAACCAAATTCTACTCCATCACCAAGAAGAAAGATATTGAATACGCAACGTGGCCAATATCGAAGTAAAAGCCAATTTAAGTACTGAACACTCAATGTAACCTTATATCAATGAATGGCTGACACATGGCAGTTCATGTTCTCTAGAAATCTCTGGTATGATGCAAAAAACCAGCAAGAGGCCTTAGTTTTATGAATAAAGCTGAGCAGCATTCAAAAACTAAACCATTATACATGTAAATGAGTACACAGTGGACTTTGCTTGCATTTTGAAAAATAATTTGTCATTGCTTTGAGCTGCTTTAGCGTTGTGGGAAAGAAAATGCAGATTTCTCCGCCTTCCCCCCCCACTTTTTTAAAACTAGCTCTTATAAACCACTAAAAGGACCCTAGTGATACTGTCTTTGATGGAGATTTTCCTAGGGCATGGCAATAAATATCTCTGTAAAAATTCAATCAGCACTCAGCAACTGAGAGTCAAGGACAAGGCTCATATACATAACTAGCTTTTACTGTAGACACGAGAAGTCTCAACAAGGACATCTGCTGCAGATTCTAGCAATAGTCTTCTATTTAGTCTGTATATAATAACTCAAGGTTTAAATTTTACATGCTTCTCTCCCATCTCCTTACATGGCATTGGACTTTGAGCCATCTGCACATCTGCACTGTGTTTTCATAACAAACTTCTCTGATTTCAGCTGCTCTGCTTCTGGTCTTCTCCCAAGATAGGCCAGATCAAGAAAACAGCAGGAACTACTGAATGTCTACTCTATCGGTATAGGCTACACGATACTAATAGAATCTTAAAATCTGACAGCAGGTTGTCTCCTCTTATACAAAAGAGAGTCAAAGCAAGGCAACTTTAAATTTCTGATCTTCCCAGACTTAATTCATGTTTTGTTTACAACTTTTGCAAGTCAACTCTCCAAGTCAACTCTCCAGTTCTCTATGCTTTTAACCCTCATGTCCACTACAGGAATGTTCTTTCCAGTTCTCTATGCTTTTAACCCTCATGTCCACCCAGAGGAATGATCTGGGTGAAACTCTCAAAGGAATGATCTGGTCCTATCTAGAGAAGCAATTTCCTATGCTCAGCATAAGGCAAGAAGGAAATTTACTATCCACTATGAAAAGAAGTAAGCCCTTTAATACTTTTTCAGAGCAGTGAGAATTGATTAGGAAAAATGAAAGTGTCTTCTTTCTTAAGAGGGAAATTATCTTTTTTTAAAGCAATCTTCCTGCTTGCTTTCTGATCTTTCTGATCAAGTCCTCATGAAACAATAATTATTTTCATTTGTAAAGAAAAGTAATGTTTATTCTGTTATTTTGTTCTGCAAAGAGAGATCAGATCTTAAGGGGAAGTTTTGAAGTAGTCGCTAGATCAGCGGTTCTCAACCTATGGGTCGCGATCCCATTTGGGGTCGAACGACCATTTTACGGGGGTCGCCAAACAACGCGATCCGCCATTTTTCCCCCTCAGGGGGCGGCGCCGCGCGGCGCGTCCGTGTGACCGGGGGTCGCCGTATAAAAAGGTTGAGAACCACTGCGCTAGATGGTTATCTATCAGAGGTACCTTAGAAGCTTCATCAGTGAACAAGGGGCTGGACCAAATTACTTCTCAGGTTACTTTCAGCTTTTATTATTCCTTTATTATCCCCTCCCCACTTTTTTTACATTTGGTTTAACCCTTTGCTTTCTTTTACAGAAAAAAGAGCCTTGCTGTTATTTCAGACTGCAGCCTAGCTATTTTAAATAGCTGAGTTTCTTCCAGAAAACAGAGTAAAATAGATAAAGCACTATGTTATGGGATTGATCCCAGAGGCATACTTGGAAAAAAGGATGACTTTCATATGGGCTATCAGCCCAGCACTACTTCAAAGTATTGTGATAGATAATTATTTTTCATTGGTTACATCACAGAAGTTGAATTTTATAGTATGTATAGATATATCTCTATAAAGATTGAATTTTATAGTATGTATAGATATATCTCTATAAAGATTGAATTTTATAGTATGTATAGATATATCTCGGTATAGAGTTGTATAATGTCAGCTAAAGAGATTTCAGGAATTTTTGCATGGGCAAAGAAAATAGATAGGTTGGGAAGCCTGATAATGTGCTTCAACTGGCTGTCAGTTTTATTCAGCTCAGTTTTGATGCAGCCATTCCAACAGGTTACAAACATACATTTCACACATATTCCATTTTTAAGAGAGGAAAAAAACTAAATTTTAATAGAATCTGTCGTTTTATATTTGGAAGTCTAGGAGGGAATTCTCCATTGCAAGTGGCATTCAATCTTACTGACATTTAGGATTCCATTAAATTTTTGTCTTTTGCCTTTACAATATTCAAGGCATACAGTACAACTTCAGTATAATCAACCCCCAAAAGATTTCCTTCTCAACCTTTTCTTGCATCAATCAACCTCCTGAATTTCAGGCAGAAGCACTGCCAGGAATGTTCTTGTGTCTAAGCAAGGTCACAAATTCACATGGACATTCCAGGAAGTGCTGCCAAACCAAGAGTTATTGCTTCATACATTCAGTTCTTGCTTTAAATTTTAAGGACACTACTGACTTTATAACTAATAATAAACCCAAATAATTCTCACTGCAACAGATTAAAGTCTTTTGCCATCTGAAAAGTTTGTAAAGCAAACACCAAAAATACCCCTTCCGTCAAACATTTTGCTGAAATTCTGCTTGGGCCACAAACATGGCAGAAACATGTCAATGAAGATTGACTGACAAGTGATAAGTCATCCAGGTAAACTTATCTGGTGGAGTCAGGGCAACCGGACTTATTTTCTTGCTGGTTTTGGATATTTTGCTGCCCGTCCAAGCAGCTTCTTCAATCCGAGCATGTTGCTTAGGAAAATCTGAGTAAGTCTCAGATTGGTGCAGGAATACCTTTTAGAAGTTGGCCCATTCCAACAACTCTCTGCCCACTCAGATTCCATTAGCACTGAGGATGTTACCTAGTTTGGTAATGAAATGTCTGCAAGAAAACAATCAATCTCAGAGAGCACCAAGGACTCCTCGTTTCAACTCTGAGTTACAAATATTGAAAGTTGAATATATCTGCAACACAGAGAAGCAATTTTCAGGGAAAAAATGTTTTAATTTGTTCATTAATTATATTACCTACCCTTAAAATTTCTTACATAGATTTGAGTTTTCTACTGACCTAAAATTATGCAAGCATAAAAAAAATTAATTGCCAGATTCCCTTGAAAAATTGATTCAAAATGGATGAAAGCATAATAAAGAGAGAAAATGGCTCGAAGCAGAAGTAGCTGCCTGCAGAACGTATGTGGCGTTGTTTACCATGCCACTGTATTAGTATGATGTGCAGTGAGCTTCTCCATACTATGATGTGACCTTGTGTCCATCCTGGCTTATGAAACATCAAGGTGAAGGGAATCTACCTTGACCAAATCCCAAAGATACTTTTTCACAAGGCAACTGGACTTTCTTTTTTCTCTTTGAAGACATTTCACATCTCATCCAAGAAGTTTTTTCAGCTCTGAGCTGAAGAAGCTTCTTGGATGAGAAGTGAAACATCTTCAAACAATAGAATAGAATAATAGAGTTGGAAGGTACCTTGTAGGTCATCTAGTCCACAGGTCGGCAACCTGCGGCTCTGGAGCCGCATGCGGCTCTTTGAGCCTTCCCTTGTGGCTCCCAGCCTCCTCTGCCTTTGCAGAGAGAGACAGAGACAGAGAGAGGCAATTGTGCTTCCCTGCTTCTCTCTCTCTCTCTCTCTCTCTCTCTCTCTGTGTTTGTGGTTTTTTTTTTTGTGTGTGTGTGTATGTGTAAAAGAGAGTGCACTCACAGTGTTCTCCAAGGAGCTGAAAAGCTTACTGGGCAGAGCTCCTCCCTTTCCTGTGTCTCTGCAGGAAGCAGGAAGCAGGAAGGGTAGGAGAGAGCTAGCTAGCTCAGCTAGGCTGACTCAGGAATTTTGGGAGTTGAAGTCCATGAGTCATAAAAGAGACGAGGTTGCTTACCCCTGAGCTTGTTGGACAACAGCTTGAAGCTTGCCAGGTGAGCAGCAGATAGGAGGGAGGGAGAAAGAGAGAGAGAGAAAGAGAGAGAGGGAGGGAGGGAGAGAGAGAGAGAGAGAGAGAGAGAGAGAGGAAAGAGAGAGAGAGAGAGAAAGAGTGGGGGAAGAGGAGTGGCAGACCAAGGGCAGATAGAGAGAGAGAGAGAGAGAGAGAGAGAGAGAGAGAGAGAGAGAGAGAGAGAGAGAGAGAGAGAGAGAGAGAGAGAGAGAGAGACCTTTTGATATCTAAAATGAAGATAACACTGCATATATCCTTTTTTTACCTTTGTGTGTATGTAATTTTATTCTCTTAAAGCATTATCTTGGTGATCATTGTTTTAATAGTATGGATATTCCCAAGAGTCATATTTTTACTTTTATTTTTAATGTGTGTGTGTGTGTGTGTGTGTGTATGTATGTATGTATGTGTATATATATAGACAAATGTCCACACACACACACACACACACACACACCTATAATAAAGGTAAAAAAGGATATAGGCAGTGTTATCTTCATTTTAGATATCAAAAGGGTTTTGTGGCTCCTGGTGTTTTGTTTTTGGTGGGAAACGGGTCCAAGTGGCTCTTTGAGTGTTTTGGGTTGCCTACCCCTGATCTAGTCGAACCCCCTGCCCAAGCAATAGTCCCTACAACATTTCTGACAGGAGGCAGTCCAGTCTCTTCTTGAAAACCTCCAGTGATTAAGTACCACCAACATCTGAAGGCAGTCTGTTCCATTGGTTGATGGTTGATTGAGAAAAAAGAAAGTCCAGTTGCCTCGTGAAAATGCACCTTTGGGACAACCATGACCTGGGTGACTGAGAATCTCCATAGACATTTACCTTAATCAAACTTTAGAAAATTAATCAGTTTTTTTTTCCTATGAATTGGCCTTCAACTGTGATTTTTCATCTGACTGAGCTTCAGGATGTAGTTGTAACATACCATGTATTTGCTGATATTACTAGGCCCCCAAATGTATAAATGCACAAATCTATACCCCCAAAGACATACATAATCTGGTTAACAGCCAACTGAAGCAGAAAGGCTAGTTAAGGAAAGGGGACAATGGCAATTGCTGTGATTACTATTGTAACATTACTAATTGCTTAGAACTGAAGAAGGGAAAAGTTGTTTTTCTCCACATTGACTGTTTTTGTGACCAGCACTGTATGTGTTGGAGAGAAAGATGGCTGAATGGCAGAAGAAGTACAAATGAAGAGGAAGATAATGTGATGGATAGAGAAGCACTAGGGGCGGGGGGAGGGAGAGGGTGAGCCATGCTGCAGAAGAGAGATTGGAAATTTGATTCCAGTTTCTCCTTCCATAGCCAACTAAATGGTCCCTTTTAACTCTGTGATTCAGTGAAACTCTTTGGCTAGTTGAAGGTGAAGAATAGTAGTAAAAGATAAGAGAAGATGCATGTGTAAAAGCACCGTGAACCAAAAATAATACCAAACGACAGAAGAAGAGGAAGCAAGACACAGTACAGAGCAAGTCAGCAAGAAACTTACAGAACTGTTTCACTGAAGTCAGGAGTTTTTCCAAGACAAATGTCAGGGCAATCAGAAGGCTACACTTGGAAATATTTCATATACTGGAGCCAAAGATAAAGCACATAAATGAGTATAGGATGTTGCTCAGAAAGTTCCTCGATTGGAGTATTGTTTACTTCTTAACTGTTGGTCTGTCCATGTGACTTAACTATAATTTCAACTGGGAAACCGTGGTCATCCGTGCTACAGAATTTCTAGAAGCCTGGCACCCTGGCAAATTAGCCATCAATCGATGCATACTACATGCTATGCAAAACAGACAATCAACAAGCCAAAAGAGAATAAAAAGTCCAAAACACCAGTAATCACCCAGATGAGCATAAATTAACTCCAAGATTAACAAAGACCAAAAAATCAAGAAGTAAATAACAATAAACAGCCCAACTAAACAACCTCCAAGACCATTCCCATTAATACTAATAGGGCAAGCCATTGGTACAGGGGTTCCCAACCGGGAGTGCAAGATGATATTCCAGGGGGGTGCAAAAACTTGGGTTTTCAGAATTATAGTAGTAGTAGTAGTAGTAGTAGTAGTAGTAGTAGTAATAATAATAATAATAATAATAATAATAATAATAATAATAATAATAATGTTGGAAGGGACCTTGGAGGTCATCTAGTCCAACCCCCTGCTCAGGCAGGAAACCTATATATGTATATGCATAATTCATTGCCATTATTTTGAACTTTTGTAAAGGGTGCAAGAATATATCTGAAGGGTTCTAGGGGGTGGGGTATAGAAAAGGTTTGGAGCCACTGCATTAGTATATAAAATGAGAGCAAAAGCCCACTCTTTACTGACAGTGATGATGTTACCTAATTTGGGTAATGAAACATCTGCAAGGGAACATCCAAACTCAGAGAGCACAAAGACCCCTCCTTTCAACCCTGATCTACAAATAGTTTTCTTTATTAGAAATCACATTATCAGGATCTGTCAAGTGAAGAGTTTGGTAAGAGATATACAGAAAGTACGGACATGCAAACCTGTAGATTTACAAAAAAATATTTTATTTCACCCAGATGCAATCATCCGTTCAAAGCTGTCTTTTCCCAACTGGATTTGAGTAAAATGAACATTGCCTGATTTATTTCCCCAGAAGAGACTTAATCCAATTACATCTGCATCCCCAGTGAGCCTCAAGCTATGTAGTAAAGTGGAATATGTTCCTCCACCGTAAAAGTATTCTTCATCAAATTAAAATGTAAATCTTGACTAATTCGATAGTTTATCAGGACAAAAAAAAGTTTTTCTAATAACCAAGGCCAGATTACCTAGACTTTTATTGTGCAAACTAAATTAACTTCTACATGAAACAACTATAGAAGCGATCAATTCTCATAACTTTGTTTGTTTTCTTAATGGCAAAATGACTTCAAGTATCTAATGGAAAAAATATTAAAAATAGTAAAATAATTTGGTTTTAATTTGTGGGATTCATGCTGCTTTTGCCAGAATGGGAACATGCAGCTTTTCCTTCAAGCTCTAAAATATGTCATGGCATGGCATTCTTTTATATTTATAATCCTTTTTTTTCACACAGTAGTTTCTAAATGAAGGGGATTAGAGAGAAGGGAGAAAGAGATTAAGAATAAGTCTGGCAGTTTAGAGTAACTTTAATCAGTAATTTTTTAAAAAAAAAAATTCTCAAGTCTTCTGAAAAAAAATGTCAGATATATACCAACTCTTTGGCTGGATTCAATGTGTGAACTGTTTCTCAATGGGATGGATACCCATAGAAGAAATTATTGAGCTTTCTATGACAAGCAATATTGCTGAAGAGTTTGTTTTAACCAATGGAACAAATCCTTTTGCTGCATAATATGAAGAAAAAGGGGTGGTTGTGGTTCCGCACTAAATAATTAACATAAGAACGTCTATATATTAAACAAAGCTGAATGTTTAGTAAAAGGTTTTCTTTTTTCCCCCTAAATTCTTTCCCCTATTGAAAGTAAGATGAACCAGAGTTCCAAAATAAAATTTGAATAAAATCATTTTTCAACTGTTTATTTTGTAAACATCTACAGAGTTCTGACACAGACGTTTGGCAAAGGATATTAACGCTTGATTGCTTGAGAAGATGAATGGAGTTCATTGCTATTTACATATTTTAAAGAAAACCTGAATTTCCCTGCAATATTACTTCAATTAAGAAGCACAGTCAGTGGATGGGAAGTATTAAGTACTGATGATGGAAGCTTAGTTGGAAGAACAGAGTGTGTATGACCAAAGAATATTAAAAGAAGTTGATGATGTAGCCTTGGTGCTAAAAGTTCAGGTTTTGTTTTATATTATATTGTTCCTGCAGGTTTCATATATTTGTGGGACTTTTTTTTTTTTTTGAAGCAAAGCAAAGTTCCCAACAGTTTATCATGTGGCTCACCTGATAAATGAAATCATTTATTTCTCATTGATTCTGTAATAAAAAGCTGCTGGGAGAAAGAACGTTGATAGATAAAACTAGAGGATTTATGCAAGTCTAGCTCAATTCAGTTAATACATATTAAGGCTCCTTATATCAACTGTCAATTAGGGAACACTAAACTATTTTCAGACATTATTAATAGCAGCTATAATATCACCAAGGAAAGGAGTTTACCTGAAGGGCGTCATTTGAAGCTTGGGCAAAATGTGGAAGTAGCTGAAGTAATTAAACATGCCTTCAAGCATGGCTAACACTAAGGCATAGTTTTAGCATGTTAAATTAACAACAGCTAGATTATTTTTGATAATCCAATAAGAAAGCTTATTGTGGCTTAGTACATTACATGAAATGAACTATTTTGTTCATTTTAATCCAGTGTTTATGTACAACCTGGAACAACCCATTTCCCCCATAATGGAATACAGGTAGTCCTCAATTTATGACCACAATTGAGCCCTAAATTTTTGTTGCTAAGCATACAAGGTATGTTTATACAGATAGTCCTCAACTTACAATCCCCAAATTACTGTTGCTAAATGAGACAGTTATTAAGTGAATTTTGCCCCAGTTTACGACCTTTCTTGCCATGGTTCTTAACTGAATCACTGCAGTTGTTAAGTTAGTAACATATTCGTTAAGTTGCTTTCCATTGACTTTGACTTGTCAGAAGGTTGCAAACAGTGACACTGCAGTCGTCAGAAATGTGAGTCAGTTGCCAAGCATCTGAATTTTGATCACATGATCGTGGGGATGCTGCAATGGTTGTAAGTGTGAAAAACAGTCATAAGTCACTTTTTTCTGTGCTGTTGTAACTTCGATCATTAAATGAACTATTGTAAGTCAAGGACTACCTGTATTATAGCTAAAATGTGTTATGTACATATTGCCTTAAATGATCCTAAAATGGTCAGATAAACAATGGAAGCTGGCTACATGCTGGGCTTTCACTGGCTGCATATGTTCCAATTTATTTTAAAAGCAGTCTTCATCAGAACAAATTCAGGCTTAGGTCTAAAACAGAACTAAGAACAAAGATATAGAACTATTAAAATTTACCATTATTTATGAGCCCCAGTTCCATCTTTCTTATGTTCTAGAGAAATCAGTAGCTAAGTTCAAACTAGAAGTAGGATTCAGTTGCCTGCAATTATTTCCATTTTATACTGCCAAGCTCAGGTCATAAATGGCAGAATTTACTGAAGGAACTAAATGGCAATGGAATCATTGAACCGTACTATTTTCCTGGAAAGGTACTTCTCCCAATATCCATTCATCTCAGCATGACTACAGTTAATGCTAAGCTCCAAATTGGATTAGCCATGCAAGACAGCTCCATAAGCAATGGGATCTATCCGTTAATGGCACTGTTACTGATATCCAATTAGTGTAACCAGGTATTAATCTAACACAGTTAATCTGCCAGATTAAGAAATTTATAATGCATTGTTGTAACATTTTAACAAAATAAAAAAGTAATTATTTTTCATGTCTGGGGGTGGCTCAGATTATTGCCTTCATATTTCATTTAAAGTGACAACACACATTGATTTTTAAAGAAAGCATAATTAACTAAAGTTTTATAGATCACATTACTTGAGCTGGACGTATTATATTTTCTTAATTCTCTCTGAATGGGCTTCTGAGTAAGACAGTAAGTCAGCCTTTCTTTTACATGCACGGTAAGAAATTGTTGAGAGTTCTATTGATGACAATTGTTACGGAATTTATTTGTAATGTTCAAAAAGCTATTCATAAAGAAATGGCGAGAAAAATAAATCCATCCCTATTATTCACATTTAAAAACAATAATTTTGATTAGAATTGTAGAATACAGAGACAGAAACTTTTTTTCAAAGTGATTACAAATGATCACAAAGTTTATTTTATGTTTTCAAAAAACTAAATCGACACCAAGCACAATTTTACCATGAATCTCATATCTGCAAATGGGTTTTTCATTAAAACAGATGTTTAGCATCAATTTGAGGGGGGAATCACGGTTAATATTTATTTCATGCATTATAATCTAGGTCAGTGATGGCGAACCTTTTAGAGACTGAGTGCCCAAAACCTGGCCTTGCCCCTGCCCCACCCATGCTCTGCCCCCCATCCTCCACCCCGCCTGCCCACAGGACCACTCACCACCTCCAGGACCCACCGCAGATCGCCCAGGCATCCCAGCAGCACTATGGCGGCCCCACCCTCTGCCTGCGCCCTGCCGCATCAACTGCATGATGGGATGTGAGGGCAGAGTCTTGTCTACACTGCCTGGCTCCCACGTCCTTGGATGCGCTACTCCGTGTGGGCCACGCTCGAGAGTGACTCTCCTTCAGAGAGGAGGGGGTCATGGGGTGAGGCAAGGCTGGGGAAACGGCACGTGTGCCCACAGAGAGGGCTCCGAGTGCCGCCTCTGGCACCTGTGCCATAGGTTCACCACCACTGTCCTAGGTGAATGGCTCTCTTTTTTAATAGTCATGAGGGGAAGGTAAGGACTGGATAAATTGGAAAAATGATTTTTAAGTAGCAAAATTTTAAAAACCAAAAGGCTGAATTATATCGCTAAAATAAGTGTAGCTCTATTGGAAAAACTTTGATTTATTCTGTAAGAGTAGACGTCCAGCATTTAGAATAGTGTAGAAAAGGGATCCCAACCTAGGCAACTTTAAGACTTGTGGACTTTAACTCCCAGAATTCCCTAGCCAGCCATGATTATTAAATCACTATACCAGTTTGGGGTAGTGTTCAAAGTGCTGGCCTAGAAACCAGGAGACTGTGAGTTCTATTCCTGCCTTAGGCATGAAAAATCATTTGGGTGACTTTGGGCCAGCCACTGAGTCTTAGCCCTACTCATTTCCTGTTGTTGTGGGGAAAAGAGGAGGAAGGAATATTATATATGTTTGCTGACCTGAATTGCTTTTAAAGTAAAAAAGGCAAGCTAAAAGAATCTAACAATAATCTAATAAATATGAGATTTTTGCAAGTACATGTTAATGACTTTGATGCCCTTCCTCTTGTATTTCGCAATATACCACAATAATACACTCAACGTTTATCTATTTTATCCATTCAGGGGAAACATGGTTACCATTTGAATGAACTTTGATAGGCTTAATGAATATACAAAAGCGGATCTTGTAGTGCAAATGTGGCCCTAGGTACTATCTGATGGTGTTATATCAACATGGATAAACAGAAGTCGAAAGAGGAATTCGATCCTTAAGTCTGCTCTTTTATGAAAGACTGACATTTTTGATAACAATAAACACAGAGATATATCTACTTTCCTGTTTAGAAAGGTTATTACAAAGGAGTAAGATCAATATGGTTTCAATATCAATATAAATATTGAAATCAGTTTCCATATGGACCACAACCTGAAAACATTTCTTTCAAATCAGTGCATCAGAACGTATAATTCAAATAATATCTGGGAGACTTTCTAGGACACTGGATACCAAATCAGTCCTTTGTTCTATGAAAATTGCAAAGACATAATAATTTCATTCAG
This sequence comes from Crotalus tigris, assembly GCF_016545835.1. Classification (NCBI taxonomy): domain Eukaryota; kingdom Metazoa; phylum Chordata; class Lepidosauria; order Squamata; family Viperidae; genus Crotalus; species Crotalus tigris. Next base: position 2,651,416 of record NW_024096796.1, read on the forward strand.
TGCTCATGTAATCATGCAAAACCACAGAAAGGAAATACACATAATTTAGAAGAAAATATCTACAGCACTAACCTATGCTTCCGCAGCATCCATCTCACCAAACAGGATAGTCATTTATCTCAGACCTGCTCCTGAATGAATCGTTAAGGGAATTTAATATAGTATCTTATGATAAACTACTGGCCAGGCTGGCACAATCCACTGTGTTTATGCAAGAATTCTGATTATGTGCCATTCCCTGGGCAAGAAAATGTATAAAGGTTGTTTACAGAACCATTTTTTCCAGTTAAATTATTGTTTTCAGCAATCAAGGTTTCCCTAACAGATATCAAATGGGAGAAGTTACTTGTCTCATAATAAACAACAGAGGAAGTTCATTGTATTTTTTATCTCTCACTCTGTGGCTTTGTGTGTGTGTGTGTGTGTGTGTGTGTGTACATTGTAAATTATACAGTCGGAACCTGGTGACCTAGTACAATTGTATCATAAATACATAAAAAATCTTATTTATTCATTAATTTTATGTAAATTATATATATTTTTGTATTTCTATACATTGCACCATCAGTGTATATAACTCCTAAAGGGAGGGATCATTCTGCTCTGTCGTACACAATATGTTTGATCAAAATAGTCAAAGAATGAATGAGGGAGAGTGGTCTGACTCTGAATAAGAAAATCTTGTATATAATTAGAAATAAATAAATAAATAAACAAACAAATAAATAAGGCCACACGATTTCTATCCTTAAAGTAATAGCAAATCCTAGGTGAAATGATTAAAGTTCCAAATAACAATTTAACATGTGTGCTATTGGATTAGTTGAAATATAATCAAGAACATTATTCAATGTTTTTATTCAATTCCCTTATTTTCAGACTCAGAATACTTTTTCTGTATGCACCTCATTCACCACTAAGGATTTTCCGGTTCATATCCACATCTGGATATTTATTTAGCATATGGCATATCATACATGGACTAGCAATATATTAACATTTCACCAAGATTAGTAAAACACAATAAAATATAAATGTTAAAAAGATTCTATGTTCAAATGCCAATGTCTAGGCCAACTAACTACTGAAGCACAGCATAGTTTATATTTTAAAAAATCAGATACTGTGGCCAATATATGCCCTCAGCTTATAGCTGGTCACAATGTGATATACAATTTGATGTGGGACTCTGCACTCACACTAAGGGGAGGATACTATGCCCCATTTGTATAGAGAGTTTTGGCAACCACTGTGTGAGGTGTGAATCCTATTCAGGATTGTCCATTGCTGAGGTGGTAATTCAAAGTCTGGTACCTTTTTTGTGGGGTGTGAAGCTACTTCGCCTCCTCGTGGTGCACCCTGGATAGCGTAACAACATGAACTAAACAAATTAGCAGTTGCTGGCAGTAAGACTACTCCACATCTGGATATGTCATGAGACTGCAGCAAATGGGTGGCTTTAGTGCACAGGTGTCAAACTCGCCATATCACATGACGTGTCGTGACGTATCGCGACTTTTTTTGCATTGCCGGAGCTGGGGTGGGCGCAGCCTCCAAATGATGCAATCAGCCTGCAGGCCAGACAGTTTGACATCTCTGATTTAATGGATATATAATTCTTTCCTCAATTAACTCTCTGAATAAACTTTGTAGATAAGAATCAATAGCCCTTTCACCCTAAGTGACTTTACAGAGATAAATTGTCCTTCAGGCACTTGAGAAGGTTATTATTCTCAAGAGTTTAAAAACAAAAGGCTAAACTATTTGAATTCAATACTCATTCTCCCAATAAAATTTATGCATCATAATATAGTATATGGAATTCTTCTACAAGAATCTTTCTTCATTCCAGTAACTTATGAGCTTCTAATTCATAAATATAAAACTTGCTTCTTGAACTTGTATGATAGGCTGGCTGTTGGCAAATTCATACATGTTTTTTTCTGGAAAAAAACAAAATGATTCTGAAAGCGGGCATTGAGGATATGTTGAAAGAAGAAATACTTAGTAGTATCTTTTGAGTAGCTCTAAGGAGCCACACATGAGAACACATTTTTCATTCCATCACATCACTTATGAAATTCCAAATTTTATAATTTGCATAATTTGCATGATGATGTCATAATGCACATGGCATCATCATAAATTTTCACTTTTAATGGTTTTCATATTTTTAGTTTTACTGTTTTTAAGCTGTTATTGGTGAGATGGGTAGCATATACATTTAATAAATAAAAATAAAATAATATGACATGTCAATTATTATGTCATAAACAAGTGAAAGTGTTACAGGTTTTCACACTTTTGTATATTTGAATTTCACTTCTAACCAACGTGGCATGAGATTATAAAGATTTTACAGAAATGTTGTATTCTTTGATGAAAATTCTTTAAAGCTACCAAGCTGAAGTATATGAAGTTTCATTTTCTGCACAATGTTTATTTATTTATTCCAACCTGTTGGAAAACTCCCTTCTACGGGAAAGAAGGAAAGAAGAGAGAACCATTCTTCCTTGCTTTTTAAGTATGGGAAAGTCATGTGAATAACAATTATATTATCAACAATAAAAAGAAGAGGGGGGGCTGAAATCTTCTAACCCCCATTTCTCTTCCCAAATTATCTCACTGAAAAAGACAGTTAAATTCTGGTCTAAACAAGATGTAAGAAAGGCCAAGAAAGAAAAGGGAGCGTTCCAAAACTTTACTAGCAAAAGAACAGTTTCACTGTCAGGTACAGTATATCCAGGAAGAGGATAATTAGCCTTTCATTTTTACATTGTGAGAATATGAGATTCAAGCAACACACTGAAATACATCTTATCAAATTCTAAGTTTTTTTTAAAGTAAGAAGGAGACTTGCTTAGTCACTTTCCAGGATTCTGTATCCTAACCAGTGGTGGGATTCAGCTGGTTTGCACTGGTTCGGAAGAACCGGTAACTAATTTTTTGTTGACTTTGACAAACTAGCTGATGCCTTAGCCCTTTTTCACAAGGCCCAGAATGGACCGCCGGAAGTGCGTGGACACCACTTCTGGAAGTCCTTTTTGAGCTGGGGAGGTCTCCCAGGCCCAGAACGGACTTCTGGAAGTGGCTTCCATGCATTTCCAGTGGGCTCAGAACAGACTTCCAGAAGTGGTGTCCATGCAGAGAACTGGTTGTTCAGGTATTTGAATCCCACTAGTGATCCTAACCCTTATTAAATCCATCCCTGAATCTTGCTTCCCTGGTCCTGCTCTGCTGTTTGGGGTAGGACACAAATCTTAAAAGCACAATTACAGTATAGAAAGCTATCTGCTGAAGGGTCTAAGACAACTCGCCATGGTGATTCACCATGGCCAACTTGCTGTGGGACAACTTGCCATGGCGAACTTGCCTCAGGACAATTCATTGCAGGACAAGAATTGCATTACATCGAAAAAATGGTGGAGTAGAATCATTAAACAAAGGAAGCCAAAGAAGGGACAAAATGAATGTGAATGACAAAAATTAAAATAATGTTTTAATTATTTTAAAAAATTGAATTGAATTGTTGGATTGTCTTGTGACAAGTTGGCTATGGCAAATTATCCCACGGTGGCTTAGCTATGGCAAATTGGCCATGGCAAATTGACCATAGCAAGATAGCTGTGGTGAGTTTGGTTACTGTGAATTTGCTGCAGCAAGTTGTCCCATTCTGCTGCTGATTGTCTATGAAGATTCTCAGTCATCTAGGTCATGGTTGTCCCAAAGGTGCTTTTTCAAGAGGCAGTTGGACTTTATTGTTTTTCTTTGAAGACGTTTTGCTTCCCATCCAAGATGCTTCTTCAGTTCTGACTGGATGGTGGGGAATGGAAGGATTTATATTCCTTGCAGACAGCTGGTCATTTGCATTTTTTTTGAGAGTCGTTCAGGCCACTTGGAGGTTTATCTGTGTCCTCAGGGTCACCTGCCTAGTGCAAATGGTGTGGAACTTTCTTGGAACTGCTGAAAGAACTGTGTTATAGACTGGAAATATATGATGTCATATCCCTCCTCCTCTATTGAGAGAGGGCTGTCTAATTTTGACATAGATGGCCTCTTTGACCCCTCTTTCAAACCAGTAGTCCTCTCTATCTAAAATGTGGACTTTGCTATCTTCAGAAGAGTGGCTTTTGTCTTTTAAGTGCAGATGAACTGCTTTTATGAAGTGTTGTTTTTATACACTGGGGAACAAAACAAGGAATATAAATATAAATCCTTATATTCCTACCATCCAATCAGAGTTGAAAAAACTTCTTGGATGAGAAGCAAAATGTTTTCAAAGAAAAACAAGTCATTCTTGAAAAGCACCTTTGGGTTGAGAACCACTGTCTTAAGTAAACCAATTTCTCTCATTTTCCCATTCCAGCTTATATTTTGGAATAATAATATTTTTTTAGTATAACAATACTTTATAATAATACTTACAGACAAAAATATATGATTATAATTACCAGTGACATGTAAGTAAAATTTAGAGTTTATCTTAAGAACTTCCAAAACATTTAAGTTCATAAGATTTAAAATAGTGGTGGGAGGTGGAAGTTAACAGATAGATACAAAATAGAAAAATAGAAATTATGCATATCAACCAACCTGAATTCAGGAAATAATTTGAGGGAGAATATGCTTCACTCCAGTCCTTGCAAAATCCCAAGAACCATTTCTCCCTGTAAAATCTCATATATGGTCCCTTTTCCTACTAACCAGCAAACTGAGGCACAGATTGAACACAAAGATGGAAAGTTCATAATTCTTTCAGGTAACAACAACTTAGTGGACCACAATATCTTTTGCATACTGCCTAAGACAGGCACAATTCTACTGTATTTTCTACTTTTATCACCTGGATAAATCCAGAAGGGGCAAGGTGTCTTGAACAAACAGGCATAAATTATAAGTTCTGTGCAAGTTCAAAGAAGGCAGATGGAAAGGAAAAAAGGATAAATCAGGAATGGAATGAATGTTAATTCAAATCAAGAAAAGCTCAGAGACTCATACATCTCTTCTGGGTTTTGGGGAAACCTGATGCCGGGATGCTTTGTTGCATATCTAATGCATTATTATTTTTTTCACCTATCAACTTTATCAATAATGGTTTTACAGAATCATACATTTCTGAAACTCTTTCTAGACTAACAAGATAATTGATTCTTCTCTGTCCCTACAAAAGATTAAACAAGTCACTGTTTTAAACCTTCTGATCTTCTCCAAACTTGCATGAGTATTGATGCCACCACACAATTTGTCACAGCACAGCTTGCAGATGTTTCCTAGGCAACTAAACGATCTAAGAGATTGACCCTTTCTTCTCTACTAAACACGTATTGATCTTCAGCTTTCAATCTAGCTTGGTAATGAAAGTGGTAGCATCCTACACTCTGCGGAAGCACTGCTTTCACCAGCTAAGAATTTTGGGCTAAGAAATACTATGTTGTGCTTTAATAGGTGCCACAGATTTAGATATCTACTCCCTTTTCATATCCAACCTATGAAAGTGTGAAAAATGGTCATAAGTCCCTTTTTTTCAATGGCGTTCCAACTTAGAATGGTCCCTAAATGAACTGTTGTAAGTCAAGGACTACCTGTACAGTGCTTTTTTAAAACAAAATGAAAGCACATTGACCTGTATCTCCACCATGAAATAATGGAATACTGAAAATATAAGCGTCCTTGATACATTACTACGTAAGTCTACATATTCAGAGAATGCGGTGTTCTGATTTTGATAATACAGTCTCTGAAAACTGGCAGCTATAGTCAGTCAATAGTTTTCAAAGACTGCTCCTCTTCCTCTGAATTAATAAATGCCACTTAATTGCAAAATATTGTTTCGATTTAATTTGCTGATCTTCTTTTGGACTTATTTGCCATCCATGAAATTTTTTGTGAACTTGCTAAAAGAACCCACTATCTGCCCACTTTCTTCTATGGTTTTTGTATATTTTCTAGTATGCGTACTTTGGGAAGTGCACTTCTCCAAGTCTTTTTCATCTCAATATGCTATTCATGTTTTTTTTTATGTATGGTATTCTGCAACACGTGAACTGAGCTGCCACTGGAGTGTCTGTAAACATGCTTTTGAGGTCACATTGTTTCCTATGTTCCCTGGCAAGAAGTAAGGCACCTATTTCAGACAGACTGAAAGCAATAATGCTTCCTCTTCTGTCTTCTTCTGATACACATTGTTAAAATGATAACAATATGCACAGAGTTGAGAGGAAGGGGGAAAAAAATACCAGAATCCAAGGACAGACAACCAATGAAACTGAACGTTAGGTAATTAGAACATAAAAAAAGAAAGGGCTTATTCATGCACTACATAGTCAAAACCATCAACTTAAATAGCATTAAAAGAAGATTTGCCAAATTTATGAAGATTATAAATACCCTATTCACAGTGGTAGGATTCAAATACCTGTACAACCAGTTCTCTTATTGAATGCAGGACTGGGCCTCTAAGGTCTTAGAATGGACTTCCGTAAGTGGCATCCATGCACTTCCGGCAGGCCATTCTAGGCCTGGAAGGCCTTATCCTGGCCTCCGAGGCCTAGAATGGACTTCCAGAAATGGCATCCATGCACTTCCGGTGGGCCGTTTTAGGCCTAGGAGGCCTCCTCCAGGCCTCAAAGGCCTAGACTGGACTTCCGGAAGCAGTGTGCATTCAGCCGGTTCTCCAAACTCAGCAAAATTTAGCTACCGGTTCTGCCAAACCAGTGTAAACTAACTGAATCCCACCACTGCCTATTCATCAGGGTGTTTTATATTTCTTCAGAGGCAACAGTGTTGCAGAGGGCAAAATAGGACAAGGCTTTTCCATTCATGTTACATCTGATTGTCCATAGTAGAAGCAAAATTGCTAGATTAGATACAGTAAAGTTCCAGCATAGATTTTTTTTTTCCATTATGCCTCAATGGATCAGGTTGGAATCCTTTAATACAAGGTCAGGTATTGCCATTTGTTGGATCCTAAAGGATATCAAAATTCAGGTGTAGGTTCAGAAAAATCTTCACAATTGAGAGCTTGTCAATAGCTTGTCTCTTATTACGGGGACTAGGAAGTTGCAAAAATTGGAAAAGCAATAGAAAATCAATTCTACGTCACAGCTACAAAAAATTATTCCAGTTATTTATTATTTTATTATATTATATTATTATATTCATTATTATTAAATGTATTGGCTGCCCATCTTACCATAGGGTAAATCTGGGCAAGTTATTGGAAGTGCTGGTGATAGTTTCTAGTGATAGTGACCCACAATACCTCAGCCAGGCCATCACCTTATTGCTGGGTATTCAGAGAGTCAATGTGTCTCTGCTTTCCACAGTATTCATGTGCAATATTTATGGTAGAGCAGATACTATTCTTAAAACAAATAAGCACAGCATGATTTGATGAACCATCTAGAAAGATTGGGAACTAGTACGAGTTGGTTGGCTATCGCATGAAACACATATTATTAATTGAGGCAATCCATAATATTCAAGTAAAATACTTATTTATTTGTATCCTGCCTTTATTATTATTATTACAAATAACTCAAGGAAACAAACATATCCAACATACCTTCTTTCACTTATTTTTCCTCTGAAATGGGTTCGGCTGAGAGAGTCATACATATAGTAATCACAAGCATTCTACTAATTGCAAATATGTTAAATATTAAAGAAAAAGCAAGAACCAACCTGGAACTAAGGAGAAATTTCCTGACAGTGACAACAGTTAACTAGTGGAACAGCTTGTTTCCAAAAGCTGTGGGTGTTTCATCATTGAAGGCTTTTAAGAAGAGACTGGACAGCCATTTGCCTGAAATAGTATAGGGTCTCCTGCTTGAACAAGGGGTTGGACTAGAAGACCTCCTCCTTTCAACTCTGTTATTCTGTTATTTAATGTTGGGAATCTAAAGAGTCCATGACTGGGCCCCCTCCCTTGTGCTGGGGAAAAGCAGAAAAGTTTTGATGAAATCACTCTCCATTTTGGTGTGGGGGCACTACCATCTTTGTTTTATTACCATGTCAGCTGTGATATGTGCCTTGCAAATTCCCTAGATTTGCTGTTTTACCATAACCTTCACAACTATACTTTCCTATCTTCATATATATCCACATACATGCATTTAAATTTCAGTGGAGGGGATTAGTTTATTTGTATATAAAAACTAATTAACAGGAATACCTCTTTCAAATACCTTTGATAGTTAATTAATTTTGATTTCCTGCTGCCTTGTTGGCAAGGGATAATAAAATGTGATCCTTGGTATTATGCTTTTAAACACACACAAACACAGACATATTACACAAATCCCTGGAAAGAATAAATGATTCATTATTCTAAAAATTACAAATGTAGCCAGGGGGAAAAAACATTTCAGATATTTCTTACTTATATTTGAAAGGTTGGTCACTAAGGTCCTAGCTGAGATTACTATCTATTGAGATTTGAAAGGAATAGACTGACCCCTTTTAAAATCTAATTGGACACCTGTCAGTATGACAGTGTTATATGACATGTGTTATGCAGAATAAAGCTAGACTTTAATTGAGAGTAAACTCAGGAAAGAACTTTAACCAATCATGGTCCCATAATGAGTTTACTGTCTGATAGACACTTACAGACCCATCACTTTCATTTTGTGTCTCTTGCATTAATTACTACAATATTCTTTCATACATTTTTGTTGACTCACCTTGAACTCCTCATAGATATTCAACTGCTGTCTGCCAAAAAAAATCACTTCTCTTGTCACTCTGACTGGATACATTAGCTTTTGGTCTGTTCCTGATTTAAGCACAAGCTCCTGCTCTATATTTTCAATGCTTTCCTATCAGACTTATAAAGATAGTCCTTGACGTTCAGCTACAGTAGAGCCTACCCATTATATTTATAAGTCCTGATGATTGTAAAGCACGTCACATATGTGACCGAACCAATTTTATTATCTTTTTGCAGTGGTTCTTGAAGTGAATTCTAGTTTTCAGCAAAAAAATGTCACAAAACACAAAACCAGAAGACACTGCAAATGACTGTAAATGTGGCCAGTTGCTGAGTGTCTGACATGGGTCATGTGACCATGGGGATGGGTGGGACCCAGCTATTAGAACTTTGGAAATAGGTTGTAAGTATTCTTGGGATGTCCATCATAACTTTGAATGATAGCTAAACAATGGGAAATAAGTTGAAGACTGCCTGGATCCTTTTGGCTTTCTGATCCTATTTCCTGATATATTCTTACCCAGGGGTCCCCAACCCCCGGTCCGGGGACCAGTACCGGACTGCGGCATGCCAGCAACCAATTCACACAAACAAGCAAAGCCCCATCCGCGGGATGCAGACAGCACACAAAACCACGCACTCTCCGGTCCATGGAAAAAACTTTCTCCATGGAACCGGTCCCTGATGCCCAAAAAGTTGGGGACCTCTGTTCTTACCCACGACTTTCATTCAGCTCTATGTGGAGCTTGAATAATCCAGAAGACTTTTCTCCATCAGATTCTTTCTGAACCCAACTTGAAACTTCTTCATAAAATGCAATCCACCTTTACTTTCTTCAAATATCTCCTCTTTTTTTAAACAAAACAAGACATTTTACATAAAATATTTTGCATACTCACTCTATTTCTATATTCTGCAATGGCCTTCACTAACCTAAGGTCTTCCATCTTTATTTACACTTTAGTAGCAATAATTTCTAAATAGCTTGGTGAATGAATTTTCCTAACTGTAATCCTATAACAACAATTGGGCATGACATATGGCAAGTCTATTTGTCAGTACTTCAAGATAGTCCAAACAAAATAACACAACTCATGGGTGTTAAAACTATAATGTACTAATTGTAAGCGTAGAGTAACAGAATCTTGTAAGTCTGAAAGCATTTCTTTACTTTTATTTTCTAGAAAACCATTAAGAGTCCCTTTTGAGATGCTTCCCACATTCCTTTTGCTTCTGTTGGCTGAATATCTTTTGCAACAGATAGTCATCCCTCACCCCCATGAGGTGAGCAAAGAAGAACACTATATAGTTAGCAAAAGAAAATAACACAAGGATGCAGATGTATATGTTCAGTAACTGGCATCATATTGATTTTTCCTTGCTTCCTTATCAATATGGTAAACTATAGAAACCAGGTGGGCTGACCAGATAGCAGTAGATGAAAAATTATGTATTAGAAACATTTGCTTACCTATAATTTATCATGAAATGGCCACAGAGACACATATGCAACCCTACTACTCACTGAAATCACTCTTCTAAAAATGAAAAATATAGTGAGGTCTAAAAGCTACCTATGTAGTGATACAAGATATATATTTTTTCTTCAATTTATCAGATTATATTCATGATGCTTTTTCACTCACCTGGTTTAGGTCTCCAGATGCACACTGTGTTACAATAGTAGTCTGCATAATATAGATTCCATATTCATCAGGATGTCTGAAGATGGGGTTTGCAGATATTAGACCAGCGGTTCTCAATCTGTGGGTCGCGACCCCATTTGGGGTTGAACGACCATTTCACGGGGGTCGCCAAACAACGCGATCCGCCACTTTTTTTTCTCAGCCGGCACAGGGGGCGGCACCACGCATGTGCGCCGCGCAGGGGGCGCCGCCGCAAATGTGTGCGGCGCAGGGGGTGGTGCCGTGCATGCGCGCCACCGCCGTGCATGCGCGCCATGCAGGGGTGCCGCGCACGTGCGCCATGCGCGCCGCGCAGGGGGCAGTGCTGTGCATGCGTACCGCGCAGGGGCAGCCGCTGCACATGCGTGCTGCGCAGGGGGCGCCGCCGCGCATGCACGCCACCTGCTCATGACCGGGGTCGCCGGTCTCTAAAGATTGAGAACCACTGTATTAGACAATGCATAATGTGCTTTCTGACACATGGTGCTGTTTGAAAGTAAACATCCTGGCTGGGAGGTGGACTCAAGCATGGAATTAGCCTGGACTCACTATATGAACACAACAGGGTTAAGTCTGACCCTTCCTGAATGCCTTACAGTAGCAGCACCAGGGACCAGTTATGTGATGAGAGGATTTTCCAAGGACCAGAAAGGGTGTGGTTTTACATGCTGCCTTTATCCCGTGGATGGGGCTTCGCTTATTGGTGCAGCCCAGTTTCTGGCATGCTGCAGTCTGGTGCCAGTCCTTGGAGCAGGGGTTGGGGACCCCTGCCTTAGAGACTCATCTAGCAGTTCTCATGAGAAAACTGGCAATCTGGGGAGATTTCTATGCAATAGGCAGAAAACAATAAAGTCATAGGTTAAACCTTACATGTGTGGGTCTTGTTGTTCGTGATTGATGGATGCCCGTGGAAACTCTTTTCTAACACAAGGAGCAATTATGAAAGAAGGAGAAAGACAATCAGAAGAGAAAATGTCCAAGCAACAAGCGATCTTAAATTATCAAGTGGGCATTTGGGCCAAATTTACCTATTTGTGCTTTTTAAATAGTTCTCTCATTTCTTTAACCTAAATATGTAACTAATATAAAAAAGTTTTTGCTGACAAGTCTAATTCCAGAGATCTTACCAAAATGCTGGTCTTATATTTTCCATGAATGGAGAGAAAGTTAAGGGGAGTTGGGTGGATGATGAATAACCTGGAGTCAATGCCTAGCAATCCTAAATCTATTCGGGGTGAGCCAGAACATAAATCTCTTATTTTTTTAAATAATTTCAAAAGGCCAGCTGTCCAGGCAAATATTTTCTACGACTTTCTCATAACCCTGCTTTACTAAAATGATTCGTTTAATAGCTGCTCTATATGATGGCAATATCTGAAAAATTGGACAGGTCTAAAGTACTGGTTACCATGGAGCATCTTCATTAAAGCTTAATTACCTGAATGACATATGTGAACCTGATTTAGCTTATGTTTTGCATTCTGATGGAAGTTGCAATTTGAGAGATAACCTGGCTATTGAAGGATACATTAGATACCATATTGCCAGAGCTGTGGCAATTAAAATAATTTCTTTCCTCTAGCATAGTCGTTATTCCATGCTTCACTATACAAATAGCCATTTTTTTTTTTAGTGATAAAGGTGTTGAGAAGCTTGTGTACTCTTCTGATTCAATGCTTGGTAGACAGAGCAAAACTGAAACAACCACATTTTTTCTACTTTTTAGTTAGAAGGTTGACCAACCGATGCACTGTATGCTCACTGCAGGAAACAATCTTTCTCAAGTACTCCTAGATCACAGGTCGGCAACCTGCGGCTCCGGAGCCGCATGCGGCTCTTTGAGCCTTGCCCTGTGGCTCCCAGCCTCCTCTGCCTTTGCAGAGAGAGAGAGACAGAGAGAGGCAATTGCGCTTCCCTGCTTCAATCTCTCTCTCTCTCTCTCTCTCTCTGTGTGTGTGTGTGTTTGTGTTTTGTGTGTGTGTGTGTGTGTGTGTGTGTATGTGTAAAAGAGAGTGTACTCACATGTTCTCCCCAGGAGCTGAAAAACTTACTGGGCGGAGCTCCTCCCTTTGCTGCATCTCTGCAGGAAGCAGGAAGCAGGAAGGGCAGGAGAGAGCTAGCTAGCCCAGCTAGGCTGACTCAGGAATTCTGGGAGTTGAAGTCCATGAGTCATAAAAGAGACGAGGTTGCCTACCCCTGATCTTGTTGGACAACAGCTTGAAGCTTGCCAGGTGAGCAGCAGATAGGAGAGGGGGGGGAGAAAGAGAGAGAGAGAAAGAGAGAGAGGGAGGGAGAGAGGAGAGAGAGAGAGAGAGAGAGAGAGAAAGAAAGAGAGTGGGGGAAGAGGAGTGGTAGACCAAGGGCAGATAGAGAGGGAGGGAGAGAGACAGAGAGAGAGAGAGACCCTCTTGACATCTAAAATGAAGATAACACTGCATATATCCTTTTTTTAACCTGTGTGTGTATGTGTATGTGTGTGTGTGTGTGTGTGTATACACATACATATATACATACATACATATACATACACACACACACACACACACACACACACACACAAATACCCCCCCACACACAAACACACACACCTATAATAAAGGTAAAAAAGGATATATGCAGTGTTATCTTCATTTTAGATATCAAAAGGGTTTTGCAGCTCCCAGTGTTTTGTTTTTGGTGGGAAACAGGTCCAAGTGGCTCTTTAAGTGTTTTGGGTTGCCTACCCCTGTCCTAGACCATAGCTAGATTTTTTTTAGAAGGAAAATATTTATAGCTCAGGGTTGGAATGAGGAGCCCATGGTGCTCTCTGAACTTGATTGTTTTCTTGCAGATGTTTCATTACCCAAACTAGGTAACATCACCAGGATGTTATGAGGATGTTATGTAATTTGGGTAATGAAACGTCTGCAAGAAAATAACCAAGTTCAGAAAGAATCAAGGACTTTTCAGATTTTTTTTTAATGACCAAATGATCTTCTTTACTTGGTGTCCTTATCCTTTTAAAATTGGATCAATTCTTCCTAATTTCTATAAGGGCTTTTCATTTGGAATTTTCCAGTTATTATTTGCCATACCTCTTTCTTCACCTAAGCAGTTATGCCCATATAAAGGTTTGACGGTCACAAAGTGTTGGTTGAAACAGCAGTGAACACGAGAAATAATGACATTTTTATGAAACTGGATGCAGACTACAGAAATGGAAGAGTTAATCATGAAGATAAAGCTGCCACAGGATATAGCATGTATGAAATATAAGGCAAGGACACTTACCAAGAAAGAGAAGAATCAAGTCTTTGTAATACATATCAATGCATTATCACAAACTTCAAATGACATCTGTGTCCACACTATAATAATAACTGGAATATAAGAGGCTTCTTAGATTAGTTGTCACTTAGATAGATTATTATGGATACCTTGTTTACAAAAGAGCTTTTAGAATGATCCAAGGCTACTTCAAATGATCATTTCTACCTGATATTCACTTTATGAGATGAAATAGCAACTCCCATTATCCTGATTGAGATTTCTGGGATTTGTGCTTTTAAATCCTCTAGAAGATTTCATACTGGGAAATCTTCATCACTGCATTACATAAAGATATAGCTGGTGAACTGTATTCTCAGTTTAAGGATATAATCTTACTGTAACTATATACATAAAATAATTAAATTATAAAAAGTAAATTATGGTAAATTGAAAATCCTAGGGATACTCTTTTGCAAAAATATAATGAGGGATAACTCTGCTTTGTTCTTGTCTTTGTTAAGCTCTATAAAATGCCCTTTTGCCCCATTATTTTCATTATTATTATGTGCATATAAAAGTATCAAGGACTAGACCAGGAAGAATTGCTTGTCTCTGACTGCCATATTACTACCCAGATTCTCATGAATATAACTCTTTCTATCTCATTCTAACAAGAATTATAGTTTTTGCTACCAATGATAAATGTATCTCACTACCAAATCACCAAAATGCTATCCCCAGTTTTCAAGCATGACATCTTTGTCTTACATTCTTATTCGTTCATCTGCCAGAAGCTGAACCAATTGCAGTGCTCCTATCTATGGATGCCAAAATTAGTGCATAAAGGCATGAGAAAATGTTTGTGCTTGGACAAGCCCTAACTTTACCTAATTTATTAATGAAACTTATTCAACCTTCTTGTTTGCTTTGATCAACCTACCCAGATTGTATGAAGAGGTATGAAAGGGAGTTGAGAAGTATTCAAGGGAACATAGGCACAGCTGTTTTCAGTTATCATATAAGATGTATGAAGATTGGGAGAATAAGAATGGAAGAGATGCTTGGAGCTAAGAAACTGGGCCACCGTATATTCTTTCTCTTTTTCTATGTAATTTCTACATAATTTTTCTACATAATAAAAATCTTATGCCTTCAGGGAAATGCCTGAATGGGACTATAGGTAGTTTTCCGCTTATGACCACAACTTGGACTTTAAAATTCATCAACTGGGATGGACTTTGTGAGGCATCAATTGACTATATCCAATTTTATAACTTTTTTTGCCATGGTCATCAGATGAATCAATCATTAAATGAGACATCACATAAACACAACTTACAACCTTCTCTGCTGGTTTCCCCACTGACTTGGCCAGTTAGAAGCCAGCTAGGAAATTTACAAATTATGATCCTAGGATGCTGAAACCATCATAAATGGGAGCCAGTCACCAAGTGCTCAGCTCATGATCATGTGACCAATGGGATGCTTGATGATCTTAAGTACAAGGGCTGGTCATAAGTCACTTTTTAAGCCCTGTAATAACTTTGAATAGTTACTAAACAAATAGTTGTAAGTCAAAGACTATCTGCATAAGCTCTCACTGGTTAGTTTTATTTTTAATTTTAAAATTCAATTTTATTTTAATATTTTAATTTAGGTGTTGTTATTATGTGCAATCAGGTTAAAGTAAAGTGTTAGTGATTAGATAGTTAGATTTCTTAGGCTTATTATCTTCTCCCAATTCCAAACTGATTATCATCACTATTAAAATACCATGTTCAGTAAAATATAAGAATGGAAAAGAAGCAGCATGAATTACTACACTTTATCAAGAATTGTTTTCTACACACGATCTGGGAAGATGTGCTCACTTTCATGTACAGATTAGAGCCAATATGTTTTATATTAGAAAAACATGCACTATACTATATCCTCAATTAAGATTTGATTATATTCTATATAATTTATGCAATCCTCTTTGCCATAAATGATATAAAGATCTGATGTATTACATACGTGCCTACTTAGCAACTTTTTCATCCTCTTGAGAACTAATTATTCCAAATCTATGAAATTTCCACTGGACTGACAATAACTGATATTATACTAATGAATGATAGCAACTATTATTAATCATAAAATATGAATATATTTAGTTTTACATTTATATAAATCCAAAGAATTATAATTAGTTATCTTTTTACTCAAATACCATGAAGCCTAATTTTAAAAATTATAACACTTAACTAGCAGAAAGACATTTTTTTTCATAATGTCAGGTTTGCATAGCATTATTAAAAAAATAAATGCAACTTTAACACATGCAAAGGAAAAATATAAATTTGAAATATAACATACAAATTTAACAGCAACATTTAAAACTAATTTTAATATGGCATACATACTAATGATGAAATTCTAAATTAATTTGGAAAAAATCACATCATGTATTGCAATACTTCAAACCCTGCATTCTTGAATATAGAAGGACTTAGATAGGCTGGCTTTTTATTTAAGTTTAATTTGTGTCCTGTATTTTTAGGAACATCATATGATGCTCTGAGGAAACAATCCACTTTGTTCTGGAAAGGACAGCGATGTGAGTGGCTTAAAAGTTGTCAAGTAGGAGAACAATGTCCCACATAGCTAAAAGGGGGTTAGAATCTAGCTGCTGCCTCAACTGATTACATCAATGGGGACAGATCTAATGGAATTGTTGACACATGCAAAACCTACCTATCCTTCAAGCCACCACTTGAATAGAATAGAATTCTTTATTGGCCAAGTGTGGTTGGACACACAAGGAATTTGTTTCCGATGCAGAAGTTCTCAGTGTACATACAAGTAATAGTGATAATCATGATCATATACAACATGAAAACACACTCATCATAAATTGTGAAATACAACACATCATCATAAATCATAAGATGCAACACTTAGTCATAGACTACTAGCTAAGCAAACAACATAAATCATACTAGGGTACAAAAAAACCCAATATAAATTGTAAGATACAAGCAGCAAAGTTATAGTGATAAAAAGATAAAGATAGGTAATAGGAAAGATGAGGAATATCATAGCAATACAGCTTTACTAAGTATTTTGACAGTGTTGTAGGAATTAAGGACAGTGAGGACAATCAACCAGTGGAACAGCTTGCCACCAGAAATCGTGGGTACTCCATCACTGGAGGTTTTTAAGAAGAGACTAGACAATTACCTGTCTGAGATAGTATAGGTTCTCCTGCTTGAGCAGAGGGCTGGATTAGAAGACCTCCAAGGTCCCTTCCAGCTCTATTTTATTTTTCCAGTCTTTACGTTGTCTCCTCCTCTCATTTATCAGACATTGTCTCCCCAAATTTCCTGTCCTTACCTATTCCACCAAAAAGTTATTTTTAAAAATAACAGGACATGGATATGAAAAAAAGGCTGATCTCGGCATAGATAAACAATAGGTATGGATGATATATGTGAGAATACTCTTATGGATGGCACTTGATAGTAATAATAACAACAACAACAACAACAACAACAACAACAGGGTGTAATAGCAACAGCAAAGAAAATTGAAAGATATGAAGGATGAATAAAACAATATCGTGAAAATGTCCAGTTCAGAAGAAACCAGCACCTCTTCTACCAGTCACTTGACGAAAATCAAGTCCAAACTAGTGTTCCCTCATGTAAAGAAAAAACTTTAAACTTTTGGAAAGAACTGTGGGAAAACCCAGTGGAACATAATAAAACTGCCTCCTGGATCCAAGATATCCAAAAACAAGCAACACAAAACAAAATGGAGAATATTGCAATAATCACTGATATGGTTGCAAAACAAGTAAAGAAGGTCAAGAACTGGATGCTGCATGGATGCTGGTTGAAACATCTCACCAGCCTCTATCACTGCATGGCCACTCAGTTTTATGAAATGCTTCAAAATGCCACAAGTGAAGAATGGTTAACAGCTGGTTGAACATACTTGATAATGAAGGACCCAGAAAAGAGCACAGAACCAAGTAACTACCGCTCAATTACTTGTTTGTCAACAACGTTCAAACCTTTTACAAGAATATTGGCAAATTCAGTATTCAATCATCTAATGGAAATTTAGAACAAAAAGGAAATTATAAAAAATCAAGAGGAACAAAAGATCAGCTGCTCATTGACAAAATGTTACTTAAAAATGCAAAACGATGGAAAACAAACTTAAATATGCTGTGGATTGATTACAAGAAGGCATTCAACTCATTACCCCATAGCTGGATTAATGTGTGTTTGGAAAACTTTGGAATCAGCAAAAATATCTGTACATTTTGCAAATATGCAAAAATAGAAAACACATCAAGAAACTGCAGCTTCCTGCAATAACTCCAGCAATGTTACAAAAAACTGTGCTACTCGGAACATCTTATATTTTAAGGAGATACCTGGTTGACACCTAGGATGCTGGTATCAACCAGTGTCAACCATTAGCATCAGTCAATTTGAATGTTCAGTTGACTGAGGTTCATTTTAATGAATAAAAGATAATAATAATAATAATAATAATAATAATAATAATAATAATAATAATAATAATACCACTTGAACACAATTGGCATTGACAAATTCGCTATTAGTCAATTGCAAAAGGCGGCCTTATTAGGAACTGCTTCCATCCTGCGATGATATCTGTAATACCATCAAACATCCACATCTGCCTATCCCAGGTCCTGGGTAAGGACGCGATAGGTAGACAAAATGCCAAATCCAGCCTGAACATCTGGCTGACTGTGCGATGATCGATAATAATAATAATAATACCACCACCATACCGGCTCGGATGTCGCCCGGGTTAACAAGATCCGCGCTAGATATTGGAGTTCCTGGATATCTGGTGAAAAACGGGTTACAGGACTCAGGACTGTTGGCTGAGCAACTAGGGCCAGCAGCTGCAGAGCTACTGGAAGAAAAGATGTTTACCCGTCGCAGATACACAGTGATTGAAAACAAAGAAATAATGATCTGTTACTACAGATCAAGTCCAACAAGAAGACCAATAGTAATAGGCTCCTTGGGTGCAATCCCAAAACAACTGGAGCACCACTTGAACACCATTGGCATTGACAAATTCGCTATTAGTCAATTGCAAAAGGCGGCTTTACTAGGAACTGCTTCCATCCTGCGACGATACCTGTAATACCATCAAACATCCACATCTGCCTATCCCTGGTCCTGAGTAAGGACTCGATAGGTAGACAAAATGCCAAATCCAGTCTGAACATCTGGCTGACTGTGTGATGATCCATAATCATCATCATCATCATCATCATATAAAGTCAAAATTGAGAAGACAGCAACAAACAGTAAGTGCCGCCTATGCAAAGAAGCTGAAGAAACAGTGAACCACCTGGTAAGCTGCTGCAAGATGATCGCACAGACAATTCTATAAGCAGCGGCATGACAAGTAGCAACAATGGTGCATTGGAAGATCTGCAAGAAATATCATTTGCCTGTAAGCAAGAACTGGTGGGATCATAAAATAGAGAAAGTCATAGAAAATGATAAAATCAAACTGCTCTGGTACTTCAGAATTCAAATAGACAAGCACCTGCAACATAATACCCCAGACTTAACAATTGTCGATAAGAAAGACAAAAAAGCCTGGATAGTGGACGTGGCAATGCCTGGAGATAGCAGAATAGACGAGAAAGAACTGGAGAAGATAACAAAATACAAAGACCTACAAATGGAAATAGAAAGACTATGGCAAAAGCAAGCAAGGGTAGTACCAATAGTAATAGGTGCCTTGGGTGCAATCCCAAAACAACTGGAGCACCACTTGAACACCATTGGCATTGACAAATTTGCCATTAGTCAATTGCAAAAGGCAGCCTTACTAGGAACTGCTTCCATCCTGCGATGATATCTGTAATAACATCAAACATCCATATCTGCCTATCCCAGGTCCTTGGTAAAGACTCGATAGTTGACAAAATGCCAAATCCAGTCTGAACATCTGGCTGACTGATCCATAATAATAATAATAATAATAATAATAATAATAATAATAATAATAATAATAGTAACAACTAACTTGACGTGGTTGTGGGGCTTGTGTACTCTGAGGAAGATGAGAGCTTTGCCAGAGGTTCAACCATACTGGACAGGTCTCATCAGAGGAGTCAGACAAAGAGTGTCTCTCCCATAAAAAAAAA
The DNA here is from genome assembly GCF_016545835.1 of Crotalus tigris. Lineage (NCBI taxonomy): Eukaryota > Metazoa > Chordata > Lepidosauria > Squamata > Viperidae > Crotalus > Crotalus tigris. The sequence continues at coordinate 2,671,256 of NW_024096796.1, forward strand.
TGGTGAGACGTAAATTTCAGAATGCCATACCGGCTCGGACGTCGCCCGGGTTAACAAGGTCCGCGCTAGATATCGGAGTTCCTGGATATCTGGTGAAAAATGGGTTACAGGACTCAGGACTGTTGACTGAGCAACCAGGGCCAGCAGCTGCAGAACTACTGGAAGAAAAGATGTTTACCCGTCATAGATACACAGTGATTGAAAACAAAGAAATAATGATCTGTTACTACAGATCAAGTCCAACAAGAAGAGGATATCTAAAACGAATGCACCAGTTCTGGAAAGAACATCCAGAATCAGAAATAACAGAACAGAGACTAGCAGATCAACGCCGAATTATAACACGAAATAAAGTATTCACAGAAACAGAATTGGACGAACTGCAAAGGTTTACCCAGGGCAAAGAAATCAAAGCCTTACCAGAAGTAATTCAGAATGTAGAGGCAAACCAGGGGGAGTTGGCAGTGAAGGAATCTAGCAGAGATATACAACTGTTCTCATTTGGAAACCAGGCACCTCTTCCTCAGGAAGAACAAAACCCTCTAACTAAAGAAATAAAAGAATTGAAACAAAGAATAACTGAGCATCTAGAACAGCACAAAAACAACAGAATAAGGCTACCTGCATTGAAGCTTGTTCCAAAGAAACAGCTAGCACAAGCATTAAAAGATGCAAATACTGCAATATCAAGTATAAGCACCAATTCACTGCAAGAAACAAACCAACTAATGTACAGCACAGCTGCAGTTATAACAGAATACCTGGGATGCAAAATCAACAAAGAAGAAAAACAAACAAACAGTGCACCAGAAAAATGGAAGGTTAGACTAGAAAATAAGATCAGCAAGTTAAGATCACATGCAAGCAAGCTAGAACAGATGAAAGAAAAGAAGCTGAAGAACAAGAAGACCAAAGAATACCTAATCAAGAAATACCACTTAGAAACAAGGAAGATCAAGGAAGCACTGGAAATAATAAAGCAACAAATAACAGCTATAGCCAGGAAAATCAGTAGATATGAAGCTCGAATTGCAAACTATAGGCAGAACCTCCAATTTCAATCCAATCAGAAACGTTTCTACCAATCCATCAATGGAGAAACTGCAAGGAATCAGTCAGTACCTGACAAGGAAGAAACAGTGCAGTTCTGGAAGCAGATATGGGATAACCCAAAGAAATACAACAAGGATGCGGCTTGGTTAAAAGAGGTGGATGCAAATAAAACAGAAGTTGAAATGAAAGAACTAGTAATAACAACAAAAATGGTAGAAAAAAGAGCAAAGAAAATCAAAAATTGGTCAGCACCAGGTGAAGATGAACTGCATGGGTTTTGGTTGAAACATCTAACTGTTATACACCCACTCATTGCCAAGCAGTTCAACAATATACTACAAGGAGGAGAAATTGAAAAGTGGCTAACAACTGGGAAAACCTACCTAATAATGAAAAATCCAGCAAAAGGGGCAACACCAGGTAACTACAGGCCAATTACCTGCTTACCAACAACTTTCAAATTACTAACTGGTGTAGTAGCTGATGCAGTGCAACAGCATCTAGTTGAAAACAATCTCTTTCCACCTGAGCAGAAAGGAAACCGCCCCAATAGCAGAGGAACAAAAGATCAACTCCTAATAGACAAAATGATCTTGGAAAACTGCAAGAGAAGGAAGACCAACCTGAATGTGGCATGGATTGACTACAAAAAGGCATTTGACTCTCTGCCACATGATTGGATAATAAAGTGCCTAGAAATAACAGGAGTCAGTAGAAACATCAGAAAATTTGTGCAAAGATCGATGGCACAATGGAAGACACAGTTGCAGATCAATGGTGAGAGGCTGGGAGAGGTTAATATCAAGAGAGGAATATTTCAAGGAGATTCATTATCACCATTACTATTTGTTATTGCACTGTTTCCTCTGTCAACAATACTGAATAACTCAGGACATGGCTATCAAACATCAAAAACATCTGCCAGACTATCCCACCTCCTTTATATGGATGATCTGAAGCTGTATGGAAAAACATCATCTGAAATAGAATCGCTGCTCAACACTGTCCGTATATATAGCCAAGATATTGTAATGGAGTTTGGCTTGGACAAATGTGCCACACTTACTATCAAACAAGGAAAAATAATGAAAACTGAAGGAATCAAGATGCCCCACGAAAATAACATTAAGAGTCTGGATGAGGAAGAGTACTACAAATACTTGGGTATCCTTCAAGCTGACAACATCAAGCACACTGAAGTCAAGAAAAAATTAGAGGTGAATACATCAAGAGAGTGAAGAAGATCTTAAAGTCCAAACTCAATGGAGGAAATACCATAAAGGCAATCAACACCTGGGCAATCCCAGTCATTAGGTACACAGCTGGAATAGTGGACTGGACTCAAGCAGAACTAAAAGCAATGGATAGGCAGACCAGAAAAAATAATGACAATGAATCATGCCCTTCATCCACGCAGTGACATTGATAGACTTTATCTACCAAGGCAAATAGGTGGGCGTGGAATGCTACAAGTACATCAGATGGTTGAAGAAGAAAAAATGGCTTTGGAAGAATATCTGAAGAACAATGATGAAGATGCACTGAAATTAGTATATCAGGAAGGCTTACTAACTACTGGAGAGACCAAACTGGCCTACAAGAAAGACCAAATGAAGAACAGAATAGAGGCATGGGAAGACAAAGCACTACATGGCCAATACATGAAAAAAATAGCTGGGAAAGCAGATAATAATAAAACCTGGCAATGGCTAAGAGCAGGAAAATTGAAGAAAGAGACCGAGGGACTAATTCTGGCTGCACAAGACCAAGCCTTAAGGACAAATGCATACAAAGTCAAAATTGAGAAGACAGCAACAGACAGTAAGTGCCGCCTATGCAAAGAAGCTGAAGAAACAGTGGACCACTTGGTAAGCTGTTGCAAGAAGATTGCACAAACTGATTACAAGCAGCGGCATGACAAAGTAGCAACAATGGTGCATTGGAAGATCTGCAAAAAATATCATTTGCCTGTAAGCAAAAACTGGTGGGATCATAAAATAGAGAAAGTCATAGAAAATGATAAAATTAAACTGCTCTGGGACTTCAGAATTCAAACAGACAAGCACCTGCAACATAACACCCCAGACTTAACAATTGTCGATAAGAAAGACAAAAAAGTCTGGATAGTGGACGTGGCAGTGCCTGGAGATAGCAGAATAGAAGAGAAAGAACTGGAGAAGATAACAAAATACAAAGACCTACAAATAGAAATAGAAAGACTGTGGCAAAAGCAAGCAAGGGTAGTACCAATAGTCATAGGCTCCTTGGGTGCAATCCCAAAACAACTGGAGCACCACTTGAACACCATTGGCATTGACAAATTCGCTATTAGTCAATTGCAAAAGGCGGCCTTACTAGGAACTGCTTCCATCCTGCGACGATATCTGTAATACCATCAAACATCCACATCTGCCTATCCCAGGTCCTGGGTAAGGACTCAATTGGTAGACAAAATGCCAAATCCAGTCTGAACATCTGGCTGACTGTGCGATGATCGATAATAATAATAACAACCCCCAGTGAGGCACTACCTTGACGTGGTTGTGGGGCTTGTGTACTCTGAGGAAGATGAGAGCTATGCCAGAGGTTCAACCATACTGGACAGGTCTCATCAGAGGAGTCAGACAAAGAGTGTCTCTCCCATAAAAAATATGGTGAGACGTAAATTGCAGAATGCCATACCGGCTCGGACGTCGCCCGGGTTAACAAGGTCCGCACTAGATATTGGAGTTCCTGGATATCTGGTGAAAAATGGGTTACAGGACTCAGGACTGTTGGCTGAGCAACCAGGGCCAGCAGCTGCAGAACTACTGGAAGAAAAGGTGTTTACCCGTCGCAGATACACAGTGATGGAAAACAAAGAAATAATGATCTGTTACTACAGATCAAGTCCAACAAGAAGAGGATATCTAAAACGAATGCACCAGTTCTGGAAAGAACAACATCCAGAATCAGAAATAACAGAACAGAGACTAGCAGATCAACGCCGATTTATAACACGAAATAAAGTATTCACAGAAACAGAATTGGACGAACTGCAAAGGTTTACCCAGGGCAAAGAAATCAAAGCCTTACCAGAAGTAATTCAGAATGTAGAGGCAAACCAGGGGGAGTTGGCAGTGAAGGAATCTAGCAGAGATATACAACTGTTCTCATTTGGAAACCAGGCACCTCTACCTCAGGAAGAACAAAACCCTCTAACTAAAGAAATAAAAGAATTGAAACAAAGAATAACTGAGCATCTAGAACAGCACAAAAACAACAGAATAAGGCTACCTGCATTGAAGCTTGTTCCAAAGAAACAGCTAGCACAAGCATTAAAAGATGCATATATTGCAATATCAAGTATAAGCACCAATTCACTGCAAGAAACAAACCAACTAATGTACAGCACAGCTGCAGTTATAACAGAATACCTGGGATGCAAAATCAACAAAGAAGAAAAACAAACAAACAGTGCACCAGAAAAATGGAAGGTTAGACTAGAAAATAAGATCAGCAAGTTAAGATCACATGCAAGCAAGCTAGAACAGATGAAAGAAAAGAAGCTGAAGAACAAGAAGACCAAAGAATACCTAATCAAGAAATACCACTTAGAAACAAGGAAGATCAAGGAAGCACTGGAAATAATAAAGCAACAAATAACAGCTATAGCCAGGAAAATCAGTAGATATGAAGCTCGAATTGCAAACTATAGGCAGAACCTCCAATTTCAATCCAATCAGAAACGTTTCTACCAATCCATCAATGGAGAAACTGCAAGGAATCAGTCAGTACCTGACAAGGAAGAAACAGTGCAGTTCTGGAAGCAGATATGGGATAACCCAAAGAAATACAACAAGGATGCGGCTTGGTTAAAAGAGGTGGATGCAAATAAAACAGAAGTTGAAATGAAAGAACTAGTAATAACAACAAAAATGGTAGAAAAAAGAGCAAAGAAAATCAAAAATTGGTCAGCACCAGGTGAAGATGAACTGCATGGGTTTTGGTTGAAACATCTAACTGTTATACACCCACTCATTGCCAAGCAATTCAACAATATACTACAAGGAGGAGAAATTGAAAAGTGGCTAACAACTGGGAAAACCTACCTAATAATGAAAAATCCAGCAAAAGGGGCAACACCAGGTAACTACAGGCCAATTACCTGCTTACCAACAACTTTCAAATTACTAACTGGTGTGGTAGCTGATGCAGTACAACAGCATCTAGTTGAAAACAATCTCTTTCCACCTGAGCAGAAAGGAAACCGCCCCAATAGCAGAGGAACAAAAGATCAACTCCTAATAGACAAAATGATCTTGGAAAACTGCAAGAGAAGGAAGACCAACCTGAATGTGGCATGGATTGACTACAAAAAGGCATTTGACTCTCTGCCACATGATTGGATAATCAAGTGCCTAGAAATAACAGGAGTCAGTAGAAACATCAAAAATTTGTGCAAAGATCGATGGCACAATGGAAGACACAGTTGCAGATCAATGGTGAGAGGCTGGGAGAGGTTAATATCAAGAGAGGAATATTTCAAGGAGATTCATTATCACCATTACTATTTGTTATTGCACTGTTTCCTCTGTCAACAATACTGAATAACTCAGGACATGGCTATCAAACATCAAAAACATCTGCTAGACTATCCCACCTCCTTTACATGGATGATCTGAAGCTATATGGAAAAACATCATCTGAAATAGAATCGCTGCTCAACACTGTCTGTATATATAGCCAAGATATTGTAATGGAGTTTGGCTTGGACAAATGTGCCACACTTACTATCAAACAAGGAAAAATAATGAAAACTGAAGGAATCAAGATGCCCCACGAAAATAACATTAAGAGTCTGGATGAAGAAGAGTACTACAATACTTGGGTATCCTTCAAGCTGACAACATCAAGCACACTGAAGTCAAGAAAAAGATTAGAGGTGAATACATCAAGAGAGTGAAGAAGATCTTAAAATCCAAACTCAATGGAGGAAATACCATAAAGGCAATCAACACCTGGGCAATCCCAGTCATTAGGTACACAGCTGGAATAGTGGACTGGACTCAAGCAGAACTAAAAGCAATGGATAGGCAGACCAGAAAAATAATGACAATGAATCATGCCCTTCATCCACGCAGTGACATTGATAGACTTTATCTACCAAGGCAAATAGGTGGGCGTGGAATGCTACAAGTACATCAGATGGTTGAAGAAGAAAAAATGGCTTGGAAGAATATCTGAAGAACAATGATGAAGATGCACTGAAATTAGTATATCAGGAAGGCTTACTGACTACTGGAGAGACCAAACTGGCCTACAAGAAAGACCAAATGAAGAACAGAATAGAGGCATGGGAAGACAAAGCACTACATGGCCAATACATGAAAAAAATAGCTGGGAAAGCAGATAATAATAAAACCTGGCAATGGCTAAGAGCAGGAAAATTGAAGAAAGAGACCGAGGGACTAATTCTGGCTGCACAAGACCAAGCCTTAAGGACAAATGCATACAAAGTCAAAATTGAGAAGACAGCAACAGACAGTAAGTGCCGCCTATGCAAAGAAGCTGAAGAAACAGTGGACCACTTGGTAAGCTGTTGCAAGAAGATTGCACAGACTGATTACAAGCAGCGGCATGACAAAGTAGCAACAATGGTGCATTGGAAGATCTGCAAAAAATATCATTTGCCTGTAAGCAAAAACTGGTGGGATCATAAAATAGAGAAAGTCATAGAAAATGATAAAATTAAACTGCTCTGGGACTTCAGAATTCAAACAGACAAGCACCTGCAACATAACACCCCAGACTTAACAATTGTCGATAAGAAAGACAAAAAAGTCTGGATAGTGGACGTGGCAGTGCCTGGAGACAGCAGAATAGAAGAGAAAGAACTGGAGAAGATAACAAAATACAAAGACCTACAAATAGAAATAGAAAGACTGTGGCAAAAGCAAGCAAGGGTAGTACCAATAGTCATAGGCTCCTTGGGTGCAATCCCAAAACAACTGGAGCACCACTTGAACACCATTGGCATTGACAAATTCGCTATTAGTCAATTGCAAAAGGCGGCCTTATTAGGAACTGCTTCCATCCTGCGACGATATCTGTAATACCATCAAACATCCACATCTGCCTATCCCAGGTCCTGGGTAAGGACTCGATAGGTAGACAAAATGCCAAATCCAGTCTGAACATCTGGCTGACTCTGCGATGATCAATAATAATAATAATAATAATAAAGTTGGAAGGGAGCTTGGAGGTCATCTAGTCCAACCCCCTGCTCAGGCAGGAAACCCTACACCATTTTGGACAAATGGCTGTCCAGTCTCTTCTTAAAAACTTCCAGTGTTGGAGCATTCACCACTTCTGGAGGCAGGTTGTTCCACTGTTTAATTGTTCTCACTGTCAGGAAATTTCTCCTTAGTTCTAGGTTGCTTCTCTCCTTGATTATACTTCATTACCTTTCTCAAAAACATTACTCTTAAAATACATTGCCCTTTTGTTTTCTTAAAAAAAATCTTGAAGTCTCTGGAAGCAGACACACTGACATTTCTAGCACTAGAGAAATGAAATGAAAATTAATTATCAGAAGTGAAACAATTGAAATGATTGAAAATGCTCACAGCAACCAGGTTCCAACTGCTTATTCCAACAGGTCTAAATAATTATATGTTTGCAAATATTATAATTGTTATAATTCTATCCAAAACTGTAAATATCATGATGAAATAATAGGTGCCAGCCTTCTAGAAGCTTCTTTGAATAAAAACAGATACATTGAGTAGAAATCACTGTGGGAACAGCAGGTGTAGTTTTAAATTGAATAAAATGCTCATATTCCTGAGTGATGACCTTTTAAGAAAGTCTTCTGAAGTGAACAGCCTCCTCCTGAGGGCAATATTAATAATATGTTTCATTCTTCCTTTCCACCCCCTTTTCTGTTTCTTTTTTTTAAAGCAACAATTTCTAGTGCTGAATTTGTATTGTACTATGGTAAAATTCTAGCCTTGTGTTGTAGAATTTAATGAATGGCTCTCATGGAGTCTGCAAGGCAACAGACATTAATTTGTTTACCCCTTTCAGAACAAGGTTGAGTTCCCTGCAAAGGTGTTTAATGTGCACTAACTTAATACAACGCCATCCATTTCGAAATGGAATTCAGAATATCTGTAAATTACTTATGAAGGAATCAGAACTTTAACTTAGTGTTTCTTCTTTCTGACCCGATTCAGTTATATTGTGGTAAATAATCGCAACATTGAGGAATATATGGTCTTGTTGATGAAATTATCACCATTCAGTTGGGATATGAGCCGAGGTGGCGCAGCAGTTAGAGTGCAGTACTGCAGGCCACTTTAGCTGACTGTGTTCAGCAGGTCAGTGGTTCAAATCTCACTGGCTCAAGGTTGACTCAGCCTTCCATCCTTCCGGGGTAGGTAAAATGAAGACCCAGATTGTTGGGGGCAATGTAAATATATATATACATTGCTTACTGGTGTACACCGCTTAGGGAGTTCTTGCACTTAAAGCGGTATATAAGTCTCATAAATAAATAAATAAATAAATAAATAAATAAATAAATAAATCTGGAAGCACATGGCTCAGTGACTTAATGATGCTGAAGATGGCCATTAAGCCCAAGCACTGCATGGCAGGGTCAGTTCCTGTTGCTCAGCTTCTCTCCACCTAACTGTTCGAAAGCATGTTCTATGCAAGTAGGTAGATAGGTACCACTTTTGTGGGGAGACAAGGTGGTGATCTGTGCAAGCAGTTAGATTCCTGATGCCTTCCCAGTTGCGGTGTCTGCTTGTGAGCAACTATGGAAAGGGAGGGGGCCCTGAGTAAGGCTGCAGGAAGAATTGCTCAACTTTCTCTCTGGTGCAAAGCCAGCTTGCTCTTCTGTGGCACACCTTGGAAAGCGGGCAAGCATGTCCTATAATAGACTGGTACCAATCTACTACTCAGCAATAGCATTGTGATCTCCTGACTATTGTAACAATGCCACAAGCTAATAATAATAACCAGGTTCTGATACTTTGCACTGGACACCCAAGGCATATACACCCAATATCTTCCTTGTGGCTCTGAAGGAACAAGGGTTTGTGGCAGATTTAGAGTAGGAACAAGACAAATATTCATATGCAGTATTGCAAAATTGAGAGCTGGGAACTAAAATGATTTCTACCAGTAAACAATTATTTGCTAGCTTGGGCTTTCCCTGATAATGCTACCTATTTCTAGTCGATTACAGTAATAGATTGTAACATTTTAATTGTATTGTTTTATTTATAAATTTTAAATATTTAACCTTGCTTTATTATTTATAAATTATTCTTATTCTTTGTTTTGGTTTTTTTCACCTTTAAGAATGCTGGCTGGAAAACTCTGGGAGATGAAATCCGTACCGCATATCTTAAAACTGCCAAGGTTGAAAAACTCTGCTCTATGGAATTGAAGGTGTTGTAGCTGAGGTCATTCCTCATTTTAGCCAATACAAACTCCCAAGTAATTAATTACTCCTAAATACTGAAGTGCCAGTTCTCATTTGGGCAGTTTGAAGGTATTTAAGTAAGCTTGAATAAATAAATATATTCCTTAAAGGTCCTAGTATGCTGAGTGTTGGCAACATTATGAGGTTGCTATGAAAATATCCTTCCAAAAGGTAGGTTCAAACAGGTGACATGCAGAAAAAGTATTTGTGGAATAAATGAATTTGTATATGGACAAAATTAGAAATCAAAAACATTGCCGTAGTTCATGAAAATGTCAACACCCATTTATGATGTTAATATGCATAACTTTCATAAGTAAATCTTAATTTTTCTGCCTCTTATGCTCTAGAAATTACTTGATAAGCTCTGTTGAAATTATACTGGTCTAATCTAGTCACTGCTAAATGGTAGATCACTGAGAAAATGTTTCATATAATTTTTATTTATTTTTCATTTATTAATTTCATTTATAAAGCCAATTTATTACTGACAAGGCAGTTTACATGAGGGTTAAAAACATAAATCGACAAGGCAATAAAACAGCTGTGCAGGGGTGGGGGTGGGGGTGGGGGAATACAAATGTTAACTTGGATACTACAAAAGGTTTACAATTTATCCCTGCTCAGATTTCCAGTGTCCAAGTTCAGTTTCCTATTAATCAATAAGAACTCCATCTTGCTTAGATTTAATTGCAACTTATTCTTCCTCATCAACCTTAAAGCAAGTACAAGGGGACTGGTTGCTTGTTTGGATGCCATGAAACAATACAGGTGAGTGTCATATTAACTGATCATTATAACTGGACTAAACTATTTGGCATCAGCTTCAGGAATAAGTGAATACCGCATATAGGCAATGATGATTAAAAAGTAATTACATTAAATTAGCCAAAAGAACCCCATTAATTTTTGGGAAAATAAATGTGTGCAATGACAATAAAAAGGTATTTAACAAAGGAAAGTTTTTCTTTCTTTCTTTCTTTCCTTCCTTCCTTCCTTCCTTCCTTCCTTCCTTCCTTCCTTCCTTCCTTCCTTCCTTCCTTCCTTCCTTCCTTCCTTTCCCAATTGGCATCCAGCTTGTTGTAACACTGTATCTCTGCACTTTCCAAAGTGTTCAAAGATGGCACCAAAGCCTACGTTTTCTTAATTAGTAATTCCATGAATTGCAGTCATTAATTTTTGAGTTTCTCTTCAGCTGTCATTTATGCTAACTTTTTAACATGGGGGGGGGGGGAAATCACGCTGAAAATATTTTATAATCAGATACAGTAAATACTATGTTTCCAAAAATTTTACCAGCCATCCATTTGCCATTATCTTTGCCTATGTTGTTCTTTGTTTCAGAATAAATTCAGCTTCATTAATAGATAACAGCTAGCTTGCTTCATGCAACAGAATCAGACAAACATCACTTTGGACTATGTTTTCCACTAAATATAATTATCTTTCATGTCCTTAACCTAAATATGCTATCAAACTTTAGAAGTGGAAATATATAAAATGATATTCTCTGCTTATTGATGCCACCATCTAATAATGTGTTAGTTCATAAATATCACAGAGCATTCTATCATTTCAAACAAAACAAAGGTCCGGATGAAATGCCTTTAAGCACCCAATAACAGATGGTTAATTTACAGGTTGAAAATATGTCAAGCTGTATTTAATCAAAATCACCAATATTGTATCATTATATTATAAGGTCACCTATCTTCAGACCAAATAAGATTTTAAAAAAAATCAGCAAAGAAGCCTCTGCTGAAGTTTACTTAAACACTCACAGTGCATTTTACTCAGTGATACATAAATCAATAATTACCACTCCGATAATTATTATATACATGATTGATGTGGTTTCAATACCTCTTTAAATGCTCTCCTATGGCTCATCTAATATATAAATAAGTTCTACATTGGAGAGAATAGATTTTAACACACACACACACACACACACACACACAGAGAGAGAGAGAGAGAGAGAGAGACCATACATACATAGATATATAGATAGTCCTTGACCTACAACAGTTCATTTAGTGACCATTCAAAGTTACAATGGCACTGAATAAAGTGGCTTTGGTTACAACCTTTGCAGCATCCCCATGGGCATGTGATCAAAATTCAGCTGCTTGGCAACTGGTTCATATTTATGATGGTCGCTGTGTTCTGGCCCGGGATCCTGTGATCACCTTTTGCAATCTTCTGACAAGCAAAGTCAATGGGGAAGCCAGATTCACTTAATCAACTGGGTTACTAACTTAACAATTTCAGCGATTCACTTAATAATTGTGACAAGAAATGTCGTAAAATGGGGCAAAACTCACTTAACAAATGTCTCACTTGACAACATAAATGTTGGGCTCAGTTGTGGTTGTAAGTCAAGGACTACCTGTACAGTAAGGATGCATATGAATCTAAATCATAATACATAAAAACTATTAGATAGTGAATAACCATATGATTGGTGGAGCATTTTCAAGAGGACACTTATTTAGAGTAAGGGTGAACAGTTCCATGAAAGCGTTGATATAGCATGCATTTGCTGTTAAAAAAAAACCCTCAGCATTTTAGGAATAGTAAGCAATGAGAAACCCTTGCATCCATTTTTTAATTGCAATGCTATTATTATTTTATAGAAGAACACCTGTACATTTTTAAACAATAATAACAGAAGAAACGTTATGCAATACTAATACAATGCTATTAACAATATAAATAATGTGAACTAATCATAATATAAAATGAGAACAAATTAAGTTCCTTAAGTTGTGCAGTGGTTAAACAGTTGGGATTCAGCTAGCAGAGAAAACATGTGAAAAGAAGCAGATTAATATAATCACTAACATCAGAGGGAGATAGAGTCCTTGAAAAGGTAATGGAATAGGATGTTTTCCCATATCTAGCAATGCGCTAAAAGACTGAACTGAATCTGAGCTTTTAACTGTTGCTTGTTTCTTAATGTCTGTTTTTGCAGTTTTGTTCACTTTGGACTAAAATTGGGAAAATATTTCCCAAAGAAGTGTTATTGTTATTAATATAAATTTATTAGCCACTCAATGGTCAATAGACTCTGAGCAGTGTACAGAACTATACAAAAAACATAAAACAGCTAAAAACAATACATTAAATAAACAGTTCATAAGACAATGTTCAAACGAACAACAGAATCAACAGGAAAAAAACCAGGGGCCATTAAAACAAATACAAGTAATCCTCATTTAACAACAGTAACTAGGATCAAATTTCCATCACTAAGTAATGCAGTCAGTGATAGCAGTTTCAGCAACAGGTGGTTACCATTGTTTAGAGAATTGCCCTGGGTCATTCAGCCAGATCGTCACATGGCTGTGACTTTCAATTTCTTGCCAGTTTCCCCACTGACTTTGCTTAGAAAACCAGGCTGCAGATTGCAATCATGTAGCCATGCTGTAACAATCAGGAATAAAAGCTATTGAGTTACCCAGATTTAACAAATACAAATGAGGAACAACATAGTTTCAAGGCTTTTTGTATATCTTTGTGTTTTTCTGTGGGAAAAAAAACCTATCTAAGAAAAATCAGTTTGAGGCATATTTTACACAAGACATTCATGTCTACATTTGAGCAGTGTGATAGCCTACAAGTGAAGACACTTGCTTTCCACTCGGAAAGTTGAGAGTTCAATTCTAAGTAAGGGCACGTTTCTCTATAAGAGTTCAAAGAAAAAATATCTGTTGTGAACTCTGCATAGGCGTCAGGAAGGGCATCCAGCCAGTAAATGCTCAATTCAGTAGCCTCAATTGCACCCCAAATCAAGGGATTATAGGGTCATAAAAGGAAAAAAATCATGTCTACATTTAACTATATCCATGCCCTGAATTTGGAATTTCTTTGGAGAATGGAGAAATAGCCAGAGGACATTGAGGACATTTCATGATTCCCAGCACTTCCAACAAACTCCATGGTTTATAATTAGCTACAAAGACTTCTATAGTATTTGAAAATATGTAAATATCATGGAAGAAAATATTCTTTTATATATAATTAGTTTTTATAGGGTTAGGGATAAGGTAGGGTCAGGATTAGGGTTGGGATTTGGGTTAGGATTGAGGTTGGGGTTTTTCCAAATAATATTTTCAATATTTAGCAAACAGCATAATGTCTGGGTACATGTATTTAACTAACAATAGTAGATATAATTAATTATCATAAACAATATGTTAATTCATTACTCAATAGCCTTCTTCTTACTAATATATATTCAAAATTACATATCATGTTCCTTTCTCCCTGACTCGTTTTTCTAGCCATTGATAGAAATTTTCCCATGTTCTAAAGTACACTGAGTCTTCTTTCTCTTTAATCTTTAAGTCAATCTATCCATTTTTCCACACTCTAGAATTTTCTTAATTAATACTTCTTCAATTGGTAAATTTTCATTTTTCCAATGTTGGGCAAATACAATTCTTGCTGCCATTAATATGTGTAGTATTAGATATCTCAATCTTTCTCATAATTAGCTCCTATTATTCCTAACAAAAATAATTCTGATTTAAAGTCTATTTGTTTTTTAGTCATTTTCTCCAACCATAAATGTATTTTAACCCAAAATCTTTTTGCTTTGGGGCATGTCCACCAGATATGATAATAAATACCTGGTCTCTGTTTGCATTTCCAACAGTTGTTTGAAGTATTTTTAAACATTTTTGCTAATCTCACTGGTGCCATATGCCATCTGTAAAACATTTTATATAAATTTTCTTTATACGCCACTACTTTAGTTAATTTAATATTTTTTTCCATGGAAGAAAAGATTCTTTTACCTGCAATTGGAGCCCTTTATCCCAGCCTGAAACAAATTAACTTTATCAGCTTAAAATTCTAGCGTCCTTTCTACCCAATCTAGTGAGCCAGGAGCTGAAGCAATGTTTTACTAAGACAGTGGTTCCCAACCTGTGGGTCGGGACCCCATTTGGGGTTGAACGACCATTTCACGGGGGTCGCCAAACAATGCAGTCCACCATTTTTTTCCCTTTTCCTTAGCTGTTCTACTCCCTTTTATTCTATTGGCTTTTGAAAGCCAATAGAATAGACTCTCTTGAATAGAGTCTAATTCTATTGGCTTTCAAAAGCCAATAGGAATTGTCCAGGCTGTCTCTGCCCTGCTGAGCCCGCCAAAAGTCCCATTCTGCAAACGGTGCTCCACCAGTTGAGTAGTCCTCGAGTTACGACTGGTTGAGTAGTCCTCGACTTACGACCGGTTGGGGGTCGCAGCATTAAAAAGGTTGAGAACCACTGTACTAAGACATTATATCAACATTAGAAGTTGACAACACTTTCAAAGATTGTGCTTCAGAATTTGAATTGAATTTCTGGGAACTATTTCAAGTCTAGAAAAAGGGCCATAGCAGGAATTAGAATAGATTATCATTCAGCATAACACACTGTAATAACTCTATTATGTTCAGTGAAGAAGTCAGCTGTTGTTTACAAATAACTTCCCAAGGTCCCTTTTGAGGTAAGAAACTAGTTCAATACTAAATTGTTCAATTACCTGAAATGACTGTTATCACAGATTTTTTTTTTTTTTTTTTTTTGGTTAGACAAAAATAAGACAGGCTGTGGGGAGGGTTCAGGAAACAAATAAATGACCTTTATTATACTTTGTTTGTTTCTTCTATTTATTCTAAAAAATGCAGTATGTAAGTAAGAATAAGTAAAAAGCCTATTATAGCTGATGATATGCTTCAAAAATATTAACAATTTTTCTTCAACTGTACTCTCAGCATCTCACAAAAAATAATTATAGGTTGTCAAACATATTCATGTAGAAACGTTTCATTCTCTGAGGTAGTTTAAAACAAACAAATCCTTCTTCTGTATGCTATTTGCATATTTTAAATTCACCCCTTTTCTCAATCTTCTCAATAATGTAAAAAAAAAAAACTATTTGGATGCTACGTTGATTTCTTTTTCTCCTCCAGAAATTTTCACTTTCTTGCCAATATGATAATTTTTCTTCTTGATTACCCAAAACCAAAAAGTTGGTTAAATAAACTCAGATAAATATGGATCTACAGTTACTATGCAAAAACATGAAACAAGCAGAAAAAGAGAACAATATACCCAGGAAAGTTGTAATTCCCAAAGGAGAAAATTGAGTAGATCCTATGAATTTGGCAGGTGGTGATGAAAGTCTAGTCTAGAAATGTGTTGAATTATAAATGTTACTGGGATGACATGTAGAATTGAGATTTAATGGAGATAATCTGTGAAGGAAAGAGCACAGGAAGAAGAAAGAAAGAAAAAGAGTATTGTTTTCTATTGTTATTTAGGACTTCATTCAGAAAGATCAAGTACTGGACCCACAAAACCTGTAAAGTAGGAAGTAATAGTGGAACAAATTATGCTACTATAAAAAAAAAGGATAAAAATTAGGCAAATGTTTTGCTTGTGCAGATTGTCATAGCTGCCACCAAAAGTTTGCTTTAAATCTAGACATATTTTATTACATGCACCAAAATAAATTATTTGGAAGTAACCTGATGAGAAAAGGCAGGCTGCCTTTCTCTCCCCCAGTCAGACCTGTTGCATAGCAGTAGGATGTGTCCTGATGGTAGTCTGATGGTGGTTATGGAGCAATTGATGTTGAAGGGAAGGAGAAAGATTGTGGGTTTCACTATTCTGTATAGGAAACAGAAACAACCTGTAGTTGTTTACTCCATATAGTAAGGAGCAGCAGAAGACCTGGGGAAGATGTGAAAACAAACTGGGACTACTCTGCTGGTGTTGCCTAAAGTCCAGGGAATCTGGATAGGTCCTCTAAATGTGGAGTCCACTGAATTGGATATAGACAAAAGGACCCTGTGACACCAGGTAATCATATGTGATCCAAATTCTCAGATTATTTTGGATGAAATGTTATTTAAGGATAACTATACAAATTTTTGACCATGTCATGCAGAAGAATTCACTGGAGAAAGCAATTGTGTTTAGAAGAGTTAGTGGTAAATGAAAAACCAGATCATTGCCAAAGAATATGGTGGTTAGACACCATCCAAGCTGACACAGAATAAATAAGTAGTAAAAGATTGGAAGATGTGGAGAAACCTGGCCCATAGAATCGCCAACAGTTGGACACAACTGAATGGAGAACATCATCATACAAATAAACAACTGCAAGAAGTGGACCAAACTTTGTCTTGGCTACATTGTTCCAAGTGTAAAGTTTGTGTCATGACATCACAACGCATGTATCATTTTGGCATTGTTATGGTTCAGTATTGTAACTCTGAATAGGTGGCTGTTCTAAAGCTTTATCCCCTGCCTTATGGAAATGTTTTTTAAGTGCTATGAGGATTTTGGTTTGTTGTAAGTGTGGTGAATATTGTGCATTTACAAGTAATGGCGATGTTTTATAAATGAATGTTACTTTTGCCAGAGCTCTCAACTGGCAAAGTCAGTATCATATTACACAACCTGGCTAGAGTAATTAGAGAAACATTTGCAGATTCAGTCCTTCTCATGCTTTATAAACCACAAAAATTTACCCCTGGCAATTTACTCCTTCCAATTTAATCAGGCTAAAGGTCAACAAGTATAAATAAGAGTTTCTATGCCCTGGATGATCTTAAACTTGTTGTGCTACTTGGTAACAGATTCCCACATGTATAGTAATGTTATCATATTACAAACCAATTGCTATCCTCAGATAAAACTGCAGCACTTTCTAAAGCCTTGGCTATAGCCCTCAGAAACCCTTTAACACTTGCTGCCAAGTTGTAATTTTTGGAGTAAAAGAAGGAGAGTTTATTTAACACTGGATGATTGTATTAAATGGATTATTGATCCATTTACTCTAGGAGAGTATATGACTGATGCTGCTATGAAAGGTATCAAACAGGAGAGAAAAGATTGATGTTTATAACTTCACTGTTTTCATACTAGCTTAGCACATCTATGTGTGTATGAGTCCGCAAATTAGTATTTAAACAGAACTGATAAATGGTGTGCCTTATCTGGATCAAGACCATGGCATAGAAAAGGCAACTTAACCTATTTGTCCTCATTAATTTTTTGATACAAGCTATACATTTCCTAAATTTTAAGTCAGGCATGCATAATTTGAGATACTAGGGATTGATCTTGGTAATATTCAATATTCAGTGCATATGCTCCTCTCTGAGCTATAGCGCTGACCAGGCTGCTAGCAATTCATTCATTATTTCTTCAAAGTTTCAGAAGGAAGCACCAATAGAAAGATGGAGCACAAGTGGTAGAACTACAAGTAATCCATTATTTATTTTAGCAATATTTGAGTCTTCTCAACCTGCCTGAGCAAACATGAACAGTAGTGAACTGGAAATACTCATGCATGCTTACCTTGTAATTTCACAGTGAAAAGTGAAAAAACACATATTTAAAAATAAGTCTACTATTATTACGTAGTGTAATGAGAACAGATGCAAAATTATATTTGACCTAAAAATTCCTGCAGGTCTTTTCCTTAAAGTATGACCTTTCCTTTGATCTTACAGTAATTTTAAATTTTTGGGCACTTGGTCTCTAAAAGGTTCGCCATCACTGGCATACAGGATCAACTTTTGATTTAAAAATAACACAGAGTCTTCTTCTTCAGGAAGAACAGGAAAAAACTATTTCATGTGGGAAGAAACTTTAATCATTCAATTCCCATAGGATGAGCTCTTTGCCCAGAAAGCAGAAATT